>NC_139482.1:105883710-108673710 GCF_008360975.1 Lichenostomus cassidix | reverse complement strand
CTTGTGACTTCATAGTCCTTCCATCTATGACATGTCAGTTATTTTCATTTAATAAGGTAATGAATCATGATGTCAAAGATTGGCAATATGAGGTTGGTGTTAGGATCTGAATGCACAGCATGTAGTTTAACAAGTCATAAACATACACAAAATTTATTTGTCTCCTTTTAAAATATGTTTGTACTTCTTTTCATTCAAAAACTGAAAGATAATACCATCTTCCAGTTTTGGTATTATACAGTGGCATGGTAGCACAGAAATCAAGCCACACTTTGTATTATTCAGCTTATTATAAGCTTTTTAACGAATAGATGCATATTACTAATGAATTGACGGCAGCAAGAAAAAACTAGTACATTAATAAATATTTTAGATAATACACTTTATTAGCATTAATGCAGAGGATTCTTTGTATCTCCATGCAAGGGGTACACTTATGGTTTAACTTTGGAGATGGTGTGCCCTCCTTTATTATTTCTGGCTAGCTCACTAGCCAGAACTGTCATACCTAGTTCTGTCATACCTATCACCTTGTTGTCTAACTGATTCTTGCTCTGAAATGAAAAAAAATCAAATACAAGTATTTTGTGGTGTCAAGTATTTTTGAGATGCCTCTGTTGTAAGTTGGTGCCTGTCCTTTGCATTTCAATACTCAAAAGTGATGACTTTCAAAAATGCAAACCCCACCAACTCCTCAGGCGAGATTCTGCATGCCGCCAGGGCAAGCTGATGCTCTTGTCCTGGTGGATTGCTGAGATACCAGCCGGCTTGGTTCAGTGAAGATACCTTTCCAGCTTCAGTGGTCCATGTCATTTGAAGGATATGTAGTGGTGTTCTGACCACTGAATGCTTACAAGTGTCATGGATGCTGCAAGAATCTGATACTGCTGGTGCTGGGAGCTGGCTTTCTCTGTAAGCGGGAGCGTACACAAAGGGATTGCACTTTAGGTAGTCCTAGATGAGAGTCTAAGTTGCACTTAACGACTTACAGGAGACTCCAAACACTATAAATGCTACTTTTTTGTTTGTAATAGGTCTGCATGTCTGTGCAGACAGTGGTATTTCAGAGATCCTTAACTACAGTGGGTGAAAACATACTGTCACCTTCTTAACTTTAATGTGTGTCTAGTAACAGCCTTGTAACTAGCTTCTCTTGGTTGGGTTCTTTAGTGGCAATGAGATGGGAGCAAAACCATATAGATTTATTTATAAGCAGGCATTAAAACTTACTCCAGATGTTAAAGTGTTGGAGATGTTGAAATGCTTAGTAATGCAGAATGCAATTGGTATATTTTCATTTTTGGTCTTGGGCAAAATTCCTAGAAATTCATAAAGGTCACGAAGGCCCATCTCTGAATCTTAATCACTTTAAGATTTTGTCAGGCTGCCTAAGTGTACAAATGCCTTCTGAAACATGAATGAGGAAAAAAAAAGAAACTCTCAAGATTACACAGATTTCCAGACTTGTCCTTTCTGTTACTCATAGTTTCTCTAAAGTAGCAAATTTAACAGGTTGGCATTCATTCACTAGAATTTTATTTTAAGGAAGAAAATCTGCAAAGAGTTCCTTAAGTTACTAATTTGCAGAAGGAAATCTTGAAAGTAATTAACAGTGAAGTACATGTGCAAACACATAAAAATTATTACACAGAAAAAGACTTCAAAACTCTGATTACTTTTTTCTGTGAGTAATGGTGACTTTGCTAATTTGGAATTTAATGAAAGGTCATTCGCAAAAGACTCACATGTCTTTAGAAAGAGATTAACTGTTCCTCTTGTGCAGTGTAATAGCTCCTGAACAGTACAGTGCAGGTTGGTGAGAAATGCAAGCAGCCCAGTGCCATAGCCACCTGCTTCCTGCCTGGTGAATGAGAATTGCACTCAGTATTAGAACTTGCCAAGAACTTTTCTGTATTTTTTAAAAGAACTTCTTTTTTTTTTCTTTTTTTGTAACAAGCTACTTTTAAAAAAGCATCTATGTTACATACATAATCATGTGCACACTTTGGAGTACGCTGGCATAAGGGCTACTTATATTTCTTAATGGAAATGAATGTAACAGGAAGCTCAAAATACACTGATTCTCCTCTGAAATGTAACTATAAAGTTAGTTCTCTGGTCAGGGGTAGAGGAAAGAGATTTGGCCTCATAAGAGCCAGACTGTGCTCTGTGAGCAGAAGTATTTATAAAGTTTGTGCCACAAATGCAGATCCTGCAGCACAATTGATGCTGGGGTTAGTAGGTACTGGGTTGTCTTTTGTGCTGCAGTGAAAAACTGTTTACCTGCAGAGAGAGTAGGTTTGGGTTTTTTTTTCCCTTGAAATTTCCTAGAAGAAGGTAATGCTTGAATGTCCTCATGTGTTTTTGTAAAATTAATTTTCAAGGTACAACAACTAAATTACCAGAATTTAAAAACTTGAGGAATTATTGTTCCTGACTTGTTAGCCTTACTGTCCCCTCTGAGGTTTAAGACTTCACCACAGGGAATGGGTGTGTTGGCTTTGATTTGACATTTAATCAGGTGCTTAACTCTAAGCAAAGCTAGTAATTCTGTTGGCTCAGTGATTCTCACCTCACCAGGGCCTCAGCATACAAGCTGCTGTTAAAGCCTCTGGAGGCACAGTCAGTTTTGGTGTCACTAAGGAAAAATCATAGTTGATTTTGACTTGGAGTGGGGTGAGTGACCCTGAACATTAGGCTTAAATTATATTTGTCTGTCCCTGAAAGAGATACGTAGCTCTGTGCTGTATCATCTTTTCTGTAGTTCTGTGAAGGAAATGCATTTAGATAGCGGAAAGTTCATATTACAGACATTTATATGACTTTCAGATCTTCACCAGAGTATTGAGTTGAATAAAATGACTCTATGCTTTATTGTGTAATATAATATATTTTATATAATACATGGTATGTATTTTCAATTTTTTTAAAGTTTGGGCGTAGGGCATTATCATGTTGCTGGGAAGAAATCCACTTTTAAAGATGAGCGAGCTACTGAGACTTATTATTGCTTCTGTGTTTACTTTCCACAATGAAAATGGTTAAAAATACATCACCTAGCTTTTAACTTCACTTTTGTTTGTGCTAGTGCACAGTATAGCTGTAGACATACAGTGGAGCATTATAGAAAAAAGACACTTTATTCGTGGCACTTATTAAATGTTTTGCCTAAATATTGTAGCCTTTTATGGACCACTACCATGATTTTATGGTTTCACTCACCTGTAACTATTTACAATGTCCTTCATGCCGGACAGGTGGGAGAAGATGGGCTGGGTGGGGGGAGGCAGCCCTGATGGTCTGGGAGTTGTTTGTGAGCTGCAGGACACCTGCAGCTCCTCTCGCCAGCAATGGGCATTTGGGCTGGTCTGTCCCTCCCAGGGTCTGCCAGCAGAGCAGCAAATACAGCTGCATACCTGAGGGGAGTGGGGGAAGTAAAACTGGGAGAGAGGGGGAAATGCAGAAAAATAAGGGAGTTGAGATACCCCAGGGGAGAAATGGGATATAAGCAGCAGATGCAGGAAAGTACAAATGAAGAAAGAGGTGAGAGAAGGATAGTTTTGAAGGGAGCAAATGTAAGTATGGAATACTAGACAGGAAAGGAAACTAGCAAAACAAAAAAGACCCGGGCAGATTAAAAGAAGATAGGGAATGAAGCAAAAAGGGGAAAACTAATTCTTGGCAGAAACATCATCTGTTGTCAGTAACAGCTGAGTATTCCAGTTTCTGGAAAAGCTCTTTCAGACTTGGGGGAGGAAAATGAGGTGGGGATCAACCAGCTGACATGAGATAGGACTAGTCATAGACAACAAATACAGAATTTAAAAGCACAAGAGAAAAGAGGGAAATGAGAGAAAGAGATAAAAAGGCTAAGCCTGACCGTGCTGTTTTATGGGTTCAGCACAGCCCCAGCACGTACAGACCCAGCTGGTTTTTTTATACTTTTGTTCCCTGGACTACTAGACCTTGGGGAGATTAGAAGTGCAAATTCTGGTCCTTCTAAAGCTAATTGTATAGGTGGTTTGGTTTGCTGGTTGTTTTTTTGCTTCTTTAATTTCAGAGGGGAGAGGGTGCCATCCAGACTGTTTGGTGTTAGGCAATATTAGTGGAAGTGATAGCAAATTAAACGGTGACAGGTGATGAAGATGATATGAGCAGTTTTCATTCAGTAGGAAGATGATAACTGTTGATGAAGAAGGAAAATGTAAAGTGCTGAGCAGCGTGAGACAGTAGCATTTATGTGGAAGACATATATGCCTGGTCTGTTTTACTTTCTACAGAGGAGATTAAAAATTTGAAGAAACCAATTACATCCCTTGGCAATTAAATAATTTCCTTCTTGCATACACTGTTTGTCTCCAAATCTCACAGACTGTAGTTCAATTTCACTTCTTTTTCTGCTGAGATTTTTGTAGAATCTCAGCAGAACATGTTTGGTGGTTGTGAAAAAATGTGTGTGTTTTTTCATTTAAATGCACTCTGTGTTCTGGTTACAACCACCTATCTGTCCCTTTGTGATCATAACACCAATATTTGGGTTCTTAACTAATGTTGTTATTCATGATTAATTGCAAGTGAGAAATACTTCAGATCCCAAATTATCATCCTGATAAAAAAACCCATGTCGTGAAATGTATGTGAATTATTAACTTCTGCGTTACAGTATGAATAAAGTGGATGTAAGGCTCTGGTTTATTTTAGTGGGGTTTGGATCAGTTTTTATGTGCCTGAATTAATATCAGAAAATTGTACATGTGCCAGGGCTCTCTCAGCTGAGCTGCAGAAGGAAGACTGACACATTAGAGGCTGTGGAGTAGTGAACCACAGACCTGTAGTCAGTTTAATCCTAGTTAGTCTCACCTACTTTCCTTACCTGCCTTATGTGCATTCATTTGCCATTGGAGACAGCTCATGCTGAAGTGTAGAGATGTGGAATTTACAAGAGTGTGGGAGGCCTGGGGCTCACGTTATGGACAGAGACAACCAACATTGTCCTGAAGTGACTGTGGGTCAGGAAAGTCCTTGGGAGCGTTTTTAAAGACATGCATGTTCTAGCTGGTAAAATCCTTGAGAGCTGCAGAGGCATAGGTGATAGCCCTTTTTTTTGTTTTGTTTTGTTGGTTGTTTTTTTTTGGCTCAGTTGTAGTATTTGTTGGGAGAAACATAATTTATGAAGCACATTTAATGGCATTTTTTTACAGACAACTATCTTTCCAACAGCTGCCAGGTACCTTGTGCAGGTACTTACCCTGCCAGCCAGTTTAGCAGTCAGAGGCTTGAAATAGTGTCCTTTGTGAACTGGCACCTCTGGATTTAAGTCCTCAGATGACAGAGTTCTTCCCCAGATCCAGTCTACTGAATTTTGCCTCCCCCTGTCCCCTTTCTTGAATCCTCTGTTACCCCAACTCCTGAGTGCCCCTCTCACCAGGCTGCCGACCTCACACACACCAATCCCCACTGCTCCAGACCTCTCTGCTTGGATCTCCAGAGGCTGCTGCAGTTCGCTGAACTGTGCTCCTCCTTGGCTTTGTGTCACCCTGCCCCTTTTAGCACTTGAAGCAGCTTCAAATATTTGCATCACCAAACTCTTTTTCCAAGGGGAAATCTTCCACTGGCATTCAAAATGCCTTGTTGTAGAGGAGAAATTAAACTAAGTTTCAAAACAAGTAATCTTACTAAGCCACTCACACTGATGACAAAGTGCCTATGAAAATGGGACTTACTTTTCAAATGCTGTAGCAGAAATGCACCTTTCCACCACCTGTGACAGTCTGTGCAGCAGATGTGCAAATCATGCAGGTCTCTAAAAGCAGAGCTGTCCCCCATGAGTTCCTGTGCTGTTCCTGCCCATCCTTTGGCAACACAATCCACAACTGTCCTGTTGGGAGCTACATAGGTCATGAGTGTTGCAGAGCCTCCTAGACAAGGAAGTTCCATCTCAGACAAAATCCTCCTGGAATGATTTATACTTAGGGTGTAGCTTTTACAAGTAGAATGCTATAGGATCATGATGAGCAGCAGACATACATGTCTTGGCTAGGGGTCTGAGACTTTTCTGTTCACTCTTTGCCTGATGTGCCTCCCCTTCATGTGGAGAGAGGAGATAGAAAGGAGAGGGTCTTAGAGGGCACATTGTGGCCTGGGGTCACTATAGTTTTTTTTATAGCAGAAAAATATGGAGGTTCTGACTCTGTAACTGCTGAGCAGTAAATGGAACAGAGCTGTGATGGTGTAATTGTTTGGATTTGTACTTGAAGAGAAAGCACAGTGAGCCTTGGGGGCAAGGGGAGTGAGGAGAGCAAGTGTAGAACACAAAATCAACAGAAAAATAGTTTGCGAGGAAAAAGCTGTGGTTCTGTTAAACTCATGTTACGAAAAAATCCATATAATCTGTAAAAACAGTTTTGTCTTTTCAAACAACACCTGTGTTTTAAAAATACAAGCAGTTTTCTAGATTGGAGCAAGATTTGTTATTATCCTTTGCTCAGCATGGCCTGAAAAGATTGAGCAAGGAAGTTAATAGGAATCCTAAAAGGAGGGTTTGAGCTGGACTCCTTTGCTCTGTAAACATTTCTGATGTTGGTTTTGTTGAAATAGATTCTGTCTGGTATTACAGGTTTGTCAAAGGACCACTTAAAGAAATTGAAGAATATGGAAAGTTGAAAACTATTAGTAGATACTTCCTGGCATCATTTTTCATATTTGCTGCCTCCCTGAAATTTTCTTCAAAGACCGTCATGCCTAGTACTTAGTAGTCAACACTTGCTGTATTCTTGGAAAGCAGACAATAAACTGAGCAAATATTGTCAGCTGCCAAGTTCAATGGAAGCAGACGGTTTGCAGTGAAGCTGGAAGTAAATAGAAGTTGGTGCCACAGTTGGTTCTTCCTGCATTCCCCAATGATGCCTTATTTCAGGAAAAAAAACAACCAAACCATTGGAAAAGGTAAAGAGTCACACCTTGTGTGAGCCAGCAGCAAGGTGTTTCTTTTCCTTTGGCTTCCAAAGGAAAAGGAGCCTCAGCTGGAGAGAGCACAGCCTCTGATGCAGACCTTCTGTTGACATGGATGTCAGATATTGAGTCAAACAAAAAAGGACTTTCTTGACTTTCCACAGCCTGGAAATCAAAAAAAACGGGAGTTGGTTGAAATTTCCTAGGGAAAGAAAAAAAAAGAGGATTTGACCACTTTGAAGCATTCTATAAAGCGTTTCCATTTTACAACCTCTGTCAGAAAAATCAAAACAAAAAAAAACCAAACTATGGAACCAGCCAATGAACCAAACCCAAAAAAAGGCCAAACAAAGTGAGGTGAGGAAGGGGAAGCAATTTGCAAAACCACTTAGCTTTGGCATTTTCTTTATTTTATTTTATTTTTTTAAGTATTCATGATAAATGGAATTACTTAAAGTTTTTTTTAGAACTTCCATCAGTGGCAAAAATCAGTTGCTTGTATTGTTTTGCCCATAAGATTCATGCCACAGGAGGTTTTGTGTCTCATTTACCAATTTGCTTTGCTAGTAACATTCTTTTGAGTTTACATTCCTTACAATGCTCCAGATACTCAGTGTGTGGTTGGTAAGAATACCTTGAGCATTCAGATCTGGTAATACAAGGAGGTAAAGATGAGAAGGAGAGTCCTCTCTGTTCTTCCCAAAGGAGCACTGATGTCACTCTTCCAGGATAGCTGCCCACCCCTAAGCCACCTATTGCATCAGAGGCTTTTATCCTGAAAGGAAGGGACAACGACTTTAAAAAATCTTCCAGCCAAAAGCTGGAAGTTAACTCTTAAAGATTTACTTAAGGACTAACAGTAGTGGTATTGGATTCATAAAAAAACTATTGGGTTTTCACATTTTCAAAGAGATTCTAAGTTATGTTAATGCAGGGGATGGAAAATTGCCTGATGACTTAAGAAATAAAGGAAACTTTAACTTGTAAGGTAACTTTGTAACAGTTAAATGTGTCCCATCAGACAAAAGATTCACTCACCCTTGCACTTATGCTTTTAGAAGGGAAAGGAATGATTATTGTTAAAGCAAACATTAACTAATTTTTTCTATGTTTTTTTTTTTAAGTATTGGACAAAATTTAAAAAAAAATCGGGCAGATTCAGAGGACAAAACCAACAATCAATGTCTGCAGCAAATCATTCTCATCTTAGTATTTATGTTCCTAATCTTCATTCTGTCAGTGGTCAGCAACATGTATTAAATGAGCATCATTTTCAGTGAATGTTACTGTGAGCTCTGCTGCAATGAAAGCTTTTACTTGGGGCCTTCTGCTAAGCATGCCTACATTGAGAATGAAAAAATGAAAACCAAAATCTTCATTATAAGACTGGTTTCCAGATTTTTAGTATTTCTAGAAAGTTCTTTTGCATTCTTTCAAGTGTGCCTGGGGCAGTAGGTGCAAATTAGAAGAGGCAGAAAAATCCTTTCATAAAGCAACTTTCATACATTCAGCAAATTTTTGAACACTCTTTGAACTGAAGAACTAAATAATTTATTGGTCATAATTTGCAAGACTTTATCATACTTTAGGTTTTGACAAAATCAAGATATTCTTTATGTCTGTACTTTACCCATAAGGAGAAAGACATTCTGCAGGACTTGGTCTGTTGATTATGAGACCTCAGGTCCTTCCCCTGGCAGTGCTATAGGGTGAAGAAGAGATTCTGGATGCCTCTTTACCTATAGGTGATGACTGTTAATTCATTTCATGCGATAACAAAACCTCAAAATTCCTTTGTCCAAAATAAATTTTGCATTGTACCTTATGGCTTTCATTGAGTTCATAGTTAAACTCCCGGATAATTACATTTCCTCTCTATTAAACATGTGTTACTAATCATGGCTATCTTTGCAGTCAACTATGGAAGCCAAAATCCATTGAAATAAGTAGTTTTCATATGACACTTTTGTTGCACTGAAATGCCCATCCAGGAGCTGGGGAGGTAATTGTTGAAGATCATATCCCATGTTCTTGATGGCAAAACATTTTTTTCAGTCATGGGCAGATGGATGCCTGCAACATTTGTTCAGATTTGCAGACTGCAACTAGATTGTCTACTACAGCACTCCTCCAGATGCCTTTTGAGAAGAAAAGGGTTGCTAAGGACCATCCTGATTTCTGAAGATGAAATTATGTTTTTGGTGCTAGCAAACGAAAGGTCTGCA
The DNA here is from genome assembly GCF_008360975.1 of Lichenostomus cassidix. Lineage (NCBI taxonomy): Eukaryota > Metazoa > Chordata > Aves > Passeriformes > Meliphagidae > Lichenostomus > Lichenostomus cassidix. The sequence continues at coordinate 108,664,534 of NC_139482.1, read as the reverse complement.
ACTGAAATGCTGATTGGGATAGAATGTATCTATTTGTATATTACCTTGAGGTTTGTGTCTAAACCTCTGTGAAATAATTTGTGTCTGCTGCAGGTTAATGCAGCCCTGTTTTCTGAGATTCTTGCTACTTGTTTTGGCAGTATCACTGTCACTTCAGTTTCTCAAATCCTTTGATGTAATCAGATAGGAGGATGTAAGTAAAACTCACCACACGTTCTCCTGCTCTTGCTGGCTCTGTGCTGGTCTTACGGCTAGTTTTGTTTGTGCCTGAGTTCAGTGGGCAAGTACCTGAAATTCAGTTTGGCTCTGCTGTGTTTGAGGGCAGCACTGAAGCAGGAGCAAGGATGCCATCATACATGTTAAGTCCCTGCTCTGAAGAGCTACCTGGCTCTCTCCATACTCAAAGCCATGGTGATAGCCTATATGAAAAGATAATTAATGATCCAGGCTTCTGGGTTTATTATAGCCCTGAGTTGAGAGAAAAGTATAGTTGAGAACTCTTTTTTTTTCTTCTTTTTTTTTTTTTCATTGATGACCACATGTATGTCTTAAGATCATTTTTATTTCTGATGTGTAACACAACCACAGAATTGGCACTTCATGGTTGTATTCTTTCATTTTCTTTGCATTCCCTAATGCAGAGAGCAGAGCCTTAGTGCATTATTTAAAAACTGGAAGAGTCTGGAGCAAACCTGTTGTTGAGGCATGTTTTCTTGCTAGCTTTTGTAGAATGAACTTCTACTAATTGCCCAGATAAGGAAAACCCACCAGTACAAGATTGATGGATATGTTAATAAAGAAAAACAATGTACAAGAAGAGTATTTCCCATTCATGCGTTTTCTATTAACATGAGGCTATCAAGGTTGCAAAAGAGTAGGAGTGGTTGCCAGGACTATTGAGGTCTCTTGCAGCCTTTTCTACTGATTTCTTGGGAGTTTATAAACTCTCTTGGGCTCAGACTCTCGTGAATATTCATTATTAGTTTAGACCATGGACTAGCAATCTGAGTTTTAGAGCTGATGGGCATCTGCTGCTACCTTTGAAGTGAGTAGGATTTAGTTAAATGTTGATGGGTATCTCTGAAAATGAGGCCACTTCTTTGAGTTCTCAAATTCCTGGATTTGTGTGCCTGAGGGGAAACTACACAAGTTTGAAAATGTTGACTTTGAAATATACTTTTGTTTCCAGTCTTGTAAGTAGACAAAATAAATTTCACACCACATGAGGTACCCAGGAACTTAATTAAGGTGAATTAAGTGTTTTAAAATCTTAGCAGAACAGAAACTGCAAAGTGTGTGCAGAATAATAACAACACGTGCACATTCATCAGTGAGAACCAGAGTTTGGGGGTCTAAGTAATGCTTGCCAGATCACACGTGGATAAATTTCTCAACTTTTTTACCATGACATCAGCCTGCCTGTCTACGGTTTAGCCTTCCCTCATCAAGACCCACTACTCTTAATAGAACACAAGATGACCATAAAATCCTTGCTAGGGACACTGTGAACCACAGCATGTAACTGAATACTATATTACACTGTGAAATAAGGACTGTGAAAAAAAAAAGTGTGCCAGATATAATTAAGAACATTTCACATTGTGATCTCAAGTTACCCAAATAGCTAACATGTAATAATACAAGAAAGGGGGAAGCTGTATCTTGCTCAATGTATTACAGACATTTTTAAATCCTGTCTTCATCATGGTATTTCACTGAATTACATTTTTATTAATGTTTGGAAAAGTCTTCTGCATATAAGCAGTGGTCATTTACATGTTTTTCATATTTTAGAAAGTATTGTAAGATTCTAGCAGTACTGCTTAGTGCAATATGAAACATAAATATGTCATAATAAAGAAAATATTTTTTCAAAACCTAGATTGCACTATCTCATATCAAAACTTAAGAACCAGAATTGGCTCCAAGGAAACATACCAGTTTCAAACCTGCATATTTTTAGCCACTGTACTGTCTTTCCTTGCTTCGTTGGAAGAGCTCTCAATGTCAATGAATTAGATATTTTGAGTATAAGTACCCATCCCTTCTTTGCCATGTGAGATTACTCTGTGCTTTTGGTAGAGACTTTGCTGACTATTAAGTTCTTACTAAACTTTTACTAAAAGTCTCTGTTCTTGCTACTTCCCATTTTAAACATATTTTACAAATTAATATTTTTTAAGCATACCAATACAGCAGCACTTCTCCTTCTGAAAAAACAGTAGCTTCTCAGACTGTTTAGCTGAAAAAGTAATGTTAAGGATAGTTGCAACTGCCAAAGTCTGGAAACTCAGAGTTACATCTGACATTTCATTCTTCACCTTAACTATTGAGCCTTGGCCATTCATTGGATTTTCACAGTGCTTTGGAGTTAGAAGGGAGTTTTACAGATGAAAGATGAAAATCAAAATAAACTCCTTTATCAAGTAAACCTTGCAAGGGCATTCTGAATTTTACAATAGGCAGGGAGTTGATTGTGATATAACATACAACACAGAAGGGTTGGAATAAACAATTTATTCTCTATCGTTAGGGATGGCCATGCATAACTGACTTATGGCTCTGGTTTGCTCTGCCACTTGTTACATGTGCAGTCATCCCTAACTCATACCAAAAACAGTTTATCATACTCCCATGTTGCATAGTTTTTATCCAGTGTTCTCTCATTAAAAACTTCACTGGGGAGACTGAATGTTAAAAGATACTGGCAATGCTTTAGTAAGGTTTCCCCAGAGTTGGGTCTCACTATGGAATCTGTGCCGACAGTGATCATAAGACAGTTCCTGATATCCTACACAGCCACAGTCTGCTGGGCAGGTAGCAGTCATCATCTGACAGCACAGAGCAGGTACAGTGCAGGCAGCAAAGGCTGGCTTGTCAGAAAGACTGAGGGACTGCAGGGGCTCTCCCCAAGTCGGGAGAGAATCAAGGGGTAGGACAGCATGGGTCAGTGTCACTGCCCCCATGGCTTAACTCCTGCTCCTGCACTGAGGGTTTTGTTTCATCCACTGTCAATTCATGACCTTCCCTGAGCCCTGAATCTGTTTAAAACACTCAAGGCCAAATGCCAGGTAGTTTCCTGGCCATCCTTGTCATAGATGTAGTCTGTAGCTGCGTTTTGGACAGACATTTGACAAATTTCATTCTGGAGCATTGTATGGATTAGCCTTCAGCTGTGTGTTCCCTTCCTGAAGGATGTTCCTTGTGGTTGGTGCATGTCTCCAGCACAGCCTTGTTCATTTTGCCCATTTTTCTCAGGAGAGGATGCAGTCCTGGTACAAATGTAAATCGGTGGGTCACCAACACACATTCTGGCAGCTGGAGTGAAGCCATGGCTGTGCCTCAGTCATAAAGCACCCACTCCCCAAGTGCACTGCTGAGGTTGGAGCTCCTGGGGGGTGCTCTGACCCCACCATGTGCAGCTCTGGTGGCAGACTTTGGTTTATGCTGTTCTGTGCCTTTCGTGGCCAGGGCTGTTTGCTGCAGGCTGACACACACAGTGCTACATGGGTGTTGTCGTGCCTGGAAAAATGGTGCTTGACAAGGGTGCTTTCCATCAAATGCATGGTCCCTCTGAACAGTCATTCATGTGGATGGATGTTTACCAGGCTATATCACCTTCCTACTTAACAGGAACATTTTGAGCCTAGACCTTTATTTCAGTGTTATCTCACCCAAGCTAAGTATAACTGGTGAAAGTTCAATTATATGCGAAGTGACTATTAAAGCATCGGGGCTCATCTGGGGGTCTGGGCCTCCCCTCCAGTTTTCACTTACAATTGTGCTAAATCCCTTAATGCTGCAGAGAAATCGTACGTTCATCAGGTGGAGCATTGGAGGCCAGGGTGCAGATAACCACTTTTACTGCAGATGAGACATTGCAGTCCTGTTCTTAAGAACTGCCAGGCAGATTGGGAATCACGGTCACGGTTAATAGCAGCGAATTGCCAGCTCTTGATGGGTGGGTAGTCACTCCTTTCAGTGGTTGCCCCCTGGGGGAGAAGGTAGAAAAACAGAGGGAGGGAATTAGAGTGACTTTGCACAGTTGAGCAGGTTCATGCCGCTGGATCAGTGGCAAGCATTGGCAGGGCTCCACTCTGGGGAGGCTCACAACAACATCACAGTCTCATTTTTACCAATTGGTGTTGCTATAGCCAGTGGTGCACAGGGGGAGAGCAGAGAGAAGGGGGGGAGCCGGGGGGGAGAATGAAAGCAAGAGTCTGGACTAAATTAAACAAACAAAAGTGCTTGTAAGTAGCATTTAACCCATAACCATTAGCCCAGTGCTGCTAATTGTACTAAACTATATATCTGAAGTTCAGTGTGTGATTAAAGAGTTGGCTCACAAACTCTCTGCATAACCTTAATTTTTTCAAGGTTCTTTGAGTGTAGAATGGCTTATAATAATGATTTTGACTAATACGATTTTTGACATGCAACTTTAATGCTTAACCTTAGTACAACTCCAGAGCATTTCATGTGTATTCAGCTGTAAAGAGTGATGATTTAAAGGGATAATATAAGAAAAAGGTCGTTCTAGAATGAACCTCTAACAAATTGCATAAAGGAAGCTTATTATTCCATGAGTAGAGAGATACGCAGCTTTTCTGATCATTTTTCTGCTTGGTTCAAGAAATTGTTGAGACATGATTGGGAAAAGAAACACAAAAAAATGAAATAGAAAACTGCAAGCAGTGAACATTCTTTTGATGGTTATGATTTTGTTGCCACTAAAAATACTCCTCAGTAATGTGGTTGTTCATCTTTCCTCTTGTTTTGGGTGAAGAATTCGTTCCAATAAGAAAATGCTGTTATTGGTTGGAGGATTGCCTCCCGGACCTGACCGGCTACCCAGCAATTTGGTTCAGTATTATGATGATGAAAAGAAGACGTGGAAAATACTGACAAGTAAGTGGTTTATTTTTGTACAGTTGTCTTGATGAATTTAAAAACATGGTTAATCAAATTAGACACTTTATTGATTTGTTTCTCTTCAGAGATTTGTTTATGTATCACAAGGGGCTTCACAATGGAGCAATAAATTGAGATTGCAGAAGATGCTAATTTTATAATAGGATAGGCCTAAATTAACATTGGCTTAAAATCATTCCACTAAGTTTTTTTTTAAGTAAACTTGTAAGTCTTTCAAGCTGCAACATGAACCCATGCATATTTATGTATATATGAATAAAATCTGGTTTAGGAAAAAAAAGGCAGTGTTCAAGACATTTTTCTCAGAGTCAGATCCCTGGTAAGCCATAGTACTAGAGCACACCTTTGATTCTCTTTTGCATTTTCATTTCCTTCTTCCAGCTTTATCTGTTGTCCACAATCATTAAAGAAAGGTTTCCTCTGTACTACCCTGCGTCCATTGCTGACAGAAGCATTGGTGGAATATATCAGCTACAATAAACAGTGCATGGAGGCTGCTATCACAAAATTCTTTACCACCTTCTTTTAATAGTGGATTGTGTTTTAGAGTAAGTATTTTGCCTCGAGCATCGAGATTTGGAACTTATTGTTATGTTGGTTGCGATTCCCAGTCTGACTTGGTCATGGAATCAAATCATAGCTTCTTGAGTGCAGCAGGCTGTGTGTGCATTAGTCCCCTTGTGGCTAAACTGGCTGCATTGGTCAATAAAACTAAATTTTAACTGTCAAAATTGCCCAAAGCAGTATAGATAAAATAATAAATGAGCAATTTTGATCCATAAATCAAAGCCATACTTCTAAAACTGGACAACTGGTAAAACCTGGATTTCCTATTAGACCTGCTTTTTTTTCCTCCCCCCTCCCCTCCCAGTGAAATACATTTTACAGAATTCTGTTCTTCTTCCTTATCCAAAGCCTGTAATGGTGTACATCCACATTAATATTACATACACAGGTTAGGATAAAAAAAATTTAAAGATTGCTATGATGCAGGACTTGAAAATAACGCCCTTGCAATTTTTTTCCCCATGGAAGATTTAGGAGCCATTCACAAAGTGGTGCAACATAAAGACTATTTGGGTATACATGACCTGGACTAATAGTTGAGGGTGTTGTGTGAGAATGACCATTACAAAAGGTTATATGAACAGTACCTTATAAAAGTCTACAGCATCTGTGCTACAGAACATATTATGCTTCACATTTTTCAGAATAATGAGTTACGATACCCATTTCTCAGAATTAAGAAAATTCTGAATATGGTAAGTCAGTGAAAAATCAATGACACTGCCTAAGGCAAAATTGTCCAGGTGTGTTTTTTTCATTGCTGTGTCTAATCCAGTGGCTCAAAAGGAGAGGCAGGAGGAATGGATCCCTTGCTTCAAGATCTGAACTCTCAACTGAATTAAAGTAAAAAGCTTTCTTTTCTGAATCTTAACTAGCTGTAGATTGTCAGATTTTGTAAGAATGGAATTTAGTCAGCTCTTGGTTATTTACATTGTGTTGCTGTCTCCAAGACTCTGAGAAGCTACCCAGAGGCAGGATACCTAAATGCTCTGGTTACATGTTCATCACTGCTTTTGGAGTAACACCATTGTCTATGGTGGTGTTGAGAGATGTTTCAGAATAATTTTATGTGGAGAATTTAGTCTTTTCTCTGTTACCTCTAAGAAATAGGGCAGAAAAGTTCTCCTTCCATTATGGCTAACGCACGTAACGCTCTATGCTGTGGTTAAAAGACAAGGCATCTGTTCCAGGCCTGGCTAGCTTGGGTTCAAGCACTTGGTGCTCAGCACTGGAAGTCCTAGAGGTCCCAGGATCTGTCCCAGTGTCGGCTGAGACAATGGCTGCCAAGTACACAGACCTCTCTTGACATGAGTAATCCTGTTCTTGCAAATCCTCTTGGCCTGGGCTAAAGTTTGAAGAACACCGAGGAGATTGCCTGTCTTTTCACACTGAAAAAGACTAAATGTTAACAAGCATTATTTCTTAGAAAATGTTTTACTACTCACAAAATGGTAGCAACAACAATGTAAAAAAACCAGTTGATGTAAGAGTTTCATGTATCCCCATTTTTTCTAACTTAAGAGAGAATGGGAGATAAGTCCAAGTAGAAGTTTTGTCCTTTCGATGAAACATTGAAAAACTCTACAGCACGTAGGGACTTGAAGAATTGCAACTGAGAAGTCTTAGGGAAGACATCAAACTGTCCAAGCTTACACCATAGTGGTAGTTCAGTGCAGCCATGGTGTGGTATCAACATACATTTAGGGTGTGTGTGAATTTAAGGGCATATTCCTATCTTTATTTATCCTGTACTTTTTGCAATTCCTGTACTTTTTGCAATTTACCCTTTTACCTCTCTCTCAATCCACATTTGTCTTATCAGAGACATACAATCAGCAGCAAAGGCAGATTTTTTTTCTGTTGTATTTTTTTGGTTTTGCTCACTTGTTTAGACAGTGCTTTCAGCCCTGAGATTGCAGTTCACTCTCAACTTGTTAGTGCAAATGAGGAGTTTGCTCCTCAATGAATAGGGAGAGAGCAAAAGCTATGTCCTGCTCATGAGGTTCTGTGATGGGAAGAATATCAGTTCTTGTAGCCTGGTATTTTATGTTTTATTTTATTATCGCCTTAGGTGTATTTGATTTCTTCCTATTACAAAAGTTTTTTTTAACCTTCTACCTGCCCATAGGCTCCCCCACACACCAACAAAATGCCACATTTTGCACATAGAGGCTTACTGATCCAATGTAAATGTGCACAGAAATTCCCCCTCCCTTCCTCCAAACCCATCTACATTCCTCTTTTTCTGTTTTCTGTGCCAGTGGCATTTGGGGATAGGGAAGGTGGGAAAGAAGCCTTGAAACACTTAATCTTGGGTGCAGTGGCAGGGCCATTGAGGGGGAGGTGGATGAGAGGAGCCTGAATCTCCTCTGAGAGGGGTCCCAGAAGTTACTCAGCAGGGCCTGCAGACCCATTTGAGAGGGAGCTACTTGCCTGTTGCCTTTTTCCTTCTCAGCATGGAGAGTGGCTCTTGCAACCACTCAGTTTCTTAGGGCTCTGTGTCCTGCCCTGTGTGATGCATAAGAAACAGGAGGAGATCAACCATCAGGAGCAACTGACTCCCTGCAAGCTGTGGCACTGCAGTTGGAGCTGTGAGGATGGCTGCAGGTGTGTAACAGCACAAGCTATGGAGTATGACAGCTCAGCAGAGGAGCAATCTCATTTTGTTCCCTAGACAAGACCAGATCTATTGGCAGGGGATCCTGCCCACCTCTCTCTGCCTGGGTAGCCAAAGCACCAAATGCATCAGTACTAATGGGAGTAATTCTAAAGGTATCAGGAAAACAACTTGCCTTGTTCATAGACCCAGGAGAGGAGGGGAAGCATGCACCCATTTCCAATTTTTTAATGTCATCATCTATAGGCAAGAATGCTATGGCTCAGGGGATCGGTAGATTTTTCACAGTCTAGTATTACTGTGTATTTTTCCTATCTGATATTTCTCAGAGAGTTATTTTTTCTATGTTGACAACATAGAGGCAGAATAAAGAGGAAAAAAAGGAGAAAGTAAGTGGCATTCTACAAACATTTTTACCACCTAATTTTGCTTGATATGGGCACAATCCTAATCTGAGATTATAAATAATATTATGTGGATCATAATCTGCACGTTGGTGTTTAATTTGAAGCACTTATTGCACAGTTGTGCCAAGTAAAGTAGCAGCTTTTATAGACTTTATGGCAAACTGCAGCAAATAGCTTCACTGCATGGTTTTTTCAAGCTTGCCTGTGTGTGCACAAACACCAGTTCACTTTTTAACTGGGCACTACATAGGTCGCATAGCAGCAACAGGCTACCACTGCCCAGTGACAGAAATGGAATAGTGGCAGTCCTCAGTAACAGCAAAAGTTCTGCTCTATTAATGGAGTTTCATTATTCCATTATATTTTACAGTCTTCATAACCACTTAGTGGATGTGGGGTGGTGGGGGGGGGTGTCTGTGTCACCACCTCATGCCTCACTGCCCAGAACCAGCCACTGCTGCTTGGGGTTTAATTACCAGTTATGGTCCTGCCAGGAGTCCAAGTTTAATTCTAGAGCTCCTTTGGCTGTTTGTTTTAATGGCAACGTTTAAGAATAATTAAACTTTAAGGAAGTAAAACAATGTTTTGTTTGTTAGAATTATTCTGTAATAATTGTGAAATCCAGAGCCTATGAAGATTTTTTGTGTTCAGAATTGCATAGCTTTCCCAAAAACCCTACTGCTAAGGCAATGATGTATTACTTTCACTTTCATTATATGTTTTTAATCAGAGCATGACTTCACACTAGACAAAGCGATGCTTTATGCATGGTCTCCCTTGTTTTTTGCTAAAATCTTTTGACATGATTAATTTTACTTTAATGCTTTTGTCTTGTTGTAATGGTAAGGATGATGGGTATAAACCAGGGCAAAAAATACATGCTTTTCTGTCATAATGCTTCTAAGCATTTAAAAAATATATTAAATGAAAGAAAAAAATATCACAAGAGAATGATCCAACTGGAATTAAATTTCTTGCTGTGTGAACAGAGAATGCAAGAAATAAATAAAAATGATGCAGTCATTGTTTTAGGTGAGGTTTTTTTGTATTTTTTTCCATAGCAATTTATCTATCTGTCTGATTAGAAGCAATGACTAGAAGAGAAATGGTGTCTTACAGGTTTCTAGATATACAGTGATTCCTTGTTTCAATGCAAAATTCCTTTTTCTTCAAAGCACAAAAGGTAAAATGTTGGAAACATTACTGAAGTCTTACATGGCACATTCCATCCATGTGAAGCTGCAGCAGATACTGTTTTCGTGTCAGTACTTCATTTTTCAATAAGATGTTAATTGTAACATTCCTTAACTTCCTTAGTTCACTGCATCGTCTGGGTGAACCACAGAAAGAATTCAGTGAACATCACAATAATGGCAAATATATATATATATATGGGCAATAATGCATTTATGCTTCAGGATAGCAATAGGTTTGGATTTTAATGCAGTGTAAAAGCCAACATCATTGTCCAATGAGAACTGTCTCATATTTGTATAGGAAAGACAGGAAAATGTCCAGAAAGTCACCAGACTGCAGAGTTTAGTCAGTATGACCAGCATGTCTTTTCAGATTACTACTTCTCCTAGCTATCCTTTAGTCTTTTGTTTCTGGTTTTCTTGGCCTTCCAGCCCTTTGTTAGGTGTATTTAAGTCCTCTGTGTTTGCTCAATGTGTAAAGACAAACTGTGAATTGGGCATTTTGATTTCCTTCCCAATCCCTCTCCTTTCCTGCTAGCATCAATTACACAATATCAAAGAGTTGTCATTTACTTGTCTTCCTCTGACTACCTGATCATAACAAGCAGCCAGAAACCTCTTCATCCTTGGTGCTCTGATAAAGGCAGTCCACCTTTTCCGTCCTTTCCCAGGCTGGCTGTGCTTTCATTTTTACATGAAGCAGTCTCCTCCAGGTAGTCTGGTCTGAGTACAACGTTTTATTTCTGTCATTTTGACTTTTTAAATTTCCCCTGAACATGTTCTGTGGCAGTGCAGCAGTCCTCCATCTTCAGTAACAGCATTTTGAATGTCAGTCAGCATTTAGGCATACTGGTGGTTCTCAAAATCCTTTGAACATCAATACTGACATATTTTATCCAAAGGGAAGTCACGTAAAAGGAAGGTAGAATGGTTTTCTTCATAGTCAGCATCAGAAAACCTGGGTCACTCCACTCCCTAGCCTGCATTGTTTCTGCTGGAGAAAGTTGTGTATCTTTCTTCCATGTTTTCTTTGGCAGTTCTATGGTGCTCAGTTGTATCAGCCTTTCCTATACTGAATGATACTTTGTCCTTCCTGAGCAAATTAATAACAAAACTTATGTTCCTCTTTTTCTGCAATGTCTTTGGAGTCTCTGAGAACTTCTCAATCCTTCATGAGTTGGAGTGCTTTATCCAGTTTTCTATTTTCCAGGTTGGCTACTTGTAAGACAAACAGTATGATTATAGCTCACATCAAAGGTTCTTGGAAGAAATTTTCAAAGGCTTAAGTGTCAGCTTGAGTATTACTAGATGCCTAGCCCACATTGTGCCTTTGGAAATGCTGTGTCTTTCAAGTAAATACATTCATCCACTGTAAAGCTTTGACTTTTTTGAAGAATGATAGTGTGTTAGAGGCCTTCTTCAATTCATCCCAACTTGATTGGTTACTGAATAGAAGAAGTGATCTTTGCAAAAAATTGTGTCAGATCAGATGTACAGGTTGTCCTGATAAATTCTAATTTCTTCCTCCCCCTCCTTTTTTTTTCCTTGTACTTGTGAGAATAGTGCACACTTACATTAGTCAAAAATGTGTCTTGATGAGCACTTCTTGGCAGCCCTGATAAATTTCATCTCTCTTACTCCATTTATCCAGCAGTTGGGGATGCTGCAGCTTCTGCTTCAGTGCTGTGTCAAGGATGGTTTCAGCACTGCATTGAAAAGCTTGAGCAAGCATTAGCATATTGCTAAGCCAGTAGTCTTTATATTACCCACTAGACAGATTTAGTAAATGTAGTAGATGTATGTAGAAGCTGTACACCTACACATATGCACATGCTTATATGTATCCTCCTTAAAAAAAACATGAATTGTACTAAAAGCTAATTTTAAACATAAATTCTATCTGTGTTTTCCATCCTTAGACCCTTTTTTAAAGTTTCCAAAGCAGGAAAGTAGGGTCACAAAGGAAGAAAAATTCACACACAGAAAATTGGTATGACTGTCCAGCTTTAAGCCTGGATTTAGGAGATTAATTCAAGGTGGTCAAAAACACTGCCAATAAGCCACATGTTTTACACCTACAGGGAAGTAAGAATATAGAAGTGAGAAACAGAAATACAGTGAAGAGTATTTTTTTAAATCTGACATAGCAGAGGTTAACCACAACTCCCATTCTGAGGATGATGCGTGGGAGTTCAGCTGTGCAAGTGCCATTAATGGCGCACGCCGGCGTGTCTAAGAGCAAGACAGAAGTCTGAGAATGAGTAAAACATAGCGGGTGAAAACATAGTGGCTTCTCACAATGATTGCTGTATTTATGTGTGAAATGTTGTTTTCTTCTGCACTGCCATTTGAGATAACTTTCAAGAAATGTCAGCCCTCTTTGTGCATGTTTTTGGTTTTTATTACAGTGTTGTCAGCTTCTGCTTTTACACAAGTGTTACTTGATTGTTTGTGTCTTCTGTTCCCTGTGCCTTACTTGTAAATGTGGTGGTTTAGATTCTGGATAGCTTTCTATTCCTGTGTTCCCAGTCCCTTCACCTCTTGCTATGATGTATCTTTGAAACAAGGACTCTTACCACTGCATTCAGTCTGTTTGTGCTAAAGCCCTCAACAGCCTTGCAGCTCCTCTTGGCTGCTTTCTGCCCCCTTTGTTATGGGCTTGTGAACACCCACCTCTGTGGAAACCAGGCTTCATTTCCTCTTGAATATAAAAAGATGCCTGAATCTACCTACTCATCTTGGTCCTCAAAAATGCCATTGGCAAGCAGTTGCTTTCAGGGAGAGTCCAGAAGTGTTACCCGAATGTCCTGTTCTCTGCCTGTGCTCAGCCAGGACCCTTTGTGGTTAAAAACCTGAGTAGCATGAAAGAACAAGGCACAAACCCCTTCCAAAACAATGAGGAGTGCCCTTTCCTCAGGCAGGGCACCGAGACAGTGGAGAGTGGAGTAAGAAGGCAGCAGGTGTGAGACAGATGAGTTACCACATGATCAGTGCGATTTTCACAGCAGATGCTGATGTCAGGCTTCTGTGGGGACATCTTAGAAAGGTTCTGGCTCCTGGAGATGCCACTCCTTGCTACATCCTTGCCAGTGCATCAGAACCTTTTACTCAAAGCCTTCCTTCTGGGTCACAGAGCTTTCCTTCCTCCAAGTAATCTTTCAACTTGAGTTGCATATCTTTACAGATGGCTTGAGGATGACAGTTCCATTTTGCAGCAACTTCTACTGCCTAGTTCCAAGGCAAAATGAAAAAAAAAAATCTTTCAAATGCCTTTGCAAAACCATAGTCATACTAGAGCACCCCTTCTCAACTTCTCTTGTAGAAGAAGGTTGCAGTCAGAGCACAGTATTTTAGCTTGTGAATCATTCAGGCATATCCTAATGGGTATTTCACAGCCCCACCAAAGAAAGTTTTATCAAGTTTTGCTAGGCTAACTGCAAACCAGAAACTGCCTAGCTACAAATGACAAGTTGCTTGCTATGATTTCACCAGTAAACTCAGGTGATCAACAGAATGTAGATATTAGGGCTTAATGCCGCCCTGGAGGATCTGCAACATTTTGAGTCCATCTCAGCCTATGGGCATTGTCTGTCTGCTATGTACACACATCCCCTGATCCAGCAGGAACTGGGAGCTGTGTTGTCCTGTCTGCTGTCCAAAGCAAGCATCCCACCTGGCTAGGTACAGATTTCTATAAAGTCTCATAACTTCTGGTGAAAGGAAATATTGTCAAAATGTTCTCACCAGACCTGTTTGTATAGGTCCCTCAATACCTTTTGGCCACTGTTTCTACAAATATCAGCCATCATGAACTCCTTTCACAGAAAATTATATGGCACTATGCAAATTCAGTGTTCTTTGCAAACATTACTTTCTGGTTTTTAGATGATTCCAGGTAAAATTTGTGTGTTTATTCTTACCTACTTGCTCTGGGATTTATGTAGCATTAATAGGAGCTAGGCACGTATGGAGATGAAAATGAACTCAGGTGTGTTTCTAGTTGCTTACGTTGGAAAGCATTCCCTTTTCCAGTGACTAATGTGGCATTTATCTACAAATGGGTTGCAAACAGGATAGCAGAACACTGCCAGCTGGATAAAATTTAATAATAAAAAACTCTCATTGAAATCCTCAGATTTTTTTGAGAAATCGGTGTGTTTTATGAATTTTCTCCTCTCAAATGTTCTTAAAAGGCAGTTTCCTTCCCAGAAGTGTTTTGTACACAATTATTTGCAATATAGATTTCTGAAGCCTGCCTTAGCTTTCTCCATTTTTCTAAGTGCTGTTATGGTAAGAAGTGAACATTTTGCATTCTCGACTTTATTTGCTGTTGTATGTTCTTATGGTGTTGTAGAGGCTCATTGTTTATAGGAAGTCATTCTCTTTTCAATTTTCCTCTATTTTCTTGCAGCTTAAGTTCCTTTCTCCCTTTGCCATCCCTTTCCCCTTCCCTACTTGCCCCCCTACTCCCTTACCTTCCCTCTGTTTAAGACAGAAATAAAATTTATTACATACTTGAGAAGGGCTTTTCTAAGCTTTCTGTCTCATACCAGGTGTGGTATGAGCTACTGCTTTGATTTAACTGAATGCTGGAGTATCTGCAGGAACAGACTAATATGTCTTTACAGGGATGGGTTTTGGTATGTTGTTGTGTCATATTTATATATTGTGATTCCACTCCCAAATGGGGATTGTGCTACTATACAGGATATGCAACTGCAGAATGACTGCTCACACCGAGAAAAAAGTGTTAACAAATTGAATAGTAATGAATTAACCTGCAGAAAAAGCATTTTGCCCTAGTACACAGAAACCCTGCATAACTAGAGCATATAATTTTAAATGAAGCAGGCTCAAGGAATGCCTCAATGGATGTGATGTCGACAGTAGCTCATAATTCATGGATATGAATTATGGCTGAATATCAGGAAAAAACTTCCTGACATTGAGATCTATTAGGTTGTGGAATAATCTCCCATGGGAAATGGTGGAAATCCCATCGCTTAAGATCAGACTGAGCACTGGGAAAGGGACAAATCCTGGCCTAGCCTCAATCTTTTAGGGCAAATTAATTAATTACTTTAACATATGCCTTCCCATCAGTCTAGACAAGTGGTGTCTTCTGGTATTTGCCAGGCAGGAGCAGCAAAGACAGCTGTAGGATAAGCTGCCCTTCCCTGCCCCATGGCTGTGCCTCCTCTGCTTGTGAATAGATCATCCCCAGAGGTGAAAAAAAGGGGTGCCTTTGAGCCCCTCCAGAGCTATTCTGAAAATTGCTCTGCTGGCTTCTTGAGGGCTGAGTGGGAAATAAACTAGGCTGTGTTCTTGGCATGGAAGGGTGCCTGGTTTCCAGCTGCAGGGCCCTGGACTAACCTGCATGAGAAGCCTTAGGGGCATGAGCAAGCCCGGCACCCCGGCTGTTTAGCATGAGAGATCCCACTCAGGATCCTTGAGACCATGAAAGGGAATAGGAATCTTTTCCACAGTGTGAACATCTGTTTTCCATGAGGTGGGCAAGCCTAGCCGAGCATCCCCTGAGCTCAGCAAACACCCAGGGTGGCCAGTGGCTGATGCAAGCCTGTCGTTTGCAGCAACAAATTATCTGTGACTGAATCATTTTAAATATTCCCATTTTATTACAAGTAGATAATGTATTTAATGCACACGATTTAGCTTTAATTTGTGTGGGGGGGGGAAGTCTTCAACTCTTGAGATGGCTGTAGCTAAAACTATTAAATCAAACTTGTTTCCTCGTGAACAGAAACAGCAAGTAAATGCATGTGAAGTGATGGTTCTGCAGTGATGACATTAATGTGTACAACCAAGCCAACGCTTTGAATTGATTATTTAAAATAAATTTTTATATATATATCTGTATATGGATTGAAAAAAAAAGGTTTGACTCCAAAACTTGAACTAGAAGATGGTAAATGTTCCTCCTAGGCTAAGCAGCAGAGGAAAAATTGGGAGAGAGATGTCTTTGCATCACTTTGAGGTGGGGAGGCTTGGCAAATTATGTTGTTAGAAATCATTAAAATATATTTAAATAGAATTACCATGATGAGTGATGTAAGAGCCATGTTTCTTCTCTTTTCCTCCCTCCCCCCTCCCCAGTTTTACATGCAGAAGAACAAAGTGTGGCTCCAGTCTGTACTCAACAGCAGCTGCTTGCTTGCTGGTCAAGAATTGCAGCTGCTGTATGTGCACAGCCTTAACAAATATACACACCATATGTAAAAGATACTTTTCTGATTGAAATTACATGAAAGGAATGTCAAAGTGCTGCAGGATCACAAAGAAAGAACCCGATTTCATTTTTTTTTTGATTATAGACTAACAAAAAATAAGTCCAATTAAAGAGAAGTCTTCTGCCCTCATGCATATGAAAGGCATTGTGCAGGCATAACTAAGGCAGAATTTGAATCCCAAATTAACTCATTTGCTGGATGCAAAACTGAAAGAAAATCCTTATGTCCAGCTTTTAAGTGTACATAATGAAAACTGCTACAGCAGAAAAATGTATTCATATTATATCTCTAATTCAGCAAAGTATTAATCACACTGATGTTCAGCAGCCTGTTTAAATACATGCTTAAGTACTTTACTAAGTACTGCCTGTAAACAACTCTATATGATGGTGCATTAAGATATGATAGAGTTTATCTATACACTCCCTCCAGAGGACTGCAATTATTTTAAGTACCGTGGCAGCCAGCAGCACAGAGCTGGATGATCTGTGGTGTCCAAATCCCAGCCTTGTGGCTGGTCCCCGTGCAGTCCCTGTCTCCCAGCTGCATTACCACTGATATCTGCACAAGCTCATTTAAGCTTTGTTTTATTCAGCAGAATCATGACTGCTGGAATCAGCTGGGCATTTGCTGGCTCCCAATAGCTTCAGCTCCAGGAAAGACAGGCATGTTCAGGGCAGAGATGTCCCATGTAAGGGTTTATACAATACTCAAGCCTCCAACCTAAGTCCTGTTAATGTGCAGAATGTTTCAGGGGCTTTCTGCACCAGGGCACATTTCACCCAGCAAGATTGGAGCCACTGTCCTTCTGCCAGCAGCGAGGCTGCCTCCAGCACTGCTCCAAGAAATGATCACTTCAGCACTCAGAAATTTGATTTTTCTTAACTGCAAAGATTTACAACATGAATAAAGCCCTGACATAGCATCCCTTTTCCTGAAGCCATGATTTGGCTTCACTCCAGCAGCTTTATTTTAGCAGCCTGGCTTCTCCTCAGAGGCAGGGCTGCTATGGAAAGGGGATCCCCCCAGGAAGAGCGTTGGTGCCCACCTGAAGTAGCTGCAGTCACTTCAGGGCTTTCATTTGAAACTTTCAGTATTGGAAAATAATTCATTGTCATCAGAGAAAATAACTGAGGGAGAAGTGTTCTGGCTTTACATGGCACAAAGCAGTGCTTTTCAAAGGGAATGAAGCTACCTCTTGATACCATGTTTTTTTACCATTTCTTCTGCTGAAATCCCTAAGTACCCTTTTGCAATATGCAAAAAGCATTCTTGAGGGCTCTGTGTTTCCCCTGAGGCTCAGAGGCTTTTTGCAGAGTGCTGCAGGGTTAGGTCTCAGTGGCTGCTGCAGTGGCACAGGAGTGCACAGCCAGGGATGGGAATCCTCTTCCTCCTCACAGAAGCAAGGCTGCAAAAGTAGCACCAAAGTACTGGGAAATGAAAGACTGCACGCCAATTTTGGGTGTCAGGAGTCCCACAGAGGGTGCAGGTGGGGTTGAGGAATGACTGGTTTTGGTTGGTTGAGCTGGACAATGATGGTAGGTATCAGAGCTGCCCACTGAGTCCACAGCTGGAATCCATCCCAGGTGGACTCCAGAGGCTGATGCGAAAATGTTAGGCAAGTGTAGCAGGAAAAAATAATAAAAAACACAACCCAAGGAGAGTCTGGCCTATTAGAGGTTAAGAAAAGAGAGTGGTGTGGACCAAATACATATCACTCCATGAAATCTAGGGATTAAATATATTAAGAATTTATTGTTCTACATGTAAATGATTTGTGGTTGTCCAGTAGAGCAAGCCACAGACAGACGCTAAAAACTCGGAAGAAATACTCAATTTACCCATTTTGGATCATTTATATATGCCTTTTTTAATGCATTGTTTCCTGCCACTGGTGGATACAGAACCTGCTGAACTCAGGCCCTTGACCAGCCTTTAAAACAAAGGAAAACTTGAGAGTGCACCAGTCAGGGCTAGGTCAGTAACATGAGGTTAGTTCAGTTATCACTACATCACACCATAACAATTTCGGGACTCACAGTTCTACCCTGGGACTGTCCCCTCAGAGCACAACAACAACACTGCCCTTTGTCATATGTTCAAGTAAAGCACAACTGAGTACCTAATTCTGATTACTGCAGGGAACTTGCTGCAGAGTTACATTAGCTGTGCTGCCAACAACTTTATCTCTGATCTTGCACATTTAGTGTATTAAGACAAAGCTTTGTGATTCAACTGATTGTTTTTTCAAATGGGAGGTTTTGATCTTATGGTTGAAAATTAAAAGTCAATTGAAAGTAAATTGAGGAAAGTAAATTGAAGGGGCATCAAGCATATGTAGTGTCTTGGATTTAGTGGTCTGGCTTGTAATTTTTGAAAATGTTTTGGGTTATCAGCACTTGTGCTGTAGAGTATAGAACAAATAAATAAGCCTTCAAGGTAATATGATTTGAAGACAAGATTTTTTCAAACTTGCTTAATATCCATTTTTATCAAAACTATGTTTATGCACCCTGGTGCTGCAATAGAAATGAATTTATTTGCGAAGATCCAGTGAAATAGACCTCAGCAAGTGTCCCAAACAGGTATTTGCAGTCTTTCAGATGTTCCACTTACTGAAGAACACCAAAAAGTACTTTATGTCAGAAAACAAAATAAATCAGAAGATTTACCATTTGAAAGCCTACATACGGCTGATCATACAGAGCTGTCTTTGCAGACTTAATGGCTCAAGTTTGACTTTAAGGACTCTACAGAATTTTAACAAAGTTATTTCTGTAATAAATATTCCACACTGCTTCTTGGGATATGTACAATCAGTACAAAATTTCAGTGTTTTAGTTCTGTGTAAATAGGATGCACTGGCATAAAGAGTAGGTTGCTTTCACCAGCTCGTTTTGCAGGTAGTTGCAATTCTTGTTTGTTTGTAGTCGTTGGAAGTTTAGTGAGTCTGGATCTTTTGTAATTCTGTTCTGAGGCCAAAGGATTGCCAGAGATCCAGCTGATCTGCTTTTCCCCAAGGTAGTACCCACTCGTTGAGCCATAATGCCTGCTAGTGCTCCTGTTCCTGAGCAGTTACAAGTGTAAGGTAAAATGTGCTCATTTAAACAATGTAATCAGTGCTTAAGGTAGTTTAAGCTAGTAGCTTCTTCTAATTGTGAGACTACAAGCAATTACTGCAGCCCAGCTGATAAGTGGTGACTTCTACAAGCACAGTGCTAAACCAAAGCAATAGTGTTGATCATCTGTTTGTGCTCTGTAGTATGAATCAAAACTGTTTGTATCAGTGGTAACCTAATTTGTGTAAAAACACATTTATTTTAGCCAGATTTGGATCAGCAGTCTCCATATTAATATATATGATCAAATGCACTGCTCTTGGGATTATATTCTGTCTTTATTAATTTATATAAAGACTGCAAACTCCTTAGGCAGGATCGGTCTGCATTAATGTCTAGAGGTGATGCACTGCGCATTTTACCAGCATTTTTGCAATGAATTTATAAAAAGAACAGTTCAAAAGCACCTCCCTTTTTTATTTCCTTTATGTTTCTTTTTCTGCCAATTTTTTTACGTCTGTTTCCCTTTGTGAAAATCCAAATTCATCAGGAATGAAAGTTAAATTGAGTTTGCACCTGCAGGGTATGTGACAGGACATATTGTTGGGCAGGCACATACCTGTCTGCTCGTGCTCCTCTCCCATTTCACAGCTAAAGTGCAATCCTACCAGTTCCAAGTGCTGCACTGCCACTTGGCTGTACCCCTGCATGTGGCTCTTTCAAGGTGGCTTTTGAGACACTCACAGGGATATTGGTGTGTGCAGTACTGGCTGGGACAGGCTGCAAAATGCAAGTTATTCCATTGCTGGGCTAAAGAGGAGAACTGAGGGTGTGCTTACCCTTGCCAGTACTGAGGGGGCTCTATCTATACCATACAAGGAAAATAAGTGACTGACTTCAAAATCATCCTGGCCTTTTGCTTTCCTCCTCTTGGCCATGGAGAAGAAAGAGTCTGTAGGAGCTTACAAGGCTAGGCTGAGTCATGAGAAGGTGCTGTGCAGGGGATCTAGGATGTTGGTATTTTTGTGGGAAGCTGGAAGAAGCTGGATGTTGGGAAGGAGTGTTTGGTTGTATTTCATACACAGGTTTAATAATAAGCATTGTTGTTGGGATGGATGGTGCTTTCAGAGGGACTGTTCCTGTAAGCTGTTGGGGAAGAGTGAGGGAAGGCAGCAGTGGAAACGCAGGTAAATACAAGTCCCTTTGCTCCTTCCTGAATGGACTAGACCTGCTCCAGCCTCATCATGCCTTCCCCAAAAAATCATTCTTTAGGGCAATGAGAAGAGAGCTGTAATCTGGCCACCATTATGCTGTTCAATTCTGGATTAAGCAAGGAAAGCATTGTTTCTCCATTGGAAAGAAGTGACTGTTTTAGAAAGGTTCCTTTCTTTTCCCCCATTTAATTCTGTAGTTATCTTTTCGTGTCACGGTTTCCTCACGTCCGCTTTCCTCTTCCTTACCCCTGTAATGAGGAAGCACACTCTTTATTAGAAGCGAGCATGTTGTTTTTACCCAGCTTCCAGATCATTATTAAGAGAGCGGGAGAGGGATTTGGCGGCAGGTCGGTGGGGACGGGAACTGTGCCTGCTATATTTCACTGGGACTGGCGCGTGGAGTAGAAAAGCAGATGTGTGTGGACTGCCAGAGAAATCGCTGACTGATCCTTGCGCAGTCTGGGTTCGAGGAGCCGAGACAAGACGAGGCAAAGCAGGTATGACTGATATTCGTGCCAAAGCCTGAGCACCTGCCATGCCCATTGCAGGCAGCGGCAGCCGGATTGATGCGCCGAGCGCTCCCCGGGGTTCGTCTACTCCGTTTGATTTCTTCCCTTTCACGCCGAACACGAGCAACAAGCAGAAGTTAACTGCTTGGGAGGAAGCTGCCTATGCCTTTTTTTTGTGCTGCGTTTCACCTCTTTTGTTTTTTGGTTGGCTGCAAAACCTGAAGCCAAAAGATGATTGAAACGCCTCTGCCCGGGGCGGGGGGAGCCGAGCACACTGCACCCCATCTAGTGGCTTAGCCTCACACTGCCGGCGACGGGGAAATGCGGCAGCAGCAGCAGCAGGAGGAGGAGGAGGAGGAGGAAGGCTCCTGCACCTCCGGCCAGGGGCTTCGTAGCCTTCGGACTCCGCGGCACCTGCGTGGGTGATTCAGAGATGCTGAAGCAGCAGGAAGGTGTTAGCTGTCTGTCAGAGCTGGGGTGGATCACACACAGGGGACTCGCACCCAGCTTGGAAACAGTGTTAGACAGACGGTGATACTAAGCCCTCTGGAGTTAAGAAATGTGAGAATTAAGCTGCCTCTGCAACCTTAATTTGGCCTCTGTTTGCATAAGCACTAAGATAAAATCTCCAGTGATATCACACACTATTGTTTGTCACATGTCAGTGCACAGAAGGGACTGAGCTGAATTTCTGCTCACAGCATTTCTCCGCTGTTCAGCAAGTAGATTCTGTCTGTCACATGCTTCTGAAATCTTCTGATGACAGAATTTTTTCACAAGGTTTCCTTCACAGACTTCACAACAAAGGCCAACTGCTTCATGGACATTCACTGTGGTATTTTTGTACCATCCTCTTTGTGAGGAGCATCGTCCCAAAATCGTTCCCATTTTGCAGATGAAGAACAGAGGTGCAGTGTGTTTAAAGTCAAATGTATTCTTTATTTTGGGGTGCCCATTTAAAGACCTCTCAGACCATGCTTTCCAGATGGTCTCTCCCACTTACTTCTGTTGCAGCAGTCAGCATGGAGTGCTCCTGCATATCAGGCACAGGGATCAAATCAGGCTCTGAAAATGAAGCACAGGTAATTAGTGTTCTCAGAATAGGAGAAATGGGTAGGTGTAGAAAAAAACAGCTTAAACCAAAATGAAAATATACTTACTTCTTTTCGGAATCACTTTTATGCCAGATTATTGCTTTGAAAGGACTCACTGGGGGGTTCCAAGGAGAGACTGTGCTAGCATGAGGAGTGGCCTGGATTGCCTGGGCTGTAAGAGTGACAAGGCCACAGCAATGCCGGGTTAGATCCATTTTAATGGCCTGGTGTTACGTGCTGAGGTTGTAGTTTCACAACCATTACAAGCTGATCCAAACTGGTGCTGCTGCTAATACATTAGTCCTTCCCTTCTTGTGGCCTCGCGCTCCTGCTCACTCCAATTTGTGAGGCCAGGCAGGGAAGCTTAGTGGGGAACAAATCAGGGTTAAATTCAATGCACCTTAAAAAAATAATGTGGTTTCTCAATTGTTTATTTCTTGGCTTCATGCATGCATCAGCCATCACAATGAGTGATGGATCCTAAAACAAGAAAGGGCAGAAGTGTTTTTTGCAGTGACAGTTTCCACTGGCCTCTGGTGTGCGTGGTATTTCAGCAAGAAGGTTCTCCTGGGAACACAACTGGGTTCCACCCAGATATGCAGAGGGCAAAGGAATGTGAAGACTGCAGGAGTTCTGGACCAGTATATGCTGCTGTGTTTGCAGATTTTGCTCTCTCTACCTCCATTCCCAGTCCTTTCGCCATGTCCCCTCTAACCTGCCCTGACCCATCCCTGCCCTTTTCTGTTTCATTTTCTTCAATTCAGTCTCTACCAGAACCTGGTCCAAGCCACTTTTACTAGCACAGTGAGTCCCAGTTTTGTTTATGCAGACTGTGTCTCAGTCCTCGCTTTCCTTCACCTAAGTGCAAATCACACTTTCCTGAACAATACTCTTTACAAAGTAAATGTCTTTAACAAAAGATGCAAGCCAGTTGATGATACTTACTTATGCATATTTAAAAAGTATTTGGGATTGATCACAACAGCTTTACTTTAGTCTACTGTCTATGTTAAATCCTGCAGTGCCAGCATGGCCAGCGATTTGAATTAACATGGCCTTCCATCCTAGTTGTCAGCAGTCCATGATCATGCACTAGTGTGTGATTTGTGAATTATTTGTGATTCTGTGTGAACGTGGTTCAGCCCGTGAATTTTGACACCTCATGATTTAAATAGCAGCTCCTTGTGATACTCAATTTAGCATTCAGTTTTGAGAAATGTAGTTTTCTTCTGTTTCCTGACTGGATGCTTTCTAAATCCACAGAAGGTTTTTGAGGACACAGGACAAAATTTCTAGTATGAGTACTCACATGGAGTGAATTTTTCAGATTGTTATGAGTAGGCATCACAACACATTTTTCTCAGCTGCTTTTTATGAAAATATTAAACAGTAGTGTTTTCATACAAAGCAGAAGAAAATTAACATAAATTTAGTCCACATCTATTAATGGATTTTTTTTAAGTAACTCATCTGTGCAAGTTTTACATAAGTATGTGGTTTTGCTGCCTAGGTTGAATTTCCTGTCCTGAATTTGAAAATTTTCTGTGGATCTGTCTCTCCCTTCCTTAGGAGCTCATCTGTGGGGAGAGGTGTAGGAGAGCAACATTTCTGCCTGGTTTCTGTTGGATAAACCAGTCTTTGGTGTTACCAAATTAACCACCAGTTTGGCGGTTAATTTATGTGGATCGATTCCTGTGCTTCCTTCTGTGTTTGTATTTGTCTAGCTACTGTGTGGACATTCCTGCTTCTGCATGCTGTGGCTGGGCATGCTGGAAGTTAGGCCTCTTAGAGTTTCAGGCTTTTCTTCAGATACCCATATGAGGTATATGCCTTCTGGGAAAGGAAGGTATTTTCCAGGTGGTAGGAATTGGACAGATCCTTCCACCATCTCCTGCTTTAGGTCTAGCACTTTATGTGTGGGATGGACTTTCTTGTAAACAGGACCTTTCATTTGCAAATACTGAAGTATTTAAACGGAAAACCTGAAAAATCTGTAGCAATGAATTTTAGCAGTGAATTCAGTTTATCTATTACAAATGAACTTAGGTGTATCGAAACTGCTTTTTTAATATGGTGAAATACAGGTACATCCCTCCTCCATGTAGAGTTTTCCAAATGGAAAATCACATTTTTCTTCTCCTGGAATGACTTCCAGACTTAGTGGGTAAAAAAACCTTTTGGTAATTCTAAAATAGTATGTTATTCAAGAGTTGAGAGCAGAGTGGGAAGTAGTGAGACCAAGAGAGAATATTGTGAAAGTTTCATGTTTTGGGGCAGTAGGGGCCAAGTACAATATTGCTGCATGTGATGAAGGCTTTTAAAGACATGGGTCCTCAAGCAGCATCAACAGGATCCAGCCAGGAAAATGCAAGGAGGGGATGTGATTGTCCTGAGCTTGGAAGGTTGCCTTCAGAGGAGACCAGGAGAATGCCTGCGTCTCAAGGTCAGGTAGAAATTGAGCCATAAATGGATGCAGCTGGTCACAAGCAGTTGGGCATTTACACACCATTCCTGGTTGCGGTTTTCTGCCCCATGGCACTGTTGGAGAAGGGAATGCATGTCCTTGAGCTGACATCTTGGAGAATCTGAAAGCCCCCAGTGGGACAGAATAGTATCTCTTTCCAGAGCTTTTTGGCAAATCTGCAGTGGTTTTCTCCCATCAGGGACTATCCATCATTTCGTCCATGAGAAGCTTTTGTTGTGCAAAATGTCACATCATGATTCTTTTATGATGTGACAAGATGTCATTTCCCAGGAATACATGTTGGGCTCTACTTCAGCGATTGTAAACCCAGGCCTGAGTAGGTACACAAGATATTCTGCTGAGTAGCAACCATCACTGAGGTAACATTGCATAACTCCTGGTGGTGGACAAATGTCTCTTGTTAAATGGTCTGTGGAAATTGGTGGGGCATCTGGATGGTGAGGGGCAACTTCAGCAGGTGGGTGGGTAAGCAGGGAGTAATAAAACAAGAACAATTCTCGCTTTGACCTTTCCACAGGACCAGGCATTACATCCTCTGCTCTGAGTTGTGCCAAGCTGTTTAGTGTATTCACTTACATGAGCTTCTCAGACCTGCATCAGCAGCTCAGCTGCATGGAGCCATTCCCATGGGGAAGGCAGCAGGGGGACACAGCAGAGTGTGTATAGGTTGCATGGGGAAGATTGTGTCAGGGGTTTGGTACAGAAGCATCAGTTTTTAAGGTGGGAGTGCACTGTTTTTCTACTTAAACACTGTTGATCCAAGTAGGCAGCTCTGTTATTCAAATGAAATCCAAATGGGTGCTTGCAGCTTTGAAAATGTACAGATAAAATTTGTTCATGCAAACAGTCAGATGTATCTGTTGCTGAGAACCCAGTAGAACATTCTGCCATTGGGTGAATTTCACGTATGGAAACAGACAAGTCTGTACTCAGAACTTGAATCCAAGTAACTATAAAGCAATTTGTCTCAGGAGGGAGCTGAGCATGCCAGCTATTCCTGATGTTTGCCTGATCTGATGTGTCAGCATGAATTTAAGTGTTTTATTTTAGCTGCTCACATATGAACATTTTGGCCCTAAAATTACTAAACTGAGAAACCCCCTGACCTCTAGAAAAACCTGGCTGGTGTTACTCCAGAGAATGTATAAAATAATAACTCTTGACATTTTAATTAAGAAAAAAATTTCATTATTAAGAAATATCTTCATAATGGGAAATACCCTAATTAATATGAAATATAATTCACTTTATTTCATTATCTTTTGAGCAGAAAATACCAGTAGATGAATATCTTTGCCTTTAAAGCCAGTTCAAAACTACCACTACATTCACCAAGGCTAGAATTTCATACTTGTTGTGGTCAGTCTTTCCCCACAGTTATTAAATAACAAATAATTGAAGAGAACAATTCACACAGGAATCCTAGCATTTATTTATATAACCTCCTTGGTGAGAAATAACAAGTAACATTTGGTAATAAATGTGTAGTCTTTCTGCAAATTATGTATGAGACACAGAAAGGTGAGCAGTATCTGGTATTTTGTTCTCAGGAAATAATTGGACCAGCTGTGGTCTGCCCAGCATTTTGCAGATAGGCTTGGGAATGAAAGGAGTATTGTGTCTCTGCATGAATATTGTGTCTCTGCCACGAGCAACTCACAGTCCCCTAAAGTGAGTGTGTAGGTGCCTTCTGTACTGGAAAAAGACATCTCTCATTGCTCTGCCCTCTTCAGAGCTGTAGAAATAGCCAGTTTTCAAGTAGCAGTAGTTGAATATGATGTAGCCAACAGGATAGGCTGTCAGTATTGTGGAAGGTCATTATTGATTCCATATGTCCTCTGATAATGACATCCTCATTCTGGAAACACACTCTTCTCTTGCGTCATCCGCACAGTTCATTAGAGATGCTGAGCATGACTTCTTGGTGTGTACTGAGTCTTGAAGGGGCTATGCTCAAGCTGTGCAGTAGCTGAGGGAGAGATTTCTTGGCTTTTCTTACAGAACCTCCTGTATCTCAAGCAGCTGAACGCTGCAGGCCAGTGAAAAATCTATGGGGTTGTTTTTTTGTTGTTGCTGGGGTTTGGAGTTTTTTTGGTTGGTTTAGTTTGGGCTGTATTTCTTTGAGTATAGCAATCAAGTACCATTTCTGAAAGGAGTTTTTAGCAGAGAAGGAGCGTGGCTATAGGCTGTATCCCAGATTTCAGATCTCTTGGGACCAGAGCTCATCTTCCTCCTGTCTTGAGAAGTGCTATTCCTGATCTCCCTTCTTCCCTGCTAGTTAGTGTTGAAGTGACGACAGACAGGGGAAGGTATAAGGTGGAGGAGGAACTGATGACCCTTTGATTAATGTATGGAGAACAACCAGATGCTGTTTCTTAAATGTGCAATTATTGGCAGAAACTAAGCAAAACTGGGTAAGACAAAGAGCACACACTGTTGCTTGTTAGGTGTGTGAGGGGTGTCATGGAGGTACCTTTGGAGCATCATTGCTTCTAGTTGACCTCACAGGCATTACGGTTGAGAGTTTGATTTCATGAGCATTTGGCTCTAATCTGTAGTATCTGATTTTGAAAGTAAGTCCCACAACGTTGTCTAGTACCTTTTATTAGCTGAGCTTTGGCATATGTGAGGAATTTCTTAGCTATCCTGATATGCAGTGCTGCTGTGTCTTCCACTTGCATGTGTGTCTGAAGAACAACCAGGAGTGTCACCTTCCACACAATGTCACTGATGTTTGTGTAGTGAAGTATTTCTTAGCAAATACCACTCCAGTCTTGGACTCCACTGGATCCTTCCAGACCATGCTCAAGTATAAATCTTACATTTGGTTTTGACCTAGAAAGCTTTGCATGTTACATATCTGTACCTGAGAAAGTGCCTCCCACTTTACCAATGCTCTCCTACCAATCCTACATCAAATGCATGGGAAAGGGGGCTGGTGGGAATGTTGTCTTCAGCAGGGCTGTTTGAACTTGTTTGTGCTCTTGGTCCAGGAAAACATGGGCATCCTGAGCATTGGGAAATGTGTGTGAGGGGCAGGGATTTAGGAGAGGTGGTTTCTGCCCACTCCAACTAGTCTGTTTATATCTGTCTATCTCACATATTTCTGGCACCTATCACCTTGGCAGCTAGACATGTTTCTCAGATGACCATAGCTTTTTTTATCTTCTCATGTTTTTAACAGTGTTTTTGCCTTCTTTTTAAATCGGTCTTTAATAAAGTTAAGAATTCTTGCACAGGGTTTTATAAACATGTGTTATTAAATTTTAAATCTGTTTTGAAAGTGCCTCTATCCTACTCCCTCCTAGTAAAGTGACCTTTTTAAATGGAGGGAAGTGGGTTTAGATGACAGTCATGATAAATGCGGTCATGTTCACTCAATAAAATAAGGCCCAGTGCATTTGAGGATAAATCAGTGAAATGTACAGCCCCACCTGTCTGTCTCCATCATTCATTTCCACTGTCACTTTCACAGTGGCTGATGGATCACAGTTGCTGTAAAATTAGACAGCCTTTAATCTCATTTCATCCTGATTAGCTTCTCCTTACCCTTTCCCTCTAACTCACTGACTGACACGCTAAAAACTCACGCCGGGCTGTGTTTGAGCGTGGCGTACAAAGTTCTCTTCAAATACCCTTTTTGTGGGGCAGGCAGGTGTTCCAATGAGTTGAAATCGAAAAATGAGAAGATGGGATTTTCACACTATTAAAACAGCAGACAAAGACTCATATAAAATTAATGAAAGCAGCAGCCTGGCCACACTGTATGATGGGCCAGATTCTTCCAGTTACACCCTGGCAAGCCCAGTGAGTTTGAGAAGATTGTTCATACTAGATATTGTATTTAGCATGCTCATTGCCATGTCATTTTCACTGTTACCTATGAAAAGTTAGGTCCTATCTGGGTGTATGTTCACAAGAAACATAGTTTACAGTGCAAGTTTTCTGTGCTCTCAAAGGACATTTTATAGCAGAAAAAAAATTGTTCATTCGTGTAGTTTTGATTTCTGTGTATAACTCATGATTCTGAGGGGTCAAGTAGAAGGACTGTGAGGTGGTTGATTTCTCAGCTACAGTGCCCAAAGCTCCCTTCCCTCTTAGATGACCACAGTGTTGCTCCATCCTCCCTGTTTTGTCCAGCTTCCTCCAGCCCTATGGGCAGATTCATGAGACTAAGAACTGAGTTTTCCCCAAAGCTCTGAGAGAAACAAAGGTCACAGTGGAGGTCTGCAGTGTTTTATTGCAGTCACCTTTCTTTCTGAAGGCCAAATACTACCCTCCTTTCTAAGGCAAGCTTCCTTTTAGCTTTCCCATGAGTTATGGATGGTAGTTTGGGTCATTTGGGCCCAATCCTGTATCAGTGGTAATGTTGCAGTCAAGTTAAGTAGGAGCCAGAATTAAGCCATTGGTTTTCAAGGTTTAATTATCATAATAATTATGGGAGTCTTATTGTATACCTTATATGCATGGAAACAGCAGAAAAACTTAAAGAAGAATTTTTTCCTCTGCTGAGCCTGTTTGTGTCAATATGGTGGATAAATAAACACAAATGTTTGCAAAAGTGAAAACACAGCATGTGAAAAATATGCATGTGTGCTGCCTGCAAGACAGTTCTTTTTATAAATGCTGTAGCTCTCCAGATTGACTAACAGAAGAGGTCTAGGGTGCAACTACTGGCTTGGGCATAATTGGAAACTATAATAGAGCATTGTATTAGGTAAAAATTGAAGCCCTTGCAGACTGATCCTGCGGAGTCTCTTCTTGGAAGGAAAGGTCCCAAAAAGCATCCAAGGAAGGCAGCAGATTTCTCATGGGAGACCAAATTTCTTATTTACTACAAGCATCCACAAAATCAAGAAAAATTCCATGGTTTTGAGAGAGAAGATTTTAAAATAGGAAAAGGTGAAGACTGAAGAGTGAGAGAAATATGATACGGTGGCTCAAAAGATAGCAAAAACTGACTTCATTCTTTCATCCCACTGCAGGAATCTCTAGGTAGTATAAAATCTTTTGCGGTTCTGTATTAGATTAGTTTGCAGTTAATATAAAGTGAACCAGTAACAAATAACTTTAATTAATGAACTTTCACTGTACCTGGCTGCCTAATTTAAGAATTGCATCACTTATGTGACTTGTAAGAGCACAGACTATGAAAAAGATATCCGACCTTTGCTAGAAACTAAAAACATACCTTATTTATTCATCATTGCCTAGGCAAAAACTTCAGTAAGAAGCTTAAATGAGCCCACTTGATCTTTAAGAAAATGTGTCCTAAATAGCAAAGCTGCGCGTATTTCTTCTTATTATTATTTGCATATGCTATACTGCACAACTGCATTCCGAGAAAAATAAAAGATAATAAAACAAATGAAATGAGAGATATATCACCCAAAATAATCCAAGTGTGAGATAGGCTGCCTCCTTTTTTTTTTTTTTTTGGCATTGGCAAAAGAGCACAAAGTAAGAGCTGGCCCTGAGTCATATTGATTTCCCACTGCACTGGTTTCCTAAGTGCTCTGTTGATCCGTGTCAAGCAATAAGTTCCCTGCCTGTACATGCACATCACCTCCCCATTTGTCCTCACCTAGATTTAAGGTGCCCATATGATGAGCTGAACAAGGACATCATTTTTCCTACTGGTGTCACTGGGCCAAAACTACTCTATGTGGTGTGGTAACCGATGCTGTGTAAGTTACATTTGCCATATAATATCATTATAGTGGGTATGGCACACTGCAGTAATATGTATGTATTATGTACACGTAATCCTTATTTTTGCAGTTTAGCATTTGCAGTGCAAAACATAAATTTTTAGAAGCAGATGTTTGCATCTTTAGCTGGTCCATAGTAATCATGATACCTACCCCCCCAAAAAAAGGGATTTTGCAAACCTAATGCCACAGTTTTGATCTTTGTTAACAAAGGGCTTCCTGATTAGAGGAATAGAAGATGTGTGATTGTGCTGCTAATGACATTGTACAGGAAATTAAGCATATACATTTGGAAAAGGCATTAAATCAGCAGGACCTTAATTTAAAAACTTAAAACTGTATGGAAATGCAGCTTGTTCATTGCTGTGTAATAGAAAGCTACTGAACATACTGACTCTTCTTGTGGAAACATTACCAGCAGAACAAAGCTGGGCTGAGTGTTTTTTTAATGTTTTCTAGCATACTAGGATTTCTAGTATCTGCTTATTTTCAGGGAAATATCACGCAGCTTCACCCCCTTTTACAAGTTCTTTTTCGAGCAGCATGTACGGCGCTTGGGCAGGTGAGGGGTACTGATGGACCAGAATTCCTGATTTTTTTCCTTAATTATTTGCAAAATTAAATAGCCTAAGTTTGATTAGTTTGCTAATAAGTGGCTTTGTCTGCTGCTAAGTCAGTGGACTTACATGCTTGGGATGACACATTCTCATATTATTTCATACAGATTGTAAAAAGAAAGTACTTGATAAAATCAGTATCCGAAGCTGACAAAGGATTCTTTCTTTGCTTGCAGTTATGCCATACAACAGTGCCCATCACTGTGTTGTGGAAGTGGAAAACTTCTTGTTCGTGCTGGGAGGAGAAGACCAGTGGAACCCTAATGGTATGTATGGAATACTAAAAGGCAAAGGCAGCATCTGTCTTCCTGTGCCTTCCTGTTTGTCAGGTCAGCTGATGTAGTGATTAGCAAGGGATTTTGAGGACCCTCAGCCTAACTGTTGAACCTAGTAAAGGCTACTCTTTGGTATTGATGTAATAAATATCTGGTACTTTAGTATTAGCATCTCTGTCATTCATCAGCTCCCACATCCCTTGAGAAATGCCACAGGCAGCAGAACAGACTCTTTCAAGTGCATGCACCAGGCAGCAGCTGTTAAAATTTTTAACCTTCATTTCCAGTCTCCTTCCAATCATAATATAATAATGCAATTGCAGTAGATGAATGCTTCTTTTCTATTGTCAAACAAGATACTCGCAGCTCAAGTTGTTAATGTGTTAATTATCTAGACTTTGAGATTCTTAAACTGATCCTTTTTTCAGTCTTATGCAAGAGCTTCTCATATAGATTATCTGCTGCTACCTTCTTTGATTTGATTACTTCATAAATTTACCGCAAAGAGAAATTAAACAATTTAACAGGCTTCTGAGCAAACCAAAAGGAGAATACCATGCCTTGCAAAATTCACAGAATTGTCAAGACATTGTTAAAAAGCTTGCACACGAAGAAAGAGTTGTAGTTGTAGCAGTCTGTGTAACAGAGATAATTATGACTGAGAAACCATAAAACAGCTTGCAGGTACACATTTTTACTTTAAAACACCAGAGGATCCAGCTGAAATTACATATACTGCATATATTTTATTGTGAATGCCCCATTTCAGCATCTGCACTAAACCAAATTATAGAAAATTGTTACATCTGTTCACTCCCTAAAACCTGAGACAAACAATGCAGGCCACCCTATAAGCATGTTTCTGGTGTAGTTAAGAATATCACTATATGTCTTAGGAGAAGAGCCCTTTAGTTGTAATGTTGAATGTCCTTTATTTGAAACAGGAGACAGCGCAGTGTCACTAATGCCAGTTTCTTTTAGGATCGTTGGCCACATCCATCCAGTGAGGGGCCCTGTTGTATTTGCTGGTAGGCATATGGATAGGCAGACCTTGTTCCAGACAGTTTATAATTAAATGGCCATGCCACATGAAGAGCAAAAGAAAATAAGTATACTCACCCCCATTTTAAAGATGTGGAAACTGAATTGCAAGGTGATGGAGAGATGGTACAAGGGATACATATCCTGCATCTGAGAAGGAGTCAAACACAGTTGTTTGTGAGATTAATAGTACCTAAGGTCTGAAATTGCCTAGATCTAGATCAATTTCTGACCTGAAGATGTTGCTGAAGACATCTACCAACTTCCCTGTTCTGTGAATACCAGGCTGGGATTTTTTCTGTAGAGAAGATAGCAATAAAAAAGGTATGAGCATTGCTATACTAATCTCTTTATCAAATGGATCTTGCTTGTCACTGAAGGTGGATCTGAAATCATAAACTACATCCTGTGCTACTGCTGCAAATACTCTTTCTAGAAACCACTTTGGTGGGGGCAGCTCACACATGCCCAGTTGAATTCATGCAAAGGCTCTTGTCTGCTATCCTCAGAGCACAAGAGGGACTTCAGGTGGACCTACCTGGAACCATCTTGCCAAGGCTTTACAAAGCTTCTGCTTCAAATGAGAATGTTACAGGGTTTTTCTGCAATGTAAAGAATTATCTTAGAGATGGTAGCAATGTAAAGACATTGCTTTAGCCATCTGACAGTCTGATTCTTGAGAAGCTGCATGGACCCCAAGGAGTGCTCACTCCTCCTTCGTGCTCTGCTTACTTCCTGACAACCCAGAAAGTATGGCAGACATTTTTTTCACATTTTTACATCCTCCTATGGCTATGCCTTTCCAGTCACAAGGGGTTCCTGCATGAGTAAACACTGATGAAAGTAGGGTGCACAACACAGGCATGGATTTAAGACCAACCATCATAACTTCCAGAGTTCTTCCCCTTTGGCATGGCTGCAGAGCAGAGAGCAGTATCTGCCTCCTTTTGTCCCATCATCCTGATTTGCTAATCCTGATTTCTGTTCACTTCTCCCAAGTTCTGTGTTCTGACAGGTGCATCCTGACACGTGCAATCTCCTGACTGATGAGCAAGGCAAAATAATAGAGTTCTCTTTCAAAATCAAGTCCAGACTTAAACTGCAGTCAAACTAGTTACACCAGGCAGGTTAAGTAGGTCATCAAGTCCTTTTCCTGCAATCACAGGCATTGTGTAGTCCTATTTTGTAAATTTTCTAAGCTACATTTGAAAAGCAGTTGGATTTCTAGCCCCCAGTACTCCTGTTGAAAAGCTGTTACAGAATCCAATTGCTCTAAATGACTAGGAGCCTCATTCTGATATCCAGTAAAATGTATTCTTTGAGTGTCTAAATAACCTTGTTCTCATGCCAAGGCTGGCCTTTAATAGTTTTTCCTCTCCTGGAGATTTGTTCCTCTAAAGTATTACAGACAGCACTCCTATCCCCTTTCAGCTTTTGTGTTTCTAGGTACAACAGGCCAAGTTCTTTGTCTCCTTCCTTAAGGTAAACTTTCTCTTCTTCCTGTTGCCATAGTAGCTCTTCTCTGTGCATTCTAGTATGATTTCATCTCCCTTCCTGTGAAGGACCCAGATTTGTATCCTGCATTCCCACTCTAGGCTTACTAAACCCTTCTTCTACCCTGCACTATACAATCATCTACATACATGGTGTTTGTAGTGAATATGTGTATGACATGTTGTGTTAGGCAGCCAAGGTCCCCAAATCACAGGTTTGTATGACAGCAATGAACAAGCTGCTGTATAACCAATGAGCACTGAAGTCCCAGTAACTCTGAAAGATGTAGTGAATAAGGCAGCATTAAAACCTAGAAAAAAACCTAAAAAAAAATAGAAGTCCAAACACAGGAAGGATCTATATTTTTATTATTTTGAATTCCTGCTTTTTGAATTACAAAGAGATTAGTAAATATCTTAGCCAGTGAAACATAGAGCCTGTTCAAGCTCACTGTTACTATTTTGCTGCTTATTGAACCTATAGCTCTCAATGCCTCTTTTTCTAAATTGTCTGTGTAGACTAAAGGAATCCAGATAGGGATCAAGAGCAAAGCCTCACTTCACAAAGCCCAATGGCAGAATGACCAGTTGCCCTTATAGTATGGGGATCTCACCCTATGTCTTGAGATGGTGCTGAGATGGTCATGTCTTTGAGCAGAGCTCAGCATAGTCCTCATTAGGCACCATGCTGGGTTTGAAGGGAAATACTGCATTACTCATCAGTCTTCTGCTTTACCCTCCTCATATAGAACATGCTTATAACATGGCGAGGAAATCAGTTTACTTCCAGAGCGGTCAGTGTGGTTTCTTTTTCTGTTTTCTTGTAGAACATGATCCTAAATTATTACGAATACAAATTCTAGCTGTATTGTTATTCTTCTCTGCAGTCTTGATGGTCTATTTACACATGCTGAAGTAAGTGTGGAATGAAGCAAGCAAAGCGAGCCAATCCTGCAGAGGCTTGTCTGATGCAAATATATTCACCTTGTAGAATGCCCAGTGACCATTTATAGAACTGTGACATACGAAGTTAGGTTATTCTGCTGGCCTGTGAAGCCTCTAATTCAATTTTTTAGTCACACATACATAAACAAAAGTTTCTATTTTCAAAATGCTCATCTATTGAAGTCTCAGGTGTTACAGGAAATTGCCATGTGCTCTCTTGCTTCAGTTTTCTTGCTTTGATGTCAATCTGCATGTAAAATAAGGTGAAATCTTAATATCGTGAAGACATGAACACAGTTCTTGGGCTTGACAGCAGGGAAAAGCTAGTTAGCTGGTGTATGTTGCTCATGCTTCATATTTTAGCTAACACACTTGGAATAAAACTCTTAGGAGTGTATTGCCCCTTCGATGCACATCTGTAATTCCTTCTAACTTACACTGAAAGTGCATGGTAGAATAAACCATCTAGTGCAAACACTGCATACCCCATGCTGATGGCTTATGCAGCTCTTGGTTATTTGCACAAGGGGTTTTTGCCATGTTCCACATAGAGATGATGAAAGGAGAAAGGAAAGCACGTGTTCTCCCTTTAATTTTTTTACCTGACAAAAGATATTCTGGTAATAAAAATACCACGGGGATGCCCTCTTTTGGGTAGTAATTTTGTTTAGTGCTGTGATTTATTGTGGCTGTGAAAATACCACAGCATGTGTAAGTAAATTTAAATGCACATTTTCAAGATCTTATTACAAAGACCAAGAATAATCACTATCTGCTTTTATTGCTAGTGACTGCTAATTCAAACCTTGCAGTGCCCCATTTGTTGAATTATTACTGTACACATAGTGTAATCATACATTGTTGTAAAAGGGGGAACCCTTCATAAAAGGTGTCAACTTGTGAAGTATATGTAATATATATTACAGTCATGATGTTAAATACATGAAACAAACAGCTGAGTGTCAAAATAATCTATCTTTACAGGGAAACACAGTACAAACTTTGTTAGCCGATACGATCCCAGGTTTAACAGCTGGATACAACTTCCACCCATGCAAGAGAGGTAAAAACCTGCTATGTGTTTTTCAATTTCTGTTTTCTCATCCTAGGAGCAGCTGAGGTTTGGCTTAGTTCTGGGAGTAAGGAAGCCTATAGAAGCATTGGAAACACAGATAAAACTGCAGCATGCAGTTGTGTCCCATTTGTCTCCTAATTTTTAGAACTTTTCAAATTCAGAACTCCAGATGCCAAGTCCTGCAGTGCTAACTCATGCAAAATAGCCATGGACTTTATGCAATTACTGGTTGCCTCAGTACGGTCTGAAGGATTTTCCTGAAGTCTCCATAGTGTCCTGTCAATGTTCCCTGACTGAACTGTCATGATGAGTTTGCAGTAAATAAGCAGTAATTATAGTCAGATATCTTAGAGGGAATTGAAACCTTCACATGTTGACTCCATCCTGTTTCACCACGCCAGCCATGAAAAGCACTCCTGAACATGTCTCCACTTGTCAGAGGACTCTTAATCCTAGGTGGTCTTTGAGTGAAGTTGCTGTCAGCAAATGCATATTAGAGTAGCTCATGTTTTAATCTTGCTGTGTACCAAAGAGCAAAGGTGCACATGGACTTGAGCAATGACTTGTAAAGATGACGTAAACTTAACTGTGGGTCCCAAACCCTACCCTGACAGGAAGAAAAATCCCCTAAAACTGAACTGAATTATGCATGTTCTGTAAGAAGAATCTAAAAGGCAGAAGATCCAAAGGTACAATGTTATTTGAAAAAGGTGTTCAGGATACTTCCTTCAGTTCAACACCCACCTTCTCATGGATCCCATATTCAAAAGATCTCACAGTGTCTCTCTCACATGCTTTCTTTATTTCCTGCCAATATTACAGTTCATTTTTGTTGACTGTCCACAGTATTCAGGTGTCTGGCAGTCATAAATGTATTGAATTGAGTGCAGCCTTGTGATTCAAGGTGTGTCTTATGAGATGTGTGGAAATATGGCTGTCTTTCAAATTTCCAGGGGTAAAATGTCAGTCTGCAGAATTTTTGAAGGACCTTTGTTTTTCAGTTTGATTGACCTAAGTCTCTGCTTTGGCAGCACCCAGTGTTCTCCCTCATTCCTGCCAGCACTGTGAGATAACCTTCACAGCTGTGATTGTTACCTTTAAAACAGAGGGACACCTTCCCCTCTGGCTCAGCTTCCCAGACTGAGGCGTGGGGGATACAGGAGGTGGCATCATTGGGTATCACCATGCAAGTCATCCTCACTGTGCCCAGAGACTGACTAGGAGACCAACTGGTGTTTGTATGGAGCCTGGAACTCTTCCGTGGAGCCTAATCTGTGTCCTAATTAGACCCTCTGGGTATCTCCAAGGAGAATTCCTGAGGGGCTTTGGTGGCTGGCTAATCAGTTGGGTTTATTTGGCTGACAAAGCACAGGAAGCAGAAGTAGGCGGTTGAGGGTTGGAGAAAGGAGGCAGTAGGAGTTTTTCCATCTCCACATTGGCCAGTTGTGTTTCCCTGGAAAACCATATGGCAGTGACTGGCCTTGTGCTCTGGGTGAAGCTGCTGCCTTCAGCAAAGAGGCAGAAACTCAGCTGTGCCCCTGATGAACTGTAATGTATGAGCACCACAGCTCCTTACAGAGGTACTGAAATACAGTAGTCCACTTACACATAGCTCCTTCTGTAAGGGGCTTTGCTATGACAACGTTAATTGTCATATCTTTTGTTCAAGATATACAGCTCATAGGCTTGCCCACTGTTTTGCTATAAAAGCTCCTAAGCATTAGGGCTGTTGTCGGAAAACAGGGATTTTAAAATCACTTTCTAAAATGTTTTTTTTGTGGTTTATTTGCTAAATCCTAATGACTTCCTCAGAGTTGTTGCAGCCTTCAGAGGTATGGACTGGTCCAGTTTGTAGAAGATCAGACCAACAAGAGAGAGCTTTTATGCAATTTCCTTCCCTAGCTCCTTTAGCAAGATAAAGTTCCCATTAAAGTCAACAGGCTATTTTCCCCCTGCTAGGAGTACAGGGTCATGCCCTGTCTCTGCTGGCATAATGCAGGCACCATTGACAAGACAGACTGTTTAATGGGTTTTTCTGAGTCATTATGGTCCATCAAGTCAAAACCTACTTAGGAATTTTAGTCTGAGAATAATTGGCTGGATAGACTATAATAGCTTCTTTGAAATGACTGCCAGGTAAATGTGGGACTCATTCACAGGCAGTATATTTTCAAGTCGAAAATCTGTATGAAATATTTGATAAGTAAACTTTTATCTCACATGCCAAAATCCATATCTGATTGATTTTACTGTATGAGCTATAAAGAAAAGTCTAATCCCATTATGGATTCAATGTCGCCAGTGGATTTTCTTTAAAGCCAAGTTTGGTTTCTTTTCATTTGAAGATCATCTCAAAAATGGATGCTTTTGAAAAGTATGTACAATTTTCAGGGGTTTGTTGTTTAGAGAACCAGCAAGTGACTCATAAGCTTTGGAAATACACATCTGCCTGCCAATGCCATAACAGGAGGAAGGTTTTTTGGAGAGCAGTTCAGTTAGACTAAGATGGCTACTGAAGGAGCAGTCTTTGTAGCAGTTTTATCTGAACTTGTGGTGTGAGCCTCAGCTGGACACCTCAGTCAGAACTGCTGCATCTTGCCAGCTAAACACAGGGCTTTTCAAGGTGGGTGGAACAAAACAACATTTTTTGTTTGAAGACTAGCAAAAAGCCTGGCATTGTACCAGGTTCTGAAGAAGCACAAGTGGAAGTGGGAAGTGAGTAGGTCAATATACTGTCTGAGGCTGAATGAGCTGAGAAAAGGCACCAAAAAAGAGATAAAACAATTTAACATTTTATTTTTCCCTTTGACTTTAATACTAATAACGTCAACTCCCATTAAGATTATTTATTTTTTAAAAAGCAAAGCATGCACTCTAAAACTGACTCTGAAATCAGGTCCAGATATTGTGATGATCAGTAATATCACTGGTAACTTTAAATCTGAGACTGGTAGTTGTATTTGGTGTTTCAGGGCATAAATTCATCATGTGTGAAAATCATGAGGAAAATCTTCCCTTTTATACATGTATACTTGAAAGAAGGAGATGGTTGTGTTGATGGTTGAGTGAAGGAGTGTGAAGGAAAAGCATTTCAGAGACCAGTGAACATTGAGTACTCTCAAGTCCTGAAGAAAATCACAAAATAATTGTCTTATTGTCCATATTCAGACCCTGAGATACATTCTGGTTATCTGATTAGAATGGATAGTGTCTTCCCAGTATTGAGGGGAAAGTTGTCATGCAAAGATTGCTGTATTACAGTTTAATCTGAATCATATTTTACAGCAGTTTAAAAGTCATCACTTGACAGCATGCCTTTACACACTGTAACAGCATGCCCTTACACACTGTAGCATTGAAAACTAAGAAAAAAACCAAAAACCTTAAAGTATTTGTGACAGAAGCTACTGAGAATGTTCACATCCAAGCCAAAGAGTGAAGTGTGCTGATGCTTTCATTTTTGCTCCTTATAGTGACACTGTGTGGATGAAACCAGGAGTACATGTACAGAACATCGTCAGTGAAATCCTAGTTAAGGGAATAAAGCATGCACACTTTGTCTACCTCTGTTTATTAAACCTGAACTAAAAAAAAAAAATTAAAAAAAGGCAAAACATGCTGAGAGCAGTTTGTTACTGGGTTAACCAGAGAAGGTGTACAAGGAGAGATGAGTGGATGTGGGAGCACTGACAACAGGCACCCAGTGGGTTTGTGCCTTGTGGGTGCTGGACACAGGAGGGTTGGAGAATGTGTATCTGCCTATGCAGGCTCTCTCATATCTGATAGGAGGTGACCTCTGCAGCTTTTCCTACTTTTGGGACAGCTGTGAGCTGTGTTGCCTCAGGCCCATCACATATTCTCAGAAAGCTTATAAGCACTTGATTGCCTGTAACACCTATAGCCTCTGTCAAATTAGAGTGAAATCAGCCAGCAGGTTTTTTTTAGGAGACAACAGTAGGCAGACATGGGTACATGTACAGTGTAATCAAATTAGCTTTGTTTCCATAGAATATCAGGCTAAAAACATAGATGCACGGTTTGCGGCCCAACCGTGTGGAAAAAAATATGCCATCAGCTTCTCTCTGCCCACTGACAGATAAATTAAATGGTCTCATTTAGTTCATCAGTTGATCTGGGGACACTTACCAGTATTCCTGTCCTCCTATTTACATGTTTTTTTCAGTAGTCTTCCCTGTGGTGGAGTTTCTGCCCCACTCAGCAAGGGGTGCTCTCCCACACCACCCAAGTTGCCTGTGTGCAGGCAAGGTGAAAGCAAAGTGAACAGGAGGTGCTCAGTGACCCTGGCTGGTGAGGAACCCTGTCAGGTGTGCACCAAATCCAGAAAGTAAGGTCATAAACAGGCAGTGGTGCATCAAATCTGTTCCCTGGATGCCCAGCCAGCCCTGCTGTTTCCATGTGTGTATCTCTTGGTGTCTGCCTGACTTCTCTTTCAACTTATAAACCACCAGCCAGGCTGAGATACATTTAACAAAGAGGGAAATTTCTCCAAAACGTTAAAGGATGCTACAAATTTTGTGAAAATGGGTAGCTGTGCAAAAGAACAAGATCTTATTCCTGCTTTCGCTGAAGGAAATGCTCCCCAACATGCCTGGCTAGCTGTCAAGGTAGGGACAGGGCACACCAGACTTTGCTAGCTCCCCTGTCGTGGGATGGCTCTCAGGAAGCCTGGACAGGAGTTGGACATACCGAGGCTGTTCATTGAGGGTGCTGTGCTCTGTGTGTACCACTGCTCATCCCAAATGCTTTGCAGTTGTCTGCAGGTTCAAGTCCTTGATGGTGCAAGCCCCCAGAATTTACTGCATGATTCAGGAGTGAAATATGCAGCTGCTCCCAGATTAAATTCAGGCGCCTGGGCAGGAACCAGAGCACATTGAATCAGCCACAGAGCAGGGTTTGGCAAGCTACAGCCACACTCCACAGTGCCTGCTTTGCAGGAGCTGTCAGAGCTACACTTTGCTGTGCCTGACCTGCCTGCTCATTTCTGGGTTCCCACGTCATTCTGGTTTCACCCAGGAGAAAATTTTATGTTGGGGACTGACAACTCTTGTCATTCAATATTTTGTACAGCTCTTCATCCTAGCCCAGCTGTGCTCTTTTGCAATTTTCTTTCTCATGTTATTGCAGCTTAAAATTAAAGGTCTCCACTCTAGCAGACCTTACTGCTGCTGAATGATCCAGGGAGCTTTCCCTGAGAGTAGATTACACTGACCAGGCTCTCTCAAAATCATCTACTGTTCAATTTTTACTTCATCAACAAGCACTCACCATTAATTTTGGAGGCCCGAGGAAGACAAACTAATACATGCCCAACAGTCCTGGCCAGAAAAATTAATTCTTTTCCTGCACACCTGAGTTGCATGTAAAAGCAGACAGGTGGCTAAAACTTTTCTCTGGGTTAGTTGGATGGAGACAAACCTCTTTTGAGTTAAAGAGTGGAAGTGTAATGTTGTGGCTAGCATAAGGAAAGTTGTTCTATTTGCAGTACTGCAGAAGGAAGAAAAAAATGATAATTGAAGAAAAATTTTGATGATGTGGTTCTCTTAGTAAATTGGGAACAATGACCCTTGAAGGACCATAAAGAAAGTGAATGTCAAGATAATTTATTATTGTTACATTATCTACCTCATTTTTCACTTTGTCTTACTGAGTTGTTATATCCCTTACAAGGTAATGCCCCAAACATTAATGAGCACCCTTTTATCTTTCACGGGTGTGAAAAAGCAACAAACAGCTTTGAAAAGGGGTATTTTCTGGCAGTTTTATGTGTGCCTAATTGTTCTGACACAAAAAATGAAATATTTTTTGATGTGAAGTGTGTATTTGATTAGCAAAGCAGCCGCAGTCTCTAGGATAGCTGTAAGCATGTGAAGCTCCTGGACACTTCTGTCTGACGTAGCATTTGAAGGAGAAACTCTCTTAGTTCAGGGAGTCAACTGGAGAGGGGGAAAAAAATGTTTGACATGGCTAATTGGTTTGTTGTTGGCTTGTTTTGTTCTGTTGTGCCCTGTCCTCCAGGAGGGCCAGTTTCTACGCCTGCCGCCTTGACAAGAACTTGTATGTCATCGGTGGAAGAAACGAAACTGGCTACTTGTCCAGCGTTGAGTGCTACAACCTGGAGACAAACGAGTGGCGTTACGTATCTTCGTTACCACAGCCCTTGGCAGCCCATGCAGGAGCCGTGCACAATGGCAAGATATATATCTCAGGCCAGTGTCTTGCATAATTCCTGCCATATAACAAGAAAAACAACCCAAAGCCACCATTAAAAAAAAAAAAAAATCGCAGAACCCCAAAACTAGAGAGCAAAATTCCTGCTGCAACACAATGTCTTTCTTTATCTTAATTAATTTATGTGTATTTACTTTGCAGGAGGTGTTCACAATGGAGAATATGTCCCCTGGCTATATTGCTATGACCCTGTGATGGACGTCTGGGCCCGAAAACAGGACATGAACACAAAACGAGCAATCCACACTTTGGCTGTAATGAATGATCGACTGTATGCAATTGGAGGAAACCATTTGAAAGGTCACATTTTTAATAGCGAAAAAGTATCTCAGTGTGTCCCACATCTCTGATAAAGAATATTTTTGTTAGACAGTCACTGTTAAATACATTAAAAACCAAGCAACACAATTTAACAGGACACTTGAGCCAGCAATTTTAAAAACATTTTATGCAAATTATTTTAAAATTATAACAGTACATTAAATATATGAGTAATGAATGCTTTAGATAATAAAAATGGGAGCTTCCATTACTCAAAGGCGTGGACAATTTGTCATTACCAAGAATTCAATGAAACAAACAGATTATTCTTTGACCCGAAAGTACCAGCAATATTTTCCTCTGTAAATCATTTTCCAAAATGTGCAGTTAAAGAGAGCTTTATTCAGAGCAGCACACAAAAACAAGCTCCTTATTTAATGAAGAGAGAAAAAAAAAGCAAACTTCTAGCCATCAAATATTAGGACTGGGCTCTTTAGATCCCTTTTTAGTATTACATGTAGCTTGTTTATTATAATTCTTTTTAGAGGTCTCTTGTTTTAATCCTTTGGAAAGGTCTCATATTAAAATAACTATTGCTTAAGCATCTGGTATTTTTATCTTAATACTTCTATGTCATTGTGGTTAATCTTAAAGAGATGCATCTTAATCTGGCAGCTTACACGAAAAGCACACCTCCTGCTCCATTGTCCCATGACAATATTTTATGGTTTCTGTTCACTTTATTTTCTTCTTTCTCCTTTAATGTTTAAAACAAGCAAAAAACAACCAACCAAAAAAAAAAAAACGACTCTCAATGAAAGAAAATCATAATACAGAACAAAAAAGTAAAAGAAAATGTTAAGTGCCAGTAAGACCAGGTCATGTCTGACTCCAGTAGCTGGGTCTCCGTAACACTGTAAAGCTATATGCTGCTTTTGGAGATCTGAGTGTCTGTGGAGCATGCAGGGGACAAAGTCCCAGATGTAAGTTTTCCCTGATAAATAGTACTGGTGCATAAACCCCCACGGGTTCAGGGCTGCTGTGCCTCCACTCCCCACCCCCAGTGATGGTTGTTTCTGGTCTGGACCTTATTAGGTGAAGAGGGCAAAAGCTGCTTGCACATAAACACCTACAAATGTTTTCAGTGCTCCACAGTGTTGGCTTTTCCTCCTACAAAACTAAAACCTGTCCCAGCTCTCACATGCCTTGGTTTGCATCAGCTTGAATTGCTTCCATTCTGCCACTTCTCTTTTTTTCCTCATAAATTTCACCTACTTCTAATAAGCCTTGCATTTTTGCCTCTACAGCTGTTGCTCTGGGTGCCTTTGTTATGTCTGAACTGCTCACTGTTGTGAGAGTTATATAATGTCCAGGCTTCTTCTGGTAAAAGGACTTTTTGGAAAGAAATGGTTTCTCCTATACAATGAAACAAAAGAAAGAACTGCAAGGACAAGAGAGGAGTGGGGGGGACTGAAGTGTGGATGAAATGTTACAAATTCTCCACCAGCAGAGAATAGCAGGGCTCCATGGCAAAGCCCTCCTTTGTGAAGCTGGAACTGTGGAGTAGTGTTGGTGGTGCATTTACCGCATCACAGCTAATCATGTGCATACTGCAGTTTGTTACAGAGCTTTGGATGGGTGCTGGGTGCACAGCAGTGGC
Source organism: Lichenostomus cassidix (assembly GCF_008360975.1). Classification (NCBI taxonomy): domain Eukaryota; kingdom Metazoa; phylum Chordata; class Aves; order Passeriformes; family Meliphagidae; genus Lichenostomus; species Lichenostomus cassidix. Next base: position 108,620,879 of record NC_139482.1, on the reverse strand, counting down.
CTTTAATGGCCCCTTGAAAACCTTAAAGCAGCAAAGAATTATTTCATATTAGCTATTCTTTCCTGACATAAATAATATTCTAGCAAGCAGCTTCCCTGTGAAGGGCCAGTATCACCAAATACCCTTTTTGCAGAAAATTTTGCTTCTCTTTGCTGTCATACCTTGAAGAGAAGATAGAATTGTTCAATAAAGCACATCAGCAAATTAAGAAAGTCCCTTTTTTTTACTGTGGTAGTCTGATAAAGAAGGTCGTTTGAGATAGGGAAATGCCTAAATATTGGAGCAGGAACCAAGTCTCCTGCCTATGTCTGTGTTCAGCTCACTTAATTTATATTAATTGATACAGCTTGAGAATGTTGAGCAGACACCCCTCTGCCCTTTGGTGATCAAACAGCAGCAGTCGCTTGGAGCATTTTTTGGCCTATCAGGGAAGGATGGGACCACCAATTTTTGTGGTTACGTCTTTTGTTGCCTTAAAGACTTTACCACAGCTGTGTGCTTTAGGGTACACCTTAAATCAGCTGGAAAACTGAAACTGCTCCTGCACATCATGTCCATCACTTTGTCCATCTAGAACCAAGTGGCATTGGTTGTCTCAGCTCTCCCTGGACTTGCTAGACATTGATTTCTGAACAAAATTCAATCTGTTCACTTTTGAATAGATCAGATCTACTGACTTTTGAGAAAGACTGCCAGGACAGTCTTTTCCTACATCTTCAAACTTGTATTAGCACTGATAGATGAGGACGAATTTTGCTTGAACCTGCTGGCATCACTGATAAGTTATTACTGAGTATTTTGTGATGTGGTCAGGTTTTCTATAGACTCATAATTTTAGAAAACTGTAGAACTAATGGTAAAAGCCTTCAGTGGATTTATTTGAACTGAAATAATGAAGCATTAATGTCACAGAAGTTGGCTTAAATGTATATGGGAATGCTTTCTAGGAAAAAGTTCAGCAATCATGTTATAATCGTAATAATGTAAATGTAATTGAATAAATTTAACAGTAAAACAAGTAATAAAACAGTGTGTCATAACACGTGTTCTCTTTTCTCAATACCCTCATCCAGGTTTCTCCCACCTTGATGTAATGCTTGTGGAATGCTACGATCCAAAAGGTGATCAGTGGAATATCCTCCAGACTCCTATTCTGGAGGGTCGCAGTGGCCCTGGCTGCGCAGTCCTTGATGACAGTATTTACCTTGTGGGAGGCTACAGCTGGAGTATGGTGTGTACCTGCTTTCTACACTCACCTTTCTATTCCTTCTGGGTTCTTGTGGCCAGTCCATATAATATGCAGATGGGATGGAGAGATGAGAGGGGAAGTAGCTGCAGGGGCAGGTTTGGGTTGGTTTTCAGCTTGTGGAGAACATGGAGGGGTTTTTCACCTTTGTGCTTTTCTATTTAGATACGTTATCATTACATTGTATTCACTGATATGGAGTAATTTGAAAATCAGAAAGAATTTTGAAAAGTGATTGATGGGACTATATGCTTATAGCTCTGCTTATGAGGTGCTTATAAAGGAGACTGATTTTCAGAGGCTGGGTGCTGAAAAAACCCCCAAACCACTTACAGAGCTTCTAAGTTAGAGTGACCACGAGTCACTTTCAAACATCTTTAGAGCTGATGTGTGACTTGGATTTTACCGAAGCCACATTTAATATGACACTTTGTTCTACTGCAGGGAGCTTACAAATCTTCTACTATTTGCTATAGTCCTGAGAAAGGGACTTGGACAGAACTGGAAGGAGATGTTGCAGAGCCCCTTGCAGGACCTGCGTGTTCAACTGTGGTATTGCCAGCCTGCGTTCCCTACAACAAGTGATGGTCTGGCAGCACTGACACGAACACTGAGTGCATTTGGGAAAAAAATGACGGGTGACGTAAATATTTTATTAGAACAGAATTCCTGTTAAAACAAAGCTACCATGATTGTCCCCTCATTCCATGTTTATGCTTTAGGAGCAAACTAAAAGAAAAGAAAAACTAAGTGTTGTCCCATCTCAGATAGGTGCCAGTGTCTTATGAAGCAAGTAGCTAAAACACACCGAACATTCCATGCTGACAGACTGCCATTTCAGACTGATTTAAACTTTCCTGCTGCAGAGACACTCCTCACATCAAATTTAACTTTAAGAAAAAAATGATGGCTAACTGTTCAAATACAGCCTGAAGAGACAAGATCAGTATTGTGCATTGTATCTACCTGCATGTGATCTGTGTTGAAGTCATGAGGATGTTGTTTTCATGAATGCTTCAGAATTCAGATAGTGAAAAGCTCACACTGCATTGCAGAATTGTCTCCTCCTCTGTAATCCTAACCTACAACTACTTCATATGCTCTGCAAGCAACACAGCATCAGAAGATTATAAAAGGTAAAGAAATATCATTCAGTTTTTGCACAGCTTGGCAACTAATACACTCTGCCTTCAAAGTCCTCATGTGCAAGTGCAGCAGAAAGCAGACTACAATGAAAGCTATGCTTTGCAGAGCACTTCTTGCAATAGCAGCTTAGGGATTAGGATCAAATTCTTCTAATCACACTTGTGTAAAGTCAGAGTCATTTCACTGAAATCACATGGAATGACTGTTTTTACATTAGGATAACAGAATTTGGATCCTACAGTTTAAAATCTGGCTTTGTAAAGTTAAGTTATTTCTATGACCACTTAACGAAGCACCAGAAACCTTACTTCCTTTTCACTAACCTGTTAGATATCAGCATCTGTGCTAGTTCTTTCCAAAGACAAGAAGACTGCATTTAATCATAAATTTATTGCTTTGGACTCTGAAATGCTTATGCATATTTTTGGAGAGAAACTGGTAAGTAGTTAAAGTAGTCCTGTGTGGTTGATCTTAAGATGCACTCTGAGAGACTTTTACTGTTGATCCAAAGTAATATGAGGCTAGACTTTCCACTGCCTTATAGCCTGTGTAATTATTTACACTTTGAAAAGCGAGTTCAGAATGCTCCCACATGGGACCAGCAGCATTTAAGACTTGCTTCATGAAATCATAGTTGCTTGCACAAATCAGACTGTCTGTGTGTTAAGCTTATGTCTTTCTGACCTGGCTTTGCAAAAGCAGTGACAAAATCTGAGCCTGATTTCTTCATCACCTTGCAGTTAACAAACATAATCATCTGCACCTCATTAAAGTATGTGCATAATTCTTCCACTGTGGTTTACTAGTGCTGCATCCATACTCTCAGGACCATCCTCTTCACTAATGTCAGTAAAGTGACATGACTCCATTGAAGCCAATGGATGTACTTTATGTCAGCTAAATATCTGGCCTTTAATTTGCCTGCTTGTAGCTGGCTGCATCAGATAAAAGGCAAAGGACACTCAGATCCTGCATTTTCAACCCTGCACATATCTTTCATGACAGGACTTAATGCTAGTGCATTAAGCAAGGAGCAGGCAGCTACTGGAGGTTGGTTTCTGCTGCAGAGGCAATAGATGGGAGAAAGACTTCATTATTTGCTTTGCAAAATAGAAAAAGGGTGAATGTACACAGAAATTACACTATATATTGATGCTTGAGAGCAATATAAATAACAGAGAGCAAATACCACGGGACTGTTTCTCTCTGGCATCAGTCCAGTTTTATTGCAACTCCCTTGCTTGCAGCAGAATTACACAACTTGTAAAATTGGAGTAAAGACTGATACCACACAAATGCAATAATCCAATTGATGAGGTAGCTGCACGGCTGGGAAAAAATGTTTAAACAAAATAATTATCTGAAGATGCTAACATTTGAATGTGCCCTTGGGGAGCTTTCCAGTGAGCATCACTAAGGAACTCATAAAGGTGGAGTGTATATCCTGAAATATCAATCCATTTCTCCTATATAGTGCAATCTTAGTTGGTTTTGTATTTATTTATATTGTTCAGATCCAAGGGATCCCTTGTAAAATATATTTGGTGCAATCATGACTTTTTTTTCCTTTCCTGTTGAAAGTATATAAATATAAATATATATAAAAAGGAAACTGTTAAGATACTAAATGAGGAAACCTTGTATGACATTTAAAAGGTCTGCCACTGAACACTGTCACCTGTCTCTACTAAAATGTACCATTTTTAAAGGATACTTCTTTTCCTTTTAAATGGTTCCTTTTTTTTACCAAGATAATTTAAAGATTTACGAGGACTGTATCTAAATCTTTCTATCTTTCAGGAAGGCATGACCAAGGAAAAAGTGCTAACTAAATAAGTCACACAAAGAATGTAAATTTTGTACAGTACTAGACTGTGTAAATGAAGCTTGCTTGTAGGGGGAAACTTTAAATAAAACTTTATGTACTAATTCAACTGTCTGCCATATTCCTACTTATAAAGTGTATGTATAAATAATATCTACATTAAATTCTTTGGAATTTTTTTTATCATGTAGATGTGTAAACTTCCTTTATTTTGTGGTGTAATGTAACGGCCTCATTGTTTTCCAAGTGTCATTACTCAGTGCTTGTCAGTGCAGCAACCACAGTAAAACGTGGGTCTGTAGTGAGTTGGTCTTCCCCTGAGCACAGTGCCTGGCCTGGGAAAGCAGCACCTTTTTCCAGTAGGGAAAGCTCCATTCCTGTTCCAGCTCTGACTGGAGAAGCCACTGCAAGCCTCTGAAATGCCTCTGCCTTGGGCTGCTCCCTCTGTTCTTCTGTCCCACGGTGAGGTAAATGAAAAGGACACTGCTTTGTTAAGCCCAGTCTTAGTTTGGAGAATTTAGTGCTTGTCGTGTAAACTTCATACCTCTCCAAATGTTTCTCCTGTTGTAACTGGCCCTTCTAGCTGGGTATTTCAGTTCTTGGGGGCGAAGCGCTAGCATGGGCTTGCAGTAGAGAGTTGGGACAAGTGCTATTGCCAGGCTGAGAAGACAAGGTAAAAGCAGAAGGTTCTACCAGGAAGCAGAAGCATTAGCAATGCCAGTTACTATTCACGCATGGTTTATTCATGCCTACCAGCCTTTGTCAGAGACAGAACCTCCCTGTGTGAACCAGGGGGGTGCACTGAGCAAACTAGCCCCTGTGTTTACAGCAAGTGTGAGCTGTACTGGAGGGTGGCTGTGGGCACAGTGAAAGAGTGTTCTGATGGGAGGGAATCAATCCTGTTCAGATCTTTGGAGGAACAGAAAAGTGAGCCAGTGCCACGTGTGGTAAGATAGCACAATGAATAGGATTGTTTCATTAATGAGTTTATTTCTGCAGAGGAAGGAAGGGAGATTTATTTATTTATTTATTTTTAAGCAATGTGGGGGAAGGATAAAGAGGAGAAACTAGAAGCAGTGGGCAGAGATATGATTTAGAAAGGAAGAGAATAAAGTAAGAAAGAAGAGGTAAGAAAAAAAGGAAGAAATAGAAAACGAGACTGCGAGAGGAGAAGGGAAGTTTTTGAGGATCAAGGGCACAGAAAATCAGGAGTAATGAGGAAAGCAGAGATGGTTTCTGAGAAGCACGTATCAGAGCAAGGCTGGAAAAAATGACAGGAAAGGCGATACAAAGAACAGAAGAGAAATGTAAGAAAATTCAATAGAAGACATTAAAATAAGATAAACATGAAACTAAGTAAATAAGCACTTGGATGATGGTATTCAGCTAATCATTTTCAGTGGTCTAACTGTCAAGCAGAAGAATAAATCAGCAGAGTGAAAGGAAACTTAATGTTGCAGTGTTCAAGCTTTCAATGCATGGACTTCAGCATAACAACATGCATGAAAGAGATGTCCAAGTACACCCCTCTGCAGTGCCTGGGCTGTGGCAAGCACCCAGCCACAGCCAGCACCTGTGACAAGGGAGCAGAGCTGGTCCTGGTGGTGGGAAGCACAAGAAGAGCAGATGAGTTAATTTCTGGTCCCAGCTGCATTGGAGGGAAGCACCCTTTCCATTTCTGATTCTTGGATGACAGTCATCTTTGGGAGATGGACACATGGACTGTTCCATAGTTCTCTTTCTCTCATGTCCTTCCTGCCAACCTCAGTCTTAATCCTTAAACCTTAATCTTCTCCATTTTGTCCTCAGCATGACAAACTTGCCTAGGTACTTTTGCAGAGCAGGGCCTGGAAAACAACAGATTGGTGAATGAAGGTATTTCCTTGGCCTTGAGCTGTGGTCCCATCGACTGTCTGAGAAAACTAATTTGCTGGTTGCTTTTGCAACCTGCATCCATATCCTTAAGAATGACAAAGAGGGCATTTGGAAAATATTCTTTTCATTATTTACAGCTCTGTCTTCGAAGGTCCTGTGCACCCACCTCCCAAATGCTTTCCTTCATGTGTTTCTCCCTCTTTCTGCGTTTAATGCTATGATTCACTCTGCTAGCTGCATCCATGAGCCAATTTCTCAGAAAAATCCATGCCAAACCTCATTATATATACTGGTTTCTATTGTTTTATAATCACTCATCAATAAAGTACTCTAGTTCCATTGCTTTTGAGGGAGAGACCGTATTTCAATTAAAATGGAGCTTTCTTGGTACAAACAAAGGAGACAGAAATCCCAAGCAGTGCTAAAAGGCCAAGGTAAGTGCTGATGTACACACTCCAGGGCAGTTTTTAAGATACACATTTTTAATTCCTGTTATTAGTGCAGCAATGGAAAAGAGTCAGTGTTTCAGCCTCTCAGGTCCAGTCCAAGGAAGCAGTGACGGAGGTCAGAGTGGTTTGCAGGAAGGGAAAGCACACTAATGAATTCTAGAGGGCTTGTAATGCCATAAAAGATTCAGTTAATCTGCAGCATAGATGTTGATCAGTGAAACTGAACCTAACTCCCTGGACCTTGTCAGATGTATTCTGTGCATGTCAGTGTTCCACACCAATTACAGATTTTAGAAGATGCTCTCATGCAAAACTATGCGCCCTAATATATAAGCCAGCTCAGATGTAACTAAAATTAAAATCTGACTGTGGCAAATCTCTGTGATCCTGATATATGAAAATCCAAATAAATGATTTGTTCCCAGAAATGAAAAATAACTTCAGCAGGAAATTTCAAAATTACTTATGCAGGATTAATCCAGTTCAATGAATGCATCTTGTGTTGATTAATAAAGCAATCCTGAATTGCAAACTAAAACGAGAGGAGACTTCTGGTGCTGATATATTTGTGTATTTCTGAAGCTGGAGAGAAATGTGCACTTGCAAGAGATGTGGTCAACCAGTGTAAACAGAGATTGAATACAAATAGTGATTTTCTAATTGTCTGTCTTCTCCCTGCAGCAGAAAACTACCTTTTTGTCATTGATCTTTTCTGGAAGAACATAGGCACTATGTTACCTGCCACGTATTGAATGAGAACAGGGCATCTAACATGATTGTACAATGACTCCAATTAGTATCCAAATGACATCTGCAGTCTTATATAGCAAAGAAAAGAAAAACTTGAGTTACTTTCTGCTGATTTTCTTGCTACACAGAGTAGAAATTTTGGTCAAGTAGCATTAGCTTTTGTAATCTGCTGCCCTTGAATTTAATTGGGCTTAGAGGTGAACAGATACAGGGAACCTATTTATAAAATGAAAACAAGGGAAGGAGATTTAAATGAATGTAACATTTTCCCCAAATTTTCATCAGCATCTACACAGACAAAAAAAAATGTATTGAATTTATTTAAAGGGGTTTCATCATTAAATCTAAAAACCTGCTCTTCAGTTTGGAGAATTACCTTAAATCATTGCAGTGTTTTAAAAAGGAGTAATGATTAATGGTTGAGGTACTTTGCAAAAATATCCTTAAAATCCTTATGGTTTTATCTTTAATAAATGGTTTCTTATGTCACCCTTAAACATATTCCAGAAAATCACACTTGCAGGATCAGATTTGTAAAGCTTCCTTATTATCTTGGTATGTTGTGTGGTATTCAGTTCCTGATTCTTTGTGAACTCATTTCCATTTTTACTTCCATTTGTGCAAAAATAATTCAATTTTCGAAAAACTTTGGGTGACCAAGACTATTTTGTATGAATGGAGGCTGAACTTTAAATGTACTTCACTGCGAATAGTGAATACCAAGACTGATGATCCTTTGCATAAACACTAATAGAAAAAATTGTTGCTTCCTGTGTATGCAGGGGTTTTGCAAAAAGTGTATTAATATACATGTACACATTTGCACCCAAAAAATGTCAAGTTCATAGGCCATAGTGAGGATGGCTGTGCCATTGTTTTTGCTAAAACTGTAAACTCAGTGGCAGCGCTGAAACTTGGATGTTCTTCTTTAAAAACCACCTCTTTAACTGCAAAGATGCCATTAGTCACAGCAGGGAGCATAACCAGAAGGAGGATGTCTGTAACTATAGCAAGAGAGCACATTAAACTGTAGGTCAAAATCACGACTGACTGATTACCTTCAGGGTGAAAGTAAATCTTCAGACTTGCTGGAGTGATAGGGAACAGGACTGGCTGGGGCTTGCCAAGGTCATCCCCTGCCTCCCCCACAGCACGGCGGGGCTGGCGATGTCCGGCGCGCTCCCAGCAGATATTTGCTGACTCGCCTAACCTTCGTAGCCATGTGTGACGGGATGGAGTCACCGTCATCATCAGAAAATGCTTCCTAATGTCTGGCTTAAATGTCTCATTAGTTTAAAGAGGTGATTCCAGGAAGAACCAAAAATAGAAAACAAATATTTTCCAAAAATCCAAGTGTACAATTAAATAATCTAAAACTTTCACAAAAATCAGAATCTTCAAAGCTGCTTTTTATTCTCCTTTCTTTTCCTTCTCCTTTTCTGCTTTTGGTGGATAAGGAGAACTGTTTATTCCCACTCTTTGCAACTGCTTTTTTTGCAAACCCAAAGACTACCAGTCTTCACTTGTTTCTAAGCCTGTGACTCAGTCTCTCCCTGACTATGGAATTTACATCTACCAGCAGTTCTGGTTTTCCCTTTCTTGCTGATCTCCTCCTGGCCCACATCTTCAGCTGCACAGTGACCAGTGCAGAGAAGATGAGGGGGTTTCTGTCTAACTTACATAGATGCGGCCCAGGGTTGCAATGGACTGAAGTTTGGAATGAGGTCTTTCCATCCCTAGGAAGCCTCATTATACCTTGCCCAGATCAGAACTGATCAGACTGATATTTTGGCACTATTCAAGACAAAGCATCCACTTTTTGCCGGACTTCCACTGAAGGATGAAAGTTGTCATCTGGCTGTGTGACATTCAGATAGGGACTCCAACAAACTTTAGTGAATGCAGTTTACATACAGGACTGTGCAAAGATCAATTAACCTGCTGTAGGAAAATGTGCCACTTTAATCAGTGGCTGGACACTCAGTAAAAAATTACTGATGTCTTTTAAGCTCTTTTGCTTCTTCCTGTGGAATAAAATGAAAGATATCAGTGAAGAATTATATCTGGCACATCATCACCTCTTGTGAATTATTCTCCAAGCATTCACTTTTGCCATGATATATTCCACTGGTTTCAAGAGCTGCTGAGCACTGCCAGTACCTGAACTGAAAAGATATATTTCTCCAACAGTGGTCTGGTTTGAGTAGCACATGGGTGTCGTGCTCTGGATCTCCTCCTCTTGTTTTTAGGTGGTCTAAAGGTAACTACTTTCATAGATACATGTATTCATGCTTCACAAAAACACCAGCTCTCCTGTAAAAAATGTCATTGGGCATCAGTTGATTCCAACATGGATAATTACTCCATTCCTGGCCCTGTAGTTCAGAGTTTAATCAGAAAACCTTTTGTTGCACATCTTAGTGATACTGGATCTAGTAACTAAGTCTTTGCATTCAGGGTTACAATAACACTGGCCATTCCTCTTACCATGGAGAAAAATCCCAAAGAGCTGTAGCCTTGGTCAGCAAAGTGGACTGTGTATTAGACTCCATGTCTAGTCCAACCCAAAACATTGATGAATTAAGTCTTGGAGTAGCTCACACCCCAGTAACTATAAACATTTCCATGCCAGCCCATCGGGCAGGCCACGGGCTGTGTGTCTTCTCTGTTTCTTCTCTCCTCCATTCCCTGGGGATATGTGACAGCTCTTCCAAATGCCCCTCCCTGGTGTCATTCCTGGTATTCCCCGGGCTGTGCCCAGCCCTGGCCTTCCCCAGGGCCTGCTGTCACTCCTGGATGGGCAGCAGGGCTGGCAGTGGCCATGTGTCAGGGACTGCCACTGTGCCCTGACCCCATCCCTGTTTCAGATGAAGTAATTAAACTACGTTGCTTTAGGGAATTAACTGTGCTAACATTTTAGAGCCCAGCTGCAGAACAGAATCGACACCCTCATACTTCACCAGAGGGCACTTATTGATAGCTGTGGAGAGAGCTCACAAAATCATTTTTAAGACCTGGAACAACACTTAACAGATGAGAAAAAGAGTTGTCATTCTGCACTTACTGTTCCAATTAGAGGATGAACTGTCCTCTATTTTCCAAAGCATGTTTAATTTTGAATGGGTTTCTCATGAGCAGTGGGCTACCATAGGCAAATCTCATTTTGACAAGTACTAATTATGGACAACGCAGTGGCAGACTGTAATCTCTGTCATGAGAGCTATCAACAGGGATGCAGCGAAGGCTTTAACAGTGGGTGGCAGTACTCTGGGTCAAATTAATCACCACCATAATGACAATGAAATCAGTAGAGCTTTGGGATGTTAAGTTTGATAAAAGAAGCCATTCTGTTCTCTGTCTGGCTATTTACATTAAAGCCTGGCCTCAGCTTGAGCTAATCCTTTGTCACAGTGTTCAGGGCTGGATTTTTTTGGCATGGGGGAGAGAGAACAAAGAGCAGTGTCCCTTGCAGACAAAATGTTTTCATGTCCAGGTCTGAGTGGCTGAAAATGGATTACCTAAGTGTGAAGCAGACAGCCCCAGATTTGAACAGGCTGCTGTGTTGAGGCACGTGAAAAGACTCAAAAATGTAAGTGGGATTTTTGGGGGGTGCAGCCTTGGAAGTGCTGATGTGATGAAGTCAGCTCCATTTGGCTTTGGATTCTTGTGAAAGAGCTTTAGAAAGGTCTGTTTTCCTCTGTTTTCTCCCTTTACCACTGCCACAGGTTGAGGTCTGAACAAGTAACCCCTTGAAGCACAGTATAGGTAAACTACCAAACAAATAGAGATGCAGTGAGTGCAGACACAGCTTAAAAAAAGGGAGATTCTAGGAATTACCAGGTGAGACGATTCTGCATGTAATGATGCTACACTAAACTGTCTCAAATCTGAACCCAAGTCAGCCTTGCCCTACAGCTATGGACTTTCTCACCACGGGTGCTTCATACTGCTTAATTCTGTTTCAGATACATGTTTCATGCTCTGCTGCTAATGGCTGTTTCTATAATACTGAGCCTTGGAACATTCCCTAGCAATGTTCCATGTACCAATGAGTACCAAAGCACAGGCTCCCTCTAGACCCACCGGAAGGGCATGTGCAGGGGCTGGACAGGAGCTGCTGCCTTCTCTGACAGCTCTTCAGGCTTCACGTCCAGGGCAGTGGAGCCTGAGGTGATGTTCAGTGTGTTCCAACAGGTCCATGTGGACACAGACACAGCAATGGGCTGTGCCGCTTATGTTCTGCTGTGGCACAAACATGGAACTCCTCTTTGCTTAGCCACACAGGCTTCCCCCATCCCCTGTCCTGCCCCCCTCAGGGTTCCTGCTCCATGTTTTCTGCGTCTTCTGGCAATTTAACCAATACTACTTTAATGAGGGTGGTGTAGCCCAGCTTTTTGTCTGGGGTTACAATAGAGAATTTTCATTCCTGCATCCACAGTCTCATATAAATGTAAGAATCAAAGGTAAAACAGTATCTTTCCATTCACCTATTTAGTACCAGAATGGTTACAAAAATATATAACTACCCTAAAATCCAAATAAACTGCCAACCATCCATTTTGGATCCATTTTGTAGCTATGCAGAATAATCTGTTCTTTTATTAGAGTGGTTAAAGGAGATTTAGAGGGAGGAAAGAGCATGGTGACTTCCAAGGGAAGAGTGAGTGATTCAGTGCAAAAAGGGTAAATTTCATCTGCACATTCTTAACTGCGAGGACATTCTGCACATCTCAGGAGTGCACTAAGTGGTGCAGTAAACCAGTAAATTAGAAGAATGTAAATTCTTTAGTAGGAATTGCACGCAAGGGAAAAACGCTTCCTCATGCTCATATTTGTTTTCATGAAAATAATGTACACTCTTCCTAAAATCATACTGGTACAGAGCTGAGTAAGACATCAAAACCAGTAATAGATATTACACTGGACTAAGAAATGGCAATGACACAATTATCTTCTGTGTTTCTGATGATCGCTATGATAAAGTCAGGAGCTGGAGTATTAAGAGCCAGCTTGTAGCCTTGTAACTCCCTTTCCCTCTCACTCTGTCTGTCTTATTTATCTCTCATTAAACTAAATTGTATTCTTATTGGCTGACTGACCTCTGATACTGTTATTAATTGATTTATATAGTGCCTTTTGCAAGCCTCAAGGCACTTCAGAGAATTGAAAATATATATAGGGATCACTTCACCAATCACCTCAGTGCAGCCACCTCTGGGCTGGAAACTGGTGGCCATTGCAGTGGCACTGGGAAGAGTTTGGATTAGAAAAGAAAGCAGGGTTGTGGAACCAGCACTTCTAGCAGTCTTACTGCCAAGCTGCTGCCTTGATACCAGACTGGAAGGGTTGGAAAATTTTAAGAAAAAATATTGTTTCTGACAAATGATGAGTCAACAGAACGTGTTCAAAGCAAGCTTGAGGAAAAATACTTTCATGGTCAATTCAGTGCTGAAGGGCTGTGACAGGGTCTGTGTTTTTCCTGAGGTCTTGAGGACCACAGAACCCCCTGGACATCATTCCCTCCGAACTTCTGCCCAGCATCAGTCTCCTTGCAACACTGAACCTGTTCCCACTGGCTCCCATGTGCACCTGCATGTCCCCACAAACCTCACAGTGCCCAAAGGGCTGCTGGAGGTGCTGCCATGAGTAATTGCCATGTACAGGCTGGATCACTGAACAGCTAGTGGAAGGCAGGTCTGGTGCTTCCTGCTCTCACCATGTCAGGCACTTGGGAAGCTGATAGGGATCTCAGAGGGAGGACTGGGGCTTCCCGGCTATCTGAGCCCTGTTTAGCTCAGGACCTAAAGCATCCCAGGCATCGTGGAATGGATGCTACCACCACTGCTACACTTCCTTGATGCCTGCAGTGTTATGAGTAATGAAGAAAAAATATTTAGAAATAGGCTAACACACACATAATGGGTAGCCACCCTGACAGGAAGGGATCGCAAACACCAAAAAGAGGATGCGAATCTTCTCCACAGAAGGGCACCCAGCCCTCTTTCCCTTACCCTCAGTGGTGACTCCCAGCACCACAGCAGAAGCACATCTGTGGTCCCTGTCAGCATTGATGCAGACTTCTCAAATGTGGCAAGACTGTAGTTTTTCTGTATAATAAATTGAGCATTCACAATAAATATTTTTAATACTTTTCCATCAATCACAGATGAGAGGGCTTTGTGTTTTTTCAGAATATTATAGTTTTGTCTTCATTTGAAACATCTGAATGCCTCTAATTAAAAAAAAAAAAAGGAAAAAGAAATCTTTCTGAAGGTGCAAGCATAACAGAATATCAGAAATCTTCTTGCTATGTTAGGTCATTTAAACTACTTAGTAAAATGCTTTGTATAGATCTGAAGGTTTTGAACCCTTCCCCATTAAAATGAGCCCTGAACATGAAAATGTGCACCCCTTTCCAGAGCAGAATTAATTTCACTGACTCCATTAACAAGCAGGTCTGCTCTCGTCTTATCTTTCAGGAATTCTCTACCTGATTGCATTTATTTTCTCATTTAGCATCTCAAAATGGGCACTTTCTCTCAAGAAGGGTTAGTGCATGACTCACCCGCTTAGTTAATCTGACTAATTAGCATACAGTCACCCATTAACAGCATTAGAACAACAACTGTAGCTCTCACTACCTCACTGTCTGGAAAACAGACCTTTTCTAGTTTGCAAGGACATTGGTTGCTCCCTGTCTTTTGACGAGCGTGGGGTTATTTATCACACCAGCACAGGATTTGCAGATAGCTCTGGAAGGGGTGATATAATTCTTAATATCCTGCAAAAGCCCATAATCTTTGCTAGCAACTTATTGGAAATTATTCCAAAATTAAGTCCTTAAGTCTGCAAAAAACTCTCTGACATCCAAGCTGCTCCCATGCACCTCTTCCAACTTCATTGAAAGAAACCAATGGTGTAAATTAAATAAATTTTTCTGATGTGTGATAAGTCACAATAAATGTATCAATATTAAAATCTTTCATACTTCAACCATTCACACTGTCTTGGATTTATTTTCCACAGCTCTTCTAGGTGTATCAAGCCACGCTCAGACAGAAGTAAGATTTGTGGGTGCTTAGAAAAGCAGTTTTCTGGGAAGCATGCCTTGCAAACCAGGAGCATTTTTATTCATGGAGGTGATGCTGGGAACAGCAGGTTAAAAGACTGAACTAGTCAGCAAAGCCAGCAACTGCCAGAGCTCCTTAAGACAACTGCAGAGTGCCCAAGGTACTCAAGGAGATTTACACACCCAATTTCAGCCTGCCCCAAATAGTCTGAAAAGCTGTAGGACCCAGATAGGTGTGAATTTCTATTATTTATTTCAAAGGGTTGTTCACAGGAAGCCTAATTTTGGTCACCTAAATGCCAGGACAGTTAATCTTTCCACTGCTGCTCACCACACCAGAAACCCCTATCACCTAACAGACTTCCTCTGTGCCACCAGCACACAGGTGAAACCCACCAATGCCACACACCTTCCCACCACACTCCCGAGGAATAAACCTGCAGCCTGCTGTGCTGCCTGCTCAGTCCTTGGATGCTCCTCAAAGCACGAGGGGAAGTAACAGGGGAAGCTGTTAGCATGGGGCTGTTGGATGCTGGTGTTTGGCTGGGTTATTGGAGTGAGGCTGGCTTTGTTGGGTGACTTGGAGCAGCTCTGGCACCTGCAAGGTCTTTAGGTTTTGTAACCTCTGTACCTCACCTCATCCTCAGCCAGCAGACATAATAGTTGAAAACACTGATATTCAACATAGTATCACAAACTTTAGAAACCTGAAATGCTTAGTGGGCCTGTAGGTTTTACCTGATTGCAATGTCACTGTTCAATATCAACAGCAAATCCAATCTTTGGGCAGGCTCAGGCTGGACAATGCCAGAAGTGGTGCTAAGTGAAGTTTCTATCTGATTTTCTGTCTGATCAAAAGCTGAGCCACAAATTCCCTGACCAAAGATCCCTCACAGGAGTTGATGCTGCTTGTAGCCCCTCCTGCTGCGCAGCCATGCCGTGCCACTCAGAATGACTGTCCCTGCTACAGCTGGGACTGAAAAGCAAAAGCTCCTAGCATAGATGGAACAACACCAACGTCCCAGGAATCTGAGTCAAATTTTGGTTTCAAAGTGTCCCTGATGGTACTGACAAAGATTTTGTCCAACTCACATTAGCAGTTAAACTAGTTTCAGGACCAGTGGAGGGCAATATTGCTTTGGCTTCCTTGAATAAAGGGATCAAGGCACCAGCTAGGGCACAGAGCTACTGTTTGCAAGGCAAAGCCCTTACTCTGGGCACAGGATGCTACTGTTTGCTCCACAAAAACCAGCCCCCAGGGTGTACAGCCTCTGGAGCACCAGCACTGCCTTGTGGAACACCTCACTTGCTGAACACCAGCTTGCTGTAGAAATTGATGCTTTTGTACAGGCACCATGTCTCCAGACTAGTGCACAGGGAAAGGCAGAGGTGGAAGCAGCTTTAGAGTGAAACAGATTCTCTGTACTTACCAGTCCTCTCATGACTTCTCTTGTTTTCCTCATTATGAGCTTGACTCAGCATTTTAAAATTTCCCAGTTCTGCATTTACCACAAGTTCATGTCTAAGTAAATATATGAAGGAAGCAAAAAAGGGTACTTAGGCTGCATTTTGTGGAAATATAGTCTAGTTAATGCAGGACATTAAGTACTTCTGGACTTCAGCAAAGAGTTCATAAGGTGAAGTCAGCAAGCCTGCAAAAGTAGCATGTGATTTAAAATATTTGCCCTTTTTCATAATATTCAATCTCTTATTTTAACTTTAAGAGGAAATGTTCACATTTTCTGTTGCCTCTTTTAGTACTTTGGAATCAATCTTGCAGTTGTATGATTTATTCGGCTATCATTTTGCTCCCTGGAAAGAAGTGCTTTGCACTTGTACTCAGTGAAGAGCTGTGGCATTCCTCCTTTTTCAGCTTTGGTGTCTGTGGCAAGTGATGGCTGATTGTTGGCACCCATGGAGCAGGTGGCTGCTGGGTGGCTGCTGCTGGGATGCTGAGTGGGCTTTCTGGAAAGATGCAACAAGAGCTATGGAGCTCTATCCTGGTTGGATAGAGATGGCTTGACATTGTCCAAATGAGGGACAAAGCTGGGGCACCTGAGGGGAAATGAAAGCCTGACAGGGTTTGCAGGATAGATATTGGGTTTGCGGGGGCAAATGGTGAGGTTTTTCCGTCTATCATCTCACTCACTAGCTGCTGCCACATCCCTGGCTTGTCCTGCTTCCACTGTGTCTGGGAGGACCACAGTCCCCATGGAGGGTCCCACAGCACTTGCCAGCACAGTTCCAGCAGAGGCCACCAGCAAGAACTGACAAGTTCTGCTGCCCATGGTGCAGAGGGACAAATCTGTCAGGAGAGATGATATCTTTGGTTAGATCTGTTACTTGGTTAGTACAGTCTGTGTCTGGCATATCTGTAGATATGTATCACAGCTACATCATATTTTGGAATTTAGCATGTGCCATCCAGTGTAAGCTGCCAATCTGTGGCTGCTGAAATGCTGTCCAAGAGCCACAAGTGCATCTCAGAGCATTTTTTAATTGCAACCTCTATATGTTGAACCTGACCTTTACAGAGACTGGAATTTATTTACACAACACAGAAAGTGGTAGAAGATTGGAGCTAAGGCCTGGAGAGCCTTACTGTGCTATTGGGATTCCTTTTTGCATGACAGAACCACCTATATTTTTTACATATAACTATTAATGATAGTGGAGGCTAAGTACTTTCTCAAAATCCATGGATTGACAGAAAGTATCTGCATTTCACCTTCAACATGTGAATGCAAAGAACAGGTTGGCAATGCAAAAATCATCCCTCTTATTGATGTTACACATCCATCTTTCTGAGAGAGATCTGCTGTTAAAAATATTATCAAAAGCTTTAGTGAAGACCTGAAACCTTTAGTGAAGACCTGAACCAAATAGTTGCTTCAAAAACCTGACATCAATTTGGGCTTTGAACTTTTTGTCTTGTGATTCCACCAGGGGCACAGTGGAACCATGAAGGTTCAGCTGCTTTTTTCTTCCTTGTTGTGACACCTCTGCCCCAGAGAGCTCCATATTATTGCATTACATGTACAGTGTTTCTGGCTCCAGAAGACAGGAAGGAACCCAGTTGAAAAGCCTCTACTTTTAATGGCAAGAGGTGCTCAGTGTTCAGCGATCTTGAACTTCAAGAAAGAAATGTACTGTATTTGTGAGGATTTGCACCTCTGCATATCTGCAGCTCCGATCAAAATGGGGGAATCCAAAGAGATTGCACAGTTAACTGAGTGCTGTCACATCAAATGGCACAAGAATGTATTGGGTTTATTCTACTGATACCATTTAGTGCCTCTTGTAAATCCATGCTTGTCCATCCACTTTAATTCACCTAACTTGCCAACAGCCTTGCTGAAGTCAAGCTAAGCATGCAGGCAGGGTTAGTCTAACTCATTTATGAAAAGCTGATCTTGTCTTCTATTACATCTTGTCTTCTATTACATCTTGATCTTGTCTTCTCTTCTGCAAAGCTAGCACAAGCTTCTCGAAGACATGAGCCCTTGTTCCTTTAATCTTTAGAGGAGAATAAAGAAAATTTCCAGATCCACCTTACTTCCTTCACCTTTACCTTTCTTTAGGTGTTAAAAGTGTTCAAAACTGGACACCATTCTCCAGCTGAACACCACACTGGCACTGAGCAGAAGGAAACTTCATCTGCACTGCAGATGAAGGGCATTTTTTTAATACAACCCAGTTCACTATTTGCCTTTTTGCCATATCATTAACTCATTGACTGTAAATTCCAGATCTTCTCCATTACTTTTATGGTGTTACAGCTATTACCTGGTTTGTGGTGTTGGGAGTGCAGGTTCTCCTTTCTGAGTGTAGGATTTTTCCTCATGAACTCACACAGTGTTTGGTTCTTATCACCTTCTTCAAGACACCAAGAATAGTTTAGATCCTAATTCTGTCCTGCAAATTGTGTGCAGCTCTCTCAGCTTGGTGTTTTTTGCATATTTAATAAATATGCTATTTACATCATCCACAGTGTTGCACTGAAATTTACTCTGAATGAATATTGGGTTGAATATTGAATATTCAACACTTGGTAATACCAGGTCCATGACAGATCTCTGGGACATTGTCTCTCGAAACATGCTTCAGTGTGACAGTGATCTACTAATTATTCCCTTTGGTTTTTGAAGTGGTTTTAGACTGATGTACCCAGAGTATATTTTCCTTGCTTGCTTATGGGAATTCCATGTGTAACCATGACAAAAATCTCCCCAAAGTTGTGATTTATGGACTCTTATTCCTTCTCCCTAATCCACAAGGCCTGTTATCCTGTCACAGAAAGAAATTAGGCTGGTTTAATACAATTTGTACTTGACAAATCCCATTTGTCCTTGCAGCTTGTTTGATTATTTGTTCCTTTAGTCTCTGGCTCTTCCTTTCCCTGCTTTCTAAAGATAAGCTTTACGTTTATCATTTTCCAGGCTTATCCTGTGTAACTTATCTGGCACACATTTCATTACTTGTTTTCATCTCCAGCTTCCTCTGAAGGTGAGATTTGGTCAACTTCACCAGTCATCAAGCAGCACTCTTTTAAGCTGACACACTCCTGTGCACTTTGTAATGTGCATGATCAACAGCTCCAGAAGAGCTTTGGAGCACTCCCTCAGTGCTAACTATCCTTATTTCACAGAAGATATCAGTGCTCACACTTGTGGATAAACTACAGCCACAGCTGCCTTAAGTCTCTGCAACCACAGCACTACTGTCAACTTGTCTGCTCTGCTTTGCTTAGCCACAGCCTGCAGGGGCCTGAGGTAATTTTGTTCCTTCACTTTAAACAACCACAAACTCCAAATTTCAGTCGTCTTTGAGGCAGGTCACCTCTTGGATTTTGATTTAGTTTAAGAAAAGTCATGCCATCAGTATAGAACAAACAACTGTCATTTGTAAAGGACAGAAAAGTCAAGTTTCACAGTCTGCTTCAATCTTCTAACAACTCACCGGATGCTGTGTCTCCCATCCTGGCTCCTCTCACCCTTTTGGTCCTTCCATATCGCCAAGTCCCACCTATGCCTTGTGAAGCACAATGTTGGAGAGATATGCAAGGTGGAAAACCCAGGAGGGTGTGGAAGATGATGGATGAGGCAGCTGTGAAAACAGGGTTGAAGAAGAGTTGTATGGAACATCTGTGGTGGTGCATTCCACCCACAGCCCACCTCCACCTGGCCTCCCCCATATTCTCCCCATCCCAATTTCTGTTGCAGCACAAAACAGAATTTAGGAAGTTATAGCTGATTTGAAAAAATAGCAGACCATCTTCAGAACCCACTCCTCCTGTAATTCATTGCTTTGGCCAGTTTGAAAACGAAACAGGAGATGACGAGTTACTACAGATTACTGGTGTTTAAATGCCAACACAGCCACACTAACAGCTGCAGTACTCAACACTGCAATGCTGCAAACCCAGCAGCCACACTATAAGTAGCCACACATCCATGGATGGCAGCAGTAGATAGAAAAGATATGATCTTTATAGTCCCCTTACAGGAAGATGATAAGGAGAAATTTGCTTTTACTTGGGACAGTGTACAATGTACCTCTAGCAGACTCCCATGGGGGTATAAACATTTACCCATGATTGCTCATGCTGCACTTGCTGAACTTGCTGAAGTTTTACAGACAGTCTGACTTCCTCAAGATGTGAAATTACGCCAATATAGATGACACTTTAATTGCCAGAGATTTGCCTGAAAAGTAGAAGTAGTAACAGTAACTGCATAAAGAAGTTGAGATCCCACCTGAAATATATGTCAAGGGCCAAGTGAAGAAGCAAAGATTTTTGGGTACTTGGTGGATAGCAGGCAGTGTGGTAATTCTTCCAGACACCTTAAGAAAAGCAGAACAGCTGCAGTCATCCCAATCTAGGAAAGAGTTACAAAAGTTAAAAAGAATTAATAAGAACTATAGGATATTGGAGCAAACAAGTATCTGAATTTTCTACCGCTACTTGCACGTTATATTCCCTTTTATGAATGAGAAAACTGTGGAGATGGAATTTGGAACATGAAGAGGCAGTCAAAACCTTAATACAGGAATTAAAACCATCAATCACTGGGACCAGTACACCCTGTCACAACAGAATGGGGATTTGCTGAACAGGGTATTTCCAGTAACCTGTTTGAAATTGTTTCACTGATGCTTCAGAAAAAAGGATAAAAGGTGAATAGCAATGTAAGGCTGTTGCACTAAACATTAACACTGGCAAACAAATAATAGAAGAAGGTGAAGGTAGTACACAAGTAGGAAAATTAAGGGCAGTTATTTTGGCAGCTCAAAATCGAGGAAAATGATATATGTGCACTCCTATGCTGTGCAGATAGGTATCACACAATGGAAATAACTGAACTGGGAAGTTGGCAGATCTTCACTTTGGAGAACTCAAGACTGGCAATTACTACTAGATATAGACAGGAAAACAATTCAAAATGGGATGGGTGAAAGCTCATGCCAAGGGTAATAAACCAGCCACAAACTGGAATCAAAAGGTAGATGAATTGACTAAAATTAGGGAGATAAAAGTAGGGAACTCTTTAAATCCTGAGCGTCATCAATTGGGAGAATAGCCACATCAAAAATTAGGTCACACTGGCAAATCAGCACATTATATTGCTGCACAGAGCAAAGGTTGGAAAACTTGTGGAGCTACTCTTCCAGAATGTCCTCAATGCAACTTAAAATTACAATCAGATCACCCTGCTAAAGCATCACGCTACATATGAATCAAGGGGAAACTTTATGGTCTACGTGGCAAATTGATTGCATCAGGCCATACAAACCCTCTGTAGGATACCAACCTATCCTCACAGGAGTGTAGCAGTAGTCTTCCAGCTTACCTGTAGTGACCAAGTGCTGAAGGGCTGATGGATGAAAGTACAGGGGTTGTGATCTGGGTTTGTGAGTCTACTTGCTCCCCATACCATTCAAAGCAATACTGGCTCTCACTTCTTATACAAAGAGTTGGAAGGATGGCCCAGGCATGAAGAAATTCAATGGGTACACACTCCAAATTACCCCAAATCAAATGGGATGGTAGAAAGAGCTAGAGGGTTATAGAAAAGGAGCATTAGGACACACAATGTTCAGCAGCATACTTGACTTTCCAAAGTGCTTCATCAGTTGAATAATCAGCAATCTGTGAGTCAAGCATTCTTTGCAAAAGCTGAACTTGATGCTTTACCTTCCGATGAAAGAAAATACTGGATAGCATTACAGCCAGGACAACCTGTTATTGTAACATTACTGCAAATGGAAGCTGTGCCTATGACTCTGACTAAACCCTATGGCTCACTTGCTTGGGAAGCTACTGGTAGGGGTGTTGAAAAATACAGAATCAATGCACAGTGGATTTATCCTGCATCACAAAAGGGATAACCCATTCCACTTTCCCCAACAAAACCTTTTATTTCTTTTCTTTTACAGCAGAAAAGAATCTGTATTGACAGCAATGAAAACAGCTGTACACCCCCAACAAAGTCCTGTTTTTCCTCTTGATTGAGACAATATAATCTCTTCAGATGAATCACAAAAACCTTGGGATCCAGCACTACAACATTATACTGGCAGACTAGGGATACTGCCAGAAGATAAGGCAAGCTGAAACCTTGCTACTTTGTTTATACATTGAAATAGGCATATCTAGCGGATAGGTGAAGATGGGAGACAATATATGGAAAAACAATTAGAATAATAATAATTGTAATACCAAGAGAGGAGATAAAAATCAAAACCAAAATCAAAATCAAAATAAGGTGCTGGACAATCAATGGATCTACCCCAGAAAGTCCCATCAAGATTAATATATACTATACTGATTTTTTTCAAACCATGAAATAATGAGAAATCTTGCTATAAATTCTCAGAACCAGACTGTTGGTTCAATTTTACTTTTACACAACCCATACTCACATTTTTTCCCCTGAGTAAACCTGTAGAATTATTATTTGCTTTCATTATTGTTAAGCACAAAATGTGGAATTTGTGTACAACCGGGTATCTATGGGGTGATGCATATGTAATACTAACTGTAGCCATGCCTGATCTAAATATATCAGCAGTAGCACAACAATAACACCTCCTTTTGTAGGAAGGAATGGATTAGTGCAGATGAAAAGGATAACCAACAAAGTCCATCTTTAAAGGGAACTAAAGGAGTCATCATTTTGATTTGATGTGGAATACAATACTTTGGTATACGTCATAAAACCAATAATTGTGATGGGATTAAATCACCATGAAACTATACTCTGTCTGATAGAACACAGACTATGAGGCCAAGAAACTGGGCACAAAGCTGTTAATGTTGCTCCATGTGTTTTTCAGAAACAACAGGGCTTTATTTGTGAAACTAATACCCTCATGGCCCAAGACATTTGTTTTGACACTGAACAAAATGTTTGTCATTTTGAAATACATCCTGATGAAACCCTGAAATTGTACTTGTATGTGTTGGAAATGGATTTGGGGTATTTTGAGAACTCTTTGTGATAAGAGTATAGATATAAGAGTATAGATACTTACAAGTAATACCACTGCAGATACAAGCAATCTGTCAAATATCTTTGTCTGTAATTTTACCAAACTGGGATGCAATTTTTACCATTCAGCTCTGGTCACAACCCACCAAGCACTGTTCATCATGACACAGAAGAGACACACCATGTCTTAGAAAGAGTGAAGAAGGACAGAGGACATCACTAGTGGGCTACCTTATTTGGGTGGTCCTCATCACCAACAGGAACTCTAAATTGGATCCCACTGTAATTTTATTTATGTTATATTATGCTTGGTTTTGAATGAGTGTGGAAAATAGCTAGATGGGTGGCACAGTTGCAAAGTCCTCCTTATATATGTAACACTACTCAATCATGTTTAATAAAACCTAAATAATTATGTAACAACCAAAAACTTCCCTCAAATTATAAGTGGAATATGGTATTAATCTGTTTATAGGTCCAGAAGCAAGAGGTGACCCCATCACCACTCTGTGGAGCAAGACAAATTGACTTTAGTCATGGGATGTGTTGTGGTGGTGCTTTTCCCACACCCTCACAGCCCCCTTGGACCTGCCCTGTGACTTCAGCAATTTCTATTAGGCCTTGACCATACCAGCTGGGCAGTGAAGCATCCCTTGACTGTATGAGTTGGGCAGTGAAGCATTCCTTGACTAAACCAGGAACTCTTGAATTGCAAAGCTGGGAGTGGCACTGTTCATACCCAGGACATCCATTTCCTAACCAAGGTGGAGAACAAAGGATAATCAATTATCCCCTGACAGTCTTGGAATGTTACTTAGCTGAATTGTAGCCCAAGTGGAATGGTACCATTGTTATCAGAGTTTTGAAAAACTTCAGTAGTTACCGACTTGGGCTATGGCCAGGATTATGGCCATAATGACTGAAGTCAGTAATTTTGTCACCCTATAAAGAGGGGACCTCTGATGGACTGCAGTGGACTGTGCCAGTACCTTTGTCGGAGTGGATGCCTCTCAGAGCCCACACACTCTCAAGCTTGTGATACTTGAAGGACCGTCACCAAAAGCTGACAGGGCATGGGCTGATACCCTCCACTCTTCCGATGCTCAGCCTTTGAGAAATGCATAGACATTCAACATGAGTATTTCACTGAACTCAAGGGGAATTTTTAACAGGTACCTTTTTACATATATATTTGTGTGTATATATATATGTATGTTTGTATATGTATATATACACACACACCACTGCATCTCTGTGTATACATTTGTGAATTGATCCAAATGCCCTCTAACATGTATAGTATGAATGTTGCCATCCTTGATCTATAATTAAGCAGTTGTTGTGAGTATAGTAAATCATACTGGATCACTTTACAAATACTAGTCAATAATTAAGTGCTGCTAAACCCTTTAGATATAAATTGTTGATTAAATGTGGGACTTAGATTGGGCTCGGCTGCATCTAGGATCTCTCAGGAGTTTAGAAAGCAAGGGGATCCTTTCTGAACTTTGTGACTTAACAGAATGGTCTCCCTTATCCTTTTGTACCTCTACCCTTTTGCACCCCTACCCTTTTGCATCCTCAGTCTCAGCCTAAATCATTTAAAATTGATTCTAAACTGATTTTCCTTAGTATGCTTCATTTATATAGTGAGTAATAGAGTGAACCTTGCCATTGAACTCTATAAAGCCACACTTCTGCAAATTTATATTAAAACCCTCTTATGGTAATACTTTTGGTGATTCTTTTTAGTGGCCTAAACTACTCATTTGTAAGAGTAGCATATGGGGAAAATGCTGTGTGTGTGGCACGCTGGGCAGCACAACATCAGGTCCCTCAGCCACACTTCTTAAAAAGTCCTAGTAGTGGCTTCAAAATTTCTGGTATACAAATAACCAGAGAAGGTTAGCAATAATAATATTGAGCAAAATGGTGTTCCCCAAGAAAGCACCAATTTCATACAGTTGGATTGTTCTGCAGCAATATTAAAGGCTTCCAGGCAAACTGTGAACATGAAATACTACCGAAATGCAAAATTAATAAATTGCGTTCTGTTGGACTGGGAAGAGAGCTCGTCGTGCAGGCTTACAATCTGTGTGTCCCACTGCAGGAGTCTGTTTTGCTAAACAAGGCACATGGGCCTTTCTCAACATTTTTGTACTCTCTCTCCAAATAACTTTCAACGGCTTGATCAATATTTCAAATGATGTGCACAATCACTCCTTCACCTTTGTGTGTGTGTGGGGACCTGGATGGAAGTTCAGTTTGTTTTAACTGTAAATCAAAGAAAATGTCCTTGATTTAAAACATAGCTTTTACTTAAGGGAGGCATGTCTTTAAAAAGGTTAGGCTGAGTTAGAAGTGAGCATTGATTATTTCATATGTTTGTGGCAAAACTGCACCTTCTGTTTTTTCTCTCTTCAGTGGGTATTAAGCATTCATGTTTCACATAGCTTCCCTCCCTTCCTTACCTCCCTCAAGGAATTTTAAATTTTTTTAGACAGAAAGGGGAAGATACCATCCTTGTTGCTTAGGAAGCTATAGACACCAAAAGGCAATTTATTTATTCTTTCTCATTTTACAGTTATTGTTCTAATAACTCATCAGAGGGTGTGAGCTACTTAATTACATTCCACTTTCACCAAGTGTTTTATTTCAAAGAACAGCACAAGAATGCTAATCTCCAAAGTAAGGCTTGTGCACCAATGGTGTCACAAAAAAAAGAAAAAAAAACCAAAACAAAACTTGAGATAAACCATCAAATTTTCTTAGGCATCTTCTACCCTAAAGGTGCATTTCAGGGACCCTTGCTCCAGTAAAGGTGCATTTCAGGCACCCTTGCTTGGTAATCACAAACTGATGTTGGGTATCAGTGACCACCCTGCCAGCATTGCTGGCCAAAGTTCTTGTGCAAACTCCCCTAGCTCATACTAAATATCTTAACCTGTATCCAAATTTTCTCAGAAAAACAATCAAAATGTAAATATTTTATGGGGCTTCACCTGGGAAAAAATATTGTCTTTCACCAGGGCAAGAAGGAAGCCATCTACTCCACCAACAAGCAAACTGCATCTGCATAAGTGGCAGCAAGCAGAAGAGATGTTGGGACCAGAGACTCTCTCAGCCTTCATAGGAGCACCATAGGGCTTGTCAGTCTGTGACCAGATCTGGGCCCCAAGGCCTTGGATCCTGACAGAAATTCCAAGCATAGGGAAACCCACTAAACTTGTGTTGCTCACTTGAGACAATACATCACTATGCAAGATACAGAAAGCTACATTAAATTTTTTAAACCCTCAACATATTTAAGATGTTAAGAACTTGTAACCTTAAGTTATATAATGACTTTAAAAAGATATTCTAAGTCAATAGCTTAATGTTTTGAAGTTATCGTTAAACATTTCACAATTTTTAAACACTGTGATTTATGGAATAGTTTTATCTGCTTTCAAAGGTAGCCTTAAATAAAAGCTACATAAGAACAGAAAAATCCCTAATTTTTCCCTGACAAATATTTATGACTCAAAGTTGTTTCAGTCAAAATGTTATTATATAAGAAATAAATAGATTGCATTGCTAATATTAAGAAAACATTGTATCAGAAACATTAGTTGTCCAAATGGTCCAGGCAGTGATACCAGGAAAAAGAGCACTTCCTACAGGCAGACTACAAGGGAAACTAAGGAGGAAAGAAGATAATAGTGAAATAA
The DNA here is from genome assembly GCF_008360975.1 of Lichenostomus cassidix. NCBI lineage: Eukaryota > Metazoa > Chordata > Aves > Passeriformes > Meliphagidae > Lichenostomus > Lichenostomus cassidix. The sequence continues at coordinate 108,594,317 of NC_139482.1, read as the reverse complement.
CAAGTTAAGAAAGAGATAAGGAATGAAAAATGCCCCACAAAAATCCTGTTTCAAGGGCTGAGGTTCTCACATTTAGAATCACTGCTTCAAACCTGTGAGAAACAAGTGAAGCATATAAGAGGGGGCTGCAGCAGTTAGTTTCTGTCTGTCTGCCAGATTACAATTTCATTTTTACAGAACTGTCGGGTTCATCAGCGTCTACTGTTGTGGCCAAATATACTTCCATTGAGCTGAATCATGCAGTACAATCCCAATATGTCTTCTTTCCAGAGCTGCTTTCTGCAGCCAGTGCTTTTATGGGACTTAGATGAGGTTTTGCTGATTCATAGTACTTAAACTACTCAAGAGCACTTTTTCAATTGGAAAATTCACTTGAAGTAAATGCATCATCAGCATGATTGTTCATGCATGAAAGAACTACAAGCAAAACAATGAGCACCATTTTTTAAAACCTACACTTAAGCCAAGAAAAACAGTTATCATGAAAGATATTAAAAGGCTTTAATTTTCAGTTTCCATGAATCTCTCATGGAAATCATGGGTTATCCTTGCATCTCCTATTCTGAGAATCCCAAACAGCAAATGAAAAAAAAAATTATAATGTGCACATCGGTTGAGTCGTTAACATGATACACAGCAACATAAATTAGATTATCTACAACAGATTAGGGTAGTACTGATTTAGCTTTACTCTTCTAGCAGTCTTTTCCGGGAAAAAAAGCCTATGGAATCTAGTCTTCAAATAATTTTATTCTCTACTTTGCTTTCAGAAAGCTAAATATAAATAAAATTCAATTTAAATCTTTTTACGATTAGTGGAAAATGCTCTGGTATCTGCCAAGCACTGTGGATTTGAAAAACATATCAGATACTTAAATGAAAATGGATGCCCGAATTTTTGACATTTATCCCAAGGAAAACATACTCTCTGTGGGTTATGTATGTGCATGTGCCTATGTCACATTTTCACAGATGATTTAATAGTGGTACTTCCAAAATATTTCTACTCCTAACAGCATCAATGCAATCTTTCACTCTTACTGCATTCTGGAAGTGTATATTTATTTATTCACTTAAATAAATTTATATGACACATAAAAAGGTCTATCTGCAACTCTGCATGCTTTTGATATATAGGAAAATACAGTCAGACTGGTGAAAACAAGTATAAACCCAGCAACCTCCATTAAATCAGAAAACAATCCCTGAAAAATAAATTAAAAACCATTGCCTGCTCTAGACAGTCATTCAGATAGCCTGCACTAACCAAAACCATAAGGCCAATTTGAGAAGATAACTTCAAATCTTAAGAGCATTCACAAAAGGGGCTCATCAAGCCCCCAGCTCTGAGTGCACCCAACCCAGTCCCAGCTTTGTGCTCCATAACTAGTGAGGACTGGAGATGGGACCATCAGATCTGAAGGTCAAAGGAATTAGGTGATTTCACAGGGGAATGGTACAGTCCAGATGTGAGAGTTCCTCGCCAGGATGAAAAAGGAGAAGATCCATGTTCATGTGGCCCTTTGTATAGGGTTTGGGGGTAACTGGGTAACATGGATGGAAACTCCTACCCTAGAAAGCTAACTTGTCTGGGGAGCTGCCAGCTGCCTTACAGTTTGCTAATCAAGGTTTGGAGTATTAAACACCCCAACAGCAACTTCCAGCACCTCTCCTCCAGAAACACTGCTCCACCAAAGGCAGCAGGGCTGTGGCCTCTACCCCGTCTGTGACAAACTGATGGCCACCTCGTAGCTGGAGTAACAAGTCTGGACATAGAAGAGGAACATGTGGCATGGAGGTTAGCAGGATCACCTGTAGCACTACACATGGAGACAAGAGCAACCCAGTGAGTGACAGCCAGGGAAAATTACCTAATGCCTACACGATGGATGGAGCATTTTCACTGGTTTACTCCTCCAGCAACTTCGCTTGGTGAACTTGAACTGAAATATGGATATTTCTACTGAAGGTGATACAGATGTAACCTGTGTATTCTCAAGCTCATCTATAAGCAGTCTGCTTGCATGGTTTCCTATTTGTTTCCATTACTGGGTAAAAAAGCGACCGGAAGAGTACGTCAAAGCTTACCTTCAAAGCTGACTGTCACAGCTGCTTGGCCTTTAGTTTGTGACCTCTCTAAGCCACATACTCCATTTAGATCCTCTAAAACTGCTGTAGGAAATCATTCTCATAAATTGTACCTAAAGGCCCCTGAGAGGATGTATTCAGTCCTTCACCTCTACATCTGCTCTAATTTTCTACTCTCCATCCCCCTGATTTGGAGATCAATCATCTCCTTCTGCCCACTAAGCTCCTGACATTACAAGTGCTAAGAAAAATCAGAATAAGCACATGTACTTAGTGTCTTCCTCCTAGTCCTTATATCTTGATTATAACGTATCTTTCCACCCCTCTTTCTATTACAGGCTTCTTTTTGTGATGTTAGGATGCTTCCCAAGTTTGGTTTTTTTTCAAATAATAGAGATTCCTGTGGCAATTCCTGTGGATACTGTTTACCAAGATATTTTCTGTATTGTTTTTGTAGACAGGGGAACCGCATGGGTAGCTTCTGTAAGAAGCTGCTAAAAGCTTCCCCCATGTCCAACAGAGTCAATGCCAGCCAGCTCCAAAATGGACCTGCAGCTGGCAAAGGGTTGAGCCCATCATTGATGGTGGTAGTGCACCTGGGATAACAGAGTTAATCATAGAACCACAGAATGGTTTGGGCTGGAAGAGACCTTAAGGATCATCTTTTTCCAACCCCTGCCCTGGCAGGGATGCCATTCATTAGACCAGGTTGTCTAACTTGTCCTTGAATGCTTTCAGACACGGGCCATCCACAACTTCTCTGGACAACTTCTTCCAATGCTTCACTACTCTCTTTTTCTTCCTAACATCTAAACTAAACCACCCCTCTATCAGTTTAAAACCATTGCCCCTCGTACTGTCACTATCTGCCCATATAAAAAGTTCCCATCTCTCCTTTTTATAAAGCCCCTTGTACTGAATGGTCTCTCTGAAGCCTTCTCTTCTCCAGGCTAAACAGCTGCAGCTCTCTCAGCCTGTCTTCATAGGAGAGGTCCTCCATCGCTCTGATCATTTTCATGGCCCTTCTCTGGACCTGTTCTAACAGGTCCATGTCTTTCTTGTGTTGAGGACCCCAGACCTGGATGCACTTCTACAAGTGGGGTCTCATAAGAGTGGAGTAGAGGAGAAGAACCATCTGCCTCAGCCTGCTGTCCTTGCTGCTTTTGATACAGCCCAGGTTGGCCTTCTAGCTGCGACAGCACAGCATTGGCTCAAGTACAGCTTTGTATCCATGAGAACACCCAAGATCTTCTCCACACGGCTGTCTTAATGACTTTTTCTCACAGTCCGTACTCAGATCTGGGATTGCCTCCACCCAGGTGCAGCACCTTGCATCTTGTTGAACATCATGACATTCTTGTGGGCCCACTTCTCAAGTTTGTCCAGGTCAGGAAGGAGGGGGAAAAAAACTCCATGGCAACTGCAGCCAGAGATAAGTGAAAATATGTGAGAGCAACAACTCTGAAGATACTTAGGTCAGTGCAGAAGGGGGAGGAGGTGCTCCAGGCACCAGAGCAGAGATTCCCCTGCAGCCTGTGGTGCAGAGCATGGTGAGGTAGCTGTGTCCCTGCAGCCCCTGGATGTCCATGGTGTCACAGAAATCCACCTACAGCTTGTGGAGGAACCCACGCTGGAGCAGGTGGATGCCTGAAGGAGTCTGTAACCCTGTGGAAAGACTGAACTGGAGCAGGCTTTTGGCACGACTTGTGACCCTACTTCTTCCCCTATAACATATCAGCATCCTTCTTACTTGTCTCTGTAAGTAAAATATTTCTCTTAGCCTCAATTACCTCTCTCTCTGATTATGGAAATCCTCACATCTTTCATTTATTCTCCTTACTATTCTTCAAGCAGCTGAAATTACCTGTTACTGTGACCACTGCACTGCTTCTTTCAAATATATTGAGAAACATGGCTTTGAATCCAGAGATATCAAGGGATACACGAACTGAAGATAATAAGCCAAGGCAGAATGTAGTGATGATTTCTGCCATTGAAGAAAGTAAAATTAAAACCTATTGCAAATCCAATGTGGATCATGAGCAGCTATAAACAATGGGTACCTCATTGCAATCACTTTTCAGCAGTTTTTATCAGTAACCACACATTTGAGTCATTCTGACTCAGACACATGTCCTGTTCTCTGATGAAATCTTAAAAATTATATTCTGGTTTGACAGAGAATCCTGTCTCTTAAATAACTAAAATACTTTACAGTTGGCCCAGAAATTTCATTTAAGGATTAGTGAACCCTGTTTTGCTTATCATGAGTAATTTACCTCAATTTTGTCCACTCAGAGGGGTTTTATCTTAACAGAAATGAAAGCAAAAAGTTCCACTTTGGTCACTTAAGAGAATCTATTCAGTGAGTAATCCTGACACAAGTAGTGACTTAGTACCGAGGATTTTAAATCCAAATTAAGCCTTGCTCTTTCTTCTCATTATCATTTTTAGCTTATATCTCCAGCTCAGGAAAACTTTCATGAATATGCTGCTAATATTTGTAATTGCATTAGTATTCTAATATTTCATCAAAATAATTTCAAATGGAAATATATTGAACCACTTTGAAATATATTGTAAGCTTTATTTCATTAAGGAGGAAACTTCGTTTATTAAGGAGGCTGTGGCATCTGTAATGGTACCTTTATGTTTCAAAAGAATGTTTCTTCATCCTTGGTTCATATTTATGTTCTCCTTAACTTTTCTTTTTTTTTTTTTAGTGATGGTTGCTTGCAAATATGTGCAAAGCAGGCTTAGTGACAAGATTATGGTGCATGGTTTGCATTTAATATTTTGCTGAAGAATCTCTCTGGTTCCTTCCTGCATTCAGAGCACTTTACAGTACTTTCTGTAACTGCAATGAGGAGTTATCCCACTTCTGTGGGGGTTTGGCTCTATAAAATGTTGGCTGCTGTATCAACTTATCAGGAGAGATTGGGGTCATATGCCCCACTACTGCAAACTAAAAGGTGTGAGCAGTTTGAGAATTTAAAAATATAGCATTATCTGCTTTGCCCAAAGTATTTCTGTATGCAGAGTAAACGAAGCAGCTATTTCTAAACTAAATGTTTCAGGTAAGAAGCAAAAATGTAAGAATCACATCTATGAGAGCAAATGCAACAATTTACAAACATTGAAGAAAAATGAATGTGATGTCTTTATGATCTAACATTTTATAAAATTAAATTATAGTAATCTAGTCATTTTTCTACAGGAAAATTCAAATGTCTCCCACTAAAATGCTTTTAAAAACTGTGTCTTTATTACTAGTACTATTCGTTTTTGTAGTATTGGTATTAGTACTACTATGTTTTTGGACAGAGTTAAGAAATGGAAGTGAACAATCAAAAAAGCTGAATGAGAAGAAAATACATATTTTTTCAAGGATGTCTCAATAAACATAACGGAAACTTCATTTTGTGCTTTACACCATTATTTTGTAGGCATAGTCATTATTTTCAAGTCATTAGCTTCATTAAACTAACTTTGCTTATGATTAGCTCTGTAAGTACTGTAATATCATATGGTTTACAAAGATCTGGAATTTTTTTCTAAAGCATGAAACATGTATTAAAAAAAAAATCATTCATTGAATGGTATTTTTTTCAAGGAGCTAACTTTTAAATGGTTTTAGTCGGTGGTAAGAGATGGAAAGACTGTCCCCTTGTGGATAGGAGTATGAGGAAAAGTGATACTGTAACTCACTGAGAGCAGCGGTAACCCCGGGTATTTGGAGTCTCATTAGGAATTTGGCAAGAATCCTGCCTTGCACATGGCTCATAAATCAACACCCGAATGTACAAAATGCTATGGAGAGCCTTTTAATCTAAATTGGTTGGCCTGACGGACAGCAGAGGGTAAAGATCGACCTAATGTAGCATCCTTGTTAACATCATCAGTCCAAGCTAACACGTAAATCTCACTGCTGCAGGCAGCTGCAGCACTGCCTGAATTTGAAGAAAGCTATTTTGAGAAGGACAACCTCAGAGCAGATGGCGGGAGAAGTCTCCCAGTAAAGACAAAGCCTTAGGGTGTGTCTGCTAAGCAGTGTGCTACCCACATGCACATCACTTCTGTCCAACCCATGCTACAGCATCCATCTACAGGATACTGCACCACTGTCCTCACTCCAGCAGCTGTACTGACAGAGGGACTGGAGCAGGATTGATGCACATCTGGCTGGAGACACTCATTTGTGCCTGCAGATGTTTCCTTACCTATGTAAGAGATTTCCCACGCCCATCATCACCTCTGACCCATGAGAAATACCAGGAGATGCCAGCACCCCATCTTCCCTCATATCTGGGATAACAATGGTAACTTCAAATTTCTGCATGGGAAAGCAGAACTTCATGGGGCTGCTGAGATAGCAGGGGATCTTCCTCATAGGAAGTACTTTGATTTGTGAAATACAGTCCTTCCCTATTTCAAGCAGTTACAGCCCCTCTAACACATTCTTCTTGTTTTGCCTTTACCAAGAATTTTCTCTCAATTACCCCAACTGCAAGACTTTTATGAAATATATTAGAAACCTCACAAATTTTGGCTTAGCCATATTCATGGTCAGTGTATGTCTATTCACTATGTTTTCTTTATTTTAAGCAGCTTTTTTTGCCTCCTTATAGTTGAATCCCAGGCAAAGAGTAACCACATTCCCTGCTAGCCTTTGTTTTGTTGAACCAAGCAAGCCACATGCCTCCTGCTTTATTGTACAGGCTAGGCTCCCAAAAAGCCTTCTTAACATGATGTGCCACCTGAAAGCATCCTGTGGCTTCATGTTTTTCCACCAACAGTTGCTCAGTTCAGACTCACCAATACACAACCTTACTCCGTTCCTAATGGAAACACTTTAACTGATGCCTCATTTTCTAGTGTTGTGTTTTTACACAGTCACATCTCAGAGACCACACCTAAAAAGCCCACCTAACTCAGTAGCTGATTTAATCTGTTGTTTCCTACTCATTATTTCCCAGCTTGTAGCAGAAATTTTCATTCTTCCAGCAATGAAGAAAACTGCACTGACTGAGAAACAGGTTGCTGATATCCTTTGGAGATTTTCGACCACAAAGTCCTAGAGGTTACCAAGACTGATACTGGCAAGCTGAGGTGGAGGTTCATGTGAGGGGTGAATGGGACATAAGACTGAATTAATATTTGGCCTTTGATAAGATGACATTTGTGGAGTCACCATCCCTGGAGGTATTTAAGAGGTGTCTGGATCTGGTGCTGGTGAGATGGTTTAGTGGTTTACAGGTGACTGTGGCAGTGCTGGGTTGATGGTTGGACTAGATGATCCCAAAGGCTCTTCCAACCTTGATGGCCCTAGTTCTGTGATCCTCAGTCATGCTAGATGGAGCTCCCTGAGTCATAAATTGTCCTCCACAAAACGCAGGGGTGTCACATCTACAGCTCTGGTACATAAATTGATCCATTTGTTGCTTGAAGAGTTGAAGGTGACAGTGTCAAATCCCATAGGAAGTCTTTGCAGGCCTAGATAGACACAAACATTTTCAAACATACATTAGCACTTTTCATTGAAATATATCCTGTTCCTAAGTTTATGACACTTCTGTGTGTACACTGGCAAATGGCCATGAGCCTTGTGATTTGGACAGTGTGGGATTCTGGTAAAAACATCCAGACATACCTGCAGCAAGCCTACACTGCAGATACAGGGGTTTTGATTTGGCTTGGGGTTTTTTGTGTGTGTTACGAGTCACTTTTACAGTCAGATGACAACAAATTAAAAGTCAAAAAGAGGAAATTCTTGAAGCCTGTTTCCTCTGCCTCTGATTTAACGCTAGGAAGCAATGTGAAACCAGACTGTTTATTTCTGTACTTGACGGGGGAAGCGTCATCGGGCTTGTGAAAGTTCCCCGCTTCCTCCCCGGTGATGAAACTTCTTGAAAAAAAAAGCTGTATCTTTGCATGATTTCCCAACCTCGGCTCGGGGCAGCGGCTGGCAGGGCGCTGAGGAGGCTCCAGGCCCGCTCCCGCCCCGCCCCGGCCCGCCCAGCCCTCCCTGCCCGGCCCGGCCCGGCCGGCACTCGGCGCCCGCCATGGCGGGGCTGAGGCCGGGGTCAGGGCCAGGGCCGGGCGGCGCCGCGGAGCCGCGGCCGCTGCTGGTAAAAATCGTGATGGCCGGAGAGTCCTGCGTGGGGAAGACCTCCATCGTGCGCAGGTACACGGAGCCCGTCTCGCCGCCCGCCGGCTCTGCTGCCACCTCCTACATGGCCACGATCGGTGAGTGCCCGCGGGCTCCGTGCGCCTCCGCCCGCCTCGCTGCCGCTGCTCGCCCTCCGCTCCGCTCTGCCCGCGGCTCACACACGGCCAGACCGGCGCTGTCAGCGCGGCTCTACCGGGCTGGGAGCTGTCAGAGGTCCCTGCGCTGAGCTGTGTGTGTCGAGCAGCATACACCTTCGCCGCGGTGTCAGGACACACATGTCAGCCTGGCTCCGGAGCCGCTGCGGAGTGCTGGCTTGTTGCACTTTCCTTGCTGTTCTGGGCATCGGGAGCCAACTGCTGCTGTAAACTTGTGAAGACTTGTTTCTCACGGTTTCCTGTTGCCCACTGAAGCCCTGCTGCTGTACATCCGTACAGGTGCAGAGCAAACAATACAGAATGCCAGATCAGCCAGGCTGGAAATGACCTCTGGGATCATCGAGTCCAGCCTGTGACCAAACACCCCTATGTCAAATAGACCGTGGCACTAAGTGCCATGTCCAGTCTCATCACCTCAGGGTGACTCCACCACCTCCCTGGGCAGCCCATTCCAATGTCTAATCACCCTTTCTGGGAGGAAATTCTTTCTAATGTCCAACCTTTGGCACAGCTTGAGGCTAATTCCTCTCATCCTGTCCCTTGTTGCCTGGGAGAAGAGGCTGATCCCTACCTGGCTACAGCCTCCTTTCAGGTACCAACCTCAAAGAGTTGTCAGATGTCATAATATGACCAGTTCCTCAGTATTTCAGGCTAGAAAGAGCTTTAACTTTGTGCTTATAATTTTAATCATATAAAGATATGTTCTACTGTAGTTAGCGGTGTGCATGCTGATTAAAGCAGAGCTGTTGCTATGATGGAGATACTTGACTCTGCCAGACCATGTCAGTTCTGCACTGGCACTTTACACTGCAGATGGGGGAGGTGGGGAACTCCCCACTGCCTTGGCACTCCTGGCCACAGTGCCACGGGGAATGTCAGGCTGACTGTCCACATGCTGAAAACCATGTCTCCAGCATGAAAATGTGTTACACGAGTGCAGTGCTTTGATTTGCTGTGGAGATTGTCCCAAATTTTCATTGGGAAGTTTCAATTTTTAAGAGTTTGTGTGTAAGAATATTTTTTCTTTTATTTTATTTTATTTGATCTTGAAGAGAAGACTAAACTATGCCAGGAAATTGTGTATTCCTTCATTTGGAATATGCATGGTTTTATATATATTTCAGTCTGAGCGTTATTGGCATAACTGAATGAAGTAACAGACAGTAGCTGTGGCAGTAATTGGTCCAGGGAATACTTAATGTATGAGAGATGACTTGACCTGTTCACATAAGAATGGTTGAACTTTAACCACTTTTTATTTCCTTGCCCCTTCTTACAAAGCAGTTTCTGAAACCAGCACAGACAAAGAGGGAAGAACACAACAGTAAAGTCAGGAAATTGATCTTAATAATAGGCAACTTGTTGCCGGGCTTAGTAAGAAAGCGCAAAGAATGGCTATAAAAATAAACAACAGCTTTGTTGATGTGCTTTACATCGAGATACCTGAACATGAGGTTATTATTTTGAGACGTGATTTCTTTTACTTCTGATTCAGTCCATTGCAGACTCAAAAAACTTTTATATGGTGATGATATTAAGAATAGAGTTCCCAAGTTGTGACTTGAGCTATTTCAAGGAATAATGAAGATAATAGAGTTTTTGTGACAGTTTATGGACTAAGATTAATCTCCTTAGTTTTCTTACTGGCACCTATTTTTGAGACATTTAAAAACTTTTTAAAAAAATGTTTATCTGAAATGTAAATGCATAATCCAAACATGGTCTTTGTTACCCAAATGTGTTTTTAAAGTTGTTTCTGAAATACTGTGTTCCATTTAAATCCATTTTACCAGGTGTATTAGAGCTTAGACTTTGAAAACAAATGGGATTATGAGTGGTGTCTTCCAAAAGAGTAATGTTGGAGGTGCAAGGTTCCTTCTTCATGGAGTCAGCTGCAATGGGAGAGGATGCCTTAGAGACTGTGGCTCCTAGTGGTGTAAAGGAAGAAGAAACACATTGTTTTCTCAGTTTGTGATATCTTCGCCCTCATTGCTGACACCATCAAAACAAATAACTTTTTGTCTGGATGTCTGTTTCAAACAAGTTCAGTCAAATGATCCCTTTCTGTTGTACAGCCAATTAAATGCTCATCTGCTGTTAGCTGATTTTTTACCTTACCTGTCCTGGTGAAATGATGATTTGAGTTGGAGGAAGATTATCCCAGCTGTGCAGTCTTGCAGCTTTCTGAGTTTCTTGACAAAATCATGTGCCATCACCTTCCTTGGTTGCAAAGGGTCGTGCAAAGAAGTTAAAAGGTTGTCAAAAGTCTCATTTATTTATCACCATGAATCACAGATTTGTGTTACTAGGAAAAATCCCAGTGTTATTGCAGGGGGGAAAAGCCAAATGAGCATTTTGTAGTAGGCTTCAGTTGTAGTGATCTTTTCTAAAATTATGTATTTTATGAGAAAATGCAAAAAATATATCCACAGTAAATTTTCATTGAAAGCTTTTAATGCAGCACTTAAACACTCAAGGCTGGGTGCCCTTCCTCCTCTTCAATTGCACAGTTTGGATAAATTATAAGCAGCTATAGTTTTCTAATTAAACTTATACGCATCATAAGGCGAATGCATTGTATTATGAATAGACAATAAAGAATAAATGTTTTTGTTTAAGCAATGGCATTGCATATAAAGTCATAGAGAAGGTTTATGAACAAAAAAAACCCTGCTTCTACACCAGTGAACAGAATTGTGATCTCACAGGCTGTGAGGTTATTTTGCTGTATTACGATTTTTTTGTCACTCTTTCTCTCTTAACAAACCGTCCTATCCCATGAGTTGCTTCTCGTAGCAAAACAGGAATTATCAGTACTTTTGACTGCTCAGATACCACTCTGCTTCAGACATTTCTTAACACATACAGAAAAGAATCTGCAAGTAATGCAGCAGCAGCTAGGAGGGGTTGAGTAGGAGTAGGGTAGGAGTAGGAGTAGGAGTAAGAGTAACAGGGGAAACTCAACCCACACATCTCACTGGGCGCTTGCCAGTTTGGGTGCAGGAGCTAATAGGCAGGGAAGAGAGGGGCATGTCACAGCTGAATTACTCTGTGGCTGACTATTTTTATGCTTTTTAGTCCTAATTGTCTTTAAGGTGCTTCAGTCCTAATATGGGCATTATTTACTCTTCTAAATATGAAGAAAAGAAATTAATTTAATTGCTGTAAAAGTTGGAAATAACAACCAGAATTTGAACTTGCACCATTCATCCCCCTTCTTTGTTTTATTTGACAGCTTAAAAGAAGCAAGTACATGCTGTTGCATTCCAATAACATTTATCTCAAGATCTGTAATCAATGCTTGCTTTGTTTTGTTGATCATGTTGTATACCAGGTAGACCTAAAAGCATCTGAAATCCGTGAGCTGTCCTTGGCATTGTGTATCTCATTTTTCTTTTCTGTCTTTCCAATTTGCTAAGTTTGCTGGAAATTTCATATAAAGACATGAACAATTCATGCATGCAGAACATATTGACTTCTGTTTTTCACTAACATTCATTGACCTTTTAGGTCAATAAATTTTGAAGTTGACTTAAGAAGTCAATATGCCTGATTTTAATTTAGATTAAGTTTTAGTCTGATTCAGCACTCTGCTTCCCTTTTTATAAATAAATTTTTTTAAAAGCTTATAGTAATTTATTATTAAAATGTATGTCAACTAAGAACTTTTCCTATAGTTCTGGGAATCCCTGTCTGCCTTATAATTTTTTGCTGTATTCCCAATGCACCATTTGAAAGTGACGTTCCAACCTCCCAGTGTATACTGTCCCTCTCAACTGCTCCAACATCAGTTGTAGAAAATGATACAGATAATTAAACAAAACCATGTGAATTTCCGGAGCAAATGTTTTCCATCACGTTGGAATTTCACCTTACATGAGCAAATTTTACTTAAATTACATTTCCTTCTGACATTATTAATTCCATCAAGGAAGCTTGTGTAATATTAATTACAGATACCAATTATATTATTTCATCTTTCCTTTTCATTGAAGCTTCAATGAAAATTCATCAAGTGAAGGACATGATTATCATAATAATTTTTTTAATCCACCTCAATTCCCTTACCACATACACAGAAAAAATGTTAATAGCATTGAGAGGGCATGTGGGTGCATGCATGTGAGAGTGTACCTGCCAAAATTTTGTGCACAATACATCTGTCAGTACAAAGGAAGGGAGCATTTCCTCTGTTGCGTTTTTGCTTTGCTGCCATGGGTGCTTTTTTTTTGATAAAGTAACTTGACTTGCACATTCTTACAGAAATCAGTACAGTGGTATTAACTTATAACTTTTGTGATTTTTCAATCTATCTGGTTCTTTCAAATGGCATTACTACAGGTGAAAAGCCACTGTCCTTTTAAGTAGCTATAGTTTGATTTTATGGAATTTTGACCACACAGTATTATTAGCTGTCACAATGTTACCTTAACTTCTCGTAATATAATTGACAAAAAGAGCCTAATTGCTTTTCATTGGGGGAAAAACAGCAATCAGAGAAATTGTCAACTGGTATTTCAAACTTCAGCAATGAAGTAATAGGGGAAACCATTGTTTACTCTGCGAAAATATGTCACTCTAAGATAGCAGTTCATAGCTAGCAGGTTCTAATTTTAATATTGGAACTTCAACAGCTCATAAATCTAGGTATCATCTAACACATTTGGAGTTCTAATTTAATGACTTAATAAGGGAAAACACTATAAATCATAAGGAAAATATCTTTGAGGAAGGATCTGTAGTATGTGTAGAGACAACATTCTGCACTGATTTTAAGTGTTAAATCTTGCTTTTAGCATTGGCTTTCTGGATCTGGTTTAGGCTGTAGAGCCAATCCTCTTCATTTTGAATTAAATCCCATGTATGTTTGTCTTTGCATTTAATGAGTACAGCCAGTTCCTATTTCTGCTCATGTAACCCTGGATAGTTTTTTTAGGGATTTGGAAGTAAGGACAGAAAAATGGTGTTGCACATGTGAGAGCTTCGTAAGCATTTTTACCTTTCCATTCATAGCTGCCATGCTCTTGAAAACCACCAATATATTTGCACAATGTACCAATATGTGCATAGGCCATGAAACTGCTGTCATGTCCCTTGCCAATCCATAGTAATACTTGTAGTTTCAGAGTATCTGCACCTTTGCTTTGACCTGTCCCTTCTTTGCTTGGTATTGGCATTGCTTTGAATTGTATTTGTGCAATGTATTGGCACATAGTTGCTTTCAGCACAGAATAATTTCCTTTTACAACTTCCATTTTGAATGTATATGGTTGGCTAGTTATTCTTTCTATGGTATTGTTCCTTTTCACTTTCTGTTTGAAATTGCGTGATAACTAGAGCTGAGAAACCATCTTCAAAGGGAATCCATTTTATTATAAGAAATGTAACAGATTTTCTTTTTTTCTTCTAGGCATTGATTTTAAAGTAAAGACAGTAATGTTTAATGATACAAGAGTGAAACTTCAAATATGGTAAGTTTTAATTAGTATCACAAAAGAAAGCCAACTAAATTGCATTATGACATGAAATATCTCATCAACTTTTAATTGTGTGTCTTGGTAATGTGCAGGTGTTCCTACTAGGTAATTTTAAAATTTGAATTTAGCCTAGAAGAGTACATTTTTTGCAGCAGCTAACGTAAGTTAAAAAGAGGGTTCTCAGTGTGTTGCTTTAACAATAAAACTTGCAGCATACAAGCAAATGTAGATCTGTGATCCAAATGGGGTGTATTTATTTGTATAGGAAATATTGTATCGATGGAAGTGACAAAGCAAGATGATGTTATATTTCATTACCCACCAAATGTATGTTCAAAAGGGTCACCAAGAGAAGTTACTTTAGAGAAGATGAATCTTTGGGAGCATACACTATTTTTTGGTTTGGAATTTTTTCTAAAGGGTGTGTAGGGCTTCTGACAGCCGGCTCTCCAGGCATCTAATACTGAAGATTATATCTATTTACCAGTGTTTAACTTCTCAAGGAGTAAATCTGTATGTGAATTATCTGACCAGTACTGGATCTGCAGTTACTCCATCTCAGGCTTTAATACAAAAGTATTAGAGGCATGTTTACAGCTTTCTTTAAGGCATAATTCATACAATCATAGAATATGCTGAATTGGAAGCAACCCATCAGGATCATTGAGTCTAACTTCTGGCCTTGCACAGGACACCAAAAATCACACCGTGTGCCTGAGAGCGTTGTCCAAATGCTTCTTGAGCTCTGTCAGGCTTGGTGCTGTGACCACTTCCCTGTGGGGCCTGTTCCAGTGCCCAGCCACCCTCTGGGTGAAAAACCTTTTCCTGATATCCAGCCTGCGTGGCCCCGACTCAGCTTCAGGCCATCCTCAAGTCCTGTCACTGATCATGGGAGCGAAGAGATCAGTGTCTGCCCCTCTACTTCCCCTTGTGAGGAAGTTGCAGATTGCAATGAGGTCTCCCTTCAGTCTCCTCTTCTCCAGACTGAACAAACCAAGTGACCTCAGCCACTCCCTGTATTGCTTCCCCTATTCTCATGGCCCTCCTTTGGATGATCGCTAAGACCTCAATGTCTTTTTTATATTGTGGTGCCCAAAACTGCCCCCAGCACTCAAGGTGAGCCCTCTGCCCCAGTGCAGAGCAGAGCAGGACAATCCCCTCCCTTGCCCAGCTGGCAATTCTGTGCCTGATGCCCCCAGGACAGGGTTGGCCCTCCTGGCTGCCAGGGCACTGCTGACTCACATTCAACTTGCCATTGACCAGGACACCCAGGTCCCTTTCTGCATCTCTGCTTTCCAGCATCTCATTCCCCAGTCTGTGCACACAACCAGGATTGCCCTGTCCCAGGTGCAGAATCCAGCTTTCACTGTTGTTAAACTTCAAGCAAGTGATTGCCCAGTCCTCTGATTTATCAAGGTCTCTCTGCTCTGGAGGGAGTCAAAAGCTGTTCCCAATTTACTGTCTTTGGCCAACTTACTTAGTATCCCTTCCAGTCCTGCATCTAGGTGGTTAATGAAGATGTTGAAGAGCACAGGGCTGAGCATGGAGCTCTGTGGAACCTCACTAGTGACTGAACACCAGCCTGGTATCACCCCATTCACTGTAACCCTTTGTTGCCTGACCTGTGAGCCAGTTGCTCACCCATCGCCTTATACAGTTATCTGACTGTGTGCTGGACATTTTGTCTGGAAGGTACTGTGAGAGACAGTATCAAAAGCTTTGCTGAAGTTCAACGAGATCTTACCTGTTGGCTTTCCTAAATCAACTAGGTGAATTACTGTGTTTTAGAAGGAAATCAGGTTCAACAAGCAGCACTTTGCCCTCATGAAGCTGTTCCAGCTGTGACCAATGATTGTGTTGTCTTCCAGGTGTTTCTCAGTATCTCCCAGAATCATATTTTTCATTGTTTTACTGGACACTGAAGTAAGACTTACAGGCCTGTAATTTCCAGGGTCTTGCCCTTCTTGAAAAATTGTGACCACTTTACCCAGCTTCCAGTCAGCTGGGACTCCCAAGACTGCTCAAAAACTGAGAGAGGCTTTGCAATGACATCAGCCCGCTTTTTGAGAATTTTCAGATGAATCCAGTCAGGTCTCATCGAGTTGTAGGGATCCAGCTAGAGAAGCAGATCCCACACAATTTCAGGGTCGACTGGGATTTGATCATTCTCACAGTCATGATCCTCCGGCTCAGGGTGCTGAGACCCCTTTGGTCTGCCATCTGTGTTGAAAACAGAGGCAAAGAAGTTGTTAAACAGCTCTGCCTTGTCCATGTCCCTGTTGGTGAGGTGACCATCTTCATCTTCTAACAGGACAATGTTATTTCTACACTGCCTTTTGCCATTCATATATTTGAAAAAACTTTTTGTTGTCTCCCACATTTCTGGCAGCTTCAGCTCCAGTTGAGCTTTGGCTGCACAAATTTTTGCCCTGCAGTGGGAGGCAGCACCTCTGT
Organism: Lichenostomus cassidix; assembly: GCF_008360975.1. NCBI lineage: Eukaryota > Metazoa > Chordata > Aves > Passeriformes > Meliphagidae > Lichenostomus > Lichenostomus cassidix. The sequence continues at coordinate 108,577,974 of NC_139482.1, read as the reverse complement.
ATTCTTCCCATGTCACCTGACTTTGCTTCCACTAGGCATACACCTTCCTTACTTATCTTATTTCCCAGCAGTTTCACTTATGCCAGTGATTCAAGTCTCTGGGAGTGGGCCAAAGCTTGGAGCTTGTCTCCTTTGTTCTTCTTGCTTGGTGTATTAGTGTAGAAACATTTCAGGTGTGATACTTTGCAGCCAACATCTGAAGCAGATTGAGGGACTCTATTTGTGTTCATTTCCTCAGGTTTTGGCACACCATTCTGTTATGTGTAGGAATCTCTGTGTCCATGTATTTTATGGGTTTTTTTTCATAAAACCTGTCTTCCATCTAAACCAGCTTGCTGTGTGTGTGACAGTTTACAAAGGGGTTGTCAGAATATGGGGATGTCATCTGATGTTTGGTTTTTTTTTAATCACCTGAGTTGTACTGATCCTAATTATTATGTATATAAAGAAGGAATGGTGGGCTTGACATTACTCTCAGATTTCAGCCACTGGCTTGGCTTTCCTAGTAGGGCTGTATTATTCAGGATAAATTTCCAGTGTATTTCTTATACTGCTATAGCTGGCACCCAGATTTTCTCTCATCTGTATTTTTTCTTGTTCTTTTCATGTTAGAGTACATAATTTAAAATTTGGGCAATATTCCTTAAAGTAAAGGATTCTTTCTTGGGGATTCTGCTGTTTGATCATCTCTTTTTTGTTTGTTTGTTTGTTTGTGTGTGTGTGATTGTTGCAATTTCCTTCAGGGATACTGCTGGCCAGGAACGATTCCATACACTTAGTACCAGCTATTTCCGTGGTGCACAAGGCTTTGTTCTCGTATATGACATCACAAATCTGAAGAGTTTTCAAAGTATAACAATGTGGATGAGTGACATATATGAGGTAAATATATCTGTCAGTGGTTGATCTCTCAATGAAGGTAATTGATGTGTCATTTTAAATGACTGCATGAGATGTATTCTTGTTCCTGTATGTTTCTAACCAGAACTTCTTGCATTTGACTCAGCACACAGTATGATAGTAGAATTACTGTTATCTGAAACTGGAACACAGTGTATATTTAGACAAGCTCATGGTGATGGAGGAATGTTTTCTGAAGTACTTCTAAAACATAGCTTCCAATCCAGCTTTGTGCATGCTGAGTTCTGGTGCTCTTGTCACTGGTGTGGCTATGCACAGGTCATTATCCATGAGCTCATCCCGGGATTTCAATTAGATTCCATATCAAAATTCCGTATCACAGTCAGTGACTTCCCTTTCCTAATTTCATTACTTCAGTGTAGTTACCTCATCCCAAGATCAAAGGAATTAAATATCCTCTTTGTCCTTGCTGGGTATTCCTTGAGAGGATGGTTTCAATAGGGAGGAAGTGGGGTGGGAAGCTGTTTGGTTAGCTCAGCTGCTCGTGGTGCTGCAGCCAGAAATACATTTTCATGTAACATAGGAAGTGATTCAACAGCACATGGCTGCCAGAGGGGGGATGTGTTCCCACTGAAGCTTGTCAGAGTCCTCTGTGCTTCACTCTGACTTCCTAATGTGGTAGAAAACTAACAGCAAAAAAAGTTCAGCGTTTTTTCTTCTCCATCAGTGAGTTTAAGAGACTCATAGAAAGGTCTGACACTTACTGGAGTTGGAGCAAGGTAAACAAGTAGGAGTAGGAAGGCCAGAAGAAGAATATGTGGGAGCAATGTCAAGGAAGGGAGGAGTGGGCAAGGCCTTAGAGATGAGATCATTCAGCTGCCTGTAACCCTGTATTCCAAGTCTGTTTTGCTAGGTCTCCCTTGATGTGTTCTCTATTAGATAGAGGCAAGTCAGTTTTAGAATAGCTCAGCTGTAAGGGACCTTCAGGGATCATCTAGTCCAGCTGCCTGACCACGTAAGGGTGACCAGAAGTTAAAATATTATTAAGGGCATTGTCCAAATGCCTCTTAACTTGGCTTGCGGAGTGGACCATCTCCCTAGGAGGTCTGTTGCAGTGTTTCACCACCTTCTCAGTAAAGAAATGCTTCCTAATGTCCTAATGCTTCCTAATGTTCCTTCTGAATCTCCCTGGCACAACTTTGAGCCATTCCCACATGTCCTGTCTCTTGATACCAGGGAAAAGAGATTAGCATCATTCTCTCTATTTCCCCTCCTCAGGAGGCTGTAGGGAGCAGTGAGATTGCCCCTCAGCAGTAGCAGGGCAGTTTGTAGTTAGCATTCCTATGGAATTGTGTGCTTGTGTAAGAATCCAAGCAAGGTAGTGCTCTTTGTTGATTAAAATCAAGTAACCTTTCAGGCAGGTTTTTTAATACTCTCGTGATTTGGTGTGGATATGACGTGATGGATGAGAGAGTTCTTCTTGGAAAAGGGGGCTTGAAATAAAACCCTTGAATGCATTATTTTCTCTCTTCACAGCATCAGTGTACAGCTGAATTAATGAACTACACGTGGTCATATATCCAGTAATACATACATGGGATATCTTAGACTCTTGGTAAAACATTATATTCATATTATCTCATTATTAAAAACATTACTCTGGTGACCTAGTACATCATTATTCTTGACCTTAGAGCCATCTTAAAAGTCACAGTGGCAACAGAACCTAACTTTAGTACTGTGTTACAAAGGAGATTCAATGACACACAATTCTTACTGGCTTGGCTGCACTCACTTTAAACTAACACATCTGTTTTATTATTTTGTTAAGAAAAGTACATGCCCTTCCTCTGTTGGCCAAACAAAGGACACAGCTAGGTATGCTACTGGTTGTACAGTTTCATGGTTAACAAATATTTAGCTCAGCAAACAGTATGATAGCAGGTTTACTGTTACCTGAAACTGAAAATGTAGATTATCTGCATATATCCATCTATCATCCATCATCTATCTATCTATATCTATCATCTATCTATCTATCTATCTATCTATATCTATCATCTATCTATCTATCTATCTATCTATTGGTCTGTCTTCACACTGGCTCCAAAGGGGTCATTTTGTTCTGTCATCTTCAATTTGATCAGCTGGGTGGTTGATTCAGTGGGATTCAGTGCACAACCATAAGCACCAAGAAGGTAGTAGGGCTGTATGGCTAGGGTGGAGAGAAGGATAGAAGGATGGGACTAACTCCTGTGGCCACCATGCAGCCTTAGATCTGCTTTAGTCAATCAGGAAATGACACCTGCACAAGCCTGCTCTGTGTTTGTGACATTTAAAAGCTTTCGTGTAAATGTACTCAAGCTATTAATACTTAGACTGTTTAATCTTAACCCCTGAAGGTACTTTGTTAGGTTAAAGTTTAAAAAATGGAAAAATACTCAATCTAAAACAATTTCTAGGAATGTAAATTGCATGATTGATTGTACCAATCTCAAAACTAGCAATTAGTGTTGTAATAGAGCTAGATAGTAATAAAAAATTTAATTTAGTCCTAGTGGGATATCAATTTCTGAAGTGTCTTGGTGAAAATATATGGGGCCATTCATTGCAAAAGAAATGTTTTTAAGCAATAACTGTTAAAACACAGGGCATTTCATGAAAATTAATTACTTCCTGGAGGTCGGTGACATTCCTTGCATTTGCTTTGGTCTGTGAATGCAAACCAGTATTTAATTCCCTTCAAATGCCCAGAATCAAAGTGACTGTTGCTGCAGCACCATTTAAATATGCAAGCATAGAAAAAATAAATATGTTTTATAAAGGGAAACAGAGAATACAAGTTTCACTTAATACCAGACTATTGGGTAATGTAAAGCTTGCACCTGAACCAGTCAAACAGGAATTTTTTAAGCAGTTCAGTTATTACACTATACTCTCATTTTTTGGTTCTTTGCACAGAAAGATTTTAAACAGGAAGTTTTAAAAAGATATGTTCAGTGTGCTAAGGCATTTTTGCAACAGCTGAAAATAACAATCCAGGCAATTTAGCATTCGTAAAAACTCCCATTGATTTTATAAAAACTGGCCAGTCAGTGCAATTATAATCAGATTACCAGTAATGTTCTCATTATACTTCAGTTATTTTAAGTGTGGAATACAGCAGCTTTACTATTAAAAATGAATTATTGTCCAAGGAAGTTTAAGAAACAAATATGCTGCCACATCTGTATTGCTGTAAAATTTGAATTCAGAACTAGAGGAAACTAAGTAAATGACTGTACTTAAAAAGCTTACTAGAAAAATACACTCACTCACAGATTAATATCTTAGGACATTATTGGCAAATCCAATATAGGGATATTGGATTTGTAATGCATTCATTAGGAGCATGATAATTGCAGGAGTTAGATAATTTTAGAACCTGAAACCATTCTTTACGTGTAGGTTTGGAGGTTATGTCCAATTTATTAAAGTGTTTCTCTTGTCTGCTGGCATGGCTTTTAGTTATTGCATGCTCCTGTTCTGAAAGGCTGGTTCTGTTTGGCCTTTGAAAGTTAAATACAAGCAGCCATGTACCAAATCCATGTGCAGAAAACAGTTCTTTCCAGGATGTTTTGAAGGAGATTGCAACTAAAATTGGCAAAAAGTTCTTCACAATGGAGTGTTCAAATGCTCAAATAGGTGCCCAGAGAGGATCACGTAAAGGAGATACTTAAAACCTCATTCAACAGAGCCTTGAGCAGCCTGACCTGGTTTTGAAGTTGGCCCACCTTTGAGCAGGGGATTAGTCCAGCTCACTTCCAGAAGTCCATGCCAACCTAAATCACTCCATTATTCACACATGGTATCTGGATCTCCAAAAATTGCTGACATAAATGGTAGGTCCTAGTTTACTTCTAAATACCTTGGATTGGTTTTAATTGTGCTATTCTCCTGGTGTGGCCATTAAGGTGGTGTTACCAGCTTCTAACAATTATCTCTGTGTGGGAAATTCTCTGCCGTCACAGGATTTTCTGCATGGGGAAGATAATTTTCTCATGCAGGTCTTGGTGACAGTAGTTTAGTGTTCTTGGAATACATTACTTGGAATCTATTTGTCCTGCCTGAAGAAGTGACTCCTCAATCAGGATATAAACTGTATGGGTTGTTTGTTGAGTTGCTGGCATTTCTGCATAGTGCCCTTCTTTGGTTTGGTTCTTCTGGTGCATTTGGGAGACTGGACTGTCTTTCAGTGTTTCTGCATCATGCTTAAATAAAAGCAGCACAGCAAACTGTTTTCCAAATGTAAATTTGACTTCAAACTCTTCTGAATTTTCCTTCCTCATATGGGAAAGCTTGATGTCAAAAGATTTAATTGTCCCAGTTCATAAATAGGTTTGTCATTATGGCTCTGATTAGAACTTAAAATTCTTGTTCTTGTCATTTTACTAAATTGGTTTATCTGTAGTCCTAGGTTGGTTTTGGGATAAATTTGTTTATATCTACTGCCTTCTAAATTTGCTAATAGACAAATAAATTCTATCATTCGTTTATTTCCACTGAAGTCTTGGAAACCAGGCATTTATAGCTGAGGTCATAAGGTGGCACTTAGGAAAATATGTGGAATGAGACGTGTATGGCAGTCCTAATGGGAGTGCTGCCCACATGATGCTTTCAAAGAGACTCTGAGGACAATCTGTTCCTAACAAATGGTTCTTCAATATCATAAAGGGTAAAGTTCTAGTGTCATTGTCTAGTGAGTAAGAGGCTTCCCAGTTTTATTGCCTTCTCCAGCTCTGCCTTCATCTTGACATTTGACAATGTACATCTTCAGATGTGAAAAAATATATTAATGCTACATTTCTTCTTCAAATACAGACTATTTAAGTATTGCCATAGTGTATTTATCAGGTCTGGGTTCTCAGTTTCATTGTTTCAAAAAGCTCAAAACAAACAAACCTACAAAGAAACTTCCATTGCTTTTTCTGACTGTCATAAATGAGTATCTAAATCACACAGCCCTTCCCAACTATGCCCTGGAAGTGTGGTGAAGGGACAAAGTGGTGTTCTGGAAGATGGATCACTGGATAGATAGCTTTATACAACAAGGAGTCTGGATGAGCTCATAATCATCATGGTCAGTTTGCTGCAGGGGAAGTTAAGGTCATTTGTGATAGGTCTGTGCTCACCGTTTAAAAAGTGAAGGGATAGTTTCTTCCAATAACCTGTAACTACGCAGATATGGTGTAGTTCTCTTATAGAAAAGGTGTCTGCTACTTTTCATATTCACATTAATTCACAGCACTTCTGGAAAATAAAAACTGCAGAAAAAAAAGAATGACCTAATATTAGGAAAAAAAAAAAAAAAAACCCACCAAAAAACCCCAAACCCCCAAAGAAATTACTTACAAAAGGGATGAGCAATGTATTTTCCCTTCTGCATTTTGATTTCTGTTCAAAGCCACATAGTCAGGTTGTGTGTTTACCTGGCTAGGTGGACATTAAGCAGTAGGCTGAGGGCACAGGTGGGTGATCCCAGCAGTAGTGTGCTAAAGAGGCTGTGGTACTGTGATGTGAGTGTCCAGTGTTCCGAGTCCAGGATGTGGCACCGCTGAGCTTGAGGCTCTGCTGCTGCTCCCTCCCGTGGCCACTGCTCAGAGCAGCCTGGCTCCTGCTGCTGCCAGATCCTCCTGCCTGGGAACCCAGTGGAAGAAAATCCCTTCTGCCAAAACCTGGTGACTCCAAACTGTGCCTAACATTTCAGAAAACGTGGTCAGTCTCAGTAAATCTCTTGGTTCCATTTTTTTTCAGACAAATATAGTGCTGATGTTTTCCTTTTCAAAATAAAATAGTGTAGGTATTCTCCAGGTTCAGATTATATTTATTTTAACATTTAGTAAAATGTGAACTTTGAAATGTTAAAATCCAAAGAAAAACAGAGAATGAATCAAAAATGGGTATTTTTGAGATACCAGAGCAGAACTTTATCTGAGAAAAAAAAATTATTTTTGCCTGGATGAAATTGATGAAATTTTTAATAGTACTTCTCCATAATATTTTTTCTGAGTCTGTGAGCTTACTCAGTGCTGACTTGCATAATAGGATTTTAACAGCTGTAAAATAACCATTGTCTTTTTAGCTCTAGATTTTGCATTTGGAAAGCTTATTCCTGAGCTATAAATAACAGCATATGAAAATATACAGTGAACTTTTGGAAGCACTGAAAAGCCATATTTTTGGCCAGTTCAAATCAGTGTACCCATGCAGTTTTTATGCTAGCTGAGCATACGGTCAAACTTCTGCACAGTCGTATTGAGTTAATTTTTTAAGACTTCACACATTATCAGTTTTCAGAATTTAAAATGGATATAATTTTGACTTACAATCTTCAGTTTTCTAAATGTAAGAAACTGCAAGATACCATCTTTAAAAAAGGAGAAGTGTAAGTGCTTTGGCGAAGGATCCAGATAAAGTGAAAATACATTAATACATTATAGTGACGTAGAAATAGTACTTATTTGCAGAAATTGTGATTAGTAGTACTGTTAAATAGACACTGAAAGGCCTGGTACCTCAAATCTTGTTTAAATTTTGTTATTGTTTGAAGCTGTTTAGAAAGAACATTCTTACTGCAAAAATTTGTGTTGTTTATACAGAAATTAAGTTACAGAATTAATTCAGTGGGTTTGTACATGCAGTATGCAAGTATTTCCCTCTACACTTTTAACTTCAGAGTGAAGTCAAATGTCACTTTTAAAACCTTCATCAACCTTAAGTCTTCTGAATTCAAAGTTGATTATAGAATGAGACTAAATTGTCTATTTACTCTATTTTGGGACTGATGTATGTGATTTTATGTAGGAGAGCCACTGATCTTAATGAGTGAAGCTTCAATGCATTCTGAAACAGCCAACATTTTGGTCTATTAATGCAGGTTAGATTAATTCATTATTTTAGGCCTGCACTTCACACTCTTATGAAATTTACTTCATTTTAATACTGCATTATCTTGAACATAAACTGTGGGTATGAAATAAGTCTATCTGACTTATTTCAGAATGGAAGAGGAGAATGGATTAAAAAAAAAGAAATAGTGTTCCTTAATATTAAATTATGCCTACTGATGAGGTTGTCAAATAGCTGTAAAAGTAGAAATAGACTAAAAATAATGTTCTGTTATCCTGTAATGAACAGGGGTTTTTCTCTGTATGATTCTGACAGATTTTGTCTTATGGCAAAGTTACAAAAGTTAAGGATTTGACAGAGATCAGAGATTTCATCAAATTCCCTGTAGGGAGATCTGCAGCCTGAGACCAGGCTTTTTGAGTCATCAGGGAAGCTGTGTGAGCATGTACCTCCGGAATAAAAGCCATGGCATCAGACCACATTAGCTTCAATTGTTTGTAATGAAGACCCTCAGTTTCCTCCATTTAAGCATCAAAAGTGGTTTTAAATATTGATTTCCACAACAAATGTCAGTTTCCAAATTCCACATGCTGTTGCAGAACTGTTCCCTTTCCTTGTCATTATTCCAGTCACGTGTAGTTACAATAACTTATCTTAAAATAACACTGATGTAAAAAACCCAGTGCATTTCACAGTCATCATGCATGTGAGTGGTTTAGAGGAATGGGGATGGAGACAAGGTCAAAAAGGTAGATTTTTCTTCCTTTTGGAATCAATGAGGGTTTTAAATTTTACTTCATTAAAAATCTATTGCCTTCTTCCTAGTGTCTTGGAATAATCAGACTTTTATGTTGAGTTTGAACACTTTGAAAGTAATTTTACTGTCTGTGTGCAAAAGTGAAGCACAGAGAGGTGCTCTTTCAGGTGCAGCAAATTCCTTCCCTTTTACTTGTGAGTGCTGGATGTAGACCAGAGTCATATGCTAATCCATGAATCTATTACTTTAAGGAGGGCAGTGTCTGTGAATTCAGGACATTTCCAGTCACTTTAAAGCCTCAAGATGGAGCATTCATCAGAAGATGGTGCCCATGCACCATGTACTTTATATCTTACGAAAGGGGTTGGAAATTATACGTGGCACTTCTAAGTGGCTCTTTTCTGGTCTTTACAATCTTTCTGTTTTTCTCTAAATCCCAGTAACTGCTGGAAAATATTTGTCTATATGAAGGTCAGGACACAATTTAGCCTTTACTTGCAAGGAAATGGAGTGCTGAAGGTTAACATGAGCTGAAGGTGAAGGGCTTTTGTTGTTTGCTTTTTTTCTTACTTGATACTTATTAATGCTGGTTCTCTTTTAGAAAGCAGGTGATGAAGTGGACGTAATACTGTTGGGCAACAAGTGTGATAAGGAGTCAGAACGGGTAGTTCCAAAAGAGAAAGGAGAAAAGGTATCTTTGGTACTTTCTTTGGGTCCTCCTGAGTATCTTAGTATGTGACTGTGAGCTGTTAAACTGAAAATGGTAAAAAGCTCCTGAATTCCAAAAATTCTATTAGGACTTGCTCTAGAAGAACAGTTGTGGAGTTCTGGAGTGTTAGAAATGCATTAAGTAAATTCCTAGCAGATCTCTTTAGAATACTGATTTTTTTTTTTTAAGGTTAAAATGTATTTTAAAAGTTTCAGGTGCTACAGTAGAAATCTCATAGAGTCTGCATTTTCAGAGTACTATTGTAATGTGGAATACTAAAATGTAATACATTCTGCATAATTTTTCTGATACCACCCATCAGTGATATTTTTGCTGCAGTCTGACTATAAAGAGCTATTCTGGAAGCCTGTGCAAAGTGATCTTCATTGTCTGTGAATAGCCTTAAATAAGATTGGACAGATACTGAGCATCCAGCTCCCCATAATTGTGTATGTGATGTATTGCTGAGACTACAGTAGAGTTAGTTTATAGCTGCTGACCATAGGTAGGGGAAGAACTTACTAAGTGGGGAGTGCTGTTTTAAAGGGAATGGCAAAAGTGAGAGCCAGTGAGGAAACTCAGAAGCCATGCTATGACAGAAGAAATTGGGATAATGACTAAATATTGCAGGAGAGTGTGTCCTATATACCAGTAAATTTTGCCACTGCAAACTGTATGCAACTGTTCTCTGGAACTTGGAAGTCACCCTCCTGCTATGCTTTCAGGCATGGTGAGTCAGGCAAGATGTCTCATGTTTAAAGAAAAACACACTGATAGCTTCTTGCCAATTATATAAACCCAAACTGGGGAACTTTAAAAAAATAGTATCACCTTTTGGACAGCATTACACTCCTGACAGTTCATAGTTCATATACAAGATGCTTTCAGTGTTAATGTACCATATCTGTGTACAAGGATTAAGGCTGCTGAAAAATACTGTATTCTCACACAAAGGATGAACTGTCAGAAACCTAGAGAGTCACTTGATGCATGTGCACAAGAGGGCAGTAGTAGGGTTTTGCATAGGGTATTAACCAAGACATTTTCTTACTTCTGGGTTCTTAACCATGCAACCAAAATTCCTCTTCATGTAGTATTTTTTTTTCTGAAACAAATCATTACCCTCTCCCCAGTGAGTCTGCTTTCTCGATTTCCCCTCTGTATGGAGGAGAGGCAACTTTTCTGTTATACTATTTCTTCTTTTAATATGATTTACAAGTGCTAAAAGGTCTGACTGAGTGGACTGGAGAATGATTCCTTTAGCAGAGAGACAGTAAGTGTCCTCTCACTCTGAAGAAGAAAATGTCCTTATTGAAAGGGGGAAACAGTTGGATTCTAATTTTTACAAATAATAATTAATAGTTACGTATTTCATAATACCCTGAGAGTATGAGCTGTAAATGTTATTCTGTTCAGTCTCTTGCACAGAACTCTAGATTCTGTGGAAATCTCATCACCTATATTGACATTTCTGTAAAAATGCGTTATAACTGAGTGGCTGTCGTATATAATTTCATTTCAATTTAATGCTGAGAAAATTTTTTGTTGTTTCTTTTTGTACAAAATCATGTAATAATTCATTTTGTACAAACTTATGTAATTTTGATCACTCAGAAAATGAGATATTTAATTTTAACACTATGAAATATAATTTTCTGGTATTAATTGCTCCTTACTCACTTTGACAAAAGTTTTAACTCAACCTTCTTGGGCTCCTCCTTTCACCCCCAATATCATTCTCTTTTTCATTAAAAGATAAAAATGTTGAAGGTTGTATGACCTGGTAGAATGTGACTGTTTTTCTCCTATGAAATCTTTCTAACAGAAAAAGCCAAGCAAAGTTTTCTTCCTTTTTTTTTGCTTTTGCTGTCTTCATAGCTGAAGCTGATTTTTAATTTCAAAACTGATCTTTTACATGTCTGCACAGTTTAGGAATATTTCAGACATCTCTCTCTGTTTCAGCACTAAGAAATCATGGGAGCACTTTGCTAGGAAGTAGTATTAGCATTACTTATTATGCTATTATTATATGTATACTTATTATATGTAGGTAAGATATGAGCTTATTTCACTTAAGTTCTCCAAACTGTTATAAAGGATATTTTAAAATGTCATTTTTCAGTAGCATACTTCCCACAGGTTTGTAAATGTATTTAGGTATTTTATTTATGGATCTATTCAAGACGCTCCCAAAGGAAAAGAAAAATAGTTCTTTGAATATGTCTTTTAGGAGAGGGAGTAGCCAAATATGTTTTCATACTTTCCACTTCTTTTCCACTGGACCTGTGGGGGTTTTTCCATCGAGCTACATTTTTGGAGGACTTGCTTGCCACAGAATTTAGCCATATGCAGGGTAAAGTAAAAAAATACATACTTTGATCTTCTTTGGCCAGTATTGTGCACATTCAGAGAAAATGTGGGTGTATTGATAGATGTAGTAGGCAATGTAGCAACATGATATAGGGAAGGCTGAAGTACTCAAGTTTTTTTTTGTTTGATTTGATTTTTCTTTTCTTTGGTCTTTACAAATAGAGTTTGCTCTCAGGCCTCTGCATGTATTAGCATGGTTTGAGAAGGAGCAGGTCAGCCAGCAGTGGGGAAGCTTTGAATTAGAAATTGCTTGGGAAGGTTGGATTCGCCCATAGACGTGATGAAGTTCACCCAATTGTGCTGAAATAGCTGATTGCTATAATTTGGTCAGCTGTCAGTCAACCCTGAAAAATTGTGATGGTTGGGAGAGATCTCTTTTGACTAGAAAGATGCCAGCATGATGTGTATCTTTAAAAAAGTCAAGGAAGAGGGTTCAGGGAACTACTCAGTCAGCCTTGCCTCAGTCACATTGTTTGACATCTCCGTTGGTGATGTGGCTGGTGATAGAAGGAGATTTGCATGACATCAGATTAAGGGGTGTTATTGGTGCTCCATACAGGAGAACACCAATTCTGTGGGACCTTGATAAACTTGGGAACTGGGCCAGCAGAAACATTGTGAAGTTCATGAAGTGCAAAGATTTGCACCTGTGATGGAATAATCCAAGGCATGAGTCACTGCCCTACTGCGAAAGACTGATGAGTTACAATGAACACCAGCTTGAATATAAATCTGCAGTGCTCCTTCATGGCTTAAAAGATACTGGGCTGCATTAGAAGGATAATGGATGGCAGATCTGGGGAGAATACTACCCCCCTTACTTAGTGCTGGCAAGGCCACATGGAGTATTGTGTCCAGCTTTGGCTCTCCCATTTCAAGAAGGGTGTTGAGAAACTGCAGCTGGTCCAGCAGACAGGTACAAAGGTGGTTGAGGTCTAGTACTGGTATTCCATGAGGAGAGGGAGCTGGGTAAAGAGCAGTCCAAGGAGCAGTTGTTGGTCTACAGCAACTGAAGTGGCACTAGCGGAGTGACAGACTCTTCTCAGTAGAAACAGACAGTAAACTGAGGGGCAGCAGACACAAATCCTGGCTTGGGAGGTTCAGGTTGGAGTTAAGAAGAGCCAGTTCCACTGGAAGGGTGGTGTAGCCATGGAAGAGGGTCCCATAAAGGCTACAGAATCTCCATCATTGGTGAATTTCAAAACTTCTGTAGGCAAAGCCATGGCTGACCCAATATTGTGTGTGCAGTAGACTCATTTCAAGTGGGGTTATCTTTCAAAATGATTTCTGTGATTGATTCCATGATTAAATGGGCTGGTTTGTGTTCATCAGAGTTTGTACATAGGTAACCTCTAGGAACCTCTTACATGATACAAGAAAGTACTTTCTGTGTACTTTATAATCAGCAAACCATTTTTCTCTTCTTTATTAGCCCAGGATATTTTATTGCTTGTATTTTTCTTTATGAACCATTATGCATCATTGTTTTGTACTGGCAATAGTTGAATGATCTTAACTTTCTGTAACAAGTTGCTGCAGTGTCGAAAACAGTTCTCAGCAGTCCACTGAGTTTCAGAATCCCTTATGAAGTGGTCTCTGTCAAAAGAATCAGTTAGATATTACCTTTATTTTCAGAATTACATTTTCTTGTAGCATTTTGGAAGGGAAACCATTTTGCCTAATTTTTTTTAACCTTTTTATAATCTTTATTATATTTTGACTAAAACTTCAAAGTCTGATTATTGTATCTGCATCTTCATGCCTGATTTTGGAATTTTTGTCCAGCATTGATTAGTTACTTCTAAACATCACTGAAAGCAAACAGAAGTTACCAACATTAGACTTTTTATCCTAATGGAGAGCCTTCCAAATAAATCATTAAGTGGTCAGTAATTATAGGATTTTTTGTACATTAAAACAGTGGGGAATTTTCTTTGCCTGGGATTATCTTCTCCAGATGTATTCCAAGAAGGGATTCATTGCAATGGGAATAATTGCAGTAGGAGTAGACTCTCCCACTATGGGTTTTTTTGCATATTTATTCCCACCTTGGCCCCTCCTATGTGAGACAATGATGCAATTATTTTTTTTTTTTCTTTTTCTCCGTGTATTTAACTGTATAAAGTGGAAAAGTTTAGGCCCTTAGCAAACTATTAGTTTCATTGTGTTGGGGTTTTTCCTCATGCCAACATAACTCAAAGCTATCTGTAATGAAAATACACAGCAAATGAGACAACAGGAGTAAATTAAACAAAACCAACCAGTGCAAAACCTATGCTGCACTTCTAAGTATTTTCTCTCCTTGCCTTTCACCATAATATATAATTTACATGCATATGTTTTCTTTGCTTGCCTGTTATCTCTGTGCTTCTCTCTGTCTAGCATAAAGAAACATCTCTTTTTTTATATTTCATCATGCCACTTTTTTTTCAACAGTTTTTGTCATATTTTTATCTACAGGCACTCCATTAGTTTCCTCTAAATGATTGCTTAGGAGGCAGTTAATTTTCCAGATAAATCAAAACACTGAGAACAGACCTATTGGAGTTTATTCTTGTTATTTACAAGTAAAGACAGATTAAAAAAGCTGTTTTGAAAATGCAAAAATTTTAGAAGAATCTTTTAAGAGTTACCTGAAATTTATAAACTGAGAATGAATATAGAGTACTTTACTAAGTAATCATGTACTTAATTAGTGTTTATATAGTGTGTTAGAAGCAGTCAGAACACCTCTGTATCTCTTGCTATTAGTATTAGGAACTGCTTTTTTTCCTGAAGAATGTTCATCCCATTGCCTACATTTGTTTTTCAGCTTGCCTGGGAATATGGAATGCCATTTTTTGAGACCAGTGCTAAAGAAAATGTGAACATTGAGCACGCATTCTCAGTCTTGACTAAGGAAATTCTGGAAAAGGTAGGCTTTTTTTTAAAGTAGAAAGAAAATGGGAGATTTTTCTTGACAGAGTGGGTAAACAAGGTTCTAACCACAGAATAGTTTCAGCAAAGCACAGCCAATGCTGGTTTTGTCTTACCAAGTTAATATTTTGGGGGGATTCTGCAAGCGTAAAGCTGGAGGCATACAGGGGACGAGCATGAGGGAGAGGAATCGTGAAAGAAGAGGCAAGCAGGTACAATACAGTTCAGAAAGAAAGTGAAGATTCAGGAAAACGGTATTTGTGGCTTTATTTCCCATGCTTTTCTTTAAGGAAGTGGTTAACAGCTCTGGAGTAGTTCTGCTTCTGTGCCAGGAAGATTCCTTTTTCCTCTAGGTTTCTGCAGAGTGTGCACACAGTGAAGGTGCTGCATGCTGATGGAATCAGTGGAGCTTTTATGTTCAGCAATCAAATGTTTTATCCAAAGTTCATAGCTGTTTGTTTGGCTGATTTACACTAGTGACTTTGAAGTTATCAGCGCCTAAAGATTTGAGTTAATTAGTATTAGAGCCAATATTGTAGCTGTTAGAGTCAGCATCTCTAACTTGAGTGTGTTGGCTTAAATGTCCTTACTCCTCAAAGTTGCAATACTTTTGTAGGACTGAATTATTGTTCATTAGCTCTGAAAATGTTTTGCATTGCAATTTATTTTTAGACAGTAGAATATTATTTTAGACATTAATAGATGTTCTTCATGCAATGCATTATCACTGCCATTCATCACCAATATTAGTTATACAAAACTAACCTTCCACTCCGAATACTCTTGAAGTCATAATAAAGATAAATGAGTAAAATTACTGACAAAGTCACAAGTAGCAGTGTTTTGATTAAGTAGCCATAGGGGATGGTCAGAATAATAGCTCAGGGTTGGACTGCTTCTAAATCAGGGTCCTGTCATACTACATAGTAACACAAGCTATAGTGGGTTATTTCAGGGGAGGATAAAAAAGGGGAAAAAAATCTTGTGGTTACTTTTACATGAAAATGAAGCTCAGGGACTGAATACTCAAATGTTGTATAGAACAGGAGGATAATGGCAGGCCCTTGAGTTACTGAGCTTGTTAAAAAAAGGTCTCAAGTAAGATAACTGTGATTTTGTTGTAAATGAAAAAGACATTGTCTACTGTAAATAGAGACTATATTGTTAGTATGAAACATGAAAACTACAAAACAATAGCTATGACCATAACTGCTGCAAAGGCAAATATGTGCGAAGCGAGCATTTCTGCAGAGTGGTTTTGGGTGATATCTAAGAGAATTCTCTGCACATGCAGGAATGATGTTTGGGTATTTTTCATATTAAGATTGCCTGCACTGATTTTGCTGTAAGTGAAACTTCAGTGTTCCTACTCACCTTCGTGAAAATTCATGGGTTTTGTAGTGTGGACATGGTAAACAAATTCAGACCACGCTGAACATGTTATACTGCTACTTGGTTTTAATTAGAACTGCTTTGAACAGTTGTATGCTCTGCATGTATATGTGTTTGGAAAATGTGCCCATGAGAATTTGTCATATTTTTCTGTAGTAATGGTTCACCTTAGCTAAAAATATTTGCAATCCTGATAAGGCATCATGTACCATTACTTTGGTGTATACTTAGCCATATTTAGTAAAATACATTTGTTGATTTAAACAAGAACCCCTTTAGCCCAATTGGTTTTAGCACTGGCCTGATAAGAAAGAGTTCGCAGTGAAAAAAAAATCTACCATACAGTTTCATCATGGTTTTCAGGTTCGACAAAATAATTTGCCTGTTCACAAAACTGTGAAATCTGAATGTAGTACTTGAATTTTAACTTCCTCTAACTGATGAAATTTTGGAGTAGGGAAAATGCAGTAAGAAGTGTGACTAGTAGCTGTGAAAAATGACTTGATAGATGCCAGTCCTAGAGATCATTTCAGTCATACATCCATTTTGTTGTGGTGAAATATGTATTTTCTGATGGTAAAAAAGAGATACAGCTTTGCATAGTGTTTTGGCCCAAGGCACCTATGTCTGGGGATATCCAGCCTCCCTTCCCTCTGCAGTAGGACCACCTGTTCCAGACTGATGAGATGCTTCAGTGGAAGCACATCATTGTTTTCCCAGTCTCACAGAAGAAACTTGTTTTAAGGAACTCCCTAGAAGAGTCTGTTATGGCCATGCTTTTGGGAAGTGCGTGAAGCTTACTCAGAGGTAAGATAAATAGGCAGGCCAGGCTGGCAGGCAGTAGACCAGGCTCAGATGCATTGCAGTAGACTGTATTAATCTGAGGAAATCCAGGACTTCTTATGTACACTCTTGCTTGCCATCTGCTATGGACATATCTTTACTAACTTGATCTACACAAAATACTCCTGTAGATGGCAAAGATTGATGTCCAAAGTTATAGAGTTCATATACAAGTACTAAGCTTCTTGATTCTTCTGAAATTTAGAACAAGTTGTGGTTCAATGGTGGAAAAAAACCATATGAAAAGGTTTCAGACATTTAACAAAACAAAACAAAAAAGGGCAAGTATTTTGGTGTATTGTCACTATTTCGTGCTGCGTTTTCCCTTTTCTTTTTCATTTTCTCTTGTAGTGCGCTTAAGGGAGAGAGAACACTTCTGTATCCCTGTGCTCTGGATCACTAAAGTGCAGCTTGACCTTTCAGATACTTTCCATCTCAGCCGTTCTATGTTGGGTCTCAGTCCACAACTCTAATTTACATGGGCAGTCTCATTAAAACCATCAGGTTTTTTTGGACAGCTTACATTGGTAACAGCTAAGGAGTCATGCCATATTTCTGAAAACTCACAATTTTCAAACCAGTCAGTTAATAATAACTGAATGCAGTACTTGAGTTTTAACTTTCTCTGACTGACAATTTTTTGGAGAAGGGCAATAATAACTGATAGGATTGTATTTGAAAGGCTGCAGTGGAAATAAATGTTGATGACACAGATTATTCCTGGAGTTTGCTTCGACATGTTGACAAATAACAGTATTTTATTTATTCACAATTCTTACGAATCTCAAATATGCCTAAACCTGTTCATTAGTAGATGACAGCTGTTCTTTGACAATGCTTCTGGTTTCCAGTGAACTATTTGTACTTGTGAGTCAGTCCTCTAAAAACAACCAAAACCAAAAAAATACCACCCAGAATGTGGTTAGCATTTGCTCTTTTGTGTTCTTTGGTTTCAAGCCTGACAAGAAGTAGTGTTCTCAAGTACTCAAGTTTAAAAAAAAAATATTAAAAGCCTTTGTATATGTCCTTATGGGTGTGATTGTTGGTATTTTTCTAAACTAAGATCAGGAGTGAAACTCCATTAAAAAAAAGAGAAAAAAAGAATGAAGTTATCACCTTTTTCTGAAAACTGCAATAAAACTAACCAAAACTTACGTTCTGCCTACCTCCCAAGAGTGATTGACTACCAAGATTATTTTAATCATATTAAATAAACATATATCTGCTGAGTAGAGAACAGTGAAAATCCATTTAAGACCTTGCCCTGTGCTGTTGAGAGTAACATTTAATGTTTAACAGCTGGATGTCATTTGAGATGAACATTCAGAAGTAGCAGGCCTCAATTTTGCCCTTCCTTCATTTCTTTACATTTCTTTCCTATGGCAATAAGATTTTTAAGATTATACTGTGTTTTCTATTCCTTTGCCCCTAAAGTACCTTTGGAACTTGTTAGCTTCTTTTAAACAAATTTGACAGGTCAAACTAAAAGATAATAAAGTTCCTGAGTAGTTCCTTGAAAATAAGGTGAGAGGCACAGTACTCTGCAGAAGGAAAGTCTCCAGCATTAGTTTATAGAGAATTAAATAGAGACCACTACACAGGGAGACTGAAAATTGCTTCAACCAGCCACTCCAGCTGGAGCTTGCATCACAGATATCAAATTTAATTCACTTCAAGACCCAAATCCATAGGAAATCGGATTTCATTATTGCTGAGGTTCATGGAATTGTTAGTTTGTCTAAAAGATCCCTGTGTCTCCAGCAGTGCATAGTCAGTGTTTCTTTATTATCCTCAGTCATGCATGGAGCCCCAGGCTTTATTTGCCCTTTATTTATCTTGTACTGACCACAGAATATTAATTCCTTCGAGAGGTTTTTCATAATGCTTGTACTGCTGTACTTTAAATCCATTTTAGATTTTTATCTCCTTAACTTTCTTAGTAACATTAGGTAGTATATTCAGCATTGCACATGTGGGAACTGAGGTACAGAGATCAAAGCAAAGAGGATAAATGGTACCAACTCACTTAGTGCTAGCCCAATGTAAGGCATAATTTAACTACACTATCTTACTTAATTTTTTTAAAAAGTCTGTTCTGGACATTGAATGAGCCAGATATTCTTCTGGAAACAGTAGAATATAATTAGGTCATGTAAATCAAAACTTAATCACAATGTCTGTGTATGGGGGATGAGATTCATCTTAGCATGCAACCTTAGCCAGCTAAAATTTGCATGACTGGTCTGGTTGTCTGGAGTCATCTCTATTCAATAAAAAGAGATGAATCTTTAGGATAAAATTGTGTTTTGGAGATGCCTTTCTCCCTCCATTGATTATAGAGGCCTCCATATCTCAGCCTACATGGTTTCATTTGATTCAAAGTAAATAAATTAAACTCCAGGAAACCAAAAAAAAGTTACAGACTTGGCTTATTTTTGGCATTTGCTGCTTCTGCTTCTGACTTTGAAAACACATTGCTCTCTTAAATAGGGCTTTTATGATGCCACTGTATTAAACCTCCACTGGATGATCTGTAGGGTTGAGGACCCACACAGGAGATCCACAGCTGTCTTCTGAAGTTTGTGAAATAACTAATTGCAGTACAATGTTATAGTCTACATGGTGGGAACAGGAGAGGGAGATAGAGCCCCATGCTTTGCCAGTGGGTTAAATGTTTTAGACATGGTGGAATAGCAGTCTTTGGGAGCAACACCTTCATCAACATTTCTTGAGGAACATGTTCAGCAGCATTTAGATCCTGCTGTGCCAGACCTCACATCCTCCTCTTGTGCTCCTGTACCTGTTCCCACAGTGATTGCCTTCCCTGCTAATACATCCCTAGCCCTTGCTTAATACTGTTTGTGCTATGTCCAGCCCATTGTGATTGTGAGAGTACTCTCTTACGTTTTGAACAGATAATTTGAATTACAGAATATAAGGAAAATACATAGAAAGTGTTGGGACTATTAACGACTGGGCTCTCTCTAATGGCAGTTCACACACAGAAGTCACGTGGACTTGGCTGTATGAAGTTCTCTGCCAGTCTTTGTCAACTGTCACTGTTAAATATAAATGAAGTGATTGCAGTAATTAAGTGAGATAATTTTGTAACTAGAATAAAAATCATCAAAATCTAAAGAAGTTATAAATAATAACCTCAGTTAAAGTCCCTTCCATTTGTTTCTCTAAAGCTTCTAAGTATTCAGCAAGCACTACAGGTCTGACTATGACTGGGGACATGATAATAGATAAAGCAAAATCCCATCATTCTTTCAAACCTGCAGTGAGACCCACATTCAGAATAACTAAACCAGTATCAAAATACCAAGAACAGGTTTTAGAGAAGGTGAATCTAACCTGGTATAGCACCATTAATCTGAGTAGTTTTTCAGCAAGGAATGGGCAACTGAGCTTAATGAAGATTAATATATTTACTCCATTAGAAACCTTTCAAAGAAGTTTTGGGGTTTTTTTCATTACATTTTCCTTTGTATACCACCTAGCTTTCTTGCCTTGATTTTAGAAAAAAATTCAATAACTGAGCCATCTCATCACAATTCCTGTGTCTAGGTATCTATTGCATGCTAGTGATGCAAACTCTGCTTAGAAGTGGGAAGGAGAGACAGCCAGGAGGGGAGTTTTAAGCAGGAAGTTTAAAACTGGCTTGAGGGGATGCCTGCCAGTTAGATGAGACATGTCTGCTGTGCTATTTAACAGGAAAAACTAGTATTTGATAGCAGGAAGTTTCAACATCTTCCTGAGATCACTGCAGGGTACAGTGGCATCTGTGTTTGTGGCGGTACTTTCAAAACCCCAGCTTGCCCAAGATACCAAAGTGGAATCTCCTGCTTCTTGGTACCATTTTGGTTCTTCTCATGTTTTCACAATTTTTTATGGTTTGTTGGCTGACTTGTGGGGCAGTGAGTTACAAGCTGAGCTGAAATGTGAGCTGGAAGTGTTAGTGTTCCTGGAGCCCTGAAGGAGGAATGCTGCCTGCCTTGTTCTCACAGGTGGGAGAGATTTGCATACCTCCCTGCTGTAATTTTGGGAGAGGGGGTGCCCCACCTTTTCCAAGGCTTGGCTGAGGATGAGTGCTATGTGGGATTGCCCAAATCTGATTGTTGCTTCAGTGCTTTATGCAGGACTTGTCATAACTCTTTAGATTATGAATGTGCACTTTTCAAATGCATGTGCAGCACATTTGCTTAAATGGATCCCAGACTCTTATTTGACTCACAAAGACCCAGTATGGAACAGTCTTAAAAAGTGAAGATATTAAGAATCCTCAGCTTTTTAATGGATTTTAAAATGGCTGTTCTTTATTTGTGGAATGGTGATTCTTGTCTTTCTGTCTTGGCTAATTTGTTGATGAACTATCAAATAATGATTTTACAGATTATAAGAGCTGTTGTATTATCAAATATGTTTCACCATTCTTAATCACTTAACAGTACTGGGGATCCTTGCTAAGGATACATGAACAGCTTACCCGAAAGTACTATTAAGTAGTAAAGTGCTATGGATGCAAATAAGTGTCATAAGTGCTTAAGGAAATGTAAGTTTCTCCCCTTTGACTGAAAGCATGAAGTTTGATCTCGAAGTATAATCTGCAACATCTTCAGGTTACCTGTTTCCTCTAAGTAAGTGAGACTTGAATTCTGAAACTGTTCAAACAGAGATTTTTATAGAACTCTTTTACTACTTAAACTATTTTCTCCTCAAGAAAAAGCAGGGGTGAAACAAAACCTACTTGCTTGATATCCACAACAGTCAATGCTTAATGTTATTTCTTGGTCTCAAGAAAGTGAATTGGTCAATTCACTTGGTCTCAAAGTGAATTTAAATTTCTTATTGTACCGTTATCTTCCAAAGCTTTGATTTTCCCTTCAGAATCTTATCTCTAAACAAGAGTGGTATCTTTTTCCTTTAGATGACAAGGTTATGTTTGTGCACTTTTGATTCTGCCATACTCCCTCTTTTAAAAAGGTCTTCATACTTTAAATTTACTGTCTATGCTTGCAGACCACCAAATACCATCTCTACCTAGCAGAAATCATAATAGCTAATGCCTGTATCTCCCACAACTGTGTAAAAAGTTAAAATTAATCAGAAGTCATAAAGCTGCTTGTTGGTATTTGTAGGAATTCTCAAGGGTAATAAAAATGTCTCTTGGTCCTTACCACTCAAAAAATAAATTAAAAAACCCAAGTAAAAGTGCACATGCTGTATTTCTTCATTATCTGGAGCATTCATTATGAGAAGAAAGTCCTAAAATCAGTAAGTCACAGTCCTCTGGTACTCTACAGTCAGACAATATTTGCTAATAATTTTAGTGATGACAGCTTCAGCATCCATCCTGAGGTTTAAACACTACAATATATTTCCTGCCCTCTGCTCCTTCCTCTGTCCATCACTCTTGATCCCTTTCCAGATGTTTCATCTTCTCCCCCCAGCACCATGCATTGTGGAAGCCTCCCTGGGTCCCTGCAGCCCCAGGGAGCAATGAGCTCAGCCACTCTCTTTGTGGGGACAGCTCTGGCACAGGGCAGCCAGCACTCTGGAAGAGCTGGAATTATGGCCAGAGAAGGAAAAAGGAAACAAATTTCATGTGTCTTCTCTAGAATTTTAGGTAGTGGTAAGTACTCTCAGGCAAAGAGGCATAAATGTTATTCATCACACAGGGGAAAATTTATATTTTGCCCTCATTCTGATGCCACCAAGTAATTTTTGGTGAATCTTTCTGGATGTAGTCAAGGTTCAACTACCACATGACTTTGTACGAGTAAGTTTTCAATTCTGAGTCATAATTAGCATTGTACTACATTATGCCTTTTTTCGCCTTCCTTTCTTTTTTTCCTGTGCTTTGGATTTCATTATTTCCAGCTTAGATAGCTGTTGTCTCTGGAAGCTTCTCTTTATTGCCAGAAATGATTGTTTATGGCTGTTGAGTTTGGGTTGAGAGAAGAATGTGGTGAACCCAGTGGCTGCACTTACTTCTCTGCACTTAGTTGGTAAAGCTGCCAAGACATAGGCAGGAGAGTGGCTGGTAGAGAAGTTGGGGGTTTTATTTTCCTGGACATGTGACAATATTCTCTGTGTCTCTGTGCCCTTGTTCAGGGTTCAGTGTTCATAGTTTCAGAGTACAAGATTGTGACATGCACTGCATTGCACAACTGGGTTTGATTGTTTCTCTGGTCAACACTAATTATCTAGTTGGGTTTGTTGCTGAAAGGAAGAGTCCTGGTTTTGATGGTTTTCATTTTTGTTATAATCTGCTTTTGCAATCAGTGCATAAATGTTTTACAAGGGTGGAGTGCTATTTTGATAGTTTATCATGATAAAGACTGAACTGTTTCTATTTGGGGGTGTTCCTAGTTATTAAAGAGAGGCAAGAAAACAGAAATTTAGTAAATTCCACAAAGTAAGTTAATGTCCCTTATAACAGTTAACAGCCTGTACCTTTATTTTAGTGAATACTGATAGTCTGTATTTTCCTGTTCCTTTCAGCTGGACATTTTCACCCTATGCTCAATACTTCAAAGATAAGTGTACTTAAATGAAAAATAGCTAAAATTTGTGTAGTCAACAGAAGAACTTGTACTTATAGAACAGATCATGTGAGTAAAGATTTACAGAAATGGCACATACAGTTTGTAGTGTCTCCTCAAAAGACACTTTCTCTCACCTTCAGATTTAGGAGAGATGTTTGAGGCAGATAAAGAATGTAAAGATGGCAAACTGGGACTTGCGTGGGCATTGGTTTCCATCTCATTTATTAGAAAACTTCAATCTGTTAATTAAATGTTCAAAGGAAAAATATATCCAGTGACTCCACTAAATATTTTACATTAAAGTATGTGAAAAAGCAAACTTTTCAACCATTGTGTTCTAGTTATCTTAATGAAGTGTTTGCTTTTGTTTGTTTTCCAGAAATCCTGTGTATTACATGACTTAGATGTTGTGAGTCTAAATGAAACTAAGAAGAGAACCTGCTGTGCATTCTGAAATACTGTTTCTTATTCCATTTTCTCTTCAGGAAATATCAAGTGTTGCAAAGGAACTTACAAGCTTTTAAAATCCAAAGCCTGTAATCCAAAAATACAGTGTTTAGCCATCCTTTGTATTGCACAGACTTTGTTGCCAAATGTTTTTATATGTTTATATTATATTTTCATATTTTTAATGTGAAGATGAAACAGCTATCTGATTTTGGAATTATTAGATGTATCACTGGGTGACTGTGTTTGAATACAACTGTTTGCAGAATTGAAATCTAAGTGTACTGATTTTCTGTTATTAAAAAAACACCCTTCACTTTTTTGTGTGTGTTATACCAGATTTCTAATATAATGAACATTGACATCATCACACAAGCAACCTTCTGATATATGAAAGCATATAACATCTATTTAAGTACCTGACATTTACTGCAATCCCTTAAGACAAGTGTCAGAGAATGTTTGGCTTGGTTTCTTTTATACCCATTTCAGAAACATATGTGCTACGTCGATATTTTGAATAGGGACTCTGCAGAGGTGAAATTTCTGCTGAGAGAAAGGGATAAACCATATAGGAGATTGGTGTCAGAATGGTTTGGGTTGGAAGAGAGCTTGAAGGTCATCTAGTTTGAACCTCCCTAACAGGAGGGACAACTTCCACTAGAGTATGTTGCTGGACCTTCCTAAGAATTCAGAAAACATGGAACAACAGAATGCATCCAGTAATAATAATAACAGTCTTTCTGATTAAAAAGTGTATAATTCCTTGAAATAATTCCTGCAGATGTTAGTAGCATACCTGCATTTTCGAAAGTTCTTTTTGTCAGAAATAATCACAATAAAAGGCTTTGTTTGATATTGTGATATATTTATGCTATTTTTTTAAAGTATAAATAGTGGAGGTATCTGATTCTGCTCATTTAGATCTGTTTTATACTGACTTGTAATATCTTTAAAATCCATGGAGAATATCTTACTTCATTTTAAACATGGGCAGAATCAGGATGCTAGTTGCTTTTTCTTTAATGAAAAGCAAAGCAAGCACAACTCAAACCTGCAGGACAAGCAAAAAGCAGACATAAGTTGGGAAATCTGAAGAATTGTGATGACTGTAAATTTTTTTCCTTGTATAGGAGATGTGGCTGTTTTATCACCATTTGTGAAGGAATAATGCTATTGTGCAGAATTGTGTTTTGAGCCATCCCAGCACATCCAAAATAACTAACCCTACTGGCTTACTATTCTGGAATGTCATTACCCTCCTGAAATATGCTTGCTTCTTTTTTTGAGGGCATTTTGCAGATTGCCATAATATCAAATTATTATTAGATTTGGTATTGAGAAAGGGAGTTCAACTGGAAAATGCTCTCTCAAGTACATGGGACCAAATGTGCCTGAGCCTACTGCCGGGTCCACGTACCCCTAGCCTGATTAGTGTGCCTGCAGAAAGGGTACAAAAGGATGGGCTGGGCTGTGTATTTACAGCTGTTCCTGACTATTCATCATGGCTCCTCACTAAAGCTAGTATTTATCACAAAATCTGAAAACAAGGAACAAAGGATAATGCCTGCCTTCGTTAAAACCATAGCAGAGGGAGGAAATAGTGCTGGAAGGGATTTTGAGTCTGTCTAGGTTCTCATGGTATCTCAATCTCTGATCAGCTGCCCCGATGTAATGCAACAAGATGGTCAGGGACCTGCAGTGGTAGAGGATTTCAGTGTCTCTGAGTGGCAACAGTCCTTACTTAACTGGTTTGGCAAGGAGGAAATTTCCTAATACCTAATCTAACTGGTACACATGGAAAGTAGGTTATCCCTTTCCTCTTGATGTAGGTGAACACCTCTGCCTCCCCTCCCCTCTCCTCTCCAGAGAACTCCTGACCTTTCTACCTTCCCTTGTAGTTTGGATTTTCAAAATCTTTTGCCCTTTTTGTCTCCCTCCTCTTGAGGTTCTTGAGTTGGTTCTCGACCATCCTGGACTGTAGAGCTGAAAACTGAGCAGACTATTCCAGTTTAAATAAAAACAGCTGGATAGGTTTAAATTATTTTTTCATCTTATTTGTGATACTCCTATTTATGCATTCCAGCATCAGCATAATGCAAGGTAGCCTAGCACTGCTTGTGATGCATAGAACTGCTTTTTTTATCCTGCTACGTATTTGTGCAGTTGATTATTCCTTGGGATGTGTAAAACCTTCTGTTTCTCCTTGTTTGGTGGCATTTCAGTTGCTCCAGTCTGCCAAGATTGCTCTGAATTGTAATGTTGTGCTCCAACATAGTTGGAGCCTCTTCCTATAGATACAGTCTCCAAATACAAGTGTACTCTGTTCAGTCATCAAAGATGTTGACAGAAGTCCTGGATAGTTCTGGATCCAAGATGGATCTAAGTGAAATCCTGTTCAATGTATCCTTTCAGCTTTGGAGTACTAATTATTTCCAAATAATTTGGTATTCATATTGTCTAGACTGTTTGTGTGGGGATTTTTGTTAAGAGCACATTATAAGAAATTCTTATGATCCTCAGTCTTTCTCCCCCATTCTCAAAGCCTGTTAAAAACTCTTTTTTTGGTACAAATGCACTTGACAAGTTTGTAGAGGTATTTCTTTCCTTGCTCTGAGAAAGATGCAATCCCTTTTGGGTTTTCTGGAACCTCAGTCTGTTGATTCTCGGAGATCATCAGTAGTAATTCTAACACAGTTTGAATGATAAGGGAGTTTCATCAGATCCAGTCTGTCCAAAAATCTTTAACTTACCTATGTATTTTCCAGTTTATTTGTTCATTTTTCTAGTCTTGGGCTTTTGTCGGTGGTGCTAGTAGTGAAATCACATTTGCCTTCTAAAATTGAATGCTGAGGTTAAAAGTATTAGCATCACCAATGATGATTGAGTTCCCCCTCTGTGGAATAACAGACCAGATTTTTCCTTCGTATTCTCACTAGGCATCTTATCAACATACTTGCTATCTTTAAAATCAAGTTTTCTAACATTTTGGGATCTTATCTTTCAGGTTTTGTCCATATATAGTCTATATATTTATTAATAATTTAGTAATTTGACCTACTTTCTATTTTCTTTCAGGTCATTGAAGATCTTGTGATGCATCCAACTTTATCTCACTTCCTTCCCCTCCTCTGTATAGATCCAGCTCTGCAGTTTTGCCTTTCAGCAGTGGATCTCTGAACTTTCAGCTACCTGAATTCCCAGTTGTTGAGCTATCAGTTCTCTGGGTTTAAGCCTCCATGTAATTCCTCCTTCCTTTTCTAACAATGAAAATAGATTAAAAAGCATCAGATTAATTTGTAATTTTGTTTTCTTCTATTTATAGCTAATGAGAATTCCAAGTACAGGAATTTCTTCTATACATTCTTCCTTCTTGTGGAGTTTCCTACTACTTGTGCTTAGGTATGATCCAGTCCCACCTGAGGGAGATGCAGATATTCTGCATCTTCAGATATCCCATGGCAGATTTTGCAGGATGCTAACGCCTGCTAGCTGATGCAGTGTGCTTCATGAGCACCATGAGTGCTCTCCTTTTCACATCTCCTGGAGCAAAATAACTGCCTTTTGCCAAACATATTCATTGTAGACTATAGGAGTGTGCCACTGGTGCAAAAACACCAGTCTCACAAGAAAGGGTCAAAAAAGGTTCAGGTTGGACATCAGAAACAGTTTCTTCGTGGAAAGGGTTGTTAAGTGTTGGAATGGACTGCCCAGGGAGGCAGGAGAGACACCAACCCTGGAAGTGTTCAAGAAATGACTGAGTGTGGCACTGTGCTGTGGTTTAGTTAACAAGGTGGTGTTTGGTCAAAAGTTGTGCTCGATCATCATGGTGGTCTTTTCCAACTTAAATAATTTTGTAATTCCATGATTCAGAGAAAGAAATTTAGGATCTGATTCTGAAGTGATTACTGCATCTTCTGTTATAGCCCACTGCACTTGTACATATTTATTAGGAAAATCAGGAAAATTAGGAAAATCAGGAAAATTAGGAAAAATTGTCTTTTGATATAAAGACAAATCATATAGGAACAAGCACAATTTGCTTTTTTAAAGAAATACCAAATGTTATGGCTTCCCATGAAACTTACCAGATAAAGCTCAATTTTATTTGGTGTATGCATACTGCACTGTAAAGCATGTTACCAGACTCATACTAAAACGAGTTTGTTGTAAACAGTTCCTTTTCAGATGTTAGCGCATATATGAACTGATGATGATCTGAAATGTTTTAAAAATAATGCTATTGGCAATGGAATCAATTTATACTATAGCTTTTACGGCCTGCTGTATAAATGTATTGTGAAGTCAACGTGAAAGTCAATTCAAAATGCATTTAAGAATAATTTCAGGAGTTATTCTAAGTCCTTTTGTCACTGCTTATGGTTTTATGGCAAGAGTTTGCTGTTGGTTCATAAAGACTGTCTCTGAACACCATCTGAAAGGCACATGGACAAAAACTAAGATGTTGTGTAACTGAGGCCCTGGCCCTAGGGAGGATTTGCTCTTCAGGTCTGGTGGCTTCATTAGCATTTTGCACCAGTAGTAGACTGGTAAAAGATCACATTAAGGCATTGCTAGACATCAGGAAAATTATCTCTAAAATGTTAATTATACAAAAGGTGCAGTTAAAACAAGAAATCTCTGTTATGTACTGGTATTTGAATGCCATTTATGTAATATTAGAATATATTCCGAGGAGGTGGAGCTGTAGTACAGTTAGGAGACATAAAGTGACTCCAAGAGCAAGAGGAAAACATTTAAATACTAGTGAGTGTTATGACATCTCTGCCTGGAGACAGCTGAATGAAATTGAGATAGTATCTAGAAGTTATATTTTTTTAAAATGCACATTGTTCCAGTAAAATGATTAAGAGTGGGCTGGTTTTTCACTGGTTGGAGAAAACACAAACTCGTAAGGCAGACTTAAAGGCCATAGGACATCTAGTATGGAAAAATGAAAAAATGTTTCAAGAAAAATCAACAGTAATTATTTCTGTGTGCAAGATGCTTTTCTTCCCAGACAGCAGAAGTGCATGATGTCTGAGAGAAGCATATGCTGTGAGATGGTATCTATTCTGGAATTAATGGTACACAAGATAGTGTTTAAGAACAATTCCTGACAGACTAGTGCTTCAAGTCCTGGTGAATCTCAGTCTGACCTGATCTGCTTTGCTTTACATACTGCACCTGGAAACCTCATCAAGCCTGCATGAGCTAAACCCATGCTTTCCATATTTCACCAATAGCACCTTTAGCGACAGTGCTCAGGTTCACTGATGACACAAAGCTGGGAGGAGTGGCTGATACCCCAGAGCCTGTGCAGCCCTTCAGAGGGACCTTGACAGGTGGGAGGGATTGGCAGAGAACTGTCTGAAGTTCAATGAAGGCAAATGCAGGGTCCTGCACTGGGGAGGAATAAGCCCTGCACCAGCACAGGCTGGGGCTGACCTGCTGGGAAGCAGCTCTGTGGAGAAGGACCTGGAGGTTCTGGTGGACAACAAGCTGTCCATGAGCCAGCAGTGTGTCCTGGTGGCCAGGAAGGCCAATGGTGTCCTGGGCTGCCTCAGGAACGGCATTGCTAGCAGATCAATCCTGCCCCTCACTCAGCCCTGGTGGGGCACATCTGGAGTGCTGTGTCCAGGTCTGGGCTGTGTCCAGTTCCCAGTACAAGAGAGACATGGAGCTCCTGGAATGGCTCCAGTGAAGTGCAGTAAAGATGATGAAGGGACTGGAGCATTTCTGTGATGAGGACAGGCTGAGGGAGCTGGGCCTGTTCAGCCTTGACAAGAGAAAACTGAGAAGACTTTATCAATGTCTATAAGTACCTAAAGGGAAGGTGTCAAGAGGATGGGGTCAGCCTCTTCTTGGTGGTGCCAAGCAATAGGACAAGAGGCAAAGGGCAGAAACTGAGGCACAGGAAATTCCACCTGAATGTGAGGAAGAGCTTTACTGCGCAGGTGACCACAGACTGAAACAGATTGCCCAGACAGGTTGTGACTCTCCCTCACCAGGGATACTCAAGGACTGTCTGGATGCAATCCTGTGCCATGTGCTCTAGGATGATCCTGCTTGAGCAGAGATGTTGGACCAGATGACCCACTGTGGTCCCTCCCAACCTGACCCATTCTGTGATACTTTGCACTTCGATAGCTTCATCACTGAAGTTGTTGAAAAGCATTTGGTGAACGTGGTAAAAGGGACTCTGAAAATAAGTATCTTTTCAAGCTATACTAAGTATTCGGTAACTTTGAAAATAAGTATCTTTTCAAGCTAAATTTTTAAAGCAAGCTATTCTGGTAGGTAGGATCTAACAGCAGCATGACAGAGTGTAGAGAACAAAGGTTTTTCACAGTGCTGGGAAAACCCAGTGCTAAAGCATGGGCCCACAGCAAGATGAGCTTCAAACTAACCTAGATCCACTGAAAGCAAAATAACTTGGATTTCCTGTAATATTCTATGTCAACTACTTTCCATGGTCTTTGTTTCATCTTGGAGAGTATGGATCAAGTCCCAGCCTCTGTTTGCGGCAGAGCAGAACAAGAGCGTTTCTGTCTCAGCCCTCCTCGTGCTGGCAGTGCTGTGGCACCAGCAGTGACAGAGGCACGCAGCAGCGTCTGGCCCTTCACCCTGGCCATGAGGGAAGGCGAGAGGCAGGAGGGCTCCTGGTACCACAGCTCTTCCCTGAGCTCTGCCATCCCCGGCAGTCTCAAGGATAGATGGGGAAGCTGGAGCCTGGAGAGATATGTTGGATGTGGATGTTGTCAGTCGTTTGTGCTAATCAGTGCAAGGCACTTTTGTGTCTCAACAGTAAAGGCTTAAATGTAGCCAAGTTTACTGCAATAAAATAAACAGTTTTGACACAGAAGTGAGCAAAAACTTGAGCACAGCACGGTGCAGCCACCCAGGAGTTCGTTTTTCTGGTTTAATTTCCCAGAGTTCCTGCAGTCTGGCAGTCTGGAGATCAAAATGCATGGAAGAAAGGATAACATTAAATAAAATATCTTACGAAGATCATTTAAGATTTCATTACATAAGTCACTTTGAAGAGCGAATGACTACCAGTGTTCCCATGGTCTGAAAACCTTTGAATACGCAATATATGTAATACCTGCGTGTGCAGTAACAGTGACTTCTGTGCACTAGCCTGCATACACGAATTCCCACGTATATCCATGAGTCACAGGTGAAAACTAAAAGCCCAGCTCCACAGCCCAAGCGCGGGCTGCACGTCGGGAGAGCGGTCGGAGGGTGGAGTGAGAGGGACGGGCTGGACGGCTCTGGCAGGCTGTGGCTCCGGCTCTGGCTCTCTCTCCGCGGCGGGCGGGCGGGCAGCCCGGCACTTTCCTTTTCGGCGCGGGGAGGAGCGGCAGCTGCGCAGGCGTTGCTCGCACCCTGTTGATTAGTCAGTGCTGGGATGGCGCTTCCTGGGCCAGGCGCGGCGGCGGCGGCGGGCGGCCCCAGCCGGTCCCGGGGGGCGGCGGGAGCAGCAGCCGCAGAGGCAGCAGTAGCAGCAGCAGCCGCAGAGGCAGCAGCAGCAGCAGCAGCGGGCGCCCGGCGGGCCTCCCTTTCTGCCTAGCCCCGCGTGTCCCGGGCGCCTGGCGCGGAGCAGCCGCGCTCCCTCCCGGCGCCCCTCCGCCGCCCGCCCCGCCGGCAGCCTCCCCGCCGGGTGGGAGCACCCCGCCGGCGCTGCCCGTCTGGCCGCTCCCTCCCCTCCCGGGCCGGGAAGATGGACCCCGGCCCGCCGCTGGGCTGCAACCTCAAGGACGTGAAGTGGAGCGCGGTGGCCGTGCCCCTGGACCTGCTCGTCAGCACCTACCGGCTGCCCCAGATCGCCCGGCTGGACAGCGGTGCGTGGGGCGGGGAGCGGGGCCGGGCGGGCGCCGGGCTGCGGGCGGGCTGCCGGACACCCTCCCGGGATCCCCCGTGCCTCTCCGGCGCTGCTCGCACGGGCATCTGCCGTGCCGGGGCTCGCTGCGAGGCTCTGGCTCGCCGCGGAGTCCGCGCGGTGCTTTGCACCAAAATATCTGGGTGCTGTGCCCCGTGCCCCCTCCGTGTGTGCGGAGGGCAGCTCGCTGGAGCCTGTTTGCTGTCAGCAGCCTGCCCCCTGAGAGAGGTCCCCGCAGTCTCAAATTAAGCGGGGAAGGGCATTTTCAGCACTGGAGACCCGGTGTATTGACGAAGTGATGCTCCAACAAGGCCAGATAAGAAGGGATACTAAACAGCCAAGTGGGCTAAATCCCTAGTGTTACAGTTCCCTAAGAAAGCCACGGACCTGTAAAAAAAAAGGAGTAACTTAAGAAGCCTTTACAGTCTCCAAATAACTTTTTCATTACAGTTCAGTTGGGTGCTCACCTGCAGTTTCCAAGTCGGCAGCTTTTTGTTTACTCCAGGAAATATGAATCAGGTCTGACAGAACAGCTATGACAGCACCGTTTTACCTTTCCTAGATCCATGTCTTGGAAAGTAATGTGTTGGCACAGAGAACTAGGGAAATATGGGAAATTTTTTATAAAGGCTCAGACAGCTGCTTTGTAATAATGTGTAAGTGCATTGCATGGTAGCTCCGTGAAAACTGTCCAGCTCTCTAAAGGAATGCATAAGGTAACTCACAAACTGGAAAAAAAGTCCAGACTTCTAAATTCATTAGCTTATGAAGTCGCCAGGTACTTATACAATGTAATAGTGCAGTTCTTGATTTATCAAGTTTTGTATTGATTTGAAAAGTTAAAAATGAGCGCAGGCATCATCCTCTGTTACTCCCCAGTGTACAGGTCAAGACCAAGACTGTTTTATTACTTAACTGCAGTTTCCATAATGCAGTGGTGATTTTTGACTTTGCCCCTGGATTATGCAGTATTTTTCCTTTCACTTGTAGTGATTCCTCAGAGCGGGCACTCAGGAGCATGTTAAAGAAAAGCTTTTTTTGCTTTTTTATTACTGCATCTGCCTGTTCACCATAGTGTCAAATGTATGTTGTCCTATGAGAATGGCAAAGCTGGTATATTAAGGAATTCCTCGTGGTAATACCTTCTGTCACTAGGAACAGCTAAGATGGCCTCCAGTCACTGCACTTAAGGCTGTCAATTTACTTGAGGCTCCTGGCAGAGATTCAGGCTTTAACAGGATGTATATATTGATGACTTATTAATTTCCCCCTCTGTGTGCTATACCTCCCAATCTGTCTGGTCCTCTTGTCTTTCTTCATTGGAAGGCACCTGAAAAAAAGCTCTGTGAGTAGAGAAAGATTATGAGTTCTGAAACAAGCAGATGTTGGGGTTTTCTTTGGGGGGTGGTTTTGTGTTGGACTGTTGGTGGGAATATGCCATAATTGTTGGGGAGATGAAGATGTTGCAGCTTTTGTGCAAAGGCTTTTTTGTCCCAAGTGCCACACTTAAGAGCATATGCACAGGCAAGCAAATGTAAACAGACCTGAGCTCTTCTGTCCATGTCCTGAGATGGCCAGACATGGGCAGCTGTTGGTGTCCTGCAGCAGTGCTTCAGCCCCACACTAAGCCCTGCCAGGAGGCAGGCTCAGGTATAGCTCTGTGTGAAGGGCTTTGGGTTGGAGCTGCTTTAGGTCTGCCCAGTTGAGCAGCTTGTGGGTCTGGTTTTGCCTACTCAAATGCATGTACTTTTAACTTGGGGCACTACAGACGGCAGAAAAATCAATATTTTATAAAGAACACAGACGCCATGATCTTGGGGATATGAAGAGAATGCTTTCACTTTTTCCAAAGGAGATTGCCTAGCAATAAGAGAAAGCAGCCATGAATCAGCGCATAGTCTTCTAAAGGAGTAAAGTTGGGAATGTGCAATGCTCGTGGAATTGACTGGAGCATGGGCTGTCGTGGGGTGGTTGCTCTGCATCCCTGTTCTTGTCTTGCCAAGTTGACAAGTGGAGCTCTGTCAGAGAATTTCTTGAGGTCACACTGAAGAAAATAAATGCAGAGTCCAATCCAAATGTGTGTCATCCAGTGCTTCGGAAGTGTAACGCTATCTCTGTTAACAAAGTAGTGTCCTGTGCCAGTTTTATCAGGGTGTGGCTCTTATCTTTGGGTCAGGGTTTGTTTGCATAGAAATAGCCTCATCTCCTCCTCGTGTGCTGAACTCCTCTCCAGATCAGTGGAAGCTGCGCGTTTCATGCTGTTGGAAATCGAACCACCTGTAGATGTCTGTCTTCAGTCACCTTTTGATTTTGTGGTTGGCCTCTGTTTGTAGCAGCAAGTTGTTTCTTGGCTTTTCATGAGGTTTTCTGAAAGCCCAAATTTATTTCTTCTGGCAGACCAGGTTGTAGGAGAGGATTGTAAAACAGGGGTTGTATTTTCTTCAGAAGATGCCAGTCTTACTGTGTTGTTTCTACATTTCTTAATGGAGTTTAGTGCTTGGTGGATAATGTTCTTAGATGACGCCCACACAAGATCTCCAGTTTTTCCACTGTTGCTTCACCTTGTGGCCTTTCAGTATGAAGTGGAAGAATGGGTATGATCAGATCAGTTTTATTCTTCGAGCTTGGATGTGCAGCTCCTGGAAAATTGCCCTTAAGTAATTCAGTTTGATTTCTTGACAGGATGAAGTTATGAAATATTTATGTGCACTAAATTTGGTCCTCTGCTAAGAAGGGAGCATTTTTCTTGATGGTATGGGAGGAAGTAGTCTTTTGTTTCATCGAGATATAGCTGGAAATAGTTAGGCATTCATGCCTACCTTATCCATCTAAAATGATAAATATGTCAACTTCTGGGACTGGGTTTTTTTTTTTTCAGTTAAATTTTAAGACTGCTTGTGTGTCAGGTTATGCTCTTGGATGCTGTTAAGACATAAATCAAATTTTGTTTGTTTCAATGTATTCATGTGTTTTATTGTTTTGCTGGTGAATATTGTTATAATAATTGAACAAATGAACTGAAAAAACCCCAAACCTGTCACTCTTGAAGGAAGCAAATAGGTTTCATATGAGTTTATTTCCCAACGTCCATAACGACTTAAATACTCCTAGATGATAACTCAAATACAGAACTTCTAAAAGAGTGCTAAATGCCTTACCAGACAAAATGCATGGACTTGATCTCACCCTGTGGAATTCACTGAGTGGGCTCTTTCAGATGGAAAGAAGCAAGACTTGAAGAGAGGAACGAGCTTTGTGCTGTGTTTTTCCTGTCCTCCCCCCTCCCGCCCCCTGGTCCTGATTTGCATTGTCACAGCTGAATCCCACCCCAGTGAGAGACTTGTGGGTGGGTGCAGGAGGGAAGAGATTTTGCTCTGGGCACCCGCAGCAGAAAGAGATTTTATCGCAGTGTGGTTGTTGCAACAAGGCAAAAGGTGAGCATCGCTGGCCTGTGAGAACCAGGGCTGCACGTGAGGCTTGGCTTGGCTCTCCTCAGACCAGTAGGAGAAAAAGCTGAGGGCGAAGCTGTGGCTGTGTCTTGTTGCTGATGTAGAAGTGATGTTGTGCCTGGTGATCTCAGGGCTTTAAATTTCTGGCAATTATTTTTCTAAGGATAATTTTGGAGGGCAAAAGAGAAATGCTATCGAGGTTAAGATCTGGAAAATACTGCTTTGTGTAGAGCTGAGCTTTAGGCCAAGGGGTTTTTTTTTGTGAGCTCACTGCTCCCTTCAGACTCCCAAGAGCCTGTCATTCTTTTCTTAGTGGAATTCCCTTTTTCCCAGGCAGTCTTGCTGTGTTTTCATAAGATCAGCTTTTCCTTGTAGGTATGTTTTACCCATATATTGGATATAAACCAGAAGAGTTCACAGAAATTCACAGTTTGTGTACAAAGACTGAAGTTTGTGGGATTTAAAGGCCATGTGGTCCTCTGATTTTATATATTTTTTTCCTAAGTGATATCTAGGAAAAAAAATTAAATGCTGGTGCTGTTGGGGTCAAATATAGTGGCACTTGACCTCAACTCATACAGAAATGATTCCCTACTGGAATCATGTAGTGGTGGGAAAAACATGCTGATCTTTCACAAGCAAGATCATGGATCTCGATGAGCCACTGAGACAGTGAAGGAAATTCTTCTCTATGCTTTGAATATGTGCTGTAAGATGAAATGGCAGAATTAGTGGCTACAAAGAAAGGAAAAGTCCGTAAAATGGGTAAGAGATTTAAAAGGTGATTTTCTTCTTTCTTACCCTTAGGTGAACTCCTGTGCGTATCAATAGTGGGTGAATAGGGAGTTTGTGCTGCTGTTGCTCCTGGGGACAAAGGGATTTTATTTAGTTTTATTTCAGGTTCTCTTTTCCATTTCAGAACTTTCTCATGGTGACGACTGTCTACCCCAGTCATGTTCAGGGGACTATTGTTCTGTTCAGCACATTACTGTAGAGCTGATTCCAGTTCTGGAAACTATGCACCCTCACAACTTATCAAAGAACATCATACTCAATAGAACAGCGTAGCTGTGTACATAATGAAAATTTTGCATTGCGTCACTCCACAAATGCAGGTTATCTGTGCAGCTGAACGGTACTTTGAAACTACAAAGAGACTTACTCTTTAAAGGTCTGAATGCTGCTATCCGTGTTTTAATTGTCTTGAATGACCTCCTTCTTTTGAGAAGCTAGTGCAGGATGTCTCAGCAGTCTGCTATTGAATAAATCTTTAAAAGGCATCATGTGGGAGTAGGGCAAAGCTTTTGAACAGAGCAAGAAAGAGGTTTCAGGTATGCTCAGACCCTGGGCAATAGCCATGATCTGATTGCCCACCGTGGGCGTGGCCGTCTTGTCCACTGGGGTGTAGTAGGTGATAGTTCTTATGTATGGGGCAGACAAGTGTCTGATTTGAAGGCAGATATCCTCATGATATGTTTTGTCCATGTCTTGATTTCTTCCTTAGGTGCTGAACAGCTTTGAAACTCCAACTGTTTATACTGTGTGTTCTACCATTAAAGAATAATCCCAGTAGCATCTCCTTCTTGCTTCCTCTTCTTTCTACCTTTGCTGTGATGTCTGCTGTTTCCATCAAGACAATTGAATGAAAAAAACAATTGACAGGCTGCCACTAACCGCTGCTCCTGGGTTTTTGTTTTGGTTGGATTGTCTCTTTCTTTTTCCCCTGCTGGCAGAGATGTGTTCCAGAAACATTTTAGTGAAAAAGCTTTTAATTCATTTAAAACCTGCAGCTACCGAATGGTGTCTGTGAAGATTATCATGCCTTTCTGGAGATGGAGGCCAGTAACCTGGCAAAACCTATTCCCAGGAGTACCCTGGACTTCCAGTGAAATAGATAAAGGGTTCAGCATCATACCCATTTTAGTAGTGTGAATTGTGTGTTCTTAACCAGACATTTGAATCCTTGGTAATGTGTTAGGACTGCTAGAATGGAAAATAGTTGCATTGCTCTTATTTCTTTTGTGCTTAATAAATGTTCATATTCTTCTCTGTTATTCAAGGTATGAAACCACTAACTCTTTGTTTCAATTTCTAAAGTTTTGACTCTGTGAGGTGAAGCCTTCGTGTGAATACCTGGGGAAACGCTTCCTGGATAATTATGTAGTTAAGGTATTGGCAGGTGAAATACCATCAGTCTTTTCTCAACTGGAATTCAAGTGCTATAACTTTAAATCCATGGAATTTTTTCTTTCTTCCCCCCCTATTTAAATTACATCTAGCTTTCAAATAAAGCATAAGATACACATAAAATCAAAGGTATTAAGGTGCCTCGAACAGTTAGTCAAACCCTTAATCTTAAAACAAATGTGATGTGATGAATCATACACTGCTGTTGCAAGGAATGGTAGAAGTCTAGCATAGGAAAGAAGGGCTTCGTTGTTTTCTGCTTTGTCTGTAAGTGCTGTTCTGGAACTAGGTGTTCCTGGCTTCGGTGATTACGTGAAATGGCACTCCCTGTAATGCCCCAGCAAAGGCAACTATGCCAAGATGAAGTGCTGGAGGATATTGGACAGCATGGTCTGGTGCTACAGGATTTGATGGAAGTTGTGGGAAGAGCTGCAGTGTGTTCCAGTCATTCCAGTGGTGGTTTGTCAGAAGCAAAGGGCATGGGTGTTGCTGTGTTTCCTTTTGGCATTAGGAGTAACAAGTTGGTTGGATTAGGGAAGCTTATGTCTCTCCCCTATAGGAAAATATTCATCATCTTAATGTGGATTGCATATGACTCAAAACCAACCTTCATAAAATTCAGTGAGCCAATATTTCAAGTCTGATTTTTTTTGCTTTTAATGGTGCTTCTCTTTGGAAAGAGTTTTATGTAGCATTTGTGGTTTGCGATTTTCATACCATTTGCAGTATGAAAAACTTGTGAACTTTACTGTGCCTCCACCTGTAAACCACGTCTGCTCATCTAAAGAGCTCAGCACAGAAGTGTAAAATTGAGGTGTATAAGCAGATTGAAGAGTGTCTTTGCTGAGGATCAGAGCCACATCTGCTCTGCAGTCTCTGAAGCAATGAGCAAGTTGGCATAAAACTAATAAATCACAGCTTTGCCAAGGCACCTGCATGCTTGGCTGAGGCTTTGCACCAACAAGAATAGCTGCAGTGTCTCCATATCTCCTGTACCACTGTTATGGGGGGTCGTCCTGAGGCAGGGGAGTGTGTGGAGTCCATCCTCCTCATCCTTCAGGTTGTCTGTTACGTGGAGGGAGATGCTCCTGAGACTATGAAATGAATGCTGAGTGGATCAAGCCATGGTGGAGATGAGCAATAGCTGCCAGAGCTGTGTGTTTGGGGGGCCTGGGGAGCCCTGTGCAAGGGGCTGCAGCATCTGCACACCCAGGCAAGAGCTGATGTGCTCTCAGCAGAGGAATCAATGGTGATTTTGACAGGAAAAGCAGCAAATCTTGTTGCGGTGGGCAAGGTCACTTGGAGCTTCCTGGTAGTGCAAACCTTCAAGAAATGCAAAATTACTTGAATAGTGTCCTTTTTGTGGTTTTTCTTTCAGGATGTTATAATCTCATAATTGCAGAGAAGTTGGATACATGCATATCCTAGATCTGTGAGAATATCACTGGGCTTCTAAGAGAACCGAGAATAAAGATTTAAACATGGTGTCAGAGGCTGGAAGGTGCCCAAGAGCTCAACCTGATGAAGTTGATACTAGAATTACTTCATACCAGGGCTGAACCTCAGTGACTCAAATGTTATATAAAACACAACATGCTGCAATTCTGTTTGTGAAATGAGCAGGGAAAACATTGTGGTGGCGACAAGGAAGTTGGGGCATTTCTCCTTTCAGGCAGAGCTGGGGAGTGGGAAGAAAAGCTGAGTTAGGAACTAAAAGCCCCCTTTGATGTGCCAGTGTGTGCATGTGCTGCTTTGCTTGCTGTCTTGGTGCCTTCTTGGCAAAAAGTCTACCTGGCATGGGTAAGGACGTGGTTCCATGGGTGACAGATTTCTGGGGACAGGCTGGGGGACTGTGGCCACTGTTTAGGGGAGCACCAGCTGCTGGCTGGGATAGCATTGGGGTATGCATCCTCTGAAGGCAACACAGGAGTAGAGGCTGTGTGAGGATACAGTTCTGCTCTACAAGGAGGATATGGGCTAGCTGCACAGAGTACAGAGATTAACCACCCTAAATAGAGTGAATAAGCCTTCACTGTGTCCTGAAGGGACAGACTGTGTGCCCAAGACTGCCCCAGGGGCACAAGTGGAGGAAGGGCCTTGTGTGTAACCTAGGCAGTCATTTCAGAACTGCCCTCGACTCGGCGTCGTGCTGCCAGGGCTGTTGCTGAGCACTGCGTGAGCTGCGCAGCCAGACTGAAACAGAGCATGTTTGCCTTGCAGCTGGGTTTGTAAGGGCTATGCAGTCTAAATAGTCAAGTTACTAACTTCCAGGAACTACTTCCAAGTAGCCCACAAATGCTTGGATACCCCCTCTCCTGTGTTTGTTTTTCAGTTTGCAGCTTTTTTGTTGTTGTGATTCCAACTGGCAGTTTTGCTTATTTGCCCCACTGAAAGCTATTCTTGTTGCTTCCTGGCACCTCACCATTCTGGAGATGAAGGGGGGAAGATTGGGGTGGGAAAATGAAGGAAACTTTTTCTTTAAGGAGGGGGAGGAAAAGGAGATCTGTGCAAAAATGCCTCTTCTTGTCTAGCTTTCCTGTTGCATCTTTCAGTGTGTCCCTTTAGGGCATGGAGGGGTTCAAGGAACCCTTAGCTTCAGTGTGTGTCATTTGTTCTGTGCCCCAGGCTACTGTCCTGCACTTGTGGGCTTCCAGGTGTTGCAAGGTTATCTGTAAGGTCGCTGTCAGGTAAAACTCCCGGTGCTGTCCAGCAGTGGCAGAATGGAGCAGTGTAAGGAGCTGCTTCTCTTATCCGTTCTTGCCTTCACATAGGGTAGTCCTTCCTTTAACCCTTTTCATCTGCTGTGGTATCTTCTTCCAGCACCTGTGCAAACTGTACTTCTCCATCCCTCCATGCTCTCATCTTTTTGCTCTGCCCTCTTCCTTTTCCCTCATTGTGGGGGAAGTCGGGGTGTTTCTCGGACCAGAGAGCAGTGTGATATTTGGCTGTGTGTGTTCCAGGAGGGATAGCTGTGTATGTGCTACCAGAAGTGAGAAAGCAAGCAGGCAAAGTTATTTCAGGTATTTCTAGAGACTTCACTGTTTCTGGTCGCTGGGAGCAGAGGCTGGAATTGCAGCTTGCTGTTAGAAGGAGCTGCAATTCCTTCCCTGCTGCAGGGGGAGGTTGATACCACTGCAGAAAACATGGGATCTCTTCCTGTGGAATCCTACACTTTGCTGTTGACATGATGTTTTGTTTAACTTCAGTGAAGGGAATTTGCAGGCAGGACTCAAATGTGAATTGGTAGGCTTTGCATGTATTGCATCCTTTTCTCAGCTCACAATGACGGCTTGCTTGACCTAGAGAAGGAGAGTGGGGATGCTGTGTACTTGTAAGAATAATGGTAAACTATTTCCATTTGTTATAGGATATGATGAGCTGAAAGGAGAATCTTAGATGTATATCCTTGCTGAAAGACTGGCTTCCAAAAGCATTTAATTATTACTGTTTCTTTCTCAACACTTTTTTGTTTAGGTTTCTATTTATTCAAAGGACAAACTGCCCTGTTTCCTCTTTGAAGGGGCCACAGCCACATGCATAGAGTTAAATCTGAGATCTTACCTGAGTTGCTCTTATGTAATTTCATTACGGTCAGACTTTTTTTCCGTGCATCAGCACATGTGTGACTCAAAAAGGTGACAGGGCTCTATAGGAAAATACAAAATGTAGTTACACACACGTGTTGCTGCCGCCCCTGGACCCAGGATGTGGCTGCAGACCAGCAGCAAAGCTGTAACAGCACTGCAGTCAAATGTAGGGCGAGTGGGAGGAGAAGATTTTTCTGTTGCATGTCTTATGGGTTGCAATGTCAAATATCATTTGGATTCCTGTCAATATATAACAAAATATCTTAAGACCAAATTGCCTGTGGGCAAAGATAAATGTGCCCTCAAGGGGAGAGTGAGGCATGATGGGCTTTTATTATTCACTCTGTGTTATGCATGCTGCTTACCAAAAGTAGGAGCTTTCCTTTCCACAGAGGAGTGGGGCTTTTTTGGGTTTTTTTGTGTGTGCCTTCTTAAGATGATAGAAATATTATCAAAGAGCTATTAAGGGCTGTTACTCACTTGTCCTTTACATTCTAATAAAGGCAAAGCCATTCTTTTTATACCTTACAATTTAAGTGTAGATTTCTCTGAAACAATGGAAATAAATTGCATTCAGGATTAAGACTGTTCTTAATCAGAAAAGATGTGGGGGCTGCTTTGATTGTGTTGCTCCTGTTAGTATTCCCATATCACTCAGATACTGTCCCAGGATGTAACCAGACTTAGAGGTGCCTAATTAGAGTTGAACATTGATCCTTCTGTCTGTGTATGCAGTCAGCCCATGTTTGAAGAGGCTTATTAGTGATACTTGAATTTTCCCAGGTTGAGCAGAAGGTGTAGGATGGATGTAGCTAAAATGAGAGGCAAGGGCAGCTCCAACAATCAGGTGCCATGTGTGCACAATCCATTAGTGCCTGTTTGGACTGTGAGGGCACAGGGAGGTGGGCCAGGCCACTGGGCAAGCAGCCAGGTGGCAACCCCACTTCAGAGCAGAGCTGAACCTTTGTTCACTTCCAGCTGTTTTTATTTCGTCCCTAACCCAGGCTGCAAGAAGGATGAGAGACAAATTAAATTGTAATGATGAGTTCTCTGAATGCATTTGGGCTACATTATTTTTAATTGGGAGCTTATCCAAGATGCCCCAAGTTCAAGCAGGGATCACTGCTGTGCAACACAAAGTGGCATAGTGTCCCTTTAGGACTTAGGATGTATAATGAGAGGAAAGAGCGTGTTTACTTGGATGCTATTTTAAAATATCATCTAATTATAAATAACTGTCAGTGAGAGCTCCCCAGCTCTCATGCTGTGCCCAGGGAAAGTCTGGATGAATAGGCTGTTTCTCTGTCTGCCAGGGCAATCTGGAATCAAATTCTAGCTCTTAAATCCATGAGGTTTGTAGGGTTAAAATTTTCTTCATCAGCATCCCAAATCTGGGGAGCTTTAGCCAGCCTTTTTGACCACACTCCCAACCACTGCACAAGACTTGTGCAAAAGGTCTGCAACCACCTCTAGCTTGATCAGCTGAAGCAACCACTCTGTGTCTGTGCTTGAACATAAAGAGGAAGTCAGTAACAGTGTGTTAAGTGCAATGCTAAATGCTGACCTTCTACCTCTTAAGTATTAAACTTCTCCAGCTGGGCACCTGATGCTAAACAGGCACTTGGAAATGTGTCCTCCAGTGGACCTGACAGTATTTATAGATGCATCTGAGCAGGAGCTCTCTAGAATAAGGAATGCCTGCCTCTAATGAAAGAAAACCTCAGTTCTCTTAATGAATTATATGAAGGAGCTGATTTGGATGGCAGCAAGCTGCTCAGAGGTCTCATTACTGCTGCGTTTTTCCTTTGGTCAGGTAGCACTGTTGTTCTGTTTATCTGTACCTATCAGACTGTTTTTGAGAGCTACTCTGTGCATTCCTCATTTCCAGGCCTGCTGCCTTGATTGCAAAGGGCATATAAATATTTTAACTTTCTTTAACCCCCTCAATTTTGTCTATGAGAATTCAAAATGGAAAATTAACTGAATGTGGGATCAACATAATTCCTTTTTCTCATTTGCTATGGTAGCACTAAACTAGGCTGGAATGTCTCTTGGATGCAATGAAAAGTTATTTAGCTTTCTCCTCGATATTTCTAACCTGTGACCATTTTAAGTGCAGTTAAACTTGTCATTCCTTAAGTTATTATTAACACTTCAGATTTGTGGTCTTAGGTGACTTCAAAACCAGAAAGCTTTCTTCCATAAGAATCTCATTTTGAAAGGAGTGATTCTAAGATATTTTTTCCTTTCCTTTTTTTTTTATTATGATAAATAGTTGCCACTAATAGTTGGCACATATTCAACATGTTACAGAGTATCAGAATAGTTTCGAGAATTAATGATGCTTTCTGGGCTGTTGTAAGTAACCATGGTGTTTGACTGTTTTGTTTGATCAATCATAGAACTAAATCTGTCATGAGGATACAGCAAATCTGCACTTACATCTGATGATGCTCAATATTAATAACAAGAGTAATTATGGTAGCAAC
Source organism: Lichenostomus cassidix (assembly GCF_008360975.1). Classification (NCBI taxonomy): domain Eukaryota; kingdom Metazoa; phylum Chordata; class Aves; order Passeriformes; family Meliphagidae; genus Lichenostomus; species Lichenostomus cassidix. The sequence goes on along the minus strand of NC_139482.1, from coordinate 108,534,643 downwards.
AGAAAGTTACTCTGTTTTGGAATGTGAATTTTAAGATGTTGTTGTACTGAGCAGTTTTTTTCCCCTGTGTGGGAGTGAAGAGCAGTCTGTGTTGAAAGATGTGTTTTGGCTTGTTTGGCTTGAATTCATTAAAAGTAAGGTTTCTCATTCTGGTATGTTTGTTCTGAAGGCTTGAAATAAACACAAACAAAGCTCAATGAAATCTGTGTTGTTACTACTTTCTTTTTTTTCCTCACTAGTTTTCTTATGAACACAAAGAAAGCAAGATGCCAAGGTTCAAACCTGGAGATTGCTGAAGTCAGCAGAGAATTTACCATCAGTGGCAGTGGCACCAAAATTCCACTTACTGCTTACTTAAAATATTTGTTCTTCTTTTCCCTGCAGTAGGTCAAATAGGTTTTTTTGAAGACTTGCTGAGATACTGTCTGTATATTTACAGCTAGGGAAAAGCTTGTCTTGGAACAAACTGGATTTTTCAGTGGATTAATCTGTCCCATAGCTTTGTAATGAGATTATGGTTTATGCTGATTTGTTGCAACAGTACTGGTATATCCAGTCATTCCAATACCAAAATGCTAATCCCAAAGAAATAAATCTGTCTCCTTGCTGGCAGGCACAAAAAGAAAAAGTGGTTGGGAGTCTCTGCACTCTTGTAAGGTATTAGTGGGTGATAGCTTAAGTTCAGCATCAGTTGGATTGAAGCAATTTGATTGTATCAGGCTTTTGCAGAGGGATTGGAAATTGCAGAAATAAAGCCTTATCTCCTTTCTCGTGATTGTGAAATATTTAATGGTTGCCCAGAGCAAAGTCTGATCACAGTACTGTGAGGCTGAAGGATTACATCAATGCACCAAGTATCCCAGAGAGTACTTTACCAGGTAGTAATATATGGCAGTCTGAGGTGATGCTTTCTGTTCTCCTTCCTCTCTAAGCAAGTAGGGCCAGTGAAGCAAACTGGATTCCCTATTCACACATCTGAAAATTGTTGCAGTGTAGCCAACAGCAGCTGCATTTCATCCAAGGTGTACACTGGCAAGAGGCTTTATCTTGGACAAACAGGTTCTTGGGTCGATGCACCTTGGTCAGCTCTTCCTGAACCTGCAAAAAGATTCAATGTCCCTCCCTCCACCATCCAAGGTGGTGACAAGCATAGTTGCTGGATTTGGTGCCTGGGCTCTCAAAATTATTTTTTAAAATATAAAAAGCCCTTTTTTAAAACTCTTTTTAAATTTGAAAACAAGTCTGAAGACCAGTAGGTTGAATCTTAGTCTGAGGGAAAGCACACAAGAATTTCAACAAATTTTGCCTGATCTTCCGTGCTTTGCTTACAACTTTTCCCCATTTCTTGTTTTTGGCAAAAAAAGGAAGAATGTAAGTCATCTTAAAATCAAAGCAAATATGACTACTTATGCTGTCAAAGGAAACTTTTCACCCAGTGGAAGACATGAAGTCTTTGCCACTGATGGAAGGTCAAGTCAGTATTACTTTGGATTGATTTTCTTTTTGAGAGAGGAGTGTTAAGTTACAGTTTGAATCATGACAGAAATACTGGTTGATCCAGATAATAGGAAGCAGCACAAATGAATGTGCTGCAGGAATGGAAGTGTTAAATGGAAGCACATATTGAAAACTACTTGGGAATTTGTTTGAAAAGTGAGGCTGATTATCAACAGTCCTAGATATAACTGGAATTTTTTTCTAGATCCCTGTGTTGCAAGGGATCAAAAGATTGTGTAGCTGGGTACAGAGCCCTCTGCTTTCATCTTTTCCACTATGCTCAGACACAGAAAGTCAGTTGAGACCACTGTCAGGCTTTCCTAATGAATCTGCCCACTTTAAATTAAAAATTTAGTACACTACATTATATAGCCCTGAGATGTTTAAATTTTAACGTCAGTTGGGTTTGTTTTGGTTGGTTTTTTTGGTTTTTTTTTTCATCCTACTACTAGAAACTACAATATTTGCTCCTAGAACTTGCAATATTTACCCTTTTAACTTACTGGCAGTCTGTATTTAGACTTTGCATGGTACACTCCCACGCAAGTTGTCATGCTTTCTTTTAAACAAGGAAGTTTCTCTGATCAGCTTGATTTTAATTTTTTAATCAACCTTTTTTTGTGTCTGTATGGAATAACAAAGTGAGACTGATAACATGAAGCAGCTTTCAGGATAGGTTTTTCTTCAGTAGTGGTAGTAGTATTTTCTACAATTGCGTGCTGTTTCTACTTCTCTCCCATTAGGCATTTTATGCAAGAGTAATTCTCCAAGCATCTGTTCAATCATAGTGACATAAAAAAAAAGAATTCCATTTTTGTAGGTCTAATGTTGCTACAAGTGGACTTCATCATGTAGCAAAGTATTTCTGGGGTTTTCTTCTCATTCCTTTAAGGAACATTGCAAGGATGTGAATTTTTTCTGTACAAATTTCCTTTGCTACTTCAGACTGGAAAATTCAGATGTTGTTCTCTACCTAATGAACTTTTTCTGCTGACCTACATCATAGACCAGTGCATTTGTGGAAGAAATAGCACTGACCGGCTGAACAGCTCAATGGAGATTTGACTCGGTAATGAAGGATGGTGCCAAAGCTTAAGCAAGCAAACCACCCTAATTTAATATTTATTAATCTTTGGCATTCATTGAGGTGCGTCTCCATAGATAAAATACCCAGCAGATAGTCTGCAGTATGATGCAGTGTGCAGAAAACAAAAGGTCTGACTTTCTCCCTCCACCCTCCCTCAGAGTTCAGATGGAGTTCTCACGTGGAGAAGTTGCACAGCCCGCTAAATAATAATAAAATAATAATTTGCCCTAATTTAAATACTCGGACTTAGCAAAAACTTTTTGTTTCTTCACCCAAAATGTAAATCACAAACTCATGATTATTAAAGAAGAAAGTTCTGAGTGTTAGTGAAGTGATCTGCAGGAGAGGAGGCAGCTGTTGTGCCAGTGAAATGCTGTGGCAGTAATACAGCTGAGTGCTGGAGGTGGTGAAGGATCGTGTGTTGACAGCACTGTGGAAGTCAGATGGAAGCTGTCCTGTGCACTGTTGCAGGGAACTTGGAGTTCTCTTTCAATAGCCTATTGCCCATGCTAACAATCTGAGGGGGGTTTTGTGTGTGTTTTTCAGAGAACTTGCACTCTTAATACCATGGAAGCAACATAGTGCAGTGCTGCTTGAGCACTAGTGGTGCTTCTGTGTGTCCCTGAATGTAGTAAGTCCAAATTCAAATTAACAGTGAATGCTCTTTGTGATGCAGCCTGGTGTACATCTTTTTGTTTTGGCTTCCTTGGTTTGTGTGGGACAAGTTGCCATCTGCTGGTTTTTTGTGGATTTTATGCCTTTTTTTTTTTTGTTGTGTTGTATTTTAAGAGATTAGAAGCCCAAACAAACAACTGGCTAAACAAGAGCCAAAGTGCTGAGGCCTCTTTGAAGATTATATAAAGGATTAGCCCACCAGTGAGAGAAACACAGACTCTCAGATAAGAATAGCTCTTGAGTTATGATTGATCTTTTCTTTCTTAGTTTAATTTTTCTAAAGACAGAGGAATGTTGTGGTACCCAGCCTTGTTTTTATCATCTGGTGGTACTGCAAAGCCTACCTTGGAAAGGCTTGCAGGTACCTGTGGTGCTCCCAGACCCTCATTGCCCAGGAGGCTGGAGTGTGTGTGGTGCCTGAAGTTCACTGGTGCTCGCTGTGCAATGCTGGGCGTTTCTGACCTGTGTGGTCCCTTCAGGTGTGCTGTCTTGTCAGTGCTCGGCCTTGGGCTTCCCGTTTTCAGATGGGGTCCCCCCCTCGAGCTTTGGTGCTGAGAAGAGGCCTTGGCTTCGTCTTTTACCGTCTGTGGTTCTCCCAGTAAGACGAAAAGAAATTGTATTCATCTTCAGGTGTTACCTTGTGTGGGAGCTATGTGACCAGCTATGTCTTTACAAACACAAGTTTGCCTTTCTGAAAACAAGACAGCTTTTATTAGTTTACTAGTGCATAGTTTTGTAGGCCCCTTCTTTTGCCATGAAAAAGCAATGCTGGCATTTATATTTGTGCTAGCAGTGTGACCTCCCTCTATCCGAAACGTCTCTTTGCACAGTCTGTAATACTGTCTTCTTTTTTTGTTTTTTGAACAATAGATAGGTTATAACTTCATTTCAGACTGTGTGGGGCTGTCCTTTTGTTTTCATGATGTGGTAGGGTAATGTTAAGGTGTATTTTAATGCATGGCTTGTTTGGACCTCAACTAGGGGACTGAATGCCCAGTGAAGCAGATAGTGTGTAAGTAGGGCTCCTCAGTGCAATGATAGCATGATGAATAAGTAAGAACCTCGCTTCTTTCTTTTTTCTGGCTTCATTTTGCTTTCTCTTAGCTTTCAGTTGTTGCCAGATGAGCCTCCTTCCCTTGTAACACTAGCCACATGCTGACAGTTCTGCCTAATTATTTCACAGCATAGGTGCTCACCTGACCAGCCAGCCACTTCTTTTTCAAGTTGCACAAATTAACACTTTATTCCTAGCAAACGTTAGTGCAAACTCGAGGGAGAATAAGGTTGATGTTATTCTTTTGTGTGGTTTGGTAGGTACCTGGCTGAACACCCAGTCATGATTTTTAATATTGTTGAGATTTTTCTGTGTAATGATATGTAATGTGATTATGGGACATTAGATGGAATAATTAAACTCACCACCTACTTAACTGACCAAGACAGTCCGGGTGATGCACTTAATTGTATGGCATCTGTTACCTTGCATGCAGATGGTGTTCAGGATTAATGAGAACACATGGCCCTAAGTGTTGCTGAGTTTTCCCTGGGGTTTCACAGGCATCTTTTTTATCAGTTATTTCACAAAAGCCATCTTAAGTTTGTTGTGAGCTCCTGGTTGTTTTCCATAAGCCTTTTCATTCTAGGAAGAGCAAATTCAGCGTGCTTGAACCAATGTGCAAGGGACAGCATTAAGCTCACTTTGCAGTCATCCGTGATGAATGAGATGAGTGGAATGTGTCCACAACCATCTTCCTGGCAGGAGGAAATGGTATCTAGCTCATCTGGTGTGTGTAAATGGAATCTGTTACGTTACTGGAACCTTGCACGCAACGACTTCTCTTTCTCTGAATTACCTTGTTACCTACTATTTTAATGTCTCTAGACGCAAAGTTTATGCTTTAAGGCAGTGATGCAAACTCTTAGCCACAATGACAAAGTGTGTGGCATTATAAAGCATTTATATTCCTGTACATCACTGCCTATTTTTAGCAGTGTAGTTTCTGTGAATGAGTGAGTCATATTGGCCTGAACATTTTGCAGTTACTTGAATGTTAGTTTTTTAATATTAGGAGGAGAACCTTGAAAGTTTTGTTGCTGGTTTGTTTTTGGTTCTTTTCATTTGTTTCATGAATTTTCTTTAGTGGTTGGTGTTGAAAAGTCATTGTTGTCTTTGGCAAGCAGAGTATGTGGGACCTGTGTGAATTTTCTTTTGTGGACTTTATTGGGACATTAGGAAAAGGCTCTTCACTGAGAGGGTGGTTGGTCACTGGAACAGGCTTTCCACGGAAGTGGTCAGGGCACCAAACCTGTCAGAGTTCAAGGAGCATCTTGACAATACTTACTCATATGGTTTAGTTTTAGGCAGTCCTGTGAGAATGGAGAAGTTGAACCTGATGATCCTTAGGGGTCCCTTCTAACTTGAGATATTCTGTGATCCAGAAGGAAGCAAAGAGGAGCTAGAAGTGCTCAGACCTTTCAAAACTGGAGTGGTCTTCAGTTCTAGTCCTGAGGCTTTGGGGCATTGACAGACATTTTGGAATTGTGAAATGCTAAACTGAGCAAAAATGTGTGTCTTTAAGCAACAACTTGCAGGGAAGTCTCTTTTCAAAAGAAATGAGCTTCTTTCTGTGCTGCAGCATAGACATATATAAACTCAGTACCTGTGCATAGCTGACCTCTGTTTTCTTACCTGGCTCTTAAAACCTGTAGGTGAAAACAGAATTTCATCTCTGAATTTGTAGATGGAGGTATCATGTTCCTCCTCCATCAGTCTTACTGCAGTGGTTAGCTGTTCATTTGAAATTGGAGTGTTTATGATGATAGAGGCAAGATTTGCCAAATGTAGATGGTCCAGTTTTGAAACTGGAAAGAATTATTAAAGTAGTATTGGCATTTAATGTAGATGGTATATAATAAGCATGGGGCTCTTGGTTAAGCAAGTACCTTTTTTTTTTTTTTTCAATGACTGTATCAACATGCAAATGATTTTCCTTTCCTGGTCAGCATTTCCCCCACAGCTACCCTTCAACAAGGGTGGTGTTGGCAATGTTGGAAGTTTTTAGGAATTGTACAGAAAAGGGTCATGCAATTAAAAAGTGGTAGTGAATCTTATTTGCAATGAACACCTGAAGACCTATTGCAATGCTACTTTGGTGGTGCTGAGTGAAGTACCGAAATACTGATCGTGGTCAGAATGCTTGTGTTGGAACATACTGGCTAAGTTTTCAGTTCTGAGGTGTGAGCTTTTAATCTCAGGCCAGGATGGGTGTTGACACTTTATTTAGGGTTTGGGAGCTGCTAGCGAATCATGGGGTGTCTTAGTCTCAGGCATTATTATGAATAAACTTGACTCATATTTTGGAAGGCAGCAGGCAGCTTGGGGAAGGGTGGGGAATTTCATGTGATAGTTCATTGCTTCTCTTGACTTTTATTTGGGGGGGTAAAAGACCAGCACAAGTATTTGCCTGTAGATTCTTTGTAGTGGTTTAATTATATTGCAGGCATGTGGGGCGGGGAGGAGAAGGTGAAAAGATAGAGCAGCTAATCCATACTGGATCATAAGAGACAAAACTGTTACTAACCATGAGTGGCCCGCGTGCTCTGTTTTCTCATGGCGTCTTATTTTTATGTAAGCAGCAGCGTAGGAGTGTGTTGAATAGGTGAGAACCGAGTTGCGTAGCTGGTGAATGTGAGGCCTGCCGAGTTCTCTCCCACACAGCTAAGACGTGATTAATGGAAGGCTTGCATAACTTATGTTACTGAGGCGGGGGGGAAGTCAGATTGAATGTGTGTGGCTGTTTTGCAAGGTATGGTTGGCCGAGAAAAGTGTAAAGGGCTAAGCCTGGGCTGGGCTGGGCTGGGCTGGGACATGAGCGGTGTAGCAAGGGTCAGAGGTGTCTGCTGCCTGTAAGGTCCTCTCCTCCAGGAAGAAACCACTTTAAAAACAGCATGCAAGTCTTATGGGGGAGACAGAGTAGAAGAAAAAGGAAGAAAGAAGTGAGTTGCTTTGTTGTCCTCAGTCACATTTTCCTCGCATAGCATGGAGGCCATGATTAGCCAGGTGTTTTTGAGAGTCCATTAATCCCTTAGTGACAAGGAGCTTCTTCCTGTAAAGCAAACCCCAGGAATCTGTCTCACCTATGGTTAGGAAATATCAGGGCTTGGTAAGGACAGACCTGCCCTTTGTTAAGGACCCAGAGGGAATGTCAACTCCTTGTCACACCTGCTTCACCTGGTCTCCTCCAGTCTCCTGTGGCAAAGCACGAAATTCATTTCCGATGTAATCAGTTGCAGCAAATAATTAGTGTAATGAGAATTGTGGTTTCCAAGGTTCTGTTTAAAAAAATACAGCTACTTCCAGCTGCAGACTCAATTACGTAGTCACTCCTGGGTCTGCCTTACTAATCTCTTTTTACACTCACCTGTCCCACCCAGTTTTAGTGGAGCAACCACTTAAACAGATCGCAGCATGCGAGCCGTGGCTGGAAGCACCTTTCATAATGGGTGTCTTTATTTTCCTGAGAGTATAAATTGTAATACTGTAATTATTTCCCTGCAATCTGGGATGTAGAGTCCAGCCTCCTTTTAGGTAATATTCTGAAATTATACCTACAGACTGTGAGACAGAGTAAAAGCATACTGGAAATGCTTTGTATTTTATTCCAAACTTGTTCACCACTGTCAGTGAAACTAGTAAAAGACTAGTTCTTCCTTTAGGTATGATTGGTTTGATTTTGTTGTGGGACAAAATAATTACTTGTTGCCATGGATTATAGGAAGCATAAGTGCAACTCTTTGACCTGAAACATGAGTGTCAAATAACACCTATTATTGCTATTATTGTTATTTTTATTGTTATTATTATTGTGGTTTCCCTCAAAATTGTAAAGCTTTGCAGCAAGCTGAAGGTAATTTTTATACTTATTAGAAGTTGCCCTCTGAACAGAAAACAGGAGATGCTCTAGGTTTGATAATTTGCTCAAACTGAGCAGATGCGTGATTCCTCCAGCAAATAGATCTGAATTTCGTTCAAGATATGGATGGGACCAAGGAGTTCTCTGGTGCTGCATGGCAGTTTTGCCACTCTTCCCTAGGCTTTCCAAGATGCCTTATTCCCAGCATGCTGTGGGTGGAGCGGTGGTGCTTCCCAGGGATCAGGAACTGGTGTTAAGCAGCCTGCCTGTCTGGGCTGCCAAGGAATGTGGTGCAAGGAACTCTTGGAAACAGGTTCATGAAACAGCCTGTTTACCTGGAAGCTACTTTCTGTGCTGTGAAAAAGAAGGAAACCTAGAAATGTACCTTCGTAGGAGGAAGAATAACTGGTACTAAGGAGCTTTGTGTACCTTTTGACTTCTTAATTTTTTGTTTGTTTGTTTCTCCTCTACATCCCCATAATAGCAGGTTACCCATGGTTATAAGTGAAAGACCCAAATGTGCAAAACAAGAATGTTTTTAAGGTTTGACAAGCCATGGAACACGATACCAAGGGAAGTCCATCTATTAGACTAGGCTGGGCCAGCTCTCTTCTTTGTGTAGCCAAATCCAGGTTTCTGGAGGCAACAAGCTGAATCCTGTGGCCAAAGGGTGTCGGAGCAGATGGTCGTAATGGTCTCTTCTGATTTAAAATCTAACAATTCTCACACACACCAGTTGCTGTGTTTTAAATCGTGTAGGAGGGTGCTTTCTGATAGAATGGGAGCATGAAATCAGGCAGGAATGGGGTGTGTAGAAGCTGTTGGCCTACAGTGGAAGAGTGCCTGTTGTGGGCAAAAAAAAAAAAGCTTAGTGGGAAGTAGCTCTCCTCTGCAGAGATTGAACAGAGGAAATGTCTGCTGCCCCAGGCTGAGGAAATTCTCATTCTTCCACTGACTTTTAGGAATATCAGGACAGTGAGGAGAAAGTTCACTTTGTTGTAGTAGCTGAAGGGGATGGGTTTTGTCCAAACTTGATTCCAGAGCTAAACTATTTGCGTTATTTTTGGCTATAACTGCAGAGGGCTGGTGGGAGAAGGAAAATGAAATTTAAAATTTCATTATTCTTGGCCCATCTTTAGTGTCTACTGAATGTTCCTGAAAGTCCAAGTGACTGCTTTAAAGACACCACGAGAAAGGGTGATTTTTTTGTCTGCTTAATGTAGAAGTGTACTGAGCAGGACTGCAGGTGTGTGAAGCAATTCTGTGATGATACACAGGACAGTTTCCTGCTTTCCAAAATTTTGTTCATATATCATGCTTTAGATGTGTAGCTGGCATGTTGAGGGGTCTGTCTAATACGGCTCTTGCAGTTGCTGGAAAACCAAACAAAGCACTCCAGACCTGATCAGGCACTGCAAACTGTAGAGGAGGGGAGGTTGCTCTGCAGAAATGCAAAGTTAGTAGGGATGGGGAGAAAGGAGAGCTGGATCTCTGGCTGTGTTTGGGATGGGTTTGACAGAGACCAGAGCATGAGAGAGTGCCTTAGAAAGATGAACTACACATTGTCTGGGTAGGCTTCTTGTTGAATTTCACTCTAAGAGGGGACTTTGGTGTGTGAGAAATTTTTTATTCATTTATTGAATTATTTATTTCTCCTCCTTAAGTGATAGGATTAAGTTTACAGCCATATGAATGGCTTATTAAGCAGTGGCTTGCAAAGGGGTAGAATGACAAAGATGAAATCTCTGTATCTGAAAGTGTGATATCTAGTTCCTACTGTGTGGTAGTGTGATGCTGATCTTCTAAAATATGAAAAAATCTTCTTTTTTCCTTTATTTAAATTTAAAGGAGCTCTCAAGTATTTGTATCAAGTGAGCTAGGCAGACAGAAATAGAAATATGAAAAGCCTGTCTGTGCAGAAATCTGTAAAAGGAGTCCCAGAGTCACTACTCAGTAATCTGGATTGCATCTCTATAATATTGTATGCATGTGCTGAGGTATTTTGCTTCATGTTTGTTTTCTGGAAAGTAAAGTGCTTAAGCTGCAAAATCAAATGCAGTATAGAGTTGAAATTTGCTTAATTGAATTTTAATTATTAAAAAGTTTGGGAAAAATGAACACCAATAAGAATATAGTGCTTGTGAAATTTTCCTGATTCATCATGCAATAAGTGTGGTTTGTTTCATTCTTAAAAAAAAACCCTACATCTGTTTTGCAGGAGAAACTGTAGAAGGTCTTCGGGAGAGCGATTATCTTCTGATTCATTCGTGTCGGCAGTGGACAACAATTACAGCTCACAGTCTGGAGGAGGGTCACTACGTCATTGGGCCAAAGATAGAAATCCCTGTGCATTATGCAGGTAAAGCTATTGTTGACCTGAAATACAAATTCAAAAGTAATGAATTGCCTACCACTTAAACTGATCACTATATTTGAGAGAGTGAAGCTAAGCGTCTCATGCCATTGTCTATGACTTAACTTTTTAGTAATGTTATACAGCAAGAGATACTGACTTGCTCCCAGGGCTACTAACTAAATAGATGTATTTCATTGAGTGGCACATTGACAGAACACATAGCTGTGTAGAGGAATTGGTTTCAATTTGAGCATAATGAGTTGCCAGCACTTCTCATGTGTGAATGTGGAGACACAAGTGTGAAAGTCTGAAATTGCCTTGAAATGTTTGGTCAAAGATGGAATAGATTTTACGCTCAAGCTGGAGGGGATTTTTTGATATTTCCGTGGTAAACAACAGGCAGTCTTCATAATAATACAGCAATTTTAAACAAATGCTCCTCAGTAGTGCCTTGTCTTTGTCTGCCTTTTGGGGTGATAGAGTAATACTGTTGTTCCAAGTAGCTATGATCCAACTAATCCATATTTATTTTATGATTTCAAATTATTTTTACTTTCTTATGAAATTATTTTTAACACCATTTCCTGCTGTTTAGTGTTCTTATTCATAAGCTGAATAGAACAATACAATGTAAGTGGGAAGTGCTTATCTTACAGCAGTAGATAGAAAACTTTTAAAAGCTGGAAAGTGTGAACTGAAAGAGCCATGGCTACAAAATACAAACACAGGCTTAGTGTTTTACTCTAGTCTTCTGTATAACCAGTTATCAATTGAATAATGTACTTGGCTCTGCTACAATGTAGGCCACTTGCCTTCTTATGTACTGTTTCTCCTTGGAGTTCACTGCTGCAAGGTCAGTTTTTTTAAAGATACATTTAAAAGCTTTGGTCTGATGGCATAGAGTGGCGTAATATGTACAGCTTTAAAACTCTCTGAAATTAACTTTCTTGATATAAACAATTTCTAGTGCTTATCCTTAGTAATGTTGATTTTTTTTATTTTTTTCTACACCTCTTGGCTGCATAAGCTCCAGTGGTATGGACAGATAAACACTTGATTTCCTTCAAAGTGAATGCCATGTTTTAAAATCCTTACACTGATTCCTGGAAGAAGGAGAATGGAAAATAAAATGGTTATTGGCATGAAAGAAGATTTTAAGGGGTTTACTGAAGGCTTGGTTCTATATTTTTAAAGTTAACAAAGACATGCTAGGGAGGGTTTCCTGACTCTTCATGCTTCCATTCATTCATATCTTAAATTTACATGGACACCAGCAACATCAAAATCTGTCCCCTAAGATACTGCAAAAGTCTCAAAGTGCTTTTCTTCCTAGCTTGTGTTAATGCAGGAAAAGAGTGTGTGTTTAGTTAGCAAAATACATTTTGCTGTCATTTCCCTGCCACAAAACCCTCAATGAGATGAAAATATCTGAAAGTTCAGAAATTTCCACCTAGTAAGGGCACTTCCTGAATACGTGATGAGTTCCAGTGCTGAAAAGGAACTTCACAAAAATGGTCTGTGCTGACTTGCAGAACCAGAGCATGTCTGATGGGCTTGCCTACATGAAAGGAGAGATGAATGTACGCATGTGAAGGATTAGTTAGCAAAGCACTGCAGTTTGGCACTTGGATGCTAACATCTCAGTGTAATTAGAGGTGTCTTCCATACCCTAAAGATTAACTCATGCTGCTGTGGAGTACCTTGCAGAGATCTGTGAGCTAACACTGAGTGTGCTTTCAGTGCTGACTGTGCAGTTCCTCACATTCACTGCTCTAGAAGAATTCCAGTGTCACAAATTGCAACATTATTTTGGTTGTAGCAGTTGAGCAGGAAGAGCAGTTGAAATTGTTTTTATTTTCCTGAGATTATGGTTTAAGTACCACAAAGTCATCACTCATATATAAAAACATGAGCATAAAGTCAATCTTATTTTGCTACTTGCTAAATCAGGTTTTGATACACTTATTAAACAATATGATACAACAAATACAATAAAGCCTTATTAAAGGCGGGAAATGCTGTATTTTACACTTAAGTGAAATTTCATTAACAGAACTGAGTTGTGCAGTCTTGCTGATGGTCTTTTCCCTACTATGAAAGTGCTACCCTGGTTGTTTCTGTTGGTGATGGTAGACATGGTTAATTTTTGCTGTTAAAGGTCATATATGACAGCAGTTAGTGTAACCATTCTCTCTTGAATATTCTCTCCAGTCTGCTTCTCTTTTGAGTAAAAATTAATGTAGCATCAAGTTAAATTTTTATGTATTTAAAACCAAATAACTACTATGTTTCTGGCTGTTAAAACAACAGAAGTCTTCACATGCATATAGAATGGAAAGCATATCAAAATTAATGTCCTGATAATGCTCTGTCTTGGCGTGAAAAAATGGGTTTCACAAGAATCTGAGGTCAACCATCACAGCAGATGGATATTCCTTTGGTGTCTTCTGCTTTCCTCGGGTACACAATTCATACTTGATACTTATAGGAAGGTCTTATCAGCTCTCTGAACTAGTGTTGTTTTCCTCCTGGTACTCTGAAATCCTTTACACTGAATTTCTACTCTAAAAGCAAGTGTGTATTACTGGTACCTTCCAGTTCATGTTAAATATTACTGTTAGTTTTTGCTTAGGCAGCACTCTAACCTTTACCTTGATAAATGTCTCTCCTGGTAACCTCTGGAAAATACTGATTTATTATCTGAATTTGGAAGATACAGGGCATGTTGGTGCCTTGTAGAATTACACTTTGCTGTGCTGCTGCTTGCCAAGAAGGATACTTTTCATTCTTCTGCAGAGGTTCTGTATAGGAAGATGTGTCCCAGGGATATGCTGATGACCACATCTCAGATGTGTTCTATGATAACTGAAAAGCATTGAAGACACTCAGGGTTTTAATACTGTGGCCCTTGGGTGCTGTCTGACTCTTCTTGCATTACCTTCCAGGATTCTACAGCTCAGAACTATCAAAAGTGTTTTTGAGGTTTCATCAGCTCAAGCCGCAGAGGTGTTCTGCTCTGACTGTAAATGGCTTGGGTTCAGTCTGTTGCAAATGCCTGTGCTACATGGCCACAGTTGTTTGAGTGCAGATTATTGATGTGAAAGTGGATGATTGAGTTGGATGTGGTTGCTTAAAACCTGCTGTACAGGAAAAGTGTCACAGAAGGCTGTGGAGTGTGTGCATACCCCCACCTACACAGTGCAGCCTTTTTCAAAGGCCATGCTAGTGTTGGTGAGTGCATGCAATGAAAGAAAAAAGTACTTTGGGATGGGTTGCCAGCATCTAGGTAATTTTGCCCCCAACACTCACTGCCATGTTTAATCAAATCCTAACAGGACTTTTAATGTTGGGGTTTTTTAGGGTCTTATCTTTGTTGTTGCAACTGATGGTTCATTTTCTCAACTGTCTGCTTGCTTTTTTCCATTCTGAGAGCAAAGCTGTTCCTTGAGATGATGTTTAAAAAAAAAAGAGACAAACATACACATGTGAAAATCCTTTTCTTTTTCTGTAAGCTTCTACTCAGCTTTACCCAGAGTTTGGAGGGAATGCCGCTTATGTCTCTGCTGCCATCTGTGTGGGCATAGGAGGCAACTAATAACAAAAATACTTCTATAAAGATATTAGAAAGTAACACCCTATTTTAGGGCGTGCCACACTGTAACACATCCAGGATGTCGAAAATATTCCTGTGAACTCACACCTCCCTACCACAGAGTGAAGGTGTGCAATTGCTAATGCAGAATAATCACCAGTGCCCTGCTCTGGTTGCTTACCTAAGTGTGCTGATAGCTTTCTTAATGTATTTTAAATGAGGAAATACAAAACCTTGTCATGTGAACCTTCCCCAGGTGGGGTGTTGGATGGGAATGAGTCAGAAGGCCCTTCTCTGGTGTTGGAACTGGTGTACAACAAACACCCTACTGAAACCTGTTTCTACTGGTTTGATTTGTTAATCACGGAGCAGTGCCTGATGGGCCTGTTCCTCCCCATGTCCTGCTGACATGGAGGAAGACTCTCTGCAGGTCCTCTCAGGAGTGAACTTGCCTTGGCAGCAGGAGAGCTGGAGAGCTCCCTGAGATCTGGCAACATGCAGCTGCAGAAGTTTCTCTCTCGAGTCCAAAGGCATGGCTGCCTCCAAAGCACAGTCTGGCCATTCCTGTAGGCCTATTGCTGCCTGCTCTGGGTTAGCCATCCCTTGGACACTGAGGGAGGAGAGCATGGTGTGAGTTAGGCATCTCCCAGTTGTCTTGAAAAGATGACAGCAGCTGCTGTTTCTCATTAGCCACCCTGATCCTAATGCATCCAAGGTCTGGAAGAGCTCAGATTTTTTCTTTGGTGATGCTGAGCACTCTTAGGTGTTTATAGTACATTGGGTCTTCTGTAAGTTTGCTGGAGAGTTCTTCCTGGCCCTGGGGAGAAGGGCAAACATTAGACTGGCACACGTCCTTTGCTTGTTGGCATTGCTGCCAGCTTGTGTTACTTTGGGGACAGAGGGGGAGCCTGCTTGTCTTCAATTCAGACTCTCCATTCCTTCAGCAATTTAATGCTGTGTGCTGATCAGGGAAGGTGGTGTCAGACAAAGAACACTTTGTCCCGTGCTTTGCCTCCCTGGGAAGAGCGGGTGGTGCCAGGGAGAGCTGTGCCTGTTCTGTGTGAGTGAGTGGAGCAGCACAGCTCCGATGGGGTAATTTTAAGTTCAAAGAGGTGGGTGAGATCTAAGTCAGGGAGGGACACTGCTCTGGAGTAGAGAACTTAGGTGAATCCTTTCCAGCCAACAGGCACACCACTCCCTGGCATGAAATGTTTTGCGCTTTAATTTGTGTTTTGCTTTGAACTTAAGTTGGCACTGAGCTATCACATAGTTCTCCTGAGGCTTTTGTGCTCTACAGCTGAATATCACTTTCTAGAGAGCAGGGCCCGAATGCAGTGCTCCTGAGAGAGGCAGGCTGCCATGTGTATGTGGGCTGGTAAATGATTAATGAATGGATGTCCTTAGAAGAAAACCAAGAAAACAACCTGCCCACACAATTAACCCCCCCAGTACTCAAGTTTTGTTTTGTTTTTTCTTTTTTTTTTTTTTTCCCTTGAAAAGGGTTGTGCATCTGAAAATTAATTGGGGGTTTGAAAACTTCAAGTACTAAGAAAGAAAGCATTGCCATCATCATATAGTCTTCATATTTTTAAAAGAGAAATATTACTTCTGTAGTTCTGAATACGTGACTGTGTGAAGTTCTTGAGAACTGCAACCCTTTTCTCCCCATAAACATGTAGAAGGAAGTGTATTTGGTATTCATTTAAAAGTCTGATTGTAAAGTAGTGCCTGAGTATTGCAGAGAGAGAGAGGGCATTCATTTTATTGAACAGTTTGTGCTTCCTCAACTCTGAGATCAGTAATGTCTGTAACACTTTTAATTGCCCATATAGCATAATTACGTGCTTTTCTGGAAATGTTTATGCTTTAAAATATATTTATTGACTTGATTTTAGTATGTTGCTACCTCATTTCCCCACAAAGACTTAGCTTTTTATTCTAGGAAATCACAGCTTTGTAGTCTGGAAGTTCTTCATATTTCTATCCTTCTCAAACCTGTCACCTTGAAAAACTGGATGAACTCTTCTCATATGCAGGCAAATGTCATATTCTTCTTTTTTTTTTTACTCAGAGAATTACCTTCAACAAGTTGTCAGACTTTCCCATGGTTCTGTCTGTGATTTCACTTCTGTGCCCATTTAAATTTTGGCAAACACTTCTCCATTGATCTACAGTGCAATATCAAATTGCAGAATCAAAATGCAGTCAATGAGGTTGCTGGCAAAAATTGCCTATTTCTTTTCTATCTCTGGTTATGCTTGTTCTACCTGTTCTTTCCTGTGCCCCCATTAGCCAGTCTGGTGAAGTAGCAGCTTTTTACTCGATTTTAATGAAAGATTCCCCTTTTGTCAGATCACCTGTGTTGGAGAATGTTGCCTACTTTGCATTTTGTTTTATAACTATTAGGGAAAACATACATGTCTTTTTTTTTCCCTTTCTTCTTGAGTCATGTGCTGACAGCTTCCCAGAAAGGAAGCTATGGATCAGCCATACCTTTTCAGCGTAGAGAGATGATTGAAATTTAGCATCAAGTGAAACAATGCAGTGCAATTCTTCATCAGGTTGCACTGCTTAGAATCTTACACTTTTGACTTAATTTCTCTGGACCCAGATAGACTTGTTTGTAGTTTCCTTAAAGTTACTATCCCCCTAAGTTAAAATCAGCAGACTGTATGTCATGGTATGTCATGGTTTGACACTAGCCAAACACCAGGCACCCTCGACAGCCACTCACTCACTCTTCCCTGCCATAGCTGGGCAGAGGAGAGAAAAATTTAATGAAGGGTTCATGACTTGAGACAGGGACCGGGAGGAAACAGTCCAAGGGCAAAACAGGCTCAACTTAGAGTTACAAAGGAGTTTATTACTAACAGAGTCAGAGGGGGATAATGATAAGTAAAAGTAAGCCCTTAAAGCACCATTCTTTCCCCCAGCCCCTCCCTCCTTCCCACCAACAGCTCAGGGAACAGGGTGAGGGGGTTTTGGTCAGTTTGTCACCCGAGATCTTCTTCCTCTGCTCAGGGAGAGGAGTCCTTCCCCTGCTGCACCATGGGGTCCCTCCCACAGGAGACAGTTCTCTGTGAACCTCTCCAGTGTGGCTCCAATCCCACAAGCAGCAGTCCTCCCAAAACTGCTGCAACATGAGTTCCCCCATGGACAGACAGTCCTCCCAAAACTGCTGCAGCATGGGTCACTCATCCGCAGGGCACAGTCCTCCAAGGCCAGGCTGTTCCAACTTGGGAGCAAGACTTCTCTCTCCACTGGGTCTCCCACTGGCTCACAGCCTCCTCCAGGCATCCTCCCACTCTGGTATGGGCACCTCCCCACAGGCTGTGGGTGGATCTCTGCATCCCCTGTGGACACCATGGGCTGCAGGGGCACAGCTGCTCCACCATGGTCTCACCATGGCCAGCAGAGCAATCTGAGCTCTGCTGCCTGGAGCACCTCCTCACCCTTCTTCTCCACTGACCTTGGTGTCTCCATGTTTTTTCCTTCACATGTTCTCCCCTCCTCCTCTTGTCTGGCTAGAAAAAAACCTGTGTGTCCCTTTGTTTTGAATTTCTTCTTAAATATGTTATCACAGAGGCATAACCAACATCTCTAATTGGCCCAGGCTTGGACAACAGCATGTCCATCTTCAGAGCCATCAGAGATTTGCTCTGCTGGATATGGTGGAAGCTTCCAGCAGCTTCTCACAGATGCCATCTCTGTGGCCCTCCTGCTACCCAAAACCAGGTCAAACAAAACCAACACACTGTGAAACTGTTTCTCTCTTTGTGTACATACAGCCGTATATCGATGAGAGATTTCTTGTATTCCCTACAGAACTTGTAGAATTTTCTTGATGTTGAGTTTGGTGGCTGGATATATCAAAGTTTGTATCCAGCTTTCTAATGATACCACATTCAACACTTGATTAGTTCCAGTTTACCTTCCAGATATTTCAGATGGGCCAGACAGCAAAACTGGAATTGCTGTAAGAGTCTGCAGCCTTCAAAGACTGTTGTTCTTTGATGTAATGAGAAAAGTAGGATTAGTTCACAGGGTAGTGATATTCCATGTAATGGAGAAAGAGTCTGATTGTGTCCCAGAAATTCACAGAATGAAAATACCTGCATTTTCTTTCTTGCTTTGCTTTCTAACCTGGAGTCTGTGGCTTGTAGACACCAGTTCATACTACAAAATTTGCTTTGTTTCATGGGATTTGCTTGGTGCCTTACAGGGACTAAAAGCTTGTGATGATAGTGATATTTTTCAGTACTATTACAGTGAGGTACTAGGTGGGAAGAGGTGCATGCTTTTAGATACATCTGTCTTGCTCTCCTCTACTTTGACTTCAGTGCAAGTATATGTTATCCTTGTTTTAAAAAGGAAAACCCTAAAATTTGCCTCAGCGTTGAATTTGTTTTATTTTGAGAAAGGAAGAGAGAGGGAAATTTGCAACTCTCACAGCTGATGACTCCGAGTATCACATGTTCCTCTCAGACTTCCACAGCTCTTGGCTGTTACTCAAAGTCTGCAGACTTGAAATTTGCTGAAACTCAGCTGTGACCTTACAAGCAGAATTCACTATAAGGTGGCGAGTGAGCTTTTTTTATTTCATTTTGTTTGCTTGTTTCAGATCTCCATGGGCAGCAAAGAAGCTGATTGGAGTTGCATCAATTAGGAAAAAGTTCTAGAGGCTCGTACAAAAGAAATTAGCTGGGGAGGATGGCTTTTTGAAAGGTTGCAATTGAGGGAAGGGTAGAATAGCAGCCAGGAAAACTGGTTCCCGGAAGACTGGGAGATGGCCTGAATCACACAGGATTTGCTTGGCATTGCTTGAATTACTTTGCCTTAGCTCTTGGCTGGTACAGTGGAGTGCTGGGCTCATTTGCATGATGCTGGAAAGACTTAAGTGCTTGGGAGAGGGTCTTAAAAGCTGCCTAACTTAACCACTGGGAAGCTGAGAGAAAAAGGCTGATCCCCACTGGGAATCTGAGGTGTATTCAGGGCTGCACTCGAGCTTCTGGTGTGATCCCACATTTCTAACAATTTGAGGCCACAAGGAAATTGGAAATGTGGCTCCTGAGTTCCCAAGAGACAGCTGTTCTCCTCTTTCATGAGGTCTAGCTTCAGAGTTCAGAAGGAAGGAGTTGCATGAGCAATGCAGCCTACCCAGCTGGTGAGCTCCTGTCAGCAAGGTTGGGGCAGGAAAACAGTGCCTGTTTTAGGCACTGAGCAAGGCATGAATAAAGTGTGAAGCTGCTTTACCCCTTGCCTACCCTGACAGGCCTGTAGAAAACCATACAGTTAAAAGTCTTTAAGTGTAGTTAAGAAGCTCAAAGAGGGTCTCTTACCCCCTAGTCTATAATTGCAATCTGGAACTTCACAACAGTTTTCCTAAAGTAGAAGTTTTACAGTTTTAACACCACCCATCTGGCCTTGAAGTTATCCCTTGATGGGAGAAAAGAATAAAGAGAAGGGAGTTGTAAAGGCTACGTTTAATCAGTTTAAAAAATATGCTTTCCCTTCTGTGCAAACTTGGGGGAAGAATTTTTATTAAATTCTGAAAAATTGCATGTTTTGAGTTGATGGTTCATATGGGCAATTATGCCTTTTGTTAATCTCTTATGTAATACTGCGTGAATTTTCATACAGAGTACCAGGTGCAGAAGAAAGCAAGCAAAAGTAACTGCTAGGAATGAAGCAGTCACCAATGCAACTTACCCATGACTCTTACCTGGATCACTGTTCATACTAGTAGCAGATAAAGACTTGCAAAGAAGTACAGTCCTTAATGCTTGGGGAATTTGGTTATGGGCTACTGCACAGTTCTTTTCATTTGGTTGATTCTTCAGCTTTTGGCTTTGCTTAGTTTCGAGTTCATCCCCACTTTTTCCTTTACTGATATTATGACTTGTTACATGGGCTAAATCTGCATGGGAATTTGTGAGGGAAGAAATTGCCATGAGCTTTCTATAATTAGTCTATGAAATCTCTTTCAGACAGACTGTCTCTTTTTTCTTCTGGGGCTGGAGGGGGAACTCTTACAACTGAGCTAACATGGCAAAGAAGCAAGGCAAAAATTATTGATGTCTTTCCCTTCTGTAAATACAGAACCCAGCTGGCAGGAATGTGAAGCAGGAGTTTTGATAGGTCATGTGTGTTTAGGGAGGGAGCTGCAGAGAAATCTGTCTCACAGGATGACATCATCCTGTGAATTTTTGGATGCCCAAACAGACTTTTTTTTTTTTTTTCCTCCCTGCTGGAGCCAGTATTTGCTGCACAAAACAAGTGATAGGAAGTGTGGTAGGAATTCTTCGGCCAGCATCCTCCCTATGGAAACCGGCACACTTCATGTCTGGGAACGAGAGCTGGTCACGTCAGTGCTGCCAATTAAAGCAACTGATATCATTGATGTCCTAAGCTTTGACTGAACTACTGTACCAATTGGTGCCAATAGGAAAATAAAACCATGCTATTTAAGTCATGTATAACTGTTTATATGGAGAATGTAATTTGTGTGTTTAATTTAGCCTGTGATCCAAGGCAGTGATTCTGCTGTGTCAGGCAAAGGCACTTCAGTGAGCTTTGAGAGTTAAAGAAGTGGAAAACCTAGCTTCTTCCTCTGTTGTGACCTGTTGTGTAGAGATTTTCTGTTCTCAGTTGGCAGAGATGAACTTGTTTCAGTGGCAGGGGGGAAGCTATTAACACTAATAGCAAAGGTGACCATTATTACCCGGAGAGGAGGAACATGGGTATTTAACTTCTTGCTCTGAAGGACCTGTGCAACAGAGAGAAACTGAAAGTTTGTACTTTCTCGCAGCTTTATGTACAGACATGAAGCTCTGTTTTTCCATACATTTCCTTTACTCCAGGTGAGACTCAACTCTTTTGTTGAACCCAAGTGTGCAGTTTAACCCCAAAGGCAGGTGCAGCAGGGACAAAGAAGTACTGTCAAAGGCCTTTGTAAATGTGCTTAAACTAGGAATGCCAGGCTACTGAGCATACCTAGGATAAAACCTACAACACTGACAGGTGCTGCTGTCATCTTGGATGGTTGATAGCCTATGTAGAGTAAGAAAGACCTTTTAAATCAAAGTGTTAAGAAGGTTATGTTTTTCAGGGGAGGCACCTTCACATCATGCTGTTTAAATATTTGTCACCAGTTTAACCTTTCCCATTCATCTCACGTGAATTCTGTTTTGCAGTGGACTGGGAATAGCCAGCCAAGGCTGGCTGGCTGCTTTTAAGTGGCTGAACTAATTCAAGCAGGCTGCATTTATTCATTGTTGCCTTGTTTCATGGTGCTCACCTGATCCTTCTCTTGCTGTGCGTGGACCAGCTCAGCATGTAAAAGGTCCTGTTTTTGTTATGATGGCTGCACACGTGCTTAAAAAGGAAGAGGGATGTGTGATTGGGATGCAAGATCACACCTGAAGGTCTTCCCCGTCAACATGATGGGAAGTGTGTTCATTCTGTTCTGCCAGAATAATTGATTTGTATATTGTTTTTTCTAACCATTAAAAACTATTTGAGCATAGGCAAGTGTGAGGTGTGCGTCTGTGGAGGAGAAAGTGTTCAATGGAAAGTATTGACTGGGGAAAGCTGTCTCTGATAAAATGCTGCATGGACCTCTGCATTTCCAGACTCAAAAAGTAAAGTCTGTGTAGGCCAAGTGGGATCACTGTGAACTTGATGGGAAAAGAGAAACAGTGGTGAGATGGATGGGCACAGTGACTTGAATAATCCAGTTCTTTAGCTACCATGTCTCTGCTAAATTAACTACAAGGGTTCAAACTATGTGGGAGAATTAAGACATTTGCTACACAAATGGCATTGCTGAAAATAGAAGAAAAACAAAGTAGTGCTGCATTAGATTCATGGATCTGAGTTGAGAGATTGTTACAAGTGTGACTTGGAAACCCAGAACCAGCTGCCAGGAAGGATGTGTTCCTCAGGGTCAGTGTAGGGGAAGAGCTACAGCATATCCTGGGATGTGGGATGAGAAATACTCTGAGTAGGAATGAAGTTTCTGTATGATATTAAATCTGCTTTAGGCTTCACTAGACACTGTGGAATGTTGGGTGGGGGAAATGGTCAGTATTTGTAACTGTTCATGGTATCAGATTTTTTCTATGCAGTGCTGTTGAGCCTTCCAAGAGGAGAGTTGCTATAGAAACATAGCATGTGAATTTAGACAAACTTTCTAAATAAAATCAACAGAAAATCTGAAATTGAGTTCAGACCGATAGTGTCTTAAAACAGTATGTAAATAGAAGAGAAACTGACATTTATAATGAGATCTAGTATGCATATGTTCCTATCTGAAAAACTGCCTCATCTGAGTGTAAAAGAGGACTGAGATGGACTTGAAATCCTGAGAGTTGGGGTTGGTTGGTTGTTTTCCTTTTTTCTCAATTTGATTGCTGCTGACTGACCACTGTCCCACTTCAGGAAGTCTGTGGCTGCCTGTGGGTTACCTGTGTTTGCTCACTGGTGTGTCAGCACACACACTGGACAAGACACACAAAGGTGTTAAAGGATCTGATGGATCTAGTGGATCCAAAGGTCTGCAAGAGCTTTTCAAGGTATATGGCTGGGAGCAAATATGCTTGTGCTGCCTTCCTAAGCTGGGAGAAAAGGGTACAGACTTTTTAATGGCAGACAGATCTTGTCAGCTTATACTGCTGTAGTCGTCCTGCTGGGTGTGGGAGTGTTAGGGCAGTAGTAGGGAAGGAGAGGAGTGAGGGAGTGAGGAAGGAGTGAGGATGCTGGTGGAGGGGGAAGTAGGGGACAACAGCAGCAGTGTGGGTGGCGGTGGATGGCAGGAGGAGGAAGAGATGGAAGGACAAGGACTCCCCACTGGGGGGTCAGGAAACACCAGCCTTGCAAGGATGAGGCATTCTGCCAGCCCTGCTTTGGGATCAGGGCTCCCCTGTCAAACTGGCTAATTTGCTCTGAGCACTGAGTGGCTCTCAGTACTCTGCTTATGAAAATTTCTGGTGCCATTTTGACAAAAATTTGCTTTGCTAATCTGCATTTCTGGTTAAAATTCTAATGACTAGAATTAGTCTGTCTAGAAGAAAGAGACATATGGCAAGCAAATGGCCCTTTTTAATGAGCCTCCCACACAGCAGTTGGCTGCTCATCCAGTTTGTGTGTGGCACAGTCTTAGAGCAGCATCTTCTTGCCAGATAGAAAAAAAAAAAATTAGAATCCTGCAACCTTTTGGTGAGTTTCCTTTCAGGAAGGGGGGACGGGAAACATAATGTAAGTATTAGAGAAAGACAAAACTTTGCTGTAGCTTCTGCAACAATTTGTTACCAAAACGGTAAGAAAATATTCCAAAACCTAGTTTAGAAAACGGGAAAGCACACAGTTCTTTGCCTCTCATGGTGGCTGGGTACTATATATACTTTTTTAGAGCCTGTGAAATTTTCAATGATAAATAAAATTAAGTAACATAATGTCTGACTTTTGAAAGTCACGGTAGTCAGAAAGGCTGAAGTAAATGTTTGCAGCTGGTCTCTAAAATACTTTTAAAATTAATCTCAATAAATACTTGTCGGAAAATACTGTATTTGGTAGTCAGTAATGGGTCTGGAGGATTGATGGGACCATTGTTTCTAAACTGTGGGTGCCACCAGCATGGGAGCATAAAATTTATGATTATCAGTCTCTGCTGTTAGTAATAGCTGTGTGACTGATCTAAGAGAAATCCATTGCCAAGGTGTTGCTGTGTAAGGATTCATGCAAGTAAAAACTTATTTATTTATGCCCAACTTCCTCATTCAGCCTTATGACTTCAGTAGCAAGGTTGGGCTGTCCTTCAACACTTAACCTTGCCTGCTGAAGAATATTTTGTGCTATAGCAATGACTTTTAATATTGGCTCTGACATTAGTGTTTGTTCTCAGGTTGGAATTAGCTTGTGCATAGCAAAAGGAGAATACTCCATGCTCCAGCATCTTGCTGCAAACCCCTTCTGAAGTTCGGCCTCACCTGATGTGCAGTAGGGCTGCTTTTCCTTCTTTCTGTGATTTCTAACACTTTCCTTGGCCACTTGGTGATTGCTTTGAAAGTGCAAAGTACTTTGCCACCCTCTGTGTGCATTTGGGCTGCCCAGCCTTCATCTGAAGAGAGAGGGCTGCTTGTGCAGTCCTTTGCCTTGAGCACTGCCACTACATGGTGGGTTTCTTGGATCCTCTCTAAGAAGAGGCTGGTTAAGTAAGTCTACAAGAAAAAAGAGGGATGTGTTTCGGACCTGTTTCGATAGGAGTGCCTGAAAAAAGAATGGGAGGTACTGGAGTTCACTGGGGTGGTAGCAGCAGTAGTGTGCACTTAACTCTTCACCTGGCGCTATTTGCTTTGTCTTCAGTTGCCATGGCTAAAATCCTGGTTGCTCTTTCGGAAGGGAAAAGGAAGCTATTAGCAGCAATGACTGTGCTCATCCAGCTCTTTTGATAATGTATTAACTAGTAATTGCAACTTAAAATAACTTCTCCCAGTCCATCCCTTGGCTGCGCAGTTGTTATCTAGGCAGCCTGGAAACAGAGCTGTGCTGCTGGCCTCAGGCACTGCCAGGTCTGCTGTCTGACAGACTGGTTCGGAATCTGGGGATGAGCTTTTCAGCTGCCTAACACAGTCTGGGTGTTGGAGGGGTTTTTGTAGACTGTTAGTCTTCAGTCTTGCAGGCTTTCTTCCAAATGTGTGTGTCTAGCAGGGACTCTTGGGAAGCTCTCCCTGCCCAGGCCTTGCCTGGACATGTGCCAGCTGAGTACGAATGTGCAAACCTTTTCTATGTCACATTGCTGGTGACCAATTATAGCAGCACAATAGGGACGGGGGGAGAGCAGAGGCATTTGACCCTCAGTATTTGCCAAGTCATATTATCATAGCAAGGTGTGAATAATAGCCCCTCTGTCTATTTATATATACACACCAATATCAGATCTCACTTTGATTTGATTGCCAAGGTATCTCTATACCAGAAGGCAGACTACTCCCAGATACTTCTTCTTTGTGTGTAAGCAGTAAAAATCATTCAGTGTGAGTGGGCTGAGCTTTTCATGGGGAGAAAAATGTAAATATATTTTAAGGAAGGTATGCTCTGCTAGGCAAATAACCAAAAAAGCAATGTAGCAAAATTGCCTACCTAATTTTACCAATGTGGCTGAGCTAAACTGTGTTCTTTGCTGTTGGGATGTTCATGGGATGTTTTATTTTTTTTAAATCTAGGTTTTCCGTTATAAAGCGTAAAGGGTGTGCACTCTCTTACAGCTTGGTGAGTTAAATAGGATCGATCAGGAGTTGGTAGGTCCTGCTGACTGTACAGTAAGTAGTTGACAGTTTCCTATCTGTGAGTAAACTCATAAGGCATCTAGTTTATTTCCATTGTCTTAAATTAATCTGAAAAAGGGTAAAGTAAATTTAATGCAACTCAAAAACAGGCTTTTGCACTTTCCCTCTCTGGCCCTAAAAAGATAGCCAGAAGAATTCTTTCATGTGCAGTTTTCAACCAAATTACAGTACTTTAATATATTTCAGTATTTCATTTAGCTTCAGGTGTCTAATGTCACAAATTTTAAGAGCCCAGCATAAAGTTAACTAACGTGTTTGAGGGAGATGGTGAGAGAAGTATGGGGTGCTGTGAAATTCCTCTATGACAAGTTGCCACAACTTGTATACCTCTGAGTGGGTGTGCAAGGAAGCTGGTATTTCCATTAGAAAGTTTCTGCAAAAGAAGTTTGCAGTCCATCCTTTCCATTTTTAAAAAGCTCTTAAGGGAATGTGGAAGGAAGGTTGAGTCCTAGAATTAGAAACTTAGTAAGTGTTTAAGGCCTACAAAAATTAAATTTCTCTTCCCCAAGTTTTGAAAACCAAGCCACTATATGAATGCTTCTGAGAGGATTGTTTTGCTCAAATCAATAGCAGAGTCATCTGCTGCCTTGCTTAATACAAGGCTACTTTTTCAGGGTAAGAACATTTTCAACTTTAAATGCCTGTTGTGCTCATAAGCTGCTCTGATGGATAGGAGTTGTCCTGAGTGTAAACAGAGACCCTCACTTTGAAGGGCCTGTGTCATAGAACCATATGTGTGATTTATGTGCGTATTTCTAGTGTTTGCATTGTGTGTGGTGATGATGGGTATTGATTGCTTTCCATAGTTGCTGGTCCAGTCACAGTGATCCTCAGATGCATTTATAAAATAAAGTGGAGGAGAAAATAAGCATTACTGCCTGGAGCCTCCCCTTGAGAACCAGTAAGCCTTGCTCTTCTGAATCTGAATCAAAAGTTTCAGCTGTTGCATTTTGAAAGGCAGCACTTGAGTAATACTTGATCTTGTTCATAATTTAGTTGGATCAGTTTAAAACATGTTCTCTTTGTAAAGGTTTAGCTGTTTATAAAGCTCAAAACCTTGCTTGGATAGCTATCTGGAAAACTAAAATGGGGGACCTGGTTGGTAAGCATTTGCCCAAGGCTTCAGTATCATTGACTTCAAAAGAAATCAACAATAGAAACAATTTGGGCTGGTTTTGGCAGATGAGGCTTTTTGTTTCTTTCTTTCCTCAGTTGGAGGAATGATCTTGGGAATGGAGACTGAATACTTTGACTAGCATTGTTATAAATATGAGTCTCCCTTGCAGGAATTCTCTGTACTAAACAAATAAACAAAACTGCTTTACAAATTTGTTCTTATGTGTGAGGAGCCATTAAAATGAATACAGACACCCTCTTACTTCTGTCTTCAGACAGTTTCTCTGAAATAGATTTAAAAATAACTTTGTGTGTTGTCTTTTTACATTTAGGCTCTGCTTGTGGTACACAGCCACAACTCCGTGTTGTTGCATGCTAGAGTATGTCATATCATGACTTTTTAGGCCAGATGAGTTTCACAAGTTAATTATGCTTAAAATTTACAAATACTATAACTCCAAAATTTGTCTTGAGTGATTGGTTTTGTTGTTCAAGGGTTTAGTAACCCTCATCAGGTATTTCTTCACCAAGTATTTTCTTCATTTGAAATGCTCATCAGTTGTTTCCCTTGGTAATTCCTCACTGGATGAAAAAATTCTTCTCTCTCTGCTGTAAGAAGAAAGTGGCTATGGCACGTGGGTGATGTCAGAACTTTTGGGTAATGTTTGAAGTAAGTGAAAAAGCAAACAGCGTCAGGGAAGGATTAGATGAAACTCTTCATTGGCCTCTCAGGAAGACATTTGTGGAAGTATGTAACATTTCCTTAGTTAAGCCATCGATTTTTCTTTTCTTTTGTTGTTGTTGTTGTTGTTGTTGTTGCTCAAGAGGGTGATAAAAGTCCCAGTAGTTTCAATGGGAGTAGAACTGGATTGCTAATAAGGGCTCTTGAGAAGAGCCTACTTCTGAGTATTTGGAAATACTTGCATTCTCTCTCTGGTATTCTACTCACGCAACTATGGTTGAAAAAGTGAGAAATACAAGGGAGCAATGTGGGTGGCTTTTGGTTATTTGAACACAGTGCCCTGGATCTTGGGGTTCACTTCAGGGACAGGAGGTGGAGGCTGCAGATGGCAAGGTTTCCAAATCTTACTCAGAGATAACTAAGGCTCAAAAGCCTTTTGCCTCAAACACTGAAGCTTGATCTAGTGGCTATAAAAGAACATCCATCTATATGCAGAAATAAATGATAGCAATATCAGTTTAATGCCCAGGGGTGAATGGAGATAATAGAGGTAGGAGGGTGCATATATTTGTTTAGCCTTTTTCATAATAAATGTAGTTCATATGTAATGGCAGCAACAACAAAAATGTGAATCCACATTAGATTTAGTTTGTTTGTAATAGCAGCAACAAAAAAATGTGTCCTTATCAACTTGTAGCATGTAAATACAAGTACTAATTTTAAATGTGCTGAATTAGTCATTCCCAACCATGCACAGCATAAGAATTATGTGTGTTGCATTTTGGGAGCACCTTTTAGGTTCCTTACTCTTGGCTGCTGTGGCTCAGAAACATCGAGGAGTGACAAACAGTATAAACGTGGCTTCCACTGAAAAGAGCAGGTGCAAGATCATATACAAAGCACTTGTATTATTTAATATGAGCACCTCTTCTTGAAGAGTTGGACTGCAGACTCTTTGAATCATATCCAATCCATTTGGAAACAGATGCCTTCAACTGTTGTTTCCCCTCTCTTTTCTTCCAGTGGATAAAATTGCAAACATTAAAACTAGCTTGTAGAGGCTAATACTGTATAATAAGTTTTTAGTTTGAAAGAGCACAAGAACAAAAAAAAAAAATTAAATTTAAAAAAAACAAACCAAAACCAAAAACCTCCACATCCAGACTATAATAGCCAAATCTATTTGGTTTTGTGTCCATGTACATTTGTAGGATTTTTCATCATGAATGGAATGTATACCATGAAGAAATCAGTAACACTGTAAATGTGTTACTGATTTCTTCACAGTGCTGTTTCCATGAATGTCTTTCAGTCTGATGGTAAATAGTTTCTTTCTTCCTTTTCTACATGGGAATTGTCATTTATGATTTGTTGAGACCTAGTAACTTCAATGATTGACGATTCCAGAAGGTCTGACTAATAGAGATGACAAAATTTTGTCTGCGAACAGTTACAGAAGAAAGAGTTCAGGCCAACATGGAAATCAAACTTTGGGTGTCAACAGAAGTATTCTTCTAAGCAGTGTAAACAACCAGACAGATTATTCTTAGCAAAGATTTACAAACCCACCAGAGATTTGATTGCATCCAGATTATAATGCAACATTTCCCTCTGAGCTGCAAAGTTAGTTATTTTGTCAGTAGAGTTTGTTAGATTGCCACTATTTTATTTTTTTTCCTGTCATTTTGAGCCTGTGTGTGGTATCACCTTAATGTTTTTGGCTACTTAACAGTCTCACAGTAACTAAAACAAAATCAAACTAAACATGTGAAGAACAGCTAAGAGATTGCTAAATGTGTGTAGAGATTTAGTAAATTCTCCTAAAAGAAAGCAAGCATTTCTTCTGTGCCCAGCAAATTCTTTTATTGGAATATTTTCCCTTATGCTATCAGACTGATTTAACTATTTGTTTATTTATTTGTTTGTTTTTTTCTCTGCAGATGTACTCGCTCCAGGCATTGGCGACTAACCCGAGTTATATTCGCAGAGTTGATGTTTGTATTGTATTGATTGTGCTGTTCCTAAATATAGCAAAGTCACTTTTAGACTGTTCTCTCCCTCTTGTTTTGCAGTCGTTCAGATACACGTTCATCTATTAAGCACCACTGTCCTGCAAGTTCAATACTTTACATTTAGGTTTTGAGTAAAAGCTTTGTGTTCTTGAGATCTGTGAAAAGCGGTGGAGGAAAAAATGCCTTTATGCTGAACTTGTCTAGGATAAATTTGTAATTATATTTTTGAATAGCTGTTAACTGTGAGGATAGATTTTGGGCCATTTTAAAAAAGCCCTAAACTTTCCCCTATTTCACTGTGCAGTTAGCAAGACTGACATATTATTTGACAAAAGCCATTATTACTTTCCTAAAAAGTTACTGGTATATGGTCTTAAGGGCTGCTTTGCGTTAGAATAAATCCTTCTCAGGTCCAGAATGGTGGCAGTAGGTTTTCTATGGTTGTTAAGTTCTGTAAACCTTCCAGTAAGAGGTTACTTATTGTTGTAGTCTTGCAAGGACAAGACAGTGGGGCTATTCCCATGTTTCCTTGTGAGATAAACTGCATTCTTGGCTATGAACATGCTGTTGAAAGTCTTGTTCTGGAGGCATCTCAACGTTTAGGCCCAGCCAGGAGAAAAGGAGAACTTCCCAGGTGAAGCGGGAAGGCGGATGAGACTGAAATTCCATGGGCTGGACACATAGCAAGAAACTGTTATAACCCATGTCTACTAAGCTGCTCCCTAAGATGAGAGACTCTGTATTTTTATTTACCAGATGGTGCAGGCTGAGGTGATGGAAAATGAAGGGGAATTCCTGGCTCTGGGCTGAAGTATTTGTGTGGGCTTGTGTAATAGAGACCCAGAATTAAGAATAGTAACTGAACTAGCCTGATCCTGACCAGAGACCAGCTTTAAAAGTACTTGGTATCCAGCTAGAAAGGAATATTTGTGAGAACAGTTGCAATTTGGCACTGAGTTGCAGTGTGTTCATGAACACAGATGCAAAACTAGAAGAGCATCATGTAATTGCAATGGAAAATGTCTGTCCAACCACTAACAGTTCAGAAGCAGCAGCAGCAGCTTTTGGTTACATAGCACTGGACTCTGAATCTGTTCACATGCCTCAGCTGTGCCTCAGCTCTGGAGCTGTCCTGTGGGCTGGAGCATCAGCTCCCCAGAGGTGCCCCACCACTGGCGTGTGGCCTTTGGTGGCCAAGTGGGACACTGCTGCAGCACAGCAAAGTGGAACACCTGCTGCAAAGTCCTTGCATGCTATTTCTGTTTGGTAAATGCAATGTAAAGCACTGGAGGAAGTAGTAAAGACAATAATTTATATTCTCTTAAATTCGTGACGTAATCAGAACTCTTACAAGAACAGATTCTGTAACCATCTTTCCTGTTTTATTTGTACTATCTTGTATTGCAAAACTCTTCCTATTATCAGATCAGTTTGTAGGTATGTTTATTCTTAGGGCTGGGACTTCTCTTTCATCCACAAATTGAGCTGTTAATGTCTGGTGTATTTATGTTACACCCATTTGCCATTTTTGAGATATTGAAAGACTGCAGTCTGCAGTTTAACATTCTTCACTGACCATATAGTATTAGAACTGGTTTGAGTCTGATTTATATGACCTTCTTTCAGAGCAACAACCAGCCCAGTTCAGTTGGTTAGAGCATGGTGCTCTACATAACACCAGGGTTATGGATTTGATTCCCATGTGGGCCATTCCATTAAGAGTTGGACTTGATGATCCTTGTGGGTCTCTTTCAACTCAGAATATTCTGTGATCTCTGAACCTGTGCGGTGCATTTCCTCTAAAAATGCTTAATCCCATACACTTTTCTTGTCCTTTCCTCATCCTGCTGAAACTAAATGGTAAGAATCCCTTCAGGTGGTCTGGATGTTGATTGCTTAAACATAATCGTGGATTTGACAAAGCACTTAGTTTTTAGCCTGCTCCATGTCTAACATAATGACAAAGGTTTTAAGCAGGACTGAAATCAAGCTAACAAGAGCTTAAATCATACAGCTAAAGGATATGAATACAAATTTGTCAAGCATTGCGGCCCTAATATCTAAATAGTCCTTTAAAAAAATGCTTTGCTGCTTTGTTGCCAAGATTTTCCTGGGGAGGTTTTTTAGTTTCTTTTTCTTTAACAGAGGTGGAAAATGTGCTTGGGCTGATTTTTTTTTCCTCTCATCTTGCAGTCTAATACATCCAGAAGTAGAAACGTGTACTTCCAGCAACTTGTTTTCAAAAATGTAGCATTTAAAAATTAATTGTAACCCCGTGCTGCAGAACATTGTAGCCACCCAGAAAAAAATGCTGCTATAACTTCAGAAACCTCAATTTGATCCAAGCTGTGGCTGGTCTGTATGTAATGGATACTTCCAGATTAAAATAATACTTGCACAAGCTGGTCGGAACATGGAGCCATGAAACCATTTTTTGTTCTGTGCCTTGTTCTTGAATGCTGACACAGTTGCAACAAATGTGCTTCCAGGTGTTTGTACATGTGTATGTGCACATAGTAATATCCACGATCAATCACCAGACTACAGCACATTTTCTTACACCTAATTCTGTTCTGAAGAAAAGTGAGTATCTGTATGACATGTTCAATTTCAAACTTGGTTTAACCAGTTAGAGAGCCTGACAGTCCTTTATTATTTCTCCCTGTAGAGTAGCCATAATACCTGAAGCACCATTTAGATACATAGGCAAATAGTCCTTGTGGTGGGAAACTTTCTTCCTGCTGAAGGCAAGGAAAAGAGGAGAGGTGAAGAGAAGATGGCAACAGAATATGTATGTTTAAGATACATGCAGGCAACTCTTTAGAGGTTCACGGATCTTCTTCAAATGGCTATATTTTTTGGGGAGGTTTTTTCTTTTTTTTTTTTTTTTTTTAATCTGGCAACCTCTTCCTCAACTGAGTGATGCTTCCTGCCTCCCTTTCTTGGTAGGGAGCCTGCATGTTCTGCCAGAAAGCAGCTGTCACTTGACACAATCTGTTCTGTGCTCCGGCGTAGGCTGGCTGCTCAAAGGGGAGCTCTGTTGATTCTTACACATTAGGAGATTAGAGAGTGACTTCAACCTCCCTTGGTTATTAGGGCTTAAAGACCAGCTGCAGAGTGAAATGTTTGGAGCCTGTTTCACTAGCTTTCCGCAGTGAAGTGGGTCAGGGTTATGTGTTGAAGGAGACAGGGGTGTGCTGTTCTGACATCTACAGATGCTTTAAGTGTATCGTGGTAGATGTGGAAAAGGGAAAGCTGGGGGAGGAAGGTGGGAGATTAAGAGTTTATGAAGTAGGATTTTTGCTTTTGTTAGTTTTTTGCTGGGGTTTATAAGTAAGGTCCATGTTTAAAAATCTATATGTATATATGTAATATATACATTATATACTCACATGCTCATGCATATCCAAATATATATACACACACATCTGTCTATCCTGTCTGAAACTATGATTACTGATTACTGCCATCTCTTTTTAATGCCTGTTTGCAATTCAGAGTTGTAAGATGCTCCTCCTGAAGGCCAAGTTCTCATTGCGAAGAGAATAATGCAATAGTTAATACCAAGCTTTCTTAACAGCAGTGAGTGAAAGAAAAAAAAAATACTTCTTAAAAAATTAAGCCTGTTTGGAAGGTAATAAGCTCCAGAATCACGTGCCAAGGCCATGATTGCAAGGAGTTTCTGAGTTACAAGAGACACTTGTATGTGAGCTTAATTCTGTAGAATGAAGTTTAATTAATAATTGGCAGTACAGGGAATTTTGCCATCTACTGAGTCATCTGAGAGTCCTGTCTAAAATGTCTCCTCAGGACAACTTTGAAAGAGCCAGTAGTACCCTACATAAATATCTTACCTAATGTTCTGTTTCTGTGATTACTGTCCAGTCTGATATGAAAGTAACACCTTTTGGGGTATGTTAATTAAATTTAACTGAAAGGCAGTGTAGCTCAAGGATATAAGAACTGATTATCCTTTGGCATTTTTCATATTCTTAAATCTGAATGAAGAAATTATTTTTGTGTAATCTTAAGGCATCCTTACACTTGCAATGTATATAGTCTTAAACTTAGGGGAATTTCTGCTAAAGAAATCTTTTTTTTATTCCTAACATTTATACTTCCATGCAAAGACAGCACAATTAAAGCCTATTAGCTAAACTAAAGTGATTTGAGAAGGTAATGTGAAAAATCAGACTTAAGTGTATATTTTGAGTTCTCCAGTGATTTTATAGGAAAGCAGATTGTATACAATTGGATCAATTTGTTTTATTAGAAAAGCAATTACAGACAACGTGTGAATAATTCCCATCTTGGAAAATGATGAAAAATGTTTCAAAAAATGGAAATGGCTCAACAAAAGAAGTTGTCACTTTAAATACAACCTCATGTTTAAATGAAAAACTGTGACACTTCTTGGTTTCTTTTCTCCCTCAGGTTGTGAAGTTGAGGTTTGTCACAATAATTCAGAAAATTCATGAATTCCACAGACATTGTCCATGATTATTTCAGCTGTTCAGCTTTGTTAAAGATCATGAGATTGAATCCCTCTCGCCTCTCTCCCACCCCTTCCCTCTATTCTGGCTGTAAAGACTGTTTTGTTTGTGTAGTTTGTTGGAACAAAATCCACTGACAGCAGTCTGTGCAATAGATTTATTAAGCAAATACAGTAGCTCCTTCTGTAGCTTCCTTTCCTCTATCGTGCCTGTGACCCCTGGAGTTTTTCCAAGATAATGTCAGTCTTATGCTTCATAGTTGGATACATTAATTACGCTTATGTGGAACTGAGTGTTTTAGAGTTCATTCATTCATTCTTTGCAACTCTTCACAAATCTTGCCAAGTTAACTGGTTCCTAGAGGTGTTTTGTTCTGACAGAAGGCCTTTAGGTTATGGTCTCTGGGACCACCTATTAGCTGGTCACTGGGGAACTAGCAAAGCGGTGGTGACACTGGGCTGCTCCTTGTTTCCAACTTTTACCTAACAGTTGAAAGTTAAAAACCAGGACTACCCTGAAGGCTGTTTTAGTGCAGCAAACTCGTGCAGAATTGTAGAGTAGGAGACAGTAATTGTAACTTTGCTGAAGTGGTTGGACCACTTCTATTGAAGTTGTCCAGGGTTCTCTTTTTATTATTATGTCTTTCACCCATTTGAATTTTTTTTTCTGTAAAGATCCTGATATTTCTATGGCCAGTATAAGCTGAATAACAGCAACAACAACAGAAAAACCCCTTGCTTTTCACAATTGCATTAAGTGTAGTCAGTGAACCATTAAAAGCCATTACTGCAGGGTTAACAAACTTGGACGTCTTCCTCTTCCTTCAAAAGTCTCCTGTGTATGAACTGTGTGTACTCTTAACATAACTTCTCTAAGCCTCTGCAGGAAAACATAAGGTAATTGGTAGAAAATCAAATGCAAAGCAAAAATTAAGGATCACGCCTCACTGATTAAACATACTTGAAAAAAGTACTTTCTCTTTTAAGTAATGTGATGATCATCAACTATTCATCAAGCCAGTAGCTGTGTGGTGCTTTTCACCGTGTTCTGCTGTTGTAGGTGTGAGCTGTTTGGTGCTGCACAGTCCTGGAAATCTTCCGCAAAAGTGTCCACTGGGTAATTTTTTATTTCAGTGGTGTATCAAAGTAAAAACCTGAATGAAAACACAGTGGAAATAGTGGTGGAGCAAACCTGGCAATACTGAATGATGACATCTTTCATGTGATGGTAGGAACAGGAAGCGCAGCAGAGTAGGAGGACAGAACCAAGCTTTGGTTACTAAATATGTCTGTTCTCTGATAGTCTAATTCTTCCCTAGTGGATGAGTAGGATGTGCAGGGCTTGCTGCTCAGTAGGTTATTTAATATATAAAATCTGTAGTTCCTGTGCAGGCTGATGTGTGCTTTCATCAATCAAAGGATAAGCTGGTCTAATGTAGATGATGAAACTTCTGTTTGGGAGGACTCATGATTGCATATTGATTCAGTTATGCCTACCTGATTGTGATGACACTGTACCTCATTAAATTGAATTAATTTGCATATTACCTCTGGACTAATCAAGAATAAATATAACTACCAAGTACTTGGTTTTGTCACCTCATTACTCCGAAGCAGAAACTTTCAATAGTGACAAGAATGGAGAAGAGTAGATTTCCTAGCTCAGTTTTTCTGGAAATTTGATTTGAATGCAGTTTTTGCTTAAGATGGTAGTTAGGGCTAATGGATTTGCCCCATTATTGTAAAAGTAGTAGATGACAAAACAGAGTCTGTGGTGGATGTTGCTTGCTTACCAGTAAAAGAATTTTTGAGGGCCTGCCAAAACATTCAGTTATCTAGCTTTTTCCAGGTGTGTTTTTGTTTGTGAATTCTCTTACTTTACTAAATGCTTCCTAAGGGCTTTCCTGGAGATTCAGATGTTGTCTGTAATCTTATAAAGCACTTTATAAACACATTTAATTAAAATCTATATAAGGACTTGGGGTTTATGACTAATTATGACTGTCCTGCAGCAAATGAAAAAGATGCCTGACAACTTTGCATGGGTGAAAAAATGGAAGTAGACTGATGAAAGTATCCAGTTGAAGTTTAAGGTCTCTGCTTGTATTCATTGAAACTAGATGCTCATAACTTATATGTGATGAATTGGTTCACATTCAGAGGCTGCAAATCCTGCACAGATAAGCCAAAACTGAAGAATATTCCCCATAGTGTGTATTAACAGGAAAACTAGCTTTTGAGGGGTGGCCACAATGTCCTTGGGGAGTTGAGGTGTTTCTGACCTCCTGTGATCATAGCAGAAACTCAGCCCCAGTCACAGGTCTGAGACTTACAGATGGTGACAGACTACTAGTACTTGGCCTAGCTGTAGATGAGGAGGCAGTTCAGGATTAAAATGTTATTGGAGTGACTCTTGCCTGGTAGCAGTGGTAGGGATCCTACTTGGAGCTGCAGCTGCCAACCGCCTCTTCCAAAGGGCACTACAGTGTGTGGAGAAGCCAGCCTGGCTCTGCAGGGAGCCTGCTGTCTTCTCTGGGATGTGAATGGGTTGCCTGGGAGAAGATGGGGGTCAACACTTTTATAATCTGGGTGCACAAACCTGAGCCATTTTTCTGTTGAGGCTGTTGGAGAGCTATGTCATAGATTCACAGAAGGGACCTTGAACATTACCTAGCTCCAACCCTGTTGCCGTGGGCAGGGACATCTTCCACCAGATCAGAGCTGCATCCCACCTAGCCTTTAACACTTCCAGGGATTCTCTGGGCAACTTGTTCCAGTGTCTCACCACCCTCACAGGAACGAATTTCTCCCTAAAATCTAATCTAAACCTACTCTCTTTCCATTTAAAGACATTCCCTCTTGTCTGTCAGTACATTCCCTTGTAAAAAGTCCCTCTCCAGCTCTCTTGCAGGCCCCTTTTATGTACTGGAAGGCTGCTCTAAGGTCTCCCCAGAGCCTTCTCTGCTGCAGGCTGAACAGTCTCAACTGTCTCAGCCTGTGCTGCAGCCCTCTGGTCACCTTTGTGGCCTCCTCTGAATTTGCTCCAGCATAGTCCTCCTTTGCTAGTTGCAGAGGCCAGTGCAAAATCCTGTTGTGTCCGTGTCCAAAGTGAGACAATCAGTGGTAGTTGATTATACTGGCAATTTCAGTGGACTACAGAGCTTACTGTGATGGTCTGTGATTGATCAGAAACCTGAACTTAATGGCTTTGGGGCTTTCCATTCATTTCTGTGGATTCTACGTCTCGCTGGTGCCAAAACGCCAGCTGATATTTGAGGTATCAGAGAGCAGAAGGCCTTTGGCAGGCAGTCTGAGCAGTTTCTGTCTTTTCCCTGTAAATCACATAAATGACAGCTTTTTGGGTAGCAGTCTAATATCTAACTTTAAATCTTAGCTAAAGATTTAAAATCTGGATACCCTGGAATGTCCTAATTCTTTCTCTATGGAAGAAGTGAGGAGGAAGGAAAGGAAAATGCAGGCAGAGAGGGGCAGTAGCTGTAGTGTTTGTAGGTATGTTGTCTCACTGTGACAACAAGTTACATAGGGAGGCATAATATTTTTGTTAGACCAGCTGGAATTTCACAAGATACATTTGGAAAAGGCAGGCACACTTTTGGGCACATGGTTCTTAGGGAGGAACAGCTATTTTTGCACTGCATGGGAGGGATGAGACACATGGAGTCCTTGGCGGGAAGAATAAATGGAGGATTTGAGTATTGAAGTAGGAGGGCAAAACAGTTTGATGTACCGCAGAAAATGTTCTCAGCCTCTAATCTCACATTTACAGGGTGAGATTTTACACTTTCTTTTCTCTGTGACTAGGCATTGTTATTTATCTTACACATAGCAATGTGGAAAGCCCCCAGTTTAGTGCTCTGTGGGCGCCACATTGTTTTTCATGGATTCACAGAGTGGTTGGAAGGGACTTCAAAGGGACGAGGCTTCAAGGGATTTCAAAGACCATCCAGTTTCAATCCCCATGCCATGGGGGAGTCTACCTTCCACTAGACCAGACTGCTGAAAGTCCCATCCAACCTGGATGGGAAGTGGTGCATTCAGCTAAGACTTCAGATTCTTGGTGCTTCAGCAGCTGGGAAATTCATCTTCTGTGGGAAGGTGCAAGTGAGGAGAGGAGGCTTTCTTGTTACACATGGGTGAGAAAGTAGCCATGCTGGAGACCTTCTTGTAGAGTAGCCAGCAGTGCTTACCTGAATGTGAGTCATCTCCACTTCAATAGCTGGTCTAGATGAATAGAAATCTAGACTTCTTGTGTTGCAGGGGAGCCTGATGATTGCCTGGTTTTTGAGGCATGGAAGAGAGATGCTGCCTGTACTCCCAAACCTAAGAAGTGAATTATGACAAAGGATGTTGTAGTAGAAAACTATAGTGAATATCTCCTAGAAATAACCATTATTTTTGGGTTTATATGGTTAAAATAGAGATTTTTTTTTAATTGAAGGAATTCCAGCCATATTTTAAAAAGCAAACAAAAAAGCCAAACAAACCCTGACTGATGTATCTCTGTGCCGTAATGTGTCCCTATTCTCTATCCTCTATTTTCAACCAGTTCTCCTTTAGAAGACTGCAGATGGTTGTTTACTGTGTAGTTTTACACTTACCTGACTGAGAATGGATTAAAGGGCACTGCTCTAAGTCCTCCTCAAAAGCATTTATTTACCAGATACCAATATAAGAAGGGTCCAGGGAGTGAGATGGCTACATGTTCTGTACTGCATGTGTTCACCATCTGTGATTAATCTGGATTAAAGAAGTCACACATGCAAGATTTTAATCTAGGCACTTTAACCATGTGAAAAGACCCTCCTGGTGTTTTCCAACAGGACAGAGCTCAGAGTGATTTTAAGAAAATTTTGATTCTCTAAATAACATCCTAGCACTGTTTTACTTCACACCCCAAACATTAGAGTCACTATAAGCATTGTGTGGGAGGCATGTAACAGAAGTGTGTTAAGATGTCTTACAGGCATATAGAGTTCTAGATTTCTTTCATTAGTCTTTTTTGGGAGTAGGAGGCTTTAGTAGTATTTAAGCAAACAGCATCCTTAAAAGTCAGATGAGCCAAGAAGTTCTAGAAGATGCTTGTTATTGTTGATGGTTGAGGGCCAGAGGGATCTAATCACTTCATTTAAAAGAATACTGGCTGAACTAGGACTCAGAACTAGAACTCAGAACACTTTCATATGCTTTTTCCAGACAAGACTGTTGTGGAAATTTATATGGTGTTTATCTTGGTAAAAATAACACTGCTTCCATAAAAGACTTTGAAATGTTGGCTGTGGTTAAGTCAGTTTCACCCTACAGCTGAGAGTGGGTTCACATCAGGAAAAGTGGAAAAGTTATGTTTTAATAGAAAACTGTTCAGTAAAATGTGAAAAATAAAGTTGTAGTAAAGGCTGAACTGTGTTCATTGACAGAAAATGCAATTCAAATCTGTTAGTCTCATGGAAGTCAGTAGCATTTTTCATTATAAATGAGTGTGGTTTTAATAATATTTACTACAGTTTAAAAGTACTTTCCTGTCAGATTTGAGTGTTGTAAGATGCTGTATTTGGACATATTCAATAAAATCTACCTTAATTAGCAACTCAGAAATGAGTTAGGCAGAAATGTTTCTTAAATGATGTTCCCCTCTAGAGGGCTTGCACTGTGTAGGTGCTAATGCTTGAACAAGAAGCTTTGAAATTCAAGCTGGTTTAAGGATGGCCTCTGCACTTCAGTGTACAAAGTACAAGAGCTGCCTCACTTAAACTCCTTCATGCTACTCTGGTTTACAACAGCTGGAAGAAAAATCCAGGGATTTTTAGTTCTTTCTGGACAGAAGGCTATTGCTAGGCTTACAGCAGCTTCTAGAACTTATATGGGTATATGAGGCAAGGAAAATATTAATCATTACTTGGGAGGCACCATGGAGATGTCACATTTTGTAGCTCTTAATTTTATGGCTCATTTCTGCCTTTTAAGGTATTACTTCAATGGCTATTTCTGTAAATTCTTACACATCCTTAATGCTTCTTGTGACTCCTTTGGAGGGAAAAAAAATAAAACATTTGCCTGACACATTTCAGAAGGAGGATATTCAACAGAAGCCTCTTTGGGGGTTTCTGTTTGTTTCTTGGACTAATTTACTCTGAGGAATTCAAAGCCAATGTCAAAACTTTAAGCAGATTTTAACACCTTACTAGGTGATGAACAAAGAGATAAATTCGACTGTTTCAAGCAACAGATTGTGTCAGTCCATATCTGTCTGTCCAACAGCATTTAGAAAAAAATACGAGTATTTTTAAATTAAAATGAAGACTTCCATTTTAATAAGTGGAAGTTCCTACATAGTGTTTTTCCATCTCTTTCATTAGGAACTGTTGAAACTTAAGACACTTGCACTTACATATGCATGATACATCTCCTACCCAATGCTTCATACCTTTAAAATGCTTCTTTTGACTCTTCCTCGCCTCACTGGCCATCTCACTGCTCTTGCACACTAGCTTCCCTTTTGGAAAACTGTTGTGATGTCCAATACAACCATCATATATTCTGTAAAGTTGTAATGCAGTACAGTTTGTAGTGCATGTTATTTACACACATTTCTAGAACGTGGGGAGTCTATCTGAGATGGCAACAGTTGTTGTTATATGTGAGGAACACAAACTCTGAACTCAGGAATGTTTTAGAGGGTTGTAGCCTGAGTACTTCCTTGTTGGGTTTTTATAGTCTAATTCAGTGTTACTACAAAGACAGAAATCTCTGTGTGCTACTGAACACTTTGCTTGTTTACATCAGTGATCATTTCTGATGCCTCTTTTTTCTAATTGTGGGTCAGTTCTCCAAGATGTTCTACTTCACTGAAACACTACAGAAGAGGGCAAATAAAGAATGTGTTTCTTATGCTGTTCTATGTGACACTTGCGTTGGTTTTTTAAAAATACTGTATTTGCTACCAGTAGCTCTTTTACCCTGTTCTTTCTTTGTTGTTTTATTTTAATGACAGATTTTCCTGAAGAAATAGCAGATATGGCCCATGCAGACTTGGTATGTTGGAGGGTGGTTGTAGGTAAACAAAATGAAAGCTTGTCCTTTCACCCATACAGACAATTGAGATTCAAGCAAGAATTGTTTTCTGGTCTGCATCTACTGCTCTGTTCTGCTTTATTTTATTATATATTAAGAAAGTGGTCTTTTGATGTGTCTGAAAATCAACCATCCAAGCTCCTGATTGTTCCAGTTTTAGAATTCTTGACAGCTGAAATGGATTCTGCTTTAGAACAAGAGCATGAAAAAGGTTAAAGGCAGGCATCAAGCACATTGCTGGCAACAGACATCAAAGATTTTATTTTCAGCTGGATATTTAGAGATGGAAAACAAATTTAGTAATAGTTTACTTCTGTTTATAAATCTGAACATGAGTCAACTGTGTCATGATGTTGCCTCAAGGCAAGAGGAGGGGTGAAGTGTCTGAGACGAAACTTAGTCTGTGGGATGATACGGTTCTGCTCTCTCAGCTGTTGGTGAGGCAGAAGCTGAGCAGCATGTTCACTTCTGACACTGAACATCAAGAAAAGTGCAGGCAACTGGAAATCCAGATGACAGCAGCAAGAATAATCAAGAGCTGGAAAATACAACCTCTGAAAGGAACAGTCCTAGCAAGGGAGATTTAAATGAGTTATTCCAAGTAACCCAAGAAACTTTCCTGCATGTGAGGATGCTACATATTGGCATAAAGTGCCTTGACAGTTTGAGACATCTCCTATGTTAGAAGCTGTAAAAACAGGTCAAATATCTGCCAGAATTGGTTTAGAGATAACAAATTCTGCATTGGAAGTGAGAGAAGGGAGGGAAGAGAGAACCTTTGGACAGCTGCTATTGTTTCCTATTATTTAAGAACTGAGGTATTATAAAGTTCCGTTCATACCCATTCTTTCTTAAATGTGTGTGGTTTTTTAGCATTTTTATTAATCAGTTAAATGCCTGGGAAACAAAAGGTCAGGCACAAGCAGAAAATTAATCTAGGTTAAATATTACTCTACATTAAAACAGTATTTATTTCATTATAGATAGATATAAAAATTATATATGTAGGAACAAAGGCATATAAATTACATTTACAGGATCAAGAAACACTTCTATGTAGCATCATTTCTGAACAGGTCTTGGTTATCCTGTGGGTAACCAGTGAGTATAGAAAACAGAGGCATATACAGATCTCCCTTTGAGACTGATGTGACTGCAGCCAGAATACAATTCATGTCTAGTTTTCACAGTGGAGGAAAAGCAAGATTCCTAGAAGAGTCATGTCAACATGACAGACTGGACAATAATATCACTTGCAAACTCTGGGAGTCTGGAAGGGAAGTTAGTTTTATTCAGTTGCAGTCTCAAAGAGCTTTCCCTTATCAAAGCACTGAAATTAAGCCATGTAATGTTAAAGCTGGAAGAGCCTGCCAGGCCAAGTCCCATCAGAACTGGAATCGAAAGTAAACAAAATGGTAGCAATCAGCATGAGGACAAAAACATTAATTTGAGGGTAGAACTTCCTTCCCTGGAAACATTTCAATCAAGATTGACAGGGGATTTTTCTTTCTTCCCTTTTGGAAAAAGCAAAAGCTCATAAGCCTAAACTCAAAAGAAATAATTCATTGCAATCCTCTGGCTTGT
The DNA here is from genome assembly GCF_008360975.1 of Lichenostomus cassidix. Classification (NCBI taxonomy): domain Eukaryota; kingdom Metazoa; phylum Chordata; class Aves; order Passeriformes; family Meliphagidae; genus Lichenostomus; species Lichenostomus cassidix. The sequence continues at coordinate 108,492,203 of NC_139482.1, read as the reverse complement.
TCTGTCAAAGAGATAAAGAGTTAGATGATTACATTGGCTCCTTCTGGCTTCATAATTTATTTTGCAAAATGAGGGAGAGGGGGAGGATTAAATGGGAGATTAGCAGCTTTGGTGGGAGTGGAAGGAGGGTTTTCCCATGACTGGCATTTTGTAATCTCTCTCTGAAAGTGGTGTTTTTAGTCTTTGTGCCTGTTCTTTTTAGGTCATTAGTATTTCTATCAATTTTGATATCAGAGAGGTGTATTTTAGCTTTTATTCTTCTCATAGCAGGGAGGGGACTGTTCATTTACCATCAAGGGAATTCCTCTCAATTCTTGATTATTTTTTTAAATTTTTTTTTTTAACTGCAGTAATTGTTTCATTTGTTATTCTGTTGAACACTACAGTTTCTGGAGTTACATCATTACCTATGCAGGCTTCTTTCACTCTTAGTAAAGAAAAGATGATGACTGCTATACAAATATATCCGGCAAACTAAAATCTGACAAAAAGGCAGAACCAAATAGCTGTTGGTGTGTATATTGTACATTTTAAATATATCATGAATTTATTTTGGGCTAGAGGAGGCTTGGTTTACATTTCCAGTACTTAGTCATTTATAGATAAAATTATGAAACTATACATCATGTTGAGGAAAATGGCAGCAACATACTATATAAAGGCAATGTCAAAGAAGGAAGGTTGCTGACTTCAGAATGATTGTACTGGCAAGCTTGTTTAGCTGTGAAGAGCTCTCCGCAAATTTTAGTGTATCTGGAATTAGTAATCAGCAGGGAAAAGTCACTGGGATAGTTGAGGGCTGTAGCATGTGGGGTTAATGGAAAAGCTGGAGGAAGTTAGGCTTGTTCGGCCTGGAGAAGAGGAACACAGAGGGGTGACAGTGGCCACCAGCCACAGGGGGATTTGAGAGAGGACAAGTGACACACTTCCTACAGGTTCACAATGAAAGAGCAATGTACACCATGTCCCACAGGGAAAATTCTGCTTGGACGTAAGGAAAAGCTTTGTCACTGTTGTTGAGGTTAAAGCTGGGAAGGGATCACCTAGAGGTGTCATGAAGTGTCCATCCTTGGACACCTTCCAACCCTGATGGAACTGGGTGCTGTCATCCACCTTTCAAGTTTTTCTAGCTTTGAGCAGTTCATGACCTCCAGATGTGCCTGCCTGATTAAATTGTATGATTCCTTAAAGACATTACAGATTTGTCCTAAAAGGATAGACATCCCTTTATTTCCTTCTTATTTCTTACTTCAGCTTCTTACTAAATGCTGAATCTGTAGTACTGAAACCTTAGTTTAAAATGGACAACTTAATTCTGATGTTAGTCTTGTTTTATGAGATGCTCTTAAGAGCTGGACAGTTGCAAGATGAGGAAATGAATGAAGCTGTCTTTGTCACCTGCAGTTCACTGGTGACATTTCTTTCTGTTAGAAAGGAAGTTTGATGGTGTACCACCATGTGCATTGGTAAGGGTTATAGCCGTCTAGTTTCTCATGTTTCCCAACCTTCTGAAACAATGCATGAGATTGGGAGCTGATGTTGAGATTCTCTGTTTTCTCCCTTTCTTTTAGGAGCTGGGGATGTGTGTGGGAGGCTCTTTGTCCCACTCCCTTTTCTTCTTGTATCTCTCCAAAATGCTTCTTCCTAAACTTTACAAATGCTGCCAGGAGAAATTTTGGCATGTGCGTATCATTTAAGTTATTCCTAATTGATGAGAATACGCCTTCAAAATTACTAGGAATGTTTTGCTTTGGAGTTTGTTGTAAGGTTTATTTTGTTTCTAATTTGTGACTTAAGTGGCTATAGCATTTATTTTGAAATTTGACACCTCAATTTAAAAATTTTTTTCTCAGTTTTGTTGCTTTAAAGGAATTTTTCTGCTTAGCTGTTGGTGTTTTCTGGACACTTCTATTAATGTTTGAGCCTAGTAAGGGCAGGTCTTGAGTTCATAGCTGAAGTTCACTTAACAGATGGCCTTCCTTGGCTAACTTGCTTGTTCTCCTCCCCCTCTCTTCCCTTCTCTGGAGAGAGAAGGTCTCTCTGCTCATGGCCATGAACTTGTGAAAACTGGATCCTACTGGTTTAAGCCTTATGCATCCAAGTTGGGAATACTCATGTTCATCTGAGCAATTGTGCTGTTGTGCACAGTTTCTTTCTTTTTCAGCCTCTTTGTTTTTTTGCTTCCACCCACAAAATCTTCCCCACCCTTCCAGGTTGCCTCTTTGGCTACTCAGACATCCACACAGCTTTTCACGAGGTGACTGTGTAGAAGCAGAAACCAAGCCCTGTATGTTAGGATTTCATTTTTATTAATAAACAGCCTTTTGGCTATTGGTCATATTATCTCCCCAAAAGTATCTGCACACTTAAACTTTCTTGCCATCAGATGTAATGACCCCAATATACTTAAGCCTCACTGTTTCCTTTTTTAAATGTGTGGTTCCAGATTTCCCTCTTAACTGGGGCATAAGTTGGTTCCTTGGATGCACTTTTTTGTGATTTGGTGGGTTTGGGGCCTTGGGCAGGGATGGAAGGAAAGGACTTAGCATCTGGGATAGATGCCAAATAGCTTCCTCTGAATCCTCACCTCAACTCTCTTTTCCCCTCACTTCTTGGGACAGAATAGATTCATTGCCACTCTGCTAAATAGGGTAGAGTTTCCTTTTTGTAGCTGAAAGACCATGATTTCTTAGCTTTGTAATTTTATAATTTTATGTTAATTTAGTTTCTTGCTAGATATAACCATTAATATCACCAAGCTTTTTTTTTCCCTTTTTCATCTTCCACAATTTCTTTGTTGCTGTGCTGACAATGACACTTGCCAAGAGTTGCTTGTAAAAGATAAAATTAAATCCCTCAGTGCAGAATTTCCTAGGAGAGTGAATCCCATGTCTTGTAGCTCAGTGTAGGTATCCTTAAAAGGTTGGTTAGTCATACATTCTCCTCAGGGGCAAGTGCATGAAATGCCAGTTCTGTGTTTGGGAGCATTTGAGTTCAGAAACCTGAAGCTGACAAGTCTGACTTTACGATGACAAATGAGTAGATGAAGTCTTAGTGTTCTGGAGGAGTTCACAGGATGTTCTTGCTTTAGCAAGCTTGAGCAACTCTGTGCTCTGTCACACCTGCTTCTCACACCAGCGTCCAGCTTTGCACCAAATGGCAAAAATCTGACATCCTGAACTTCCTTACTGAGCAGTGAATTCCATCCTGTTTAATGAAGTACAACCAGGGGCCTCCTGCTGATCATGTTCAGTTGGGGTTTTTTTTAAATTAAGGGGGAGTTTCTGTTTATTTTACAATACTTGAGAGCAATATTATTTTAGTGAGCCAACTACTTTATCCTTTACCAGCCTGAAGTGCTCTGAACTATTTGATAGTAACCAAAACCATTTTACAAAAATTGCTATCTCAAAACAAACTCAAACATAGCTTTACCCAGGAAAGCCATGGAAACACATTTATTTTTTTGTTTTTCATCTGGAAATAAATGTTCTGTTCTCATACTATGTGAAACTGGAATAGATTCAGGTCAGGCAATGCATATTCATTCCTTGAGACTCCTTGACAGTTTTAACTACAGTCATTTCCCTCTCCAGCCCACTCCTTTCCCTTCTAACTATGAGAATGGGAATTCCTTCATCTTTTGGGAATTGTGCTTGCATCTCTCTAAGCAGAGATAAAATTATGGATGAAAATCTGTTAAAACTTCATCTACATGGAACAGATTTAGCATATGAATTGTGTTCTCGGGTGTTGCAGTATAAAAATACCAGCATTCACCAAAAATGGCTTTAGGTGGTAAATTTTTTTTATGGATTATTGTGGGCACTTTTATACTTCTTTCAGTATTACTAAATTTGTTATGGCAAGTATTAATCTGGGTGAGTCATGGTAGATCAGCAAACCTTCCTTGGCTATGATCTAAAATGTCACTGATAAAGCCTAAAACCTTTTCCTTACATCAGTGAAGGTATCAACTTAGTCTGCAGTGATGCCAATTAATCATGAGCAAGCAGACATTTAATGCCTTGCTCTCTGATCTTCACCAAAAATCTGATTATAAATCTGTTCAGGACAATAGCAACTGTCTCTCTTCTTTGGAAAGTTGAAAAATACCCATGGGGAGTGTTTGTATAAACTAACAGGTGTGGAAAATACCCCATAAAAGCTTTTGCTAGCCCTTAAGCTGGGATATGGCATTGCACCCAAATAAGACTCAAATCAGTTATTTGCTTTATTTATTTCAAAATTGTTCTCCTCTTGCCTATGTATGGTTTGAGGGTTCAAGTGGCAGCGTTAAGAGTTGAGAAGGCTGTATTGTACTGAACAAAATGAGGGCTGTTCTCCAAAACCCTGTTCCCTGCTACACAGGGTCCATCTATACTGCAGGAGAAAAGAATAAGTAACAACAGATTAGTTGTGCAGGGAACCACACAAAACACATTGCCTGTGTGGAAGATTCAGGCCTCTTCTGAACACTGAATTCATCTGCTGCTGAAAAGGTCTCCCCTCCCCCCAGCATTCCGTGAACCAACACCTTATTTTTTCTTTTCTAGTGTCTGTTACAGAAAACCTTAACGTGCTGGAAGTGGTTGGATATTTTTCTCATTAAAATTTATGTTTTGAATTGTTACCAGGTCACCAAACTGACTAAATAAAAAGGAGGATTTAGCTGAGTCTGAGCCAGCCATTTACAAATAAATCTCTTGGGGTCTCTCAACACTGGTGAATCTCAACATCACTTTGATTTCAATGGAGATTAAGGATTACAAATATTTTATAAATCTGTTTTTAACTTTTGTGCCATTACATGAAGGTGAAGGATTCAGTGCTACTTTTTCACCCTTTCTTACCTCCAGCAGCAAACTGGAATGATTTATTTGGATAGGCTGAACGACATTAAGTGTTTATACTCTGTCTATACCCAGTATATGAAACAGCAGTCAGTGGTGTGGCCAGGAATGCATCGGTACAGAAGTCGGGGAATTTTGGGATCACAAAATGGGGGAGCCCTGGAAAAAAAGGGGATGCCTAGTAAACTTTTTTTCACACAAACTGGATGTGGATGAATAGTAGATGAATATTTTCAACTTTCATGGCTCTTTGTTTTCAAACAAGCCTGGATACTTGTGTCTGATTCCCACTGAGGAGAGTGGCCTCTGTGGGATACTGCAACTCCTTGACACATCACTGCTGGCTTGCTCTTGTGTCTGGTAGGGAAGCATCCCTTGCTGTACTTTGCCGTCATCCTCTTAGACACAGGGATTTCAAATAACAATAGAAATTGCCAGGTGAGTTTATGTAGGAAGCACTAAGTGTTTGGATACAAGGTGATGGACCTGCCTTTTCCTACCAAATGCATGGTTTGCCTTTTCCAAACTTCCATGAGCCTGTTCTGGCAGTGTGAAACTGCAGGAATTCTGTGAAATTCTGCCCCAGAAAAGCCCTGTCTACAGGGCTGCACAATCAGCATCCTTTAGTTCCCCAGTGTGTTACACCTTTTTCCCCCGTTCCCCTCTTTGTCATCTGCACCAGTTGTTTGAACCGTTTTTCTCTGCCATGTAAATTCAATTCAGTCACAAAGCAAAGTCAGGTGGGACTGGGAGAAGGCATGACTCCCATTTCTCTGAAACCTTCGTGATTTGGTGCTTTTTAAATGTTAGAAACAAAACCCTGAAATGATACATAAATGTTAATGAGCCTTAGCTGGGCTAAAGGCGTCGAGATTTGCCTGCAAAAGCCATCTGGATATCTGTCAGCACAATGTTTGTTCTTTGTATTATTCTTTCAACCTGCTGTAAACAATTTCAATGGCTTCTGGATTTCCCCTTTATATACAAATGAATCCTCAGTGCTGATCCTCCCTTTGACTCTCTGTATCAGTTCTGATGCCAAGTGGAAACAAAACTCCCTTCTGTGTAGTAGCTGTGTGGTCCTGTGGGACCAGTCGTGACAGGGAAGGAAAGGTAGCCCCAAAACCTTGCTGTGCCACCAGCCTTTTAGGAGGGGCAAGCCAGAAGAGTGCAGAAAGTCAAGGTGGAGACTTGATCTTTGAAACCTGTCTGCTGGGCATCAGCTCTGGCAGCCCAGGCAAGGAGAAAAAAACAGGAGAGAGGGTGAATTGCAGCTTGCCCCTTCCACAGCTCTGTATAAAGCCTTTGAACCCTTGCCCTGAGGGGAGCCAGCGTGCCCCTGCGAGGCAGGGGGCTTCTAACAATGTACCCCTTGTGCTGGCTGGCTTCTCCACAGGCTGCAGCATCTTGGATTATCTTGTAAATTGCTTGGTCAGAAGGAACCCTCTTCTGGTGTAAGAGCAATTTCCTACTCCTGTTGCTGGATGGAAGCTGAAATAAAGCAGTTTAATCTTTAGAAAACTATCAACCCTGAAAGAGCTGGGCTATTATTTTAAGTAATGTAATGAGCAAATGCTACTCGGAAATTATTAAAGAACATATTCACACTCCAGACCCTGCTGCCCAATGTGTATTGCTGAAACTTTTCCTGAACCAGGAGGATGCAAGTTAATTTTATTCTGCTAAATTGACAGTGCTGTGGGCAAGATATTTTGCTCTTGCATTTCCATCATCAGGAAATTTGCAGCCAAATACAGGTTATTAGTATAAATGTGGGTGAATGGTGTGAGTGAACATTCATAATGCTCTCTTCATAGAGGTTTGAAATTAGAGTTGGCAGAACAAATTTTTGGCTATATCATTTTTTCCTGGGAATGCTGAACTGTTCACACTTTTGTAGCACTATGCTGAATTCAAATCAGAAGGTTGGTTGTGTTTTTGTTTTTGGGTTTTTGTCGTAATTGAGAAGCTTCTCAGGCATGCAGTGGAAACAGAAAATTGTGCCATACAATAAGCAGTGATTTAAAACTTTTGCATATAACTTTTATGATGTGTACACTCATACACTTCTTGTCCTGGTGGATGTGGAGCAGTGACTTGAAATTTCTTTCCATGTTCACAATTCCTTGACCATAAAGGTGCAAAATCAGCTGCCCTACCCCAAAGATTATATTTGGAGCAGTTCCTCTTTTCTTTATTTTTGTTTTTGTGTGTATACAGTTCTGACTACGGCAGAAAGCTTGAACCTGTAGCAGGGATGTAAGAAACTGTGGATTCAAGCTGATAGCTCAAATGAAAAAGAAGAGGGTAGATTGAACTCAAGATGCTCACCAAGATGTAGGGTTTTCCAACTCTGGTTGGTGGCACTGAGTGCACGCAGACATCCTGGGCAGGCATCAAAGTACTGGGAATGTATCTTGGAATAATTGTGTTGTGGAAGAGAAAGAAATAACTCTAAAACTTCAGATCAATATGTAGGACAGAAAAGTTTAACCAAGTTTCTGAATACAGAATTCTTCTGTACACTCAGTGAAATAAAGTTTTCAGAGGAGCTTCAAGATCCTTTGGAAAGATGGCTGCTGAAAAAAATGGCAAGCAAATTGCTAGCATAAGGTAAAATACAGACAAAATACACAGGCTTGTGTTCTTCCTTCAGAAAAGCACTTTTTTTTCATGTTACAACTTTGTGAAATAACTCCAAAAAACAGTTGCTATAGGCGTTAAGTCACTACTTACATGGTTCTCCCTAGTGTAGATGTTGTTCAGCTGGCAGGAGCTGGAGTACTGAAAGTTGTCTGGATCCTCCTGATGGGCAGGTTTATAAAGCTCACTGTGCTTTTTGTTGCTCAGTAACAGCAGGGGACGGGTGATGAAGGTGGTAGATGAGCTGATCCAGCAGAAGCAGTGTCATTTCTTTGTCTGTACATCACACATGTGCAGTCCTTGTGCAAGGTTTTCTCAAGGAGACAGCTAAAACTGGGGAGATAGCACTACAGCGTGGGAGAAATTGTTTCATAATGGCTGAGACCCTGCTTAAAGAAAGAAAATGCAGATGATTTAGGATATATTTTTTGAGGAAAAAAATCTGATAGTTCTTCCATTTCCCTTTTGCCTTCACCTGTGAAGAAAGAGTTATTGTATTCTAAGATTTTTAGTATTTAGAGCTTGAACTCTCAGCTATAAGGCTAAATCAGGTGACCCAACACTTGTTCTTTTTCCCTCACTTCTTTCCATCAATGCTCCTTGAGTTTGACCATGGAGGTGGAATCAGATTTCATAAGGGAAATGAAAATCTCATTTTCAGACAGATGTTGGATATCAAAACCAGACACATGTTAGAAAGCTTGATCTGATGAGCTATGCATATGGTTTAATTTTTCAGTAGAAAATGTAATTAAATTGTCTGGTGTTCCTGGATTAGCCCATAGTGCTTCATGCTGTAATCTTGCACGAAGATCTTAAGTGTGTGGGTTTGATATTTCTGGTATATGTAAGCTTTTTTGTTGTGAAGGATTCGTATCTGGCTCAATTTATTTACTAAATAACCTTCCTTTTTTCACTGATTGTTAGAGTGGTGTGCTATGTGGTCATAGATAAAGTTATCATCTGTTGTTACTGTGGGAGGAATGCTTTTAAACTTTGATTTCTCCATATATTAATATTTGCTGTGAAGTTTTTTCTAATGGTAGAAGAAAAGAACAATTTTGTGTAGCATACATTTCTTTACTGTATGTTTTTATATGTTTGTTATGAAATTTGGGTTGTACTGATCCCTGGGTACGCCACTTCCTAGGGGAAATCACAGAAGACAATTTCAAACATATTCTTTGTCTTGCTTTTGCTTTTCTTCAGAGGGAAATAATTGTGGGTGAGGGAGAAAGGGAGCAGAGAGGCAAGTTTGTGAGGGAGAAAGTGAGTAAATAAAATACAAAGGGCTACTCTAAGCCTTCAGCTCTGCATGAAGACGTGCAGGTTTTGCGGATCAGCTGTCTGCAAGGCCTGAGATTTTCCCTAGAAACCCTGGAAGTGAGGCATGTAGGGTCTGGCCACGTTAGCCCCGTGGATGTGTAAGAACATTTCCATGCCTGTTTAACAACAGCAGGGCTGGAGCAGCAGCCCAGCACGTGATGGCAACCAAGGTCTGTGTGCTGGGGGTCCCTGGAAGGGGGGCCTCCTGTGCTGCCATGTCTGCCCTGCTGCTGTCAGCCATGCTGGCTCAGGGCAGCAGGAGTGTGTGACACAACACTTGTGTGCCTTCATCCTGCTTGGGTGCACCACTCGTCTTCTCCGGAAAATGGAAATGGCCACCTTTTTCCCATAGGGCAGATGTTTGTCACTTTGTGGTGTTTGGCTACTGTAAGGCTTGTTTGATGTGTATCAGATGGAAAGTGTGCAGAGTGGTTTTCTGACTCCTGGCCAAGGAAAAGCTTGGGTCAGCTGGCATACAGCTTTCTGAGAGCTGGCATACAGCTTCCTAGAGCTGGCAAATGAGCTGTCTGGTCAGCCATGAGGAGCCTGCAGGAGGCAGGGGTGCATTGGTGGGGCATGGTTGGCATGGTGAAGGGTAATACGTGGGTAAGACGTCAGGTAACTGCTGTAGCTATTTAACCTCCCATTCACTTGGGCAATTCCAGCTTGAAGAGCAGCTGGGGAGGCCAAAATAATAGATGTTCAAAGCATGGAGAGTGACTGCAGTGAGGAAAAGGGGATTGCCCACTTTGATATCCCTCAGTCAGAGAGCCCCCAGCAGACAAAAAGGCAAAGACTGTAAACCAGGCTGTATCTGGCTTTGTTTAGGTGGTCACAATCTTTCTAGTGATTTAGCTTCATTATTCAAGGAATAACTTTTTTTTTTTAACCAAATTTTTAATAATATTTTTCTTAATCCCAGGGGTAGATTTCAGATCATCTTGTTTTTCAACCAAAGTTCTTTTGCAGAAATTTAAAGCACAGAATTTCCCTGGAATATTTGCAGGTGCTAATGTTAACTTGTGTACTTAGAAATCAGTATGTAATAATATATCTCATGATAATCTAGCAGCTCGGGAAGTCCATGTGCACTCAAAGACAAGGAGGTGGCCAGCCACTCTGATAATTATCATTTCACAGCCCTTTCAGGCTACAAAGTGAGATTGGTGCAAAAATGCCTTTCAATATGCGATGCCCCAAACCAGTGAGTATTTTTCACTAGAAACACATACAGAAAAAATATTCACCAGTACAACTCATTAACTCATGAATTATCATTTAGATGGAGATAACAAAATCCTGTAAGTGGTGGTCTAAAAACACTTTTGGAATTAAACCACCCTATGTGTAGTCTGTAGCATTTATTTTCTGTCAAGCTGGTTTAGGCTAGGCTGGCAGCCTCTAGTAACGGGTTTCATTTGGCTCTCAGCAAGCTGGCAGGCATCTTACAAGAGGGAAGAATTGGCTGGGCATTCTGTTTCTTTATACCTTTTGGATTCAGCTGTGGTAAGTTGAACTGCCAGAGAGGTTTAGATGGTACCATCCTTATTCAAGGTAATGAAACAAAATCTGTGTGACGGAATGCATTCAAGAGAACTGAGGCAGATGCATATCTTGCTTAGATCTGCATTTTAGATTTATCATCTTTGTTGCCTTCTTGAGTAGCAGTGAAAATTAAATGAAGTGGCAGTGCTGAAGCAATGTGCTCTTACTCATCATCTCTATTCACCCACCTTTTCAGCTCATCTCTTCTCTCCCTTTTTTCCCCCTTTTTTTTTTCCTGGTGACACTTTAGCACATGCTGTGAACATATGCCAAAATGCTCATTCTTAAAAGCTGCCTTCATTCATTTTGAGCTGTTATCAAGAGCTTTGTCTGCTTCGTGGGTAAATTGCACAGCACTGAATCAATGTCCTCTTGTACTGGAAACCAGACGATTCTGACAAACTCTGTTGCATTCACAGGGAGTGAGTGAAGAGATGGCTCAGCTCATGCAGAATGCAGGGATCAAAACACCTTCTGCCTCTCAACTGAGGCGGTGACACAAACGTGACTGCTGATCCTAAACCAAAAAAAAATTAGAAATCTTTGCTTGATGCAAGTTACTTTGTATGCTTGATAGATATTCCAGCATTACAGATGACAGTTTTTGGAGCATAAGCTCCTGTGTTCTTCATCAAGGTGATTTTCAGATCGTGTATTATTTTGGCTCTACACTTGTTTTAAATTCTCCTTAATGTAATTTTAGCTGTAGCATGAATGTACTTAAAGCCGAATATTCTCCTTGACAGGAAACCTCAGATGAATAAACCAGACCTGTTGTGTAATTAAAGAGTTTCTTTGGGATTTGGCTTCATTTCAGTTTTTAAAATGTTGTTCAATTTGTTCCAGAAGTAAAGTGAACTTGTTTTTTTCAGAACCTGCTCATAGTTGCTGGTGGTCGGAGCTATAATAAATTGAATTCCTTCCTAATAAATTGAATTCCTTCTTAATTTAAATGTGTTGTAAATATGTAAACTAAGCTATAGTCTGCATTGACAGGCATTGACAATACAAAGTGATAGTACCTTTCCAAAGAAAATTGTCTTTTTAATTACATAGAATAAGAGCAACTACTCCTTTCCATTGCAGATACACAAATGTTGGGAACTGTTTGAGTGACAGATTCTGCAGTAATTTGAGTACAATACTTTAGTAGATATAAGTTGAGGGAAAGGGGAGAAGGGGAAAAAATACAGGCTCTGCTAGAAACTACATATATATTCTGCAAGCAAATGAGATACAAGCTTTGAAACAATAAGCTGCTCTATAATGCACAGACGGTCTTTCAGGATACCAAGCCCCATCTCTGAAGTCTCTCTACACATTGACAAAAATGTCTAACTCAATGAAATAAGTTTATTCTGCCTCATGTAAAGCCCTGTTAAGCTACTGAGAAATAACTGAGCTGCTGACTCAGTCATTGTTCCTGTTTTTTACAACTCCTCCCATTCAGTTAATTAAAAAACCTGTTCCTGAGCAGGAAACAAAAGCACTTCTTATACAGAATTGATCTATGTGCATTTTAAAGATTTCCACTGAGTGAATGCACTTTTTCTTTAGCTTTGTTCACTGCAGCACAAGTGGCTGCCAGGGGCACTGCTGTGGATGTGACTGCCCTCCCTGGGTGGAGGACACACCGTCCTACACTTGGGCTGGGGTGTGCTGCCCATGGGACAGGGTCAGAACCTGACAGGCACAAAAGAATACTCAGTGAGCAAGAAGGCACTGAATGGTGCTCAAGTCAGGCCATAGAAATGGGGATTCTTACGTGGGTGTAGCAGGAGGAAAAAGATCTGCCAGCAAAAGAGCAGAAAGTGTAAAGGATGGTCGGTTTGCAGTTGAAGAAAGTGTTTTGCACTGTGGCAGAAACATTAAGAGATTGAGTTTTGGTGAGTGTGGGCTTTGAAGCTTTTGCCAAATAAATAAAAGCTGTTAGTAAGGCAAAGTTAATGATTAAGCTCAGAGGTTGCTGCTGTTAGTCTAGTGAAAGTTTTGATTTACCAAGAAATAGAATAATGTGTATGAACTTGTTTGGAAAAGCTTCTTTCAGTTTGCAAATTTATTTTTTAAAAGATGGAAACCAAATCCAAAAAGCTGTCTGGTGTAAATCCACAACTTGCTTGTGGTTAGGATCCCTGGAATCCATATTGTGGTAAAAATGTGCTTCTGCACATCTTAAATCTCTCCCTATAACTGCAATCTCTCCAGTTTTTTAATCAAAGTGAAATGATAGGATTCAGAGCAGGCCTGACACAGAGGCTGGAACCTGCTTGTTTCTAATTTAGAGAAGTTGGCTTTCTCCAATGCAATCAAATTTTGGTCTCCTAAAATTATTAACCCTGTTTTCAAACTCATCTGTTTCTCTAAGAATGAAGCCTCTTCCATCTGTCACTATAACATTTTTCTCTTTTGCCACAGGTGAACACAGGGGTTTTTTGAGTGCTGTCTGGCTTTTATCTTTTTGTCAGTGCAAAAAATCCTTTTCATCTTTTTGAACAAGTTTAGACCCTGGAAGAAACAGTTCCACTAGAACTGCACTGAACTCAGGTCCTGAAATATTGCGGCCCTCAGAAAATACTCCAGTTTCTTTCATTGACACTGCATTTGCACAAGAAACTGAAGTTCACTATTTAGCAAACAAAATGGCAAGAGTGAAAGGGAAAGAACGGGGTTTTTTTCCTATGTGGATTTTCTGTGAGGAGGCATCTGCTGAGGCAAGGGAAAGATGGCTTTTTGTTTCTGTACTCATAACTACTTGGAGGCATGCAGTTTATGTTGCTGGTGCAGGCATCAGCCCACGGTAACAGATTTTGTTACTGTGTTTTCTCCAAATTATTAATTGCAGATTTGTCTTTAAATAAAAGAAAAAGGAATTTTCTCTGTCAGCATTGAGGAAGAAACCTTACACATTCATAATTTCTTGTGAAATCAGTTTTAATAAAGTGAGTAATCCATGGTATAAAGGCAGAATATTTGGATGCAGCTGTAATGTAAAATCCCAGCATGCTTGGCTAACTTTTAACAGGTATTCTAATGTAGTCTGTTTGAGCCTGCTTGAAACTAGTTATACTAATTTCAAATGTTAATCAGGAGTTTGTTCTGTTACTCTCATATCTACTTCTGTGCTTTAATTGAATGTTACTCTATTGTAGATAACCGTGTTCTTTTAATGTATGTATATCTTGGGATGAGTGTATACTGATGATCTGGGAGGAGATCACCTAGTTAAGACTAGATCCAAAGCCAGGTTAGGTCTGTATTGCCTCTTATTTTTAAGGGTATGTGATGTCTTTCACTAAAATAGAAAAATCTATGGGCAGAGCAGTGTAAGGTTCTGTAAATGGTCTTATTTGCCACCCAGTGCAAGGTTTGGTGTTTGGTATGCTTTGACATATTTAAACCAGATCTCTGCTCCTTTAGGATTGGTTTTCAGTACCAAATCAGTGTTAATGTGTAAGTGAAAGCAATATATTAACTTAGTGAGGCGAGAGTTTCTAAATGTGGTAAGAACTGTAACCGTAAACTTTTTCACCTTTGGTTCTGCCTCGTTTTGTTTTCCGGTGGATTTTGCTAGAGGCTTCCTCTAAGTGATAAGTTGTCTTTACCTTCTTATCAAAGTTTTATCTCTTGTGGCTGGCAGTTCCATCAGATGTTCTCACAAGGATCCTGGACGCTGCTTTAGTAGGTCAGAGCCATGAGCTTTCAGTGACTATTAAACATTGTCATAACTGAGATCTGCATGGACATTGTCCACTCCTGCACCAAGGCCATGGTGCTCATACTCTGACAAGGAAAGCTTTTGCCATTGGGCAGCTGGTGTTAAATGTAGTCCTCTCAGTACTGTTTCGTGCGAGCTCTGGGTTGGTCTAGTTGAGCTTTCTGTACCTTCTTTCTCTTTCTCTCAATCTCTTAACAGGAAACGTACCACAGCTTTTGTTAACAGTAATTAGGAAAGTCAGACGGTGTGGTGCTCATCAGAGTCCTCTGCATGGTCAATTGAGTGTGTGAACTAACACGCTGCTTATGGAACTTATTCTTCATGTCTGTTGGAAGCACATGGGAAAGGAAGAAAATTATGCTAATTACAGGTTAGATCAATGATAACCCAGTAAGTTATATCTAGTTAACTTACAGTCCAGACACTCAAAACATGTGACCCTGTAAAATGGAACATTTCATTGTGGTAATCTTGTATTTGTGATGATAATAACTTATGAAACAAAGGTTGGAGGTTAGTCTTGTTTTCCCTGTCTGTCTTTTTACATCATCTGTAACCTAAAATTCCCTCTCTTGCAATATCTGTGAGTTAAATCCGCTTTAAGCTATCATCAGTCACCATTTGAACTGATTTTTCTTTGTTATGCTGCCAACAGAGTCTTTTCTTTTTTTTTGTTATTCTACTTACGAATCATAAAAGTAAGATAAGACAAAAGAGAATGCTAGGCTATACCATCCTCTTTGCTTTGCCAGCATAGGATTAGAGGGTTTGATTAGCAAGCATTGCGTTGCTGTGTGGGAAACTTGGTTGGATTCCCTTCCTTGATCTCTCAGATGGTGTCTGTGCATACGCACAGGTGATGTGTCAGTGGGCTGATGCTCTGCTTCGACATGTCTCACCAGGCTGTGATGCCTGACTCATTCTCTCTTGCTTGATTGGGTATTTGTGCCACAGACATGACACAGTGAGGAATAAAGGCATTCAAGGCTTCAGAGTCTTCATAATATTTCCAAGAAGTAAAACTATTCATTCTGAAGGGCTCCTTCCCTATGAAATGTTACACAATATCTGCTGACTGAATGTGCCATTGTGCCTTGCCCTCTGCTTTGCAGTGCCGTAAGTTTAGCTCCAGTACACTTGATGAATTCTACTTGTGTCATGTTTACTTAGATCTGCTTCTAGTTCATGTTCCATGTGTTTTTTTAATACATTCCCAAAATTTCTGGAAGATTGGGTATTGATTGGGACACAGGAGGTCCTCTTCTTCACCTGTCTCCTCAAGCAAAAGTAGTGACAAACCGTTATTAAAAAAACAGAAGGAATATTTTGGTTTCTTTAATAGCTATTTCAAGGTGATTATGCCTTACGAATCAATCGTAGCATTTCTAGTTTGTGTCCCAGTTGTCATCCTTTGGAACCTGTACACCAAAGATATACTTGTGTATTTTCCTGTTGTACTCTCCACCCTTTTATAGTTTCCTGTATGCTTTCAGCAGGCTACAGTATGAAAATAAACAAAGAAGCTCTCATGAATAGCTCCAAAAAATATCTTCTCTGCCCCCAAGCCATTTTTTGCATAGCTCTCAGAAGCTGTCAGTGTGGCAGATAAGGATGAACCTGTGCCGTTGGGTTATCTTGCTCTTTCTTTGACTGAGGGGTTGAACTTACCATGGCACTGCATCCATGTTAGTTTGCTGCCACATCCCAACCTGAGATGAAATCAGTAGCTCCTTCAGTGGAGAGTCCAGAGATAACAGCAGGTGATTGACTTTCCTGTCTTCCCTGTGGGCAGTGAGCCTGCCTGCACTAGTCTGTTGTTGCACTACTGTCTGCTCCTGCTGTTAAAAGCAGCATTCTGTAATTCCATTTACACTTGCAATTTCTCTCTTTGCAGTGGGGCTCTGCTGCTCCAGAGGACCTGAGTGTGCCTGCACTCTTCTCTCCTCTGAAGAGCTGGGAACAAACACTCATTTTCAACAAGCTGGAAGATGACAAAAGTGATGAGAGGCATTTGTTTCCTACTCAGCATTACTTCTGCATGTCTGTCAAACCCTTTCACCTTGGCTTAATGATAGGTCCCTGAAAGAGCTTCAGTATTAATTTCACATCGTGGTCCCAATTAGCCACAGGATAGCCATCAAAAGACTGTGATGGGCTCTTCTTCTGTTCTTCCTTTTCTCAGGTCTAGACTTGCAACAACAAAATGCAACATTTAGGTTCTATGCAAAGACATGTTGGCAAATGTCAATTTAAATAAAAGGTTGACCATTTTTTTAAATTGCAGGTAGGCTGAAGTGTTATGATTATCACTTAATCTATTATTTTAGAGTCTTTGATTTGCCATGCTTGCTCTTTACTGGCTGCATTGTCTAAGGATTAGTTAGGGATGAAATAGCTCTACCATATGATCTAGTTGATGGGCTTGACAGGGGAGACCATAAACTGAGATTTCCTTCCATCGTTCCCCACTAAAATGAATTTATATCTCTATCAGGAACTGAGGAGAGTTGTGTACACAATCAGATAAAGACTGTATAGGTCCATCTACGAACTAGCTGTGCTGAAGTGTACTTTTGGCTTATGCTCTTCCACTCTGCCCAGTTATATCAAGAATCATCATTTTGTGAAGAAAAGCAAAGCAATTTGCTATCAGTTTTATGCACAGGAATGCTGAAAAATGTAGGCAACAACTGTCTTTTTCCAAAATTACATTATTCTGGCAGGTAGAGCCTTTCCTTTTTTAGTAGCTCTGCTGGTTTTTGAAATACTAAAATGCAGTCTGCAGTCAACAAATAATATGAAACACAAACCTCTGCAGTACTTTTGCTATCCTGCTGTGCTGTCTGCACATTCTTGAGAAGCGCTGGGTCTTGCCTACAGTCTCACAGAGAGCTGTGAGACTTACTAAATAATCAAAGCTGCTCAAAGACAATACAGCTCCCGCCTCCTTGGAGAAACATTTAGCAGCTAACGCAGTTGAGCAGATGTTTCAATGACCTTCCATGTCTCCTATTGATGACATGCATTTTTTTTTTAACAGAATTCCTTTTTCCAGATTTTCTTTTTGTTGTATGAGCATAAATGTTCTCTCATCCTTTTATATAAATGAAAACTTGACTGTTTGTTCAGCCTGTGAACGCCTGCCATAGATAAAGATTGCCTGGGTCTAGGCACAGTGCAGACACTGTACAGAATGAATGTTTCTGTTTTGGAAACATTCTGGACTGTTGGAAACTGCTGGACTATTTGCTGGTAAGGAGTAAGTCACTGTGAAAACCAGAGGATCTTACATCACAGAAATAGCCTATATGAGCAGGGTTGGAGTTAGAGACTTGTAAGCCTGCAAGAACCTAAGCAGTGGAAGCAGCGGAAGTTGGGACAGAAAGGGCTGATTAATGCCCCTGCTCAGAGCCATTGCAGGGCCAATCTGGCAAGAAGGAAGATGGACTGATCTTCCTGCTCCTAATGAGTTTTAATAAATGCCTTCATAAACTGGAGAATAAGCCCTGGTTTAGGTCCTTCCTTGCCTTTTTAGCTTCCAGACTCATTTCCACCAGTAGTGGATTTACTGTCTTTGCTGTAAGTACCTTCAGAGAGAAATAAGAATTCATAATCTACAGAGATAATATATACTAGGATGAAACTGTTCCAGTACTGTGCCTGCCAAAGGCCAGACAGAAAGATAAAGAGATATAAAGCTTGCAGTAGTTGTTCATTTCTCCCTTGCGTTTGGCTGCAAAGGAATAACCATACCTGCTCAGTGGACCATACAGGTATTATAAATCTTTGCTCTTTCTGAACCTTCACTGATTTACTACAGAAAAATTTCATTATTCTTTTTGTGCTAGTGAGAAAGAGAGGGGGGAGAGTTTCTATAAAAGTATAGTTTTAGCTTTAGATTTGCTTTATTTTTTTGTTAAGTTCCTAATTAACACCCAATGAAAGTGCCCTGTGGTTTGTTCAAGCTTACTGTCGATTTTGTAAAGTACCCCAATGAAATTGTGCTTCTTGCAAAGTGTAATAAAATTGCACTTTAATGGGCAGTCAAGCCATACTTATGTCTGTTAAACTTGTATTTCAGCTGTGCTTTGGTTTTTTTATGGCAGCTTGAATAGAGACCAGGGAGAAACATAGTAAGAAATTGTCTGCTTCCTCCCAGTCACTTAGTTAGTTACTTGACAGCTGGTTCAAAAATGTATTGTAAGCTCCTCTTCAGCCCCTCTTTCTCTCCTTCCAGTAAAAAGGTCTGCTTTTTTCAATGAGGAAATATTTTTTTAAACCATCTACAGAAAATCTTGAGTTATAAACTCATCTTTTTCAAGGAAGAGGCATTTTAACATCTAGCCCGACAGCTTCCATGCACGGCATACTTCTTGATTTCGTAACAGGCAGAGATTAATGCTGCCCTTCTATTCTGTGCTTTGGGATCTGTGTGTACTCCTCTGTCGTCAACCTCCTCGTGAACTGCTGCTTATTAGCAGTGAGGGCACAGACGGCTTTGTGTTTGTGAGGCTCAGCTGAAGGACGGGGAGGATGGCACAGATAGCGACACAGACAGCTCTGAGCGTCGCTTTGTACCGAAGCAAAGCTCCCAATGATGATTTTTTTTCTTTCTTTTATTTTTTCCTTTTTTTTTTTTTTTTTTTGCAGGAATGTGTAATTCTACAGCAAAGAGAAGACTCTGCTCCCAGTTGCACACAGCCTAAAGTGTTTGTTCTGTGCTGAGGAATTTGGGTCTTCTTTTGTAGAACTTTGGGTTGCAAGGAGTAACTGGTCTTGTCTTGCCACCAGATTGACTGTTGTTAAATACATAACAGTCATGGAAAAATAGTGTTATTATGCTTCCAAACAGAGTAACTAGAGAACCTAGAATTAAAGACCACTGTCTCATTCAAAGGGCTGGATGAGTATTGTTCATATCATGTATTACCATTCAGTATTTTGTTTTCCTTCTTCGTTCATCTAAATTCAGGCTTTGTTACTGTGTCCAACTCAGTTCCCACTCTGAAGTGAGAGTTCCCAATTTCTTTCTGAACTAGCAAAATTTTATCACTGCAATATATCACAGTTTCAAAAAGCTATGTAGCTTCCATGCAATATCACATTCACCTCCATTCTGTGCATAAACACGGCGTGTTAATTCAGAAGTAATTCTACTGAGTTTAGATCTTTCTGAGATTACTTAAACTTGCTGTGGTTTGGTTTTTTTTTTTGTCATTATAAACTGTAATCACAGCTTGTCTCAAATGGTAGCCACAGCCAGGAAGGCTGCAAATCAGACCCCTGGATCCCAAACTGGGCAATCAGTTAGGTTTGCATCCCAATGTCTGTGTTGGTGGTCAAAAAGTATAACAATTGAGACGTAGGCACAGCCTTGGGTCAGCCCATGGTGAAGGAACACACTGTGACATCTGTTCAATTTAAGACAATCTTGCCCTTAGTGACTGTCTGAAGTGCAGATACGGGCTCTGTGCTCTAGAGCAGTGTTTTTTCTGTGTTGTCCAGTGCTCCCTGGTGCAGCTCATAGTCTCTGCTGCTGGCACATCTTGACTCCATACAGGAGGGCACCTGACTTCACTCAGCTCCCCACACTCCTGAGTTTCTTTTGCAGGAAAGTGGGGTGCCTGTGAGGGAAAGGACCTGTGCAGCTGGGGAATGCATCTTCCTCTTGCTAAGGCTGTGGCTGACAGGGAAATCCTGAAAACAGGACTTGCATGGTGTATGGCAGACTGGAAATTAAAAAGCTCAGCTCTCTCTTCAACTCCCCATGTCTGTGCCTTGGCAGCAGTCACAATGCACTTTCCAGCAACAGTTAATTGAGCAGCTTCCTGCTAATTGTTCAGATTCCCCTAGCCCAAAGGTGTTGGCTACCTGGCCTCTCTATTGCTTTGCACCAAAAGGGGCTCAAAGCAGACAGGGTGAGAAATTCAGCTTTAATATGCTGGCATGTTTTTATTGAGTATGTGAAGTATTTTTCCAAATGCTTGTCTGTTGTCAGGTTTTCTGTGGCTGCCCATACTGTCTGCCAGGTGTCACTTAATCACTCCTACAATTTGTAGTCTTAATCCCAGAGGTAGTTTAAAGTTTGTGGAAAAAGAGATTGCCAAAATTTTTCAAGATCAGAGGGTATGTCCACAATGAAAGTTTTAGATACCTTCAGTAAGCAATTAAATTTACTGGGAAGAAAACCTCTAGAGCTACTAAGCCCAAAACCTCTTCCCTGCTCTGGGCATCCTTCAGCCGAGAGCTGTGAAGGAGATTCTGGGTGGCATTGCTAATTGTGCTTTAAGTCCAACCTCCTTACACAGCTGTCGCTTACTCCTTTCTAAGGTGGAATGCTGCACAATGCAGAACTTTGGTCTGACCCAGAGAAGCCATTCGTGGTGTATTACACTATAGGAAGGGTCAGACCAAAGGTCCTGCTGCTTCTACCCCAGTGCTGGTCTCCAAAGTACATGAATTGTCTTGATTGAACTTCAAATCATAGTGTGTCCTGAAGCAGAGGCAAAGTTGGGAAAACTCAACAGATTTAGGAAGTGTGGTGAAGGTTATTGAGCACTGGAAAAACAGAGTCCTGCAGTGAGAAGTGCCAACATCTGTAGTTACCCTGCTGGTACTACTTCAAAGTTACCATGATCACTTTAGAAAGACAAAACATATGGAAATGTAAAAGGAAGTTCCTCTGCCTTGCAAGCTGATATTCAGGGTTACAGCCACATACAACCAGGTGTGCCCCTGGCAGCAGGTGCTGGGGATGGGCAGTGGAGCTGAGCCTCTTGCTCTGGCACCTCTCCTGGTGGGGGAATGTGGGTGTGGGTGGGTACAGATGTGTGCACTTACCTGGCAGGGAGGTTGGACAGCTCTCTCTCACGGTGCTTGCTAGTGTGCATTCATTTCCGCCTCTGCTGTTATGTGGCCTGAAATAGTTCAGTGTGGGTGAATTCTCCAAAAGTGTCACAGAAGCCTGATGGGATGTAAAGGGGCAGCAGGGTGTTGAGCACAAGAATGCTGAAGGAGTGAGGAAATATTTCTGTAGGTGGCTGACATCCTCATGTACTGGATGTATTTTAATGAAGTTGAGCACTGTAACAATAATCCAGTGTCTGCATGCATTGCAAATTTTAAAATGTGATTTACCGGAGGTAAAATGTGATTTACAGGAGGTGCACTAACCATAGATTTTACTCAATCTTTTTCTCATTTTCTAGAGTTGTTTCTTACATTGAGTCTAGCTGAGACTCTTGCCTGTAACTTAGTAGTAGTTACCATTTCTAAATTTGGAAAGATAACTCCACTGATTTTAAGCTTAAGTCATGAAAACAGTAAACTGTCTACATTTCTTATGAAAACTTTTCTTAAGAAAACTTATCTCTGTATGTATAAAATAAAGTTTTCAAACATTGTGTTTGTAGTGCACATAGGTGATTGATGTGCCTGGCTGTCCCTGCCAGGGCTGCCTGGGGTGGCTCCCTCCATGTTAGTTCTTGCCTTTTAAAAAACATAGGAAATTGCCAAAGTTTTCATGCTGGAGGGAGATAAGGTTAGCAAGAAACACCTTTTTCTCATGCTCCTCTGAAGGGAGACACCTTCAAAAGAGTTTTAAATGTGTGTGGTTTAATGTCTTATGTTAGCTGTAGTTCTCAAAGGGTTTAGTTTATGATTAAGGAAAGTTAGATGCTGTTCCACTCTTAGGGAAGCCCAGAGGTAAAAAGGTCTTAGCCTACCATTTTTAATAGCTGTTTGATGATGCTAAAAACAAACCCAAACCCCTTATGTTTATTGTTTTGGGGGTATGTAGTAATGGGTGTGTTTTCTTTCTGTAGAACTTTTAATATTAAAGGCCCAAAAGTGTTATCTGTGCAGATACTATGACACTGAATTAAGTACACAAATGCAAATGCCTCCATAATTATTTACTATTTCTAGAGAGCATGTGATAAAACTATCTTTTTTAATTTCACTTTGGCTGCCACACGTTCTTTTCATTCCAACCCAGTGAAACTGGGTGTCTTTCATGGCAGGTTCAGGAGACTCTACAGTCTTTCGTCTTCTTGTTAGGTTGCTAATAACTGGAAAAATTGACCGAGCAAAGTGGTGAAGAAGTTGAGCCAGCAGTTGCCACAGTGACAGTTGTCCAGTATAAATATCTTACAATTCTTCTGTTTATCATCTGTTTTCAGGGCAGTTTAAGCTGCTGGAACAAGACCGAGATATTAAGGAGCCAGTGCAGTATTTTAACAGTGTGGAGGAGGTGGCTAAAGCATTTCCTGAACGAGTTTACGTCATGGAGGAAATAACATTCAACGTTAAGGTAGTCCCTGAATAAATATTTATCTCTGTCTAAATGATTAACTGTTACAACCTTTATATACATGGCAAGTGAGCAATGGTGCTGAGTGGGAAGTGTGATTTTTGAGACAAATGAGCCTTTAGTGTTCCATATTCAGTGATGGTGCTCTTTGGGATCATTTTTGCAGTCTTAAATCAACATGTCCTCTAAGGGCTCTCCTGCCCTATGGCACTTTGGGGAGCAATCCTGATGATCCATTCAATAATTCATCTAATTAGGATGCTCCTGCCAGATTTTAAACAAATGTTGTTTGTTGCCCCCTTTCTCCTCCCCCTCCAGCAGTCTGAATTTCATTCTCTACTAAGCAGCAGCTGCTCAAATCCCTCTCCAGAAAGCCTCATTCTCAGAGAGCACACGGGGTGAAATGATGGGGTTGCTTGTCTCAAAATTACTGCAGCTAAATAGCATTGTGAATAAAACAACAACAGCAAAAAAAGACACAGTTGTTCTCTGTGTGCATGTGTGTGTGTTTGCATGTGCAGAGCTTTTGGGCTCATCAAAGGGTCACTGATCCCATGAGATCACCAAACACACTGCAGTGCAGTGGCATGAAACAGTGAAGGCACAACTTGTTCTTCTTTCTCCTACCTACATGTGTGACACAGCACAAGGTAGGTCAGCTCTGCCTTGAGAGCAGAGTGGTCTTCAGGCTCTTCTGGTTTGTTTGAGCAGCAACACCTTTTCAGACTGGCAGAAGAGCATCCTAGAGCTGGGGTGCAATGGTGTAGATCCATATTGGGTACCCTAGAGGGAAAACTGGAATAAACCAGTGTAGAGTTTCCTGGTCCTATGTGTATCAAGATGGGCTTTGTATAACAACCTTTTACTTTAAGTAGCAACCTACTGGTTTCATTTGTGCTCTGCATTAACCTGAGCCTGTAAACCAGAGGCTTTCATGAATGACAGCTGCATGAGAGAGTTGGAACACTTCTTTATCTTTAGGCAAGGGAACAAGAAAATTTCATTTTTGCTCAGAAAAAATCCTTGGGACTGCTAGCCTTATCCAGTGCTGTGCTGTTATTTCTCATTTGATCAATGACCAAAACAAGAGAATGGTGTAGTAGAATGTGCAGCTTTGATTTTCTAGTGAGAAACATATTTGTCTACAGGCTTGTTTAAACATAACATGCCATATCTTGAGTTTAATATGAGTGTTTTTATAAATCTTTGTCATATGTAGCAAACTGAGAAATAAGCATAGCTTACTGTTAGATATCAAATCCATTTTTTAAAGGTTTTGTAGTGATACTCCTTAATGTAAATAACAGTAGTAATAATCCAGGTTTAACCTAGTTACACAGTTATCTTGGCAGTATTCCTCCTGGCAGTTTTTCCAGTTTCATAGAAGTCTATTCCAAGGTTATCATCTTCCAAAAAATAAATGAACTTAGCAGGATTTATTAAAGTGTTTAATAACCCTTTACATGCAAGAGAATTATGTACGCTAAAATTTTAATATAGGAGAGATTCTATCAAGCTGATTAGAGCAAAGGGAGGAATACTAAGTACAGTTGATTTCTGTCCAATGCAGCATGCCTGTTTAAATTCAGAAGAGAGTATCAGAAAGTAGCTAATCCGATATAAAAAGAAAAAAATGCCTAAAATATCTGATGAAGCACTTAAGATGAGAAGGAGCTCTGAAGTCTGGGAATTCTTTCTTGTTCCAAACACTCAAGTCTTCAGTGGATAACTTTTGAAGAATGAGCCTGTAGAATTACAAGGTGACCAGACAGTCACTGCGTGCTTTTGTCTGTGCCTGCATGTGCCAGTACACCACTGTTATGGTTCCACTTGGTGTTAACTTTGCTCCTGTGCAAAAAACCTTGGCTGCTCCATCAGGATTTCACAGCTACAGCTGTCATTCAGCAAACTGTAGCAGGCTGCGAGATCTTTTCCAAGGGGCTTAATTTTATTTTGTGTCTTCTAATAGTGGTTGAAGGGAAAAATCAGCCACCTTATCCTGGGTAGGCAGGGGAGATGGTTCTCCCTTCCTTCCCCGTGGTTTTGCAGCTGGACAGGCTTTCTGGGCAGTGTCCTGAGGGAGGGGGTTGAGGCCCTGCCAGGTATTTGAAGGATGGCTTGAAATACATGCCAGCAAGTGCAGCTAGGAGGGAAAGGTGGTATCACTTTTCACAGAATAGCAAGCAAAAATTTTAGGTTAACTAGAACTTCTATGATGGCTAAAAGTACTTAGTAACTTCTCTGTCCATATGTGCTGCACTTGGATACCCAGTTGGTTGTCTCAAGCAGTGGCCAGCAGCGTCTACAGGCACAGCAATTTAGAGCATCCTGGGGATAAGTGAATTTCACTCAGCCAATAGTTTAATCTGTTCCTGATCAAAAATTAGAGGCATTCTGTCCTTCCTCCACTGACCAGATAGGTAAGAACCTTTTTTGTATTAATATTCAGTGCATAATTGAAGAAAATTCTGCTTATGTTACAGCATTACGGTATGAAGATGAGAATTTTTTGATTCTCTATTACTAGCAAC
Organism: Lichenostomus cassidix; assembly: GCF_008360975.1. Classification (NCBI taxonomy): domain Eukaryota; kingdom Metazoa; phylum Chordata; class Aves; order Passeriformes; family Meliphagidae; genus Lichenostomus; species Lichenostomus cassidix. The sequence goes on along the minus strand of NC_139482.1, from coordinate 108,467,279 downwards.
AAAATACTGAGAAGGTTGAGCTACCCCAGGGCCCTATCTTTTGCTGAAGCCACCGCAGTAAATTTCTGCTCCCAACTGCTCTGGTCCCATACAGATGACAGTGTGTACAAACACCCAGAAAGCTATTTGCACTAAGACTTCAAAGCAAAACAAGGAACAAAACCCTCACATCATACTGAATTCACAAAAAATTCTCTTTAAAAAAGCAACAGTATTGTCTGATAGACTGAACATTGGACAAGCCATGAATTCCTTCACTTTAAAACCAGCCCACTTAGTGTTGCAGGACCCTTCAGATCTTCCAGAAAACATTTTTGTCCTGAAGACATCACTTGGTCTCTCTGGTGAGTCTAGGAAGTTGTTTGCAGACACTTTCCAGAATGGAGAGGTGGGTTAGTGAGTTAGTCCTATAATGGTTCTTTTCTTACCTATTGAAGACATTGTGTGACTGATGTGAACTTTTGATACCTGATTTGTTGAGGTTTTTTTTATGTAATTTGTCTTTTCACAGTGATATAACTGTGTTGGCCCATACAGTGTACATTTTGGCAGAAAGAAATCTGTAGTGAAAACTTCACTCTTTTTCTTTTTTTGTTGGGTTTTTTTTGGCAGATGTTAATGCAGCACAGTGGAGCAAAATTAATCTCCTGATTGTAATTCTCATGCCTCTGATAAACTCACCCCAAGTTGCCACAAAGCACATATATAGAAGGTTGTAACCTATGGTGGCATTCTTAAGTGCTGCAGTAGTAACTTCCTTGAAATTAGGTGGTATGTAGGTTTTGGCTCCTGATTTTCGTGCAATTCATAGCAGTTCACCTCAAGAATTAGTGCTTTAGTGGCCTAGTGTCTTGATGCCAGCCTTAGGAAGCTGCAAGACTCAGCTCCAAGAGGTTTAGGTTTTATCTTCTTCTCCTCTGCCCCCAGTACATCCAGGCTTGACATCTTGGTATCTTGCATTGGCAGTGCAGTGCTGTGGTTGCCTCTTTTCCTCCTGGAAAAAGGTAGTGGCTTGAGTGAGGGAGAAGCAAAGGAAGCAGAGCTGCTGCTGTGTGCCTACATTGAGGTACCTGTGGGAAGGGACGTGCTCCAAAAGGAGCTTGGATGGCAAACGTCACTGCCTCGGTGGCTCCTGACGTCCCACATAAAGAGACACCCCATGTTACAGCTTGTGGTGTTACCTGCCACATTTGGAGTTGGTTTTACAGTTTTGATTTATTTGAGATATGCTTAAAGAGCACTGAAGCCAGCTGTTAATGTAGCAATTAGGCAAAGTTCTTCTTATTCCAGAGGGAAATACATGTATGCTAACATGAAGACTTTTACTTGCTGATTACTTGCTGGGAAACAGACATTTATAAAAGAAAAATGGGATACTGTCTCACTGAATTTAGCCAACTCCATTGAAAAGTTTGCTTTTGTTTTTTTCCTGCTAACACCTCTTCTGAAGACTCTGTTTTACATTTTAAAAAATCTTTTTCCATTTTTGTGACCTGTAAAAAATATATATCCAGTATATATTATCTGTTAAATATATATGTAGTGCTATGATTTGTCCCTTGGCTCTAATAGTAAAAGCCATGTGCTGTAGCTATGAATCAGAGACCTCACAGTTACAAAGAGCTCTACCAGAAAAAAAACCCTAAAAATCCTAATTGCATTTTTAAAGTGAATGCAATGCTTGCATTACTGTAATAAAATCTAGCAGGAATACCAATAAAGGTGTTCTTATGTGTCCAAGTGATTAAAGACTTCTGCTTTGAACTATAACAAATTAGAACAATTAGAGTACAAGACAGCTTATTGACTCAGATGTTATCAAAAATCTATTACTCTGAGTTAGCCTTTTCTTAAGCAAATAGAAGAGTATACCTGAACTTTCCCAAAAGAACGTTTCCTAAATAATCATTCATGACTTTCCTGATGCCTGTCTTCTGCAGGAGTTACAGTTGGCTTTTCAATGTTACTGAAATTGTGAGAGTCTTAAAATATAAAATATTATAGTGACTTAACCCACTGCTGTTTTGTTTGGTAAGGTGTACCAAAAGCCTCTAACCTTTCTGGCCAGCATCCTGGCATCAGTGGGGAACAGATAGTATGGATCAACATCTGGCAGTGGGGAAGGAGAAGGCAAGTACAACGGGGAGGAAGTTCTGGGTCTGTGGGCCTTCTGCATTCATTGTTCACTTTGAACATCTGCTAGTGATTCCTACATGGCTTTGGATGGTAGTGTGGCAAACACTGCCTCTTTCACAAAGCTGGGAGCACTGATTATTCTCACCTGTCACCAATGAAAACTGGCTGGGAAGAGAAAAAGGGGTGAGTGCAAAGTAAAACCACAGGAGTTGTTCTTAAGATGCATGAAACATTATTGTTAAAATGTATAAAGCCCTCCTTGGATATGTGATGCAGCTGAGTGAAAGTTTCTTGTACGCTTTCTGCCTTCTGTAGCATTGCTTGTTCTCTGGAATTATGACGAGACTTTAAGAGTTTGCTCCAAAAATGTATGATTAATTCTGCTCCAGTCTGTGATCCAGACCACCTTAACTCTGCCACTCTGCACTGCTGTCTTCTGTCCATCATATACCATTTTATCTGCTGTGTCATGTTTGCCTGCTGGGACCTGCCATGAGCAGGTCCAAGTGTCTGAAATAGTGTAGGGCTCTGCTACACCCCACCAGCAATCACATAGCAAGAAGCAAAAGGAGCCCAGGGAATGCTCTCAGCAGAGCTGTGAAGGAGTGTAGGGGGTGCTTGAAGATGCAAATCCTGCTGGGTCAGTGCTGAAAGCTTAGAGGGTAGAGGAGGGAGATGGTCTGGTGTGGGGCTACTCATTCTGCCTTCCAGGAATAATTTATGATATGCACTTTCATGTTGTCTATAAGTGCACTATTTGGCATAGAACCATAGAATCATTTAGGTCAGAAAAGACCTTTGAGATCATCAAGTCCATCCATTAACCCAGCACTGCCAAGTCCGCCAGTAAACTATGTCCCTAAGTGCCACGTCTTCACGTATTATAACTGCTTCTCAGAGGGCTGACACAACCACTTTCCTGGGTAGCCTGTTCCAATGAATGACAACCCTTCTGGTAAAGAAATTTTTCCTGATATCCAATCTAAACCTCCCCTGGCGGAACATGAGGCCATTTCCTCTTGTCCCATCTGTTCTTAGGAAGTGTTCTGCTTGACTGATTCCTGGGCTTCTGGAGGCCCTGTGAAGTTCACCAAAGGCAGTGTAAAGTCCAGCTTAAGTCCATGGCTCTTTGTTGATTTTTCTGTAAGTTTTGTAGCTGTTGATAAAGTGAAATGTTTTAGTGAACAAGACAGAGCAAATCTGATTTTCATATGTCATTGCTACAAGGATAAAGTAAAGATCATTTAGCTATGTAAACTGCAAAACAAAAGCTGAGCAATATCTGTGCACTATGTGTATTGAGAGAGAGCTATATTATATGTATGGTATATCTTTGTTCTAGTATTCTGGAGCACATGTTTACCTACCATTTACCTACCAATTTTAAAGTATAATTAGCCCACTGGGATATATCAGGAGTCTTAACATCACCATAGTAGAATTTAGTGGATAGAGATAAATTTGTGCAGTCTTAGACTTTTAATTTCATGTTTTCAGTTTTTATTATAATTTTGGACAGCAACTGATACCTTATATTCTTGTTTAGAAGGAAGAATGCAGAACAGTATTTTTCTCAGTGCTAAACTAGAACCATGGCATCATCTTTCTTTTCATAGACTATCATAGAATATACAGAGTTGGCAGGGATCCATGAAGAACATCAAATCCAACTCCTTGTCCTGCACAGGACAACACCCTGAGAATCACACCGTGTGCCTGAAAGCATTGTCCAAATGCTTCTCAAACTCAGACAGGCTTGTGCTGTGACCACTGCCCTGGGGAGCCTGTTCCAGTGTCCTCTGGGTGAAGAATCTTTTTCTAATATCCAACCTAAACCTCCCCAGGCACAACTTCAGGCCATTCCCTTGGTTCCTGTCACTGGTCAGGAGAGAGAAGAGAGCAGGGTCTGTCCCTCTTCCCCTTTTTCTGCAATAACAAAGTTGCAGACTGCAATGAGGTCTCCCCTCAGTCTCCTCTTCTCTGGGCTGAACAGACCAAGTGACCTCAACCATTCCCCATATAGCTTCCCCTGCAGACCCTTCACCATCCTTTTGGCTTCCTTTGGATGCTCTGTAAGAGCTTAATGTCTTTTTTATATTGTGGCATCCAAAACTGCCCCCAGCACTCAAGGTGAGGCTGCCCCAGTGCAGAGCAGAACAGGACAATCCCCTCCCTTGCCCGGCTGGTGATGCTGTGCCTGATGCCCCCAGGACAGGGTTGGCCCTCCTGGCTGCCAGGGCACTGCTGACTCACATTCAACTTGCCATTTACCAGGATCCCTAGGTCCCTTTCCACAGTGCTACTCTCCAACATCTCATTCCCTAGTCTATTCACACATCCATGGTTAAATTCAGCCTTATTTCACCTGTAATTATCCTGTAACTGTATGTTTTTAACAATGAAGAAATGGTTTTTAGAGTTTTTGATTCTAAATAGTTTTGTCTTTAAATATGCCTGTTGATTCTAAAAGTCCATTTGCTGTTTGGCTGGTTGAAATGGATGACATTAATAAGTAGCTGATCCACAAGACCTTCATTGTGAAGCTCAGCCATTTAGTTACCTCTGTGGTTTCACATCTGACCCACCATTTCCTCCTACAGTGGCTTGTTTGCTTGTGAATCACCAGGGAACTGTAAGTTGGCCGAGGAAGAGCTTCCACAGCTGTAGGTTGTGACACCTCCCTCGCTCTGGGCAGTGTCCCACAACCAGTGAGGAAAACCTGTGATCATGCAGCATCGAGTGAAAAGCCCAACAGTGTAGCTGGCATTGCCAAAGCAGTCATTTGCCAGGACTTGTTGATTCTAGAAACCAATATTCTTAGAGAAAACACCCTCTCAGAAAGAGAGGGGAGAGATTGCATAGTACAGGCAGAGAGCCCTGTGTATCCTCAGCCCTTATCAGCCCCTCGAAGGCAAGGCTATGTGGCTGCAGCTTCAGTGCAGTGCTCTGTGACATTTGAGGAGAAACCAGCAATGAGCGTCACACGGGCGTTATCAGCAAAAAAAACCACAGAGTGCTTTCCTTTCATGTCGTGGGGTTTCAAAATGCTGTCAGGCCAGTGGTGCAAACTGTGAATGAGTATTACGTACCATAAATCCTAGTAGTTTCCTGGATTAGACCAATTAGTGTTTGTTTAGATAATTCAGGGTTTGAATGACTTCCTCTCCGGAAGCCTTGAGCCTGAAGTGCTAAGGCGGCACACCTCGCCTGAGCTGCCTGTGCAATTGCTCCGAGAGGCTTGTGGAAGATAATCACAGTTCTGCAAATACGGGGGAATTGCAGGTCACGTCTTACAAGAGGAAGCATTATTCACAGCGCTTGTCAGTTATTAACTTACTGGAATTAAAGCTTTGATTTTGTGCAGAGGCTATTGTGTGATGATACCAGAGTTTGAAGCCCCGGAGTTTGAACTTCACTCAAGTCCATGAAGTCTTTAGGGGTTTAGGAGGTGAGGAAGGGATATACAATTTTAGCATATGTTTTCATTGGCAATTTCTTTAGTATGTTAAATATTCCCACATAAAATGGTCTATAACAGACCAGTACTGTTTATCTGCTGCGCCTTCGTTTATGAGTAGGTACCTGCTGCTACCAAAGGATTGGGTGGGTTCTATTAGGTCCCTGAAAAGAGCTTTTCATGTTAAACCACTCAAATATGAGGCAGAGCAATCTTGTCTGTAAAGAGTTATTTCAGTCTTAAGGAAATAACTTCAGGAGCAAATGAGCCTTGGACATCTGTTTTGTTGGGGTTTTTTTCCTGTTACAATTTCCATACTAGAAAAGCTCACACATGGCTGTGCATATGTTGTTTAATCTCTTAAATTGCAATTATGATCAAAAAATGAGGAAGGAAGTCTATGACTGGGAGAGCAAAGCAGGGTGGGGGAGTTAGGCATGTGGAATAGACCGATATTCTTGACTTCTCCTTCAGGGAATAGATGTCATCTGTCATTCCCCCTGGCCTGGAAAAGATTATATCAAAGGGATATGCTTCATCTGTAATGATGAGATCACCTTTTCTACTCCTCAGGGAGCTAAAGATGGTGAAAGAAGTTTGCTTCCCTCAAGAGCTGGCAAATAAGTTCTAACACACAGCAAAAAACAAGGGTGTGGGGAAAAGATACCCAAGGGAATCCAGACATGGTCTGTCATAGCTGTATGACACAAGTGGCTATTTGAACTGCTGGGATATGTGGATTTGTCCTTTCTTTAAAATTTTGTTTGTTCCCATTCCTTCTTTGGCAGTTTCAGGTAATTTTTTTCCTCTCAAGCAAGATGCAGGAATGTGCAGAACAATTAAAAATGTTACTAAGCTGAGCTTCAGGTTAAACACCTTGCACTTGACCAGTCAGCTGTTCAAATAAAGTTACTTTCATTTTTCCCATTACGTAATCTTGTAAGTTCAGCCTCAATAGATTTGATATGATTTGAGGTATTGTCTTCATTGGGGGAAAACCAAATTTTTTATTGTTATTTTTCAGGTGGCTTCAGGTGAATGCAATGAAGACACTGAAGTTTACAACATTACCCTTAGTACTGGGGATGAGCTGACTTTAATGGGGCAAGCAGAAATCCTTTATGCAAAATCTTCTAAGGAGAAGTCACGGCTCAACACCATCTTCAAAAAAATCGGGAAGCTTAATTCCATTAGTAAGCTAGGCAGGGGAAAAATGCCCTGCCTGATCTGCATGAACCACAGGACCAACGAGAGCATCAGTCTCCCCTTCCAGTGTAAGGGTAAGTTCAGCACTCGCAGCCCACTGGAGGTGCAGATGCAAGAAGGTGAGCACACGATTCGCAATATAGTAGAAAAAACCAGGCTGCCCGTTAATGTGACTGTGCCGAGTCCGACGCCAAGGAACCCCTATGACCTGCATTTTATCCGTGAGGGGCACAGGTACAAGTTTGTCAACATTCAGACCAAGACTGTGGTAGTTTGTTGCGTGCTTCGTGGAAACAAAATCATTCCCATGCATTTTCCCTTGCACTTGACACTTCCGAAATTTATTCTGCCTGATAGCCTGGTGAAGGGGGAGCTGTGGCACGAATCGCTCATCCAGCACTGGTTTAATATATGCCAGGAGCAGTTTGACATAGACGAGTATTCCCGTGCCGTGCGCGATGTAAAGACTGACTGGAACGACGACTGCAAGAGCCCGAAGAAGAGCCGCTGCACGGGGCACAGCCACGTGCCAAACTCCCTGAGCTATGCACGGGACGAGCTCACGCAGTCCTTCCACCGGCTCTCCGTGTGTGTTTATGGGAACAACTTGCATGGGAATAGCGAGGTGAACCTCCATGGCTGCAGGGACTTGTGTAACGAGTGGGCCCTGTTCTCTCACGATGCTCTTCAGTACCAGGAGTCCGGGGACAGTGGCAGCGATTACCTTTTCCCCGAAGTCAGCGAGGAATCAATGTTTCTGCCTACAAAACCAGAACTTCCTTACGAAGAGCTCTGGTTGGACCAAGGGTCTGGAAAGGGTGGTGATCAGCCTCTCTCTTGCTCGCTAAGTGAGAAGAACAAGTGTGACAACTACAGAGGATCTTTCCGGTCAAAGTGTGGTACTGCTTCTCTTCCTGTGCCTGCAACTGTCGGAACAACCACAAAGTCTTCAGATGTTTCCCTACCTCCACCTCCAGTGCCTCCCAAGTCAGAAGCAGTAAGTCAGGGTTATTTATGTTCATTTGTTCGTTTTTTTAGGTGGTGAAGTTTGCATGCAGATCTTTTTAGGGGATTGTTGGTGGAGGGGGGAAGGGCATGTACAGGGCAAGGAAACAGTCGAACTTTGCAAGATGTGCAACTTCAGCTAGTTACCTACTGTAAGTCATGTCTTAAAAATCACAGGAGTATATTTAATATTACTGATCTAGTAGCTTAATCCTGATACTTTCAGGTGATATTTATTGTGGGCTTTTTCCTCACACAAACAAGTTCTAAGAATTGCTGAGTTACTTCATTCTCTTGCTTTCCGCATCATATCTCCATGTGACCTCCATATTTTCTCATATTTTCTGTGGCCAAAGTGTGTGGGGCATGACCCCACTTGGAACTGCCTCAGATGACCTTAGTGTGTCTTCAATTAACAGGCCCTGATAATGAGGGCAGCTAGAATTTTTACAGATTTGAAGTGTTTTTTAATGAGAGATTGTCTTCTCTGTTATGAGTCTATGGCAGATTTTGAAGAATATTGTGTCATTGTCCTCAGGGAAACTTTATCAAACGAGATCTGAACTAATCGCTCTGTTCTGCTTATTGAAAGAAAATGTGTTTAAATAGGAACTCTACAAAATTGGTAAATGAGCCTTCTAGAGGATTCAGTTTTAAACAGAGCATGTTTCCTGGCCTAAGGTTTTAATGAAAACTCATGGGAGAAATCACTTCTCCAAACCTGAAATGTCATGGAGACTTCAGTGGGAAAAATGCAAATATGTTTTATCAACAGGAGCTTATGTGGACTGGCTGGGGAATCCACTCGTTACATGGTCTCTTGACACAGTCCTAAGCATTATTAAAAAAAAAAAAAAAAGGAAAAAAGAAGACTCCCCCAGGAAAGAGTATCTAGGTGTCTTTAGCAAAATGTCAGTGCTACATACTTATATTGCATGAATCTTGGCATATATCATTATTTAACAAATCTGTTTTGCAGGGGCTTTTCTGGAATATAAAAAAATACCATTCTGCTCGCAAGCCCTATAGTGATTTCAAGATCATGGCTGTACAGTAAATTAAGACTAATTTTGGACCAAAGTGCAGCAAACTGGGATGATCCCATACCTTTCCTACTGCCATCTAACAGTTCAACAGTGTTGGCTATAGCCTTTCCATCACAAGTCAGGTCACAACCTGGTTGAAAGCTGTGTTTGTTCATGCTGCATTAGCCTGCAGTGGATTTCTGTGGGGATCCCCCTGGCCAGGCTCTGTGCTTGCTGGGGAGGTGCAGCGAGGAGAGGGGAGGAGGACACCGTGCAGGCACAAAATGCCCAACAGCAGCCCTTGGACTGTGCCGCCAAACCTTCCCCAAAAAGCAATGCAGCAGCTTGAGCAGCCAGGAAAGTCAAGACACGATGTCTGCTTAGCAAAGTGTTTATGTGCAATGTTAAGTGCAGGAACCCAAGAGCACTTCCTTGCCTCGGAGGTCAGGTATGCAGTGACACTTTGTCCAGACTCTTGGACAAGTGCCCAGCAGCACCATGTCGGGATGAGGCTCCCTGGCAGCCTGCGCTGACGCTAACCGGCGTGGGGCTGGTCCTACCCTCCTCCACCTCCTCCTCCTTTCCCAGACACATCGTCCTGGCTTCTCCTTTGTGCTGGCTCTGGCACTCCTGCGCCTGGGCAGGCAGCCAGGTCTGGATCTGGAAAATGATTAGTTTCCTGCTGATTTCTGCGGGCTGAACTGCTTCTGCACAGGGTCAGAGGAGTGCTGGAGTGCTGGGGAGTGGGCGGGGGGAGGAAGGCTGTCCCTGCTGGGAGGTGAGGGCAGGCCTTGTGGCATGGGGGTGCCAACCTCCTGGGTCATGCCTGAGACATGAGGGTCTTGTGTCATCCCTGATGTGAGGGCAGTGGGGTGCTGGGAGAGCTGTGGAGCACCTGCACAGCATTGGTGTGCACCCTCATACTTGGGGAATCCACATGGCCTATGGACTCCCTTTTGGGGACAGCAGGGTGACATTTGGGTGCATGTGTACGTTGCCCTTTAAAGTTATTTTGGAAAGTGTGCAATTTTGTCATGTGTGTCTTACGTTACTGAGGCAGTATGTGAGTGCTGTCAGCAATTTCAGTATTGCTTTCTAGCCATGTTGGAGAAATAATTTCTGCTAAAGATATTAGCTTACATTTAGAGGTGGGCAGGGGGTGTAGCCCCATTAAAAATAAAACTAAAAACCTACATTCCCATAGATCATAATAATTTAGACACACTTTTATGGCTTCCTGGAACAGCTTTGGAACAAGTATCAGTGACCTACTGAATTCACCTGTGTGCTGGGGCTGAGGAGATGTTTGCATGGTTTCCATGTAGGTATTTATAGCGTAGTAGATCTCAGGAGCTACTGGTGAACATGCGGTTTAGTCATCACTCCCTCTAGAACGATATTCCATAGCATTTCTGTATAAATGTTGGCTGGCAATTGTATTTTTGCATGCACTAAATTTAAAATGTGTCCAGGAGCTGTTTGCAGGACAGGAAAGGACATCTGGGTATTTCAGAAGCTGTTCTGGTTTTCTTCTCTCCAGCAGGATGAAGCATTCAGATATATCACGAGTATTTTCTAAATACCGTTCAGAAAATCAAAGTAGTGTGAAGGCAGAAGATGGAGGAGGGGGGCAATAACCTCTGAATTAAGGCCTGTAAATTAGTAATTGCTTCATTCTCCAAGCAATAATTTGCATAAAATCCGAGGCTGTTTTCCTGATTGATATAAAGCACATCCCTGACGGAGTGCGCCGGAAGTTCAGGCTCCTGTGGGCGAGAAGTGTGGAGCTGCTCCATGTGACACTCACAATCATACTGGTGACAGGGTGGGTTTTATTCAGGCAGCCTCAGAGCTGGTCACTGCAATGGGCACCTGTGATGCCCAGATTCAGCAGTGACACCCCAGGGCCAAGGTGGTGCTGGCAGGGCTTGGGCTGGCACCAAGGCAAAGGAGCAGAGATCTTAAAACCAGCGTCACACCTCATGCTATTGGAAATGGGTCACCATTGCTAGGTCACAGGAAGGAGGCTTGGAGCATGAGGGAGCTCAGTGTCAAATAGAAGCTTCAGGTTGTGCAGTACCAATGTGTTTTATCTGTATCTGACAGCCATGTGACTTATGGTGATTCCAGGGCAAAGAGTATTTCCAGCTAAGAGCAGCAGCCATCGAGGTCACTGTCCTGTTGCACCGTGGCTGTTCATTCATCTCTTGCATTTATTTCATTGTCTTTCTCTTGGATCTAGTGAGCATGGCTTTCCTAAAGCTTCCCCTTGCTCTTGTCAGTTTAATCTGCAAAATTTCTCCTTTTTATTCCTCTGCTTTGTTTCCTGAGGCCTGTGTGTGGTAGCTGTAATTGTGGTTTTGGTGACAGGGACCAACTGACACTGCAAACTGGTATTATTTATGTGGCTTCATTCTGATCTGCAGTCTAGGTCAGCAAGGGAGTTTGGCAGTTTGTTATGCCAGCACCTTTGAATGCCTCAGTCTTCCCAGGAAAGAAACACTTCAACCCTTTAACTGTATGCTTTGCTCCCAGAGCTCCCCGGAATGGTCTCTAACCCCATGGATATATATTCAATAGAATTCAGTATTAACTTTGCCTGTTCTGACTTGGGGGGGGAAAAAAGTCTTCAGGCATTGTTGGGGCACAACATTAAAATGGTTGAAGAGTTTTATGCCTGAGTTCAATAACAAACATGAATAAAAAGGATTCATTTTTTTCCTTTTCCTTGAAAGAGCAAATAAGAACCCTTAGAACAAGATTTATTTCAGTGTTTTATGCTGTCGGGCATTTCCTGTAATTTTGACTTGTTTTGAATTAGGGAAAAAATGTAATACAATGTCCTAGTCCCCAGTTTTCCATTTCACAAAAGTACTAAATATGTTGTTGCATTTTGAAAGTACTGAAGTGGATTGCAAAAGGTTCTACATTTATTTTGTTTTTAAATAAATCACTTTAATTGCTAATTACATGTTGCAGAACTGCTAAGATAACTTTTAGTTCTGCACTGTTGTAAAATTTAAAAATAAGCTTCAACTTTCAAACACAAAAATAATTTCCCTTTTCTGATGCATCTAAGACTGTTTCACACAAGGAGAACATAGAGGTCTCCTCCTGCCCAAGGGCAGGTGGTGAATCGTTAAAAATCCTGCCTGGCAGCCTAATTCTGAGCATCCTTCTCACCTCTAGCCCTACTAAATAAAGTTGCTCCCTCAAATATGTCCTGATGAGATTAAGGCCTTAATTCCATGATTTTTTCTATGGGGGTGGATCCTGACATTTTGCTCCCACGTAGGCAAAGCAAACTAAATTTCAGGTGAGCAGTGTTGTCTGGCTGCACAGAGCAGACATGTTGGCTGGGGGTGCTGTTTGAACAGGCTCTTCTGCCCACACCTTTCCACTTGAACATTTTGTACAGCCTTATCCTGCACTGCTTTGGCAGCTTCAGAAGGACTGAACCTCCAAGTTTGAATCCAGAAGCTGGTAAAGATGAGATACATGTACTATTCCTGAGGGAGGGAGGATGGGAATTGTTCTAGAGCTGCACGCCTCACTATCACGGGTGAAGTAAATCAGGAAACATCAAAGTGCATTGAGATATTTTTATTATATAAGCTGCGTTTATCACATCAAAATAAACAACACTAATCAAGTTTAGGCCTAATGAATTGCTCCTTACAGAATGTGTAAAATCAGGAACAGTCTGTCTGATTTTCTGTGTAACTGGAAGGTTCTTTTACATTGTTTCATTGCTGATATTTTTTAAATGAGTGGATATCAAACTGCTGAAATGTGCTCTAGAAAAGATTACTAGTAGCTCTTCTAGTGGCAAAGTGTTCTTTTGGACTTCTTTGACAGCTACATACTGTTGCATATGTATATATTCTTTCATTTCTCTTCTCCTCCTTTTCTAATTATTTCCTTTCAAAGAATAAGGCAGAACCAGATGTGTTACATCTGGTTGAGGATGCTGTTGCCCAGATTTTCTTTCTGCCTACTTAATATGTTCTTCTTTTGTGCAGGTGAAAGAGGAATGCAGGCTCCTCAACGCTCCCCCTGTCCCACCGCGGAGTTCAAAGCCGTCCTCCACCAGTCCTTCCATCCCTCCTCGCACAGTGAAACCTGCTCGGCAGCAGACCCGCTCTCCCAGCCCCACTCTGTCCTACTACTCTTCAGGACTGCACAACATGTATGTGTTTGCTAGCACTTTCTGAGAAAGTTAAATTTAGCACTGTTCTTTTTGAAGGCGCCTGTTTCTAAGGCATGGTACAGTGTCAGACTTGCTGACTCTTCGTAAAACAGGCTAACCTGTCAAGTTAGTTTTAAAGATTCAAAAGGAAGAAAAGCTCCAGCAGAAGCTATGTTTTACTAGATAGGGCATAGCAGTTTATGTAGAATACCTGCACACACTGCTACAGGTAATATCACTCCTAGGTGACACAGGTTGTCTAATTTAAAAATCATGTATAGTTCTCCATGTTTCTTGAAAGTCTTGAATCTTCAAACTAGACCACTGTAAAACTAGTTTTTGGGTGGGATTTCAGTGCTGCATGCAGTGCAGCCAGCTCTGGTAATCAGGGATGCAAAAAGAGTGTGGTAATTCAGAAATGTGTCATGTTAGCTATGTGGAAACCTATGGGGTGGACGTGATGGAGGACAGAAAGACCAGCAGACACCTCTGAGTGCAAAGTGAGGTGTAGCAGAAGGGGGCCAGACAGCTTCCACATCAAACACACTTCAGCACAAACTTAACCCACAAACTGGAAAATCCACCCAGGCTAGCTGAAAGTTAGTGATAAATTCTGAATTATGTGGTTTCATAGCTTTTCTTAGCGATACAATGTCCTTCCTTTGGCTTCAGAAATTACACACCTTCTGAAGCCTCACCTCCTTTTTGCCTTGGATGTCGTCTTGCCCTAATTTTTGGTGCCCCTTCAATGGCACAGTGCTACCTGTGTGGATATTACAAATTCATCTGAAACATCACTGAACTACTTCCAGCCTGGATGCAGTTGGTATAATAACTTATGCTGTAATTGCCTTACTAAGACATACTGCACTTTTGCAGCTTAGTGTTGTGGATCTGGCAATGATCACTCTAGATCAAGGCTGCTTGCTTATTTTATGAAAGCCTGTGGGGTAGTTCTGTCAAGGTCTACTCCACAGGAGGCTGAGCACAAGACCTCCCAGCATTTGGGGCCCACCAAATGCTGCTTTCTCTCTTTGTAGCTAAGAATACATCTGCCTTCCAAAAACCTAGGAAAACAGAAGTGAAGTTTCTCAGGAATTCAGAAGGTTGTAGTGAGGTGGGGGTCAATCTTTTCTCCCAAGCAACAAGCAATAGGGCGAGAGGAAACGGCCTCAAATTGCACCAGGGGAGGTTTAGATTGGATATTAGCAAAAATTTCTTCATGAAAAAGTCTATCAAGCATTGGAACAGGCTTCCCAGGGAAGTGTTAGATTTACTAACCCTGGACGTATTTAAAAGACATGCAGATGTTGCACCTGGGGACATGGTTTAGTGGTAGACTTGGCAATGCTGGGTTAGTGGTTGGATTGATGATCTTAGAGCTCTTTTCCAACCTAAACAATTCTGTGATTCTGTGATTTGCCTTGAACTTCACAGTATTTGCATGAAATTCACGTCCAGCTGGGTTCTGACCAGATGTCTCCATTTTGGTAGAGTTGATGTGGTGTTGCAGAGGAAGCTACTAAAAAATTGGCATTGTGTGGAGTAACCGGAATGCTGGTGAAGTTTTCTGGATCATGAAGGGTTGCAGACAATATTTTAAACAGAAACAGAGTCAGTATGATTTGTCCTTCTCTGCCTCTAAAAATGCCTGATACCTGACTTCAGCTGTATTTGAGGTCTGTCTTGCATCCTTTGGCACTGAATCCCAGGGAGTTAACTTTGGCGGAGGACAAATAAGGAAGCACTTTGAAATGTTACTTTATCAGTTTTCAGAAATTCCATTAATTTTTGAAATCAATAAATGTTCCAGTTCTAGTATGGAATTAGAAAAAGGAAATGGGATCAATCAATTTAATTGCTCTGTATGGTTGGTTGTTTACAACACCTCACTGACTGTTTTCTCAGCTTGATGGCTTGGTTTGTGAAGAATGACTTGCACTGTTTGCACTGCACCAGTTGGCCTTTAAGCTGCCAGAAATGACCAGTTGATGGTGTGTCCCTGTTGATGGAGGGAAAAACCCATCTCCTCTATTGTAAACAGCCAGCTGCTTTACCTGTCAGACCTATATTAGTGATGTAAATAGATGAAAAGTTTGGAAGGCATGGAATGGAGACTGAGAGACGGTTAGAAAGAGGGAAAACGCATCTGTTGGGACTGATATTTTCCAGTGATGTAGATTAGAGCTGTTTTTACACATCTGCACTTTGTATTTGATCTGGGCAAGTCCCGATTGGCGTCCTCTCCAATCCACTGTAAGCACACAGGAAAGTAATTTTGTGTCAATCCATTGAAAACTATGCTGGATTTTTGATAGCTGCTCCATTCTCAAGCAGTTTTCACTGAGCTGTCGTGGGATAACTATTGAGTTTCTTTCTTGAGTAGTTCATTTTCAGGAGAGAGAGGCAAGTTAATTAAAACAATTTTTTTTAACTGTTGGTTTCCATCTGTTGTGTTGGATAAGGATTTTATAAGTTTGCTAATTGTTTTTCCAGTGTTCTGGCTTAGTTGGCCATAATTCCAAAGACCAGCACAATCTTTCAGATTTTCTTTTGGAAAGTGGCATAAAAGCAGCAAACATTTGCTTTTGATAACAGATTGCATGCTTTTGTTGGTCATCTCCATCTCTTGGGAACACCTGGATATAAACCATCAGTTCCCTGAGACAGGCTGAGCTTAGTTCACCACCTGGAAGTGGATCAGGGTAACTTTCTTTAGGTGGCTTTGAAGAGCAAGTGTTTAACATCAAAGCATTTTAAAGATCCAGACACACCAACAAATTACTGTGGGTAAGCTTAAAGCCTGATCCTTCAGCACGTCCAGCTAGGTCTGCTTACCCTTGCAGCTAAAGCTCTTCCTTTGGCAGTAAGCATTAACTCACTCTGTGTCTCTGTACTCTGCACTGGTGCACATGGCTAAGTGCAGTGGTAAACTGCCCTGGTATGAGCTTTTGCATACCATGGCACATCTGTGATATATATATATATATATAAAAGTACTGGTTTAGAACATCTTTCTAGTATATGTGAAGCTGTTTCTTATATATGGTGGTATCCCTCAGGAATTCAACAGTGAAAAACCAAGTATTTGCGTGATGACACAGAACTGAATTGAGACATCTACTTTCTTATGAGCTTGACAAAACAAGACATGAGGCTTTTGGGTATTCAGCATCTTGTCAGGCTTGTAGAAGGGGTGAAAGTACTGTCAATGCATTAATTCAAACATGTTAATTCAAATGTGAAAAGTTCTGCCAGAGGAAAGAAGATTCTTTCCTTGTGATGGTTACCCTCTGATTCTGTCAGATGATTTATGAGTTTATTGAAATGGCAATTATTTCTTACTAACAACATCCTTTCTGCTTTCTTCCTTAAGTAATGTCACGGAGAGCGACAACACCAACCCAACTGAGAGCACACCTGTTTCCTGCTACCCATGTAACATGATGAAAACTGACTCCAAAGAGCCTGAGAACACAATGCCTTTGGGAAGCCCCTCAGCTGAACCTCTGCCTTCGAGGTTGTCTTGGCCAAACCATTTTTCAGGAACTGCTGAAGGCCTGAATAGGAGTGATTTCCTGCTTGATCCAAGCAGGAGCTACAGTTACCCCAGACAGAAGACTCCAGGTACGCCAAAGAGAAACTGTCCGGCACCTTTGACTTTTGACTTTGATGGGTGTGAGCTCCCAACGGGGTACTCCCCACTGACTCCAGCAGAGTTCACAAACACCATCTCCAGCTGTCCAAAGTCAGCAAGTTACTCTCTAGACTGCACTGATGAGAAAACTCTGGGAGTCAGCAACACAAAGCAGAGCCATTCGTGTCCTGCCTTACCTCCTCGGGCACCGAAGTCAAATGAAGATAAGACAGTTACAGACATGTCTCCCTTGCCACTGAAAATAGATGGTGCCGAGGAGGAATCAAAAACTGGCTCTCCAGATGTCTTGGAAGATCAGTATCTCTCTAAAAAGGGCATGCAGGATACCTTCTCTGTGTCTTACCCCTTCTCATCTCCCCTCCACCTCCAGTTAGCACCAAGGTCTTGTGGGGATGGCTCTCCCTGGCAGCCACCCACAGACCTTTCTGGACTCTCGATAGAGGAAGTGTCTAAATCATTGAGGTTTATTGGTCTGTCAGAAGATGTCATATCCTTTTTTGTCACTGAGAAGATTGATGGCAATTTACTGGTTCAGCTTACAGAAGAAATTCTATCAGAAGACTTCAAGCTAAGCAAATTGCAGGTTAAGAAAATACTGCAGTTCATTAATGGCTGGCGGCCCAAGATGTGATGCTGGCTAGCTTTTAGTGAAACTGTATGAGGTCTGCTCGATACACTTGAGCTAATACATCACTTCCTGTTTTTTGCACTAAAAATCCTAAATGTAAATAGTAGTAGAAAAATTCTTACTATGCAGATAAACATTTTTGAGTGGTGAATGGACATTTTTTTTCTATGTCAATAATAAAGGTAGAGAATCTGCAGAGGTGTGCCTTTGTGCATCCCTGAACATTCAACAGCTGCTAAAAACTGGACACTAAGGGAACTTGGACTCCACAGTCTGTTAAGACTTAGTCATATTTATTACTGAACAATTTGATGCTGAAAGACACACACCAATCCAGTTTACAGTTTTGTGTTAACTGCAAAAAAAACGGTATTTTTACGGGATTATTTCTGTTCACATAATATTTGGCAACATGCTGTGATTTGCAGATATACAAAAACATTGGTTTTGACACTACATCTGAAAATGTTAAGAATTGCTGTGAAGTGCCACTAATACACTATTCTTGCATCGTTATTTTTATTAACAGTATCTTCCTGACTATCTGTAACGTGGATGTATTTTCCATGTTACTTTGAGCAAAAAGAGTTAAATGTTTTTAAACCAAGAGTCATGCTTAGCTCGTTGCCCAGAGGGGAGGGAGAAGGGGGATTTTCTACTGAGCCACTCTGCCCTGGCCAATTAAAAGTTTATGACCTGTAGATTTCAAAAGTTGCTTTTGTAGTCGGATGACTGGAGTAAATAGCATGACTTCTGGTCGTGCAGCTTTCTCATGGGAAAGGCAGTTCAGTGCACAGACTCTTTTCTCAGCAGATCCTGCCTGCTGCAGCAGCCTGCTAGCACAGCCCTTTCAGGAGCCGTGCTGGGGTGGAAGGTAGCAGCCCCTTGTGTTTCCTCTGCTGCTGTTCTGATCGTCTGAAAATGTGCTCAGTCTGCTCTCCCATTCCTGCGGTTGGATCTGTGTGGGAAGGTGAATGCACTCCTGCGTCATGCCTTTGAAATAAAGCATTGGCAAGGTGAGAGGGATCAGAAACAGAGCATGGCATGCTGCTGAGAATGGGCTGAGTGAAGTTTTGGGCCATGCCACAGGAAATGCTTGTGATCTTTTCAGTTCACCTGACCTGTTTGCAGTGGGCTAGGAGGATGTGGGTGTCGAAGTGGGAGTGGCTGTAGCATCAAAGGCTGTGCTAATTCAGTTACCCAGCTGCAAAAACTCACTGCAATAGATGTCACTTGAAAGTAGCAGTTAAAAGGGAGCACAGAGATGGTAAGTGGGCATTAGTCTGCCCCTGGAGACCTCTGAAATTTAGGTGCTCAAAAGGTTAGGAATAGGATTAACTTTGATAGTCCTTTGTGGATTTCTTGTAGTTGGCAGAGTTCTCTGAAATGTGTCTAAATAACTCCAGGATGCCCATGTCTTTATATACTGGATGCAAGGATTTGTGGAGGTCTCAGGAAACAGTATTGTCCCTTCCTCATCAGCAAGTGTGCATGTCCAGGATCCTCAGGTGGTCAGAGCTAGGAATGCCAGAGCAATTTCACCTTCACTTGCTGCTGAGCAGAGCCCTGGCCAGGAGAACACCATCACCTGCCTTGCTTACCTTTTTGATGTATAAAAAAATATCTCCATTGTAGGGCATGTAGTGGGAGCATCAAGAGAAAATATAGAGCAGGGAAAAAACTGCTAGGTTTTAATGAGCCATATTGACTCATTAAAAAGAATTTATTAGCAAACGGAGCTTCCTGTTGTTGGGGCAAATTTCATGTCATGTCACCATGCTGAATCCAAAATGCATTATTTGTCTTGCAGTAATGCAAACTGACAGTTCCCAGCCAGAAAGCAAAGCCCAACTGTTGTGGGTACTACAAAGCCAACAGATATCCCAATAGAAAAACCCCAAGAGTTCATAATCCTCTTTTTTGACTTTGAGCAACAGATCAATAGCTTTCTCCAAATGCTTTTATTTAGCATCCTAAAATATTTCAGCTGCAAATAAGACTAGATCAAATTCAGATACATATGCTTCAGATATGTATGCTTGTTGGTAGACACATGTAAGTTGAAACCAATTGCCTTTTAAACATCACTGTGTCAAATGAGTGTTTAAATTTGAAAGGGACAAATCTTTAATGTCAGGTACTTGTCATTGTTTTTCTCAGCTTATTAATTCTAGGTAAAAAATTCTAAAATATCTCAAAAAAAAAAGGAAAAAAAGGGAAAATATTGCAGTCTTGGTAATATTGACATTAAATATTGCTAACACCCCTCAGTATATTAACATCCCTGAGAAAGTAGTTTTCTTTGACTGTGGATGTACACATATTCTGTTATCTCTGCTTACCTGCTTGTGGTTATTCTTGCAAGGAGACTGGTGGAATTTGCATTCATGACCGTGCTGCATTAACATCTTGTGCATAAAGCAAAATACAACTGGCCCAATGAAAGGCCTGGAAATGTGTATTGATTGCAGAAGCTGAGCCTGTGCGCCAAAGTACAGCTGAAACCTCCAACTGCAAACCTGCTATTGATGGCCTTCCAGTTGTATTGTTCTGGCTTGGCACTGCTTACTTACTTTTATGCATAATGTATTAGCATTTAACTTCTTTCACCCTTAGCCACTCATCGCCTTCATTTTCCAAGCCATTTTTGGGGATTTAGGTGTTCCTTACCTTTGTGTTCTATGAATTATATGACTCTGGTGTCGATCCTCCTGCTGTGATGCCCAAGCTGGACTGAAGTACCTGCTCTGGTGAAATCAGTAGAGTGATGATCAAACTGGGCAGCTGGAGAGTTGTGGCTCAGCCTTTGAATCCTAGGTTATGGAAAGGGATACCTTTCAATAGGTAGCCAGGCTATGGCAACTCCCAAGCACATCACAGAGGTCAGCAGTGGGGAGAACCAATCTGGTTTTGGACAGTAGTGGAGTTCAGCCATGTTGATGGGAGCTGTTTGGTTGTCCTTGTGGCCTGAGAGCTGTAACCATTGAGCATTGTGCCACAGTGGGCCTAAAATCACTTAATTTTTTGAGGCATTCTACTAAAATAGGCCAGTCCTAACCTTGGATTTGTTTCCTCAGATTAAATAAATGTAAGGCCTCTGGTGCTTACCTGGTTTTCAGTGTCCAAGCTGTGTGTTGTCCTTGAGGTTTTTGCTCGTCAGAAGCTTTTGGTAACAAAAATTATGGCATTTAATTCTGTATGGAGCTGTCTTGCTGTGCTGCATCAGGAAACACATCCTTTCTATGCAACAGTCATGTGTTGGCACAGGGATTGATGCTGCTTTCAGCAGTGAAAGCTGGATTCTGGCATGGGGCCTTTTCTGGAGGTGGACACAGAATTGGGCAGGGGAGGGATGGAGAGGAAACTAGAGGGGAAATGCTAGTTTCCTTCAAATGCTTTCTGTGCCTAGGATTCAGATTCTTTGTCTTGCTGCCTGCCTGGCTAACCAAAGCTGTGTTGACAGCAGCTCAAAGCGCATATTTGCCTTCTTATTCTTGCCATATTGTAAAAATTGCCTACGGCTAGAAACTTAGACAGAAAACATTTGGTCCATCCAAAATTAGAAGGGAATTGTATTTTGAAGTGTTCTATTCAGCTAGAAGCAAGGGTTTGAAGTTACTGTATTACTGTGTATTTCCTAATACAACAGGTTTACTTGCCACTTGAAAGAACTTCCTTCCACAACAACAGCTTCAAGAGAAACAGTGTAAACAGCGAAGCTGCCTGGAAAACACGCCGAGTTTCAAACCTGTCTATAAATAATTGTTTTCTCTTATCTTTTCATCTCGAATCAACTTCTTGATTGTCCTCCCACTAAAAAAAATGGTGGTGGCACCAGCTCCTTGTGCCTGCAGGCTGGGCAGGGGTTACACCATGGTGCTTAAAAACCAAACACCAGCCCTGTGAGAGGACTGGGGCTCAGCCCAGCTCTCCTGGCTCCTCTTTCTGATGCTCTGAAATTGCAGCTTTGCTGTATACAAGCTAGAAGGTACAGATGAAATCCTAGTAAGCAAGAGCAATCGTCCTTTTTATTTATAGAGATGGCGGGGCAGTGGGGAAATGCAGGCCCCTTGTTGAGACCTAGCAATAAATGACTCTTCATTTTGTTATGTCTTAAACTCCTAATGGTCCAGGAGTTGTTCAGACTTCACCGTTTTTGTGTGTAATATCCAAATTTTCAGTATGAAAATCTGCAGAGTGATTCTCTTGACTTGGACAATCTTCTGAATTGTATTAAAAATATGTTAGTTCTTAGTGCTTTAGATTCACTTTGGGTATGTCAAAAAATTAACACTTGGGAAAAACAAAAAAAAAAAGAAAAAGCCCAGAACTTTGGCTTAGTACATTTCCGTTATAAAACGAAGCATGGGTTTTGTGGAATTCTGTGCTGTTTGGGCTTTTGTGTAAAAGGCTGAAGGCAGATTATTATTATTTAAACCAGGTGCAAATAAATATCCCTGTAATGTATATGAACAAATTTAAACCGTGTATTGTAAGTATATAAACTGTATATTAAAGACACTATTTTCATGATACTTCAAATGTGTACAGAATTTGTTGTACTAAGTCGGTTGGATTGCATGTATTATATAAAAGGGTTGGTTCTCATTTAGTAATTTCAGACTTATGCTCTTGCTCATCTCAGTATAATTTGGAAATAAGCACTTCTCAAATAGTGAATTTCACAAAGTAAGATTGGGATCATTGAGAGGAGTAATCAGGCATTTGCATTTAACCTCTCAAGACATACTACTTTTCCCTGTCTTGTAATTTCACTTGTTCCCCTTCAGCAAGAGTATTGAGCTGTGTTTCCCAAAAGAATTTGTTGCCAGACAGCTTGCCTGTCTTTAGCAGACGTTCACCTAAAACATTATTTTCCCAAGCCCTATTATCTTTTTTTTTTTTTTTTGAGAAAGGTATTCAATTATAATTTGGATATGATTTAAGTACAAGACCATGGACAAATATTCCTGCTTTGCAGAAGATCTCTGAGGCATTTGCCAGATAGGGAGGGAATTGGAGACAAAGCAACGTTGTGCTGAAGGTTGCAGGTTGCATGTTCTCACTTCCTTCGATATTGGCAATGGTGGGAAATGTCAACTCTACAACCATCCACGTGTTATGCAGATAAGTTGCTACTGTGCCAGATTCCCTTGGGCTGAAGCTTCATTCACTGATACTAGGCCAAGAGAAAGTTTACTGCAGCACAACAGTAGTTGTGGAAGGGTGTATGGAGGGAATATTACTGTCTGTTTATGAGACATAAAGCAGGGCAGAATCTGACACGGTAGTTGCTGTTGGATTTGAGACAGATGGGGTTTACTTGGTCCAACTCTCACATCCGGGCGAGGAAAGAAGTGTGTCTGGAGGCAGGATGTGCATCACAGGGCATGGGGGGAGGGGATTTGGGCAGAGAGAAGCAGCATTGCTTTCACAAGTTAAGAAAAATCTCACTGTGAGTAGGTCTGTCTAGGGCACATCTCTGCTCCCCTTAAGAGGGGAAAGAAGAATATTTAATTTTTTGAATGCTCCAGTCAATTGGCTCCAGCCTGAGCAAAAAGGTCCACAGGATACATGGTAGCACTCACTGCATGAAGGGGAAGTGAAGGGCTGTAGCCCAAATCAAAATAGGTCCATCTCCCTGTCAGGAAAGTGCTGTTCTGAAGCAAGCATGTATATTTTATATATATATAATATACATGTATTATACATAGTAGTTACCAAGCCTGACATAAATCTCCTGTCTGATTAGTCACCATGGCTACCTATAAATATGAGTAAAGAAAAAAGGCAGGGGTGGGACCTGAAAATACAGCTCTCTTCTCTTTGGAAAGTGCAAGCTTAAAGCTCTCAGACATGCTCCTCCTGTTGGTGTGATCCCTTCTCTAACTGGAGCTGTCCCAGATCTGTTAGGTGTGTATATCCCCTGTCCTCCCTCTCTCTGGGACTCCTGCCCTTGAGTTGCTGTGGGATCCAGGCTGCTGACAGAGCCTGACGTCCTGCCTCATGTCACCAGTGATTAATCCCTGAAGTCCTTGGTTGCAGAGGACTGTGCTAACTCAGGGCCTCGCTAGCTTGGGGCACTCTACACCACGCTCTGCTGCCCAGGTATAAACACGTTTTATGTCACCAGATGCACACATCACATGTAACCACTTTCTCCTGTGCAGAGTGACTCGAAGCTGCAAACCTGGGCGAAGCTCTCGTGTTCTCCCCTTTTTCTGTGCCGTGAGGGCACGATGGGATTTGCCATTGCAGAATGAACATAAAATCAGTCCTGCTTGGGCAGTTGCCCTTGGTAATTTTGCTCAGGCACTCAGAGCTGCTGGACCAGCTCCCTAGCAGCCTTGCTTCCATGGCAGCTTGATTTTTAGGGATTCCCTTGGCACCCCTTGCTGACCACTACCTCTGCCTGTATAGGTGACTGTTGGAATAGCACCTCTGGTAGGTCCACAAAAAGTCACTATTAATTGCATTCTGTATATAGAATTTTTTCTCTTGCCTGTGATTGTCATACTCAATGAAGATCAATTTTTGTTGAAAGCTGGCAGTATTTATATTTTTATTCAGTTGCCTGGATCCAGCATTTCTCCTTTACCCCCAGGATAAATCACTTTCTGTTCATTCTTACTTGGCATAATGAAGAGATGACATGAAGAGTGGTTTTGAGAAGTAGGTGTCTTCTAACCATTCTCCCCATCAGATTCCAAAGGTGGAAGGCTGAAGATGGGTAACCAGGCCATCACAATGGGACCACAGAAATAGGAGTCAAATACTTATTTATTGCTCAATGAGACCTCAAAATGCCCTTGACTCCTGGGCGGGACAAAAGGAATCTCTTGCCAAACACGCTTGGATTAAATGAAAAACATTCCTCACAGGGTGTCTGGGGTAGGAGGAAGAAGAATAAGAGGGAAGAAAATAGGGACGCAGGAGAAAACGTGTCTAAGGTGCCAAGCCTGAGGACCTGACAGTGAAGAGGAGGGATATGTCCCCTGGCTGTGTGGCTGCTGTAGTACTTGTAGGTGCCACACAGTGTCAGACTGGCACAGCCACAACGGATGGAACCAGCTGGAGGGGCTGCAGCGGGTGATGGATGGGCTCAGGGACCTCAGAAGGACTCTCTGCCAACCTCACAAAATCTCTGTCGTGAGAAGGAGCTGTTTTGATTGTGCTGGTGCTGCTCCATTGTGCAGTATCAACAATTATTCTTAATGGTTATGGGGGTCAGTGAGGCAGGTCTCCAGGGCTGGGTTTCCAGTGGATTAGTGCAAAGAGAATGCAGGAGAACACTGTAATGGGTCAACAATGTAAGACCTGGCAGATTGTCTGGCAGAGCCATGAAGAACTGCATATATCTTGTCTAATCTTATTTATTTCACTGCAGCTCTGCAAGTGTGGGAAAC
Source organism: Lichenostomus cassidix (assembly GCF_008360975.1). Classification (NCBI taxonomy): domain Eukaryota; kingdom Metazoa; phylum Chordata; class Aves; order Passeriformes; family Meliphagidae; genus Lichenostomus; species Lichenostomus cassidix. The sequence continues at coordinate 108,442,569 of NC_139482.1, read as the reverse complement.
ATATGACAGCTAGAAACTACCCCAAATGCTAGTCCTAGATAGTAGCCTCTGCTCCTGGTGAATGAAGCATAGGCCATCCTGGTAACTGGCCTTCCAGTTTCCTCCTGAAACACATGGCTGTTTTTATTCCTCAGAAAAGACTGAAAAATCCCATTGGATTAGTGTTTCATTAAATTATAAAATCATTTGGGTTGGAAGGGACTTTAACCATCATCTCATCCGACCCCTACCTTCCACTAGACCAGGTTGCTCAAAGCCTCACCCAATCTGGCCTTGAATGCTTAAGAGATCCACAGCTTCTCTGGGCAACTTGTTCCAGTGTCCCATCCTAAGAAATGTCTTCCTTATTTCCAAGCTCCATCTACCCTCTCTCAGTTTAAAACCCCTGCCCCTTCTCTCCTCACTACATGCCCCGATGAAAAGCCTCTCTCTATCTTTTCTGTGAGTCCCCTTTATATATTAAAATGCTGCACTAATGTCACCCTGGAGCCTTCTCCAGGCTAAGCAACCAAAACTGTCGTCTTAATAGGAGAGATGTTTGAATTTCATGGCTCTGAAATTTCTCCTTTCACTAACAAATAGATGAAACTTCAATAGAGATGGACACAGTGCTCTCTCTGCATCTGTGTAGGTCTGCAGTTGCTCTTGCCTTACTGCTGATTTCTGAAACATTTTTCTCTTCTGCTTCCTTTGATAAAAGGCAGTGATATTTAAAGTTTCGTCTATTGACTAAGGCTTCCCATAACCCTTCCTTCCTGATTTAAAAAAAAACCATCTAAAGGCGCATACTGTTTCTTCTTCTGATTCTTCTCTGCTAGAGCTGGTTTACTGAAAAATGAAGTTTCATTTCACAGATTCTACAATGTTTATTTTATACAATTCAGTCTGAGCTCCTTGTACAATGCTAAAGACTAGGACTTGGAAACTGAGCCTCCAGCAGGAATGTGGCAGGCCAAGGGGAAAAAGCATACAAATTAAAAAACCAACAAACAGTACAAATTGAGGTTTCCCAACTTCACCTCCAAACCCAACCCAACATTTTGTCACCCTTCTTTGCTACCTTTTGGTCTTCAGAGACTGACTGGGTGCCTCTTGCCGTGGGTGATGCTGTGGTTGCAGGGGTGGGTGGCTGCCCAAATCTGGTCCCACACAAAAGCCCTACTGCTATGTCCAGGCAAACCTCATCCTCTTCCTGACCTGCTCCTGCTGTCTGCTCCCCTTCTCCTCTGAGATCTTTCACCTCTGAGCTTCCACTGCAGATAAACACGAGTTTGACTTCTACCGTGCCTGCAAATCCTGAAGGAATCAATTATGTTGATATCCACATAAAAAGGCTGGTAAAAAATGCTTATAAAATGTCCCACTGCTGTTTAAATAACAGAGAAAGGAAAAGCACAAGTAAAACCCTTGCATTTAGGCACCAGCTTAAGCTTGAAATTTCAGGCCTGATCATGAACCTGCCCAAAGCCATGAATTTCCATATACAAGATGCAGCTTTGAAATCGTTTGTTCAAAGTCTTACGTTTGAACTGAGAAAAGCCAGAGATGAGAAGGCAGTTTCTAAAGGAGAGAGGAGAGGCCTCTCTGTCGCACTGCACCTTTCATCTCCAAACACAAAGGACCAACATACAGGGAAAGAACAAGCGTAAGCCGAGCTGCAGTGGCTCAGCCTGAGTTTGCAGCCTGGCATCACCTCCCTCACAGCAGCCCCGAGCAAAGGGCATGGCAAGGGAGGGGAACAGGAAACGCCAGAATGGTCTTTGTGACTGCTTTCCCCATCTCCAGTGATTTACATCTCAGGGGCTTTCAGAGACAGTAGTGGTATTTTGTGTTTAAAAGCCACCATCTTCACTAATGAGTTTCGAAGTCTCATGCTAGAATGCAAATTTTTACCTGTGGCTCATGTGGGATTTTATTCAGAAGCACTGAGCAAAAATCTCGGCTATAGGAACAGATGCATTCAGAGACTCCAGTGCCACCACTAAAACAGTGTCAGTATGTTGTGTTTGTAAAGAGTATGTGACTCTGCCTCTGGTATTTTTGTCCTTGGATGCTTTTCTGAGGTGTTACAACTTTCTGTTGGTACTCACAGAGTTTGACACTCATGCAATAACGTGTGGAGCACTTGGAAGTAGGGGATGCTTGTTTCTGACTGGTGCAAAAACCCCTTCCAACTGACAAGGGATGCAGTTTGCACCAACTCATTCATGGGGATCTAAAGGGAAAATACCCAAATACCAAGGAATAAATAAAATGTTGCCTTGGACCCCAAATCTCAGCATTTCTCAAGTTCTGTATGAAACCAACCCTATTGCATTGTTTTCTGCATTTAGTTCTAAGACAAAATTCTCCTTGAAATGAAATTGGAGTTTTAAAATCTGGAGGGATTTCCAGCCAAGAAACCAAGGTAATGTTCATCAGCAAGAATTCGACCCAAGGCGTTACTTAGCCTCTTAGGTCTGTGTTATACATCAGAAAAATTCCTCCCAGAGAGCTGTTCTCCATAACTGCAACTGCTCATTGCTCTCCATTTTGCCATAAACCAAGATCATAAATGTATTTTTAATTGATGTAATGTAAGTCCTGGAGTTTTTTGGAGAAAAAAAATATAATTTCTTCACTTAAGCTGCAATACTTGTGAGATCATTTTAAATAGGCGTCTTCTAGAAAGCTTTGCTATTTCTTCATTTTTACTACTTACCACAAGCTATTTCAGACAGGAGCTGTCAGAGCATCAATAAAATGTTGTTAAATGCAAGCTAGCTCCCAGTGAGCTCAGGTTTTTGCTGAAGCTGTGTTAAAATACTGAATGCAGATGTATGTGTGCACCTGTGTGTCTGTCTATATATGCATGTAACTAACAAAAAAAATCACAAATAAAAGACTCATCTGCTGCTTACTATACAGCTTAAGTGCTCCTGCAATACTGAAAACACGAGTTTTTCTGGCATGTGAGAACAAGCAAGTGAACTTGCCTGACAGATAGGAGGCAAAGTCTGCTCATGAAGACAGACTGACAGTTCAAGTGCAGGGAAGTGGGGAAAGGGAAATCCAGGATCCCCTTTAAGTTTGCTTAATAATAAGGTTTGTCTTTTCTTCTGAGAAAATCAAAGGTTACATTCACACAGGTAAAGGGCTTTTTAATTTGATTGTTTTAACCGAGTTTCTTAATGCAATTTTCCATTTGATTTAATTCTATTTAGTATGATAAATGCTATTTAATCTGAAACACTTTTTCGTTTTTATGTATGAAAAACAGAGATGAAAGATTAGCTTCTAGTGACCTGCATCAAAATATAATTTGGCTGGAAATTAAATGAATTTGGATTTAGCTGTATCTCTTGGATAGTTGTGCTGCAACAACAAATCTTCATAAAGTTAAGCTGCCTCTGCTCAAGGAATGGAAGAGTTTTGTACAGCTGAGCTGTGAGAAGCTCCTGCGGTCTCTGCCCTGCCTGTTTGTGTCTGACTGGGAGTCAATGCCATCAGATCCTCAAAATGTAAAGGAATTTAGGATTTTTTAAGTAAGATTACTGCAGCAGCTTTTCATGGTTTAATTATTTTATATTAGAGGCTGCTGAATGATGCGTTCGGTGAGCTGATTGCTTTTCAGAGAGCATTAAAAGATTTACTTGCTCCCCGTTTCAAACATTTGGAACTTTTTGCGCTGGGATTGAAGGGAGCTGTGGAGCAAATCATGTCTCTCCTCAGGTGCTGGCATCTCGCTTCCTTGGTAGCTTGGACTGTGTGGAAGGAATTGTGAAAAATGTAATTATTTTGGATTTAAGCTTTGTTGTAACTTGGTCTGTATTTTGTCTGTCAACTGTGTAAAAGGCAATATGCACTGGTTGTTGGGTTTCTTTAATCAGTAAGTATTAATGGCAAGAATTAATACAGCATTTCCCCCTCCCTGCTGGTAGCTCTGGTCTCGCTGGGTGCCCCCTGCCTGCTCTGGTCCTGTGGCTGCAGTGGGGAGCTGCTGTCCTTCAGTGCAAAGTGGGCATCCCTGGGCAGATGTCTCTTCAGATCCTGGTGTCCTTATGTGCCTTGAGGCATCAGCTGCAGGTCTGGTTGAAACAGGCACTGAAAATACAGGCAATTGTGAGCCATTGCATCCTCCTTTCCTCGACCTTCCACTGTATGTCTGTAGCTGCCGGAGTTTCCGTCCATCCTCCTTCTCCTCAGTGGGGAAATATCCAAATACTCTGTGTCTCAAGACCAAATGGTCTGCTTACAATATTACAGCTGTCACGTGAAATGTATTTCCAGAAAAATCGATTTCTTTTGTGTAGTGCATGGGAGGAATAAGTGGTCGTAAAACTCTCCATGGACAGGCATGGCAGCAGGAGAGGCTGCCATCAGCACTAGCTTGAGAGGAACTTGGTGTCACATGGGAGGGACTGGCATTTTCCAAACAGTTAAATTCTTGTCAGCATGGCTGGCAGTACTTAGAAGGATCCCACAGTTTCAGAGCCAGAAGCTGGCCTGGCCTGTGCCAGCCACCACCTGCTGTACCTGTCAGAGATCACTGCCATGCCATGCCACCCCTGGAGCTGAGAACAGCCCTTCCACCTAATGCTATCTGTTCTTTGATGAATTTCCTCCCATTTCCTGGTCCAGAGCCTTCCTCAGTAATAACCCTGAGCTGGGTGCCTGCTCCTCCAAAAGCCCTCTTTGCGGGGGCTGATGTTGGAATTTCATTGAATCCTCTGGCATGTGGATTTCACTTGCTGGGCCATAATAAAATGGATAAATCTAATAAATCCTTTGAATTTTATTATTTTTCTATTGTGTAAACATTGGTCCAGTATTTATTTAATAGTTAATCCCATGACATTTCTCTGCATCTGGAGGAAAAAGCCTGGGACAATAATGCTGCCTAATAATATCAAACTGATGAGCAAAGAAATAGCACCCACATTCTCAACTGATGATGTGGCAAAGATCAAGAAATTCTGCAAAACTCAAACAAAAGTAAGATATAAATTGCACTAATACTGGCTAATGGATAATGAGATTGCGTTTAATGTTGGTAATGTGCAATGTAAGTGTTTGCTGTTTCTTAAATAGGGTATCTTTGACCATTTAAGCAAGCCTTTAGCACCAAACGTTCACGGCCATGAGTATATTAAAAAAGCCATTTTGTGTATGCTACTGCAGGGTAATGAGAAAGTTCTCAACAATGGGGCATGCATTAAAGGAGACATCAATATCTTATTATTAGGTAAGAGCGTGTAGAGTTAATAGTGCATTGATAAGTTATTTTATTATCCCCCCTCCTCATCATGCCAGCGTAGTTCTGTTATGCAATATTAGCAAGAAAATAAAAGCCAACCCAGTACAAAGACTCATTTTGCCTTATACAAGAATGTTTGTTAGTGTCTTAGGATCAATTTATTTTATCCTTGGGCACATTTTTACAATTATTTCTGTTTTGTCCCACACTTCCCTATTTACTTGACATCTGTTCTATGTTTCTAACTAGTGCTGGCATGATGCGCAATCGAGTCTAATCCTGCGCTGCTCACTCGGGCGAGACACCCACTGATTTCTGGAATGGGCTTCAGTTTATTGCTGAAGTTGATGGAACTATTCTACTTCTGTCACTTGTAGTCACAGTAGCTGTTCAGTTCTGACTTCATTCCTAAAAGCTTTGTTTTCAGTACCCGTAATTAAGTTACATTAGCTGCAAACTCTAACCTGCTCCAGAACAGCTCCTGGCAGAGATGTCAGCTTCCTTCCATAAATCAAGCTCTTTGTTTCTCTGCAGAGTTTCAATCAAATGTTTGATAACTTGCTTCAAGAAATATCTTAGCCTTAAACAATAATCCTTGTGAAATCTTTTGAGTATGTCTTTTCTCTCCTCAAGAGGGCACCTTGAAACACCTCCTCCACAGGGCTCTGCCATGGCGCTTTAACCACATCAGTACAGGTGGGATCTGCTGCCCAATCATCCCTGGTAAAAAGCATTGCCTTGCTGGGAACCCAAGTGTGGCACACGAGGAGCCACAAAAGTCCAAAGCAGTTGCCTAATGTCACTCATTGATGGATCACATCACATGTTAATGGATCTGCTGTGCTTTGCAATCCAAAGGACTGTCTATTAAAGCTTTAATAAAGGCAGAAATTGGTCCCTCAATGAAATTCAAAGCTAGGTGGGACATAGGCAAGCTTCCTTTAAATTTGGAATGAGATCATACTTTTTTTTTTAATATTTATTCTGGAAGGATTCTTTAGAAAGAACTCTAATTAAAGGAAAGTATATTTTGAGCATTTCTGTCTCATTAATTGAAACAGTAGAATTTGAGGATGTCCTTAGTACCCACCTGTGTTGCAGTATTGTCTAGAGGAGTGTTAAGCATGCAATATTACTGTAGTAATATAATTTTTTCCTTAAGAAAACAGATTTGGTTCTTATATATATATATTTTATTTTTTTAATAGTCATTACCTTAGAAATGACAGCTTCTGTTTCTTTTCCTTCCTGTTTGAGACTGAAATGAAAATTGCGATCTCAATACACACCAATACTGTTGGTATAACCATACAAATAATTAAGCAGTTTAGAAGCTAATTAGTGTTGCAAGATTTCCAAGTTTGCAAGGAGGACTCAGGAGCATTCTAGAGGGGAAATGTTGAAAAAAAAAAAAAACAAACTAAAATTCTATAGCCAGAACTCTTCAACTTTGGGAAGTTTAAGACTCAAGCACATGTTTCTCTAATGCTTTATCTTCTTTCTATTGTCTGGACCTGTGCTTTTGGAGATCCTGGTGAAGTATGGAAGGCTCCTGTACCTGAAATAATGAAAAGTGTTGATTTGACTAGTTCGCAATTTTCTCCTATAAAGCTGAAGCAGAACATTTCATCTCATGACATTTATACGGAAGCTGTGTTTTTGAATAACGTGTGAAATAAAAGGAATAAAAAATATGTAGTAAAGATGTTTCAAGGTATTTACAAGGTTTAAGTGAATGTTTTAAACTTGGCAAGTTTTCATCTTCATTGCTTGAAAACAGGAAAAGCTTTGACACTTCTCAACATACCCGGAACACTGTCAAAGGCATCTTCCTCTTTTCACAGTGAAGGAGCTTAGAAAACACTGAATAAAAAATACTTACTATGAAGATCAAGTGGTAGCACACAAAATCTGGTTGTAAATGTCATTCAGCTGCCTGGAAAGCTGCATTTTTTGACAACACAGCCCCAAACTTCCTTGGATTTAGCAAGATCAGGGTTAGCATCTCCTGACCCATCATCAGGGACTCCTGGTACTGCTGGTGCCACGACCTTCATCCAGCCATTGAGGTCTGTCTGCCAGCAGCTGGCAGATTTTGGGGGCCAAGGGGAAGAAGTGTCTCACCATTGATCGTGGCCATGGCAGAGCAGCCACTGACAGAGATCCAGGGTTTGCTCCCACCAAGTGGCATGTCCCTGGCTGTGACTGCTGGACTGAACAACACCACTGGGGCAGCAAAATGTCAGATCAGCAAACAGGTGCTGGTGGGTTGCCTTTTCTCAAGCTAATTTGACAGCAATTTACTCTGTGCCCTTACTTAAGCCTCCTAATAGAACTGATTTAACTCTTTCCGATAAATGGAAAAACTGATTTCCCATTCCTCAGGAGTATTTGGGCAATTAATTGTAAAACTACTTTGTAAGTGCTTGAACATTCATCGCATTCAAGTTCATTCCTGCCAGAGCTTGGAAGTACCAAGATTCCAGTGTACTGGGGCAATTAGCTCAACATCATAGGTAAATATTTAGTGACTATCCCTAACATCCAGTTCAGAGGCCTGCACCTGCATCCTGCAGTCCCTGGATGTGAACGAGGTGACCATGATGTTCCTCCTGCCTTTTGTTTTGCACATCCATGCAGAGGAGTCAGGGCTCTGGCTGCTGGGACCCACATTTCCCCTTCCATAAAAGGTTTTTTTTTGTATTTGCATTGAGTTGCTGTGCTCTTAAATATCACTGAAGTCTGAGGTTTAATGACAAATAACCTATCCTACAGATGGGAAGAGATCTTTGGCAAGGTAATCCTGCTAATGTGTGGCTCCATCTGAGATGATCCAGACCCTTAGGAGTGCACAGTTATGTCTTACACAGTGGCCTTTGAGAGACATATCCAAAAAATACTTTTAGTTCAACAGTAGCTCCTGAAATTTCAAATGCTTTCAGCACCTCTTGTGACAAAACACAAAGTGGTGGGGAAGGAGAGTTTCCTGCACTCCTGTTTAATAAACTGAGGGACATCCTGCACTCACAGATGCTGCACCAGTTATTCAGCACAATTTAATCATTCACATCTATGCTGAATAAAATGGTAGCAAAGAAAGGTCAGGATTTCTCTACTGCTTATTAGGCTATTTCGTTTTTTCCGTCCTAAAATCAGTGTGCAAAAGGGTGGAAGATGGCAAAGTGCTCTGCTTTCCCCTTTAAGAGGTGATCTTTGTACAGCAAAACATTCCCTAAAAACCACTTCCACCATCAGCAGGGGGTTGCCAGGAAGGCAGTTGACAGCAGCTGTAACTGCTGATTAAGAAACTTATGCTCAGCCTTGCGTTTCCAAAGATATCAAACTTTCCATCTTTTGAGCTTTAAAACCCTCCTGTCGTGTGAGGGGCTGCAGGCTGTGAGCATCAGCCAGCACCCACATACCTGAGCTCCTGCACCCCAGCCCATGGAGGCTTGGGAAACAAAGCCCCAAAATGCTGTTGATGCCACCTAATAAGAAGTAGGAAAGTGTTTTATAGCCGAGGAATATTTGTGGAATGGGAAAAAAAAAAGTAATTTTAACCCAGCTGGTCCTAGTACTCCAGTGTTGTAACGTGTGTCCTGCCTGTCCCTGACCCCGCCCCCCTGACCCCTTCTGACTGGATGTGAGTCAGGACCGCCCCCCATCCCTAGAGATAAAATCCCCAGCAAGAGCCGGAACAGCCTCTTTGGTTCTGGACTCATATGGAACCTGTACCCTCCCTCGCCTTCCCTTCCCCCTCCCCAGTCTCCCCACTCCTCCCCTGTTTTCCTCAATAAAAACACCATGGAGACCAGGAACCAAACAGCTGCCTTTCTAAACCTGCAACGCTTCTACAAGAACCGTGTCTGACCAGCCCCACAGCTCGTGGCCATGGAATGACCATCCTGCGTGTTCCGGTTCTAGGGCAGCCCTCCCCCGCAGCAGGGGAGGGCTGCCCTCAGGTTTTGCACTGCTGCAAGTGGTGGAGAATGCGGGCAGCGGTAAGAGACTTGCCTAGACACGCCGGGGAGCAGCGGAGCCCGCGGGAGCTGGGGGGCGGCGGGAGCCGGCGGTGCTCGGGGAACGGCGGGGCCGGCGGCGCGGGGCCGGGCCGGCCCGAAGGGCTGAGCCGGGCCGGCGGCGCGGCCGCGCCGGACCAAGCTGGCCGCCGCCCGCGCCTCCCCGCCAGGCTGCGCGGGGCTGCGGCGGAGGGGCGAACGCACGGCGGGGAGCCGCCGACGCGGCGGGACGCTGCCTGTGCTGCAGACGGAGACCACCCTGGCCGCGTGGCCCGCACATGGGCGCCGCCATCTTGTGAGCCGCCATTTTGTGTCGAGTGCGCCCCTCCCCCGGCGAGACCAACTCTGCATGGCCAAACACCATCTCTGCTGTGCAGCACACGCGTTGGCCGCGAGCTGTGAGACTCTTTAAAGACACAGGCGTGTCCCAAGAAGAGGACCCTGAAGGGACTTGTAGAAAGCTTGTGAAGTCTGTGTTGAGTTGCTGAGGATGAAACAGTGACGAAGAGGACTGCAAGGGACCGGAAAGCGGTGACCAGTCTTGTCAGTTGGCAAAAGTCTATCAAGAGTAAGAGAGACTCTTGTGGTGAGCCGATAGCACCTGCACTGCCTATTCAGGGAAATTTTCCGACCCTGGACCTCTGCTAAAGGTGTAGTTTGCAGCAGAGGAGGAGTGAATGTTTGTATGAATGTGATTTGGAGGCACCCCCCAGGGGAGGGGGTGGGAAACGTGTGAATGGCTGAAGGCACCCCCCAGGGGAGGGGGTGCAGAGGTGTGAATGGTTGAGTCATAGAACACGGCAGGGTGTAGGGCTCTGTTTTAAAACCCAGCTCATTCTTTTTTATTTTAACCTTAGACAGATTAACAAGTGTTGCATTTTGAGAATTGGGCTAGAGAGGGCTTCCGGAAAAGGCCCTCTCTGCCCAATCCTCAAAAAAGAAAGGTATTTTCTTTAGTTAAAACCCTTTTTCGAGTTACAGTATGTTTTGTTTACCCCTATTAATACCTTTCCTCCTTCCCATGTCCCTTCTTCCCTCCCATTCTGATAAGGAGGTAACTAACAAGGCTGCATCCCGTCAAAAAAGACGCTGAGTTGCTACTGATTCTCTCAGGCGCCTTGCCAGTTCCCCCCTTGTACCATCACCCTTAAAAAATCACTCCTCACCCCCTTTTTTCCTACCCTCTTCTTCCCCAAATAGCCCCTCTACCATGCTCTCTAAAAATTTGCTTCTCCCAAAATCCCTGTGTCTTTCCAGCTGTGTGTAAGCTCTGCCCCTCTCCCTGCACGTCCAAGCTGGGGGGGGCACAGCAGACAGCACAGCCCCGTCGCACAGCAGAGCAGCAAGACACCTGATTTCAGCCAACCAGCTTCAACTCCAGCCCTACTGAAGAAATTTCTACCAGCTCCAAAAGACTCTGAACTAGAAAATTTTTTTTTTCCTTTTGTATAAGAGAAAAAGTGGATTTGTTGTAACGTGTGTCCTTCCTGTCCCTGACCCCGCCCCCCTGACCCCTTCTGACTGGATGTGAGTCAGGACCGCCCCCCATCCCTAGAGATAAAATCCCCAGCAAGAGCCGGAACAGCCTCTTTGGTTCTGGACTCATATGGAACCTGTACCCTCCCTCGCCTTCCCTTCCCCCTCCCCAGTCTCCCCACTCCTCCCCTGTTTTCCTCAATAAAAACACCATGGAGACCAGGAACCAAACAGCTGCCTTTCTAAACCTGCAACGCTTCTACAAGAACCGTGTCTGACCAGCCCCACAGCTCGTGGCCATGGAATGACCATCCTGCGTGTTCCGGTTCTAGGGCAGCCCTCCCCCGCAGCAGGGGAGGGCTGCCCTCAGGTTTTGCACTGCTGCACTCCAGATCATTGAGATGCAGTGGGAAATAAGCGAAAAAGCAAATACACAAGTGAGCCTGACCACAGCCAATCTGAGAGCAATCTGACACACCTGCAAAGTGGTTTGTGCAATATGGGTATAACTCAAGGCAAGTGGAAGCCAAGATAACTTGCTTTTAGGAAAACAAGTGGCATGACCTGATCGAGGTACTCAGGCATTATCATGGCATTTTAAAAAAGCATTTTTTTTCACTCTCTTAACACAAAGAGTGGCCTGCTCATTTGAACCCCCAGGGGGAAAAAACCTCTATTAATAAACCTCTATTTCTCTGTTTCCCACATATCACTTCAGAAATGTAGAGGCTGCTGGGACTGCACTCAAAATGGATGCATGTGTGGCTATCTGTATTTCTCAGAAACCCAAATTTCCTCCAAAACTCAGGATTTGCTCCTGGGGGGAAGGTGGTTGCCAGACAGTGCTCTGCAGATCTGGCATGGATAGGATATTGCCAGTGGGGAGGTTTGATGTTAATCAAATCACTTTGCAGTCATTCCCACCATGTGACCTTGTGGGGACCTGGCCAGGGAAGCCAGTGTGGGGCAGAGTGCTGGGAAGAGCCAACCCTGCTGCCTGGCAAGGGGGACTGGGTGTGGGATAGTGACAAAATCACAAGGAAGGAGGACAAAATCTGCTCTTCAGTGTCTCTGTAAACAGAGAGCTGGTCAACACCTGTTCCTCCAATCCTCCAAGGCAAGAATCACTTTTGTTTGCTGCTCCCAGCTGCAGCTTATGCAGGCATGAGCCCTCCATAGGTACACAGCAGAGCTGGCACAGTGAGGTATTACCACCACCTTTATTCATAGAAGGGATTATGTTTTCAAGCTTTTCCTCAGTCTTCCAGCTCCCAGCGGCTAAGTCTGTTTTGTGTGATGCTTACACCAGCTCTGCATCTCTCTGGCTCTCAGTTTCTCCTGAGGGAGAGAGCTGCCCAAAAAGGCACTGCAGCCCTGGGGTTTGGGCAGCTGGAAGTCTCGCTTTTCAGTGAGAGATGTGGGCATTGCTGTAAGCTGATGGAAAGAAGTTTAAAATGGACACATGTAGTGGCAATTGATCTTGCTGTGAGCTGGCAGCCTGTGAAAAGCTGGTTGGGCTGCTGAGTAGGAGGAATCTGCTTAAGAGACATGGCTTGCAGACTATCATGCAGTGGCCCATAGTGGCTATTCACTGTCTCAATTTAAGTTTCTTTATTTTCCTTAGAGACTTTTTCCCTTAAGAAAATTCATACTTTGTTATCCCATCAGCTTTCCTTTTTCCATTCCTCTCAATCGCACCTGCTAAGACTTAAGCATGGTAATTTTCTTTTTGGTCAAGGCAACCCTTTAATTTTCTTTTTCTCTCCTTATCTCCAGCTTACCCTGACAAATCTTTTCTGGTGATGAAAGCATGACAATAGCAGCCAGAATGAAAGCTGATTCTTCTAAGGAGCAACAGAGACTCCTTCCGCAGTTAATAAACAAATTTTATTAAACAACTTAGTAACTACCAAGCTTAATAAACTAATAGCTTACTTAACAAATAAAACTGGAGTCACTTTTATGTTATTTATGATGTTCTGTTCTGAATGAGCAAATATCATTTACATGAGTGAAAGTTGCCTCCAAAGCCAAGTGTTCACAACATGATGAGAAATATGGGGAATGAAAAAAAAGGAGAGATGAAGAGGGAGATGTACTTCTGGCAAGTTTTGATCTGGCTTTTTGTAGCACAGACTTCATAGATCCAGATGGTGTTAAAATAAAAAATCAAGGACAAGTGCACATACAGAGAGTTCTAGCATAAGAAGGTGGTTGGTTCTAGTTACACATTAGTACCTGTAAAGTAGAAAGGCTGTCATTAAGAAGTTAATCAAAATGTTCCATTAAATAATTTAAAGATAAGATTGAAATCTGATAAAGAGCACACAATTCTTTTTCCCATGAGTATTGCATTGGAAGAGTGACCATGTTTATGTATTGTAGGATTAAGCATTGCAACCCTGGGAAAGCACGAGGTTTGATTTTGTTCTTTTAAGTTCCGGATATTCCAGTTAAGCTTCTTTGACGCTATTTTGTTTTCACAGTAGGTGATGTCAAAGGCATAGATCAAGCATGGACCTTTTCATCTCAAGTAGAAGAATTCATGAGCAAAAGAAGTGAGAACTCCAATGTAAATCTGTAAACCTGTAAACCTGTAAATCTGCAGCCTTTATACCAGTTAGAGTGCACCTGGTGTAAGTAGTAATCTGTCTGAGTTCTTGTGATCATTGTTTTTTCCCCAGTTATTTCTGTTGATGCTCAACAAAGGGAGAAGATGAGGAAAGCAGCCACATGGAATCTGTCTGTTGCAAAAAAATTCATTATCTTCTTGCATGAAACAATTTCTTAAATCTCAACTTCAGAGCTGTTTTTTGTAATAAACTAGAATATATATCATTGAAAGAAGTGGGAAAATGAGATCACCCTATATATTTACTCTCTTCAAAATTTCTGAACAGAGCAAAATACAGCTATTTTGCCATTACTGCATCCAATACTGCAAAGTTCTCTAAGCAATAATTCTAGATTTGAGAAACAGCACCTGATTGTTACAGAAAAGGCACTTTAATTGTTGGTTGTCTTCTCCTTTTGAGACATAACTATCTATACTACCGGCCCCGAAGATAGCTTGAAAATGCAGTCCAAAAAGAGAGGAGAACTAAAATCCTATTTATCAGAACCAAAGGTAGCTCAGCTGGGTGCACCTGTGTCTCAGCAGAAGACCCTGAGCTCTAACAGCAGTGGATGAGGAGACCTGTGGGGAAAATAAAAAGGAAAAATGCTATGTCTCTGTTCTGAATCTCACCTAAAGAAAATGACAAGTCATGACTCGTGCCCTGCACCCTGGGACAGTGTCTGCCTAGCGTGGGTGGCACGAGACACCTGACACACTCAGCTGAAATAGGAGGGCTGGTGTCTAGGATCAGTCCCTTTTTGCATTTAGACAATGCAGTGCCAGCCAGACTCAGACATTATGACTCAGTAATTTGCTACTTATGCAAAAGCTAAACTGAGCAGAGCTGATCTGTGTGATGCAAATAGCAGTAAGTTGGTTTGTCTGTGTCAGGAATAGGAGGCTGTGTGTCCTGTTTGGCATAGATAGTAGGTGGCATGACTAAAAGATTTTCTGCAGTGCTGAGATTCTTGAAGGAAGACCCAGAAGTACCTAGAATGGTGACTTTCCCCTTTCTCCTCCTTTCCTTTCCTTTCCTTTCCTTTCCTTTCCTTTCCTTTCCTTTCCTTTCCTTTCCTTTCCTTTCCTTTCCTTTCCTTTCCTTTCCTTTCCTTTCCTTTCCTTCCCTTCCCTTCCCTTCCCTTCCCTTCCCTTCCCTTCCCTTCCCTTCCCTTCCCTTCCCTTCCCTTCCCTTCCTTTCCCTTTCCTTTCCCTTTCCTTTTCCTTTCCTTTCCTTTCCTTTCCTTTCCTTTCCTTTCCTTTCCTTTCCTTTCCTTTCCTTTCCTTTCCTTTCCTTTCCTTTCCTTTCCTTTTTTTCCACACCTGAGCCACTGACCTGAGCATCAGAGTTATTTTATTTTTAAGCCCATGCTGTGGCTCCTGACAGACTCGGCAGTGGGGAATGAGTCATGCACACAGTTCTGGATACAATGTGCACATACTCTGCTGGGTCCAGCTGTACAGCAAGTCTGGAGCCCAGAAGAGGAGGAGCAGAGAGGAAAACATTCACTTAGGTCTGGGTCTTTGGTAGAGATGCAGAGATCTTCTCTTGAATGAGGAACAGGAGCAGGGCAGGCAACCCCAGGAGTCACTGTCCACAGCCCAAGCCCTTGTCCTGCATATTTTGGGAAGCCAGTAACAGGCTGTTCACACTAGTCCTGGTGGGTAGAGAATGGAATGTGCCTGAGCAGGCATGCAGGCAGAGTAAATCCTTGCTGCAAATTATAACCTGAATCACTACAGTGTGAGAAGGACAGGAAAGATAAATGGGTTGGTGCAGATTTAACACTATCACGTTAGTATCTCAGTGATTTTACAGAGAAATCTTTACAGTGAAGATTTTTTGTAGAACTTTCTGTAAATAAATCTGCTCCAGGAAAGCAAAGTAAACATCCAGGCTGCAAGGCCATGTATAGGTTCTGACTGGTATAGTCAGTATACTGACTATACTTATAGTTTCTGACCTGGAATAAATATCCATATTATCTATATATTTGTCAAATGTACATCTCCAAAATTAAGATCGTTAAGTCATTTTGCTACAGCTTTTTAGGAATCGTATTTTCTCAGGAACTTGAGCTAGTAGCATAACTTGTGATAAACAATTAAGTATAATATTGAATCTTATGCTGCATTTCCTGAGTAATTTTTCTGTATTGTAAAATTGAAAAAGAAATATTCCTTGAGTATTTTTAGATCAGTTAAGGACATTTAAAAAACTCTCTTTTGGCTCTATGGAAGTGAGTTGTTCACTCACTGGCTGGGAGCTTCAGTTTTAAATGGTGCTCTTTGATTCCTGCTTGAAATGAGTAAGCAGAAGCTTAAGCTTTTTTTTCCCATGAAAGTTTAACATTTCAGGACATACCCTGTGGAATTTGTATCTTCCACAATGTATTGCAATTATAGTGTAATACTGCTCTCTGTACTAAGCTCTCTTGTGATGAACATACAGGTAAGTATCTCATGTAATCTGGATTTCAAAAATATAAGTGATCTCTACAGTCACAAATCTGGTACTTCGCATTTGAAATTTTAAAATGTTCACAGTTTATAATGTTAAGGATTGTAGCCATGGTTGAATTTATGAACAGTCTCATTTGTGTCTTCTTAACTCCATGTAAATCTATGTGCATATCTTAATTGAAAGCGCATTTGCAGGATTATTTGCATGAAAACTGCTGATGAAGACGTGTGGAAATAGGAAAGTTATTTTAAGACAGCTATAGTAGGGTATTTTCCTATCCAGGATGTTTGTTAGCTCTGACAAATCTTTGTTAATTTTGTCTGGCTGTTTTCATGAATCTTTGGATTCCAACAAAAGCTAATAAATCCAGCTATGAATGCTTTAAATACAACTACATTTCAGAGAATATGAATCAGAGAAGGACTACATATATAGCATCGATACAGAAGAATACACATTTGTTGCTTTGTGCTGTGCAGTAGCATTTGGAGGAAGACTTGCTCCCTCATCAAATTTCCATACATTTGAGCTGCTCTTGCCCAAAGTTAGGGTAAATTGCATGACAAATGTTAAGATCATCAACACCCGTCCCAGGGAATCAAAGTAGCTGCTGACCTTTAAATGTGAACACATTCACACACCAGTCTCCCAACCATCTGGTGTGACCTGACATTTCCATTACTGGCACTCCTGTCTCTCACAGCCCCCCTCCAAAACATCACAAATTTGATGATTTGGGCCCATGCTGACTGCCATCTCCCTCTGCAAAGTGTCCTCAGGGAGGGACATTTTTCTTCCTCTGTCCCTTTCATTCCCATGTTTACTTTTTTTTCTAAATCCTACTGAATCATAGCCCTATTTGTCAGGGGTGTTAAGGGAGCCACTAAATCTCCCAATCCCAGGATCTGGCCAACATGCCCAGCCCAGGAATGGTCCTAGGTGATCTCTACATCCCAGTCCTAAGGATATGACTGCTGCTTTTCTTCCTGCCAGGTCTGGCTACCAGCAGGGTTGTATCTGATACACACTCACACACAGAGAGGGGTCCCTAAAGTGGCTGTGTGGTCAGGCTGCTGCACACACACAGAGCAGTGTGGGCAACACAACCCCTCTGTAATGCTACCCAAACTCACAAGGGCACACAACCCTGTCCTCTTCCTCCCATCCAGGAAATCAGAATGAAGGCTCTCTGGGAAAAAACTGCATGCCCTTATTCTCCACACCCATAAACACATCCAAACATGCACAGTCCCTTTGGATGTTAGCATGGCCTCTAAACCTGTTTAATATCTGTGTCTGGGGGTCCTGGCAGTGGTATATAAGTCACCTTCTGCTTGACAGATAGGGCAAGTCCTCCAGATGTGGAAATGTTTCCTCCAAGTCATCAGCTAGTCCAGCTTGAAGCTTGCTAGTGAGTTATGTGCACATACTGAGAATTAAATTCACTGAAGAAATATCAACACACACAGATCTCTCCAGTTGCTAGCACTTAGACCTCTCACACACCCACACGTAATGTGATCCCTTTGGCTGCTGCTGGCACATGGACCTTTCAAGAGACACACAAAACACACCCACCAGCCCCTCCAGTTGCTGGTCTTTACACCTACAAGCCCTATGGCCCACAGTCCCCCAGTTCCTGGCACACAGACCCTTCCATGCAAGTCCCTCCATATGCTAGTACCTAGATCCATGAGCCCTAAGACCTGTGGTCTCCCCTGGTCATTGGCACACAGATCTCTTCTGCATGTGGGTCTCTCCAGGTACTGGCCCCATTTCCCCCAGCTTTTCTTTATATCTTCTGATCCTTCCCCTAAACACCTTATAGTCATTTTTGCATAAATCTACAAGCATTTTATGATAGCCTGTATCTCAAGCAGCCTCAACTTTTCCACAACACTTATGTTAATCATATTTTCCCCTTCCTATCAGTTAATAATTGCTCAGGTTGACATTCTTGAGGGTTCTGCCCGAGTAGTTCCTCTAATGGACCATCAATCAGTGGCTGAAGCATTCTGGATCCTCATTATTGTCTCTGTTGTGACTTCCTCATTAATGTTTGTGTGTCTGTGAGGCTCATTTATCACTTTCCTCATTACTTGTTATTTCTTTTATAGTGAGTAGATCACAACCAAGTAACTTAATGAACCAGACGCTCCCACACTCCACAAACTCTCACACTAATGACTGACAGCTGCAGCAGGAGAACTACTGAGAACTGCTGGGCACCCTGTGAAAACAGGTCCAGCTCGCCTTTATTACAGAAAACTGCATAATGATAATATAGCAAACTTAGACTTTGCTGTGTTGACTGAAAGTCAGGATGCAGTTTTCATGTTTTCTGCATGTTCAGGTAGACTTGAAGGACAGGGCAGACATGTTACACAACATATTTCCATTTTTCTCCATTGCATGACGGTACACAGCACTAAGTCAGACACTTCAGTGACTTTAGCACAGTATTTTATCCAGATGATGAATTATTTTCCAGACTTTATGAACTTTTATCATGATGGTTGAGATAAAAGGAATAGAAAGAACGATGATGTAGTTGTGGTTTGCAGTGATGTTCATCTTGTGTCTTTGATGCTTGCTTGCATTATCTTCAGAAGGATGTTTTAGTCTAAGTGGGGAAGAAAAAACAAACCCACATCTTAAAAGTGTGTAGGGAAGAGAAATATGTGTACAATGTAAGAGCATTAGTTGCAAAGAAACCAAAACAATTTACTGGAAGGTCATAAAGTAACAGTGTCAAGTTTCTGACACTGCACAGGGGTACTGCAACTCAGTGGAGTATCACACAAAGAATATTAGTGTAAAATTAAAAATGGAACTTTGCTGTCTGGAAGGACTTTTTCCTTCAGTTTGTTTACAAAATTTCTCCTGTGCCCTGTGAGACCCTCTAAACTATGTCACACTTGCTATTTCCAAGACAAGCCTCTATTTAAAGTAGGAGTCCATGTGTCTCAGACTGTATGAAATTTCCTATGAAGACCTGCCCAAAAGTTGCTTCTATCCAGTACACGGCATTTCTGATCTGTCATTCAGACAGTTTTAAGTGCTGTCTTCTTTTACCTTTCCCTACTTTTACCTTTCCATGGCTACTTCATGCCTTGCATAAAAAATGGCCTTTGATGATGGAAAATTATTTCTAGATTTGCTTTTTGTTTTGACATTATGGGATACATTTTTTAGCACTATATCCAAGTATTTTAAGGGGAGATCTTTAGTGGAATAGGCAGTAATAGATGAAATACAAGTATACTGTGTAGAAAATATGGTTTAATTGTGAATTGAAAATTAACTCCTTTGTTCACACTATCCCACTCAATGTAGGCTCTCATTGGGGCAAATTGGAGGGGGATGGAGTAGAACAGACTTTGAATTAAGTGGGGTTTTGGTGTTTGATAAACTAGTGGCACTTAATGGAGCTCTTTAATTTCCCAGCTTGAGTCTTTAGACTTCGAAAAGGTGACATTTTCCCATTTACTTCTTACCGAATTTGATTGTTTACTTTTTAGTGAATATAGACAGGTGTGCACATGTATGTGTATATTTGTTGGAAGGGGCAAAATACTTACTTCTTCTAGAGTCATGGCCTCCTTATTCTCCCTTTCTTTTCTGTATTTCTTTTTAAGGCACACTGCAGTTGTGATGGTGACAATAAGCATTACCACAAATACAGTTATGGTTGAAGAAACAGCTATTACAATATTTTCTCGGGTTGAGCCTTTCCTTTCACACTTTTCTCCCATGTACCACCAGTTGTCACCTGCTGGACATCTAGAAAGCAAAAGAACAAACAAACATGTTATCACCTAAAGATTAAAGACATCAGAAAATGTCTGCTTCAGAAAAATGGCATCTCTGATGCAGTTTCTATATCCCAAAGCATAATGAAGTTATTTCAAAATGGATTTGTATTTTAAAGTTGTTTTGAGTGGCCCACTGTCCTTACACACCCGAATGTGCTTCTTTCAGCTTCCTGCTGTTTCACAGGTTGTGCCTTCAGAGAAAGCCTTTGCCAGAAAACCCAAGTGCCTTGCTGGTCTTCTTGACTGCTTAATGCTTGGATGCAGCTGATCTAGAGAGGTTTTCTTCGGCTTTTTTTAGTTTTTGAATTTAAAGAACTTGTAAGAGCTGCCTCTGCCCTCCCCCAAGAAAGAGGAAAGAAAAGAAATGAACAGTCCAGCAGTCATTTGGTTTTAGGACTGAAAACAACCTCTGGGCTTTGACTTCATCACCTTACCCAGCACCACAATCAACTCTGAAACATTTTATAGTGAGCTCACGAGGGTCCAAATGATCTAACTGCAAAAAAATATATATCCATGCAGTACTGCTGAATGCACACCCATCCCCATCTTTCTAACCTTGGTTATTCCTTATGTATTGATTTTCTAGCTCCTCTCTAAGCCACTTATTCAGAACTACCTCAGTCCTGAAAACAAGTCTGTTTGCAGTGTGCTGAAAAGATACTGCCTGCTGGGGGGACTCCAGGTGATTCAGCTTGAGCAGATGTATCTCATTCCCACCCATTTCCCAACAGAAAATTGGGATGGAAACTCACTGCTGGTCACACATTTCTGTAGGACAGAAAGTAGGTCACAAAAGCACTAAAGCTTCAAATAGTCCAAAGATGTCAGAAAATAAATGTTCTGTTTCCATAATTTTGAAATGAGGCATAACATTCAGCATATTTTTTATTTTTGTCTTTTTGGAACCACGTCTTGACATTTACTCATATTTGTGACCTGCTTCTGATGAGTTGCACAAGAATTATTTTTAAAAGGTTTCTAAATGGGGAGATATAACACTGAATGAGTCATCCTGAGTCTTGTGGAACTCTGCCTTTATGTTTTCCTCACAGCACTCCAGTCTACCTGCCCTGGCACAGCATATAAGTCTACTGTCTTCAGCCTTGGAGCTTATTTGAGAGCTGGAACAATGGTAATCAGGCAGGTGGGTTATGTAAATGTATCCACAGAGAATTAAATGAAAATTGATATTAATCTTGTTGCAGGGCAAACAATATTTTAGTCCTTAGCTTTCACTGCTGCTTTCAAAGGTGAATGACTACACTTTGGTAATTCATGGTCATAATTTGCACTGTACAATACTCCTGAATCAAATTTTAAAATAATGTCTATGCTGCTTCCTATCTGATAAGTATTAAAAATCTTCTCTACTGATATAAATGCTCTTTTCTTTCAATTACATTTATTCAACTCTTCTACATTTTGCTATAGAGAATAATAAGGACTTGGAGTAATACATTGCTGAAAATAATAAACACATTTAAAATATAATTTACAGGGAAGTCAAGCAGAGTACTTCAAAATGATCAGATGCTGAGGTTAGGAGCTTTGTTGCCCAAATTGGCCATAAGTTCAGTCTCACAGGAGCAGTTGCAAATACTTGCCTTAATCAGCTACAATCTGTCTTTCCTTTCATTAGGAGCAGAGATTTATTTTGTTAGAAACTTTCATTACTCATCCTAAAATTGCATTTGAGAGTGAATAAAGGCAGTTACCTGCACACTGGTGCTCTGTCTACCAGAACACACACACCATCATTTTCACAGGGGTTGTCTGGGCAGAAAGTTGGAACCTCTGGATCTTCAGGCTGGGTGGTGCTGCCCGTGGTGGTGGTGGTGGTGGATGCACTGGTGGTGGGGGGCTTGTTGGTGGCAGTAGGGCCAGGGCCAGGTTTGGTGGTGCTGGCACTTGTAGTCGTAACAACAGGGGGTGAAACACTCGGCTTAGCTGGCAGGAGATGCGATATATCTGCACAGTGAACCCACAAGACATCAGGCCTTTGCTTCACGTTATTTTTCTTCCTATTCTAATCACAATTTCTAGTAATAAAGAGCAATAAGTCTGTTCATGGGTATAATGGATAAACAGTCGTTTTTACCTTTCAAGAGCATGATGTACTTTGGAAATGTGCTCTAGATTTTTTTTCAGAAACAGGTAGTTTTACTCAAATTACTCTATTGAAAATAATTTGCACAGGATTAGCATTGTTTTATACACCTTCACATGAGATAAAGGAATTATACTGTGCATGTACCTGTTCACAAATTTATTAAAATGTATGATTTGACTTCAGATACAGGCATAATTCAAATACTGCTCATGTACAAAGTACATCATGTGTATTTACATCTACAGAACCAGTGACTTAGTATCTAACACTGTGTTTATTGCATTGTAAAGAGTACCATCCATGTTTACATACCTTCCAGTGTTAAAAGAATATAAACACCATCTTCTTTAATAAAGTTGCGGCTTCTAAGTCTCTCATGAGTTAAAAATGCACTTGTTCCAATTCCTGGGCCTCTCATGTATTTAGTTCCATTGGGAAAAGTTGCTTCAGATCCCACTATATCTGGCCTATCCCAAATAAAACCTGAAGAGGATCCTGGGAAAAAAAAAAGGTAAAAAGAATGTGAATGTGAGACCACTCTGGATTTGTCTCTCAGCAGAAACCTCAATTGCCTGAAATTTCCCACTGATGAGAGGCACAAGACAATGGAGATCTTCAATGATTTGGCTTAGCCTGAGGTACTGAGAAAAGACTCTACTGGAGATGAGGTTATTGGAGAGCTAGTTGAAAACCTGTTGTATTGTCTTTTTATTTATTTAAAGTGTAGCGATCAAGAAGGTAGGTAGCACATGAATCATCTGTAATGTGAGTTAATGCAGTTCTTCTCAAAAGAGAGCATCTCCTGCAGTAGATGTTAGCAGGGCACAAGATATTTGAACAACCTGAATGATCATGGATCACTGATGCCTGCAAACCTGTTCTAAATCTCAAAGCTGAGCCTGATTATCCATGAAAGAATCTGACAGAGGGAGAAAGAACTGCCTGCTCCAATGCTTCTCTGGTTAGAGAATGTGTGTTGCAAGGCTTCTCTTGGGAATCTGAGACTGTTTGCAATATATGAATAAACAATGGAGAAGGAGCAGAATGCAAACAGGCTGCACATCCACAGATCAGGGAAGGAAAAGGGATGAGCACTGTAGCTGTAACAGCAGAAAGCACAGGGAAAATGTCAAACATCTATGGAAGATCTGGTGTGGTGTGTGTTTCACTTACAGAGAGGGCATTAAGTCTTTCTAGATTATCCACTTTGTTTTCATGTAGAGCCAGTGTCATAGGAAAAGGAACGTAAAACATATTATTTTTAAAATAATAATGTGAATTGGGCATTTTTGTGCCTTCCTTCCTTTCTAGTCTGAAAGCCCAGAAGACCAATTCAGTGGTAGAGATGGTTTCTTTGGCAAAATGCAGAAAGTCATGGTGGCTTAAATCCAAACTTCATCCAGGGATGAATATGGGTGTTTTCTTTAATCTCTCTCTATAGAGATTCCTACCATTTCTCAGAGTTACATTTTACTGCAAGTGCCTCCTTTCCAAGTTATTGTGGACAACAGCCCTTATCTTCTCACACCTTGAACAAGTACAGATTACATAATATGAATCAGTACTTTGTCCATCTGGAGGCTTGTGCTGACACCACTGTACCTTTGACAAGGAAGGCAGGAATTTGTTTGATAGCTGCACTTTTATCTGGTATGAACTTCCTATTTGTTAATTCAGTATTTTATTTTCATGCCTTCCGGAAAACTTCTATTCTCATTAAAGCAGAAATAAATGCATCCTTACCATATGAAAGAAACTTTAGGAATAGATCAGCCACCTGTTTCTTATACAAATGTAAAAGAGAGAGAGACCCAGAGTCCCAGCTTAATTTGCTTGTAGGTCTAATTTTTTTTGTCTGTGGATCAGTATTATTGTTGCTGCAAACATGTGAAACATTCCAGAAGCTAATACACTAACTTACACAGAGAGGTGACCCCTAGTCTTTTTCCTGTGTTCTACATGCTTGATTTTAACTAACCTGATAATGTCTCAGGGTCTGTTGTTACACTTCTTTGGTTTGACATCCGTTGACGAATATCAGGGTGCTGGTCGAGCAGGATCATGGTACCTTGTTGCCATGGGCAGGGCCATTGCAAATGATCATCATTGGCTCCAGAAATCAAGGACAAGTATATTCCTAAATTAGATGGGTTATCAGTGGTACCATTTACATACAAGGTGACCTGAAAAGCATATCCTTTACTAGAGTAAAAAGGTGGACTGTATACTGTCCCATTTCTCCCTGCTGGACTTGTGTTGAGGAGATGTGTGAAATTTCTGATATGCCAGACGTGGTGGGGACACTGAGTTTCTGACAAGTTGATGTCATCAATAGAGAGGCCTCCATTTGATGAGCCACTTCCTCTCACGCCTTCAAACACAACTCGGAATTTACTTGTGATGTTCAAAGAAACATGATGGAGCTGCCAGTAAGTCTCAGGTGAACCTGAAAAACAAGGGTAGAGATTTCTGAATCAGCAGTACAGACAAACACTGCACAGGTCTGTGGATTCTATACCAACATTGTCTAAGAATTTTTCATGTCCACTGCCACTGATGTGATGGAATATTTCTTCTGTAGATGTTACTTTGCAGTGCAAGACCATATTTGCTCAATAAAATATTTCAACAGAATTAATATGCATAATAGTGCTTGCTGAAGGGTCTTAAAACTGCTTTTTCTTTCACATTTTAAAATAAAATTTCATTAAATTAATCCAGATGCTGTGATAATTAAATGCACAAAAATAGTTTCACCTGTATTATTAAAAGGAAAAAATTCAGAACAAGTTTTATTTAAAAAACTGAACAACAATGTGCCTCACCAAAAAATATTCCAGAGGATTCTGGGAGCCTAGAACTACAAGACTAGTTCATTCATTTGTTTTTGTATTTTTAAATGGCTTGTTGGAAGTTTGCCTATGCAGAAGCACTATTCACCCATCAAATGATTAATGGTACTAAGGTCAAATTAAAGCCAGCCATTTGCAAAACCTACTTCATGCAATAAAACCTCACAGCAAGTTTGATGTTGCATCCAAAATTGCCTGCACTAGCAAATTCCACTTGACTCCAAGAGCAGTGTACACAAAAGCAAAGACCTCTGCATAGGGGCCTTGTGAGGTCAATGGAAGTAGAAAACCCTTTTTTAAAAGTACGTTAGGCAAAACAATTTCTTTTACTGTCTGGTTTTTGCTCATCTGCACAGAGGACCAGCTGCATTTATTGAACAAGCAGTGCCAATTCCAGGTACAGAACTCATGCATCACTCTCCTAACAACCCTAAACACAACGCAGTAGATCTTAAACATGAGTCTTAATTTCTTGACATTTTTCATTACTGTTATAATTAGGAGGTAAAAAGTTAACCCAGAAACAAGAAAAATACCCCACTGTTTTCCATGAAATCGTCTTCTGCATAAGTGAAATTATTTTTACATGTAATATGTGCAGTTCAAAAATCTCCATCTGCCACAAACCAGTGGGAAGGGTTCAGGGATTGTCCCTAAGCTTCTTGAACGTTGTGGTTCAGTGCAAACCCATGAGCAGCTGAGCCAGGCTGTCAGACATGGGTGGAAGAGGCTGTAGTGTCACTGCTTCTTCCAGGTTGTTGACTGCATTTGTAACTTCTCACATGAGAGAAGTGAAACAGCTTGGAGGAAAAATGATCTTAAGCCATTCCTGAAAGTTTTGCCAGAGATTGTCCAAATAGGGTGCCTGTTTGGACACATGTGAGATCAGAGACTTCAAAGGAAATTATGGACTTGAAAAGCAGCAATGGGAGATTGGACCTAACAGACACACAAGAGTGTTTGTCAGGAAGGCAGAAGTCTGGAGAAATTAATCTTGGTTCAAAGTACGGTTTGTAAGAGTCTGATAGGGCTCAGACTGATGTGAAGTCTACATTTGCTTCCCTGTCAGCAACCCTGACACTTACAGTGAAGATGCTTGTTAGCACAGAGGGCACAGAGGGTGAAGCCATAGAGGTGAAGAGTGGAAAAAAAGAAAAGAAAAGAAAATCAGACACCAGCAGCAGCTGAGCCTAAAGGGACAAAAGGAGAAAGAAATTATGTCTATTTGATAAAAGAACCTGCTCAAACCCTTCAGCAAGACTGAACTTGGTGTAGCTGCAATGGACACCACATAACAGTTAAATATATGTGAAAGTAATTTAATCATAAGGTGACTTTGGAAATTCTAGCTTCAAGAGCTCTTGTCCATTAACTGACCTCAATTACTCATTCTGTAGGCCATAGGTTCCTAAAACCACAAGAATTTAATCTTCAAACTACAACTCAAGACATGATCTGCTGTCCATATATTTCAGTTAAGTGATTTCAAAACTTGTTTTAAAAAATAATTTAAATTTTATCTTTTTTGAAATTGTTTATTAGATATTCCAGGGCACTTATGCTTTCCATTTCTTTATTATTACTTATTCTAATACTCCAGCTTCATCAGTTGCTATTGATACCAGCAATTCTAGAACAGTTAAAATGATTGCTCATGGAATTTTAGCTATTTTGGTGAGAAAGCCATCTTGATAATGTGAGAGTTTGAAATTTGTGGTAATTTATTATATTATAGGAAAACAGCTGACTGAGGATCCATCAGGTATAATTTCAACAGCAACGAACCAATTATGTAGATAGAGAAGAAGCCAAAGAACACTAGGAAATTAGTAACTTTGCCACAATAATTTCCCCCAGTACTTTGAAAAATATTAAGTGCAGATTAAAACAAAATGCTATTTTATTCCATACCTTTTATCTCTTCAATGAATCTCAGAGTACCATTTGGATTGGCTGATGTGTACTCCTTGACCCAGACATTCAGACGGTCATTTTCATTACCACTGTTGTATAAATAGAATTGTAAGCACTGAAAGCCCCTTTTGGGATACAGAATTCGGCTCTCCAGGACAGCTTTGCTTCCTTCTCCTCCAGCACTGGTGTTGAAATGCATGAAGTAGCCAGAATCTGCCAAAAGTCAATGAGAAATGAGCATTAGAGGGGAGAGAAGACAGAATTTTCTTGGTGTACTGATTTTCTTAATGCTGTATTGTAATAACTCTAAAAGACAGAGTCAGGTCAGGGTTAGGTAAATCTTGTGCAAATCTCTGACTGAGGACTGGGTCCTGTTCGCATTCTCCAAAGGCAAAACTATTTTATTTGCAGCTTTTGTCCTCATTTCATTGTCTCTAGCAAATTGTACTCAAAACCATGGGTTTTTACTCTTTATGCAGTGTCAGTAACTCACAGTTGACTCTCTGGAGGACTAGTTTAAGGTCTTGAACTCTTGAAGCTTTCTGACAGGTTCAGATAAATCTAGCTAGATTGTCAATTAATTTTTCATTTCAGCCCTGGTAATATACATAATTTCAAAATCCTACTCCTTTCCAAGGACTTATTGAGCACTTATTCAGGAAAGCAGCAGTCTATCTGGTGTGGCTGTACCACAGGTATCTCTCATGCCAGGATGAGACACTAAGACTGAAAAACAGATCAAAAGAGATAAGGACATTCGGTCTCCTCAAATAAGCAGAAGATCGAACATATCACATGATGTCCTTAAGTATGTAGATTTATGTTGCTTAGTTAAAAAATAAACTGTAATTTGTCAAAAAATAAACAGATAAGAAGGCCAAGCTTGAAGCAAACTCGCACACCTCTGCAGAAAACCCTTCCCAGAAAGATAAGAGTTTTTTTCTCATACCTTTGCATTCTCCCATATGAGTGTGATCAGTATTTGGCCCAGCAGGAACCTGAGACAAACGCTGCCAGTCACTGTTATCATCTGAACTTTGAATCATGCCACATATATTTTCAAGTTCAAAACTGCATGTGTCCATGAAACTTAGGGAGGAGGCTATGGCATTAAAAAAAAAAAAAGTTAATCTCTATTACATAACACATTTTAATTCTGAAGGTCTAAAGCCATGAGCAGAGAAAGACTAAATGCAAGCACCAAATACTCAGTGGCTTCAAATATGATCAGCATTCATATATACAATGTTCAGGAACTCAAAACACTGGGTGGTTAGCACTGACACTGATAAGATGTCATCAGGAACACTCTGGGCCCTTAGCAAGCACAGGAGGGCATCTGCTAATTATCATATTACATCTTTTAATTATAACAGGAACACTAATACCAACCCAATTCACACACCTTCATATTACAGTAAAAAGGTCCTGACACTTTCCATCCATTCCTCTGTTTGTTTGGGCCAGTCTACACACGGACACAGATTTTCGTAAAAGTTCACTAATGTATCAGCTGGAGTGCTTATTTTGAAATACAGAAGAGCAGAAGCTATTTCACTGTAATAAAAAAGCCTTGATTTTTCAAATGCTGAATTGATAAAAGGACCAAAAATACATTTGGCAAAAGTATATTTTGGACCAGTGGATATTTCATGTCATACAAATTTTACAATGTCTTTCATGTAACAAGTTAAAAATTAAGTGAAGAAAGACTGTGCAGTTGAATATGAAAGGGAGAACACCATATGAAATATTTTCTCTGTCTAAAGCAACCTCTGGATATGTGAAAGGTAGCACAGTCCAGGTTTATCCCTGTTCTTATTTTTGTTTCCCATAGTACCATGTCTGAGCTCTGTGTAATACCAGCCATGATTTGAAAACAACTAAGTTAATGAAATGCTTTTTAAACTATGTATAAAATAGTGTGGCTTAAAGGTTTAAAGGTTTACAGGTTTCATTGCATAACAAAAAGACCTTGAGTATCACAAAACTCAACTTCAATAACATGCCAAATGCTTCACTTTAGCTGTAGCTCTGACTCTGGGAAGCACTTAAGTATGAACTGCTGCCAAATCAGTTCTACTGCTGAAATATTTTTTGCTGTCCTCATGCAAAGGTAACAATCCTCTAGAGGCTGCAAGGTAATTACAGGTGTTGTATGACTGATATTTTTTAAGATACAGTATCGGTATGATGTTGTAAAAACTAAGAAAAGGCCTTCACAGCAAATGTTATATTGACTGCTGGAGAAAGAAGGTAAGAAAAACAGAGAATTATTAGATGGAGTGTTGACCTGAATGACAGGAAGAGACAAAAGCAAGACTCAGTAGCTTACAAAGTATTTCTGAGATTCATTCCTGAAACAGAGGAAGGGGCAATGAGTGAGGCAGTTTGTGAACTCCATCTGCACCAAGAGCCAGATACTTTTGTGGTATGCAGTGAAAGACTGGACTTGGGAGAAAATACATGGGGAATGAGTGCAAGTCCTGACTTTCAGAGGCCAAGGGAAACCTCATGGTCAGTTCTGTTAAGCAGGATGCTCTAAGGAGAAAGCAGACTAAAATCTACAGTAATCACATGGCCTGAAAGACAGCAATGAAGTACAGATTGGAGCAGCACTAAACTATCAGTCAGTATTTCTTATTGTGTGGGTTGTTTTCTTCAGTTTAAGATACAAGATTCACGTCTTTTATGCAATTTCCTGTCTGCATGGGCCCCTAGCAGAAATTCAGCTTAAACTTTTCCTTAAATCATGTTCAGCAAATGAAGTAATCTTTTGCATGGGTCAAGGCTGGGACCTGTGAAGCACCATTCTCCCTGGCACAGGTGGGTGATCTGACAATATGTATGTCTCTGCAAATATCATCCACACTATACACATTATATGAAGCCAAGAGATGGACTGAGGAGCAGGGCAGATCCTGATTGCATTGAATGTGGTGGCAGTTTTGTCACTGATTTCAACAGCACTGGGGCTTTTTTTCATTTAGGGAATGTGCCTATGGGTCAAGAATAAAGATAAATTGTCATTAGGTATTTCTGTAATGCACAAGAATGATGGAAAATATATAAGATTAATGGAGAGGAAGAAGGACCCCATCCCCTGTTAAAGACATTCTTAGCTGTAAACACTTTTATAATTCCTAATTGACTGTGCAATGAGTGCTAGAATCTAAGGCTGCCTGTAACTGTGTGTTCAGTTTAGACCTACATGAATAGAAATATTTTCATCAGAACTGTACACTCAAAAAACCTGCACCATTTTAATAAACCAAGTTGATAATTGTTTAAGGTAACTGTATAATGAGGCTTAACATATAATTGTAAGCTAGTACTCACTACTTGGGATACTGTGAAAGTTTTCATCTGAATGCCAGGGCACACTGCATGCAGCAACAATTACAGAATCATATTCCAGTTTGATAATAGAACTATCTAGATTTCTTTCTCTTACTTTAATTCAGCTTTGTAAAATAAACCCTACCTGAGCAAAATAACTCTTTTGCCCACTTTTGTAAGAGACCAGGTTTGAAACTAAACACAAAAATTTTAAAAGCTTGCCTTTTATTCATAACAGTATGTGCACCCTATTTGCATGAATACCCACTCTGTCTCACAGGTTCCATGAAAGTGGAGTAGATATGACAGCCATGGCAAAAATACTCATTTCTGTGCAGTGCCTGAGCAACAGGTGTGGAATAATACAGGGGAAAACAAAAGGCTTTGTGCAGAAGCACACATTTTAAACAGCCACCCAAGGGATGAACAAAAATCAGCTGCTGAGCAAAGCTGGTTTTTAACTAAAGGTCAGATAAAATTACACAGAAACCTCTGCTACTCAGCAGTGTTTCTGCAGGAGGGCTATTATTTCTAGCTTCACCATTATATCTGGTGTTTTTAACACAATTCACTTCTCTAAATATGTTAGCATCTCTTTCACTTATGTCTGGTTGCATCCAGCATGTATGTATCCACCCTCATTTCTTTCAAATGCCAGAGGCATATAATGAAAAATAAATGGAGAAACTTACTGCAATTGTACAGTCGGTTCAGCTTCTGGAGGTCGTACTCACTGAAATCCATCCGCTGTCCTATGACATCCATGAACTCTGGGATGTTGGTGAGGATGGTTGGCTCAGTTCCATTCCTGAATGCTGTCTTGCTGTAGTGCATCACAGAATTGTAGTCATAGGGAACATTCAGGAAGTCTGATCTTTTATCATCATATTTATTGAAATTATGCTCTTTACCTAAGAGGCAAAATTAAAAGGAAAGATTGTCTGTTGCCCAAGAGAATCAAGTTTTGATATAAAGACTTACAGTGACAGAGAATCTATCAGATCTCCAAATATTTTTTTGTAGTCATTTACTTGTACTTACTCTGTAAAATAGTTTTATTTCCAGTATAGGGCTATTTACTTTCATCTTTCAGCCACTGATGACTTCTGCTGAAAGAAGCAAAACTTTTGCTACCAGAAAACCTTTTTCTGTGCAACTTCTTTTAAACTTTGATGGGCTTGTGATACCCAAAAGTGGAGAGAGTGTTTCAGTACTCAAATTAGTGCAATTTGCAACTGTTTCTACTCTGTATTCTCTTCTCTTTAATTGCTAGTCATTTTAAGTAACAATAAACAAGTTAGAGTTGTTATCAGATAAGCTTCCAGAATTTAACTTCACAGATATTTTCTGGACTATGAGCAAAAAAAACAATTGCTCACTACCCAAAGGAGAGTAAAGATTTAAATCAGTCAAAATACAGTAACTGTATTCTGGCCAGTGTAAAACAATTGCAGCAGTTTCAAATGGCCAACAATAGTGCAGCTTGTCACTAAAGAGTCAGCAAAATATAATGGAAATCAAATAACAGAGTCTAAGTCATTTTCTGTAATATATAATTGCATATGCACCTGACTATTGATCACAGCTAAATAAGAATGCATTAGATTTAGTCATTATCTACTTTTTCAGACTTCTGTGTGCACCTATGCACCTATGTTAGGAAAACATCAAGTCTGTGTATATAACTGTTTTTGAACAGCCTGAAAATCACAGAGGACAACAACAAGCTAAAGAAGCAGAGACAGAGCAAAGTCCTGAGGAATTCTGTGCAAACTCTCAGGGTTGTGCCAAATATGCCAACACTTACAATTCACAAGCTGCATTGCTAAAGTAACTGCTGGTGTGACACAGACCCTGAAAGGTCTCTCTTGCCTGCCCACCCTCTCCACACTCTGCTATCTCAGCTCTGCTGCCTGCACCAGGTGTAGCAGACAAGCAGAAAGCACTAGTGTTTTCACTGGAGATTTTTTACTGGCTTTGGTCAGACTGGGTTTTTCAGGGTGGGGAGTGTTTAGTTACTTTTATTTCATTAAGGGCTGCTAGAGTAAGCATGCTTTTAGAGTATTCATTTAAAAAAACTAAATTATCCTCTTCTGCTGCTCTGTGGTACAACATGCAGCATAAGAGGATTCAGATGTCTAACTAGGGCTTCGGAAACTGTCATGACACAAGGGATTACCACAGCAACAACAAATGGGGATTTCTGTCTCAAATAGATATCTCTTGATATTTAATTATTGATATATTGGCTTTGAAAAGTAAGCCCAGGTGAAAAAATAGCATGACCACCAAAGGATGGCTGGAAAGGATGTACCCCAGCTAAATCCCCTAACACCAGAGCCTGAAAGGAAAAACAGAGGAGTGACTGACCAGACTGAATCCTGTCCCAGACAATGGTCACGTAGTCATCCCGGTCAGACCGTGACTGCTCATGCCAGAATCCCAGGGCATGCAGGAATTCATGCTGGATTGTCCCAATCCTGTCACAGTTGGCTCCAATGGAGAGCTGCTGCAGCCCCATCTGTATGTTTCCCACCGAGGACCAGCAGCTGGCATTGATATAAAATGAAAGAGAGCTCTGTGAGATCCACACCATCCCCATGCCATGTGAACCCCAGACCCAGTCTGTTCAACAGGTGTATTTTTAAACTGAGCATTGAAGTCACATTTTGTTACAGAGAGAACTTTTCCATTGATCTGTTCCTTGTCATATCCCTTCCTCTCACACTTAGCTCTGTTTTGATGAACAAGAAGTTTTTTGCCTCTGGCTCTGCTAGACGAAAAATGTTGAGGTATTTGTGACAAAAGAAAGCTGATGAGGATTTCTGTGGTACTCTGGAACATCAAAGGCCATGGGCACATAATTTAGAGCAGTTAAGTCACTGCAAATTAACAACATTCAGCTAGACTACAGTATGTGACTGTAGTCACACTTGGAGCCTGTCCCTGTCATAAGGAGAAGGGGGTCCATGAATATTCTCTCCTCTGCCTGATTTTCTCTGTTCTATTTTGGCATTTTGCTGTGGCTACCAGGCAAGGTGTGCTTCTGCATGGTGGTTTTACCTTCTGACAGTTTAGTGAATTTGACAGTGCTTTTCACAAGCTCTTTTCTTTCTGGCTCTCTGTGAGATGCTGTGCTACAGCACTTGCTGCTGTCATACACTCCCAAGTAAGAGCAAAACTGCAGCTGTGCTGGAAC
This sequence comes from Lichenostomus cassidix, assembly GCF_008360975.1. Classification (NCBI taxonomy): domain Eukaryota; kingdom Metazoa; phylum Chordata; class Aves; order Passeriformes; family Meliphagidae; genus Lichenostomus; species Lichenostomus cassidix. Next base: position 108,409,528 of record NC_139482.1, on the reverse strand, counting down.
TTTTTATTAAAGGATGAAAGAATTTAGTGAGTTATATGCACAGGCCAATAAAATGGCACCCCATGTCCACAAAGTAGCAGGCATGGAGAGCTACATTTAAATTGATATTTTATGCAGCAAATAAATCAATACTTACCCAATGAAGAACATAAAATTAATCAGGCACAAAATATGCCATAGGATTTGCAGTTCTATCACCCCAGAAATTTAAAAATACAAGCACACCATGTGCTTTCAAATTCTGTAACTTATTAGTGCAACATATTCCCCAGTATTTCATTTTCCACAGAGCAACACAGGCCTTACCTATTGATTACTCATTAGAATCACAACATGAGACCTGGTAAGGAGAACATGTAGCATCCATAATTTCAAGGTCTTTCCTTGATCAAGGCCTCATACTGGTTCTTGTGTTGTGCAGAAATCTAAGTCCATCACAGGCCTGGGTCCACCTCGTACCAAAGCCACTTCTGGCTTCACAGCTGCTGCACAGTGCACAGCAGGCTACAGACACATCCTGGACACTTGGCAAAACTAATGTCCAACTGACAGAGGATCCAGCTTCCCCTCGCCTTTAGTCTGCCAAATGCCTACAGCACTGTCATTCTACAGCCACAGGGGGAGTAAATACCTGGTCTGTGTCACCCTGCAGTGAGAATAAAGCTTAAATGAGTGGGACATGGCAGTCCAGAGCAATGGGCACCTAGAACCCTGTGTCAGCAGTGTCTTCAGGAGGGGAGAAAGTGGCAGAAAGTCCCAGCTTTCCCCAGGTGTGTGAGAGCTGTATTGCCTCTGACTCAGTGTTTTCTGCATTGCTGTCAGAGGCTAGAGGAACAGGGAAGTACCTGCTCTGACTAATCCCACAATCCCTCTTTCTGGGCTGTAAATAGACACATGCCATCAGTAGCAACCATCCCACTTGTTTCAGGCACATTTTTATACTAATGTCCTGCTAATCATTTTCTTCCCACAGCATCACAGATCACCAATATCAGCTCACAGACACTTTGACATACTAGCACCAAGCTGGTTAGCCAGGGATCTGTGTCAATCCACTCCTGCATGGATTCCCTTTGCTATGTGCCACAGTGGCAAAGAGCTGAAGTGGCCTTCTGGGAGTACTCCATGAAAACCTGATTGTCCACTTGCAAATACTAGAGATGATGTTGGTCCTCCCTGGTCTGCTAATCATTTGATTCTAGCACACCATGCTAGTTTTCCTGCTGAATGAATCCTGCTCTTCATGAGAAGAGTGAGGAGAAATGGCACATCCACTGCAGGTTTCCAGACTCTTCTGTGAACTTTGCAGACACATCTTGCCTCATCTGATGATCCTTCATTTCTGTGACTCACAACCAGCCCTCATGTATTTTGCTCAGCACTTAGGGTGGAGCCAACATAGTAGAGGTAGTAGCCAAGGTGAAAGGTGGATGAAGAATGTGTACAGGGAGAGGCTCTTTGTACAGGGTCTTGATACACTCTGTACCTACACCAAAGACTACAAGTGTATTTTCACACAGGACAGTCGACACAACAAAAGACAGCTGGCTTCTTTTGTGGCTCACTTCATTTGAATCCAAAAGGGTAACACACATGAGGACTTTACAGCCTGCTACAAATCCTTTGGACCCAAAGCTCCCCCACATTCCTATTTTATAGATGCAAGCCAAGATCAGAAAAGGAAAGATGATTTATCAACCTTTACTTGGTGTGGTAAAATTTTATGTTGCCAGGAACTTTGTGCGCCTATCTGCACTGTACCCTCTGGACTGAGGTCTTTAGTCAGCAGACAGAAGATTCCTAGCTGATTAAAAAAAACTCCAAAACGTTAGGAACGACAGAGCAAAATTGGGTTGGTTCACCCAGCTTACACCTTCCATTACGCCAGAAGTGAGGAATGGCATGAAATGAAAGCAGTTAGTTCAGGGTCAGTCCTGATTTCTTTGTATAGCCCAAGCTGACTCACTGAAACTGGATGGCCATTTTCAGGAGACCGCACCATTTAGCTCCAATCTTTTAAAAAGTTTTCTGCTGTGGATGTGTCAGCTGAGGTGATAGAAATATTTCAGGGCAAGCCATGTGCCAGGCAGGGAGGGCAAGATATGTTATCCAACCAGAACAGGTCATCTTCTTCATCACCATGACTCATCTATGTTTAATAGATGTACAAATGAAACATTGCGCAAAGGCCTCCTACTTGCCATCGGCTAAATATTGTGGTTCTTTTTCAGGTACAATTATTAGCAAATTCAGTGCATATTTTAGGGGATGAAGGATTACAAAATTCAGCTAAGTGAGATTCCCATTTAGCTCAAAAAGCCAAAGTCATTAGCACAGGAAAAAGCACTGCTCCAATTATATATCTTTTAGAGCTGAGTTTCAGTGTCATGTGTACAGCACAAACAGCAGCAAATATAAAGAGCCAGACACCAAAGAGATTTTGAAACAATTATCTGCTACAAATATCTCAGAACAAGCCAAAGGGAAAGAGAAACATTTTTACTATCAGAAAATCTTTTCCCATTTATGAATGCATTCTCATACCAGGAAATTATTTTCTGAAAGCAAATTTCCTCACCAGGCTATCAAGCTCAACCCTGTTCTCCTTTTCTAAAAGAGAAATGATTCAGAATGGATGGAGATTTGTTCTTGTTGCACAATTTTGACAGAGACTGTCTTAGAAGGGAAGAAGTTGAGGCAATTTTGACTTCTTTACTGGACTCTTATTTTGCAAAATTTTAGATTAAATAGTATGACTATTCATCAAAAAAGGTAAATAAAGTGAAACATCAGTAAAATAGATCAGTGCTGTACAGCATTTAAAAATGCTGCTTTTTTATCTGAATGCTCATGTGACATTGTTGAAATGCAATTCAATTTTTACATTCAAATTCATTGCCCCTCAGTCAGAACTATCATATTTCTCCTTGTTTTTCACTTTCCCCCTAAAAGCCAAGGTATACTAAGAATGACCATCTGAAGGTGATCTCCATATATCCAAAGATCAGTCAAGAACATAATTGCCTTGTTTCTGATATCTTTTACCATGTGCAGAAAATTACCTCTAAAAGGACTGGATTTCTTCTTGTATTTAAGAATAAATATCAGTAAAAATTGTTCATTACTTCTAAAGTAATATCTGTTTTGGAAACTATGACAGTTTAAAAAGGACTGGGAAAATGGAAACAACAAAAATGCAAAGTTATAATCATATACATGAGTTTCAGAGTGAATACTGTCCACAAAAGTAGTCTGAAAACAAACAGAATGAAAGTTATTTTGAATTGCTTCTCTTACCCACTTCCTTTGAACACAGATATGTAATTCTTCTCCCCTTCCCAAGGTTTGAAGTCAATACAGGTTTTCAGTCGATACTGTTCAAATGCCTTGAGGATGAGTCCCTTAGCATTCATTTCTGCAAAGCAAACAGTTCTTGTCAATACTGAACTCATAGATTTCTACTGTTATCCATATGGAGCAAGTCCCAAGGGTGGGTCTTGCTCCAGCAATCTTTGATGAAAATAAATGGGCTTTTGTTGGATTAAGACCCAAGTAGGGACCTAAAAACATAAATTAAGGTCTTGCATCACTGTATCTTGCTCTTGTTTTTCTCCTGTGTAATTTTCCTTTGATACTTATGTATAAAATATACATCATGAGTTTATAAAAGGGTAGTGTGGGGGTGTCTTAATTTTGTAGATTCTTTAATTTAATTTTTTGAGATTTATGTAAACAAGTATTAAATAGATAGGAAATTAAGACTTCATCTTTTACCTAGTGTAGAATGCAGGCTACAGATCTCTCACTGAATTTCTCCAGGATTTGAATTGCTCACATTATATCTGTGTTATCTCCTCTAAGCAAATTGCATAGTTTCAACTCAAAGATTTAAAGGATGGAGTCAAACTATGATGTGTCCCTGGCTCACGTTAGAGGATTTGGCAATGTGCCATTGCAAACTGTCTGTCAGAATGCCATTTAGCCTTCACTCCTGTGAATGATGCAAATGGCCAGGTAAGCTTCCTGCCCATAAAAATATATTCAGTGCCTTCTTTTCACTTCTGCTTAGTAGAGTTTCATGTCTCAGCCACAAGATTTCAAAACCAAAACAATCTGCTGGGCTGTAGCAGGAAAACAATTCAAGAAAGGAGGTGAGAACTGGCACTGATACCAAGATTACAGATCCTGTTTGTGCACACTCAGCCCCATTCCTGCTGTGGGAAATGGACTGCTCCAGACTAAAAGAGGAAAGGATGCCTCAGGAGCTTTATCAACCTGTGTTTAACGTTTCAATCAACACAACACAAAGATATTGTGAAGGGCAAATACTGTACCCAGGCTGTCCTCAAGGACGTAAGGGATAACATGGGGCCACCGGTAGTTGTCACCAATGATGGAGTTTCGTTCCTGCATCCAAGAAAGAAAACAAGTATGCAGTCCTCACTAAAAGCTGATTCGGCATCAGGGACTACAATAGTGCTAAAGCAAACCTACAATTCCAAGTAAGACATAAAAGAAAATAATGAGCTCAAAGACCTTGAAAGTTTACTCATAGGTCTAAGGTTTGGGCTTGTAATCCCTTTACTTCCTTCTATCAGTGGCTCCAACTTCCTGCAGCATTTTCTCCACAGAAATAACCTGAGATTTTGATGCATGTACATGGGAGCTTCAGCTCCTGTGGGAAGCATTAAGATCAAAAGTCCTGAATACTGTACAGAGATTAATAATTTTGTAATTTTCTCTTGCAAGGGTTTCTTTCTGTGCCTTTAGCAAGTGCTGTCCTTGCTTCCAGTGACACATTCAGCGTATTTCCCAAAAGGGAGAGTAAAACTCTATTTTCAGAGTACTCTCATAGTGCAAGACACATTGGGGGTTTCCTACTAGATATTTTTGAGATGTAAATTATTGGTTTTTTAGTTGATCAGATAAGGATGCTGGCCAGATGCTTTAAAATGTGGTATTACAGATCTAAATTTTTCATTGGTTTTAGTCAATCCACTTATAGGATGAAGGTTTTGCAGTTCTGCTCAGTGAATTTAATTGGCTCAGAATAAATATTGTACAGCTAAATGAAGTTTTTTTTTAAACAAACATGCCTGGATGATGATCGGTGCTGCTTAATCTCTCAAAAGTGCAAATATAAAAAAGGAAACAAGAAGCTAATAATATTGATCTAATCACTGAAGAGATCTCATGCTGGATAATGTTTCTGCAAATGCTGCTGACTCCTTCGCTGTCTATGACATTTTGTAGAATTCCATCCCTGATCATCTTCAGTTTATTGTTTCATAAACAGCATTTATTGCTTGTAGGAGCAGGATGAATCTATCATTTTCATGCCAGCAGTACTTTACATTTAAGTCAATGACATATTTTTGGCTTTGTATTTTATATTTGAACTCACCCCCTGAAGTTTGATGTCTCCCTCAAAAAGGTCTAGTCCTAAAGCTAAAGGGAAGAGGAGATGAACATTCGGTTATTGTATTGATCTGAGACTAATGAAAATTATAAAATAAAATTAAAAAAAGAGATTGAATTTTGAAAAACCTTCATTTATGTTGAAGATGTCCTGATCAATTCCTCCATCTATGTCTATTTCTGAAAAATAAAAAGACAAGTGAGGTAGGACATTAGCCCTTGCTGTTATCTTTATGAAGTGTGAAAATTAATGCAATAACAATAACAGTAATTATAAATCTGTGTCTGTCCTAGCGATGTTTATGAGCAGCTGGTTTTGTTGACTGCCTCCCGTGCATACAAATAGATCTCTAAACAGAACTCACCAGTTGTCTCTGGAGCAGGCTGGGGAGGGGGAAGAAAAAAAAAAGATATTATTAGAAAGGCACATAATGAAATGCAGCTCGCATTACTTTCTCAACATTATTAGAGATGTGATTCAAGCTCAACTGACAGCACTTAGCGCATGGCTTTGTATTGGATTGACTGCACCCACTGCCTCCTCATTTGACTGGAAATCTTTATTTGCTCATGGGGCAGTTTTGTGCCCTTCCCACCTCAGGCTGCCCAACAAGTAATTCACCCAGTACTGCTTCTGTGGAGGTTTTAGAGCTGCTTTTCTCTCAGAACTAAGGTAATGCTGAAATGTCCTTCACAAATGGGAAAAAACCAGAGACTATAATTTCTATGGAATCAAGTATTGCTACTGGTCAGCAGCTGTGCAGAGCCTATGGAAATTATGCTTAGCTTCCCATCACAAATCTGAAGACTGTGGGAGAGAATGAGTGGTCTGGTGTCACACAGAAAAGCTTTGAAGGACTGGGTACACAGCCCAGGTCATCTCAGCTCCAGTTCAGTGCCCTGTCTGGACTCAATTTATCTAAGCAATAACAATTCAAACACTCCCTTTGCAACATGGAGAATCCACAGATCATGGTGAGATATGATGAGATATACATAGAACACTTCTCCTTGCCAAAACATGCCTATAAAACATAACCTTAATTCTTTTATTTGACTAGAAAATTCATTTTTGGACTGCCTTGGACATACTTGACATAATACTATGCAACTATTTCTCATACAGTGAGTAAAATAATGAACAGCCTTTCTAAGCCATCACTACTGGGTGTCTTTTATTTGTATGTTTGAATAGAAGCTCACAAATTGAAGATAAAAAGCATTTTTGTATTCTCAGATGTAATATAGGTTGCAGATATAGCAAATGGAATAATATCACAGCAATTCTGGAAAAAAAGTGTGGGATTTTTGCTTTTATTTTTACTGCAGTTTCTGCCCTGTTTTTCTTTCTCCATATAAACAATTTGTTTTCTGTACTTGCAGCTTTGCGTGTAGGACTTCCTTTACCAGTCTGATAAACATCTGCAACTTCCACTAAAAGCAATGAACAACACAAGATCAAAATGCTGAAAGCCAGCAAAAATCAAGTCCATGCAGTCCCTAAGACAATTAATTGTGGTAATTTCTAACATCTGTATGATGTGTAAGACAACAGTATGGCCAGAATATTCAAGAGATATTCAAATGCACATGTTCTTCTAGACCTGAGTTCCCACACATAATGATGGGAATGATTTTGAGGGAAACAACTGTGAGCCCTAGATCTGGCTTCATATAAAAATTTTAAGCAAACACAGAAAAACAATCCTACCTCCCATTAAATTTCAAGGTTCAGAAAGAAAGATTTGACATTATCAGAATGTCCTATTTTAGCTTCATAATGAGAGGTTAATTTTTAATCTGGAATTAATGTCTTTTAAAAACTTCGGCAAATAGCAGAAAAAAAAATATTGTAAATACAAAGGCCAGAAATCTTATTTTATTATTTTGATTCACCTGAACTAAAATTAACTCAAGGTGTTGCTTCACAGTTTTTGTCAGATTTTGATGATTTAATATGATTGCCTAAGGGAGGAAAACCATTTTTGCCAAACCAAGTGGAGGCTACAATTTATACATCTAAGAGAGATAATTCCTAATTGGTATCAGCTGACACATGCAAACAATATCTAACTGTTATATAACAGGCAAAATTTTTATTAGACTTTTCTGCTTCTTTTTCTTTTCCTAATGAAAACTATCACCCACATATATCCTTGCTTAGTCTAAAGGAAGGATTTTGACCTAGAAGGATCAGTTACAGAAAACACTGAGTAGCATCTGTTTCCTCACTGAATTTCTCCTGAAACAGCTATGTATCAGCATTTTGCACTATGAGATATTTTTAAAATTTATCAGACTTTAAGATAGGTGACTCTTAAAAACCCAGTATCATTGGGGAAAAGTGACTGACTCCATTGAGAAACTGCTTCCAGAGTTGGGCAGATGCAAATGCTGAAGGATTGATATTGATCTCACATTTCAAAATTAACTGGCATCATTCAGGTTTACATTGATATATGAGAAAAAAGATGGGAACTTTAGGAAAAAAACCACAATCATATACACATATGGTTTAATAACTGCAGATACCTTCTTCAGACAAACCATCCATACATTTGAAATGTCAATAGACTCCTCCTACATGTTGTTGTTTTATTGCACATATATTGTATTATTTATTGCACTTTGTTATCGCTGCATAAGACAATTCATTATCACCGTGCATAAAACAGTATCTACATATTCAAGTTTTGAAATGAAAGTGCAGCTTGTAAAACAAGCTGCAAATACATGGGCAAAGTGTGTAACACATGTTTTGAAGAATTAATTTACTCCTAAACTATTGCATTTTATGTCAAAGATTATTGATGGAGGAGAGGAATCACACCCATATATGCTGAATCCCCTCATAACCCTTAATGATGAGAAAAAGGTTTCTGCAGTTCAAATAACTATAAATTACAATGTACCCATACCTAATCAGAAAGTATAACTGTGTTAAAGGTACAAACTGTCTCACTCCTGGAAGAGTTTGTGAGCAGCAAAAGCTCATAAACTGAAATCAGTAGCTAAGTACAGTGGTACTGTTGATGCACAAATCAAAATATGAGCCCCTGACTGAACAATACCAAATTCAACAACTCAGTGAAATCCATGCTGGTCCTCAGTGTCTGTAAACTGCCACTGAATGTTTTATACTGAAGGAATCCCTTCCAACACTTCTTTCCACTACGTTCCCAACAAAATTAGGTCTTTAGTCCTGTGAATATCAATAGCAAAATAATCTGTTTCAAAAGGAGCATCTCTGCATACAAGTATTACTTGTTCATATGGCAGTGACTTTGGTCTCAATACCAGCCTGATAAACTATATGATGCATTTCTAGTATCTGAAAGTATTGTAAATACACAACAAATTCATAGTCTTATGAAGAGGAAGGTTGTGTTAACTGAGGTATACCAAAGAGGAATGTAATCAATTGTATTTTTAAATCTACAAACACACAAATTTCTCATCATTTTTAGTATCAGTCCCTAATTTTGGACATGGACAACATGTGAATTAAGATATAGCAATGGTTGGTTAAACCATAGCTTGTGAGCACATTTAACTGACTAATAATTCAAGTGCCTCTTGGACAGGCGGGAGGAATCTCACCTACTGTAATCACGTTGTAAAGTGCATTAGGTAAAGGGACTTGCTCAGTAATCAGTGAAAAAACAAATGGGTAATTCCTATGTGCCTAGAATATCTATGGCACCACCATGATGCCCTGGCATCTCCATAAGATGATCCACCTCACCTAGCTTGGACATCTATTCAGATGGAATATACTAATTGAGTTGGATGAGACTCCCTAACCTACCAGTGTTTACTCCAGACTATAGTACTTTATTATTGGCATCCGGAAATTTGAGATTAGCCCTTCCTGGCCTTAGAACACATGGAAATGAAATAATTAGCTCTGGTGATCTGAAGCCACTCTCTCACACTAGACCTAGTTATTAGAAATCAGTTCAGTGTGAGATAACTTCTAGATATTAGCAGCACCCTGCATCACCTACTCTAGGGTTTGAGAAAGCCTGCAGTAGAACCTAAACAAGGCTGAGATTTGAGCTTCCAAAAGGTTGGGGCATACACACAGGTAGTAGAAATAGTAGGGAAGTGTGGGATTGGGGTAGTGGGGGATACAGGGGGACTATGTGAAAGTAAGGAATGTGAGGCTGAGTGCTTAATTCAGGGAGATGTATGAGCATGCGTTAGTGGAGAGGAAGACAATAAGGCTGCCACAGATTATTAAGCTGCATAACTTAGATAATGTTATTGCACTTAGGTGCTGTCATAAAAAGTAATACCTTACTCTGTAAATTCCCCTGAGGTTCTGAACATCTGAAACAAACTTTCAAGAACCTCTTGGTTTCTGTTCTCTGAATTAATTATTTTGTTTATTACCAAAAGTTCCTGACCTCTACAACAAAGCCTCCCAGCATGAGCAAAATGCTGTATTTCACTACAAAAGACAGGTAATATCAAAATCTCAACTGTTAGTTTTTGACCTGAAATATTTCAGCTGGATTGGAGGAACAGGGAGCAGTCATTTCCAAGTATATGCAGTGGCTAAAAAGGTATAAATTTCAATATCAATTATATAGTGTTATAGCAAACAAAAAAAAAAAATCCATTCAGATATGGAGTACTAAAATAAATTTCAATACTTGCTTCTAACCCCCAGACTTGATGTTCTGCTAACTTTGAGTACTAGTTGAACACATTTTGCTTAAATGGGGAACACAAGATAATCTATTTCCATGTCTAGCCAGGTCTGTGAAAAATAGCAACACTAAGACCCCAGGGAAACAGAAATAATTTATCTCTCCCACGCAAAAAACAACAGAATTCTTATTTTGCAGAATTAATAAAATTAAGTCTTTTCCTCTCAAGCTCATTTTAAGCTGCATCACTTAGTCATATAAAGAATATATATTCTTTGTTCTCTTACCAGACTCCAGACCATCTGAAGAAGAAGACAAGTTAGAAGCCCAGGCACAGAAAACAAGCCCATGTTGTTCTCCAGTTAGCAGTCTCATGGACAGAATTTTACACCAACTTGGTATTTAAGACAGTAAATATCATAAATCAAAACCTTTGTCCTCTCAACAACGATTAACTCACCTACCTTACCTACCTTTTTCTTGTCAAGTAAGCACATCATTGTCAAGTAAGTCCATCATTACTGCATTACAGTAACTAACATAAATACTTTAACTATCTTTAAGAACTGCTGTGAGAAAAAGCAATGGAGAGAAATTCATTGGATGAAATGGAAACAAGAAAAATGAAATACAGGGGAAATAGACACAGTGAAACATATGAAATTCCATCCAAATTTAGGAAAAAAAAAATATTTTCATTGTCAGTGAAATAAAGCACTGGGACAAGTTGCCCAGAGAAGTTGTGGAGTCTGTCTCCTTGATGACAATAAAAACACAACCAGACACAGATCTGAGTGACCTGCTGCAGGGAAATTGAACTAGGAGATCTCCAGAGGTGCCTTCCCACCTCAATCATTCTGTGATTCAGAGAATAAAGCTGACACTAAAACCTTTTGAACAACAGAAAACCAGCAAGACTCCTGGCAAGACATTAATATATTAATAATTGTGCATTTTTTGACAGAAAGTGAAAATGAGAAATGTGTGTACATAAAAAATATCTGTCAGCAACATAAATTCAGTATCCTGCTTTTGGAAAATGCAAAGCTATTTCTATTGTTGAAATGTATGACACACTGCATTTATCACTAGCTTAAATAATGACATCCTTATGTATTACTTAAAGATTCCATACAAATTAATTTTTTAAATGTCAGTACCATTGTGTGATCACCACTGTCAGTGACTCTTGGGTATTTCTTTCAGCTTTAAATGTCTCTTTTACTTCCTAGCTGTCAGTGAGGGCTGGAATTGCCACAGCTTCTTATTATGCTTAAACTGCAGGTACTTGTGGTAATTAAATGATGAGGCTTTGCTAACATTTTACATTCCCAGACTAACTACTTGCATTGACCAACACAAAAATTAAGAATGGCATTTAGATTTCGTATTGTAAATTCAGACTCACAAATTATTATATCAAACCTAATGGTATGTTGCATTCTGTTTTAAGTGTCAGAGCTGATAAGAAAGAAAGAAAGATCCTAAGTAATGAGGACACCTGAGCCATTTATAGCTGCTCAGATCCATACTTGTTTCATTGCTGATGCATTGAGAACTAGCAGTTGTAGATATTACTGCTCTTATAATGGTAGGGTCATTTTCTATGAAAGTAACTAAATATTATAATCCCCTACTCACCAATACTGATCGTGTCAACTGCTCTCAAATCAGTGATGTTTGGTAGGTCAAAAAGCTCTTTTGTCAAGATTCCTTCTGCAAGTTCAGCAGCCCTTGAATTCTGCACACTGTCACCCCCATGTGCTGGGAGATGATTGTTACGGGTTCTGGAGGATGCCCGTGCACAGAGAAACCTGAAATGCAACTGTGATTGCAAAGCAGATGTATTTTTATTAGTTGCAGCACCAAATAATACATACCGACCCCTGGATTTATTGGAAAGCTGCTGAGCAGGAGAAGGAGATGGAGCATGGTGCCCAGGCAGGAGGGGCAGGCAGGCACTGCACCTTCAGGGAGTCCCCTGGGTAGAAATGGCATGCATCCTGTCCTTTTCAGCCCCTCCACCCCAGAACCACACCTCATATCTCCTCCTCTTGGAGTGGAATTTTTCCAGTTACGACACCATCTCACACTTGGCCAGAGTGGGAGATGAGGCCACGATGGCTCAGGATACTACCTCCATATTAACAACAGCTCCATTGTATATTGCTTTTCTTTCACAGATTAAATTCTCAATACATTTTTTCTCTTAAGGGCCAAATTCCCAAATAAACAATAAGGTTTTCTTCATTGTCTTTTATTCGTTATCTTGTCAACATGCACAACAGCAACCCAAATATGGCAGGGCCTTAGACATGGTCCATGACACATACTACTGCATGGTCCATGGTTGGAACATGTTGATATTCCACCATATGAACAGCAGTATGATGCAACATGCAATCTATTAAAGATTGGATTAATGGTACTAAACAAGAAATATAACAAATAATACACGGAGACCCAATACTTAAGGCACAAAGTAATACTAATCCTTTTTTAACCAATTCCAACCCCATCCATTTTTTAACCAATTCCATGTCCATCCAGCAAATGGATTCCAGCTGGTGTCTTCTACAAAGTGTTTGGTAAGTGTCTCTAATTTCTGTAGTTGTGCATGGGCAGAGTTAGAATGGTCACTTAAGTTTATGCAACACAACTTATCAAAATCTTCACACTCATGCTCATGTGTTAAAAGCAAAAAATCAATTTATGCTCAATTTTGGAGCATAGCATATCTAATGCTGTCTACATCAATTAACAAATCAGACATAGCTGTGCTGGTAGTATTGCTAAACTTTGCTAACCAACAATTAAGTCTATTCAGGTTCATGAGGGCTTGTGCACTTGCAACCCCAGGGGCCAACGAAGAGGCAGTGATTATCTTCTCAGTGTTATAAAATTCAGATGTGTCTCTGCAATCAGGAGTAAAAAAATATGTTCTGAGTATAGCAGTGGTGAGTTTGATTTTGCTGGATCCATATTGCAGTAGTTATATTTGGAGATAAGAGGGTTAGTTTCCTTAAGGTGCATGGACTACCTTTAATTGCCATTGGCACTCTGACCCATGCTCGGTCCCCACAGATTAAGAAGATACTTTGTGGGAGTTGCATGTGTATACTTAAACTCAGGGTTAGCTATGCTGTGGTTGAATTATACCACTGTGAAGCATTTTGATCCCACAGTGTTGTGACATTGACCCACCAAGTTATAGGGCTATTTCTTGTGCTGACCAATTTAAAGATGGTACAACTACCTGCATTCAAGGTGCCTAAAATCCACAACTCCTGTGGGTGTAAAGCAGGGGATTTCCCGAGGTGGCACAGCTGTTGCCACACTCCAATAGCCAGGCAGGGATGCTGTTACACAGCTGCTGCAGCTCACAGAGAGTGAGAAGCATGCCAGTTAGACACCTTGTGGATGGGTTCTGAGGCATAGCAGTGCTAAGGCATGAGGTAGCCTGGCCGGTTGCCTTAGCCAGGGTCACCTAGATGTTTTGTTCCAGGGAGCTATGAGTCTGAGCTACCCTGTTAAAACACAAACAGAAGAATAGTTACTTCCCCCCACCCTCCTCCTGCTCCCACCTGTTACTCCTGCTTACATAAGTACTGAGCAGGTACTCAGTGCCAGTGCTGTTCCCCTGGAATGGCAATAGGAACTACCTGATTTGTTTCTGCTGCCATCACTTCAGAGGTGATAGGACCAGGCACCATGGAGGGTTGATACTATACCTTGGCACCTGAAAAGTAAAACTGCACTGGACCTTGAATGGATAGGGAGGGCATAATCCAAAAGAAAGTTGACCAAATAGCTCCACTAGGGAGTATATGAGTAGGAGTGGTGTTCCTAATGCCTAAAGTGAGTGGACTTTAATTTTCCCATAGTTTAAACCAGTGCAACTATACAATAATTCCTCTGAAACAAAGGTAAAATCAATTTTAAAAACAAACATACCTCTGAAAACTTCTCTGCTTTTCTCATCCCTCCTCTACACAAAGAGGCTTTTAATTAGGAGGATTTTCACTTTATCCAAAGGCACCCAGCCCATATGTGCCTAAACCATCCCACAATGATAAGCAAAGTACAGTCAGTAGGGACAATAGGGAGTGTTGTTTCAACATTGGCATACGCTGTGAAGGAGAGGAAAGATAACTTCCAGAACAATAGTTTTATTCAACAATGGTGAGAAATATGAACTGAGTTTTGTTTTAAATCAATAGTGAAGGCAGTTCAGTATAAAATTACAAATCACAAAAATAGAAGAAGTATGAAAATGACTTAAAGTGATGATTATAAGTAAAGTAATATTATTAAAAAGTTATATCAAGCTATGGAAAATGTTTCTTTAAGTTTCTTGTGCTGCTCTAAGCCTTATTTTCTTTGTGGACAGGTTTATGACCAAGGCTATGAAAACTGCGAAGGTCATAATTTTCAGACCTGATGAAACTTGGTGATTTACATCAGAAGCACTAACAACTCCAGAAAACTGCTGTAGGAGCTGGGTATTCTGCTTTGTATCCTGCAATGCCCCAGTATGACATTATGTCTTTCAGCAGATGAACTACATCACACCAGGACCTTGGTGGACATGTTCACATTGTGCTTAGCTCCTTGACAATCTCCCAGTTAGAGGTCACCTGGCTACCTTACTCTCCAGTTTTCCTTGAAGGGAAATCAGCTAGCTCTGTTCACATCAAAGCACGAGGGCAGCTCTGTGGGTAGCTCACTAGCAACTCTTCCCTAAAGACAGCACACACCAGCCTGCACTCTATAGGTTCTGACTAGTGTAGCTCTCCAACACTATTGCAAATAAACTCACATTCTTTTCTGTCATACTTCGGAACTTGCAGCACATGCTTTAAGATTCATATAATGAAATCTCCACTCTGGAAGACTAAAACAAAAATTACATCTTTCACTTTGATTGGAAAAACACATCAAAATTAGCAACTTGTAAGGCCACTCAGTGCTGCAGGTATACAGAATTTAACACAACAAAGCAGGGGGAAAAGAAAAATATGAAAAATACTTGCTTGTAACAAATCATTAATAGTTGCTTGGATTTCTGCATCTCTTCCTGGTATCTTAATTCTGGCATGTAGCCACCATGTGGTGTTAAAAGCCCAATAGGTAGGGTTTTTCAATTTCCAGCACTTCCCTGGGGGTTCCACTCCCCAAGGTCACCTAGCTGCTGTATTTTTTAAATTATCTCACCCAGAGGATTTCCTGTTTCATTAATCAAAAGGGTTATTATCACATTTTCATATGCTGGGGAAGCAGTCTTGTTTCTCATAGTAACAGACAGTGATTTTGCATCAGAGTATCAGCCTCCCCAATAAAATCTCTGCTTTCATCTCTTCCTCCTTCATTCTGTGTATACAACCTCACAAGGTGTACCACAGATGATCAGACCCTGGCCAATCATTTTCTGTGTGGCATTTAATACTATATCCCGGAGTAGCCAGGACAAGCAAATCAGTATTCTGTGCATTAGTTTTAAATACATTCTGCTTAAAAGAAATTTGGGCTTAGCACCAAGAATTTCTTTGAATCTTCTACATCCAAGGTTACGAATGAGAGTTTGAGATTGCTTAAAAAATCATCAGCAAGGGTATCAGCAAAAACTAGATTTAATATAAAGTGACAGCACGACAAAGTTTGTTGACAAGATTCACTCTACTACTTACAGAACAGTTAAGGCACACCAAAAAAAAGCAAGCAACAACAAAGCCAAATAAAATCCAGACAATCAAAACAGAAATTAACCAGGAACCATCTCTGTGTGTGTGTGACAAAAGGACAGTGAGGCAAGGATAAAAAGGAACATGGCTTAAAAGCTTAACAGCACTCAACAGTACTTTAACTTAACATACTTTAAACTTAAAAATTTAACAAAGGAACAACACTTAACTTATACCTAACTTATAACTTAAGCTTAAGTAACCTTAACTGAAATTATTTAACAGAGGAGTAACACTTAACAGCACTTAACCTTATCATTTACGTCTTAACCTTACTTACACGCCCAGTTTACTGAGATCTCAGATTGCAGTGCAGCAGCAGCTACAAACATTTTCCTTTGCAACATTATATTAGCCCTCAGCAGTTGGACATCCTTGTCGTTTGACTGTTTTTCAAGCTCTGTATTCTTTTCAACTGCAACTTTGTATGCAAATAACAGACATTCAGCCATGTGTCCACATGAATAAGCCGCTCTTTAGACCGTGTTTGAGGAGTTTGCACTAACTCTCCCTAATTTTTCAACACTCCCATGGGATCTTTAGCCTCCTACAGTTCAGGCCCAATACTTGTATAAGTTTCTAGCTTGTCCCATAAATGTGCTCCATGGTTCCTGTGTCCACCTGGTTGCTCCACTGGTGGAGCCATGGCCCGAGGCTCCTTTTTATGAAACATCTTTACTGATGCACTCACACAAGGATGTGACAATGACAACAAAAATAGTGAGGCCAATAACTCTGTTCTACTGGTATCATCCAGCAGCACCACAAACACAAAGGACTAAGAGTTCTTCCTGAAAGTACTGAAAAGTACTTGAGTTGTGTTTACAATATCCACATTGCACAACAAGAAGTGTATGACACTGATTATGCTTCAGACATAGAAAAACATTACTAAGTTCCCACACACAGCTGGGTACCCAGACTTAAATCTTGACCTCCCACATGCCACACCCACACACAGAACAGTCTGTCAGTACAGCTATGCACTTCGCTCTTGGCACAGCCTTGTGCTTTGCTGGCCAAGCCCTGTTCTTCTTTCACACACATACAGAACAGCACCTCTTGGTGCAGCCATGCTCTCCACTGCCCAGCACTGTCAATTTTTTGAGTCAGTTTTTGTGCTCTGGGCATCCCATTCTCACCACCATTAATGTTACGGGTTCTGGAGGATGCCCATGCACAAATAAACCCTGAAACGCAACTGTGATTGCAAAGCAGATGTATTTTTATTAGTTGCAGTAGCAAATAATACATACCAACCCCTGGATTTTCTGAAAAACTGCTGAGCAGGAGAAGGAGATGGAGCATGATGCCCAGGCAGGAGGGGCAGGCAGGCACTGCACCTTCAGGGAGTCCCCTGGGTCGAAATGGCATGCAACCTGTCCTTTTCAGCCCCTCCACCCCAGAACCACACATATCTCCTCCTCTTGGAGTGGAATTTTTCCAGTTACAATGATATCTCATGCTTGGCCAGAGTGGGCATTGAGGCCAAAGAGCTCATGATACCACCTCCATGTTAACAACAGCTCCATTGTACATTGCTCTTCTGTCACAGGTGAAGTTCCCATCAATTGACCAAATACATTGCTTCTCTTAAGGGTCAAATTCCCACCAGTGAAACAATAAGGTTTTCTTAATTGTTTTTTTCATAATCTTGTCAACATGCACAATACAAACCAAATATGGCAGGGCTTTAGACACGACTTTGGTCCCTGACACAATGATGGCAATGCTTTTGAAGGCTCTCTGGGTTAGACTGGCCATGCCCACAGCAATCATTACTTCAAACCAACTGGAACAGATCCATACATTGAAACCTCTGGTGGTAAGAACCTGGCATCTATGCTGTACAAATCTCAAAGGGCTCTGCTTTAGGCTAGCTCTGATTTGATCCCAAGGAGAGGGCATCAGTTGTGAGATCTGGACTGTATTAGGTAGGAATATGCAGAACATATTCTGGCTTAATTTCAAAACAAAGGAATTCAGTTTGGACACTCCAAAACTGCACTGGGATGTGAGCAGAAGTGTGGTAAATAGGAATGGTGATGCTGATAACACTTGCTTAAAAAAATACACTCCTGATCAAAAAGAATAGTGCAGCTGTAGCCATTATTTCTTGATTATAGTATCCTACAAGGGCCTTCCATAGATGGTGAATTCAACAGAAATAACACAATTTTGGTTTTACTACTTGGTGTTGGAAGAAAGCCTAAAACTCTGCTTTTCTGCTTCTTGTCAGCTCCCCTTTAGATGGAAATAATTGCTACAATTGCTCTCTGTTCCCTATCCCCACTTCTAAGACGTATCCACCACTGCTGGGAGCTCACAACAAATCCTTGTCAGTAGTAGATAGAGGGAAGAAGAGTTGTATGAACCTCTGTGTCATGACCACTGCTGATTTCAGGAATGCCTAAAAAGTAGAGTTACCAAAAAAAATGTATTAGAAGGTGTTGGCATATAGTGACAACAAACAGAGAAGGCACAAATATTATATGCTAATTCACACTGCTTTTTCATTAAATAAACTCAGAGTTTTGACACCTCAACCAGTCATCTGATAAAATAAACCAGGATGCAATGGAAAAATAAATAATATGTTAAGAACAGAACATCAGGACTTTTAATATAGAAGCTCTTGGCAGAAAATTCAGTGCCACTGAGCAAGTAGCTGAAATAGGATTTTGGATACATGTTGAGAAGAAAGTAATTCATATAGGGGCAGTCTTCAGGACATTCCTGTCTAACTATGGAAGATCTTCACAACAGATTTTATCGACTTTTGTGAACATGTTCTCTACAATGACAAACATCTTGCTTTATCACTGACTTACTGTCTATGTTCAGGCAATATACCTACCCCTTATTTTCCTTATGGGGTTTCCTACAGCACTCCTTGCATTTTTCTTACCGGATGATTATAGCCATATCATACCTCCGAGACTGAGGCCCACAGTAAGAAATAACTGAGTATTACTGGAGATGAATTAATAAAGAGTAGTGCAACTCATTTGAATAGACAGTGTGCATTTTCAGATGGACAAAAAAATGGCAGTCTTAGATTGTCTTTACTCCACAGTTAAAAGACATGAGAGTCTTGTGAATGGTCAGTCTATGAAGCTTCCTTAACATATAACAGCCAAAATAATACATGTCCTTTCTTGACATAGTCAGGGACCTGTGGAATTCAAGGATGTTTGCATTAACATTTTGATCTGAAGGTAGACTCCACCAGTACCTGGATTGCAAGCTCTGAGTTTGAAGAAAAATAAAAACATTAAATGCAAAGGAGAATGAGCAGGTCTTTAACCAGTCGATTGCTTTTTCCATTCTTGCAATTCTTTGCCTCGAACATGTTTCACAACTTTTACGAGTGCTAAGATATCTAATGAGCCCTGAGTAACTATAAGAGACACCTGCAAAATCTGAGCTTTTGCCAGTCAATTACATTTCTTTCCCCACAGACTCTCATGCTCTCGTGCTGCTAGTAGAAACAAGGAAAATGAAAGACATCAGAACTTGTTGTGGATCTTGCTGCAGATCTATTGCAAGTGACTGCCTGGATCTCCTGCTGAGTTCACTTTGCAAGCAGTAGACAGATGGAAAGCATCCCAGAGCAGACTGCATGTCCCCTGGGACAGGCACCATGTCATCATGCCTTCCTAGTGGCACTGTTGCCTGTGGGCTCTACCACAGCACAGTAATAAAGCAATAAAGTGCAGCGCTTTCCCCCTGCCTTGCTGCAGAAGAAGGAACATTCATCAGGCACTGTCCAATGCAGATGGGAAGCATCACCTGTTTTACTCTTCTTTGCAAAGCTATGTCTGTGGTAATAATCTGGGAAGAGACTGTAATAGGGGCAGAGAGATTGGGAAAAATGAGTGGAGAAGGGCAAGAAACTTAATTTCAAAACACAATATCAGCTAACTACTGAGAACCATAAACCCAAGTACAATTAGCTCCACAGATACAGTGAGTTCCTAGAATTTTTGGTAGGTAGTTTCATATTTGAATAGTTTTGTTAATCTTCTGTAAGGCAGCAGAGATGCTTTGATAACTTTGCCATCTGTATACTGCTCAGCAAACAATGGTGATTCATGATTGCTCGTTGACATTTGGGTGGAACCTTTCTGATCACAAACTTCAGTGTCAGCTTCAAGTGACATGAATTCATTACATAACATGAAAAGTGCTGGTTTGCAGAGCATGATGTATCCCACTTACAGCAGTGCTTACAGATCAAATGTAAAAGAGCAGGAGGATACTCAGATGGTCTATTACTCTCAGATAGTGGATTGTCCCTTGCCCTACCTTGTACAAATTAGGTTCACTTTCTCAGTTAATCTCCCAAACTGAGATACTATTGCAGTGTTATCTCCTTGGCTGATGAGGCAAAAGCAGCAATGAAGATAAGAGCTGTCAGATAAACCTCCAAGATAACAGACCCTTGATCAAATCCAGAATGTTACAAGTTACATGCCTAAATATTTAATGTAAGGAAACCCCAGTGTTTACAAACCTAGCAAGTGTCATGTGGGATGTAAGGTAAAAAAGTGAAAATTACATCAGATACCAAATACAAGTGTTCTAACCACTTGCAGAGGAGCAAACAAGACGTGTTTGCTTTCATTAAGAGTTTATCAAGAAAAAGAAGCAGACCTTCAGTTTCCTCACACTGCTTAGCTACAGGTAAATTAAAAAGCAAGGTTAAAAAGCAAATGGCAGATGCTTGGGTATAACACTGCACACCTTCCTGCCCACTGCCATTTCAGACATACTTTAACCATTATTTTTTGCATGTGTAAGAAAACAGTATTTTGTAAATTAAATAACTACTCATATGGGATTGCACCTCCCTCCCTCTCCCAGGGATCTGAATCATGTCTGACATGTTTTCACACAAACACATTTCACGGCAAATATGAATCAGATTACGGTGTGAAACAAACTGTCACTGATAGGCAGCTACTAAAGTGCCTGTGGCTGGCCACTATCATGCCACAGCAGAAGCACTCTCCAGGGAGACTTAGTTCTTTCTCAGATGAGGGAATGTAAGCCATGGCTGGGAGAATTTCTCTCTTCACAGCAGAGGACTGTGCCACCCCCAAACTGTTGTGAACGCTGCGAAGGGATAAGGCAGCACACCCGGACGGGGCACCTGGCAGACCTCACCGCCGCGGCTGATGGAATTAGCGAGGGCGATGAGGAATCTCACAAAGCAAGAAGGCAGCAGTCAGCACCAAGCCTTTGTCACTGCCACAGGATGCATCAGTCCTCAGCTGCCCCCGTGTGCCTCCTGCCTGCACTACAGCGCCCGAGCTCCAGAGGCCTCTGGCGAACGCCCTTGGGCAAGGAAAGGTCTCGCAAGCGAATGGCGTCCGCAAGAACGTGTCGCATTATATGCTCACTCGTGAATAGAGGAGCACTCCGTTCTTCCCAGAGCAGAACTATGCTTATTTGGCACAGACGATAAAGCAACATAAGCCAATCTGTAATTTTGAGATTTTAAAGTAAGTTGCAAATATTCTTTCTGTAGAACGGAATGACCCCAGCCAATCTCTTCAACCAAAAAAAATCCCATAAAATATTTACTACATTTTCTGACACGTCTAGAGAGAGTTTCCATATCTAATAGTGCTTCAGAGTACAAATACTTATTGAATTATCACCCTTAAATACTTATTTAGAGAGTACCCAAAAATATTCAGTGCCCTCTGGTGGTTTGAATTATGAAAGAAGAAAAATTCATAAAAGAAACTACTCAGGTTTGATCAGCCTCACAACTAAGGCGGCGTAAGGCACTAGGGCCACAGCAGTTAGCCTGAAAAAACATCCCACACTCTTCTGTCCATACCTGCAAAACCAGAGAACCTAACACAAGGTTTTCAGGGGAAAAAAGAGTGTTATTACCATCAAAGAACTGGTCCTTGTGAAAAGTTTTTCATTTTCAAACTTATCATAATCTCTCCAACCCAAAACCAGATCCTCCCCCTGCATAAAAAACCAAAGTACATGCTTTAAAATGCATTTTAAAGCAATAAAAAAAACTATCTGGTAAGACTGTCAGATTCTTTCCAAGTGCAAACACATTCTGAGAAACAAACTCTTCTAGGCAGAGAAGTAAACATGTCTGGAGAACTCTGGAAATTATTGGTGTTAAGCTTCTTAGTTACTGTATTTTCCCCTACAGCCCACACCAGCCCCATATTAAGGGCACAGCCAGAGTAGCTTATAAAACATACAGAATATGAAACAATAATTAGTAGCCAAGTAATATAATCATAGCAATTTAATTGCTGACTACTTTAAAAGACAGTAAAGGGAGTGGGAAGGAAGTGCATGGTGTAAATTTATGAGAACTGCTGTAGGGAAATGCATATAGAGGAAAAGAGCAGTTCTCACCCAAAAAAGCTGTGGATGTCCCACCCCTGGAAGTGTTCAAGGCCTGGCTACACTCTGAGCTACCTGGTTCAGTGGAAGGTGTCCTTGCTCACAGCAGGGGATTGGAATGAGATGATCTTTATGGTTCATTCCAACCCAAGCCATTCAATGAACAAATGAGAGACAGAAATAGAATGGCAGACAAAGAATGTACAAGTGAGAAGCCCTTCTCTCAGTGACTACGCATCCTTGTAAGATTAAGCAAGTTCATAAAAACAGTATTCTCTGTCTAAGCCCTGGGAAATAACCTACAGCTTCACAGAGCTGAGGAATGCTGACGAACGCATACAGAGTACTTGAGGCACAGATTTGAAATAGAATTAAATGTTATTCCACAGAATGCATCCGGCAATGATGACTCCTCCCTCCCTCCTTGCCCTCAATTCCCTAACAGTGTGAGGTGTGGTGAGGGAATAAACATAAAATTCACTCTTAGCTCTTTCCTGATCATGTCCACAAAAATGTTACAGATAAAGGCTGGTTAGAGCTGGAAAATAAAGAGATGAAAACTGGTCCTTCCCAGAGCAGACCTAGAGTTTGAGAAATATAAGAAACAGTACAGACTTACTCTACTCATGAGACAAAAAACCCTCAAACTTCCAAAACAGAAAGCCTTCTAGTCCCGACTACCTGTCAGAAGATGATCTGGGTGCACAAAACTCCCCCTTTCTCCCCGGGAATGAGACCCTGGCTTAAGACTAGAGAACAAAGGGCAGTTTTATAGAGCTCAAGTATCCTATAACCAAGATACTGCCAATGAGAATTAAACATATCACATGCATTCTAAGTACTGAAATATGAATTGCTGTAATCAAATCAAATCAAATGAAATTTCTAACAAAGGGCTTATAAACAGATTCAGAAGATACAGTGGTTTACTTAGAGAACAGAAAATTGGATTCTGTGGGGAAAGAATAAATTTACAAAAAGGAAATTTACATGATTTTGTTACATTTCTGTCATTCAGAATAACACATTAAGTTAGTTTTATTACTGTATTATCATCTGTGTGTTCTTATAATGTAAAAGCACAAGAAATAACCAAAGGTTTTCTCAGCACAAAAACAAAGAGCAGAAGGATAAATCATCTAGCTGCCACCTTGCTGGTTAAAACTTGCTACCAGCCCAAACTTACTGGCAATTCTTTCCTAAGAAAAGCATTAAATCTTCTCAAAAAATCTACCTTTAAACAACAAGGTTTGCTAATGACTCCAAGTGTTAAAAACCTCTTTCCCCCTCTTTTTAGGATATTATTCCTCTACTAACATTACAAGGGACCGCAACATACAAATACGGAAGCGAGAAAAGTAATTTTGGCCAACCTATTATCTTTTCTGCTTGCTGGAAATACCCAAGATACGATATAAGGTAACTTGTCAGCTCACAGATGCATCTTCAGTGGCATCTCATCATTTCAGCAGCATACACACCATTCCAATAATTCAAAGTGCATACACATACAACTGACCACATATTTAAGTTTTAGAAAGCATCTGAAAAGAAAGAAGTAGCACCAAGGGAACTGATCATCTTTATTATGCAACAAAAAGACAAATAGAAAATAAAATACTTTAATAGGAGAAAAACCAGAAGGTACAATTCAAACATAACATATTGAAACCATACATAATGCAACGTGAACATGAAAACATTGTTAAGAAGCAATCTTCTAGTCAAGATTCCATGTTTTGAGCATCACCCATCACAAATACACAGCTTTTTGTGCATGTCTGAGTTTCAGTGAGAAAGATCATGACCAGCAGCAACATATTTAAATAGTTTAATTTTCATTAAATGCTTACCTAGCGAATGTATTGGATGCAATCTCTTCATATTAAAAGTACAAAATCTTAAGCAAGGCAGCACCTGCCAGTACAGATTTTAAATAGAGGATAAACATTTTGAAAGGTTTTTTTTGTATTGCATTAATACACATTTGTAGCTTTAAAATGTGTATTCTCTCAACATTTAAACATGACTAAAATGCTCAGCAATTATGCATCAAGTGACAACTAATTATTGCTGTAGAAAAAATTGTTTCCCAGAGTTTTAACATAGATGTCATTTCACTTGAAATTCTCAAGATATATTCAAGTAATAGAAATAACTAGTTCCAGTGTCCATGAGGCATTCAGAATCTGTATTGGCTGTAGGCATTTATTGCCAGATCATATAAACATTTTATTGAATCTAAAAAAGTTAACTAATTGTACATGTAACTGTTAAACTCCTTAGGAAATGTATGCAGTAACAAACCACCATAGTATGTGTTTTTATTTTAAAAAGGTAAAACTTCAGCATCAGGTACCCTGAAGTTCCTGTATGTATAAGGGCACTGCTTCATAGTTTGCTTTACAGAGCAAAAGTAAAAATCGACATTTTTTTCTGTTGGCTCAGTGAACCACTCCCAATCAGCATGTGGTCACACAAGCACTAGAGCTGACAGACAAGTGAGAATACACAGATAAGAGTATAGGGGCAAATAGGGAAGTTGGAATACAAGTTCCAAGTGTGGTCTGCTGTCAAAATACTGTAGTGAGATGGTAACAAAATGCAAGAAATGTTGTTATAAAAAAGGATATAACCTTCAGACAAGGTTTTTGAAATAGACAGCTATTTCTGAAATACACAACTTTCTTTGTATTTTAGCCAGCAATGCCTTCAGTAATGTTTTACACTCATAAAAAAAATTAAGATAGAAAAGTCAAGTTACAATGTATAGTGGTTTAGTTCCAACACTCAATAAATTAGAACTTTCAGTTCTGAAACACATTACATTGTAAAATGAGGCATTTCAACTTTACCAGTTTTGGAATATGAAATATCCCAGCACTTAAAGAATAATCAAAAGCTGTTTGGAGAGGAACAGGGAGGCAGGGCACAAGAAGCAGATTGTACTTTGGTTGCACAACTGATATTACTACACATAAATCACCAACTAGACTAAGAAAATTACTGGGGATGTTTTTAACCACATATGCAATGCTCATTCGTAACAATAGCTTGACAATGGGTGATGGCAACACAGGATGTAGAGTCAGTCCTAACAGGCATATGTTCAGAACACTTTCTACTTAAACCTCCAAAATGTATGCTGTGCAGCCTTCTTTCTCCTTCTCCTTTTTAGTATTTAATAAAATATCTTAAAGTTTTTACAAATTGATTTTCCATTTAAATTCTGAATGCATTATGAATTTTCTCCAATTTTCTCCAATTGTAATTATATTTCTCCCATTTTAATTATATTCTTGCTGGGAAGGTGGAACTCTAGAACTGGAATTCTTAAAATATGTTGGTAACTATTTCAAAGCTTTTTCTTCTCAACTATTTTTTTAAGCCTTTGGATGCAAGAGATGTACAAGTTTTAAACAGCTTTACCAAATAAAGAGTTTTGGTAGGTGTGAAGCCAGGTAGTTATTTAGCTACACAGCCTTCCATGAGAGACAAGACAGACCGAAACTTCAATTCCAAATGCAAAACCAGAAGTTCTTAAAAAACTCCAACAAAATCTGGTCACAGTCATAGGCCAAAAAAGTATACCTTCTGCATGTCATCTTGAATTGCTCAGAAAATATGTAATCTTCCTTAGGAGTTGGAAGTACAGAGAATACTCCTCACTCATCACATTAGTAAGCAAGCATCCTATTTTAGTTATGCTCCCAAAGAGGAAAAAATAAATGTAATTATTCCTAGGCAATGGCATCATTCTTTCTCAATGAAAGGTGAAAAAAGCCCTGCTCTGCATTGTTCATCTATAGAAAAGAAATATTTTAGTATTTTAAGCTGTTGTTATTTTCAGTCACATAGCAATGGTAAAAAACAAATCACAACATCAAAATAAAATTAGTTCTTGGCAGTACAAATACCTGTCCTTGGCAGGAAGAAAAAAAAAATAAATTACCATCTCATAGGATACCTTAAAAGACAGCTTGAAGAAACCCAACAGTGCAACAGAACATCCTTGCATGTCTTTCTAAATATACTTTCAAAGTTGGTTTTGGTGAATTAAAACACACTACATTAATCATATGAACATGTAATTAACAGAGTAGTAAAAGTTAGAGAAAACCAAGACAAGAGTGAGAAGTTCCAAAAATGTCCCTAATTCCACAGAGGCAGATCTCAAGTAAAGATGTCAAGCTTGAGTTTCAGCAAAATCGTTTATCAGAAGTCCTTATGAGGGTGAAAAGAAGCTTAGCCCAAAGAGTGGTTACTGAACATTTTTATTAATACACACTTCAGATCGCCAACAGAATAAAGTAATTTTTCTCAGAAAATCAGTATGAAGATGTAGGGGCTCTACTTTAAAAGTTCACATGACAGGATTCTTGAACTGCATTTTGGTATTGGGCTTCCTCATCAAGCTGAAGATTCTAAACAAAATGAAAACATCATCAAAATGGACAAATACTCAAGATGCAGTATAGTCATTAGTTTAATTATTCATCTGCTACGTTTTTACATAGGAAGTGGCACCTAGATGAAGACTCTTATCTTTATGCTACTAGATGATTGTTTATATTGCACAGTATCTTTTATTGAATCAAGTGCCAAGAGACACATGAGACAGGAGAAGAATCAGTTGAGTGGGACAAGGCTCATTAAGCAGAAGGGTCCATCTTCTCTCCCTGGCTCAATTACATTATGGAACTGCCAGCTCAGGAAAGCTGACTGTGTCACACAATTCTTTTAACAGGCTTCTAACCAGCCATAACATCCTCCATTAATAAAACCAGAATGGGATCCCCAGACAACACTAATCATAGATTGTTGAGAATATACTGCTTAAAATGAGCAAGCAAACACAGAACACAAAAAGTCTGCTACTTTTGCAGAAATATCTTCCGGGTTCTTAATATGCCAGAGTAATGCATCTTTTAAGTGCAATTCTGACAGTTTCCCCAAATCAGGATTCCTGTCACCAGTTTTATGTCATCAAAGATGTACTTATGGGGAAGAGTCCAATCCCCTGTATCAAACCCTAGTTCTTCAGGCCTTTATCACAGCTAACTCAACTCAAAGGACTATACACTTTATCTTTGCCATCCTGACCCTGTGACTCAAATACTATGCCTGTCCCACACAACGCTAAAGCAGCACACCTCAAAGCCTGTCAAACTCTGTAAAAACCACAAACTCTTTAGCTCTCTGATCCCACATATAGAATCCAAATGACTGGCTTGATTCATGAATCACCCACTGTCTACATCTGTGTATGTAGTTCTGCACATACTTCAAGGTAGATTTACTCAAAGAGAGCCTAAAAAGAGGCAACCTGAACATTGATTAAATGACACATCTCTTTTTCAGTCTCTCTCACAACATACTGGAAGAGAGGCTGTAGCAGCAATAACAGCTAGTCAAGCTGCACTTTGAGTCCTGAGAATATAATTTAGCAATTTCTGCATTAAAAGGTCAATAATGTCAATAAAATAGAGTAGCCTTTATTTTATTTCCCCCAGAAACAGCAGTAATAAAGTGTTCTAATAAACAGACTAAAAGTAATAAATAGTTCAGATTGAGAACACTAAGCCAAAGACTTAACTCATCAGTTGGAGCACTTTAACTGTTGACACTTCTCCCAATAGCACTTCACATTGATAACAAAGTTTAAGAACAGATAGGTCTGATTTTGAGTTCCATACAGAACAGGAACATAGCATGTCCAGAGCACAAGTTTGGTACAAAATTTTTATTTGGCTTTTTTATTTTTAGAAAAAAAAAGTTACCATTTATTCCTCCACACATCAAAGAAGAAAAAGCTTACCACAAATTCTCCGTAGTCAAACCGGTGTCTTAGATTTAGATGGCTAACAAGATTTCTAGTAACCTGGTTAGTATCTGCCCAAGGAAGAGATACACAAATAGGACAGATCTGAATTTGGAGGGGGAGGGGAAGAGACAGAATGAAAAAAAAAAAACAACAACAAATAGTTATTGGCAATACAGAAGGCATTAAAGACATGTTCTACAGGAATAACTAGTCTATTACTCATCCACTACCAAAATACAGTAAGGGACATTAACATCAAACAATACTTCTAAGTGTACTTTTCCTCAATTGTGTAACATTCAAAAACTACAACTAGGTAGATTTCCAGAGTATTTCTCTTAGGAGTGGAAGATTATCATATCTGTCTGAGTCAAGTTAGAAAAGAAAGTGATTACTGTATCCCAATAATCACTTATTGCTTGGGAGAATTTTCATACAATTGAGATGATCAAGCAAGCCAAAAGAAAAAATAACACACCCTATACAGATGAAAATAACAGAGAACCGAACAGATTTTTCTCCTTCAGACCCTTTGGTTACCTCGAATTATTTTTCAAGTAACTGTAGGTTTCACATGAAACAAGTTACGTTACAAATGGGATTCTATAGAAACAGACCTGAACTACTAAATAAAGAAGAGTTAAGTGTCAGGCTCAAAAACTGAGCCTGTTTCACATCAAGATAAATGAGACAGCTAAGTCAGAAATGCCTTAGAACCAGCAGGCTGGACATGAAACGTTTGCAGATCAAAGTCACTCCTCAATTTAAATGCACTGCATGAAGTATATTGTCTGTCTTTCTCAAACCACAGTGATTGTTACAGATATAGAGTAGCGACTGCACATTTAAAATTGTCCACATAATTACAATGAAAGTAGCTTAAGAAACATACATAAGCAACTCTACTTACCACAGGAACAATCTGATAAAGATGTCTATTATTACAATGATCCAGCAAGCGCTGTCTGGTAAAATTGGCTTCCTGACACAGGGGGCATTTGAAGGTTGGGTGTCCACTGTAAACAGAAATCCAACAGTATTAAAAAGAGTTTCAGAAGTAGTGTTAAGAAGGCACATGAAGGGAGCTATCTCATTGCTTTCCCTTGCTTTGATAACAACAGAAAAACCCCAAAACCCCCCCATACCCCCACTGACAAAGTAGCAGAATCTCAAGGAGCCCCAGTGCTATTACCCAATTTCAATTTTGAAGTACATTAACAACTGGTATGCTTAAATGCACTCTGAGACTTGGGCTTCTTTTGTTCCCATTGCTTTTTTGTAACACCTTTTAGCACAAATCCTTCAGGAAAGTACTAAAAACTCTAAATTCTAACATATAGATACAAATGTACAAGAAACGATGGGATTCTATAAATACAGCTCCTGGTATTTTTGTGGGGGCTTTTTGTGTTTTGTTTCTTGAGTTAGTAGAAGTTTGCACTGTGACTATCTGAATCTATTTTAATAATAACTGTAGACAAGTAAGCAACACACCTTGTTTCTCCTTGAAGTATTTGATTATTAGCCATCTCGCCAGTATCAGATATTGCATCACTCCTGCTACTTTAAATGAAGAAAAAGAACTCAATGAAAATTGGGAATATTTTACTCCACTACCAACATTTTTTAAAGTTTAACAGTAATGGACATGGTGGGGGGAAACACATTAAGTCCCATGAATTTCAAGGCAACATACAATAGCACATATCCTACCCTGCCCAACTTTTCCTTTGGATCACGGTATGTCTTAGTATTTACAGAATCACCAAGGTTAAAAGAAACCTTCAAGATCATCTGTCCAACTGCCAACTCAGCACCATCATAATCACCCCTAAACCATATCCCCAAGTGCTACATCCAGACACCTCTTGAACACTTCCAGAGATAGTAACTCCACCATTGCCCCGGGGCAATTTATTCCAATGCCTAACCATTGTCTCACTAAAAAATGTTTCTACTATCTAATCTGAACCTCCCCTGGCACAACTTCAGGCCATTTCATCTTGTTCTTTCACTTTGAGACTACAATCTCCTCTAAGGTAGTTGTAGAGAGCAATGAGGTTTTCCCTGAGCCTCATTTTCTCCAGGATAAACAACCCCTGCTCCGTCAGCTGCTCCTCACAGGACTTGTGCTCCAGACCCTTCACCAGCTCCATGGCCCTTCTCTGGACACACTCCAGCCCCTCCATGTCCTTCCTGGATTGAGAGGCCTAGAACAGAACACAGGATTCGAGGTATGGCCTCCCCAGTGCTGAGTACAGGGGACTATCACCAGCCTGGTCCTGCTACCCACACTACTTCTGATACAGTCCAACATGCCAGTGGCATCTGGACACACTGTGGGATCATGGCTCAGCCGCTGTCAACCAACACCCCCAGGTCCTTTTCCACAGTGCAGTTTCCAGCCACTCTTCCCAGCCTGTGGCACTGCCTGGGTTGGTGTGACCCAGATGCAGGACATGGCACTTTGCCTTGTTGAACCTCACACCACTGGCCTCAGTCCATTGATCCAGCCTGTCCAGATCCCTCTGCAGAGCCTTCCCACCCTCCAACACTCCCACCCAGTTTGGTGTCATCTGCAAACTCACTGAAGGAGCACTCAATGCCCTCACCCAAATCATCAATAAAGGTTTTAAACAGGAGTGGCCCCAAACCAAACCCTGGGGAACACCACTGGTGACCAGGTGCCAACTGGATGTAACTCCATTCACTGCCACTCTCTGGACCTGGCCATACAGACAGTTTGTTCACCCAGTGAAGAGTACACCCACCCAAGCCATAGGCTGCCAGCTTCTCCAGGAGAATACTGTGGGAAACTGTGCCAAATGCTTTCCTGAAATCTAGACAGACAACATCCACAGTCTTTCCCTCAGGTCACTTTGTCACAGAAGTAGATCAGGCTGGCCAACCAGGACCTGGCTTTTGTAAACCCATGCTGGCTGTGCCTGATCCCCTTTTAGTCCTGTGTGTGCCACATGATGGCACTCAGGATGATCTGCTCCATGACCCTCCCTGATACACCGAGGTCAGTCTGACAGGCCTGTAGTTCCCTGGATCATCCTTCTGATCCTGCTGGTCAATGGGCATTTGCTAGTTCCCAGGCAACTGGAACCTCTCTGGATAATTTATTTACCTTGGTGATGCTTGGTGGCACAGTACACAACTTTACAGGAAAATGGTGTATAATACAACAAACATTTAGTCAACAAGAATGACAATGCAGGTGACAGCCAAGTAGCTCAAAAAGCATTATGAACTACATGAATGTAAGACAGGTAGCACCTTCTAAGTTTTTTGACTTAGGAAGGGGTAAATAGGTCTTTAACTGCCTATTTAAAGACAGTTAAATAATTTGCAACTTTCAACTACATCAAGGTAAGTTTTCTTATGCTGAGCACAAAATAAACTTTTTCCTAAAGTAAGAGTAAAGCAGATGAACATTTTAGAAAGTAAATTTTACCATATATGCACCTCTAGCTAAGCCAGAATAAACTGTTCAGACATGCTAAGAACATGAATATTTATACTCACGAATATGGTAATGGTAATTTTTTTTATACTTCTGTGATATTATAATCAGAGGTATTCTACTGTGGCATACTGCATAAATAGTGATATCAGAATATCCAGATACTTTGGTGAAACATTGCTGTAGCTAATTCCAGTAACAGCTTCAACTTTCAATAGACTGATGGATTGAAAATCAAACAGAGAAGTTGAGACTGCTAAAAATAGAAAATCAATGGCAAAATAAAGTAAATAAAGAATGTGATACATATAATAAAGCTCCGTGAAATGAACTCATGAAATGGCTTTTCAAAAATAACCAAAAATCCTCAACCCTACCATCAATGAGAATATATGAAAAAAAAAAAAGGTTAGCTTTACTGCCTGAAAACAAATGGCAAGTCATTTGATTTTACGGTGTGTAACGTACTGGAGTTCCTTATATATTTCGTAAGAGCTCTGCTCAAAATAAATTCAATCAGAAAGCAAAAGCTTGCACAGTAATGTTTTGAAACAGGATACCCACTAAAACAAACTAAGGAAAGGGGAGGGATAATAAAAATAGACAGGAACTTCTCCAGAGGTAAATATTATGAAATATATTACAAAGTAAGCTGCTCAAATGCTGCCAAGGCAAGGAAAGCAAGCTACAAATGTTAAATACTTTTTAGGAGAATCTCTAGAAGACATTTCAAAGCCATCATGCAGAAAGGTTTTCTTCTGCCTGCTAAGAGTAAAGAAAAGGACCTGGAAAAACTCATATTTTGAAGCACAAAAATATGGGCAATAATTATTGCAAAAAGAAGGAATGCCCTGGAAAAAAAGTTTCCATGGGGTGAGGGAGCAGGGAAAGAAGATGCACTGTTACACACAGAACGCCCTGATTACCTGTTCCCTGTTGCATCTTGGGAAATCTGTAAGTTTGGAATAATTGAAGAAACACCATATTCATCCTGATACTTCTTACACGTTTTATAATGCTGTCTCATCCATGAAAATCTAACCTGAAAATAAAATGCCAAATTACTGAAATCATACTAGACAATCTAGGGATAGAAGGAAGAGATAATTCTGCCAACAGAAAGCAATGCATGCAGGAATTATGTAAACATGATATGCAGCAGAAACCAGAACTTGTGTCTCTTCCTCTGAGCTTGAACACTTTCTTCACCAACAGGACATCTCCAATTCCTCTCTCCTCAGAGCCAGTGTCACTCTGTGAGACTGGAGAACACTGTGAGTCAAACTGCTAGACATCTGAGAGCTCTCTCAGGGATGAAAGATGCAAGAAAACACCATTCAACTGAAACAAAGTCACTGGAACTACACCTCCCAGATGCAGGATCAGTAATACCTGATGAGGTATAACAGAGAGGGGCTGTGAGGATGGGATAAGCACCACTGTTCCTTCAGTCTTCTCTGGCCTGCTGTTACCTCATGCAGATGAACACTTTCTTTTTGCATTAGGTGGGTTCCTTTTCTCTTTGACGGGGGAGGGGAAAAAAAATAGGTGAATGATCACAAACTTAAGGCTGCCTATTCACCTTTAATTCAAATCAAGAGAATGAGTTCCTCACATTTGTCAGAAGACCACTGTGTTGGACATGCCCTAAATCTGAACTTCAGGTCCAACAGCACTGTCAGAAGGTGCTCACAGGTGTAGAGGCTGAACAAGATCATATCTCACACTAAATTCCATTAAATTTAGTCTGTTTGGTTCTTCCTTCCAGTTTACCAACTTGCTATCAGTTTCTTTTTCCCCACTTTTCATCCTAATGAATCATGTGGAACAAAGCAAGCAGCTGAGGATTCCATTAGTGCTGATATTCACACTGGCAGAAGTCCCAAATGAAATGAAACCAACATAAAGACTACCTGGATTTGATGCATTTTGTTATAACCAAAAAGTATGGCTAAAATCCTGCATCCGTTTATATCAAAAGAGACATTACTCTTGGTTTCAGTGGGGGGTCAAGATTTCACCCAGTGTTCCAAAAATAATGACCCCTTTAGAAAGGAAATGAAGGGAATGTAAAAAGATTGATGGCCAAGGAGGAAATTACATATGATTGATCATGCGGGCACTGCAAGTAATCAACTCACATCTTTTGGGTTTTAAATTAAGTTTAACGGCAACCCGAAGCAGTTGCATTTCCATACTGAAAGTTTCTGAGGTTTTCCATATATCTGCAATTTTCATGTTCAGCTCTTTAACTTTCCTTTTGCCAGCTTTATAGCTATACCCAGTTTTTTCCATCTTTTTGAGGACAAACTGGCACTCCACTTAAAATGCCTTTATTGACAATTCAAGATGCTCTTTCAGTTTACACCTCTTAGGTACAGCTAGCAGGCACTGCATGCCCAGTATATGCATGCACAAGCCATCCAAAGGTAAGTTTAAACTGCTATAGGCTTTTCAGCTCCAAGACAAGAATGACACACACAGTAAAGGAGTGTCTGGACAAAAACACAAAAAACTTATTCAACTTTTTAAAAAGTTTTACTCTACCTGCTTCTCACAGCATCTACAGCCCCCAGAAGCTTTCTTCATACTGTTTTCAACATCTAGAGCCCTTTTGGGATACGTTCTTTCTTTTTTAGTCACGCTCCCCCGGCAGAGAGGACAATGTGTTCCACTTTCTCTTATAGCTGTCAAGAAGCACTTCCTGCAAAACCTAAATTGAAAAGTTACCACAAACACAGGTTAGTAAAATATACAGAGTTAAGATACTTTGTCCTTGAAGAGAGCTGGGTGACTGCTAGGAAAAAAAAAAAGAGAGCTATCAGAGTAACAGTTCACCGAATACAAAGTTTTATATTTAGGAGAAAAATGAAATAACGGTGTTTACAATGAAGTATATGGAAATCAGGGGAGCTTGGCAAGGCACTCTAGGTAAAACTCTTATTACTTATTGACTCGTATTACCGAGCTGCACACCAGATTGATCGCTAATGAGATATTAAATGGTGCAGCAAGCACGTGATTTTGGACAATCTTATCAGAGTAACTCCTGTTTATTGTCCTTAAGCAGTGCCAAAACCACCGCAAAGCTTCATTCAGCACGCAGGTCCAGAGACCTCAGTTCACCAGCTTTTGCAGCTCTCTTTCCTTACGCACCAGCTGCCAAAGCTATTTTGCTTGTCTACAAAGTAGCACGTTGTAATCAAAGGTCCCTCTGGAAAAAAAATGCTGAATAGATGAACTGAAAAGAGAGAACAACTCACACTACCCTCCTTGTTCGAAAAGGAACGGGGAAAACCATGGAGTTAAAAATCGCGAGTTAGGTCAGACAGCACAGCAAAACCCCCACCGCAAACCAGACACACGGGGGGGCTTCTCCTAAATGCCCGGTCGGCTACAAAAGAAAGGGGCGAGGGGAGGCTGGGGCAGCACTGGGCTCGCATCCTCACCGCCAGCGGCTCCAGGCCGAGGGTCCGTGCGCCGGCAGCGGGGGGAGCAGAGGAGCACAAGGCGGAGAGCCGGAGGAGGCGAGGAAAAGGCTTGGGAAGGAGCGGGGGGTCGGGATACCCACACGTGCTGGCAGTTGGCGGTCCTCACGGGCGTTTTGAACACCTCCTGGCACACCGGGCAGTAAAAATCATCCTCGCTGAAGCACGCCGGGGCCGCCGCGGCCCCCTCGGCCATGGCAACACGTAAGGGCCTCTCCGTCACGATCGCGGACTAGGAACAAGCCCCGCCCTGGCGGGCTGAGGAGAGCCCGGCCCTGCTCAGCTCCTAGGGGCGCCGCCGGCCGTCCGGGAGCCGATGGCTGGGGGCAGCGGCGCCGGTCGCGATCCGGGCCGGGCTGCGGCGGGGCAACGGAGAGAGCCGGGCCTGCGCTCCGCCAGCCGCCCCTCGCGGCTCCTCCCGCCCGGGCCGGGGCTGCCCCCGCCCCGCGCTCTACCTGGCGCTGCCCGGGGAGGAGGGACCCGGCAGCTCCGGCCGCGCTCCCGGCGGCACCCGGGGGGGCAGGGGCGGGGCCGGGGTTTCCATGGCGATCGCCTCCCGGCACGGCGGGGCTGCTACGACACGGCCGCCGCTCCGCCCCGGCCGTGAGGCTTCCCCGCTCCGCCCAGCGCGCTGCGCCCGCCCCGCCGCCCGCCCGCTGCGCTTCCGCGAGCAGCGGCACTCCTAACAGCTGCTGCACGGTGACACCGCTCGTGCTCTGGGGTGTTTCTGGATCGAATCGTCCACTCGGCACCGGGCAGGCCGCCCTCAAATCCTCTGTTCAGTTCTGGGCCCCTTAATCCGGGAAGGACATTGAGGGGCTGGAGCGGGTCCAGAGAACAGCCATGGAGCTGGGGAAGGGTCTGGAGCACAAGTCCTGTGAGGAGCGGCTGAGGGAGCAGGGGTTGTTTATCGTGGAGAAAATGAGGCTCAGGGGAGACTTTATTGCTCTCCATCTGGAGGGTGTAGTCAGGTGGGAATTGGCCTCTTCTCCCAGGTAACCATTGACAGGACAAGAGGAATTAGCTTCAAGCCATGCCAGAGGAGGCTTAGGTTGGACATCAGGAGGAGTTTCTTCAGCGTGATTAATCACTGGAATGGGCTTTCCAGGGAGGTGGTGTTCACTTGTTGAAGTTCAGGTTAAACGCCCTATTGAAGGAAAGACGGGACATGGCACTTAGTGCCATGGTCTAGCTGACGTGATGTTCAGTCATAGGTTGGATTTGATTATTTCAGAGGTCTTCTCCAACCTAATTGATGCTGGAATTCTGTGACTGTGACTGTGACTAGCAGTGATTTTATGGAGTAGTTTTAGTGGTATTACTGAGATTTGGGACAGGTTTTCATTCCCCTGAATGATCGTGACCAAAAAAAAAAATCTTAATTCAGTGGTATGACTGTGCACTTTTCTTCCAGAATAAGGACTTTTAAGAATATCCATCTAATATAGTGATGCCAGTGGATTTCTCCAGGTAGAGAAGACTTTGGACCTGTCAAGCACATCTAGCACTGACCTCATCTGGACATAACTCTTGGCATATAAACTAAAACCAAAATGTTGGAAATGCTTTAAAAAGAAACAGATTTGTATGGAATATATCAATTATATTACTTTCAAAATATTGTAATCATAATAAATATGAGATTCAGTCTAGGCCTGGTCTTTTGTGCTCGAAGATTATAGAATGGTTTGGGTTGGAAAGAACCTTAAAGATCATCTAGTTCCATCTGCTCTGCCTTGGGCAGGGACACCTTTCACTAGGTCAAGTTGCTCAGAGCTCCATCTAAACCTGGGCTTGAACACTTCAAGGAATGGAGCATCCACCACTTCTCTGGACAACCTGTTCCAGTGCCAGGGCTGAGAGGAAAGAGATCCTTCATCTTGGTTTCCTCTGTCTCTTTGACTGCAGCTGTCTGTATTATAGCTAGATGTTCCGAGGAGATGACTAAGTGGGGAGATCCCCCTCTCTCTCTAGCCTGAGGTTAGACTTTTAGGAAAGAGAGAGTGCAAAACATTGAGACCTGTGGTTTGCATATGCTTGCAGACTTCAGACATCCATCAGAGCTGCTTGTAGCTGCTAGTGATCAGCAGCAAGAGGCAATGCCCATGACACCATCTGGGCTCATGGTTTGGGAGGGAGAGGGAACTACAGGAGGTGAAGTTCCTGTGAAGTGAACTAAGCTCTCTCTTCAGGTGAAGATGACAGACAAACCATCCTGTGATTCCATGAAGGATGCTGGCTCTGTGTTCTTGTTCAGTATCTGTCACAATTACTATTACCTATTAATGTTAGTATCTTCCTAAGCAAAAGCAGAGGCAGTGGAACAAAAGCCAATTGCTGCCTAAAAACCTTCTTTTTAGACCACATGGAGACAAAATTTGCATGCCTCTTAGGAGCAGGAGATCTGAAGCTCTGAAAGGAAGCACTTCCAAAGCCTTGGGCCCATAGTGAGTTAAGTTGCCTGGGCTGGGGTATTTGCTGCCCATGCTTCAGGTTGGGAGAAAATCTGGTGAAAAAGGCAGAACTCCTTGGGTAGGGATCTCCCAGGAGAAGACAGGCCTGGAATTTGAGGTGTTGTGGTAAGATGTCCTCTGGTAACTGTGGCTGTACTAGCTTAGGAGGTTACTGCCATCCTGCTTTCATCACTGCTGCTAAGAGTTATCTGGGCTGTGCATAGGCTGGCAAAACCCCCTACTATTTAAAGTGATTGATTATCTTCTTCCATGAAATGAAGCAGGAAGCCAGACCAGTCAATCAGGGTAGGCATGATGGGTGATCAGCAGCAGTTGGTGGCAGTAACCTCATCAGCACTGCAGGGGCAGCCAGAAGAAGACACAGAACTACACTTTAAGTGGTAAATAGCCTGCAGAGTGGTTCTTGTATATGTTTGTGTCAGTGAGGATGACACCACAGCTGTATATCAGCTTCAGGTGTAGCCTAGCCAGGCTGTGACAGTACATGTAAAAGAATTACAGATGTCTCAGTTCAGATGCTACACAACTACCATTGGGATGCAGGCAGCATGGCCTTCAGCCTCAGCACACAGGAGGCTGGCAGAGATGGGCTTCCAAGCCTTTTTATTCTTCTTGTATGACTTCAGCAAAGCATGCCCATATGCATCAGTTTCTCAGTCTTTAAAAAGGGAGCAGGTTTTAATCACCAAATAAGGCTGTTAGGAAGTTTAATTACTGCAGGTAAAGAAGGTTATGTCTTTTGAAAGCAGGTGTTAAACAAAAGCAAAGATTTATTACTAAAGCAACATGATAGATCCATTTGAACTTTGTTCAGGAGACCACAGTATTTATCGATTAGTAGCTTTGGCAGGGGAGAAATAGTGCAGGTGACTTCAGGGAAGTAAACTACAGGAAGGTGTCTGTGAAGGCATTAATGCTCTTGTTAACGTTATTGTAAATCTTGATCCTTTAATAAAGCTGTGTCCTTGGAGCTGACAACTGGTGTGCTGTGGAGCAATATAGAGCATGGCACCAGCCTTGTAAATCTTATGTAGTTTTTGCCATTCACATAAACAACATGTAAAGAGAAATCAGGCAGCTGAAGTTTATGAAACACATTTATTTGAAGGAGAGCATTTTAAATCAGACATTTTAGATGAAATGAAACCAACGGCCCTTCCAGCTTTTTATTCCTTGTGATAAAATGTGTTTGTGAAATGAAATCTCAACAGTGAAAACTTTTAGAACTGCTCGTAAACTTCTATTGTTCACAGGATAAACTGCCACTCAAAAGGCACATTTTAGATCACCTTTGCACAGCTATTGTACAACTTTGTACAAATACTTTTCATACAACTATCATTCTGGTTGTTTTCTTGACAATGCTGCTGCAAGAACAGCACACCTACTTGCCAATATGAAATTGCAGATATTTGTTCTGTTGGAGCAGTCAAAGATGGATGTGAGCAGAAGGGGAAAGAAACAAAGCTATGTAACTGCAGAGGGGTCAGAAGGTGCCATGTAGGAGGGGAGTGACATCTTTTTTGCTCTTGCTGGGTGTATCCCTACAAACACTGGCAGCCACAGACAAAACTAAGGACAACACTCATACAACTTATTTCTTACATGTTTTTCAGATGTCCAGAAAGCCATAAATCAAATAACTTTTCCCCCATGTTTTTTGGCTACTTTGCTCTGGCAAACTAGATGTTTTTTCAGTTAAGTCAGATGTTCTCACCGTATCATGCCCTTTGGAGCAACACTGCCCATCTTTCTGACTGAGGAATTTTCTTTCCCGAGGGCAGATCTCAAAGAAAAGGGAAGCAACTTTCTCAAGCACATGACCCATTGAACCTTTCTCTTCCCCAACTGGAAGAGATTTCACGTTTTGATTTCAAAACCTTAAGGCTAAAGGGCAGTTTCCTTGTTAACAGGTTCCCATGTGAGTAAAGCTGTTTTACTTGGTGTATATGCTTCAATGCATGAACGTGAATTTTAATTTCTTACAGATCAAGCACTTCTTTGAAAGATCCTGTGTTATACTGCACATGGAAAAAAAATGGATATACTTTTTTTAACATACATAGTAAGACTAGAGATTTGTTAAAAGACCCTGTTCTCTTGAACAGGTTTCAATTTTTTTTCTTATTATAAACAGAATGTTTACTTCATGCTATCCTTTAAAAACAGTGTTCACTTAATCAACTTTGCTTATTTTAAGCCTCATCCTGCACTTTAAATGGAAACTTACGTGCAGCCTTTGGCAGTAGGTAGTACACCCAGTACTGTTTCAAGGGGTGATTTGTTCCAATTTGTTTGGTCCTGTAGCATCTGAAATGCTGTTGTTTGTCATCCACCTCCAGCATTGCATTGTTGTCATCAATATGCACAAGATTGGCCTTGGAATTGCTCCTGGAATGGAGCTGCAAACAAATAGGAAAGGCTGCTGTAAAAGCCAGTGTACCTGTATACTGTAAACATTAAAGCATTAACTTATATAAAGGTACAAACTGCATACACTCTGTGTGAATATTTCCTTTAATTTACTCAGGTTCTGTCTTATATGATCATGGATAAAGTGGTGAAAACTAACATGCAGTGTAAGAGGGAACAGAGCATATTCCCCCCATCCCACCTGCTGCGGGAAATGGCAGTGCTGGTTGATTTGTCTACAGGTCCTTGAGTCTGTAACCTCTCTAAAACACCTCTTCTGTGAGATGGGAGAGTCAGAGTTTGAAATGCCATGGCAAATAATGATCAGAGGAGTAAATTACCTTTGTTGAGATCCGAGTCTACACCCCGTTGACCTCAAACCTACAAACAGAGTCACAGTAAGACCTTGCAACATCCATGGACCTTCAGAATGACGCTGTTTATGTGAAGCTATCAAAACTTAGGAAAAAAAAATTAACCCTCCTGCTCTGACAAACTCCTATATAAGACTACATAAGCATTTTCAGATTATAAGTTCAAAACCCAGACAAGAATACACAAGAAATGCTACACAAAACTGAGTTAAGGTGGTAGAAATAGGACATGCTGGATTTAAAATCAGGCAAGTCACTGCACCTAATAATGCTCTTTGTCTTGGCTATAAGTAACTGTTTGTTGTATCCATCATAAGACTTACTACACATTTTCAGTGGTTTGACCAGCACTCACAATGATAGGAATGCTAAAATTTTAAATACTGTGTGCATACATGCTTGTCTGTGAGAGATAGGGAGAG
Source organism: Lichenostomus cassidix (assembly GCF_008360975.1). Lineage (NCBI taxonomy): Eukaryota > Metazoa > Chordata > Aves > Passeriformes > Meliphagidae > Lichenostomus > Lichenostomus cassidix. The sequence continues at coordinate 108,368,864 of NC_139482.1, read as the reverse complement.
GGAACAAATATACGTACATTTGTCCTCTGCTGTCAAAACCAATTAAACAATTAATATATTTTCTCTTTGTCTATTATTTCCTATCAGCAATGGTTGCTAGAATTAATCAGTTTAATGTGCAAATTCAGTAAAATAATATGCTTATGTACATTACCACTGCTCTCCCTTCTGATCTGTGGTGCATGAGACATGGTCCATTAGCTCACCCTCATCGACTTTGCACTGGCAATAAGGACAGGAGGATCTGCGAAAAAGAAGTAGTACATTTTTAGTGGATGCTGAGTAACTGATACATTTTTGGTACTACAAACCATAAAAGAAGTATTGGGATTTCCTGGGCCAGACATCATAGGGATCTTCTTTTGCCATGCCAGACTGCAACACGGGTGTGTAACAGCACCTAATGTATGCTATGCTGGCAAAAGGTCAGCCTTGCTAATGGATGCTGCACAGAACTGTGCCAACATGTCAGGATATCGATCCAGAAATGCACTCAACTTGTGTTATGGTTATCCATGACCTTAGAGAAGAACAAATGAAAATACTGAACACTACCACTACAGGCATTTTCTAAAAGCATAATTTAATTGCTGAGATATTCTTGGAGCAGGCGTGACCAAACTTTCAATTCTCAGGAGCGCTCATTGAGTATCGACACCTCTTAGCAGAGGATTCCTACTCATTCAGTACAGAACATGGTCTTGTTGCATGTTGGAGACAAATTTTCAGGTCAGTGCAATTCTCAAATGTGTGTGGACAAATGTTCAAGTTTTTCTGAGCGTCAGAACAGTAACTGATAAGAATAACATGTTATTTAGGAATTCAAACAGCAAAGAGTATTGGGATTTTAAATTAATAAATAAAAGCATTTCAATAATGATATCAAAATTGCTCCTAATCATTAATGGACAAAACTAAAAGCCGTTGCACTTCAAGACCTGAGTAATTTTAGAATGGCTACACACATAATTGAATTCTCTAACAGGTCCTGTCCTGAAAGTGAATGAAAGGGAGAAAGACTTTGAACTTTTGACATACAACACACACATTTTTTTTTTTAATATATTCTTTCTATATACTATATAAGTAGTATTTATATACTACTTATATAAATAAGAAAAGCTGCCAATCTTGGTAATTCAAAACTATTTCCAAAGCACAAATTATTAGGAGAGGGTCAATTATATTCAGATTATGATCAGTCTTGTTCAACATTTTCAAGGAGTTTTATTTGAAAATGAACATAATTCTCCCCCAAGAAAAACAGCAAAACCCAAATTTAATAGACTACATTGGAATAACAAATTCAAAAGTGCTTTTACAAAGCCTCAACACTGAGGTCTACCTTGTTACAGCATCTCCAAGCTTTTGTATAGGTCCACATTTTTCTACTTATTCTTCATAAGTTCTTAAATGAGGTCTCATTTTACTCAGACATACCTAAGCAGTGAGAAGCAGCAGCTTGTTATGTTTTATACCATGACACATTCATGCTAATACATCACTCAATATTTTCTAGTTCAAACCTTATTACAACATTGTGGCTATACCAAGGGAAGCCACATATACCTAGGTCTTCAACTCCTAGCTCAGTTTCTCAAGCATTTTATTACTGGTTTAGTATTGCACTAATGCATTATATAATAATAACATTCAGTTTATAAAAATAAAGTCCATTTAGGTGAAATAAGTATTAGTTTTTGTGGTGAATTTATGTGTCCATTATTGTGGCTCTTAATATTTTGGAAATAAATCTGGAAAGGAAAAATTTTTATTTTGGGGAGGGGGACCCTCCCAGTTCACATCTTGCTCGTTTCTCCTAATGAAAATCTACACCAGCTTTGCTAAAACCAAAAGATATTCTAATGTGAGGGTCTGATTCTGACATCAGAAAAGTCATCAGCCAAACTTTCTGATGATTGATTAATTAATGATGAAATTGGAGTTTGATATTGCTGCTGCTACTGGCTGTCTGATTTCCATGAACTCAGAACTTCCATATAACAGTGAAATACTATACTTCTGATGAAACACAATCATGAGGTATTTTCTATGTCCTTTATCCAGTCAAAGCCAACGTAGGGGGTCAAGAAGATTTGCCTCCCATAGGTTTAGATCTGAGCTTAATATTTGCAATGGCACTGACAGAATGTTTTAGAACTCTTTTAGATATGAGCTTGGTGAATTATAAAAATTTATTCTTCCATCATCATGCTGGTGATGATGCTGGATGATTTTTTGTCTTTTTCTTTTATATATTTGTAGCCTTCTCAGTACTTCTTCCCCAGCGAGAAAGACCAAACACATTCCAAAGCTCCAAGCCCCAGGGAGTACAGGGCCCTCCCCTGTCTTCCTTATCCCTGGGAACCAAGGTTGAGAACAAACGTCTTTGACACACATTTTCATGAACAAGTACAGCTAATACCAAGGGGGGGCAGCTCCAGGGAAAGGGCTTGACGTGGGGGGAATCACGTCACCACTTGTCCTCCTAATGGATGCTTTTTATCAACTATGCTAATGTCCTAAAACCTATAAAACTATATTCACCCCTGTCGGGGTGGGCTTTTGAGGATATTCTTCCATAACTGCCCCTGGAGCGCAAATAAAGATCCACCAATCTATTACCTCCTATACTAAAATTATCTCAAGTTTCATTTCTAGGCTCAAAAGGCAACAGTGGAATTGCTGTTTATACCTTCCATTAAAAAGGGATCTTAATAGTGTTAGTTGTCATGCATGGAGACATCTCTGGAATTATTTAGTAGTTAGTGTTGAATGCTTCAAAGTCATATTTTGCATTCTGTGCAATTTCGGTATGTACTTTCTGTCTTCTTGGCAATATCAGTGGCTGGAATTCCTTCAGAAGGAAGATAAGTGCAGCAGTAAGGGCATGTCCGTGCAGTATTTTTTAAACTTGCAGAAATATAGAAATGACAAAATCTATAAATGGAAAGAAACAAAACCAAATGCTTCAAAATAGGCTTCCAATAATGCAGGCTATATAAAAAAAAAAAAAAAAGTTTTGCACAACATGACATCCCTCGTGTAACACACAGGGCATTTGTTCTTCCTAGGATATATTGTTAAGATTGTGCATATTGCTCCTGCAGCCCTGCTTGCATCAAGCAGAGCACTGAAAACAGACAAGCTGAGCCTCGTGGTAGCACGAAAACACATGTGAGTGTGAGGACTCACTGAGAGCAGAAGTGAGGAATTCATCCTCCATGGGCCAGGAGAAGCCTCCAGTCAATTATTTTAAAACTTTACATCACAGCAAATATTATTTCATTTTTGTAGTGTTGCTGCTGGACAATGTCACAAATATGCACACCAACAGCTTACTGAAAGTCTTCCTCAGCCCAGAAACAGAAGAATACTTCATGCTGCTTCTATAAGGGACAAACATTTTGGGGTTGTCCTGTGCAGGGCCAGGAGCTGGACTCCATGATCCTTGTGGGTCCCTTCCAACTCAGGATATTCTGTGATGCTATAAACCATCCAGGTTGTTGAGACAAGGCAATTTCTCCAACACATGATTAAGTCGGGAGATGGAGAGTTACACTTGGGGGTTTTAGGCAGCAGTTATAGGGGAAGTGTTTGGCTGTTGTGTGCCAAGTGGTTCCCTGATTTAGTCATCTCGGGTCTGGCTTGGGTAAAGGCATACCGACCTCTGGGAGTGGCTTAGCCACTTCCCTGGTTTCAGGAATAACGGCAGATTGAATTAGTGGTCATCGAAGCTGCTTTTGAAAGCTTTTTGTCAGCTTTTGTCAAATTTGTTGGATATGACAGATAAGCTTTGGTGAATTTTCTTGCAGAGATGTAGAAAAAACATTGCTTCCCTTTAACTGTCTGAGCACCATTGAAAACTCCTGGTGCTAATGGGAGAGGAAAGGGCCTTTCTTTACATTACCTTACTGCTCTCCTATCTCATGTAGAGATAGGAATCTGAAGCTCAAAATGACAGCCTGGGGCTGCATGAAAAGACAAAAGAATGGATACACATTGACTGACTGAGACTGACTGACAGATAGCCCCTCTGGCTTTGGAGGAGCTAGAAGAAACTGTTCTACCAGACTGCAACCTGCAGTGTATCACAGGCTTTTCCTCAGGTACTTCTACTCAGTTTGCCATTTTAGAGTAAATCCACCTGTTTTCCCCGTTGCTAAAATGCAAGTCTTTGCACCAGCACTACTAAGGCAGGAGTCCACATTGCTCCCTCCAGCTCTGTTATGTAGAAGGCAACTCCGGCAGAGAGTGAGTTTGGATACTGAGGCAAAACCTTCTGAAACCACTGTAAAATAACCTGCCAAGCTTGCCAGAGCACTCTGCAACAGCATTTCTAACATACTTAACAGCCTGGAATCGATCTATAGGAGGATTGCAGATGTTATCTCTTCTTTGGAAGGCGCCATCATCTATAGCTCCATGGAGCCATATAAAACACAATCAAAGCCTAAGTCAGACAAAAGGTGGTATTTTGCAGTTATTTCACAGAAGTATAAATGATTGCGCAAAGTGCAAAGAGAGTACAGCAGAGACCCAACATGCTCCCTGTCCAAGGATAAACTCTGAATTGTTACATAGTGTTTGCCCTCAGGCAGGTTTTAACTTAGATCATTCCTGTACTTTAGACAGGGTTGAAAAGGTTTCTTTGTTTCCCTGAGGAACAGATGAATCTTCTATAAATAACCCTATACAAGGTTCGCATATGCAGTCTGAGAGCTTTCCCCTTTTAATGTAACAGAATATAAAATCAATTACCTTTGCCAGTTTGTTCACCCTCCCTCTAAAACTGTCAGTAGCAGGAAAAATAGTTGATATAAAGGATACAAGGATTGGTGAAGAACAACTGCACTCATGCATTATATGCAAATTTTCTTTTGCTGTTAGTCAGTGATTTGTTCGCTTGACTATAAAAACACTTGGCAAAAATTTCAGGTTCAACCACAGAAACCCCTCCACCCTTAACCCAATTGATCACTTTATTTGCTCAGACCACACCTAAACACATAAAGCAAATAAACAAACAAAACTTGACACAGTGCAGGTAGATTAAATAGGATACTGACACTGAACACTGCTAAACCCCTACATTTTTTCCCTTCCTGTCTAGCCTCCACACAATTGTCATGAGTTTCTAGCCAGAGGCTGCTTAACACTTCCCAAATCCAGGAAAAGCTAATACATTAGTTCAAGAAGATACTAAGTCTGCTCTAAACAGTTGCATTTTTAGACATGCATGCATACATATATATATATATGTGTCTCAGCTCAGGAGCACCTAATTTTCCATAATCTGTGACCTGGCATAAATAGTGAAAACAAACCCCACCAGATGAATAGCAGAAAAGGCACAACTGCTTAGCTCTTAGGATCACTGTTGGGAAGGAGCATGGCAAAGCTGACTAAGCTTCTGAGGCCAGTGAGTGATCCTGGAAACAAAGAAGCTCAGAAACATGCAAGGAAACCTTTCATCCTTTTTTCTCATTTTTCTCCCCCCCAAATTATTCCTGAACACTGGCTTCAGTGACACTTCTGCCTGCTGTTATCAGCAGAAGGAGGCCTGTGCCAAGTGCCAGGCTTGGAAAGGGAGCAACTGTGGAGCACAGATGTAACTGACAAGGCACTTAAAATAGTGGTAGGCAGAGGTAGGTTGTCTCAAAGCTGATGATTCAGTCATTGATTACTTTTAAAAACACATTTCCATTAGCAGTGGAGATGGCATTTTCTCAGGTGTGGGTTGCTGTGGCCCACAGTCCTTATGCCAGCATGATAGACCATCAGCTACCACTGTCAAAGAAAATAGGGAAAGAGCATAATGGCTAAAAGTTACAAACAATGACAACAGATATTTCAGAGACATTTATTTTGCTCTATTTGTAAGGGTTATGAAGGATTCTAATTTTTATCTGTTTTCACCCAGTACTCTGATGATAGCTGTGTGGGGATGTCTATGGCAAATAACAACATAGGGCAGCAGAAGACAAAAGACATGTCCTTGTGTTAGCAAATGGACACAAATGTAAGTTAATTTTAGTGAAAGTTAAGGTGCTCAAGGAGTGCTGAGCTGTGCAAACAAAGCTGTGATTTTTCTTGTCATATTCTCTCACAACATGCATCCGTGTGCATGGAGCTTCTCTGCCCACAGTGGAAATGAACGCTGAAGCCAAGTGAAAATCATGGAAGGAGTTGAACATGTACAAACATCACATGGTGAACTTAATGCAGCTGTCAAAGCAATCTACCAAAGCAACTGTTGGGTTGTGTTTGCCTGTGATGAGGAAAAAGAAAAGCAGATTCCTTCTGTGAACGCTCATGTGAACACTCCAAGAACACAGATAGTGTTCCTACTTATTTCTGCAAGTACTGGAAAACAATATGGTACATTCAGTAATGCATGTAAGTGAGTTGGGATCTGTCTAGGTTCTTCTCATTGGGCTAAAAGTTGCATCTGCTCTATTAAATACAGTTAGAATTAGAATAGGTTTAAATATCTTTTGGGCAGTGTATTTTTTATCATGACAGAATATTATTTTTTTTAATTGAGGAAATTTGAATATGGAACCATAAAACCTAATATCTGCCAATTTATGTATATATTTTCCAGTATCCAATGCATTTTATGCAGCTTGATATTTTTACAGAAGCAAAGTCAAGTATGACCCACTTTTGAGCAAGAAATAAAATGGGAAATGCAGTAGACTTGGCACCTCCAAGATGAAAGCATCAACACATTCAGTTATCTTTCAGTTTGCATCTGGCCTGCAGTAAAGCTAGTAATCTCCTGTCAAAGTGATTTTCTTGGAAATTTCCATCACAGATTTGATTTTGGAGAAGTTACCAGCATTTTCTGGGTCCAAAATCTGCAGTGATTATTATCTCATGTAAACAGCCTTTACAGTCATGTTATTAACTTGCTAAATCAAACATGTAATGACAGCAGAAGGACAGCAATATTTCATGTACTTGCTATTTACTCCTATGCTACCCCACTGATGAATAATAAAAGCAGATCTAACAAGAATTATGTGTCATCTTAGGTAAAACCCACAAAAATCAGGATAGCAGCACGCATTGTTACAGAAACTGCAACAAAGGATGTTCCAGCACATGTGAAATCTTGTCAGTCTGAATCAAATCAATGAATGTCCTCTGACTGCTACTGGTTTTCTTTAGTATCCAATAAATCATGAGGACAATAGTAATACCATGCAACTGGCTGAACTCTAATTTTGTCTATTAGTGCATTACATTTGGTGTCACTTGGTTAAGATTTAGATCTGCGTTACACCAAAATTCAATTTCTTTGCATATGATTGAATTAATAATATAATGTGATAAAAGGTCATTAGCCTCTGTAAGATAATTAAGTGCAAAGATTATTAAAAAAATCAATCAGGGACTAAATCTGAAAGGGTTTTCTTCTGGTAAATCCCACAGACATTTAAAATCTTACAATGTAAGAATGAATAATATATGGAAAACATTAAATCAGGAAGGTTAAAAGTAAAATAGTTTAAAAAAAAGTATTAAAATACCTAGCAAATAAGCCCTTAAGTGCCTGTCAATAATATGTGAAAATAGAAATAGCATTGTCATTGATGACATGGAGAGTGGAAGTCTCATGAAGACTGAAGTGGTAAAACTGCGTTAGATTTCAGGGATTACTGATGATATTTTTCTAGTATTCAATAGATGACACACATGGAAACCTGACTATGGTGGGAAGGGCTGTAATGATCACAAGGCTGGAAACTTGTGGTGGCCTGAAGACACACTGCTCACAACCAATTACATCAAATGAGGTCACACAGAGAACAGGTTCAGCCAACCTCTGTTACATGTGTACGTGTTTATGGCTGAGTAGGCATTTGCAGAAGTTTGTGCATTTATGAGATACACAGATACAAATAAATTGTCTACCTATGCCTGATTTTAAGCTTCCTAGAAAAAATATTTAAAAAATAAGAAAAACTAAGAATGTATCAGATGAGAAAATTAACAATATTAATGAAAATTAGGGTGTGTAACAGAAGACATCATTACAGGGTGTTAAGCAGTATTTTAAATATTAAAATGAACAATTTTATTAAAAGCCTTTGCAGGAAAAGGAAGGAAAGACAATAGTTAGAAGTAGATAGCAAACATAAGTATGTAAATAAAAATGACCACACAAATCCAAAGAAAGTTCAAGCCTAGTAAAATGAGGGACAACAGAGTGAAATCTAATGTAGGAACAAAAGAAGGTAAAACAGCAGATAAGATTTGGTGCTAGATTGATTGGACAGTGCTAATACTAGCCACAGTATTTGGTAAGGAGCAAAAGGATATATTTACATCTGATTAGGGTACTGGATAATTTGCCAGGCCAAAATGGAAATGTAAGTTTTAAATCACATTAATAAATATTCTAAAAATAAATAAATAAATATTCTAAAATGAAGGAAGAGAAAACTTTTGTGCAATAATCCCAGACTAACTGGCTGAAGAGTTTTCTTTCTTGCTGTTAATTCATTGTTAATAATTCTGAGCATGCAATGGAAGTCCTCCAATGCTGGACTCAAACAACATGGTTGACCCCATCAGTTACAAAATGTAGAAGATGAAGTACCATCAATAGAAGTATACTGATGCTCACTAATTTGGTTTTAGAAACAGGACTTGGCAAGCTGAATTCAGGTTGTACTCTGATGAACTTCAATTATAATTGGGTTTTGGAACTGTGCTGATGTAATGCACTTCTGTAGGGTATTTAACTTAGTCTTTCATGGTCTTCAAACTAAGATAAATTAACATTATATAATAGAAGTAAGATACTCAGGAAATAAGAAAGGCTGTATGACATCTTACAAAGTAGCATCAGAAATGTACATACCTAACCTTACCTTAGGTAATATTTTTATTAACATTCTGGAAACAAATACACAACCACCTGTATTTGTGACTATATTTGCAGATGCTGGAAGCACAGATGAAGGGATAAATCATGATGGCAATATACATCGCACGGCGCAATCTGGATTCCAGGATAAATTGGACCCATTCAGAGAAAGCGTATCCTAAAATGTCAAGTGCAACCTCATATATCCAGGAGAAAAGAATGTGTACTATACTTCTGGATGATTAACTAGTGACTGAACACAACCTGGCAGCAGGGTGGAGAAGCAGGGTGCACTTCCCAGGTAGCACTGCTATCAACCAAGGCAAATGACTTTTGATAGGAATAACAATGGTAAAAGCTGAAAAACAGAATATTTATTGCATTAGATTCACTGCTCTTAAATGCAGAGCAAGTGAAAGAAACTCTGCTAGTGCTACTTGACTGAATTTTTTTTCTTATTCAAGACATAGACACATCAGATAACCTGTTCCCACAGACAGTCTGCACAAGGACAAGGGGATAATCGAAGGGGAAGAGAAACTGGGCAACGGTTCCCAAGCGGAGGGTCTGGGATATATTCTTCTGGTGTAACCTGAGTGTACATGTAATAAACAGCCACAGGGCATTTTCCCACCCACACAGAAGCCATGGCTTTACAGTTGAGGATACATGTTGAAGCACAGCAAGGGATGTTTGTTGATCGACCTAAAAAGAGCACACCGAGTTGCCTTTCCTCTTTGTTCCCTTGTCCTAGTTGAAAATGCTAAGATTGTAGAGGATTTCCTCGTATGAGTTTCCTGTCATTTATGCAAGTCAGAAAGAGGCAAGAATTTCCTTCTTCCAAAAGGGAGACATTACAGCATGCACGTAGGTCAGACAGCAGTGCTGTTGCCTTGAAATATGAATTTTAATTTCACTGCGCTTATTTACATTGTGACCCTTCATCTATTTACCTGTTTTTAATAACACTATTATGAGAAAGTAATCTCTGACAATTATATTATTTGGTGTAACTTTCTAAAACCTTAATGTCTTAACCTTTGTTAGAGTGAGTCATAAAATTAAGTAATTGGGTAAGGTCAATTGAAGTAGACACATGGTGCCTGCTGAAAGCTTGTGTTGACATGAAGCTGGTTTTATAAAATCATGGTGTAATTTCTAACTTCTGCTTATACCTTGAGAAACTATAGTCCCCCCAGGGAATTCCCTTGTGAATAAGAAAAGATGGCTGAAAAGATAAACCATGTAACTACAGATATCTTTAATGACTAGGATTTTAAGAGAAAGTTTAAAATCCTTTTTTTAATTTATGAAATCACTTCTTTCATGGCAAAGTGACAATACAGTGCCCAAAATTTATTTTTTGGCATCAACATATATGAAAACTTTTGAAGCTTTCTTTGGTATTTTGATTTCCCCGTTCCTCATATTTGCCTCTAGCTCATCCTATCTGTAGCTGTGGCTTCCATACAGACTCATTGACCATCCCACTGCTGTCGCAAGGACCTTCCCTCCTGCCTGTCCTTCACTTACCCCCAGAGTATTGCTCTGTCATCCTCACCTGAGATTTGAGTCCAATGCTTTTTCCTTGCGGTATTTTCCTTCTGAGTCCAGCTTTGTTCATCAGTGTGGTTTTTTCCCCCCACCCATGTTTCTTTGCAAGTTATAACCTGTGTCTGCTGGCTTAGCTTTCTAGATTTGTCTATTGTTTTGTCAAGTAGTGCTGCCTGACCAGCACCACTCCCTGCTTTCCTGATCAATCTGAAGTAGGAATTATTGGCAATGAGTAAATTATTCTTCTCCATGCTGGAATGCACGCTTGTGTGAATGTTCAGTTTTTCTCTGTACCTACCCTGCAATTTCCTCTGAAGAAATTTCTCCTGGGAAAGAACCAGCAGGACTGAGTTGGTGACTAGCTGAGGAATCTAGACAGTTTGACTGATCCATTTACCCTAAATCACACCAGGCTGGACTTTTGGAAAGTGAACCAGACTGAAAAGAGACCCTGGGGAATCATGAAGAGGCGGGGAGGGGGAAACAAGATATCACAAAAATTTTAAATTGCCTTACAAGGGCGTAGCCACAGTGATCATACTCAGATTAGTGGCATTACATCACTTTGCCAGTCTCAGCTCAGGAGCATATGATGACTTTGATGAAGTATAATAGGTATAGAACTAACAGTTAATTTCTGTTCTTCAAGAAATTACCTCATTAATTTTTCTCCCCTTAAACTGGAGCAAGAGTTGAATTTTGAAATCTCCTACCAACTGGCATTTTGGGGGTAGAAAAAGTCTGCTAGAATGTGAAATACGTTTCTGAATTAAACAGAATTACTAAATGCAAAAATTTAAGCAGGCTCTTTAGAAGTGGTTGGAAAGTTTGGACTTCACCTTGCCATGTCTGGTACAGGGCAAAAACACAGAAGAAAAAAGATTATATCCTCTGGTCAGGGCTTTCTAATTTGGGAGCCAGTATTGTCATGCTGATTCTATCACACTCCTTTCCTTCCTCCATTTCCCTTCTTTCCCAAACAACAAAAACATAATTATGCATTCAATTCTAATTCTTAGCAGGGAGGATGGCTCTCTCATGTGCTTGCATTGTGCTGTCTGGAAGCTGCTGGAGTGGAGTGCTCTGACTCTGTATTCACTATGACCCTCATCTCTTCCCAATATGAGCTCTATATCCCTACAAAAAATACAGGAGCAATCATGACTTGCACACTAAATCCAGTGACTCAAGGTATAATTCAGATGAGAATTACTTCCTTTGTGTATCAAATGATTATGCAGCAATTGAGATGTTGAATAATATCATAAACTAAAACACACATGATGGCTCCTAAGATAAACAGAAACTCCCAGTAGTTATTTTTAATGCTGATTTTATTCAGCGAGCACTATGGTTGAAAGATACATTGAAATGAGTAGCTATTAAGATATATTAAAACCTCATAGATTTTACATGCTAGTTGGAAAGTTTTGTATTTCCCAAAACTTTCCAGGCACAGAGGATAAAAGGAATATGTAACTTGAACATTTTCCAAGAGAATTTTTGATAATGACATTAGTAAAAAAATAACAAATCTCTTAAGTAGCATTTCTCTTTTGCTTTTCTCCTCCTCTTCAATGACTTTTTTTTTTTTTGCCAAACGTTATAATTTACAGTCACAGAGAATCTAAACAAGGCACTTTCTAGGAATACAGTGAATTCTATTAATTAGAACCCAGACAACAAATTATTTGTTTGGAAACACTACTTCTCACACCTTTAAGCATACCATAAAGATAGTTTTTTAAATTTCTGTCTATTCAATCAGCCCATGGTGTGATAGATGAATTGCATCTACTTGACCATTGCAACTGTTATATTCTAGCAAGCTCAAAATGGGCTTTCTATGGCTACCTATTCTTTCTAATGCATTGAAATACCTTTTGCAGTAAAAATCTGAACTTCTGATTCAATGACTAAATTTCTTTAAATGACAAGGAGAAGTTTATTAAGACTTTTATTTGTTTAATCTCTTAAATGTGGTAAAATAAGTATGTTTGTGGAAAGACAGAGAGGTAATTCTAATTATAGAAAAGACAGGAAATCTCAAATTGATTTTATCCCCAGGAGTAATGTGAGGTGAACAATGGAAAACTGATGTTATCATCTCTCAGCATTTTATTATTATTGCATGACTTTGCAATACTTAGCACTTTATTTATGTAACTAAAAATCCTGGAAAAAATACTCTTTGTGGACCAGGAAAATACTGATTTTTAAGTGCGAACCTACTGTTTGGCTCCTTTTTGTCTTCTGTCTTCAAGAGTAATTACTTAAATATGTTGAAAAGCAGAAGAGAAAATCTGGTTTGACAGCAATAATGTGCCACAACTTTGTTTTAAGGACAAAGATGAGAAAAATTTAGTATTTAGATGTCTTGGCAAATTCCTCTGCATAAAGAACATTGCCAATGGACTTTATATATCTACAAATCTATGTATCTACATATCTATATACCTATGTATCTATATAAAAACCTGAATAGCAGAAATTTAATTTAGGGACTTTTAGTGTGGATTCACCTCAGGTGAACAGATGTGGTATGTTCATGACTACCTCATGAAAAGTTCTGAAATCACATATCCATTTGACAATGCATTTTCACATCCCCAGTTGTCATTTCTCCAATTGTTGCTCCAGTGATGTTTTTTTTTTCCCTTTATCTTTATATTGTTTAAATTTAACATCACTCTGATAGCTAAGCTCAGTGAAAACAGAGTGGAATCTGAGGAATCAGATTTAATTAATCAATTTTAATTCATACTTTCAGTTATTTGCCTACATTTCTGTGTATGTATACTGTAACCACTGCTTGCCTCCCATCCACTGAAACATACCTGCTTGCTTTTGACCACCTACAAATCAAAATATACACATCGTAAGCCATAAATTCTCAAACAGACACCTTGTTATAGGGACACATTATGTGTAGAGCTTTTGCATGTGGCTAAGACTGCAAAAATGAAACTGGTTTGGGGAAATTAGTACAAATGTTGCCTACAAATGAAGAACCAATTTGTTAGCCATCCTTTGTTAGTTTAGTGACTCAGTTTCAGCAAGTGAGGGGTAACAAATGCAGGAATTTCCCTGTCACAGGGACCCCCAGCATCAGGAATATTATCTGACTACAGTTTAAAAGAAATGAGCCGCAAGGATGACTGTTTTAAGTTTAAAAATCGCTGAGATAATTAGGAAAAGGGAAGTATGAGTGTGTGTGAGAGACTGAGCATGAAAACTTTTTCTTACAAGGATAGTGAGAAGATTTATTTATGTCCAAAGTTTTGAGGTGAATAGATCTAAGGACTCTGTTGCTCAGTTCTGATCCACTTGTTTAACTTAATTTTTTCTTTTTTTCTACTTGTTGCTCTCTTTTGTTAAGTCCAGGCGCCATATTTGTATGAAAAACTTATATTGATTCTTATGGAGTTTTCTTAGATTTAATAAAAAGAGGCTGATAATGTAAAAGCCTTGGGGCAATACCGACAAAGAATAGAAGATTGCTGCCATTCTTGGGATGAGTCAGGGGAGCGGTAGACGGCTGGTTGCAAGGGGAACAAAAGAGAGGCTATAGCGAATGATTACCTCGGAATTCCCAGACAAAGCAGGATCATCACGAGCTACTAATTCTTCCTAGATCACTCTAAATACCAGGAGCTGTTCACCGGAAGGGCTGTATTATCATGCCTGGAACGAGAACTGCATGACCACTCATTCCCATTCCATGCCCATCAATGGCATTGGGATCCCGAGCTGTCAGGGAGAGTGTACCATTGATTCAGAAGAGCTGGAGACTGACCTCCTGCGACCACCTAGAAGCATGGCTGGGCAAACCTTTTCCATTAATCCTGGCAGCTTCAGATCTGACCTTCTGCTTCAGCCAGCAGACTCTGTCCAGAGCATCACCTGGACCATGTTCCAGGCATCCTGGCCTGAGTACACACTTGAGGTCCCTGGAACAGTTCCTACTGCCTTGCTGTCTAAAATATGCCTTCAGAATTGTTTTCGTTCCTTGTCTTTTAGGAAAATGTGTGTTGATTCATCACAGGAAGAGTTCCTCTTTCTTCTGTGCTCATGTGTTGTTTTGCCTTTGTCTTGCAAGCTGCAGAAGGGCATTTCAAGATCTGTGGAAGGCAGTGAAACTCAGAGGGCTACTGATGCATGGCAGACTGTAGAGACCACAGCCTCAGACACCACAGCCTCACCCTGGCAGCAATTAATCTTTCGTACAAGTGACTGCTGACACAGAGGACCACATTGTTTGGGAGGATTGTGAAGGCCACCAGCAAATCCAAAAGTTGGGAAATCAGGGTCCCAGGTTAACCTTGAGGAGTTACCACACAACAGCCTGGTGGTTGTCAATCTACATTGGTACCTAACTTGAAATTATTTGTGTATTGCTGTGATTTATATAAAAAATCCTCAAGCAACCAACTCCACCCCCAACACGTAGCTTCTTGAGTGGTTTTACGTAAATCCTAAAAATCCCATTTCAAGCTATACTGCAGTTGATTGCTGTGAAAAACATCAATTTTGTGACTCAGAAATTGAGCTTGTGCTCTGAACTGAGCATAAACTCAAATATGCAGTTGAAGTTTGCAAACAGCTAGGAGTCCATGATGCAAGCTTTCAAGGATATAGTTTAGCCTGTAACTACCACAGGGAAACAACCACATTTAAATGGCTGCAAATGAAAGCATTGGATTCAACCTTAGATTGCAGTTCTTGCAATTCCATATTCTTTTCCCTCTGTTTTAATACAGTAATACAAATAGCATTTTAATAACAGATGAAAAAACCCTTTCAAATAAATTTCCTCAGTAGTAGCTGAGTTCAGCAGAAAGATTGAGCTTGGCTATCTGCATAAAGGAATTGCAAAACTTACAAGTTCAGGAAGCTTCCAGCCCAAAGGAGTATAAAAGCACAACTGGCAGCAGCAAAGAAACAGCAAAGGGTAGAGGCTAAGGAGTTTCAACTCCAAATTTTACAGTCATGTTCTGGTTATTTTTACAATTGAAGCAGTGTACATATTTTTCTGTTTCTGTGATGTTTATGCTCTGATCTATTCATGACACTTTCTTATTATTTGTTTTCTGTTTCTGTTCTGTTCCTTCCGACTAGGCCTTCCCTGTCCCTTTCCATCCTATACACTCTGACTTCTGTTCAAATGCTGTTTCCTTTGATCCACTGCTTTCTCTGTAATAGCCAGTATTTTCAGTTAAAGAATTCAGTTAAAACATGGATTCATATCATTATATTGTCCCTTTCTACTTCTGTCCACTGTCTATCTATTTGTACACTGTCAGAATTTGTAAGTAAAATGTTGTATACACATTGCCAGACTTAGGATGCTACAAATCGTTAGCAATGATATATTATATTCCTTCTAATGTGCCTTCTATCTTGTAAATAGAGGTGATATTATTTGAATCCTAGTTGACTACCCCATTTTTTAGTAACAGATCTGGGATGTAACCCCCTGAGCTGCTGTGTTCATTGAAGATGGGGCTGCTCATCCCTCCTTAGTACTTCAAGCAAGTCCAAGGCTACATCTAAAGGTTCTCAATCACAGTCCCTGGAGGTGTTCAAGAAACAACTGGACATGGCACTTGGTGCTATGGTTTAGTTGACAAGATGGTATTCTGTCAAAGGTTGGACTCGATGATCTCAGAGGTCTCCTCCAACCTAAATGATTCTGCGATTCTGTGACCTTGTGTTAGGAGAGCAGTCCATGAGATGGAAGAGCAGCATTAAATTAGTGTGACAAAGCCAATCCTTTAAACAGTGTCATACTGAGAGATCATCAGAAAAGAGAAATTCTAAGCTCAAAATTTTTAATACTGGGTGAAACGAATGTGTACAAGATGTTTTCATTCACAGAGAATAAATTCTGAACACACAAATGTAAGTTTAGAGCTGCTATTGATGCCTGATGATTTTTGTCTTTTCTTTTTATAATATTTTTATACGCTTTCTCTTCCCTTTTACCCTCTATACACACTCCTTGTACCTAGCCCCACATGTTTATAATTCTTGTAGTCTGATATTTAGCTTAGTTTGGGGGTTTTGCAAAGTTAAAAGACCAAACATTCACAGTATCTCAAAACTAGAGGCTCCAACCTTGGATGGAGCCTTCTCTCCTGAACATAATCTGTAAACTGGACTGTAGCCTCATTTGGATGGGGGTAATTAGAATAGAGGGACAATTACTTCATCTATTAAGTTTCTTATTGGGGATTTTAGGTAGATATGCTAATTTGTGAGGTCCATAAAATTCTATATACATTGTACGGAGTGTGCATTTCGGCGTGTTTCCACCTTTGATGAGTGTTCACCTTGGATCCTATTAAATGAGGTAATATCCTTTTTTTCTCTTTACTGCTGTGTCTGCTTCATATTTCTACCAGCTGAAAAGGCACCGCTATAATAAAAAAAACTCCGACACTATTACAATAAGAATGAATGATTTGTCATTCTGTAGTGGCTGCTGAAGATTGGTAACAGCCACATGAAATTTGAATCTCTGGCAGAAATTTGAATAAAAAATCAAATCTCTGCCAGAAGGACATGATTATGGTCAGAATTTTAAAATAATTTTCAATCTTAAGTCATGTGTGCACAGGATCAGGACTTCTGATCCACTTCAGTCTACTGGATATAACTTGTGTAGTGTTCAGAAGTAATGGATTATGAGGAATGGGAGGCAACCACCATTCTCCCAAAGAGTCTGTGTGGAGGTCCTAGTTTAAGGTATCTGCAGAAACATGAGTTTGGAATATCTTTGGGTAATTTCCAAATGTGGATAAGCCATAAACATTTCTGGAATGTTGGCCTTCCCCTTGTTCTAATATTCTATCAAAAGCAAAATACTGTTTTCTGCAATATTTAGTAGCTTTTAGATAACATTCTGGAAAAACAGCATCTTTTATGGCCTATTGGATTTTTTTTCTTACTGTCTCCATTAAAACTATTTTTCCATTCACAGAGGATGGGCTTTTTTGTGATGTTTACAAACCCTGTCCCAAGGACTATTCCTGGCAGGGCGTTAGAAATCAGCCCTACTACAGTACTCCCTGTTTGTAAAGATGATGTTCAAAATTACTTATTTCATCATGGATAATCACTGTAGTCTTGCTTCCACATAATTTCCTTACTCAGGTGACAAATGCAAAAGGACTTCTAATAATAATCATGCTTTAACAGGCAGATCTTAAAAAGTAAATGGAGCTATTTCGCCCCATTTGAATTTCATGCATACAACTGGTCAGTGACAGGTCTGTCAGACAAGACCCAAACAACTACTTAATTTTTAACAGAATCACAGAATGGGTCAGGTTGGAAGGGACCCCAGTGGGTCATCTGGTCCAACCTCTCTGCTCAGACAGGATCATCCCAGAGCACATGGCACAGGATTGCATCTAGACTGTTCTGAAATATTTCTGGTGAGGGAGACTCCAAACCTCTTTGGAAAATTACATCAGATTCATCCACACAGTAAGGAAGTTCTTCCTCATATTCAAGTGGAACCTCCTGTGCATCAGTTAATAATTCTGGGGGGTTTTGTGTGGGTTTATTTGTTTTTTTCCAAGTATTTTTTTCTGCTTTTATTGCTGTTATATTGTTGTTGTTGTGGGGGTTTTGTTTCTTTCGTTCCTTTTTTTTTTTTTTTTTTTTTTTTAAATAAAACTGACAGAACTGCTTCCCTTTGGGGGAGGTTTTGGGGCCAATTGCCAGCCCTCGTCCTGCCACAAACCAGCTTCCTGGCGCCAGGGAGTCCCTCAGGACAGCCACCCACCACGCCGTACAAAAGGATTTTGTTTAAAATCATGCTTTAATGGGCAAATCTCAAAAAATGAAGCCATTCTGCCCAGTTCAAATGTCCTGCATACAACTGAGCACTGACAGATCTGCCAGAGAACACCCCAGCAACTCTCCACATTTTAACAGAATCTCAGAATTGTTAGGGTTGCAAGGGATCTCTGGAGATCATCCAGTCCAAGCCCCCTGCCAAGGCAGGGTCACCTGCAGCAGGTGACACAGGAATGTGTGCAGGTGGGTTTGGAATGTCTCCAGAGAAGGAGACTCCATGACCTCCCAGGGCAGCCTGCTCCAGTGCTCTGTCACCCCCAGTGGAAAGAAGTTCTTCATGTCAAAGGCGAACTTGAGTTTTAGTTTATGACGAACCATTCAGGGGTTTATGTGTGTAGATTTATTCGTGTCTGTGTGGTTTTTGTTTTGTTTCAGGGCTACTTTGGTGTGCTTCCCCCCCTTTTTTTGGTGGTTGTTTTTGATTTCCCCCCATTTTTTTGTTTGTTTTGGGGTAATTCTGGCACTTTTTTGTTCCTGTTCTGGGTATTTTTCTCGTTTTCTTTTGTGGTTATTTCAGTGCTTTTATGGTTGTTGCTTTGGGGCTTTTTTTTTTGTTTGGTTGTTTTGGTTTGTTTGTTTTGCTTTTTGTTCTTGTTTGTTACTTTTTGCCCCCCTTGTTCTTTTTTGGGGGGGGAGTAATTTTGGCCCTTTTTTCTTGTTCAGGTTTTTTTTTTTTCAATTTTCTTGTTTTGATTTGTTTAATTTTTGGCGCTTTTTTGTTGTTGTTGTAGTTTTGGGGCTCTTCCCCCCACCCCCTTGTTTTGTTATTATTTTGGCGCTTTTTGTTGCTGTTTTGGGGCTTTTCGTTTGTGTTTTTTTGTTTTGTTTTGGTTTCTTTTTGGTTTGTTTTTGTTTTAATCCAGCCGACAGCCCGGTTTCCCCGGGGGAGGTTTGGCGGCCAAATCCCCTCCCGGCCTCCCTCAGGAACATCCCGCCGCCCCGCGCTCCCCCCGGACCGCACCAACTGTCCGCTGAGCGGGGGGGGGAGAGGAAAACCATACCGCCCTCCCCCCCCGGCCGGCCACCGTCGCCTCCCCCTCCCCGGCCCGGCGCCGCCCCTTCGGCCAATCACATGAGCGGGCGCGGGGGCCGCCGGGAGCGGGCGCTCCCCGAGGGGCTCGGCTGAGGCGCAACATGGCGGCGCTCGGCGGGCGCTGAGCGGGGCCGGGGCGGGAGCCGCGGACAGGCACCGGCCTGGGAAGGAGGGAGCGAGTAATCCGGAGAATTGCGGAGAAAGGTGGCGGGGCCGTCTCGGGCGGCCCCGAGCGGCGGCGGCGATGGCCCAGTGCGTGCAGTCGGTGCAGGAGTTCATCCAGGACTCGTTCGTGCCCTTGGTGGCCGCGCTGTGCAGCGAGGAGGCGGAGCGGCTCACCCGGAGGAACAACCTCAGCTTCGCCGAGCTGGTCAGGCCCTTCTGCCGCCTCACCTCGGAAGGTCGGTGCCGGGAGCGGAGCGTGTTGTTTACACGGGGCGGGGGAGGCGGCGCCGCTCCCTTCCGCCCGCGGCCTCCGGGGGTCCGCACGGCTGAGCGCCCCACACCCGCTCCGGGGCCGCCGGGTGGGTGTCACCCGGAGCCGTGACAGCCTTGGCGGGGACACGCGTTTGCCGGGCTTGTCGCAGGTGACAGCTGTTAAGTCAGCTTAATTTCATTCGGTGTGTGGAGCCTGGGAAGTTTGGCTTGTCCTAGAGACATTCCGCGGCTGAAGAGGAAGGTGTCTGTAAGTTCAGCTCTTCCAGGCGGATTTTTGTCTTCCATTAAAACCACTTTTGCAGTTACCTCCTTAGTACTCGTACCTGACTCCTGCTGGATTTCACATTTGCGGTACTCAGGTGTTGAAAGTACGGCCAGTCTTTGAGAAACATTAATTGTAATTTCAGTTGCACGGCTTTGCTTTCTCTCTCCTGTAGCTTTATCCTATATGCTTTTTTTGTTGACATTTCTGCGAGTAAGACTAGTGCAAAGAAGAGGTGGGAATCGAGCTGCTTGTGTGACATCTGTAATATGACCACGTGAAGCAGCAGGAGAACTGGAGGTTGACCACTTAAAAGAAACAGTAGGATTCTTTAGCTGTGATGCTTTAACTTACTATCTAAAATCGTTTTTTTTTTTTTTGGGTTTTTTTTTAAAATTTAAGTAAGCTATGCGTTTCGAGGCGCTGCTCATCAAAATAATGTGCAGGATAGCAGTTTGAATAGAACTGCTTGTCAGAATAGTGATGCAATGACATTTGTAAGATGTAGTTTCTGGCAGACATGCAGCTCAGACTTCAGCCTCTGCATGTCATGTGCTGAGGAAAGAGCGCAAGGAAATGAAGCTTGTACTGTCATTCTCATTAGATTTTTGCATTTCTCTTGTAAAAAATAGCAACAGCTTGAAAGCTACTTGGTGTTAAAAATCTGCCTTAATTTTGTGGTGAGTCTTAGTAATTGATCAACTGTAACTTGTTTATAAATGTTTTTTGTTTTTGTCTAGCACACTCATGAGCTATGTGAAAACACAGCAGAGATAAAAATAATAGATGCAGATGCTCACATCCTAAGAGCTCTGAAGTTGATTACCTCTTTCTTTTGGTGAAAGGCTCTCAAAATGCATCTAGCAAACAAAACCAGGCAGACTATTCAAAATGAAGCATTCACTTTGAAGAATACTTAATTCTTGTGTTACTTAGTTGCAACTATTTTTTTCCAATTATTGTTACACTTAAGGAAATTGCAAACCTGACTTATCGTCAGTGTTCCCCGTGTGAAACTTGGTACAGTGGGTTCTGTTGCTGCACTGCTGTGTGTGTATTGTGATCCAGCCAGCCACAGGCCTGACTCCAGTTCCTCACTCCCAAGCGTGAGTTCCTCTTCTGACATCCTGGAAAAAGTGTTGCTGCATGCTGGCTGTAAGTTCTTGTGTTGGAAGCAGCATGTGTAGGATAAGGACAGAGACGAAGAAAAGCATGATTAAATGATCTGATCGTGGTGCAGCAGAATGTGTGTACATGACATCCCTCCACAACTGTGTGCTTTACTGCTTATGGTTATTGTTATTCAAATAGATGATTGTATTATTCTGATAACTATTTCAGGGTTCTGTTAGGAGCAATGGCCATAAGCTAAAATACAAAAAGTTCAGCTTCAGCATGAGGAAAACCTTCTTTTCATAAGGGTAGCAAAACACTGGAACAGGCTGCCCGGGGGTTGCAGAGTTTCCCTCTCTGGAGGGAAACTCTCTGGTTGCAGAGTTTTCTCTCTGGAGACACTCCAAACCCACCAGAATGGTTCCTGTGTTACCTGCTCGAGGTGACTGCCTGGGAAGGGGGGTTGGTCTAGATGATCTCCAGAGGCCCCTTCCAACCCTAACAATTCTGTGATTCCATAATTCTGTTTTGGTGTCTTCATTTCTAAGCATAGAAATGAAGGGAGTGTGAAATGCTGTCCATTTAAAATTAATCCTCAACTCTTTACTTAATGGCTATTTTATTGAATTTGTAATATAAAATTGGATTGATTGGTATTTCATCCCTTTAGAAATTAGCTGTCCCTTATGCAAAATTCTAAAGTACTTTTATTGCTTCCTGGACTCTTCTATAACTTGAAAAGCTTAGCCATGGATTCCCTTTTGCATTTTTAGGGTCCTGTTACGATCCACATTTTTCTCTGAAATTAGGAGTTACTTGGCTTATGAGCTAACTGAAGGCTGTGTATTCATCAGTATTCTTGTGTAGAGAAGCAGTGCAGTTATAAAACGAATTTGCTGATACATGTGCAAAACAATTCTGATAAACGGGAACTAAGCTGAGCTCTCTACTGTGCACATATCAGTTGTCCTACATGTGTTAACAGAGATGTGAAGAACCAGAACACTGCTTGATTCTTCAGCTAGTGTAAAACCACACACTGCTGAGGTTGCTCAATCCAAGGAGGCCAGATTCTATGTAATTTCAAGTAGAACCCCACAAAGATATGTCATGTAGATGTAGGGGGCCGCCCTCTGCACTAATCAGTATTTAATCTGACTTGCTAATGTTGGTGTAGCCAAAAATACCTTTGCAATACAGCAAATTGTGATGGTAGGATATCCTGAGCACAGATACAGAGTGCTCTGTCCTGTAATTTTTAGCCTCTTGACTTCCGTAAGTAAATTGCCTCCTGTTACTGAAGGAGAAATGTGTAAAAAAAGTGAGAGGACAGCTTTACTGTATCCATAAATCTTTACTTTAGAGGACAGCAAAACTGAAACCCTTCCCAAAATTTGAAGTTCCTTTAATAAAAGAAATCAAAAGTATATTGAAGATTTTATGCCTTCATATTTATTCTCAAAGTGGCTCTCTTTCTTAACTGTTGTGTTTGTTAGCAACAATTGATGCCTAATTTAACAAGTGTATGCATTATGTAGACAGGCTTTCTTTAAAATAGGATCCTCTTTTTAAGAATCTTTAAAAAAAACCTCTATGAACTAATACTGTCTTAATGGGAAAGAGAATTACAGTGTACACTTGAATTAGCAAGTATCGCTTTAAGATAGCATTGGTTACTATTAAACCAAAGTGTTTGACCTTAAAAAAAAAAAGGCGGGGAGCTTCTGATAACTATCTGATTCTTAGCCTTAAATATGTGCAAGATGTAAGGAAGTATAATGGGAGCACTGTGCTTATTGGACCTTACTGCGATGTTGGGAATTCCTTGTTCATGCATATCTTAGCATCTGATTGTTTTCAACTTCTGATGAGAATGATATTGTTCTAATATATGCTACTGCTGCCACATTTGGCAAAGTACTTTCTGAAATGATCTTGTAAACTCTTGAAGGAAATTTATAACACTAGATGTTTTTTATTGAATATTAAGACAAGCGCTTTTTGAGGTTCCAAGTGTGTCTGTTATTTCAGTCCTTAACATTGAACATATGCCGGAGATGTCATCTGCCTTCTGTGTGGAAATACGGTTGCTCTTCGTTATTATGGCTGTTGTATTTTAGGACAGACACCAAGGATGAATTGTAGCTCTGGTGAAGCTGCACTGGTGAAGGTGAACTACTTTCCTAGTTGTTTGTCCCTGCCACTTCCTTTACATTTGATAACTTCAGCATTGTATGGCAGTAGGGTTGATAATTTACCTATGTGATAAGATGGAAAAAACCAACCCAAAACAACTTCTTCAGCTTTCTGATAGAAATGCTGAGCTGGACAGGTTAAATTTAGCCAGCACAATTGCCCTTCCCTATGTTGACATACCCTTATGATATACAAGTTCAGTCTGAAACATATAGCTGAAAAACTTGCACATTTTCAGGTTGTTTTTGGCAGGATGAGTTTTCTAACCTGCTTTCCTGTGTTTTCCTATGAGCTTGAGTGCTGGGTAAAGGTTGGGAGTGAATATGTGATGGAGGAAGGTAGAACTATGCAGTCAGGATTTGAACCGCATTAGAAATTTGTTTTAACATTTAAGATGGATTGTAAACAAATCTAGTGTGGTCTGACTTTAGCTGTTCACTTGTACTTTTGAAAAGGCTTGTGGAAAAGTTGTGGAGTGCTTTGCAGGCTGGAGGAGATGGAATACTCAATTTCAGACCTTTACAGCGTGATTTCTGTGGTTAGTTGAAAGATGAGAACATCAAGGATTTTCCTTTGTGCTGCCTTTTATATGCTATACAGGGATTTGTGAAAATAAGATGTGGAGGAGTCAAGGCCTGTACTGTGGGGCACGTGGTAGCACCAGGTGGCTTAGGCAGCCACAGTCAGTGTGTCCTGCCTGCACTCACAGTCTGGCTTGCTTGGTGGTAGTGCCTCTGGTTTGAAATAGGGGAAAATTACATGAAAAATCACAGCAGGCCCAGAATTGTAATGAGTGTTGAAAATGTTGTGAATATTCTTTTAAAAACAGATGGCTTGAGGGAGCAAGTTTTGCATAGATTATACAAAGGAAGCTATAGTATTAAAAGTCATAGAATGGTTTAAGTTTAAAGGGACCTTAATGAACATCTAGTTCTTCACCTTGCCATGGTCAGGATCATCTTCCACTAGACCAGGTTGCTCACATCCCCATCCAGCCAGGCCTTGAACTGTTCCAGTGTTGGGGCATCCACAGCTTTTTTGGGAAACCTGTTCCAGTGCTTCACCACGCTTACAGTAAAGAATTTCTTCCCAATATCTGATCTAAATTTGCCCTCTTTAAGTTTTGAACCATTCCCACTTGTCCTGTCACTACATGCACTTGCATCTCCCCAGCTCTCTTGCAAGCTCTCTTTAGGTACTGGAAGGCTTCTCTAAGGGCTCTCCAGAGCCCTGTCTTCTCCAGGATGAGCAATCCCAACTCTCTGAGCCTGTCTTACAGGATATGTTCATTTTGGATGAATGAAAGCTGTGTTTATCCCTGTCAAGTTTCTTAAATGCTATTTACTGTGTGCTGGGGGTTTCTTGGAAACTGGTGATTCCTTGAAACGTGATGTCATGTGAAATCCATCCATGGTTCCTCTAGCTTTCCTGTGAAAGTTATGTTCCACAAGGAAGGGGATGCATCAGTACAGGATGTGCATGTACTATGTTACAGGGAGGGGATACTCTTACACACTAAGATCCTATGCTCTGCTTTAATCAATCTGCCTAGGTGAGCCTAATGTTGAACATGAAGTAACTTTTTGTTATCACCTTCACCCCTCCATTTTTAATAGTCATGCAGTCCATAGGCTGTGATGTAGAATTGATAATGGAGAGATTTAGTGGCGTAATCGTTACTCTTTTTCCAATACATTTTTTCTTTAATTTATGACAACTGTTTTAACTGTCTGTTATATTCCTCAACAAATCCTTTTCTTTTTCCCTTTTAGTTCACATGAGAGATCCTAATAATCAGCTTCACATCATTAAAAATTTGAAGATTGCTGTCAACAACATCATTACTCACCCCCCTCAGCCTGGTGCCATTCGGAAACTTTTGCATGATGTTGTGTCTGTCAGTCAGCCTGCTGAAGGACTGGTAGCTAATGTGATCACAGCTGGAGATTATGATCTCAACATTAGTGGTATGTAATGATATTGTATTTTTCATAATGTGAACTGAAATTGGCTGTAAGGTTTCTAACCTTCATTTCAGCTTTGTGGCATGTACTAAAATTATTCACAGTTGATCAGTTTTGAGTCATTGCTTTCCCTGAAATTTTGGATTTATCAAATAGTTTTGGTTTTATATAATGCTGAAAGAGTGGTTGAATTTAATAATTTTAATCTTCCTAATGTTTTAATTCCTCTGAACTTGTGTTAAATCATTATTTTAATGTAGCAATTACTGATGCTTTGGTTTTGTTATTTCTTGTTACAAAACTGATACAGTGACTTGTACTTGGCTTAATACATATCAGAACTTATTTACAGTGTTGGTACTAATGTACAGCTTTATTTTGAAGTTAGTCCTCCTGCCTTCTTTTATTTTTATGATAAAGTCCTAAAAAGTTTAAGGAAAAAGGATTTTGAGGAAAGGTGCATGACTCCTTTGATTCTTTGTCTTTTATGGTTTTTTTCCTTATATGAAACTCAGACTTCATATTTCACTGTCTAAATGACTAGAGTATTCTAAAAACATTTTTTTCTCAGATCTCTGAGGGATGAGGCATTGTGAATAATGCTAAATGAGACCTGATCTTATGAGCTGAGAAGATTAAACTCCTCCCAATTAAGACCCTAATCCATTAAAACCTCTGAGCACATACTTAGTTCAAAGCATGTATGCACTGCCCTATTTAAACATGCGTGATTTATTGTATTTAAAGTTCAGCCTGCAGTGAAGAGTTTGGCTCTGCTATAGCAAGAGACTGATAAAACTTCATCAGGAACTTCATGAGGATTAGTAACTGATGTTGCTGTAGTAGATTTTTTTTTTTAATGTTGATGGAAAAGTGGCATAATTCTTACATCTTTGATACCTAATTTATGAGGTACATCTTTCAACTTGAAGTCAAGTGTTGGTAACAAAGGAAAAGACCTGAGCCTGGATACCTCTTGTTTTTGAGATCTGTTGAAAACCCCACATCTTTTTTGATTTCTATGTCTTTGTTTATAGGTCACATTGGTGAATTGCCATTTTGTTATGAAAGTTTTTCTGATGGAGAGTTTGCTTCAATTCTAGAGATGGAAAGACCCTAAGAAAGCAGAATGGTTTCAGTGAAGAGACTTTCCCATAAGGTTTCTAATGATCTCAGTTTACCTCAGAGTGAGGTGTTGAAAGAAGGGAAAAAAAGAGTGGCTATATTAAGCCATGTCTTGTAGTTATAGAAGCAAATGTCTCATTTTGTTTTCCGTATTTGCTTCTGGAGCCTCGGATGTACCAATTACTGTGTTTGACTGTCTTCTGTCTCTCAGTGATTAGGATCTCATTTCCTTTCAGACTGGCTATATGCTTATTTGGCAGGAGAAGTATGAGCTGCTTAGGATCATACAGAAGGACAAAATCCTGTAATACCTTTGTAGTTCAATGGAACCCTGTTTCAGGGTTTTAGCACAAAATACTGGCATTGTTCTTGGAGAAGGAACTTGTGTCCCATTACATTGTAAGAGGGTATGAGGAAGTATCAAGTAGGGTTCCTTTATGCTTAGATGACTATGCATATTTACTAAGACATTTAGGGCTTTCTTCTCAACTTTTCTTAGAGCATTTTATTCAAACCAATGGATGTATTCATTCCTGACAGCAGATTGTAATAATTTTGCATGTAAATGTGAAATACTCTTATCAGTTCTTTAATTTGTTTTTTTGGGGGTGAATTAGTTTTCCAGGATAATGATATTAAATGATATTTATATATAATTTAATGATGATGAAGTGCAGTCTGTTTTGAAGAGAGACACAAACATTAAGAAGCTGAGGTATGACTGTTTCTGGCACTGGGGTCAAGACCCAGCACTTTTTATCAGAAGTTTTGGAACTGCTGTGTTGTATTGATTTGTTTCTAATCCTTCGTTACAATTCTTGTTTAATATTCTTGTAGTTCCATAATCTAGTGCTGAGAGACTTGTTTGATTGCTGAAAAGTTGCTTATGTTCAGCCATGCCTGCTTTTCCTGTGTACTGATGCATGTAGAAAGTGAAAAAAATGATCCCACTAAAGAATTAAATTATTTGAGAGAAGAAAAAAAAAATTCAGCTGGATCAGTTCCCTGACTCTGTTTGTTCAGGGTTGCATGGTGTGAATGCTGGCATAAGGCACTGGAGGAACATGACTGAGATGAAGGAGAATGTTGGGGCAATCACTTTCAGCAGCTAATGCATTCAGCTACTTTAAACTAGTATTATAGATGGGGAAATCTCACAAGTTAGTGCCTTAGATTTAGAGTATCTTCCAACTAGTAAAACAGAAGTAACATCTGGCTATAACTTAAATCTTTGCTACTTGATAGAATTTCCATTTTTGTTCAAGTCTAGAATTGGGGCCAAACTAGAAATTAATATTGATTTCCATTAAAGTACACTGTCAAATGTTGAGGAGCCTGAAATGTTCATGATTAAGGTTAGCTGGAATCAAATCTCTTCAGTGCCCTTGATGAGCCTGCATGATGCATAGATTTTTTTTTTTTCCTACTTCACGCTACCAGAGTGTAAAAGCCAAGAGTATGTTTGCATCTGACCCTTTTTAGTATAATAATATCATGTTTTTTCTATCAGATCGCTCAGTTAAAGCTAGTGTTCCTTGGTACAGTAATTGGAAAGAGACACTGATGGAACTGAACACATCCACGTTTTATTCAGGTATTTTTTTGTGGTTGGTGCCGATTTGCCAAATTGCCCTTTACTCCTTTTCCATGTGCCCCATCCACCTTTCCTTACCATCTGGTACAACTGTTTAGCACTTTTCTGGACGTAGATGTGTGTTCCTCCATTTTTTTCCCCTAACTGAAAAATCAGTGGTGGTGGTTGTTTTAATTTTTCTTTTAATCACATTTCTGCTCTTGTTAATCAAAATCATCTGGTCTTTCCATACAATCAAAAAGGGTGGTGGTGGTAAATTACCTGATGCTGTAAAAACACTGGATGGTTCGATCCTATGGAACTGTGTACTGTCACTGTGCTGTATTTCAAATGTACTTTCTGCTTCTCTAGAGAACTTCCTTCTCAGAGGATAGTAACACTTTTTAAGGTGGAACTCAAGTGCTGACTGTACTTAGAGTACATATGCCTGTGCTCTGTTGATGTTATTTCTGGAGTATGACTGTTAGAAAAAGCTTCCTAATATATTTTTATGTAGCTTATAAGACTTATTGCTAACTTATTGCTACCAAACTACATTGGCTACTGGCCTCTCAAGGCTCTGTGCTGTGGTCTATAAGAGCCAGGTTTTGATGTTTTGCAGTTTTAGCTATTAATATAGTTTACCTTTGGTTAATAATAGCTATCCTTTCAACAGTGTCTGTTCAGATACTGCTAAATGCCTAAGGAGTATAAAACTTCATGAAGTAGAATTTCTGTTGTTAAGCTGTTATGTAAAAATATTACTTACAATTTTTTTCTTAACAAGTTCTGAACATGTTAGCAAGTTTGCCAACACTTCAGTTTTGTTCTAGCGTACTGGAAAAATGCAAAACATACAGGTCTGGGTACCTAAATGATGCAGTGTTCTTATGCACTGCTGTAACATGTTATGAGATGTTACAGTGGTGAAATTCTTTTCAAATACTGCTTTTGTTTTGAATATGGTGTGTGTTTATCAAGTATCTATGATACATGATGACAGCCCTGTAAATGCTCAAATGAGTCCTGTTAATGTTGTGGTTGTGTAGAGGGAATCCACTTGCCTTTGAGGCCACTTCCAAGGTTTCTAGTAGCCTAATGAGAAAAGAGGGTGGGGGAGCCAGTCCACAAAACAAAGTAGTACTTCCCTGTTTGTAACTGTCATTTTTTTAAAAAATGTTTTTTTTTTCTTTTGCTGTGATTCAGCTGTAAAACAGGAGTGAAAATTTGAAGACAGTGCTTGAAACTACAGTGTGGTTGAAAATTCTGCCTTAGGTTGTTTAACAGTGTTTGCGTTAAACCCGAGTTACTGCACGGCTTGTTATACTTGTGAAAAATGTGTGTGAGTCACTTTCTTATGGCTTGTTTTTAATAATAGCAAGCTGTGTTTTCCTTAATTTAAATAGTTGGCATGTTTAAATGTAAGATTCAGTAAAGCCAAGAGCTTTTTATACTGTGGATGAGTGCTCAGAGAGCAGTTTCTAGAAAGGCTGTAATCAAAAGCTGGAAGTTTGTCTTCTATTAATCTTTTTTCTTTTTTTTTTAATGTGAGATGTGCTGACTGCTAGAATGATTTCAGTTATGAAGTGTGACTATATCTGACTTCTGTGTGTCTGAAGCCAATCTAAGACATGACAACGTAGGATTAAACACAATGCATTAAATGAATGTCCTAGAAGATAACTGCAAAATAAAAATTAACCTGTTTCCTAAAGTCAGCTTAAGAAATCAAGTTGGTGTTTTGGCTTGGTTTTTTTTTTGAGGTGGTGCATGAGAGCTTTAGAAAGCATTAGAAATTTTTATGGGACTAAAGTCTAGCAATGTGGGTTTTTTAGGGTCATAGAAAGAAAACACCTTCAGATTTTCCTACAATTTTTTTTTCTCTACTAGTTACTGCTTTCTAGTTTGCAGGTGAGTTGACACTAGATTCTAGTTACTTCACTGTGAAAATAAAGTTTTTGAAAGTGGATTGATGTTGCCCTGGGGATCTAGGGAAAGGAGTTGAAGAATGAAGATGGCATGAAACAGGCTTAATAGAAGAAATAGTAGTTAATTGTTTGACCCATAGCTGGAGTGGAAAGAAATGGACAATATTAGGTTCACGTATTTTTTTGATGTCGCAGACATCCTTGGTTTCCCTTGATTTGTTACTCTAAGGAAAATGCAATCTGTATTGTAAAAGGGCATTTAACATGGCATGTTAAAATTTTAAGGCATTAATGGCACAATTTGGATCTGAGGTTTTATTTTCTTGGATCTTTGCTGGCTGAAGTGTTTATTTTAACAAGGCATGGGAAGGGGACTTCTGTCAAGCCAAGTCAACACTTGCAGAAAACAGGCACGATAGGGTTTTGCTAATCCTTAGCTCCTCTACATACTCAAAAATTAATTTTGTTTCTTGGTCAATTCTTACATCCCTAGCCCAGAAATTCAATGACTGCTAGAAAAATTTATTTCCCTCTTTGCCAAATGTATGGGTGTTTAAACAGGTTGGTAGAGAGTAGTCAGTTTAACAAGGAGTGAATGCATTTCAGCCTACAGTGTTGAGGAATGTGGTGTTCAAGGTGCTATTCAGTTTCACCGGATTTGATTCAAGTGTTACTGTTTCTTCTACTTGTGTAGCATCTAAAATACTTTTTCCTTGGACTGTACTCCCTTCTTTCCCCTGCCATGCAAACCTTGTCAGAGTTTGCAAGCTTCACTTTTAGGTGTAGTCTTTCATACTTCCTTTTCATTAATGGGTAAACAGGTTTCATTGAATAGTCTAATTTGTCCTATTTTATTGTGTATTTCAGCTACTACTCCTTGGTTTGAGTCTTACAGAGAGTGCTTTCTTCAGTCCATGCCTGCATCAGATCATGAATTCTTAAACCACTACATTGCATGTATCCTTTGAGTATTAGAGACTGCTCCAGGGAAGCCTGTTACAAAACGTAATGTAGGAGACTCTTCCTTTTTTTGCAGTAAATCTTTTGCAATTTGGGTTTGAAGCCTATATATTTTTTCAACGTCTGACTACAGAGACTGATTCCAAAAGGGCGTCAGTGTTTTCTCTATGGTTGTTTGGTCTGAGTGTTTTTGTGCTGTTCGTATTGGGGTTTTTCCCCTTCTCCACACACTCTTTTTGTGGCGAGGTGAGCTCAGAGCCAGTACTTGTAAATGAAACTCCATCATCCTAAGACACTTTCTGCTCTAGCTCTTTAGGCATCTGTTGACTGTCCCTTATCTACAACAGGGGAATGTGTGTTTGGGATGCATCTACTGCTTTTTAATAGCTTTTTGCATGCCAATGGAGTTGTGGAGGTTGAGGAGAGGGAGGGTGTTTTGGAAAATTGGTCAACTTAGAGCTATTCTGGACAAAAAGAAGTCTGGAAAGACTGGAACAATGCCTGAATGATTTCACTTTTTTCTTTTTTACCAAAGCTTAGGCCCAATTTGCTTGTCTACAGGGAAATTAAAAATAATCAGTGTTTCATGATGTAGCTGGTGTTTAGCTTTACAGTAATTATAATGCTGCAGGTTTCATGACACTGTTCCTAACTCTCTACTGTACATTATAATTTCAGTATGGTGGAAAGTTAATGGCCACACTTGTGCAGAATTAACTTCACAAAATACTGATTCTGAATTTTAGTAGCATTTGAAGTATAACTTTGCTTTCTGGCTTCTCTGAATTAATGGCTTCTGATTTGGTGAGTAGATGCAGCAGAGCAGGATGTTCCTTACTAATGACTGTGTAGTTGCATTGAGGTAAAAATCTGAACAGTTCTGCTTTTTACTTGAGTGATGTTGCTGTGTTTGTGAATATTGGTCATCGCTGTTGTTCAGGTGATTACTTAAAGCTCCAGCTCTCCTTGGAAGGTGAAAACTGAAATACAGTGGGGTTGAATTTCAGCTACATGTTTGCTATGTGAACATCTGGTCACTATCTAAAATATTAAATGAGCTGTAGTGTAGCAGCTTACACTTAGATTCACTGTCAGAATTGGAGCAAACTCCTGTTGCATCTCATTTTACAGATATTAATTAACCACTAGTTTTTTATGGAGACTAAGGGCAAATTCTAATTGCACATACTTTTGTTGTAGCATGTTTTATGTGCTTAAGTATTGTACTAATCAATTCAGTTTTATACACTTCCTGCTTTATTCTGTGATCAGTGGTTGTCCCTGTGTTCTTTGAGTATATATCCTTAATAATGAATTCAGGTATGCTGGTAGTTTCTTCTAGTGAACCTGACCCTGTGGAGCAGTTCCTGAAGCTGTCCCAAGAACAACATCGGATTCAGCACAGTAGTGAATACTCATATCCCAAGTGGTTTATACCAAACACGCTCAAATATTATGTGTTACTGCATGATGTGAGCGCAGGAGAAGAACAAAGGTAGGTTATCTGCCTTCAGTGAACTTAGAGATGAGCTCTTTGACTGAAATGTTTACATTGATAAATTCTGTTGAGATTAGACATGCAACAGGATCTATTAACCATTATGCTATTATCAGGGCAGATTTTTAAAAGTATTATTTTCATATCTTGTGTTCATGTAAAATGAAACAAATCATAATGGATTGTCTTAAAAATAGGACAATTTTCCTTTTAAGTACTATGTATAATAGTCTCAAATAGCTTGTTGCAGTACACAGTTTAAAGTTAGTTTGATATCAAGACAGGATAAATGTTGTTTTACTGTTTCAGAGCTGACTCCATTTATGAAGAGATGAAACAGAGGTATGGAACTCAGGGTTGCTATTTGCTGAAAATAAATTCTCGGGTGTCTAATAGAGGAGCAGACGAACAGATACCAGATCCTTGGAGTCAATACCTTCAGAAAAACACTATCCAGAACCAGGTATTACCGTATTCTAAAACCAGTTTTTAAGGCGCATATGAAAGTCTATTTTAGTTGCATTAAGTTTCGCCTTAGTGTTACATGTGTATTTCCACAGAAGGAGCTAATAGGCAGACAGGATACTTCTGACACAGGTATGACTTTTTGTGAGGGCATAAGATGAGTCCTCAGTAAGAACTGTCCTCTGTGCTACTTAATATGACAGTAAGGAGCACTGAAATACTGGACTGTCTGAAATAGAATGACAGAAGCACAGAAATAATAGACTTGTGCCTTAAGAGCTGTAAGAGGAAGTAACCTCAGAAATGTCCTGTTTGTAGTAGCTTTCTGCTTTCATTTTTATTTGTCTTATTGTGGTGGTTTTGATTGGCCCAAAACATCAGTAAAGTATTTCTAACATCTAGGAGAAATTTGGACCCCTCAGAAGCTGTTGTGGTAGGCCTGGGGGGGTGTCTGAGGGGTGGGGAGTGGCACAAAGATGGCTCAAACAAAATAGTGTGAACAAAAATAGTGTATGAAAAGTTTATTTTTGCCTTTCATTTATCCTCCAACTCTTTTAGGTAATTAAATCACTTTTTTGCAACTTTAAGTGGAACCTGTTTGCCCTCTTTTCGTGCATCCTTCTGACAATGTCCTATCTCATTTGACTCACGAGTTTGATGTGTATTTTTACAGTTTTTTTCTGTAGCAAGAGAGAGCTGGAGTGTCAGCGTTTAGTCAGGGTCAAACCCTGACATTATTCACTCTTAAATTTTTTTTCCTGGGCCTTCTGCACTTCACTAAATAGTGTGGGTGTGTTGTTTTGTGGGACTAAGTTGTGATAACTTCTTGTGGTCTAGCCTGGTCTATCATCTGCTAAGATTGCAACTGGTAGTGTGTTTTGAGTTTCCCGTAAATGTCTGTATTTTTGGCTTTAGAACCAAAAATACTCTTTGTTTGCTTTTGACTGACCTGCAGTTATAACTCCTTATAATTAAAAGGTTTTTGGAATCAGATTTCTTTACCAAATGTAGCTGGTACTGGAAAGTCAAAACGTTTCATATTCTCTAAGCTAAGAGGATCAGTGAGTTATAGTCCACCATAAACTAATCAGATATTTTTCTTTTTTGCTGTCCCATGTCAACTGTGTAGTATAGTTTTTTGTGTGTGTGTGTGTGTGAGCTTATTCAGGAACTGCTTTAGGGTATATATTTCTGCTACTGTAGGCATTGCTGTGTAAGAGTTGGAGTTGCTTTGGTTGACAGGGAAGCTAGCTGAGCAAGTCAGAAGGTACTTGCTTCATTTGGTTAATATAACTTCCATCTTTAAAATAAGGCAATTTCTTAAAGCCTCAGAAACTATTTAGACAAGTTAATATGTATGAACAAGCATGCTGTTGTAGTAATTCATTTAGCTTCCTGAAGTTTACAACTGCTATTTACTGACTTTGGTATGTGGTTGAGTGGTCTTAAAGTTCTGACTTTTTTCCCCACTTTTTTGTAGGATTGCTATGAAGATTATACTGTTGTTTCAAACAAGAATACTGATCACTTGATAGCAGATGGCATAGAGAGTGAAATTAAAGGTATTTTTGTAACTTTATGAAAAACTTGATGTTATAGCATTTACACAACTGTCTTGTGTCTTGGACAGCAATTAATTAGGTGATTTGTTAGGGAATTTTTAGTAATGGTTTTCTAAGTATTCTAAGTGTCCTCAAAGAAAAATGCTGTGGTACTGACCTACTGGATTGGTGGCATCCCCTTAATGAGATGGCTAATGATGTACTGGGCTCATACTTTGTAAGACTGAGCATATTGTCTGCAAACTCTGGTAATTAGTAAAAATAACATAGGATTAAATGGTCAATTTTCCTAATAATGAAAATTTTGATTTGTGTGCTCTGCTGTAACTTGAAAGCTGAGGTTTTAGAGGTTTTTTTGTCCTTGGTTTTGGTGTTAAATCTGTAAATGTCAGGGAAGTGCTTAGTTTGTAAGTTGTTTGGAAGCACTTGCCTTGGAGCTCAGCTTGTGGATGGCAAAGGATCATAAATGAAATTGAGTGCAAATTAATGCACCCTTAAAAAATAATTAAGATAGCTGTGTAGGGTTCAGATGAGAGGCATCATGAAATGGGGAAGACTTGAGGTACTTGCATTGTCTGGCCTGCCTCAGCCCAGGTCCCTGGTACCTGACCTGAGAGGCATGTGGAGACCTAGCATGTGTAGGAGAGCCTACAGTTTCCATCTTTCTAAGGCCTTGCAGCCCAGATGTAGTCTGGGAGCTGCTGCTTGAACTTTACAAACTCAGCTTTACCTTTCATGAGTAAAATTCATTAAGGGTTTGCATTCACTCAGCTCAGCTTTGCTCAGTGCCAGGTAGGGCAAGCTGATTTTCTTATAAGTAGGAGAACTGCTTAAGTCTTAGAGTGAAGCAGCATTTCAGTCTGTTTCACTAAATGCAATAGTGGTCAGCAGCCCTTCTCACTGAACAAAGAGGACTTTGAAGGAAATTGTTTTACATCACGATTGCTTGGAAGGACATGGAAAATTAGGTTTGTTTTGTTGTGGTTTTTTTACCTTAAAACATAAGCAGAAGGAAAAAAAGGACCCAGTGGAGCCATTGTATAGTAATTGCTGCATTTCCAACTTTCAATTAATATTTTATTTCGATTTTAATGTTGCTATAGTTTTCCTTCAGTGTTGTTGATACTAGTCAGCATACTGGAATTGAGAACCAAAACAGTACATATTTAGCCATGTTGTTGTTCTTGAGATTCTCTGAACTTTCTGAAGAATTCCAAGAACAATGCAATGCTCGCAACGTGCTCTTGCCTCTGCCTGCTCAGCATTGATCTGTAGTGCAGAATAGTTGGTGAATAGCTTCGCTTGACAGAGTTCTGAGTAAGGAAAACTTTGAAGTAGGTTAGTAAAAATGACCTTTAAAACCCAAAATGTTTAGGTAACTTTGTACTTAATGGGGTTTTTGTTTCGATCTTTCAACAGATGGCTTGTCAAATAATTTTAAGACTCACCCCCTTCAACTGGATCATCCCAGTGGCAGTTTGGATAGCACTGATTACATGAAGGCTTCTACATCTCTGCAAGACTCAAAGAAGTCAAATTCTGGGACACCGCATGGTGCTTGTTTAACTCTCACAGATCACGATCGAATTAGGCAGTTCATACAGGAATTCACATTTCGGGGACTTTTGCCACACATAGAGAAGACAATTCGTCAGCTCAATGATCAGGTCAGTTTACCCTTAAAAACACTTTGTGCTGCAATAAGGAAAAACGGTTGAAGTACAAATCCAGTTATCTAAAAACCTGTTTTGACAGTGTTACTTGCTTCTGTGTCTAATGGTTCAGTGTTCTTGCTGAAAACTGTAAGTAGATTTAAGGGAAGTAACTGAAGTTATCTTTTTTTTCTCAATTTGTGTTTAAAAAAAACTAAGAACTAATTTGTATCAACAACTCCAGTACAAGGTGGCTTCTTGGTGAAAGCGTTTCTGAGCTGCTTTCAAGGAAATCTGTCCTTGACCCGAAAATCTTAAAATTCTATGCTCTCGGATGATTCTGGCAGGGGGAGCAAAATGGACTTTGTATTTCCACATCAGAATACACAGCTAAAGTTAAGAAATGTATTTCATCAATACATCTGCAAGAAAAAAAAAGTTGCATACTTCAGTTGCTACTCAGCAGGGAAGAAATGCAGGAACACCCTGAATTGTGTAATTCTGTTGATCTCAGCAGTTTCTGCAGCTGAATGTGCTTCTCTCAAACTAGGAGTTTTTGGAGGTGTGATTGTTAATATGACCATGTTAAGTCAAGGACATGTATTAAAGTAACTTGCATCACAATGAAGTCCTCTCTTTTACAAGTGTGTCACTCTTATATGCTCTCAAACAGCTGCAGAGATGGATTGACTTACATAAGTACAGTCAAATCACTGTATTTAGCATTAGGTATTGGACCCAAATGTCAGTCTTTTGTCTGAGTTCTGATTTTGTTTTGATTTAATTGTCTGTTCATAATTAAAATATTCAATTAATTTGATTTAATTGTCTGTTTATATTGATTTAATTGTTTTAAGTGTGAGGGGTTTTCGTACTGCGGATCGTGTCCTGTAAGGATCACTCGCTCCCTGAATTGACTTTTGGGAGTTTGTATGTGCTGAACATGTTTACA
Organism: Lichenostomus cassidix; assembly: GCF_008360975.1. Lineage (NCBI taxonomy): Eukaryota > Metazoa > Chordata > Aves > Passeriformes > Meliphagidae > Lichenostomus > Lichenostomus cassidix. Next base: position 108,331,842 of record NC_139482.1, on the reverse strand, counting down.
CTTAGGAAGTTTTGTGAAGAAACATTAAAAAGAAGTTGTTATGTAAAATGTAGCAAACATTTAAAAGAAGTGGTTACATAAAATATAACAAACAGGAATGCAGTGGTAAGTTCCTAGTCCTCGTGAGAAAAGAGAGGTGTTCTGCTTTTTAAAATTATCTTTCCAGAGGGATGTAGTTTGCCTTATAGGATGATAGTGGTAGTTTCCTGTGGAAGTTTCCTTCTAAGTGGAAATTATGTGAAAGAATGAGGTTATGTAACCTTGCTTGCAGGTGTGCCTCATAGCTTTGGCACTTGAAATTGATGGTCATGCTTTATCTAGACGGTGACAGGGAAAGGGTTCTTTCTTGTAGTATGCATTTAGCCTAGATTTTATGTTGGACTAATACCTAAAATGACAGATCCTAATTATTTAGAATTTAGTTTTCAAACAGATGTATCAAATGTTTCAGTACTTAAGATGGAGATGTCTGCAGTTTACAGGAGTAATAGTGAACTTCAGTTGTCTGAAATAGAAGCTTCAGTTTGTATATTTATTTTATCTTTGTGTCAGTGATTAATTCTAAAGAAGAGTGCTCTTAGTTATTTTACTTCTTTTATATTTTTCTGTTTTATGGGACAGAAACAATTTAGAAAGCCTTTGTAAAGCTTGACTTGTTAGATTAGTTTAACTTACATCTCTTGCAATGTAGTGCTCTAATTCAATGTCTCTCTCCAGTTAATATCCAGGAAAGGCTTGAGTCGGTCACTGTTTTCTGCTACTAAAAAATGGTTTAGCGGCAGCAAGGTTCCAGAGAAAAGTATAAATGAGCTCAAGAATACTTCTGGTTTGTTGTAAGTAAACTCAGTCCTTATTTTTACATCTTAACTGGAAATGTACCTTTTTTGGGGGAGGAGAAAATGCATGTGTTTATCTGATGTGTTCTGCAAAGTGAACTAAACCAGCAATGTTGTGAATGACTTTAATGAGAAAAATCATGAAAAGTACTATGCTTAAACATGTACAATAAAGGAGTAGCAGAACTTAAAAAAAGGGGATAGAATAAACTGTTTGCAGAGTCATCTGCCTGCTCTATTTACAGTGAAGCTTTCTAAGTTAAAGTGAATTCTGAAGAGTAATAGTAATAAAAAGAAACCATGGTTTGCCATGAGGGTTTTTTTTTTTTTTTAATTTGTGCAAGCCTTTTCATTTTTCATTACAACCAAACCCCATGTATAGGTGTTTTTGCTTATGGAACTGTGCAATTTACTCCAGTAGAGTATTAAATGAATTGATTTTGCAATGTGTTCAAGGGCTGAGCTGAAGGGACTTTCATACTTTCTGCACCGTATCTTACTCTACATTAAAACCAGGTTTTAAGTGTTACCAAAATACTAATTCTGTATGTTTTTTGTGATTTCCCTCTGTGAATTATAATGTATAATCACAAAAATCACTCTCCAGCTGTCTTTACCACAGAAAGCTAAATAATTTTTGGTCATTATGTACTGAAAGTTAATGCCCTTGATGTGCACATACAGTTTCAAATGTCTGTGTTGCGTGTCTTTGGATTCATAATCAAAATGCTGCTGATTCCAGCTTTCTGTGTAAGCGCAGTTTACTTCCTATAAAGTTTGACATACAAGTGTTTGTGAAAATGTATTTGATTATTACTGAAGTGAATCATATATATGTATATTGGATTAACCAAAAATTAGATTGATGCTTAGAGGATAGGAACTTGCTCAGTGTTTTGGCATAAAGCATAATTTTTTAGTGGACTTATTTCAAGAGAAATGTGGAGAAATAGCAACTTACAGCCAAGTGAGCAGTCAAAGTCTTACTTTTTTCCTTCTCATACAGCTCTGCTTAGCTCTTGTGGATAAGCAGTTTCAGTGATAGTTATATACTCTATTCAGTGTTTCTTGGCTCAGAGGAATGCTTGCTTTGAATGTTACTGTAACAGTGAATCTCGTTAATCAGAAAGTCGGATGTGAAACCAAGTTACAAGTGGCAAAAAGGAAGCAGCTTCACTTCTCTTAGCTGTTTATGGGCAAGGCTGAAGCAATGTAGGTTTTATTACTACTTGATGAATAGATACTACGATGAGAGAGGATGACTCTGAGTTTAAATATTTGTATTTATAGGTATCCACCAGAAGCGCCAGAGCTTCAAATCCGGAAAATGGCAGACTTGTGCTTTTTGGTGCAACACTATGAACTTGCATATAGCTGTTACCATACAGCAAAGAAAGACTTCTTAAATGATCAGGCAATGCTTTATGCAGCTGGAGCACTGGTTGGTACTTCACATAACATGAACATTCTGTGAACTTTTTCTAATAATCTTTAATATTTTTCTGAAGGTAACAGAATGCAATTTCTCCCTTCCACCTCCAAATTTATAAGGGTTTCCCCAAATTTGCTGCTTATCTTTAGGAAACCCTGAATTGTTGTAAAATCTGGTTTCTGGTTTTGTATGTAGGGAATAAGTGTGAATAAAAACTGGAGAGTTAATTCTTAAAATGTGGAAAGGAGAAAACTTAGAATGCAACCTTGAGAAAAATGGATCTTAAAACTGATACCTCAAAAGCCAGATGTAAAATAGCTTTATAGTAACTCTTTTAGACTTTGGCAAAATTTTTATTTGCCAGAAAGTCAAGACTCTTGTCACTGTAAATCTGGTATTGTACCTGTTTTGGAGGGACCTAAGACTTGAGTGCTATACTTTGAGTATAGTACTGAATTTCAGTGTAAGCACATACTCATTATTTCCTCCTAAGAATGAAGGTATTTATGACTAAAGTCATTTTCAACAAGATAAGTGGGAGTTCTGGGGGAAAATGAGTAATTTTATCAATTTTTAGAAGCTATGTTTTGTAGGCTTTAGTCTGGTTAACTTGCTAAAATTTGGAACTCTGTTTCATAGAGCTGTGGAAACATTCTTGTACACCTTTGCGTCTTAAAATTTCTACATTAATGTGTGTTTTTACAGTTCTGATAGTTACTCTGCATTTGGATAATCTGAATAATCAGAAAAATATTAGGAACTCTTAATTTCCAAATGAATTGCTTGAAGCAGTCTTAATTATGAATTCATTGCAATCTACTAGTCTCGGACTTTACTTTCTGCAGAAAAACTTTGATATCATATTTTAAACCTATGAGAAAAGTAAAATTTCAGACTGCATGTTTACTGGAGTTTCCTGGGAAGCTGATAATGTAATTTTGTTTATGCATAACTCAAAAAACAGTCCTTGTCTTAAAATACATCATAGTGCTACTTTATCAGGAAGATTGTTCCTGCAATAGGAAATTCTTTTGGATTTGTGAAACAGTACTGAATCAATGCTTCTGTGCAATGTTGGGGGTACAGTCAGCTGCAAACACTTCTGTGTGTAACACTTGCTGCTGTCTTAGCTGTCCGGCTAATTACAAGCAGAACCATAAATAGGCTGTTAAGCATTTTGTCAGTTACAACGTGTTGGATACTTTTATATGCCAGTAACTGATTAGATGATCTTGATCTAGTAGTTGTTAAAATGTGTTCCTCAGCATTCTGAATTTTACTGTTTGTTGAAGAAACTACAGTGACAGCACAGAATTTCTCTTGTAGGAAATGGCAGCAGTATCAGCTTTTCTTCAGCCTGGAGCTCCTAGACCATATCCTGCTCATTATATGGAGACAGCAATTCAGACCTATCGAGATATCTGCAAGTATGTTGTGTACTTTTTGTATTGATCCAATGCAAGTTGAAAGATCTGGTGTTTTAACTTTCTTGCCGTGCACAGTAGTAGTGCCAGATGATCACAGTGATGGTGACTTTTTAAAGAGTAAGATAAATGGACATACCTAGGGTAGCATGAAAGAAGATCTGGACTGTTCTTAACAGAGTGCTTATTGAACTTGTGTATTGAGTTCACATGGTAGATTTTTTTTTTTGGTAGTGGGGTGACTGCAGGGATGCTTTTTGTGAGAAGACAGCAGGAGCTGCCTGTGCAGGGTCAGTTTTCACTCAGCTCCAAAATGGACCTGCTGCTGCTCAAGATGGCAGTGCTGGTGCTGGTGTTGCCTCTGTGATAACGATAACACATTTAAGAAAGGGTAAAAATAGCCGTGCAGCAGCTATGAGAAAGGAGTGAGAAAATAAGAGAAACAGCCCTGTGGACACCAAGGTCAGAGGAGAAGGCTGTGCTTCCCTGCAGCCTGTGGTGAAGACCATGCTGAAGCAGATTTTCCCCTTGCAGCCCACAGAGGGGCATGGGGAAGCAGGGATCTACTGTGCAGCCTGTCCCACTGCCAGAGCAGGTGGATGTGCCCTGATGATGGCTGCACATAGCCTTTGCCACAGCAGGTTCCTGGCAGGAACTTTGACTTATAGGGAAACCACCCTGGAACAGTCATTTCCTGAAAGGATACAGCCTGGAACAATTCTTGAAGAACTCTGTCTGTAGGAGGAACTCCACACTGGAACAGGGGAGGAAGAATCAACTTTTCCCAGTTCCCCTCCCTGCTTGCAGAGAGAAGGAGGTAGAAGAGTTGGGAGTGAAGATGAGCCTCGAAAGTAGGATTTGTCAGGAGAAGGTGTTAGATTTCTGTTTTTATTTATTACTATGCTATTCAGTTATTAATTGCCAATAAATTAATTTAATATTCCTCAAAACAAATCTGTTTTGCCCGTGACTAGCTGGTGAGTGATCTCCCTGTCCCTGTCTCGACACATGAGGTTTTTAGTTTGAACTTCTTCTGTGTTGCTGAGCACGGGGGTGTGATAGAGCAGCTTGGTGGGCCCCTGGTACCCAGGTACAGCTTGCCAGTACAACCTGCTTCTGGCCGTTGGACTTCTTGTTTATCAGATCATTTTAGTTGGTATTTTTATAAATGCAATGCTCTTCTCAAAAATGCTCTCCAGCTTTGACTTCCATAGAGCTCCTATTGTAGTAGGATTGGACCCTTAATGTGTCAATCTTTATGTGGTTGTTTTGTGGGAAGTGAACTTCCACATATTTTGCTTTAAGAAAGATAAGCATCAGAACCTCAGTCTGATGCCATATGGAGAAAATTTGTGAGATTTGAGGTGAAAAGTTTTCTGGGGTTTATTTTGATAAATATTTATTAATACATGTATGTTTTTACTTTAGGAACATGGTTCTGGCTGAACGCTGTGTACTGCTTAGTGCTGAAATCTTAAAAAGTCAAAGCAAATATTCAGAGGCAGCTGCTCTTCTGATTCGTTTGACCAGTGAGGTAAAACTTAGTAACTTTTTTCCATTTTTGCCCTCTTCGTATTTGTTTTCTTATCTAAGAACTTCTAGCTTGTTTTCTGATTCTTGTCCTACAATGTTTTCTAGCCAACTGTAGCAAATGAGCAGGTATAGAGCATGAAGTAAAGAAAACTGTTTATGCTGTAGGTGGAGGAACTAGTACAGTTACTCTTTTTCTAGTCAAATAACTTGTTTCACTTCCTTAACCGTGCAAAATATGTTATCTTTGGCTTTGGAACTAATTTTCTTTGACATCTGCTTAGCTCTTGGATGGTGTAGCTTAAGAACTCACATGTTAAAAGTATCAGCATGGCTTGCCAGACCCATAATGGATGCTATCCCATATATAATCAGAAGTTCTCTGTAGTTTAAGCAACTAAAGCATTACTGTAGCTCAGCTGGTATGAATCATTAGAACCTTACTGCATGACTGAAACCCTACACTTCTGTGATATTAATTGGTGGAAATTAAGCATGGAATCAGCTTCTAACCCAGAAATTGTCTTACTTGAAAAGGAGTGAAGAAAAATGTAATATCAGTAATTTGTAGCTTGGAGGAAAGTTTAACTGCCAGTTCTGACTTTGTGGCCAGCTGCACCAAATGTGATGTTTCTGAGACTTTCATGGGACAGATGAAGTATGGAATAAACTTGTTTGTTCTGTGATTTTTCTCTTTCAAGTTTCTCTGTAGCTTTATTCTTGCTCTTTCAACTTAAGCTTGCTACCAATGTTTGAGGGGAGTATAAGATATTTTAGCAAGGAATTTATTACTGTTAGCTCTGCAGAATCATTCTACAACTTAAAATTACATGTAGTATGCCTGTGGTGCATTTTGGTAGTTGCAAGAAAAATCTTCATAGGATAATGTGTTGTTGTCTCAGAGTATATTTGTTGTCAAGATATGTGCTTGAACATCACTGATAGCTTGGTGTTCAGCTGTAGTAAAATCAAGCAGATTCTGTTCTGATTGGTTAAAGTAATATAGCTGTATCTTGACAGGAGAAGAGGGTAATAGTAAGAAATTGTACATTATTAAGAAACCAATAGGTTCAAAAGGTTCATGTGGTAAAAATTGACCAAGTATCATTGCTCCCTCTATTTTTGTGTCATCCTGGTAGAGGTCTTATATTTTGTTTCTAGCTTTAATATCTGCAGGGGAGGGAGGGAAAAAGGTAGCAGGGTGCTTCAGAGGTAATGGTAAGTGTTTGCAACTGTAGCCTGAGTAACTGAAAAAGCAGAAAATATTTCTTCTGTCACTCAAGAGGTTCATATATTCACAAGAAAAAATAAGAATATGATGATATTGAACACTATACCTATAACAAAGTCAAAAATACTTTTAGTCTTATTTTTATATGCTCACGTATGTATATAAGGTTTGCATATAGAAGAATCTTCAACTTCACAGTATTCTTATGACTTACTGTCCCTCTTAGCGTTAAACCAAGGCCCTTGTTACCTTTAAGTTTTTATTCAACTCTGAGGCTAATTCTTCTCTTTTCCTTTTAAATAGGATTCAGATCTTCGCAGTGCACTCCTGTTGGAGCAGGCAGCCCATTGTTTTATAAACATGAAAAGTCCCATGGTTAGAAAGTTTGCGTTTCACATGATATTGGCTGGCCACAGGTTTAGTAAAGCTGGCCAGGTAAGTATTATCTCTCCACATGGAAAATATGCCTGGTATTTGATACTTTAAAAACATGTTAAATGTGTCATTAGTCTTGAAAAAGATGCTTGGCTTCTGACACTTCTGTGTAAATCAGCAGTATGCTGCTCTGTAATCTTCTGAAGATGACTTCTGCATTAATCACCATAGCCATTTACTTCTGGTTTTGAAGTAATGCTTCAGATTACTGATGTGAAAATTAAGTGATGTGTGTTTTCATGTCTGAGTCTCATTTTATACACAGTAACATGCAAGGCTTTTTGGGGCAAAGGTGTATTTTTACTCTTGAGATAAGAGTGAATTGCAGGAGTTAGGTATTTGTTAAACTCAATTTATTAGAATAATAGCAAAATTTAGATATTTGTTTTTCCTGGTGCCTTAAATATGTGTTCTTTATCAGAGGTGCAGGTGTGTGAGCAATTAGTACATGACAAACCAAAGCATCTCTATGACTGTTAGACTTAAGTGGAAGTTAAACCAATACAAATCAGATCGTTTTTACTCCCATTCACTTTCCTTGGTGGGCAGCTCTAACTGTGGTAGATAAACTTTGTTGGACAGAATTTTTGTGCCTTGTTTCTGCCTCATGTGGGATGCACTGTGAAGATAGCTTTTGCTTGATTCCTGCTGAGGTGGTTGTTGCAAAACAATAATGCAGGAAAACGAAGTCATCAAAATTCTGGAACAAAGCCCTGGGGGTGGGGGATTTTTCTCCCACCCTGCCCATCTTCAGTTTCATTGTCCTGGTAGGGACTAAAAGAAAGTATTGTTGCATTCTTGGCTTCTGTGATGTGAAAAATAGGAGTACTTCTCCCCCTCCTTGGTTTTCTTCATGCAATAGTCTCCCTCTTTCTTGTTATGACAGGGTAGTACTACAGGAAGCTATTGATGAGTTTTTCATTTATTTGTTCTTTTGTATCTTGTTCCTTTGCCTGGAAAAGTGAATGCGTTTTGTAAAGTTTTGACTTTGAGTAACAGCTCTCTTTGTTGTTTGTGTCTAATATTTGTAAGGATTCTGGTTTCCAAGAAATACTTTTTCAGTGTTAAAGGAAATGTAGCTTACTTTTTTTTTCAGTTCCTTAGAGGTACCAAAATACAAAGTGCTACTGAAGAGAAATCAGGCAGGCTTTTTAGCTGCAGACCATACCCCATATTTTAAAGTGTCATTAGTATGTGCTGATGTTATGGATTTACTGCTTGTACTCTGCTGTCATCACCACACCAACATGAACATACATTAGATTTTTTCCCCCATTACTGTAAGTAAGGGAATGCTGTTGCCATTTTTTAGAAGCTGAGACTTAGCTGTACAGTGAATGTCTATCCAGCTGTTCAGTACCTGGGAGTTGAGATTGAATGCCTGGGTCCTGATGTATGTACAGGAAAGGAACTGTGGAGCTGATTGGAAGCAGAACATCTGTCTCCCAGTGGCTGATAGGATTGGTGATTTTTCTTGTATGTACTGTAGGGCTGTGTTTTGTTGGTTTTCTTGGCATGTATTTTGTCCCATGTATATCTACTGGGCAACAGTTGGCTGAAAGTATAACACTAGAAGTTCAGTTTGGGTGGAAGGAAATGTGTTAAATCCAGTTTATGGCCTGAGGCTTGGCAGTAGAGCTCTGTAGACTTTAGCAATCTGTCCTAAAGGAACTTCAAACACTGTTTTAAAAGTAGTCTTTTCTTGTTATTTGCTTTTTTAACTTACTGCCTGTTACTCTAGTCTTTGAAAATGTGAGCCTAATCTGGAGGCCAGCCTCTGTACTGCAGGAACAAACATTCTGTGCTTAGATTAGTGTTGACAAGATGTTATGAGGCACAGTTCCGAAACATTACACTTTGCATTGTGGCCGGGATGTAGTAAAAACTACTTTTGACTTACTGTTCAGTCTTCGTAATGTTATAATTACAATCAGTGGATAATGGGATTATTTGAAAAAATTAACTTTTTTCTTGCAGAAGAAACATGCCTTACGTTGCTACTGTCAAGCCATGCAGGTTTACAAAGGGAAAGGCTGGTCTCTTGCAGAAGACCACATTAACTTCACCATTGGTCGTCAGTCCTTTACACTTCGTCAGCTGGACAATGCTGTGTCTGCCTTCAGGCATATTTTGATCAATGATAGTAAACAACCTCCAGCTCAGCAAGGAGCTTTTTTAAGAGAATATCTTTATGTCTATAAGGTAAATGACTTCCTTGTCTCTGTTTCTTGAGTAATAAGCAATTTTATTACCACTAATTTTGCATTAAATCATTACGTGATTTTGTTTTATCTGCTTTGTTCCATGGTTGGTTTTTTTTTTGATCTAGTTAATGTGTTCAATTCTTTACTTCAGACTTCAAAAAACCCACATGCGCTGCATCTCATATGTGTAGTACTTTCAGAGATGGGCGTTAGTATGGGTTATTATTACAGTAATGTATGTGTTTTTATTACAATAAAGTGAACTCATCTTTTGAGGGTCATGGCTGAATTGTAGTTGTGATAAGTTTTGTACATTTTTTAGAGCAAATGGATCTATTTTGTTTTGATCCATTTATAATAATTTTGGGGGCTTTTGATAACACATGCCAGGTGGCTCTGTCAACATCCATGTAGTGAATTTCATTCTTTAATAAGGATAAAATTTGATGGATCAAGTTACTGAGTTGTGTTTAAGTTCATGGGTGATTCTGGACTGCAGTATACCATATACATTATGGCGTGTTTAGTGCTGATACTGCCACACAATATGCAGCCATATAGATACTGTCTTTTAAAGCTCATGAACAGAATTTCGGTGGTGTTTGCTAGGTTATGGTAGACTTTATTCAAAGGCTGGTGCTTGAGTCCACAGCTTGGTTTGGTGAGAGTCCTGTTTAATGGTAGTGGGGTAATGAATGTAGTTTATCAAATTCTGAATTAGAGACTCAGGCTTTGTATCAAATAAAGTTTAAAACAGCCATGCAGCCACAGCAGTGACTAGATTTCAGGTTTAAGATAATTATTCTCCCTTTCATATAAAGATTTCACAAACTTTAAACTCCTATTGAAGAAAAAAAATCTACATCAGATGGAATAAATAATTTTCAATTAACTGTTTAGACAATCTTAAAAGTGCTCTGTGTTTAAGCACTAAGTGTTCTTAACTTGGCTTCCTTATCATTCAACCATTGGTGATGTACATGACGCTTTTTTTTTTTTGCTCCTTTGCTGCAGAATGCAACCCAGCTGTCACCTGATGGTCCCTTACCACAGCTTCCTTTACCATATATTAACAGCTCAGCAACTCGTGTTTTCTTTGGGCATGATCGACGACCAGCAGAAGGTTAGAAAATTTTGTGTAAACAATTTCAAATCCCTGTTTTAAGGAACCCAAATACATTTAAGAGTTGTTGCCATTTAAATGAAGTCTGTCATTATGTAAAACTTAAGTGACCAAGTAACATAATATTGCAGAAGAAAAGCTTGAGCTTACTGTCAACTTTCTGGATGTTTTCAGACTTCCTGTGTAAATACTAAATCTGTGTATGTGGTTGTGCTGGCTATCACTGGTTTTCATATCTGGAAAGCTTCAGTGCAAGTCTGTAATGAACTTCATGAAAGGGATTATTATTAGTAATAATTTGCTATAGCAAATACTTGATGCTAGTGGCAATGCTAGGAATTAGCTTTACAATTAACTTCCTCTTGGATGAAATATTTGAAAGACTCTGATTCCTGAATGTTAAGAAAACTGAGTGGAAATTCTTACATAAACCAGAACTGTAGTGTGGGGTTGTAGTCTGTTACAATGTAAAAATGATCTGTAGCCCGAGTATACAGTGTAGCATGCTAAAATCTGAGTATGCCATGGTATCCAAATTGAGCTATATTCAAATTATCCTCAGTGTTGTCTTCCATGTGTATTTCAAAATGTCTTGCAATTCACTTTTTAAAATCAATCATAGCATAAGAATGATCATGACCTAGAACTTAAACCATTTTAAGAATAGTTTCCAAATTGCCAATGCAGCCCTCTGATGCAGCTGTCACATGTTGTCTTGCCTTGTAAGACTGCCTTTCTCTCACCAGGTGAAAAGCAGGCAGCTACACATGTAAGTCTGGATCAGGAGTATGACTCGGAGTCATCACAGCAGTGGAAGGAACTCGAGGAGCAGGTTGTGTCTGTGATAAATAAAGGAACAATACCTCCAAACTTTCAACCAACGCAGTTCTGTTTAAATCGCCACTCAGATAACTCCAAATTTCCGCTTGCTGTGATAGAAGGTAAAATTAAGATTTTTACACTTGGGAAATAAACTGAGTTAGATAAATTTGTATAATATTTCCTCTCTTATAGATTTGAACTAACATTCTTGTGCAAGTTGTTTGTAAGTGAATACTCTGAGATAGATGAGCTTTCATATTGTGATGCTTAAAGCCTGTTATTATTTTCTTGCACTTTTTTTGATAGAACCAATAACTGTAGAAGTGTCCTTCCGAAACCCTCTGAAAGTTCCACTTCTTTTGACTGACCTTTCATTGCTGTGGAAGTTTCAACCTAAAGACTTCAGTGCAAAGCAGGATGGAGAAACAAAAGAGCGGGTAAGGAAAACTTCATCCTTTTCCAACTCAAACAGCTACAGGTATGGAGTATATGTTAAGTATTCAAAATTCTGTAGTCTGAAAAGACTTAAGCGTAAACATTAAACATGAAGGTTGAAGTGTAAACTGAGAAAAAAGGCAAGAAAAAAGTAGCTATTGAAACTCTTCTTACATTAGTTAGATTTTCCTAAATTTGTAGGGCACAAAGGAACCAAGTCAACAGACATAATGCAATGTGTATTGTAAAGTTGAATGCAAAACAAAATACTTCCAAGATTACATTGTATGTGTCCTACATCTATTTTGAGTCACAGTAGCCTTGACCAGCAAATATGACAAATAAGAATGTCAGTAGGTAGATTACCAAATACCTTTTTCTTGTTTGAGCTACTCTAAATAGCGAAATGTGTGTTCTGAAAAACTGTGCTTTTATAACATAGGAACATCTTGTATCTTGGTTAAAAGAAAAATGAAAATTTATTGTATTAAATGTTTTGAATACTTCAGATGAGTATTGTACTGTTTAATGCTTCAGCTAATGCTGTCATAACCTCTGATGGCTTGTTCCCATGTCCATGTTTTAAAGGTTTTAGTGTATTCTAATACTGAATATTACAGTAAATTCCTAAATAATTTGTTTTCCTGTCCAAAAGCATTTGGAACATAGTGATCTCTAAAGGTGCTGTAATTATTTGCCAGAGTTGTAAATGTGGGTTCATGTAACTCTCAGGGCTTCCCACACACTTTACCTTCTGCTCTGATCTCAACTGCTTCTTTAATGGTGTGGTAAATACTTCTGTGAATGTCAGTGAAATTGACTGGGAATGGTTCCAATTTATAGTGCTAAATCTTAAATTTCTCTTAAATAAATGTTTACTGAGCTCTCAAGCTGCTTTTTTAATTCAGAAATTCTGAGAAGCTGGGCATGTAGCACTTGCTTGTCCTAACCATCTGCAGTTTGAAATTTGTATGCTTTTGCCCTTTGAACACTCCAGTAAAGGTATTGGAAATATTATTTATGGCACTTTTTCTGCTTAGGAGTAGTAGTATCTAAAGAGCTGTTTCTTCTTTTCAGGGTATGTGTGATGAAGATATGGTAGGAACTGAAGCAATAGCAGAATTTTTAATTAATAGTGAGGAGACAAAAGTGGTGAGTACTACACTTCGTTTTAAAAACAGGCTTTTCAGTGTTGAACTTCAGTGTGCATTTCAGACTTGTTATGATCTGAACTTAATGCTAAACTTAGAGAAGGCATGATGAATCAGAAGTTCTAGTACCTCATATATCTTATCACTGTGTATAAATGTGACAGGACCAGAGGCAATGGACACAAGAGGCTCCACCTGAACATCAGGAAACATTTATTTATAACTTTATTTGTAACACTTTCTTATTTTGTAACTGTGGTGGTGTTTGAGCACTTGGCGCAGGCTGCCCAGAGAGACTCTGGAGTTTCAGTCTTTGGAGATATTAAGAGCCATTTGGATGTGGTCCTGGGCAGCTGGCTCTAGATGGCCCTGCTTGAGCAGGCAAGATGGACAAGATGACCTCCAGAGATCCATTCCAACTTCAGCCATTCTGTGATTCTGCCCCTGTTAATCATAGTAAAAGTTAACTTTTAGGATTCTTTCCTAATGAGTGTTTCTCAGCTGTGAACTGATTTATTAAATTCTGCATCTGTGAAATTTTGAATCTAGTAAGTGATCTGTATTTACTGTGCGGTTATATCTGACACACCTATAAAAGTAAGTGTAGCTATGAGTGTTTAGCAATTGGACATTTAAATGTAATAATACTTCTTCCTAGTAGCAACAACAACAAAAATTTAACATATCTCCACAGGCAAGACTAAAGCTCTTTCCCCATCAAACAGGGGAGCTACATATTCTGGGCGTCGTTTATAATCTTGGCACTGTTCAAGGTGCTGTGTCATTAGATGGGATAGATCCTTCTATTGGATTACAGACAGGTAAGTGTATTATTACCTTAAATTGTGTGTTTCTGGAAGGAGGAGACATGGCTTCTGTAGAGTAGAACTAAATTCTAGTGTTTAGTGTTTGACTACCATGATGCAAGGCCTTCCATCAGGTAGGGATGTAGAAACATGAGAAACAACTGAAATGGGAAAAGCAAACTGGTTTTTGTAGGAGTCCCATGAGGAAGGATGTCGGGCTCATACTTTATTGCTCCTTTTAAATCTGTTGAAGTTTTGAAACTGGTAAAAAAATCAAAATGTGAATATTCTATCAATGCCATGTTGAATCTATAACAACTTTCATTGACTCTCTTGCCATTAATTTTTCTTCTGCATCTTTTTGCTTTGTTAACTTTCAACTTTTGTCTGATTGTTGCCCTGAAGTTCTTTTCATAGATTCCCACATTTAAATTTAGCTGATATACTTTTTTGTTGTAGCGTCTTGAATTCTCTTTCCTTTATATTAATATTATAAATGGCCAATTAATTGGATGCTGCTTGATCTGTTTTGTTGCATCATTCATCTGAAACTGTCTCACATGGAAAAGTTAGTTGTTAGATGAAATGGAGATTAAAACATGTGAAAATATCTGAAAGAAATAGAAGCTTGTTTATCTAGAGGCTGGAAACCTTTTGAATGAAAACCATTTGGAGAGTGGTGGCTGTCTTTAAAGGAAATAATCACTTAACTAAGTTTTCCAGCCTGGCAGAAGTTGGGAAAAAGAATAAATGCATCAACTTCATGCACTATGTCTGCTGCTCCCCTTCCAGTTGTAGTCAAACTGTTGAAGGGCAGAATAAGTCTATAACGATGGATAACTGGCTGTTGGAACTTGGGCAAGCTATGTGTTGTGTGGCTGTAAACTTTGACTAGTTTGTTGGTGATGCTGCTTAATCAGTGAACACTCCATGTGCCCAATAACAAAAATCAGAATGACTTCAAAGATTGGATTGGGAGCTTTGGGTCATTTCATAGAGACAAAGTTAGGAATTTTAAAAACCCAACTTAACAAATGTTATAAAAATTATTTCAGGAAAGTTTGTTTCCAATGGGTTATCTGTACGAGGACGACAAGATTTAGAAATCCAAGGACCTCGACTTAATAACACAAAAGAGGAAAAAACATCGATTAAGTATGGACCCGATCGGCGTTTAGATCCCATTATTACAGAAGAAATGCCTTTGTTGGAGGTATGTAGCTACTTATATTGGCAGTTTTGAGAAAATAGTGGAATGCAGAGTTTATAAATGCAATTCTAACAGCGAAGGTTTGGATTTTGTTAATGCCTAAATCATTCCAAGTGATTTCTGATCTGTCAGTGACAAACCTGTGTGGGTTTTTTTCAACTGAAACTTGAAGCCTCAAAATTAATATCCTTCTGAAACTGCTATATTCCGTGTAGAATTTTGGTTGGCAACAGCTTTGGTAGTCAGATTTTAAGGTGAAGGGGGAACAGGCAAAGAAGCATTTTTCTGTTTACATGCCATTCATCTAGAGTAGTTATTCCAGTTGGTTAATTAAAACACAGTGCTTTTCCCTACTAGGGGTATTTAAATGGTCTGGCTAACTGGTCAATGACAGTGCCCTGCAGAGTGTGGTATTTCAGCTAGAAGGCACTACAGTAATCATCCAGTCCAGCTGCCTCACCAAGCTACAGGATGTTAATGGCTTTGTCCAAACACCTTTTGAATGAGGCTTGGGGCATTGGCCAGCTATCCAGGAAGCCTCTTCCATTGTTTGATCACCCTCTCCATACAGAAATACATTTAAATGTTCAGTCTAGACCTCCCCGGTGCAGCTTTGAGCCATTCCCACATGTGCAGTCACTGGATTTCAGGGAGAAGAGATATGCGCCTCCATCTCCACTTCCCCTCCTCAGGAAACTCTAGGCAGCAGTATAGTTTGGATACATTAATGGCTGTTTTCATGGGCACTCCTAACTTGGCTCAGTGTTCAGGTTTTTATTTTCTCCTTTTCTTTCCCCCATACAGGTATTTTTTATAAATTTTCCTACAGGGCTTCTCTGTGGAGAAATCAGGAAAGCATATGTAGAATTTGTGAACGTAAGCAAGTGTCCTCTTACTGCACTGAAGGTCGTGTCCAAGCATCCAGAATTTTTCACTTTTGGTGGAAATACTGCTGTTCTAACGCCACTAAGTCCTTCAGCCTCTGAGAACTGTAGTGCTTACAAGACTGTTGTGACAGATCCTACCTCTGTGCGAACAGCACTGCTGTCTTCAGCCTCTTCTGCAGACTTTGGGGTTGGCACAGGAGGTTCACCTGAAGTAATACAGGTTCCACTTCCTGATGCTGTTCTTCTTCCTGGGGCTTCAGTGCAGCTGCCAATGTGGTTACGGGGACCAGATGAAGAAGGGGTTCATGAAATTAACTTCTTGTTTTACTATGAAAGTATTAAAAAGCACTCAAAAATGTGGTAAGTTTTTCTGATCTACCTTTTCTGTAATACTTTAGACACATTATAAACATTTTAATGGTAAAAGTGAATGTTATTGAATTTCTCTCAGTCATTGTGATGATGTGAAAATGGCCTATTATCTGCTATTCAAAGCAATATTTTTTCTACTATATGATCTAATTTCCATATGAAATTGTGTAGCCCTCACTGCTTTTATTGAAGTAGTAAATATTAAATTACTACATAATTTAATAAAAGGGTTAATGAGCATTCCGTTAATACAAACTTTCTTCCTATTTAGTTCCTCTGGAACGTCTTTCTGAGGCATGGGGTGAAAAACTATAACCTAATTTATTTTTACATTTTATAAAACAAAATCTTGTCTACCTTGAAGAAAGGATTTTATTCTTAGTTAATATTTGATTAGTAATTATATTGTGTTTAAAGTTTTTCTCTTGGGGGGCTTAAATACCAAGTTTGACTTGCATGCTGTTGTATAGTTCTTTTTTGGACCATCTTGGGAGAGTGCACAGTCAAGTTTGACACCACAAACTAAAAAAAACTCGAAGAAATTCATTCACCACTTCCTGTGGACAGGCAGGTTTCCAGGAAAGGAGGGCTCTATCATGTGTAATGATTACTTGGGAAGACGCGTCATCAGGCCCTGCTTTCTCCTTCTCCCTCGTTCTATTGCTGAGCATGACACCATATGGTATGGAATATCCCTTTGGTCAGTTGTGGGTCAGCTGTCCCAGTATGTCCCTTCCCACCTTTTTGTGCAACCCCAGCCTGCAAGCTGGTGGGGTGAGGAGCAGATACTGTCTTGATGCTGTGCAAGCCCTGCTCAGCAATAACAAAAAATTCCTATTTTAGAGCTATTTCTAGCACAAATCCTAAATGTGGCCACTTACCAGCTACTGTGAAGAAAATTAACTATCCCAAACTAAACCTTGACACTTGGTGTCTGTACCAGGGTTACTTCAGATAAGCTCTAGTAACATGGACTGAATGTATTCTTGTGGCTGAAGCTTGTTTTCCAGGCTAATTCTGAGAGAGTAGCAAAGTTCATATGCTGTGAGACTGGTTTGTGGTGTAAACCAAAGCGGGGTAAATTGAAGATGGTTGAGAGAGTGGATCAATAGCATATTCTCAAAACTGAAGTCATGCAAATGCACCCTTGGTTTAGATTTTTCTGCAGCTTCTGAAATACCCAAGTTAGCATTTCATTTGGCTTCAGGCTAGTCTGTAGGAACAGGGAATTCATCCCCTTACCACTCATAGTATTCAGAAATGGAAGTGTTTGAGAGATAGAAGAGGGTTGTTTGGGGAGTGTACTTGTTCCCTACTGTCCTGAAGTTTTGAGGGAAACTTAAGCAAAGCAAAATGCTCTGGGTTTATCAGTGCTATTTGTAGACTGAGCATAGCTTCTAAGTGTTCAAAAAATTATTTAATTTGTGCCACTTGAAAGCTGTGCAGGCATCTGTATATCTCAATATTAACTGCAAAACTTCTAAGTTTCTGTAATTGTGACACTATGAAGCAGAGTTTAAGAAGCCACTGATTTTCCCTCCCAAAAACAAGTGTCACATGATGTTTCAACATACTTAGTAGGTAATGCATATCAAATTTTTACATGCCTCTAAAATGTTTCCACGTGTAAATTATAGTAACTAAAAGCTTCCATGTAGGAAAAGCTCATGTGTTTTGATGGTCTAAGAACGGAATTCTACTCATCTTTAAAAAAACAGGAAGATAACTTTCACAAAGGGTGTGCTGTCCTGGACATTGAGCATGCCTGGAAAAAGGCAGAGTACCATTTGTTTGGTTCTCTTTTTTTTTATTCCCTTTTCAGGAGAATTTACTGAATGCAGTGGTATTCTAAGTGCTTTCCAATAAATATTTATGGCAAGAGATGTGATTAAGTAGTGATCTATGTATGGCTTATTTACTCAAAAACTATTTTCTAAAGCATTTGGTGGCATCAGATAGCTTATTGATATCCATGTGCCAATACATGTCTATTTGCTTTCACTCTGTCAGTTGTCTTCCATCTGAAACATTTTTGATGTATTTTTTGTCACTGTAATGCCTGAACCTTTTTCTCCAGTATTTCGCACTGGCTAAGAAACTTTGTGTTTAAAGGGGACCTACCCATGCAGCAACATGGTTAAAAATAATGTAGTATTGATAGGGTATCTTCTGTGAAAAGTGTATCTTTGGTGGTTGAAACAAATAAGTTGTCTAATGGCCTTAATATTGACAAAAATAAAACCTAAATGTCTTGATGTCATGTTCTGGGCAGTCCTGGTTGTTCAGAATGTTGTCTTTTTTTCCCCTCTTCCCTTCTCTCTTCCCCCTTCCTTCCTTTCCTAGTCACAGAGTATTAAGGCACACTGCAGTTATTTGTACCAGCCGGTCTCTGCACATTCGGGCTACTGTCTGCAGAAGTAATGCACTTGGGGATGAAGAAGGCAGAGGGGACAACATGTTGCTGTTTGTGGATGTAGAAAATATCAATACTGTAAGTTCTTATTTTTATTAATAATAATACTTTTCTGTAGCTCAGCAGATGTGAGTTACCACAGGAACCAAGACTCAAGTAAAAAGGTTTTTCTATAGTAACTTTGCAAACACTAAATAAACCTTGCATATGTGATCATTCCGCTTATTGTTGGAAAGAATATTAATGTTAAGTTATATCTCAACTCTTTGGAAGTCTCCTATACTAATCAAATTCCAGGACTATAGTTCAGAGTGTTTTTTAGGAAGATTTATTCCAAACTGATGAATGTTCTTGATTGCAGCTTTCAAGATTCTCATTCAGACCTATGTATGCTTCCTGCAATCTTTCAGTGAAAACACTGGTAGAATTAGTGGTAATGTCAAAGTCAGAATTTAAGCTCCAATTTGAAGGAAGTTTCTGTGTTTACATTTATCACCAAACTAAAGACATTTTTGGTAGTATAATCCAAATACAGTGTGATCTATTGACTTAGTAAAGCAGATGAAAACACTCAGTTTTTCTTACTGTGCTAATTTAAATTTACTTGTTTTTTTGGTAAAGCTGCTCCCACTTTTTCAATCACAAAGCAAGATAATTTAATCATCTATTCATAGAATTAATAGATGCTTAGTTAGTAATGGAACCACTGAGCTGATTTGCCATTTTCTTTTAAAGGTGTGTATGCTCTGTTTTTATTTCAGTTACTGAAGTGAATATTGTCCACTTCTTAAGGAGGGACGAGTGTTTTTATGAAGTACTTACCAAGTTAACAGTGTGTAGCTTAGTTTTCCACTACCAC
Organism: Lichenostomus cassidix; assembly: GCF_008360975.1. Lineage (NCBI taxonomy): Eukaryota > Metazoa > Chordata > Aves > Passeriformes > Meliphagidae > Lichenostomus > Lichenostomus cassidix. The sequence continues at coordinate 108,312,672 of NC_139482.1, read as the reverse complement.
CTCACTCTTTTACAAGAAAGGAAGCCAACTCTGAAAGCTATTTTTTATTGTGTGTGTATATGTGTAAAACCAAATTAAATATATCTTCAATTTTTAGGATTTATGACCTAACAATGCTCCTAAAGTAATCCTAGAAACTAAGTAGCCTTGTGGACAGTGTTCTGCATTGGAGTTGAAAAGCCTAGTTTTTGTTAAAGTCATTCTTCATCTAAAATACTAGCTTGTGGGTCTTTTTCTGGGTGATCCTTATTTCTTCTTTGTGTGGCTTTGTTTACTGGAATTGGAAGTTGCTGTGATCTGGAACTGTTGCTTTGCTTTACAGTGGGTCTGAAATTTCTCCTTGTCTCTAAGTACTGAATGTTATGAATGGTGTGAATAATGTGTTATGAATGGTGTGAATAATGAGTTAAATTAAGATTCTAACAGTGCCACCTTTCAGTGTACACTTACTGTGCAATGTAGCACATCACAATTGTGATTGGTTTTCTTTGATGTAACTTTTGTCTCTTCTTTAGAGTGAGACGGGTGTTAAGGAATTCCATATAGTGCAAGTTTCAAGCAATAGCAAGCACTGGAAGCTTCAAAAATCTGTTAACATCTCTGGAGACAAAGGTGTGTATCTTTATCACCAAAGTGATGGCAAGTCTCGTTTCTGCCTAATAAAAACTTTAAAAGAATCTTATAAGGAGCTGCATTTGGCTTTCAGAATAATTAGTTTCCAAAACCTTTGTCTATTTCAAGCATACGAAAGCCCTTCTTTTGTTTGTGTTTCAATAAATGTATATTTACAGGTAAGTTATTTTAAAAACCAGGTTAATTTACAGGTAAATTATTACTGTGATGTAGAGAAATCCATATCTGGGGTGGCTGATAACTTTCCTCACCAGAAATATGGTTGTGTTGTGTGCAGTTGCTATTCCTGATTAGCTGTGCTTGTTGGGTGTCGTCAGTGTGGTTCCTGTTTGTGAATGTTCAAGACCGACTTTTGTCTAGGGAGACTCTGATTATGCTTAGAGTGAAAAAAAATGTCTTGAAACTTTTTTCTTTCAGATACTAAACTCGCTAGCAGAGAGAGAGCAAAGTTATGTTTTAAAGCAGTGAGATGCAAAAACTCAGAAGGTAGGTGCTTTCCTGAATGTAGTAACTTTTTGAAAAGAATACTCTTTGGATACTGTGTGCTGAAGTTGTGGCTTCTCATGACGCTAAAACAGTGCTTTCTCTTTTTATCCCTTAGAAAATTACACATTTGCAGATATTGTCTTTGGAAATGAACAGGTAGGTGGATGGTTACAACGGCATATTTTGTCTTGTGCAAGGTGTCCCTGTCATGTGAAAGGACAAAGAGGTGATAAGGTAACATAGGCTAGCGTATAGTCAAGAATTTTAGGATCTGAGCTCCACAGCTGAACTACTTTGGGATCACATTGCAATACCAGCTTTTTTTATGAATGCTTTTTCTTCCTTTTCAGCTCTTCAGAGTAGTTATTTTAATTAAGTTGATAGTTATTTTAAATAAGTTAAATAAGATACTAAATATTTTAAATATCCTAGCTCATTAGTTTTCTCATAGAGGTCTGTAGGTATCAAATTCTTGTTCCTTATTTTATTTTTACTAAGAGAAGTTAAAAATTATAAAATTACAGCTTATTTTAAAAACTGGGAAACTAATGGATGTCAGTACCAGAATTTCAAAACTACTATGGTACGTTGCAGTCAGTTCAAGGAGTCTGATTTTTCTAGAAGTTTAGGATTCTACACTACCATGCTCTTCTAATCTTTTTTAAACATACAGGTATTGGATAATCCTTTTAGCAAATTATCTTAGTACAGCAAATGCTTTTCTAAAATCTAAGCAAAGTAGGCCACTTCCATCGGATCAAAAATCTGCATAGTGGATTTAGTTAGTTGGATGTCAGATTGCTTATTTTATGCTGAGTGTGCAGTTTTCCTATATGTGCTCAGTTTTTAAAGGCCAAAGAAAACTTACTCACTGCCATTTCATCTCATAGTCATATAAATTGAAGTTAGGACTAAAAATCTGAGGTAGATGATCCCTCTTGACATTTTTGAAGTTGCAGTCTGAGCTGTTGGAACTTCAGCTTTCCTAGAGAACATTTTATTACAGTGGGGGAAAAGGGGTTCCCTCCCTTCTGGATAGTTACTCCTAAAAAGCAGGTTGTCTTCCTGGGTGTCAGCATTCTGCTAGTGCAATAATCAGCAACTCTGCAATGGCATAGTCTGGAAAATTTGGCATTTTTGAAAGGGAGGTGTTGGGAAGCTAAAGTTGCTTGGTTATCCTGTTGTCTCCAACAGGAGACAAGTATCAGTTAAAAACCAGTTTCCTTACCATGTGTTGGTTTCTTTTGGTATTGGAAGGGCTTGGCACAAATGATTGACAAACAGCACCACACTTCTGTTTGTGCACCGGGATATGCTATTGCTAGCAGAGTGTATCTTTCCAACTTTGACAAATCTAGCTAACCTGAGGAAAATATTGATCAACAGAAATGAGTTGCATGTGACTTAGTTGGATGCTTCAGCTCTCTCTACTAGACTTGGTATATCCCAGCAGCCTGCTTGGTGATAATAAAAGCCCCTATTTCCAAGTTTTTTATTTGTAGTTTTAAAGTAGCAAGTTATAGCTCTGTTTCCCTATGTTGTCTTAGAGAGCCCTTTATGTAAGGCTGATCTCTAACAGGTCAGGCACTGACACCAAGGTGTCTGTCATCCTGTAGGCATGCAAAGGGAAGCAAAGTGGGATAATGGAACTGAAATGCTACAGTGATCAGCTCTGTTAGAGCTACTTGTGTCAGCTTGCATCCTGTTCTGAACACTTTCTTCCTTTTTTTTTTTTCTTGTAGATCATAAGTTCAGCCAGTCCTTGTGCAGACTTCTTTTTCCAAAGCTTATCCTCTGAATTTAAAAGTACACATGTGCAGTCTCATACTCATGCATCTCAAAGGGCAGTGAAACAATCGTTTGATGAAACAGTTAGATTGATACAAAGATGCAGTGAAGTCGATTTGAACATTGTGGTACTGTGGAAGGTATGTATGGTTGTGGCCTTTGCGGTAATTTGGACATGAAACATTACTGTTAGGAAATAATTTAATATGGCATCCTGAACTTCAGGCATATGCATATGAAATTTATGGGTGATTTTTTTTTTTTTTCTGAAAACAGTCAAATTAACTCTAATGATGCAAGAAGCAAAGATAGTCTTCGTATCTATTACTGTAATAAATGTCCTTAAATGGTTTACATTACTCAGGATGCACCCAGTTCTTCTAAGTTTTCTTTTAAAAGAGAAAATTATGAAATCTTAAACTAAGAGGTTTGTTAATACTTGCTCTTATAGAACTGTAAGGGTGGCCCACTCTGCTTTGAAGAAGAGAGTCTCGTTTCCCGGGATGCAGATATTAAGCATTGGCATAAATATGTCATGCTAGCCTCTAAGTTTTGATCATTACAGCATGTTCCACTTAAGGGGCAGTCAGTAATTCTGTGTTATGAATCTTGTGATACTTTCTGGTCTGCAAATGTCCTTGTACTATGTTCTGTAGGCATATGTTGTGGAAGACAACAAGCAGCTTATTTTGGAGGGCCAGCATCATGTTGCCCTTAACACAGTTGGGAAGGAGGCCGTTTCATTTCCTCAGAAGCAGGTAATCTACTGTGAAGTTTTCCTTTACAATTGCTCTTTCTCTAAATGGACTTAATGAATTCTCTTGTATGTAAGTGGAAGCTTTTGTAAAATCTTAACATCAGATACATGTTATTGCTAAATAATTAATATTGACTGACTTCAGGTTTGCTTAGTTGTCTGTATTGAAATAGCCAGGCTGAGTTGAAACATGAGAAGAGCAATATGCAGGTAAGTATATTGATGAGCAGTTGTTGGAGTAAACTGTTCTGTAGCATTTCTGGGTGGAACCTGAAACTTTTTAATGAACCTGAGGTAATGATTATTTCATAGCAAAATTAATAGTAAAATGGTGATATTTACAGTTGTTTTGCTTCATGAAAGAAAACAGCATCTATAAGAAACTGGTGGCTGTCTTCTGATACATGAATCGGTAACAGCTGTGGAAGTTACAGATAAGGTTCTGTAAAAGCATCTGTACTAGATTCAGTTTACATGGTTGAAGAAGATTAATGTGCAGAATAAGAGAGAAAGTCTTGCACATGTTTAGTCTTCTGCTGAGCAGCACATTACTGTTCCTTCTTGTTTTGTAGCCATTCTTCTTATGTTTTTACCAACATTGCAAACATAATATGTAGCTTTTAGTGACCTCTTACTTAAAGTTGCAGCAAAGAGTACTACTTATTAATTTAGTCAAGAAAACAATGCAAGACAAATGTCTTCCTATAAATACCATTCTATAATGCAAGTAGTGAATTACTCTGAACCTGTGCATTTGGCTTTGGTTCATAAGCCTTTAAGTGTTTGTACATCGCTAAGATAATTTTTTCTATTTAATTCTTTGTGCTATGAAATAAATGGGATTTGCATACATGGGCTCTAGCTATGCTGAGTAGTACAAGAGGCTGTATTAGTCTTACGACAATTGCCCCCTCAGGTATTACTTTTCTTGTCTTAATGTGTAGTAGAACAGTAGATCACACTGTAGACATCTAAGTTTAGGAGAGAAAATACCGTGAACTTCTGATTCTCACAAATGGATAGGAAGAGAAAATAGAAATGAATCACATCTGCATCCTAAAATAAACAAATGACTGAATGTACTATGGGTAGAAATTTGCATTTGTTGTTGACTGGAACTCCGTCTGTATCACATGCAATTTCAAACTAAAGAAAGTAATCCTGCCAGCAATAAGGAGCATCCGTATGTACCCTCCTTTTTTTTTTTTTTTTTGAGTAATGTATGCTACTATATTAGCATTCTCTAAAATCTGTTTCTGAACAGGTTTTATTACAATTATCTTCCTATAGATTCTACATTGATTATTGTATTCACTTCCTTCAGCATGAGGAGCATACTTCCTTTGAAGCATTCTGTACATTGGTTGGAAGCAAAAAAGCATCTGCATTATCATGCAGTTGAAATCTGGTATAAGTAGTTGGTGGTTAGGTTTTTTTTTAATCAACATGTAAATTCTGTGTCTTCATGATAACCAAAGCCCAGAGTTAGCATGAATTTTAAGAACCTGTGATTTCAGGACTGCTAAGAATTGAGAAATTGCCTATTCTTGTGTACTGCTTTTTTTAATTGGCTCTTGATACTGTGAGGAGAGCAGATATACTGCCCTGAGGTAGAAGGTGAGGTATAACAATTAATTTGAGATTTTGCAGCAGTTTACTTCATTCAGTCCGCATTTCAGAATTAAAATAATCACCAAAATAAAATTAAATGAGGTTAGATAGGAAAGTTAATATACTTAGGCTCTTCAGAATTGGATATTGTTTTTCAATTATCTTGCTTTTGCATTAAAGTAACACAAGCAGTAAAAAGCTGGAGAGGACTGGTGGTAGAAAATCCCAAATCCAAATTTTACTTCTGGCTTAATATTTTCAGTATATAGTTTTATCTTGTAAGCCTGTATTTATTCTCTTAAGTCATGAGCAGGATTGGAAGGTCTAGACTGTTCTTGATTTGCCTTGTGCTGACAGTATTGAAGTTGTTTTCTGAGGACTTGACAGCAGAGGGAGATGGAGGAGCATGCTTTTTACCAGCACATTCGGGTTACCAGTTCATAAATGATAGAGGCCTGCTCTGATCTCGGGGAAAAAAAAATAATTGCAGATTCTGAACAGGGTGTCACCTAGGATACAAGAGTCCACTCTGCATTTATTGCTGAGTTTTATTTGTTGCTCCTCCACAGTGACTTTCTTCTTAACTTAATTGCCTTCTGCTCCATACTGCTGTATCCAGCAAAGGAATTTTTGTGTAGCAGAAACAGAGACCTATCCCCAGCCAAGAGCAGTCTCTCAGTGGTCATGGAAGAAACACGAACAAAATCTCTCTCTGCACCGCCTTTATTGCTTTTAGTTCTCTGAGAAATGGCTCAAATCTTTGCTAAATTAATCAGATAACTCTGTTGAACAAATTGAGATCACTTACTTTATCTTTTGGTCAAATTCTCTGTACTGGTTGGCTTCTGCTGTGTGGTCAGTTATAGTGTATCTCAGATTAACTCTTTGCCAGCTTCTAAAGATGTAGTTTTGGATTTACACAAGCTTCTTCTACTTCAGGGAAACAAAGCTGCAGTAAAGCACTGTAGTAAATAGAGGAGACTGATATTCTTTGGCACTGTTATGTTTGTTGTTCCAGCAATTGCTGGTAGATTGGGTTAACTGATAAAAAGTCATCCTAATTATGTAAGATGTTAGGCTGCTGACTGAGCCACAGTGATGGGTGGTTATTTCTGCCTGGTTCCTTGTGCGACATTTAATGCACGACAGGGATGTGGAACAGACAGCAGGGTGCAAGTATTCCTGTATTGCAGTAGCATAACTTACTGTAGTACAAAATCAAGATAAAACCTCTGGATACAATGGGGTGTGGTTAAAGGCTAAAACGTTTTTTCTGGGCAAAATTTCTGTATGTACCCATGTATTAAAAACGTAAATAATGATAGAATTCTGTGCAAGTTCGTGATGCTCAAATGCATGTGCCACCTTTTCCCATGTTTGTTCAAAATAAAATTATGAATTCTAATATTTTTTCATTCCAACCACTACAGTAAATATGACTTTAAAACTGATTTGTGTCACTGAATACAGATTGGTGGTGGTATTTGCACTGCAGGGTTTTTTTGTATAACAAGTATCACCACTTTTGAGCATAGGCTACTGGATACAGTAGACTTGCCAGGAGATGTGATGAGCTACGTACACCTTTGTGTTCCAGAAGTTTGGAGTCATAACATGTAGTATGCTGAAGGAACATTCACGGAATATTGATTTTGTTAGTGTTTAGTTGTTTCATACAGTAATCTCTAGATAATATGCAAAGCGTTTATCTTCTTATCCTTCCTCTCATTTGCATTTTTGAGAAAATGTCCTTTGGCTAAAGGTAGGGGAAGAATGCTAAATATAGTTTGTTGCCTTGAATCTGAAACACTGAAGGTGCCACAAAGTGATATGTTAATTGTTGCAGGCAACAATATATGAAGAAAAAAAAATCACATCAAGGTCTAAGTAAAGTGAATAGCTTTGAATGGATCCATTTCAGTCCAAGTAATAAAAGCCTCACCTGTAAAATCAGCTGAGTATTTGTAAAACATGGCTGATTTTTTTGACAATGATACTGCTATAGGTTCTGTCTTTCTTCTAAAACATGCTTTTTGGTAGTTAATCAGGTAGTTTTAACTGAAGATCAGCATAAGATTGTATCTGAAATGCAGTTATTCTGTCTCTTCTTGATCTCTCTGACTTAAATTAGTGAAGGGACAAACTTAAATGCATTAAACATCCAGTCACAGTCAGGGCTGTTGATTAATATTATTTCCTACTGCACTCTTCCCTGGTTTTGTAATCTGGTGAATTCAATCCAAAAGATTCCAAAGGCAAAGTGCAGTGTAATATGGTTGGAAGGAAGTAATAGTGTGATACCTAGGGCATTTGCCATACTTCTGGTTTGCAAAGACTTCACACTGATGGAAGGTGAGAAGCAGCCTAGAGGTTTGTCATTTGAATGTTGGCATGTTGGGAGTAGCATCCATCTTTTCCAGATGTGCTTCAGGACTGCACATCATGCACATGTTCTTCTGGGCTGCACATTTAGTCCTGTGAATTAGACCAGTGCTAGCCCAAAGTAAAATCTATAAAATCATCCAGGATGGATGCAGGCTTTTTGGCAGTATTTCACTTCAGAGAGAATAATTTTTGGTAACACCGCTTCTTAAAAAATGTGCAGCTTAGTGAATCAGCAACCGTTTCGTTGGAAGCAGGAATTCTTGAAATGTAGGAGAATAGGATTTAAATAACTGTTTTTCCTAACTATTACTGGAAGTGACATCTTTTGCTAGTTCCAGATTTTTTTTACAGAATACGTGGGAAGAGATGCTTGCATAAAACACAGATTGTTGGAATGGATTTAAGACTTTCCTTAAACCGCCTTGGTAGGGAAAAAGCAAACTTCTTAAGAGTAAATTACATCAAGAGCTGAACATTTTTCACTGTGTTGTATCAATTAATGTATCAGATACAGTACCAATTTGGGAGGACCAGCTTACATTATTGTCATGAATTAAATATTCCCAATAGCTGCAGCATTTGATCTGCTGCTTTACCCATTATAGACCACAGAGCTGATGGTATTTGTTTTCAAATTTATTATTCTTGGTGTCAGTAAAATACTGTTCCTGGAGTTGTAATTTCTGTAGTTGAGAACTAGAATGAATGTAGATGAGTCACATGTTGAAGGAAGCAATTTAAAACTGAGGTTTTAAAGTTGAAGTTCTCAGATCTAAAATGGCAAAGGGAAAAAAAAGCACATCACTTAGATGTCTCACTCTCATTCTGTTCCTTTCATATATTCTGCTTTTACTTATGCTTAGCTTAACCAAAAGAGGAAACTCCTGAATTTTCTTCTGTGCTGTGCATATTGGTTCTTAATACTTGACAAAGCATGTCGTCAATAATCCTTTTGGCTATGTGTGACTTGTGGTTTATGGGGCAAATATGCTAATTTTCCATAAAACCTGAAAATCAAATTGCAGTGCTTACCTTTTCCTGGTGTGCTTAAGAGCACATTGATCCAGTTTTTAAGAATATTGTTTTTGAAGCTGAAAAGTTTTAAGTTGTGTAGTATTATGTATAAAAAGTCTTTTGAAGTGACTGTATGTTAGGATACCATCACTTCATCGATCTGATGGAAAAGGAAGAACTTTTGAATTTGAAAATGCAGTCTGAAATATTAAGGAGTGTATTATGGGTAGATGTCTATTTATCAAAAGATGCTTTGAACAGTTTAAATGTTGCCTTTTTAGCTTTTAGCGTAGTATAAGCGCCGGAGAGATCTGAAACCACTGTAAATAACTAAAATACAATTACAGAAGTCTATGTAGGGATGGTATATAACTATTTCAAAGTAGCAAGATACCAGACTCTGAATGTCTGGACTTTTTTGGTAACTACCAAATAAGTGACGATTTTGAGATTATTCTATTTGAAACAGTAAGCCTGTGTCTAGCTTTGAGTGTATTTGTTTGGAACTGGCCTTTTGTAAATGGTTTTGGGCAGCAAGAAGCTCTCTAAAAATTAAAAAAACTTTCCAAGCACCATTTGTGCAGTTTGTAGCTTTTGGAACATAACTGAGGGACCACTGCAGTTCTGGTGCTAATGCCTGTTGTGTATTTCTAGTCAAAACCCAGAAAGCTTAAAAATGCAGCTTAAAAATGAAATTTAGAACAATAACAAAAACACACTCTTCTTCCGATCTCTTGTTATGCATTCTCTTTCAGTCAAGCCTCTCTACCTCTACCAGTTTGTATGGACGAGACACTCAAATTACACCATAACTGGTTTTTGAAAGGGACGATCTTAAGCATTGATGTGGCCTTCTTGTATGCAGTTTATGCTGGCTACTGGATCTTGTGACACTTTTGGAGGCTTTGCAAAGAACCACACTGGGTTAACAAGCAGATTTTAGGTGTCAGAATTTCTTCTTTTGTTTTTTTTTTTTTTTTTTCTTTTTGAAGGCAATATTCCACTTGGGCTGATAATCTAGGAGTTCAGTGACAAAATATCACCTGTTTAGTTTTTGATTTTTCTTTTACTTTTTTTCTAAGTATAGGGCTGTTTCTGCTTGGTGTAAGTTCTTGAAGGGAGGGTACAGGTGCCAGGTAGGTATGGGCTTTTGGTTCGGTTTTTTATAAGCCCTGATCCAATTTCACAATCTCCAGAGTAAGGCAGGAGTTCAATGTGTCCTTAAAGTTAGTATTTATAAGCTGTCTCTATTAGCTGTCTCTAAGTATCTTCTTACTTAACATTTTGAAGTGCTTAATTCTTTCCTGAACCATGCGTTAGGTAAGAGAAGCACGGGCTAAATGGCATATCTTAGCCTTTGTTCTAGGTACACAATCACAAAAAGCCTAGAGTTTGAGCAGCTGAACCTGGAGAGATAGACATCTTTTCTGACTCTCTGTTGGTAAATTATTAATTTTACTGCTTTCCAGTCCTTCAACAGAGGTGTAATATTAGAACTAAAGGTTTGAAATATTAATGGAACTCTGCAGTTTCATCAGTAAATGTTCCTGCTGCATTTCGTGATGTTCTTGTCTGCTTGTAGAGGTAAATATTCGTATTTGTCTTTTGTAGGGTTTTAAAAAAATACTCGGGAATTCTGATTGGGAGGACTTGGAACAGGTAATTGATTCTAGGGCAAACTACAGTATGCAGAGTATTGCTGTGTGGTTGAAGGCAGCCTTGAAAATTGGTTGGACTGTTATTTGAGAGGAGAGAGCAATTTAAATGAAAACCTATAATCTCTGCTGTGTTTCATGCTGTCAAGTTTTGTTAGATGCCTGTACGGTAGGATGGAAACACCAAATTCATTCAACACTTAAAATACATTTTATTGTTACTATGGAATATCCTTTTTTCTTCTCAAATTACTTTTTGAGAAAACTACTATTCCTTTTGAAGGAAAGAATTGCAAGCCTGTTAAAACATTTGGTGTCTTCCTGGTGTTATCAGCATGGTGACTAAGGTGTTCATACATGTTTCAGAATGCTCAGTGTGTTTGATTTTTAGGTCAGGTTTCATTGTCTGTAGTGTTTCTTTTCAACTTAGAAGGTACAATCTATCACCTTTTCATTAAAAGTATTAATTTTTTTACCTTGTACCAACTTAAACCAACCCGGTGGCTTTTTAAAAATCTTGTTTCATGCATTTTTAGTAGGCAGTCACATTTACTGCTTCAAATTCTTTTTTTCTTTTAAGCATGGACTTTCTGCAGAATAGGTTCAAAAGAAAATACTAAAAGGCAACCCCTTTCTGAATAAATCCTGCTCACAAAACAGATTAGATCATGTTGGACAGAAATGCTGCACCAAATGCAGGCTGGTTGCAGCTTTCTGTATTACATAATTTCTTCTGCTTCAGAGACTCATTCCATCCAAAGGGTTAGAGGTAATCCCAAGCAGTGTGCCAGTGCTTGTCTTGGGCTTTCAGCTGGGGACAAAAGTGACTTTCACATCTGCAAGTGCTTGTTATGCAATTTTAAAGATACTCAGTTATTAAATCATTCTGTCAGCATTAACATGTTCCTCTAAATTTGTTTGCTGTACTTTGGATCTATTCTGGGAAACTTGTGCATTGGCTTTCTGATTTTGAACTTCCTAAGGCAGGTGATGAATTTTTTTGTTGTCAGGTACAGCTGCTGGGTAAGGAACAGTGTAAGTGCTGTCCCTTTTCCCTAGAAGCAAACCCAAACACTAACAAACCACTGCAATAGCGTGCTTTTGTGAAACTTGCAGAAATACGTGTTTTCACAAGCAACTTTGAAATCTGTCTCAAAAGAAGGTAATAGCTAAATGGTATCAGTTCCTCATCCAGCATGCTTAAATACAAACCATGTTGGAAAAAAATGGGAGCTTCGTGATGCTGCAGACTTGTTTCCCTTACAAGCTATAATTCATAATGGAAAATTATAACTTCTGTGGCTGGACTTTTTGTACTTTATGTTACTATTTTGAATGTTATTCTGAATTTGTTTCAGGAACTACCACAAACAGTTCTCTTAAAGTTTTTTCGGCCAGAAAACACACCGGTACCTGCAAGACCAACACCAGAGCAGCTTTCTAATCTTATTAAGACAAGTCTTCATTATCCAGAGTCTTTCAATCATTCTTTTCATCAAAAAAGGTTAGTGGAACATTACCTTTAGAAACTTTAGAAATAGTTTTAATTGGACATAAATCCTTTTGAGAGATGCTATGTGGGTTATAATATAAAAATCTCGTATGCAAGTGTGAAATCTTGTTCAGTTTTTAAACTCACTGCTTCAGAATTTTATAGGTAAAAGGGAAGTTCCATGTAAAAAAAAAAATGCGCTGTAATACCATAGCTCAGAGTTTTAATGTTAACAAGTAATGTTATCTAACTTAGTGAAGGAAAAACAGTCTGCTCCCTTTGTGTTTATTTTTGTTATCAGAGTAAACAGTGTGATTTCTTTGAGAAGCCAGACAGAAGGAAAGACTTACTTCTAGGTCAAAGGAACTGTTATGTCTACAGCATCTCACTTGCCGAGATTAGCTGCACACAGTGCTGACTTGTGTCAGAAGAAAAGGTGGTAACAGTTTAGATCACAGAGGCTTGTCTCCTGGAAGAATATCAGAATTAACCTCTGTCAGAAAGCCTGCTGCTAGAGTGAATTAGTTGGAGCCTGTAAAATCATTGTGTCTTTCAAAATTGGAGTGATATGAACAAAGCCCCCTGGCTTAGGTTCCAAATATTACATGAGTTGTACTTGAAATATGAAGGGTACCTGTTTAGGTTCGAGTTGTTTTATCAGAAAACTCTGCTGTGTTACAGTTCTTTATAACAGTTAATGTAAGTTGTGAAAAGAAAGGTATTTCTTTCTAGAATCTAACATTTAAATGTTTTATAAGGTGCCATGTTTTGAGGACACGTGCTTTTTTTTAAGCATGCATTATCCATGTAAGACATTCTCCTCTTATTGGTTATAGATGCTAATTGTTCTTTTGTTACAATTCAAATTTAGGATATTTAACCTGTTAAGCAATGACAAAGCATTCCAGTGACACAGATCGCTTACTGAATACACAGAGGTGTTTCAGCTGCAGTCGTTTGTGTTCCTGCCTGTCAGTATCTTGGGGTCTTTCTTGTTGCAGCATTATTTTAAGAAACAGTAATACTAATGGTGAACAAGCACAGTATCAATTAGCTGTATTGAAGATAAAAGCTTACATTAAATGCAGATGTGCATGTGCTGTCTGTTCTGTTTCGGAACTGTTCAGACTATAACTTAAGGCTCAATGCCAGCAATTCCTCTACAGGAGGCAGTGCAGAAGAAAAATATATGGTCAAAATGTGCCAAGCAGAAATTCAGAAAATATCATACTGGACCATGTTATCCCATTCTGAAATGTCTCTTGTCACACAAGCAGACTTCTTGTAAAAGTGAGGTGGTATTTATGCTTTTGCTGTCCTTTGTCAGCTGGATGAAGGGAGTTGCTAACTTCATGTGGCCCAAATGAGCCAATGCTGCTTGCCTTAATTGACACGTTTTATTTTAAGTAGTTCTAGTCAGTGTAAGTGATTATATTGCTACCTAGGCTGTCTTGACTCTGGCATAATTAACTGTGTATAAGCTCCACGTTACTGGAATTAATTTTAACTATTTAAGAGTATTATTAGGACTATCCAAAATAAGATTTTTTTTTTTCCTTTAATATGGAACTGTTTCTCTTTGCAGCCTCTGTCTGGTACCTGTCACTCTCCTGCTTTCCAATTGTTCCCAGGCTGTTGTAGATGTGATGATTGATTTGCGGCATAAACCAACAAGGTAGTGTGCACATGTTAATAAAACAATATTTTTAAGAACCCTTGCTACCTTGGGGAGTCCTGTAATATTTTAACTATATGGAATATCTAGAATAGGGTTTTTTCAACAGTGGCTTCTTTGAAAGAATGGAAGTCATGCTGTAGGTCTTCAGTCCCTACTTACTTTGCTAAGACAGGGGCTTTAATTGTGACTCTTGAATAGTTAAAACTCTGCAGATCTTTTCTAGAAAAGTGGAAATGCTTTTCAACTAGTGAAATAGGAGCTTCACAAACCTTTATTAAACATATGTTGTTGGGTTTTCACTTTTAAAATACTGAGTAATTTGTAGAAAACAACTTTCTCCTGCAATTTGGTTTAGTGTAAAATTTCATAGGACCTTCGATATTTTTAAGACTTCCTCTAGATTTAGCAGCTGATTCTTATGGCTGCCTTTTTGCTTATAACTGTTGTATTATGTGTGAAAATATTAGCATTGAGTAAGCGTTTATGAATTGCTTCTAAAAATTTTACTGAAATTTTTTTTGTGGGTTAGAGAATTCAGTACCATAATATATATACCGTTGTAATTCTGCCACTTCTGTTTAAACAAGGTAACTTTAACTCATGGGTCATGCAGGTGACAGCTCCCCTTCCTCACTTCTGTCCTCTTGGATATAATACTACCTGGTCTGTTTGCCACCAGGGAGGGGAGAAAGATTGTGAAGACTTTGAGGGGGGCTTAGTCATGGGGGAACATTGGCTTCTTGCCAACAGTCCATGGAGGCAAGTAAGATATTAAAAGCCCAGAGCCTAATACACAAGTTCAGAAATGGAAGACAGAAGATTTAAGTGTGGTTTACTTTCCAGGTGCAATTAGGAAGCCATTCACTGATCTGTTGGTTTTTAACAAGATGGTCATGTTTGGTTACATTGTGAGGCATGCCTTTGGGAGGATAGTGTACTCATGAGCCCTGAAACTTAAAAACAAGGAAAACCCCAACACACTCTCTCCCAATGTATTCATGCAATGTATCTAAAGCTGTGACTATCCTGTTGACTATTGTTGTTGCATCCAACAGTCTGATTTAACTCTAGATCATGGATTGGGCCTAAGAATGCCTTAAGTAGGAATTCCTTAAACTGTGATAGTTTGTTACTACATCTAGTGTTAGTGTTACATTCCAGTTATGTAGAAATCTGAGAATACACTGAATTCTTCATTTTACATGTATGTGTAATTGATGTTCTGTGTACAGTGTACAGTACATTAGGAACTACAGAAATGCTTTAAAGCTTTATAATGATTCATCTGTGCTGAGGGGAGAGCCAATCTAAGGTGTTAAAAGTGTGAGTCAGAGAACTTAAAAAGGTATTTGGGAAGACTCAGAGTTACACTGAGCTGATGGTCATAAGCATCCATAAATTTACCCAAGGGAATCCTAAGTACTCTGAGTCTGCACATGTTTGTGGGAACCCGTGTGCATGGATATGGATGCGGTAGGAAAGAAGACAGATACATGATTTTTTTTTTTTTTTTTAACCTGTATTTAGTATCTTGATAAAATGGTAAGTGCAGTTCCTTCTATAGCTATGCTAGCAGCTGTTAATCCTTGCAAAGTCTAGCTTGGCTTGCTAGAAAAACCTAAATCTCTTAAATATAAAGGAGGGTGTGCAGAACAAAGACAGCAGTATGCATTGGGGAAGTGAGTTAAGGGTAGTGATTGTAGGCAAGCAGTTAAAAAGACTTGGCAGCATCCAAGACGTCAGAAGAGAAATATGGCAGTGGGCAGTCATCCAGAGAGAGCCAGAATAGTAACATGAGTTCCCATCCCCTGACTTCTGAAAAGAAGATTTTAGAAAGTATGAATTGTTGTAAGGGCCTGGTGAGGGACACACAGCGCATTGTGAAATCTTGGGGAAAACTTGAGGTTAGAGGGAGTCCTGTAAATTGGTAATACATGCTTCAAGTGCAGAGAGTTAACATTTTAATTTTTTTTTCAGCTCCGAAGCACTAGAAATACATGGATCTTTTACATGGCTTGGGCAAACGCAGTACAAGCTTCAACTTAAAGGCCAGGAGGTCTATAGCTTGCAGCTCAAGGCTTGCTTTGTTCATACAGGTGTCTATAACCTTGGAACCCCCAGAGTATTTGCCAAGCTCGTGGACCAAGTTACTTTGTTTGAAACAAGTCAGCAGAACTCCATGCCTGCACTGATTATTATCAATAATATCTGACCACTTCCTGAAAAAAAAAAAAGCACTAAAAGACAAAATAAATGGATTCTTTTCTTACATTGCTGGTTGACATTTTGCTGCAGTTTTTTTGGAATAGCACCTCAAACATCTAACTTGTTACTAAAGATTGTGTAGAAAAGAAAATAGCAAAATATTCAGATGACTTGTCAATTTGTTTCTCAATGCAATGCACGTTGGACTGAAAATACGTTTATCCTTTTATAATGTATTTCTTCTCTGGTTATTAAGATACTCCTAACACAAAATACTCTAACTCCGGATCTGAACATACTTGTTTGTCCAATGCCCTGTCAAAAATGCAGCTTGACTGCTGTTACAACTTCCAGCATGGTGTGTTTAATATTTGTGGCTGTATTAGGATGTGGTTCAGGAAGAAAACCTCATTGGCTTTTTCCTGTCTGAAGCCATTATTCATGGTAAATCCCAACCTTACTGTGAAGTTCAGTAAGGCCTCTCAAATCCATTTCCGATTCTCAGTTCGTTAGTTCAAAATTTTGTTTTCATATTTATGGAAACTGGTGACTTTTCAAGGTTTACATAAAAGTCCACCTAGGGTGTTTAAAAAAATAATTTCTAGAACCAGTTTGAGTATTTTCTCATTCATCTCAAAACAGAATGCACTATTTCACAACCATGAGATTGTCAATTAAATTGTCACTTACTTTATTATGTAACTATAACAACTGATCTGTTTAAAAAAAATCTACTCAAGATTTTCAAGAAATGTATTATATTTATAACAAATGTACTGTAAATAGAATAAAGCATACACCATATTCACTGTATAGACTGGTTGCGTTTTTGCTTCTCTTTGTATACAGCTGTAGCAATCCACAGGTGCTGCTGTGATAGGACAGCACTGGTGTAAGAGTGCATCTACCTACTGATGCATTTTATTCTTTTTAGGTAAGGTTTCCAATTTTACTTGTATTTGGTACTACTGTATGACAGTCTCCAGGACTTTAGACTTCCTGAAAGTCTTGGAACCCAATCACAGCACATGACCTTTCATAGTCAAACTCGATAGGACTGTGGATCATGTTGATAAATCAATAGAATACTGAAATATTCTCTGAGTGTTGCTTCAGGGCTCAAGTTCTTATCTGCTGTTGTATAGCTCGAAAGAATTATCTAAAAGATTCTCAGCATTGTAGCCTTAAGCTATGTTATCATTGCTTTTTCTGTCTCACACCCATTTAGAGAAAGTCATTATTGATGCCATTCAGCTGTGCACTGTAGGGCACAATGTTCTAAGTCACAGTTGGTGTGTATTTTAAGATGGCGTGTCCAAAGCATATTATCAAGAAAATCATGTTTAGAAACTGGATGAAAAGAAGAAACACCCTGTAGAGGGAGCTAGGCTTGTCTGATGGAGGCTGGAGACGGTGCAAATAGCAATTCACAGTGAGATCTGGCCATTGAGCAGTGGCTGGCAGGTAAAAAGCAGGTGAAGATTTGAGAATATCTGAATGACAGAGCAGTGAGATGAGATGATGCAGGGCAAAGCAGTTCCTGTAGCTTCTCAGCACTCCAGACCCAAATGTGTGAGCTCTGACGTTCATCTGCATGTCTCTGAGCAGTCTGTGATTCAGCACTCACAGCTCTTGCTGGGTCTGACTGATAAGGGGGGGAGGAGGGTCCTTGGCAGCCTGCTTTTGTGGATTTCAGATACACCAGTGGAGCTTTTCCTTTCTTGGAATTGCAGTAGCAATAGTTAGTTGGAGACATGCTTTGTCTCTTTTGGTGTGTCATGAGAAATTCTAAGTGTGTCTTCGGGAGCTCTAAACCCAGAATTTTAGTCTAAGATTGCTTAAGAGAGGAGCTAGCATGGAGATAGAGCTAAGTCTGCCTCCTTAGTGGATTCTCACATGGGAAACTCTGTCCGCTCTGTTGACTCCCAGTGATGATGAAAACCACTTCTATTGAAATGGAAACTAACCTTGCTGTGAGTAAATAAGTATATCTGCAAAGGCATGCTTGTGCTTCTGTCATAGCAATGTTGCAGCTCAGAGTCTTATCATAATATTGCATCTTACTTTGAGATAGCTAGAAAAGTCTCTCAAAGACAATGAGATCTAGGGGATCTTTGTTGTATTAGGAATCTACTGAATTTCCCTTTGTTGATACCTTTATAACAAAAACCATGAAACTTGCGAAGCTGGAGGTTTGGTGAAAAATAAAATGCCCTGTTTCAATCTGGGAAATTTGGAAGCAATTTAATCTTGTATTACTTAAAATACAGAAATAATTCCATATAATTATAGGCATAAAATTAGGTTTTTGATTCCAGCTGTCAGCAGCAAACCTGTTCCTGAGATGAG
Organism: Lichenostomus cassidix; assembly: GCF_008360975.1. Classification (NCBI taxonomy): domain Eukaryota; kingdom Metazoa; phylum Chordata; class Aves; order Passeriformes; family Meliphagidae; genus Lichenostomus; species Lichenostomus cassidix. Next base: position 108,294,619 of record NC_139482.1, on the reverse strand, counting down.
GTGAATTCTGCTATCCCTTCCATATTTCATGGCATGCATTGCTCCAGTCTTTGCTAGGGGAATTCAGGTGGTTGTAGGCTGCTTTGCCAAAAATTGCTGAAATGCTGCACTGACAGGTGACTATTTTGTGCAAAGCAAATCTGGAGTGATAAGGTTTTACAGAGTCAGTCATAGTCTGTGATTGCTATAGGAGATTACTATGATAACGTAGCAAGTTATTGTGCTTTTAATTGTCTCAAGCAGCAGTCCCTGTATATTTCCTCAAAAATAGTAGAAATCATTCTAAATGGAGTATTCTTTTTAGATTTTTAATATTGGGTGCTTGTCCTGGCTGAAACTAGGACAGTTCTTTATTCTAGAAGTTTTTTGGAAGGAGTGGTTGTGCTACTATAGCTGTGGAGTTTTCTGAACTAGTTGCCTTGTCTTAACTTGTAACCTAAACTTTTCTGTACTTCAAAACAGGGAAATCTATCATAACCTTAAAATAATACTTAAATTACTTGTGACAGAAACTCAGTGTTTCTATCTGAAACTACATTATTTAAATCCTGTCTAAATATTGAGCAATGGAATAATGACATAACTAGTAATAAATACCTGAAAGTTTGCAGAAAGAGCAGTATTAATTGTGTAACTTGTAAACAAAATGGCCATTACTTACTCTTGTGGTTGGTGCAATTTTAGTTAATTATTGCTGTCTTACTAGGAAAGTGTCTGTCAAATTACATAAAAAGTCCATCCCTACTATGGTTTAAGGTAATATTCTCCTAATACTCATCATGTGTGAAAACCTGTGCTCTCTGCAGGAGTTGGTTACAACTCCAGGTTTAGAAGTTTGAAGATAGTTGAACTTTGTCACACAGCCTGGCTTGATACCCATTAGTAAGAAATCCACTGAGGTCCACTTAACTTAAAAACAGTTTCCTAAAGTTTAAAAGCTGCTGCGTTTCTGAAATTATTCATTGTCTAGGAAAGACTGTCTGTACAGTGAAACAAGTAGGACTAGACACATAGGGTCAGTGAGAAATTTAGAATCAAAAATGAGAGAAAAAAAAGTAAAATTATCGTTTTTGATTTCAAAATAATAAAACATTAACATTCTAAGTAGAAAAAGGACATTGAACCGGTTTCTCCATTACATTTTTATAACAAAAAAAAATTTCTAAATAAAAGGAAATTTCTCTTGCGAGATTTCAAAGAGACTTCCAAAAACTCCACTCAAAATAATTTAACTTTTTCATCCCATTTTTTTACAGTAATAAATGAGATAGGGAGCATGTAAAAAAATGAAAAGTAAAATCACAAAGAGTGACTGTGATGCCCAAAAATCTGGGTAGTTTTTGGGAAAAGCACAGTAGATGTGCACTGGGAAGGTTGTGGATAAATTGCAATAACTGTAAGGAGTACACACTGCAATGGCTTTAAAGATATGGACTGTTATAGGGAGGGAAAAGGAATATAATGTTATCTCTATCAAGAACCTAATACTTGACTGAGGACAGATTCAGCAACTCTTACCCTCCTTTGGGTATCATTCAAAAATTCAAGTAAAAATAGCAGAGGGGAAAATAATGTAGGGAGAGGTCAGTTCTGTATTTAGAAACTTATCAATAGAAGAGCTGGAGATCTGTTTCTCTTCCCCTGAGTCCTTAAACAGAATGCCAAATGATACTATTCTTATTATCCTTCATATCATAGGTCTTTGAGAATTGTTACTGACTCTCAGGATCCAAGACTTGAAGCTAACAAAAAAATGAGCACCAATTCACTTCCAGTTTTGACTGTAACTAGTTTTTGTTCAGAGACAAATGCTCTAGTGATCTGTGCCTTGAAACTTCAGCTTTTCCCTTAAAAAACGTCAGTTTTATTTACTAAATAACTTTGGACTCCTTCTGGAGTTACATTTCTTCCCTCTGGACAGGGAAGGCATGTAAGCTATTAAGTATAATTTCATGATGTTTTGGAAAAGTTCTTAGTATTAGGAAATTCTACTGTTTCTTGAGGCATAAACTCAGCTGCACTTTAGTTTTACTTTCGTGATTGGGTTTTGCCAAGTCCAGTAGCAGAATAGAGAAGTTCAAAGTAACTGTTCTTTGGCAGTCACTAAATTGTGTGCTGCTCCAGAAGAAATGCATGAAGTTCCAATATAAAAACAGAAGAATTTCATGTTTGGATTCACTGACACAGTTCCTGTTCAGCAGAAATAATACTTGATACCCATGGCCAGTGTGGGCCCCACTGCATAGATTGTATTTTGAGTTGTTGTCAAATCTTTCCTTGTATAACACAGAGACATACATGTATAGCACATTTGTTAAGATAAAAATATAATTATGTTAAATTGTGAGAAAAATTCTGTCAAAGTGCTAGAGTAGTGAAAAATGCCTATGCCTTGGGAAGGAGGATATTGTATAGCGTATAAGTGGAATAATGAAAATATATTAAAAAAAATTGTTGATGGTTTTCATTATTGAAGCCTGAGGTCACAATAACCATGCAATGTTACAACTTGACTTTAGACCTCGGTAATATACCAAAGCTTTCTTCTTGCTCTCAAGTTAAGTTTTCTCACCACTGACTAAACCACAAAATCAACATTTTCATCATTCTTCAGCTGTAAAGTGTAAGTACAGTTGCCTTACTGAAAAGCCATCCCCCTGCCAGTGAGACTGCCTGGAGGAGAATGGAACCACGTGGTGCAATGACAGCCACAGTCAGATTAACGGGGACAGAACTTTTAAAGACTGTCTTCTAATTCAGAATCTACTGTGACATAGAGCTCTCTACCCCAAAAGTGCCACCCAGCCTAGGTGTATCAGAGGTCAGGTCTGTGAATTGCAATGGCTGCAGTAGAGACTTCTGGATGTTTTTCACTTGTGGCACTTTTGCTCCAGTGAGATAAGGGGTTATTTCTGAGTATACTAAATTATAAAGATGTCTACAGTAATGGAAATCCACTGAGGGAACTTCAGTCTTTCTTCATATGCACACTGCCTTTTCTTCAGTCCCTTAAAATCTTAATATTTGCTGTCTTTTCAAAATTACCCTTTAATGATGTCATGGCAAAAACGACTCTTACAGAGTAAAAGCTAGGCTGGAACAGAAGATAATAATTTTCTCAACACTTCTGTTTTTAAAACCATAGATGCAGATTAAACACTGAATGTTTCCTGATCCTATTTAACTCAAGATTTATTTACTAAGCAGTTCTACTTTACAGGAGTAAAACATTAATTTGTAAAATGTCACTTGGATAATGAGTTCTGCTAATTGCTTAGTGGTAGCTGAAGAAGTGGAAAGATGAACACAGTTTAAAACTGTTGCTTGTAGACTATTGCAGTGTATAAATCAATTCAGCTGATGCTTGCAAGTGTTATTCCTCTGGGTTTTCTTCTTTGTAAGTTAGAATAGATGTGGTGTTCTCCTCCTGATTTTTGTGGCGGGGTTCCTTACTCTGTTTCCTCCAGAATGATGAAAATTCCACTTTAAAAAAAAAAGAAACAAGTCTAACTATAGATTTTTACTTACTGAAGAAAATAACTTAGTGATAATCTTTATAAATAGCTGCCCCATGATCCCCAGCTACTTTGGAGTCCTAGGATAAAGGAGGTATTTCTGTATGTTGAGGAGTCTGTAAAGAAAGTAAGAACCCCTTCTGACCAAGAAAAAAATACTTCCTAAAATTCACAGGCAAAATATTTCTTCCTATCCTTGTGAAGAAAGCATCAGTGATATACCCAGCTTTGCCCACTTCTCAGTGCAGATGCTGCTGGGGGCATGCCAGAGGGAGGGAAAAAAGTGTGTTTGGGACATGGGCTCCACTTTTAATAGGTGCTGACACCAGGTTTGTATTAGTTGCATTAACTTTAGTGGCAGCTAAACCCAAAGCTCTCACATCCAGGAGATGCTTTGAAAAGGTCAGGTTTTTGTAATATGCACTGCTAGTTTTCATGATCTCAGGAAAATACTTGAAAACATTATTCTCTTGTACCAAAAGTTCTGCAGCCATGAGAGAAGTTTAAAAAACAAACAAAACCAAAAAAAACCTCTATAAAAATCCCTCTGGATTGTAATGCCATAGGCAACTGAAGGGAGCTGCTGGAGAGAGGAAAGGGCAGTGGCAGTTCAGAGCACTTCTGGCTCTGCGTGGGAGGAGCAGTGGGAGGCCTGCGAGAGAAGACTATCCCAGAAAGTTTTCCTGCTGTGACAGAACTGATTGAACATGTCAGTTAGGTTAAGAGGACAAGGCTCAGGAATCACAGCTAATAGTGTTTTTCACTTTAACATCTGTCCTCAAGGATCACAGCTTTTATTCTCCAGCCCACAGAGGGGAGATGTCACTGCCTTTCTGGCTGCCTTTCAAATTCACTCTCTTCATCTGTAGGTCACGTGAGTGCTAAGCATTCTTGAAGACTTGTATCCTCAGATGCACTAAAAGCACTATTGATTTCATTTATTGTGTTGTAGATGCAAATTAGAGCAGAATATTTCATTAACTTACTGAAATGCCTCTTAGAAATATGTATCCTTTTAAAGAAATATCAAGAACCTTTTCAGGAACAGATCTGTAGAAGATTGCAAGGAGATGAGGAATAATTTATTGTTGCTTGTCCCCACATTTTTTCCTGCCAGCTAAGATTTTTTTTTTACTCTGCAAGTCAGAGTTCAGCAAATATGAGCGAATGTTGAACATAGTCCTCAGAAAAGTTTTCTTTTGTCCAAAGCAATATTGTAGTTGGTTTCAGTCTTTTACACAACTGGCTACGGGCTAGAATTTCTCAGAAGACTTGGTAGGTATTTTCAGCATTTTACAGTATAGATTCGGAGTGTGTGAAACTTGACACTGAGGAAAGTTGCCTTGATAATGTGTTCATTTCCTTAGCATGGAGGAATTCCAGTTAAACATGGGATGTTTAAATCCCTTTCAGTGGAGGTCATGGCACAGTGGTGTGGCTCTTTTGCACAAGACTAACAAGAATGTGTGCATTGGGATGACAGTGGAAGGGCAGACATATAGAGGAAACCTCCTTCACTGTGCTACCATCCTCACTTTGGCTGCTACAAGTATTGGTGAAAATGAGGAGCAGTGGTGAAGAAGCAGCTTTGTGGCTTTTTCCCTTCTGTCCTGAATGGAATCTTTACAATGAAAAAGTGTACATTTAAGAGTGTTGGTTTGAAATAACCTTTCTGTGAGTTGATGCTCTGCCTGAGCTCTCAGTGCTCTATATCTCAGTGCGAGTGAGGAGAGCATGACAGAACATTCCAGCCTTGTGGAATCCCTGCATTGCAGGGAAGCTCTGGAAAAGGGTATGCAAACAAGAGCTCAAGCACCTGCACTTTTGCTGATCACATGAAACAATCCCAGAGTGAGCTGTGAGACCAGCACACCCAGATCAGCATCCTCAGGGCCAAATGAGAGAGCAGTCCAGAAACTCCTGCTTGCTAGAAGAGTTTAGGAGTAATTTAGCAACTGAAAGCAAGTTGCTAAATTCCAACACTTTGGGGACTAAATGAAATGAGGACTAGGTTACCCACATCCTTAATCAGGGCAGTTTACCAAATAAAATTGTCTGCAGCGAGTATAGTTAGTCCTGCTCATTATGAATGCCCGGCATCAAATATCTTAGTAAAAATCCTGTATGATGCTGTAGACAGTTAAGTTTGTTAAATAGGTAATTATTCCTGTCAGAGGTGTTTAGTCATGTGTGGCAGTTTATCGTTGTACAGTCAGGCCTGGTGTTACCTATGCAGTACCTGTATGATGGATGCATTGATCAGTGCAGCATTTCCAAAGACACAGAAATGAGAAATGATAGCACTGAAAGCACTGGCTCCTGACTGAGGAGAGAAACAGTCAACGTCTTAATTTCAAAATGCAGCTTTTACACATTAGTAGTCCCAAACCAACTGTTGTTTGACATTGGAAACCACTGTTTAACACAGTGTCTGTGTCTATGAAATTAATTGAAGTTTGCCATATTTCTTCAGGAGCAAGTTCAAAAATCCCCAAGCCCATAGTCTCAGTCTACATCTAAAACACCACTGCTAAGAAAAAATGAACTCCATCCCAAATGAGAGGAGAACAGTCACTAGTCAACTAAAAAGGGTCAGAGGGTGAAAAAATCCAGATAAATACTTAATCCCAGTTAAATTTATCCTGTCCTGATAGTGGAGCTAAGACAAAGTGGTGGGGTAAATGAGAACTCTGAGCAGTTATTGCACCTGTGGTCAAGAGAAGGAAGAGCAGAGAGTGGAAAATAGTATCTGGTAAGTTTTATAGGTTTACTATTTGAAATTGCTTGTTCTCAGTTCATTATCAGAATGGAAGAAGGACAGATATGACCATGATTCGTCAACTTAGATGGGAAAAGGAGATAAGGATGAAAGCCTTAGCTTCCCTCTCCTTCAGATTCCTGTAGAAATATCAGGAAACACCAGTAAGGGCAGATATTCTCTGGTGGCTATTTCTGGCAAAACCCAAAGAATGTGCTGATAGACCTTTTCAGAAGCTAATCCACTTGTATACATTTGACCTGTGTCCTATAATAAAGAGCTTTTCCAGGTTGTTTTTTTTTTTTTTTGAGATTAAATCTGTATTATCCTTTATGCTGCTTTAAAGAATATTAGGCTGCAAGTCAGAAGGCTTTGATGGATAATCGCAGACCTCTCAAAAATTGCTTCTCATGACAACTGTCTTTTGCAAAAGCAAAATGAAACTGGCAAACCAAACCTAAAAATTACAGAAGGAGATGTATTGGTGTTTTGGCCCAGATAGAAATCTGAGTCAGGAAGGTTTGGGACAGAACTTCAAAAGACGGAGGGGCACGTTAAAAAGCAGGGGAGGTAGTGACTTTCAGGATTCATAGTATTTTTCTTTGCATTCCATCAAAGTATTACTTCACTTTAATTATCAGTGCAAATCAATTCAAACTTCCTGACTACTGATTTTTCAGGTCAAAAATGACAATAAGGTTATACTGCTTCCTAAGAAACCCAGTTTCTTTAAAAGTGTTACTTTTTGGGAGGCAAGAGAATGTTTCAGTACATGTTGCCACTCTGCCTCCTATCTCGTGAATTCAGAGACTGGTAATATTTTGGAGGCTAGTTGTTATAGAACAGTTTTTAGGTGTGCATTGAAAACAAGATTTAAGTTTTTATGTGCTTATATTGGGAATTGTAGACTACACCATAATTTTGCTTGTAACATCAACAGTCTATGTGACTTCTTGCTTTGCAGGAACTGGAATAAATCAAAATAAAGGCATGTCTCAATGGAGAAAGAAGAAGTATGGTGAGAAGGCTTTGATTTACATTCACCTCTGCTTCATTATCATATTTTGATAGGAATAAAATGTGAATTTTAAGGAAAATATTTCCTTTTTTTTGGTACAAAAATCAGTGTAAGGATGATTTTAAGTAGAGGGTTTTTTAAATCCACACCTGGAAACTGTTCTGAGATGTGATTAATGAAGATGCAGGAGATGGATTTGTTCATCATTTTTTTAGCACCTCATAAACCGGTTGTACTTTGACCTGAAACAAAAAATGTTTCTTAGCTATTAAATACATCTCAGCTGTGAGTTTTCAACTCGCTTTTTGTGAATGGTAAATAGAAATTAAATTCAGACAAGTTCTGATGCAAATAAATTTGAGCATCAGCAAGTGTGGTTTTATTCCCATGTGGTAATAGAAAGCTGGATTTGACATTTTTTCTGCAGTTCATCTTCAGTTTTTCACTAATAGTCAGTCATATGGTGAAAGGATAACATCACTTTTTAGAGCAATGTGGACTAAGCTTTTCCAACACAGAGAAGCAAGATGTGTGACAGTGGGAAATGTGAGCAGTTGTGCACAATCAGTGTCACATTTGGGCAGATTTTTTCAGAGGTCTAAACCAAATTACAGACAGGGAGTCAGTTCAAAGTGTGTAACCACCATCAGAGGATTTCAAAGCCTTTGACTGCAGCATAGAGGGTGTGCATGACCTCACACACATTCAGGATGCTGCAAGGATGTTCTGTGAGCAGTATTTTTCCTTTAGGTTAGGGAGTTGCAAATTATTTATTCTGGGAGATAAACCAGCCTGTAAGGCAGAGTATGAAAAGAAACCTCTTTACAAAGTTAGCTGAAGTGGCTAAAGACATCTGTTGAGGAGAGAAAACCCAAAGTTAAGCTATTCACTTCTTTGCCTCACCTTCCTCCTTTTTCCCCAAAGTTGAGGAAATTATTCTTCAGGGAGTAGATATCATAGAATCACAGTATATTCTGAGATGGAAGGGACCCACAAGGATCATCAAAGTGCAACTCCTGACCCTGCCCAGGACGGCCCTAAGAATTACACCATGTGCCTGAAAGCATTGTATGGAATTACCAGGGAGGAGATATAATCCAGGTAGCATTAATTTTAAAGCCACAAATATTTTACATGGTTTAATATAGGTCTGTGCAGGTTCCTTTAGCACCCTGTAATGTTTCTGCACCTGCATGTTTATGGTGCCTTACCTAGACTCACTGATGTTTTGAAAGCCTCTCAGAACTCCAGAAACTCTCACTTATGAGAAAAACCTTGAAGCAGCTTTCCAAACATCCTGCAAGACCTCAGGGCTCACAGAACGTCATATGAGACATAAGAAATGTTCCTTTAAGTCACAGAGAATTAGACTCCATGCAGAAAAGATTCTTCAGGCAGTGAATGACTAAGCCTAACGCCATGAAGATGATCTGGGGGCTCTGTTATAGCAGTCCTGCTGGAAGGTCATGGAAGGAGAGCTCCTTATAATTTTTCCTGTGACCTGATGTAAGTTCTATAATGTCAAGATACTACAGCCAATAAAAATGTTTACAAAGGAATATGAGGGAAAAGGCTGAAGAGATATATAGTCGTCAAACCTGTCTTTAAAGTACAAAAGGGTACCAACTGGAAAAAACTTCTAAATATATTTGGTGGGCAGGAAGGTAGAGAAGGGACAGCTAAGAGAAGCAGTTGAGGACAATGACAAATGCAGAAATGATGCAGTTAGGTGAAAAGATTGTACCTGTCCTTTTAAGAAGCTGGACAAAATAAAGAAGACAAGAGAAATCCTTCAACACTTAAGTTAGAGCTTGAGGGAGAAAACGGAATGTTTTAAGTATTTGGTGTAGAGCAAAATCCTTTGAAGGGCTGATGGACTTCGTGTGAGAGCAGCTGTGACTCAGCTACAGGTGGGGAGTTCCACAATATATTGGTATTATCTGTGGTTGCAGTCTCTGCATCCCAAAACATAACAAGATGAGAAAAGGCACAGTGAAGATCAAAGGTAAAGAAAAGAATTCCTATAAAAAGGAATTTCCTCGTAACTGCACTCCACTATTTTATGTCTGCCATTACTTTCTGTGGGCAAAATGCCAGAAAAATGAAGCTTCTAAAGAGAACTGTCATTTGTGATCTGGTTTGAGATTGTGCACCACTGATCTAGGCCTGCTTCATAATTAATTTGTGCATTCTGCAGGTGTCTTCAAGAGATGCTTTTCACAATTGCACAGAGACTTTACCAGATCCCTGGTGAGAGTGGTTAGGTTTCCCTGTGGTGCTTCTCATCTCCAACACTTCAGGAACATCCTCTGCCCCTGAGACAGAACAGCAGCATGCAGAAGTAGCTAGGTGTAGTGTGTGCATTGCTAGTAAAAGGGGTGATTTGGGTGTTGGCTTGCCCTGCCCCTCCCTTTAAAAAAAAAAAAAATTCTAAAGAACAGAAGACAAAGTGAAGTTCTCTGTGAAGCTGAGTTTTGCCTCACTGGTACAATCATCACAGAGTAACTCCTGAGACGTTATGGCTACAGAAGGAAAAAAACAGCCTGAGGGATGGCAATAGGATCAGGGCATGAGGTGCTAATGTTTATAACCCACTGTGACTTTTACTGATCTCTGTTAAACACAGGGGGGAAAACTTCTGATGAAAGAGTGGAAAATCTGTAAAACTACCCATTTCCAAAGCCAGCAGTGACTGCAGAGGGATTCCAGGTTTTCATAAACAGAATAAAAAAGGGAGCAGAACTTTTTCCAAATTTTTGCCTTGTTAAGGAGCAGCACCAGTACAAAAAGGATTTTGTACTGCAAAAAGAGACTGAATGGATGTGGTGTGAAAAATAAAATGTGAAGAGAAATTGACTAAATGCAACTAACTCTGAAAGGAAAATTTGGCACCTCTAGAGTCATCAGCTCCTACTCCCTGGTGTCTTCAAAAACTTTCTGTATTCCTGGTTATTTTTTAGAAGTATGACAACAAGAAAGCACAGTCCTGCCTTTTCACTTTGATTTTCTTAGTGGTTCAGAACAGGCAATATTTGCTAAAGATACTCTTTTTTCACCATGTGCAGAGTTGTCTCAAATATTTCAAATGTCTCAAAATATTTTCAATTATGGACTGAAATGCTTTTTTCTGCCTGTATGATTCTGTGTATCTGGATGGTGTGAGATCTATGACAATTCATTTTGTGTCCTGTGATTCCTTTTTTAATTTTTTGTTTTCCAGGAAGGACATAAAGAAGTCTGTGGACAATAACTACCTCTTGGTTGTTGGGGAAAAACAGGAAAATGGAAACATTTTCTTGAAGTGAGAAAACTCCCAGCTATGACAAGCATATTTGTGAACAAACTTCAATATAACGTGACATTTCTCTTGAAAGAAGGTCTCGCTAGGATACTGGTTCAGAAAGGATGACCTGAAATTTGGCACACCACATCACCATCCCATATCAAGATGTCTTAAAGGTGAATTATGTCCCATTATTTGTAGAGCAGCTTGCGCACAGCTCTCTCTTGAAATCTCAGGTCATTCTGGTGGGTGATACAGGTGCAATAAATTAGGCCAAAATGTGAGTTTTCAAGCTGTCACACAGAAATTACAGATGGGTTAGAGAAGTACTAAGAATTGAGAGAAACTGTATTCAGTATCTTTCGCTGAGACCATAGCTGATTGATATACCAATTTTGTGTGGTTTGTGATCCAGAAAGCTCCTTGTAGAGGTCAGGCTCTATTCTGCCCTGGCTGCTTGAGGTGCCCAGTTGTATTAGCAGAGAGGAGAAACCACAGATATGTTGCTATGTCTTATAAAGTTCAGAGCCACAACTTTAAGGCTATAGACTGAAGGATGAAGTGTAGAGTGAAGAAAAACAGTGGGTTAGGAGCTTAAAGAAAATACCACCTAAAAGGAAAGTATGAAAAATATTGAAGAAGGAGTTGTTGAGCTCTGAGGTAGAAGTGGGAGTGGAATGTAACAACATTTTATCTATGATTCAAGGCTGTTGCAAAGAGGAAGGGGATAATTTATTTTGGGTAGCCATCCTGGATAGATCAGGAAGACATTAGGATAAACTTTCTAACAGTAAAATATTTTTGAGCCTAGTAGGACACGAACCCTGCCGTAAGGGGACCAGACAATTTCCCTCATGTTACACTTTTAAAAATGTTCAGCAAAAGTATCTATCAGGAAGAACAAACTAGAGCTGGCCATGTTTTGTCACCCTGCAGGCGAGACCCACATTGAACAATCAGAAATTAGGACTGTTTCTACAAAACCAGGCAATGCCAAACCTTAAGGTTTTGTGTGTGGAATGGGGTGGGTGGTGACCTTGCAACTGAAATAAGTGTTCACTGCACTGCACAGAGGTTTCAGCTGAGCATGCAGGAAGATCTTAGTTGCCTGAGCACATGCTGGTCTCATATCACTTTTCTAGTAATCTGTTTTCTGTGAAGTGAAAGCTCTTTATTTTTGTTTCCGATCAGTCCCAACACTTCAAGGAATGCTCTTAGAGCTTAAAGACCTTGTGCCTCTTTTGAAAGACTTTCTTACAGGGAAGTGAAGGAAGAGCAGAATGGATGCTTGAAAACGGCTATCAGGTGAAGATATTCTCCCTGGGAGATACATGTATATGATATTTACATGTGTGTATGTCTATATATGTAAAAACACACAGTAAATCTGTATTCTCTATTGTGAAATAATAGCTTTATTTTAGCTTCACTTTTGAACACTTTAAAAAGAAATGAGGAGAGGAAGTGGAAAATCAGCGTGAGTTGGTTCCAGTCCTTGGGAACTTACCTTGATCACCATAATATTTCAAAAGCAGAGTGTGACCTCTCTCTCAGTAACATCTGCCAGCTCACTTGGCTCTCACGGTTGTGTTGGATCAGAAGCCATAGTTTTGCATATGTTCAGTTTGTGCAAATTTCCCTTAACTTGGTCCTCCTCCATGGAGGGCAAGTTTTTCTGTGTTCAGATTCTTCCTGCAGGACAGAGCCTCAGAGGAGTTGGTTGCAGTCTGATGACTTGCTGCATGCAAGCTGGAAGTTAATTTGGGCTGATGAGCTTTGGCTCTTTGCGTCAGTTCTTTGGAAGACACCTGGGATGTGCTGGATGACCTCTCCTCTGGCACACTGATAAATAGAGACAGCTCATCTGCCCTGGCAATTGGGCTGAGGGGCACATGATCTGCCTTTGATCAGACACAGAACAGCAAGTGAAACCTGAGTATCTGCAACATTCAACATTTTTTGAAAGCACCGAGGTGCAGAAAATAAACTTAGGGGGGTTTTCCTTTCTTTTGTATCTCAACTACCAAGTTATTGATCTGGGAGTATGTTCAGAGACATGAGGTCTCAGGTGCAGTGCAGCACTGGAGCACATCTTCCCCTGCAGAGAAGCCATGGGGCTGTGAATGTGTGAGATCCTGAGCAGGGCTGTAATAGACTGGGGCAGCACACACTGGAGTGAGTGAATTTAATGCCAATTTTTTGCTTGAGATGCTGCTTCTCCAGCTGAGAGGTACTTCTGGCTTGCATAAGAATTGCTCTCAGAGCTGACCAAAGGAGGTTCCTTCTTACTTAAACAAGAAACACTTCTTTTAAACAAAATTTTCTTTTCTATTAAAAGGTAATGTTCTGACCAGCTATTATGCAAACAGTTATACTAAGGGCTTCTGTGTCAGAATGCTTTGAAGCTTAAAAGAGGGTATTATGTGACTGAGCTTGTAAATCTTCTGGGTTATATTCTGGGACAACGATGACATTAGCAAGTGTTTGGCCAGCCTTTAATATGTATCTTCCTAAATGGAAAAGTTTTGCTGTTTGCTGAGGAATGTTGGAATGAGTGGGGGAGATCATCAACACATGTCATGATATTGTATTTGTGGCATCTCTTGGAAATGGGTAACAACTGAAACCAGTCTGGTAGGATTTGTGTTTCAGAGGATTGTTCATAGCTGAATGATGCTGGCATTGTCTATGTCATCTAATGTTGAAGAGTGAGGGTTTTGCCTCTTGCCTATCAGGTTTAAATATAGGAATGCCAAAAATGAGTATTAGGACTGTCAGGAACAGTTGTTGTTGGTAAAGATCAAGATTCATGCATGGCGCATATGCTTTCTGGCATCCTTCAAACCCCAATAGCAAATTCTCACTGATAGCCAAGATATTTCATGACTGAAATACATTATTTTTCTTAAAAAATCCAGCTTTCTGTCAAACATAGGACTTTTATACAACTGGGATTTTCTAAGCAGCTTCAGGTTGTGATCCTGACAGTCATAGGAAGAAAAACCACTTTGTGCTCTTTTCCCTTGGGAAGCAGAGGCTCTGGACTTGATGATGTCAATGTCCCATGGCAGTGAGACCAAGATGTTTTGCCTACATCTTCAGCCTGGAAGAGCTTCTGAGATTTGAAGATTGCTTCTGAGCGAGAGGATTCCCTAGTAAAACAGATGCTTGATGTTGATCCTGTGGGTCTTTTACTTTCTTATTCCTTGGTCCAAGGTTCTAGGAAAGAGTAGTGTTGTGCAGGGATTACACTGCATTACACTGTCCAGTCTTCTGGATCAAGTGGGAGGACTGAAGGTTTTTCCTTCTCATTCTCTTCCATTTGAACTGCTCAGGACTGAAGAATCTGCTCATTATCATCTGTCAAGCCTGGGGGAAGCCACAGACCAGGCAATTCTAAGTTATAATGTATTTTCTCTTGCTTCCAAAGAGAAGTGATACAGCTCCTTGGTTGGCATTGTATTTGAACTGGAAGATCATGCCCAGTCCCTAACCAGAAGGCAATTTTAGTTCTCTTTCATAAGAGCAATTTGGGAACAAGTCATGGTATCATTTCCTTCAGGAATGAGGACTACATTTCACTTGAAGTCCTTCCTCTGCACATTGCTGGGTGGTCTCTTTGGTTAATGGTTGTTCCATCCTCTTTTCTGTTTGGTTTCTTTCCTTCAAGGAGTCATTCCGAACCATAACAAGTCCTGGAAAACATTTTAGCTTTTGTCCTTTATTGTTTGGAAAACCCAACAGCTATGCAAACATTTTGAACAGAACTGTGGTATTAAAATAACTTTAGAATCCCTTCATTGTGAGTCAAAAAATCATGTCTAGTCTCACCACGTTGCTCTTCAAGTCTTGACATCTATCTACTTTCTGTTTGTGCTCTGAAGAAACGTATTTTTGATGATTCATATTTCCAGGAAATTTTCCCCCTTTCCTTCAAGCTTGACCAGTAGGTTAGCTTGGAACAATAATATTTTCTGAAGGTTGTTCATAAACAACGACTTTAAACTCCTCGTTTGACCCAGACTCAGGGTCCCAGTGTGAGAAACATGCAGCTTTTTCCAGCTGCCAGAAAAACTCTGTCATGATTTCTAATGTAAGTTTTCCAAAATGTTTATAGATACATAAATCTTACCCCTGCCAACTTTGAAAAACAGTACCTACAAGGCTTCCCTACTCCACTTCAATTTTTCAAGTAAGAAGTTTAAACAATAGTGACGAGACACTTCCCATTCATTATCCATTATCAGTTTATCACTGGTAACTGGGATGATTATGGAAATAAGCAGCACTTCTGAAGAAATAGTTTGGATCCATTCTGAGCTAATTCTACTCTGAAAGGACTAAAATCCTTCCACATGTCTGCCAAAAGTTCTTCTGTGCCAGGGAGCAGGGAGTGAGGAGCAGTGTCAGTCTGTGAATCAGCAGCCAGTATGACTGGTTGATCTTTGTGGTGTCAGTATCAAAGCACCTGGCCAAAGCTTACAGAAAAGGCCTTTTTGGTTCAGAGTTGGCAAATATGGCTTGTTCTGGAGCCCATCATTCCAGTATCACATTTGCTCTTTTTAAGTGTGTTTTTCCCTTCAGTCATCACCCCCACTCCTTTTTTGTTTCCTTTTTGGTCTGGTGTACTTGGTCACTGATGTCCTGTCTCTCTTTGGCAGACTAGGATTTAAATTTGAAATGATGCAATTTCCTCTTCACAAGAGAGGGACTGGCAGTATGATGTCAGAGAGAAGATTCCTTTAACTGTTTCTAAGAAATGCTTTTTCATGTTCTATATGTGTATATCAGAGTGAGGTGTTGTAAGATGTGAAGGACAAGAGATGGAAATTTTCATGAAGAAAGCAGTGCTTGTGTTATTAACTGGTGGCTTGGAGGACATTTGCAGGCTAGGTAGCTTTTTTCATTTGGCAATTAACATCCAATACCAGCTATATTTGTGTAGAAATCTTAGCTGAGAATGTTCCATTAGTAATAGACTGACAGGTCTCTTAAAGTGCCATCTGTGATTCTTAGAGGGTGCTGTGACAGTGGCAGAATAACTTCAGAAGTGCCTGCAGCACTGAGAGAATGAGAAATTTCTGGTGTATTTATCCTACTTACAGCAAAAAAGGAAATTGAAGCAGTAAGTTCTTGCAGGAATAACAAGGCATCTTATTTCCACAAATTTCTTATTGTTACCTCTGGTTACCTCTGGTCCTTTTTTCAGAACTAAGTTTCTCTCACTGAACTTCCTGGCCTCAAGGAAGTTCCTATTTCAGCATCTGATCCTGACACCAAACTTGATTACTGAGTTCTTGTTGAGGGGGAAAACTGCCTTCTCTCAGCTTTGCCTACAGGCCACAAACCCTATTCTTACTTTGATGTAGGGTTCCATTAAATCTATAGTGTGGAAGTACATTGTATTTCAAGTCACTCATTATCAGGTTTTGTTTTGGCAAGGATTCTCAAAACCAAATAAAGGCTGTTAAATAGAACTTCTTCTAAAAATCAAAATTATGAAAATATCTGCTTCCCAAAGGCATTGTAGCAAACAACTAAATGGAAAATAGAAAATCTGACTGTCCTTTTCCACTTTATAAATGAGATGGGAAATAGAGTACTTCAGATCATTTAGAGATTTATATAAAATATGGAGTCTCATTAGTGTTTCAGTTACTGAAACAAGTAGAACAAAAGTACAAATTCTCTAGGAACTACAC
Source organism: Lichenostomus cassidix (assembly GCF_008360975.1). Lineage (NCBI taxonomy): Eukaryota > Metazoa > Chordata > Aves > Passeriformes > Meliphagidae > Lichenostomus > Lichenostomus cassidix. Next base: position 108,278,343 of record NC_139482.1, on the reverse strand, counting down.
TGGATAAATTGCAAGCCATGGCAAGAATATTCAGTTAACTAAAGAAACCAGAACTCTGTGATGGAAATGTTTTCTTATTTGCTTGAAGTCTCCTTTCCCCTCTCATCCCAGCCAAAACTGCAATATGAATCCAGAGAATAAGACTGGCAGTGATAATCAGCCAAAACAGGGGAACTTTGTTTTTTCTGAGAGCTATCTGTCATGTTGACCTGTCATGCTCTCCTCTGCATCTTTGGGCCCATGCTAGTGTCTGTTCTTGCATTCTGCTTTTATTTTCAGAATTCCTGAGGGAGTTGCTATTGAAAATGAAGGTAATGTGATGTGTGATGGAGAAATAGGGGAAGTAAAGCTGAAGAAAGCCTTTTTGAGGAGACATTAGAAATTTTTGAGGAGATATTAGAAATTAAGGGGAGAGCTGTGATGAGGCATTCTCAAGGTACCCAAGTCCCCTTCCAGCACTTCACTTCCCTTGCTGTCAGCACTGCTCTCAGAGCAAGCATGGTATTCCCTCTTGGAATGTCTGAAAGAGCCAATTTGGAATTTAATTCAGCACATTCTGTAGAAACTTTTGGCCTTTTAAACCTTTTAAAAAGCAGATACAGAATTCTTATATGACAATAATTTTTACAGTAATTTTTCTTTGTTTGTCTTTAAACCTTTTTTATGTAACCCACTCAGAGCTGTTTACTACTAATGTGCAAATTTAATAGCTGTATGTACTTAGCTCTAAAACTATTATAAATGTCTGCAAAAGGGTTAGTTCTTGAAAACTGCTTAGGTAGCAGGTTTCTGGAAATTCAGCAGCTTGGGAACTCAAGATTAAAATGGCTTCACTAGTCCTGAAAAAAGTGAAATTTTAGATTAAAAATTTACTGTAAAAAATGGGAAGAAATATTTACGGTGCTCAGAAAAATGTGGATTTCCAAACACTGCAAATAAGAACAATTAGAAATGACTGCTCAGGTGATTCTCAAAATGTTTGATGGAGGTTTTCTGAGTTTATTTTTATCAACAAGGATGTGGTTATATTTACTTGATCTTTACACTTCCTCTATCTATTTTTATTTTCTTATTCTGATACCACACAGAATACTGACACAGTTATTCTTACACTGTCTTTACACAAGCTCTGGTGATGGAGGTACGACAGAGAGGAGCTGAGTAGAGTGGCCTCTAGGCACTAGAATTTCCATAACAGAAAGAATGAAATAAGCTACAACAACCTTGAAGTGATTTTCATTTAGAGTGGCAAGCAAAAACTGTGATACAACACACTGTCAGCGTCACAAAAAACCATCATCTTGGCATGTCTGAGTGAGAACTTTTTTAGCTCTTCAGAAAAGAGGAGGCCTCTCTTATCACATTCAGATTAAAAGACTTGGATGCTTTTTGGATGTGGGACGCTGCATATATGGGGAATACTGGTGATGTTTTGTCATGTCTGAAGGACTTTTCTAAAGCATGGAGTTTGTGTGCTCCTCTGCAAGTCCATCCAGCACTGGGCACTGGGAATAAAATTCCTCTTTTCTCAGCATGGGATTTTATTCTCCAAAATTCATTCCAAAGACAACAAGGGTAAAACCCAATAAGGTCTATCCCAGAAAAGTGAGCACACTACTTTGGAAAACCAGGAGTTCAAGTCGCTTTCCAGTACCCATGATGAGCTGAAGAACTGCATGTTCTAGGGTAGAATGTCTTTCCTTCAAAAATATGAAATTTTGGTTTTGATAGGAGAGACAGAGGGAGCACTAGAAGCAGAGTACTAACATCTGAATTGAGCTCAGCCTTTCCTTGTAAATAGCTTGTCTCAGGGAGAAAGCAGATGAATGTCCTGTCACTGTCTTTGTTACTGTCTCTTGAGGGCAATCACATGCTGCAACATTGGCCACCAGGAAAGTGCTAGAACTGAGGTTTTAATGTGAAATATTGCTGTTGCTTTTGCTTAATGAATGAAAAAAAATTGCTAAAATTTAGATGTAGTGAATGTTATTTTTATGCATGAGGCTTAAAATTCTCCCTGAGTGAACATCTGGTGAATGAATCTCTTCGGTTTCATTGGAGGTGTCCTGGATTACAGCAACTGAGAAGATTTTATGTAGAAACAAGTGATGGGCTACAGTGAGAATAAGCAGCTTATAGGAAGCTGTAGGGAAGATGGCAAGCTGAATTTAGATACTCTCTCTTATTACACTGGAAGAAAGAAATGCAGCTACAAGGTCACTATTTAATGTGGATACACAACAGTGAGATAAAATGCAGTGGATTTAATAGCTGTGTGAACTGGGAGCTTTAGCTGTTTGCAGAGATGACTTAAATGCTCCAGGTGCTTTTTCTTTCACATATTCCATGTTTCCCTCAAGTCAAACATGTAAAGCTGTGCTGCTACTTCATCATACTTGATGGAGCAAGAGCCAGTTGCTGTTCACAGCTTTTCCTTTGCAACAAGAAACTCAATGGAAGTAAAGAGAAAGTGAGAAATGACCAACAGTGGAAATATATTATCTGAGACAAAGGCCTATGAATATATCTGGAGGATTTTGCTGAGCTTTCATCATTATGTTTTTGTGGTAACTTCCATTTGCCAAGAACAGCTCCAGATAATTTCTCTAATGCTGGTTAAGACAATAAATCTGTGAGAGGAGAAAAAAAAAATCAAACAAATAAAAGGATTTCCTAGACTTCATTCTTTCTTTCTGGCTGTGGTAGAAGAAAGTTCCCCTTGAGATCATTGCCTTTAAAATTGCGTGATATGTTAAACCCTGTATGTGGGAGTATTTACATATCTGGGTATGGCTCTAGCAGGTATATTGACATTTTTTCACATGTCAGTGTCCTGACTGTTCCTGCAATCACATGCATGGGTAGGGAAATCTGAGGGGATGTCACAGGTCTGGCACCATAACAGGAAAGCAAGTTGTAACACTGGCATTTTCTGAAGTTGTGCCACTGTGTACCTCAGACCAACTTGAAGACAGCTGACAGAAGTTCTTTTTCATTAATGTAATGCTATTTACAACAGATTTTTCTAGGAAAAGCTGAACAATAACCCTCTTGCCTTGACTTTATACTAGCATCTGTAGTTATGTTCAAAGCTGACACATAGGATACCTGAAATACAGATTCTCTTAAATTTAAATAACCTCCTTCCTGAAATTTGAGAGAGTTCAATCTGTTGTAGTTTAAGGGGGCATTAAGTAATGCCCAAACTTTATATTCTTAGCTAAAGTCAGGAAATTACTTGGGTGCTTAAAATAGGACTTAAACAGTTACAAGCCTGACTAAGCCCAGAAATATGATTATGGAGGCTCTTGCTTGGAGACTGCCTATGCTTTGAGGCTCCACAAAAATGCCTCTGTAAGCATAAAGGTTTCCCAAGTTCCTGCAATTGTCTTTAATCTGTCTTACTCTACACATTAAGTGGCTATCACTTTCCTAAAACATATTAACATACCCACAACATAGCATTCAACTTAAGCCCAATTTAATCTATTAGTAATTTAACATTTTTAATAAAAAAGAACAATAAAACACAGATAACATTATGATTAATCTACTTTGCATGTTAAAAGGTCTGTCTGCAGTGTTTATTTCTGTGCTGTTTTAGAATGACAGTTGCAAGACCTTTGAAAAATGTAATGGAGCTGTGTAGTGCTATTGGTGCTTGTGAATTTGCAAGGTTGGATAACTGATATTGCTTTTACTATTATATCGTTCCATAAAATCAATTATAATACATACAGAGGACATGATTGTTCTCATGTGACCTCTTCACTGATGTGTGGGTTTGACAGCTTCTGGAGAAAACATGCTCTGAGCATAATAGATAAGACAGATAAATATTATGAATGTGAGCAGAGATGTAGAAAATTACCTCTTCTTCAGGAGTTCCTTGGGATTAAGCTGTTTCAGAAACAGAGCTTAGTCCTCCCTAGATATTTCAAGATATCTCATCAAATATTTTTTCAAACACCATCTCTGAATTGTCTGCAGTACATTCAATTTAAATCATGAGTGCTTTGTTCTGGGGGATTGTGTTCAGTTTTTGTTCTGATTAAGACTTTGAATATGACCTTGGACAAAACTCCTAGTATTCAACTTGTATTTCTTTGTGTCTGTAATCTGAGATATCTCTCAGTAGAAGCCAATTTAAAACACAGAAGAATGGTTTAGCTGAAAGAAAAAGGTTGAATAATATACATCCCTTTTCTAATACTGTTTATTGGAGAAACTGATTTTGCTAATTTTTAGAATGCAATGATTTCCAGAGAAGCAATGTTGACCTGCACACCATGGAGGTTAGTTTATCTAAAATTGTTTTTTTACAATGCATGGGAATAGTGATCATGACTTTTTAATCCTTGTTATATATTACTAGAAATTTTACCACAAACATTAATGGAGAGTGTCACACTGCTCTGAAACTGGAAGTATTATATATACACTGCTACAGGCAGTCTTGAAAACTGTGGCTAATTACAGGTGGGAAGATCTATGAGCATAGAAGGAAATATAATGTAAATAAAATTAGATAAATGTTACTCTTCACAGAAGACCCTAAATTTAGGATACAAGATGCTAAATCTCAGTAATTCATTACAATGTGTAAATCTACCCTTGAAGTAGAAGAAGAATTACACTTGTTCAATGTCCCTTTCTTTTTTTTTTATGTTGTCCGCTTTAAACAGATGCTTTATTTGTAAAGGAAAGCAGGCTTTTGATTTGCTGCAGGCATTTCAAAGCCATTTGGGGATTAGTGGTCAGCGTGCTGTTTCAAAGTGCATGTGAAGGGCAAGAATCTGCATGAAGACAAAAATAGTCTTAACGCCAAACTTGCACTATTGACTTCATAATATTTATTGATTTGAGGTGGAGTCAATAAGGTTTTTGGCAAGTGCATGAGAGGACTGATAAAGAACATGTTGACTCTGTGCTACTGTTAAAGCTTGCTAAGGAAGAACACATACATTTCATCTGGGCAGAATATGAAATCGAGATTCTTGTATTTTAACACAGGTGATCACATTTAGGATTGACTTTTGAGGAGCAGAAATATTTATAGCAGTGAATCTTGAAAGAAGTGCTTTTAGATCCCTATCTGAGCATTGTTCAGATGAAGAAAACCTCTTCCATTGTGCTTCAGACCTTTCAGGAAAATTGCCTTAATTTTCAGGTGTTCTCATTTGACTAGTTCATTTATAGTGATCACCACTGCATATACAAAAATCCAAGGCTTTCCAGGTATGCAGGTCCTACAGGTTGCCAGACATCTTGAGCAGAAGTACACTTTTATATTTTTTAAATTTGGAAAAGGTAAAGGAGGACAGATCAAGGGTGTCAGGCAGCCCCCAGTCATCACAAGTTCATCAGACTTCTGTTACAGCCTGATGAATACCATTTTAATCCCCTTCATCCCAGTGCAGGAATAACAGTATCAGTTGTTCTTATCTGTTGCTTTTCAGACTTTGCCATAATCACTTTGGAATATTTCACAAGACACAGCTGCAATAGGTCTTAGCTTTACAGGTCAGTAAACTACCAGTCTGTGGAATGTTTAGCTGGCTTGTTTCATGATTACTACGCACAATGAAACACTCCAAGATGGGAAAATATGGCAAATATTTCCCTTGCTTATGAGAACTTGAACAAGGTCAAACTACCAAGTCCAAACCACCAGTGTAGTCATAACCAATGCAGGAACCATTCTTGCTTTGCCTGGTGCTGGGCAACCCTGTTGGCCTCTCCCTCTTGCACATTTCTGTCCCCAGGCTTTGGTACACTAGCTTTCATCATTGCACTGGGTGCTCCTTGAGTTCTGAATGTAGAAAAACCAGAAAAAACAGCTTTGGACACACTCCATGGGTGCAGACCACCATGAGGAAATTTGGCCCTAAATCTACCACTGGAATTCCTCCCCTGGGGGCTTTGATCTTCCTCAACTTTCCTAGGTGGCCCTGAGGAAGGACAAGCAGAGCTGACATATTTAATCCTTTGGGATGCATACAATAATCCCAACTACAAGACAGCCGAGGTAGTCAGTGATGAAGGGAGGATGGATTGCAATGAAGGTAAGTGTAAAGTTGACATAAACATTTCCAACAAAAGGCTTATGCTGCACTAGAGCATTGTTTCTACTCAGATCTTCAGGCAGTCTGTATCAGTTCCTGGCCACAGGAGAAGGCATGCCCATTTATGTGTACTTTTTGTAAACAATGCATTATTGTAGGACTCACTTATAAAAAATTAGGCAGCTATCAAAATATTTGGGCCAGTAGCAATTAGCATAAAAATATTTTGCCATATTTTAGCAAGACAGTTGAAGAGGAATTGCATTCACCTTGTACAAGTCAGCACCACTAAACTGAGTAGATATAGTGAGCTCTAAGTATGTACCCAAGAGTAAATGAACAAAATAATACTGCATTATTTAAAAACAGTGCTGTCAAAGGTCTGTTCCAAGGTTTTAAGGGGAGAGAAATGATTGGAAAGTGGCTCATTGAATTGCTTTGGAGTAGACACCAATATGAATCAAGGGGTTTTTTTCCTGAACCATAGTTTTGTAATGGTATTTTACTGTTTTCACTCTTAGCATATTGTGCTTTCTTCAATGAAGGGAGGAGTAAAATCCATGACATGAACTCTCAAAGCTTAGCCTGTGATTTTCTAATTTATTTTACTTCTTCCTTTATTTTAGCAATTCATTGACTCACTGCCTCATTATTTTGCAGAATAAAACATAATACAGGTTGGTTGTAATAGTCCCTTGAGGCATAAAAAATCAGTGGAATTAACTGCTGCTTATAAACATTCATTTGGACTAAGTCTTACAGAATTTGAAAATTCATGCACATAACCTGCCAGAAACAATTTGCAGGAAAAACTTTTTATTCTCAGCAGAAAAGTCTCTCCCATAGCAATTCCTTTAGAAGTGAAAGCAAAGATGGCAGTATAGTTTTATTGGCTTTGTCACAGCCTTATCTTATTACTTTCTGAGAGCACATTTCCCCTGCTTTGTAGCCTCCAGGAACTCAGAATCTTTAAGGCTCTGCTGCAATAAGCATATCACATAAATAAATTGAGAATAGTTAAGCACCCCCTGCAAATATTCTTTCTGTTTTACAGACAAGAATTAATTTGGCTGCCAAGATAAGAGGAAGGTTTTACAGAAGAGACAAATGATGGATCATATATGATTCACAGGAAGGACAGCATGCAGTCCTCGATTTAGATTACACAATCTCAGTAAGGCATGATTCGTCTAATTCATTTATACTCAAGGCTTCTTATTCAACAGCTCTTTGTAATATATTTCTTAAGAAGTAGAAAATTTTCTTCTACCTTTCCCTTGTAAACTTTCTTTTTTATTATAGTGAATTATCCTTTATTGATATTTTTTTACCAAAAGCATCTCCACGCTGGCAAAGTTCTCTGTTGTAGGCAGAGATACTCCAAGCCAAGACACGAAAGATGCTGAATACATCTAAGTTCTACTTCCCTGCCTATTCCTAGTGTTGGCCTCAGGCATGTGGGATAGACTGTCTCTGACAGCATGCAGGTTTACCTCATCTGTGCCTACAGGCTGCAGTCATTCTGCACTTCCTAAAAGATCTGTAGGAGCACAGGGTTTCACAACTCCACGACCTAATTTAAAAGTATCTGTCTTGAACTTTACCAAAACCTTTCCTTTCCTTGTCCTCTGTACATTGCTCATTCATCTAATATTCCTGATAATCCTGCCAATCTTAAGCAATAATGTCAGAGTCTCAATACAGACACATAACAATCAATTGAAAGTGAATGTTTTTAAAAGGGTTTATGATTTAGATGACCTGCATATCTTCTTTACCATAGTGAATACACTGATACACCAAATGTTTATGCAAGTTCTAAGAGAGTTCATTATAGCAAGAGTGGAATGTAGTAGAAATATATTACACATCTCTCACAATATATTCTCAAAATTTGTGCATATTTCTGGACAACATAACTCTTCTGCAGATTAAATTTTTAAACATAGAAGTTGGCTGTTACATTGAAGCTTCTGTGTTTGGAGACCTAATGTTCTTCAGGCTGATTAAAGATCTGAAGCTTGTACTAATTTAGTGGAATTTGCAGCTAGTTGACATATATGTAGCTGTCAAGTCTGAAATAGTAGGCAGGTGCTAAAATAGTGACATATGTGCTGAGATGTAGGTACCAAGGACAGAGTGAGCTCAAGCATCTGCACAGTTTCCATTAAAGCTCGCTGAAATTAAATGCTACATGACAAATACATAGATAATTCAGCATTTATAGATTTTATAATTAAAAAGGAAGTCTGCTATGTAATTATTGTACTGGTAGCTAAACATGCCATCTAATAGAAGCTTGCAGTTATAGCTCCATGCTGGGCTGTGACAAGGTAAGAGAGTGATTTCTAATATTTCAACATTCATAATTTTTACCTATATTGAATCTCCATTTGCTATTTGAAATACTGGCAATATAAACCAGTCTCGAATCCTTGGGGCAGCCTAGCATCACAGGTGTAAGATACATACTTGTTTCCTTGCATTTTAAAGCAAATGAAATTTACTTCTTGAGGAAACAAGTGTTACTAGAAGGCCAAGGAGCTTGTATTCTTAGAGGCTTTAGGTGTATGGACACAGAAAACTGGGAACCCAAATGTCTAGGAAGCCAAGAGCAGCAGATAAAAGAGGAAAAATCTGAGGACCTGTAGCTGGAAATGATGGTAATTTCTGTTCCAGCCCCTTTTCTAATATGGCTGGAGTGCTGGGAGGTTTCTGGGGGTTAATTTTTATTTGTCAGCTGCTCCTGTCTAAGTAGCACATGCAGGAGAAAGCTTTAGGTCTGCACAGTTTGAGCAGGAAAATGAGTGATAACACCAGAACTTCTCTAGGAAGAGAACTGCCAGTGCCAGGCAGCCTATTGATCTGTTGCCACCTCTATCATGACAGTGCCCTGTCCTGTCTCCAGGCCTGCAGTGCTCTTCTGGTGCTGGCTGTTGCTAAAAGAATGATGATGAAAGATTAGATTGACTTTTCCCATGCTAATGTTTTTATACCACACTGAACAGAATCTTAGTGTGTTCTCATGATCATCAGCCTTAATTCCTCTGCTCAGTCTCTGTGATGCCAAATGTTTGCTTCACTAAGGACAATATTTTGCCCAGTCAGACTTCTGGCTTCTGATTAAATCTGGAGTGATGGGCTGCAGTTTGGGCTGAAATTATTATTTTGAAAGCTCCTATGATTTGCTTGTGGCCCAGGAGGCCAACAGCATCCTGTGCTGCATCAGAAGCAGGGTGGCCAATAGGTCAAGGGAGGTTATTCTCCCCTTCTACTCCACTCTCATGAGGCCCTGCCTTGAGTACTGCATCCAGCATTTCTGGATTTCATGTTCTCTAATGCAAACAGACCATCCTGCCAAGATAATTCCTGAGGATACAAAAATGCATGAGGCTGGGGGTGGCACTCACTGATGTCACTTTTGCAGTAAGCATGCTTTCCATCTGTATAATGGCCAGAAAAATACTGGACCCAGTCTGTGGGGTCTGTTCTGAGAAAAATGAGGACATGGCTGACCAATTCATAGTAGGACCACCTAGAAGGCTTTAAAAGTCACTTCAGCCTAAATGAGCTGCTACAACATCCCTGGAGCATAGCTTTGTAATTCTTTGCACCAGTTATTAGATGTATAGACAAATAGGCTTTTTGTAATGCATGATGTAATTCTTCAGATAATTTCTCTTAATTATAATGAGTAATGCTTTACAACAGGTAAATGCATTTTTATGCATTTAATGCAAATTACCTTGGTGAGTGTATTAAGGGAAAGATGAGAGCTAAAAATGAGGAGGATGGCTGGTGCATCGTGTGCTGATTCCTGTATAGCAGAAGGGAAAATCTGGAAATCCGCTTGTAGGTGTTGGTGTTTCTCTTTAGGATGGGAGATTTTGTTATTTGGAAACAGATTGGAAGTGGAGAATACTTTACCTGATGGGTCATGGTACAACATAGGTTGTTTCAGAATTTGAACTGTTGAATGTATCAAGAATGGTTGATGTGGTGTGTTCTAATTTTTATAAGCTTAATGTTCTTAATGTTTATAAGCTTATATGTAAGCTTTTATAAGTTCTAATTTTTATAAGCTTAATGAACAGATTGAAAAATCTGGACTGGACAAGCAAAAATAAATATATGTATGATGAGAGATGTGTGAAAAAAAGGCTTTTTTTTTTTTCTTTAGCAAGTTCATATACTTATAGAAGCCCAGGAGATAGGGTGTTAATATGTATGTCTCAAACTGCCAAGGATCCCCCAAAGCCCTCTGTCCCATTTCCAGAAAGGTCTACAAGAATGGATAGTGCATGATAACTAATTGGCATAAGAAAGTAAGAAACCTAGCTCCAGGGTGGGGGAAACTTATCTATAAAAATGTACCCCCATGAAGTCCAAGCACATTTGCACTCCTGGGCACCCCATCAGCTGGCTCAATGCTGGAGCCAGAAATGATAATTCATTAATGTATTTTCCCTCTCTCACTTCAATAAAATTTGTCAGTTTTTGCAGACCCTCTGACTTTTGTTGCTCATTTTCAATGATGGGCATCTATGAATCTTGGGTGTTCTTTTTCCCTTAAGGGTGGAATGTCACAATACTCCAGAGGATGTTGCATGTACAATTGCAGGATATAGATGGATAATTTGAGAATGCATGTACACAATGGCGTATGTGCTTTTGTATGGGGAAATCAGCAATTTTCTGTTGAAAACATGTGAAACTCCACAGGTCAGACTTTTAAAAGTTAGAAAGAGAGGTCAGACGACACAATTACTGTTATAATAATTTTTAAAGTAAACAATGTGATAATCAGGGTTTCATGTTTTTCAACTAATTTTCAAAATGTATGATTGATAAATATGTCTTTCACTATAAGTCAGTGTCTTTCCCAAGCATTGTGCATTCTTCCTGAAGAAACTCACTGCAGTCCTAAGAGGGAAGCTGTGAAAGATTTAATATGCACATAGTTTCCATTTATTTAAGGGAAACAAGTAGTGTAGGTTTGACAGCAAGGTACTGCTGCCTCTTTGTGCCTGGGGGACTGAATGGGTGCCACTGCATCAGGGATATTCTTACCTGTAGTTCAGTCCTGTAAATCATCATTTACTTAAATGTGACAACAAGTTGAACTCACCCTGTCTTATTCAATACATACTCCAATAAATGTCTGTTTTGAAACAGCTGAATCAGCTTGTGCCAACAGCCAGGTTTGCTCCAGTTTGCATGAGTGAACTAATATACTCCAGCTGAAGATCTCACTGTTAAGATGACTTTGCGTTGCAAGTGTAGAACATGTATTTTCTTCTTTTTACCCGTAATATAAAAATATCCTCCATAACATGTGTTTTTTGTTGTGAAGTTTTCCTACAAACCACAAGGTTTTCCCCAAGTTCCAAAATCATAATTCATCAAGACAGATTTTTTGCCTGTAAATTTCTGACCAGTGTCATCTACCTTTATATTTGGTATGTGAACTACATCTTGTGCTTGATTTACAGACACAAAGAAATTTTTTTCTCTTGTAATTGTGCTTGCTTCTCCATGAGATATTTTTGAGAAGGTTTTTGCATAGAAGATTTACCTACATGCAAAGGAAAAGTTTGAAAGTTTTTTTAAAATTCGTCTTAGCCAAATCATGTTGTTCACAAGCTATGATAGAGTCCTGTCTAGGCTATAAGGCAGAGTGAGGGTGACTCACTTCTTGCCTTACCTTGGGAAATTATGATATTGCTATATGCCTACACTTACATGAACTTCTAGATTTTATGTAATGATTTATACTTGTCAAACTCTCTGTTACATCAGACTTCCCAGTCCAAACAGGTACTGGGTGCATAGGGGATGCTCTGTGTACTGTGATAGCATTTTTCTTATATCCCAATATGATACATAGGACTGCAGGGATTCTTCTGATCAGTGCAATCTATGAGTGGAAATACAAATAATTAGAATAAAAATCTGTTTTTCTTGCAAGATCTGGGAAGAAGGAATACTTCTTTATTCATAATACAGAGCAACAGCAGGCTGCTTGATGGGGCCTTTGTTAAGAAATGATGTTAGAAATTTCCATGGTTTTGTCTTTTATGAAAGGCTAACTCACAGAGCTGAAGTTGTTTTTCTCTATATTTCTACGAAAAAGACATAACAGAGATTCCATTATAATTCATTAAAATCATCTTCTTACTAAGGGATTTTGAATGCTAAACCTTTGTTTGTACCTGCTACAAACTGCAATGAATGAGTGCCTTTTGTAATAGTTTCCATAACAACTAAATTTTTTTATGCCTTTGTATGAGTCCTACACATATTTTTCTAAGTCAGATCATTACGTTGTCCCTTAACCACACACACAATCTTATGCCAGATTGCCTTGTGTTCTGTAAAGGCTCAGATTACTGTTTCTGAAGTCTTAGCACCTGTGTATTACAGGCTGAGCCTAAAATTAGGCAATGAGAGACTAAGTCTACGGCAAAATTATAAGAAGACTTGGACGTAGTCCAGCATGCCTGCTGTCCTCCTCATGTCATTGTGTAGTGATGCAAAAGGAATTGCTGCCTCAGGTGGCATCACTTCCACAGAAGAAAATCAAAGGCTAGAACTGACACCTGTCCATCAAGTATAATACAAATTTTGCACCATTTTTGAAGTGGTAGTGATAGGACAATGCTTATAAATAAAAAGAGGAGAGATTTAGAATAGACGTTAGGAAGACTTTATTTACTCAGAAGGTAGCAAGACACTAAAAGTTTGCTCAGGGAAGTTGTGGATGCCCTGTCCCTGGAAGTGCTCAAGACCAGGTTGGATGGAACTCTAGGTAACCTGATCTAGTGGATAGCATGGCAGGAGGTTTAAACTAGATGATCTTTAGGGTCCATTCCAACCCCAATCATTCTCTGATTCAATGATTATTTGATAATTGAATCAATCACGTGCTGATGTAATGAAATGGGGTAGTTGACCAATCTCATAGTGTGAAAGCCATATTCACTTAGGAACAGTTCTCCTTGTACATAGCTGATATGTGGCCTTTGTGAGTTAATAAAATGGAATAAAAAGACAAATGTACAGATCAGTTATTCTCAACAACGGTTTCTGAGGTAAAACGAACTCACCATTGGAAATAACTTACCTGAGACAGAAGCAAAGTTTTTTTCCTGACATATTCATAGAATTCTAATTTGTTATTGGTGCTTGAATTACAGAATTTTTGAATTGTTCAAATTATGCCAGATTAATCCCCTCCTTGCTCTAGAAACTGCATTGATGCAGTTCAAAAAGCTGACTGAGAGCTCCTTGAAAATATGTGGGCCAAGTGTCTTTTCATAGGAAATATATAAAGGCTATGTCAATCCCAAAGACTAATTGCAAACATAAATAAGCCTTCTGTGAAATGCAACAATTGATTCTAATGTCCATTTCTTCTAAATGGGATTCTAAAAGACCTTAGACTGGTTTAAATTTCACTCTTGAACACTGGCCACAGACATCTGAGGATTACCAAATCCATGCATATGCCTATCCAGAGATGGAGCCAGATCTTCAGCTGATGGAAAGAAATAGAGCGCTTTGGAAATGAAGACAAATATTAAGTTCACTCCACTTTGTGGATTTGACTCTTCAACATTTCTTAACTAATCTCATTCTGTCAAAATACCCTCTTTCTCAATTCTGTGAAATGAGGTATAATTTGGATTTCATGTGAGCTTTAATAAGTTAGAACTCTAAGCGGTTATCACTTGTAAATACGAAATTTCTCCTCTGAAAAAAGAAGAAAAAAAGAAGGGTTGTTTGTTTGTTTTGTTTTTTTCTTCTTTTTATTAAGGCCTATTAAAGCTTTCTTCTTGGAGTTTATTAGGACAAAAAATTGTGCATTATGAGTGTGCTTAAATTAATTGATTTGTTCATCCTCAGAACTGATCAAGTTTGCAGCTGTCTGATGAATGTGTGTGGCTACATCCAGTCACCAGCAGTAAAATTATGGAAAGCATTCTGTAACCAGGAAAACCAGTACTAGTCATGAAAAGCCCTCTGTCCCTGGGTTATGTATGGTAGCCGAGAGTGCCTGGAAGGGTGGCAGGGGCTGCCATGTGGCTGCTCCACCATCCAGAGGCCAACAGCCTCTACCACACCTGGGGCCAGCATGGGCTGAGACTGAAAGGTTTGAAACTTCACTTTCTTCTGCACAGCACCTCCTCCACAGGGCACCTCATGGACCCTGAGACCAGAGTTAGCCATAACCCTCATCAGTGAGCTGCAGGATGCCCTGGTAAAGTCCTTTGCTAAGACCCATGGAGACCCATAGACCTTTGGAGATATAGAGGAGATGCCCCTCTGCTGCAGAACTGCTGCTCTGCCCACATGGCAGCCTTGAGGAGAAGCAAGCAGTTGCCCAGGCCAGCAAAATGGAAGAGCCAGCTGATGATATGGACTTTTCCCTGTCTGTGGTCTCAGTGCAAAGAAAGTGTTCTGTTACAGGTGTAAAATATCTGGGACCAATCCTGTCCCTTTTGCACTGTGGTGATTGCATCATTATTGCCAATTACACTTTGCAGTTACTCATGGATTTTCATCTTATTGTTTTATGAACTGCAACTAATTAATCCTCTCATTCCTCTCAGCTCAACAGACGCTATTGAGAATCATCTGCATTTTTGTTTCAGATGAAGAACCACAGCAGAGATTTCAGGAGGCTTGTCAGTGTAATTAGAGGAGTCAAGGTGGTGGAAATTGGTCTCCCATCACTTGGAATCTGGGCACAGCTCTGGCTACGCATCTGTTATTTGGAGGAGTCACACCATAAAATTAATAGCTGTGAGATGAAATGAGAATGAGTCTTGTTGTCTTTTGTTTGATGTGTCTCAATTTCTGAAGAGGGTCAGGGCCAACCTATTCCATTGACAGAGAGACACTGGCAGACACTGTCTGCCAGTCAGTTGTTGAGATTTAGTTCAGAGAGACTGGCAGAAGCTATCCTGAGTGCTGAAACATTTTCCTTTTCAATTATCTTATTTCTCTGCTTCCTATCAGGTTTCATGCTGAGACATGGCTGTTGCTGAATGCTGATTACCTGCTGCTCAAGGAAAGCGATATTTTTGTCTGCAGGCAATTTTTCCAGTTCTACTTGCATGAACACAGACAGTTTCTCTGTGGACTGTGGTCACAGTCAGTGTACTTTCTGATGTACAACAGAAATGGCTGTGCTGTTTTAAAATACTAGCTAAGTCCACAGCTTAAAAATACTTGGCTTTACATTCACTGTCCAATCCACAGTTTCCCCCATTGCAAATAGTCACATTTGTCTTCTAAACATCTTTCTGTATCAGGCCAACCCTAAACAGTCTCAGTACCTGGGGATGTGGTTCCTTTGGTGTGTCCGTGCTTCACCTCCAGCAGAGAGGCAGGGCCAGAGAGCTGAAAGACTAGAGCAATGCCTGCTCAGCTGATCAAATAAATAAACAGCACTCCCAGCTAAACCCAATTTCACCAGGCCAAGGAAACCAACCTGTTAAACAAACAAAGTAGAGTGATTTCCCAGAAGTTACACTATTAAGCCCTTCTCACTTTTCACTCCAGTCCCTGCCCAGGTGAGCTGAAAGGGAGCTGATTTTGCTTTGGTTAACTCTCAGCTCCCTGCTTAGACCACAGCCAGAGAAGATGAGCCAAGCTGGTGAAGGGTCTGGAGCACAAGTCTTATGAGGAGCAGCTGAGGCAGCTGTTTGGCCTGAAGAAAAGGAAGCTTAGGGGAAACCTTCTTGCTCCTCCAGCTACCTGAAACAAGGCTGTAGTTGTGTGGGGGTTGATCTATTCTCCCAGATAACAAGCTACAGGATGAGAGAAAATGGCCTCAAGTTGCACAGGAGAGGTTTATTCACTGAAAGGATGATCAAGCACTGGAAAAGGCTACCCAAAGGAGTGGTGGAATCATCATCCCTGAAAGCATTTAAAGACCTGCAGATGTGGCATTTGGGGACATAGTTTAGTGGTGGAATTGGCAACGATGTGTTACTGGTTGGACTCAGTGATCATGCATTCCTAACCTAACTGATTCTATGGCTCTCTCTATCATGCTCTTGCAGCACACATTGCACTGGCAGATTGGTCCAAATGCATTCATTGGTGCCAGCTTTCTGGTATCTGTATTCACTGGATTCAGATAAAAAAGTTAAAACCAGACCTGAAATAAAGGAACAATGTTCTTACTGTACAGACTGTACTGCCTGACATAGGACAGGCTTATTATGGCTTATGTTATGAAACTGTTGTTTCCTTTGTTGTAACACTGCATATTTTAGATGTTTCCATAGTGAACAAAATTACCACTTCATTTTAAAAAGCTGTGTAGGCTATGATGTATGAAGGTGGTGACAGCTTTTCAGAAAGGTGATGCAAAATGTAGAGCTGCTGAGTGATCTAAACTGCACTGACACTAAAAACTTCAACAAGACTGAAAAAAAGGAAAGCTTATTTAGTTACGTACTCAAAATTTATCTAGTCTTAAAAGGAAGAAAAACATGGTTTCCCCCAGGAAATGCTTTTGGGAATTCAACTCACTATTTAATGTTTGTTTGAGGTGTGAAGACAATGTCTTTTTTTCAGCACGGATAGAGGATTTAAAACCTCCATTCTGCTAAGTGGGCTGTCCTGTAAAAAGAAGGAATAGATGAGATCTGCAAGGAGATCAACAGGATTTTTTTTGGTCAAGGACAGCAGACTCTGCCCTAGCTGAGGACAAAACCCCTCTGCCCTTATGATCTGCTGCAAAAGCTAGAGTCAACTCTTCTCTTTGTTGCCTGATCATTTCCCTTCCCCTGTCCTCCTAAAGGAGGAGAGAAGAAAGACTAAAAGTCTGGAAAAGGAAGAAATCAGTAATCAAATCCTTAGGTATTTTCTGAAAAGACAATTCAATAAAAAGCTGTGTATATATTGTTACCAAAAGAAGAAAACTTAATTTTCAAAATTTTAAGATTTTCCAGAAGTTAGAAGAGTTTTCCTTTTTTATTTTATTATTATGTATGTTTATTATATTTATATTTTTTGCCACAATACAAAGGAATGTTGCATAAATGAACTTTGGAGGCATTTCCTTCTGTGTTCAGCAAGCACAACCCATGAGCTTTGTGCCAGAGAAGAACTATGGTAATTCCATACACAGTATGGCTTGCATGATGCAGAACTGAAAATTCTCCAGTTATTTCTGCAGCATGGGAGTGTATTTACACCAGGTGGTCTCTTATTCTAAGTGGGGTGGCTGAAACCCTGCTGCTCTGAAAAGCCTTTTCCAAGCACTGTTGGAAAAGGGGAAAGCTTCTGGCAGTGTCTCACAGAATCCATTGCTGCTTCCCACCTTGCTACCAAAACCTGGCCATACAAACCCAATGCACAGGCCTGCAGATGGCTTATTCAAGAACAGATATTCATATCAGAATGAAAATGAAACATGGTGCAAGTGGGATGTTTATCTTCCTTCGTGTCAGTTTTCCAGAATTCATTCCCAATAACTGTAATTCGCAGCAAAATAAAATTGCTCATTTTTCCTGGAGTTGGGGACTAGAAAATTATGAGGGCTTTAGGTCCAAGGCAGTTCATTGGTTGGTTTACCTGGAAATAAAAGATCAGAAAGCTTTCAGCCTCAGCAATTCATTACCCTGCCAAGTACATTGGCAGGAAAGAAGGTGAAGTATGAAAGATGTCTGGAAAGCACTTTTTGCTGGTAACCTGCCTGACTTTTAACCTTGAAGTTAATCAAAGTTGACAGTTCTCCATAAGGTACTTTGATTTAAGAAATATACAGCTGTAGATATCTAATTGGAATTCTTTAAAGCAGTGGCAACTGCCAAAGAACACAGAAAATCTTCTCTTTTCCATCTGGTTTGTTGCACTAGGCCTTTGTCTGGGACTTTTGATGTACAAACTGAAGTGAATAAACAGTTCATCTTAAAGCCCCATTGCATTTTTCCAGGAGTAGGAAATCCTGGGAGTCAGACTATACTGCAAGCATTGTAAGCAGGTACAGATACTTCTAAAAGTTCTAAAAATCAGGAGTAAAAGTGAGCTTTTCACAGGCAAGAGATTTATGAAAGTAAACATTGGTGTGTTTTTTCCCTTTACCATGTCCCATATGAATATTAGAGAATTTTTTAAAAATGGGTGTCTGGGCCCTGCCAAGCTCTTTTCTATACCACCACTTTTAATGTGAGAAGAATAGCATGATCTACCACAGTGCCTGGTGTAAGGAAATAGGGGAAAGTATATTCTCTAGGGCAAGGCAAACTTTCTTTTATGCTTACTGCCCATGGATTAACAAAGTCAAAACATCTGACTACTGAAGAAGAAAGGAGTTGCTCAGGTTGATTTAAGGCTGTTTATTTTATGAGAAAAGAAAAGTTACTAAGCTGTCCTGAAACTCTCCTAGCAGTGAGGTTGAGTGACTTAGCAGAAACACATTTGAGGAAAAAAGGCTGCTCTTTGCCTGAATCTTTCCTCATTAATCAGAATGCTTGCAAGTGAGCTGGAAGCTTGGCTATGAAGGATTTTATTCAACTATAGCAAGCTGTAAAAGACAAGAAAAATGCAACTGATTCTCTTTCCCTTCCCTTCCGCCTCAGATTTTTTATGAGGCTGAGGGGTCAGAGAAAGGCCATTTTGGCACAGTAAAATTTTCCAAACTCCTTTTTTTCTGGTTTGGCTAATAGATTAAAAAGAATGGTGGTGTTTTGTGTGAAAGCTTATTTTCCTCTTGTTTTTTTCTTTTGTTTTTTCATTTTCCCTTCAGATTGCCTAAGAGATTAAAAAGAACTCTACCAAACCACACCTCAAGATCTATTCTGTATAACAGACTCTGCATGTTAGCTCAGGTATAAAATAAAACCTCGAGTATATATGTAGAGTATTTGTCAAGCTTGTACAAACTCACCTTTGCTTTAATGAATGGCACTTTACAGTTTTACCATGTGATTATTCAATTATGTGACTAAACTGTGCATGACCAGAGGCACCCAATGATTTCAGTCTTTGCCATTTCCTCATAAAGTCTGTTTTTCCCTTTTGTCATTAGATTTAAGGTAGCAACTTCCCAGACTGTCTTTCCCATGATTCTTTGATGACTGGGTTGCTAGTTTTTGCCCCAGAAAAAATATATTCCTTGTTTGAAATAACACACTCCTTTTCTTAATGTCAACAAGTGTCTGTTGTAGAAAATAAAAAGAAAGCAGGCGGGTAGGCTGGGGGCGCGCGGCAGAAGGACGCACAGCAGGCAGTCTGCGGTTCTCCAGTGGTTTATTATGCGGCGCAGTAGGGAAGGTCCGGGGAAGGAGAGACGGGGCGGAGAAGCAGGGACGGGCGTGGGGTCTGGAGCTCCGGAGGCTGCAAGCTGTCAGCGGCAGTTGGTGTCGGGCAGCAAGGTGTCCCAGTGAGCAGGACAAAATGGCCCCAAGCAGCAGGACAAGATGGCCGTTGAGCACCCAGGGACATAGAGTCTTAAGGGGAAGGAGAGAGGGAGTGGTTTGGCATGCAGGCCAACCGGGAAAGCCATAGGGAAGAGGGACAGGGGTAACAACCAATCATTACAAGGGAGGGGAGGATACATAATCCAAACCAACCAATGGGGTTTGGGGGGGGGTTGGTGTTTGGGGGGGGGGGGGGGTTGGGTGTTTTGTGGGTTTGGGGGGTTGGGTGTTTGTTGGTGGGGGTGTTGGGGGTTGTGGTGGGGTTGTGTTATTTGTAAATCAGGTCAAATTACTTCTGTGAGCTGTATTTTTACAGCTCTCCCACTTCTCAGTATTTTGCCATATAAAGTCTACAAAAATTGCCTCCATTTAACCATATTTTTAGTCAATACTGGTAGCATAATAGTTGGACAATAATTTCAAGCCTGAGAAGATACCAAAGCTATTTTTTTAATAAATAACCTTGATAACAGCCTAGCCACAAGGTCAAACCTGCAGGAAGTTATACATTCACAGGCAAGTGTTGTGATGGAGTACGCGTGACTGGGACCAAGGGACATACTCTGATTTTACTGCCATAACATTTGTGATGCTGTGTATCACATAGAGGGGCACTGATTTCTCAGAGTTATGGCAAAACACTGCTCTACTTTCATCACTTGTCAGTGTTTTCTATCATTTACACTGATGACAAACAAGGTCTTTATTCTCATTAAAACTTGAAATTACTCAAAAATATTCAAAGTAATTTTTGGGACAGGTGTCTCCCACTGGGGAATCATTTGGGAGACATCAGAATCTAATCAAGTACAAGGCTTCACAGATGCCCTGGAATATGATTCCATAGTAGTAGAAAAGAAACTGCTCATATTTGCAAAATGGAGCAACTAGGACTGATTTCCCCAATGTCCTGTAGCCTATAAACACAGTAATACATTTTGAGCAGATTGACAAATTCATAAAGACTTAAGTCTGAGAGTTTCTTCTGGAGGCAGGGACATCAACTATCATGACAACAATCTCTCTGAGGGACTTGGAGGCTTCTCTAGCCTTCAGGAAATGAGCAGGGAGAGGAAGGGTTGCTGGCATGTAAGTGAAGTGTTGGTGTCTGAAATAGGATGGGGGTGTCCTTTCACAAAACAGGAATCCAGCATCTCAGTAAGCCTTTTGGATATTTAATGCATCACTGAAAGTGTGGCAATAAGGTATTTTCCTTGTACTAGTAGCAGCCTAGAGGTTCTGATGCAATGAATGCTGTCAGGTTTCACTGTGCTACTCTGAGATTTTATTCATCCTACTTGGAGGAAATTCTGGTAAAGGTGTGGGGAAGGTGCACTGAAATCTGTTCCAGGTGGAAAGAAGTCATTGATTATGGTGAACACTCTTTCTGTCTCAGCAGAGGAAGTACATACTGTCCTTCAGTCTTAAACATCTGGCTGCATCTCTTAGTAATTACTAAAAATTTGGCCCAATCTGGCTACCTTGCCTGGGGAATACTTAGGGAACTGTAGTTGTATTAATCCACCAAGTGTTTCTTTTCTTCTGGTTTTACATTCAAATGATGCTGCTTTTGCAGATAACATTGTTTGGAAGAGAACACCACCATTTAAGAATGGCACTCCTGATGGCTGTTTTGGAGCAATGAACATGAGAAAATTGCATCTCTGCAGGCTGGTTCATCTGCCTGAAGCTTGAGGTGTGAGCAGTCAGCAGTGAATTGTGGCTGGCTATTGCACACACTGCTCTGCTGAGGATGAAAACCTGTGTGCCAACTGTAAAAAGGGATGTTTTCTCAAAGAAATCTGAGCAGTGAAACCCTGACCCCAGCCCAGGTGCAATAGTATAGTAATAATATAATAAATAGGAAAATAATGTAGAAACCCCAGGGTTGGGAAAGATAAAATTTTGCATATGTGTGCAAATATATATTTCTGAGAAAGAAATATACCTGAAAAGCATGATAGAAATGCCTTTGTCTCTTGGACTTGTATTCATTATTGGCTCTATGCATTTACATTTCAAATATCAAATCAGAAGATTTTAATTCCAGCATTTTAAAAGTTAAATTAATTGAAACTGTTAAATTAACTGATCCCGAACACCAGGGAGGTGAAGGAAAAAGTTGAGTGAGAGGAGGTACACAGGATGGAGGTGTTGTTTGGTCCAGACCTTCATGTGAAATACTTTTCATGTGATGCTGATTCTGATGCTCTGCAGTTGAAGAGAGGATGAAGTATTTTCGGTCTGTGTGCAACCACTGTGTGTGACACAGCTGCTTCATGGTTTTGTCACTGTATTATACCAGGAAGCCAATTCTTAAGATGTGTGGGTGTTAATAACCATGCCTGCCAGAATTAACACACTGTGACTAAGCCTCCAACCAAACTCCTAGAGCAAGCACCCATGCATGTAATCACTTCCTACAATGTCAGTCATCCTGAAACACAGAGTCTATCCCACCATCAATCAAGTGGAAGCTGGCAGAGATGATAGGCTGAGATGCTCTCTTTAAACTTGCAGAGACAAAACTGCAGGCTTTGTTTCAGCTGAGGGTGACAGAATGACCCAACAGTGCTTTGCTGTCAACCAAGTGTTAATCTGTGCAAAAGCACACTTCAGGCAAGCCAAGTTAGTCCTGTCAGAATGCCCCAATGTTGCTTCTGTAGTTACACAGAGCTCCTCGTGGCTTATACTTGACAACAGAAACCTTTGCAAGATTTTTCTCTGAGAGATGCTGTGATATATTAGGCAGTGAACTTCCTGGCACATTCATCAAATATATATATGGTGACTAATTCAGAAAGAGGGAAGGTGAAGAAACTATGCTGCCTTACTTCATTTTACTACATGAAAATCAGATCAGAAAACGTAGTGGGGTTTTTCCACATCAGTGCATGCTCTCTGCCAAAGCATCATGGAAAATATTAGCTACAAAAGCCAACATTCTAGTACGTCTTCCCTTCTCCGTTCCTCAGAATTTAATTCTACCTTGTATACTACAAAAGTCTTAGAAAACTAGCAAGTCTCAAGTGCCAGAAACTCTATCAAGAATACCAGAGAACAGTACAGAAATATTTCCACTGAGCTAAATATTAGGAAATAAAATGTGTGATTAGAATCATACTGAATACCTCTGATGATACCAAGAAAATCCTCTACTAGAGATATGATTAAAGACGTGACAGAAAAATCAAGAGACACAATTTGTTGTTACTGAAGTTTTAAAATTAGATGGAATCTAATTAGTCTGTCACAAAATAAACGGTGATGAATTACATATTCTACTTAATTGTTGTGTTAGAAACAATTACAAGTCAGGAGGGATGTTTTCAGCTTTGTCCTGCAGCAGTGATAACCTTTCTCATAAGCAATAACAAAACTTAACTAATCTCTTTGGTAATCATAACTTGTCTCGCAATGTTGTCAAGGTATCCTTGGCACATCTTTTTCAATATTTTATGTGTTGACCTTTCTCTTCAAGGAATTAAAAATCTTATTTTTTTTTCTCAGTTACAGCAACATCTTTTAGAATATACAATACTTGCAAGGTGTTTGACCAGGGATGAACCTCTTGTTATGTGCTTACTTGGTCTTCACCTAAAATGGGGGGATCCAGCTGCTACAGGAATATAGATCTGTAATAATAATGGATTCTTTGTTCTTTCTGGTGTTATGAAGATTCATGATAGATCCTTTTAAACTGAAGTTGTGTGACTGGAGTTGAGTGTCTGGGCTCAGTTCCAGCAGCTTAAACTCTAACTCCCTGCTAATGCTGCTCAGCAGATAAAACTAGTTATTATGGTGCTCTGTTCTAGTGAGTGCCACCAGATTAAATACTCAGGAGAAACTCAGTAGCATCCTTACAGCTTTGCTGACCTGAGAGGGTGCAGGCTGGTGTAAACCTGCTCTGCCTGCAGACTGCACCACGAGGACGTCAGCCAGCTCTAAGCTGTAATGCCAGTGGTGATACCCTGGTGTTGAGCCTAAGCTGCTAATGCCAGGAAAGGTTTGTAATCTCAAGATGTGCTGTGCTATCACCGTGGGGTTGTTCATCCTAGAAAAAAAGAAGGTTAAGGACAGCAGTCACTGATCTAGAGAGGGATTATAGTGAAGACCGGCTCTTCTTGGAAGTACACCAGGAAAGGACAAGGATCAATGAGCACACATTGCAAGGAGAGAGGGTAATTCCTGCTGGATGTAAGGAAGAAAATTGCTGTGAAAGAGGCTCAGCACTGAAAGGGGTTGAGCAGAAGGTGTCTGGAATCTCTGTCCTTGGAATCATTCAAAGCTGGACTGGATGAGGTGTGAGCAACCTGCTCTAAATTAGAAATTGGTACTCTTTGAAAGAGGAGGTTGAGATCTAGGACCTCAGAAATCCCTTCCAATCTCAAGAGCTCAGTGAGAAAGGGGTACATCCTGTACATCTCTTGTTCTGTCTCCTGACACACCTGATTCTTATGTAAAAATACTTTTTTCAGCATAGCAGGATTTAATTTAGATGTTGTTTTGTAATGGTAACTACTTGTGGGTTTTTACAGTAAGAATGTAAAATATCATCCTAATCCTCAGGAAAACAAATTTGTGAGGAAAAATGCTCTTGACGCTTCTGTCATGCCACAGAATTTGCACTGAACTGCAAAACAGTCTCTCTTCCAGCATAGCAATGTACATATCCTTGCCTCCTGCTCGGGCTTGGAAGCAAAGTGAGCATCCACATGCAGGAAGAAGACTGTCATTCCTGCCTTTGCATTGTGTAAATATTGTGGAGATATTTATAACTCTTTAAAAATTCCACTGAGCTTTTCAGGACATGGAATTATGAAACAAATACTTATTTTCTTGACTCTGTCTCCTTGTAGGGCTGCAATTCATTCATGAATCAAGAATCAATGTAGAGACAACTTACAGCTGGCTATTATGAGGACAATGATTGTATGCACTGTTTTCCTCCTGACTTTCAAGCTTAATAAGAAGCTCACATTATAACTCATTTATGTGAAGTAATTATGTGTAATTGCATAATTACCCGTTACAGCTGTTTGGCTTACTGGCACTTAAATTAATTAACTAATGTGATGCACAACCCCAAGTTAATTTAAAACAAGGAAACCCTAGAATGATCCCTCTTGAGGGTGTCTACACAGGCAGTGACACTGTGGTTGAACAAAAAGTGAAATGTGGATCCTACACCTTTTGTTGTACCTAGAGCTTCTACACAGTTCACTTATAACTGGTGATGAGACACAGAATTAAAGAATAAACTCTGTAATAATCCAAAACAAAATACAAGGCTCTGAAATGAAAATAATCTCTTGCTCAAGAATACTTGCCACACTCCAAGTCATGGGAAATAAAATTTCTTGCAGGCAAATAATCATGCATTTGTTTATTATAAGTATTCTCAGTGGTGGCCAAAGCTAAACTTGGATTTAGTTCAGTACCTGCTGATATATTTTATTTTCCTCTAGTTCAAAATTCAGTATTTGAGTCTTGTGCTCAGTCAACTATTCTGATATGCAAATTACTTTAATGGATTGACTTTTTGCTCATACAGTAAACTCCCAAATAATATGAAAATGAATAAGAATCAGAATATGAACTTCAATAAAGAAAACTGAAGGATTAACATAATGAATAGCAAACAGAATGCTGTTTTTAAATCTATGGTTTTGGAGACGTTCATAATCCTACAATTACTTTACTGAAAAGAGTGAGTTTTGACTCAGAAAAGCATTACTTATGTACTTACCATCTCCATTTGGAATTTGATCTATGCATTTCTTGAAAGAAAAAAGTCAAAATCCACTCTTGCTGCAACAGATGAACAAAGCCTTCATTCTGTTCCCCCCCCAGTCTTTACATGCTATTGAATTTTATTACTATAAATAGAGGGTCTGGTTACTGTGATGCGTTTTACTTGTAATAGGGAGAAGCAGAGAAGTTCATGTCTGCTCTGGGCTCTGAAAGTCTGAAAAAAATTCCTGTAGTGAATGATGTTGGAAGCCTAAATACTTCTTTATCAAGGAGAAAGTTTTCTGAGTTCCTACGGACTTCTGTCCTCTGGAGCTGAGTCTGGTCTAGGTTGTCACTTCATACACTGAGGAATCAGCTTGCCTGGGTAGAAGACTCTCATTTTGAGAAAAATGTGCAAGAGAAAGAGAAGCAATTGACTTCCTCAGGGGAGAAACTCTATGATCTCTAGCAATATTTTCTGCTCTTTACAAGCAGCAGCTCAAACAGTTCACTTAGAAAGTAAAAAAAGACAGAGATGTCCTTGAGGCTGAAGCTGCTTATGCAAACTGAGAGTTGCTTGGAGAAGATGTCAGCCACAAGAAAGGGGAAGCATCTACTATCTTATGATTATATATTATTTCATATTAATTTATGCTTTTTTATATCTCACAATTTCTTTTCATGGAATTAACTGATAACAACCAAAGGGTCTATTAAGGTATTACAGTGTGTGATACTGCATGGAGTGCTTTTCTGCTAAGGTTTTACCTTTTCTACTTTAAAAGGAGAAACTTTATTTCACTCCTGAGGGGTAATTTGGGGCATTCTGCTACACTTGTGTGCCTTCGATGACCAGGAGGTTTTAATGCTTCTTTTGATGACACAAACCAACTTTTGAATAGAGTGCTTCAATCTGCTGTTCAACATTGAGAAATTGTAAGATGCACATCAGTGCCTTTTGTCAGTTACCCAGCTAATGCTCTAAAAATGAGGGTTTTTATTAGCTAGGTGCTGACAGTGAATTCTGTGGGGATTTTCAGGGTATTTGAAAAATTAACAGAAATAGTTCTGAAAGCATCACAATTTCAGGCTGCTAAGATAGCAAAAAGAGGTAGCACTCTTGACTTCTCAAAAGGATTATTACCAAATGAGAGTAGCAAAATCATTCTACTTTGCGCAGCTAAAGAAACTGGAGGAACAAGAATCAAAGTATTTAAATGAATTTGATGAGTCAATATTCTTTTATGATGAGGCTTTTAGATATTACATTGCTCTATAACAGTTGTCATATGTAGATTATGAACAGAGAGATGATTATTTATGTATATATATATTTATTACTCTGAGTTTCCACCAATGGCACTCTTTGATAAGTTAACCAGAAATCTGATTTTTACTTACAGTGACATAGAGGCTCCTCTTGCAGTAAGCAGAGAAGATTGCTCTAGTTTAGTGCATGAGAAAACAAAAAAATCATCTAGAGAGCAGGATTCTTCTTCTCAGATCCAGGTTTGCCATTGTCAAAATAGCTGAACTGACTAGATGTCTCTGTAAAATTCTAAAATTTGTAAAATGTTATTTTGTAAACGACTTTACTCACCTGGATTCAAATATCTTGAAGTGGATTTCAGTTAACATCCTAAAGGATTTAAAAAAAAAAATTGTTATACCTGGGAATCAGTGAGATGTTTTTCAATGGCACCTCCTATTTGAAAAGCAGTATTTTTTCAGAAAAAAAGAAATCTCAAACAAAACTGATGGTGTGATGTATCAAATACTGCAATCTATCTTTTATCTTTCTTTTTTTTTTGTAGCAGTGCTGACTTTTTAAACTCAGGAAAGCTAGATGTTAGGTCTTTTAATAAAAAGCTAGTAAAATGGATACACTAAGGAGAAAATGTGATTATAAGCTTTAAAGAAATGGACACAATTTTGACTATGTTACAACCTTTTGGTTTTTAATTTGGTCTTTATAACTTAGCCATCTTTTGTTAGACCCCTCTTATTGAACAAATAGCTGGGATGCTGTTAATATGCTTTTAAAATCAAATAAAAAGTAAAATATTAAAATCAAATATAAAATCAAATATGTGAGTCTCCAGATACAGATCCTAAACTGTTTTTTGGCTTCTTTGCACTGAATGATTGCTGCCATACAGATTGAGTTCACCTCAGTTTATGGTACACGTGGGCCATTAGAGATACTTGAATGCCTTCTATCCCAGCTTTTAGAATGGAGAATCCATATTAATCTTTCATGGTCTGCTGGGGCATGGCTCAGGGACTAGTTCTGTGATTGCTGGGAGATCTAACCAGAGCAAAAGTACCTTGCAGTTACCGACTGCACAGATCCACTCTGGACTGCACTGCACTGTGTTCTCATAGCTGAAGGCTGGATCTGTGAATCAACTTACAAAGACTATCTTAAAAAGCTCCCCAAGGCCATGATTTTGGCTGCTTCCATGCTGGGAACTTGTCTCTAACCAGAGGTTTAAAAGCCTGCTTCTGTTGTGCAGATAAGCTCTTCATCTTGATACTGAGCAGACAGCTCAGAGAGTTCACAAAAGAAATCACAATCTTGCTCTTCTCATCCATGACAGAACAGAGGAAAAACCTACTTTAAACCTAGAAACTGCATGATGATGAAAAGAAGAGCTGCATACAAAGGATGAGAGGGTTTCTCTGGTCAAAGGATTTCTTTTTCCACAAAGCTTCTCCTTCTTTGGGAGTTAAACACTGTACAGGGTGCCAACCTGCTTTGGTACTGATGTACAGTCATGCACATTATTGTTTGAATACGTGACCATCATAAGTGTGGAAGAAAAGTTTCCATCAACTTTGAGAAGTTAACTCTTCTGAAACAGTCCAGTGCTTGCTTCACACCATGTTGTCAGCAGGGATTCACCTCAGCTTGGCCACACAGAATGCAATTGCTGCTTCCCTGGCCAACCTCCAGTCCCACCATTAATTCAAGGCATTTCACCTGTATGCAATCCCTGTATTAGGAAAACATAAGCAAGTGTCAAAAGATAGAAGACAGATCTTTTTTATAGCTGCTCTTTTTGCATGTTCTTGATAAAAAAACCCTTTTCTGGGAGATTTCAGAGACTTGACTGGCTGTTAGAGCACTCCAGTGCTGCTCCACAGGATGAAACAGGGTTTGGACCATCTCTATGGGAAACCCATAAAGGTAACAAGCAGTCAAAAATGTTGAAATTGAATTTTCCAATATCTTAAGCCAAGACCAAATGTGTTAGCATCATTTACAATATTTTATTGCATAAATGCAAAGCACCTGCAAATCTAATGCAAACTTCTCCATAAAGTACTCAGGACTGGACTTTTAAAACTTGAACTTACTAGAAATTTTTGTGGGTTGTAGGGATAGCACTGGCAAGACAATACAAAAATGATATCAAGCCCTGCCACCTACACTGGTTTTAATAGCAATCATACAGTTCAATTCTTGATATAACAAAATGTTTTGCACAGTTGACTCATGGTTTTGACTATGCAGTGCATTTTCCAGACCACTGGACAAAGGCCAATATATTTTAAGTAATAGTTGCTCATTTACATGCAGTTAAGTTTAACAGTACTCACTGAAATTAATTACCATTAAAGGATCAATTTATTCACATTAAAGCCCTTATTAGCAATGCATTCCCATATAAACCAGGAATCTTCTTCTTGCCATTAAAATTTTTGTTACTAGTATCCTTTTATGTTCTTACTCAAATGATGTCTTAATGTCTATGTCTTTATGTCTTAAAACATACTCTTAATGGGAGTATAATTAGCCATTGAATTTAGTTGTATATACTGAGACTGAATATTTTCTACCATTATGTAACCCTCTATAGTTCGACCAACACAGAAATGTTTTTTGCTAGAGAAAATACAAACAACTGGCTTTTTAAGGTCTTATATGTCTTTCTGTAAGTGACAGATTTACATCTTAAAGAACTTCGTTATTCATACAATGTTTAAGCTTGAGAATCGTTCTATTAAAGTCATTGCCCAAATTAGCACTTGCTCAGGTGCATGCCTGAATATAATTTTAATTAGGAGAGCGTTACATACAGGAGATAGGTGACTGACATAGTTTACCTTCCCTCTAGCCCCTCATTTCTTCCTCATCTCTGCATCTAAAGACAGGGCTTTGAGTTGGCCTGTGGATGTTTGAAAAATCTAACACTGCCTGTGTATAATAAGTGCCAACACACATGAAGTGAGGTTACTCTCCTGGCTGACATCAGTTCTATCAGAGAGGGAGATGATGTGAATGAACCTACTTTTTCTTTCTCACATGTGAAACTCCTGATATTTACAAATTTCTTGAAAACTAAATACTGGTAGGTGTTTCAGAGTAAATTCCTTTTACAGTTACCAACTGTTAGTTTTATATGTACATGAATATTCAGGGTAATATTCTGGTCCTCTTAGAAATAGTAGGAGATAGTCTAATGGCTTCAAAAGGGCTAGGATCTCACCTGTACTACACACAATCCTGTTCAAATAGAAATACTTCTGTGCTTCAATATTTAATATACTGAAAATAGGTTTCAGTAATAGCATATTAAAACTGGTATAACATTTTAGTCCTCTCTGTAGAAGAAATTAATTTAAAGAATAAGAAAAGTGTGAGTTTCCACTTTCTTTATACATAATTTTCTATCAGTGGGAATATTAAAAATAGATTTTCTCATATTTGTGGAAGTACTGTGAGCATGTGCTCCTTGTGAGAATCTACAGTAGGTATGGATATTTGTGGATACATTCTTCTCTGAGGTTCTACTCCAAAAGATTTAATATATTACCAGAAATACTTTTCCCCTTAAATTTGTCTTCAAGCTCCAGATGTCATGTGTGCCTATTGGCAAGCATTCCTTTTGTTATGCCCACCAACTGTAACAGGCTTATTTGTGGATTAGCTGTGTCTCAGCTGTAAAATTAATTCAGGAGCACAGCCTGCTGTTCCAAATGAAACTGTAACAGAAGGAAATGTTGTTTCCATGAGTTTGTCTTTTAAAGATTTGTATAATTGGTTAATGCTGTTTTGTCTTTTTGTTTTTTGGAGACAATTAATCAATACTTTGTCATGTGTAACTTTTATTTTTCTATTTTCAGTACATTGCAGTATACAAACAGCAAAGTCAAATGATCATGTCCTCTAGTATGCAAGGAACCATAGAGCCCTAATTAACTGATCTTATTGTATAGCAGATTTAGCAATTAATTTTGAGTCACAGACTCATGAACCGAAGACTTCAGTTTTCAGCTTTCTGGATTTTTAAAAATTTAAATCAGTTTTTGCAGAATAAATGTATATTTTCACTTTTTTTGCTACTCTTGGTAAAATAGAAGGCAGATGGCTCAGTGCCTGAAGTCCTGCTTTTGCATTCAGGTGCTGTGGGCTTGGTTCTTTGGCCAGCCTTTCTGCCTAAAGGTGTGAAAGACACCACAGGATGTGGGGAGAGAATTGAGACTTCCTTTATGGATGTTCTTTTAATGCACCAGATATAATTTTTTTGCACACACCAAGCCTGTCCTCAGTTTTGTCAGGTATTGCTCCTATCTGGGAAGAAATCACTCTCTGCCATAAGCAGTGAGGAGCCTTTTGGCTATGACAGACTGTGCAGAGCCAATTTCAGAGCAAACCCCAAGAGATGAGCTTAAAGCACTTTGGTCTTACATAGCTGAACAATTTGGTGCTCTGTGGCCAGCACCAAGCTGAAGCAATGTGCCATAGCTGCAGTGTTGATGGCCTGTCCTTTCTGGAAGGAGATGCTGCAAGGCTGCCTTTGTGCTTGCAGGGCTTTGCTTTCAGCCTGCTCAGCTGCACAACACAATGTGCTGACAGAGAGCAAATGTTTTCCTCCAGCTACAGGAGCGGAAAGCTCAGCTTTGAACACAAACAGGACTGACTGTTGCCAGAGCCAATTTAGGGCTGAATTATAGCAGCTCAAGTCTGTAAATGGCTAAAGATTACTACTAGGTAAATTGCTTCCCTCCTTTTCCTTCTGCCAGTGCTCAAGCCAGTTTCTCATGCAAGTTTCCAGGGAAATAGAAGACAAGCGCTTTGCAAAGGAAAGTAGCTGCACTGTGAAGGTTCTTTCTATCTCTTTGTTATGACAGGGATCATTTTTACATACACAGAAACAAAATGTATAACACGTGCCTTTAGAGGCACTTTCCCACTGACCAAGTCAGTTTTTCTTTGCCCAGCTAACAAATGTTGTATTTTTTCCTATAGTTCTTCTTCCATTTGTATCATACTTATCCTAGGGCAGAGGGCTAGCACCAGCACACTCCCAGAGTGAACCTCACCATCCTACCACTTTCCTCTTGTGATGTGGCAAGGCCCTTTTAATCCATTGGATCTTTGTCTTAAGCAAAAAGCTACCATTTTTTGACAAGTTGCTCTCACTTTTGACCAATCCAGCCTGACTACCTTTCTGCCCACACAGCCTTGAACAATAATCTCCATTAGGAATGGTCCACATTGCTTTTCCCTGCTGTTCTATGAAAAGAAAAAAACACTGAGTAGCTACTCCATGACTTCTTTCACTGAGTTGCTACAAAAAATCACTTGAAAGAACACAGGTGAACTTATAGATTGCCCTCCAAAACTATCTCAAATAAAGTACAGAGTTGCAGAAGGCTACATGGGAAAGAATGGACTGTTTGATGTGTGTGCAGTGTGGCATATTCATCTGATGGAGCTTGGGGGGTGGGGGATTATTACACAGAGGGGCAGGGGACACTCAAAACTCTTCATGAGGCATGAATTGAGGGAGGAAACACAGTGGAGGGGAGGAAGGAGGAGAAGACGGAGAAGAGGGACTTCCAGTAGGATACAAAGTGCAGTGTTTCATTTCTTATAAAAGAGAAAAAAAAAAAAAGGTGGATGGCTGTCCAGGTGATAATTTAATGGAAGTTAGCAACTTCATAAAAAAATCTTCATGGTAATGCCAAAGTATGTGCTAAACTTCCTCCCTGTCCCTGCTATTTTGTGCCATCTTGCAATTTCCTCTTAGATGGCATTTTTTTCTATTTCCTCATGTTGAATCAGGGTATATTTAACACTGTGAGTTAATAAAATGAAGACACACTCTTAGTCTAGCTCATATTCCTGATACTTAAGTGAACCCCAGTCCCCTGGGCTGCAGCAATTGTATAATGATCACTGACAGCAAGGCTCAAGGTAATTTAACAACAGCACAGGGTACTCTGAGGTGAGTTATTAGAACCAGGAGTCTTTTCAGGTGCTCATTAAGTCTAAGTAACAATAATTTTGGGAATTATACATGCAGCTCAAGAGACTTGACCAGGTCGCACTTGCATGGGAGGAAGATGAGAAGTCCTAAAGCTTTCACACACATGCATTCATACACACAATATGTAAAATAAACCAGTGAAAACTGATTGATATTCTACAGTACCCCTCAAGCCCTGATCCAAGTCTTTAAACCACCTTTCACAAAAACTTTATCTGACTAGCATTGACAAAATGGGAAACTCTTGCCTGTGATAAAAGCCTAACTTTCTGTTCTCAGTATGAGGACTATGGTGACACAGCTGTGTCTTTCAGGAGTGGACAGAAATATTCCTTCTGTCTACAGTGCTCAGACTGGGTGGTGCTGGACTAAACCCCAGCCTTCTGCCAGCTGGGCAATAAAATAATGCCATTGCCCTTGCACATTATACAGTTCAAGGCTTAACTGCTTGTAGATCTGCAAGAAGAGCTAAATGGGTGAAAAAACCTTTACTTTATTCTGCAAATATTGTATCTTCCCAACACAACTGTGTTGGTATGGCAAAATCACAATCTCTGTAACAGGGGTGTAAAACGGCTCAGACCAGAGAAATCTGAACATGTGAAGGATCTCATGTGTATGTCAGAACTTCATTTATGGCCTTAATTTTACCTATGTGTAGGTGGAAAGAAAAATACATTTAGTAGGCTTCTACAGTTATTAGATCAAGACCTGAATAACACTAACTGAACTCCTCTTCCACAAAAGAATGAAGACTTTTTTCTGTCAATCTGTCATGATTATTTCTTGAAAAAATCATTGTCTCCATAGTGATGGGTTTTGTAAATTTAACATGCGATATTTCTGAGACACATTCTATAAATTGCTGAGATTGAAGTGTCCAGGGTATAATGATTTTTCTGCCAACATTAAATTGACAAAGGGAGACAAATAAAAATGTAAAACTATGCAAGAATCCTGCAATCTTTCATTGTAAAAATATGCAATCCATCTCTTTTATTCCTGTTTAGCTTCTGATAACTGCTGCTAGGAGGAGAATTTAATCCCAGGATTTTTTCAGTAAGATTAAGAAAGGTATATCAAAGAGAAGCTATGACTTCAAAGAGTAATTTAAGACAGGTTGGATGACTTCAAACTGCATTAGGATGATACCTTTGGGTTAGGACAAAGGCTCTGTGTTTCCTCACTGAAAGGCTGGGAGACAAAAACATTTTACTGTATCTGAAGGACTCATTTTACTTCTTGGCATTTCTCGCATTCAGACTTTCTGTTCTGTCCTCTTCGCAAACAGCACAATTAATATTTTTGTGTAATGGAATCTCGTTTCTATAGCTCTTCCAGTTGCAACCCTTAAATATTTTAGTGGATCAACTAAGACAATTTCATGCAGAACTAGGCATGGCCTATTCCTGGCTGTTTTCCTCCATATGCAACAAAAATTACCAAGTGGGTTTTAAGATCAATCCCAGCTGCCTGTTTGACCTGATCAAAGAAAAGTTCCAGAAGGTATGAAGACACCTCCTTCCAGAAAGGCTGAGTCCCACATCAAGGTGGAAAAATTAGGAATGCATCTTCCAGATGTGCAGCAGGACTATACATTACTGCCATGCTGGTTTAGAAACTGCAGCATTTATCCCACATCGACAAGAGGAAATCCACAGACGTGAGGATAAAAGGAAGCATTATACTCCATTTTTCAATTACTAGAATTAACTTCTAACACTGTGCAGGCAGTCTGGGAGAACTCTGTCCAACAACATTTTAAATAGAAATTCTTGAAATGAAGAATTAGCTGCATGCCTGAATTGCATTGCACCTCTCTGGTTTGAGAGGAATCTGTCAGTGATATCTACCAGTTAGGTGCTCTCAAATGTAAATTTTTGCTAGTTTCTGTTATAAAAACAATGATTAAACTACAAGTTTTTATTTTCCACATCAAATGTGATTAGATTAGGAGTTCACTTTTCCTTACTGCAAAAGTATTTGTCCCTTCTCTCCCCTTTATCTTGTATCAACAATATCCTGTCAACAACATAGTTCACATGAGGAACAATTGGTTGCACAAATAAAGAGCTGGATAGAAATGCAAAGCTTTTAGTTTGCTGACAGGTTTTCCACTAAATAAAATGATAAGTAACTTTCAGTGTAAACATTTTTCTGCAGCAAACTAATTTAATGGACCTTCTAGGTAGCTGTAAATCATCAGATGTCCCACTGTAGGTTTGCAGTGTGTTCTAAAAACATCTGCATGTATGTATTCAGATCTACCTAAATTGTCAGTTAAAAAATTTCACTGATCCAAAGGTTCCAAATAAACCTAATAAAACTTAATAATAACCTAAATAAGACACAATGAAGCATAAACTTTGTTGCATCTATTATATATTATTTATTACATATTTTTAAATTAATTGCTTTGGTCTTCAATAGGTAAAAATTATGTTCAGTTGTAGATCAATACACAATATAATGCCTTACAAATTAGTTGCATAGGCACAATTTTTCATGAGACTCTACCCATAGTTTAACATTTTTGCCACTCTTTTCTACTGCAGTAGTCCATGAATTATCAGAAGGAAGATTTATCTGTCATAAGATTGACCAGGAACAAAATATGAATAGAGAAACAAGCTCTCAATGTATGTATTTCTCATTGTGTTTAATTTGGTTCCCTTTTGATGCATGTAGCAAGACGGATTTTCTCTACATGAAATTGAACTCTACAAATATTTTTTACAATAAAGTTTTCTCTAAAAGTATTTTTTAACTCCATATTATCTGTGGGTGGATGTTCCCTTCTTGAGCCATATCAGATGGAGCCTTTACCACCCTTAGCTGTTCTTTGCTTTCCAGTGCTACTCTCCAGCTCTGTATTGACAAATTTCTAGGAACCCTGCCTAGGTTATCTCAATCAAAACCAGCTGGGTTTATAGAAACTTCTTTCATTGATTAGTTGGTTTAAAGTAACTGATTTTGGTCACCATGAGTTGGGAATTCACACATGTTGTTTTACTGGATGGGGAAGTAAAGGGTAGTCTCCAGTAAAGGGCACTGAACAACCAAAGGTGGCAATTTCTTTAGCAAATGTTTCAGCTCCTGATGTGTAAATCAGAGTATCCAGACATATGCAGGAGCTTACAGTAATGTTTCAACAGGGGGAGTATCTCAGGAATTTAGTGACTACAATACTGAATTGATCTAGGTGGAAAATAGCCATCTTATACTACTGAGGCTTCCAAGGGAAGTGAATGAGGATGGAAAGGAAGAGCAAGAACATAAGAAAATCAAGGCAAAAGACTAGAACAACAGGCCAACCTTGTCCCTGTCTTCATTCTCTTCAGTCTTGGATTTGGGTACACACTGAGCTCCTACAGTAATGTTCATGTTTTAGGCAATCACACTCATATCAAAATACCAACTATCAGAGGGGTCAAAGGACAAAAGGAAGCAGTGGAAGACAGGGAGTTACAACTCCAGAATGCCTTGCTATTAGCCCCCTGGCAATGGCCAGTGTTCCTTTACTGCAGAATGATGGCACCACTTAAGGATGTTTAATTCCTCTGACATGCATATTTTGTAAAGAGGTTGATTATAATTTTCACTGAAAAATATTATGTAAGAACATTGTTTCCTTGGCTACTTACTCAAACAACAAAATGGTCACCAAAGCTGCATAAATTGCTCTTTCCTGGGTCAGCTGATATAATGAAATGAAAATGATTTACACATTCTCAGAATGAATTTCAGACAACATTTAAACATGCTAGAATTAATGAAATCTTTGAAACTTTTTGAACTCAACAGTGGCTGATTACTTAATGAAACTCAGAAGACAAATAAATGTAATGCAAGAATTGTTGATTATATGAATCATTTAGCTTCAAAAATTTCACAGTTTTTTTTTTTTGTGGTCAGAACATTGAAACAATTAATTAGTTGCAGCTGCAATAAATAGGGATTGCAATAAAGTAAGCATTCACCTTTAAATGGAAATTCAAGAGACAGCATTTAAGGTGGAACACTGCCTAATTTCAAAGATATTATTTGGTGTGTTAGAATGACATCTAGTGACTAGTTCAGGTTCTAATGCTGAGTTATAAAAATAGAAAGAAAAAATTAATTTAATCTTGCTGCCCTCTAATGAAAGACATAAATATAATGAACAGTAAATCTATCCAGAGACAGTAAAACTTGAAAGAAAATCCAGTTAAGTCAGGGTTAAAGACAAACTGTGCATTATTGTAAGGGGAAAAAGCAGTAAAAGGACTTCATATTTCTGAGATTGTGGGAATTCAAAATTATGATTGTATCCCATTCTTCAACATGAATTTATTCTTATCAGGAATAATAATTTCTATTTTGTATGGAACAAAACCAATGACAAATTTGTTAAAAGCCCTTTAAAATAGGTTCCTGATTAGAAATGTAAATTCACCTGCATTGTGAAAACAGCTTGACAGAAGCCCAAAACATCCCTTTGGAATGGTAATCATCAGCCCTGTTCCATTCAGCATAGTCTAGCTACTGACTCACAGAGCAGGGGGCAACAGGGAAAGTGTATAAAAGGTATCTTACACTTGTATAATATTAACATATTTGATAAATCCTAACAAGGTGCAAACATCTTTTTTTCCATGTCTAATGCTACAACTACAATCTCTTAAGAATGCAAATTTGAGAGACAAATGTAATTGTAATGGGATAAAAAGTAATTTCTATGTCTAAAAGTGAAGATTAAAAGTAATTTTTAACCTTATTGTTGATTTAAATTATTTACATCAAGTGTATAATTTTGTGTATGCCTGAAAAAGATTGAATAATGAAAACTGAAAACTGTGAGTATATTTATTTAGATTGTTTTCTATCACTTTCCTTCCTCTGTAAAACACATCAGACCAGTGTTCCTAAATAAGGAGAATGCTTCCTTTATAGGATAGGACACCTGGCAGAGGCAGAGATTTCCTCTGACAGTAAGCTTCATTTCGAAAGGAAAGTTGACCCTTTAATGCAGTGTTTAAAAGCAAACTGTGAGAATACAATTTATATAGAATCATTCCACATGTATTTGTCTCAGCCTGTAAAGAACTGAAACAATAATGGTGAGGTTCAAATGTTAGTCATGATGCTCTAAAGATGACTGTTAAATATTTTAGTGCTCATGAAAGTACAAGGGAAAGAATATGCAAGAGAGGTGGTGTTTATCTGATTCATACAGTACTTTGATTCATAATGAAAATATCTTGGGGATAAATTTATAATGCATAGAAAATTATGCTGAAGTTATACAAGACCATGAGGACTGCTTTTGTATTCTCCAGATAGTTTATCATAATTTCAGGTAAAGTTATACTAACCTTCAAACTTGGAACCCTCAACTATGCAGCTACACCTGATGCTAAATTAACAGAACTAAAGCTTAGTACTTTGCCCTGAAATTGGTAAACTCTATAGCATCTAGATTTTACCTGGGATCTTTCTTAGTGGGTGAAATATGTTTTCTGCTCTGGATCTCCCAAGCCTTTTGATAAGGCATCATTGCTCTTGTCATATGATAATTTCAACCTCTCATTTTTTGTTTAACATATGGAGATATTACCAATCGCTACAGTGGCTTTGCTACTGGCATTTCTGCAGCTTTGCATCTGGTGTGGCTCAGTGATCAAGACTATCATCACTGTTCTCAGTACTTTCTGGTTAGATTTATCTAGGAACACTTTTTGGAACCTAACCAGAGAAAAACTGGAGAAACATTCAATTTCTGAATCCCATTTTGTGTCAGAGTCTAGCTGCTTGGCACTGGAAAGGCTTGGATGATTTGGGGCATCCTCAGAAAAACTTGGTTACACACCTAAGGGACCTTCACAGTGCAAAATTAGTTATTTAGGGACTTTATGTGTTCTAGGGTTAGGCAGTGGGTGAATTGAGATTCTAAATTCTCATTATGTTTACACCCTGGTAGGGCTGCTGGAACAGTTTGATATTAAGTTCCTTTGGCAGATCCAACCTCTTTTATTTCTATACCTCAAATTTCCATCTAGAGAGAGAGTTGTAAAATATAGAGCTACCACGGATAAATATGTTGAATAACAGGATACCCTTATATACCCCTTATATACAGCAAGGCTGGAAAGACAATATATGCTTCAGATAAAGGGCATTCTGCACAGTCAGTGCACACAAAACTTTTTTTCACCCTTATTACTTTTCTAAGTGACAGTATTGGATACTGCAATGTATGAGAGACAAAGAATTTACAAATGAATAGGCAGGAACAGAGAAAATGAGATGTGAACTGGAAGCCTGGAAAGAATATATTGTTATTGTCTGTATTTTAATATTTGGTTTGATTCACTTTGTGTGAGCATTCCTTACAAGGGAACCAGTCACAGAAAAGGTCAGAAAATGTCAGTGTCAAATAGTAAGGGTCTGATCTGACAGGCTTTCAGAGAAAAAATAATGTTCTGTGTTAGGGGCATGGGCATTTCAGTGAAAATATTGTGGGTAATTTTCTGTTCTGCAACCCTAAAGCTGAACATAATGGAAAATGTTTCCTATGGGATATTAAAAGCTGATGAAATCGAGTTTTTGTAAAGCTTTTTAAAATGTTTATTACATACTGCTTGCCAAACATTTTGTTCTACATAAGTCCAATATGTTTATACAAATTCTAAAGTGCATTTCAACTACATGCATGCACTGGTTGGCTTATGTAAGGGTTTCATTTGGATAATGAACACAAAGAAAATATTAGAGTAAGACTATGAAAACACAAAGGCAAGGCAACACCACAACATTTTACTCATTTACCCACCTAATTGCATGACAGGCTGGTCCTTCATCTCTCTGTGGTGCTCAGCATTGTCCTCATAACCAACCCAACAATGTATCACACTCCATTTTACAGTAAGAAGTGTTTTGAATGAAAATCAAACTTGGATGTATGTGCAATTGGTATAATGTCTTTTGAGGAATTAATCTCTGGCTTATCACCATGTATGGAAACTGCGCTGACAAAAAGTGTGCTGTGTTGTTACTGTTTCTGGAAGAATTTAATGACGTTTTCTGGTTCCTTAGCTAATCCTTTTCTGCAGTGTAAGCAAGGGCATATGAAGAAGCTCGACTTTTACCCAATTTCACTCATGTGCTGATGGCATCAAAATGAGATGAGGAAACACCTGTGACCACACCTGGGAGCACGCCAAGGCCCCTTTGAGTGCAAACCTTTCCTACAACACATTGGCTGTGTGTATTCCCCCCTGAACTCAGAGCACTGACCTCTTTCCTCCAAGAGGCAGGATTGCTAAGGGAGATCACCCATCTGCTCCACCTTGCGAGGTGAGAGCAACAGGGGGCTGCACGCTGCTGCAGCAAGGCAGGGTGAGGTGCAGGCGTGGGCAAAGGGGAATGTAGGAATACAGACAGCACTGAACCTTTCTTCAAGCTTGTGGAACCTGACAAGTCTTCAGCAGCCAGAGAGAACTGATTCTTTACTTGAGACGTGATCCTTTCTTTAGAAAGAATGCTGGAGTTAATCACAGAATTATAGGATTATTTAGTTTGGGAAAAACCTCTAAGATGATTGAGTCCAATCATTAGCCCAGCACTGCCAAGTGCACCACTAAACCATGTCTCTGAGTGCCACATCCACATATATTTTAAATACCTACAGGAATGGTCACCTCAACACTTCCCTGGGCAGCCTGTTCCAATGCTTGACCACCGTTTCAGTGAATAATTTTTTTCCTAATATCTAGTTCTAAACCTCCCTTGGTGCAACTTGAGGCCATTCCCTCTCACTCCATTGCTTGCTACTTGGGAGAGAGGCTGACCCCCACCTCACTAGAGACACCCTTCAGGCACTCACAGAGAATGATAATACACATTATAGAAAATGTTTCTGACAGTAGTTACTAGAAAACACGGAAATGTGACTTATAATGGAAGAGATCCTACATTTAGCTGTTTTGATTTTATTTGTTTGTTTTCCTCAGACAGATACAAATGACTGAGTTACTGAGATCTGAAGAGAGTAGAATATATCCAGAAGGTTCATGTTAAAAAAATCCTGAGTTGACAGTTTAGTGCTGGCATGCTGTGTGGGTCTCTGCTCTCTGCAGTGCCTCGCCGAAATCAGCTAGACTGTGTGTGGGTGTAGGCAGCTAAAATTAGGGCGTTTTGACTGCTGCAAAAAGCAAATGAGTGACTGGAGTTGTCCAAATTGCCTGCAGATAATTCATTATGAGTATTTACTTCCGTTAACCAAAGTCTGGGGTAAGTGTAATATTTTATTGGAAAATTTTCTGACAGTTCATGTGAAGCACTGTTTTATTGTATATTTTGATCTTACATTGCCAGATTTTTTTTAAATAAGATGAAAGGAAATTAATGAGCTGAACCATTTTTATTCTCTGACCATGGAAACCATTTATTGCAAGAACATTGCACTAAAGTAAAAGATTGCTAATATCCCATGCTTATCAGATATATTAAAGAGATTTGCATATTCTTCATATTTTAGAGGAGAACAAGATCAGTTCCATAGCACCACAGTACTGCAAAGCTATTGTGCTTTCCAGGCAGGCAAGCTGCCTAGCTGCAGCTGGCTTAAATCACGACTTTACATTTTCTTAACTCAGGTGGGAGCCATTTGAAAACTTTCACAAGAAGTGAAATAAGGTAATAAGCATCAGATGCTAGGCTGTACTTTGTGTTCAGCATCTCAAACAGCTTGAAGCAAGTAATATGTGACTTTCTAGTTTCCAGGTCAAGTAAAAATACTGTAATTGAATCTTCTTAGAAAACATCTGTCATCATTAATTTCAGCCAACATATGCAGATTTGTCAACTACCTATAGGTATACTCTAATTAGAACGACATTGAGCTGCTTCCCAAGATTCTTCTTGTTTTCAAGTTTTGATCTGTGCCCAAATGTGGTTTTGGACAGATTTTGTGGGACTGTAATTCAGGGTTTCTATCAGTGTGTTTATATCTGTAGGTACAACAAATACATAAGAAGAAATATAACTTCTGTCCTCTTTTTTTCTCCTTTAATCTGCCTACATCTGTTGTGGCATTTCTTAACTGAAATACATATGTCACTCTCCATGAATAATGTTAATTTCTCCATATCTGATTTTTAAGTCAGATTGGTTTTATTGAAAAATGGTGGGACCCAAAGTGACTGGGAACGGAACATGTTTTACTCCCATATAATGATTAAGAGCAGTGCTTGTACAAGGTTGCATCATTTAGATGTAATCAAGATCTGTGAGCCAGCTACTTAAAGAGAATCACCAGAGCTGGCAGCTTTCCTTAAATCTGATAATGGAATTAGCTCTTGTACTGCCTTTGATGGGTGAGGGATACTGAATGAGAAAACTTTGGCTGGGAAATATTGATTCTATTGTGTACTACGGATGTAAGAGATGTAAAGCCAGATTCTCTTGCCTCGGTAAGTGGAGTGAACTGTTCTAAATATAATGCTCCTACTTTCCATGGCAAAGAGAAATGTACTTTTACTCAAGCAAGAAACACCTTGAACTGCTGCTGGAATCTTGAATCCACCTTGCTATGTAAAATAGAATTGGAAGATTTTCCCTGCAGAGCATGAGCAAGAGCACAGCTCCAGCTCACTCTGTGCTCCAATGGAGAGGGAATGAAGGGAGGATGTATTCTTCTTTCCTTTGGAATTGGAAGTAATGCCATAGAAATTAATGGAGCTTCCCAGCACAAGATGAATGTGAAAGAACCTGACCCAGAGGTTATAAATTAAGTGTAAGTGAAATACAGGGAGAGAGATTTGTGCCATAAGAAGCCATATAAAAATAAAATGTATTCTACTCGACTGACTGAGAACAAAAATGAATCAAAATATTAATGAATACTGCAGACCAAGAAATAACTTCTGCTTCAGTGCTTCTTTCTTTCCTCTTCTTCTGCTGTTTTCACACTGGTTGAGGTTATTGAGAAAGCTAACTCATAAGATCTCCTTCTTCATGCCAGCAATTAGGAGAGTCCCTTCAGACATAAATTATAATATCTGTAACCTGGAAGGAAAGAACATTTTAAATATATTTTTAAAATGAACTCCAAGTTACGACTCTAACTCCTTAAAAAGAGCCCACAACAATCTAATTTAAAGTGTCTGTCTTTTTATTTTGTAAAATTTCTAGGGTAATTTCAGGTGGTGCTGTAAATATATTGTTGTGGTGTATGCCAGACACTGTACTCCACTAATACACAGTACTCATCTCAGCCTGATGGGAACAGGGAAACATAAAAGACTGTGAATCAGTGCTTCTAAAAATAGCCCTGGCTACCCCTTTCCTCCTCAACAGAAATATAAAACCTTGAAAAGGATGAGGCTGAGAACAAGGTGAAGTAGCTGAATGGAGAAAAGCAGCTTTTGCAAAAACACCCCACTTTTCTGGAAAGTGGTTCTATCCTGCCTGCCTCATTTGCATGCAGTAAAATAAGTGCCCTGTGCTGATTTAATCGCTGGAGTAACACTGAGATGGTAAGAGAAGTCACATCAGCCTAGATGGATGCAGAAAAACACAGAAAATCAGAAATCTTGTTTAGCTGGAATTGATTTTTATAGAAAATTTTCTCGGCGGTAAACTACTGCTATCCTCTAAGAGAAAATGCTGAGGAACAACTCATGTTCCACTCATGTTCCCGAGTGACTGTTCAAGCTCAGGAGACACTGAAGTTTTAAATTCCCTATAAGGAGATGGGCATATATAACTACCTTTAAGAGTTTGCACTGACTGTCTTAAAATACATCTTACATACTTTGTCAGTTAAAAGCCTTTATTTTCCGTTTTATTTCAAGGCTGCAGCTGATTACTATTTGATGTCAACGGATTTTCTTCTTTATAATAGGTGAGGGTGTGTTTCTCCCTATACCAATCAACTTGTGCAATACTTCCACTTCATGTGTTGCCTGATTGCTCACTGGCTGCTGACTGAAGAGCGGAAAAAGATTGTGCAAGTAGGGTAACAGAACCTGGTTCCCTTCCCGGAGTCAGCTGAAAGGGACATTGCTTCAGAGGTTAAATATATCCACTTCACTTGGAGGGAGTTATTGTTACTTCTCCGCAGTTCCTCTTGCTGATTTACACTTGGAAATTACAAAAGAGTAGGAATAAATCTTTTTATGGAACCTAATTTTATATTTATTTCTGTAATTTGAAAATACCCTCAAGCAAGCATGTTAAAAAAAATGTAATTTTCCTAATGCCCCAGTTGTGTAACCAGTGTGTCATCTTTTGCTATGTGCAATACCTCCATAAAAATGTTTTCAACCCGTGGCTGACAAGTTCCTTTGTAAGTAATGTTCAATTTTTCAAGCAAGCAGAATAATTTTTTTGTTCTGCCTGATTTTACTGAAAGGGTAGCTAAATTAAACACATATCACTGAGAAATGGCATTGCTGATCTTCTCAGAGTTTTCATGCATGGCTAGAGAAGAGTTATCTGATCCCTTTCACAGCTGGAAAGTGCTAGAAAGGCTAGTGTTACATTTTCATTACAGGGTTAATCTGAATAACTGCTTAACCTGAGTGAAAAACAGGTTTATGACTTCAGTGATCTTCTG
The DNA here is from genome assembly GCF_008360975.1 of Lichenostomus cassidix. NCBI lineage: Eukaryota > Metazoa > Chordata > Aves > Passeriformes > Meliphagidae > Lichenostomus > Lichenostomus cassidix. Next base: position 108,234,227 of record NC_139482.1, on the reverse strand, counting down.
AACTCTTCACAGATTCACTCATCACATTGCCTGGGGCAATGCTGGGGACCCAGAACCCGAAGGAGTTTATGGATTGTTTTGGAGGACATTCAGCTCTGCACAAGTTCTACACCTTCAAAAGAAGCAACACTCTAAACTTTGAACCTGAGGAACCCAGGTAGTCTAAATCAGAAGCTTTGCAGTGCCCAGAAGCCAGGTTTTGGCTTGTAACATGCAAGCAACATCCCAGATTAACTTTTTAGACAAGAAAGGTATTAGCACGTTTGGCACTGTGCCTTAAAATCACAGAGGGATTTTCTCAATTACTAGAATTGTTCTATGCCACTGGAACATTAATTGCACATTCCACTGTCATATAATAACCAGTGTTTTTGCTGTTCATTACTTTGGCCATCAAAGTTTATGTGCCATTTTGAAATCTCCTCTGTTATACCCATCGTGTTACACATTTCAGTAGTGCTGGGGCTCAGGTTAAGCATTGCACCCTCACTACCTCTCAAAAGCTTCATTTAACAACAGAAGTCTGCAAAAAATGTTGCACCTACTTGAACCAGTGCTTTTCTCCACCTCTAGTCCCACTGCTACAGGTTAATTTTTTTCACGGGAATTCACCTGCTGATAAATGAGTCCAGAGCTTTTTGCCATGCTTTCCACATTTGGCCATACGTCTTACCTACTTTTAAATTAAAAGTTTACCTGTGTCCTCTTTGAAGCTGAAATAGACTCATCCATGTCAAACTCAAGCACGCAGCATCTTTCCCAGAAAAAAATGGTCTCACCTTTCAGAAAAATATAACAAATACATGAAAAGTAGGGAATTCATTTACAGTACTACTGATTTTACATTTAAAGAGCTCACACACAACATGGAATATGCTCGTTTTGGAACAATCCAATCCAGAAATAAATTATCAGATAGCCATATTATTTGTATTTTGGGAATTTCCTCCTATTTATTTTTTTGGGAAAAAAGGAGCAAACCCCCTTTACTTGAAAACAGGATTGTACATAAGCATTGAGAACAATATACTTTGTCAGTAGCTAGCAGTTTTTTAAAACAACAAAAAGGAAGAATGAACTTATATGTGGACTATTTTTTGAATATTTCATATCCTTCCAATCTGCTCTGCCTTTTCTATTTGTAAAATAGAAATAACATTCCTTTGGTTTGCAGCTGTTTACAAGGGTGTTTTCTTCATGACATGATTTTGCTGAACAATTTTTTGGAGTAGGAGCAGAAATGGTGAAGAAATTTTTTTTGTGTTTGTTTGGTTGGTTTTTTCTTTTTTTTTTTTAATCAGAAGATAGAGAAAATACAGTACAGTATTTTATCATTCTTTTCTGAAGGGAAAAGAGAAGTCTAGAATATCTGGGACTTAATTAACTTTCTTTTGACACTGGAAGGCATCAATAAGGTCCTTCATATTACACAAAAAATTCTTCAAGGCAAATTCTATTTCCTGCATTGCATATGAAAATGACTTTTGCAATGAGAATTCAATTTCCTTTTGATAATAATGTAATAAATATGATAAGTCTGAAAAATTGGTCTTTTACTTCCTTTACACTGTGAAGTACGAAAAACCAGACATGTACATTTGGGGTTAACCTAGGGAATTTAATCACTTGCTTACTTCTCAGAGTACACAGCATCTCCAGTTACTTACTTGATTTTTGCTAAAAACAAATATACATGTGGGTGGATGTATAAGCATATTTTAATGCAATGACAGCCAAGTGGCAAATAAGGTAAGTGTTCTAAAAGTTGCATGAGGATCCTTGGAGTTAGGATTAGTACCGTGATTCTAATAAATATTGATAAGATATAATTTTTCAGTCAGCCTACAAGGCAATCTGCATCATTCTTTTGTAATTGAATTCAAATGGCATCCTTTCCTACTGTCCTAATAAATTACAACATTTCAAAGGACTCTAACCTTCAAACCATGTATTTGAGATTTTTAAATAAAAAATCTGGCATATATTTTATTAAATAAAATAAGAAAAAATATGGTCCTGCAATTTTAACTGATAATGTATCCATTATGTTTTAATAATTTTCATTTGGGGTATTTTATTTTTTATGGGTTATAATAAGGACAGACTACAGAAAGATATTTGACACATATTTAAGTAGATGATCCAAACTTTCAGGTCAGTTGTCTATTATTGGAGTTTATAGTTAATTTTAGGCTGGTTTATTACTAAGAACACAACCTTTCTAGTTAATTTTAAACACTGGAATTTCTGTTCTAGCAAGTATAATTAAAATGAGTTACCTAGGTTACAATGGATCATTGATATGTGAAATCAAAACGACATTTTGTGTTGAGTCATTAACAACTGGGGCTTGCTGCATCGAGTGCTTTAAGTGTGTCTTTTGTGCTGTAGTCACCTTGTAGTTTATTAGACTGTCTTGAGGTTGTGAAGAGTGACCTGTGACCATGAATTCAATGTTCTTTCACAGGATCTCCACAACATGAAATTGAAATGCGACAAAATACATGTGGCAAATAAAACACACCTTTAGAAATGGTTCTGCAGTATGGGAATAGGTGGGAAATGCTATCTGAAAGGAATCAATGGACGTGTTGGGATCAGGAGAGGATGCTGTGAAAGAAAATCCTCATTCTATTGATAGGATTGGCTCTACAATGAACTTCAGTCAACATATGGCCATTTTCAACTATTGCACACACTATTTTGGCCAATTTTAGTCTCCTTTTATCCTTACATTGGTCTCTCAGAAGAGTCTGATGTTCTCTGCCCATTTATTAGAAAAGTAAAAATTTCAGATGTAAAAATCTTAAACACTGAAGATACGATTAAATTCCTAATGTTTTAGTAAGTTTTCTGGGCTTTGCAGTGTGTAGAAATACAGAGAAAAAAACCCCAAAATATTTCTTGAAGACTACTTATTCATTCTAAGTTAGATATTAAAAATATTTCACGATTCTAAAGGGAGAAATATGAAGGTTCATTTCCCTGTTCATGGAAGAGGCAAATAACATAAGTATGATTTGCATTTATGCAAGCTGAGTGAAAATAATCTTTAATTTCAATACTTCTCTCTCTCTCTGTGTCTCTCCTGTTGACCTACATGGCATAAGGTAATAGAGTCAGACTGCTGGTTCCACGTTGACTATTCACTACTAAATAATTTCTATCTTTTAGCATCCTGGCGAAATGCAGCACTTCTCTTTCCTTCCACTCTCTTTTCAGCTCTCCGGTAAAAAAATAAGGGGCTTTATTTTCTGTATTTTTGCTGGTTGTGTACTATTCATGCAATATTTAAATCTAAGAACAGAGTCTCTTTCCATAAATTAAAACCTGGATATTATTTATCTTGATGCTTTGCAGAAAAATGCTTTTCTAATCTCTGCTGGAAAATACAGCAGTATATTAACAAGATACTAGTTCAGAATCCATCCTCCTTTTGCTCCACAATACCTTTTCCCCCTCTTTTTCTTCCTAATATGTGTAGAATCTATCACAGGTTTTATTCTTTCTCACTGAGAAGCATTCTGTAATTAGATTATTAATTTTGCTCATTCCCTTTTTTTTTTGTTTTTTTTTTATAAAGGTTATTCCTTTATATTCAGACTCTATGACATTTTATCATTTTTCAGACTGTGGCAAGAGCAAATATTGATCCTTTCTAAAGAGTGAATTTCTGTTTGCCTTTCATAATCTGCTGAACAGGCTGATTGATCTTTGTGTTACTGTAGAGCAGCCGAGCCATTCTCAACAGTGGTTTCTGATTTCCTGTCAGGAAAGCTAATGCCATATGTCTAGGAAATGCCCCAAAATGCAATGTTTGCAGAAAATAAGTCAACACCTAGCATATAATTTAGGAAATGACAGCTAAACAGCATCTGATACAACATTTAGAAATATAACTAAATTCTGTGCCCATCTCCATGTGTGTTATTGAAATGCCACAGTACCCATTTTGCAGACCAGAATCCAATGGCTTGCAAAAGGACCTAGTGAAGGCTAAATTATCCATTCAAGGATTAACTAATTACCCTATAATTAGTGTCTGAGGAACAGATTTAATGCTTTGTTGAATCATGGAGATGTGATGGTTGTAACTTAAAAGTCTGATGTGCAGTTTCACAGCATTTCAAGTTTGATTATTGGGAACACAAACCCAGATTTCATCATTTTTTAACAGAAAAAAAATCACATTTGAATTCAATCACAATTGAATGGCTGGAATTTATTGTAATAAAATAAAATAAAATAATTGTGGGGTTTTTTAGTTTCTGATGGGATAATAGTGAAATCATTAAAGGGAAACCCTTAAGCTCTTCTTAATTGTGCAGATTTTCATGAATAAGAATTAAAGAATAACTTTTAGAAGTGGTAGCTTCTCTGAGTTCACTGCCACAGATAAGACTGCATTCCTGGCAGGAAGAAGTTGATTGCATATTAGGATTTAAAAAGATAATAATCCAAGATCAATATGTTTGTTTCTTCTGCTCTCAGATGTGCCTTTTTAATGACTGGAATATAATCTTGTCAGAGAACAAAAATCTGAATCTGAGGGACTGAGGTGGCTGTAGACATTTCAACGATGATCTGAGACCTAAAATGTGTCCACTATAAGGGCAATGGACTAAATGAACACTCACTATCACCTAACTGCTCTTGCAGCAACAAAAATTGTTTCCAGGAAAAAGAAAACTCAGAAAGGAAAAGCACATACAGAAAAAAAATCTGCTCTCTTTCTACTTCCCACCACTGAAATGTCTGAAGCCATCTGTCCTCTTGCCTGGACAGGCCATCTGGAGCAGAATGGATGAGAATTAAATCACCAGCAAGGCTGACATGCTCACTTTGTACCCTTGCAAGGAAGTCTGAATGCATTACAGCTGAAACTTAAGAGCTGACAATTCCAAAAATGATAAAAACCCCTTATCTTCACTTTATTTCAGTGACAAGCTTTTCATTTCCCCATTAGTGTAGCACAATCCTGTTTTTAAAGAGAGAGAAAGAAAGGAGTATATAGAAGTTTTTATAGCAATAGATATCTCAATAAAGGTGCATAGTCATGACTAAAGAACAAGCATGTTGGGGAGAGAAGGGGTACAGGGGAGGAAGGTCTTGTCTGTGGTGAGAAGTGATTGATGCTGTGATGTTTGGATGTGATGCTGGTAGAGCAACTGCCTTACAACACACTGTTCTAACCAGAGATCTTTAACACAAACAAAAACATACTATCAAAAGGGTCAGAAGATCCCCCTGAAATAAAGAGCTGACATTTAAAAATATTATTTTTTAATTTAATTTTTGTTTTTAACAATTTAACTATTTAATACCACTGTATCATTGGAATTTCTGTATCAGGTATGGGAAGTTCCGCTGTTATTTTATGGAAAGTTTGGAAAACCAACCAAAATTTTGTCTGAAAAGCCATTGTACTTCCTCAGGCTCAGGCAAAAGATGATTGCATCTGCAGCAGCTTAGCAGAATAGATACCTAGATGCCATGGATACCTATATCCTATTGCTGTGCGTGGCCTTCACAAAGGTGATTTAGCACACCTGCAAATCTACAAAAAAGAAGAGTCAGTGTGTCAAGAAACTGTGTTAATGGAAGAGGCAGGTCTAAACATTTTTTTTTCATAAGAGACAAATGAAGAGAATAGGAAGTGGAGAGGGACAAACATTTTTGTGACAAGGACTTGGAGGGTTTTCTGCTGTTGCTCCCCATTCTTAAGAAAGGAGAGATGCCACTTCTCTGCATCACTCTGACACACAGACTTGGCTACACCAATAGATTTGGAAGAAGGAACAGTCTTTCAACACAAAGGTGACCCAAGATAAAGAGGGAAATCATGAATCTGAGCTTTGGCACCCAAAATGATTTCTGAACAATAAAATGCACCGACCTTGCAGTTTTGTTTTTTACAGAGGCACAGAACATTGAGCAAGAGCAAGCAATGACAATACTGTGCCTTGACTTAGACTTCTTACGCAATTGTACTGAGCATTTTCCACTTGCTGAGTTTAAGAATGCACATACACTCAGGGAGTGTAAGCCTTCCTAATGTTAAGGCAGTTGCAAAACCATGTGGATTGCAGGTCTGAGCCTTAGCCACAGCTTCCCTTTTTAAGCTGTTCTTTCACAAGGAACCTCATTTTTTGAAATGATTACTTATGCATTGGTTTGCTGTGTCTGCTGAATGCAATGGTTCAATCTGAACTGCAATCTTTAACCTCTCTTTATATTCAGTAAAACTATAATTATTATAGTTTTATTGGGTAATACAGATTATATAGTTGCTGATCCTTTCAAATAAAAATATTTAAAAATTAGCATGGGACTGATCTAATCACAGAAGTCACAGTATGGCTGATGGATGCTAAGGGCATAAATAGTGCTGAGTAAAAATTCTGTGAGTTATTTACTCCTGCTTCAAAATGTAGGACTTCATCCCTACTTTTCTGCTCCTGTGGACATGCTACTGCTAACTTTCACTGAAATTTGAGTTCTCCGTATTCCAGATCTTTGTGGCACAAAGGATTCATAAGGTAGCTCCACTATGTGTGAAAGACCTTCTCTATTATGTCCAAGCTAGTAAATATTTCACAAATTTTGGTTCAGAGCTAAAATATTATTTTACTGTATTCCATTAACTGAGTGTTTATTTGCTCGATTATCTTGCTGTGATTGCTTATGATACAAAATGTTGAAATGTCCAAAAGGGTCTAGATTCACCTAGCTCACTGTACTGTCCCACACAGAGAAGCTATGTCAAAAAAGAGGGTGGATGCACTTGCTTCTCCGTGACTCAGTTTCTGTGGTCAGCAGGTTGAGGGTTACTAGAACCAGAAATTCACACCAAACCATTGAGTCTGTTGGTAATAATTAAATGTATTTCCTCTGGCTTTGATTAATTTTTCTCAAAATTTAATTTTTCAGTGCATGAAAATGTGCTTTAGTTTGTATGTTTTAAAATTGCAGTCTGATCATTTGTTTGGAGGATTCCCAGTTACTGCATTTGGAGAAAAAGAAAGAATAATCACACAGTAATTAGCTTCTCCTTGCTGTTAGCTACCAAAACGAAGTGTCCTGACCCATTTAGTTTTCTTTTTACAAAAGCCACCCACAGATTTGCCTATCTTTTTTTTTCACTTCCTCTTGTAATTTTTTAAATTATACCTTTTTGCAGGTGCAATTATCATAACTGCAACTGTGAATTTGTCCATTAAAAATGAAAAGCTTTTTTGTAAAATACGTAAAAAATATCCTTCTGACTTAATTTCTGATCTATCAATGAAACCTGTGTGCACACAAACAACATGAATTCACTGCAGCACTGCAACAGAATATTTTCTTGATATTTTCATCTTCCCCTTTCTACAAATCACCTATGACTCTGGGATAATGAGAACAGCCCTGGAAATTTGATAGTTTAGTGTTGACTCTTAAAGCATATGGGTCGCTTAAACTCTTTCTAGACTTAGCTGAACATAAGGAGCTCTAAAATCATCAACTAAGAGTTATGAACTAAGCTATAACAAATGCAGGAATAACTAAAATGATCATATGATTTTCAGGAAATTAAAACAAGAAGGTATTTTCTGTTGAACCACAAACAATATAAATTAATTTTATTTTTTGCCACAGGACTATATATTCTCAAATGCTTTTTCTTTCATCTATTTTTTTATGAACTTCCACATTTACTGAAAAGACAATATAGGAAAAAGAAAGAGGAAATGAGAAAGAAAGGACTAACAGGTCCTTTAGTAACAGGTCATGTAAATGTTCGTTACTTGTGTCAATATTGGTTAGTCACTTTCTGCACAGTTTCTCCAATATAAAGTTTTTCCTGTGAATTTTTGTTGGCTTTCCACAGAAGTAGTAACTTTTTTTTCCCCTTTTTTTTCTTTTCCCCACTCTTTCCTTTATTGTTGTTTTATTTCAGTGACAAATCTGGGAAACTTTTGTTTAGGCAAATGGCTGGGAATAATGGCAAGGGTACCAATGATATAAAAGGGTAGCTGTAGAAATCCTTAAGACAGAGAAAGAAAATGCGAACTCCAAAGTAAATAAAATTACCAATTTATCCCCAGTATAATAGAAAAAAAGATAGAATGGAAAGATTTTAGTCTTTCAGTGTAGTACACAGTAACTTAAAAGGAAATCTTGCCCTCCTGGGTTGTCAAGTCCTGTCCTCTACCATCACTAAAACGCATATTTCTCTTCAAATAGACGTTAGAAAATAGATGCTAAGTAAGCTAGAGAGAACACTTACTTTCATATATAGAAAGTATCATGAATAAAAAAACCTCTCCCTAGCACAAAACTTATTTTTCAGATTGCCTGTATCGGACTTTATGTGCATTTGGTTCCATGTCACCAATCCTCAATTTAAATATCATTTCATATTCATTCATTTATCTGTTTGATTCTCTCTGAAAACATTCTGAAATACAGAACCAATTTTCCTTGCATTTTTTTCATTGAAACTCTTCATTTCAGTTTGTATTAAATACTTGCCAGGTATTCTATCAACAGATCTTGGGGTAAAAAGTAGATATTTGGTCAGAAAATGCTCAGATCTAAGATGCTGTTGGGGCTTTAGAGGGTTTATTTTTGTTCGTTTGTTTGTTTTAATATTTATTCCTAAAGATATTTAAATATTTAAGACCTTAGTGGTTTTGTTATACTGAGAACACAAAAAATAATTTCAAAACCACAGCTCATAAGAATTCATAATTTATTACTGGTTTTGCCACAGGCATACAGAAAAATTAATCTTAACAAGTTTTCACTTGTGAAAAACTCTCTGAGCAACAATACACAATTAGAGCACCTAATTAGATTTTGGAAGACTGATTTCCACAGCAGTTTTCAGTTGTTCTTATTAAGCATATGGAGCTCCATGAACTTAATTTTTGCCATTCAGTCCAGGATAAATTACCAGCACTGAGAAGTAAAGGAAAAGACTCATATTTTTGCAAGATGTGGACATATGAGCATGTGTCTACATCCCTACAATGGAATCAGCAGATGCTGAATCTAGAATAGATGTAAATTCCTGATGCAGGGATTACTTTCATTTTGTCATTTATACATACCATAGTACTTGGGTTCTCTTCTGTGACTGGGACCTTTAGGCACCTATACCAATAATAAAGTGAATAGATGGCTATCCTGAGGCTGCTTTAGAGTTTTGTAGGATAGTTGTTCTTTGTTGTCTTTGGGATAGGAAGTGAGTTAGCAGGAAAAACCAACCGGTAGGGCTTTGGAGGCCCTCAGATAGTGCTACAAATGGTCTCAGGTTGCTGCAGGTTATGCCAAAGGCTATTTTTGCCCTTTTCAGTCTTAATTTTTGTAACTGATGCTATGGCCTGGAGACTGGAAAGAAGGACTTGTGGCATAATGCACTCAGTCACCACTAATCTATAAACACACTTAGAAATGTGCTGCAAGGAAAGCTACCCACTGAAGGAAGGAGTTTTAGCTAACTCTAAAAGAGGTAAACTAACAGTGATTCAAAATGAAACCAACCAAAAAAATCCCAATCAACCACCAAAAAAAACCCCAAACCCCAACGACCCTTCAAAGTTTGGTTTTCTTCTTATGTTGTCTGGAGCATTCAGTAGAGTTTGCAACTACTTCTAAAATTTCAAAATCTGGGTGTTTTTTATATCTGATATTATACCTATAATACTCTTTCATGCCAGAATGTCTTGTTTCCCCCAAGGAGTAACTGCAACATTGTTTTAATATTTGATTTTTTTTTGCCAAACAGATATTTACTGTTAGTTCTTGAAATTTTGAGATGTTGGCAAATGCTTGGTGGAGATTAAATCTTTTGAATTTCACTCGTTCTAAGATAGCAGCTGCATTGCCAACATTTGGGAAAATGTATGTGCCCATAACTGAGTAAACACATAGGATTAAAGGCCACTATTTCTCTTTCAAAGTATAGATAAATTCAATTATGACCAAATGGTCTTGCTTTTTTTCTCTTGAGGACCAAGAGATGTGAAGAATTTGGTGGATTTTGCTTTTTTTGGGGGAGGTTTTGTTGGGGTTTTGTTTTTACCTACATAGACAATTTTTTCCTAGGTTTGGGAAAAGTTCAGCTTAGGAAAAACACTTTACACAGAATTTTTTTAAACTGAGAAAAAATTAATGGTTACCTAAATGATAGCCAAATAAATGGAAATTTCATTGTGAGAAATTTAAGCAACAATTATGGCAGCATCACTATCTGACAACTGTCAGTACATGACCCCCTGCATAAATGAGGTTGTACTCATGAAAATACACTTATTAATTTTTAGCACTCCCCTTTTTTCAGGAGCGCAAGATGACTCTTTAAGAAAACTTTAGGTAATTATTTAGGTTTGCAATACACTGAAGAGTTTTTCTGAGGACAGAAGCATTGTTTCAGCTCTTAAGAATGTTTGAACTACTTAAACACTATCTCACAGACTAAATAAAGCTATTATTGAGAACTGAACAAAACAGTGGAATTTCACCAACTGTAACCTTTGCTAAAGTTATCTGTGACTTATGCAACTTAAATGAGGCTGCGATAGAAAGCTTAATCACAAAACATCTGTCTTCTAAGATGTAAGATTCTTCTTTCTCTGAACTCTGTTTAACAAACTCTGATTGCTTTTTCCTAATTGCAGTAGAACGAGTGGGACCAGATTGTTTCTATTTATACATGCAAAGGAATTGCATCTCTGAGGATTTTAGCCATAAAAAACAAAGCAAAGCAAAAGTCCTCAAGCCTTACAGAAAATCTTCTATCAATTTATTCCACCACTGAAGCGATTACCAACCAAACTGCATGATTTAGTTTTCTGCTGTGGTTTTTAAGACTTGAATGACATCTTTAAAAGTGAGGTTAGGGAAGGAGTCCAAGAGTGTAGGCTTATCCTGCAGTCCTCTCTTAGTATTTCTTAGTCACTCTTCTTTTCCAAAAATGTTCTAAGGATCAGCTATCACTCCAAATGCAGAAAATGAAGGTTTCAGACTAGTTCTGATGTCAGCAGTTCAGGCCATCTAAATTCCAATTTCCATAATGATAGTATTTGATATGAGTTGGTAATGATTATGTCTCCCTCTGCATTTATTTTTCACTTGAACAAGTTACAGTGAAATAATTCCATGGTTCCCAAAGCAACCCCTCTTCATACCTCTTTATCAACCCCTCTTCATACTGCACTTACACAGTAATAAAAATAATTTTTACTGGCACATTATTGTTGCATTGTAGATTTCAAACAACTGTGCATATACCATTTTAAAGGCATATGAATATAATCTAATGCAAGATACTGTATTTTCCACATAAGATGCTTACAACATTATGGCATAGCAAATAGAAAAAATTACAAATTTCTTAATATCAAAATGATAATTATATAACCATAGAATCCCAGGTATTCTTGAGTTCAAAGGGACTCACAGGGATCATCAAAGTCCAACTTCTGGCCCTGCACTTGTGAGACAGTCCCAAGAATCACACCAGGTGCCTGAGAGTGCAGTAGTTTCAGGCCCAACGTTGTAGTACAAAAACAAGTTCTAAACTTTCTCAAAATATTTCCAATCTGATATTTGATTTAATAATGGGATTATAATGAATGGAATGAGGTTAGGTCACATGACCCCCAACTGATGCATGCTATTATATTTCTCATTATTTGTTGGTGTGAGTTTTATGGGTTTGTGCTACACATTGAGAAACAGTAACTTTCTCTGTAGCTAGATCACCCTAACACAACTCGATTCAATCTTTAATCATAATTAATCTCTATCTTAATATTTAAAAATCTTACAAAGGCTGTGCATTTTCTTGGAATTGTCAGGCTGTTCTCATGCTTCTTACCCTGAGCTTTTTAACTCCAGGCATTTTAACTCCTTGTTGACCTTACAAGAAGGGTTGCTTATAACTTGTGCAAGATCCTGGAATGCTGCTGCCCTGTATAACAAAGTGTGACTAATAAAAATCATGCTGCTAAATCCAACTAAATGAAAAACCAAAGGTATTTGTGAAAAATACCAACAAAGTAATTGCTACATGTAGGATTAATAATGAAACCATGTTACATTAATTTAGCAATTTTTATGACTACCATTAAGGAAAATAGAAAAGGCAAGGAAGAAAGCTGAAGCAGTAATGGCAAAAGATTTAAGAAGCAAAGCCACAAGGAATATTTAATGTAGTTCCCTGTAGAGAGGAGAGAGCTGATCATAGAATTTTGCCTGTGGTTCCAAGAGGGTTGCCTGGAGCTAAGGGAGATTTGTGCCTTGATTACAGTCCATTGGGTTTGTTTGGGGGATAGGTGGTGTGAGTAGGAAAGAGCTCTTGTAAAAAATGTGAAAGAATCATTCTTCTTCCTGGGCTGTCAATTACAGCCTAAATAAGGCAGTTGGGCTGGCTTAGCTAAAAGGGAAGATAAAGTCACAGTCAGCAATCAGAGAGCAAATAGACATGACTTGACAGTACCGGAATGTAAAGGCAGGGTACAAGGAAAACAGAATGGTGCTGGTATTAATGATTAAGCTTGCAGTGAAAAGGAAGGCAATGCAAAATTTTCAAGATTGATAAGGTAATTTAGTACTTTATTGTTTTAAACAGATAAATGATGAAAATCATGACAAAATCAAGCAGCCTTTCTGCCTGAACTGTACAGTCTATGGAGGCAACCAGATGTTTGGCAGCGTGTGTAGGAACATTGATTGGAGGAGAAACAAACTTGAGATAGATCACTATGGAAAAGAAAAAAAACAATAGTTTACTACAGCTGATTCAAAGACTGGGTACAAGCAATAAGAAATAACACAAACATGTGGCAGGAGATGACCTGGGGAAGAAAACGTGAGATTCTAATTTAGTATTGCAGATTTCAAAACTGGATGTTACATGGGCAGCACATTCATATGTGTGTTCTTTTAACAACCAGCTCTAACAAATTATCTAAGCAATATGCCTTACCTCCTTGGATTGTGGAACCTCTGACACAGCCTCAGTGACGCTTGTGTCAGGCTCAGTTCTCACACTTGGTGATGAATTTAAGATACTTTTGCTTCCCTCAAGGTTTTCTATCATTCCTTCCTGCCTGTGTTCTCACAGCACCCTATCCCCACAATTATAAAGCCACAATTGTTTGAGGTGTCATTCTTTCAAATGGATTCCAGAAGAGACCCAGATGAAAAATCATTAAGCCTCTCCCTCCTCCCCAGTTAAAAAAAAAAAAAAAAAAAAAAAAGTGGTGTTATTTTTCTCCAACAGATCATTGCCTTGGTTTTCTTAACAGAACGCTGTCTTGCATAGTTGTGCCCATGCGCTATGGGAAACCTAATTTCACACATGCACTTTCTATGGCAGCATTTCTTGGACTTCATGAAATATATGAATTTTTGGAATGACTGACAGATGTATTTATTACAGTAGCTTTGGACACATTGATAGTTTTGTAGCTGTTGCTCTGATGAGATCTTGCTCGATTTTGTGTTTGCTGATCCATAGAAAATTCACTTTTGGGTGCTTAGATTGAAAACAGGAATGAATGAGGAAGGAGTTCTCATCTTCTTCCAGAATAACCTACAATTGTTTAAGAACTTTCTGAATAAATTCCATTGCGGGAGGAAACACAGTGGAGCAATGCATATCCAGTGGAATTTCTTTGCCTTTTAATAATAAGTGAAGTGCAATATTGTTGCTTATTCAAAGAAGTGATCTACATATTGTGCAGTAATCTTTTCACTGAAGAAAGTAATATTTAAAGAAGAAACACACAAAGTCATTTACCATGACTGTGTGTGAGTTGTGCTGCTGCTCTTGCAGTATCCTGCCACTGGAGACTCAATTAAACATGACACATCTATCTTCCAAAATTCGTTTTTTAAATTTTTCCACAAACACTTCTATATGTATAAGTTAATATATTATTCCATGGGTTGTCTCATGCTCATCACAGTATTCATTTAAACTCTTACAGAAGTTTAAACTGCACGTAGCAGTTTAAGCAATTGAACCAAAATTAATGTTGAGCTGAAGACATGGCATTTGCCTTTACTTATGCAGAGACAGTGCTGTGTAGGGCACCACTTAATGTTCCTCCACACAGAAGTTAGGGCCAATCTTAAGATTTCTTGTACCACTTGGGTCTCACTCCTGTATCTGACAAGATCTGACAAGATTCTGTGAGTTGTCATCGTATTGATCTTCTAATGCCCTTCCCTCTGTTTACAGCATAGAAACAGATCTAAAACCATATCAAAAACTCTAATAAAAGTGGAACGTGGAAGAATCATGTGCCAATTAATACTCAGTTATTCCAATTAACAGAGTAATTCAATAGCTTTAATACATAAAAGTAAAATAGTAACAACACTACATAACATATAAAATAAATTTTACTTTAATTGTGACGGTGACAAGACATAAAGAACATTTTTGCTTCATAAACCCAAGTTCACGTCCTATATTACTGTCAGCTAAAACCTCAAATTTACATCATAAATGTAAATAAATGTTCATTGTTATATTTCTGTAGCTAGTTTTGCACTCTGCTCAATAAAATAAATGACATCTGTCAAGTTATATAGCTGTTACTGGCAATTCAGAAACAATTTTGTAACAAAATGCATCACACAGTCTATCCCTCTATCTGATACTGTAGTGGTTTAATCCCCACTCCCAGCGGGATCAGGAGGGGAATCGGAAGGGTAGGAGGCAAAAAATTCCTTGGCTGACGTAGACTGTTTAGTAGGGAAAGCAAAAGCCATGCACACAAGCAAAGCCAAAAAAAAAAAAAAAAAGGAATTAATTCACTGCTTCCGACAGGCAGGGAGGTGCTCAGCCATCTCCAGGACAGCAGGGCTCCATCATGTGTAAAGGTTACTTGGGAAGACAAATGTCCCTCACTTCCTTTTTCTTCCCTCAACTTTGCACACTGAGCATGATGTCACATGGTCTGGAATATCGCTTTGGTCAGTTTGGATCACCTGTTCCAGCTGTCTCCTCTCAGCCTCCCACATAACCCCAGTCCCCTTACCAGGCTGGCAGTATGAGAAGCAGAAAAGCCATTGGCTCTGTGCAAGACTTGCTCAGCAATAACAAACCCATCTCTATATTACCAACCCTGTGCTCAGCACAAATCCAAAACACAGCCCCACACTAGCTGCTGTGAAGAAAATTAACTCCACCCCAGCCAAAACCAGCACAGATACCCATCGCAATAACATCCATCAAAATATAACTGACAAAGCTCTGTTTCAGAGATTAAGGAGCCGAATTTCTCTTTCTCCTATGAAAACCTGTGGCTAGCACAGGCTTTTCCCATGAGAATTCTTTTTGTGTTTTATAAATAAAGATAAAGTTTGGATGTTATTAAAAACAGTGTCCCAAGATCTGGATGGTGCAGGCCTGGCCAGTCAGGCCTGGGGGAAGGCTTCTGGCCGACCAATCCGGGTGACTTTTGAGAACTCTATATATATGATGAAATCAAAACAATAAAGGTCTTTCCTTCTTGCCACTGAGAACTGACCTCTTTACTCTGCTAGCTGCTCAACAGCGACAAAAACCCTTACTGAGAAATCCTTGCTTATGCTTTGCCTCAAAGTGATAATCAGGGGACCCCATGATATAGCTATAGATTGTTATCGTGTGTACTGTGTTCCACTGTACAAAGAAATGTTCAACATCCAGCAAGATTTTGACTAAGAAAGCATGTGATTTTATTACTATCACTTATTTGCATCACTACTTCACTGATTAACCAATCATTTTGTATTTCTTGCCCACAAAAACACTGATATGTTACCCTGCACTGTTTGGAAGCAGTTTGCCTGTGACTGAAGGAAGTGATAAAGCTGTCCCATCAGTGTAAAGGATAAGCTCTACTTGACCATGAGCTGTGCTGGGTGAACAAAATAATTTGTGCTGTTATTACTGAAACAGGATGAAGAACATGTAGTGAAAGGATAAGAAGGCACGACTTCAAACTGAAAGAGATTAGGTTAGATATTAGAAAAAAATCATTTAATATGAGGGTGCTGAGGCACTGGAAGACATTGTCCAGCAAAGCTATGATGGTCCATTCCTGGAAGTATTCAAGTCCAGACTGGATGGGGCTCTGAGCAACCTGATCTAGTGAAAGTTGTCCCTGCCCATGCCAGGGCAGCTGAAACTAGATGGTCTTTAAGGTCCCTTCCAACCCAAACTATTCTGTGATTCTTTGATGACTACTGAAATAAGCTATAGTAAATAAGCTATTAGTAATACCTACTAATACTAATTACTAATATTAGTAATACCTACTAACCATAAAAACCCCAGTGCAAGTATAGTGACTAAGACAAAATTGTACTGGGAGGAGTGGGGCAATTCTGTATTTCCATTCTTTTTGCTCAGTGTCTGACTAAACTCCACACACATTAACAACACAGACCTGGATTCTTGTGCAAATGGATCCTGCTGCCACCTCAAGTGTGCCCAGGCATGATGTGGCCTGTTACCCACCCCTTGGCACATATCTGTCTGTGACAGCATCCTCTGGAGGAATGGAGTGATTACTAGCTTGACCCTATTGCCCAGCAACTTGTAGTAGCCAAGTTTGCTGTCAAAACAAGAAAGAGCAGTGAATTGATATGGAGCTTATGTTGCCAACTTTTATAAAATATCTTTTTTAAGCAACGGCCTTGGGAACAAACTGGTAATGGAGTGTGTAGAACATCACATTTGAATTCTGCAGATCTGAAAGCACAAGTGTAGCCAAACCTTCAGGCAATGCTTCCTATTCTGCTCTACGGAGAACTGTTGGTCACAGAAACACAGAATCACATAATTGTCGGTGCTGGACCCTCTTCCAAGGCAGGGTCACCTAGAGCAGGTTATACAGGAATGCATCCAGGTGGGTTTGGAATGTCTCCAGAGACGGAGACTCCATGACCTCTCTGGGCACCTGCTCCAGTGCTCCGTCATCTCCAGCGTAAAGAGGTTCTTCCTGTTTACAATGTTTGGGTGAAACCTGCTGTGTTTTAATTTATGGCCATTACTCCTTGTCCTGTTGCTGGGCACCTCTAGGAAGAGTCTGGCACCATTCTCTCGACAGCCACCTTCGAGATTTTTATACACACGAACAAGTTCATCTCTCAGACCTCTCATCTCTAGACTAAGCAGGCCTAGCTCCCGCAGCCTCTCCACATGTAAGAGATGCCACCAGCCCTCACTCCCGTTTCCAACCGCTCTGCACTAAAACAGCTGGAAGCGCAGCGACATCCGCCCCTGGCACAGGGGCAGCGCCGGCCGAGGAGGGGAGGAGAAGGACAGGCACCGGCGCTGGGCAGTGAGCACGGGCGGGATAGGAACCCGGCCCCGCCCCGCTCTGCACAAGGCCGAGGTGACTTGGCTCGGAGGAGGTATCCGCGCCCGGCGAGCAGAGCGGAGCGGAGCAGAGCAGAGCGGGGCGGGCTGCGGTGCAGGTTGCGGGGCGGGATGCGGGGCCCGGCCGAGCCCCCTCACCGCTCCCTCCCTGCCCCCTTCCCGCAGCCCGGAGATACCAACGCTCGCGCGCGCACCGCCCAATTGGCGGCGGCGGGCTCGCTTCTCCCCGGCCTCCCATTGGCTGGCGGCGGCGCGGGGGCGGGGCGGCCGTTCGCGCGCGCGCCCGTCCGCCCGCAGTCCCGCAGTGCTGCCGCCGCGCCGGGGCTCGCGCGCGCCACAACCGCCGCAGCGGCCGCGGGGCTCGGCGGGGCTCGGCGGGGCTCGGCGGGGCTCGGCTCCTCCCGGTGCGGGGCGACGCGGCAGCGGCGGGGCTGGGCCGGGCCGGGCGCAGCGCGGAGGTGACTCTGCTCGCCCGCAGCGGGGATGCCGCTGCTGCCGCGGCCGCCGCCGCCGCTAGTAAGAGGACAGCGGGCGGGAGAGCGGGTGGCCGCGGCGCCCGGCGGCATGTGAGCAGCGGCGGGAGCGTTTCCCGAGCCCCGCGGCAGCGCTAGGGGGGCCCCTCCCTCCGGCGGCGGTTCAGCCCGCCCGGAGGCGCAGCGCGGAGGCGGGCGGGCATCCCCGCGCCAGCCGCCCGCGAGGAGACAGCCGGACCGGCCACAAAGCGCCGCCGCCCGCCCTCCTCCGCACGCCGCGGCGCTGCCCCTGCCAGCTCCCGGGGAGGGAGGAAGGGGGCTCCGCTCGCCCCCTCGTCACCTTCTCGCCGCCCGATCCATGGGAGGAGCGGGCCGCCTCCCGCCAGGAAGCGCCGCCGCGCCTCGCCGGGACTGAGCGGAGCGGCCGGCGGCCGGCGCGGCGGGAGGATGCCACTGCTGCGGAAGGCGCTGCGCGTCTCCAACCGCTCCATGCTCGCCTTCATCTTCTTCTTCTCCTTTTCCTCATCCTGCCTCTACTTCATCTATGTGGCCCCCGGGATCGGTGAGTCCGGAGCCGCCCCCTCGGGGAGCGGGGGTGAGGTTGGTGTGGGGGGCGCGCCCGCCTCCCCCGGGCTGTCACCGCGGCGGGGAGGGCACGGGCGGCGCCGGGCGAGGGGCGGCTCGGCTGTCGGAACGCGATCCCGCCCGCCCAGGAGGGGTCGGCGGGGGCGGCGGTAACGTGCGCGGATCCCGCATCTTTGTTCTGCGGCTTTCAAACGCTCTAGAAGGTTCATCTGCCATCGCGAGGTAGGTGGATGCTGCCCTTGCTTCTCAGGCTGGCAAAATGAGGCAATAAAGCGGTTCGGCGTTTCGTCGTGTTGCAATGGTAGGAACCGGGAAGGAACTGCTGGAGACTGCAAAACTGCTGGAGTCACTTAAATGCGTTGATCTTTCAATTTGTTAGTAACTGCATTCATAATAAAGCCCGTGTGGGCAAAAATGAAGAACCAGTTTGAATATTTGTTCTTTACTTCCTTTAGTGTGATCTATCTTCACCTTCACAGGGTTTACAGTTTGATAACTTCCACTTCTGAAGGAACCACTTCAGACGGAGACAAACCGTTGATTTAGAAGAAGCTTCATAAAATAACTGTACAAGTTTGTGCCTAAAACAGACTAAAAAAACGTGCTGGTTTTCTTAGTTCACTCTTCTGCTGTTACTGGGAGACCACCAGGCTTAATCTCAGGCATGATCCCTTTAGAACTGGTTGGCATTACCCCAGAGCTAAGGCCACTGGTATCCTGCATGGTGCTCTGTGGGATTTCACTGTGTCAGGTGTCTGTTGATTAGGAAATATTTTCCTTTTCTTCCAGGGAGCATTGCCACTGTTTTCTGCACATCTCAGTGCTTATCAGGTGCTATCTAAATACTTGTAAAATCGTATCTCTCTTTGTCCTCAGTGCTTAAACTCCTCTCTGCAGTCACTACTAGGAAATGTCCACACTGATGTGACCACTGAATTTGCAGGAATTTTTTTCTGCTGACTGTGTCTTTATGATGTTTGGCTCCCTCTTGTTCACTATCTCCTATTTAACTTGTAAACACTTTCAAGGTGCAGTTGCTCCTTCCATGCTTAAATAGTGCTGTATAGTTCTCACAGAGTTCTGTAGTTTTCCTTTACTTATGTACTTCCTATGATATTTATAAGTCTGCCAATTATTCTTCTTGTTCAAATAAATAGAAAAAAATTGGGGAATATATAATGAGTTGGAGTTCTGAACTTTCTTGTCTGTCAGTGTTTCCCTGCTGAAAGGGATGTGATGGAATCTTGCAAGTGAGAAGGTGCTGATGTCCATTTAGACATCTCAGGTCTTAAAGATGCTAGTGCAGGATATATATAGACTTAAATTGCAAGTAAATGGTATATGATTTATATAGCAGAGTACTGTTTCTACATCTTTATAAGTGAAACTTATCTTACGTAATGTACAGAGCTGCAGTTTTATTTCATTATCTAAATGTTTTTTCTCAATGGATATCTTCTTAGGAAGTACACTGTCTCACTAAACATGGCTTATACAGTTCCTTGTTAAGGATCAGAGCCTTTAGTGATAAGACTTTTCACTTCTGACTTCAACTTGCTGCTCAGCTATTGGGAATTACATGTGTGTTCAGTTTTGTTTGTACCAGGAATGAAATTAAATCAACAGTATGTACCAGAAGTGTTCTTGGGGTAGGTTAATTAGGTCTGATCAACCTCGAGGGGAAAAAAACCCAAAAAATATACTCAAACTAGTCTCTATTTCAGGCATCAATACTGTAGTTGGCCCTTTCAGGATGTGGTTTAACAATGCGAAAATCTTGGGTAGTTACATGAGTTGGTGAGGTTACAGCTCTTTCCAGCTACTGATCAATGCTGTGCTTCCCTAACTGTATCCAGTTGTGTTGTGAATTCATCCAACTTAAGTCAAAACTGTACAGTATTGAAGTTACTCTTTGTCTGTGACACTCCTTAGATACAGCTTGAAATGCTACCATGCTGTGCTGATCTGAGGGATCCCAGGGAAGAGAATGTAGAAAATGGTAAAGGAAAGGGCAGTTGGAAAGTTTTACATCTCAGCCTATCAGCTTGCAGATGTGATGCTGATTTCCCAGGAAATTGCTCCTGAAAATGTTACTGTGTGGAATGGAGAGAAAGAAGGTCAGATATTATCTGAAAACCCACAAGCTTCCTGTCAGTATTCATGGTGAAAATGCAAGTTGTAAGAACAGAAGATTTTCAAGGAACTTAGGAACACCCAAGTTCATAGGCAGATGATTCATCTAATAATCCTGTGCTGTATGCTCATGGCATTTACATATTGTGATAGAATAGGATATTTCACTGTACTTGCTGCTTTTCACTGACTGTAATGAAATAGAGGTATCTAAGTCAGGGCTGATTGTGTGTCTGGAGAGGAAGAGGGCTTAAGATTGCTTATTGAAGCTCAGCCACCTTACCTGTTAGAAGCTTTCCATGAAACGTATTCCGCAGCTAAGTCATTAATGGTTGGGATCTGTCATAATTTATATGTACAGATATGTTTTATTGAAGGTATTTTAGTTCACCAGAACATTTTCTTCCTCAACAAGCTACAAGGCACAATGTCAGAGGAAGAAAATTCTAATTGTGTTGTAGGGATCTGGAGCTGCTTCCTGGCTGGCTTCTCTTTGTGGTGGTCAGAGGAGCTGAAAGAGGGGGAGAAGTTGAACTCCCAAATGTTTTATGGGGCAGCAGTGTACTGGAAGGTGGAAGAGGAAGTGAGTTACATAGCAGAATGGTTTTCTGAGATGTCAAATTTTGAAATCTGATAGGCTAATGGAGTGGGATTCCCCCTTAGCAGGCAATTCATGGCTTATCGAAGGGGAAAGACATCTGCACAAGTAAGCCCTTAGCACTGGGAGAATTCTCAAAGAGGTCACTATGACATTTCCTCTGTCCTGCACTGTATTTAGAAAGTACAGTTATTCAATTTTTTTTTTTTTTTTTTTTTTTTACAAAACTGCAGATTTTGTAACAAATGCAGTTTAGGTCAACTTGAAATATTGACAATTTGTTTAGAGGAAAGAAATATTAATTACTTATTTTAAGGTATTTAATTATTTCTGTCCAATATTTAAAAGCTTTCATTTGCACCATAATTACAGATATTACAATAACACTCATTTTTTGTTGTTTTGTTTGGTTTTGTTTTTTGAAGAGACCTCTCAGAATGTTTGTTCTTTGGGAAATGGAAGCTTTTATTCCATGTCTTTCAGAAAATGAGGGGAGGAAAAACACATTCCATGTTTTCAGACTTGGTTCTGTGTTTTGAGACTAAGACATATAGTATTGCAAATAATATAAAATATAATGCTTGAATGTTAGAGAAGAATTCATACAGTAGGTTGGGATTGTTCATGTGCCTCCTTTTCCCTTTTCTGTTAGCACAGGTGATTGGAAGAGGTCGAGGTGGCTGCAGCCCTACCTCAGCACCCTGCTGGTCTTTTGATAGTCAGAGGAGGTGAACCACAAGAGCAGATTGATTCCTAACTACTAATTAGAGAAGACAACTATTTTTCTAATTTTATTTTTTCCTGTTTAATTGAGTGGATGTTTTGAAGGAAAATCTTGAGGGATAGGATGGCAAGTTAAAATGGTAGAAAACATTTCAAATGTTTAAAATTTAAAAATTTCATTTAAATGTTTAAAGATACTTCTCTGTGATACTCTCAAGTATTCAATGAAAGCAGGTAAGAAGAGCTGCTTCTCCAGAATGGCCACTTTTGTGACAGCCCTTCATCTGGTGCTCCTGTGCTAGAAGTAGAAACTGAATTTTCTGATATTGAATTAATAGCCTGTGATTCTGAAACTTCACTGGAATTGCAAATATTCATGTATTAGTTAAAAACTGAAAAAGCTAGATGAGTGCAGAAATACTTGGCACCAATATATATTTTTTTTAATGTTGTAGATAACAGTAATAATAAAAGGGACTCAAATAGTCTGTGTCTGGTCCTGACAACTATTCAGAACCCTCTGTTGGTTTGAGTTTACATCATGGAAAGGATCCAAATATTGGAATAATAAGACAAATTAACAAGGGAATGGTGATGAAGAGAGAGCATTTGCTGGTCTTACTTCACTGCCAAACCAATCTGAATACTGCAAGAGAATTTTTTTTTCCTTTTTTTTTCTGCTTTTCCCATTTGCTGTCAGCATCATAAGTGAAAACTGCACTGATCTCAGAAAATGATCTCTT
Source organism: Lichenostomus cassidix (assembly GCF_008360975.1). Lineage (NCBI taxonomy): Eukaryota > Metazoa > Chordata > Aves > Passeriformes > Meliphagidae > Lichenostomus > Lichenostomus cassidix. Next base: position 108,211,601 of record NC_139482.1, on the reverse strand, counting down.
ATTCGTCTCTGGATTATTCCTTTCTGTCTTTTTCCAGCAGAGAACCTTTCCCAGACTGGGTGGAAAAGTACCTTAGAGCTCTTGATATTGTACTCAATTGCAGTGTAGTTTTTCAGCCCTAGAGTGGTTGAGCAGCCGGGAAAGTGGTCACAGCTCCTCAGGGAAGAGGTCACAGCATCAAGCCTGACAGAGTTCAAGAAGTGTTTGGAAAAAGTTCTCAGGCACGAGGTGACATTCTTGGGGGGTCCTGTGTAGGGTCAGTATTTGCACTCGGTGATCCTGATGGGTCCTTTCCAACTCAGCATATTCTGTGATTCTAACTTGTCTGTGTTGGACATGATGACCTTTGCAGTTCACATAAGAAATGGTTATGAAACAGTGCAGTGATCAAAGGAGATGCAGTCTACTTTGACATCAGTAACTAAGAATCCTGAATGGTGAAATGAGATTGAGGAGGAAAAAACAGCTACTGTTTTCTCTCTTGTGGTCTTTTGCTTCTTTCATTAAAACCTTGGTACTTCTTTGTCAGTGCTAACCAAAAGGCAGCTGTGCAGCCTATGTGGAACTTGGAAACATTTCTATTGGTTTTAGCTCTCAATTTTAAATAAATCTATTTCCTGCTCTGTTACTAGGACATAGTTTTCCTAATAGGAAAGAATGATATCACTCCTTTTTGAACTTGTGCTGAAATGGAAGAGAGTGCTGAAAATGCTATCAGCAAGATAAATGTTTGCCAGTGTTTCCAGGTGCTGAGCCCATAAATATGGCCACAGCCTTTGTGCTGATATTCTTTGTTCCTGGCATCTGTGGCAGTTGTGGTATTTCTAAAGACTTGCCATTTGATTATAGAATAATTTAGATTGGCAGGGACACCTGGAAGTCACCTGATCCAACCTCTTGCTGAAAGGAGATCCTGGTGGATCAAATTGCTCAGGGTCATGTGCAGTTGAGTTTTGAATAAATCCAGGGATGAAGATTTTGCTGTCTCTCTGGGAAACCTGTTCCAGCGTCAGGCAACTGTAAGAAAATTGTAATATGTAATCATAATGTCCCACCTTGTGTTCATTTGCTGTGTCTTTTCACTGTGTATTTTCAAGTGTACAATTTGGTCTTCTCTGTGCAATAATACTGTATTGCTGAAGACAGCAAAAAAATGCATCCTCCTCTTAGCCATTTCTGTTTAAGACTGAGCAAACCTATTTCTTTTAGTTTCTGCTTGTACATAATATGCTCTGTTTTGGAAGGTTTCCTCTGTGTTTGCTCTGCTATGTTAATCCTTGTTTCTCACTGGGATCCCCAAACTGGACATGGTACCCCAAATATGGTTCCACAAGCTGCTGAATATAGGCGAATAGTTGCTCCTATCGATTTGCTGGTTACACTGTTGCCAAGGCAGAGCAGGATACTGTTGATTGTGTTTGCCACAATGATACATGGCTGGTAATACCGTGTCTGAGGGTTTTGTAATAGAGCCTGTGTACTGGTTTACTGCAGCTCAGGGACTGCCCTGAAATAGGAATTATACAACCAGCTTGTTTAAAACAATACAAATAATTTGTTACTCTCCTTCTCTCATGGTGTGTGGAAATATCTGATAAAAGGCTGATGAGTTTCACAGGATGTGGTAGATGTTCACATTTATATTTTTTTCCCCTGTTATTGCCTTGTTTTATTAATTTCTAGGGAATTATTCTCATGGGTCTCTTACAAGTTTTTTGAGTAAATTAAACTTGTCTGTCCCATTGTTTCATAATTTCTGCAGGGAAATGTCTGTACTATAGAACTGGTTGTTGTTTGTGAGTTATTTTCATCTATATTCCATTATTAAAGTTCACCTGTTATTGCAGTTTTTCATGTCAGTTCTACAAATTATAATAAAATCCTTTAACTGCAAAATTGTATTCAACTTTCTGTTTAATAGGGACTTCCGTTTTTCTCTTGTGCAAAGAGGGAAATGGAAACACCCTCTGCTTGATCTCTGATTTCCAGTAATCAGACGTCCCTCAGCATTCTGACTAATGGCTTGAGCTCTCTGAACCCACTGAACTCAGGCAGTATCATGGGTAAATTTTCTGCCTTCTTTTGGGAGGTGCAGAGACTTTTCCATTATGTTGGCCCAGCACTAAAACCTGATGCTGAAAACATAGTAGTCCTGTCATTCATGACTGTCTTTCACTTTTACCAACAGATTCACTTTGACTAAACATGCATATTTATTTCTGAATCAGTTGTTTTGCATTTTTATCGGATAGTTTTCTCCTAGTCCTTAGGCATTAGTAGTTATTAGTCAGGGAATTTGTGTAAAATTTCAATCAGTATTCATTTTGTGATACTGCTCTTAGTCAGAAAACGGGAAAAAACCCAGACACTTATGGTGTGCAGCTAACTTCACAAGGATGAAGTAGTTATGAGACCTCATGTGAAATGAGTTTTCACTTAAGCCAGCCAGTTATTTGAATGCATTCTTCTCATGGGTTGAGAAAGAGAGATTGTGTACCCTGGGGACATGTGTCTGAATTGTGATGCATTACTGTCATGGCCAAAGCTTTAACCATTTCCACATCTGTCTGTGGCGAATGATAGCTTATCTGTTGGCTTTTCATTAATAAGGCTATTTCTACAAATAACTATCTTTGCTTACTTTTCTATAGCTCTTAGTCTTAGGTATTTTTTTGTATTCAAGTAATGCAATGATAATATAGGGAGCAGCATGAAATGATGATGCTTTGTGTGGGATCCAGTGCTAGATTCTTGTGAACACAATGCAGAGATTGGTTTCAGGACTTTAAAATACGAAAGACGCTTTTTTGCAAGGTATCACCAATGGTCAGTTGACTGTCTTAAATTTGCAGTTGTCCTTCTTTATCTTCAGTTCATTGTGCATTTATTGAATTATTCTCTGGCTTACTGTATCATCAAGTCATAGCCCAAGAGGACAGAATAGTATCAAGTGTATTAGAAATTAAATTGGACATTGTATCCATTATCATTCTTAAAAATACTGCTAGGGAAAGAAATTTTGAATAATTTTTTTTTTTCCACTGTAAATGGAGATACCCTCATTTACCATCTCCCAGTAAGCAGTGAACTGACAGTTATTCAATTCCTCAGACTTGCAGTCAGGGGACTTATCCATTTGGCATATTCTTTGAGTATACATGGATTGTCTGAATTATTAAAAAAACTATTTTGAAGCTTCTCTGTTGCAGGTGACATAGATTTTTCCATCTGTACCATAATCACTCTTAGCTTTCAGAAACATGGTAGCTTTTGGTATTTTTGATAGATTGAAGTGGTCAGTATCTTCCTAACATATTTTTCTTACAAGGAGGTATACATATGCAGACTCAAATGCAGTGTCCCCAACCCTGTGATACAAGTTTGGATTTATTATAATTTTACAAATAGTGCAAAACTGCTATTGAATATTCAAAACCAAACTAAGTAAATAGTATATTTCATGGCACACAGTTTTTTTCCTTTTTTATGGTTGTTGTATCTGTTTTAAAAACAACTTCAGATCAACAACAAATGTGTAAAAATAAAAACAATACTGAGGAAGTTGAACACTCACTATAGTATTTATTGATGTTTGCCGTAAATTTCCATTTGTGAATAGGAACCAATTTATAGCAGTCTTATATGACTTGCTCTATTGTCCATCGCTGCTAAATTGTTTAATGAATCAGTTTCACAGACTGAAGTCATTATCCTGTAGATGTGGAAAATATTGTTAGCTTCTAGAATTGTAACTGTGATGTTTTAGAAGCAATCTTCAGAAGCAAACTTCAACTGACCTCTATTTACTGTATATTTAGATTAATCATAGAATTTAATCTTTAACACTTCTATGTTAATTTGCCATGCATGAACTCTGCCAATAATGTATTTCTAACTCTAGTATTGCTGAGAACAATATCACATAACCTTGAGATTAGAAGAGATCCATGTGGGACTTGTTCTAGAAATGCCTCCATGAGGTGATTCCCCATTTACAATTACTAGTGGAGAACTTTCTGTTAACCTGTTTGAATCCATATAAATTTTTATGCAATGTTTTGAATGTGCTTTTCAGAAGTCCTGTGAAAACAGATGTTGACTAACAGATGAGTAACTTCAGAGACAATTTCAAGACCTAGTCTCTGTAAAGCTGTGTTTACTGCATTTGAATCTTGCAGAATCTGTGGTTTCTCTATGAAGTGTCTCCTATCTGAGTTTTTCAGCAATTTTGTTTCCGCAGAAAGATTAGTGTATAATGTTGGTACAACTACTCTGATGATTGGTAATTTTTTTTTTTTTATTTTTTTTATTTTTTTTTTTTTTTGGTCTGGGGATGTTAACTTCTTGCTAATTGCTTTGAAAACATTCTTGACATAATGGTTTTTCTGTGTTTTTGCATTTGTTTGGCTTTGGTTTTTTGGTTTTTGGTTTTTTGGTTTTTTTTGTTTTTGGTTTCTCCTTGGCAGAATAAAAGCTGCATTTAAAAATCAAATTTGTGACCTCTAAGTTTGTTCATCTGTTGTTTGGCATTTAAAAAGCCATTTTTTATAATAATTGATACTTTTCTATGCTGTTAAAGTAATCACATTTCTAGTTCCCTAGTGTTGTTCAGAAGGTCAGTCATTGATCCAGTTTCAACTTCTCTTGTTCTGTTGTATATTTTACTACATTGATTGCTTCTAAGTGCATGGCATATTTTTTTTGGCTTTGCTTTGGTGTACGAGTACAGCATGATAACTTACTAAGTTTCTATATAAAAATGAGTCTTGTGCTTTTCCTGTGAAGATGTGGGATGATAAACTAATGCAACATTGTGAGAAGTGCTGTGATTTTTGGCATACTGCTTGCAAGGAGCTTGATTCCCTAATTGAGAGTGATCTGTGAATGAGACCATTTTCTTAAAAAAAGTGTAAATAGTCTTCAAGTGAATATTTAAATTTAAAAAAAAAGCTACCTGATAATAAAACTTTGAGCCGTTTTTACAGATATTTTTACACTTTTAGAGTTAATGCATTGCCCCCCCAACAGTCTAACACATAGAACTATTAATAACTAGTGAGCTATAAAAACTCAAGGCAAAAAATGATCCATCTGGTATTTTTAATATGTCCTCTGAAATACAGGATGATCCCTTTAATGCCCTAATGTGCTTTATCAGAATGAGTTTTAAATAATGCCCTAAAACAAGGACTTTTGATTACTGACATGTGGCTGTGTGTCCATTATTGCTGATACAGATCTGGATCAATTGATAGGAAACTTCATCTGAATTAATTATGAGCTTTGAGCTCACACTTGCAGTTGCTTGAGATGGAACACTGAGTATGGTATTGATTCCAAGGTGTCCTATGTGGGTTGTTGTTGTTGTTTTATATTCCTCACTGCGCTTTCTGTCTGATTACCTTGTAAACTGTATGGCAGTCTGCATTCTATGTTTCTTGAGCCAGAAATTCTCTTTCTTACTTACCATGACCCATGTGCAGTGAAATAAGGAGAATATGAGTAAAACTACTAGGTGGTTACACTGTTAGATATTTTCTTTGGTTACACAGGAGGTTTTGCCTTCCTGGTTTGTGCATTGCCTTGCACTGTGACAGTGATGGTTGATACAAATGTGGAAAGACAGAAGTAGAAGAAAAATCACAGAATAGTTGAGGTTGGAAGGGATCTCTGGAGGGTATCTGGTCCAACCTTCCAACTCAAGAAGTGCCACCTTCAGTCAGTTGACCAGGACCATGTCCAGAAGGCTGTAGAATATTTCTGAGGATATTCTCCATGGCCACTATGAGTAACCTGTGCCAGTGTTCCATTCCCTTCACAGTACAGAACTGGTTGCTGGTGTTCAGGTGGAGCCTCCTGTGTTTCAGTTTGCGCCCACTGCCTCTGCTTCTGTCACTGGGCACCGCTGCAAAGTGCCTGGCTTTGTCCTTTTTTGCACCTTCCCTATATATATATGTACAATGTATATATATCTACATTGTAGATATATCTACATTGTATATATATATATATATATACACATACATACACATTGTATATATATACACCCACCCTTTGTATACATTAATCTGACCCCCTGAGCTTTCTGTTCTAGCCGAACAGTCCCAGCTCTCTATGCCTTTCCTCACAGGAGAAGTGCTTCAGTCCCTCTGTCTTCCTGGCCTATAGTTGGATGCTCTCCAATATGTCCACATTCTCCTCTATTCCACTGTGGAGCTCAGAATTGGACACTGTTCCAGGTGTGGCTTCACCAGTGCTGACTGAAGGCTCTGAAGGATCACCATGACCTGCTGCCAGCATTCTTCCTAGTGCATCCCAGGATGCTGCTTGCCTTCTGTGCAGCACATTGCTGGCTCATGTTCCACTTGATGTCCACCAGGACCTCCAAAGCCTCTTCCGTCAATCTGCTTTCCAGCTGGGTGCCACTAAATATATTTTGGTGCATGGGGTTGTCCCTCCCAAGATGCAGAAATTTGCACTGCTCCTTGTGGAACTTCATGAAGTTCCTGTGAGCACATTTCTCCAGCCAGCTGAGGTACATCTGAATGCCAGCATGGCCCTTTGGCATATCAGCTACTTACCCCATTTTTGTGTCATAAATAAACTTTGTGAGGTTATATTCTGTCTGTCATCCAGATAACTAATGAAGGTCTTTAATGGGACTGAACCCAGTATTGACCACTGGGATACACCACTGGTCACTGAGCTCACCCTCTGGGCTTGGTCAGTCAGCTTTTGATTCACCTCACTCTTTGCTTGACCAGCCTGTCAACATAGATAAGAATAGTTTGTCTATGAGGGTCTTGTGGGATAGTGTGAAAGGCCTCACTGAAGTCCTGGTAGACAATGCCCCCTGCTCTTTCCTTCTCTTTTGTCTTAGAAGGCTATCCAGTTGGTTGACTATTCCTGATGATTTTCTTGTCATTCATGCACCTGTAGAATGTTTTCCAGGATTAGCTGCTCCATCACTTTCCCAGGGATCAAGCTGAGGCTAGTCAGCCTGTTCTTCACTGGGTCTTCTTTCTTGAATTTAGGGAGGACATTTGCTTTCATCTAGTCCTCAGGCACTTCTCACACTCACCATGTTCAATCAAAGATTGTCAAGAATGGCTGTGCAATGACATCTTCCGGCTCCCTTAGCACTTGGTACATCCCATCAGGGCTCATGGACTGAACCTGTGTCCTGTTTGCTTAAGTCTTTCACCAAGGGCAAGGGTACAACTTCCTTGCTACAGACTGGTCTCAGGGACTTGGATGTCATTGGTCTTGTTAATAGACTGAGACATAGGTGGCATTCAGTATTGCAGACTCACCCATGTGGCTTGCTCATTGAGCAGTGGGTTCACACTCTTCTGAGTTTTCTTCTTGCTATCTATGTACTTATAGAAATGTTCCTTCTTGTCTTTGACATCCCTGGCCAGATTCAGTTCCATTTGGGCTTTAGCTTTCCTAACTGCATCCCTGGATGCTCAGATATTATTTCTGTATTTCTCCTGCATTAGTTGTTCTTGCTTCCTCCCACTGTCTTATTTTTGTGTTTGATTTTGTTTCCAGGAGGTCCTTGTTCATCCATGCAGGCCTCCTGGCATTTTGCCTGTTTTCATATTCATTGAGATGGTACTCTCTTAAGCTATCCGTGAATATTACCCAGCTTTCTTGTCCCTATCCTCACTTGAGGGCCTTATCCCATGGGCCTCCACCATGTAGAGACATTTGAAGAGGCCAAAGTCTGCTCTTCAAAAGTTCAGGGTTGAGCTTTCTTTTGCTTCTTCCTGCCCATAGAATCCTGAATTCCACCATCTCATGATGTCTGCAGCCAAGGCTGCCTTTGGTCTTCGTATCCCCAGTGAACTGCTCCTTCTTGGTATGAGGTCCTGCAGATCACTCCCTCTCACTGGCTCTAGCACTTGTGTCAAAAAGTTGCCATCAGTGCACTCCAGGAACTCCTGGAGTTGTATCTGGCTGCCTTCTGCTGTCAGTCATCCCCCACCCACTGGAAGGAAAGCTGTATTTATCTGTTGCTCTTCTGTCCTTCTGTCCTGTGAATACTTTGTTGCTGTTGCTGCTGGTTGATGTGACCTGTGAACTGTGCTCTTTTTCACAGGTCTTTGCCAACAAACCCGTGCCAGTAGATGAGATTTATTTTTAGGACTAAATTAATATCTTTGATTTTTGCCTGATGTTTTAGCTTCTGACGTAATTAATTGGCTGCTTAAGCATCTGGTGCTGCCTAAGCAGCTGCTGAATGATAATGGAATAAACTGAGCAGATCTGTACTCCTTGTGACTATGATTGTGGTGGAGACCCAGGTAGTGAGAAAAAGGCTGCCCAGAAAGGAGAATGTTTCATTGTGCTCAATTATTTGGGTAGACTTGGATAGTGAGTTGACAAGCAGCTCAGCCAGGAAGAGGAGGTAGGCTACAAGAATTACTTGATTAAAACATGGCAAGGTTAAATCTTCCTGACAGCAAGAGCAGCTCTTGAATCCGTAAGAGTATTCAAGGTGGCAGGAGACTTTACCTGGTTGAGTTTTTTTCAGTTATGTCTTTTTATGATGTCTATTTTTGAGACAAATGCCTTTTCTAGCTTTCTTTCTCACAGAAGTCTTGTGTATTTGTTCAAATTTTTCTCCTCTGTGTCATAAGTGGTAAGTTGTACTTACTAAAAGGAAGATGTGGGCACTTTTGCAGAAAATCTTTTATTTTCTAGGTTTATGTCTACATTGTTGGGACTGCAGTAACATTGCCCATAAAAAAAGATGACATTTACATGGTCCTCTAGACTTTGTTGTGGACTTGCTTGAAAATCTTACTCTCAATTCTGTACTATATCAGGTTCCTAAGACTTTTGCCCTTATTCTTATTGGTTGCTTCATCTCACTTCAGGGGAGTGAGCAAGCAACTGGGTGGTGACTTAGCCACATCAATCTACCACACCTGATTTATGTAAATTAAGGTTATGCTTCTATAAACCTGCTGAAAGCTCTATAAACCTTCTGCAGAGTTAAAAATTCAAGTGACTTTGGCTTTTGGTATCACATTAAAAAGGAGAATAAAGCACACAGTCTTTTAGAGCTTATCTCTGAAATCACTATTTACTAAAGGATTTGTATTAAAAAAACCCCACTTTGTTTTTGTGTTGGAATAGGAAGATATTGAAGAGAAGAGCTGTACCTATGGGAGAAAAAAGTTATCTGAGGAAAAAGGAGGGATGATACTAATTTAAAATATGATAAAATTTGAAGAAAGAGATCTTTTGTTAATAAGATTTTTTTTCTATTTGAAAGGCAAAAATACACACGGTTTTGCTTAAAGGAAAGTCTTAAATTTTGAAATTGTTTGTTTAAAGGTAAAGTGTCTTCGAGGAACAGATAAAATTGCCTTTTGGTTGATTCCTAAAGGAGGTTTCTTGAGTAGGTAACTTAATATTCACAAATTGTACAGATTCCTTGAAATGCTTAGTAAAGACACCCTAAAAATCCAGTGTTTTAATAGAAAACTACAACTGTAAAGAAATAATTTGAACCACAATGTGTTACTTTAAGTGAATTGGGTTAAAATTTTGCAAAATTTCCATGTAATTTTTTCTGTGAGGAAATCCAAATGTTATCTGTTGTCTTGAATCCTGCTAAGAATCTTTTTTGTGGGAATTTCCTACCTCTGTTGTCAGGCGAAGGCTGTAGTTTTTTTTGTTTTTTTTGTTTTTTGTTTACTCATGTAAACTGTTGTTAACCAAAAGAGCTCGTCATGCTGGTTAAGGGTTTGAGAACTACATGCCGTGCATGTTCAGAGCCTCTCTTTTAGCTGTTAATATTCCTCGTTTTAATAAGGAGTTCTTTGAAAGCCAGGAGGATCCCTCCATTCATTCTTTAAAAAAAACCAAAACATTATTGTAGGGCTTTGAAATAGTATCCCTAGAAAGATTATGTTGGTGTTTTTATCTCTGTAGGTGTTGGTTTGCTAGTGTGGTGGATTTAATCACTGTACTTTCCTCTGGAAATGCCCCTAGTTCTTTATACACAGTTCTCTGTAGCTCTAGACTCTGTTGGGCTAAAAGAAGTTATCAGTTAATCTGGAGTTACTTGTGTCATGCCACTGGTGCTGGGACATCTGATGAAGTTCCGGAGATAGTTTTCTAACTTCTGTTTAATTTCTTTATTTTTATTATTTTTTCACCCCTGGTATGTTTAGTTCTTTCCTCCAAAGATGCAGAGCAATTTTTTGTTACTAGTTACTGGGAGCCAAATATCCCCCAGACACCTGGGTGCTTAACATAAGTGAAGTGACACATGATCCCTTTGACCCCCTTTGCTACCTTCTGTAAAAGAAATTTGTTCTTCCCTTTGCAATATTTTTCTTGCTCTTTGAGTAATGGGTAGACATTTGCTCACTCAGATATAAATGCATACTTCTTCCTTACTAACTTCTGTTTAATATAAAAAAAATGTCTTGAGATCAGATTTGGGGCTTTGAGTGCAAGATTGAGACAGAGAAATATTCCATGCTGTTGTTGTTAGTGAGTCATTTAATTACTCAGAATGTTGATTTACTCACCCTTGATGCCTGTAATAAATATTTTATGTATAATTATAAAACATTAATACTTTGAGATTGGCAGTGATTTCTAGCAGTTGTGTAACAAAGCAGCTATTGGGAGTGAATGAATAACATTTGACTGAAAGTTGTGTTAGCAAGTGAGTAAAAAAAAAAAGGCACCATTATGTGGGACTAGAGGATTTTCTAGACTTTTTTTTTTGTCCTGTATTTCACTGATGTATTTGTAGATGTATATATGAGATATATGTCTACATATGAAAACTTTTTCATTGGTATGTTAAATTTTCTTGTCACTCTCAATTGCTTTCTGTAAATTAAAGAGAAATGAAAATGTCATATAAAATGTCTATTGACATTTTGTAGTTTTGAGTTTTGTATAGCACCATGGTTATAAATCAATTTTATTTTTTTCCATTGTTGCTGTTAGGTTTCACTGTGTGGACCTTCATCTTGAAGAATTCATGTTCACTAACTGTGGATTCAGACACAGTAACAAGTGTTGAACACATTGTAAATGTATGTTAGAATAGTTTGGAAATACTTCAATTTAATACAAATTCAAATTTGCTTTTTGTTTTATCAGCAAACACATATCTCTTTATGGTGCAAGCTCGTGGTATAATGTTGAGAGAAAATGTAAAAACGATAGGACACATGATAAGATTGTACACTAACAAAAATACTACACTGAATGGCACAGGTAAGAATATTTCTTATTTAATTTTTAAAAGACTTTAAAAAAAAAAAAAAAAAAGCCTAACATTAATGATGTAGTTTGATTATGAAAAGTTAGACCCAAGTCCTACTTCTCTGTAATTTGAGTGAAGGTCAAAGTGTTACTATTTATCAGCTCACTTTAGTAAGAAATATTTGTAGTAGCTGTAGCAAAGATGCTTCAATTTAATTATTCTTTAGTGCAATAAAATGCTTTTTTAAATTATGCTGCTAGGAATTTGTAAACTAAAAAGTTAATGCTCTCACCTGCATGATGATATGTTACAATTTCAGTGGGTAACATAGGTTTTTACAAAAATCAATTCTTCTTTTTAAGATTATCCTGAAGGAAGCAATTCTAGTGACTGTGTCGCTCAAACAACAATGTATCTTCCCGAGAACTTCACCTACTCTCCTTACCAGCCTTGTCCAGAGAAGCTGCCTTATATGAGTAAGTCTTAAACTGACATCAATGTTTATCTAGTAAATTAAATTGTATTTTAAACAAAATACAGTTATTTTAATATAAAATATAATTGTAAGAAGTCTAAGTATATAACAAAGTAATGAATAAAATATGTGTGGTAATGGACAATGATGCTTAGCTGAAGTTTGCCTGTAACTAATGTGTTACTTAAATTTTGGTCTCTTTACTAATCACCTTTACTAATTTGAAATCAAATCATCAAACTACTGATTTGTAAGAGAGAAAATTTCACATAGTTTCTGAAGTTATTAGTGATGCATTCCAGAATTCCAACCTCTTGTCTTTTAGACACCTGACTAAATCTGTGGGCTGTCATTCTGCACAAACAATTAATTAAATATTTAATATAGCAGTTAATATAGCAGTTCAAATCCATATTATACCAAACAGTGTTGCTGACAGCCAAACTGAATTCTGATCAATTTTTCTTCAAAGAAAAATAGTACATTTTATGAGGATAATCTAGATTCCATTATACCATTTTTTAATCTCAACTGAGAAGTTTCTGTTGAAGAAAACAGAAACAGTACATGTTATCTGTGTTTCTTTTCAATAATGCAAGATTCTAAGTTTTGTTTCTCTTATTTTAAATATGCAGACATGGAGCCAAAAGTGTAGATCAGTTGCTTTTGCTTATGAAACTTAATCGTGTAGAAAACTATCTTAAGCCAGGTAGTAATTAGCCCCATAATGTGGTAATATCCTTATTTCAGCCTCTTTCCCTCCCTAGGGTTTGACTTTCAAAATCATATTTTTATATAATATTGAACATATAAACAAATTAAACCAAATTGTTCCAATAGTAAATATTTTAGCTACTTTTGGAAACATAGAAAGTTCAGAATGTCAAATGTGGATATTTAGAGAAACAAGAGTGATGATAATTTTTTTAATTGGTGTTTTTTTTTGTTAGTAATTGCTTTGTACTTCTTCTATCATGTTTAATTTAATAAATAATAATTTTAATAGAAAATAACTCACTAGATAAGTTGCTGTTCAGCAAATGCATATGTGTTTCACTTTTTGGTTTTCATGTATACCATTTTAATCATCATCTCCCAATTTAATTATAGTCTAAACAAAGCATCTTTAAAGATAATTTAATTTAATGAAATGCTGTAGGAAGTGTGAGATAGCCAGGAAAGAAAGATTCTTGAATCATGTAGACTTTGAAATGCTCTAAGGTTATTATAGATGTCAACTTTTCTTCCTTACATCAACTTGCCAAATTTATATAATGAAAGGGGTGCAGTAAAATCATGTTTCATCCCAAGTACGTATGCTCTTAAAGTAGGAATAGCTATTGCGTTTTTGTGTAACTCAGTCTTACAGGTTATAACCCAGTGGTTGAGCAATGCTGTTGTAATTCATAAGAAAACACCTCTTCTTCAAGATAGAAGCAGTACAAGAGTCTGTCTGTCTGTCTCTCTTCTCCTTTGTAGATAAACCGATAGTCCCAACCTTTCTAGACTGCATAGCTTCTTGTCAGTCTTGATTTTTTTGCACTGTAGACTATCTCTAATTTGGTTTCTTTGTAAAGTGTCATAACTGGCTTAAACCCTGCTTACAAAACAAATTAGTTTTGTAAAACTTCTCTTTTTTTCACATAGCAGCAGTTAATGCATTCCAGAATGAGATTTTCTATTTTTGTACAATTGCATTCCCTTGGCTTATATTATTATGCAATCCATTATAAACCATAAAACTGTCTTTCTACATACTGCAGCATAGCCAGGTATTGCTTGTTTTTCTGTACATGGTTCATTTTTTCCTTCAGTAACAAACGGTCCTTTAATTCTTAATTTTTACTTTATTGGTTTCTCTATCTATCTGATTTGTTGAAATAATTTTTCTTTTCTGATTTTCTCTTTCAAAATGCTTTTTGCTTCCTCAGCTTTCCTATTTTGCAGGTTGTGTAAATATGTTTTATTGCAGCCTGCTAGACGCTAATGGAAGCAGCGAATAATAAGCCCAATTATTTACAGAGATGCCTTCTCCTGCCCCCCGCCAGTTGTGGCTAGCACAGGTCTTTCTCGTGAGAACATTCTGCTGTGTTTCATAAACAAAGATAAAGTCTGGATGTTTTTCAAACAGTGTCTCGAGACTTGGACAGTTCAGGCCTGGCCAATTGGGCCTAGGGGGAGGTTTCTGACTGACCAATCTGGACGACCTCTGAAAAGTCTATATATATATGGAAATCAAAATAATAAACGCTTTTTCTTGCTACACTGAGAACTGGGTCCTCTTCTCTGCTAGCGTCTCAACAGCAACAGCCAGTGACATGGAAAAAATGCTGATTTCTATTCACTTATCTCCTGTGTAGTTTGACAGTACCAACACTTCAGGTTTTACTAGAGCTACTTTTTAAACAGTCTGGAGGGAAGTTCATCATGTCCCATGAAGTTAAAAGTACATGTAAATACTCTTTAGATGTGATTTTTTTTTCTAATTTAAACTCTGTAAGCATCTGATCATATCTAAACTTCTCAGAAGGCTGAAATGTCTGCCTTCATCATCACATCACATCATGTGATGTTTGCACCCTTTTCTGGTGTAGTAATAGACTTTATTTACCTTTATTTTCTTATTAGATTCTGTAATTGAACTGAAAGGCTCTTGTTGCTTTTCTTTCTCTTGGTAGTTGAAATTGATTTAATTTTTAAAATTTTTAAGATTTATTTTGTACATGTTCACATGCTGGTCCTTTGTTGATTGACCTTGATTCTATATTTTGTTAGATTTCTTTTTTGGGTTATGGAAGAGTTTCAGACAAAACCATTTTGATAATCTAAGCTTATTTTTAAATAATTGTTTTTATTTTATTATTTTTTAGCTTTTTATTTAAATCTTTGTAGGATTAGCTTGTTCTAGTGTCTATCTATAAGAGTTTTTTAGCAACTGCCACATTTCCTTTTCTTCTAGAATAACTAAATAAATGCGTTTTTCTTTTAATCTTCTCCTGAAATAGCTCCACAGTGTAGTGTTCTTGATAATTTTTTATCTATGATTTTACATTAAAAAATAGTTACCTTCTTCATTTGCAAGCAGTACTATATTTAATCATATCCAAAACTAAAATAGCTCTTGCAGTATCTTCTACCTTCTTCTGGAAACAATAGTTATTCCTAGTATGTTCCAAAATTTTCAATATTTTCAAAAGATTAAGGTAACTAGTCAATTCAGTGACACAAAGCAATGTATTGGACACAAATAGGATCTTTTGGGTGTGGGAACAGGAGAGAAAATGGGAATGATTTCTTTGACTAAATTTAAAAAACTAACCCTACCAAAATACTTAACTTTCTAGACAAAAATAAGAAGAATATTTTATGGTGTTTGTCAGAAAGTTCTTGCAAGATTTTTATTTGATGGTTTAGAGTGTAGTAGTTGCTGAAGAACAACTTGAGCTTCTGGTTAATGAGTGTTACATTAATTTTCTGCCCAGATTTTCTTGATTCCTTCTATTGCTTTTGAAGGTATTTACTGTGAGTCATTATTTCCAGTTTTGAACTTTTTACACATGCATAAGCTAATGATTTACAACTCTCAGCTATCAACTAAGTGTTAATATTTTCCCATAGTAGGTACTAACCTGATATTTTTCAAACCATAATGTGGTGTTTATTCAGTAATTTACTTAATTCCACTCCCATGCCTTTTGCAAATGCTTTTCCCATTGGGGTCATTAGTTCTACCAGTGGTAATTCTCAAATCCAGCCCATTGCTATGAACTGGTTTGAAGCAGATAGTGGTGAATTAGTGGATGATGACTCTACATGAAATGTGCATATAATCTAAAATCTAAATTGAGGAAGTTTGTTGAGTGTAGTGATGATGCATTTTCTTTTAATTTGGAAATGGGGTAGGAAGGCATACAGAACTAGAGTAAAATTTCAGTAGTGCAAATGATGTAGAATTTTTAACAGTGCTACTTGAAATGAAAAGGAACCCTAATTTTCTGTAATAGATGCAGAATTCAGATTGCTTTGCTTGTTCTATGTTCTCTGAAATAAGTATTTTGCTTGTAGGTTTTGTGGAAGGAGTATTTTTTTTGGAAACACTGAAATTCATTCTGTAAAAATTAAAGATTAAGAGGATAGTATAAATTGTTTCTTTTTTGTCTGTAGGTAGTGTAACTACAAATTTCTGATGCCATTAATCTATGATATTCCTTGTAGTGTTAGATCAGTTGCCTTAATTGAAATGAATAAATAAGGGTTTTTTTCCCTTTCTTTAGGAGGCCTTATTGATGTCAATATGAGTGAAATTAGTTTTGATGAAATTCAGCGACTCTTTTCAAAAGATTTAGACATTCAACCAGGAGGACACTGGAAACCAAATGACTGTAAGCCACGGTGGAAGGTGAGATGCTGATTTTCTGTTTTAGTTTATATTTTTTGTTGATGTATAAGAATAGTTTGCCATTGCAAGCAGTCAGTCTTTTGCTGCTGTATATGTAGTATCTTGTAGTATATGTATTATGCCATCTGTGCTCAAGAAGAAAATTAAGCTTGGAGAAAAATTTGAAATGGATCATCAAGAGCTTTTAAGGCTTCATTAGCTGTTGTTACTAAACATTTTATCATATGGATGTAAGTCTGTCCTATGTGTCTATTGCCTGAAGTATAACTAGAAGCAAATAAGCATAAAAGGAAAACCTTATTTATGTTTTACTCAATTTTTTATAATTATTTGAGCAAATTTCCAAAACACTTTCCTAGGGGGAACCAACATGTAAAACACTGAGCCAGTTTAAATGTAGAAGTTGAAAAGCCACAGGAAACTTGATCTGTATTGAAATAGTAAAATATTAAAATGCTGACATAACAGCTTAATTTTTTTTTTATTTTGAAGGTGGCGATCCTTATTCCTTTTCGGAATCGTCACGAGCATCTTCCAATTTTTTTCCGTCATCTGATTCCTATGTTGCAGAAGCAGCGGCTGGAATTTGCCTTCTATGTTGTTGAACAGGTAACAACATCTACTTGAAAAGTGGCTTCTCAAGATTCCTTACTAAAAGGGATTTGATATTCTTAACAATATTTGGATGAATCCAGAATTTAAAAATTGTTACTCTACTCTTCTACTCCTTTAAATAAAAAAGGAAAGTTCACTTCCATTCCCCAGTTTAAGCAGTGGCCAGATACATGGTGCTTTTCTTCAAATATGGGCTGCTATTTTGTAGGTAATAACATGGCCTCTGAGGATCTATTGTCATTTTAAGTTTTCAAGGCAAAAAAGTAGGTCAGCTGCAGTGTTCCTCAGGGCTCAATTCCAGGGCCTTACGTTCAGTGGATGCAGGACCCAAATGCACCATCAGCAAGTTTCTGATGATATCAAATTGGGAGGTGTGGTTGACTTTTGAGAGATAGGATGCCTTGCAGTGGGATCTAGATAAATTGGAGCACTGGGCAGTGATTAATGGGATGAAATTTAATACGTCAAAATTCTGGACTGTGCATCTAGGATGGAGTAAAGCCAGGCACAAGTGTAAACTGGGAGAGGAGTGACTGAAGAGCAGCCCTGCACTAAGGGGTCTGGCACTGTGTGCCCTGGCAGCCAGGAGGGCAAACCTCACCCAGGGGTGCAGCCATCCCAGCATGACCAGTCAGTTAAAAGAGTAATCTTTGTGTTTTTCTTTTTTTTTTTTTTTTTTTTTTAATGTGTGTGTTAGGGTATGTTTTTCTCATAATATTGAAATTTTTGTCTCTTCTTGATTTTTACAATGTCTCCTTTGTTTTCTGTGTGAAGACAGGTACACAACCTTTTAATCGTGCAATGCTCTTTAATGTTGGCTTCAAAGAGGCTATGAAGGATGCTGCCTGGGACTGCATAATATTCCATGATGTGGATCACCTACCTGAAAATGACAGAAATTACTATGGATGTGGAGAAATGCCACGCCATTTTGCAGCAAAGCTGGACAAGTACATGTACATGTAAGTAAATAACTTTATTAATGTTTCTTAAATACCCCGAAATATTTTGAAAGAATATTTATTTTTTGACACTATATACAGTAGGTGAAAGCAACAAAGCAGCCCCCTACTGTGCTACTTACAGAAATGGATATTAAGTTACCAAAAGAAAGATTTAAATTTAGTGTCTGCATTTGATATGTTACCAATTAGAAGATTATGTTTATAATTTTCTATGTTGAGCTTGTTGCAGTAAGGCTGATCTTGAAAAAAAAAGGTTTGTGTGTCAAGGGAGAAAAACTTACCTAACTTAATAGAAATGTTTTCTAGCTACGTAAACTCTTGTGCTGGCTCTTACAAAAGGTAAGCTGATAATCTGCAGCAAAGTATCACGAGAAAATTGTCTTTCTTTATTTTCTCATAAGTGTACACTTTCGTTTCTGTTTCATACTGCTTTTTCAACTGAAGATTTTCTTACTGCTAGACCATTTTGTATATTGTTTTCAGTCTCTATTGATATTTGGTGACTGTAGTGGGACCTGCAGTTTTTTTACCTCCTTTTTTTCTGCCAGTTTACATTAATGATGTGTCACTTGCTTTTTAACACTCTGTTATCTCATGACATTCTTCGAATCACTTCATATAAAGCTGTAGCTTATTGCTTGCTACACGTATGTATTTGATATCTTGAACTTTATTTGTGAAGTCAATCAGCTTGACAACCTGGTCAACTGACAGATCAAAAGCAATGTGTTGAAACTATGGCTCTGTGTCTGGACTTTGGGTTGTAAACTAATCAGCAGTTAAATGTTTAAAAATTTCATGTGTATTTAAAAATATATGAATTAGCACCTATAAATATATAAGAAATTTCATCTATCTTTATATATATTTATATATACATTTATAAAATGTGTAAATAGGTAAGTATTTACAAAATTGATAAATGTATAAATAAAACCAGATGTATAAAGTAGAAAAATAAATAAAACTCAAAGAGTGTCATTAACTGCCATATTCCAATTGGTTTTGGTTCGTGGTCTGGTTTTGGGTTGGCAGTGTTTTTTTGTTGGTAATTTTGAAAGTATGTATGTGGGTTTTTTTGAGAGGGAGGAGAGGGGTTTGAACACTTGCTATTTCAGTTAAATGTTGAAAGGCAAATATAGTTACAACCTTCCCCAAATGCTATTAAAATTTGGTTGAATCCTGTGTTTCCACAGAGATCAGAAATTACATGATTGTGTATTTCTTTTTTCTTTCTCCTTGCATTCTGGAGTTATTTGTTCTTCAGTGTGGCAATTGTGTCCTAAGCAATGGTAAATCCTTTTGTAGATAGTCTTAACTCCTTGAAGTTTCCAGATACGGAAGTGTCTCCTAAGAGACTTTTGTTTTATGAAACTTTGCTGCTTCTGAAAGCAAGCTACTTTACTGTAGCAGCTTCTGGGTTAAGGGTGCAAGTTAATATTGATGGAAGTAAATATAGATACTTAAATATTTTGATTTTTTTTCAACTGACAGTGTTTTGAGGACTGGAAATCACATTGGCTGGGGCATAGTATGTTATATAAGATATAGTGGCTGTTGTTGTTGGCCAACTGCTTATTGCTTAATAATATGTGTTAGTAATTACTGTTGCATACTGGCAGAAAAGCCTGTAGATCCTTTTGATCTACAAAAGCCTGTAGATCCTTTTGATTCAAAAGTTTATATTTTAAAAAGTGGAATTTTTTATTTTAAATCAGTATGCCCTTTAATGTTTAATACGTACTGTTAAACTGTTTCTCTTAAGTTTTAACAGTTCTGTAGAATATAGTAATGAATTAAAATTATTTAATTTATGCATTAGTGATTTGTAATTTTTCAGTTGATTAAAGAAGGTTTTTTCAGTTGAATAGTGTCAACATAAATAGTTTGAAAGCTTCACTTAACACTTCAACTATGGGTCTAAATCAACCATCTCAAATACCTGGTAGAGTTTTGCTTCATATGGGTGATACTAATTGGAGCTACAATTTAAGAGCACGTTTTATGCAAATGAGACACTACAGCAAATCTTTTTTTTCAATTTGGTGTATGTTATTTATGCTGGCAATCTGTAAACCAGTTTTCCATAGTGAATACATTCAGTGTCCTTAGTGTGGGGCTCTTGCTTTTTGGAAAGTTGTTGTTCAAAGAGAGGGTTACTATCAGAGTTCAGATAATAATATAGAATTGGTCTTTTGTTTCCAGCCTTCCATACAATGAGTTCTTTGGTGGTGTAAGTGGCCTGACAGTGGAACAATTCAAGAAGATCAATGGTTTTCCAAATGCCTTTTGGGGATGGGGTGGAGAAGATGATGATCTTTGGAACAGGTGATTGTTGAGTTCTTAGGTCTTTCTGTTCTATCAACCCTTTGAGACCAATTAGGTGCTTTTTTCCCCCTGTCACTTGTTACCTTTTTGTAATTTGTTTTAAATAAACAAATTCTAAAGAGTTTGCTTCAGAAATATCAGAATATACCATTTAAAGGGATAAGTATGATGTTCTGGTTTTTTGGCCTGGGGACAGCTGGCAGGTTTTTAAGAGCTAGATCTTATAACAAAGAGCAGATAAAACAACAGGTGATCATACTGAACATATTGCATCATTCTTGCTGCTAGCATTGTGGAATACCATCCCACAGACATGCAGAGTAAGCATGAGTTTCATATCTTAGGAGCAGTGCTTGACAGAGAGTTTAATTTGTGAATTTATTGGTCGTCTCAGACTGGACAATGGACAGCAATGCTCGTGGCATTACTAACTGCTCACAGTGAATAAGTGTGAAATGTTCTAGCTGAGCTGTTGGAAGTGTTTGCATGAATTTTATGTATAAAGACATATCTTTTAAAGGAAGAGTTTGTTTTTGTACTTCTTTCTTGCTATTTTCATGTTTTTATGTTGGAACAAGCAGGAAATATTAAATATTAAATTATTATTTTGCCATTTGTCAGCTGTTTTAGTTGTTGGGTCTGGGATGTTGGGATTTTTTTAGGAAGAGAATGTCAGTGAACATAAACACATAGCTTTAAAATATTTGATGTGCATTTTTCACTTTTGCTTTAACTTCTATGAAGCATTGTAAGAAGATGTTTTTACAAATGTTTATGTATTATATGGCAGGGTTCACTATGCTGGATACAATGTAACAAGACCAGAAGGAGATTTAGGAAAGTATAAATCCATTCCACATCATCACAGAGGTGAAGTCCAGTTTTTAGGACGGTAAGCAAAACAGAGAAAAGTGCAAATACTACAGCTAAAGATGTAAATTTTTTTTCTTGCATCCATACATGTGAATAAGCAGTCAGTCCTTACAGGTGTTACTTCCTTTTTGGTACTAAAATTTATATTTTCTTAAACATATGTTTGCTGTTCAGATATTTTTATTTAACTGTAAGAGAGACTGAGTTTGTGTGTCAGAAGATATTATCATCATAATCTTTGATCCAGAATGTTGTTGTTCCATAATAGTTTGAGCATTAGTGCTGGCAGGACTCCTTTAGTTGGCTATTTTGGATATTTTGCAAAAGGAAGGAGAACAGCTAGGGCAAGTGACTCCTGCATGAAAACAGACTTTAAGACTCCTCAAGGATTGGTTTCTTCCCCATATTTCACTCTTTTCAGAGATACAGTTCTTCTCATTTCCTGCATGCATTGACACAAACCTTTTCTTTTGGGATTCCTTTCTTTTGTTACAAAGATATAAAACACTTAAACTGCCCAGTAGGTTCTGGCTTCCCTGGAATGGAATAGAAACCAGAATGCAGCAGATGAGCTGCACATAAAATTTAGAAGGTGAAACTCAAAATAAAGGGTTAATGATATATGTTTTCAGGTAACTAGAAATGCTACTCAATTCTGTTATCAATGGATCAACATCCTTCTCTGGGAATATCCTTTTTCTCTATTATTCATAACTTTAAATAGACATGTGCAGTAGAGATGAGTAAATCTTTTATATGAAACTAGAATATATATATATATGGGTAATCTGGGGGAGGAGAACTGTTTTGTTTTAATCACCTTAAATTTAGATGTTTGCAAATGAAGGAGTCGCAAGAGTAAAATGAAAGTCAATTCAGACATTTAAATCCATAATTATGAACAGTGAAGATTCCTAGATCTTCCCTGAGCTTCTTAGTTGAGTTTTAGAGCAAAAGAACTTGAAGAAATTGAATAATCTTAAAAAAAATTATTTAATTTGGGACCATAAAAAGTTTACATATTGAATGCCTCTTTTGTTATTTAGGCTTAATGTTAACTTGTATATGTAACCATAAAATCTGACTGTATTAAAAATTTTTAAAAGCTTGCTTTTAAAGCTTAGGTAGGTAATTTGGTAATTTCAAAGGTCTGAAAAGTATTAAGGTATTAAGAATTTAAGGTATATTTCAAAATGAAATGACTGTCACAGTATCATGTCTAACATCAATTGAATTTTGTTTCTTGCAAATCTTCTAATTTTTCTTCTTCCAACTCCTTCTGCAGATACAAACTTCTGAGGTATTCCAGAGAACGTCAGTATATTGATGGGTTGAACAATTTAGTATACACTCCTAAAATACTTGTCAGTAGATTGTATAAAAATATAACTGTTAATCTCATACCAGAACTTGCTCCTGTTAGAGACTATTGATGGAAGTGGAATGGCAAGATATCCTACCAGAGTAAACTTTTAACACTGGAAGCTACTGATAAACACTGTAAAACAAAACCAAACCAAGAAACAGCAGCTTAGAATTAGAGTTTTTTGACCAATTGATGATGCTTATTTGGGATGAGAAGTGATTGTATGTACCAAGCATTTTGTTCTGAAAGAAAAGCCAGCAGCTACAACTCAGATGTTTACAGCATGAGACTACTGTTCAAGCCTTCATTCTTCACACTCTCTATCTTAACTACTCAACTAAATAAACTGCAGAAAATAGACCTGTAGCTTCTCTGGAAGTAAGGACAGAGACCTCTTCCAGGATTTTTTTATACTTAACTGGCCCCTCCTCCTATTTAAATGAATGCTTTTGTTTCTTTTTAAGATGTGTTTTGTAAATATGTGATGTAAATTAATGTGTGTACATTGCTTTTCAATTGTTCAATATTTTATGCTTCAGTATGTATTTGAGTGTGTTCTCATTTGAACTCTATAGGAATGTTTTTATTAGCATGAAAGAACAAGTGTAAAATGTAAGTAAGCTTATAAAAAGGTTATACCTTATGTGAAATGAAGGAAATATTAATTGTTGGCCAGCTATGACTGTAAACTGTTATACTAGTTTTGAGCTCTAGGCCTCTTGCATATCTATATAGAAAAATCAATTTCTTATATGAAACTGCTAGAAGGAAAGCTTTAATTTTATTTATTGCCAGCAAAATTGTATGATACCCTGCCTGCCATCTGAATCGTATTTATATGCATATTGCATGTGTATTACAGAAAATCTTGAGGTTGTTGCATATTATGATCTACAGGAACTCTTAACTGTTTCCAAGTGTGCCACTATTGTCAATGTCAGGGATTTTAATGCTTAAAACAATGTGTCTGGGTGCGTACAGTATTTTGGTATTGTTCTTTTTTTTTTTTTTAAATCCTAGTAAACAGCACTTTTATTCCTCCAAAATCAGAAGAGCCAAAAATGTGTCTTCATTGGAAGAATATTAAAGTTAGATTTTTAAGAGAATAATTAAACATAGTTCTAATAGTTCTAATGCTTGCAGTGTGGGATTTTCAGAAGCACGGTGTTGGTCACACTGTTCTGCTGATGAGGATGGTGATGACATAAGTGGAACAGAAAGCAGGCCAATCCCAAGTGCTTTTTAAAATTCCACTCAAAATATATTATTCAATATAGCTATTTAAGGGCCTGTTCTGGTAGAGTGCTGAGTGCTTCTATGATGCACTGAGGATCCTCAAGTCGATGACTGTCAATGAGATTGAGGTTGCACAGACCCGCTAAGGATTGGTCCTGTCTATTTCTCTATTTTTGTGGTGTTAAATGTATGAGTAACTAGCCTCTTATCTTCTTATTTTCTCTTTGCTTGTAATGTTATCCTACCTAAAAGTATCCCACTGCTAAGCATTATTATCTTTCCTAATATTTTTTTACATTGCTTGTTAATACTAAGGAAAAGGACCAGGTCATTTATTTTCTATGTTAATGCAAAGATATTGACCAAGATATACTAAACTGTTCTGTTTGTCACAGTTACTCAACTCTTTAGGAACCAAAGACTGATTTCTGCTCCCATAAAGAATGGAAAGCAGAATATATAATAAGGATTGTTTATCCATAGAGTGTTCTGTAAGAGTGTTGACAAAGAATCCTAACTTTAAGTCATTACTGTATGTTGGTTTCCTGAATTGCTGCCACAAATGGTGTGGTGCTTTGTGTATTTTAAGTTCGTTTGCCATAAACACGTTTTATTTCTTTGACATCCCAGCAGCAAATTTTGCCCTTAGCCATCCCTCAGTAAAGGTATGAGCTTAGCTGTAGGCATCCGAAATATTTAGTAGAGATATTATTTTTTAAGTAGTTGAGAACAATTTTAAGGGATATTTTACACCATACTGGAATTACCTTAAAATCTACTAGTTAGTCTAATATGCTTTAGGAATGATGTAATACAATGAAAATAACTAAAAGCATGAAATGAAGAAAACATCCTTCAAAAGCATGCTTAAGTTTGGTCACCTTCTGATAGATTTTTCTATAACTGAGTGTATAGAACATTCTGAAGCATATGGAGAAATGGCAGACAATACACCGTATGAACATTATATCTTCAAAATAAAATTAGTCTTATTTCATAACTAATACAATTCTTTAAGAACAGTTGAATAAATTTTTAAATTCCTCATGTAATTTTGAAGTGATTTCTGACTTTCAGTACAAATTCACCTACAATTTCACAGGTACGATTACTAAACATCCCTTGGTATCGTAGGTCTGTACTGTTTTCTGAAGCATGCTTTTGTGCCCATTTCTTAGGCATTCTGTGAAATTTATGTGCAATTTAAAAAAATCTAATGCATATATATGTATATATACTTACATATATGCATACTATATTACACATATGCTGTGGCTGAACTAATACAACTTTACAGCTTTAAGTGATTGATCATGTATGGTCCTAGAAAAATGTGATTTAAACCAGTACGTGAATGGACTGTGACATATAGCTGAGTTCTTACAAAGTTTACATTTTGATGCCCCAAAATGATGGATGTTAAATTATGAATTATTGGGCAACACTCTTCTCTAAATAACTTTTATCACTTTGTTGGGAAGTTTTAAAAGTTGCCATCTTAAGTTACATCAAAATAGTGTTTGTATACTACCTGCTTGAACTCAGTACTCTTCTGTAGTGAATTTTAACGTAGACAGTGCCTTCAAACAAAATAAATATGATGCAGAACTAAGAGTTGTGCATATTCCTTTTGATATTTTCATGGTTCTTGTAAAATGTAGAGAGAAGCCAATCACAATGGCTTTGCATTGCTGACAAGGCAAATAAAGGACATCTCTTCAAGGAGTGAACATGAAGGGAGAAGAAGGGAGTATTTTACAAGATTCTGAACGTCTTGCAAATTAGCAAGTAAAAACATTACAGAAATATTAAGAGTGGAATCTGGTTAATATGCTAAAATACTCTTAAGCCCATTTTCTATATTTCAAATTTAAGTAGGAGAATATAAAATATAAAGTCCATTTTGCAAATAGGAAGTGTATTGAAAAAGCAAGTGCAAAATGTCCTTTTTCTTGGATCTTGCCACTCTATTGTTCTATTGTTATGTTTACTGATGACTTGTTGTGGGTTACTAATGAGCCAGCTGTTTAAAAAATTTAAAGGATCCATTGCATATCAGCAAGTGGAAGTGTACTTAAGATTATTTTAATTGTAGAAGTATGTAAGATAGGCATAATGAAAAATGCACTGAAACAAATGCTGGGAATTTCTTGTGTACTATCATAGTTTTGGGTTTTTTTGTTGTTCATGAAAATGTTTGTACTTTTTTATCATTGTCTTTTATGAAATATAATGTTCTAAAGATTGTGTTGGTTTGTTTATTCTGAGATTCTGTGGGAAAGATACCATCTTTGTGTTTTGTTTCTAGACAAAATGTTCCTTTTTCTCATGCTCAGTACCCCAAAGTAACAGCAAAAGGAAGGGACACACCTGTCCAAATGCATCAGGTTAGGCTTTGATGGGATCAAGCCTTAGGCTAGCAGGGTGTTTTCCCTTTCTTTGTATTTATAGGTTTTCAGCTTTTGGTTTAATTTGGCTAAGTGACTCAACCTTTTTGCACACTTTTCTAAGACAGGGTTGCTGTTCTGTTTGATCTGCTAATGGTTCTTCCCTATATAGAGATTACTAGAATGGGAATAGAATGGGAATAGAAGGATATTTCTCCTGGCATTAAATAGGAAACTGATTTTCTCAGGATTCATCAGTTATCCTTATTTTTATTTGCATTTTACAGCTATTACGAAAGTGTCTGATGGTTAGAGGTATGCAAGTAATTCTGGGGAGTACTTCCACTGGGGACAAATTTATTTGCAGAATTTTCTGAAAATTTTCTGAACATACCTAAATAAGCTTCTTCAGGTATGTTTGAGTGATACACTTCTCTAAAACACAGGCATCTGATCTGTCCTTGGAAGTGTGAGCAGTTATGATGTATTGGAAAGCAGGAAAGAAGGCATTTTAAGTATGTTAGCCTGCTTAGCATCCTTAAATGCTGTTCTACTGTGCTGTCACCTTTACCTGCTTTCAATTCTATGTGTCCAAAATCAGAAGTGAGAGGTGAGTTTATCTGATAATTATGTGGGGCCCTGAGTAAGTAATACCATGTGGCTTCATCTGTTTTGGACTTGATTAATAAAGCATAGGAGGTGGTAGTGGTGGATTGTATTTTCTGTGTGCTTGCTTTTCATGAGACACCTTTTATAGATGTGTTTTGTTCACTTCCTCTGCAAGAAGAAATGTAGTTTATCAACTTCATGAAAGACTGGTTTATTCTCAGAGTCCCTGTAATGGAATTTTAATACATTTTTTCCTAGGATTAATGTGGTTTTTTCAAACCCCAAACTTTTACTCAGAAAGGCAATACTGAAAATACAGAAATGCAGAATACTTTTATTCAGAAGAGTATTTGAAAACAAATTCAATACACTTCCTTCCTAAAGTTAACAAAGTGAATAAAAAACTTGTTGTTAGTGATTTACTATGAAATCTAAAGCTGTTGATACAGTCAGATACTAAGTTCTTATCATTTCTGGAAATTTTAGTTTACACATCTGAATTTTCATGCTTAATGTCAGCTTCTATTCCACTGGCTCACTAACTACTGCTGTAGTTGAGTAAGAGAAGGGACTAATGACCACAACAATTTTGTAATGCCGAAAACCAGCATCATTAGCTGTGAACACCACCTGGAAAAAGAAAAAAACAAATATGAAACAAACAAGGAGTGATCTCTACATAAAAGCCTACATGGAGCTATTGTGCTCCTTTTATGTAAATTCACATGAAACTTCAGAAATATTCTCACTCTTAACTGTGACTGCCTGTAACACACAGCTTTCCTGCTGGGTAAAAATCCCTTGTTAGAAGTATAAATATCACATTATTTAAGATTTTATACAATTTATTTATTATCCAAATTTGCATTTCCTTGTTGGTACTCATAAATGGCAACAAGACTTTTTTTCTTATTTCCTTATTCCTTCCTTATGAAGGTCTACTATGAACCCCACTGATTGTCTTTATTAAAAAAAATGAAAACAAGCTCATTCTTTCAAGTGTTGGAATGTTTTTGTTGCTCTTATCACATTCTGTACTCCAAGAAACAGAATTAAACAGTGCTACACTAACTATCATTAGGCCATAGTATAAAACAGTGAGTTTCTTTAGTTCTACAAAATCTAGTAGAGAAGGACTGCATTGGTTATTTGGCCACAGAGTGATAATAACCTTACATGTGAATGATTTACCACAGCCCTATTAACATCTCCCTGATCAGCACATCCTGTCCTTTGATTTCTCACTCCACATAGTACATTATTGTGTTATGAGATGAGAGGTGTCAGCTTTTAAAATAGACAGTTCAATAACATTCTATGATGCACAGCTTGTGCTGCTCTCAACAGTAATAAAAAAGATGCATATGAAACAACCAGTGAACTGAGCAAAATGTGTTCTCTACTGCGGCTTATTTTTAAGAATGAAGGCTCTTGTACTGTAGATTAAATTAATTTCCAGTCAAACATTATCTTGCTATACAATCAATTTACTTGCATGCTGTAAATCTTTCATCTTCCTTTTATTTATTTCGGTTCTCACAGTAGGCAAGGCTATCCAGCATTAACCTTCACTGTTGTCTAGTATAAGAATGTCATCTTTCATTTGTTTCAGGAAGGCAGAAAGAAAATTTAATCCAGGTGTTTGCCACCTTTTCTCCAAGGAGATAAGGAACAGCTGAGCAGCTCTGTCATAGTCCAACAAATAACTAATATAGAACTGCTACTACTGAAAGGTCATAGGAAAGTGCTGATGGTGTGATGGGGAAGGAGACAGTCCCCAGGAAGTCCCAAATCCTGCAGCAGGCCTCACTTGGGAGCTGGTTTGGAACACCTTCCTCTGACCAGTTTATTTGTCCCATGCAAATTAAAGAGGCATGTTGTACCTTTTTTTCTGTTGTAAACTGAGGATCCAAGCATCCATAACAAAGTACATACTTCCATTGTCCTTAAAAGTCTAAATTATGAGCTTTGTCTGTAGCCATACAAATACTGGTTTAAAAGGCAGATAAATGCTTTTCCCAGGAGACTTCTCTGAGTACTCCACTTGTCCCTCAAACACTTGGAATAATCACAGAAACCATCATGGACTTAAGTAGAGGTAGAAGTAGGGAAAACTCTTCATAACTAACACATCTAGGACTGTTGAGACTTACGGGGTAGGTAGTAAATAGGTTCTGTCATGACTGTGCTGCTATCAAGCTTTGAGAATGTGGATTTAATGTGGAAACATTTAAAAGCAATAATAAAGTTCAACATACACAGTTAGTAACTGAAGCCTACATATATTAGTATCTTTATTCTAGCTGAAATTCAGGAAGAAATGAATACTCACATCAGCATGATGGTGGAAGGGATTCAAGCCCAAACTCTTCCAATAAGAGGCTGTATCTAACTCAAGCTTGTAAGACCCTGTTCCAAATTGTTCTTTAGTTGTAAGCTCTGGGATGCCTCCTTTTTCATTGGTTTGTCTGTGTAATGGTAGAAGAACATATTTTTATAGCTTGGTTAAAAGCCTGAGAAAGATGCAGTTTTTAGCAATTGAACTTGAGTGGTGTTTGGCTTAAGTAATATGATGAATAGTTCTATTGATCTGGAATGGCTTACGTCCATCTGTATTATGGATGCTTCAGAGCTTATCTTGGCATTTGCTACTTCCACAGTGACCACAGCAGTTGGCTGCCTGCCATCTCACTAACTCTGCATGGTTTGGGGGTGAGCCAAAAACTGACATTATTGTTCAGAGACTCTTGGCAGAGTCTTGGAGTTAATTAAATGAACCCACTCAGAGGGAAAACTTCACCACTGCTGTAAGCAATGTGGAAGCTCTATGATGCACTTACTGTGCAACTAAGTAGGGTCAACTGTCCTGATTTTTCCACAGTTTTCTTTCTTATTTAAATGCATTGAGTTGTTTTATCAGTCTAAACATTTTTTACAGTTGGCTATTAGAAATTTGAGATCTGCTATTTGAAATTACCATGGGTCAGCTAACAATGTAGGCCTATGGAGCTCCTTGTGGCTTGTATTGACCTCAGCAAACAGATGGTTTTGTTTGATTTGAAGATGCTATCAGCATTATCTAAAGCCCTGATACTGGCTTGAAACCATACATCTTTGAACACCAACTCATTTAGGGCACCAGAAGCAATATTGAATGCTGTCTCAAACATGTCTCTTTTTTGAAACCTCTTTCTGTGAAATAAGTTTTATAACACAGTTTTTATTAGGTAGGTTATCCACAAATAACAGAGCTCCCAGTGTCTGATTTTGGTAGCCAAAAACCACTGTTTTGTGTTCTAGCTGGCAATTTTTTTCTGCACATATTTTATTCAAATTACATTCAGAAAAAAATAATTTCATTGTCCAGTGCATTACAGAAGATTTGTTTTTTCATATGGCTTATAAAATAAAATGATAGAACACCATTTACGTTTTACAAGATGCTCTGTAGTCAGAAGTTATCAGAAGTTTTTTATCCATTCAATTGTCTCTATTTTTCTTTGTCATAGATTGATCTTTGCTAGATTACTGGTCTTTAATAAGCTTTCTCAGATACTACCAAACACATCTTTGAGAACATTTATTCCAAGATCTCTTGCTAACATTCAATTATTTACAAATTATCAAGGATGGAGAGGTTGATTTAGTATTAGCATGACTTTTGCTTACCTTATTTTGAGGTTACTTTTCTTATTGTTTCAAAAGTTAAATGTGTTTTTAAGGCTTCGGTCAACATCCAGCTGTTTAGACAAATATCTCTATATAGAATCTCTAAGCTCAGAAATGAAGATAAGTAAACTGAACACTCTTACCGGAAAATTTCACATATTTCCAGCAACAGAATATGTGTGAAATTGTCTTCTCACTTGAGGGCGTGAGGCAATTTAAGTAGGACAACATGAATAGATTGTTTTCCCCACATTGTACAATCATGTGTGCCCTTCATTGCTGTATTTTTCAAGGACACGTAAGAGAGCAGTGTTGCTCCTGCCAGCCCACTGCTCAATACAATCAAAGAGCTGTATGTACAGTTTCTGTTGGAATTTCTAGAAATGCATCTGAGTCTGGAATTCCACCATTGAAGTTCATGGCCTATGCCAGCTTTAGCCCTTAGGAGCCCCTCTCACTTTTTTTTTTTTTTTAGGTGGAATATACCGTTAACATACCTGTTAACAGGTGAGGTCTCAGGTGAGACTTTTCTGCTATCATGAGGAGCTAAGGCTGGAAGTGGCATATTGTTTGTTGAATAAGGAATGCTCATTCTGTGTATCCCCTAAGAATTTTTCCAATTTCATTCCAGACTATAAGTAAAAAATTGCTTTTTATTTCTTTAAAGTGGTAATGTTTAATAAAATAGAGGGCAATTAAAAATAATCTACCTTTGAAATTCTACAATTATATTTTTTAAAAGACATGGAAATATCTAAATATCTGGAGATTATTTTTATTATTTGAGGTGTAATTGCTTCTCTGTGGGGGAGGAGGTGAGAAAGCTTTGTCCCCAGATTTTCTCCTTTTGAGTAAGTCCTTTATCTTGAAGTAAAGAAGTGTATCAAATATGATTTATTATAGGTATGATTTTTTATATGTATGATTTATTTATAAACCAGTTTCTTTTTACATCTGTAGTGTTATAAGAAATGAAAATCCATTTAGAAAGATGGAAAATAGCCAACAAAGGCAGGATTCTCAACCAGAGTTTCAAAATCTAAGAGTCTGTCTGATTCTTCTGGTAAAAGTGCAGCAGTTCATTGCTGGGTAGTAAAAAATAATAGAGACCTTTGCAATGAAATTGAAGAGAAGCAATGGCTGAATTAAAGGATATCTTAAAATACTTTCTTGTGTTCATGGGAATTATAAAGCATTATAAAACCATTTTGGTAGTTGAAACTGTAGTACATTTAAAAGACAGTAGCAACAAGTTAATTCAATTGTATGTTATTTTTCCTCTGAGCAAAAAAGACATCTCACGTTAAAGAATGTGGAACTGGTCTTGCAACTATTTGGCCTCTTCCCATTGCCTTTCCCATCTTTCACTCATTATTTTAGTGTGACTTACTTTGAATTTAACAGTAGCCAAACTCCATCTGATTCTTCTCTATATAACTTCACTGGAACATTTTGAGCTGGACTTCCTCGGACTGAATCCACAACTTTTATGAAAAGAGGGCTCTTGGCGTCAAGAGGCTCCTTCAATAGGAAGAGAGAATTTTTATGTTGCAAGAAGGGTAAGTGGTGGTGCATCATAAAGCAGTAAGGAATATATTCTTTAGATCTACAGTAGAGACCATATTTTCCAAAAGAAGATTGCTATGCACTGCAGAAACATAATCTGAAGCTTTCTGGGGGCTAGATATTCTGGAGCCAGGCAGGAAGATTTCAGGAGCTGTTGGGCATGTAGCCAGGTACACCAGGGAGGCACTGCACCTGTGAGACCACATTTCTATTCCTTCTTTGGCATGGCTTAGCTACACATCATCTCCAGCATGAAGTTGTAACTAAATTGTAGCCTCAACAGAAAATAATTACATCCTCAGAGGTAACAGGAATATTTAAGAATCTGACAACTCTTCCTCTGTATTTTGGACTGGCAATTTGAGCACAGCTTTCTGGATTTGAGAGCCTCTGATACCTTGTTGCCATAGAGTTATCTTAATTCTGCTGTAAACGATGAGAACTACATACAGATTCGCTCCTAACAGCATGTTGAATCAGATTTGTCAGCCCTGGCAGCTACACAAGGATAGGAGAGGAAAACCTTCCTTCAAATACAGGATGGCTATAGTTTCACTCCAACATATTCATCACAAGTAGTGATTATGGCCTGATGTTTTACCTGTTCCAAAACAGAGCTGAATCAGGGCTTTGACCTTATCTAATTCTGCAGATGAAGAGTGAGAAAACAGAGCTTTGTAGAAGGTGCTAATCAGGGATGATCTCAAATCAGTCACTGATATCCATTTAATCATTGTAACATGAATTGTGATGTAGATGGTTAAAAATTAAGAGCCCTCTCTTTTATTCCCTCCTACATTCTGGGATGGTCCATGGACCATGAGCCCTGTTTGATATCAAACTAATGTATCAGCATGTCTCTATGCTACCTGTATGCCCAGATTCATCATGCTCCCTTTCTGGAATGCAGGGGCTCCTCACTGCTGGTTTTGTGAGGCCTTGGCAAGAAGGGCTGCACTGACACCACTGGTGTTCCTGGCTTTTACACCCTGGGAGATCAGTGAAAGTCTAATTCCTTGA
This sequence comes from Lichenostomus cassidix, assembly GCF_008360975.1. Lineage (NCBI taxonomy): Eukaryota > Metazoa > Chordata > Aves > Passeriformes > Meliphagidae > Lichenostomus > Lichenostomus cassidix. The sequence goes on along the minus strand of NC_139482.1, from coordinate 108,178,848 downwards.
CAAGCTTAGTCAGGTATTATTTTCCCAGAGATTAGAATTCAGAGGAAAAATTAGTAGTTGAGGAGAGAGAAGCAAAACCCTGTAGGAGAATTTCAGACTGAAGCATCTAAATGTTCAGCTTGCTTTCCTGGGATTAATGAGCCCTCTGGAAGAAGGATCCTGACTTTGGCTCTGTTCTTTGCTTATATGGGATTGAGCTGTAGTGGGTAGAGCAGTAAGGCAGAAGTCTAGAGAAGGCCTTTCTCCAGCATGGATTTTGCATCAGGAAACAAAATTCCTCATGACACAGATTGTTCATTATGTTTTGAAGGCTCAAAGTTTTTTTTTGTCTAGTGAATATGATAGTTTTTCCTTTCTTGTCTCATGTTGTTTTTCATGTAGTTTCTGTGTCTAATGATGAGTGCTACTTATCTACCCACAAAGTCCTCTCACTAATCACTAGAGAAGGAGAAAGAAGGACCAGAAAAAAGCAGCAGCAGAGAACTACAGTCAATACATACTGTAAAATCAAAATAATCAAAACAGAATAGAATATTATATTCTTTTTGCTTACACTAATTAAAAATAATAAAATTTTTGAGACTAAATCATCAGAAGGACTTCAGTCCTGAGACACTTACCGGTGGTGCAGCTTCAGAGCAAAATGCCAGGCCAGCTAAGAAAACCAGAAATACAGACTGAAAAGCCATTTTGCCTATCAGTAGGAAGCCTGTGTCATCAAGCAGAAACTGCTGGGATCTGTGATTTTTATATCAAGGCCTCTGAAATGAAGCTGCTTATCAGAAACCCCCTGTGACTTTCAACACGCAGATTCATACTATTTACTTAGTAAACAATGAGAAAATAAGTAACCCATACAAACATGAACCTTGTCTGAAAATAAGTCTTTTCTATCCTTGTCTGTGCAAATATTGTGAACATTGCCTAGTTCAGCTACATTGGTCAATCTTCTTGGAAACAATATCTATTCTGTTTTATTTTTCTCTTTTTATTGAGGAATAGTGCTGTATTGACCACATATAATTGAGAGAAATACAAATGTAATGTCAACTCAGCAATTTCAGTGAGAAATTCTCTGTGGTTATGCCTTGGTTTAATTGAGTCACCCATGCTTATATATTAAGAACTTTCTCTCTGTGTTGCTCTCCTTTCCACCTCTAATAAAATGTAGGTGGATAATCTCTGGGGTATCTAGTTATCTTATGTATTCCCTAGGAAGAATAACATACTACTTTTTGTTTTCAGCATGACATCAAGATACTTACACACTCACTTCTGATGCACAGTTAAATACTATTTAAGTTTTATCACTTGTGACTTAAATTCAGTAGGAGTTCAGGACTTTCCCCATACAACTGCAAGTCAACTCCTTCCAGAAGTATCTGGTTCATTCTGGGGAAATGTTGCTTCTTGAAATTAAACTTTGTCTTGTCCATACGCTCTTTTACTAGGTTTATCCTCTCATCAGATGAATGACTACAAGCAGAGTAGTTTTTTTGTTTGGTTTGGCTTTTTGAGGAGTATATCTCTATGAGCATATTTATGTCCTCTTTTGAGGGCTTAGCATAACACACTGCAAATGAAACCCACTGGTTTTCAAGCTCCAGGAACTTCAGAATCCCATGAAATCTCCATACTTTATGACGGGTGCTATTTTGAAACTATTTGGACTGCTTTCAAGAGTTGTGTAACTGTGGTAGCATCTAGAAATCTGTGGAAAATTTACCAAATAGTGAAACATCAAAGGCAAGCTTTTGTAACTCGTGAATTCACTTGCTATGCTGTCATCCCAGCAGGCCCTGGGTATAAACTCCAAGGTCAGTGGCAAATGAGCACTGAAGGTTTCTGACTGGCATGATTTCAGTTTCTTTCTCTGTAATTTATGTAATCCAGTTAAAAACCAATTCCTCTCCTTCAGGATATTTTAAATGCAATAGGCCATGTGTTTACAGAAATCACTGCTAAAGCCCTCAAAAGTCTTTAGTAAGTTTATCAGCAACTTTATTTGAGTCACAGTTACTCTACAGTTTACCTTTTCCTATTTCTAAAAATATGAAGAGACTATTAAGATGATGCTTCTATTTTAGGACTTCTTTTTAATGATGGCTAGAGATTTGACCTATTAGAGATTTAACTGGAATGCACCGAAATAGGATAGTCAGTTGTGTTATGTCAAACAATTACTTTAATATCAAAGATGTTAAAATTGCTAATTGAAGTTACTTCAGTACTTCCTAGAGTAATTGAGCAGCCAACTTTCCTCTTTAAACATCAAAGTTTTGAGGCTTACCTGAAGTTTTAAGTAAAAACACATTTTAACTCTTTCAGCTCTCTGGATATACATATTTCAACAGTTCCTGCATTGTTTTTTCTGCTGCTAGGTATTCAGAATTTCACCTCTTCACCCTGTCACCTGGTTGATGGTGGGACCATCTTTTCTGTGTGTAAACTTGGAGCAGCACAGATGACTTTCTTATTTTGAGTCTATTTGGTAAATTTTCTTAAGGTAACACAACCATATGAATTTCCTATTTTAAGCCAATGTATTTAGTGAGACTTCTTTAAGGTAGTGGAGGAAGACAACAAAACTAAATCAAGTGCCATCCCATATGTGTTTTTCAGATGTCCTTTGCACTTCAATGCAAACCATAATACTTTAGAAAACAATAAAATTTAATAAAATTAAACCAATGGAATCACAATTGTTTTAAAGAAGTTATATTTTATTGACTTGTCTGAAGTTTGCCAGGTTACAAAATGGGAAAAAAAAACAACAACTAATGTAGCAAAAAGTTATGCATTAGCAGTAGGAAAAACCTTCCTCCTAAAAGCCTATGATAGTTCTAGTGGAGGAAAGTGTCTGTGAAAAGACAGCACACGTTTATTCCTGGGGATCAGTGACAACAGCAGTGGTTGAGTAGGAGAAAGGGCTGAGGAGGGCGGCAATGGTGTAGTGGCGGTGACCAGAATCATTAGCAGTGAACACCACCTGGAAAAGAGAAAACTTGTGGTCATGATGAGCAACACCCATTCAAAACTTCCTTGTTAACAACTGAGAAGCACATCCCACTTCATCTGCAGAGTACTTTGCTGGTTCTGTTCAATGCTTTTGCACTTCTGAAGGGTAACGCTTCCTGTTACTTTGTGATACCTGCCAGGGACTCAGATATTAGTGAAATTTGGACCAAAGTCCACAAAGAGTGGTGGGGTGGAGCTCAGGTGGGTTGAAGCTGGATGGAGATACTCACACCTGAGCCAGGCAAACTGCTTTGTGCTGTGCAATGGGAGGGTAAGAGGGAGGTATCTCAAATGACCAATAAGAAAGATGGGGTGAAATTCCACTCAGGGAATTTAAATAAAAGATTTTTGGATGTGCAAAGTAAATGTAGTAGATAGAGCACACAGTAAATCAGTTTAGGATGGAAAGCAAAGAGAGAGATAGGACATGATCATATTGCTGGCCTGATTATGAAATTTAAGGATCAATGAAATAATCAACTTTTCCATTATGGTTATTTACATTTTTATACCTCCTTTTTAAAAAAAAAAATTATTGCGTATTTTAGTCCTGAATATTATTTTAAAAAAAGACATACCAGAAAGAATTGGTTTTTTCCTGTAACTACATGTCATATTAGAATTCAGGGATTTTCATGTGACTAATATGGGGGAAATACCTCTGAATCAAGCATCGCTTACTTCCTATAAAATTAGGGTTTACAAATCTCTCCATTCCTTCAGCAACAGTAAAAGCAGCCCCTTTTTCTTGGTACATTTTTTTCTTGTTTGTTTTTATAAAAACTGTCTAATTTTGAATAATGTAGCTGTTTTTGAACAAGATTCCCTACTGGTATGAATGCGTGAATGGGCACAGCTACACTTTGGAAGAGCTGTGTCAGCATTTGCAGGGAAGTTGGCTCCTTCTTTTGGCTTAGCTGGCTATTTGCTGCCTCTATTTGCTCAATCTTTTGTGAACCACTTCACTGAGTGATGCTGCTCCTTCAGTATTTGTTTGTTTGTTCTGTGTTTGCTCTTTCCAGCTGATGCCACAACACAGGCAGTGTATGCAGGTTATTAAGGGTATTTGCAAGAACTTACATCAGCGTATTCATGGAACGCAGAAAGTCCAAGCGCCTTCCAGTAAGCGCTGGTTTCAAACTTCACCATGTATTTTCCTTCTACAAACTGTTCTTCTGTCGTGAGCTCATGAATCTCCCCATACTCTGTGGTTTTCCTGCAACAATTAAATATCCATGTAAATATTTGATACTGTCATTTAGATGCTAAACAGAAAGAGTCAGTGTGGAATAATAAATAGCAGAGGGACCAAATTCTACATTGAGCAGTTTCTAATAATCTGAAATAATTCCTTCTCTCTATGTAGTGTATGTTTCCATATTGCAGAGTCTGTCCTTGTTACCAGCTCACCCACATACATCACAAATCACAGCTGGCTGGTTTAAGGTCCCTCTTTTAATATCATGTTTAACTTGTACCAAATGCCCTCTGGAACCAAAGATTACTCTCTTAGGAGGAGGATTGTCATGATGACAGGCAGGATGCCAAGTCTCAAAATAAAACTAAGGAGAGAAATTTTATTAGAAAATTATTTTGCTCTCTAGTTATTAGCACTGAGGCTCTGGGGTTTATTCCCATACACTGATGTGACTTTATGTGACCCTGAGTGGTAAGGGCTTGGAATAGCAATTTAGCATCACAAGATTTTAATAATTTGAATTACAGCACCTTAGTCAAAGAGAAGAGGGACCTCTTCTACTGGGTACCATACAAATGGGCAATAGGAATTCCCAGCTCAGAGATTATGGGCTCAGCTCATAACAAAAAAGTTGTGGATGAAGAAACTCCAGCAGCAAGGAGGAAGTGTAGCCATCATTGCACCCTATTTGTTTGAAAAGGAAGCTTTTCAAGCTTTTTATGACAGCTGTTCAAATATATACATACTTAGCTCCTAAACCCCATTTATCTTCTTTTCCTCCTTTTATTTACTATCTGATTTTTTAACCTTTTTGGGTTTTTTTTCTTGGGGTTTTTTTGGTTTGTTTTGTTTTGTTTTGGTTTGTTTGTTTGGGTCTTTTTCTGCTGAAAATATTTATTTGATATTTATAGCACTTCATAACCACACACAGTAGTTGAAGGAAAAATGAAGAAACCCTTGACCAGAAGAACTAGTGGAACTTTCCTGTCTTACTGCAAGGAGTAACTGCCTAGGCAGGAAACAAGCTCGAGGAGAAGGAGAAGGAGGGAAAGCACTGACATGCTGCTTCTCTGAGACAGAATCAGTTGTGCTGTTGGGCTTTTCTTTCCCAGTCTCTTTCTCCTCCTTCACCTTCTTTGTTACCTTAGGTTAATGGTGGTAAATAAATGATTGAAAGACAGAGCTTTCGCTTAAATTAAGAGGTAACAGGATTGAAAATCCCGGGCAGATAAAACCTGCAGAGAATCCAAGTCCTATTTGAAACAAGTATCACGGTCAATTTGTAAAGTGTATGCATCTGTTTTCTTTTAGTTTAATAAGTAATTCCTGGTTTAATCTATATTGCTTTAATAAAAGGAGAAAGAATTAATTTGTGAGTGTCCTTTTAGCAGTGAAACAGAATTACTGAGATCCTGCAGAAGAGAAGTTAGCAATCCACATACTTCTGCTTACTAGCTGGATAGTCTAGACACAAACCAGTTAAAAGGAAGAATGGTGTCTGCCTCAAAATCTTTGTTCAGGCAAACAAATTAGTTTTAGTTTGAGGACAGCACGGCTGCAGCTGGAATGGTGCTTTCCTTAACGGGTGCTGCCCCAGAGTGGCAGATATTAACAGTCCAGAAGAGCTGGGAAACTGGAAACAAGAGCTCACTTGAAAAGGCATGCCTGGTACCAGAAGTTAATGGCACTCTCTTTATTTTCATTATTAAGTAGCAGCTATTCAATGCAAGTGGTCTCACAAGGAAACCCTTCAGCATTACTGCTGCACTGACAGCCAACAGGACAGTGTGTGATTCAGAGCCTGGAGGGGATTAGCACAAGGCAGAGGATGCTCAGCATTCATCACTGCTAGCAAAGTGCTGTGATTGCTTATGAACAACACTTGTATTTCTGTCTGGATGGGGGAGTAAATGTAACATGGTTCCTCATTCTTAATAGGATGTGGACTGCCAGCATCTGCTGTAAGATGGACAGTCAAGTTTAAAAAGCTGTGCTTTTCCAGTTAAGTTAAAAAAGCTGTGCTTTTCCAGTTAAACTACTATGGTGCCAGCCTAGATGGCAATCCTCATCCTCTTTTTGGCTATCTGGACCATACCTGTATATTGTGGCCAGGTTAAATCTACACTATCTGTATAATGATGGTTATGAACTCTTAGGACACATACTGCATGGAGATAAACTGTGCTCTCAGCTGCAGACTGCTGATGAAATATCTCAGGAACATGAACTATTATTTTGGAGGTTAAAAACAAAAAAAAGGAGTTGTGGAATCACTTTAAATACACAGGAGTCTTTTTTTCATGATTTGTAACCTAAATCACATGAAAATTATGTTTGGTGACTGTAACTCTTGAAATACATAAGACCTAGATTTCCAAAATCTCATGAGGAATGAGAAGGTCAAAGCTAGTTATGGAAGGAGCTCATATGGAATCCAAATCACATGCTTCCCAGGTCTCTGTGCCCTAAACCCTTCCTCAGTATGTGTCTCAGATCAAGTTATCTCTTTTACATATTTTCAGCTAGAGTAATTTTGAAAAAAGCCTCTTAATAAAGGCAGCTCTTGCTATGCTAACTCCCCCCCTACCCCTTAAATGCCATTACTCAAATTCAACAGTTGCTAGGAGCATTTGCTTAATTCCATCAAGTGTGTGAGTAAAGTACAAACAAGCAAATAAAAAGGTAAAAATTAACTACAATAGATACTTGTATAAAATGTAATTTTCCCATATGTATCTGCTAGGGACTGTAACTTCAAAATATTATTCACCTGACAGGAGTATTTACATATTGGATTCCTGGACTGCATTCATATTTTCAGCTGTTTTAACACAGGGAAATTCTGGCTTCCACAAAAGAATAAAATTGTAATTGCATATGAAAACCCATTTCAAACAAGTGTCATCAGCCAAAGCAAATGGCATCACTGCAAGCAGCCTTGGTTAAGATGCACATCAAGGAAAAGGTCAAAATCTCTACCTGCAATAAAAAATGTGATTTAATTTTCTTTCACTGCCACCCCCCAGCAAAATGGATCTCACTTGCCTAGGGTTAATCTTCTCAATTTGTATTTAAGAGGAAGTGATTTGATTTGCTTGGGTGTACAAACCTAAAGTGTCAACAAAAGTTGCCTAAGAGCTCTGGGATTAGTCTCCTTGGGCTTGTTGAGAGCAGCATTTCAAACTAAAAAAGAAAACACTGTTATGCCCCAAAAGTGAGGGCATTTAACAATAATGTTACATTTATCTTATTCCTCTGCATATTGTTTTTGTATTAGATGTTAAAGAGCACTTGATGAAACATTTGAAATAATTTAGTTTCCTAATAATGCAAGAAATACTCACTAGGGATAAGATGTTGTCTTTGTCTCTGCTTTCCTTGAAAAATGTGTCTTTTTTATGGAGTTTCTCTGTTAATTAAAGTATATAAATCCATTCTAAGAGTCATTTGTTCTTAACACTCAGCATTTGGGAGTGGAGTTGTTTTTTTCTCTTTCAGTCTTGTAGATTTTCTTGCCAGTTTTCAATGGGGAAAAGTAATTTTTGTGTTTTCTTACATAAGAAGAAACCATTCAGATGGAGAGAAAGGTATCTCTCCTTATAGTCTTCTCCTCTGGGGTTTTCTTTTTTTTTTTTCCCCTGCAGCTTTTATGTAAATCATGCTATAAAAAAATCCTAGTAAAAGATAGTTAAATGTACTGTTGACTCCTGTCTATTCTTGTGCTTATTATTCAGTGCTTGAATATTCATTCTGATGCTACTGGAGGTTTCTCCTGAGTTATTTAAAAATCTGATTCAACAAGTTGTTGCAATGAAAGTTAAATGTCTGAATACCTCAGCTATTTGAATTTTAGTAAGCTGTATTCTTCTGTTATTCATACACTTCTCACAGACAGAAGGTATTATTGTCGGACACTCTGTGATGTCCTAAAGATGCTTTGTATGTATTGAGCTGTCATTCTAGAAAAAGACATTCAGAGCTATAGAAATGGCCACAAACAAATGCTGAGATTTTGCTCATGTGTTGTGTTACAATAGGACTCTCTAAAACTTTCTGGTCATGGAGTTTCTTCCAACCAGCATATTTGTTACACAGCAAAAGATGAATAATGGATTTATTATTTGTATGTATGCAGACAAAGCTTAGGGAGAGGATTTTCTTTGTGACTGCTGCAAATAAAGCTGTATATCCATTGCATGTGAAGATAGGTTAGTCTGGATTATTTACAAAATGCTGGGAAAGAGGCTTTTATTTTTTTTTCTTTTTCTATCTATAGAAAGGAAAGATAATACTGAAGCTGGGAGGAAAAATTAAGTATTAAGGCTAGTCCCTTACAAAAATGAGATGAGCATCTGAACATATTTTTGCAATTGGCATTTCAGTGCTATTAAGTTTCACTTAAATCTAATGGATTTTAGACCAGAATTCATGTGCTGTTAACACTGTTAATAAGGCACATGTGGTAGAAAACATACTGCTGTGTTGATCAGAGCTCCATTCTGTTAACTTCTCAGTTGTTTGCCTGAGGCACCTTGAAAATGGCTCCAGAAGACCACACAACTTACCCAACAGCAAAGTCCTGCCAGCTTCCATCTTCAGCCTGTTTAAAAACCTTAACAGTTACATCAGATGCAGGACTTCCTCTGACTGCATCCAGCACTTTCACCATAAGAGGGCATTTGGAATCAACAGAGCCATGGGAGACCTTGGAGAAAGGAGAAGTTGTATAGGAACTGTTCGCCAAGCCTGCAAAAACCTTCTTCCAAAGGAAAGATGGATCCTAATTGCAGAATTACTCTTCACTTAAAAGTAAGATTTTTGCCAAATGCTATACAAAGCCAGTTTGCAAACATCTATTTCTTAAGTAGGGTATCTTAGAGATCTATACTGATAACTTTATTACACACACACACACACACACACACACACACATTGTTTGATCAATATTTGGAGTTGCATATGGCTCTAGGAAAATGTTATCCTGTTATAACTTTATAATGAGATTACAAATAAGAAAATAGTAAATTATTCTAATTGCAGACAAAATATGTTAGCTAGGGAAACCAGCCAAGAAATACCTATGACATCCTAAGGCTGAAAGAATATCCCTTTCCTAGGCTTCATTATGTTATAAGGAATCTTTAGTCATACTTCAAAAATATTTTTAGTGCTTTAGAGAAGCACTTGTTTGGCAAAGCTCCCTCCTTATTGAAGACAGGGGATGTGAGTCATGAACAGAGAGAAACAAACATAAAAGAGGGTCACACCTCCCAGACCCCTGACCCTTCCATAATACCTTAAAATAAATGGCAAAAGAGAAAAGTTTTAAGAATTCTGAAGATGCTATGTAAAAAACCCCAGGAATAGCATTCTGGCAAAACCTAATTGTTATAGAATTTCATGGATGAGGAGGATGCTAGTCTTCTAGAAAATCTAGATTGTCATTCTTGTAATGATTGAGTTTGAATACAAAGAGACTCACCAATGGCGCAGCTTCAGAGAAAAATACCAGTCCAGCTAAGAAAACAAAGAGCACAGACTGAAAGGCCATTCTGCTTGCTGTTAGGGAGCCTTGCTGCCAGCAGCCAGGAGCTGAGGGGATTTGGGATTTTATAGCCAATCCAACAACAAAACAGGCTGCTTATTGGGTGCCCATATGACTCCAAAACTGCTGATTCTGATTATTTGCTTAGTAAATAGCCCAATCCTAGAGTCAGTCCATGAATAGCACTGCCATTGAAGTCAAAGGAAGGACTGCAGGATCACTAGAGCAAAGAAAATAAGTAACGGACACAAACATGACCCTTGCCTGGGGAGATTACACTCATAGAAAGCCCTCCACAAAATAAGGCAAATGACCTTTGTTTGCCCAGAAATACAGCCAGTTCTAGAAGAACATCCTTACCTTGTCCCCAGGTTGTGTACCGTAATGCCCCAGTGCTTTCTCTGTGCCTGCCCCATGTTTCTTCCCAGTGCATTCAGTATTTTCTGAGGATCAGATCCCACACATGGATGCAGACTCAGTATGTGGGTGATGCAGTTTGTTCATTGTCTAGTTCAAGCAGGGCTAATTAGCCATGCTGGAAGACAGATTCCCAAGCAGATTCCTGCTTGTTGGAAAGGAGCAATTTTTGAGACACAATTTACACGGGATCTGACACAATCTGCCACTCACCAGAAGTTTCTTATGATTCATCTTGCCCAATATTCAGGTAGACATTCAGGTCTCCTCTTAAGTCACTGGGAAGAGACCTGTAGAGATCTGTCCCACTAGGAAGCTATAGATCTCAGGAATGGGAGATGAGTCTTCTCTTGCACCACGTGCCCCAGAAGGAGCCAAGGCAGCCAGCAAAGCCTGGTAGTTTTGTTAGCATTCGGCTAAGGTTCTAGTTGCCAAACCCTTATTTACGCTGGGAATGTTATTGATACATTTACATTTGTACATTTCTGCATGTATATATATGCATTTCATAGGTTTTTCAGGGGTGAACTCAGCCCCAGCCTAAGTTGACATAAGTCAGCTGGGGAAGATGGCATGGTATAGCTGCATCACATAAAAATAGTCCATACTGTACCCTGAGCTAGTTAAAAGACAAAGAAACTGCCCTGTTTAGCAGCTTCTTTCCCCCATGTCCTAAACAACCCTGATTCCACATTTCTCAGGAGCTGGCACTCATTTTTTACTGATTTCACAGTATTCTAACAAAAAGCAATTTTTCCCTTTAACTTGAAGGGGATTATGGTGAAGATCTCAGAGAGAAATCATGGATGGTATTCTCTAGAGACTTTCATGCCTTCAGGCTGCTTTATGCAGTTTTTCTCTTCAGGCAAAGTTGATTTTTGAGAAAAAAAAACCCTATAACACAGTAATCTCCTGAACTGGAATCAAAGTGCCCTTTGTCCTTACAGCAAAGCAGGCTGATACTGAATAACATTCTACACACACTTTGCCTGCACGTCAAAGTCAGTGCAAGGTGCCTAGCGGTAACAAACCATGCTGCAATCTAGTGCTTGTGGGTTGTATTCAGGTCTTGGAAACTTAAATACTGCTCTTAGATCTGTGCACCAGCCTATTACTTCATTATTTTGTTACCATTATTTGTGAATATTTCTCTGAAGCAATGCAGCTTTGTTTGTCTTGAAGAGAAATTATCTGTATTCTAGTGCAAATAGGCTGTCCTGTATTTTGCTGTCAGCTGTTCTGCAAGGAAATAATGCCAAGGAGTTAATTATATTGGCATTTGTCTGCATGAGGAATTGCTTTCCTATGGGAGAACTACTTAAAAAATAATGATTTTCTTCTAGGTTTTCCTGCAGACTAGCAATTTCTGAAAAATCAGGTCTACAGGGACAGTACCTTTCAGTTGTCCATATTATCTATTTTGCTTCCCTCTGTTACAACATTGGCCTTTCTGCAGCTGTTTTCCAGAGTGAATAACGAGCATGAAAAATGCTAACCCCAACATTATTTTTTTTAACTTGTCCTTCATTTGCTGTTTTTTTCAACTCTCATCCCCTACATAACCCAGACAGAGATTCTTTGACTACTGTCAGCCTCACCAGTCTGAGTGGAAATTAGACTTCATGTGTTTATGAATCACCATTCACACATCTTGCACACAACTAGATAATTTCTTTAAGTTCTAAGATACAGGTGGACTCAATGAGAAGATAAAAAAAATCTACTGTATCTCTGATCATGAAACATCTACAGTTTCTATAGAATTCTATTAAAATCCCATATGAACCTAATTTAAAATTACTATAGCCTAGTGAAAGAATGCTAAGTAGATCTTCGTTCTTCCATTGCAAGCCTCAACTTAGTACCACAATGTGGTAATATTTTCAGTCAAATGTATGTGAGGGCTCAGGGATTTGGAAGAGCTGGCTGAGAATCACTGGCTATGATTCTCCCTTGGTAGAGAATCAAATTATGATTGTGGGGGGCAAAAGGAGAAAGAGGATGGGTAAGTGCTGAGCATCCAACAGGTGCTGATTGACTGCTGTCTATCTGTTGTTTTTGCTAAACCTTTTCTGTGCAAAGGGATTCTGAAGCTTATATATTGAATAACTTATCCCAGATAAAATATGTGAGAAGGTGAAATGAAAAGGAGCTCTGAGATGTAAGTGGGGCTGGGAAATTCTAGGCCTCCTGAAGGAGAAGGGAAATTGCCATGAAGAGCAGGAAAGAGGGCAGCTCCCAGAGACTTCCAGCAGTATACATGCCACAGGAAAAGTGATGCAACACAGAGCCTTAGCACAGAGCAGTAGCATAAATGCCCTTTTGTAAGAAAAGAGTAAACAGAGTTAACCGAAAACTCAACAGAAAGATCTTTAGGAATCCTGGTGAGGAAGAAGCTGTAGGGTTACACAGCTGAAACAAAGATAGTATTAGGCTATATAGTGCAAGTATCTGGGATCTAGGGGACACATGAAACCCAGAAGAAGGGGTGGTCCCCCAGCATACAGGGTGATTAGGGTGCTGGAGAAGAAATGGCCAAGAGTCCCTGCTGCGTCCAGTGACCTCAGCTTTATGGAAGCCAAGAAGTGTGAGACCCCCAGTTATGGAAAAATTTAGATAATCTTCAAATATGTGAATGCTTTAAGGCTTATCTGAATTCCAAACCAATTGAAGTTCATCTCTGAAGAATTAGGATTAATGCCTATTTCTAATGAAAGCATACTCCCTGCTTGGAAGCATTACAGTGTTCAGGTCAAGAGCAAACATATCTTGCTAATACTCTTGTTTATGTCAAGGATTTTTCCCACTGTGCTACAGTATTTTTCTCTCTCTTCTGTGTAGTCTCACACACTAAGGCTTGTTTTACATAGATAAGCTCCTTATTCTCTGCTGCATTCCCTTCTATTTGACTTTATTTAGAAAGCCAACTGCTTCTACATGACAAAATGCTCAGACAGGCTGGAATACCTGACTTTGACCATAAAAACCTGTAAGCTTCTCCTGTGACATTGGAATGAAAGGGCCTGATAGATGGTAAGCCGTTCTGTAATCTGGATAGAATTCCCTAGTACTGTTCAAAGAATTAATGAATTCCTGGGCTCTGAAAAAATCCTTTCTATAATACGGAGACCTGAATGTGACACCTTTTTTCACTTCTCTGGTGTAACATTCCATAGGGTCTTGTGGGAAAAGACCTGAGATTTACCTCTCAAAGGAGTCTGCCTGAATTTTCTGAGCTAGAGTCAAGAATTCTATGAGTTTTACTTCATGTGTCTGCCAGCTGAGTTGCTGTGGCAGAGCTCTGGCACATCAGGAGAGTGCTTAATGCACTAACTGCTTGAAGCCAGTGAGAAATTTTCTGTTGCTTTCACTATTTGCTAATTACATAACATTTCCCCTCACTGCAAAGCCAGGGATAATGCTTTTCTAATTAATAAATGTGCTCAGGGAGGTTCATGTTTGAGCTTGAATTTCAATTTGTAAAGAATGGCATTAAAAACGATGGCATTTCAGGTATGTGTGGTGTTTGCATGTTTATCAGCCTTTTTCCTTTTCATTTTTACTGAGGAGAATATCTGTTTTTCAAGTTTTGATGATCATTCTCAGATTTCTTTTTTCATAGAACTAACACTACCTATTTTAATTGGAAGTAAGGAAACACTACTGATCCTGTGCAGAAAAATAAGAAAAACATCCTTATTTTGTATCTCAAATCAAATCCAGTTAATTCAAGAACGAGGAATTGGATATTGTTAGCAAACAATTTTGAAGACAGATGGGTTGGGATGGTCTTGTATAAAATCACAGGGGTTTTTATCATTTCCAAGGTTGTGTCCAAGGAGCATCCTAGGACATAGCTCAAAGTCCAAAAGAAGAAACATATAAATAGATGAATCTTGCTTTAGGGCATTTGTAATGTATGAATTCACCTGGCACCGGTTCATCTCAGCAGGCTTTTTCTCTGAAGCATTTAAACTCCAAGGTCACTGGGCACTGATTATTACTACTTCATTAGCCTACTCCCATAGGTCTTGTGATGTCTCAAGAACAAACTTCTGTTATTCAACTTTAATAGGTATTCATGTCCACATATTAATCTATCAGTCTAGACAAGTGATTTAAAAAAAAACCCTAATTCAGTTTATGCACAAAGCTAACTGAATATCCTTGTGCCAGACTTAATATTTCCTGTGTCTGAAAGATGCTGGAACTTGCCATGAGATCAATGTTTTTAAAGGTCAATCTATTTATTAGCAAAATGATTAAGTGGTTTATATTTTAAATTTATATTTTGTGCCATTCTTACAGTAAGACATACACAATAAATCTACAACATGATGCAAATGTTTCTGATAGCAAAAAAAACCTTAACAGAGGCCACTATTTTCCTAGGGCTCTTTTTTTCCCTTAGGCTCTTTTGGGAGTGTATGATATTTTTAAGTGAATTTCCATCAATTATCAATTTGTTCTCAATGGACTGCAGATGTCAAATGATTAATTAGAGCAGACATGACAATGAAAATCTTCCTCTAGCTATAATGACCAAAAGAGGTTCTGCAGGGTTAAATTATAATCTTTTCTTAAGTCATATATATTTGCTAAGCTATTGCAGCTATGTACTTTGCTCATCATCTTGCTGTTTAAGATTGTAAAATGCTGAGTTTAGGGCACTTCATTCTGGTACCTGAATACAAATAAGTGTGAGGAAATGCCTGTTTTTCCATCATGCAGGGCCACCTGGGTAGGCTTTTGAAAAGATTCTGCAAATTTGCACAGGACCAAATTAGCCATTGGTTAATGGCTAATCATCCAATAATGTCATTTGAATTACTCAAGTCTCTGTTCAGAGGAGATCATTACAGATACAGGTAGATCAGACACTCACATGGATGCAGCTTCCATGGGAATTGTGGCTGGTGTGCCTGTGGGTGTCTTTGCACTCTGCCATGTGTCCTGGGCTACCCAGACCCTATATCCCTCCTGTCCATCTGCCCCACCTTGTAATAAGATCCCCATCTCCCCTGCAATAAAATCCCCTGGGCATGCTGTTGAGTGGGAAGTTACCAAGTGACAGTGACAGTCACACATTTATGCCTTTCTTTTTATTAATTGAACTGGTGCCTGTTTCCTGCCAAAAGCTCTGAGGAAATGCTGTACTAATAGTTTTATTTCATAAACAGAGTTCCTGTATCCACCACGGGCTTCACTGAACTTTGGCATCAGCTTCCAAACACATTTACCAGTGTCACTGCTCTGACAAAACCAAATGAGTGCCTCATGAAAATGGATCTGAGAGGAAACAGCCTTGTGACTTTGAAGGGATAAAAAGAAAAAGGTATTTAAAAAGGTCAAAAGGTTCAAAAGCTTTTTAGAACAGATCAAGACCCTATGTACAATACATTAATAACATCTGTATTTCCTTTTTCCTTTTTTAAAAATTTTTGTTCTCCCTCACATTTTAAAGACAAAAATAAAGTATACCACAACATTTCAGGGAGGAAAACTTAAGGGCTAGACACTTTTGTGATGTGAAACCAGCAGAAGAAAAATTAATAGCTATTTTAGACCAGCCACTGATCATAGATTTTTTTAGCTTCCCTGAGCCAACAGCTCTTGCTAGTTCTGCCTGTAGCAGACGTGAAAGCTAGCTCTGTGATCCAGGTAGGAAATACTCGGTGAAGGTGTACTAAAAAATATATGAGTAGCTTTGAGGTAGTGCTTCTCAGCATGTTGCCCATACACTGAGCTAGTTTTGTACAGACAAAAATAATCTGTACACTCTGAAATGCAGTGGGATACATGAGTCAACAGGAGATTAACTGGCAGTTATTCCTGGGTATATTGTAAAGGAAAATCTTGCTTGTGTATGTAAATACACAAACTCTCCATAGTGCTTTCTGCATGAACTGCTGCCTGCCTTATATAGTGGCAAACACAGATTGCTGCTTTAAATGGATGGACAAAGGCAATGTGTGTATACTTTTCCATGATTAAACCTCTGTGGTTATACCCCCCTTTTCCCACTGCCAGCCAAGCTGGGAGACTGAATTCCAATCATGTAACAGATACATGCTCAGGTTTATAGAGTTTGAGGTTGTGAATAGCTCAATGCAACATTTTCTGCAGATAAAAATAGCAATTTCTTTTCTCAGTATCTCTGAACAAGGTTCAGAACACCTTCTGTGCCACAAAAATAAAATAAATGTCAGGTAAGCCTACAACTTAACTGTATCTATGACCGTTGTGCCACTGTTCTAGATCTACAATCACAGCTATTACAAAATCTGTCTATTGCAGTTGAGGTTTTATTCCTGCCCTGTGTTCAAGTATATTCTTTTTGGGGAGCATTTAGATTCTCTTTCTAGGTCTGCATAGTATATAGGCCCCCACAAACCTTTGCTGAGAAACTGTTTAGTCTCTGGACTGTTCAGGATTTTTTTTGCATGCAATTAGGCTTTGTCAATAATGGTAGCAAAGCAGAGGCTGTTGTCCTTCAAGACAAACTCAAGCAGAACAGTCATCCAGCAGACCCTCTATGTATCATGCAGTGTGTATTGTCCAGGGGGTGAAACAGGAGCTCGCTTATAGCAGCCAGTTAGGTCTCTGCTAGAGTTAAAAGAATTTATTGCCTGTACTCAGGTCAAAGAGGTAGGAAGTTTGAGTTCTTGACTCCCAACAGCTTGCTTTACAAATCTGGAGTCCACACAGTGATTTTAAGTATTTTATTTAAAAAATCACTCTGCGAGGGGATTACGGGATAAGCATGGAGCTGTTGGGGAATTATTCCCACTGCTCACTGTCACAGGATGTGGAGGTCAAGTATGAGCTGTGATTGCTGTATTGTCCTTCCAGCTGAAATTCCCAGACTGGACCAACCTGCATTCAGAGCTGATCTGGGAGCCACACAAGGCTTGCTGCCCTGAAGGAGGCCAGGTAGGGCCCTCCCTGTTTGTAGGGCAGCACTATGGTCACTTCACTACTACACGTTGCAGTGCACAGCATTCCGTGTCTTCCTGACACTGCATCACAGCCCATAACATTGGAGTCACTGGAAACCAGCTTAGGGAAATATGTACTGGAAAACTAAATTCGTTTAATCCCCTTCATCTCTGTGATTTTCTCCTCTAAGCGTGATTCAAAAGAATTTTAATCCCTCTCATGCAGGCCAGAGAAGGCACTGAGGCCAGCAGCTTGTCCACACCTAGCAGAACAGTTGCCACTCTTTATGTTCACATTCTGCCTTAACAAACTGTCAAGTATGGCCAAATAGACAAGTCCTTAGAATTGCTTGGATGCCTCAAAAGGCTTTGAAATATCAGATCAAAACCCTTACCCACCTTTGCTAACTAGCATTCTCCCTCAATAGAGCACAAAAGACTCATGCACTCTGGATGACTTTCTTTATTCTCCTTTCCTCCATGCAATTTAAAAGATTCCCTCTGTCCTCAGTATTGGACTTCACTACTCTGTTGGCTGCTGCTTTGTACTGATAATTTCCAATGAGCTTGACATCATTAGCTATTGGGCTCCTGGTGGCAGGAGAAAAAGCATATTTTAGCTTTTTCTTTAAAGATAATACTCAGCAAGTAGGTGATTTAGTCTTTGAAAAATGATGAAAGAAGCATGGCCTGAGGTGGGAAAAACCAGCAAATAACTCCTGCCCACGACTATTGTCTGGGTAATATTTGACTGCAGACAGAACTGTAGATCTTTTATTAGTATCAGCTTGATGAGTCTATTGAAGTTCCTCCATGAAGTACAAAAAGTCACATGGAAAGAGGAGCACATACTAATTTTGCTCTTTCTTTGTGCCATTATGTGAGGAAGGCTGCAAATAGCAGAAGTGTGTAATTGCTAGTCACACTCCTTTCTGTTGAGCAATTTGTCTTTTTTTTTACACCCAGGGTTGCCATGCCGAAGTTGGGGAAATCTCAGTGCAGGAGTGGACTGAGTTAAACATGGTTTATGAGACTTTTTACCCCTTCTTCCTGAAGTGCAGACACAGCTGTTGCTGCATACACCCAGCTGGCTTGTGGATGGTGGATTTATTTCCTGCAGAGGTCCATAAATGCTCTTGCAACATCTACCAGCAGAGGTCTAATTGCTTTGAGAAACCACTCCCTGGGCTTCTTGAAAGCCAGAATTCCCCCAGCTGTTCCTTTCACACAGCCACTAAAAATGGTAGAGCGGAGGTAACAGAGTGCCTTATTCTGCCCTTCCTCTTTGCCTGCCCATCAACGTTTTCATGAGGGGACACTGTCCCTTGGTCCATGGCAAGGCACCCAGCAGCCATGGAGCTCTTCAGGCTCCTGGGACAGACCCCTGCCACCGTGGTTAGTTTCTCCCAGGAATGAAGAACTCCAGCGTCCTGGAGCAGAGCCACGTTGTGGTACAAAGAGCCTCTCTTAAACAGGGTGCATGGGTCTGCACAGGCAGGCCTTGGCTGCTCAGTTTCAGAGGAAAACATTACTGTAAAAACAAAACAAACAAAAAAAGTGCCGTGTCCTTGGCTGAAGATAACCCAGCAAAGCAAATTCAATCCTTTTAAAATGTAAATATTAATTTAAACTTTCATTTTAACAGCACCCTTGGGTCTGTTGCCCTTTGGCTGGAATACCTCCCCTCTCTCTTCTGCCTCTGGGCAGCACTATTGGGATGGGAGCCCATCCTTTCCACAGCATGGGGAACAAATTGCTCAAGGTAGAAGGAAGCTGTCGTCGTAGGAGTCTTGTCTCTGGGGATCATGACACGTGCAAAGGAAAAGGCATCCGAGTTGGATTATAGGGAAGAATCTGTTGAATGCCAAGCAGGCCATGCAGTCTCACCAGGCACTCCAAGATGTGGCTGAGTCTGGTTGCTAAGCAGCTTTTATCGCATCTTTGAGCTGCCTGTCTGCCCCCAGACTCACAGCAACACTGCAAAAGATGGGGTCTTATCTGACTGCTTGACTCTGTAGTCAAAAAATCACAGGAAAAGAAAAAAGGTAAGAAAAAGAACTAAAGGAAAAAGGTAAGAAAAAGAACAACAAAAAAAAAAAGGTAAGAAGGAGATGGAAAGAAGAAGCTTGGATATAAAGAGCAGGGTGGCAGGCACCTTAAGTCACACTCTTTTTGTGATGTTTGTGGAAAGAGCTGAAACTAGGAGAGGCCTGAGGTAGGCTGACACTCTGCTGGGTGCAGAATGTCTCTTAAAATAGGACAGTGAAGGCCAGTGGCTCTGGGTAGGGATCACTGCAGAAGGATAACACTCTCCCACGGGTTTCCTGAGCATCTCTGTGTCATTGTGGGTCTCCCAAAAACATGACGATTGCTGTTTAATCCAACAGTTAAGAGCAATTTCCAGTGCACCTGTTTTGGTCTAGTGGTCCCTTCTTCCACATTTCCTCTTCTAATGATATATGATTTTAATGGAGTTTGTGGATATGTGTGTCTGGATTAATCTTGTGGTCCTGTGAGTAAAGTTTACTAATTCTTATAAACAATTTTATTTGCCCAACTGAGCTGGACTTCAAGCAACTTGAAATACAGGTGTCTGCACTTATATTATGGTGTAAGGCACAGTTTCCAGTACCTGGGAAACCTGTTTTGCCTGCCCAGAGAGGGACCTTTTTTCATCTCTGCCCAGTAAAGAGAGGAATTTTAAGTCAACCTGGCTTTCCATCCTCAGTTTGTAATTCTGTTGCTAAGTGGCAATGAAAGAAGATTATCGGATCACAGATTAACAGAAACCTCTATTCAGTGCTCTTGTGTAATTATACATTTCAGTTACTTATTTGAGAACTGAGCTTTAGCTTCTGTGCTCCTACCTCAGCCTCACCACTCCAGAGATTTTTATCCCCAGGGGCTGATCAGGATCCTGATAAACTGGCCCTTCCTTTCCATGCTCAGCCTCTGCACCCTGGGGGTTTTCTGCCTACTAGAGTACCCTGAGGGTCTCTGCTCTCAGGGGGTCTCAGAAACTAAAGTCCCACCTAGTCTTTTGGAATGATTTATTTTGGGAGAAAGCAGGAGGAGTATATAAAAGGGTTTAAAGAGTTCAGACACTTCAGAGTTCACCCATTTGTTTCCTCCACTGATAAATTCCCTATTTCTCTCTTTTCCAAGCTAATGTGTTCCACACTCTCAGGCAAAAGTGGTCAAGCAGCATCTGAAAGTGGAGGAAGACAAGCCTGAGTGGCTGAAGTAATTATTCAGTGTTAAGGGTGAATCTCTAGTAGAAATTGCTTGGAGTAGGGCTTGAGGGGAACACAGCAGAAAGGGCATAGAAAAATCAGGAAACAGCATAACTGGCTAGTGTTGGGAATGCAGACAGAAATGGAAGGAGAAGTCTGGGAAGGAGATGCAGTTTGACAGCTGGGAGGAGAAGATGGTAGTACACAGCACATACATTCAGAGAAGCCTGAGGAGCAAAGGCCTCCTTATGTAGGAAAACAGCTTTGATTATTTTAAGTAGAAATGCTGCACCAGGGAGAACCATGCAAGGAAGAGGAGACAGAAAGAAGGGCAGAGCTGTGTGAGGACCCATGTCTGTGACTGAGAGGGAGGAAGGAACATGAGCCAAGCATTTAACAGGAGCAGGGAAGGGGGGTGGTTGGAGGAGTCACCTGGCTAAAATGTCAGTAAAAGGAATGAACAGGGGAATATCCCATAGAGGGATGGGGAGAAACAAGAGCTGCAAAAACAACAGAAGGGAAGGCTGTGTGGGGGGAGAGAGGATACACTTTCAGGAGGTGATGGACATAGACTGTCATGCAAATAAAATACAGAAACCTAAAGCAGCAATGTATAGAAAAGCAAACCTTTTGGGAGTTCAATAGGCCTGCTTTACAGGGGACAGGTATTTTCAATGTTTTATGCTTAAATCTCCAAGGGAAGTGGTAACTCAAGAAGAAACGAGGCTGAAATAATATTTTCTGAGTCAGTCTCTGTGTTTTAAACTGTAGCTGACATTAAACATGTGCTGCTGGAGATTTTGTGTTGCTGGACATCCTTTTTACAGAGCTCCTTGCAAAGGAGACACTGGGGTTTTTGGTTTCAAATTTTAGAAGGAATGTGAATACACACTGTCCATTTATTCTGAAGAGCTGGTGCACTTATGCTGTCACCCCACTCTGCTGTAGCTTTGCCCGTAGTTTCTCTTTGGAGGCAACTGTGCTGTTTCCACACAGGACACTGTTCTTGCTAATATCAGTTTTATCTTGGTGGCCACAGCAGAGTAGCTACTGTCTGCAGTAGAGGGTCCAAAAATGGAACTGCTCTTGTTGGGATGAACCAGCTCTTCAAGCACCAGGTAAACATTCACTTTGTAGTTCACCAGAACAGATTTTTACACCAGAACAGATTTTTCCCATGTATATGATGGGTCTCCTTCATGTTCAAAGAGGAAACTGGGGAAATTCTAGGAGGTGTTTGCTGCCCTTGAGGTTTGGGCACTGCACCCCAGATGAGGACAGGTTGTTTCTCCCTTTCTTTCCTTACTGTCTGAATCGATTAGGATGTGAGACAGAGTTTTTTTGAATTTCAGTCTGAAGAGGTAGCATTAACTTCCTCATGGCAGAGCCCAGGGACAATTCCAGAAGTAAGGGCCTGGGAGAGCTTGCCATGTGGAGATGGTGGAAACCAAAGAAGTGAGCAGGCGGATGAACCAGCTTGTACTTCTGAGCAGTGATATACAGCTTTTCATGGCTGACCACATGAGCATGCTGCTTTTGGTAAAAAAAAATGGTTTTGCCTGAGATCAGGTAGGGCTCCTTCTTCTGCAGTCATTCTGGAAGGAAGAAAAACACTCTTCAAAAATAGAGAGCATTCTCTTTCCACTCCTACAGACATCCTGCTGTTTTTGTGGTTAGTCATCTGCAGTCTAAACTGCAACTTTGACCAGAGGTTATCAAAACCTAAATTGCTTGTACCCATGAAAACTAATTATCAGAACTGTGGCAGCCTTGTAATTTGCCAGAGTATTCAGTTATGACAAGGTGACTAATTTATCCCTCATCTTGTAATTACATATGTTCCCCTATACGAGTGATGTCGTCTACAGAAACTCCCAGCAGAACGACACTTGCCTCTTATCCCAGCCTGAGCTCTTCTTACAAGGAAAAGAAATTTCTGGACTTTCTGATGGTTTTCCTGCCTAGATGTTGAGGACACTACCAAGGGAACCCTGATAAAGCAAGCACAATAATGCCTTCACGGCAAATGGAGTCTAGTTTTACCCTAGGTCAAATTTAGTCTCTTTTTACAAATCTTCCGGAATAGTGAGATGGAAAAAGAAAGAAGTACCAATAAAAGTAAAAACTTGCTTTCTGTGGAAAACCTATAAAGTATGGACAGAGAAAAGGGGTGGAAAATGTACTGTTTGCATAGCACAAAAGTCTTCTCTTTCTGAGGCAACTGTTTTGTGCAGTATTTTTTTCTCAATCTCTTAATTTTTTCTGTTAAAAATAATCAACATCCATAATAGGTCCCTTTCTAGAGATGTCATTGATAGGTTGTTCATTTTGACTTAGTGTGACAGCTGTACAAAAACCACCACATGGTGAACTGCGATGCTGGGATGCCTTTTTGTCTCCTCCTGTAGCTTGACTCATCACCTGTAAAAGCTCAGGGTAGATGTGTCCCTGGTTAAAACTGTGCAAAGTTGAGAAGAAGAAGAGTGATGGAAATGGGGATGGAGACTTTGCTGTGGCATTATTTCATTATTAGAGTGCTGATCCCTCGGGGTACTGTTTGTTAGCTGCAGTTCTATTAATCAGGTCGAGTATTGTTTCTCTTTTCATTACAGAACGCATCAAAACTTCTGAAAGAAAATGCTGTGACTCCTGAGGGATTCATCTTTTGAGAGCAAAGAACATCTAATTTAAGATATCAATGACAAAGCTGGAAAAATCATTGTTATTTGGAAGGGATTTGTAACCTACACGAAAGGAAGCACTAAAAAAGAGAGGCTGTATAGCAGTCCAGGACCTTGTCCTTTGTTCCCGTGGGCTTTACTGAGCCCAACCGGCTACATTTTAATGCCGCTTATGATGTGCTTGTAACGAAAAAAAAAACCTTTCAGGCGCGACGAGGCTGGAGCTGTCTCAGCGACATGGCATGTGGTGTGAGCGCTGTTCTGCAGCCTCTGCCCTGCTCGTCCCTTGCGGAGCAGTCCGTGTCACCTCTCTCCGCGTGTCGCCGTGTCACCCTGCCGCATCCCCGGCAGGCGGGGGACACGCGGTCACGGGCTGCCATCTGGTGGCCTCAGGCACAGCTCACCTCCTCACATTCCCGGGAGTTTTCCTCCAGTTCCAGGGAAAACGCTGCTTGTTGTTGGTTTGGTTTTGGTTCCGAGGCAGTGGGGCAGGAGCTTTCCTGCACACAAGGAGGGCTGATGGAATCCTGGGGTGCATTGGGAAGAGTGTGGCCAGCAGGCTGAGGGAGGTGATATTGTCCCTCTACTCTGCCTTGGTGAGGTCACATCTGGAGTGCTGTGTCTAGTTCTGGGCTCCTCAGTACAAGAGAGACAAGGAGCTACTGGAGAGGGTCCAGTAGGGGCCACAACAATGATTTGGGGTCTGGAGCATCTCTCTCATCAGGAGAGACTGCAGGAGCTGGGTGTGTTCATTCTAGAGAGGACTGAGAGGGAATTTCATTAATGCATATAAATATCTCAAAGGTGGGTGCCAAGAGGATGGTGCCAGACTCTTTTCAGTGTTGCCCAGAGACAGGATGAGGAGCAATGGTTGTAAACTAACACTCAAGATATTTCACCTGAACATAAGGAGGAGCCTCTTTCCATTGAGGGTGGCAGAGCCCTGGAACAGGTGCCCAAGGAGATCATGGAGTCTCCCTCTTTGGAGACATTCAAAACCCACCTGGACACATTCCTGTATAACCTATCTTGGCAGGGGGGTTGGACTAGAAGATTTCCAGAGATTCCTTACAACCCTAACAATTCTGTAATTCTGTGAAGGAAAGATTTAATGGTTCTGCTTTGTGAAATGTGTTCTGCCTTTGGTGCCTCCTGGGAAGGAGGTGGTCGTCTGTTGGTAGTAAAGATAACAAACCAATTCTCTTGTTTTCTTTTCACTGACACCAGGAAAAATGTCAGCCATTCATCTGTTGCTGTGATTCAGAAGCTTATCTGTGGTGGCAGACAGAGCCAGACATGAAAAAATCTCCCCCAAAAAACACTCTGTTACCAAAGTAAACAAAAATTTTGCTGAAGGCAGATTTCCCTTCCTTTTGAAAGCCTGGATTTCTTTTCTAATGCTCTGCAGACAAACTTAATGCACTTAGA
The DNA here is from genome assembly GCF_008360975.1 of Lichenostomus cassidix. NCBI lineage: Eukaryota > Metazoa > Chordata > Aves > Passeriformes > Meliphagidae > Lichenostomus > Lichenostomus cassidix. Next base: position 108,154,390 of record NC_139482.1, on the reverse strand, counting down.
TAGATATTGTCAAACTCCAACTCTTCTAAACAAAAAACCACCCAGTCTGCTGGATGAGTAGGCGGCACTGTGGAGTATTTCAATTCCTGTTGATCCTTTAATCTGGCTGTAGAGCACAACAGGAAAAGGTAAATGTGGGAGAGAAACAAAGAGGGGTTATCTGAGGGGCAGGGCCTTCCAAAGGAGGATCTCTCTGAAATGAACCCTAGTGGTACTAACTGCTGATTTTTTTTGTGGTACAAATTCCTTCTAGTGCAGCAAACATTCCTCACAGCGTATTTCTCCCTAACGCACAGCAGATAATTTTGTAAACTCAGGCTGAGCAGTATGTTCAGTACATTCTCTTCCAGAAACAATTTAAAAAATAACAGCTTCTCTCCTTCTTCCACACCATCACATATTATGTCACATTGTCCACTTCTCAAACTTCAGCTGATGCAGTAAGAGAGCTGTAGGAGTAAAATTGTCCTTACAGCTGAATCTTATTGCTTCTAAGCTTTCTACCTCAAATTATTTTATTGGTCCTCAAACACATCACATCAAGAATGTTTTTGTTTCATTCATGAGCTTCAAATGTATTCTTTTATCATAGATGAGACTACTCCTTCTCAATGAAACATGTGAATAAGATATCTGAGAAATAAGTAAAGACACTTTGGGACAGCATAATGTTCTGCCCTTCCCTTTGGATTTTGCATTGTGGATGTAATGTCCTGGCTCTGTCTCCTCCTTGCCCACCACCAGCCTACTTGCTGACAGGACTGTATGAGCAGCAGAAAAGGTCACAACACTTTGCAAGTGCTGTTTAGCAACAGCTAAGGCATCCTGTGTTAGCAACACTGTTCTGGCCATAAATGAAAACCAGCAACACATGAGCTCTATGAAGGACACAGTTCTACCCCAGCCAAAACCAGTACAGTGGGATGCCAGACTGCAATACAAGTTATTGGTGTGATTTGTAGAAAGGGAATCACAATAAAGGGGTGACATCTTTGGTAAATGATACACTGAAATAGCTCTTATAATTGTGTTAGTGGGTGTCTTGAAAGCTTGTGATTTTTTATCAGAATGTTTGTTTAAATATCTCCATCAAAAGACTTCCTTAATCCTCAAACAGCTAACTATACTTCTATGCTGACCTGGATTAATTTACAAGTCAAATTTCACTGTGGTTGTTTTCTCAGCTCCTGTTACTGTGTTACTGTCAACAGGTCCAAGGTATCTTCTTTTAATTTGACACTGGTTTGCATGGATTTTCTTGAATTTGAAAGAAGAACACAATGGAAAAGGGTGAGGATTTAAAGACAGCTACGTTTTTTTCTTCTTTTAACCCTATTAAAAAAAAAAAAAGTTATCCTGCGTGCCTCACGAGTATTTTGAACTAATCTTTTGGAGTAACACAAGCAGAGCAAGCCAGGAAATTTATCAGTTTATAAAGATTGTTGACTCTATTCAAGTTGTAAGGGGAATTTTCATGTGAGAGTTCAGTTCCATTCTATCTTCCCTTTCTTTGATAAGAGCATCCTAACTGACATCAAGGGTGCTGTGCGGTCACTCTGTTTGGACTGGCTTCACATGGTATCAAATATTTAAATACCCATTAATTCAAAGAAACGAGGTGTGAGAATGACTCTGTGCTCCTTGTTCAGGACACGTCCTTGAGATCTGTTCCTGCTTGTTTACCTGCTGTAGTCTGGACTTCATCTACCCCAGGTGACAACCATTTATCCAAAATGCAGTAAGCTCAACTACTAACCAATTCCACTAGCACCACCTGGAAAACAGTATTTGAAGCTTTTTTTTTTTTTACCCATCTAGTCTATTTTAGTTTACTAAGTCTATTTTGCTTGCTTGCTTCAAGAGATGGCTGAAAAACCTCACACAGAGCTCTGACTGATATGGTTTGGTTTGTTTGTGTTAAGGAAAAAATATTCTATTCCATTAAGGCAGAGTATAGAGAGTTCCATGTTACCAGCACTATGAAAAAATCAAATATTTGTATGGATCTGTATTTCATCTTTCCCACAAAACCAAGGTAGGATGGATGACAAGGAAACTTTTCTTTAACAGATCTATTATTTTGACAGTACTTCTCCTGAGGTTCTGATTCAAAAAGGGTATGAGTGGCTTTCTGTCTTTTCTGCTGTTGCAAAAATCAAGTTTGCTGATTACAGAAGTGTAACACAGCATGATAAATAACAAAGCAGTGCACACAGGGCAGATCTGCCTGTCAGTTCTAGCTGTGTCACTGACAGGTGTGTGATAGATCAGGTGAGATGCATCACCTGGGAGATGCGATGTGGCTCCATCCAAAAGCTGATGCTGTAAGTACATAATTCCTTCTAGTTGGAAGCTCTGCTTTTAGTTTTATTTTCAAGAGAGGATGAAAGTAGTAATTGTTAATGCTCAGATAATATTAATATTAATAATAATAATGAAGTAAATCTGATTTAGAGAGGCAGTGCTGGGAGCTTTTTATCAGGGGAAGAAATCTAGGGAAGCACAGAAGGCACCAGGCTTGTCCAGAGTGGGTGGCAAGAGAAGGTGACGAAGGCACAGAGCTAGGATGGAGGTTGCCCTGGGCTATCACAGCTCTGCCCCTGGTACCCAGCCCGGGGTTTGTCCCCACCTGCTGCACAGTGCCACGTCACTGCAACTCAGCCAGTCCCAGCAGCTCAGTGTCTGCCACCATCCCATGTCTCACAGCTGCTTTGGGAGGCTGGATTCAAGGCCTGGGGGAGACCTCTCAGTTGGTACCAGCACTGTCTACTCAAACTCCTGCTCTCCCCCAGAGTTTAAACTTTAGCCATGCTCCAAAGATCTTGGATAATCATTAGCCAGGGAATCAATGCTGTTTGTTGCGTAATCATTGTGAGGTGATATCTCTGAGTTCTATTTGCTCTAGTAAATAACAGATAACAGATCTAAGAGAACTAGTCTGATGAAACACAGGTCAGAAACCAGCTTGGAGCTGAGGTGGTAAGGCTATAAACCCTCCTGCTTCCCCAGCACCCAGTAGAACAAACTTTGCCATGTGGTTTTCCCTCAGAATGTCTACAGCAGCTTCTGGATGCACTCCTACCATGTGGCTGAAGACACTTTCTGTTAGATATTTCAAGGAAATGCGTTTCAGGGCAATTTTAAAACCAGTGCTACCACTTTGCACACATCAGTATCTAATAGAAAATAATGAAATAAGTAGAGAGAGCACCTGCACAGTGTGAATCCCTCTCTCCCTGGGCTTTCCTAACTAACACAAAGTAATGTTGGAAGTTTCACAATTTGGCATGGAAAAAAATTTGTTTAGAATTACATAAAAATGCAATTTTCAGCTGTGGCCTGCACTGTCATGCCCCCTTTCATTATAACCTCAGTGGCTCTGTGAAAGGGCAGCTGTAAAAATGAGGATAATAGGGATCAGACAACCAGCTCTGCTTTGCCTCAAAATTGAAGGTTTTCCTGTTTCCATGTTTTTTTCAGGCTATGGAAAAAAAGACATGGTACAGCGAGGAAGATGGCATGGGCCACTGATACCAAGTAGTGGTACAACGTATTTAGTCCATATCCTCTTGGACTGCAAAACCCAAGACCCTCCAGTACTCAGTACTGCCCAGGGCACTGTCCTTCATGGCAGGGAGGCAGCTGTGGCACAGTGATGCCCTGTGCAGCAGCACCTGAAGGCAAAAACCCCTTTTTGAGAGCTGCGTTCGGCATCTGTTCTGCACAGGAGGTATTGCCTTCTATCCCTCTCTTGGAGAGAGGGTCCTGAGTTTGATTTTTGGCTTGCAGGATGATGTGTTGAGGAGACCTGACTACCTGCAGTGCTGGCTCCTGGGGTGAGGCCACAAGGAGAAATTGGGAGTTGGTGACTGCAACTGCTTTGCATGGCTCAAAAGTCACATTGGCTACCTTTGTGCAGCTGTTTCCTGGCAGTGACTCTCACTAGTCACACCAGAGGGCTGGGCCACTGGGCATGGCTTATTGGGCAATCAGGGCCCTGCCCCACACTGGTTTATTCAGTGATTGCTCTCTCTGCAGGGAAAGCAGAACACCATTTCTCCTTATCCAGTCTTCTTAATCCATCATTTTGCTTCAGGTAAGTGCTGTCCTGTTACGACTTGACATTCAGCCTGTCCTGGATCACGCCAAAAGTTCTTGTCAATTAGTATCCCACCAGCAGCAGCCACCCAAAGGTTTTCATACCAGAGCTCTCAGCTTTTCCCATGTCTGGAAGCCATTTCTGTGTGTTCAGTAAACCTCAATTCCTTTCTTTTCCATGCACTAGAAAAGCTGCCTTGAAGCTATGGAAGCTCTATGTGTTTGAAAGCCTGTACTAGCAGCAGGCAAAGGCCAACCTTCCTGCCCCTAAGCTAAGAAGAACAGATGGCTGTCAATGCACTCTAAGCTCACGGGAAGCTCAAAGGCCACCAGGAAGGAGAGGGAGCCAGCAGAGGAGCCAGCCAGCACCACTAACTCCACTATTGCAGAGCACACTGAAGGACTGATGCATTTTTGGGATGCCTCAAGGCCATAAACACTTACCATCACTCTCCTAGGGATAGCAGCTGATTTACTTAACTTTTTAAAAACTGATTTATGGCTGATAAGCCTGACAATCTTTAAGCCTTTGATGGTGAGCTGTGGTTAAATTCCCAGGCAAGAATGGTGCCTGGAAGAGATTGTCCTGTCTTGCGAAGTCTACCATGGCTCCAAGTGCACACTGAGAGATGACACAGAAATACTTGTGGGTATGCAGGACATAGGCTGCATCCTTGTTGTGGCAGGCTGGTTCATACTCACGGAGTCCAACATACTCAGCAAGGATTCACAGGTGACATAAATCATAGAAGAGCAGCATGGATATAATCCCTGTCATGCTGGCATTTCAGCATAACTGCACTCTATTATTCTTAGATAAGAAAATTACAGACTTTGCTTTTCCTTTTGAAGTCAGAACAAGGCATCTCTCACAAAGATAAGTGTCTGGGGCTAGTCCCCCTCTCAGGGTTATCGAGTACTCAGATGCTAACCAGGAACTTCCATTAATTTGGGTCTGTACATTCCTCCCACCAGTCACTATCATTTACAAAACACAGCTCCATTAGAAGTGACTTAATCTGATGGATGTTCTGCCAGCAGTAACACATGCTGATATACTGACAGCAGCTGAAGCCTTGGTGCAAGACTAAGTCAAATAATGGAGACTCACTTTTAATGAATCTATTCAAATAGACTCTTGACAGCACAAGCAGATCTGTGAAAGAAGTTTATATACAAACAATACACAGGGAATTCAGGATTTCTGTGACACAGTCCTGACTCTTACATCTTTTGAATGTTAACAAGTGCATGTTTTAACATGTTATAAAACTGAGACTATTTTATGCCACGTTGTCTGGAAGTATAAACTGATTAGAAGGGTTTGACTCCAAGCCCAGTAAATGTATGGAGGGGATGCTGTTGCACCAAGTTACTGCACTGAACCACACTTACTGCACTTAACCACAAGGCAGAATTCACACTTTTGTCAGAATCTTTAAGTTATGACAGGACACCAGCTTTTTTAACATCTGCATCTTTCAGATATTTCTTGAGGCTGTTTGGGGCATCCCAGTCCTCATCTATCTTTAAACTCTTTATTTGCAGTAGGAAAGTCAAGTATTTTCACTGGGGTAGCTGTTTGAATGAAGAATTTAAAAATTCAGTAAAGTTCTTTATTTTAAGATTGCATAAACCCACAAATATTAGAAAGTCAGAAAAGTGGTGACCACTTAGTATTGCAGGTTTGCTTAGAAGTAAATACACGTATTTAAAAAATGTAGTGTAAAGGATAAATAACCAATAGGTCCAAGCAAGAGGGTAGCCTGATATGTTTGGAAATACTACTCCACTTAATGTAATGGCCCATCTGTCATGGCTGAGCACAGCCATGGTTCCTAGTTTATATATTTATGTTTTTGAAGCAACTTTGGCATAATTATTAGTAAAATTAAACACACTGAAAGCATTTCTAGTCAAAGGTAGAACATATCAGTGGAAAACATTGTGCTGCAGCTACAGGAATACTCCAGGAGATGGAGACAACCTGAAAGCTCTGCAGGTCCACAGGCTTTGCAGCACCTTATGACCAACTTGCTCATTTTACAGGTATGAGATAAACATGGTACCAACACCTCATCTAAAATACTTCTACTCTGAGAAAACATGAGGAGTGTATGACAGCTTTTCCTGTATAAAATTAACTTCAGAATGTTCCAACTGGCATACAAATATTTACATGTACATACATACACACTGCCGAACAGTGCAGTTCTGTCTCCTGCTTTCACCACATAAACTTCAAGGAAAACAAAGCAAACTCAAGCACTGCAGAGTTAAAGGGTGCTTCCTCTTGTCACAGCCAAGGAAAGCTGCCATTCCACAGCACTATATCAGCCACTCGAGCGCTGGTGCTGACACTACAGAACCTCACACACACCAGGCTGCATTTCTGCGTCTGTGAGTTCACAGACACAATTGCAAATACTTAACTGCACCTTTAAATCCAATCCTACAGATGTCTAAGAGTCAAACTCTGCTGGTAAAGCCACTGACTGAATCTTTGGCTCTAAACCTAAGGTAAGCCTTGTCTGTTTCTCATAAGTAAAGTGGAAAATGTACATGATGCAAATGCTTACTTGCCCATGTCAGTGTAGATCCATACCAAGTAATGGAATTTTTACACTGAGGTAGTGAAAAAATTGCAGTTCTTAGCTTTTTTGCTACTTGCTGTCTTTACCACTGTGGTAATGTGCAAATATGGATTGCTTAAGTTACAAATTCTGATAACCAGAAGTTGTGACATCCCTTCAGGAGATCAACAAACCACTGCCCTGAAGAGGTACTAGCTTTGGTGGCCTGGCTTCTCAGGAATACTTTTTAGCAAGGCTCAGGAGGAGCTACCATGGCCCACAACACAATGGCAAACACACAATAAGAAACTGATTCCCCTCACAGGAGGACTTCAGATACACTCAACTGCAGTTCAAAAACCTAACATGTGCTTTGCAGGCTACTATCCATAGATTTGAGACTTTTTTCCTGTTTTCCCATAATTATGCAGCTCTGCTTATGTGGCATTGTTACACTATCTGAATAATAAAGGCAATAACAAAAATAGCAAACCAGGAACAAAAAAATGTATTTTCCACATCTTTCCACTTCAAAAGCATCCCTGCCAATGTAACATAATAACACCAGATTTCCTTACTTGCTTCCTGGCCATATAATCCATATTTATACAAACTAGTGCAAATGAGTACATCATTCTGGAGGCTCCAACAAATTTGGATCTCATGGAAAAGCCCGAGGCAGGATGCAATGCAGAAAAAAGGGTGCTGGACACTGCCACCCCTGCAAGGAGCCAGGCTATGAGCGAGTGTACTGCACCGTGCTGTATTTGGTGACCCTGGAAGACTTGCTCAGTGTAGCACTGGCAGGAGGTGGCCCTTCTAAGCTGGAGCCCATCAGTGCATGCTCTTGCCTTCCTAAGCTGGCACCTGTTGCCTGTTCAGCTCTGCCCTGCAGCCCTGAGGCTGTCACTACCCTTTCATTCAGCACTGTGCTGTGTCCCTCTGTCGAGGTGGGGAAGCTGAGGGAGCCCTGCTCTGCAGCAGGCACCAGCACCCTCTCTCGCTCCCTCACCACCACGTACTGTGAGTCAGGAAGATCCTGAACTGTCAGGGTTCCTGGCCCTGCACCTGCCGACTTCACCATCCTCTCCGTAACCACCACGTTAGTTCCGTGTGGCAAATCAGGGATTTTCACCATACCCTGAATGCTCGATGCAGGTGCCAGCACTCTCTCTGTCACCACTACATTCTCCTTAAACTGGGGGTCTAAAAAGACGGCAGCTGAGCGGGCAGGAGCCCCCACAGAATAGGATGTTTCAGTCGTGGTGACATTGGTCTCCGCATGGCCTGTGGGAAGGTGCCGGGCATTGTGCTGCCCAGAATGGGATGAGGAAAAGGTTGTTTCTGTGACCACCTCCTGGGACAGGGTGCTTTCTCCTGTGCCACTGCCTGCGTGCACTGGTGGGATGGACTGGAAATGACTGCCTGAGGCAAAGGCTTGTTCAGAGCTGGAAGCATTTCGCTGATCTAAGAACTGTGACTTTGCTTCACTAAAACCAAAACCTGATTCATTCTTGGAGCCACTGTCTTTCATGTTGATCTGTCTGCCTATACATATTTCTGCTAGAGTCTTAAATTTGTCTCCTAAATCATCAAGAAAATGGTCATCAAGATCCCCCTCAATAAAGCTGCAGCAGCCAACAGAGCCATGAGGGGAGCCTGATTCTCCCTGGGAATAAACCAGGAGACAGTCTTTTGCAGCTTGCTCTTCATCTTCATCCGCAAAAGAGACAGCTTTCTGCAGACAGAAAACAAAAGGAAGCAAGAGTTCATTAATGCCAGCTCTAGACGTAATAATTTTGAAAAATCAGAAATGCTTGCTTGAAAAGGTTGAAGTAAAAAAAACTAACTGAACCCACAGAAACTGTCAACTAAGTGACGACTGTACCTAACATAGTTTTTTGCTTTTCTGAAATTAGTCTGAATTTGACAATACACTTGCTATGAAGAAAAATCTAAGATTAAATTTAAAACCTTGTATACCATCACCACCTTCCAGTAAATGTGCCATTTGTAATACTGCTCCATATTCACCAAGAAATTGTTTTAGTTTTAGCTCAGTGAATGAACGTCACCTCTAACTAGGTTTTTGTGGGACAATGCCAAGACCATTTCTGAGAGTATCCTAACATTTAAACAAACATTTAATGAGTACATGCTGACTGTTATCACCTACCATGTCCCTTTGCACTAGCACAGCCTACAGGATCACACCCAAGATGCCCAACAGGAAAACAATCAAAAAGTTAAGTGGATTGGCTAAAGTATGGATGCATAGTCCATCATGTAAATTCTTAGGCTCTGTGAAGGCCACCTGGCAACAAGGAGGGCTCATGAGTTCTGGCCACAGTGCTTACAGTGCCAGCTCAAGCTGAAAGCAGTGTCTGCCACGGAGCTGCTGCCGTGCTGGCACAAATATCTGTGTATGTGCTTGCATCAGCTCCGGGTCCAAAAGTGAAGACAGCCAAATCCTCTGGCCTTGCTGAACCAGCTTTATATAATATGGCTCCTGGCTTGTGCTCAGAACCACCTTTCTGCCACATTTGATGTTCTGGACTGCAAACTAGCTCAAGCATCTATGTAATGTGGTGTATACCCAGACCCAAATTGACTCTGCATGTTTATCTCCATTTGATCCTGGAAGTAGGCACATGACTCAAGACTCTGCCACAAAAATCACTATCTGAAACTATTTGGTTTGGTTACTTGTCTGTTTCCCCACCCCTATAATCACAAATTTTAGCATCCCAGAAGCTGTATGGACTACTAAATATCATCTCCCTCCTGCAGGATTTCATCAGGCAGCTATGCTTAAAGTATGTCACAAAGAATGGAAAAAAAAGTAGATTGCTACTGTTGCATCTGTTCACCCAGGAGACCAGTATGTAGAGCACTCTGGGACATACAAGTACCTAAAAGCTCAAATTCTTCCCTGGCCTGGGGTGGTGATTCAAATCTGCTCAGCTACTCCCCTGCAAAACCACATCAGCTGCCAGCTGTAGGGTGTGAAGACATTTTGTTTGTACAGGTGCTGGTGCATGGAGTCAAAGTTTCACTACAAGGAGCTCACCAGCCAAAGGACTAATGATGTGCATAACACAAAGAGGAACAGCTACAACAAGCAGGAACAACCTACTACTGGCCAACGGTTAGGTCAGTAAAAAAAAAGATGGGATTGCAACATATGCCTCACACGCTTTTGATGAATGGCCCTTTACCCAGGCTGCTGGGCAAACAGACAAGTCAGCACCACTTATTTCATCAGCTACTTTGAAAATACAGCCCCACCCACTGGTGTATGACATCTTCGGCTTATCTTTCAAAAACCTGCTCCATGATAAAGTTTGTAGCTGTGACTCATGATGAATCACAGGTGCCTCCCTAGAGACCAGTTTAATGTGCTTAAATCCCTGAGATTTAGATCACACAGTCTTAGGGCGTTTTTTCTGGGCAAGAAGCTCCTTGGCCATTGTGGAATATTCTGTATCCCTTCCCCAAGTCCCTTCCTTGAGAGAAAGGTCTATTTGTGTGACACCTTGTAAGCTCTCAGTGCTACAAGACTGAACATTGTCACACTTCAAGTTCCGCATGTATGGCTAATCCAAAAATCCTAAATGCCCCCAACTCCACATGAACAGTATCAGGACTGTTTATACATACACATATCTACTCATCTCCGTCATAACATGAACGATATTTCACAATGCTAAGTGTAAACATCAAAATACTGTTATTTTTGGGTCATATGCTTACATCATTGAAGTAGCCTCGTAAGAATTCTTCATTCATGGCTCCTGCTGCTCCCACAGTAACTCCTCCTCCAGACATGACTGTCTTGCCATCAATACTTGCCATGCCTTCAGCTGCTCCAGCTGCCATGCCTCCATACTCGGCACCAGAAAGAAGACGCCTTTGCTCTTCCCATCTTTCCCTAGTGATAGTGTTGTGATGCTCTCCTACGTGAGAGACAGAGCTGCCTGCTCCTATTACAGCTTCTTCTCCACTCATTCCTCCTGCTGCTGCTCCTGTTGCCGCTGCTGTTGTTGCTCCTTTCAAGCTCCCAATTGCAGTGGGTGGAATGAAGCTTAGCACTGGCTACATAAAGACAAATTAAGATGTGACATGAAAGCTTTGCTGTCTTGCATGTGGAACTCACCAAGCAAGCAGTGGGGCTGGGTGGGAACGGGGAGGGTGCTGTCTTATGACTTGTTTGAATTTGCACTTATACGTGTTGCTGCAAAGAGTAGAAGGCCTCCTAAAACAGGGTGCAGCTTCCACAAATGTACTGCCAAGTAGGTTCATGGAAATGTTTCTATAGATCATTGTTTTCTTGAAACTCAAAGGATTGAAAATGAAAAAAAAGAACAAAAAGAAAATCCAACCAAACAAAAAACACTCCCAAACAAACAAACAAACAAAAAAAACCCAACAAAAAAACCCCAACAAAAACCAAAACAAACAAAAAAAAAGCCACCAAAAAAAAGGCTTGCAAAACTCCAGGGAGCTCAGCTGTTCCAAGAAAAGCTCTGCCCAGTTTTCCTCAGACATAAAGTGGGGAAGTTTGCACAGCCTGCCACCACTGTGGTGGTGCCTGGCCTTTTCTTTTTTTCCCTAGCTGTTTAGCTTCCCTGTTAATTATCTTTTAAAAAGAATTTGGTGTGAGCATTTGCCCTAAATCCAAGTATTTTACCTTCTGTTTCTGTTATTGCGCAATAGCATGTCAGTGTCATGCCCTTTGTTTGAAAAACTTGTTTTGTAGCATAACTACAAAGGGCAAACTTCACTTGGCATTTACTGTTCCCTCTGCAGATTTGCACCTTTTTCTGCCTTTTTGTTTATTAATAAGGAATTTCCTCCGTTTAAAAAACAAAATACACAGGGAAGTAATTTAAAACAGTCTGAAACTTTAAATCAATGAAGGGAAGCTCAGCATTATAACCCATTATTTTGCTGTTTTATCATGCTCCCAGAGGGGTGCAGAGCATTCCAGGCTTGCAAATGCAAATGTTTCACTCTCTATTGGTTCAGTGCTTTTTCCACAGTCCCATCTTCTGCTCAGATATGATCAACATTTGCATGATTGCTTTCCCTGTACTTTGGGATTTAAGTGCTATAGTGGCTTTTCCTACAGCTGTTGGTGGAAGTCATCTCCCACACATCCTTTGGTGACCCTCACAGGGTTGATTTTAATTAATGTTCATGTGTTGTTAGAATCTGTTGTAGAGCTTTGAAATATCCACCTGTAGTGTGGAAGAGGCACCAAGTGCCAAACTGAACACTGGGACACAAATCAAAGAGAAGGACTATTAGGGATACATGCCTTCTCCTCAGGAGCTGCTCCTTCACTGTTCCACTTATGCAACGTTGCTTCACTGTGGTCTGGTATTTCAGCAAATGTCTTTGCTCCACCAAATCCCTTTGCTCCCAAGCCACCAGGACACAGCAGCAGTAACAGTGGAACAACTAGAGGGAAACAGAAGGTTGCCATTAACTGTGTGATTATTAGGGCCTAAGCCATACTAACAGCCACTGTAACTCTGGCCAGCTCCCGTACCCAAATATATTTTCAATGAGCTACTGATCAGTGTGAGGGCTGACAAGGACTGAAGACAGATTCCCAAATATTCAAGGCATTTCCTAGAAGCATATGCCAGTCCAGTTTCCTAGAGAGCAAACCGACAATCAACATGCCAGGGCCTAAATTCTGTAGATAACTACATATGTATGTAGCTATATTTCTATCAAAGATCTCATATACCAAATCCAAGCCCTGGCTGTCACTGTACAACCTCAGCATTTCTAACTCCTCCTGTTCTTTTACTACTAGATAACAACATGGCGTCATGTAAATTCCACCTCACCACTCCTTTGACATGCCTAGAGCGTTGCCTGGGGAACTCAAAATGATCCAGTTTCAGAAGCAAAGAATATTATTCCTGTGGCATGAACTTTGCTTTGTCACAGTTAGATTGCTGCCAGCACAAGCAATAAACTACTACAAGTTTAAATGCAGCACTGCTATAACTTGGCCATACCATAGCTACAAATAATCTTCTCTTATTTCTCTTCTGTTTTATCTCACCAAAGAACAATGTCACATTCTGCTCTGAGCAAGACAGTGAATCTGCAGTGACAGAGAAGAGAGTGGAGAATGTGCTGAGGTTTGAGTAGGAAGATTAGGGTTCACCTGGGGACATGTGGGAATGCCAAAAGCATTCCTCACCGCTTCCCCACCTGTTATTTACAGCACCATAAACAAATATTAAAAGTTGTTCATATTAATTTTAAAATGTATGGCTTGAAATCCTTTGAGGGTGAAATGCTGATATTACCAAAATGAGTTGGGGATCTGCCATGACTTCACACAAGACTAAGAGCTTGTGCAGAATGTATCAAGATGGTAACAGCTGGGAGCTGGACTGTTTCTTTCCTGAGGCTTTGCAGACCACATTTACAGTGCCCCAGAGATAATATGAAACGATTACTTACGCAGTAAAAGTAAAAATGCCAAGATGATTAGTGCAACTGCTGCTGGTCCCAGACCCACCGACTTTGCTCCCACAAACTTCTCCTGGCACACGCTGTCATCTGCACACTCACAAACAGTCAACTGCAGAGACTGTGGCAGAGCACAGCTGACCCCCTGGAAATCCTTTATTAGCATGGGAACCGCAGTTCTGCCTGGCTTCAGGTTTTGTGGTACCAGCTGTATGCTGGTGTCTGAAGAAGTGGGGGGAGGTTAAAGTAAAAAAAAAAAAAAAAAAAAAAAGACAAGTAGTGAGCAGGGAGAAAATTGACTCTTGTAAACTAAGTAAAATACAACTGTTACAGTCTCCCAACAAACCCCTACCATTTAAGTCCAGCCAATGCAATGGAATTAAGTTTAATTAACTGCTGCGAAAGTATATGTGCTTTTATTTTTATCAAATAATTCGTGCTGGTAAGTAAGCAGCCATGCTCACTTGCAGCCTCAGATAATTGTGTAATTTCACACCGCCAGAGACTAGCATGGAAGACAGCCCAATCACCTGTATAGCATCAACCACTTCATCTGGATAAATAAAGGCTGAACTCACAAAAAACAAGCTTCAGTCTTTAGGAGATTAATCTGTTGTAAGCCACAGACAGAGATCATGAGCCAACAGAACACCTGCTCCTGTCGCTGTGTTGTGTCAAGGACTAGCTAGGCAGAAGATCACAGAATGGGTCAGGTTGGGAGGGACCACAATGGTTCATCTGGTCCAATCTCTGTACTCAAGCAACATCATCCTACAGCACATGGCACGGGATTGCATCCAGACACTTCTTCAGTATCTCCAGTGAGGGGGACTCCACAACCTTTCTGGACAATCTGTTCCAGTGCATGGTCACTGCACAGTAAAGAAGTTTCTCTTCATATTTTGGTGGAATTTCCTGTGCCTCAGTTTCTGCCCATTGCCTCTTGTCCTCTTTCTTGGCACCACCAAGAAGAGCCTGGCTCCATCCTCTTGACACCTTCCCTTCATCAGATACTTAGATATTGATGAGGTCTCCTCTCAGTAATCTCTTCTCAAGGCTGAACAGACACAGCTCCCTCAGCATTGCCCCATTACTGAGATGCTCCAGCCCCTTAATCATCTTTGTTGCCCTCCACTGGATGCTCCAGGAGCTCCATGTCTCTCTTGTACCAAGGAGCCAGAACTGGACACAGAACTCCAGATGGGGCCTCATTAGAGCTCAGTGGAGGGGCAGGATCACTTTGACCTGCTGGCAATGCTCTTCCTAATGCACCCCAGGACACCATTGACCTTTTCGGCCACAGGGACACACTGCTGGCTCATGGACAGTGTGTCATCTATGCCCAGATAGTGCATCACTGCATGTTTTGGATGAGAAGATTATGATAGCTTGATCCCAGCATTACTCATGTAATCCTGGTCACCACTCATGGGGCATCCAGCCAGGCAAAGATGGTCCAACTGAGGGAAGGCAACACACCCTAGAAGACATGGCTGGGCTTTTATAACCTTCAGAGAGAAGGGAGCAGAATGCAAAATGATGGTCTTAATGCCTGACTCCAGACATAGGTGGTTTTCTTTTTTGGTCTGACTAAGCCAAACTGTCAGTTTGACTGGAATTAATAAATCACAACTTTGGGACTTCAAATAATTGGAAGTAATTAAAAATACGTTTCTTACCATTTCCGGATGCAATTATCCATTTTTCCGCTGTCCCTTCTGGCTCATCCATGACAGTAAAGCTGAAGGGATAACTGTTTGGGTAACTATCCAAATCCCTAGCTGTAACATCAACTAATTTTGCATCTGAACACACAGTCTGCACAGGGTTCACAATAACCGGGCAGTTATCATTCTCATCTTTAACTTGAATGACGACTGTGCCAGTGACTGTTTTCTTCGGGGAATCTAAGATTTTAAAATATGAAAAATTAAATTGTTTTGTGCACAAGATTTCATATTAAAATAAAGTAACTTAGTATTTTCCAAAACACCAACATTGGTAAAGTAAGTTGAAAGAGCTCTCCCTGGAGCTTATGGGAGCAGTGTTTCATTCCCACTGTTAATAAACATATTGACAAAGTTCTTCTGAAGGCAACCTGGTTTATTACTTTAACTTGAAAAAAAAATCCTGTATGGTTACACAGTAACATGCAGATTATAAATGCAGAATTGTACTTAGATACACAAGAAGTTCAGGGAATCTTTCTTGCTTAGAATTCAAGAAAACTTAGGTCTATGAAGTCTGATGATAGGAATATTGAGATATTGGCAATTCCCATCTCGACAATAGATTTTCCTATCAGACTTATCTTCGAAAACTTTTTACAAAAAGTTCACCTCTGTCTAGTCAAAGAGGAGAAGCAGACACCTTGGGAACCCATTCCAGGGTAATGAGTTGCCCATGTCTGTCCTCTGAATACCGAGACTGCACTTGGTGCCTTAATTTAATGACAGACAAACCCAGCTACCCTTGTAGATAGGTAAACAAACCAATCAGTGTGAAAACAAAACCCTCTCAACTTACCAGTAGTTACACCCAACATGGTGATAGTGTAGGTACCATTTATTACATAAGGTGATTCGTAATCAAGATTTTTAGCAAGTCGGATTTCACCTGTGACAGAGTCTACAGTGATCCAGTTTGCTGCATCTCTTCCTTTCATGTATCTGATCAAGATCACACAATGATGGACACATTTACAATGAAGAAAACAACCATCAGTAGAAAAAGCAGCTTCACAGTACATTTACTCATCATTTAAAGCAGAGATCAAAGCCCTAAGTTTGAGGTCTGATGCTCCTCCCACTGCAATTAGTTACAACTATAAACCTACCATGAATATTGAGAGCTGCTTTTCTCTCTAAATCAAAGATTTAGGTAGGGCTGCATCATAGAAAGTACAATTAGAGAGTGAGACCAGAACAGGAGAGGGAGCTGCACTGGTGCTCACCATCCTCTTCCCCTCCATCCATGCTCCCAGCAAAAGCTGCGCAGTAACCATCCAGGAGAGACTGTATTACATGCATGGGAAAAAGGGGTTCACCCCTGGGTGTGCAGCTCTGCTGTGCACCATTTGTAGAGGCCAAGGTGGTGGTTCAATAACATTCTAGCTGAAGAGCTATGATTCAAAACCCAAGAACACACACGCAGACTTATCTGTGTCACACCCTTTGTGTCTGACTGATAAACGTTCCTGCATATTGCTTCCTAATTCTACTGGAGACAGTGAAATCAGATGGGTAAATCTACTCTCAAAAGTACACAGGTATGACAAACACATCATGCAAACAAAGACAACTTCAGCCCAAACACTCTTGTCTTGCCATATACGACAAAACAAGGATTTTCATATCACCTATTTTCTGCATAATAGAATATTGAAGATGATTATAATGATGTTGTTTAAGGTGTGAATTATCCTAGTAGAAAATTATTGCTTTTGAAATTATTTCAGTTCAACATGCAAATTTTTACAGTAAGATGTGACTTCTGACATACTCAGTTATGATGATTATAAAAAAATTCTTACGTAATGTGCTCTGCTATTTTTCCAGTGTCTTCATCATAGGCTTGATACTGTCCAATAACCTGTTTTATCTGCAGTTTCTCGCTTGCTTCAATAATTTTTGTGCCACCAGGGAAGAAAGGGCCTTCGCGCACATTAATCACCTTAATTTTGATTGGAATTGTTTCTGCCTTGTAACTGGGCCTTATTGACTTGTGGAACTCTGCTTTGTTTGTAACAACAATGCCCAAGTTTAGGCTTTGCATTTTTTCATAATCCAGCTCCTAGATCAATAAAGAAAATAATGAAAAAAACACTCAGAATTTGTCAGAATCTAATATCTAGACAACAGGCATACATTTAGTATTTAAATAATACTGTAGCCTCCTTATTTAAGTAATGAGGATGTAAGCATTTAAGTAATATTTAAGCAATAAGGAACTTATGGTGTGAGGAAGTTTGTTAACATTTTAGTCTCACTCATTTTTAATGGATGACACCATAGATATGGCTTTATATTATTGAATTAAAATAATTTAAGGTATGTGCAAGGAGTCATACCCATATATTCTGCCTGTGCTTTCAGTGAATCAGTGCTTAATTACTTGGCTCTTCCAAATTTATGTTTTGGGTTTTTTTTAAACCAAATCATTCACTTAATAATGCTCAACTTTTTTTTTTTAATAATTAGCAGTTTTCAGATAAGGAAACCAGAGCAGGGGAAAAAAAAAATCTATTTAGGGCACTGTGTATCTTCATTTATTGGGTACTAAAAAAAAAGAAAATTATAAAATAGATACTTCTATTAACGGAAAATATTTTCATCATCATCATTTCAACTTACAACAATCCATAAAATAGTCTGTAGCCCATGGCTCATGGAACAGGGGTTGCCTGCAACATCATCAGTGGCCAGGGGAAATAAGGAAATTTACGCTGAGATCATCAAGGACAGAAAAAATGTGAAATTTTACAGCATGTTAGCACTTTTGCCCAAAGGGCAAGGGATGTTTGGGGACTTCTGCCCTACTAGATATGCTTGAGATCACACTGAATGCAAATCGAAAAGCTTGATAAAAATATTATTTTGCATGGAATTACTGAATATATTAAAAACATAGCAAAGGAGGAGTATCCACATATTTTACATATTGACTGAATTTTACATATTGACTGAATAAAGACAATTTGTTAACATAGATGGATAAATTATTCTAGTATTTAAAGAATCGCTGAAATCTATACTGACCTTCACGACAGTCAAAATTCCTTCATTTGTTTGGGTATCTGTTACAATTTGGAAAAAACCATCTTCATTGCCAGAAACAAATGTAAAGTTTGCCAGCCAGTTATCAGAAAACTCTTCATCTTTGTCAAATACTTTTATTCGCATAATTTCCACATTTGCTCTGTTTTCTTCAATGCTTCCTTCA
The DNA here is from genome assembly GCF_008360975.1 of Lichenostomus cassidix. NCBI lineage: Eukaryota > Metazoa > Chordata > Aves > Passeriformes > Meliphagidae > Lichenostomus > Lichenostomus cassidix. Next base: position 108,136,280 of record NC_139482.1, on the reverse strand, counting down.
AACTGCAATTAAAAAAAATCCACTATTTAAAAAGATGTCACATTTCCCCAATGCAAGGAATTTTGCACAGTCTTATTATGGGATACTGGCAGGTATAGGAACATGCCAAAAATTGTGATAAATGTACTTACTGTGCGACTTTCAACAACTGGCAGATTGTCATTGACATCCAAAATCTTGATTTCTAAAGAACATGTTGCAGCATTCCCACCTACTTCACCACCACGGTCCTTTGCTTCCACCACCAAAGAATAGCTACTTTGTGTCTGTCATGGTAAGAAAAAGGTGTTTAATCCAGGCTAAAAGTTCTTCTTTTGCTATATTACCTTCATTACATTTTGGCAATATCTCTTATGGTCAATTATAACTCCTCTCTAGCTAGAAGTAAATCTCGCACACAAGTACCTCGACAGATTCTTCCAGAGTAGAACTGAGGCTTTGAAAAGGATATGTGAAAGGGACTTTCACATCTTCCCCACAAAGAGGCAGACTGTACTTACATAGCAAAGAAAAAATTTCAGTGGCCATGAACACAGACAGGATCAGTGATATTTGCAGGTCTGGACACGGCCAGAGGCTGAGCCAGATCCCTCAGCCACAAAGCTAACATTCCCATCACCATCTGCTGGCCAGGGAAAACTCTGCAAGCACAGGTCGTGTCACTGGTAATACGTGGTTTTCAATGCAGTTTCACAGCAGTCCCTGTCCTAACTCTTTGCACTACAATTTTCACAGAAGGTTACAAAAATCCAGGTGCAATCAGCAGCTTTCTAGATGGTGATCTGGGTTGTGTTTGCCATACATTCTTCCAGAGGCCTTGTTTTGTGGAACTGCTGCCCTGGCTGCATAGGAGGGACAGAAAGCAACAGCTTTTGGGCTGGTGCTGTGCTAGGGAGATGATGGGGGGAATAAACCTTGATCCCATTGCCTCCTCCCTCAATCCTGAGAAGCATGCATCAGCCAGATGAGGCTTTAATCCCAAGGGAAGTTAAGAAAGGTAAGAGGACCAGCTCTTCACCCTGCAGGCAGGGCTGATGGTGACACAGCAGGCACCAGAAAACCACTACTAACAAACATCAAAAAGGGAGGGTTTTTTTACCTCTCTGTCAAGGTTTATTTTTGCTACTCGAACCTCGCCAGTATTCTTATCCATGCTGAATGCAGCACTAGGGCTTTGGGAAACAATCCTGAAAGCAATTTTGGAATTTAGGTTATTTGGTTCATCTGCATCTGTTGCATTTATCCTCATTACAATTGTACCTAAAAAAAACACAAACAAAATACAGCACTTGTTTACACCACCATGTACTGGCAAATATCTTTACTGTCATGTCAAAGATAAGAGCACTTTGTTAGATGCAGTGCACAATTTTCTGATGCTCTTAACTTTATTTATTTCATGCATAAATTTGAAGAAGTGTTCCTAAACCCAAAAGGTACATGTTAAAAGTATATGTTCTAGCCAAGAAGAAGATTGTATCCTCACATCTGTAACTTGCAGAATGCAATGAAAAAATTAGACAACAGGTTAAATTCTCTCAATAATTCTATCAGAAAAAAAATGTAGATACCACACAGAGCAGAAAGTAAAAGTTTTTGAACAACAAGCTACATTTTCCTCACACATTATTCTAAAGAGAGCACAAGTAATTCCTGTACCTGAACATTATTAAAACCATTGATCTGTATTGATGCCCTCCAACAGCTTCACTCAAAATACATGGCGGTATCCATGGTGAAGTCCCCTTACAACTAATGGCACAGGGTTTTGTCCTTTGGGAGAGCATGTACCTCAGCATGCAGAGCCCAAGTTTTAACATTAGGTGGAATTCATGCCAAGAGACATTACATATGGCTGCTATTGACTTGAAAGATTGCCCACCCAAGTGAATGGGCAAGAATTTCTTTCTTCAGACTATAATGACATTGAAATGGACACACTGCCAGGTATTCATTAGGTTGTTTTATTCCTGCTCTTCTTATCTTCTTGAAAGTAATCTGTTGCTCTTATATTTACTGACGTCAATAGGCAAATGGCCACTAACCTTTTCTTCAATGGTTATGGCACAGCCATATGTGCTTAACAGTAAAGCAGTAAAACACCTCTCCAGCACACAGATAAAGAAAGGCTTTGCATGGAGATGGCAGAGTGAAGTCCCTCCCAAACAGGCTGTGACTGCTAGGCCAGAAGGGAGATTGCATTTCCTGTGCAATTCCTGCTGAAGGACTCTGCTGCCTGAATTTATGACAACTTTGACAAAAAAAACAAAGGTGCCACACGAGGAAATACTGTCCTCTCTTGTCCCTAGGGGGATGCTCTCTCAATCACACAACACAGCTTAGCCCAGAATGAAAACTTGCATTCACATATGGATCATGTGGCTTATGTCAGCAAGAAAATGTACCTTTGTTATGCAGAAGTACTGCTGCAAAGTGCACATTCACTTGTGCCCTTGAGTGTCTTGGGAAAAGCTAAATGAAAAACAAAAATAAAGTTACCTGTTTCACTTAATTCTTCAATTGAACCAACAAAAACTTCATGTGAAAATACTGGGGAATTGTCATTTATGTCCACAACTTTAATTGGGAGGTCTATTGGCTCTTCCAGTTTTGCCCCATTCTTATCTAGTGCATGGCCTCGGACCTGATAATACACACAGAAACAATAAGCAAATCCAATGACTGACTGTAATACATACAAATACATTTGGAAACCAGACATCTATTATATATACAAAAAATCTAAACATTATAAAAGCATATTATATATGCTATTAATACAGGCAGGTATACACACACAAGTATCCAGAAATATATATATTATTTCAAGCAAACAAATTTACAGAAAATAAATAAAGTATGAACAGGAGGGGACCTATAAAGGAAAAAAGAATTTCAACTTACAAGCAGAATAGGAGTCTTTTCTCTGTCCACCCTTCCTGTTATGTTCAGGTCACCAGTCTTTCCATTGATAACAAATAATCCATAAGGGGGTTCTGTTACTCCTTGACCAGATATAGTGTAAGTTACTACTATCCCTGTATCTTCAAGATCTGAATGTATCTAGTAGGAATAACACAAATTAAATAGGACTCAGTAAATAAAATCACATTTAAAAGTGTAACAAAATATTTTTGCTATCTTGTAATGAACAAAAAAAATAAATATTTGACACATTTCATTGCACTCCTTTAACTGGGGAGATGCTGAGATGAAAGCAGGCAGGGCTGCATGTTTTGTTTGAGAATCTGGTGCAGGGAGATGAGAAACATCTGGAGCAGGGAGTTGACCTAGGAGATGAGGCCTAAGGTAGCAAATATGACTGGGACTGGAGAAGAGATAGCCTGGAGGAAGCAAGGTATGATCTGGAGATGAATACATATAAGAGGCTGCAGAGACTAAAGATTACACCCTTTCTCTGCTGTCAGCAGACACTCCAAACATCTGGAGATGTGCATTGTGCTAGCATCACCATCCAGAGGCAGCCCAAGCAAAGGGTAACAGCTTACGACCACCTGCAGTCACTTTAGAGACTGAAGTGGCAGGAGTGGTGAATTTAGGTTTCAACACTGGTGCTGAACCCAATGCATATCGCTCTTTCACGAGGGATAACACATTGGTTATTTTTAGCTCTGTTTCCTAAAAGATTAGGCATTCATAACCATGCTTTACATACACCCTTCTGCCCAGTCACCACCAGCAGATTTGGGACCCACCTGCCAAATTCAACCCCAGCTGAGCAGGGCTGATGGGGTGAAAAAGCTCAAAGATACTGCACTCCAAAAAGCTTAATGAAAAATGAGGCTATGAAAAGATGAGACACTGAGCCAAACCAGGCTTTAAAAGTAAAGGAAACAGAAGGAAATGTGTCAATCTTCAACTGGCATTCAACACTTCTTTAAAATTAAAGAAATATTCGTGCATGTGTTTAGGGCAGCAACAGCCTTATTTTGTATTTTCCTCTCTGTTTTTGAATGTACTGCATATTTAACTCTTTTCTGGGCTTACTCTGGCAATTGGATTCTTATAGGAATTGTCCTCCTCCTCCCGTATGAAAGCTGGAGGGACTGTCCATTCTCGCTTCTGTCTGACTAGGCTGTTGGGATGAGACAACACGCCACTCCTGTCCTTTCGATTATAAACCTGTGAAAAGACGAGACGGAATGTCAGCATTGCATTTAGTCATTTCAGATAAATGCCTTATTGCTACTGTAGCCAAGATTTCTGAATAACTTTTGCTCTTTCAGTAGTTAGTAACTTCAAAATCACGGAGCAGCACCAGCCTTCTGAGTCACAATCTAAGAGCTACACAGTCCTCAAGCTGGTTGAAGAGAAAAAACTACACTGGTCTTTTCATCAAGACAGAATAAGGTAAGACAGGCTTTAAATATTTAAGCAAGTTCCCATGACCAGAGGTTGGTGAAAATACATCTGCTCTGGAAGATTTAAATGCTCGTCATCAGATGTGGGAAGAAGTTTGGCACTAAGGCTGTTCTGAACCACCAATTCTGCCTTACCACCGTGTTTATCTTCCCACCAATACTGCCTTGCATATTCAACCTTCTCTCTGAAACAAAATACACAGAAGAGTAGGCCCCCACCCAATGTCTCTGCTGTCCTTGCTCAACTGCCCCTCATTTCCACTCTGCATGACACCCCTCATCCTTCCATCGACCTTAGTCTCTACTGCCTCTGTTGACTTTCAGATTCACCTCAGTCTTTACTATCTCCATTGACTCCCAGATTAACATATTCAATAAAATAGGGGCTGTTTTCACTTATTGAGTTCAAAAAAGGAATCTACAAATTTAATGTATTAGGGGAAGTTTCTCAAAGTTCAATGCAACTCAGTGTGAGGAATGTAGGATCTATTCACTTACTTTTTGGTTTTCATTTCTTTATTCATTATGCAGCTTTCCCATTTCAGAAAATGGAAAAATTCAGGACATTTATCTACTGAAGTAAGGCATAGCTTTGGCACTTTGCTCAGATAACTCTTCTTCAGGCACTGATAAAGAAAAAGTTTTCCATTATATCCTACCTTCACGTGGAGCCCATTTCCATAATTCAAACAGATCTGAAATGGAAATGATGACAATCATTAATTCTATGTCCCTTTAGCAATACTAAAAATTAACTAATGTGACCTCCTTCATAAAAGCAGCAAAGTCATAAAGGAGAAGGCTTCTGACATTGATAAATTAACATTTATTATTTACCCATAATAGCTTCTGAAAAATTCACCCATAAACATTGACATTAAAAGCATACACTCTAACTATATAACTATTAAGTTTGGCACCTTTTTCCCAGCAGGAAACAGATTATAAGCAACTCGTTTTTTTTTTTTTCCCCTACTAAATTCAGACTTTATAGTAATTTTTAAATAACCGTTTTTAGAGCTGAATAATTCTTCACTATTCCAAAATGATAAGTATGTGCCACTGACTGAAGCAAGTGCTGCTTGCTGGCAGCACTTTGCACAAATTCTCTTTTCTGGGCAAACCATGGATTTGTGCCTGTGGTGGGTTACCAATCATATCAGAGAAGAAGATCGGGTAAGTAGAGTTTAAAGGCAAGGACTAACCCAAATATCTGCTGAAGGTACATGACAGGAGCAGCTCTCTTACTCAGCACCTTACTGGGAGGATAAATGGCATCCCTTATTTAAACAAGGCAGAGCGGCTTGCTCTGACAAAACCTTACAGGCCAGCGTTCACTATTGGGACTGGCCACCTCTTCGTGCACCAGGACAGGCCAAGACAGCTGTACACACCCTTGAATGGCACAGTTAGGTGATAAATCCTGGCTGGAAGAAGCCAAATTATTAGAGACCCCATGTTTATGCCCGCTCTCCAGGCACCAAAGACTCTGCAAGTAACAACATCCCTCAAACTGCAAAAAATGTAGGTATTGGGAAACAGCACCAATAAAAAGTAGGCTATGACAACATGGGAAACCTACAAATCAAGCTTTTGAGCTTTGTACATGTAGCAAATACTGTTATTGTTCTGAACACTATTGCTACTTATATTATGCAACTTAGGTGACTAGTTTTTAGGCATACTACTGCCCAAGGCAAAGTAGGCTCAGAAAAGGTGGTTTTCCCCTCAAATAAGTCAGTCTCTGACTGGTTTCTAGTAGGTTGACTGGGCTCTCTCTATTCTTCCCTCTGACTCAGCCTTGATTACTGAATTGATGACAGATTCTTTTTTAAAAGATGTTATCTCTTCCCCACACAATCCAGCAGACTGTGTTGAGCAATAAAGCAGATTTCTGTTTCAACTTGTTCAACAAAACTTTTCAAATGGTATTTTTCCCAATGTATATATTCTGAAGACAAAAATTATCAAGCAGTAAGTTTCCTAATGGATATGTGTCGTGAAAAATACAGAATCTTATACCAAGCTGTTTTCATTGGTGTTCTTAGTCTTATTTGAATTTATTAATTTTATGGATTTTCAAAATCTATTTTTAGGACTAATGAAATTATATCAGCAAGAGTGACATGATAATTTTTTTTTATAGTCAAGGTTTTCCAACAGAAGCTGCAACTCTTTCAGAAGGTGAATAATTGTCAAGATGCCATCAGAAAAATCCTCGGTTATTCTAAATGGCAAATTGGAGGGAAAGGTGTTTCTGTCTCAATACTAAATGGAGACAAGAGGCACACAGTGAGAAGTTTCCTAGTATTGGAAACCTGAGAACCCAGTATAAACAGAAGTGGCTGAAGATCAAGAATAAGCAGATCTTCCACTAAGACACATATAAAAAACACGTAAAAAATCCATTAGTAATTATTAAAAGAAAATCTTTCATTACGATAAGTAAAAGTAAAAATCAATTTGTTTGCATAGTAGCAAATGTACCTCAAAGCATTCCAGGTTAATGCTAAAGTACTAAAAATTACTTTTGCTCTTGTGTTATTCAACCTACAGTCCACAGGTAGCCTCAGAGGGAACTTAGAAGATACTTACAAAAAATTATTAAGAATGACAGTTTTATTTACAAGATGCATAAAAACATGAGGAAATAATATATAAAGGGATCCTGCATTTGTATTGAAAATTTTTAAAGGTTCCAAAAGTTTAAAGAGGGGGAAAAGCACTTTTCAGTGACATTTTCTTCAAGGGCAAGTGAAATGTCAGAATTTAATGCCCATTGAACATGTGAATTTCCCTCTCTTTTTTAAAGTATTTTACAACTGCCTTCTGTCAAATGGCTCAGATGAGGACAGCTCTGTCATTTGTTGTGGATCATAGCCTTGGCTCAAAAACCAGACATCTACCGATGATACCTGTTGATGACAGAGCTGAGAACACATTGTCAGAGTGAAACTGGATGATTACAAAAAAAAAAAAAAGTTTGAGGTCTAAAGTAATGAAATTGGAATGAAATACTACAGGAAAGGAACGGGAATAGGCAAGAGGGCATGGGAAAGAAGGGAGTGACTTGCCACGTAAGCGAGTCCAAGGCTGCTCTTGCCCAAATCCCAGTTCATGAATAGTCAGAAAGTGACTAAAGGACAGATTTTCAACACAAAGCTGAGATTTAAGCTGTAAGCTATGAAGACTGAGTAACCAAAAAGGTACGTGTCTGCATCCACTACACCCTGAAACAGTAACACCCAGAAATGTGGTCTTTCCCATATGCTGTATGTTAGGAGATTTGGAGCTTGCACCTCCTGTGAGACAGTTTGGTGTTGAGCACAACATGTGAAGATCTTAGAGAAGCAAGCAGGGGGGACCATCCAAGGTCATCTACTAGCACATATCCTGGCCCTGGGGAAAGGCAAACTACACCCAAGTGTTCCTCAACAGCAGTTTATCCTGTTCTCAAAAATGAGAGATGGAGGTTCCTCAGCCTCACTAACCTAAGAGGGTGCCTAGATAGTCTTACAGATGAAAAATCTTTGTTAATTTCTATCTTCATTTTTAAGGAGTTAATTTTTAACTCCTTGCAAGTTGACCATATTGCTGCTTGCAGGAGATTCAGGGCAAGGCACACAAATTTACCTAAATGAAATTTACCTAAATTTACCTAAAATTACCTAAATGAAAACCAAGTGCCTAAACTTTCATTATAATCAGCAGAAATAAAGCCAATAACAACAGAGGTCAGAGTACAGTTCAACTTGCCCCCAAACCAGTCCATATCTATTTCTCTTTGGGCTCTACTGGTTGTAAGTATGTTCAATTTGTAAACCCAATACAGGAGCATTTGTAGAGCAAAGAATTTGATGCAGAGAACTCAACACTGCACAACCCATGTTTTGATGGTTTTCCTTCAGACTAGAATTTGCTTGGTGCCACAAATCAAACATCTACAAATAGATGGATGAATCTCCCAATGTGGTTTCACCCAGCTGGGATATGATTCACACAGTCTTGAGATTTGCTTCAGAAGTCCATTTGATCCAATCAAACAGGTGTACTCAGCATCCACTGCATCTCCATTTACCATAACAGAAACTTAAACAGCTATACTGAGATGTCTTAGCCTCAAACCCAATCTCCTCCTTTGTCACGTTGACAGTGCTCTCATTGTATGGTATAATTCCCTTTCCTTCACAATTCCCTTTTCTTCTACCCTCCATGTATCTGCAAAGTTATCAAACACCTTACCATCTTTTCTCACATACCAGTTCTTTAATTTCCCTTAAAAAAAAAATCACAACACAGGATTTTGTGAGTTTAGGTTGCATTTTTTCTGCTGTTCTGTAGTCTCTCCTGGACATGTAGATGTACTTTTCTATGAAGTCTGGTATCAAAAGCAACATGCCAGTTCAGTTCAATAGGATGGATAAAACAGTAGATCTTATATATTTCTCAGCTGCTTTCAGACCTCACCACAGCTGGGTTTTCCCTCCTTTTTAGAACAATATTAAAATGTTGAATATATCCACAGATGCTTGTAAATGCTTTTACCATGTTTCAACATGTTACTGGCAACAGAAGTTAGGTTGCTTTCAATTAGCTCACCTTTGCTCTTTGTAAAACCAAACATCATTTTGTGATGGTTTTTATTTAACTTGTTTCTATGACTTCTGAAAATTAACAGCTACTGGCTCTGACATTACAGTAATGATCTAATATATTCAGGCCTGAATTTCATCATACCCAGCCTAAGTCTAACAATGAAGTACAGTCTGAGGAAGACGTTCAAAGAAAAAGTAAATTTTGCTACTCCCATAGTAAGATTCATACATCTCGGTCAACTATTCTTTCACTCAAATGCAGGAAGTATTTTAAGACTTTTTTCTCTTGAAGACATGATGTCCACCCCCTTTAGAAAGGGCCGAGAAACCTCCCAGTCTAATAATCCTCGACAGCCGTGCCCACGGCTCTGGGTGTGTGCTCTGGACACGCACCAAGTCACGCCCAACCCTTTGGGTGCACCACCATTCAGCACAGCTGAAAATTCCTGGAAAAGGGTCAGAGGCAGGGGCCTGGGGAAATCTGCTGTGACCTCTGTGAGTTACCCAGGGATGATGATACAGGGATATAGCCCACAGGCAGGGAGGGAGCACTGAGAGATACTTCCAGGAAAAACTGGGAGAGGAAGAACCTACTGTTCTTGATGCTTCTAAAGTAGAAGATGCTTTGGGAAGACACTACTTTTAGACTGGTTTTGCTTTGCAGTAAGTAGTTTCTTGTCGCTGTTGAGCCGCTAGCAGAGAAGAGGACCCAGTTCTCAGTGTAGCAAGAAAAGGCATTTATTATTTTAATTTCCATATATATATAGACTTTTCAGAGGTCGCCCAGATTGGTCAGTCAGAACCCTCCCCCTAGGCACAATTGGCCAGGCCTGAACTGTCCAAGTCTCCAAACACTGTTCGAAAAACATCCAGACTTTATCTTTGTTTATAAAACACAGCAAAATGTTCTCACGAGAAAGACCTGTGCTAGCCACAGTTTCTTAAGGTGCATAAGAAATAAATGACCCTAATCTGACACTCTCAAATAAGCAACTTGACTTTTTGCCACACAAACAGCTCTATCCAGATTGGGAAAAAAACCCTGGAATTTTAAAACCCAGCAGTGCCTCTCATTCTCTTCTGACATCAACCAACAAAGACAGCTTTACTTGCTCTAATATTCTATCCAACAATGAGGTTTTTAGGCACCAAATTGAGCTGATTCTCAGCACATCATATCCTGCCCCAGCTTTAGCTGAGACTAAAGATGATGAAGATTGGGAAAAATAATGTTCTTCAGGCAAAACTAACAGCATTCTGAGCCAGTGCAAGCTCACCAAAATGGATGATGGTGTGGCTTCAGGTATTGTAGAGAGAACAGGTAAAAACTTTTGTACCAGCAGCACTCTACATTTTCCATTGCTCTTTTGGACAAAATGAGGATAAAACATTTTCCAACCAAACCCCAACTACTAGCCTGCTGTAAAAAACAGGTTTAACTGTTGCTGGCCGACTTGTGCACAACCATAAGTCTGTATCAAAGTTATCAGGCAACAGGTCTTCAGGTAACAAATCTGATTTTGCAGGGTCCCGGGCTCAGGGAGCAAGGTTCCGACCCTCAGCAGCTTCCATTCTGTCAATGCAACAAGACATTACTGATCCCGGCCCAGCTGCTCGGCAGCTCCCGGCACAGCCCAGGGCTTGGCCTCCACCCTCACCTCTGTCTGAATGGCGGCAGCCCGACTTCCGCAGGCATTCTGCCAGCCTGCAAAGGTGAAAAGGAAAAGAAAATGCCGCAGATGTGACAAAGAGTTTGCTGTAAACCAGCTGGAAAAAGCTAGAAAGCATTAATCCAAATCCAACATACCAAACGTTTTGATCTCAGTTTGTTATGAGACAACTGTTGCTTTTAGCTTGAGAAAGTATTTTATAGGCTGGAAGGTCTAAAGGCTGATGGCAGAAAAATAGTGAGGGCAGGGGAGGAGAAAGCCTGAAGTGCCTTGGATTGTTAAGAATTTGGTGTAATTTTTCTAAGGCAATAAAGACTTCCAAATTTTTTGATTCATCTTCCCACCTGGCACTGTTCCTTCAAAAGGGAAATGCAATTTACTAGTATAGAAAGTACGTTGAAAAGAAGACGGCAACAATGTGAACTCCTCACTGCGTTCCTGTTCCTCCCGGCCCCGCAGCAACCCCACCCATCCCAGGTACCGTTCCTGTTGGGATCTCCTACCTCCACCTGCTTTCAGGCAGCAAACGGCGATGCTTTTTATCTAATTCCCGAAGTAAAAGAGCAAATCAATTCCCAGCCACATGCAGCCGGCATTGGGAGGGCTGCCAAGCCCTGACGGGAGCACCTCTCCCCGCCGGCCGCACTCGCGACTCCCACGGCGGTATTCCCGCGGCTCCATCCCGCACTGCACGCCCTGCCCGCGGCAAAGCAGCGCTCCGGTACCGAGGGACCCCCCGGCAAAGCAGCGCCGCGCACTCACCAGCAGCGCCAGCAGCCGCACCGCCGCCACGGAGCCCCGCGACATGACCGCCGCGCTGGGACGGGACGGGACGGGACGCGCTGTGCTCCGCTCCTCCCGCCGCCCACCACGGGAATGCCGCCAGCCCGGGCAGGGGGGCACAAGTAGCCGCGGGTGGGTGGAGTGTGCCGGGCGGGATCCGTGGCGGGATGGGGCAGGAGGCACCCGGCCCCGAGCCCCGCCCGGCCCGCGGCGGTGAGTCCCGTCCCTGCCCCGCCGAGCTCCGCCCGCGGAGGCTGCCCAGGGCAGCGCTCGGAGCGCCGAGCTCCCGGCTTCCCCAGGGCTCCCAAAGTTTGGGTTTGTTTCCCCCGCTGCCGCCGAGGACGGCGAGCCGGAGCGTGCAGGGGAGGCGCAGAGCAGCTGCGACAACAAACTGATACATTAAGGAGTAATTGATGGGGGGAGCGCAGTCTCAAGGGAAAATAAAATTGTCAGCGTTTTTTGTACAACCTTCCCCGTAATACTCATTTTTATACGCTCCGAGCCATATCCTTCCTACTCTTACCTGGCAGAGATCTTTCCTGGATACACCTGATTAATTGGTGCTTACGAAAGCATAACTGATCCTTCATGGTGACGAAACAATTAAAACGTGCTTTCCCTACATCCTCTCTTCTTTGAGACAGTTACCTAATTAATTTTTCCAGGCTCACACTCAGTTGTAGTAACTTCCGAACCCGGTGGTTGTGATACTATTTGTGTTACTATTCGCGCTCGGAGAGGGGAACCAGTACTGTGGGAGCCTTTCCAATCACATTGTCCCTTTATTTCATGTTGTAACAGTGAACAATAAATAATTCAATGTCAGTTGCAACAATTATAATTTCCATGGCCATCGTGAGGGCTTTACCTCACAAGTTTTTCTGAAGTAACATATATCTGTTTGTGTTATTTATTTAGGATATCCCAGTTTACTGAGTTTGCTGAAACCCCTGCATAAAAACAGTTGTCCAAATTTAAAGAAAACAAAAGTTGTAAACAAGCCAATGTATGTGAAATGCATAGTATTAGGAGGTTTTGTATCCTTTCTTTGTTCTGTCACTGGGTCACTGTGCTGATCACTTTGTAACCAAACAGAACTGAATACATTCACAGAACAGTGCACCCGCCCTGAGATCCTCTGAGGATCTTCTTTAGGGTCTCGAGGACAGGGGTGTACTTTGGCATAGGTTTAACAGCCGTGCAGCTTCTGCAGCTAATGATAGTAGAAGTACTATGAAGTTTTCTTTTAGTTCTTCCTGTTTGAGATAAATGAGGCAGAGCATGTCTTGGAGAGCATTCATATTACAACCCTTTTAATTTGGTGATTTAGAAGTCGAATCTGCTTTCACATGTATATTTCATTTTCTAGACTAATGGTTAAGTATTTCTTTACATCAGGTTACAAGAGAAGAACCTTGATTTGTAGCTTTCTTCTTAATCTGCAGGTTGCTTTGTGGAATTCTGAAACAATTTTTGGTTGTTGATGCAGCGCACTGTTAATGAGATAATAGGATATGTATATACACAAACAACTATTTGCCAGTTTTAAATGCTGATATGATGGAATAAAAAGCTAAATTAATTTCTTTTGAAAAATCCTTAGCTTTGATTTCACTTTGAAGTTGCATGTGTTTGCAGGAGAAATGAATAGAATAATCTTTTCCCAGAGCTCAATAGCACAGGAGACAGAAACTCTTCTGCAAATTATCTTGCCAGGGCTTAGATGTCTGTTCTGAGGTTGCTTATAACTTAAGTCTGGGTCAGCTACATGGCTTGGACATCCTACAAGAACCTCAGCCATCATTAAAAAGTTGTTTGTTGTTTTTTCTTTAACTTGGCTCCCTCGTATGAAAAACTTGTGTTATCCATGTTTTACAAAAATAATTTGCCTGCTGTTATGAAAAGAATGTCAAACAGTACCCATTTGGTTTTAAAAAAGCTAGTAAGTCTGTCAGCCACCACTGAAGCTGAATTTCTTTCTGCCTTTCCTTCACTTTAACCTAAAAACAGCAGCTAAACACTCCTCCTCTCACAACCAGGCTGCAGTTCTGTCTCTATGATCAGTTTGCACAGGAGGATCCGCTGAGCATTAGATCTTTGTTTTCCCACTGGGGACAGTAGCAATTAGGAGTTAACCGACACTGCAGAACAAAGAGAAAGTTAATCTTTGCTTTTCAAACCACAAAGGCCCTTCTTTCGTGCCTGGTGAGGTGCTTTCCAAGGTGTGAGGCATGTGCCAGGTTGCTGTTGTCTCAAAGTACAAACATCTGTGTAAATGCTCTTGATAAAATTTTAACAGCAAATAAGTTATCGTCTAAAACAACCGAACTTTTGTCAGGAGGGAGAGTGTTTGCTTTCAGGAAGAGTAGTTGTCAGCCCAAGAATTCTAACGAGTTATTATTGCACCCTTGGCATAGTGGTGGATCGTGGTGACTCCCCCGAAACCTTGCCTTGCCCCCAGCTCTGCCTGCCACGCCCTGTTCATGCTGACTAATCTTCATTACAGCAGTGCCAGGAAACTTCTGGCTTCCCTAGGGTGGAGGACAAGGACATACTTGATCAGACCAGCAGAATCCACCTCTGCCTCATACAAAAGCAAGGTAAACTTTACAGCAACTGTGGGTTTTGATTTTTTTGTTGTTTTTGTTTCTAGAAAAACACAGTTTCTTCTTTTATACAAGTCATTTGACCAAATGAGATAGGTGCAGTACCTAGCAAATGATGTTAAGGTGGACAACCCAGTGTATATTCTTAGTAATGAAATGTTGAGTTCATTTCTATTCACATGAAGCAATTATACAAATATTTTGCATTGCTTGAGATTATGTCAATAATCTTTGCATTGTTTAAAGATTCTTTACTGCACTTTGGTCACAGGTGCCACTCATTTTTTGGGAAAAGATCCCAGTAGAAAGCAGTGTATCAGGGCATTGCATGAATATATCACAATAACATTTACTTATTCAAAATAGGTAATGGATAATGCATAATCCATAACAAATTATACACATCACAGAGACGGTTTCTAACCCCCAGACAGCTCTTGAGACTGGAGCAGTTGCAATAGCTGCAGTCACCAGCTAAGAAGTACTTGCAGGACCAAGAGCCTGCATTTTTTTTTTTTTTTTTGCGGGAAAAAATGCTGAGGAGTAGATTAGCAACAGAATTTGATACTTTAAGCAAACACTTGGCATTCTAAAAATGGAGTCATTGTTGTTCCTGTGTGCGTTAACTATGTTTTTGATTCTCCATGCCTCCTGTCATGCTCCTTAAACAAATTCAAGCAGGAATAATCCTCCCCTTTCTTTTGCTCTACCTCCTCTTTCACACTCAACTGATTACTCCTTATCTTTCTCTGTTCAGCTCTTTCCCTTATATGCATTCTCCTTTTCACGGCTTGCCTGCCTTTTTTTCCCCCTCTCTTTTCCGGTGTGGCCAGGTTATTCAACTTTTCGGGTGCCAGGTGCAACTGTGGAAATGAGTAAACCTGCTGAGCTGTGGGATTGGTGGAGCTGTAAAACAGCCCGGCCAGCTCCCTGCCCTGAACACAGGCGTTTTGTTACTGACAGTGATATACCGTCTCTTATGTGTGTGTGAAACAAGGCGTGGCAGAGTAACCCTTTTGTTGCTTTCCTCTGTGTAGCAACAGGCGCTACTCTGGAATTGCCTGGAAACTTTTTCCCGGGTGGAGTGGCTCTCTTTCTGGGAAAAAACGCATGGCAGAGAACATTAAGGCAGATACAAATAAATGCAAAACTGGGCAGAGAATAGAATAGAATAGAATAGAATAGAATAGAATAGAATAGAATAGAATAGAATAGTTCAGCTGTAAGAGATCTACAACAGTCAGTCAATCCAACTTTCTGACCACTTTGGAGCTGACCAAAAGTTATAATATGTCATTAAGGGCACAGTCGAAAAGCCTCTCAAACATTGATACCTTGGGGTTAACCATTTCTCTAGGAAGCCTGTTCCAGTGTTTGAACAGCCTGTCAATTAAAGAAATGCTTCCTAATGTCCAGTTTGAACCTCCCCTGGGGGATCTTTTAGGCATTCCCACATGTCCTGTCACTGGATGCCAGGGAGAATAGATCAATACCTCCTTCTCCACTTCTCCTCTTCAGGAGACTGTAGGGAGCAATGAGGTCACCCCTGAGCCTCCTTTTCTCCAAACTAGACAAACACAAATCCTCAGACACTAGTCAGAGAAGTGAGAAGACCTTCCAGCCCTTTGACCAGATTTGTTGCTCTCTTATAATCTCTCTGCATTTACAGAGGATAACAAACTGCAAAAAGAAGATTTAAGTAAGCTATCAGTTGAACTTTCCAATAGGAATTAAAGGACAACTGGGAGCCTGTTGAATCTTCATTACTGGAAATTCTTAGGGTTAGGATGGACATTTGTCAGAAAAGACAGTGGTAGAATTGATCTTCCATTGAGTCTCTTCTGTTGAGTCCCTTCTGTTCCAGTTTGCATTTTGACTGAATGAAACACAAATAAGTTAGATAGAACAGTGAACTCCAGTCCTTTAAAGCACAGGGCTTTCCTATTCAGTGTCTCCTGGTGATATGAGACGGGTTGCTGATGTAGTCAGGTGCTGTTTATTAGTTACTGGGGATGTAGAATGACAGAATCTTTATAACCTTAAAGATCATCTTGTTTCAACCTCCATGGATGTGATGGCTTGCAGAGAGATCTAGGTAGATTGGAGCACTGGGCAGTGATTAATGGGATGAAATTTAACAAGTCAAGTAAAACTGGGCACAGATATATGTTGGGAGAGGAGAGAGTGGGGAGCAGCCCTGTAAAATGGGGCAGGGACAGCTTCCACTAGATCAGGTTGCTCAAAGCCTCATTCAGCCCAGCCTTGGACACTTCCAGGGGTGGGTTGCCTTTCTGGTTGCTTTCCAGTATCTCAGCACTCTCACAGTAAAGATTTTCCTCCTAATATCTAATCTAAACCAACCCTCTTTCAGTTTAAAGCCATTCTCCATTGCCTATCAGTACATGCCCTTGTAAAACCTGTGACATATTACACTGAAAGGCACATATATGAAGTACTGTAAAGAGCTGCAAGGCTTTCATGCTGGCCCTGTCATTTTTATTCTCCAATGGGTCATGCAGCTACTAAAATTGTAACCTTTCTGCATAGGCCTTTCTTAAAGAAACAAAATGTTAAGGATGATGCCAAAGTAGTTTTCACACACTTGTCTTAATAATATTTTCTTTTTGAAGTATAAAATTATATTGACAAAAACAACTACATAGCTACTCTGTGAATCCCAAATAGTGATAGAACAAAGTAAGAGCTGGCTCTGGTAAGACTTCTGTCAGAAAGGGCCATGAATATGCATACTTCTTTTACAGGGTATGTAACTCACCACTTCAAGAGCGCTGATATTCTGTTGAATTAAAATACAATCTGATTTAAATGGCAAAAAGGAAAAATCCCAAATAACCCAAGGGCTGCATCCTCTTTTTTTTTTTTCCCCAGTGGTTACACACCTATGAATGTGCAAACCATATTGGTTATCAGTGTTAACTGACAACTTTCCATTAAGACTTGGCTGTTTCAGGTGCTTTCAGATGATTCCTGTAAAAAAGCTGTATAAAAAGTGCAAATCCCAGACAATCTCCCAGAACTGAGACTAGACAATTTGCAATTTGCAATCATTGGCAATACTGCTGACTTTTTAGGTTAAACTCTGAACTTCAGTGTAGTAAAATTTAAAGCAACCCCCCACAGGACAGTGGAGCAGAACTGATAAGACTTAAAATAAAAATGGGTGTATTTCTTTTCATTCTGTCTCTGAGAATTGCAATGGGAGATGTCATTTAGGAAGGGTGTACAAGCCTGGACATGGTTTGCAGTCCATCCCCTAGTACTTACCCAGATTAGGCTATTTAGTTTGTATTTATTGACCTAGTACACATGAATTTCTCCAGTCCCTTTCTAAGGCTCTTGGTGCACCTACAGCTTACCATGGTCACTTTTATTCAATGATATTTTAAATAAGAAGGGCAAGAAGATAAAAGTCAGATATACATACCCAGAAACAACACAAGGAAAGCATTACTTTCCTACTAATATTTATAAATTTTGAATGTCCAATAGCTATTATTTTGCTGTTTACAAACAGCAATACAAACATTTGATCTAGAGTGGTAAAAATGCTATTTTACAGTCAAATAGCATTCATTTTAGTAGATAGTCAACATCAAAGACTCGAGAAGTGTTGTCTGCATATGTGCTACAGGCACAGTACTGATAATGTATTTATGGGTGTTACCAAAACACCTGAGCATCTTGCAGTCATTGATGAATTTGTAATCATATTCCTAAGGGGAAGAGATTAAGTTGCAACTTCCCTTTTCAAAGACAATTTATTGAAACTTCAGAAAAATTAAACAACTTACCAAGATCCTATAGGGAATCCTGGGGAGCCTTTGTCTCTGGAGTTGCAGTCTAGTGTCACAATTCAAGGTGACAACCTGAGCCTGCAGTGACTGGCACAGGAGCAGACTCTCACCTAGATCTTTGCTACTGGATCACTGTAAAATCAAAGCCTGCAGGTACAAAATTACTGTTTATTTTACCTGGATTTTGACTGGCTTGAAACAAATCTTTAATGAAGGAGCTGGAAGAAAACCTGCTAGTAATGTATGCACATTTTTTTCATTTTTAGAGCTTTCCCAAAAAGTAGGGAAAAGGATTAAACAGGTAGCTATCTAAATTTGCAGGCAGGCCCAACAGTGCATGATGAACATCAGAAATCAGGGAGCATGATGGATGCCAACTAAGCAGCTTTTGTTTCCTAAATTGTCATTTTGTGACTGTTCCATTTCATAACTTGTTGCACTGTATCCTGAATTACAAGATGCTGTTTAACAACTGGTCACAATAAGAAAATATGACAGATTCATCATTATAAAAATGTGCATCCAAAACTGTCACAAATTGTAATTTTGTCATTATTCTTCTTTTTGTAAAATTTAAGTGCACTTGGAATGTGAAATAACTTTGTCTATTGACCTGTTTTTGACCTGTACCTGTGCTACCATAGATTTCAACTGAAGTAGCTTGGGCATAAAAACTGGTGTTGTGTAACATAATTTTGGTTCATTTCTATTTAGGCTGGGTCTAAATACATGAAAGATAAATGATAAATTATCTTTGTTGCACTGGAATTGGCAGTATCATCAGACTAATAGCAAAGTTGCTATAAATTTGAAGATGGACAATTTTTTCTTCTATCTTAACTTCCTGATAAAATGCTTAAATCATTATCTGAAATATGTGTGAGTGCCAATAATCATTCTGTATGAAACACTGAAGAAAAAGACGTCAAACTATTAAGGCAAAATAATGTGATAGATTAGATGACATTTACTTTATACATGATACTCTTATTAAAAGCAGTAATTTACTGAGTTCAGCTAAAGCTTTTTGAAAAAAAATCTCTGTACAAACAATAGTTATTATCATGAACACTGGTCTGGCACATTAGAAAAAAGTTTAATTTTATAACCAAAGTGGTTTTGCTTAGTTCTATTCATTTTGACCAGTATGCAGTGAATGTACCTGTGATGCCTGTGCTGCCCAAATACTGTGTTCCTAGTGACTTCTGCTCTCCTTCTTCTCTGCAGCTTGTAGTCCAGCTTGTATTAATTTATAGCTCCTCTGAAGCACTGTTTCAGAGTTGCAGGATGGAAGGGTATTGCATAAAAGGCTGTCTAAAGAGAGAGAACAATGCACGGAATGATGGGTCGAGGAAATTGTACTATAATTATTTTGAGACGTGACACACATTTCTGCTTCACAACCTGAAACAAAATATTGTAGTCAATTTGACACATGAAATAATTTTGTCTTGGGATGACTGACTTTCTAAATCAACAGGTTTTTTTTTAGTCTGAAAGAATGAGTTTTTTTTCTGGAAAAAAGAAATCAGTTTTAAGGAAACGGTATTTCCCACTGATAAATGGAAAAAAAAATATCCTGAGCCACTCTATGTAAAACATGATGTTCCAAATGATCATTTATTGTATTTTTTCAGTGCCATTCAGAAATTATTACAAACAAATATCTAATATTTTTATTTATGAAAACACAAGCCCACAGTAATATTACTTATATTTTAAATAAAATTAAAATTATGCATTTGGTGACTCAATAGTGAAGAGTGTTTGGATTATGCAGTTATGTTAATTCAAGCAAAACGGCAGAAGTTTTTTAAATTGTCGTTTAAATTGTGTGGTCTTTTCATATTGTACATAGTAAGTGCTGCTCACAAAATTTAGAAGTGTTATTTATAACACAAAATCAGGACAAAGTAAAAAGTATTGAAACTTTCAGTTCATATTCAGTGTTCCCTAGATAGAAATCTAATGAGACCCTCATCTTGTGGCTCTGTTTTCTTCCATGTCAGTATACTTCTCACCATGCCAGGGTCTCAAAGAGCCTGTTTAAAACTGTAGAAACCTACTCCCAAATAAACCCAAGTTAAAAAAGAAAAAGAAAACCATGCACTTGTTGTTGCATGCTGCTGACTCTTTAGTAAGAGTGTTTCACTTAAATAGTTTAGAGCAGAATTGATATCACTAGTGTCCTTGTTCCCTGAAAACCATTCCTTCTTCACTATTAAACAGTAAGATTAAAGGTAAGACAGCAAATAGGCTTCCAAATTACAACTGGAAGAAAAGAAACAAAACTAATGTCTGTTTGTCAGAATTAAACTATATGCTATTTTTTTTTAACTATAGAGCTAGAAAAAGAATTTGCACAGAATTTTTAACAGACCAAATATTTGTTCACATCTTCAAATACATTTTTTTCTTCCACTATTTGTAGTAACCAAAAAAAATCCTCAAATCACTAAGAAAACAATATTTAGGAAGTTTGTAAAAATTATGCGGCAATAGGAATTAATATTCAAAAGTGCACTGGAAATGCACCGAGAGATAATGCAATTGCTGTTTGATGACAGAAACCAATATTAAAAGATGCTAAAAATATTTCAAGAAATTGTATTACATAATAATTGATAATTAAAAAATTGGTAAAAGATAGTACTAGAAGTAGACAACCACCACATAACCAAAATCTGTCCTTTGAAACAACATTTTTCTCTATTTTTCTATTAGTTTGCTATTTCTCTAATTTTTCTATTAATTCTTCCCCTATTTCTACACATGCAAGAGACCATAGTTTGGACACTCTTACTTCACAAAGCATTCCTGTTCAAGGAATTCAGCCTGTTGTCCTGAAGACTAGTTTCATTACTTTGAACACAATTCAGAAAAATAATTCTGATTTGCTTAGGATGATTATAGAAATATTTACACAAGACATTTTTTTTTTACATTAAAATATTTTCTAGTGGGCTCTGGCTATACTGCATAGAGTTTCTATATATCCAGATAGTCATATATATTTCAATTATTTGGTTTATTAACGTAAACCAGTGGTTAGCAAAATGAGTTTGTCAGCATTTTAGTGAATTTCTGCACAGATTCTCCAGATATAAAACAATACAGCTTTACATATTAGTAACTATTTTCCTTCTTTAAAGAATGGTTCCAGGAACCATAATTACAGTTGGTACATAACTTATAGGAAAGACTAATCCCTTTGAAGTCAATGCAATTTTAGTGATAATTGAGATAATCAAGGCTACAAAAAGAAGCAAACCCAGCCATACATCAGATTTTATGGGGAGAGTATCTAGCATGCTCAGTTTCTGTAGAAAAGAACCTGAAGCTATGGAAGGGAAGTTTTCTGGAGGTAGCCTTGGATTTGGTCATGACTCCTGGGGATTACTGGTGTTAATGGCAGTGGCACTGACTCAGGGAGAACTGCAGGCTGTTGATGACAGCATTTCCAAAACTGCCTTTTAAAAAAGACAGTATTCTTTTCTTGGTATCAGACTCAAAAACCTGTCCTGCATTTCTTCTGAGGTAAGTTAGTCTGGATATGTAATTGAAAGTTTCTTTTCCGATTTATAGAGTGGGAGGTTCACAGACAACTCTTAAACTTTTCACTAACCTATCTGTCAAAGCCAAAGAAGCAAAATTTGTGGGGAAACTACTGATTTGGTGGTCTAGCAAAAAAAACTAGTCCCTCCTTATAATTCTATTTTATTTACACTGAAGCCAGGTTGGGTAGGCTATGGTTACTATACATATGATACAGAAGTAAAATGAGACAGAAGCTATATTTCAGTATTTTGTTCCTTCAGATCATATTCTATGCCACATTAAGGTGTTATTAGAATAACAGAGTCCAGTAGAGCTGTTTTTGTGGGAAAATAAAAGCCAGATTTAATTAAGTTTATAGACTCATAAAGACTTTTTCAATCAATACATTCAAATAAACTTTCAAAATATCAATGCAAAATACATTGACATATGAAATAAAAATTCTCCACATTGCTTATTAGCAAATTTATATTGCTTCCAAGTGTTTTTTTTTTTTTCTTTTCAGGAAGACTTCAGCTGCCAGTGTCAGTAACACAGTATTTGCTGTTGCCTCCTCACATCACAAAGCTTCTAAGGTTTTCTTTTCTTATCAGTATTTGAAATGAGAATTGGCACAGTATGTTATAGCCCTCTTAATATAACCTGACATTGGCTATTGGAATGGTAGTCATAGTTTGACACAAAAATCTGACTGAGTTCCTGGTTTTCACTGAAGTCCTTTTAGATTTAAGCAAAGCTGTAATAGCAATGGAGACAGGATGAAGCCAACATCTTCCTGGGTGACAATGTCAACGTGGCAGCACCAGCTGTGACGAATTGCTGGTCACGGTCCTTGCCATGGGAGTGACAGCATGGCAGGCTGTGGCAGAGTGTTTGTTTACTGAGAACTTCAGAAAGCAATGGAAGTGTATTATGTTTATATAATTATTATTTATAACTATTGTTGGTTGGTGGGAGAAATGGTTGAAAGTGCCGTTTTGTAGCGCTTCTTGAATTACATGCAAAGTAAAATGATGCATTTGAAAGTGCTTATTTAGTCTTGAGTTGACTAATTATTAACTACATTCTTTTCCTCTCTTGTCAGTGAGGGGCTATTAACCCAAATCTGCTTATTGTGAGAGATAACTCAGCTGCACAGTATTTTAACATGCTTTTGTGTGGCATTAATTCCTGCTAATACTGTGTGCACACAAGGATCCCCTCTCACTGCTCTCCTCAGTAATCAGATATCTCTCCAAAAATACTGGAGTCTGTTTATACACTTGCAGTGCTAGGTGGAGAGAAAGAAATAAATTTAAAACTAACTTCTACTTTCCCTTCACTGACAAAGTCCTGCATTTGACCTCAAAATGGGGCACCCTTCAGAGATCCTCCCACAAGCAGGAATCCCTGAAATTTTAGCGCTATTTCTTAGTTATAAATAATAACAATATTCTCCGTGGGTGGCAGCTAATGAGTGTCGGTGCAAACGGCGATTTCAGCAGGAAGGGGTGCTGGCAGAGGCCTTACTGACTGGAGTACTGCACTGTGCTGTACTTTGTCACTCGTCTCCGGGAGGTACCTGGAGACGCTGTGCCCATTCCCTGGCCAAGGTGAGAGTCGGCACTGAGCATCTGACCCGTGCTGCTCAGGCCCCCCAGATTTGCACCCCCCAGGCTTGTTCCTCCCAGACTGCTCATCCCAGACCCTGACACTACTCTCTCCGTGACCACCACATTGTGGGCATTCGATAACTCTGAAGGAATATTTATTAGGCTGCCTGGCATGCCGGAGGCAGGCCTGAACACCCTTTCTGTCACTACCACGTTTGACCCATCTACCAAATCGGGAATGCTCAGAGACCCCGGGAGCCGGGAGTTGGGCGCGATTACTCTTTCCGTGACGATAACGTTGGAGCCCTCTGTGAGATCAGGGATATCTAGCATGCCACGCAAATCAGAGGCAGATGCAGGCCCGACAACCCTCTCTGTCACCACGACGTTGGACGCACGCAGAGGGTCAACGCAGATAGAAGGGGAACCAGAGGTGTAGGTCTCGGTCACCGTCATGTTGCCATGGAGTAAGGGATCTGGCATCGGCCTTGGGGGCTGGATGGTTGTCCCAGACGTGTAGGTGTTTTCAGTAACAACCGTTGTAGTGCCAGCTGGGGGAGGCATAGGTGCACTTCCATTGACAACGATGGTGGTACCCGGTGGCGGGAGGTTTAGATCGCTTTCAGGGCTGGGGAAAGGAACGTTGATGCCTGGCCAGGGTGGGTTCATATCAGGGAAAGGTTCGATCTCTTTGCCCAGACAGATCTCTGCTAGGGTCTTAAATTTTGGTCCTAGTGTATCCAAATATGTTTCATCTGTGTCTTCTCCAATAAAGCTGCAGCAACCTACAGAGCCAACAGGAGTACCGATTCCCTCATGATCATAGATTAATAAGCAGTCATTTGCTGGACGACCTTCATCTTCATCTGCATACACAAATGCTTTCTGTAGTTTGCAAAAACAAAAAAAAAAAGGAAAAAAAACAAAACCGGAAGAACACAGTGAATTTTCATCAGGTTTTTAACCATGGATACTCAAATCACAGCAAGGTTTCTCTAAACACAGCAAGACCTAGCTGACTTGAAAACAGGACATCAGCAGGACAGACTATACCATCAATGTGTTTTAACCTTGAAATAAATTTATTCAAATACTACTGTGTTTTGTTCTTGTTTCAGCCAACACATAGCATCTCAAATTTGGTCTGTCAGCAGGTCAGACTGTGGCACAAAAGGCAAACAGAGGCCCTCTTTGGGCGGCAGTATCTGAACAATGTGATAGGAAGAGGAATGAAGCAGGGTGGTGAGGGGAGCAATGTAGAGACCAGGACAGATGAGATAGGATGGAGAATTGTCCACAGTGGGGTGACTTGGTGAGTCCAGAAGGAAGTCCATTTTGAGCAAGAAGAAAATCATAGATTTGGGATGGTGTTGGGGATCCTGGAGTGGTCATTGCAGAGAGATCAGGAAGGAAAGAGGAGAATTTAAAGTGAGTCCGGAGTGAGGTTGGAGAAGGCAGGAAAGGATGGAAGGGGAGGCCTGGGAGGGAGAGGCAAAGAGTTTGGGGATTGAGATGGTCAATCCATGAGGATAGCAGAAGTAATCTGTGGAGGCCTATGGTTGGCAGACAATTAATACTTAGTGCTCCAGGCCAAAGCAGGAAGGTTGCAGTCTGAGAGAAATCCATGCTCAAGATGTCAGGTCTGCTCTGTTCTTTCCTCCACTGAACCTTGTTTAGATTTTTAAATATAGCAATCCTTATATCTTAATTGATACTTTGGTGACATGCAATTATAACATTTATACCTCCCAGTTCATGCCTATGAAAAAAATATAGTCCATGAAACCATAAATCACATAAATTCCATGCAATTTTTTTAATCCCATATGTAAAGGCTAATTAAGCTGTTGCCAATTGAAAAACTGCATACTGTTGTCACTGGTAGTTCACAAGACTTTTAGGGAGCAGAAATGGCAATAAAATAAAGAAAAACATGAACTGAGGTTTAAAGTTCTTTGAAGCTTAAAGTCACTTAATTAAACAAGCTTCGCAGGAAGTAGGAGTGAACAATTTCATGAAATTAATATATATTTCTACACTGAAAAAGGTGGAAAATACATACATTTGGTAGTTCCTTCTGAATTTGAAATAATTTAATTGCTTCCTACCCATACCTGCAGCATGTCCAGCAGTTTTACAAAAAGGCTGTTGAATAATCCAACTACTATGGCAGCAGCTCAAAGACAGTCCTACTACTAGTATTGTAACTTTTCCTACTGGTATGGTCAGCTTTGCCCTCGCACCAGTCTTATATCACGGAAGTTTCAATTTGAGTAGAATTAATTTGGGTTTCCACCATGTTACCTGGGCAGGAGAATCAAACAAAAAGTACACTCACAGATGTAACTCAAAGAATAGCACATAATTACCTCAGAGAAATAGTTGTCTAGGAAGGCCATGTTCACTCCTCCTTCTCGATACTCTTTTATTGTTCCTCCAATTGACCCTTTTGCTTCTCCTGTTCCAGAAATTCCTCCAGCTGTTCCGTAGCCAGTGCCAGTGCCATAGCCAACCCCTGTAGTTTCTTCAACACCAGAAGCTACTACTCCTCCTCCTCCATATGTGTTATTATATATGTCTGAAAAAAGAAAAAGTTATCCTTCCTGTGCTCGGTGAAACTTTACACGCAATTTGTCAGTTGTTTTTACAAATGCTATAATGACACTACTGAGTTTCTAAAGGTATTTTAGACCAATTTCAGTCACAGGTACATGCACAGGTATGAAACATTGCAACTGCAGTAATAATTAAATGCATATTAACAGACATCTAAGACCTTGATTTTATTCCTGAGGCTAGGCAGCATGTGTACATGTGTTTTAGAAAATCAGTGATTTACTTCTGTTATTGGCTAGAAAGATTATTCTGTCTGGTGTATATATATGCTGTCATGGTGTTTGTGTTAGAAAATCAGATGTTTATGGATATTGATGCAAATATATAAATGTGTATTTGCGATCACATTGGGGTTAAAATTATTTTCCCTTACACACTTAGAAAATAAAGAGTTTTGTAAATCCTAGAAAATAAAGAGTTCTGTAACTCCTTTTGCATTTTCTAGCAGTGAGATTTTTTAGGGGAGGACAACAATGGATGAAAATAACCACCAGTTTATAATCCAAAACAAAAATGGTCTTTACAATAAGTTATAAAGTAGTACTTACAGGACTTTATCTTCTCCAGATTTTTTTAGTATATGATAACAAGGAAAGGGTTGTCTTAATAATCAGCACACTTTATAATAAAAGAATTGTATACAATAGTCTTGACTGGTTACACTGGGAAACACAGGCTAAATTACATTTTTTTTTCATGTTTATGAAATGAGAACATATGAGAATATTTTTGTATAATAAATAGTCAGGGGAGAAATTGTCTTGCAGAGTGACATTTCTTCCTGTCAGAAGCTAGTGAAAATGGATCTGTGCCAGCCTCCTTCCTTCCTGTTCTGAAGTAAGGAATGGGGGAGAAAGAATCACCTCACAACTTGACTTGTTCTCCATGATCATTGACTTCCTGGAGGAACCCTATCTCAGAAGCATAAATTTATTGTGCTGTGTACCAGCTTGTCTAGCTTATCATTAATTACTGACACAAATTGTCAGTAATTAACTAGCTACTTGACATGCTCCCTTGTGGGAAGCAGAGCCTGGAAACTGTGAAAAATGGAACATTTTACCCAGTTTTTGAAAGCAAATTTCCTTATTCTGGCTCAAGATTGATTTCTGCTAGAACTGATGTCTTGAGAAGACCCTCCATTCAGTAGCTGCACCGATATAGGAAAATTGCCTGGGATTTGAAAGCCATGGCAGGTATTTCAAAATAAATGAAGTTTTCTGAAATGAATCTGCTCAAAAGCTCAAACCCCAGAATTTTTATTCATACTGGAGGTCCTCCCAGCATTAGTTTGACTATCTGCAAATGTGAGATTGGAAGGGCTGGATTATAGCTGGGAAACCAAAGGACTCCATGAATCAGAAAGTATGAAGTTCTGAAAGATAGCTTTATGACAGCATAACATAGAAGATTTGAGAAGATTTAGGGATCTGCTTACCAGAGGGTTCACCAAAATCACCTCCTGCAGCTGTTGTTGGGGCAAGAATGTGTGAGACATCCTGGAAAACAACATTTTGACTCCTTGAATGATTGCCTTGAAATTATCACATGAAGACCAAGACTTTGTGAATTATGTTAAAGAATTAGCAGTCCAAAGTGTTAATCATAATTATTAATTATCACCATCTCCATTAACAAAGAAATCATAACAAAGAAAGAGACTACAAGCTTTTTCATTGTCAACACAAACAATCAGTGAAGATGATCTGTTCCCTTTTCCTAAACTTTCACGGAAGAAGCTTGATAGTTAATAGGTTCCATCTGATAGAATAGTGACACCAAACTGCTATGCCAAGCTAACTGACCACATCTTAAAACACATAAACTCCACCAGTGAATGTTAATTAAGAGTCACCTTTCATATCTGCCTGGCAATGGCTGACAATGCCAGATGTTTTAGATGACAGAGTATATCACTTTCTATAATCAAATGCATCCTTTTCTTTAAATATGAAACATGGGAGGTACTGACCCTGTCTTCAGGTTGTGCACCTTCTATTCCCCATGGATGAATTGCCCCTTCTGTGCATTCAGGTACAGGTTCAAACCCAGTTCCAACTCCACCTGCAGCGCCACGTCCACAGCCACAACAGTCGCTCATTGACATCAAAATTGGGATCACTTAACAGGAAAGGAACAGGAAACAAGGATTTAGGACATCTCTTCCTCACAGGAATAGCTGCTTTCCCCAGAGGGCAGGTGCTCATGAGCTTTTGAAAATAGTCTTTAAAATGTTTCTAACCCAGCAGCCTGTCAGTCTGGCTTTCAGAATCATTAGCTGCTTTTGGAGATGCATGTATTTAGAAATTCAGAGTAAGTTGTACCTTTAGTTATAGCAGAGCAACACAGGGGTGGGGCTGTAACTCCAAATTTATGCTTATGCACCTGGGAACAGACTTTGATCTATCTCAGCTGAGCCAATATATGTTGCATACATATGAAAATTAAACAAACAGAACAAGTCTTGCTATGTATAGCATTCAGCGCTATTCTTTCCTGAAATATAAGCATACATTGGTCTCTTCAAATCTTGTAATTGAAAAGAAATACACTTTAGTAATAATAGACATATGAGAATCAGTGGAGAGATATCCACCGGACTGCAGTGGTCTTTAGCTAAGGCTCCAGTTGTAATTTTCACATGCCATATATATAATGCTTGATCTGAAAAAGCAGTAGAGGCAAACCCCAAGCTCTAGTTTCACCAAATGTTTACACAGAGTGAGTCAGGTTTCCCAGAGTGCTGTATTATGCTTAGTTATTTTAAGAACTCAGTGTTGGAAATTGCAGAATGTTGTAAAGGCCAGCATTGAAAACACTGCTTTATTTTAGAAAGGCAGTGCAATATTAATTCATAGACCCATAGAATGACTTGGGTTGGAAGGGATCTTAAAAACCATCTCATCCCAACCCTCCTGCCATGGGCAGGGACACTTTCTACTGACCAGGTTGCTCAAAGCCCCATCCAGCCCAGCCTTGAACACTTTAAGGGATGGGGCATCCACAACTTCTCTGGGTAACTTGTGCCTCTGTCTTATCACCCTCACAGCAAAGAGTTTCTTCCTAAATCTACTGTCTTTCAGTTTAAATCCATTGTTCCTTGTCCTGTCACTACATGCCCTTGTAAAAAGTCCCTCTCCAGCTCTTTTGCAGGCCCCCTTTAGGTACTGGAAGGCCGCTCTGAGGTTTCTTTTGGAGCTTTCTCTTCTCCAGGCTGAACAGCCCCAACTCTCTCAGCCTGTCTTCATAGGAGAGGTGCTCCATCCCTCTGATTACTTGAACATCAAAGTGAAATGAAAAGGGGAAAGGGCTATACCATATACAAAGGGCTGCCTCATACAGCATGAGTAAGGACACATTTACTCCAGACTACCCAGGGAGATTTCCAAAGGCAGAAACACAGTCTGTCCTGTAAGATTAATTACCTGGGAACTACAAAATGAACAGCCTTTTGGAGCTTTAGAACTTTGGGTTTGTGTAAGGTTACTGAAAAGGTAATCTTATTTTAGAAGAATTAAAACCCACACCATTTACATTATTTTATAAAGTAATAAAATTATTTTCTTCATTTTATACTTACGAACAAATATTAATCCGCCGAGAAACATCAGGCCAATGGCAGCACCGCTAAGTGTGGTATTTGAATCTAATTGTCTGCCGCCAAAATTTTCATTTCCAGCGTAACCCCCATCCGTGGATTCAGTATATCCGTTCTCACCTCCATCATATCCACCAGTATAATCCTGCCAGTCTGTGTGGTCCTCATAATCTGAAGGTCTAGTCTGACCACCATCACCACCACCTTGCTGTCCTGCATCTTCCCGACCTTCTCCACCAGTACCAGTACCACCACCACCACCACCAGTGGTGCCACCACCAGCACCACCACCAGCACCGCCACCACCAGCGCCGCCACCACCAGCGCCGCCACCACCACCACCAATGATAATTATTCTTGTGGCCCCACTGGTGCAGTAATTCCGACTATCACACTGGCAAGCTTGAACAGGAATTATATGTGGTCTAGCGCAGCGTCGGCCTTGGCTGTCTCTTACAACAACATAGATCCTGTAGAGGTAAAAGTCTATGTTCTGGGCTTCTAGTATTGCAGAGGAACCTTGGGGGGAAAAGAGAAAAATATTTAGATGAAGGAATTGACTACAAATGTTCTACAAATCTGTAATTCTTGTGTATTATGTTCATAGAACAGGATGAAACCGAGTCTTCCCTTCCTAAGCACCTCAATTACTTACACATCTACAGTACTTATTCAAAGCTGAAACATATAATGCTCATCTATGCTTGGTTTTTTCCTTTGAAAACCTGAGCCAAATCAGTCTAGTTATCACTTTTAAACAATACAAAAGGGGCAAATGTAGTTTTTTACTTCTACTGCTGCTCTTCTTGATTTTTGTTCACGCAATGGTAAACATAAAAATTGAAAGTTTTATGTGTTTCTTTTTCCTCTCACAAGAAATTAATGTATGTTTTTCAAAAGGTTTTTCAGTAGGTTTAAAATATTTAAAATTACATATATGTGACTGTTTAGGCCAGATGGGAGACTCAAGAAAAGTTGCAATTGTGATACTTGCCATTAAATGTAGTCTTCCATGCACGCAGTAAGTTATGCAAATTCTGTCATTTATTAATGTATGAGATTTGATAAATTAGTTAGTTTGCCATGTCCTATTGAGATAAACTGGCAAACTTTCAATGGGCACTGGCCAAAAGTTTTCTTTAAAATACATTTAGGTATGATTGCTACAATAAATTACAAAAGTTGTAATCTTATTTGCCATTTTCATATGCCTCTATAGAAGTAAAGCTCTGCTAGCTATAAACTTGATACTCGAATAAAGAAATTTGAGAGTTTTTTCATATGCTTAGGATTTTTTAGATAATATAGAAATAAAAAAGTATAAATTACTCCTATTGATTTTCCTCATTATGTTTAGACCAATAAAGGCTCTTATCATAGCTACACTCAAAGTACAGTTTTGCTGTTCTATTTTTATCAGTAAATTTTCAGTTTCCTTTAAAAGATAAAATATATAATAATTTTGACTCTAGTTATAAGGTTTTATATATATCCATATGTGTGCATGATACATTAAATTTTGGAGTAACTTCTTAGATTCATGTTTAACTGAGATTTGAATAGATTCTTATAAGTGTTTTTTTGTTAATAAAATATCATCTTAATCAGTTATCTTAGATAAGAGCTTTTTACTATGATGTATTATTTTTTAAAATGTAGTTTAATTTACCATTTAGTGATCTGATAATCCATGTAGTCTGAGGTTCACCATGTATGCTGAATGTAAAGGGGGTAGCATACAGATCACCATTCCTATGCTTTGCTGAGATGATTACTGATGGGGAATGCATACATACTTTCCTCATTTCAGTACTGATAACTGGGCAATTGGCATTGACATCATCTATTGAAAGCACAATGGTGCCAGTTGCAGTATATCGAGGGACTCCTGTAAAAAGAAGATATTCGTGGTCAGAAGGGAATATTGATACTATAAATAGTGCAGTGAGGGCCGGAAAACTAGAAACAGGAAAAACGTTGAGAGAAATCTGGAACAAAAAGGGTTTGTTTCAGAAAACTGAATCTCCTTTCTTACCTCTGGTGATAGCCAGAACCTCTGCTTGGTACTGCCCATTGACTATATAGACTGAATCCCGGTTAACAACTTTGTTCAGTGTGATTTCACCAGTGTTTTGATTGATTCTGAACCAGGCAGCTGGATCACGTCCTATACTATATCTGTGTTTGGTGAAGTAAAAATACTCAGCATTAGGTTATGAATATATGTATTAAATATTTATTTTACAGATAAAATTTGGCACTTTGAAACATTTTTCTTTATGCTATACTAAGTCTTAATGGATTTCACCCAGTTCAAACAAAATCAATGTAGACTCCAAAAGATGTAGACCAGAAAAGCAATTAGGAATAAAGCAAACGTGTAGAAGCCCATTATATTTTGAAAGCGGCGTCATAGTCTAAGAGTAAAATTTTTCTGGATCCTGTAAACCTTTACTAGAACCCTTGTTGATCCTGTAAACCTTTTCTAGAATCCTTGTTGATAACAATGGCTAAATCCAAAGCTCTTCCTATAACATTCTACAGTTATGTTTGCTAACACATTTCTCTGTTTTATGAACTCTTTTCAAATATTTGTAAATAAGATGTATTTTTTTCTACACACATTGAAAAGCAAATTATGGTCCCAGTTATTATTGTTAACTTCAAGAGAAATAAGTGTAAAATATTTTTTTATTTTATTATAGAATGAGCTGGTAGTGACCTCTTCTATTCCAATTGGATAACATGACCATTACTGAGATTTTCTGCTTGCTTTTTTAGAGATGCTAACAAATTCCCCATATGTAGCAAATGTTTCAAGAAAAAATATTATTAGGCTGAACCACACCCCCCCATTCTAATAAACCTATTCAATTTACAGCCTGTTAGAAAAATGACATTTTCTCTGTGTTTTGCATAAGGCTAAGCAAAGTAGGTGAGGAAAGAAAAGCAATTACAGCAAAAAATTGGCTGGAGAATATACTATTCTGTTTCCATTTATCTATTGCTAATCGATAAACATTTTTTTAAAAGGTGTCCTTTAAAATACCATTTCCTAATCCAACTGAAATCTCAAAAGAATTATTCCATCCAGGGAGTTAAGCAGAGCAGAGCTTACACAACATTTGATGCGATCGCTCTGGTGTCCTCATCCATGGCTGTGTATGTTCCAATAACATAATTTGCTCTCGTGCCTTGTGCCAGGGAAAACACCACTGAAGATGGATGAAATCTTGGTGGTTCAATCAAATTTTTCACTTCTATTGTGAGGGGTGTTCCAAATATTTGGTAGTCATGTGCGACCGAGTGGTGGAAGGCAGCTACGTTCCTGACACCAATCATCAGTGAGTGACTTCGGAGCTGTTCATAATCCAGTTCCTAGGAGGTAAACCACAGAGAACTAGATAGTACATAAAAGCTCCTTTAATTTTATTTAAATATTTTTTATTTTAAATGGTTGAGTGACAGTGTTTTTACTGCCTGTTTAATACTGTTAGCAATTAATTACAATTTTAAGACGATTATTTCAAGAGCTGAATCACAATATTTATCCATACCTTAATTACTCTAAGGATTCCTTGATTTGTAGCTCGATCTGTAACAATTTCAAAACAGTTATCTTCATTACCGGATATAAAGAAAAACTCTGCTAACCAATTGTCTGTAAACTCTTCGTCAGCATCCAGAGCTTGTATTCGTAGCAGTTCTGAACTGAGTGAATTTTCTGCAATACTTGCTGAAAACTGGAATGATAGATAAATGCCTATTAGCAATATTTTTCATATATATAAATATATAGATATAAAAAAATATATATAATCTGAGGAAAGCACAGCTGCCTGCAGAGATTCTTTTGAAGGATATTTTGAACACAATCCATGCCAATTTAATAAAAAGACAAGTTTTCTGGGTAAATTGTGATTATGGTTGCAGAAAAGGTGTGTCACCCCAAGATACATTGCAGAGGCATCTTAGAGGAAAAGGATTTGTGCTTTCTATGAGAAATGATCTTCCAAAGATTGAGTTGATCTACATAATCTGGCTGTACTGCAGGCATCTAGGCTCCTGAATGAATGGATTTCTCTGAACACAAAAAAGTCAGAGACACTGTCAGGACTGACTTTTCTGAAAACAAAAATTATCTACGTGTATGTTACCAGAAGTGCTGCTCAAGCAATTGTATTTAGAGCATACTTCAAGGGAGCAATCCTTTTAATCCAGTGGAGCGTGTAAATGTGAAAATTCTCCATGGGTTAGTGAGGGCTCTGTTACCTATGGGGCTTTTGAACAGGATTTTAAAACAGTGATGTTGCTTTTGGTATTGGAAACTTACAGAGCTTTGAGCAAGGGTTGGAAAGTTGTCATTAACATCAATAACTTTCACATTGCAGCTACAAAGGGATGATATTCCATCTGCAGCCCCATCCCGGTCTGATGCCTTCACAACAAGAGTGTAGCTACTATGTTGCTGTCACAAAAAGAGAAATGAGTATGTTAGAAGACCATCTGCGCATTTTATGAACAACTCATGTCTCGCTGCCGTTTCCTAATACAGGAATTTTACTTAGAGGTTTTATTGTAACACATCAAAAACATGCATTTCTCCATTAATTTTTGTAAAAAAACCACAAGCTTTCTCTCTCTTCTATTTTTTTTCTTGCTCTCATAACACATATACACCACAATGTCATGTTATTTAGCTTTGGAAGGGGAAATGTTACCTCTCTGTCAAGATAATTTGCAAGATGGAGTTCTCCAGTGTATTTATTCATAATGAACATGGGTGGACCAGCAGGTTCCTGACTCTCTATTTTGAAGGCAATTTTAGAATTCAAGTGGTTAGGTTCATCTGCATCTGTTGCAATGATTTTCATCACCAGTGTGTCTAAAAATAAAAAAATAATAATAATTAAACAAACAAACAAACAAACAAACAAACAAAAAACCCAAAAACCAAACCCCAAAAAACCCCAAAACCAGAAAATCTCTTGAGTTCCTGCAAACAAATGAAGACAATACTAAAAATTGGTGAATATGATAGAAGGCTATCTATTCCTTGACATCTAGAAAGAAAACCAAAACTTTAGTATTGTAGTACTGATTCTGACAATACTAATGACTTTAAACACATTAAAAATCAAGGTCAGAAGGAATAATGCAGATTTTCACTGGACTTCTTTAAATCATCATAGGGAATATGCAAATACAGTAAGTACTGAGCTTGTAGACATTAATATAAGAAATCTCCACAGCTTTAAATGAGAATTTCTGGAAAGAAGAAAGAGAGTGTTAGGCACCATTGCCTCAGTGCTATTTGCATGTCTAATGTTGATTGCTGTACTTTTGGTAAAAGAACCATTTTAATACTTAAAGTGTGAAATTTTTTAGTAATATTCTGCTGCATTTGCAAATACACAGGCTACAAGTACAAATATTTGAAAGAGAAAAATGGGGAAAAGTGGGTTTTTAAACCCTCGAAGGAAGTTATAAGTGAAATGATATTTTTATTCTAATGAGAAGGAATGAAATTATTTACTTTACATTTTCACATCTGAAAGAATTTGCATGATGGTATGGTTAGAAACTGGAACATTCAGAACTTGTGTGGGAGGAAAGGCAGAAGGAAGCATTGCTTTGTAATTTATGGCGATTAGCTCAGGCCCTGGCTCAAATAGCACTTGGAGAAGCATCTGCTGCTCCCTCCTCTGCAGTGGCCCTGACCAGTATATGTCATTGCCTAAGAAAAAACAGAATGAGCACCCCAGGTTTATATTAACTGTACTCTGTGAGCTTCAGTACCAATATTGTAAAAGGCATAGTGTAGTTACTTACTGTCCATGCTGCTCTCTTCAACGGATCCTGTAAATACAGTTTGTGCAAATATAGGAGGGTTGTCATTTATATCCAGAACTCTGACTCGAAGTTCAAGAGGTGGTTCCAAATCTATACCCGTCACTGAGTGCTTAGCAAAGCAGCGTATCTAAATAAAGAGATTTACTCATTTTAAAACCAAAAGATAATTCACCAAAGTAGCAGTCTGAAACAAATGAATTTGTTGTCTTGTGCTCTCTCTGTCCCACTTGGATCCATCATTATAAAGGTAAAAAAAAAAAGGGGGAGTACTTACAACAAATACTGGTGTCACTTCCCTATCCACTATTGATGTTATATTAATTTCTCCTGTTCTTGGGTTAACAACAAATATTCCATAGGGCGCACGATCAATTCCAACTCCAGAGATGCTGTATGTGATTGGATTGTCTTCTTCACAATCTGATCGGATCTACAGTAACAGATAACAATAATTTATGTCAGTTTACTGAGGCCACGTGCAGGGGTTTTCTCTCCTGTTCTTGGTTCATGTAAAATATTCTATAAAACTTCATTTTCTCGACCACTAATTACAATTACACTAATTACAAGGTTCAGTTGAGAGAATCAACAGAAGGCTCTTCTACACAGCCCTCAACCTGGAGATTCATGACCCCTTGAGGGCTGGATAGGCTTTCTATTTCTCTTAAATCTGTCAGGGAAGTGGAAAGAAAAACCTCCAAGGGTATCACACTGTGGCTGGACCTCAGTAAGGACTTGGTTATGGTAGAAGCACAGGAAGATATTTTCTTTTCTCTGTTTCCCACAAAAGTCAAGCACTATCCTTGAACTTCTGCTCAGGGTTTCTTGGGATGAGAGTGAGAGAGAAGAAAAATGTCATGATCTAGAGCAAAGACAGTGGTTGGAGCTGCCTAGGAAGTAGACTCATGACAATTTTCCAGGAAGCCTCTGGTGACTCCTCAGCAGCCGCATGGGTTCACCTTGTGAGACTGTCTCAGCAGAGCAGGGAATATTGCATCATCTTTCTTTTATTCTACATACTTTGCTTTGACTACTCTAAGCAGATATATTTTCAAATCTTTCTGATTTTTTCAGCCTGTCTTTGGAAAAACTTGTCAGTGAATACTTGTGTTTTTCTTTCTACTTACTTTGGCAATTGGATTCCGCTTGGAATTATCTTCTCCTTCTCTACAAGCTGCAGCAAATTTGATCCATTCACGTTTTTGTCTTCTAAAGGTTTTCCATCTTGCCATTCCATTTTCATCCCATTCTTTTACCTTTGACAGAGAGTTCCAGTATCATATGACCCCAAGGCATTTTAAATTAATACATACAATTATAATTTCTAACAATAAGGAGAGATTTTTGTAGGCCATGTGCTTTTTTACATGTCTGTGAGTCCCAAACTCTATGACTGTACATGTTTATTTTAATATTATTCATTTGTATGAGATACTCATTTAGGTTTACATGAATTTCTCTTGAGAGAGTGAGCAGGTTATAACCTGCAGCTGTTTAATATTTAAATATGTTTTTCAATCTTAGCATTCAGAAGTGTCTTAGTTCAGTATATTCCATGTGATTTTTTCATTTGTTGCATTTCATTTGATCAGAAAAACAGTTTCTAAAGAAATATATATTACCTCTACATGAAATCCTGTGCTGAAATCCAAGAGTACCTGCAAGAACAATAACAAGATTGGCATGTAAAAATGCAAGGGAAAATGCAGCAAGCAAAACCCAACTGCAAGACGTTATACTGCAGGCCAGGAGCAGCAACTTTTCTCAAGCCTATTAAAATAGCTTATCTAGACAGTAGCTACAAGTTTTCCACAAATGACTTTGTGCAATTAAATTTTTTCTATATCCAGCGCTTGAATTCCTTGACAGCTAAAACCTTTAAAATCCATTCTGTCTTTCAAGAAGAACTTTGAGTTTGAATGGATATGCCAGAGCAATTTTCAAGCTATACCTTCATCCAAATACAGCTTTCACACTGATTTTTAACACCTCTGCTGAAGAGAGAAGTGGTTGCAAGAGTGGCTACCAAACTGTTTGGGAAACTAGAGAAGTATTTATCCTAAATGATTTATTCTTTTTTCCATTTTTTTTTTCTTATTTATAAAGTCCACAATAAGCCTGGAGTACTTAATTGTGTAATTTAACCAAAAAGAATGAAAATGTTTTCTTGGAACTTCCCAGTGAGATTGAAAAGATTCAATGTAAGATGGAAACCCACCTGCAGTTTTCAGGCAGATTTACCTGTAGTGCAGTAGGTTTTGATTTGAGACCTAACTATGCAACTAGTCTTGAGTAAATAAAGGTGGCAGGATCAGGTGCAGTATGTAATTACTTCAAAATTAAAATTTAAATGAGGGGACCCTCAATTTCTTCATTAGCACGATTTAAAAGAAGGCACAGCTGAATTAACTTTATTCCTGAACAAGGTGTGAAAATGAAGTTCGCTTGGTGAATGTACCTCTTCAGAGCCTCCCTTTGGGGTTTGGGGTCTGCTTCTGCTCTCTTCAGGCAATAAAGGATGAAGAGCATGGGATTTGGAGGACTGGATTCTTTTTTCATTCATCATTGGAAGAAACAAAATATCCAAGTGATTCCAAAAGTATTGCAGAGATTCTCTTTTCTCAACAAATGTTAACAGCTGAACTTATGCGTTTTTCACTTCCTTATAATTTCCCATAGCTTTTTGTTTTGGTTTGGTTTGCTTATTTTTTATCTAGTATGTTTTGTCTGTGGAGTTTTATGTCAGTTATACTTGGATAAAATCTGTGACAATCTTTTATCCTATCATTACATCATGGGACTTTCCTCACTTCAAATTTATTGCATTGTACTGGCAAGGCTGGAACATAGATACAGAATTTTTTCCACTTACTTCATGTTAAGACAACTTCTTACATGCAACAGATTAATGAACAGCAGCTTCACCCTCCTTCCTCTCTCTCTCTTTTCCTCATTTACCTTTATG
The DNA here is from genome assembly GCF_008360975.1 of Lichenostomus cassidix. Lineage (NCBI taxonomy): Eukaryota > Metazoa > Chordata > Aves > Passeriformes > Meliphagidae > Lichenostomus > Lichenostomus cassidix. The sequence continues at coordinate 108,098,247 of NC_139482.1, read as the reverse complement.
CTGCAAGAATTCACCATTTGTCATTCACAAAACAAAGTTTCCAATGATCTGGTTTTGCCCAAAACATTCCCTGACACCTTGGCCTACAGTGGCTGCCCTAATCTGCTTCTGAATGAAAGAGTTTAGACTGTGGATTTGTCCATTTGATGTGCATATAGCTTGAAATTTTTTTGACTAGTCACAGAGAAAGGATTTTTTCCTTGTTTGAGCAAGCTATTGACATAAATGGTTAAGTAGTTTGCAGGAAAATCACTACAATATGCTCATGTTTTACTAAAAGCAGGAATACATCTTTTAATTTGTGTTGAGCTTGTGACTATTTAAATCCTCAGCTTCAGAATAGGGTTCAAATTCAGGTGTAGCTTTTCCTCATCTCAGAGAAGGGAACAGTATCAGACTCCATGTGAACAGCACGGTTTGCTCACCCCAGTGGGAGCTCAGGCCTGTCCTTTTATAATCCCCCTTGGAGCCTGGGGAAACATGGAAGAGTCAAAGGGGCAGACTACATCCTCACGAGAGAGCCTGAGTGATGAGGTCCACCAGAAATAACACTAATTGAACGTCTCTTATCAGTCTACCCCACAGGCAGAGCACAATGAAATCCTCTCCACCCTTAGGCTGAAATCCCTTCTGGCATGCAAGCAATTGTCTTGACCCAGCAAAGTATGAGTATACACCTCCCGGTGCAATGTCAGTGAATCTTGTCTGCTGTCTGCATCCTGTGGCCTGTCGTGTTACTTAACAGTGAGACTAATACCTCACACCCAGCCACATCACTCTCACACTCTGAAAAACCATTGTGAGTTTTTCTGAAATAAGAATTATGCCTGTAAAGAATTCTGTTACTTAAGGACATGAATATTCACAAACCTCTTGATTCCAGCCTGTAAGGAGTTCTGTTTTCAAGCAGTGAAAAATATATATTTTACATTGGAGCCTCATCCTTTGTTTTGGAGCACCAGTAAGGGGAACTTGACGAATTTGTCCATTGGTGATGCTGGGGATTGTAAATTTAGGCCCTGTATCTCCACACTTGTCTGGTGATAGCTAAGGAAAACCCCATTTGGCTACTTGCTGCTAATGGAAGCTCTTGAATTCAGAGTCATTAGTACAGTTTGTGTTATTATTTGAAAAGGCTGAGCTGAAAAACTTAATGTCTGTGTTAGGCATCTCTCAGGCATCTCTCTCAGTGGCATAGGAAGGAGGGCAGGCAGACATCAGACAAAGATGTCTAGCTCATGAGACAGACCTGAACAATTTTGAAATTACATTTATCCAACTTGGTCCAGGGACAGAGGCTCCTCTGCCTCCCCAAATAATGCCTTCCTGTTCTCCACTGTCACCAGCAGTTAGAAGACTTCCGCTATGAGGTTGTCTATTTCTAATTATGTGAGATGCAACCCCTTTTTTTCTTCTAGACCTACTTCCAGCAGATAAATTCTGTCTCCTATCATCTAACCTGAGCATATTTCTATGTAGTTAAAAAAATTCCGTTCTAAACCAGTGTCCAAGCACACTACTTTCCATAGACACTGGGATAAACAATAATTAAAGCAATAGGAGCCACTGGAATGTGTGGGATGCATCCTGAGGACCTTGGGGCTGGCAAGCTGGCCAGAATGATGCCAAGATTTGCTGTCCTGTTACTCTCTGAGAGGCTGTGCAAAAAGGAAGCTGCAGAGAAGCTAGAGGCTGGTTGCACAAGCTGTTTGTGTTTTGGGTTGGCAGATGTGCAGGCAGGAAAGAAGTTTATGGTTTCTGTCATTTGCACAGTGTCTGTCTGAAATCTTGTCTTTTTTTGTAATGATACCTGGACCCTGTGTCCAAAATGACACCTTAGAATCACACTGGAGTTATTCTGGATTTATTCTGATATAACTGGGAACAGAATTAGGGCTATAGGATGTGTATGGTTCTTTGCACCTTCAAAGCAATTTACAAACAAGAATTAACTAATCATTAATTGAGTACCAAGCAATATCATATGTAATTATGGAATCCTCCCTCCTCCACCTACTCAAATCTAAATGACTGAACACACCTTTAACATCTTCCCAGCATTATTCATATGGGATCTGCTTTTCTCCCTTTGAAGTCAACAGTGGCATTGTTGTTGGCCTGGATGGGAGGAGTGCTGAGAACTCACACGTATTGTGTTAGTCATCAGGCTGCTGTGGTAGCTCTGGTACTGTCAGCGTTTTGGGGCTTTTACGTCTTTCTTACTCACCCAAAGGCCTGACTAGAAAAGGTTTGCAATAATGAACCCTTCCCTTTATTCATTCTGCATATCTTTAAAAAATGATACATCAGTGCATATGAAATAATGAGAAGCAGAGTTCAAGCATAAGACAAACCTTCATATATGAAAAAATATGCCATTTGATCACTTTTTAATTTAAACATGATTTTCTTTTTCTGTTCTTTGCCTTTTCACATTTCACTAATGAATGTACTTCTTCCAATTTAAAGGGGAAGATCTTTTGGATTATTTTTCTGGCATTTTGTTTTCTAATTCAGAGGAGGTCAGGTGTTTCCTGTGTTAGCAATATTTTGAATTGCACCCAGGATGGAGAATCCATTACTATTTCAATAATTGTGACAGGAAAAATTCAGGAATTATGACAATGCTCATGTCAAGATGAAGAATATATTCTGATGTTTTATTTATCTTAAAATAATTTTTTTTTAAAAACTGACCAATTTGGGAAAGTTTGCACTGAGATTGTTTCAGTTCTTCTACTGTATGTTCTATTGTATGCAGATACAATACATTTCCATACAGTTACTGAGCTTAACAATTAGAAAAATGAACAGAAAAGTAATTTCAATATAGGGTGTATGCCATTATCATTAAAATTTGAATTTTTCGAATTAGTCATGCTAAGTGCCTTCAATAAATCTCCTCAATAAAACCTGAATTCTGATATGACTTAGTATATTCTGGCTGCAAATGCATGTTTGCTTAACAGCCATTTTACTTAGGAATGTAAAACTGCAGGCTTAAGTACCTAACCTTAGGTGATAATTCCTGGATGTGGAATTGCTTGAGTTTCCATTTCTACGCAAAATTATTTGGCAGAACAACCTGCAGGTTCCTAATTCGATTGGGCAGATATTTCCTATGAATATACAAGGAGAGGATTTAGTTCCTGAGTGTTTTTACGAGCAACCGAGTTATGAGTAGGATGTGCAACCATAGCCTAACAACTTGGGGGGGGGTGTGTGTGGAGAAAATAAGCATAGATAACACATGGGAAAATGTAGCCAGACAAAAGTGCATAAGAGATGTGGTGAATTTAAAATTATTGGCTGTCACATGATAGCTGGCAGGAGAAGAGTCATACCTGATCAAACAGGTTATTTCCATAAAGCGTGTCTGTGCTAGTATCACAAACAGAACTCCCTTACTCATGAGAATAATGACTTTGAAGTCACATGAGCAAGGGTTGCAGAATAAGTCCCACCAATGGTGAAATCCATAGAAAAAATTATTTGTTTCAGGACTGGTAAGTTTCCTTTTTTTTGGAAATGCAGTAGTGTACTAAAATATGCAGAACTCCATGGTAATTTTATTTGATGAAACTTATTAATGATATACTGACCAGACACACTATTCAGACAGGTGATTTTCATGAAACATTAGTCAAGCTGAAAGCCAAAATTCTTCCTCAGAATACACTAAAACTGGATACATAAATTTATTATTTATTTTATCTCTACAGTTTGTCTGTCACATTTCTATAAAGCGCTGAAAGGTGTTGTTAAGTCGTACAGGCTGTCATGAACAGTGCTGGGCAGAAGAATGCATAACAAAAACAAGTGTTTCCTCTGGGTAGTAAAAGCTCAAATATTTGATAGTCATCAAAACACAATGGCATTTTTCATAATTGCTCTTTCTTTCTGACCCAACACCTACCCTCCATCACTCACAATTGAAACAATAACATACTGAAAGAAAGAAAATGGCTCCAGAGTTGCTGGGAGAAGTAAAGCAATAAAATCTCTTTTGAATGGACAGATCTTAGACAAAACACAGTGAAGCTTTTTGAACTTCGACACACTGGGAGTATGCATCACCAGCTAACTGAGTAAAATGAATAGTCACTAGGGCTACATGAAAATCCAGAAGTGTGAGTGTGATGTGCAACAGGCCAGTCTCAGACACCTCTGCGCTGCCTTAAACAAGCAGAAACTTATCCAAGCCATAACTTGCTTTTGCCAAGTTTTGTCCTTGTTTGCTTGGCAGCTGCTCTGTGTTAATTAGATCTACTTTACTGATTGCAGAGCTGTCACCTAAAATTAATGGATTATATTTTCAAAATGGTTTTAGGATTTCTTATTCTATAACATAAAATTTTTCTCAGACTATAACAATTTTAGAGAAGCCAGTTATGAGAAGCCAGTTAACAAACATTTATGCTTATTAATACACTGTGTAAAATGTAAAATTGCATGAAAACCACAGGATACAACTATAGTAGAAATCCCACTCGTCTCAATCTTCAGGGCCTTAAACCTCTACCTAATTTCAAAAGGTCAGCACAGATGAATAAAGTCAATCCACACAAAAATCAGATTGCAGGAGCAGTAAGGCACCCATAGCCCTTTTAAGTCCCTTCTGGGTAATATCCATGCCTTGATGAACACATTGAACAACTATGCCACTTGACCATAGCCACAACTTTCCTTTTACAGTGAGAAAAACAATCCCAAAGAGCAACACTTTCATCATGCATTCACTTGCTCAGCACATGGCGGCTCAAACACCAATGCACTACAACACAGGAATACTTTGCAATGTGAAATAATAGGCCAGGTCTTGAATTTTACTCAACTGAAACCTTCAGTAAATTTTGTCAGTTTTTTCTCTTGAATATTGCTGTAGGATTGGGTCAGCTCTGAAGCGATCTTGCTAATTAGTTTAGAGAAGAGAGATTTGAATTTTTTAGAAAAAGGTATTTCTTTTACTGATAATAAAGTAAAGGCATAGAAACAAATTATGTTCAATCACTACAATTTTTATAATGATAAGCATTTTATTAATAACTGTGACCCCTTAAATAGTAGCCACAGAAAACATTTGCCTGGAAAGTCATGCAGCAAATATAGAAAGTCACATCTTGAACATCAACAGATTGCAGAAAGTCTAAAAAGAAACATTTTTTAGTATTTAATGAAAAGCTAATTTAATTCCATAGAATGTTCAGAAACGCTGTTTAAAAGGAGCAGAGCTTTGGTTTTTATGGTATATTTCACAAGATATTTTTGGGAAGTAGTTCATGTAAAATGTAATGGTCTGCTGAGGAAGACAACACTGGCATAGTCACAGAGTTTAAAAATATTCTTTTAAAATCTGACTTACCAACAAAAGGAACAGAAAAGCAGCCGTTCGGTGAGGAAGCCAATCCATGGCATCTGTCTTCTCAGAAACAAGTCCAACTGAGTTATGGTTACAAGTCTGTTCGTGTTCCCCTCCCCCCCCAGCTGTGGTGACTATTTAAAAAGACACTTGGTATATGTCCTTATACTCAGCCCTTCAAGGTGTCTCTGCCTCCCTCTGAGGGAAGAACTGAAGATGCTGTATAACAGAGTGTCTTTCCCCACCCCAAAATCCTGGGCTGGTCTCACCTGAAACGCTTGACAACATCATTATTGCTTGCAGGTAAAAGCTAAGAGACACACCTTAATTCTTATTGCACTGAAACCCTTTGTTGGATACGAAAAGGTACGTTTTAAAAACAGAAGGCAAGCTTCGCTGAGAAGATAGCGAGTGATTTATAAATTACTCACAACATAAGGAATCATTAAAATGGTAACTTATCATTGCTTTGAATGCATCTTTCAGTTTTATCTTTGCACCCACTATAATAGAAGATCTTAATGAATATTACCATAAAGAATATGGACTTTAAGAAATTATTCATTTAAATTAAAAGTCCATTTGTTTACTTCCAGGCACAAAGAAGTCAGTCCCATGCACATTGTTCATAGAAGTGAAGCACTCAGAGCAGAATGGGGCTGTCGCTGAAGTGGTAACATAATAATTTTGGGGGAAAAATAGTGCTTTATTCATGCAACCACTGAATATCTGAAGCCGAGGAAGAAGACTTTGTGCTTTCACCAGCTGCAAAGACTCCTCATGCCATACCTTTCTCTTCCAATGGGTTGTGCTCTCACTGACACAGTGGAGAGGGAGAGTGCCAGAGAAACTGGAGAGCTGCTCAAAACAACAGGTAGAGGAGGAGAGAGAGGATGTGCTGCACAGCTCTCTTCTGGCCTTATTTTGCATGGCAGGAGCACAGTGGTGTGGGGGATGAGGAAATTAAAGAGGATTCCCGACTTTGCTCTTTGCTCTGCAGCACAGGTGTTATAAGTGCCTCCCTGTGTCTTTGGGACACCTCAACCACTCCTTAATGGGCAAGAAAAGTTAGAGGGACCTTCTGCTCTGCCACTGAACCTGGGAGGGGGATGCATACTTCATCCCAAAAGTGCAATACCACTGTGTGTTCCTGAGCCTGCTGAGCCCTCCATGGCGCTCAGCACCCCCCAGGGCTGGGCTTGGGCTGGGAAAAGAGGGCTCAGCACCTCTGGGGCTGCTCAGCCGCTGCCAGGGTGAGGTCCCATGCTGCTGCTGGGTAAGCAGCTTTGCAGCACGACGCATCTACTTACCACTTAGCATGGGCACTTTGCTGTCTTGCAACTGGCTGGGGCTGCCAAAGCCAGTCGTGCATGTCCCCATTGTCACTCAGACGTCAGTACTGAGCTCAACATGCCCAGCAGTGAGTCAGTGAGGCAGACTGGGACTGGCAATGTTGAATGGATCATATCTGGATTTTCCCTTTTCTGGGAAATCCTCAAAAATCTGAAATTTGCTTTTGGATTAAGTAAAAATAGAAGTTAATTTTTGTACATATAAAATACTCATATTCTTTTATGAACCCAAATATTTTATTTCTGAACTTTTGCTTAATCATATAATAAAAAAAGTAATTTAAAATAATTTTAAAAAGTAATTTAATATATGATTTTTAAAATCATATATTTTAACAAAATAATAAAAAAAAATCCTTTTAGATTTTTTAATAGTTTGGTTTGGAGGGTTGTGGTTCTTTTTTTTGCACAATTTGAAACTTTATTTTTTGTATTTTTTATTCTCTCATACCAGACTAATAGCCAAGAAGGGCTGACAGTGTGTATCACTCAAAACTGCTCCTGGCTGTGCTGAAAGTCCTTTTGACCACTGGACAGAAGAACTTATTTCTTGCAAATGTAAAATAGACATGTTGTTTTACAGACCAAAATATCCCTGGCTGTGTAAATTTTTTTATTATAACAGAAGATAATTTGGTCTACAAAAGATGACAAAATTCCTCAAACAATAATAGCCCCAGCAGAAGTGAAAACAGAAGTACCAGTTGTCACACTGTATATTTCTGTGCCATGCCTCATTATGAAGAGTACACATGGATTATCAGAAAAGATAAAAAAGAAAAATTCTTCAATGGGAAAACTTGTCATGAAATTTCAAGTAGGATTTCCAGACAAATGTTGAAAAAATATAATTTTCACATTAACAATATCTAAAAAAATACTTTAGTCTAAATGATAATGACTGACAAATGCACAGTAGTTTGATCCATCTTGAAAAAGAAATCCTAATCTACTGACTATTACCCTTTTGGAATATGGGAGTTAATAAGACAGTACAAGTGGCATCCACCTAACAGTCATTTTGTGCTCTTGGTGCTTTTCTTTCCTTTATATTCTGGATGACCGGTTTTATTATTTTTTCTCTTACCCCTGTTAGCACCTTACAAAACAGTAGAGGAAAGAGCCATGGATAATTTTGGAAACAGAGCTATATAATTGAAAACATACTCAGCATATAGTGCAGTTAATTAAAACTTCACTTTTCTTTTCATGGAAAGATTTTTCAAATTTTTTTTGTTATCTGAAAATTCAACCAGTCACCTACTGATATTACAGAGTCAGCTAAGAGTCCAGATCCTAGTGACTCCCATTTGCAGGTATTAGCTGAAGTATTTGAGTGCCTCAGAAAGCACCCTTTTTCTATGGCAGTCATCTCATTTTTCAAAACACACTTTTAAAACACATTTTGTGGGTCAGTTTTTTAAAATAGGTCTCCAAGACTGCAAAAACCCAAGCCTCCAGCTGATTTCAAACCTTCTTCATTCTTATTTGATGCAGTCAACTTTCAGACAAATATATACATATATACACATTTCAGTGAACTTTCTGAGCATCTCGCAGGAAAATATTTGGTCCTGCACCCCTCCTGGCACAGTCCCCAGTATGATTCATGCCTGTTCCTGTTGTGGGGTTCAGAGAGGAGGTTTTTGATCCAGGTCAGCAGTGAGCAATTTCCCCTCCAGGGTCTTGTATCTACATGAGAAAATAATAACCACACACCCTAATACTACACTCTCAAATCAACCTTTCTGTGTGGGAAGTGAAAAACCCCAACAACAGAAACAATTAAACATTTCTGCTCTAACTTTACTGTCTTGATTAAAGGAAGCATGTTTACCCAGCAATTACCTGGAGAATCCGTCATACTTAAGTTAACAAAGACCTCCATTCTGAAAGAGAGAGCCAGCCTAAGCCCTGAACTATCTGTTTTCTGGCAAACACCCAGGAATGTGGATTTAAATTATTTTATCAGCATTATATTCAGGCCTGTATGGATGGCTACAAAGGAGAGTTCCTGTAATAGCAAGAGAAGGCAAATGGGAAATGCCATGAGCTCTATCAAAGCAGTGTGTGATGAAGTTGGTATGAATTGTCTTGTTTTAATATGAGGAACCCAAGGCACAGCATGATGCAATGACCCGTCAGAAATATTTCAGCAAAGCAGGAACAGGACTCTGTCTTACCTGGTGCACTTGAAGAAAATTGATGAGTGGCATATGGCAATGCATTCACCTTTGATATCCCTTATTTTACATTTATAGAGCTGAAGCTCCGCGGAATTGTTTGTCAGGTAAGGCACACAGACACACTTTGGATTGCTCGTAATATACAGGCTTCTGTTTCACCATATACTTATGTTTTGATGTATTATGAGAATCTCAAATATCAGCAGGATCACTGTTGTTGCTGAGAAAACTTTTATGCAGTATGGGCTTTTCCTGTCAAGATTATTTCAGATTGCTAAGCATATATATCAGTCAGAAAGAATTTCTTTCATTATATTATCAACCCATTTGTCTGGGTATGAAATTGAATGTTAAAATTTGATTTTGCCAGGATCATGCCAAAGGCAATTTTCAGTTTCCTCAGAACAGATTATTTTTACAGCCTATTCATTCAATTTAATGCTGCTAGTGACTGTTGATTATAATAATTATGATGATAAAAATGCCATTTCTGAGTTGCTGAAAATGTGTGGGGAAAACTTAGGAACATAACCAGAAATACAGCCTTGCAACTAAACTAGCAAATGCATATAAAAAAAAGTATGTGAAATAAGAATGATTAGAGCAAAGCAATCATGAAGTTGCTCACTCTGAGATTACGCCTGTCATCTCCATCCAATTTTTGGATTCAACAGCAAGAGGAAAAATATTCTGATTTGTAAATATCCTGAGTAGGAGTCACCTGCTATTTTTTCAAGCAGTTAGCATCTCCTGGCTGCCTTCTTATTCTCCCAATGTGTGGTACTATTTTTCTTTTATTTATAATGAACAGCTAGGGAGTTTTATCTTCTGATGAAGCCAAGTTCAATGGCTCAGGGGTTTGCAGTAGGGTCTAGGCTTACATGCCAGTAAAGGATGCCTGAATAAATTACTGCCATATTTCTCACTGAATGATGAGTCCCAGCATTGACAGAAAGTCTTGCATCTCTTTACATTACAATCGTGGCAGTATTTCCCAGCTCCTGGCCCTGGCTGCACGGCCTAGGATCTCTCCAAGACCTCTGTCCAAACCATGTTACTCCCTTAACTTTTCTGAGTAAGGCAGGTCTGCAGTGACAGAGACTTCTGGTATACCATAGAATATTCACTGGCAAGGCAGCATCTTGGACGTGATATCAGAGGATACACAAAGTGCTGGCCAGAGAAGTTCTTCAAAGGTCTTCAAATATCATGGAAAATCAAGAAAGTATTTGGAAAATACAGCCCTCCCCCTCTCTCTCAAACCCCCAAGTCACCCCATATTCAGTATCATCTCCAGAAAAAGGAAAAGTTGATTGAGAAGTCAGGATTCAGTTACTACTGAGATCATCCCAAGCTTCTTCACTCTCTTTGCCTCTTAGACAAAAAGAGGCTGAGCAGAATTTTTTCCCTCTCATTGAGTTTACTTAGTCTATCTTCAGTGCCTTCAAAGGAAGAACTGAAGGCAGGGCGATAGACATCAAATAGGCTCTAGAAAGCAGCAGCAATCCAAGAGCAGTAAAGATCAAAGAAATTTTAGCTCAAGTAGAGAGTTTCATATGTAATGGCCAACCTTACAAATTATTCCTTTAAAGGTGGGGATGATGGTCATCTTAATTTCCTGTTCTGGGTTTTACTGCTGATTGATTACTTCTGTGTTTGCTTTTCGGAAATCAGATGTAGCAGCTCCCACTCCCTCCAGCAAGATCTGAAGGTGACTGGCCTTGGCCTTTTATCAGCTTTGGTTTCCAAAGCAGTGGATGCAGTTGTATATGAAAGTCTGATATTTGTCCAGGCTAGATTTTGCTTTTGTTTCTGGTGAAAGAGTATCGGTTTGTGGGGAATGGACTGTGCCTTGATCTTATCTCACTTTCACCAGAGAGAGCAACAGAGAATCCCAGGATTATCGGTTTGAGCAGGAGGCAGAAGTGCTGGAGACAGGTGAAGGCAAAGGCCCCCTGGTACAGGGAGAAATTTTGAATGCATGCAACACAAACAAAGCTTGGCCTAAATGTTACTTCAAAGTCAAACAATAGAAAGGGAACACTCAGTAACTTCTGTAGTTTTTACTCAGTAATCGCAGAAAATAATAATCCTAGAGACCTATGGTTCATATTAATGGAAGGTGAACATCTTGTATTCCTGGTGGGATTACCAAAATCATCATGAATCCATATCTCCACTAGCTTTGGCCTGTGACAGCGATTTTAGAGCTGCTCTTTTTGAAAATGTTTAGGTATGAAGATGAGCAACCTTGGAGCTGGGAACTGAAACCAAAGGAGAAGCATACTCATTGCTGACTCAAGGGGGGAAATAGTCTCTGTACAAGAAATTTGGTCAGGTCAGGGGCAGGACCTGTGTGCTACTTTGCTGCTGGCTGCTTGTATTGGCAATACTGCATGTGAGAACAAAGATGCCCGGATGGTGGTCTGCTTCCCCAAGGTTAGTAAATAAAGAAATAAAAATAAAACCTTCTGATACAATAGGAAAGAGGCAACCTGTTCAATTCACACACTAAGCAAAGGTCATGTGAGTGCAAAATAAATGGGTTATGTTACTGCTTTTTAAATGTAATGTTTAAAACATCACTTACAACATATAATTAACTTCCTTCTTGTTAATCAAAGACATTGATCTAACAATTTTATATGAAAAGCAGTCAATTCATAAATGTATCTCAGCTGATAATTAGCCTGACTTGCTTTGGGTATGGGTGCAATTGGTGTGCTTCCCTGTGCTGTGCCAATCTCTTGACTGCATTTTGAATATCTGAAAATAATTTGCTGCAAATTTCTTTTCTGATGTGGGGCTGGAGACCAAGAACCCCATGCACAATTCAGGAGCAAAGGGGACAATGCCATTCATTTGACTTCAGAAGCATCAAAGAGCAATCAGTCTTCTGCCCTTAAAACAGGTGAAAAAGTAAAAAGCAATTTTATAAAAAAAATATGTGAAGAAATCCCCATATGCTTCTGGAATTATTTCATAAAACATCTTACTTCATTAAAAGCTATTGGAAAGTTGTTCTTTGCAGTACCTGTGACATACATATTGGCAGATAATCATAAATAATGAAAGATTATAAGAATTAAAGAGACTGTAATGTCAGTTGAAACATCCATCTGAAGCCAGAAACAATCTACTGTTTATATTGCAAATATTTTAACATTATTATATTTTCAATTATTTATTTCATTTTTTAAAATCATGTGTGTTACATGAAAGATAATTAGTGGTATCTGATTACATTTCTGGAATTTGAATACTGCCAAAAGATTATATTATATCCACAGAAATTAAAAACAAAAAGTCAAAGCTCCCCAAAAAAACAACCCCAAACCAAAAACCCAGTGAAGTGCTCTTGGGGAAAGTTAAGGTTAGTTTGGGGAAGAGTAGGGTGGCTAAACCAATGTGGATAAATAAAACTCTGGCATAAGGTTTGAAGTATGTTCTATATTTTATTGTTTACACTAAGTCTTTCAATGCCTAACAAGTAAAACACTAATATTATTTTGGAAATTTTATTTTTACAGTATATTTTGTTTAACTAAAAATAAATTAGAAATCACATGAGCTATTCTGCTTACAGAGAAAGAAAACCTCAGTGCTGGGACAAAGAACAGCTATAATCCTAGATTTAAGGGAGAATGTGACCAAAAAAGCAAGAAAATAAAGATCTAGGAGGATAGCAGCAATACGGAGCTACCCAGGACCAATTTTGTGACAAGCAGAGGCTGAATTTCAAGCCACATCTCTAAAACCTCCAAGTAACACACTCGTGAAGTCACATCCAAGCATCTAAGTGGCATGACATTGAAACACGCCAAGCACCATCAGATTAGTGCTGCTAAAATCAGGCCTGCTAATTAGAAAACCACGTTGGGTAAAAGCATCACAGCATCACTTCAAAAGAAGATGATTACAGAATCTAATGTCAGCAGTCAGTAAAAAACCCAAACACGACAAGCTAACAACCAGAAAATCTTTGCTTGTAAAGCTGAAGCATGAACTCTTATGGCAGTTCAAGGTGAATTTGATTTAGATGGTGCAAAGTTAGGCATGACTTTCAACAGGTTTGGCTTCAGATAAGCCAGTGGGCATAAAGAGCAAAGCTATAAAAGTGTGTCTGGAGCCCTTCTTCACTCTTCTGCTGTTCCTCCCTCAGCTGACTTGCTAACTCTTTGTAGATGATAACAAGATAAAAGCAAGGATAAAGCCTGTGTATAAATTTGGGACATTCATCATTCATGACAGGATAATGTGGATTTTTTTAATAAATATTCACATATACATTTTTATACATATATTTCAAGTTCATGTTCAGCCCCCAAATGAGCCAGGAATGCATGTCTAAACTAACACAAACAAACTCATCATTTCTAAATATATTATGTTAAAACATCCATGGATTTGAAACCCTGAGCAATGTTATATTTTTACTCAGTCTTAATTCTTTCAGTACCCAAAATCAAGTAAACCCCTGCAGCATAGTGCTCTCATCCTGGTTTTACTTTCAACTTTTTTCCGCTCTGGCCAAGAGATGTTACATTCCCATCTTGGTTCAAGCGAAGTCCTTTTTTCTGGACAATTGTGTTATCTCTGACACCCTGATGTGTTTCCTTCCTCCTGAAAACTGCTAAGCAGGATGGGTAGATGAGAGACAGACAGACAGACAGGCAGGCCTGCCTTCAGTCCAGCTCTCACTGCAGTGGAACGAGAGGAGGGGTAGCAGGAATTTTGCTGGATGGATGCTCCTCACAAAGCCTTCAAACGTGTAAGGAGAGTTAATCCCTTAACCTTGCCTTCTTCCTGAGAAGAAAGGAAGGAGAGATGAGAGAAAGGAAAGCAATGCCTTTCCTTCTAGCCCTTAGAGCCTGTACTCTAATTAATGGGGTATGCCTGAGTGCAATCAGAGAAGTCCCAGTGCAGCCTTTAAAGAGCAATGACCAGAGATTTCTGGATGCTGCTGCAGGGCATGGTCAGCAATCTTTGTCTGCTGCCTTTGCTGAGGCTCAGGGAGCATTTGCACTTCAACAGAAGTAACAAACCAGCTCTCATGACACTACTGGGAGTATGATCGCTTCTTTTCACCTGACTATATAGTCCAGGTATGTGAGCTACAAGCAAAGCATGCAGTTTCTTGTCTAATCTGACTGCTCAGGCAGGGATTGCTGTGTGAATTGCATGACTAATAGCACAAAGATATTCTGAATCCAGCCTTATTCAAGTATGAACCGGGTCCCTGAAGAAGTAGCCATTTGCTTGGATGTTTTTACCATCTTAGTCATCATGACACTGATAATGACTTCAGGTGCTGCCCTGCCCCTCCAAATTATTTTGGTGCATGGACACCCACGTTTTTTTTTTTTTCTTCATATTTTTGTGGTGTAGCCTGCATCTGAGTGTTGAGGCACAATGAGAAAGTGGAAGTCATATGGTTCAGCAATCATCGTTACAGTATGATTGTTGGCAACAGGAGCCAGTAAGGTTAAAATCACCTCTCCAACACAGTGCTTTATTAAAAATTAGTAATGAGACATGAAAATCACTACATAAAATTAAAATATTTTAAGATGTCAGATTTTTTATTCATTTTCTTGGTGAAAAAGCCAATGCCCAGGCCTGAGCCTGAAATACGTATTTTTGTGTTTTCCATAATATAATACTTCTGTTTTATATTTTATTTGCATGACATATTACCCATCAGTTTCTTTAATGCAGTGCCATTGTTATTTTCTGATTTTACGTGAGCACTAGTAATGTTGGCATCTGAACTCTTTTTATGTTTCAGACAAAGCCCGTAAAGCATTATGTCTGGCTGAAGATCTTTGTATATTCTGTGCTTGCATACCAAACTTGTGAGAAGGTGTCTTAATAAAAATATTAGGTGGAGATAATGCCATAGCTAGCCATAGCTATCAGGCCATAGTTCCGATAGATATCAGATCATAGTTCCCTTAACGGCTTGAGTCTGATGGTGGTCAACAGCAATTTCTTGTTGTAATAGCCAAGTTTGGAAAGGAACTCATGGAAGAGGGTCATTGGTGGTTAGGAACTTCATTAGCTGGAAATTGCATCCACATGGCTATGCCTAACAGTATTTGATGCACCTTTCTTCATTAATTGAACCCTTTTACAGCACCAAAACACCCTCTGGCAGTAAGTTCCTCAGATTCAGATAGATGCAATGTGAAAAAGTTCTTTCTTCTGTTGTTTTAAACATGAGGACTGATTATTTCACTGAATGCACTCTGTTATGAGAGCAATAAGTAGTTGTTCATTAGTCACCTTCTCCAGGTCATTTACTGGCATTTTACTGAATGATAGGGCCTTACACAACAAAATAAAGAGCATACCTTCTAAGAATGACTACTGAACTTCTCTTTTAATCAAGAGTAGGCCTTCCCTGTAAATAACCATCATTATGTACCATTAAGGATTAATGTGGTGTGTTGCTGGAAACAAAGATCAGCTTCTTTTATCTCTCCAGTTGCTCTGGATTCTGTCTTTCATCTTTGGGAAGTGACCAACCCAGATATTACTGAATTCATGGGAATGGATGTCTTTGAGTTTGCCGAACTTCAGAATAGGTCCCATGATGGGAAATCTGCTTCTGCAGGTGAAATGAGTTCCTCCATATATAGAATAGAAAGAAGTATCTCTACAGGAAGTTTGAATCCAGTTCCATGAAGCTGTAGTCCTAAATTATGTGAATCAGGCTTTTAATTTGTTCTCCCTACATGGGTACATTTGAACACCTGTCTAGTTTGTTAGGCCTTGAAAACTCTGCTGAAGAATAGATGGCGGAGATTTCTCACATCTCCAAGTCCAAGGAATAAATTCCCCCAGGGCCTAAAGGGGATCACCTGAGGCTGGAGCAGCATTTAACAAGCTGTCTGGCTACTATTTCCCATGCCTATCATATCTGCTGTGTGGACCAGCTTTCCCTTACATCCCTCCAAGACTTAGGTTCATATCACCTGCCTAAGTTAAGCATCACAAATACATCTATTGTCAACAGTGTCACCTGCACAGGACAGCTCAAAGATGAGCCTCCAGAGATGACTCTTTCTGACTATTTAGAAAGCTGAAATGACTGTGCTTCTAGCATCACACTCTGTAGTGTGTTTGTTGGGCAGGCAATTAGTCAGAAAGGTGGGATTTATCTAAGCCTGAGTTCCAAACCCTGTGTGAACTGAAGATGTGACCAACCCTTGTGCTGGTCACTTGATGATGGGCAGGCTCATGGTGTGTTATTCCATTGTTCCTGTGTCAGCTTCTGTTGCAATCTGGCCCATGGACATCTCAGACAAGTTGCTGAAGAACATCTAGACTGGGTTGGGTACCTATTACCTATTAAGCCTAATTAGAAGGAAGCAATTACTGGGATTACATGTATGACAGATTCTGTGCAAGCAAATATCCACTTCGGTATTTATTGAAGCTTCTTTTTAAAAATACTTCTTATGAAAGTATTTGTCTATGAATTTGCATTTGTAGTGTACACAATGCAGAGATTTACATTTCTTATAAAGTTCTGCATTTTAGCCAGATCTGTTTCCTTTTGGATCTCAAGAGACTAATTTTCTTGTTTGGTCACCATCACATGGAGGAAACACATTGCCCCTCTGAAAAGGTTCAGGTCTTACCACTCTCAAGTTTAATTAACACCTTTTACTACATCTATGAAAATTCCTTGCTTTCTGTTGTCTACTCACAGGTTTTACAGACACCACAGCTCCCAACACTCATGGTGATGACAGCACTGCCTCTGAGCAGGGGGGGAGCCAGCAGGACTGCAGAGACTGATGCAAGCTGCTCACTTACCCTGTGTATGATATCTAAAGCACATGTGACAATTTTTATGTCATGTTTAGTTTAAATCATTTGAACAAGCATTCTAGGTATATGAGAAAATCTAGGGAAAAGGTATTCTTCATGTTAACTATTCCAGTTTTTGTTTGTTTGGTTGGTTTGTTGGTTGGATTTTTTTGCTATTTTCCCCCTTCTGGTGATTTATGTGGGAAAACTGCCTCTAGAAAACCCTTTTAAACCAGCGGATATGTATTTTTCTAGCTTTGTTTGCATGGCATTTCGGCTAAAATGTTCTAGACCTGAGCCATACAAATCTAGAAGTGTCTATTTTTCCGCTAGTGCCTGATACACACCCCCAGTGGCAGTATGAACTTGAAGTACTTGCAGGTACTGGTGCTGAGCTCCATGGCATTTTAGGGGGTGTCTCAGGGGTGTCCCTCAGGGCAGACCTTGTCATTGTGGTGGATCCTCTCCTGATATGTGCAGAGGGCATCTTCATTCTCCAGACCTTTACAATGCCCTCCACCCTTCCCAACCCCCAGCTTTCTCTTGTGGAGTCATTGCTGAGGAGAGCTCCCTTGCTCTCATGGAAGACACACAAGTTATTCCAGGTGCTGTCTCTGATCATTTGGTATATCCAATCCATGCATGAAATATGACAGTGTACTTGAACACACATTCAGAAATTAATCAATATGGTGGGAATATATAAACACCTTGCATCTGCCAAAAGATGTTGAGATACCTACGCAACTTCAGACAATATTAAGCTGTCTGCCATTTCACTGAACTCAAAGTCATGTCCTCCTTGCCTTTCCTCTGCGTCTGTTTCTCAGATAGGGATGGTCTGAACTTTGTCCTTGAGAGAAAGCTGCCTCTTGCAGCAAATTTATAAAAACCTCAAATTCCACTAGCCTACACGTTGCCATCTTTGAGCTTCTAAGACACCATTTGGGTTTCTTTTACACAACGGATGGGAAGAAGGTGAAACCAACAAAAGAAAAGCAGGTATTAAGAATAAGCATAAGTCTTCAAATACTGGATTTCACACTGATGTTTAGTTCTGTAAACAGTAAATCATTACCAGCAGTTTATGCCTTTATGACTATGATGCATAAGTGGTGTTGTCAGAAGAAGCAAAGATTAAACACTAAAAATGTCTCAACCACTGTTAAATGATGCCTCAACAACTGATGCCTCGACAACAACAAAAAAAAATAGAAAAAGGAAGCATTGTCATGATATTAACAAGTTATTCAGTGGGTCTCACAAGATTGTGACAGTGCACATGTAATTAGACAGGGAATGAGAGTGGTGAAAATGGAGAGGTGTGGCTTTATAGTGCACTGAGTACTAGCACACACCTAAGACAACAAGCAGTCACTCAGGAAACTGATAAATATTTTCTGTACCCCTCATCCAAGGTGATAAGCTGAACGCCAGGAAGGCAGAACGCTTCATTGTCTGATTCTGCTGTGTACCTGGGAAGTGCAGAAGTGCCAAACTAGCTTTAGAAAGGTGTGTGAAACCTAAGTGTACTTCACCCAAGCACTGACTTCAAGTTGGCTGGGAGAGCGCAACTCCAGGAAGCAACACAGAGGATACTGTGTGTTTTGAAAGGCCACTCTGCTAACCATATATGCTCTTTTTACCTTCCCACCTTTGGACTATGGCCTGACTCTTGACTGTGTCTATATTTTTTTGTTAGTTAATGGCAAGCATCTTATCACAGAACGGTTTGACTTGAAAGGGACCTTAAAGATAATCTAGTTCTACCCTCCCTACTATGGATAGGGAGCCTTAAATGAGACCAGGTTGCAAAACTTCATCCAACCTGGCCTTGAGCACTTCCAGGGATGGGGCATCCACAACTTCACCAGACAACTTTTTCCAGTGACTCATCACTCTCACAGTAAAGAATTTCTTATGTATCCAATCTAATCTTACTCTTTTTCAGTTTAAAGCCATTCCCTTTAGTCTTATCCCTACATACCCCTGTAAAATGTCCCTCTCCAGCTCTCTTGTAAGCCACCTTCAGGCACTGAAAGGCTGCTAGAGGGTGTCCCTTGGAGCCTCCTCCAGACTGAACAACTCCAACTCTCTCAACCTGTCCTTGTGGGACAGATGTTCCAGCCCTCTGATCATATTCATGACCCACCTCTGGATTTTTTCCAGCAAGCCCACACCCTTCTTATGCTGAAGGCCCCAGAGCTGAATGCAGGACTCCAGGTGGTGTCTCACAAGAGCAGGCAGAGGGGCAGAATCATCTTCTTTGACCTGCTGGCCATGCTGCTTTTGATCCAGTTCAAGTTGTGGTTACCCTTCTGGGCTGCAGGCGCTCACTGCTGGGTCATGTTGAACTTATCAACTAACAGCCCCAGGTCCTTATCCTCAGGGCTGCTCTTAATCCATTCTTTGCCAGGCCTGTACTTGTGCTTGGAATTGCCCTGATCCAGGTCCTTGCACTTTGCAGTACCTTGCACTTGGCTTTTTTGCACATGGGCCCACCTCTCAAGCCTGTCCATGTCCCTCTGGATGGCATCCCTTCCCTCTGCTGACCACACCACACAGCTTGGTGTCAGCAGCAAACTTGCTGAGGGTGCACTTGACCCCACTGTCCCCACTCTGACAAACAGGCTAAACAGTGCCATTCCCAGTATCAGCTCTGAATGATGACACTCATCAGTGATCTCCACACAGACATCAAGCTTTTGGCCACAATTTTTTGATTTGTGACCATTCAGCCAATTCATTATTCACCAACTGACCATCCATCAAATCCACGTCTCTTCAGTTTAGAGCCAAGAGCCAAGGATGTTTTGTAGGACAATGTCAAACGTTTTGCACGGGTCTAGGTAGATTACATCAGTTGCTCTTCCCTCATTCACCAACTTTGCAACCCAGTCATAGAAGGGCACCAAAATTGTCAGGCATTATTTACTCTTCATGAAGCCATGTTGGCTGTTATTAATCATCTTATTTTCCCTTTGTGTCATCATAATTTCCAGGAGCATCTGGTCAATGGTCTTGCTGGGCACTGAGGTAAGACTGACTGACCTTTAGTTCCTTGGGCCTTGTTTACCTTTTGAAAAACTAGGATTATGTTCATCCTTTTCCCATCAGTGGCAACTTCACTGGGCTGCCACAACCTCTCAAATATGATGGATAGTGACTTAGCCACTTCCTCATCCACTTCCCTCAGGACCCATGGATTCCTGCACCTTCAGGTTCCTTAGTTGCTCCTGAACCTGATCTTCTCCTGCAGCTGGCTGTTCTCCATTTTCTCAGTTCCTGCCTTTGCTTTCAGTGACATGGGTGGTGTGGATGGAACACTTGCTGATAAAGATCGAAACCAAAAGTCCTTGAGTGCATCCATCTTCCTTGTATCCCAGGTAACCAGATCTCTCATTTTCTTCTTGAGAGGATCCATGTTATTCCTAGTCTTTCTTGCACCACTGACTTGCCTATAGAAGCTTTTATTGTTCCCCTTTATGTTCCTGGCCAGATTTAATTTTCTCAGGGATTTAGCTTTCCTAACCTGATCTCTGGCTGTTGGGACAATTTATCTGTATTCCTGCCAGACTCTGTATTCCTCCCAGATCCCCCAGGTCCATGCTTCCACTCACCGTAGACTTCCTTTTTGCGTTTGAGTTTATCCAGGAGCTCCTTGTTCATGCACACAGTGATTCTGGTGTTCTTGCCTGACTTCCTTTTCATTGGGACTCCTGAGTTTAGAGGAGATTAATCTTGAATATTTACCAGCATTCTGAAGCTTCTCTTCCCTCCAGCACTTTATTCCCTGGTACTCTATAAAGCAGATGACTGAAGAGGCCAAAATTTGCCTGAAGTGCAAGGCAGGGAACACGAACTGTAACTTTCTTGCTGCTTTGAGGATCTCATATGCCACCAATTCATTGTCACTGCAGCCAAGGCTGCTCCAGACCCTCCCTGTTTATGAGAACAAGGTCCAGCACAGCACCTCTCTTTGTTGGTTCCTCTGTCACTTGGAGAAGGAGGTTACTATTGGCGCATTCTAGGAACCTCCTGAATTGCTGTGTTGTCCCTCCAAGAGATATCCTGGCAGCTGAAGCCCCCCACAAGCACCAGAGCTTGTTAATATGAGGCTGCTCCAATCTGTCCGCAGAGGGTCTCATCTTGCAATCTTCCCTGTCCCATGGTCTGTAACAGAACCCCACTATAAAACCACCTGTCCCTGCCCTCCTTTTAATGCTGTCCATTAAGCTTTCGGTTGGCTCTTCATCCATCTCCAGGCAGAGCTCCATGCATTCCAACTGGTCATTGACTTAGAGAGTAGCACCACCTCCGTGTCTTACCTACCTGTCCTTCCTAAAGAGCTTCCATCCTTCCCTTCCAACACTCCAGCCATAGGAATCATCCCACCACGTCTCTGGTCTCCATGATGCCAATAAGATTATAGCCTGAAGGCATGAGAACATCTCTAACTCCTCTTTTTTTTTCTTTGTGGAAGAGAATTCGGGTTTAGTCATGTTCATAACAATCGTGGTGTTGTATAATTATTTTACAGTAGTTGCAATGTTATTAATAATGGTAATAACAATATGAAATCATAGAATCATAACAATCTGAGTTGGAAGGGATGGAGAAGGATCATCAAGCCCAGGTCCTGGCCCTGGAAACATGAAAATTTTTGTCTGGTGGGCAAGAGAATCTTTCTTTAAAAGAAATGTTTGGGGTTTTCTCCCTCCAAGCAATTGCTCAAATTTTTCAGACTTGAAAGGAACAGCAAACAAAAGCAATAATGTAAACAAACTGTAAAAAACCCCTGTCAGAATAAAGGAATGCTGAATATTTTGGATAATGGAACTAAGTTCCTATTGATGCCTTAAGAATTTCTAGCTTCTATTCTCTGTGTAGGTTTCACTTAATATAAAATGCTAAAACCTGTGTTCCCAGCACCTTTAGCCAAAAAAATCCCTCTGAATGGAAATCCAAGGACACATCCGTTGCCTTAGAGCCCTGAAATATGTAAACAACAGTGAATTGAGGGGAGCAGGCTTGGGGTGGTTGACATCATTGCCTAAGGGTGTGACTGGAGAATTAAGGCCCAGTATGCTGGTGGGACAGAAATTATAAAAGGTGAAGAGCTTGTGATACAGCATCCATTTTTGGGTGTAGCCTCACGAGGGGACTTTCTTTGTCCTAAATGTATATTAAAGGCCTTTAATAAATTTGTCTGCTTTTTATTCTTCTAACTTTGTCTTGGCCTCTGCTTCAGGTAACCCTACTTTAGGTATCAATATAATAAGTTTATAGGAGAACTTTGTTTATTATGAGTGCTAGTGGTTCCCTCTGTGTGAAACACATGATCTTCCAAAATAAGTTTATAGTCTTTATCTTAACTGTTGTCAAAAAAGCCAAAAGAAGGGTAATAAGTCAATCTCATTCTACTGGTATGACTGGATTTAGGAAATGGCTGAGAAAGACAGTGACACAGTTGGTGGTTTGATATGGAAATTGCTAAGAAAGCAAAAAGCATACTGGCTTTATTAAACACACCTCTTTCCTCTTATACCAAATCCATAGATTAGAGGGGGAAAAATGTTTCTAAGATTCCTGTTAAAATTCAGTCATTCATTTATCATGACTAAAAAGCCAATATTTCAAACCAAATCCACCAGCTCCCACTACGAACACTACTTCAGCTATTCTTTCTTGTTCATCACTAGAAATGTCTGGAAAATCTTATCTGATGCAGTTGTAACTCTTGTCACAATCTTGGAGTTTCTCATTTTATGGAAAAAAAGAACATTTTATTGTAAAGTTTAAATTATTTGAAGAAAGGTCATCAAAACCTTCAAATTTTTATAAATTACATCTGATTCTATTCCTTACTTCAGAAAAGTATACAGTGCATGCTCAGTCAGTTTTTGAGTAGGAGTAAGCTATCTGGAAAAGTTTGACGAATCTGCAAATAAGTAATTTGTGGTGGGTGCTGTGAGCTGAGTTTGCACTTCAAACTTTTTGCTGGGGAAGAAAGGCACCACCTTCATGAAAGGTGGCATTTGGATAGTGTCTCTGCACAGACACAGGATGCCAACAAGAGAGCTGGACCACCAACACCAATGGAAGAACATCCTTGAATCCAGGTTTTCACTTTCCATTGCTATTTTCCAGATGCTTCTCCTTGTCCTCCTGCCTCAGCTGGTGCAAATTGTGGTTCTTCAAAGAGCAGGATGAATGAATCCTCTCTCTGTACTGGTCACTGTTGCCTTTCATTAACCTACCACACCAATTTCCTCACCAGCACCTTTCCTTTGGGGTGTGGTTTTAAGAGTGGTGACTGGCGCAATAAACTCCTTCTCCCCTTGGCTGGCTGAGTTAGCTTGCTGCACCAGAGAAAGCAGTTCGTAGTTTTAAGGCTAGAGGGGACCATTACAATAATTTTACTTGTCATGCATTAGAAACAAAGTACATAATTCAGAATATATCTGGTCCTGATGTAAAGCTTTTGTGTGCTGGAGATTCCATTGCTCCCCCTGGTTATTTGGTGTTTATTTTACTTCCATCTGAAAAATTGGTACTGCATTTACAGCTTGTGTTTTCCTAGTATACAAAATTCAGATTTGGAGTCTTTCTTAGTTTACTGAAGTTAAAGGGTTGTCTAATGCCCACATTTTCTGCTCATGTACATAATTATAACCCATGAAAATACCTATGGACCTTTCTGCCCCCAGTCACAAGAGGTACCACCAGTAACAGGCACAACTTGCTGTTCCTCCTGGAAGTCATGAGCTGCAAGACATTTTCCTCAGTCTCTGTTTGCAAAAGCAGTCTCCATCTTTTAATCAAGAGTTCCCAGTTTTCCTTCTCTTTGCATCTAAAATATGCAGTGGGATTTAAATACATAGATGGCTGATTACATGCTACCAACAACAGACTTTAAAAGAAGAGAAGCAAAAGAGATGGGCAACAGTCATTCAAAAACTCTTTGTGACCGGTTGTCATTGTAAGTGACAAAGAGTGATTGATGAGGGGAAGTTAGACGCGGTATCCAAACACTCCTATGCTATTCCTTTTCTACCCACCATAAATCCCCTGAACACCAGGCCACAGTCTGCTTTGCTGACTCTTTTCCTTTCCTCATGTAATCAACCATTCACTGGAAATGTGATCCCTCAGAGAAACTACTCCCAGAAGGAAGTAATCAGAAAGTCAGTACGCATATCTGAGCAGGAGAAGTAGTCTTTTTGTCTCCTTCAACCCCCTAAATTGAATCCATCAGTAAGACTGGAAACTCCAGCTGTAGGAGCATAAAGTTTATGGCTAAATAGGAAAGGAGCTGAGTGTGCCCAAGGCAGTCCCAAAATCTTTGGGGTACAGTCTTAGTGCAGTTTGGGATAACAATAAGAAAAATAAACCTGATAATTTCTGTGAGAAAAGGATATAATGGCCAATCTATATATGCTTCTTGCATGTGCAGAAGAGAATGCATGTATTTTAAATACAAATTCTGTGTAACTTGGTTTCCAGGACAGAAAAGGAAAAGAAGATGGAAGAAAATATTGTAATTACCCTGGCTAGTATGGAGAAATTTTTACTTCATTTAATTTTATACATATAACTTGGGAAAAAAATACTGTCTCCCTGTGCAGCCAGTGGAGAGGAAGTCTCCTGTAGATGATGAATCAGAGCGTCCAAATTCTCAATTACTTGCTGGAGATACTTATCTCCTCCCAGTGACTACAGAGGGAGCACAGGGTGATGACATTCAGCAAGACAGAGCATCACCTGAAGCCCTACTGTGAGTTGGCTTTCCACCCCTCTGAAGAAATACACCATACAGGTATTTCTCCACTCAGAGAAGCTACTCCACATGGTGGGATGACAGAAACAACATTGTATCACTTAAGTGATCTGCATGGCAGAACTGCTTCTAAACCTTGGGTTTTGGTTGTTTAAATGAATTTTTTCAGCAGCTTTTGCAGTCACCTTGCAGCATCAGGTTGCCATTTTGGCTGAATTTAAAGCAAATACATAAATGAATAAACTGCTCTTAACTCCTTAGTAGTTTGCAGTACATGGTGTTTCATACAGTATTAGCTGCAAATTGGTTGTCCAGTCATCTGCAGAACTTTGTGGACACAGCACAGAGCTAAAGCTGACTCCTGAAAAAAAGAGAAGATTCTGTGCTTAGGGTGTACTTGTGGCTCATTCCCTGTCCTGTTACCTTTCCCCTATGACACAGGGTCAAATATCTACTCAGAGCTCACACTATATATTAAATGGAAAATACTGTCTTGCTCTAGAGCAGTTGATAGGAATCATACTGGAGTCAAGCATCACCAGGGTGCAATCTGGTCAGGTACAAAATCAATTGTTCATCCCTTGAAGTATTTTCAATCAAAACTTTTGCTTGGTGAATGCAAGTTTTCAATCAGTTTTTATAACTGAAGGAGCTCTTACTCTTTTTCAGCTTCTTTCATCTTTCACTTCATCACTTTATAGCTCCAATTCATCAAGCAGGACATGTCAACTTCCAGAGATAAATGAATACCACACATTCCATCAGGCTCACGCTCCTCAGTCCTTTCAGTGCCTTAAACACGATAGTTTCAAAGCTTTGACAGCTGGCTGGAAAAGAAGCCTCAAGGCTTATGCTGTGTTTAGCTATGCTACCAGCCCACTTCTGCATATCTTGCAAAACAAGCTCTGGTGTCTATGCTGCAGCTGAATTTACAAGAAATTCCATGGAGGTCTGAGAAGGCAAAAGAAAACCTATCCTGTCATCTGTAGACTACAAATTCAGCCAACAAGGAGGCATTCATGCCTCTTAAACTTGGAAATTAACCATATGAGCCACAGTAATGGATGGCAGCTGAAGGTTTTCTGGCTTAGAAACCATATGTGAGTTGAAATATGCTGATTTTGAGCATGCTTTGAGACACGGACAAGAGAAGGATGAATCACCCCTGAGAGCTGGCATAATTCAAACCGCCCTGGCCAGTGTCAGCAGTAGTCACTGAGCCTGAGGGACAGCCAGAGCTCCTTGGTGAAGGGAAAGGAGTCTGCATGGCAATTCTGCAGCAGTATGCAAGGCAAAGGAAGTTTGAAAGAGTTGTGCCTGCAGTTCTTGCATGTCTGGTTACCACAGCTGCATCTCTCACAAGGTTATGTCAGTAGACTGCAGACACCCTGAAGACACTCAGGTGACTGAGGGCACAGCATTGCACTGGAGTCCTCTGTTAGAAAGGTTATCTTCACCAGGCACTGCACAGCAGACTTCCTTTGGGTTGTCTTGTGGTTTCATATGGTAAGAGTTAAAGCACTGTTTCCCTCTGCAAAACACAATCCTGCTTTTCCTCCTCATGAGAGGAGTCCCATGGAGCCAGAGGAACAAGTTGGACTTGTAGGTTGCATATGTATCAGCCTTTGAACTGAACTCTACCTCCAGTGCACCTCTGCAAGTTAGAATCAGTCTTGCCCTTCACTGAAACCAGCTGGGAAGTTTCATTGCTGATGCAAAGACGACAGTTCCAAGAGAAATTTTCCAGTACAACAGCAAAAGGCCAAGTGAAACAAATTATTATTATTACTATAATCATTAAGTCATCCTTTTTTTCTGAAGACAAACCTATACAGAAAATAAAATAAATTCTTAGCATACTTCTATAGTAAGGTATTCACTGGTCAGAACTGAGCTACAGCTCAAAGTAATACATTCTATTCAGAGGTCCAAGGAAGCTTAAAAAGCATTTATCAGATTTATTGACCTTGTAATTTTAAATTAAAAAAAAGAAAAGATAATAGATATTTTCTGCAAGAGAGGGGTAAATATAAAATAACAAGGCTAAAAGACAAACAAAGGAGCCTGGTGTGAAAATTATGATTTTGCTTGTTTTCCCTAAAGCAAAGGCTTTTAGCAGAGTTTTTGAAATTAATGTTTGCAAAAAAGTATTTTAGAGAGAAAGATACATGAGCAGTAAGTTTGACTGAGAAGAGCAGAGGAAACCTGTGAAGCAAGAAACAACAGTTCATGTAGAAACTTAGTTTTAATAAGATCAAGTTTTGCCCTGCCGTGTTTTGAAACTATCTGGAAGAGCCTGTTGCCTTCCACAAAGAACAAACACTGCTAAAATTACTAACGCAATGACTCTACTTAACAAACAACTTAATACCTGAAGACTTTCTAACTGGGTGTGGAGGTGTAATTTGCTCTTTTGGATATTTCTGCTTGGATGGGAGCCAGTGTAAACTCCCAAGCCAAGTCATCCTGATTTAAAGGCCATTTTCTGAAGCTCTCAGTTCCCATGGAAGCCTAATATCTGTTTAATACTGGAGATTTAGATAAAACTGAAGTACTTCATATGGAGGTCTTCTCTAAGTGTGTGATAGCAGAAGAACAGACATGCTTTTGAGCACAGAAATACATTTTCAGTACACCTTGTTCCTTCTAGATTAATAAAAGGAAATATTTACAAATTGAAAATATCTGTTTATATGTATTAAATCATCAAACACAAGCATCTACATCAAAAAGATTTTTTTAATAGGAAGGTTACATAGTACTTGTAGTATCTTTTCTC
Organism: Lichenostomus cassidix; assembly: GCF_008360975.1. Lineage (NCBI taxonomy): Eukaryota > Metazoa > Chordata > Aves > Passeriformes > Meliphagidae > Lichenostomus > Lichenostomus cassidix. Next base: position 108,070,973 of record NC_139482.1, on the reverse strand, counting down.
ATGAGGTGTCATGTAAAATTTAACGGGAAAAAAATCTCTGTGATGAATTCCAGTCATGTTCATGCTGTCAGAAAAATATTGTGAATATTTTTTGTAGATGTAGCAACCAGGTATAAAGGTAAAGCTTTCTGTTTGTGACTAAGAGATCATTTCTGTTTACCAGTTTTTAAAACAGCCTTGGATATCTTTTCAGCTGTGAATGCTGGAAAAGTTTCGTTGTGCAATTGCATTGACTTTTTTTTCCAATAAATCAGATTAACTTCCACACATCAAAATATGATGAGCACAAATCCAAAATGCAGCCCCATACCAGCCATCATGAAGAAAACTAACTCCACCCCAGATAAACCATCTACAGTGCTAGTGTTTCGTCTGGTATGTGAAAAAGGCAAAACTTTAATTTAAAAATACAGGGATTTAAATCAATCATCAGAAAGCTTTTAATCAGCTAACTAGACAAACTTTCTTATCACCCAGCTCGATCTGAATGGTCTGTAAAATATTTATGGCTTATCTAGTCACAGCCTCAGTGAAAGCTCAAGGTAGAAAGAAAACAGATTTTTTGAAAGTATTGTTTTCTAGTGAGAAAAAAGTGGAAGGAGGAACAGAAAGCTGGGCTTCCCCCCTTCTTTGTGTGACAGCTACCAGCCATGAGTGGACACAGAAGTGGGATGCAGATAAGCTGCCCCTGAAGAAGGATGCAGAGGAAAGACTGTGTTCTAGTGATTGACCGTGCTATGTCTGGGCACAGTGCAGCTTATACTCCCTGCTACACACAGGGCTCTTCTGTAAGTCTAAGTTTATTTCAGAAACAGAAGGAAGTCACAGGCCTCATTTCCACTCAGTTTAATTTTGCTCTTTGTTATATATAATTTTTTCTCCTTGAAATAATTATTTTTATCTGGATGATTGCTAAGAATGGCAGGTCAGTAACACTTGCCATTAGCTGGGCTGATACCACTCAGCTACTCCAGGTTTTTTTGTGATACACTCTGACATATTGTCTTCATATCTCAGTCTCCAAGCACATCTGGAGGGCAAAATGGCCAAGGGGAAAACAAAACCACAGCTATAATACTGACAGTCGTGCAACCACAAGGGGATGAGCTAATTCTGCCTTGGCAGAATTCTACCTTGGCTGGGGCCAGAGGTAATGCAGTGGATCTCTGACAGCTGCATTTTTGCCAGAGAAAATTGATAAAAAAATTTTGGAGTGAAATTCCGCATCAGGAATTCCCCAGCACAATTAACAGACTGCCAGCACTGGTGTAATTTCATCTGTATTAATATTGCAGATGTTACAGGAGTAGAGCACATTCAATAGCAACTATCCTGACTTTACTGAGGTTATATGCACATTTTTACAGAATAGATAGTTAAAGTCTTCCTGACTTATCTGTTAACACAGGGAATGTTTGCTGTAGGAACTAAAAATAATGAGGGTAAATTGCAATACTAATATTAAGCAGAAAAAAAAAAACTTCTTGAAGTATTGCCCTGTAGGACTAGCTTAGACTAGTTTGGTCAGGTTTGGGAAGTGTTAGAAGATGGAGAAGCTGAAAATGCGGTGAATCTTGGTTCTGACATAACAGAAAAGGCATTTTACCCATCTCATCACTGAGAGATGTAAGACCGAGCAAGACAGAGACAAACCCTCTAAAGGATTTTGATGTGGAAAAAAAATCATGACAAGCAGGTAAGCTAAGTATTATTCATGTTATTTCAACATTTTTAGAGAAGTTTTTCTCCTCAGTGGTTTTTTTTCTAATTAAATAGTATGTGCTTTATGGAGCTGGATAGCTGCTTAGTGCCTCTGATGGAGCAGCACACTGGGAGAGGTGCAGGGAACCCAGGTCACTCTCTTCAGCTGAGCAAAACCCAAATGCAGAACACTGGTCTGAAGGTTTCTGCTCCAGGAACCTGGCAAACAAAGGCCTGTGCTACAGTAGGGAGACAGTCCTGTCAGACTGGAAAATATGCTTTGCATACCAGAAAATGGCCGAGAAGAACAAGGGGGTAGTTTGCAACATTTAGGTGTAGCCATTACTAAGGAATGATGTAAATTCTTCCAGGAGGAAGCATGAGGGAATGTGCCCACATACTGCTTTACCTTGCCATAGCAAAGTCATCCTGCATGGGGTGGTTGGCCCTGCTTACCCAAGTGGGAAAGCCTGGACTCACCCTCTCTGAAAAGCCTGGCTTTTTTTCTGAGTAGATGTGGATGAAGTAGATCTTGCTTTCCTCTGGGGACAGAGTGAAATTCCCTCTGTCTGTCTCAGGGAGTTTGCAACAGCAACATGTAACTATTCTCTTTTCTTCTGATATGAGTCTAGCCAAAGAAAAAGTTTATTCCATGATCTTTAAGCTTAATGGAACTTTCCCCCCATGTTTTCATTATGATCTCAAGTGTTCGTTACTACAGGCAGTTTTAAAAAATTTGCGTATGTAAAAATGGTTGATTCATGCCTTCGTATCTGTAGGGACATGGGTGGGTGAAATCCTTATCCCTTCTTTTTCTGTAATCAGTCAGTCTACACAGGCATAGGTAGTAACTACGAGAAATAAAGTGGAGCAAAAAAACCCTACAAAAATAAACACAGCCCCCTGCAAACAAATAGAGATTACCTACAGTGTTTCTTTCACATTATGAAGAGGGTTTTAAAGTGTACAGAGAAGACAAAACTTCTGTGTTCTGGCTCCTTTTACAGCACCTGTGTTACATAAAATAACCTTTGCAAAAAAAAAATCAGGCAAAAATATTCCAAATCCACCATTTCTTATATGTAATGCTTACAGTAGTTAATGAAGACCTGCAGCATGAAATGCTAAAAAATATCTAAGGGAAAAAAAGATATTTTTAAGTTTTACAGCTCAAGAGAAAAACATGGGAAATACTTGACCCAACTGCTAGCACAGAGCATACTCTGTGTTACAAGTGTTAAAAGGTCATATGTGGCACTACTGTTAAATTAACACTTCTAATTGCATGGTCGTGTTCTAGGCTTTTGCATGCATTCAACTCTATACATAGGTTTATCCAGGATGCTGCCACCTTCAGGAATTAAGTTTTGTGCAAATTTAAGGTGACTGCAACTGGGAGATGAACTGATTCTCAGTTTAACTAATTTGCAAGGCATGCAAATCACCTTATATCCAGACTGAATTCCCTGTTCGTGTGATAGTTCATCTCTGAATTTACCCTTCATTGTCTAAGGGTAAGAAATTCTAGGGCAATCTAAGGCTGGTTTAATTAATGTGCCAAGGGACTGGGTGAGGGTGTGCCATGTTAAGCAGATAGCAAAGAGCTATATGAATGTGTAAATTGCAGTCAATGAAAACCCCTTTTAAATCAGTCCCACTCTGTGTGTATATTCTACCATATGGATCAAAAGGGTTAGATGTTCAATTATGCCTTGGAGGCACACACTGTAGCAAAACAATTGTGTGGAACTGAAATGCGCAAAATACATTCTTTCCATCCCTTTGAACTATTAGAGATTTTCAAATAAGTCCTGTATTGCACTGGAATGAAAAGGAGATCCTTGAAAGTTTTTTTTAAATGCCATTCACATCAGAATAAGTGACTATGGTAACCACACAGTTAGTAGACTTCGATAGAATGTAAAATATTCTGATTTCATTCCTTGTTTTGAATTAAGAAAATAGATTTGTCCCAAGGCCTTTCCTATTTCAAGAAATAACCTAATCAGTTGGCTATTTTAAACCATGCCTCACTTGTGCCCTTGTATCAGTCCTGCTTGATTTATGAGTGAATCTTACAAAAACACTGTTCACAGTATCAAAAGACCAATATTCATTTATGTAACTTTGTGATGTCTGAGGTGTAGATGTCTACATCTCAGCAAATCACACAGGTAACCCAGAATCACCTAGACAGCATCTGTAGTCAGTGGAAGTAGAGTAAATACAATAAATGCCACATAGCACAATATTAATCTGACCAAATGTAGGGATTGAGTTTGGGATGAGACATATCCATCAACAATTGGCCAGATCTCTGCTGACTATAAAAAAGCCCAAGCTCATATGTTTATGTTGCTGTAGTAAACATTAGTTTAGTCAGATGAATCTCAGATAATGCCTCACATTACCTAAATTTCAGGGATTGGTTATGATGCTTACCTTGGGTGCTTGGGAACAAAGATTAAATATTTCCTTAACCAATTTTCTCACATCCTCCTAACCTAACAGACCTGGCCCACATTGTAAAAACAATTAAACACATTTTGGTCATCAAGCCTGATTCTATTTGATCTGATTAATATGATCCTTATAGGATATAGATTCAACTTGGGTTTGTAAGCATGTATTGTCTTAATTCTTTCTCTGTACATTAAACTATCTTTCAGCTGCAATGAAATTTGCATATATATATATTTATATATTTTATTACTTATTTTTCCTATAAAACTTCTCAGAAATTGGAACTTTCCTAAAATTTCATGTATGCTTTTGTCTTATGAAAGACATTTTTTAATTTATCAAAAGTAAAATTCATCCTTCCTTACTTTAATTTTTTAATAATTTAATGTAAAGCAATATTACAACATCCATGTATGATAACTTTAAAGTTATTACAAAGGAAAAAAAAATTAAAATCATGAAAACTGTTATTGGTTTTTAGCCAGTCCTTATCTTATTTGCTCCATTTTCAAGATAATATAATAAAAAAACCCAACAACTCTGGAATATCCTTGTGCACCCTAAAGATTTTTTCTGCTTCTAACATCTGATGCTCACAGCTTTATAATTATATAGATGTACCTAAAATAAGACATTGCTTTGAATTGCTTGAAATGCAGCATGAAAGAGCTGCACACTCCAAATACGCTGTTGACTTGGCTTGTTAGAGTATTGAAAGGCAGCATGCAGCTAAATTAATTATGGGACAGAGGGTTTATGTCTTGTCCAAGACTACACCACAAACCCAAGAAAGCCCAATTTAGCTTCATGCTCAAGTCAGAGGGATTTTTTCTTATGACTTAAGTAGGAATTTTCCTGGATTCAGAGAAGAAAGGGAGGATGCTATCAGGCATTAACTGCTTTGTCTTGAGAGAAACCTGAGACAGATACAGGACAGTTACTTTCAACAGCAAGGGATGAGCCTTGATGATATAAATACAAAGATGCAGCTTCATCCTCAAATATTTCCTCTTTTGAATCTGAAACAAATATAAGTTGCAGTATAAGTTTTCAAATATTGCCTCTTCCTTTATCATTTGACTGCATCTTCTGTTGTGGCAGTACGGTATCTCAGGCGTAACAGCATTTTTTTTACTCTTTTTGATGATTGAATTTAAGAAAAATAGTGTGAATGGAGGTGGAAATGACAGAGGAATCCAACCAGCTATAAAACTTGTTGAATAATAATAATTTTATTTGAAATATCTTCTAATAGGAAGAATCATTTTGCAGTTACTGTGCAAATTTTTGTCTTCTCCAAAACCAAGATAAAGGTTTTTTTGCCTGGCTGAGCAAGGCACAAGGCAAGGAAAAGTGACTAGATGTAGGAAGCTGTTCCCATGTCAAGTGGGGCCAGTGGTGCTCTTGGAGAGCTCCACCTCCCCAGCAGTTTGGGAGGGATGGTCCAGCAAGGTGAGGGTAGAGAAAGAAAGCTGGGCAGGCACATTGCCCACGTTGAGGGGCTGGGAGATACTTATAAATATCATGGAAAAAGGCCTTTCTCTGTTTTGTCTCAGACCGCTTTGCCTTTGTACAGAGACACTCCCACAGTTTCACTCATCCTGAAATCACCTTCCTCCTCTTCTGCCCTCCTCTTCCTGCAGCAGTTTTGAACAAGTTATGATTCCTCCTCTAGGTCTCCTCTTCTTTGGAGTAAGCAATATAAGCTCTGTCCAACTGTTATCACAGGCCAAGTCTCCCAGGCCTTTGATCAATCCCGTATCTCTTGTGTAGGCATCTTACAAATGTCCTACATGAATAAAGCCTTATCAGAGATTAGGAAGTCAGAAAGTTGTGTTCTATGTCTCACAAACAGTGCTTCTGATTATATATCAGATATACCAGGATAATAATAATTTTGTTGTTCTTACAGGCTGTTTTTCCTCAGTAATTAAAAGCCTTGGATCCAATTTAGCTTGTGATCCTCAAAAACTTAGAACATATTCTGCACATTTGTTGCTTAAATAGCCATTGTCCATCTCATATTTGCAAAACTATTTTTTATGCAAAGACAGAATATTTTTTACATAACTTTGTCAAATTACTGCCTTTTGTAAAATGCAAAATCTACATGTATTACTGAATAGTATTAAAGCCAAACTTAACTGTTGTTGCACTAAAAAGAATTTGTTTCCATAGATACAAGTTTTCTAGTAGTAAACTTGAGTGTGTATTTTGTGTTTGCATCTGTTGGTGTGGGTTGAATGTGGGAGTACCTGAGTATATGGAAATCATGTTAATAAATCGCTACTAGCATTTGTACAACAGCATGCATGTTGCAGCTTGGTTTTCATAGCATTCCACTACACAGGGATCAGAGCATTCCTTGGCTTTTCAGCACCTATTAGCCTTGTTTAGAAGTACAACACATCTGAATATCTCGTAAAAAAAAAAAAAAAAGGAGGGAAAAGAAAATGGAACAAAATTTTTCAGCCTTTTATAGTTTTCTGAAGGTGAAATATATTTACCCTTTAAACATAATATTGATTTTGTTTGGATTTTTGAAAAAAAAGAAGGGTAAATAAGGGTCAGTAAAACTGCTTGGAGGTAGATTTGGATCACTTATTCATTCCTCCTGGATTTCTTTTAACTGCACAAAGGACAACTGGGTGTTTCAGATCTAACTTGGATTTTGTATGATCTTTGGGGGAATGGTTATATGAAAGTGTTACACACAGAAGGAAAACAAACAGGGAAAAGGACAAGTTGCCTTCTTCAGGTTTCATGTGGTTTGATATGGTGTATATGCAATAAATAGTGAAGAAATGTGTCAGTGTAATGTAGAAATATATGAGCTCTGGAGAACTTGAGAGATTTTGTAGAAGCTTATGGCACAAACTTTAAATAAAGAACAAGATACTGCCTGTTGCCTAGGTTTGACTGAATAACACAGTCCAAGAAAACACCCAAAAAACAGTCTTGACAAGTTATTCTCTACTTACCTGGCAGGCTATCCAGTGTGTTCCATCATGCATATTTATGCTTTGAAAGAATAGCGAGTAGGCTTGTTTCTCAGTTCACATCATTACTATCAGTGCTACCAAGATCTGTTTCAAGAAGATCAACAGTATTATGCAGATGAAAAAAGGTGCAAACAATTAGGAAACAAGGCCCACTGTGCTTACAGTTGTTCACTGAAGGTGCCATCAAGTAGTTATTCTCTACTCCATTACTCTCTCCTCTGTCTTTCCTTGTACAATCACTTATAAGGTGAGAAGTAGCAATTATATATTTCATATTACAAGTGTCTGTGACTGTAATTATTTTCCTCACACTTTCCACAGGAAAAAATGACTACCTAAGTTACAGTGCTTTATTCTGGAGGTTATTTTGACTGAATAAAAACTGTAGCCTTTGAATGCCAATTAAAATGTTTTAGAGTGCTGCAAAAGGAGTTGAATTTTTCTGGAGACAACTTCCTTTCTATTCTTCAAAGCATTTCTTGCTTGAAAGACTACTATGACCAATGATCATGATTATAAAATAAGTGTGAGCAACAGTGCTCCTGGTTGGCTCAGAATTGTTCATTATGCATTATCCTGAGCAATTATACTAAAAGTAAGGTCAAAAATAGCTATAGCTGGTATTGCTCATACAAAATGTGTTACTGAAACCTTACATGTAATTAACTCTTTCCTAAGAGTAATTTCTTGGTTGGGTATAAACTATCTTTGTTGACCATAATTAAATGAGATATTAAACTTATGGTACAACACTTTAAGAGTTTATTATCTTGTGAGATAATGTTCAAAGCTGCACTGGGGAAGGTTCAGACTGGACGTCAAAAGCATTTCTTTACTGAGAGGGTGGTGAAACACTGGAACAGGCTTTCTGGGGAGGTGGTTGATGCCCTAAACCTGACAGTGTTTTAGAGCCTTTTGGACAATGACCTTAACAACACACAACGTCTTTTTGTCAGCCCTGAAGTGGCCAGGCAGCTGGACCAGATGATCATTGTAGATCCCTTCCAACTGAACCTATTCTATTTTATTCTATTCTGTTCTAAACTTAGTCACCCCTTGAGATGCTTCTCCTTTGATCATGTTTTTGCCATCAGCCATTTTTGGTTTCAGTTTGTAGTGAGTGTGCTGTCACACTTGGAGAAAAGTTTTTCATTTAGCAATATGACTGGAATGAAAAAACAGCACCTCAAACCTCAGAACTGTCCCAAGAGACTCAGCTGAGAATTAACTGTTCTTAAAGGCTAATAAAGAGTAATCAAACAGCAGATAAGGACTGAAATACCATTGGACTGTAACCAGACAAACACTAAAATAAATTTTTTACAGTCATGTTTATCTTTTGAATACCTGGAAGGAAGCAATTACTAAACATAAAAGAAACTGTCAGATTTCATCCAATAAATGCAAGCTTAATTGATTACTTTCAGGTTTATGTAAAAAACTTTGACCTCTAATCTCTAATACAACAAAAATTGTATTGAGATGATTCTATATACTAAAGAACAAACATGTACTCTCAATGATGAATATTAGTATTGGCTATACCATAAAAATGTGTAAGAAGCAGTGAGAATGCCACACAAAGGAGGCAACTGTGAGTTTGTTTTTACCTCTATTATCTATTTAGCAACAGAAAGTGAATAAAACATTTCATCATATGTTTTTATTCCCAATTTAAGGCACACTTCAATTGCTTTCAAGAAGAGCGTAGAGATTTTGATGGGCTTCCATATCAGTCATATTGACAAGAAAATCTACACTTGTGGATTACATGCCCAATCCAAAATGAAAAAAATAAATTACAGTACCATGATTTTTGCATTTGTAGAAACACTGAGTTTATATTTGCTGGCTGAAGGGATAGGATAATTCTGATATCTCTATCACTCATTCTTTCAAAAATAACTATATGCTTTGCTTATTATTTCTGTGAACTTTAACTTTCACAGAAGCTGTTATCCTACCGACAAGAGAAGCAGTTCCGTGTGTTTTGCTGAGTGCTCTCTGTTTTTTCCTAGCCCTCGCCCCAGAGTTTCTAGCCCTCTGTACATGTGATGCAGAGCTGTATTCCTCCTAGGATGAAGCAGCACTATGCAATTAGGTGGCAGAGCAGCTAATGCACCTCGAGCCCTACTCAGGCACCTCGGGTGGGCTGGCCATGGATCTGTGTGCTTTCCTAGTGAAAACTTGGAGATTGAGTTTACCCTGAGGAATGGAGTGGGAGGAGTGTTAGTATACAATCCACTTATCAGTCTTAAATAGCCCAATAAAATGGTATTAAAAACAAAGACCTTTTGCTTGCCTGACTACACAGAAAGATTTCTGGAAGAAATTTTTCCAGTTCATGAAAAAACTGCATGAAATACTTTTGGAATAAATCGTTCTTCCTCACCAATCAAAGCAGATTTTTTTTCAGATGGGGATGTATTTAACAATGGAGGAAATATTTTACTTATATCTGTGATTTTTATTCACAGATATTGATTGCACGTATATCACATTTATGCTGTACATATGCATAAAAATACATATGTAAAACACACATTTTCAAACAAATATTAAAATATCTCTAATTTTAACTAACTCATGTGACCAACAAGCTGTATTTACTGTCTGAAGGTGATAACCACCTAAGGAAATAAAACATCACACGATCCTAAAATGTTTCAGGTGGCAAGCTTGAATTGCTTTTACCACCACAGAGGTGAAACTTGAGCCTCCTGTGAATGTTGAGAAGCCTTCAACTGCAGACATTGGCACAGCCTGGCAATCAGCTCTGCCTGCTTCTTTATAGAGATGATCACAGCATTAAAAGAAAGGGAATGTGTAAAGAAGTGCCATAGAGTGTAGCCTAGCTAACCACAGTGAGGGGGGTACAATCTGCCCTTTCTAAAGCAAATCTTATTTTGCACTCTTACAGAAAAACCAGCTGGGACAAAGTAACAGCTTAACTTGTTTAACTAGTTCTGTTTTATTTAGAGTAAAAGGTAAAGTTTACATTGAAGCCTGAAACCTTAATCTCTTTTCCTGTATTTTCTCACTTGTATTGTGCTCTCTATTTTTTGGTCATTTATAGAATTACAAGCACCTTATGCTAAAAAAAAAAAAAAAAAAGAAAAAATTGCTGAGACATGTTAGAAGGATAGCAGGATATCCTTTCAGAAGGATAGTGGGGATGACTGCCCAACCTTTCTGCTTGTGTTTGGGTCACAGAAGTGGATGTGAACCAGTTCCTCAGGCACAGCAGTTCACAGCCCAGCGTGGTAATGTCAACCAAAGTGGATGTTGGCTAATGCAGCTGACCGTGAATTACAGCAGCCAAACGCGGGCCCAGTCTTGCTGACTCTGTGAGAAATCTCAGGGGAGAAGAAATTCTTACACCTGCTATCTTCTTCTTTATAGATAATGGAGGTTTCTCATCTTTTCCCACTAGGATTTTTTGCTGACGGGCACCATCATTCTGCAAGCCATAACAAAGCAGGAATTGTGTTTTGTTCGGGATTCCCGCTGGAGTGTGTGTCATGCTAACACAGAATGCTGTAGGCTGGGGTGAGGAAGAACAGGGCAAATGAGGGGGAAAGAACAACAGAGAAAAAGTGATTCTTTAGGCGTGCAAGTGAAAAGTTCATACTGGAGTCACAGCTTTTAAAGTCATACATGAGAAATAGGGAAGCACAACACACCCACAGGAGGACAGAGGACTGTAAGGAGAGCTGTGCAGTGTGACTGAAAAAAAGGGTAAAGAGGAGACTGCGTACCACACCACCTCTGAGCTATCTGCTGGAAAAACCACGTGGTCCTCCAGTTCTGTTGCTATAAACCCTGCCAGCAAAACTTTTAGAGGGCTTGGATATATGAGTCCCAAACTAAAATGCCAAATTAGGTGAATTTTAGCCCTGTAACTGCTTACCAAACGCATCTTGCGTGGGTCTTAAAAAGAAACCACGTAGTGAACATTTTGCTTGGTATCTCAGCATGAGACACAGCATGCAGCTAACCAAAACCACATTCCCCTACTTTTCAAGTATCTTAAAAATTTTATTGCCCATTAAATATTTGTTTACTCAGCCTGTAGTTGAAACCACAGCACTGTAAACATAGCTAACCAATGCTATTTGAGGTTTTGACTAAAACCTCACTTGGATGGGAGATTTGTTGGACTTTCTCAGAGAATCAGCCATGAGTCTGGGCACAAAAACAATCCTGAGGGATGAGAGAATGTAAGTCCAGGGTCTCGCCTGCGGTGTCCTCCTGGCTCTAATTTTCCTTGGCACAGCTTTTTTGAATTTTAAAAATAGGGAAAGTCTTCTACGTAGAGCATCCTGCCATCAATGTGATCAGAAAATCAGGGGTTTTTGTCATCAGAATTGTGCTTTTTTTCCCCTTTTTTTTTTTGCTTTTTTTTTTTTTTGAGATACAAGTGGACAGAACAATTAATTTAGAAATTATCTATTAAACAAAAGTGAAATTTAATGCATTAAAGCAGCATTATTCTTTTAATCCCTTTTTAGACATTTCATCTAAACCTAGTATGGAACTCTCTATAGTTGACATCAGAGAATAAACCATGCTGTGTTTCTGCTACAGCCACATAAAAGCTTAGTTGAAGAGAAATACATGCATGTTCATGATTTTTACGTGAAAATATGTATGAGCATATGCCACCTTGTTTTTGTCTATAAGGAAAGATATTTGTGTATTTTCATCAGAGGCATTATAATATGGTCATTACAAAATGCTCAGACAGTGTTGCTAAAAATCTGTTTGTTCCTGCCTGTAAAGCACTTCATTTAAACTCCTGCAAAATATTGAAGGGAAAGGTTATTTATTATTCTTAATTAATCTAGCTCAAAACCATTTTCTTTTAAAATAGATTAATTTCAATAAAAAGTCAGAATATGCAACAAATGTTACGATTTTAATATGTCAATATTGAAAGCAACATGAAAATAAAGTGCCCTCATCTTGAATTTCTCTTTGAAGTGCGCAAGTTAGCCTGACTTCTTCAATACTCCATAACATATGAAAGAAATAGAATTCACAGGTACTTTCCTGATGATTTATCCACTAGTCAGATGGTTACTTCTTAGTGGTATCAACCACATCAGTTTGGTAAATCTAAATATTTATGTGAGGAGTGTGACTAAAGCAAGTTCAACAGCCCAACCATATAGATACATGTTGATTTTATTGAAGGACTACTGATAGCAAAGATTCAACACTCACAACAATGTGTTGAGTCTAGTTTGTTAGCTGAATACACAATTATTTTATAATAATCAGAAGGAATTATAGGTACACAGGATAGAAGAAGCAAAGTCTTTTATTCTTGACAGTTTTCAAAACAACATGGGCAGTTCCCATGTGTATTTGTAGAACCTAATGATATAAGAGGTATACAACATTAAGCATAAGGGTACAATCTGTGTTTGAATTTTTTAAAATTACACAGTCACAAATTCATTCACTTGGGATATTGCATTAGTATAAACAAGGGAAGAATGTGGCAAACAATCTTCAAAATGGCAAACAAACAACCAATTAATTCCTCATTATTATAGTTCTTATTGCACGTGTAAGAGAGACAGAGAAGTTCAGGGATCTGCCCAAGGCCACAGGTAGAGCTGGAAGCATATCAAGGATTAAAATGGAAGACAAACTGATTATCATTGTATTCACATTTCTTGTAGACTGTCCAAAAAAGACCACATGCAGCTAGATAGATTCATGAGACTATTTGACTTTTTCTGTAATTTAATAAAACTTGGAAAAAAATGGGTATTATGTGTAAAAAACCCCAAAACATACGTGTTGTAATTGATGATTGATGTATTTTATTTTACAGCCTTTGACAAGCATGCCTACAGAATATGCCAGGTAAAGATTCTGCTCTGTCAGCACAGTGATTGTTGAACATATTGTTCTGATGCTATCAAGACAGAATGTGTCATTGAGTCTCATCTTTTACATGAAAAAAGGAAAAAATAACAAATCCTAAAAGAGATTAAGCCACACCAGAATGAACAATGAAGAAACATGATTGAATGGTGAGCCTTAATATCCATTCTTACTATATAAATACGTATATATATGATATATATGTATACACATGTATACATATACACACAGGTATATTTGTTGCAGTATGTATGCAAGAGTAAAGATTTTATCACCTGCAACATCAAGATGATGCATAAACTCTCTAACTTGATTCCAGCTGTATAAAGACAGATCAAAGATTCAGCCCAGGTGTGGCTCTGGAGTTTCATTGCTCAAGGCTAATTATTCACAAAAATTCCCCACCCTATAGACCTGTCAGGCCGGTTTACCTTTTGGTTGGTAGACATTTTAGAGAAGACACTACCTAAGCTCAGCTATTTTGTATGACACACTACAGCATCTAAAACAATTTCACAGATTTTATGAGATATTTGACAAACTGCAGATTACACGTGAATGTAATTTTGTCGCCCAGAAGCAGAGAGGAGTTTCCAAGATGTTGAGCTCATGCTGAGCTCTAATTAAAACTAATTTCAGTGAATAGGCAAAAGCACAATACTGTAGAGATGGCTCAATGTTTTAATTTTGTAATTATCAAATCTACTAAAAATATTTATTTTGATCATGACCAAAATGTGTGAAACATTACACCACATACAATAAAGTAACTCATTTAAGAGTGCACCAGCTATCATCATTTTTTAAGAAATCTGTTTTAGAGATGTTTTTTTAAGGATGGTCTCCACCTTTATTTGCTGATGAGTTGTTAACTGTGATCAAGGCTGCTCCGGTCTGAATCAAGGAAAGACAAAAGATTTACAGCAATCATTTGTCTTTGTCATAGCTACACAGAGGATTAGTGAAGAAAAACAATGACATTTCTGTTGAGACAATAATTTTATCCCAGGCACCAAGTTGAAGCTAAACAAATGGAGACAATCCTGTTTCTTGTTGCAGTGCTCTGTTCAATGTTTTTTAGATTTCCTTTTAGTACAGCTGGAATATTCAAGAACCTCATTCCTTTATTTGACCAAGAATTCTACATAGAACATAAAATTTACCTATCATTACTAGCAGCCCATTTGTTAAAACGGTTACCAATGCTTTATTTGAACGACTTTTTTCTTTTAGCAGTTGAGTTTGTGGGGACACTAGTCCTGCCTACCTTTGCCCTCATCTGAAATAAGATTTTTTTTTGTCTTCACTGCTATGTCTGGTGTTTCTATTTCTACCTTTTGGAAATATCTTGATAGTACAGAAAAGTTCCAGCATCTATCACATCCAGAGTTTTCAAGCGGTAGGTAAGCTAAGCAGTCAATTTGCATAATATTTGAATTTGGCAATAAAAGCTGAGATTAAAACTCAGTAAAAATTCTCCTGGAAGACAATCCAATTTCCAGGAACTGACTCAGGAATTAGTATCAATTACACACAAGAGGACATCTAAAGAACGTTTCATCTTCTATTAATACTGTAAACATCAACAAATCACTGAAATATGTTTGTAAGGAAGGTATCATTATGCATGAGTTGGGATGCAGATACTTTAGTAAAGATAAATATGTATGAGTGACTATGTGAGCTCTTACTGGGATCAGACAGGTTGTGCTATTAATGTTGTGTCTTGTCCAATGTATTACACCTGTCATAAAATATCGCATCCACTTATTAAGGGCTATCGCTGCATGCAGAGAGGCTGACTGGGTCACTGGACAGGATGCTCTAGCATAACCACAGGCCAACAAAGACTGGCTTCCTCTTCAAGGTCGGCAGGCAAGTATCCTCTTTCCCTCCATAAAAACAACGTTTTAGTCAATTAACTTTATTGGGTGGTTATAACTCCCATGAATAGGCAAACAGAAACTGTTTCTACGTTTTGTGGCTTCACGGGATTCGGCCTTTCAGGAAGATGAATATGTGTTGAAAGGTCAGTGCATTGGATACTTTTGATAGCAATGAGAAAGATTTGTATGGCTTTTTAGCAAAGAAAAATAAAGTTGTAATAAATCAAATAACATACTTTTAGATAATTCTGATTTCAAGTGTGATTCTCCCTTTTGTTCAGTTTCTGCATGATCTTGGCTATTTCCATCAGATTAGAAGCCTGCAAGGATACCTTTTTTCCTCTAAATCAATAATTAATTTCCTCCTCAGTTCCCATTTATGAGCTATGTAATTGGAAAAATACTGTATTACTATACTTTCGATGGCACTGTCTGTCACTTTCTGAGCAAAAGAATGTGTCTTTAGGTTATTTTTTTTCTTTTCAGTTCAACAGTGTGATGTAGAAGAATTCAAATGGTAATAGCTTACTCTTCCTGCCATTTCTCATGTGTTTATGTGCATGTTCTCCTCACTGTGTTACATCTGGGCTTTTGGCAAGGGTACAGTTTTCTTGAAGTCCCACAGAAAACAGCACATTCAAAATGATTCTTCATGACACCATCAGAACAACTTCTGTAAATGAGATCAGCTTGGAAGAGGAAGTAAAAGTTACCTGGGATCTCAAGAAGGGATGCATGAGACAGTCTTGATCCATCAGACTAGGGACTCATCCTAACAAATACAGCCTTGGCATAGATGAAGAAATAATGTTATTTGAAATTATAACACCTTTAAAACCCTTAAACTCTCAATTGTGATAACATTTCTATTTTGGGTCTTGTGTGTTATATGAGACTTGCAAATGATGTGATGTTTAAGGCAGTTTTAATCAGAGCAATCATGAGACCTTCCAGCTTTCATTGAGGGTGTTAATATGGATTAATCCCCAATGGTAAAATGCAATATCTTGTGAAGAAAGCATGTGGATGGTGGTCTGAAATTTGATCTATTAGCTATTATATATCGATTATTAGTAGTTTTCTGTTCAGTAAAATGATGACATGGAAAAAAAGTGCATTAAGAGTAGTGTCTATCATTTGGTGTCAAACCATCAGTGAAGCCTTTTTTACTATTATGTAACAGCAAAATGCTGCTGTAATCTATAGCAAATGCTATGTAAGGAAATGAAGTTTAAGCTACCTGACCTTGGACTCGAATGCATGTGGACTATGCATGCTCAGTAACATAGTTTGCATGCTCAGTAACTCCATTCAAATGGGTGGGATTAAGTAAGCACTAAATAAATGGTGTTTATAACAGCTTACACTTTATTTCATGTAAATAACTCTAAATGAGCAGCACCTAAAACAGCATAACAATATGGCACAATTTGCTAATAGTGTTGTCCGCAGCACATGTATCACTTCTTCTGGAAAAAAGGGAAAGGAGGGAGAGGAAGAGAGAGCAGAGAGCTCCCTCAGGGACACTGTGCCTCCTGAGGGTATCCAAAGGTGAGCTAGAGCTCACTGGACATGTCTGGCTGACAGATCTGACCTGAAATGTTTGTCATGCTAGTATGGAAATAGGAGCAAGGAGCTGATGTACTGCATAAACATGTGAATATTTTCATATGTGCATCTGTGGCATTGGAAAAAAAAATTGGGATGTGAGGAATTTTGTAGGCGAAGTGTAACTGGAGATTTCTAGTTTTCTTTTAAATTTTTTTATTTTGGAGGGGAGAGGACGGAGCAGAAGCACTGCATAAAGAGAAACTTTGTTAAATTAATAGGCAGTCAGTGTTCTCAGGAATTTGCAAGTATTAAAGAAGTGGAGGGTGCTAAATAAGAACCAGAACTCTAATTTTTTCATGAGCTTCTGCCCATGACACACCTCATTTTAACCGATTATTATACAAATCACGAACTACAAAGATAATTGCTTCCCTGGCCAAATGACAAAGGAATTCTTATTTCCAGTATATGCCCTGTTGAATGCCGAAGGCATTGTACATGCTAAGGCTAATGCTTTGCTGTATAATAGACACCTACTGATTAATAGTTCTCAAGCTTAATTTGGTTATGGTATGATAAATTAGGGAGTGCCTTTCTAAGTAAAACTGACATAATGCTTTTCTTCCACTGGAACTAAGATAAATCTGTGCTTCCAATATAGCACCCCCAGAAAAGTTAATTAGATTAAATTTAAAGCATCTTTTGCGTTTCTTGTACCTGAAAAAATAAAAAAAAAAATTGCCATTCGTCTCATATTTGAGTGTTGTGCCTGTTTAATTATTTTCTAAAGTTTCATTAGGCAACATGAATACAAGGCTCATGTGTGGCTCCATTGTCTATTTCTCTCCCCAGGGGAAATGCTTGCGTTTTTTCTTTACATTCTATGGATGTTGTTATTCATAAGAAGCCAAAGAAGACTGCTTTTACTGATTTGCTTTTGCATTGGATACACACATGTCTCTATTTTGAAGCCTAGCAGAGGGAGAAAACTAAATGCATCTACCTGGAGGAGGTTTCTGAGAAGACTGATGCTGGAGTATCACTTTAAAGGGAAAAAAGGTGATCATGTTGGTGGTGTCTCACTGGCAACTGAGAATGAGAGAGATCTTAACATCTGCTGCTGGAGTGAGAGTGTGCACTGTGTTTTGGGGAAAGTTTTTAACTGAGAGAGATGGAAGTGCTTTTGTATCCCTTGGGCCCAAGTGACCGCCCAAAGTGACCGCCCAGCAATCAGCTAAGACAGCAAAGCACATGTAGCTGGCTGTCATTTTGTCTGGATAAGTGGCTCTTTCTCATGCTTGATAAAGATTGATGAGGTTCTGAGCCCTTGCCAAAATTATGCCAGTGTGATTCAAATCAAGTTTGTCAATCAAGGATGAGCTACACAGCTCAAAAGCCATAGAGTCTGAGGCTGTGAGAAAGAGCAAGGATTTGAGAACTGGATCAAACTTAATCTGGTGGGCTTGGGCAGTCCCATACCCACACATCTGTGCAAGCAGGCGACCACAGTAAAGCCCTGAGGTCTGTGCAGATGAGCTGGTGCTGAGGAGCCAAATGTACCTCCTAGGACCATGCACAATAATTTGGGATAAAGTGGTTTAAGATTAGTGGTTTTCCACCTGTTTACCTGCCCTAAATAAGTTCTGAATATGTTCGCTAAAGCACATAGACAAGGAGTCAAATTGCTAGCAAAAATGTACTAAATGCATGCCAGAGAAAACACAAGAAACATTCAAAAAATATTTGTGCAGGCAAATAAGGGGCTTTGCAGGCATCAGAGCAGTGGGAGGGAGAAACTTTACACCACCCTCTGTGATGTTTATGCTCTGCTGTTCATGTGGAATTAGTTACCAAAGATCAAAGGTCACATTTCAACAGAGGAAACGAATAATGTATTCACACTAATTCACATAATTATTCCAAATTAGCTAGAAGATAAACATAACTGTCATTTATATATTTTATGGATTCTGTTTTTATATTTGTAGGTCACGCAATGAAACCCCACAGACACTACATTACAGACTCCACCTTGAATTTATTATCCCATGAGGACTATAAGACTTATATGATGAGAAGAAGGTGACTATTTGGTGTTCCTACTATTACTGACCTAATACTATAAGAATATCAAAATAAAAGTGAGTCAGTACTTTAATGTGATATTCCACTAATGGAATACCCATGGAATGATGATATGCATACAACCAGCATATATGTCCATACATATTTCAGCTAGGCTTTTCTAGAAGACAGATGTTTTATCAGGGAAGATATGAAATAATTGTTTGAATTTCATTAACAACTATTTTTAGATTACCTAGTCAGACAACATTCAAACAGAGTCATATTGTCCATGTCCTAATCTTATGCTAATTACTTTAATTTATAAGAAAGCACTCCTTAAAGTTGTCTTTATGATTCTAACTTTCTATAAGATTGGGCATTATAGGTGGATGTTATGAAGGAAGCATCACCTATCCTCTCCAACTTCACAGTAAATACCGTCTGTCATTCTTTCTAGTAAAAGTTTTAACATGAAAGTACTGTTGCAAATGCAATCCAGATTTGCCCATTAGGCAGTAAACCACAGATTTGGCTGCTGACTTTTGAAAATTGTCCTGGGGCTGAAGACCAGAGGACATGCATAACAAAATGAAGTCTGAGTAGCTCACAGCCAGAAATCAGGATGTGGTAGTACCTCCCAGATGTTCACTGTCCCATTTTGGGTACAGCTGATGTGGGTGTGCAGCTGAGCTGAAAAGTGACCAAAAATCCCTGCTTACTTGCTTCCACCCAAATTGTTGTGATGATGTAAGTCCATTCCTTTGTCCTTCACCTCAGGGCCAAAAGTCAGTGGAAGCCATTAAAGAATTGCTGTGATTCAAATATTTATTGGCAGTTGAAGAAGAACTCAGGAAAGGCTGCAATGAACAGGAAGGGCAGGGACGATTTATTCTTTAAAAAATGCAGAAATTTGGTGTAAAACCGAACAAAATTTTCAGCTCTATAGCACCTTGAAAGAAAAGCTCTCCTAGCTGGAAAGATCTGATCTGGATCATCTGAGTTGCACATAGACTTCTTCACAGGCTGCACTCTGTCAGGGGGTACCTATTCCACGTGGAGCCTCGTCCATGATCCACAGTCTCTTCAGGGGTGTATCCACTGTGGCACAGACGCATCCACGGCCACTACCCCTTTGAGGTGCACCTGTTCCAGCAGGGCCTTCGCCATGGGCCAGTGCCTTCAGAGATAGACCTGCTCCAGCATGGCCTTACCCACAGCCACAGTCCTTTCAGAAGTAAACCTGTTCCAACATGGTCTCACCCTGGGCTGCAATCCCTCCAAAGCCGTTCCTGCTCTGTTGTGGGCTTATCCATGGCCACATGCTTTGAGGTGCTCCAGCATGACCTCATGCACACTTGGTGCTACAAGGTGCTCCTACTGCAGCATGGATCATCCACAACCACAGATGCTTTCTGGTGTACCTTCTGCATGGACGTATCCTTGGGCCACAGTCTCTTCAGAGGTACACCTGCTGCGACACAGACATAACCATGGATGCAGAGTATCCAGCTCACATGTGGGCTCAACCAAAGGGACAAAGGATGGTCCCTTTGACTCAAGCTCACACTGGAGTTCCAGCCTGTCCATGACAGCAGCGATGCCTTGGCCACCTGCCAGCCCAGGCCCATTGCTGTTGCTGTTACTAAAATATTCCCAGTACTGCAGCAAGGGGTGAAAACAAAAAGTGGCTACTGATGAACATTGGACTCTAATATAAAGCTGGGCAAGCAATGACCATGGTAAGCACAGGAGCCTGCCAATTAATTATTGTATTGCTAAAAAGCAACAAAATAACATATAAAACAGATCTAGCACATTATAATGTCCAAATATACCCTTCTTCCTTCTTTCCCTGGCTTTATAACAAAAAAAATTACACATTTTTTTCCAAACAGCTAAAAGTCTTGCTTTTTAAGATTCTCATTATTACATGGTGATAAGCCCCTAATCTGTCGCCAGAAATAACTACTGGTATTCTTTGTTTAAATTATTCTGTACCTAGATTATGGGATAATGAATCATTCCTGATAGAATTAAATACAGCTTTGAATTGGAATTTTCCACAAAGTGTTCAGCACAAAGACATTGTATTTTTAAAACTTATAAAAACCAACATATTTAGAAGCAAATCTATATGATGCTATGCAGTGGTTGATATTTCAGCTAACAGCTAACGTGTTCACAGGCATATAATAGCACCATGAAGAAACACTAGGTAAGGTTTTGAAACAGCATAACTGCTTTCCAGCTAATTAGTCTGAATGCAACATGCCACCAATGCAGTTAACAGTACTAACTCAGTGATATGACAGGGATTTCTGCTCTGTTACACAGTACAGACTCCCCTGTAATGTTATGCATATTACCTTTTTAGGTGCTTTTCCATGAGTCCTGGTTGCACATAACATTTTTTGCATCTGCAGATTTACACTGAATAATTGTAAAAAATAAATGCTGTATAAAGCATCTGCAATATGTGCAAAATAAATTGGTTAATTCTAGGTGCTTCTTAATCGAAGGAAAATTTATTGGAGATATGCTTTAGGACTGGGATCATGGACCAAGAGAATGAATATTTTGTACTTCTTCCTTCCTCTGTCTTTGAAGGATGGTCTGGTAGGTGGAATGAAAAAAAGAAAACAAATTCCCTGTTATTGTTCATGGCTCGATTGTGGGTAGGCTCAGCCTGCTCTCTCATGACTTGAAGGAGGACCCTGCATGTCAAACTTTTCTTTCCTATTTGGCTGCCTGGCCAGAGGTGGCTCCAAGGCTCAGCAAGCACTCAAGATCTGGTGGAGAGTTTTCCTGCCCCTGCAAACTGTGGCAAAGCTACACTTTGACCACACATGAGAGCAGAGAAGGATCAGGGTGCTCTGACTCGCTGTGGACAGAGTGCAGTGGCTTCCTACGAACTGCCTTACCCCATGATCAGACAAAGCAAGACCCATAGTGCAACTGGACCCAAAGGGGAAGCTGCCACAGCAGCAGAAATTATTTCCTTACTTTCTCCTTAAGCAGGGCTTTTGGGCACACAGCAGTGTGTGCCCAAAAGCTGCCACAGCAACACCTTTTTGCTTGTAAGGCTTTTGGTGGAGCAACATTGGCAATGGAACCTCAATACAACCAGAGAAGGGAAATCCCTGAGACAGTAAACTCAAAAAGAAGGATAGTGTTTCCTAAAGTGGCATCATTGCACATAAGCGATGGAGACGTAAGCTACAAAAGGGATGCTGACTATAAAACCATACAGGTATATCCTTGGTGCTTACAGATATATCCTTGGTGCTGTTTTTTAAAAGGCTTTTCCCAGTAACCCAGCTCATGTGCCAGTTCTCTGACAAATACTACAGTGGGCTTCTCCATGTGGCACTCTCCAAGAAATAAGACAATGATTACTGCAATATAAACCAAAATCAAATAATTTGACTTGAGGTAATCTTGATCCAATATTTTAAGAAAGACAAATCAGCCAAGGTCAAAGACTATATTAGGAACCAGCTGATCCAAATCTTATTCTGGGCCTTTTCAGCAGTCGACATTCTTGGACTAGTCACTTCATAGCTCCACACCTTTGTATCCCTCCCTGTAGAATGTACTATAGACACTCCTACCCTGTGAGGTGTTTCAAGGAGTTTCAGGAGGAGGATGCATTTATGGGCAAACAGCCACAAACCAGTAAGCAACCTCATATCGAGTTGATGGCTGCCCATCAATCAGCATCACAATTATCAGCATGACTGTGTGCAGAAGATCCAGTAATGTCTGTCTTTCAGACTGCTTTCACTCTCCTTTAATGAACAATGCATTAACCTGCCATTTTCAATCATTCTTTCTTTGTTCAAAACAGCTGCCCTCTATATTTTGTCTGCTTAGGTATAAACCTGAAATAAATAGACCAACCTGATCTAGTGATGATTCATTTGGGGTCCAGGACTACACAGGTGAGAAAACATGCAGTATTTCTTCACATTTATCACCACTGGGGCCTCTGCCTCTTTTCCAATAAAACCTGCTGTGTTATGCATGCATCTCACTGTGCCTGCACATGGCTTCATTTGCTTATACTGTTCTATGCCTACCTGCCCTGCCCTTGTATACATTTATTATATAAATAACTATTAGTTAGTGAATTTTCTGTGATCTATCCATGAGATTTAAGCTGCTCAAATTTACAAGTAACACACCAATATTAGACACAACAATAAAACTCTCCCAAAACAAGAAAACACAAACATACAGCGAATTCTTGACCTTGATGTGGTGGAAGAGCTTGTGTTGTGTTCCTGTGGTCCTGCAGATACTCCAATGGCAGTGGTGGTGCAAGCACAACCCTGTGATCATCCAAGATGAACAGACAGGGTTCAGAGCAAGGGATGTGGCACTGGTCTTTCAGTGTCCCTATAAAAACTTGAGGAAACTCAAGTAAGCCATGGAAAGTAGAGAAATAACAAGGCCATCCCATAAAGATGTAAAATGTTGACCATGCAAAAACATTGACTGTTTGGAGCATCTATGTGCACTCTAACAGGAACTGGAACACTCTTCAAAGCCTTGTATGAGATAGAGTAACTGGTAGAAGTTGGCAAAACTGCCATGTTACACAATTGTGAAGAGACTGCGAAGCTTTAAATGGGAAGACACAATTCTAGAGAATGTGCTGCTGTATTATCAGTGGTTCTCAGCCATAAAGAAACCAGCAAAATAATAAAAAGTATCCTCTCCCCAAAAACACACATGAAGTAAATATAGCATTGATCAACATATAGCAGTCTTCCACGATGATCTCACACTGAAAGCAGCAAGGGTGAATGAAACAGGAAAAGTTAAAAAATCAGCTATGTGGGATAAAAATTTTCATGGTACAACTCATGGCAAAGGAATGACATTAATTTGAATTGATCCACTTAAAGATAATATTAGGAGGCATATTGTTATCGCATAAACACCTTCACAGGTGTATGTGGTTTTGACTATCAAGTAGATTGGCCCAAGGGGAACTAATTGCAAATTGGACTACTATCAGCCAGCCAGTGACATAATGTCTTTACCATATTGACCTCAACTATTCATTTTAATTTAATGTATTGCAATATTTTATTTTACGTTAATAAAATTAGTGAATTCTCTCTTAAGATTTTTTAAAAGGCATTGTCTTATTCTATCCTACTGTAAAAGAAATTATCACCTTTATATGTAAGAAACAAATATAAACTCATCCTCTATTAAAAGAATCTTTATTTTCTTGTCTTGATATTCTTATCTAGATCCTGTTTGCCTTTTCTACTTTTTTTTTTTTTTTGCTTGCAGTATGAGCTTTTTCAAGGGCATCAACCTGTTTTCCCAACTTAAAAAAAATCAATAGTATTCTGAAAATCAGAACAGATGTTATTTCTTAAGACTTATATTTATTTAAGGCACAACTTATATTTATTTAAGGCACAAAAACCAGAAGGTTAGGCAGAACATATACTTTTTACACCAGATATTTAAAACACATAAAAGCTTACTTTCCTTGCATCATATGCAGAATATTCTAAGTAGAAAAAAGTACAATATATTCTATATGATAAAATGTAAACCATTTAGCAGTAAGTAGAGTGTCTCAGTTTTGTACTCTTGAGTTATGTGAGAAATTAAAAACAAAGATTATTTCTAGCAGTGTGCTCTTTACTTTACAAACATGAGACTTTGGTTGCTTTCCAATTTACCTCCCTCAAGACCTCTTTTTACAATTTTATTCAGTGCTGGACTGTAATATTCAAAAGTCCTTTAATCTCAGTATTATGATCAGTCTTCTCTCCATCTGGCAATGAGCTTGAAAACCATCGAAATCATTCAGCTGCTATGTTTTTTGTCATCTCAGTTGCATGCTCGAGGCAGTGTTTCTTGTCTCATATATCAATGAATATTTCTATCTGCTCCATCTTCTCTACCAGGTCATGGTGAACATTACCAGACTCTTGGCTTCCTGTCTAACAGTGCAAAAAGGACTCTCAAGGAAAAAGATCCTACCACACAGTGAAAGCACTTTCCTATAATAATGTGAATTTATTCTGCAGTTATCCTTACCATTCCTTTATAGGCCTTTTGCTCATTGCTGATAGCTGCTAAAAACATCACATGATCTTCTAACTGGTTCTTAATTGTTATCTAGTATTTCCCTATAGAGACTGAATTTTTTAATGTTTCTGATATACCTGTGGCTAATACATTTTGATGGAGTCTTTAGGTCTTTTTCTTACCCACAAAAGAAAAGGAACCTGGAGTTCAGGAGTTAAAGCTTAATGGCTCCTTGGAAAAAGAGACAGTCAATTGCTCTTCTTTTGAGATATCATCAGGTCAGCTGAAACAACACAAAATGCTCCAAACAAAAGCAGGGATTGGTCACTTAAGCCATACCAACTGCTGGAAAATCTGATGCCCTTTCCCCTGGCACCCACGCAGCACTGGGATTAATTGGCAGCCTACTGACCTAGACAGTTTCCTGTTTTGCCTAAGCCTACAGCCATCCCCGGATCCACATTCCCAGTCTGGCAAACTTACATGGGAGGCACAGGTATGACAAAAGCCCGGTGGCATTACAGGCAGTCCTCACGTCAGACTTGTAGGTGCCAATGGGTCTTTACTGGTGGTAATGTAATGATGCAGGAATGCAGCTACTGCCAGTGGAGACAGCAAGTGAATGGCTGTGGAGATGCTGCTTACATGCCTACAGTATCAATTATTTTCCTACACCCTTTTCTATAGCTGTAAGTAACTTGCCAGTGTATTAAGGATGCAGGTTTATTTACCTAAAAGCATCAGTGCTGAGCACACTGATTTCAGACTCACCTGAATGAAAATTGACCATAAAATATATTAAATAGCACTAAATAGATGTAGGTGTCTGGGATTTATTAATAAATAATTGATCAAGAAACAGAAAGAGGAGAGGACAGAAAACAAATTCTTGCTGTGAAATCAAGTATTTAATAAGATCAGAAAATCAGAAGTTTTATTGGTGCTTCTGATCAATTATGAAACACAGGCTTGCTCTATGCATCTATATATTAATAAAAAACTTAAGCTCCTCCCACTCACTCTAATAACCATCCAGCTTGAACTTAGTAGCACCAATGATTTTCAGTGTTCTGTTGTATCCTGCAGGGGTCATAGGAATTTCTGTGAGAACACACCTAAACCACAGGAAATTTACCCTTAACAGTCCATTGTTTTCTTTCCCAGACACCTTCACTACCTTCCTTTCTACACCCACTTCTGTTTTCTGTGAGGAGCAAAGTCGAGGAGAGAAGAGACTGTTTTCTACATTAGATAGAGACCCTCAAGGGAAAGGCCCTCATGGCCCAAGTGAAACCAGCCCCTCAGGACCAATTCCAAGTTTCAAAGGAGATAAAACCATCCTTCTCATGGCATTCATTGCATTGTGCACTGGAGGACAAACATTTAAAGAGGTATGCATTTCCATACATCCTGTTTATGTGAATTGCTAAGGTCAGGCCTGAGTTCTCCCAAAGGTCTGGGAAGAGACACTGGAAGAATCTTCTCTCCAAGGGAAGATCCCTAGGGTTTTGATAGTAATTTCAGAAGTCCTGTACTGTGTCTCACTTGACATATGGGCTGTAATCAGAGCAGGGTTTTCCTCTAGGGACAGCTCTACATGCCCATAAAGACATGATGGAACAGAGAACAAAGGAAGGTTTGGAGATTTCAAATCTCTTAGAAGCACTGGGTCATGATGAGCTGTGCAATACCTGGTAAAATGACAATAGGGGGACATTTTTATCATCGTCCTTTCCTTTCTCTTCTTCTGCTCACCATCTTCCATGAGGCCCAAAACGTTTTGTGAACAGCAGAATGAGCATAGCTGTGCTATTGCTTTCTTTTCCCCAAATTGTTTTTCTGCATCAGGATTTAGATTACACTGTAATTACTCCTGCTGAGGTCCGTGTTTAGCCAGCAGTTTGTAAAGCAGCAGCAACAGCACAAGAGCCTTGATAGCCACAGGGTGCTGGAAATGTCTTTGTAAAAATAAATGATCATGTATTGGTCAATATTTTTAAAGCATTTAGTCTACAGTTTTAAAAATCTTAACAATATATTCGATGAAAAGTTGTTTACACACCCGCCATTGTCATCGGGATTTGGGGAAAGCTAGGCTGGACATGGAAAGGCAATTTAGTAGCACAAGGTTCTTGTAAAACTCTGAGTCAGCTCTCTGAGTTCCTACTGAGGTCTCTCTTATAAGAGATTTCTTAGTACACAAAACAGATTTGGAGGATGAGTGGGAAGTGTCCATTTACAAGTAAACATTAAATATGTTACATTGTGTTCTTTGGAAGAGGATTCAAGGCTGATTGAATCTCAATTTCCAGCCTAACGGGAAAACTTTCAGGCACTTGAAACCTCCTCTCTGCAGACAGTTAATACCTAATAACCTTGGGAACTCCTATGAGTAGTGCAGAAAAGAGGCAGAAAATGTTTTTATATTCATAGAGTATTTATATATAGTGCTTACTCATAGAGTAAGCACTATAGCATGAGTAGTATGGACGGCTGATTACACCCTACTTTCCCACATTTTATGAGAAAGAATTGATTGAAGCACCTAACCTGAAGAGGAAATTCAAACAGAAAATAGGTGGCTTCTTAATCCTCTTTACAGCCATGGATTAACTGTTTAGTTTTCTTCCTGAATACTTTTGAGTTGTCAGTTCAGGCTGCTCCCTGTTCCTTTAGGATCCTCACAAAAAATCTTATGCCTCACAGAGCTTTACATGCTGCAGGAAGATTCAGCATTGAATTTAGGGACTGTGTGGACTCTTTCTGGTGAGATGGTATTAAATAAAGATTAGAAACTTTTACACAACTTGTGTTACATGAACATACTTCTGGTGGTTAGGAACTATCCCTAACTCTGATGATGTCAGTAGTTGAACCCACACTGATGGCAATGCTGCAGAGCCAAGTCTCAGTGTCATGCTGGGCAGAGATCTCCACTAATGGAGCATGTCCTGAGAAGTGAGGTATTTTCATGGAGTTTATGAATGGTAGAGTGAAACAAAAGGCTCAGGGACCATGGAGTCATGAAGGTTTGGCCAACACAGATTACAAACCAAAGAAAGAGTGAATGAACTTCACTCATCAAGTGCTCCCTTCTAATGAGAAGGTTAGTTGAGCCTCATTTGACTAAAAGCCTTATTATAGATTGAGAACACATCAGCCACAAGTCAGTCATATAAATTGCTGTGATTGCTGACTACAGAAATCTTTGCTGTTACCTAAAATGATCCTTTCTTGAGGAAGCAATAGAGTAGGACAGGTGCTCATCCATCACTATAGTGTAATAGTAAGAGGAAAACAAAAAGGGGCACAATAAAGGTAAATATTTTATGGAGCAACATTTTAATTTATAATCAAGTACAATGCAATTTATAATTATATACAATATAACTAAAAGACACATTAAGTCTTGATCAAAAAATCAGTTTCTCACATATCAGCTTCATGGGGTAGAGCAGTTTAAAGGCCTGATCAGCTCTATTTACTTTCAGGAGACATCAGGGTGGATTCACTTCAATTGTGATGCAGAATGGGGATCCCTAATTGAGGAGGCTACACCTTTGAAGCTTTTTAACTGCCTCACTTCAGCTCATCTGTAATATTTTTGTCATGGTGCTGGCACCACTCATTTTCCTGCTATAGGATGATCATAGCTGGACTGCATGAAACACAACTCTGGCCTTGGGCCCTGTGTGCAATATAATGTTATTATTGCTGTGCTGTGGTGCTACAGATTTAATTGTAAATATCCACATGGCCCTCACCCTATACACAGCTGGCTGACTCCAAGACTTGGTGTCCAGTCATTCACTAGATAAAACTGGACTGTGGTTAGCTGGGGCAAACTGCAGCTAATTGATTGCAAGGAAAAGATGCAAGATTGCAACGCAGTATCTCCCATACGTTCATTGTTACTTGTTCATCCCTTGACAAGGAAGTTACAGTTTGGAAGGATTCATCTACAGCCTGTCCAGACCTGTCAAGTCACATGTGCTGAGTAAAGGCTTGCTCACCCTTCTGGCCCCCTCTGCCTGTCCCCTCCCAGTGACATCTCAGGTTTTGTAGCACGTAGAGGCGGCTTCTCTCTTTGTTGACCCCCTGCGTCACATGCAGCTGGCCACTGCTATCAGCTCTTTGCTGGGAACAACGCTCTGCGTAGGTCCTGTCTTATCACAGGCTTTTCCAGCACCATTCCCATATCTTGCAAAACCTAATTGCAACACATTCAACAGATCCTCCTACTGCAGTGTTATTGATGTTCCTCTAAACAGATGCAATTTGTATGTGAGTTGGGAAGTAAATGTAATCCTGACTCCATCCACTCAAATTTCTATCTTCAAATGGGAAAGACAAGTCTGAGAGGAGTGTAATGTTAGTCAGTGTGTGTACTGAACTCAGTGCAATGCTATCCCCATTCTCAAAGCTCATGGGAAAAGTTCAGGACTTTTTGCTGATTCAGGGCAGAGCATTTTTGATTGTTTCCTCTCAAAGCAAGGTAGACTTGCATGTCACTCACTTAGCAATTCAGTCCTAGCTTATATTTTTCAGCAATTCTTTTCCTTGCTAACCTTTCATATATGCATGGGTGGAGTGCTCATGGTAACTCAAACCTGTCCAGCAAGAACGAAGTCACTGCATAGAAGATGTATAAATCTCCATTACATATTTAAAATTGTAAGTGACAACGTATTCTGGAGTTTCAGAGTGATTCCAAGAGTTTTTCTGTACCATATTATTAAACTTCTATTTATAGAAGGCTTGTTAGATGACATTAGATTTTTTTAAGAATTGTGCTATTTTGGTAACATTTTATTAGGCACAGGATATAATCTTTTACACTGAGATTATTGTGTCTGGTTAATTCACAGTTCCAAACGAAGAAAATTCAAACTCTTGTTCAATTTTTTAATTAATTTATTTCTTGTTGAATTCAAAGGTTGGGAGAAATATTTTTGCTGCTAAAGCAATGTGATAAGCACCAAATGCTCCAAGTTATTCACATGTTGGGAAATGTCAACCTCAAGCATTTTTACATTTTTTTATACAACTTTTCATTCATAACATTGAACTGGCAACATTTTTTCTCATTGCTTTCATTTTTCAAGTTATGCATGGGAATAAATGAATGTTCATTAAAACATATATTCACTTTGGACTCCCTGAATGATTTTTTTAAAGCTTGTTACAGAAATACAAGTTATGCATAACCAAAAAAAAAATTTGAAACTTTGCCAGAGCTTTAAGTTTACAAAATTATCCAGGAAAAAAGCCAAAAACCACAAGAATGCTTAAAGTAAAAACCTCCTTGTAGAATGGAAGCAGAAATTGATTTTATTCAAGGAAAACATGCCTATTCATTGAAACTTCTCTGTGCTGACAAGTCATGAGGTACAATCATCAGGAATGAATTGACTAAATTGATATATGTACCATGTTGAGAATAACCTGATGAAATATTTAATTTTAAAATGTTATCATAACTTATAGGATAAATCTGTGCTTCTTAAATATATTAAAAAAAAAAACAAACAGGAAAGAGAATTATATTTCCAGGACAAAAAAACATAAAATATGCCATTAAGTTACAATTCTAATAGAACTATAGCAGTTCAATAAAAAATGGAGTCAAATTCGTCCATTGCTTACAGAAAGAGCTGATTCTGACTACACTCATAAATGGCCTGTCAGATGTCTGGGATGAAATTCCACTAAGTATTTTTCTGAGTAATTGCACCAGAATATGGGAAAGGGACAGGTCTGGTGCTGTTTGTCAGGACTTGCTGTTTGCCTTGGTGTTTTCCACCATATGACAAGTGGTCCCAGCTGGGCTATCAACAGAGCTTGGACCCCTTTAGGAGGACACATCTCACTCACATTGCTCCTTCCTACATTGGACTGACCATGTCTGTTAACATCGATGACTCAGTTGTGTCTATGCCCGTTTAACATATTTTATAATAAATTCTTCAGTGAGCTGGAGTTCAACTGTTCTAGACAACCTCTATTAGCATGAATCATTATAATCTAAACATTCAAAGGCAGAACTGGATCTACGTTGTCTGGTTTCAGCATAGTAAAACCTACCTTGCAAACATATGCTAGCCTGGAGCTCTATCACTTAAAAACAAACTTGAATTTGCTATGCCAAAAGCAGTACTCATTAGTCAATCTTGATTTTCAAATCCTGGCTTGTAATAGGAAATTGAGAGAAATAAATGTTTTAATAAATATAAACACTAAAATCACTTGAGACATAAAGCTGGTGATTATCAAGGTGTTGCTTTTCCTTATATAATGAATGTTCCAGGCAGCCCTGATTCTCCCACCTCAAAAAAAAGGATATGGAAGAGCTGTGGTAGATAGAGAGAAGGCCAATAGAGATGATCAAAGGTATGAATAACTTCCAGGGGAGGAACAATTATACAGGCTAGGAAACTTTAGCTTGGAAAACAGACAGTTGAGGGCATATATGATAAAATAATAAAAAATGGGGAGTGGCATGGGAAGGGTAAATAGGCATCACTTGCTCATTGTGTCTCTCAATAGCAGGAGTAGTGACATCAAAATAATCTATAGGTGGCTGGTTCAAAAGAAACAAAATGAGGGGGTTTTTTCATGCAGAATGTGCTAACATTAAGCAGTACTACTGAAAGTATTTTTTGAAAGCTAAAGCTTGTACAGGTGAAAGGTCAAACTGGAGAAGTTCATGGAACAGAAATCTATAGGGTCACAGAGTACACAGTGCTCAGGAACTGCCCATGTTGCAAATAGTCTGCTGCAATGCTTGGGAGAAGTATCACTGCTCATTTGCCCTGTTTTCATGATTTTTCACTTGGTATCCTGTTCTAGCCATCATCTTGTTCTGGTCCAGCAGTTATTCTTTTGTTCTTTGTTTGTTAATGAATCATCTTGAATGTTTATACAGCACATACGTACTTTTTTTGGGAAGATACCCAATAATTATGAGTTTGTCTCTCAAGATTAGTTCCTGAAGGACATTGTAGAAAATCTGTCAGAATAGAATTAAAATATGAATAAATATAGTGTGATCTGCATTTAAAAGTGAAATAAAACATAAAATGCTAGTTTAAATTTTGCAGCTTAAGTATACACATACATTTTTACTAAGCCTTCTATTGTGGTATAAAACACGTAAGATATTTTAACATGGTTACAAAAATCAATCTTTCACCATCAATGAAATTAAGTGCCAAAATATATTTTTAAAAGTCATTGTATTGGAAATAGAGATAGTATGTAATGAGGACTAGGAAAGCAAACAATTGTAGGTTGAAGAATCTGACCTGTAATACAGGTAGTATTGCTAACTATTATTTGAACATCTTACACTATTCACCTGCTTGAAAATCCATTGAAACACACTCTGATTTTGATCAGGGTCTTAATCGTGAAATATGACAAATAAATACATGTTTTGCTTGACAAATTCATGATAGAAAATTCAACACTTGGGTATGCCACTGACAGACCTCAGTGAGACACTGTATGAGAAGGTTTTTATTTGTTTCTGGTAGCTCTCCATTATTTATCTGTCAGGTGAAAACACTGGTCAATGGAAATTAGAAAAATGGAGCAGAGAGCTGTGGTCTCTGTGGCCAAGTGGAGACCAGAGATGAGTGGCATGCCTCAGGGGGCAGCACTGGGACCAGCACTGTTCAACACCTCTGTCAGTGTCAAGGAGGAGTGGGATTGAGTGCACCTTCAGCAAGTTTGCGGCTGACACCAAGGCTGTGTGGTGTGGTCAGCACACTGCAGAGAAAGGATATCATCCAGAGGGACATGGACAGGATGGAGAGGTAGGCCCATGTGATCTTCATGAAACTCAACAAGACCAAGTGCAAGGCCCTGCACTAGGGTTGGGGTAATCCCAAGAAAATACAGGTTGGGAAGAGAATGGATTGAGGGCAGCCCAGAGGAGAAGGTTTTGGGGGTGCTCGTTGACAAGAAGCTCAACGTATCTCGGCAGTGCATGCTTGCAGCTCAGAAAGGCAGCATATCCTGGGCTGCATTAAAAGCACTGTGGCCAGCAGGTTGAGGGAGGTGATTCTCTCCCTCTGTTCTGTTCCTGTGATACCCCACTTGGTATATTACATGCAGCTATGGAGGTTCCAGCATAGGAAGGATGGGTACACAGCGGAGCAAGTCCAGAGGAAGGCCACAAAGGTGATCAGAGGGCAGGAACACCTTTCCTATTAAGACAGGCTGAGAGAATTGGGATTGTTCAGCCTTGAAAAAAGAATACTCCCGGAAGACATTGTGATAGTCTCTCAGTACCTAAAGGGGGCCTACAAAAGAGCTGCAGAGGGAAATTTTACAAGGGCATGTAGTGATAGAGCAAGAGTGAATGGCTTTAAACTGAAAGAGACTAGATTTAGATTAGATATATATCAATTCTTTACTGTGAGGAGGGTAAGACACTGGAACAGAGACATTGTCTGGACATATTGTCCAGAGAAGTTGTGAATGCCCCCTGGTAGGGTCTGGCCAGGCTGGATGGGGCTCAGAGCAACGTGGTAGAGCAGACAATGACTCTGCCACTGGTAGGGGGCCTGGAACTGGGTGATCTTTAAGGTCTTTTCCAGCCCAAATGATTCTATGATTAGATGATAATTGAAGAGAGTCAGTGGTGTGTTTGTAAGGGAAATGTGAATCCAACCAGTGAAATACAAAAATGTCATTGGGACAAATGACATTGACACTTTTGCAGAAGTGAAAGCAAAGGACCTCCTTTGCTTCTTACTTTCCTTGAGGAAGAGGGGTGTATTTGCCTTAGTAACAGTGACTGAAAATCAACACTAGCAAACAGACAAGTACATCTGTTCAATAGTAGTGGAATACATGAAATGAGATGTCAACTGGTATTTCTAGCAGTGCTACTCAAGCAACAGTATTTTCTTTCCTAGCGCTTTGTCCTGTCATTGGGCCCCAAAGCATGTGTCCCCACATGACCCAGTAGGAAGTGTCAAACAAATCTGACTAGGCTAATCAAAGACTCCTGACTGCTCCAGAGGGCAATACACAGGATAAGATGGAGTATTAACTGCTGAGGGAAATGCTGGAAGGGAAGGACTGTTCACTCCCCAAAGAATCAGCACTTTGAGCAGTCACATCCCCAATGCGTCTTTTCTTTTCTCGTATTTTGCTCATATTATCCAACAATTAAGAAAGCATAAGTTAAGACTCAACCCGTTTACAATAGAACTGTGTAAATTAAAAAGAAACAGAATCAAAGAGTAACAGTCAAAAAGTAACAGCAAATGTCTGAGTATTGTTCTTTTTGAAGGTTGCAACCTACCTCAACTCGCATGCAGACTTGCACACCAAAACTCTCATTAGTGCATGAAACATAAAAATGCATCAAAAAAATATTTGAGATAAAGATGGTTTGTTTTGCTATTAACATATATATCTTCAGCATTGGTTTTACTTTCTGAATTTAGTTTTAGACTTACTGTCCTTCGTGGCTCAGAAAATAACCTTTTTTTTAGCCTCACCTATAATATTTTATAACTGACAGCAGGTGACCGATAAAAGCACTGTTCTTCTTAATGGGGATATTCCACTGTGCACAGAAGAAATGTGTAAGCATAAACCCCCTAATTAACAACATTTTCTAATAAAATCATTTGTTCTATATTATCTCATTTTCTGTCGTCTTTCATCATGTCAAAATTGGAGGAAATAAAACAATGGACCAGCTATAATACAGCACATTGCCTCAAACTGTCAAGCAGAAAAAACTGCTGTCATCAAAATAAAACCCAGCAACAGTGGTCTCTTATTTTGTGTTAAGCGTATTAGCCATCATGAAAAAAATCTCCTATCAAAAGTTATAAGACAAAGACTTTTTTTCAGTCAAGAAGAGTGTTTCATTATTCTAAAAAAAAGTCACTAGGCAGTGATCTGTGAAAGCACTAGTTTATGAGAAACTAGTGACTTTTGGGAGAGGGGAAAAACCGTAGGTAAAAAAATAATTTGAAGGTATAGTTGTGCCTTTCTCTCTGCAGGGGAAGTTTGGTGGAAAAGATTAAGAGGTTGTTTCAGTAAAAGGTGGCATGAGAGATGAAACAATAATTTAGAAGACAGATGATTACGTGAAACAGAGAAAGTTGAAGGCAGAGGGACCCTGAAGAGAGACTTTGATAAATTAGAGTGCTGGGAAACCACCAAATGTATGAAGTTTGGTAAGGGTAAGGGCCAGATTCTGCACCTGGGATGGGGTAAACCTGGATGTACAGACAGATTGGAGAATGAGATATTGGAAAGAAGCACTGTGGAAAAGGACCTGGGGGTCCTGGTCAGTGGCAAGGTGAACATGAGTCAGCAGAGCCCTGGCAGCCAGGAGGGCCAACCATGTCCCGAGGTGCATCAGGCATAGGATTGCCAGCCGGGCAAGGGAGGGGATTGTCCTGCTTTTCTCTGTGCTGGGGCAGCCTCACCCTGAATGTTGTGTGTAGTTTTGGGTGCCAAAATATAAGACATTAAGCTATTAGAGAGTGTCCAAAGGAGGGCAAGAAAGATGATGGAGGGCAACAAAAATGCTTAAGAGCCTTGAGGGCAAGCCATTTGAGGAGCAGCTGATGTCACTTTGTTTGTTCACCTTGGGGAAAAGGAGACTGAGGGGAGACCTCATTGCAGTTTTCAACATCCTCATGAGGGGAAGAGGAGAGGCAGGCACTGATCTCTTCTCTGTGATGACCAGCAAGAGGACTAGAGGGAATGGCCTAAAACTGTGTCAAAGAAAGTTTAGATTGGATATCAGAAAAAGATTCTTCACCCCAGGAGTGGCTGAGCACTGGAACAGGCTCCCCAGAGAAGTGGTCACAGAACCAAGTCTGACAGAGTTAAAGAAGACTTCTGACAACACTCTCAGGTACATGGTGTGACTCTTGGTGTGTGCAGAGAGAAGATTTGGACTTGATCTTTGTGCATCTCTTCCAACTCAGAATAATCTGTGATTCTTTGAAGTGTGTGGAGGAAGAGGCTTCTAGGGAACCAGAACTGCAAATGGAAGGGTGAGTCAAGTTAACACTGAAGAAGCCTGAGTTTAACATATTTTGGAAATGGGAACCATAGAAAAAATGTTGAGAGAAAGAAAAACAGCAAGAATTATTCAGGAAAATGATTTTGTAATGTAGGGAAATAGATAACAAAACTTTTCTGAAAGTTTGAAAAAAGGAAAAAAAATGTGGCTGATGATATAAGAAGCTAAACTAGGATGAAAATTCCCCCTCCTTCTCAGGTTCAGGTAACACTGAGTAAAGAGTAAAGAAAGAAAAAAGTTCAAAACAAAGTGGTAGTGACTGGAAGATAAGACAGATCACTTAATTTCTATTTTAGAAGGACACCTGAAATAACTCCACATCACGGAAGCCTGATGAGAAAAATCTTTTCCTCTGTCCACTTTTGGGCACTTTGATACACCTCAGAGTTGTTAGACTTCATGTAATTTCCGACACAGAGGTGAATGCTGTAGGTCTGCTGTTACAGGCAAATCAAGTTCTCAGGACACAAACACTTCACAAGTCAGCCCCACTGAAATCAGAAACATTTATTTACTTAGGAATTTATGACTTCCTCACTTCAAACTTCTATTTACCACAGAGAGAAACCACACTTATAGAGGAAAATCAAGTAGACAAACAAAAATTGCTTATACACCCTAAATCTTGCTTTTCCCTATTGTTAGCCCAGGAGGACTGAAGTTCTTCAAGGACTATCATGCCTCTTTGTGTAACACAAATTGTCTGAGCAACACCTTCCTCTCACCTGAAAAGATAGTCTCCCTTTAAAGATCACTATTTCCCATCTGGGGTCAAGGATATGTTTCTGGCTTTGTCTTGTAAAAAAGCTTCAGTGACTTGTGAAGAATTTATTTAATATTAAAAGAGTAATTATTTTGTCTTTTTGTTTTTATTTCTTTACAAAGCTGTATGACAATGACTCAATATCCTATTACAAAAACATTCTAGTTGCTGGGCATACACCATTACCACAAATTATAGCAGAAAACCTATGGTCTTGTAATACACACTTTAACTACATCTTGTTGCAGTAAGT
This sequence comes from Lichenostomus cassidix, assembly GCF_008360975.1. Lineage (NCBI taxonomy): Eukaryota > Metazoa > Chordata > Aves > Passeriformes > Meliphagidae > Lichenostomus > Lichenostomus cassidix. The sequence continues at coordinate 108,034,264 of NC_139482.1, read as the reverse complement.
ATTAGAAGAGGTTTTTTACAGTAACTGAGGGAGAGGAACCTGTGCATGTTCCACTCAAAGGTGTATTATTTTTCAGTGAATTAAAGCAATGTAAACAAAGAAGGGATCAGTTTTCTGCAGTGTCACTGAGGTTATAATTAAAGGACACTGAACAACACATCTAATTATTAGGAGATGGGAACTTGATAACTTTGGGGAAAGAACCTCTCTGACATTTTGCTTACAGCAACAAGGAGCTGGACTCAGTGAACCTGTAAAAGTATTTTATAGCCTTACATTATGAATGTCAACTCTGAGCTTATCACCATTTAGTCAGACTGGAGATAATTAGGACAAAAATTTGCTCAAATGTGTCAACCTTTCAAATATCAAGCAGATTCTGACAGCTTATTAAAATCCTGTCACTCTTTGGCTCTTGCAAAAGGAATCAAATAGTTTTACCAGGTTATTTTATCATTGAAAATATATCACTATTATCCTGTATAACCTTAAATTCATTGTGATCTGCTTTTCAGCATTTAACGGCTTGTCTGGTAAGGGATTTTATAGATTGTCTAGTTCCAGCCCTCATGACCAGGGACAGGGACATTTTTCACTTCACCAGATTGCTCAAAGACCATCCGACCTGGCCTTGAACACTTCCAGGGACAGGGCATCCTCACCTTCTCTGTGCCAGTGTTGAGCTTCCCATCACCAATCTACTTCAAATTCTTCTCTTGAGGGGTGCTCAATCCATTCTCTGCTCTGCCTGTATTGGTACTTGGTATTGCCCTAGCCCAGGTGCAGGACCTTACAATTGGCCTTGAACTTCGTGGGTCTACTCTTCAGGCCATCTGGATGGCATCCCTTTCATCCAGTATGTGGGCTGAACCATACAACTTTATGTCAGCAATCTTTCTGAGCGTGGGCTTGATCCCGCTCTCCATGACATTGACAAAAATGTTAAACAGCACTGGTCTCAATAGTAACCCCTGAGGAATGCCACTCATCACTGGTCTCCATATCTAGCCATTGACCCCACTATGGATAATTCCTAAGCCTACTAATACATTTTCAAAACAAAAGTTAGTAGTTAAGTTTGTATGACCTTGAACCCACATTTATTATACATGGTAGGAGTACAACTGCTGAGCCACATTAGTGATGGGAATGAGTAAATTGTTGTTAGGTAGAATAGCATGATTTACAAGATTTAAGTTCCTATGTTGTGTTTTAAAATGAAAAAAAATGGAAATATCAGCAGTTTAAATTCATTCCTAATAATGATGAATCTCTGAGACATCATTATATGGTGTTGCAAACCGAGTAAATATGCAAGGCAGAAAAGCCCTGGATGCATCACTGGATACACTAATCAAACATATGTGATTGACATTGGTCAGTCAATGTATTTCACGGAGTGACACTGACTGAAAAAAGATAGTATCAGTGATGGAAGGAAGAAGGTGCTGCATGAAGGTGTGGTTAATGCAGCCTTCTGTGATTAATTTAAAAATCCTGCTGTGATGATGGAAGCAGATGGAGCATTTCTATCGAGTGACACCTGAGGCACAGTGCCACTCACTTCAGAGATGTGCAGACAACAGATGCCAGCTGAAGAACTTACATTTGATGGGGTGTTTTTGCATTCTGTAGTTTACTGGTGTACAGATTCAATGTAATGACTAGACAGAAATCAGCTCTCAAATTTCATTGTCAAGAAAGAAAAAAGCTATAGGACCTTGTTTCTGCTTTCAACATCATATGGACTTTGGAGTTGAGCAGTCTGGTATGCAGGAAGCCTCACCATGGCAGGTTTAGTTTTTCATTTTTGTTTCTGTCTACACCAGTTAATCTGTATGAATTGGTATGGAATATTATTTGTTACTAAGAGCTCTCTGTATCTATGGATTACCTACATTATTTTAAAATCTTTCAGGCAGGATATCCAATGTGAAAGTCCTATTTAAGCAAAAGATAAAGAGGAACCAAAGAAGTATTTTAAGCCTTGATCATACAGACCTTTTCCACAGTTTGATTATCAACATGTAATCTCAGGAGAATAATAAATAAACCTTTGAGAGTAGTAAAGTTACTGGTTGGAATAGCTACTAGAATATCTGACGACCTTTGATTCTTGTAACATTATTGGTAGGATTTTTTGTATTACAAAAGCACCAATAATACAGAAAATGCTATAACCTTAAAAAGCATTATAACACCACTGAAGAACACTGAAACCATGTTGCTAAACAAGGCTAAAGTAGTGAGATGGTCAGAGACAGACATGCAGAGTTCCTTCAAAGTGTTATTTACTCTGAAAAATATGCCTATTATGTCTAACTTAAGTAAGAGGGCGTAAATGAGAGTGACAGAGAACATGTGAAAAATGTAGGTCTCAGAGAGTTTCTGGCTTTTATTACTTGTTGCTTTGAAAAGGGAAAATGTAAATGAATCAAGTTTCATCTTGTAGAGAAGATAAGGCCCTTCAAGCAATTGCAAAGAGTAGGAGGTGTTGACGAGAGATATCTGCACGAGTGCCACTGGGAGAACTTGTATTCCTATTTGATCTGGACAGTGATAGGGGAATGAAATTTTCTTTATTATTATTCAGACTAATTCAAAATATTAGTAGTGACCAAAAGTAATTGTTGCAGTTGTTTGGAATATTCAGGCTCTGTTCCCTGATTATCCAAACATTTTTCTGTGTATTGCATAAGGAAGTCAAGAAAAAGGTAACTCCTTATGTCGCAACATCTCTCATGTTAATGTGCAAACACACAAGCCAAATATCATACATAATATGTGCAAATGACAAACATCTAATTTGTATTGACAGTTATCACAATTATTTGTACAAATTGAATGTCACATATATATGCATAATTAGACACATTCAATAACCAATTTGTTTCCGGATTGAAGTGGGAATTTTCCATGTGCAACACCACACCTGAACAATTTGCTGTTTTCCAGATACTTTTATGTTTTTGATCTCCAAGATAAGCATTTTCCTTCCCCAAATAATACCCAGAGGTACACTTCTAAAGATAAACAGCTGTTGTTTTGTCCTGTGTGTACATCACCTAGAGGAAAGTCATCATTGTGCTATCTTCTATCTTTCTTAGTATAAGATACACATAATTAATATACTTAAAATACTGTAAATCTTCTTTCTTGCACTCTACAGTCATCAAATCCCAAGCACATGCAGTTTTCCTCTTACCGTGGAAACAACATGCAATTAGGCTATGCCCAGAGTAAGTTTTAAAAATAATTTAAACTGATGATGGATTTTTTTTTTTTTTTAATGAAACCATCATATGGCAGTAATATTGAGGATGTGAAAGAAACCACAGTAAACAAAGAAGAGGCACTGGGCAAAGTTGCAGCCACTTGCAGGATCAAAGTCACGCTTGTCTCACAGCGGTGCTTTTGCCCCTGGCTGTGGTCCAGGAGAAAGGCTGAAGGGAGCAAGCTCCCTGGCGAGTCACGGCGTCTCTCCAAGCAGGCGTGACATCTCATACAAAATCAGACTTGGCCTCACCCTGCCTGAAAGCAACTCTCTGCCCAAGCTAGGAGTATCTGAGTTAACTTCTAAACTCACTACCAAGCCCATTTTTAATTGGCAAGGTAATCGTGTGAAAATGCTGACTGAACGTCACTCATAAGTTACCAGCCTTTTAGTTAAGCACATTTGTAGGTGGGGCATACCTAAGCATAAAGAGGCCTCAGGACAAGTTGGAAATTGAGCTCTGGCAGCCACATTGTCCCCAGATTACAGCTCATAGGAGATGTTCACCAAAGCTACACAAACTTTACAAACTCTACCATCTAGTAAATCCCATGAAAACCAGTGCTTGAGAAATTTGGCTTTCCCTTGGTATTTTGCGTGTTGAATCCACCTTTGTGGTTTTTGTCGTATTTTGCACATCTTTATAGGACTGTAATTAGGTTGGATGAAAATCTGAATTAGAAATAGAATAAAATGCTAAATTCTGTATAATTTCAAGCTAAAATCTCAAATTAAGTCAATAAAGCAAGTTCCCCACATTTTCACATTTGGGTCATAGGGAGGTCTTTGAAGTCAGTTATGCTACAATTCTCTAAAACAGTGTTACTGGCCCAACTCTAATTTAAAATCCAGTTTTATGACATCCATTAATTTCCATGATGTTTGTTTCTCATTTGCAAAGTCAGATTAGAATTAAATCCAATGAGATTTGCTGCAGAAGGTCAGATAACTCTGAAAAAGTATCTCCAGGCTTTTTTTCCTATGGAAACAAGTCTTCTAAACCATGTTGATTCTTGCAAAGGTATCAGAAATTATTATTAAACAGCAGTTGTATTGTCTTAAGTTTACTTGTTTGGTTTTCATCTCATAGGATGAGCTTAATTCCTCCAGAGACATCTAAGGCTGTAAAAGCAGCTGTACCAAATTAAACCACAGCTGGCCCAGTTCCCTCTCTGATAGTGGCCAATAATGGATCCAGGGAAGAGTATATGAACAAGGTAGGTATAGAGTGGCACGTTCCTAACGAGCCTGCACAGCCTACAGCAATCTTTGGCACAGTGACTTCCCAAGGAAAAACGTGACACGCTTGTTTCTTACAGCAGAGTGCAAATCAGGAGTAATTGCATTGAAATTTTGTGGAGTTATAAAAGGGTATGCAACCAACAACAGTAGGTGTATTTTTTTTTGTGTGTGTAGACCCAGGCAAAACACTTGATTTAAATATTTTCCTGTCATTGTGAAGTTGAAATTATGTTTGAAAATATGATATTTTCATGAAAATACCTCCTTAACTTATGGTAGCAGTAACACAATTAGAAAGCTAAATACTTTTGAAAGATAAAAGATAATTATACTGAAATCTGCTTGCAGTTACAACATTTGAATTCAACTTATTGACAGAAGAAATAACATTAAAATATCTTTAGTAGTAACCATGGTTATGTTCCAACCACAACTTATATTGTAAACTTTAAAAGCTGTGCTTTTTTTTCTTTCTTTTTTTTAATCAGCACACTGAATAAGAGTTTTAGATGTACCTATTTAGATGTATCTATTCACTAAGAAGGTTCATGATCATTTACTGTCCATATAGTGCCCCAGGTGCAGATTGTGTGGATGGAGCTTTGTAAATACAAATTTAGACAAGGGTCCCACCCTGAGAATTTTGGAGCCTATTTTGAACAACTGCAACACTAATAATTTAAGGATTAGGCTCAGGAACAGGTGTAAAGAGACAGAGAAGGTCAAAAAGGTTACCTGAAGGAGATGGCATTTAATAGGACATCTGAAACTCTCTTGATTCACAGGCAAAGAAAACTTGCTCCAAGAAGAAATACTGTCAAGCAAAATTTCTTCAAAATATTTTTTGAAGGACACTGAAGGCCTTCACAAAATACTGGAGATAAGAACTGGTATGCAGATGAGCTGTTCATAACCAAAAATGATGATTTCCTACGACCTCAGTTTCTTTCCTTTTTGCATGCAACTGGGCTTGCAAATTAGTTCCTGAATTTATAGCTTTTGCCTTGCTCCAGACTAGTAAGGATTGCATGATTAGAGTTTTATTTCGCTCTAATCTAACCACTTCTATTAACAACCTTCAGGCCAAATTGGAGCAATTGCAGGGAAACCCACACATTTCTAGAAATGAAAGACCAAAATTGCAGGGCAGTCCTAAACCAGCTCTTTCTTCAACACACATGCATCAGGGCTTGAACACTCCCTAGCCTTTTCCCTTGCTCTCCCCGTGAATTCTTTCTCTGTCCCTGCTCAGAAGGGGTTGGCTGTGCCTGGTGGCCAGCACAGAACATGGGCAGGGTACAAAACAAACCCTCTGCCCAAGGCCCTTATGACACTTCAGGCATAATTTGGGTTTTGTCACGGCTAATCTGCTGAACAGCTTGGACACAGACTATGAAAAACTCTATGTGCTCAGGCAGCTAGAATTTCTTACTAAACATTTAAATCATTGCTAGCTTATACAGCATCTATAAGTCACTTTTTCACCTCAAAATATAATGCTGACCACAATTCCTGGTTTTTGTGCCATGAGATTTACGATTTTAGTGTTTTAGACCTTAATCCACTTAAAAAAGAATCTAAATCTTTGGTTGTTTTCTTGTTACAGTCTGCTTTCTTCTCAGCATTAGCAATTGATTTTGATTTTTTATTTTAGCTAATATGCAAGATGCAGTGAGACTGTGCCAAAAGTGTTGTGTAACATCAGAAAGAAAAAATATATATATTTATATATATACCTTGCTATTTTGAAAGTATTTCACTTTTTAATTTTTTTACTAGCAAACTAATTTTACATTATGAATTGAGTAAATTAGGTTATTTTAAAGGTATACAGAGAAGAAAGGAAATCCCTTAGTTAAGAGAAACACTGAACGATAATAAACAATCTCCTGAACTGTACTTTGTTGGATACATATGAGAAATGGAACAAATGCAGGCAGAAGCATGCACCTATCATGTTTATGAGCTACATTTACAAGCTAGGGGAAGGGTATGCAATGCTGTATAGTGTACTAGATACTTACAATCTTCGCTTTTGCTTTTCAGTATTTTATTGCTGTCTCTGGATACTTTGAAAAAAAATACAGCATGAAATTACATAACTGTAAAACCTAACTGGGCACCAATATAAAGCTGAACCTTTAGAAAAAGCAGCCATGACTGAAATCAGTTAGTGCCATGAAAGCAAGCAGGGACCTGTTAAATTATGCATTTTAACACAGCTGTCTTCAAAAGGACACAGATTAAAAGGATACAAAAAATTGGCCATGGAAACAGAAAAGAAAGGTAAAAACTACAAAGATACTTTGAAAATTGTGCTTCTCTGGTGCTACTCAGACCATGGCTGGAAAGCGGAGATTTCTGCTAATAATTTTAGAGACTTAGTCTCTGTTATAGTTTGGTATTCATATGAAAAACAAAACAACAAAGAAACAATTTAAAATGACCAACAGCACATCACTCAGCCTCTGTACTTGAAAGGATACACAAAGACTCACATGAAATGTGTTTACTTCACAGTGCAGCCAATAAAAGGAAGGCAATATAGCCTAGTAAACATTTGCATTTCCCAAAATATACTGTATCTGTAGAAAAAAAGGATTACTGTAGAGTGGAAATTACTATTATTTTATCAGATTTTTTTAAAATTGTGTTGGTACTTCAAATCAAATCACAAAAAACCCCAACAAAAAAACCATACCAAAACAAAACAAAAAAAAGAAGGATGAGAAGCGAATAAGAAATGCTGGAAAAATACAGGATTCAACTGATGGCACTGGAAATGAAGATGAACAATAACCACAGTGCCAATTGGCAAGTACAGTCTCTTCCTCTGGGCAAACTGAAACAAGCCAAGACAGCCCCAGAGCATAATCCTGTGAAGCTCTGGACCTGGCAGTGACAGAGTTTCAAACACAGGGCTAAGGAGGAGCAAGCACAGCTGCAGCATACGCCCCAGTTCTGAGAAGTGGCCTTAAACATCCTTTCTTCACTCCAACCCAGCTGGGTCTCTTAGAAACTAAAGCTGTTTCTGCAAGTCTGTAGTAGAAAAGTAAGAGCAAAGAACTAAAGAATTGCTTTCTCACTGACAAAGTAGCCATAAAGGCAGATAATCAAGCATTATTTTTTAAAACAGATTTAAATGGGCTTAAGCCTATTCCCCAGATATGAAATTAATAAAAAGAAAACCTACCAACAGAAGTGTCACCTTGTAAGCCGAGCTCAGGTCCCATGCCCAGCAACAAAAGGCTTGCCTCCATGTTTAGTTTCAACCAGCCATTTTCTAAACCAGTCTAAACTCTGATTTTATACATATGTATAAAAAATATGCTTCATGTGAACGTGCAAAGACCCTCTCTTGATTATCCAAGGCTGGAAGAGGGACTCTTTATTTGACAATGGAAACACACCAAATCTCCATAGTTGAGGTCCATCTCCATAGACCTGGATAAGCCTTGCAATTCTAGGCTCTCTCCAGTAAAGCTACAAGCTTATGGGGTTCCTCCACATTCCCAGGACTTTCCCATGTGCCCATGTTTTGCTCTTAATTTTTCCACACTGAGCCTTTTTTTCCCACACACCCAAAAAGTAGGGAGAGAGATGCACAATTTCCATCATAGTGATCCGGGAAACAGGGATAATCCCATAGGAGAAAGCCAGATGGTATCACTTCCTGTCACCTCTTTCCTGACTCACTAGAGGGGAGTCAGATTCCAGTAGAAATGGGGATCTCAAGGTGTATGTCTCAGGGAGTTGGAGGCAGGGGCACATGGGGCTGAGGCAGCAGGTGAACACAAAACCCTCCAAGACGGGAGGAAGATGGGGGATAGAGAGATGGTGGACTTCTGGCAATGTTACAATAAGAAACTTCAAGATTTCTGTGTCTGTTTTTTTCTCTGTGAAATTTTGTAATATCATGGGAAAGGTGGGTTTGGGTTTATGTTTAAGGGGAATGTGTGTGTATCTGTGAATGTAAAATTCACAACCTATGCCTGGAAGATTATGACAAATGCATAACATACACCACGAGTCTTTCTAAGGGCAGTTGTCTTATTATGCCTTCTGAAGGGTATCTATGATATATATTTAATTTGTATCTCTGTCTAAAGCTAACTGTGAAGCTTCTTCACAAAGCCAAAGGAATCAAGGCATGAGTCCTTGTCTGATAGATGTGGAATTGAATTAGGATAGTAATTTCCAACATTGAAAGCAATAGGACAATAGGATATAAAAGCTAGCAAACATCTTAAACCCAGAGAAACATTCTAATATTTATAAAATACTCCGTTACATCCCCTGGAAAATGGCTAGAACTGCATAAACTGTATTGTACTCCAATGTGCATAACTTAAAGATGCTTTAAGAGTCCTGCTTTAGTAACAGAATTTATAATCAAGACTTTCAAAAAGGATTTCTATCTTAAAGAACCTGTCTTGCCAGAAGGTATGCTTTCTGGCAAAGAAGTTGTTTATACAGACTGTTTACCAGATTGTTTACTTCTACTGATTAGTGTGTAGTGACTTCATAGTTAGCAACTGGGGAAAAAGATGCTACTTAAATGGGAATTTCCCAACAGTTTTCCAAAGCATGTATCTTTCTTGATCTCATGCATATATTGTAAAAAGTTTGTAGTTTGTTGAAAATTTTTGGCACTAATTTAGTATGAAAATACATAATGTTATTTCTAATTAAATATATCTAGGTAGACCTTACTGATCTGTGAATATAACTGGATTTCTGAGACAGAAATAAAGTAACACAGGAGTCACTGATCTTGTTTCATCTGTTGTTCCTTTTAGTAGGAATACATGAGGGTTTCCAGATTTAATATTTGAAATCGTGCAGAGGTTTGCTAATTATTTTTCTGAACCTTGATATGAAATAAAGAGATCAAAAGCTTTAAAGTACCAAACACAATTAGGAAACACTACAACAGATGAAATTTCCTCATTAATCTGAAATATCTGATAAAATATTTCTGGCATGTACATACTACTATTACCATTTCAAAATCTGGTCTTGCAGAAGTGAGAGGCAAGTCAAGCTTCTGTACACTGACTACACCTACAATGAATAATTCAGTTGCAAGAGCACGTGAGTCATGTCAAGATTTCACCTGGCTGCCTGTTCCCTGGGATAAAGGCTTAAACAGAGGCACTGCTAGCCAGGGGAAGGTGTGGCTGCTGCCTTCATTTTTTACAAAATATAAGTATCAATGTAGTCTGATTTGATTTATGAGCTCAGATATAACTAGACCAGACTGTTGGTATAAAATTCCTTCAGGGGAATGGTACAGAATTGTACTCTGAGATATCACAAGAACATTCCCCAATAGCTTATTGGAGCTGTAATTAGTCTTACTGAAAAATGTGGCACAATTGCTCTCAGATGGTGCACAGCCCTGGTCCTGCACTAGGGAAGGTAGCTGGGGACAGAATGGCTGCAGAAGTGACATCCCACTTCTCCAGTGACAGGCAAAGTCAAACCTGCTATTACACAGAAGGAGCACTTGAATACTCCTCCTGGGAAAGATGGCCAAACTCTGAGCCTTCAAAGTGAAGACCTATAAACTTTAGCAATGAGAGGACTGGCTCCCTGACAGCCTCTGAGAGACCTTCACAGAGCGTCCTCTGGGCAAAGCACAAGACCACCTACAGAGCCTGCACTGTGCAAAGCAACCTTTCCCTGCCAGTTTAGATGAACAAATGTTTGCTAGACTAGTAGTCATTAACTTTAGGATTCAAAATTCAAAAATCTGTTTTTCTGGCAATCTGAGGTAATTGGAGTGAGTCGAGAGGAAGGCCACAGAGTTGATTAGAAGGGTGGTGCATCTCTCATACGAGGAAAGGCTGAGAGAATTGGGATTATTCAGCCTGAAAAAGAGAAGACTTTGTGGTGACCTAATTGTGGCCTTCCAGTGCCTGAAGGGAGCCTACAAGAAAGATGGAAGAAACTACTTACAAGGGCATGTAGTGACAGGACAAGTGGGAATGCCTTCAAACCAAAAGAAAATAGGTTTAGATCAGATGTTAGGAAAAAATTATCTTCTGTGAGGCTGCTGAGACACAGACACAGGTTGTCCAAAGAAGCTGTGGGTGCTGCATCCCTGGAAGTGTTCAAAGCCAGGTTGGATGGGGCTCTGAGCAACCTGTTCTAGGGGAAGGTATCCCCATCCATGACAGGGGGCTGGAACTAGAGGATCTTTAAGGTCTTTTCCAACCCACGCCATTGTATTATTCTGTGTAAATACCCAAAGCTTATTTAAAACCATCCTGTACTTCTTACAAGGACTTTAACACTGCACAAAATGGACATTTAGAAATCCTGGTAGATGTGCCACCTGAGTTTTGAAAAGCCCTAATATCCATGTTGATGTAAAATGTAACAGGCATATCTTCATATGCCAATTTCTGACCACTCTGTTGCATATGTGACAGTAAGTTCAGTGTGTGTGGGTATTTGATGTGCATATGGGAGTGTTCACATAAATGGACTGGTACAGCCTATTTTACTGGTCAAGATAAAGAGTTTTAGTGGGAATATGCAATAAAACCACTAATTTTTATGAGGGTCACAGGTGGAGATTTATGTCGTCTTCGAGGTTTACTTTTTCAACTACAGGACACTTTTCTCAAAGGTGTTCTTTTTAAACATAGCCAATCACGGAATCACAGAACAGATAAGATTGGAAGGGACCACAATGGTTCATCTAGTCCAATCCCTCTGCTCGAGCAGGATCATCCTAGAGCACGTGGCACAGGATTGCATCCAGACACTTCTTGAATATCTCAAGTGAGGGAGACGCCCCATCTTCTCTGGACAATCTGTTCCAGTGCGTGGTCACTCACACAGTAAAGAAGATCTCTGTCAAACTTGGTGGAGGAAGGCCACTTCTCCACCAAGAAGAAGTGGAATTTCCTGTGCATCTGTTTCTGCCCAGTGGCTCTTGTCCTATTGCTTGGACAATTGTTGTACAGCTGCTGAGATGGACAATAAGACCCTGAAATGCAGCTGAAAACACAAATACGATGACATACATTTCAGTGATGAACATTTAACATTGCTTAGTGATGTCCTTTTTGGAAAAAGGTACAAATTTAAGTGTACTTATAACTGCTTAATTACAACTGAGTATATAAGCAGGTGAATGTTGTAGAGATGAAGAATATAACTGTAATCTGACTTTGGTGTCTGAACTGCAGTTTTCCAACCAAATACAGTCCAAGTGTGGGTTAGCAGTGCAGTCAAAAAAAATTTTCCTATTAATCCTTAGACAAAAGGGAGCTCTAAGTTTTGTGCTGTGCCTAACATCTCTAGTGACCTGTTTTACATTAACAGTAAAACTGTTTTCCTAATTTAAAATACTCAGATTATGTGACACTAATGCTCTTGCCTATCCAATAAGGCAGCTAACCTATTGATCAAATACTCCTTCCAGTATTACAGCAAAAGTGCAATTACTTGCCTATTTTTTAACTGAAAATCCATTCTTTTCTGCAATCGCTAATTTACAAGTGACTGTAGCATGGCACATGCCTCTTCACATATTCACATTTCTCCAACAGTGAGAAGAGAGACACAAAGTAAGTGTATAGAGTTGTGCCTAATTTCAAGGCACTTCAGAGTATTTCTCATTCCTTGTGTTATTACTAGTCACACAAAGGTGAAATACAATTATTTTTGAAATTTCCCAGACCCTCTGTGACATTTAGGTGCTCTGGTTGTGTATTCCAAATATTTTTTTTCACCACTACTCATTTTTTGATTCAAGTGATGATAAGATGGGCAGGTATTTCAGCACGGATTCCAACTGTCACTCCGTACACATGTTCTGCCAACATCTTATGCAGTTTTGTATGTTATGCAATATAACAATATTTGTTAAGTATATGTAAATTATCATTTTGAATTCCCTGACCAAAAAAATCTCCCAGCCTTGAAAACATTTAATGACATGCATAAGAACTACTAGTGATCTCAATGATTTACAGTTTAGCATGTGAAGAAATGTTTTCAAAGCTAGAGGACGTGAGTGTGCTTGAATTTAAGTCACATCAATATTCATGGCATAATATACAAAATATATAAATTATAAAATCGACTATGTATAAGCTTTTATGTGTGCAGGCTTGCAGGCCATGAGACACACCAATAACAAACTTATTTCCATACCATAGGGCTGTTTCCTCATAAGGAAAAACTTCAGCATACTGTGATTTTTGTAAGTATTCACCTGACACTGGAACAAACTTTCAAACAGAGAACGTAGTATGTACAAGGATGTAATTGTAGAAATTTGCTTCTTCTTAGTCAACAAAAAGCTTATTTTTTTATGTTAGGTCCTTTACATGAAGTCTTCACTCCTTCCCCTCAACAATAAACCCACAGAATGCTGAAGAAACCTCAGTTCTCCAAAACTGAAATGAACTCCTTTTATACTTTGTCAGAAAAAACTCATGTTTTTTACTCTATGTAGTCTTTAAGGTCATCAATATTAGCTAAAAATGCCTTTCGAAGATAGATTAACTACGTAAACCCAGTCATTGTGCACATTTCTTTCAAAAAAGGAATATATTAGAAACAGGGCTTTTCCTGACCACAGGAAAAATTTTCCAAAACTCCTTCAAAATTTCAGTTTATTTACACTGCCATTTAAAACCCCAAATAAATAGAAAGAAAGCAGCAATTGATCAGTTAAACCAAGCACAGTTCCTGCAACATGGGTTGTTAGATTAAAACATGAATTAAAATAAACTATATTTTCATCTTGTTTATAAAAAAGAGTTTTAGGAATTTAGGAGTATGACTCATATTCAAAGGCATTAACCTATCATAAATTTCAAGGTCAGAAGGGACTATTATTTCACGAAGGCCAAACTCTGTAATCTCTGTCAAGCCCATAACTACTATTTGAAATATGCTAGTGTCAAATGGTCCATAAATTACAAGTACATTCGGTGCTGGCTATTAGCACTAGGACATTCTGAGTGCTTTAATCACTAAGCTCCCTCTTGATTCCTCACACTGTCCATTCCTGACCAAGTAAGGCCCAGCCTCAACAGGAAAAGTGGCTCCATCCCAATTAACCTGATATTTAGGACAGTTGTAGAGGAAATAAAAAATATGTGGCCTCAATGCTGCTAAGGCTGGGGAAAGCATTAATTTAGGCTATCCTATTACTATTTTATTTAAGTGCCTGCTTACTTGCCTTGGTCTTCTATGGGCACTGTGTGTGGTCAGTCCTGCTCATGGAGCAGTTAAAGCACCTGCTTCCGAATTCATCTTGGCATGATGACTTTGGGTTCTCTGGAAAAGAACAAGCTCAATTTTCCATAGACTGGCAAAATTTGATATTTTTAATGCCCCTTGTATTTAAATATGTTATAAATCAACATTAATATTTCAAACTCTCCATGGCAGATTCTTTTAATATCTTTGATATAAGATTGAAAAACCTTGCCTTTTACAAATTAAAGTCGTATATCACCTTTGAAAGCTACAGTGTGACTTCAGAAGCTTATTTATTTATACATGGTGATGTATTTATTACATAGCCAGCAACTTTAACTATGGCTTGTTATGAATGTTTTGAACTGGTGACTGAATGTCCAAAAATAGGAATTCATAATTTTGTTTTCAGACAACACTCAATATAAGAAATAGTATTTAAAAAAGTTTTATTCTGTATAAATAGAAAGTTCTCCTAAGGGCATGCAAAAGTAATAATTTAGTTCTCATATAATTCATTTTCAAGACACTAATATTTTCAGACTATTAAAGGTATGTCACCTAACTTAGAGACATAAATGAAAGCTATTTGGAGAAAGCTGATATTGAACTACCTATTAATGGATTAAAAACCAAATTAGAAGTATGCATTAAGTGTTGAAATAATATAAACTCGTATTTTTCACATCTCCCCTTTAATCATGCAATATTATAGCACAAAGATTTCTGTGTAGGTGTATAGCCTTTAATAACATATTTACAACATAATTTTAAAATTATGTACATCTCATAAGACACAATAGCAGGAATGATAATATTGGCTTTTCTCTTTTTGTGAAAACACCCCTTACCAAATGTATTTCCTCCGCTTTTCTGCTTTATTACTCTGTTGATAGTATAAACGCACCATATTAAAACTAAACACTTCCAAATGACTTCATTTTTCCTCAGGAAAGAGTGATTTTCAAAGGGTGCTATTGTTATAATTCTGATCTTTAAGTATTTGCATATACCTTGTTCCTGCAATTAAAACAATGGAAATAGTCTATTATTTTGAAGTGACATTTGAGATTCTTCTGTATAACTGTACTCAACCAGTTTGGGCTTTTAACTCTGGTATGACAGTGCAATGATACTCGACACTGCTCATGCTAGTAAGGCCTTGAAATGAACCCACACTGAGCACTTCCACATTTCATAGGAACGTGATTTATTTTAAGTCTTTGGTTTACTTAAGTCCTAAGGAAGGTTTCTTATTACAGATATGCATGGTTTATTTTTGGACAGATATGTCTTAATATTAGTTTTTGACACAGAAATCATGAAAGAAAAGATGATGACACAAAGATGTGAAAAATGGTCCAAAAAAAGAGAAAGTTGAGAAAGTTTTGTAAATTAAGTACACATTGAACCAAGCTTTTTAATCCTGTCCACTCTTCCTAATGAAAAAAGTTAAAACCATGTGCTCTTCTTTTTCTTATTACCATTGCTTGACTACTTTGTTGGTGCTGACCTATAAATACCTCTCTTATGTACCTACATGATTGCCCTGGCAAAGCCAAATATATTACAGGTGTTCAGGCATTTCCCACAAAAATTCTAGCCACACCTGGAAGGAGGAACTTAACAGCTCATGGTAGTAATCACTCAATTGTTAATCATTGGAAATGTGGCAGCCCTCAAAGATATCTTCTTGTCACATTACTAGGCCTTTGCAGAATGTCTCTGCTAAAAGTTACTTCTAAGTGCCATAAATACCAGCACTGGAAGTTCCGTCTTTTTTTCTGGAGGACTACTTTACTACTGGACTACATCAGAGTCAGCCTTGAAAACAGGGAAACCTGGCAGCTCTGCCTTCTCACTCCTTTTGTAGAAGGCTAGCTCTTCAAACTGTTAGTGGGGCAGACTGTGTTTACATGCAAGCAGGATAGGATCTCTCATAAGCAGCTGGTGCGTTTCTTGCACCACAGCTGTGTTTGCCTTCACTGCCACAAGCCATGTTGGCCCTCTGCTGCCACCCCCAACCCGTCTTGTAGACCCATGCAAAGGCTGGGCATGTTTCATGCACATAGAAATGACTTGTTCTGGGTAAAAAAATAACCACAATTCTTAAGCTAAATTTAAGTAGGTAGCTTTTTCATCCTGACCAAGTATTTTGCTGCTTTAGCTACAATGATTGCCCACATTCAAACGTAATTGCTCATGATGCTTTGAGGTTCCAGTGCAAAATCTCACAGCTGGGTGAGGTTCAGCTTTCTCACCAAGCTGGCATGACTGAGCTTGCCTTGCTGAACTCATCAGAAATGATATCACTTGCTGCAACTCTCTTAAATTGGTTCAAAACATCTCTTCACTAACTGAATGTATTTGTTTTAAAATTATATATTTTAGATTTGATTATAATAAATGATACCATACACATAAAATGTCAAGGTGTTCTCCTGTTAATAGGTGGAATATTCAGACCTGATATAGCACATTCAAAAAGAAAATAAACTTATGGGAACCATATATGTATTTGGCCAGTTCTAGTAAGTGTGAAATTACAATTTCACTTGCATACACATGCCTGAGGTACATGGGGAGTTTGACAGTCTTTGGCTAAACACGTTCACATGAACATCAAGCAAAAAAAGAAAGAGAAAATCCATATAAGTATCATGTCTCTTTTTTTGTTTATTTGTTTGTGGGCCTTTTTTTTTTTTTACCTAACCAAAGTCATAAGAAAATGTGCATATGCAATGAGGGTGCAGACCCTTGAATTTGCCTTCTGTAGACAAGACAAGTCTAACCTGAACTTTGTTTTCCTTACAGTCTACTTACCTGCTTACAGACTGGAAACTACTTAAACTAAATCGGTTGGACTGCTGAATAATGCACAGTCACTGTATTGCTGTATTGGCCTAACTGCAGTGCTCTGTTAGGCAACAGAGGACATCAAATGAGACAAAAAGGCAACGATTTCCATGAGGCCAGTGGTTTTATAGCAGCTGAAAACAGCACAGGTGATGAAGAAAACTTGTCCTCCCCATCCCATTTATAAAAACACTTCAGGACTTTATGTTAACACATAGGCAAGAAGTGCTGAGAGCTTTTTGAACGCCACCACCAACACAAAGCCACCTTTTTTTCCCTCTGTTTAGACGAGAAGGGGGCATGAATTTTGGTATGGAGGTGTTCACCCCTTCTCCTTGCTGGTATGTGCCGGTATTCTCCTGGAGTAGTCTCTTTCCAGCCTGTGAATACCACTCCTGAAATGGGGAGAGGTGCTGGCTACCAGGTGAGCTGAGGCACTCCTGTCTGCCCTGGGGCTGAGACTCCATTAGGCAAACATTCCCTGCTCATTACTAAGGAAAGGAGGCAGAATTAACATGAAAAAGGCCTTCACTACTCCTTCTCTACCTTCCATTCTTGCATTTCTTTTTTCTCTCTTCGCAAATTTTCACCTTTTTTTTTTTTTACTTTCCTCCTTGTTTTCATATCTCAGTTCTTGTGAATTATGTCCCTAGCTGAGACATTTCTCAAAGTAGTATTTATTTCTTCTCCAGTACTGAAAAGAAAAGAATATCTTTTTTTCAAAGCTGGCTTTTCAACATAGCTTTAGTTTTCTTTGGTACACTTTTTCTTGCTTCCTAGTTATTTACATATTTCCATATACTTTGATTCTTTTCATTACTTTATTTTGCTTCTTGTCCAATCTTGTTACCTTACTGTCTCTAGTCATTCATTCCTTTTCTCTCCTTTCTGAATTTCTTCCCCACCTGTTCATTCAGCTCTTCCCTCATGCTCCCCTTTTACTCCTGTTATTGCTTGTTTGAATTCTTTGTAGTTATTTTTTCATAGTTTTCAAGCAGTGTCCTGTATGGCTTGCTCAGCCTTTCAGTCCCTGGGGACGGGAAAGGAGAGGACTGTGAGGAGAGAAAATGACGAAGGAGGTTGGCTTGAGCACACTGCTGTCCTACAGGAAAAAGAAATGCTATCTTTGCAAAGTCCGTAAACACAGTTTGACTGACTCACTGTACACCATACTGAGCAGCAACCTCCTTTCCTAGGATAATGAGAGCCTCGGAGGGATGGTGGTTCCCTGGAGTATGAAAACATGAAAGAGGACTTCCCCAAAGCCATTGGGTGGAGCACAAAGGATGTGGAAAGACTGGAGGGCTGGAGAGTAAAGATGATGATAGATAAAGGCAAGGAATTCAAGCACTATGAATATCAACAATTGAATAAGGCGGCACTATAAATGTTTTGGCTTCCATTGGCCATCAGCTGGTGAGGCTGGGGGAGTTTTGCATCTGTGAGTCTAAATAAGTCCAATGCTATGAATTCTGTAATGAATTCCTGTATCAGTATATAATAGCCAAGCAAAAGATGTATATATTACAAACTCAGTTCATACAAGTTGAACTGGAAAAAAGGACTTTTTTATTCTTAAATGTCAGAGATATAAATTTCTGTACTACAGATATAGACTTAGTTTTTACAGATGGATAAGTGATACTGTATAAAATACCTCAGTAATACTGATGAGTCATGTCAGGAATCTCTACTTGTGTGTTTGAACACCACCATTTATGTCAATAAAGTCTGATTTCTGTATTCATAATTATTTTTTCTTTTTCCCCTTTCTAATACCAGTTCTTTTGGTAGTTTAATAAATCCAGCTGGATGTTATTGATTACCCACCCATATTTTCTTCCTTTTCTTCCTTCATGCATTCTGATTAGCACATTTTCATTGCACCTCCCTGTAATGGAAAAATGAACAAAAAACGTCTCCCCTTAAAAACGGTTTGGTATTTTTTTTATGCAAAAGAAACATGTGACAAGACTACACTCTTCTGCAACCATCTTCATGTTTTTACCTAGTCTTCTTAAAAGTGAGGACAAAGTAATAAAAAAAGAATTTCTAATTTGCATTTACTTTGCAAAGACTTGAATTTCTATTAAAAGCTCCAAGAAGCAGTGTCAAGCCCATAAGGAGGAATGTCGTCATCCTATTTCTGGTTCTGAAATCCAGCAAAATAATGGTTTATGATATCACCTGGAATCTGAAGGACCAACCCACTGTTCTAATGTTTAGTTCAATTCTTCATACAAAAACCCAAGAACAAGTTTCAAGGTGGAAACATCCAGGAAGATTTGACCTGTAATGGACAATTCATGCAGTTCATGGACAGTTGTGCACGCTCACAATGCAGGTCTCTGTCTGCTGGATCTGCATATGCCAATGAGAGAGACATATGCAGACAATACCATAGATAGTATATGATAATCTGGTATCATTTGAATTCAGGTCTGCTTAATATTCATATAATTAGCTAAAGTTCTTTTATTCTGTTGTAGTCAACAATGCAATAATGTAACGATAAAAGCTTCTCAATGTCATTTGCTCATAGCAAGACAATGAGGAAGGAAATGAAAACTGTTTATTTTTTTAAAATAAGATGTTCATTCTTTTGAATATCAGACAAAAGTAGAGATCAAATGAAAGAGTGAAAAGATACATAAACCAAACTGATTACAAGAAAGTGTATAAATTAATTAGACTGAAAAATGTTTTGGTTTTGCAGCCATCTTTCTCTATAATCTCAAAAACCATCTAAAATAATAAATGGTAAACGTGTGCCGAAACTAATGTGCGTGTATCAACTTGTCTGTGCTTACAAATGGAATAATTTAAACAGAACATGGTAAGGGAATTAGAGAAATAAAGAAACAACCACACCTATCCTTGTAAAGCATGTAAAACTGAATAACATGAAAGAGCATGAGTGAATGAAAGAAAATTGTATGTGCGTGTGTATAAGCTACTTAAGGTGATGTTATTAAATTAATGTATCACTAACACAGGGTGGATGAGGTGGACCTGGTCAGCTTCCTCTTTTCATGGCAAAATAAGATCCGATCAACACATTAATTAAACAAGTGTTTCATCTGTTAATTACTCTGTTATTGCCAGAGTTTTAACAATCCTTGTGAATGCAAGCCACAATGGTGAGATTTTTATGGGAAAGATTCCTATGACATTAAACCAATATAATTGCAAGATTTTAATATGGGATGCAGTCACGATGAAGAAACTCAATGTGAATACTTCTGGGATTATAAATTTATCCAAGATGTACTCTACACAATGTAGAAATCATAAAGGGTCTTCTTTTGTGGTTTCTGTAGCAACCAAACCAAAACATCATAAAAAAATTCTGTAGAAACTGAAAATTATCTCAGTTGGAACACTGTGTCTTCATGAATACCAAAGCATTAAGTAGAGACTGAGATATCTAATTCCATGTGCAAAGTTTTGCCCTGGTAATGCAAGGCAACGCTAAAATTTTTTTGAAGTTGGACACGAATATGGAGATTCTTTTTGAGCATTATAAAGTAGACAGAAAAAAAAAAGACCAAATATAAGCCATCTGGAAGTCATAGTGCAAGTGAAATATGTGAAGTTATCAGTAAGTGTATATTTGTTATGCAATTTGAAAACACCTCTTGGAGCATAAAAATTCGATGTACATTTTAACACCTACAGCGAGACTTAGGAGTGCTCCAACATCAAGCAGAGAACCCCAACCATGTCCTGGTGGATAAAAAGGAAGTCATCCCATGTTCCCATCATCTCTCCTTCTCCTCTGTCTCCTGATTTCCACTGGATGGGAACTTGTGCATGCAGACAGCCCTTTGGATGACAACAGGTCACAATGTATTTCTTGGGGCAAACTCAAGGGCAAGACTGCAGGAAGCACTGTGGGCACCCAAGCTCACCAGTGAAATCATACAATCACAGAATAGCCTGAGTTGGAAGGGACCTTAAAGATCCTCTAGTTCAAAGCCTCCTGCTATGGACAGGGACATCTTCCACTAGACCACATTGTTCAGAGCCCCATATAAGCTGGCCTTGAACACTTCCACGGATGGGGAATCCACAACTTCTCTGGACAACCTGTCACAGTGCCTCAGCACATGCTCAGCAAAGAATTTTTTCCTTACATCTAATCTAAACCTATTCTCTTTCAGTTTGAAGCCATTCCCCCTAATCCTATCACTACATGCCCTTGTAAATAGTTTCTCTTCATCTTTCTTGTACACTCCCTTCAGGCACTTGAAGGCCACAATTAGGTCACCCCAAAGCCTTCTCTTTTCCAAGCAGAATAATCCCAGAGAATGTGCTATTATCTAATACTAAAATTATGGTAAGCATAAAAATGTTTCTTCTTTCTTCAGCTGTCATTAAAAGTTTCAGTTAGGGTCAGTGTCTTTGGTGTCATATAGTATAACAAATCTAACAGTTAATCTCCATTCAAAATTATGAGAATTTAAACAAAAAAACTGCTACAGCATCTGATCTTTCATCCTTTCCTACATTGTAGGTCAACTTCTCTACCAACAGGCTCAGTAATTTGTGCTTGAGTAATACTTTTGGGCTTAGGAAGTAATTATTCTTAAAAGTTTCTGGCCTTGTTTTAAGATCTTCAGCAGCATGAGTCTCCAACCCCTTCACTGCTTTTTGTTTTTTTTTTTTTTTTAACATGATGAGCTTTTATAATCTCCCACCATGAAGGGTTATCTACCAATTTTCAAATCCTAAGTGCAGCTTTTTAGCTGTTGCTTTTATATTCTTTACCATAAGAATTAGGTACTTTGTTCTAGTAGTGTTCTTACCAGTATTGGATACAGATGTAAATTTTCTGGCTTTTTCTGGCTCCTAATTTCCATATATCTGAGGGTCATGTTAATGCTGCTTTGTTGACTCCTAGGATTGGAAACTTGTGTTCAGTTGCTGCTTCTGTATAATTCCTCTACTACAACATGAAAAAGGCCAAGGCACTCCACACTTTCTTTGCCACTCTTTTTATTGGTAAGACCTGCCTTCAGCAATCCCACATCCCTGAGACCAGAGGGAAAGTCTGGAGCCAGGAAGGCTTACCTTCAGTTGAGGAGGATCAGGTCAAGTAACATTTTTTCAAAACACTGAACATACACAGATCTGTGGGACCGAGTGCTGAGGGAGCTGGATGATGACATCCCAAAGCCACTCTTGATAATCTTAAAAAAGTTGTGGGTATTGTGTGAGGTTCCCAAGGCTTGGAAGAAAGCAAACGTTATTCCTATCTTCAAGGTGGTCAAGTAGGAGGATTACAGGCTGGCAAGACTCACCTCAATCCCATGGAAGGTGATTGGCCATGTAATCCTGGAAACCATACCCAAACATATTAAAGATAAGAATGTGACTAGAAGGAGTCAGCATGGATTTATGAGAGACATCCTGTCTGACCAACTTGATGAAGTGACTGCCTTGCTGGACAAGGGAAAAATAAAAACAGTGGACATTGTTTGCTTTGTCTTTAGCAAGGCTTTTGACACTGTTTCCTATAACAGCCTTAGACAAAATACTATGGGCTAGATAAGTGGACATTGAGGTAGATTGAAAACTGACTCAACTGCTGGGCTCAAAGGGTTGCAATCAGATGCACAAAGTCCAGCTGAAAGCCAGGCACTACCACTGTACCCCAGGCTGGCACTGAGGGATCTGATACTGCTAAACATCTTCATTAGTCACTTGGATGGTGCGACAAAGTCATAAGTAGGACAGAGTATGTATCCCCAGAAAGTTTACAGATGACCCAAACCAGAGGAGGTGCTGATACACAAGAGGGTGATGCCACCATCCAGACAGGATGGGCCAAGGTGAAAAGAGTCCAGCAAAGGGCTACAAAAGTGATTAATGTTGGTGAGCATCTGACTCTGACATGGAATCAGAGGGTGAGAGAATTGTGACTTCTGAGTCTGGAGAAGTCTCAAGTGGGATCTTGTCAATGTGTATAAACACGTGATGGTTGGAACAAAGACAGTGGACCCAGGCTGTTCTCAGTGATACAAGGGACAATGACAAAATGAAACACAGGAAATTTCACTTATGTGAAAGAAAAAGCTTTTTTACTACGAGAGTAGTCAAGCACTGGCAGAGGTTGCCCAGAGAGCTGGTGGAGTCTCCATCGTTGGAGATATTAAAAATCCAGCTGGACACAGTCCTGAGAAACCTGTTCCAGCTGGCCTGCTTTGAATACAGGGTTTGGATAAAATGGTCTCCAGAGATGTTTTCTAGCCTCAGCCATTCTGTGATTTTGTGGTTCTGTAAATGAGAAGATATAGGTTCAGTAATTGACAGGATAGTATGTTTCAACAAATAGGCACCTTTTATTTTAATGTAATTAATTTTTTTATTGTCAAGATATGGTACAAGTAGACGAAAACTTTAAAAGCCTTCAGGGGTAATCTCCCTAGTCTTTATTCATTGCCAATTGCCTTCAAATACCACAACTAATTTTATAAGGGTATTCTAGTCCTGGAAAAATTGTTACAGAAATGCATGAAACACTGCAAATCAATCATATTAGGGCCAGAACAAGTAATAGGATGGCAACAAAGACACAAGTAGAAGGTAACAGGGCTTTAAAGCTGGGTACAAAATGCTTTCCCATAATGTGACAGACAAAGTAGGAGTGATAAGTTACTAAAAAGGAAAAATAAAAGTTGTATGTTTATTTTTTAAGAATCTATTGTTTTATATACTGTTCCACTGTTCCACTCCCCTCCCCAATAAGAAAATACGTATTTGCTTGATTTGATACTATCTAATATAGGACAATTAGCTGGGATCCCTAGACAAGTAGTGACTTGAGATTAGAGGGGAGCATCTCCCACAGGTGAATCCCCTCACCACCAAGCATTTTTGCAGGAGGTCCATATTACCTTATAGAGGGGTGAGGGAACTTGGGAGAATGTATTTGTGACTTATGGAGAATTCAGTATCTAAGCTGCAGAAGAAAGACTCTTGGACAGCCTTGCAAACCAACACAGACCAGAGTTAAAAGCTTCTAGTAATTTCAGGTGACTGGGAACAAAATAAATGATTCATAGTTTTATGAAAGCTGCTTTGAGATAATTATTTATCTGAGTTATGGTAGGATAAAGACTGGGTAGCAACATGTTTCTGGGCACGTATATCTCAAAAACAATCTCAGAAGTGGCTTGAGGCACCTCAACAATGTAGGCAAAACTAGGTGGTGGCAAAGGGCATTTCACATGCGAGTGAGTTGGGATAGAGGAATCTGGGAGTTCAATTAGACACTGTGTATCTGCTGAGGTAGGAAGGTTTAGAGGACCCCAAGGAACATTGGGGAACCAGCATAGGAGGAAACAGGAAGGGCCTGTGGGGATTATGGGGGCTGTGAAAGCTCAGCAACTTTCCAGGCTGTGAAGCTGGGGAGAAGCCTGAGACAGGACATGGAGGTTTCAGAAGGATGTAGAGTTTCAAAAGGGTCTAGAATTGTTTTCCCACTTTTGTCCTTGAAAAATTCCTCATTTACAAGCTGATTTAATTTAAAAATCACAGATAGCAGCCAACATAACCTCCCATACAGAGTTTTATGGAAGGGTTATATGCATTACCCTCCCACACTGCTGTGTGCTAGACACATCTGCTCCTGCCACGGGAAAGAGGAAAGGATGAGGCTGAGCTCGGGGCTCAGGGACAGAAGGGGGGCTGCTGGCCTTCAAATAAAGCCTGAGAGATGAGCAGAGTAAAATGCAACAGCTGTTGCAAGAAGGAGCTAAAACCTGCTGCTGACCATTGATTTGAACTGGTTCTTTGGAGACAACAGTGCAGCCACCAAACTTACTGTAGGCAGGCAGGGCTGCATAGTCATCCATTTCCTCTGTCTCTCACACAGGCTGTTTAACACTGTCCCAGAAATTTGCCACCCTACGTACCTGCTTATTTTGCTCCATCCTAAAGCCAGCTCTGTAATGAGCATTTGTAAAACTTAGGAATAGATGTAATTTAAAAGAAAATCAGAGGAGTAAGAAATATGCTACATGTATTCCTGTGTGTAGCAAAATTTGGCAGGAGGTCAATATACCCTAACCACTAGTGAAGTCCTCCATCCCACTGTAGGTATGTCAGTGTGGACATTACATGATTTTCAAGGTAAACTACACAACATAATACATCTTTACGTAAATCTCTAAGAATGTACACTCAAGACTTCGTTTGATTGACTCTGAATACCAATGCCAGCATTGTTTTAGCTTCTGAATAATTTCTACATTTCCATAAATAGTGTTTAGAGATATGCATAAGAATTAAATATTTCCTGTTTCAATACAGTTCAACTAAGCAGCTTTCATTTCCCCTGTCTTCCTGAGGGATGATTCTTAATGATCTTGATTAAGGTCATAGCTGGCCTTGCAGAACGCATGGTATATGGAAGGTATATATCCTTTTTTTTTTTCACACTGCCCCCTTCGCTGAGCTAGTGTTGATCACATATACAGGACTATTACCAGTTCTGGCAAACCCTGCTTTGCAGAGTTAAAGTCAACTAAAGAGTTAGGTAAACATACAGAGAAATAATCTTAAAGAAAGACTTAAACTAGTTCTAAAAGTAGTTACATAACCAGATGTTACTGGTTATACCCAACACCAAATCATTCAAGTTAAGATTAGTAAACCCAAAATGATATATTATCTGTTTGCCTTTCTTAAATCAATAATGCAAACAGTTTCTTTTGTTTGAAATGAAGTAATCTCTCTAAATATTTTAATTGCTTTTATTTTTTACTGGCCACAGAAAACTGAGAAGGATCCAAATGTAAACAAACTTACTGGCCACAGAAAAGTGAGGAGAATCCAAATGTAAACAATCTAATTGGGAAATTTTAATGTAGAAACATTAGCTAATCAGGTATGCATTTTTTCCATATGTTGTGGATAGTGTAGTAGCTTTAGTGAGATCACAGACTATATTTTCTCTTAAAATGTTCATTTCAGAGCAAAGAATTAAACTTTCCATAGTACAGATTAAAGAGAATATTTTTTAAATGCTGTGGAGTTAAATTAAGAAGGTAATAAAGAAAAACTCTCTGAAGCACTTTCCCCTAAAACTTGCCACACTGATACATAAGAGTTTGATCACAAGAGTATACTTTTGAACAGAAATAGAGAGTGCTCATCTTATTTAGTCATCATCTAATTGATACTCTAGGAAAGTCCTAATTATTTCATCCCATAGTTAGTGAGACAGCAACTCTTTTGCAAACCTTCTCCGTTACTTTTGGTAGAAATTCTAGATGCATAGAGAATGGTAATAGTAAGAAAGCCAAAGTACTGCCTGTATATTAACCTGTCACCTGTACTGGTACCATTGTGTCTTTTAATTGTACTCATGGAAGCATAGAAGTTGATTAAAACAAATCTGTCATTGGCATTGCACCTACATTCCTACTTACACTAACTGAATTTGCCTAATGACAATAACACGAACATGTTTCCAAAAGTTAATATGAGCTTAAAGAAAAAATAACTAAAAGGAAGGAACATTTTGCAATATGTCAAAACCACATTTCTGAAATGAAAGTTCACTATTTTTTATTTCAGTAGACTTTTAAAATGTTGTAATTATCAAAAATCATTCATACCTGCAAATTTTACTAATCCTCAGGGAAAAAAAAAAAAAAAGAGTGAGCCCTTGGGTTTATGTTGTTTCCAGAGAAGGGCATATTCAAGGACACTTGGGAGATATGTCCTAGGAAACACTTTTAAATGCAATTATTTGTGTGAGAGGAAAATTAAGAAATAAGTTAGAGCTGCACAAATTTCTCTGTCAAGAGAAGCCACAAAAACATTGGTGCTTGCTTCTTTTCTTCTAAAAAAGATGAAATGCTGTAGATCAATACCCCACAAACATCTCAGTTTGCTATCTTTACCTATATGTATTTGCTATCTTTACCTGTATATTTACCTATATATCAAGACTCAACAGTTAATGAAGTAGAATGAAAATGTTTATATACAGCTGTCAAAAGAGGCCATTTGGGCAAATGACTATTTTAGATTCTCAAGGTTATTTGCATGCATGTCATTCATTAGTTGAAGCATTACATTTCCATACACATTTTTAATTTTATTTATAGTATTTGCATAGTTTTTCTAATACAGTATACCCTTGCCTAGGATATTTGCATTCAGAAGAGCAAGAAGGCAGACCAGACACAGCAGTACTAGATATAGCAGTAGAAGATCTAGTAATAGAATTAGAAAACAATAAAGCTACAAAATTAATATTAGCTGTAGTAATATTTTCAAAACATGTTTAGTCTTTCTACTTTCTCCCTTGTGTCAGTAACACTATTAAATTCTTTTCTGACATGCATAGTATATAAACATCACCAGAAGACTGTTTTTTCTACAGTATTAAAGTTTTTCTTCTTGATTATAAGAAAATTAAGGTTTGAAGGCATACTTCCATTTGTTAAATTCATACTTCCATTTGTTAAAATAACTGATTTTTTAAGATTAATCAAATGAACCTGAATAATATATTCACACAGAAAAATAAAGGAGAGAAAACATCCTTGGGCACTAGTGTGTTTTCACACTGAATCCCAAATGGTTGTGACTTATTTTCACTCTGGCTTTTATACTCATTGGCAATTCCTGAGTTTTTTCTTATATTACTGTTTTATATAAAAATACTGAAAGTTGTCTTAGAGAGTTCCCCTTCTAGGAAGGTTCATCCTCCAGAAGTTTTCATCTGATGCTGTAGGAAAGAGAGGAGGGAGAGCAGAGGAGGAAAACATGTTTCATGAAACACACATAGACTACAGCTCTGTCTTCAACAGAAACCTGTCTGAATGACAGAATAATGTGTTAGCAACTTAGCCAAATCTTTTACCAGAAAAATAATAATATGCAACTTTGAACTAGAGTCCCTTATTTGCCTTTAAAAAAATGTGTTTGATTCACTAATTGGAATTAAACAATAGTTATTGTGGCCAGCATTCAATGTCAGATTGTTGCTTTTGCCTTTTGCTGCGTTTCAGCAAAGTTCTTTCATTACTTTTGTAAGAGTTGTCACATACATTCTGATCGGAACTCTTAAAATAGATGTTAAGGTTCTTCATATTGAATCTTCTTAAAATGTAACTCCATGGCCTTAGGCTCTGCCATAGCAAATATCTGGGTATCCCAAAATTACTGCTGCAAAAGTTAACAGACTTTTAAAAATAGTATTCTGTGGCTAGCACAGGTCTTTCCCATGAGAACTTTCCTCTGTGTTTTATAAACAAAGATTGGATGTTGTTAGAACAGCGTCTCGAGATTTGGACAGTTCAGGCCCGGCCAATCAGGCCTAGGGGGAGGTTTCTGACTGACCAATCTGGGTGACCTCTGAAAAGTCTATATAAGTTGGAATCAAAATAATAAATCTCTCTTTTCTTGTCACACTGAGAACCTGGGTCTTTTTCTCTGCTAGTGGCTCAACAGCGACAGTATTCATGAGGAAGTTGCGGTACAGAATTGAGAATAAGACTCCCTTCTGTTGTAAACTCTAGCTAGCTCTCAGTATCACAGGGGAGAATGGTACTACAGTCTATACTCAATGTAAATTCCAGAAAAACACATTGGAAAATCTGGTTCATCCACCTGTCCTCTGTACATCCACTGGAGAACACGACAGTGACTTCTTGGCATTTGTTACAAATGGTACAGATCTCTAATAAAAAGCTGTATCTTGGTGCATGCTCTCCCTGCCTGGAGAGAAGGGGAATGTTACTTTGGTCTGTGATTAAAAAAAGATTTCAAATGTGAAATATTCTCAAATAATCAGATCCAAAGAATTAAAATCTCAGACATTATAGAAAAAAAAATGAAAAAAATAAAGGAGGAATTCCAAAACAAGGGCTTATGATACTTCCATCTGAGGAGAAGTTACTTTCTGATCCTAAGTCAATGATTGATGATATCATATCCCTTCCTGTTGCCTGTCTTTTCTACCTTCCCAACTTGGAAGAAAGGGAATTAAAATTTCCCTAGAGTCTACACTGTGCATCAAAATTTGTAAAAATTCTTTCCTGCCTTATGTACAAATTAAGGGAATCATTATCCATGGAATAAACTGAATTCAATAAAAAGACACCACAATAAATATTTCCATTATATCAAAAGCAAGTATGAGTCTGTAAAACCCTTCATAAACTTCATGAGCATCATATTTAAACAATGAGGGTTTCGTGCCTACTACTTCATTTGAAAAGCACATAGAGGGTTTTACTCTTTGAATAGTTACAGACTTTATATATACAATGCCTTTTGTAAGATCCTTAAGTCTAAAATCATTCCATCTTTGAAGATTATCCAGGTGAATTTTAAAGAATTATCGTATCTTCTCTAAAACTTCCACTTTGATAGCCTAGATAGCCTTTTAAACTTTTTAAAATACCTCTTCCTATTATTATATTAGTCTTTCTCAATTTTGATTCAAATTTATATTATTTTATAAGCACAGAACATCTTGCTAATACTATGCACTGTAATGCTAAAGTTCCTCAGTCTTTACTGAAAGTTCCCCTGTGATCTTCCAGTAAATCCAGTTCCCTCTCTTTAAGTGCCAACTCCATTTGATAAGCCTTCAATTTCAATTAAAAATTCTGGATTTAGTCTCCATATGCTTTCCTTTTTACTATGCCATTTTAGCCTACATTTTTAATTCCTGCTCAAGATGTGAAGTCCACCTTTTTCTGTCAACACTGGCTGGATTTTTGAAGTGTTACATCATCCATACTATGGTTTATTAATGCCAACAATAATCTAAATTTTTTAAGGCAGTGTCACAAGTAATGATATTAAGTAGAACTTGTTCTAAGACTGGTTCCTGGAAAATATAATTTCTAGTCTCCATCCATCTGGACAACTCTCTTATCATTGTAATCTTCCCTTCAGCTATCATGTTAATCATTCCATAGTCTTGGTTTAATTTCCACTTTCCTTTCCTTTCCTTTGGTATCAATTTTAATTCCTTTGAGTCTCTGCTTAACTTAAACATAGATTATTAAAGTGACTTCATTGATCCCACCTGAAGGATATACAAGGAAAATGTACTATAACATGACACAATCTACTTTTGCCAAAATCATATTAAATTTATCTTATTTAAACTCCACATTCTTGGTTACTCTTCCATACAAAACTTCGTATTTTATTAAGGATAAATGAGGAATTCTTTTGGATATTGCACTTTTCTTTATTGGCTACACCTATCACACTTACTATTTTCTAAAGGGAAGCAATAAAGTACCATGACCAAAATTTCAGCTTCTTTTAAAGTAACTGTTACTGGACATTATCCAGGCTGTTCAGGTTTCACACAATACCTGCTTATTTTTTATTCACCATGGATGTGATCATTTCCATTTCCTATTCTTGTTGGATAATCTTAACCATATACATAATTTCTTCTATTAAAAGTGGTATAAAGTTTTAAGATCTGTGACATTCAATGTCCCTTAATCTGTATCTGATCCTCAAGATCTGAGCCTACTTGTCCCCTTCATATAATCTCTATAGTACTGTGGTCAGAAACCTTACCATTTTGTTTCATTTCTTTGAAGGATCTAGCTTCTAGATCTAGATATTTTGTCCTTTTGAGTCTATTTTTGTACTTTTTGACCTACATGCTGATAGAAAATCTCATTTCAGTAAATTCCTGATCAACTACAATGTCCTGTTTGAGCTGTTTAGTGGTCCAGGCAGGTTCATACTTCTTTCTTCTCCACATTCTTCTGCTTAAAACTCAAGACCAGATTACTTAAAGTTTCTCTTCCTGTGATTCCTTTTGTCATTTGAATTTTAGTCCACAAGTGCCTCATAGTTACTTTATTGCCTCAGAATTTGGAAGCTTTAATTATTACCAATCTGTTTGTCTACCCTGCACTTGAACCTGCTGTGGGAGTTTTGAACCTATCTGTGCTTGCTCATTCCAAGAACTCAAACTACTTTTCTCTCTGCTCAGCCCCCACTCTTGAATTAAGATTCATGGCTTTTAAAGTAAATGTAACATGCCAGTTACATTTTCCTTCTTAGTAAAGAAATCTGTCTGGTATTGTCTCCAAGAACACCTAAGCTGCTATCATGTGATTAATACTGTAAACTATTAGCGTTTTTTTGTCAAAACCATGTCTAGCAAATCTAAAATTTCCTGTAACTCAGAATAGTATGTATTTCTCTTATAGTTTCTAAGAGTCTTCTAACACATATCCAACTCTGTTTTGCAGATTATAAAATGTGTTAGGGATTGCTCTTGGCTTTTTAGAAATAACATCTTTGAGTTCTTTCTCCCTAATTTTTCTCTTACAAGCAAAGAATATGACTGTAGGAAGTTCCAGTTTTTTGACACCTGTTGTGAGTAAAAAGGAGTCATAGGATTAGTAAAGATAGTACATGAGAAAAGGTACGATGAGTAACACTCAAGCAACTCCTGTATCAGCCCCTCCTATGCAATTTTATTATGCATCTTTGATGTAAGACAAAACAAAGCTGTGCAGAACAAACACATCCAGTTTCAAGATGCTTGACAAGCTACTGTCATTCTGTTTTTCATTTATATATCTGTAACTAGAAAAATAGAGATGAAAGTATGATACAGAACTAATTCCAGACTTTAAATGTACCCAAAATGTTTTTAAGAAGCAAGAAAACATTTGCCTCATAATACTTAATGCCCTCACGTCTGCTAGATCTCTAGGACAATTCAACAGACAGACATGATGAGAGAAAAATAAAATTTACCTGCTTTACCATACCCTTTTTAAGGTCCATTAAATTCATAGTATCTCTCGTAGCAAATAGAAATTGATGTGAAGGTCTAAAGTATAAGAAGCAAAGCATGCATGCATTGTCTTTCCCAAGTATAATCTCCAACTCTGCCAATCAGTGTTTAGGGACTTCCAAGGTCAAGCATTCAGGATTGTGTCTCCAGCAACCACTGATGAGCACATCTTGTGTTATTTTTTTCTGATCCTTTTTCTGACATATTTATCCTTTTTTCCTCCATAATATGACAGTACTGAGGTGCAGCATTTGATTATTTACTGTACAAATACAAATGCCTGCTTTTACTTGTTTTATCTTGATTGCCTCAGCATTTTCCTTGATAACTTTTAAATTCTGAGTTTACAAGAAACTGTGACTAAATATTTCCTGTTATTCTCCATATGTCATTCCTTATGTTGCAAATCCCTGTCATAGTCCTTTTCCTCACCCATCTGACCTACTAGCCGCTGCCTTCTATTGTTGATTCTGGATTTAGTTTCATTATATGAAGATCACTTTTGATTTCCTTTCTTGATATCTTTTCAGCCTTTTGTAGGTGCTTTCTGAGATGCCTGGACCAGCATGCAGTATCACAGTGTAAATTTTTCACTGTGTAAATTCCTGCATTTACACAGTAGCACGATTCTGTTTTAGATTTTGCATCCCCTCTCTTCTTTTCCTCTTAAGTTCCGAGATTCCACTTGCTTTTCAACTGCCCCTGAGTAATGACTTGAGGTTTTCTGAGAAACAAAAGAACCTTTACTGCGAGGGGTTTCTGCACTGAAAGCTGTTCATGCTTTTTCCTGTAACTTAGGATAGAGTGCGCATACTTACAAAAAACAATCACTTATATTTTGGTAATAGTGAAGATCAGTTGCTTAAACACTTGTTAAACACAGAAAAAAAGCCACAGTA
Source organism: Lichenostomus cassidix (assembly GCF_008360975.1). Classification (NCBI taxonomy): domain Eukaryota; kingdom Metazoa; phylum Chordata; class Aves; order Passeriformes; family Meliphagidae; genus Lichenostomus; species Lichenostomus cassidix. Next base: position 108,001,953 of record NC_139482.1, on the reverse strand, counting down.
GTTTCCTACTTACAGGACATATCTTGCCTTCTACCGCTCAATTTTTTTCCTTAGTTACGCTTATGACACTTCACCACCAACCACCTCCTTTTAAATTCTTCCAGTCTGAACAAAGTATTTGAACTAGTTCTGAGAAAACTACTTTTAATATGAACTTTTTGCTTCCTTTTGCTCTGGGTTTTGGCCTGAACATGGCAAAACCCCCCAACTATAACATTTCCTTTATTGTCACTTAGAGGTGGAAAATCTTGAATCCTCTCTTCCAAATAAACTGATAGAGCAGCCACAATTTCCTGGCTTTACATGAAGAGACAGTTTTTTTGTCCAAGTGTTAAATATGCCCCTGCAGTATTAAATGGACTATTTCAATTTAATTTAAAAATTCATTAGCTGTATTTAAAATTGTTCTATTAAAACAAAAACTAATAAAATGTTTGAATTCCTAAAAGATCTTTTTATATCATGATCTGAAGGTATATGTACTTAAATGGCAAAGAAAGAAATTATCTAGCATTTGTTTGAAATTGCACAATGGAATACCTGGTTATTTCCCCTTTGAGAAAAGCACATGGAAAATCAAGATCTGCTGTGACAACAGGTATTCTCAGATCATGAAAAGTACACCTTTTGCTAGGCAAATAGTGGTTTTCATATAAGAATAATAATTAGAATTACTAAGTGCAAACAAGAAAAGCTAGCTTAAGTACAGAAGGTGCATTTTATTATTCCGGGATGTAAAACTGATATAAATTAAAATTTGGATTGGACATTCAAAAATTGGAGATTTAATCTTAAATTTCAGAGTACGTTTGCATTTTATCACGAGAAAAAGAGAAGGGCAAAAGTGTGAGGCTACAGGCTCCAGTGCTTTATTCAGTCCAACCCTCATGTGGGAATGAGTAATGTGGAAAGCTTCAGACCACTGATAATAATAATTCTGTAAATGAAAGATGAGCTTTAACCCATCTTCTTTGATGATTAAGAAAGCCAAGTTTTCAAAGCTAATTAGTTTCTCAGTAAGGGTCATTGTTGTTTATTGTTCAGGCACTTTTACAGTAATTAGTATGCCTGACCTAAATTAGGCACATTTTTCACATTTTATTAACAATGCACAGTAACAGAAACCCCTGACCAAAATGTATGCTGTGCCTCTGTCTTCTGAGGTGGCCTACCAAGGAAGCAAATTTCACATCCAGGGATGCTTCCAACATAAACATCTGACTGCAGGTTCTTGGTTAGTTGACAAGCAAAGGTTGCACCATCCCACTGCTCAGGGAAAAGTGGCTTCCACTTTTTCCAAATCCTTTGTTGGTGTTACGTTGCTTCATGTGTAGTGAGTGTAGTGAGGAATTGGGCACAGCCAGACAGAAAAGTACTCTGAACGACTGAAGTAAGGACTGATTTAGCATTCTACCTCAATATTTTGCTATCTCAGCAGTAGAAAGGAGCTGATTTTTACAGAGAAGAGTAGAAATCATAAATTATTGAATGATCCCTCCTACCTATAATAATATGTATATTCTCTTCTAGCTTCCAACCATAAGCATTTTAGAACCTTCTGAACCAAAGGTGAAACTGTTTTTAATATCCAAGATCTAATTATTCTGATATTTAGATTATGAGAAGGTAAGCAGTCCTTCCCAGCTTGTCTTCTCTGTATTGCTACTAATTATACCTCTAACATACTCCTTTTTTCCCAGCTCGAGTCCTGCTCCACTTAGTCTTCATAGCCTAAGTCTTCAATTTTCTCTTGTTGCTTTTCCTTTGTACTGTTTTTGCTTCTACTACTCCTTTTATGAAATAGCTTAACAGCATGGCAAACTCTTTTCAACATATGGACGTACCTGTGGTTACAGAGAATATATAACATTAAACATGAAGAGATTTACGTTGTTTCTTTCAAAGTAATTACTGCTGATTTATTTCCCTTTGATTGACATTGGTCACTGACCTCAAGATATTTGCAGAGGACTACATAAAATTTGTTCTCAATGAGGTAGCTGCAAGGCTAGAGCCTACCATTCTATTTCTATCACTTAAGTTAATCCTTCCATTACTATATTAATTTAAAATCTCTATCAATCTCAGCTATCAATTTAGCACCCATTCACTCAATATGGCAACATTTTTGTTTTACTTTGGGTAACCAGTCTCAGGTACAGCTGTCATGCACATGACTAATTCTCCATTGTTACTGTGTCACTATTAATCTCCTTTCCCACATCCTTTATGAACAGATAGTCAGGTTCTAGCTGTCAACCTCCCCTACAACACAATTTCCCTAATTATTTTTTCCCCATTTAAAATCACCTATGATTTTAAAACACCTTCTCCTCTTCCCCTATTGCAACTTTAATTTAGGGTTTTTTTGGTTATAGACTTCATCAAACTTTTGGAATTCTCCTGCACTGAACAGGTGAAACTTAGTAATACACTTGTTGAATACAGTGTGGCACTCTGATTTTTGAGACAGAACTACAACAGTGACTCTCACTCTTCTCCAATCAGACAGAACTACAACAGTGACTCTCACTCTTCTCCAATATCTCATATGTATTTGTGTGCTCACTGAGCCCACTGTTTAATAACACCATATACTAACTGGGCTCCAAGATAATCAAATTACAAGTAAATTTTTTTGTTAAATGTGTTTTTTTCCACAAGACTATCATGCATATCAAAGTTATGAAAGTTCTACTTAAAACTGTTAGAGGACTCATTCTGCAAGTATGTGACTCTCTTGTGGAAATCTGTAAGTGCCCAAAATAGCAATGAAACAAAGGGATGCTTTTCCCCCTCACATTCTTGTTGTTTGGCTCTAGACCTAAGAATCCACTCACAGCAACTTAAAATATAAGCATATCAGCGCACACCTGTGGTCAAAAGCATAGTAAGGGAAGAAGGTTAATTTAGAGCTTCAGCTACGAGAGATTCCTCATGACCAAACAAAAGCCTTGAAATCTGTCTATAAGCTTAGGGACACACAGCAAATAGGGCAGGGATTTACTCCAGTTACACAACAGAACTCTTCCAATGGGCAGGACAGCGTATTGTCAAATACCTCTCTGCTGTACAAATGCTTCCTGGTGATGAAGAAGGCGTGAATGACTCTAAAATGTGCTGCGACTTAAAGGCATTTACTCACTCAGGTGGAATTTCCAACTGGATTTTTGAACAGCAGAGCAACTTTGATGCAACTGACATTGAGGAAGACACAAGATTTTCTGGGAGAAACTCACGATAGCACAGGAGCACAAGAGAGATCAACCAATTTGTGTTGTATCCAGCCCAGTGTGCTTTTTCCAGCTATGGCTGTAAGCCAACAACCAGGAAAAGTAAGAACAAGGCAGCCTTGGGCTGAGGGTACCACGATCCCATCTCATTTCTATGCCTGCCTATATCTCTCCTTCCAGTATTTGCCCTGTCTTCCCCTGAACTCCTGCTTCTCTCAACCACAGTTCAGCGTAGGGGTCCAGTGTGTTACTGCAAATACTGAACAGCATGTAGGAGGAGAAAAACATGAGTGGTACGAAGCCAGGCCAGAATTTTAAGATTGTTAATTAGGGCTTTGGAATAGACAGTCTGGGTCAACCCAATCTAGGCACCTATTCCGACAGATGTGGGTTTGTCCCACACTGACACTAAACAAAGAATTAAAAAGCTCAAAAATGAATTTTTGACCACAAGGTAAATATTCTGAGTTATTAGGTTTAGATGGAAATTATTGCAGGTCCAGACAATTCATTCCCTTTCTATGTCCACAAGTGCTTGGATAGAGCATAATGAATTAAAAGATTTAGAAATTAGGCCCTGTGCTTCCCACCAGGGTGCAAACCTCACTAAGGCAAAGTGGAGGGCCTGGTGCAGCTGCAGGGGGCTGCAGACTCTTACTGAGTGCTTATCTGAACACCTGAAGTGGGACAGCCAGGGATGTCAGATTGCTTCTTCAGACAAATCAGGCTTTACCAGTACAAACAAAAAAATGAAGTGTTACAGCCTTTTTTCCTCTGCTCCCACTGAGTCTGCAGGATGGAATCCTGTCCAATGTTGTTACGTTTATGGTGCAACGATCAGCAGAGCCATCCTACAACACCAACATGCCATGGAGTACTGCAGCACGTAGTTGTGAATGTTATCACAGGTTATCTATCACAGGTTACCACAGGTTATCAGAGTGCCCTGTGTCCAGAATGCACTTGTATGTAACCACCTGGACACACAACTGGACACACAACTGGACACACACTGTAGATACCCACATGACTAGAAGGGGGACATGGCCATACTTTTAGGCATTCCTGCAATTTCATGCCCACAAAAATGTGCACATCCCACTACAACTATCCAATGGTTTCACTTCTTCCTACCTTCTTGCCATCTACAGTCACTACCTGACCTCCAGCAGTCAATGTCTCACACTGTCATATGCAATTTATTGCTCCTTATCAGCTTGAAATTATAAAAAAGGTTTATTTTTCAGATTTTTTGCTTCTTAGCTGTGTATTTCATTGTACACAAATGTAAACAAATACTGCAACGTAGCTACCACTCTCTTTGACCTTCTGTTTTAAGATCAGGCATTGGGACTGGCTACAACTCAGTAATCATTGTTTCGGAAGCAAAGCGTGCAATGAAATGCAGCCGGCAAGAGAACACCACTCCTTGCGTCAGGCTGAAAGGTCTTTCGAGTGCAGGCCGTTCCCACGGGAAGCCCACCTCCTGCGCCCCTGGGTTCGCTGCTGTTATTTCGGCTTCTATTCACCTGAAGGCGCTGGGAAACCCAGGAGCCACAAGCGAGCACGCTCGGCCTCGCACAGATCACGTCCCTGTAAGAAGAAACGCGGCCGAAAATCCGAAACTCTTGTCTCCGCGCACACCGCACTTGGGCCCGCCATGGCTGCCGCCGGCCAGCACCGCCCCGACGGGCCGGGACGGGCCGGGACCCGCCCTCGCGGAACCTGCGCCCCGCGGAACCAGCGCGGCCCGCAGGGACAGGGAGGGGAAGCGAGGCTGCCGCGCCCGGGACAGCTCTGCCCCCGCCCCGGCGTGCCACTCCCGGGCGCGGCTCCGCACCTCTGCGCAGCCGGCGCCGCGGCGGGGCGGGGTAGCGAGGGGAGGGGACGGGCAGCGCCTGGCCGCGGAGGTGGGCGGCGGGCGGGCGGGGTGTTCCAGCGCCGTGCCCGGGACGGGCATTACCCAAAAGGCGAAAAAAAAAAAAGGGAGTAATTAAAGTCGCCGCTGCCGCGCGCGGTCCCACCCTCCCCACCGGCCGGCTCCCGTGGCAGACGGGAGGGGACAGCAGAGCCGCGCTCCCGCGGAGTCACCCCGCCGCCTCCGCCGCCGCTCCGCACTCGCTCCCTCGCCCGCCGTGGCAGCACCGACGGCGGCGGCTCCCCCCTTCCCGCGCAGCCCCGCGCACCATGGCCCCCGCAGCCCCCCGCCTCGTCCTCGGCCTCCTGGTGAGTAGGGAGGGAGTGGGATCACCGGGATCAGTGGGATCACCGGGATCAGTGGGAGGAGCGGGTGGGCGCCGGGGGGAGCGCGGCGGAGCGGGCCCGCCGCTCGCACACCCGGCTGCGCCTTTGCTCCGCGCCGTTCCTGCTTCACCGCCGGTGCGCAGCGCACAGGAGAGACTTCCGAGCGGGTGATCTCTGCCTGGCTCTTGACCCCAAGCCGGGTGGCTCCTCGGCGGGGCCCTAGCGAGGGGCGCAGAGCTGCGGCTTGGGGCGGAGGCCGGGGGGATGCGCAGCCCGCCGTGGGAAGGGCGGTCGGGGGGATTTTGGAGCCTGCCGTGAGGATACGCGACGGGCACTCGCTCGGGTCGCTGATGCTGCTGCTGGATATTCATAGAAAAAAGTAAACCGCGGTTCGTTTTTTTTTTGAATCTCTCCCCTTCGCCTCTCACCTGTTTGTCCCTTTTCCATGGGAAGGATTGTGCTGCGGTGTGGAGCGTGTTGAGCTCCTCTGAAAGAGTTAGTTGGGCATGGGACAATTTCAGCGATTTCCTTTGCCTTCAGTTTATTGTATTTCTACATAATTATGAGCTCCAGAAGGGCTTTTGCCAGGGAGACCAGGGGAGTTCTCTATCACATTTTCTTTTCCTTTAATTTATAGTAGATGAGTAAAAATTATTTGTCTTTCGTTTTCTACCGCCTTTCCTCGCTTTTATCATTGCATTCACAAAAAGAGGGCAGATGGCTGTTTGAGCCTCTGAAAGACAAATACTTGGTAGTGTTGAAGAACGGAATTTATTATTTTAATATTAATTATATATGCACATTGTAATGAAAGTGCTACTATTTCAGACACTGTGCGCATGCCTTGGCAAGGATATTGAAGTAAAACGCAAAGCAATGCAAGCAACTTTACTCATACATCTAATAAAAAAAAAAAAGAAGAAAATATTCTGTCAAGCAGAAAACAAACAAACAACACCCAAAGAAAAAAATCCTGAGGTGTCTTTTTTGTGTAAAGTGAAAGGACATCACAGCCTATTTTTACTTGATGTTTCCTTATGTCTTGATGTCCATTAATAACTACCACTTGCTTTTGTTTAACTTCTCAATCATTCTTTGTGCTGACAGCAGACTGAGTTTGGCATTACTATTTAAAAATTAGATGTCATCGATTCTTAAAATATTTTAGAACAGTGTAAAAAGATGTTGTGATTTCAGTGACGTAAAATTAGTGCAATGTCTTTCAAGAAAGAGTGTTTTATTAAGTGTCTGTTAATAAGGAAAGCCTACTAATACATACATAAACAGCAATGTTTAAATTACTTGTATATATGCATATTTTTATATCTGCGTATTTATATGAGGAACTGTATGAAGAGCTTTTATGGTGCAGACACAGCAATTTTTTTCTAAAGGGTCCTAATGTCTTTAAGAGTTTAAAGTATTTTTATTTAAATATTTTTGTAATAAGCATCACAAATAATTTTCAGGATTTCCATTAGCTGTTCACTTCTTTATACCTTTAATCCTAAAGGTATGTGCGAAATAAAAATGCTTTTCCTTTTTTGCTAGACTTTCATCCTGAAAGAGTAAATGCATATAAAAGGGTGGATAGATTTATTTACATTTTTTACGTCTTTGTTTATTAGTCTGTGTGATTTTTTGATTACAATTTTAAACAGAGAGATAGAAACTAGGCAAAAAGCACACGTATAATCAGAGATCAGGATTCACTTGCTCTGTGCTGAGGAAAATCTTTGTACCTCTATGTGGTTCTTTTTGGAAAAAGGTCTGGTTATCTACTACTCATTTGAATTTTTAGGAGGACCCTATTTTGTAACAGGTTATGTGGGAGTGGACTGCCGTGATACACGACGTTTTATTTGTGTCATATCTAATTGCTGAAGCTAGATTTAATTAGTTTGCTGAGAATGTACTTTGAAGATGCAAAGTGATATATAAGTGCAAGTGTCGTCATGTGGTTTTAATAAGACACTTGTCCCTTTAATGTTCAGCATCACCACAGTTCTACCAAACTGAGTGTTGATGTATTAAACCTTAATACTTAGCGACCTTGGATCTGAATTGGGCAGGAATTCTGTTGAAGGAAGTGCACAGCGAAGCTGTATTTTATCTTTCCTCTACCAAAGTAATAGTGTAGGCAAAATCTTCTAGTCAAAGGGAACTCTTGCTGTTAATGTCAGTAGTGCAGTGATTTTAGAAAAAAAACAAAACATGAGCCATGGACGAATCCAGGAGCAGTAGTCGGATCCTGTTTCCAGTTTAAAACTTCATATGTTATGCTGCACAGTACCTGAATTTTTAGGGAGGAATGCTTTCTGTGCTGTTTCACTCACTTGTCTTAACAAACAAATCAACCAAAGTCAGCATCAGTGTCTAGTTCAAAATACCATGTAATTATGTGGGTTTTTCCCTGATTTCTTTATTTGTTTTCTAGGTGCTGAGTTTGTGCTGTGAAGCTTGCAAGAAAGTAATTTTTCATGTTCCTTCTGAACTAGAGGCTGACACATTAGTTGGCAGAGGTGAGAAACTATGAGATTCCCAGCTTAACAACACAACATTGCACCTTTGCTGGAGAAGCTGTTAACATTGGAGGAGACCTTTTTTTAATGGAATGAATGGGTGACTGGACAGCCAGCCAAACAGCTGGATCAGCCTTTTTATGAAGGATACGCCCTGTGTTTGTTTGTTATGGATTTGAACACTGGCTCCATGCATCCATTTGACTTTTGCATAAAGAGCTGTTGTCAGGTTACCATATTTAATTTAAAACCAAAATGGCAGAGTTTATTGTTTTCAAAATTTGGAGTCCAAGGCTTACTATATAAATAAATGGCTTAATAGTCCAAACTGCACCCGTAACCCATGGTCATATGAAGAAGACAGTAAGTCATTTGGACGATGGAAAAGATAAAAAGAGAAGACAAAATCCACTTAACCAGGCAGCAAGAGGCTGCTGCTCTGTGAAACATGGATGTGACTGCTCCGCAGTGTTGGGGCATTCACAGCGTAGGAGGGGATGTGTTACAGAGGTGTCATGCGTGCACATTCTGTTGGCAGGGTGCTCCTTCTCTGACTGGACAGTCTGTCTCAGTTTAGGGCAGCTTGCAGGTGACGGAGAGGAATAGGAGAGACGAGAAAACATCCCACTCCTATTTTTTTTCAGACTAGTATTTCAAAACCAACTTTGAAAGGTGTGGCATAGGAGGTGCTGAAGGATTTTGTGCTGCCTGAGACTGAATTTGAGGATTCAGAGGTGCCCTTTGTCAGTCATTTCACAACAGAGGAATATGCTCGAAGTCTGCAGTCCTAATCCACAATTCTATAGAAGGAACAAATAAAGTGAATTGGTAGTTCATCTCAAGTGCTCAGAAAATCTAGCTTTATAATGAAAATTCATTGACTTTACTTTTGAATTTTAAAATGAACAAGGTTGCTATGGCTGTGTGAGTTGTCATAGACTTTAACATTTCTCTATGTAAATAAAGTTGATTTATATACAAACAAAACTTCATGTTATTGCAGTGCTTTGAAAGAAATTGCATAGCATGGAACTTAAATTCTTTTCCCCCAAAAACTTGAAGCAAAACCAATATAGCTCAAATGACATTACTTAAACATTTATAGAGAAATATTTTGTATTGATACAAAGACCATACCTTGACAGTGAAATTAGTCAGGATTTTCCTGATTATTGTAAAAGTTTCTTATATTTTATACCAGAGGTTTTAAAGAAAAAATCGCACGAAGCTATAGCTAATTGAGCATAGTGTTGACTCATATAACCATCAGAAACAAAATCTCCAGTCTGGTAATGTTGGAAATGCAGTGCTATAATAGGCAGCAGTATGAGGCAAGTTTAAGTGAGGCTGTGATATTCTCTTTAACACTCCATTTGCACTGTACAGATGAACAAGGATAGTAGTCACTGCTGCAGTACCACTGAAAGTCTGGAATTCTTAATTTTGCGTTTAAAGGACAGACTTGAAAAGAAGAAGAAACCACATCTTATTTAAAATTATGCTGTCCGTTTGTTCTTGCAGTTTTGAAAACGAAATGAAATTTAGTTTATTGAAAATACCATCTACATATGCGGGGTGATATTCTGAATCTTCATGAATTTTGCAATCAGCTCTCCTGCAGCAGTGTCCTGCCCACTATGATACCATTGAAAGAGTATTGAAAAGTTTTGATTCTGAGAACAAGACACACCTCTTGTACTCTGAAATGATCATTTGTCTGGAGTTTGAGTCTTTGACTTTTCATCCTTCTCGGGGTGCTAAATCATTCTCGCTTAAGGCTGTGGTCATATCCTGATTTTGCTTTTTCTCCAACTGTAGTGCTCAATTACTTGGTGGTGAACCGAATTTACTAAGTGCAAAAATCTGTTTTAGCCACAAGTGATAGCAAATAGAATGAAAATTACCTGGGACGTATGCTAGAATTGCCTGTATGGGATTCTATCACATACATATTAAAAAATTGCTAATTGGTTGTTCTTGAGTTACTCTTTATCTATCCCATCTGTCTGCCTCATAATTTCAAGGCCTTTGTCCTCCCAAGACTATTAAATCCCATAGTACCAGTCAGTGCTTTCCTCCTGAGGGCAAAACTTCCAAGATGTAACATCTCCATTGGGCATTTGCATTAATTAATCATCTTCACTGATATTGTAGGGCATGGAGCACGAGGCAAACGTAATAGCTACTGGTCCAATAATGGTCATGTCTGCGATGTTTTTTTGCATTTAAATGTTTATTATTTCGTCTCTGATGCTTCAATACTTTTACCAGTGTAAAAGTGTTTTGTTGTATCCACAAAGTCCTTTAGGAAAACACTAATGAACACAAGAGTGGAAGTTAATGAAAATTTGGACAAACTGAGCGCATAAATGGGTTTTAAAATCTGAATGACAAGCTTTTGAAGATTGTACGTGTCAGTAAATATAATTTTTACTTGAGACATGGGGTATTTTTGTTTTATGAGGGATATTGTTTTTTTGCTGTTTGAGTTATTGTCTGAATATTTTTTTCTTACAGTTGATTTGAAAGAATGCCTTCAGTCTGCAGAGTTTATCAGTTCCAGTGACGGGAACTTCAAGGTTCTAGAGGATGGTTCTGTATACACAACATCTGCTCTTTCTTTGTCTGCTGAGAAAAAGACTTTTACCATATTACTTAAGGACATGCAAGAGCAAGTTCAAAAGAAAATACATGTTAGCTTGGTGGAAGAAGAAAAAAAGGTTAGGTTCTAATTTCAAGATACCTTACTTACTTGAAATACTTTTTCACAGAGTGAAGCTTCATGCGTAGTATCTGTAGTTCAATTTTGGAATTCAAATAATCAGGCAAAATACTGGTGTAGAGAGTATTCTTATTTAGCAATTGTTGATTACTGTGTTGCTTTAGTCAGCAGATTTCCTTTCTCAAATGGGAGATGCTAGCAAGTAACATAATCAGGAATGTCAAGAATCTTAAAAGCCGTGTTTGAGGAATTAAAGCAGATCTTACTCATGCAAAGCATTAGAAGAAATGAAAAAGCTTGGAATATTATCACAGATAAAATCAGAAATGAAGACCTTGGAAAAACAAATTGTCAGGAAGACTGGAACGGAGGGAAAAAGATGGAAATGCAGGACGGCAATTAAGCAAAAATATATGCAGTTAAGCATATATGGATGTATTCTCATCTATCTTTTTATCTTCTTGACCCAGACACCAAAGACCAGGCATGCTCGAGATACAATTCTCAAGAGAACCAAAAGAAGGTGGGGCCCTATTCCATCTGTCATGATAGAGAACTCACTGGGACCTTTCCCACTGCAAATACAGCAGGTACATTTTGTATGAACCTTAGTTTTATGACCAATGCTGATTTTGTATGTGACTTCTATCATGAAGAAAATGAGCTGTCTTGTATTTTCTACCCATGACATTCCTGCTATTATTCCTCTGTCTTGTTCTGTCCTGTTCATTGTATATCTCATGATCTTGTACCTGAAATAACTTGTGATCTTAGTTGTTGGAGTGAAATGGAATTGTGCAGAAGTTGTAAAAAGAAGGCAGACATACTATCAAAGGGAGCTTTTTGGCCTGGAAATCAGTGAGTGTGTAATTAAAAGAAATGCAACAGCAAACAAGCCTCCACTAAACATTGCCTAGAAAAAGGTTTTGTAAACAGAGACTGGGGTAAATCTTACCTGCTTGTCTACATCCTTTCTGGAGCTTGAGGTGTATACCTTCAGCCTTGAAGACTGAGTATGGCCTATGTTATTCAGAAAATTGCTTACTGGAAGAAAACAAGTAGGCGTGAAAGAGAAATGCAAGAATTAAAGTTATCATAGATCCATCTAGCCTTCACTAGATTACAGAGTGGCTGGTAGCAGATGTGTAGAGACAAGTGTAATAACAGAGTCTGTGCAGAGCAATCATTCTTCTACTAATCTTACCCTCCTAACTTCTGGCATCCAGTAAATAAGGAAAGTATTTTGGGAGAAGAGTGTTTATAAATAGATAAGTCTAATGTTGCCTCCTTGGTGTTTGTAATGAGATGCAGATGCTATCTGAATTGGCATAGCTTTTGGACTATAGTCTATGTGGTCTTTCTTCCTCCTTTCCTTCCTTCACTACTTCTTCTGTAGTTACAAGCCACGTTCTCAGTGGATGCGTTAAAACTAAAGTCTCTTGAACAGCTTCAGAAAGAAGCACTTTGAACCTGAATATGCCTTGTGTGTGAAGTATTCTAGAGGGATTGGATTTAAATTTTTTTTTTTTTGCATAGTGTCATTTCCTTAATTCTATAGTTCTAAGTATTTATGAGTTTGAATTAACTCCCCTTGTCATGTACTCACATTATAAAGGAGGGCAGTCATATGGCAGGCTGAAGTTTAAGCTGCTATAGAAGTAAATCAAGTTTGGTTTTTTGTTTCAGGAGTTTTTGTTTGTGCTAAATATGGTCATGAAAAGGGGGAAATGTATTGAGATGCTGTTGCTGTTTTTCCTTGGGCTTAAAAATACCTTCTTATAGGTCCAATCGGACACAGCTCAGAACTACACAATTTTTTATTCTGCGAGCGGACCAGGAATTGATCAAGATCCAAAGGGTTTGTTCTACATAGAAAGAGAAACTGGAAATATCTTTGCTACTCGTGCGGTAGATCGTGAACAGTATCCAAGTTTTCAGGTACAGGCCTATGTTGTGTAAATATAATTAATTTTTTTTTAATGTCTCATGGATATATTTGACAATTGGGTTGCAGGGGAAATGGTGGCAGACAAGATCTGGAATCTTCTGTCTGTTATGAGTAATACTGTTGTGTTGAAGAGATGAACTCAGCAAATAAATAAATAGCTGGTCATCTAGATCTCAAGAGTAGTTTTGTTTTTCACTGCTTAGATTCTAATTGCAGCATAAATATAGTTGGATTTGCATCACTTCTAGAAGTGGAAGAATTTTATGGGGAAGGTTAAAAAGACCTGTAGAAAAACAAAATAATGGTAAACTGTAGATGACTGTGGTTTTCTGCGTCTCTCAACCTGCTTAGTTCTGGTATTATGTTAACAAGGTACACTGCTCTCTCTACTGGCTGAGAAGTGTAAGAAGGCAATTAGTAGAAACAGCTTCTAAATACATAATTTTCAGTACCTATTGCTGCATTTTATTAGATTATGTTATAATGGGCAAGTAGTTTTGCTCTCATGCTTGATTTTGTTCTAAATAACAACATTTACATCTAAATTTCGGTAACTGAGGTTGCCGTGTAAACACCTGAAAAACATGTGTTCAAGAGGCTTGTGAAAATTGTTTGATGGAGTTGGAGGAGGGGTCAGAAAGAAAGTGATTAAAATACTTGAGGTGTGTGAGGAATGGAAAAGGGAAAGATTGGAAAGCATTCAAAGGTTTTGTTTTGCTTTCACTTTAAGATACCAGTCATATCCCCTTCCAAATGCCTGAAGAGCCTGACCTTGAGAAGGGTGTGCTTTGTACACTGTATTTCATTTCATTTTATTGACTCCTCCTTGAACTAAAGGTATAATAATAAGCACTGAATTTTTCTTACAGATCATTTGCTTTGCAACCACTCCAGATGGTTATTCTCCAGAAGTACCACTTGTGCATACAATCAGGATAGAGGATGATAATGATAATGCTCCATATTTCACCCAAGACCTTTTTGAATTTTGTGTCCCTGAAAATTCAAGACCTGGTAAGAATTGTTTTAAATCACTGAACACATTTACCACTACTCAGCTCAGTTACAAACCAGTATGCCTAGGTGTAATCCTGCCTTTTCAGACATTTCAGTGGGATTTCCTGGGGAGTATTATGTTACAGCAAAGGCTGAATTTGCAAAGAGCAGCTCAAGATTTCTTAATGATTAGAAATTCCAAATTGTCATCTCAGTCATAGTGAAAAGTATTGTTAAAAGAAGTTTTTAAAAACCGAGGTGATTCAGTGTACCTAAAATGCTTTAAAGAATTTCAGAATGTTGTTATTTATCCAAAAAACATCTGTTTTCATAAAATGGTGTTAGAAGTTTCCTAAACAATTCCAAAGATGATGTTCTAAGGTGAAAAACACCTTTGGTTAAGCTTACAGTGTGTGTCCAAGGTGATGGATTAAGATGGGACTTTTCCTGGGAGAGGGCAGGGCTGGAGAAAGGGAGTTAGTAATTTAAAGAGAAGTTCCAAACCCAATGGGGCTACGGGGTGTGGTACAGTAGTGCTCTGTGTGAGGTAGTTGAGCAGTTTGAACCAGGCCAGAAATCTGCAGCTCCCTAGCAACACCTTTTCTGCTGTGTTTGAGATGCTTAATTAGAAGTCCATGTCAAAAATACTAACTGAAATAAAAACTTTCAGCGTTTCCTTTGGTTATTCTTTCTGACAGCTGCAATAATCACAACTTTGTCTAAGAAGGGAAAACAATTACCCAGAGTATTAAAATAGATAATTTTACACTATGACTGTATTTTTGCTGCTATTTGCTGTGTTTTAAATAACTAAATGCTAAATGACCATATAGCTATTTTCACTTGATTAAAACAGAAATACCTGTTCAAATAATTTTTAGTTTTTTGCAGATTTTTCTGGATCTAAAAATTGCTGTATTGTGTTCACAGGTGTTGTTGTTGGAAAAGTGACTGCAGAGGACAGAGATGAGCCTTATACTCTGCACACCACATTGAAATACCGCATTGTGTCACAAAACCCACCAATTACCCCAGCATTTTCATTACATGGTGACTCTGGTGTCATTTCTGTATTACTGCCACAGCTGGACAGAGAGGTGATCTTTCCTGAAGCATTCTTAGCTGTCATCTAGTGCACACAGATAGCTTTTTAATGCTGCTCTGCTCTGCCCTTCTGACACCCCACCTGCAGGACTGTTTCCAGCTCTGGGCTCCTCAGCATGAGAAGAATATGGACCTGTTAGAGCAGGTCTAGAGAAGGGACGTGAAGAAGTTCAAATCTGAGAGTTGAGCACATCTTCCGTGAAGATAGGCTGAGAGAGTTGGGAGTTGTTCAGTCTGGGGAAGAGGAGACTCATTGCAGCCTTTTAGTACTTAAAGGGAGCTTATAAAAAATGAGTGACTTTTTTTTGCATGGGCAGATAGTGATAGGACAATGGGAAGTGGTTTTAAACTAAAAGAGGAGATACTTAGGTTAGATGTTGGGAAGAAATTCTTTCCTCAGAGGATTGTGAGGCCTTGGAGCAGATTGCCCAGAGGGCTGTGGATGCTCCAACCCTGGATGTGTTCAAGTACAGGTTGTTCAGTGCCCAGAACAAACTGATCTACTGAGTGGAAGCTCGTGGGATGGAATCTCATGGCATGGGCAAGCTGCAACTAGATGATGTTTAGTCCCTTCCAACCCAAGCCTTTCTATGATTCTATGAAATGCTGGCATGAAAATCACCAGACATAGCTTCTGTTCCCCATTTTTTTTTCATGTCTCTAAGGACTTCTGAAGCTTTTCAAAGACCTGTAATTAGTCCAGAGAGTTTCTGCATAGATTACCTTATTCTAGCTAACCTTGGCAGAGAACATCCTACTGCTCAGCTGTTCAACCTATGGATTTTTTTATTCTTTCTGTGTTCAGGAATCCCATAACCCACTGTTTCCTCCTAATTAAGCTCGATTTGCGGTGCTTCTTGCTTCATTACAGAGAAGATGAACCAATTTCTCTGGAAGTAGTCAGTCATCCTATATTAACCAGAAATATCTTCAATAGTTCAAACCTAAATAGTAGTACACCATTTCTTAAAATTAAAGTGGTGCCCATTTATTTTTATCAGCTGCCTTTCAAGCAAATAAGATACAACATTTCTTTTTTTGATAGAATATCATATGAGAGATAGTTTCAGATATAAAAAAAAATGACAGGTGCATGTAATTCAAAATAATAATTCTAGCATAAGACAGTAATTGGAAAATGTTGGTGCAGGCACATCTTCTCTGAAGATAAATATATTATGGCATATTTTTGTTGTTTCATGGCCGAAAATCCACATAAAATATCATGTTGTAAAATTTTGCACTTGCAGATACAGTGCTCAGCTTTTTTAGCAAGAGAAAATTGCAGTGATTGTGAGCATCACTGTGATTACTAAGGAAGCTGTCAATGTGACTGGTTGAAGAAACAAAGGATTGAAAAACTAGTCCACTTCCAATCTTTTAAAGATAAACTTAGGAAGAAGAACAGGAGATGTCTTTCCTGCACCAGAGATAACAAATGCTTCTTCCAGGCATTCAGAACTAGAGTTACCGTCTTGATTTAGAAACTACCTCTTTATGTGCCTAATCCATCTGTACCGTCTTGTGTTCACTCCCCTCCCCTTTGCCCACTTTTTTTTCCCCTGGTCCCCCTTCCCTTGGTTGTTCACATTAAAAAAAAAACTTTCTGCTGTTCTGGCTCAAGTCAGGGATTTAAGTGGGCTGCTTATCAGGGAGTCCCTTGGAAGTGATAAGGACACTGACTCCTTCAGTGCCAGACCCTGCCAAATGGAAGGCAGTGCTTTATCATTTATTTTCCAGACAGAGGCTGGTCACAGCACAGTTTTAATTCATCCTTATGGGAATAAGAGAAATGTATTGAAACACTTCACCTGCTGGCAGCCTAAGAGAATTCTCTGGTCTTGCAAAGGGGAGACAGAAGCAGATGAAAGGGCATCATCTGTATCTTCCAAAACTTAAGGTTTTGGAAAATAATGCTGACATTGTGAGAAGCCTTATTTGATACAGGATATAGCATGCATGTTACTAACAGATGCTGAACTCTGTGCTGCTTAGCCACAGAAAAAAATATTTTGCTGCTTTTCCTTTTAAGCTATAGGGAGAAAAGCTTCAAAGGTAATTATCTGTTTTTGTCAGGGAGGACTCAATTTAGAGCAGAGCTGTGGAATGGGAGTGAAATATTTAGTTCTACCCCTGTGTCTGACTATGCATTTAAAAAGTGAGTGTGACAAACTTCTGTATGCTTTTATTCTTCTTTTCAGCTCGTACCCAGTTACACTCTGTTAGTTGAAGTGAGAGATATGGCAGGTCAGCCTTTTGGTTTGTGTACTACAGGAACAGTAGTCATCAAAATTGAGGATACAAATGACAATGCACCATCCTTTAAACAGATACAAGTAAGTCTGCATAAATGAAATGTCTGTATAAAGTTTTTTTAAAGTGTTTTCATACCCTTTCTAGTGTCCTGATGGGCAGTCCCTCAAATATGAAGTCTAATGCCCTGAGACAGTTAATGCCAATATAAATGCCTTTGCTTGTTCCAGCCATGTGTATGATTCAGAGCAAAGAGTATGTCTCAATAATCACATACACATCTCAAATGCCATAGGAGTTTTTTTAATATGAAATTTATGAAAATAATTCATTATTCATAAGGAATACATGTAGTTTACCCTCTCTGTTCACTACTGTAGAATATCATCAGTAATATTAATTAAGAATCACTCATCTGTTCTTTTTCAGCTTGTACAGAATAACCAAGTTCTTAAAAAAGATAAAAAAATAGAAAAAATCCTTTTATCCTTTGCCATCCGAGTAGAGATGTATTTGATCCTTCTTGGTATTGCTCCAAGTTCTTGTGGTTTTTTTTATTTATATGTTTTTTAATTTACCCCAATGCCTTTTCTAATTCTCAGCTTGATCATGTTGTATGCAAATTAGAATCTATAGCTGATGTAACTGAGGGAGACTGTGCTAATGTACATTTCCTGGAAGGAGAATTCCAGAATTAATTAGGTCAGTGATAGTTTGAGTGTATGAAGAAGCTGAGACTTCAACTGTGCTGTCAGGAAGGGTTTACTGTTTGATGCAGGGTATAAGGGAGGAGGGGGAAAAATAGCTAATGCATGAAAACAAAATAAATCATCATAGCATATTGGTAAATTGACTTCAACCCTTAGGTTGAATTCCTGTTGGTTGAACCCTTAGGTTGAAGTAGTATTATTTAAATACGATGTTCTTCAGCTCTGCCATGTGGAACAGTATTCTCTGATTTAAATTGATGGTTTGTTTTCTTTTTTGGGTAATCCAAGTATGAAACACGAGTGGAGGAAAACAGAGTGAGTGTAGAAATACTGAGAGTCTCTGTTGTTGATCTTGATGAACCTGGTTCACCTGGCTCAGGAGCAGTATATGAAATTATAAGAGGAAATGATGATCAGGCCTTTGAAATTACAACAGACAAGAACACCAATGAAGGAATACTATGTGTTGTTAAGGTAAGTAAAAACTGAAGGGCTAGAGGAAAATGTACGGATTTTCAAGTTTTGGCTTTAAACCAAACAAACTAGGAATTTTATTTTAAGAATAAAGTAATATTCTTTTTATGCAAAGAATACCTGTAGCTGTCAGGCTCATCAGACTTCATTCTGACCTCAACTCTCCTGTAGAGCAGATGGCATTATACACAGTGATTGAGGCTTGTGTGTGGCACATAACACACAAAGCTCACCTTCCAGGCTGTTCCTCAATTTTGTGTGCTCGGAATCCAAAGGATTTGATTTTTAGTTTCAGAAGAGCTTGGTGCTTTTGCCTGGTTCCACAGCTGGAGTGGTTTAGACTTAGGAATGTAACTGAGGAATGCTTCATAGTTTTTAGCAGAAATAAGACAGTGGTAAAGCAGGGAAAGTTTGAGCACCTTCTCCAGTCTTGGGTTTTTTTTTTTTTTTTCTGGGAGTTAAATAAACTTATTATTACAGCATAAAGCTCTTCAGGTTTCATTTTGCAGTGTACTGACTTCAGGTTTGCTTTTCTGGTGTGTGAGTAAGTCAGTATACATATAAGAAGACTTTATGTCGGTGTAGTTGTTTGTTATAAGTTTTTGTAGATGTGAGGTAAAAGGCACATTGTGTCTGTACTCCAGCACATCCCTTTGCCTCTTCATACCTCTTTTTCATTATCTGTTAAAACTCCCATAAGAGGTAACTTCCAAGGAGCAGAAAAGGTTAGTATTAAAATTTGAACATATAAATTGTAGAAGTAGAGATGCTAGTAATTTTTAAAATTATTATTATGGTTTTTTTGTTACTGGTAATCATTAGAACTTTTTCTAAAGCTCTGTCCGTGCTGTATGAACACAGTTGAAATTTCTTACATTTATTGTAATGCTGTAGTAGATTAGTGAATATTATGACATCAGGATAAAATCAGCTCTATTAAAGGCATAAGATGACTTTGGAGAAGGTGTCTGAAGAATAAATGGTAGCCGCTTACTGTCAACTCCATAAATTCTTGGATTTGTAGCACTAGAAAGAAGCATAATTGACTAGTGGTGGAAAGGAAATACATGTAAGCTAAAATAATGGCCAAATAAATATGGAAGAAGAAAATCCCTACAACATTTAATGGCTTTCTGTTCTTTTAGTAATTCATTTTCAGAATATTTATCCAAAATTGTGCAGTGGTATTGCTTGTCTTACTAGGGGTATTTTCTCAGGCCCTTTTCTTTGACTAACTTAAAACTTAATTTTTTTTTTTTTAAAGTGTCCTTTTACTTTGTTTCAAGACGGCTATTTAAGGATAGCTGTCTATTTTAAATAAATATGGTAGTTTCAGCTGTAATAACCGTGCTGTGAAAACAATGTTAAATTTTGTATTGGTTTGAAGGAAAAAAACCAACACCCCACCTTTGTTACAGGGACTGGACTATGAAACTGCCAAGCAAAGGGTCCTGGTGATTGGAGTCAACAATGAGGCACCCTACATGCTGGCTCCCCACTCACAACAACTTTCCCAGAGCACCTGCTCTGTCACAGTGCATGTCCTGGATGTGGATGAAGGACCAGTGTTTAAACCCTGTCTGCTGCGCTTAGACGTTAAGGAATGCGAAGATGTTGGGACAGCTATTGGGAGATTCGTAGCAGAAGATCCAGAAACTGGAAATAGTGAGGGCATAAGGTATGAAACAACCTTAATTCCTGCTATTTTTTTTTTTTTTTTAGTACAGCATGGGTGGGATATGGGAAGGGGGAAATAGTCGTTGAAGCTGTATGTTTGGGTGTGCACCTGCACACTTGTCAGTGTATATGAATACGTATATCCAAATATCTGTGTGTTTATGTGTGTGTCTGTGTGTGTGTGTGTGTGTGTATGTACACATGTGTGCTATGTTTGGGATCTTTAACAAGACAAGCTGTTCTTCACAGATACCGGATACCACCTGGCCAGTGCAATTGGATCAACATAGATGACAAATCGGGTGAAGTCAGAACTGTTAGAGTCTTGGACAGAGACATAGGAGAAATGAGACGAGGTCAATGCAATGTCACAGTCCTTGCAATAGACAGAAGTGAGTACTGAATGTTGTCATTCTCTGTGGTCTGTAACAGATGTTTATGTGCAAATTTAGTGTCGGGACAACTGTAGTGGTTCAGACCAATGGCTTGTCTAGACCATTGTCTTTGCGGTAGCTTTATCAAATGCTCAGGGAATATTATTTGTCAGGGAGAACCTTTAGAAATCAGGCAAGAGCTCAATGTTTTGAGAACTTATCTGCCCCATTTAAAATCCTTTAGTAATTCTAAATTGAGAGATTTTACTCTGGATTATATTTCTTCTATTCCTCAACTATTCTTTCTTAAGTGATAGTTCCTGGCAGCTGTGAGCTTGACAACAGAGAAAGCAGAGAGGATTTTGTGAAGTTGTTGACCTTGCAGCAAAAAATTCTAAGTCTGTCCAAATTTGCATATTAAAGTTACATGTAAATAATGGAAATTTAAATTGTTTAGAGCTTCTGTTGTCTATAAAGTAAACATGACATAGGCATCTGCAATCAACTATTTCTAGAGAAAGGATTACAAAGTAGAGTTGATGTAATTTCACTGGAATGCATTTACAAGCATTGACCATTTGTGTATTGGAAGAACTGTAATTAGGAGGAAGAGTTCGTTTATTTCTTGCATGTAGACTTTTGTGACATAGTATGTGCCACTGATGAATGCATGGTGACTTGGTAGAGGACAGAAAGAAGTCTGCTGCTTCCTTAGTGTTTGTATTCCCAGGGGAAGGGAAGGTAGGGAAAGTGTAATTAATTTTCTCCTTCCAGAAGTTAAAAGGCTGGAGATCTTCACTTTCTGCACTTTCCTCTATTTGTCTTAGTGTCCTTTACTCCTGGTTTGTGGGTTCTTTCTCCTCTTATCCTCCTGTTGGAATAGTATGTGTTCCTGCACAGATATACAAGCTCCCAAATACATTGCACATGCAGAGTATGGAGATGTGGGAGCTGCTGATGCATCTGCAGCCAGCCAAGTAGAAAGAAGCACTTGAGAGAGAGCTGTGAGACCCCCCCTCTCCCTGGCTAAATCAGCAGTTGCTCTCCACCTTACTTTTAACCATGTATATTACAGCTGACGATATTTAATTGTGAAAGTTTGCACCAGAAATTAATGTGTGAATGTTAGAAGTCTAAGTGCTAAACCTAGTTATTTTTATCTCCTAGATGGTAAAACAGGCACTGGAACAATTCAGGTTTGCATTGTGCCTGGCAACAAGAATTTCCCACGAATCACTCAAACAGACTATATCATGTGCAGAGACAGAAAACCAATCTGCCTCACGGCACAGGATGGTGATGAGGCTCCTTACAGTGCACCCTTTGTGTATCGCATAACTGACCGGAACCTGGCTTCCATGTGGAAGTTAACTCCACATGATGGTATGTTAAAAGTTCCTCCTCCTCACTTAGCTGCAGGCTGCCAGAGGAGGCTTTGCTGACTCTCCCTTGGGTGGTCTGCAAGAATAGATTGGGTGTTTGGAATTGGTGTAGTCAGTGGAGTTAATATGGGGCTCACTTATGGTCTCTAGTGGTCCCTCTAGTTCCCCTCTAGTGGGAATGGACCCATAGGGAAGATCACACAGTTGGCATCCAAAAAGCAAGGAGAAAGATACCATATCTGTCTCCTAAAGCATAAATAAGAATCTGTGTCCAGCATCCTTGGGTCAGCAGTCAGCTGCTCTCTGAGATTATGACGTAAAAAGATTAGAAGAGAGAACAAAACTGCATGTGATGCATTGCATCAAGAGCTGGAAAAGGAACTATAGATTCATAATTCATAAGAAATTTAAGAATGAAATGGCTAATATTCCAAAGAAAAATTGTACTTTGTTATTATGGTGGAGTACTGGGAAACTGACACTTTACCTAAAATTGATTATTGGCTAACAAAAAAAAAAAAATTCTTGAAGTTTATTTTGTTGGTACTGCTGTTAGCCAGCACACCTTTGGTAAAGCGGAGTGAAAGAAAGCCTGACTGTCTTCTTTAATTTATTTGTTATTTTTATAATTTTTATAGGAGTAGATAATTTATTATTAAAAGGATCACTGTTTCCTAAAATTTGTTGATACAAAAAGTTACAGCTGCTTGTGGTTTCCTGGTGGTTTCCAGATGATGGCAACAAGAGCAGCACATACATTTGCTACTCTGGTGACATGAATTAGTTGAAAAGGGTCCGATTCTGAAGCATTCCATCAAATATTCACTAAAGAAAGGCAAAAGACAGAAAAGTCTGAAAGCAAAGACATCTAAGACTTTCAAGGTTTATATTAGACAAATTGAAAACCACATTTTAGATGATACATGTTGTTTCATATAGCTCATCATAAAACAACCATTATGTACATCACTGTCAGTCTTGTACATTTTTTTACAAATGATTTCTTTTGCCCCTTAAAGCATATAGTCATTAATCATTGCCACTCCCAAACAGGGGAGCAGATGAAATGATTTTTTTCCCCCCACTGGAAATAGTCATTCTCACTGAATACAGCAATAGAACTAAAGAGGAGAAGAGGTATAATTTAAGTTTACAATTAATTATTCCAGTCACGCTATCAAAAGTCTTTTTAATAAATGTCAGTTTAATTGATGGTCTTTACTGGTAAGCCTAAGTAGTGTCGTTTCTTATAATGGACTAAATTAACTTCAGAGTTTCAACTCACATGTTTTCAGAAGTTTGTATAAGGTATTTATACCTTTTTCAGTTCAAACATTTAAAAGGTGCTGAAAGTACAAATCCTGTCAAGATGTAGTTTTGTATCAACGCATTTAATCTAACTTGAAACTAATTAATGTGGATCTAGTAGCTGTAGCAGAAGGGAAAATTGTAATTATGGTTGCATTTGTGACAAATGAATTGCAGGTATTGTTGACCCTAGATCTGGTTTTGGTTCTTTTTCTTTACAGATAATTCTTGGTATCTTTCACCAAAGGGTGATATTCCATATGGAATTTATGAAATTCCTGTAAGTGTGATTGATAATGGAGGAAAGATAGGAGAGAACACCGTAAGAGTTAACCTCTGTGATTGTTTAACTCCAACTGAATGTGATGGCAGAGCTCGTCAGCTTGCTGGTGGGAATGTTACCCTTGGTCTCTGGGCCATCCTTGCAATGATCTTAGGATCATTGTTATTGCTGCGTAAGTACACCTCTTTTAAACACAAAGTGCAAATTCACTTAATTATAAATTTAGTTGAGAGAACCTGATTCAAACTTAATTCAAAGATTTTTTATTTTGGTGGTTGTATAGCTGTCATCACTGACTTAATGTACCTGCTCTGTTTGTATCAGTATCACAGTCTTCCTGCTCTTGTCTTGTGCTAGTTACTGTGTGTGTATTGTGTATTTTTGTGTGAGATGTCCATATGTTCATGTGAGTGAGGCCAAAAAACCTGCCGTTAGCACTTGAACCAAAAGACTTCAAAAAAGTCTGTGAGTTGTAGAAACATTTCTTTTTCTAGGAGCGCTGAAATCAATTTCCCAGAGCATTTTGTGATTTCTCTTGTGTTGTGGATTAAAACATGAAGTATCTGAGACACTGGATTTCACAAGGGATTTTACAAGAGCCCATATATTCTGAAATCATTGCATATACTGGATTTACTGATCTGGGGCCTATCAGGATCATCGAGTCCAAATCCTGGCCCTGCACAGGACACTCTAAGAATCACACCATGTGTCTGAGGGCATTGTCCAAATGCTTCTTGAACTCTATCAGGCTGGGGAGCTGTTCCAGTGCCCAGCCACCCTCTGGGTGAAATACCTTTCCCTGATAATCCAATTTAAACTTGCCTGGACTGAGCTTAATGCCATTTCCTGGAGTCCTGTCACTGGTGATGAGAGTGAAGAGATCAGTGTCTGCCCCTCTGCTTCCCCTGAGGAAGTTGCAGACTGCAGTGAGGTCTCCCCTCAGTCTCCTCCAGGCTGAGCAGAGCAAGTGACCTCAGCCACTCCTCATAAGGCTTTTTCTCAAGGCCCTTCACCATCCTTGTGGCCCTCCTTTGAATGTGCTTTAACAGTTTCATGTCTTTTTATATTGTGGCAACCAAAACTGCCCCCAGCACTCAAGGTGAGGCTTCCCCAGTGCAGAGCAGAGCAGGACAATCCCCTGCCTCACCCGGCTGGCAATGCTGTGCCTGATGCCCCCCAGGACAGGGTTGGCCTTCCTGGCTGCCAGGACACTGCTGACTCATGTTCAACTTGCCATTGACCAGGACCCTCAGGTCCCTTTTCACAGCTCTGTTCTCCAGCATCTCATTCCCCAGTCGACACATGCATCCAGGGTTGCCCCATCCCACATGCAGAAACATTAAGGACAGGTTGAATAGTTCCATGACAGACCAAAACCTTGAATATATGTTGTGTTACTGGAGTTGCCCAAAACCCAGCAGATTCTGTAAAAGGGTAATACTGCTATTAACCAGTGAGATGATGATAGTGATACAAAAGCAAAACCAAGTAATTTTTTTTTTACCAGAATCAAACATAATCTAACTAATAACATCCTTAAAAATCACAGAGGACATGCTACAGTAGCTAGTATTTCGGAGTTCGGGGTTTTTTTTCCCCCTTCATTGTTATACATTTTTTCTGGTGTTAGTTAAATGGTCTTGCTCCTGTTGAATCTCAGCTAGCTGTTCTTACTTAAGTAGCTAGAACACTAGGATCTGGACATGTTTTGAAAGCTAGATCAATGTTTTATCACAACAGGGTGGGTACCCAAATTTAGGACAAAGCCTGAAGTTGGAATTTTCAAATGTGGGAACATGCAGTAGAGGAACTGTGTGAACCATCAGCTACCTCTTTTTCACTGCCTCTTGACTGAACTTAAAAATAGATCCTTTATTTTACTGTGGATAGAGTAAAAGATCCTTTATTTCACTGTTTCCTCTACTCAGTGCTGTCATGAATGTCTTCTTCCCAATCTGTCAGCATCAGGAGCCAACCTGCTGGAATCACTGATGCAGATCTCACTGACAGCTGATGCTACAGAGGCTAAATTAGCTTGAAAGTGGCTCTTGGCCAATTTTCACAGAAGTTTATATGTTCAGAGATCAGATTGCTCAGTGGGCAGTTAGGTAGAACTGTTCTGTTCCTTGTGGGCTTCTTTATTTTTAAGCTAACAATTTGAAAAGCAGAGAAAACAGAATGGTTCTCTGAATTAAAGTTTTAGTCATTTATTTAGGACAGATATTAGTTGTACATGATTATTTTATGCAAAGTCATTTCTGGCTGAGTCTGTGGCAGCAAAAAGTGGTATTATTAAGTGGAATAAAACAAATACAAGGGTTTAAATAAAATTGTTCTGTAGCATAATGCTGGAAGTCCTCCAGGGTTCTGCTGACCTTTTCTGTGAAGCAGAAGTTTCTGGTGTTGGGACATTTAGCTTGCATATTAGTTACTTATGATATATTTGCCATCAGCATATTCAGAGATGAAAAATTCATTATGTGCACTGTTATTGTAGGCATAAGACAAGATTTTTCTTCTGGATTTGGACTAAATTTTTCATTACTACAAAGTTGTGTGGGTCACAGTGCTTTCGTAAAGGATGCTTGCATGTCTTTTGGAAAAAACAGATGTGTTTCAGAAAATGAAATATTTCAACAGTGCAGTGAAAAATCCCTATACTGTTTGAAAAAAAAAGTTAATATATACAGCTTTGACTATGGGCATTTTTGGCAATAAATTATTTTTTTAAACCATACCTAATGCTTAGGTCCTTAAAATTCATTATCCAACATAAGTAGATACCATTGTGAGGTAAAGTTTATAGTATTGTTTCCTTTTCTGTAGTGATCCTGATCACAATTTGTGGTTGCTGTGGTGCTGGGGTAATGCACAGGCAGGTGACTGATGATTGTGCCAATCACAATTTAATCATTTCAAACACAGAAGCTCCAGGAGAAGAAGTGATGGTAAGTTGTCTATTTGTTTCAACACAGAAACTTGCAATTAAGATGTCCATAGCATTGCAGTTTGAAAACAGGACTACCTGCAAGTAAATGATTTGGTAAAGGAATAAGCAATCAGTGCAGGGATCATTAGATATACTTTGCTATTTAACAAGAATTTGGAAATTCTTACTTTAGGCAGAGGTGGTAGTACCATATACATTTAAGCATACCTTGTAGTTATTTGGCTGGCTGCTTGTAATTCTTCCAGATTTTAAGGATTTGGTGGAAAGCTTCAGGTGAACATTTAAATAAAATTTTCAGTCATTTTTAACAATGAGATTAGATGGAAATTTATTATTTTGCCTATGTTAAATATGTGTTAATAGCAAAACATTATTTTTCCGTGGAGAAGGATTTTTATATTTATCAGATACCTGTTGTAAATTGCAGGTGCAATTTCTGCCCTGCCCCTGAAACATGACCCCAAATGCAGTTGATTTCATGAACAGCCCGTGTTCATGAAATCTTTCTTGCTTTTGGCATCTAAACTTCTTTCTGTCTACCATGAACATAGTTCAGTCCAGGACTGTGTTCATACACAAGAATGTAGCTCTTTAGACTCTACCTCTTCTCTGTTGTCCTCCACCCCCTGACAATGTTCTCCCCAAGAAGAGGAGATAAGTTTGAAAACGATACTTCATGTTGAAAACCAAGAAATCCTTATGATTGCAAGTGTCTAATTTCTTGTTGCCTATGAAGCATAATGTAGTGCCATTATAAACTAGTATATGGATTAAACATGTCACTGGGATAAAACCTCAGTTTCTGGATCTCATATCATATTTAAATGTAGATATCCCCTCTTCTATCTTGTCACAGTATCCTTTTTAAAGATGATTTACTGACCTTTATAGAATAAGGATACCCTTTTGTTCAAAATATCACAGTGCAGAGATGGAGACTTCTCAAGTTTCAGTTGAGACTGTTTCTACTCACTGTTTCATCTTTGGAATTAAAAAGGTAAAAAATAGGGAGGGAAAAAAAGGTACCCTCAGTACTGCATTTTTTTTGTTTTGTTTTATTTAGGATCACAATATAATTCCTTTACAAAACACATGTGATCAAGGAGGGTATGGAGTGAAAACAGGAGAGCAGCAAACATTTGAAATGGTAAAAGGAAGAGGGCATACCTTGGAATCAGTCAAGGGAGGTGGACATCAGACTCTGGGATCAGTTAAAGAAGGAGGAGGAGGACAGGCTATGATGGATACGTGTAGATACTCCTACTCAGAGTGGCATAATTTCACACATCCTCGTTTAGGCGAAGTAAGTATTCTGAAACTGATGTTTTTGAAGTGTAGGTTATGGTCAATATATACAGGCTTTTCAAGGAAGACATGTAAATGTGCTAGAAAGGTGGCTTTCTGGTTTTGGTTTCATTTCATTTTTCCTCTCCTTTGCTCCTCTGCATCCCCTTTGGAATATTGCTCTTTCTAGAAGTAATCCTTAATATATTTCAGCTGTAAGTGTAAATTACTTTCTTTTCGTGGCTTAAACTATAAGCACCATGCTATTTTTCATTTTGAATAATTTAGAATAATTACTGAAGCTTTTGTGAGTTTTTCCGAGAATGTCTGTTTGCTTTTATTCTAACTGCTTGCTTTGTGCTTATTTAAATCTTCTATTTGACTTAGCAATGGAGCAGGAATGAATTAGAAATGTAGTCACTCTATTTCTTGGAGATGGAAAAACTCTTCACTACTTGCCTAACTAGTTACGTGTAAATCAGTCTTTTAATTTTCAGTGAATTTTAGTTGCTTGACAGGTTATTTAAACAGGTTCTTCCTCTTTTATTGTTACATACATGATTAGTAGAAATTATTTCTTTATTAAATACTTATATTTTGTAGTCGTAATGATACAGACCAATCATGTGCATTTTTTGTATGTAGGAATCCATTAGAGGACACACTCTGATTAAAAATAATTGAATGAAAGGTAAATCAAAATGAAATTATTTTTTTGCAATATGTTTAGGATAACAATTTAAGAAAATAATAAGATCTGTTCTCTTCCTATCCAGAAGGTGCACCTATGCAGACAGGATGAAGAACAGAAGCATTCTGAAGATTATCTCCTTTCATATAACTATGAAGGAAAAGGATCCTTGGCTGGCTCTGTAGGCTGCTGCAGTGATCAGCATGAAGAAGAGGCACTTGACTTCTTAGATCAGTTGGAACCCAAGTTTAGGACATTAGCAGAAACATGCATCAAAAGATAAATGTGCCTTTCACAGTGCTGAAAAAAAAACCTGTAAATAAGTGGCTGTCATACTTTTGTGATATTAGGTATTTTGGAATTGAGGGGGCAGAGATTTATCAAAATTAAGATAGACAGGTGAGAGTGTAAATAACTCTTGCTTTAAATTTACATTTACACTGGACACATTCTATCAGAAAAAAGGGCTTAAAAATACTTTGTCTTTAGACTAGGTTAGTAGAGTAATGCTAGTTTCTACTTAGATTACATTTTGCATTCTTTGTGATTACTTACAATGCAAAACTTGGTGTTCTTTTAACTAATTATTTAGCTTCAAAATTTTATTGTATTTGGCTTTGGAGAAGGAAAGCTTTATAACTCACTGTTTCTTTGTTTTCTTTTAATTTTGTAGAAATGAAGCAAATAATAGTGTTGGTGGATATCAAATACCTTGTTAACTTTTAACTTATATGAACTGAGATACAAAATATTTTTTCATTTTGGACATAAAAATAGTAATGAGTATATAAGAAAACTTTACATTTTGATTGAAAATTAAATATATATATATTGTATATATGTAAAATAATATTCAAAAATATATTTTTCTCCTAATGGGTTACCACCCATCAAACTTGCTATCCTAAGGGATTTATGGCATCACCACATAGGGTATCAGCATTGTATGCGAGGATGTATTTTTCTTTTAAGGAAATAAGGGATCAAAAAAAAAATAAAAAATCATGCAATAGAGGAAACTATCATACTTCAAATGAATGCAATATAAATCTCATGTTTACTTCACCTAAGTTTGTACCTCAGTTTCTTGTGAGTTTTGACATAGTATCATTGCAGAAATGATGACCATTGCCAAGAGTTTTGTCCAGTGTAGCTGCCACTACGTTGCCTACTTGCCCTGTTATGGACTTCATTGAACTTTTTCTTTTTGTAAGTAGAACTTGACAGAAGATACAGCTCAAATGGATTGAGCATACTCTGCATTACGTGTTTTACAGATATCTTTTTATTGATGTGCAAAATTACACTGGGAGAAACTGTTTTGAGTGTAGTATGTGGTAGTTGTAGAGGTCAGCGTTTACACACATCTCTGGCAGAAATCATCTGAATCCCCTTTGTTACTGTACTAGATTAAGCACACATATACACTATATATATATATACATATACACACACAAAAAGTCTGAAATACCTTTGGCAGATGACAGTAGTGGGATCTGAATGCTGCCATAAGCAGCAGGTGAAATTCCACCTCTTCTTCCCAGGTTTTAAATGTTTTTTTTAATGTTTGCACTCCTGGTTAAGTAATCTGTCTTCTGCACTCTGGGAATTCTCTTGTGCCTTAAAAGAACGTCTCGGTGCCTATAAGAAACTTGTGCAATTACTTATTTCTGTAGCTATAATTCTGCTTTTAGGATTTGCTCTGTAAACATATGCCTTAGGGATATTTTAAAAAAAATTTACTGTAGCTAATGATCTGTAAAAGGAATACTTGGTAACAGCCAGGAGTCATGGTGCTCTAAATTTCAGTTACTGCTGATTTCCAGTGGTTGCAGTTCATTCCACACAAATTATGGTCAGTGAAAACCCATAACAGTATAAAAACTTACCAACGTTATAAAATAGTACTTTTAAAACCTTAAGTTTCACACTGTAAATGGCCTTCAGAATATTTTTGGTAAGAACTAGCTGTGGTTAAGAACTTCGTAGACCAATGTTACATATATTTTAGTGTATCATTTGAAAGTGGTAATGAATTCATCCTGAAAGTAAATACACTGCCAGAGTGACAGTCATCAGCAGGAAAATACTAGATGAGAACCAAGGTGTTATGAACTTACTTCATTTAGAAACTGTGTTGCTAACACCTCTCTCCTGAACACTGCTCATCGTTTTTGCTAACATAAACAAAGTTTTTCTGTACATGGACAGTCAGATTTGTGGCTGATACAAGTCAGGATTGCTCTGCTGATGCCAGTGGAGGTATGCTGACTTTATGCCAGATGAAAATCTGTCCTCTAGTGATTTTCTTGCTGCTTTGTGTCTTGCATCTTTATGTTTAGTTATTGGCTATACACTTTTTAAGGTAATACTAATGTCTCCCCCTCCCTCTCTTAATGTTTGGTGGTGTTTTTGTTTGTTTGTATTTTAAATTATATAAAACTCCTATGGTTCAGAAGGACCTAGGATGAATAACGACTGCACTCTTTGGAAAATTACTTGGAGGGTGGTGTAGAGAAACCTCTGCGAGTATGGTTTCTTTCCTCATGAAATATAGTAGTAGTACTTTTCTAAAAGAATAGACCAAATTTGTATGAGCTTAAATTGAATCAGTGTTGGCTGTTTTAAGTAGATGTTTGCCAACTTACCGCCCTAGAGTTAAAGTAATAAATTATTTAAATCAAAATAATGCTTTTCTAGTCTAATTTACCTTAAAAATGTTTTATTTGGGTGTTTTTCTTACATTTCAGCAAAGATAGATAATTACTTTTTTTCCCCATTTTTAAACGACTTAGAAATCTGGAATCACTTCTACTCTGTCTCTTTTAAAAATTAAAGTTCTGTGTTAAGCCAGCTATTTCTGTAAAACCAAGAGTGGAAGTAAGAGGCTTTAAAAAAGAACTGTAAAACATTATTTTCGTTGCATCTTCTAATTATGTGAATGGAAACTTTGTATAAAGCATTAAAGTTTACAGATACCAAGTACCAGGTAACATTTGTGTAAAGCTTATAAATGGAATATTTCAAAATGTGTAATTCACTTGTTGTTACTGTCTTGAATTGCCTTAAAAATTGTGAAGATTTCTTCCCTGCAGCTAGGTAATCTGCAAACTACCTAGCTGTGTCAAAATTATCTTAACATCATATTTTTTACAACAGTGAGTAATAAATTTTTTGCAAAATAAAACTATCTTCTATAAAAACTCTTCATTTCTTGTGCATGAACCAGTTTGTGAATATAAGCATGCCTATTACTGAAGGGGATTCAATTTTTAAATTTTAATGCAAATGGTTTTAGGCCACTATAGTGCCATAGTGCTAGTAGTACTTGTCCTTGCAGCATAAGCCATGGCTGGAATTTGTACTTGGCAAATTCAGGATATTAAAAGTACAAAGCATTACTCTATCATCTTGCTGATAAATTGTAGAAAATACACAGTGCCTATTTTGAAAACATCATAAGGAAAACCAATAACCCAGATTTTAACGTTTGGCACAAAGCTGCAGAATGTTAGTATAGTGAGGGTTACAATATTACGATCAGGAGACAAGTGGAATGTAAGGTTTGGTTATCTGGCTTCAAGAAAAGGGGAATTCCCAGGAAGGCTAAGGTGGGAAGGGGCCTCTGGAGGTCCTCTGGTCCAGCTTCTTTGCTCAGGCATGGCCACTTACAGCTGGTTGTTCTGGACCATGTGGATTTTAAGTATCTCCAAGGATGGAAGACTACAGCCTGTCTGGGAAAACTGTTCCAGTGCTCAAAGTGAAAACGTGCCTTCAAGATAAAAATGTGCTTCCTGGTCTTCAGGTACTGCTGCCTCTGTGCTGGGCACACTGAAAAGAGCCTGCCTCTGCCACCTATGCACCTTCCCTTCAGGTACTGGTATACATTGATAACATCCCCCCTGAACCTTCTCCAGGCTGCAAGTTCACATTCCTTAGCCTTTTCTCATCAGAGAGAGGCTCCAGTCCATTGTTTTGTGTCCCTTCATTGGACTGTCTGCAGCATGTCCATGTCTCTCTTGCACTAAGGAGTGGACACAGCAGTCCAGGTGTGGCTGGACGCACCAGTGCTGATTAGAAGGGAAGGATCACTTCTTTTGACCAGGTGGCAACACTCCAAATACAGCCCAAGATGTCATGGGCCTCCTTTGTGTCAAAAGCACATTGTTTTCTCATGGAGTCAGGAGCACCAGGTCCTGTTCTGCCAAGCTGTGCTTTCCATGCAGCAAAGCTGCTGCTTAAGCTGTTGTAGCAAGTGTCAGGGTGGTTAAAATGCCCCATGAGGATCAAGGTCTGTAGATGGGTGGCTGCTTCTGGCTGCCCATGCAAAGCCTCATGCACTTGTTATTCCTGGTCAGGGGATCCACAGCAGACACTCACTGCCTTGTCACACACATTGTTATTATTTAATCCTCTCTCGTAAGTTCTCAGTGGGCAAGCAGCAAACTTGTCTAGAGAGCAGGTCAGATTGGCAGCTGGGTCTGTCTGTCCCTTGAAGCAAGGAGTCACCCACTGATGTCACCCACTTGCTGCTTCCTCCTGGCTCAGGGTCAGCCAAACACAGATGCTTCTCCTGAGAGCCCATCTGGTTCTTCCCTAGCTTTAGGGCGGTGAACCTGGCTTAATATTCACTCCTTGTCAATATTTATGCTGCTGGTGCTTTCCAGCTCATGTAAAGGTTGTCCCTATTTCCAGCACTTTGTTTTTTGGTGCTATGGGACTGTAGGAGGAGGAGGAGTGAGGTCACACAGGCAGCACAGAGAGAGTCCGAACCACTCCATTGTGTCTCATGGGGCAGCCAGCAGCAGAGGGCTGAGCTCAGCAGTAGTGTGCTGGCCATGCTGGTGAGATGGAGGGTGGTTACATGCACTGTGCTGGGGTGACTGAGATGTGGAGAGCCTGGCGGGAGGGCAAAGGAAAAAGAACCTGAAAATGAGTTGAGTTGCCTCAATCTCAGTCAGCCTCAAGCTGGGGCTATACTTTAGCATTACAATGAAAATGGGATTCAAAGTCTCCCACTGATCTTGCATTTTTCCTGGTTTTATGTATTTTCCTAAGGGGAGAGTAAGGGGGCGAAGCATGCTTTTATCAGGAGACTGCTACAAAACACGCTGTTCTTGCTCTTTTAATCCCATTCAGAGCCTTCTGAATGAATATAAGGCAAGCTTTTTAGGTTATAAAGGACTGTCTTATTAGAACAGAAATGTACCTGAGATGAGAAGGGCACCAGCTTGTCTAACAGAATTACTACTGAAAATAGATTACTTAAAATCTATCTTTGTTTGCCATAGCTGTTGCTTTGGTCTTACAAATTTTGTGATTTATATTTTCTTTTTTAGAAGACAGAGTGTGTTTCCCCATGAATTATTGTTGATTTCCACTGAAATATTTATTGATTATTACCCTTCAGTATATATTCAAGTGTAACAATGTGAATATTCATTCAAACTCCTGTAATATCTTCAGATAAATCTGTGTGACATAGAAAAATCCCCAGCTATGTATAAAAATCAGATTTTCTGTATTAAATGTTTCACTGCTAATACTGATTCAGGGCTAAACAAGGAGATCTACAGAAGTAGTACATTGTTTTGAGCAGTTTTGAAACTTCTAGAGTCTTATTTTTTTCTGAAGCACAATAAAAACCCTGCATGCAATGCTTTCCATCAGCAAAGATCTGGAAGAAATCTGCAACCCCAAAATACTAGCTTCATATATTATGGAGAACCAACATTATTTTTTTCCATGCAACTCCCCAAGCAATTTGTTCTGTTCTCTGATCTCAGCCTCCTCATACTATTTTAGGATGTGTCCTCTTTAGCTCCAACCTCCAGATCGCTTTCTTACCCTAGTTTCTCTCTTCCCCGTTGTTTTGTTCTCAGCCTTGGCCTCAGGACATGTCTCTGTGTGAATGCTGGTATCATTTCTTACCTCCCAAAATATATGTTTTGTCTTTTTTTTTTCTTCAAAAACACCTTTGTTGCAATTTACAGTCCCCTCTTGCAGCCCAGCTGCTGTGTAATCTGAACCTGAGTGGGCTGTCTGCACACCAGGAGAGGCAGTACGAGGTCTGTGAGGAAAGGACAACACGGCATACGCATTAAAAAAAGTAGACTTCTACAAATGAGCTAATCATTACCAGTGAATTTCTAGTTAGCAGAGATTTAGATAATGGAGTTTTGGATCATGATTAATTTAATCTGAAGATAAAGGTTTCCATTTGGTTGAATGAATCTCTGTATTTAATTTCAGTAACAAGGCCTATGGTTACAGTGGAAACGGAGAGGAAAGCCTTGGTCAACTCCAAAGATCCTTAGACAAAGCACTTTTCAGAAAGGTTATTCTTTGCATATGAGCCAAGAGACACTCATAATTTGTCTGCAAATTGCAAATCACTTACAATTTGATCAGGTGTGACAAGCATGATACCAATACACATATATCTGACAGTAGAATAAAACCTGGGAAATAATCAAATTTTTGTTGAAAAAATCAGAGACACTGAAAATTTTAACTGGAAGGTTGTGTGAGTGTGCATGTGATTTTTTTTTCCTCTTTCTAAGAAAGCATTAGATTTTTGAGCTCAAGTTAGATACCCTGTTGAGAAAAAAGTCAGCCTCCATCTGATCCCAAACAACTTAGATTTTCAATGTAAGTTATCTTTATCACTTGAAATTATTATGAGTGACTGAAAGTACTCTTGGGCAAGCAAGAAAGCATTACACAACTCTTTAAATACAGGTAACTTTGCTGGATCAACCTGTAATTAAGCCATCCCATAAATGCAACCAAACCATGACAAACTTATCACATAGATGCTAGAAATCAAATAGGCCCATAAAGTCCCAACTCTTTCCTCCCACTCTAAGGAGGCTGTAATTTGACCAGATCAAAGAGAATATGATGAGGTTTTATGATCAACCTGTGTTCTAGAACACAAAAGCGATTGGCACCTTTTCCTTGCCTCCCTAACATAAGGTTTTAAGATCATCTTGTATCTTGGGTTTTGTTTTGTACGCGGCTCAGTCAGTTACTGCATCAGTAACAGAACTAAAGGGAAGAAGTTAAACATATAACGCTAACATAAAGCAAATACAGGAAGCCTTTAGGTAGTAATCAGAGGATACACGATCTTTTAATGCTACTGATAAATTCTGCAGTAACATAAAACAACTTTTGCTTACAATCAGTGGCCGTCTGTTATTGAAGCTAAGGTTTTAATTCCTCTCTCTCAACCAGATATCTAGAACTCCAGACATACAGTGCTGTTAACAACCAGCAAACATTTACACAACAAATAATCTTTTACAATTAATAACCACGAAGGAAATAATATTAAAATGAAAATTTAAAGATCGTACCATTATGTGGGGTAGCACTACAGGCAATCATAACCTCTGCAGTGTTACCTTTATTAATTTTTATCTTACAGAAATTGTATGGGGGGGAAAACTATTTGATAAAATACTAACCTATTATAGCTTCAGGACAGAAAATCAATTTTTTTTTAATCTAACTAATGATGTTTTATATAATGAATTTTTTTCCTAGGATAGCTGTCTCATTTGTTTGTTTACTGGTGACAGTATAGCATGGATCACCCTGGTCTGTAACATCACTATCAGGGAAAAAAAAACATGGTTTACTCTTACTAGGGAAATGGTGGCAGGAAAATGTTAGAAATAGCTGTGTCCTCTTCGTTCACTGTAAGGCTCCCTTGTCTTTGGATTAAATCAGGTATAAACACTGAGTAGATTAAACTTTATTTCCCTCGCCATTATTATTGAAAGTACATAATTTTCCCAAAAACTGTTCTGATTTCTGTTAGATGTTTGCATTGATACCCTATTTCAGCATTCATGTATCAGACTGAGATATAATACCCAGTGTGAAGATCTCTGAGCCACCACTTCTGGAGGAGCATGCATTTCTTTCTAAGTACCCCACAGAATGTTCAAAAAATCCCATGTCATCTGCTCTCAGCACTTTTACAGGGCTCACCCCTTCAATTAGGAGCACGTGAGGGGATAGGCCAAATGAAAAGCTTACTGAAGGATGACCTCTTGGCAGGAATGAGAGCTCCTGGCAGCAATATCTGCCTCGATTCTTTCATCCTTCCCTGTAGTAAGGATGCACATCTTTACACCATTCCCAGCCTGTGCCCCAGCTAGGCAGCCCTTGCAGCTGAGCCATGGGCAGGGAGCAAGGGAGGTGCCAAGCCTGGCAAAACATGCCAGGCCAGCTCTGCTCTGTCTAATGTTTCTGCAAATGGGTTTGCAGAGAAGAGCAGAGTGCAGCCAGCAATGTAATACATGCCTGCCAAGAATGCAGCACCATAAATTTGCTGAAATTCGATACAGTTATGGAAAAGCTGGAACTCCTAATATCATTTGAGCCTAATGTCTCCTATGACAGTTTGCTGGAGTAAACTGCAGGGCACCGTTCTTATAAGCACAAACTTTGGAACTCATTTTCTGGACCATTAAACACTTTCTATCTTTTTCTGGGGACATATATGTGTACACAAAAGTATATACAAATAAGAAGAGGGAAATATGTAGATGGAGTGAAGAATGTCTTTGATGTCATTTTAAGAAGGAGGATGAACCTTGAAAGCTGTTGGGCAGTTAAGCAGTTGTAAGGCAGTTACTTCTGCTTGAAAGATAAGAGATGGTTTAATTGGCAAAAAAAAAAAAAAGGCCTTGTAACAAAATAAACAACTGATATGTTGTTATTGCA
This sequence comes from Lichenostomus cassidix, assembly GCF_008360975.1. Classification (NCBI taxonomy): domain Eukaryota; kingdom Metazoa; phylum Chordata; class Aves; order Passeriformes; family Meliphagidae; genus Lichenostomus; species Lichenostomus cassidix. The sequence continues at coordinate 107,965,056 of NC_139482.1, read as the reverse complement.
GCTGAAATACATAATTTGATTTAAGAAGGAGATAACCTGTGCCCTCAGATGATCCTGGAAGCTGCAGTTATGTTTTCAACTGTGGACTTGTGAGAAGGTGTGGGACAGTGGCTATCAGTTCCACATAAATTTATGTACATAAAAATGTGTGAGTACAGACAGTGGCAGACCTGATTGACAGAACATTCCCTTTCCTGCCATCTGAGCATGAAGCTTTTCATGCTATGCTGTTACTGTTAACAAGGACTACAGCTATGACAGAAAGTTGTGTCCAGTAATGATGGGAACAAGAGTAGAGTAGAAATAGGAACAGCAAAATAAAAGAAACAGAATATTATTCAGCTATTGGTTCAATAGGATAGAAATGTACTATGTGTGTAAATTCAGATAAAAATTCAAGAAATTTATTGACTTTTTCTGATGTTAGGATAACAGACATACTTATCACAGCCATTACAGGATATGCAGAGCATATATTTACACTCTGTGGCCCATGCTGTGATGGACATTGCAACAAAATATAGGCAAAACATTCAACATTTATGCCATAATAAGCATCTACATACAATTGGTCTTAAAATGAATCAGAGAGACTATTGATCAATCAATAGAACAGACCTAAATTTGAAATCACTATTTACCCTTCTACTGAAAGTAAACGGAAATATTTTTGCACAAGTTAATTATTGCAAGACAAGACCAAAATGGAGTAAAAATAAAATTTGGAAATCATTTATCCTCTGCATAGATCTGCTTGGTTAAAAGGGAGAAATCACTCCCTTTTAAAATATCGTTTAAATTCCAACAGCTGGATCATTGCATGATAATGCTGAAAATGACTAGTAAGAGGTGAGTTTTCCAGAACTCCCTGCACACATAATGAAAGAGTGACCAGAGGCCCAGAGGCTAATCCAGCAGGGGCTGTAGGAATCTCAGATTATTTTTACATTAGCAAACGATCTGTCACACCAACACTGGATCAGTAGGTTAAAGGGCTTGGTGCCAAGGCCTCTACTTATGCATCGAGGATGATTAGGACAATTTCAGGTGACCTCAGCCAAGATTCAGCCTGATTCCCTGCCCGGAACATCCTCTTCTTGTGATTAAAGGCCCTTTGAGGGCTGTTATCCAGTTGAAGCTTTATGTCTTCATTAGGAGTGATGAGTGTATTTAATGTACACACAAAGCAGAGATTTTGGTTTAATTTCCTCCTAAACAAATCCAGTTTGCTGGTACCAGAACTGGTCCAAGAACTGCAGCAGCATGCAGTAAGTGGGGATGACTTGGACATTTATATCAAAGCACTCCAGAGAAAAATGTTAGTGTAGAAACTGCTTCGATGACTGTGGCACTATTGCACAACGCAAGATTTGTATAAGCCAGCAGTTTGTCAAAAGCAAATGAGACCTGGCATCTGCCATAAACCTCTCTCCTGTCTGACACAGTAAGAAGCCATCCCTAAATTAATATTGCATGAGGTTCATCAAGGACTTCTTATTGTATTTCCCTACATTTAGTGATACATGAGGATATAATATTTTTCTGGTTGCCTTCAGCAACAGCTACCATATTTATCTGTGTCACTCCCCATGGAAAGACAGGCTCATTGCAATAAAAGCAGAAAGGAGACAGGTTTAATATTTTAAAATCATCAAGTGACAAATTTGTTGATATAATTTAAGTTAAGGTCATATTCACCCCAGGCTGTGAAACTCAAATGCACAAGGAAAACAGGATTTGTTTGTCTGGAACAACTTGTAAGCCTGTAGCTGTGCAGAAACTGGTGAACATCTCACTAGTGAGGCACAGAAAACTTTTGATGACATAGTAGGTGCAGAATCTGGGACAACTGATAGGATCATACTAAGAATGAAGAGAATATTAAAAGTAGTTAAGATCAAGGCAGAAGGCACATATCAAAACTAGTTAAGTGTAGATAATGGCGGTCTGAATATGAGTTGTTCAAAACAATTTTGAAGCCAAGTTAAAAAAAATTTTGAAGTATTGCACCAGCTTCATCTTTGATCTTATATAAAAAAATCATTAGCAGTTTAATGCATTGAAAGAGAAATTTTTCATATTTACAGGAAGAATATTGTCTTCTTCTCCTTGTATTCTGAAATGAACATTTTCTATTTCTGAAAATAGTATTTTCTATGTATTTGTCTTTGTGATTTATGTAAAATACTCCTTTACCTTCCAGGTAAACACAGGAAAGAAAATTTATGAGATGAAATGAGCAGAGGATACATGTATTCCAGCAACTCCTTCATAATGCTAAAATTAGTACTTGCTCCATGAATAAAATTGATGAAAAGAAATGAGGAGAGAAGGGAAAAGTGAGATGAGCAAGGAGAAAGAGAAGAGAAATACATTTAAAAGCAATGCATCCATCAGAAGATGTACAAATATCTGGTTTACAGCAACTTGCTTCATAGCCTGTATTTTGGTCGTGCAACCTGCTTTAAAAAGCAAGCTGAAATTCATGTATCTGTTCTTGAGGTTTGCTACTTGATGTGATTTGACACTGTTACTGAGTATTGTTCTGCTGCTACAAGGCAGTTTCCTTTTACTGTCCAAACATGTCTTACCAACATAATTTAATTGCCTCTCAACAAAATTGCTATGATAATAAAAATTCTCAAAGAACAATGATTGCAAAATTTCCCACAACAGTGACTCAATAGTGAACAAGATCAAACATAAATGCAATACAAGAAGAGAAATGTTGAGCAACTAAACCTGACTCTTGCCACATGAGACACTCAGTAAAGCTAATTTTGCCAAAAGATATGGGTCTTGAATTTACTGTTCTGGAAAGGAATATTAGAATACAATGTCCTGTGAGGCAACTGGGCCAACACAATCATCAGAAAATCATATATGAAAGGAAGATTAAACTCTAAGGAAGATTAAGGTCTTCAAAGTGAATGATCTGTTGCAGAACGCCAAGTTACAAACGTGATCAGTGAATGCCTGGAAGCAAAAGTTCAGAAGCTGAGGGGTGGATCTGTAGTTTAGCTTGCTTAGGTACACGTCATCAACATAATCTCTGTTTCTTGCTTGTCAAAGTCCTTTGCTTCTCCATTGTAACTTCTTTTTGATTGTTCTGGTTTTGGCCCTCACCTTGAAGAACAGGAGCACACAGTTCGTGGGATCAGAATTGCCATAGCTGAGTATGAATTCCCCTGACACCTGTAGTGTGGACACTGCCCCTCAACATCACACAGTTTGTTTTGCACATCTGTTCCTATTCTTCACTGTGCTATGCAGACAGAACTGCCCCATCACTTTTTTTCCACTGTTGTTCATATCAGGTGCATTCCCAAATGCTTTATAGTGTTCACATAAAAAAGAGTAATATTGTCGTATAGTAGCTATCAGAGGAAATGAAGACTAGAAGCAAAAGAAATCATGGCAAAAATCCCTCTTAATGCTCAGTAATAATGCTTGAGCTTCACAGGAGGAGTGAACCAGGATGGAATGCATGAACTTCACTGCTATCTAAGATACAAATGCAGGGAAGAGCAAGTTGGCAGTTCTCTAAGTTTTGTGCTCTTTCAGACTCGCAGCATTCACCTCTTGGGTCAAATCCCAGTGAACGTGAATCAGAACAGCAGTGGCTAAGACACACTCTTTTGCCAAGGGATTAGCATAAACTACTCCAGTTGCTTTCAAAACATTAGGAAGGGAACTCACATCACTGAAATGAAGGCTGGGAATAAAAATGTAGAATGTTGTGACATGTTGGAGAAACAGTATTTATGCTTTCTGTATTGCAGCAGATAATTTTCTTTGCCTCAATCCTTCATTCCTGTAAGAGGGCTGGTACCAGCTTTGTAGCCAAAGACTTAAGTGTCTTCAGTTACTCCAGCTAATAGTAAGACTCGTAGGTCAGAGTTTCACTGTGTTGACCTCGTACAAGCACACAGCAAACAAGAAGAGCCTACACTACAGAGTGTGCACTCTAAATAAGTTGTATTGGATTGAGCTGGAGTATAGTAGGTTGTATGGTTTTATGGTAAGAGTCTGGGATGAAATTAGTGTTGATAAATTCGGGGTGTTTTTATTATTGTTGAGCAGCACTTACACAGTCAAGGTCTTTTCTGCTCCTCACCCCACCAGACCAGTGAGGAGGCTGGTGGTGCACAAGGAGTTGGGAGAGGGCACAGCTGAGGCAGCTGACCCCAGCTGACCAGAACCAGGGGAAGGAGGAGGAAGGAGGAACATTTGGAGTTATGGAATATGTCTTCCCAAGTAACTCTGATGTGATGGAGCCCAGTTTTCCTGAAGATGGCAGAGCACCTTCCTGCCAACGGGAAGTGGCAAATTAATTCCTTATTTTGCTTTGCTTGTGTGCACAGCCTTTGCTTTCCCTTTTAAACTGTTCTTATTTCAACCCATGGATTTTCACACTTTTGCTCTTCTGATTTTCTCCCTACCCCTCTGCAGGGGAGTGAGCAAGCATCTGTATTAGCTGCCTATCGAGGTTAAACAGTGAGAGAAGTGAACCAAAGGAGAATTTGACTGAAAGGTGAAGCATGGCATTATCAGATGTACAACACTACCCAACATGGCTGACTGCTTCTCCAGTCAACAGAGGTAGCAGCAGAATACCTCATTATTCCACCTGTATTTTATCACATGGTGCTACTTTTTGCACTGTTTCTCTCATGTACTCATAGGAGTATAAATACTTTCATTCATCTTACAATGGGAAACACGACTTTTTTTTTCTCAGAATGATAATTATAGTTTATGTAAAACACTTATTCGCACACTTTGTGTTTCTTTATTTCATGTTACTGCAACGGGACAGATTTGCTCCCTATTTCAGTTGAGATAATATGTGCTTCTCCTCTTTTCCTAATATTTATATCTGTCAACTGAGTGTCTCTACTGCATTGATTTTCATAATTACCCACGTTTCAACAAGCCATTAATATTTTAATCATAATATTCTCACCAATTTGTTACAAGCTGATTTTCTCCAAGCTCGCTTCTCAATTTATTACCTAAGAAATATTCTAAAAGCAAGACTAAATCATATCACAAGTTTGCTTTAAAGAAAAAAAAAAGCAACATAAAAATGAATGCAAATATAGCTACCTGTACTTACAGAGATAAAAAACATGTGTACCAATTCACGCTTAAAGGGGAGGTAGTATTTCCAGAACTGACTTCTACCAGACCTGGCCCTTCAAGTTTTCCCAAAGAAAACCCCACAGAAAAGAACATTAGGATTCCATATTTAATGTATTTTTGTTTATAGTTCTATAAAGGGCATTTAGCTACAGGCTGTATGCAGTCTTGGTTTAACTTTCTATCACAGGGTAAAGATACTGAATCGGTTTTAGAGCTCAGTGTACTCCACAACAGTAAGCACAGAGAGATCAAAAGTTTTCTTTCTCCTGTCCTACAACCTTCTACTGCTGCATTGTCCTCTCTTCTGCTGCCAAATCTAAGGAAAGAAGTTTAGCTTAATTTTTTTCAGTGCTTTTTGAGGATCCTGATGGCAGTTATTGATCAAAAGAGAATCTGGGAAACTTGCATCTTCCTGTATAAAATGCATGCTCTAAAGCTCCATCCTGTGCTTCTTGTCAGCACAACTCCATCCTGAAAAAATCCACTGATCATAAATCTGAAAATATTTAAAATTAAATATTACAGAGAGCCACATGAAGACAGGCTATCCCCTATGCAATTTGTTGTAAAGCATTAATGTTTTACTCAAAGAAGAAAATACTGCAGCTACATTGGGGAGGATGTCAGATATAACAGTATGTGGTACCAAGTTTTATATTATACAATTAACACTAGTTGAAAACAAGCAATTTCATTACTAATAGCCAACTAGTTTTATGCTTCATCATTTAAAATATCTGCAACTGATTTTAGAAACACCATACAGGACTACGTTGACTACTAGTCCAGTCTATAAAAGGACTCAGTTTACATTTTGACACTCATTCTTCCTACTGGGGCCAAAGCAGACAACTTCCCTGGCACACAGGAATCCATGATTGAACAGAGAAGCAAATGTCACCTTGAACTCAGTCTTTGTACCCATTCTGTCATTGTGAGCTGTAATACAAACTTGTGGGGTTCACTTCTTAAGGAAACTTCCCAGTCTGAACATTCACGAGCCTCTCTGGCATTTGCACTCCCAGTGCCAGAGACTTTCACTGCTGGGACTGAAGTCCCTTCACAGCAGGAGGCTCCAGAGACCCAGTAAGTCTCCACCTGACTCCCCACACATCTCACTCACACAGTCAGACCAGGTTTCCACACTGGTTCAACCCCAGGTTTCCCATGGCAAAGTCTCAGATGTCTCATTCGATAAAGCCTTTTATTCAGGGTGCAATAACAGAGAAAGAGCCCGAGCTGCTGCCTCTGAGGAGGCAATCTCCACCCACGGGCTTTTGTCCCCTCACAGTCTCCCCACGTGCCAGTCTCATGCCAGTCTTACACCAGTCTCACTCTTCTTCCTGAGTCTTTGGCTCCTGCTCCCTCCTCCATGTGCATCCACACAGAGGTTGTCATCCCCTTTGTTATCCAAAAGGTCACAATTCCCAGTTCCTGCTGTGTCTCTGTGTCCATTCACTTGGCTGGCATCACTCACCTTCATGTTTGTTATCCCGAAGGCTGGCAGCTCATGGACTCTTGTCTCAGGCTCAATATGCTTTTCAATCTGCATCTCAATATGCAGCTTCCAAGCCCTGCTACTTGGACCAGATGTATTCCTTAACATATTTCCTACACAGGGAAATCTTAATTGTCTTCCTAGAGAAATAAGTGAAGGGAAAAAAAAAAAAAAAAGGCAACAGGTGCAAGAATGAGTGCATGGATGAACATTTCTGTGGAAATGATGTGATATAGTAAATTCAGTAGTAACCTTGGCTCAGTCAATGAAAAAAGATGAGGAAGATCTTGTCTGTGGATTCACAAAGGATAGAACTTACAATTGTTTGTAGTAGGTCAGTTAAATATTTAATCTTTTTGACTGATCATCAAAATAAATATATTCCTTCCCAGCCCCCCCCCGCCCCCAAATATTTAATCCTTTAACTTTAATATCATATTTTGTTTCAGGGTTTTTTTTATGACCCAAACATACACTAGAAACAGTGTGCAGCTATGAAGGTAACATACTAATCCTCTCAAATACTTGGACAGTGTTTAAGATGCAAAAATAATCAGTGATGAGTTACCACCACTTACAGACAGATAATCTATGATACAGAAAAGGCAAAGGAAGATTGTATCAGTCAGAATTATATTCATCAAGTGAAGAACTACAGCAATTTAACTTTAAGTCATAAAAGTAGTAATTGCATGGTTTCAGACTAAAAGATACAAACCAAAAGTACAAGACAAGCTTGAGTGCTTACTAAAAGTGAAATTTAATTTACCTGCTTGGAAGGAAAACAAAACAAAAAAAAAAATCTTGAGCTACCTCTGAAATTGCAGTGATTCTAAATAGACTCAAACTTTGATCTGGAGTGGTCTCAGCAGGCGGGGATGCACAGTGCTTGTGCATCCCGACACATCCCAGGCACTGCGGGATCTGGCCTCAGGATGGCAGCATGCGATGGCAGAAAAGCAACAGCTTCTAATAATCAGTTCCAACCCAAAACTGCATCTGGGCTACTGCAAGCAAGAGAAATGCAGGCTAAACACTGCACTAACAAACTGCAAAAATCTTACCCAAATCATTTTAGGATGAAATAGAATTAAAAGATACCATAATCCCATATCCAGACAAAGTGATGTTTTCTGATTTTTTTCCCTAGACTATTTAATTTTGCAAGTGTTATGTTTTTTGTATTTTCATTTGGTATGTGTTTGTCTGCTAGATACCTCTTAATCACCGATGGATGAAAAAGGAGCAAAAAGTCAGATGTCCAGAATTAAGCTTGGAAGAAAGGAAGTCAAAAAACCGAAGGGGAAGTTAAAAAGGCAGCAGAGAAAGGCACCTTGCTCAGCTTTAAAACCCAGCCCTTCATCACAGCTCCCAAGCCGGCCTTCAATCAGTTTTCAAAATTACATCCTGTTTTCCTTCCTGAGGTTTATTTTGCTTTTCCTTTTGAAACCTGAAATCTTTGAAATGGTGCCAGAGACAGCTGTATGTGGCAAGCAAAGATTTCTGCTAGAAACATGCTCTGCCTTCAAGTATGCCCTGTCCTGCTAAACTGTGACCTTCACCTTGAGCAGGTGGAGCAGGTCACAGAGTGCAGTAGTGCACCTTGAGATGAAGGCATTGCTTCTGTTTAAGGAAACCACAGAAAATTTGGGGCAGTGGGAAAGTGAAAGGTCACTAGACATGATAAACTTCTTACAATTCTGAGAAGAAATACCATCTCAAAAAGACAGTCTTTACTGGAAAAGTGATCTCTATAGACATGCCTTGTGTTCAGGAAAAGCTCACTGTGCAGCTGGGTGTGTTCAGGGACACTCTACCCCTCAGAAGCATTTGCAAGACTAGACTGTTGAGTTGAATCGTCTCTGTTTGTCCCATTTATTGCGTGCAGCAACTCCTCTGCATTTTGCAGCCTGTGCTGCCATCGTGTGGCATGTTCAGTGTTCATGCATTGAAAATCCAAAGAAAAAGCAAAGGCATGTTTTTCATTGTTTCTCTCTTTCATTTACTGCTGGCCTGGCACTGCCTGTCAGGAGAGAGATGGAAGACTGGAATCCCCGGTAGCACCCGAGAGTTTTCTTCTGATTTTTTCCTGTTTTTGTCCTTTGCTCTCAAAACCAGCAGACTGTTCCTGGTAAAGTGTTGCCAAACAGTAAAAGGCACAGAAGATGCTGAGCCTTTTATGTTGTGGGTAATTTTCAGCTTCACAGGAAAGCATTACATAATAGCAACCAGAAACTAGTGAAAAGAAAGTTTAAGACTTCTACTAAACCTTATTTTTTTTTAACCTGAAGGTAAAAAACGGATGAAGGAAAATTATGTCTTTATTTGGTAATAAGAGTTTCACTTTGTACCTCAGTTTACATAACCAGTGTGTTCTTTTTTCTGTTATCATAAAAGTAATTGGAAAAAAAGTCCTCCCTTGACCCTCTCTTCCCACCCAAGCCATATAAGAGGATTGCTTGCAGTGTTTTGTTTCCTTCCTCAGTAATACTAATGAAAGGGACTTAATATTTGTTAAAAAATAGCTACCTAAAAACCCCATTTCTAGAGGATTTTAGTAATTCATTCCATCTCTGACCACCTAAACTACCACATTCCCACCATCGGTTTTGTATCCTACCATGTTCCATGCATATTTCTAAGTACAAAATTTAATGCAAATCCTACTAAATGCAGGCAGAAGATCACATAAATTACAGTAAGCTTTGGACCATATCTCCTGTGGTCAGGCAGTTTCTTTCCTGGTTAGGCAGCAAAAGTTGCTAAAATTAACTTCTAGAATGGAAAAAAAGAAAATCCAAACCATGGAGCATGGGCTGTGATCAAAGTGCCTAAAGACATACACACAAACAGCTTTTGCTTTTCTACTAAAGCAATAATTAAATAGCCAAGCACTGTTCATTAAACCCACCAAATTTCTGAGCAGAAATGAGAACACAGCTAAGAACTAAAACTCTGCTTTATTGTACAGTTTTATAAATATGATGACATATGTTTTCACTTTACATCTAGAACCTGCAGAGCCTTCCAAGTGCTCAGTGAACTGGCTCTTCTGGGATTCTTGTTAGAAGTGTGTAATATTTTCACTCACATACTTCCCTTTCCCCAAACGCCAATAGAAGAATATTTCTTTTCCAAGGAAGGGAAAAAAGCAAAACAAACAAACCCAAAAATCCTACTGCCCTTGGGAAAACATTTAAAAGAGCTGTTGGTATTTTGCAATTATTTTTCTTCTCTGCTCTCGATTATCAGGTAAGTTACACTTGGCTCCAGTGAACTGTATCTGTCTGGGTAAATTTTTGTTTTGCTTGTCAACAAGACTACTGAATGATACCACCTGCTACTTCACCTAAAACCACTTTCATGTCATGTTTCAATTAAAATTAATTTTATCAACTGAGGATTAGCTCCAGCAAAGAAAGAAAACTCCTTTGAAAGTAGAAATTACAATGAACTTTTATTGTCTTATTTACAGAACAGGGCCTGGATCCCAACATGAGCACTTACCCTCCGTGCATAAGTGCCTACCTTCTCTAAAACTCTAATTGTATGAAGAAATAGTAGAGAATGCTCACCTGGGGAACAGGAATGCACTCATCAATTCAATCCATGTCATTCCATCCAAGTGTCCTCCTGGATGATTCCTTGTCTCATGCTTTCCTTCTGCTGAAACTGCTCCCCCAGAAACATAAAGTACAAGGAGCCCCATGCCTAAGTAGACGAAATCTGTGCAGCATTTTTGTTGACTTGGTCTAGCTTGTATTTTTGGTCCCCAAACTGGGTATTTCGCTTGCAGGTCACAGTGGTTGGGATGAATACTGGAACCATCCATGGGTGCATGGATGTATGCAGGAACTTCACAACACTTCACTCTTCTTAGGTTTAGGACAGGCCATTATTTCATAACAATTGACACACCTGCCTTCCCCTTTCCTTTCTTTCCATGGTGATCTGATTGCCATGCTATGGAAAAAAATGTGCAAAGCTGCAGAATACTGTGACCAAAACCTCATCTGAGTAAGTAGCAGACCAAGACCTTCATTGGTCTCTAATTCTGCATGTTAAAAGCCAAAAAAAGCACTGCAATGTGTCACCTGTAAATGCCTGGAATGGATTTGGTCTGCCATCAAACCCAACAATTCCATAAGATTAAAACTCAAGTAAGCGACAGGGAGTTGGCAGCTCTTACTACCTGACTATTGCGGGGACTTTTGTCCATTATTTCCATTGAAATAAAACTGTCTGTAGCTCTCAATAGATAAGAAAACAAAAGCAAGAAAAAAGTTTCTAGATAATGCCTTCATTGTGTTAATATTAAGGATTTATGGGAAATTCTCATATATTTATTAATGAACCTCAGCAAGAAGAAAATATGTCCCCAGAAGTTATTTTCTACTTGTTAGAAAATTTCAGCTGAGCAGAAGTGACTGTTTCTGTTGTACACTGGATCTGGTGAAATGGCTCTATCAAAGGTCTTTCCTATCTTTCCTAGATGTATTATCTCTTGACAAATTTCTCATCTTTCCAGTAGATGCTGGATGTAGTAAACATCATGTTAACAGCTTGAGTGTAAAACTGCAGTCACCCTATCAATTGCAAATATTTAGTTATGAGTATCTTTACAAAGTGTGCTTAATTTCCTTCTGCAAGAAAACTATACTATCTGCATAATGAAATCGATGTGAAATGAAAGGAGTAAACAACAGCTTGCAAAATAAATATCATGAAGCATTCCCCACCAAAGCTTCAGTAATTACTCCATGGAGTAGGCTGTTCCTAATACAACAATTAATTAATTTTTCCAAATGAATTATGCAAGCCAATATTTTTTCTTCATTAATGTTTTGTTGGAGTCATTAAGTTCCATTAATGAATAACAAAGAAGCAATTGGAATTTTATTCCAGCTGATGTGTGCTAATGTGCTTAACTTGAACTAAATGTGTTTCCAGTATGTAATCAAATTTGAATCAATCAAATCAATTTACCACTTAAAGTCCTTTTGGAGCTGCAGCTGTTTTATATGGATGTCACTTCTCAGAGAAGAATACAGACAAAACCCAAAAGACTACATGACTCTGGAATGTATAACATTGTAATTAGGAACCAATCTGTTGGAGTTTTGTTAGGAGGGTACTGTTTTCCCCACTTCAAGCTCCATTATAAGCCAAAGTGGCTAAATTATTTCCTAGGAATAAATTATCTAATGACTTTAGATTTCATAAAGCCTTGGAAGTTTTATGAATTCCAGCTGATTTCTTACTTTTTTAAAATTTATTTTTCACAAAATAGAGGGAATGAATCAGCTAAAGAAATACTCGGAACTTACACAGCCTCTATATTTTTTGCCTACACATTATTGTTTTCAGGGATGGTCAATTAATTTAAAAATTGATCAACAATGAACAGTACATTTAATTGTTACTGTACATTTTCATGAATGCCTTTCTTCATGCAGTTCTAAAGGAAGACATTATAGTTACCTAATCAGAGCATACAGACAAGAGGTTTCCAGACTTTTATTGGAGGTGCACAATGAGAAAACAAGATGCAATGGGCACAAACTAGAAAACAGTAAATTCTGATTATTTTATTATTATTGCTGTATTAAATTTACAAAAAAAAAACCCCAACCAACAAACCATCTTTTGAGTGTGGTCAAACACGAGAATGTCCAGAGAAGCTGGGAATCTTAGAGATGCTTAAGATGCAACTGGACATCACTGAGCAACCTGAACTGATCTGACCAGCTTTGAACATGATTTGGAACAGATGGCCTTCAGAGATCCCTTCCAACTTAACCATTCAGTGATCATGAAATTTGTTTAAGCAAACATGTATTCAGCAATCTAATGCGAACAAGGTGGAACTGATAATATTGATACTGCAGATTTGTCTTTGTTATTAATAAGCTAATTTGACAACCCTATAGACTAGAAGCTACAAAAGTATAGAAATATCCGAACTTTATTACCTCTTCTGAGATACCTTAGATTTACCAAAGAGACACCTGTAAATACAGCAAAAATATGACATTTGAAAACATCTCTGAAGAAAAGGTGAAAATTCCTCTCAAAAACTGTCATACTATATTTTTGACTTATGGACATATAATGACCACTCTACATCTTCTTGTGACCAAATTTCACAGTAAGAGTCTCTCTGGGGTCTTCAGTTATACCTCCAAAACTTAGATTTAAAGAAAACCTACATGGCTATCAAACATCATTTGAATAATCTTGTCACAGTCATACTGGTCCTGTAAAAAGATTTCCAATAGGCCTTGATAAAGGGTAGACTGCACTGTATATACAGGACAAGAGGACATAGCCCCAGGCTGTGCCAGGGTGGGTTTGGGCTGGACATCAGGAAGAATTTCTTATTGAAAGGGTGGTCAGGATTGTTCATTGGAACAGACTGTCCAGGGAGGTCATGTAATCATCCTCTCTGGAACAGCTCAGGAAATGACTGCATGTGGCACTTAGTGCCATGATCTAGTTGACGAAGTGGGTTCAAAGGCTGGACTCAGTGATCTTGGAGCTTGTTTCCAACCTTAATGGTTCTGTGATTCTGTAAGTATTTTTACTTGCAAAACATACAAACCCACCGAAACACACTTGATAAATAATTGATTTGAAAAATTGCTTGTGTGTTTTTACATTTGAAAAGAGATGCTGTCTAAATAAAACTGATTATGACTTCTTCCCATTCTTTTTGGTAAGAAATATTATAAAAAAAGCCTAAAAAAATCCCTCAAAAATGTTAATCCCTACAATTGTCAGAAAGTATGTGAATGGAAAATATGATACTGTTAATGGCATGCTTCATTCCTTCACCAGCTGTGTTGGACTGTTATGGAAAAATGAGACAAAGGTGTTTGCAGGCATCTCCTAAACCAGCTTGTTTTAGGACCTTGCAAAATCCTTTGGAATATGTATGAAAGTAGAAAAAGAAAATCCTGTTTCAGAATTGCTGCAATGCTTCACAGCACTGTTAATGTTTGCAGGCTTTTAGAGAGACATATGATGAGAAATAAACATAGTCAGATGTTTAGCTTCCCATAACAATTCCAGGCATAATCAGGTTAAAATGAAAGACTAGGGAACACAGTAAAAATGAAAGTGTTTTCTCATTTTTTTCCTATGCCTCAAAGTATTGGTACTCTCTTTTTCACAATCTGATGCTATTTATTTATGGCACTCAGAAGGATAAAGTATCAAATTTCTTTCCCCTGGAGTTGTAAGCAGAACCTAAACAATTGATTGTATCTATGTCTTGAAAGGGAGAAAACGATTATATAGAGCAGAGCTTTACAGATTAATGGCAGACTGGCAAATGAGAAAAGAAGAAAATAACTGAGAGCAGAAATAGCTGCACTGAAGAACACTATAAATAACATCCCTTGTTTCTGAATTTTCCTGATGTTCAGAAACAAGGTTTTAGCATTTTATGCTATTAAATGAGTTAATATTAAGAAGAAAGGTTTATACTTTCAGATCCCTTAGGTGATTTTACCTTAAACTACACTGTGTGTTAATAAGCATTTTTAATTTACTTCACATAGTTTGGACTAATCAAGCAGTATTATTGCATTTACTGTTGCATAATTATGACTATAAATGACAGATATTATCCTATAATATCTTTTGGTAACAGTTATATATCAGAGTTTGAAATTAGTTCTAATCCTAAAGCAGTGATAAGGAAAATTAGGTTTTGTAATAAATTATTTCTTGACATATGTTTGTGGATGATTGCTAGACAATGATCATAGCAATCTGATTCAGTGTTATAATCTGAAAACTTGAATTACTGTTCAAGATAGAATTTGACCAACCAAGAGCTATCAACTGAAGTGGACTTGCAAGGTAGTCTAGACTGACCAGAGTCTGGCAAACCTACCAGTGTAAAACTAGAGAAAATCTCAATTCTTCCTGCTGATCCATCTGCTGGAATATGTTCAAGCATTGACAAAAACTCTGGGGAACTGTGAATAAAATACAGTGCACGAAGAGAATGTAAAATACAATCTCATCACATATAAAGTTAATTAAAAAAGCTAAGAAAAAAAAAACTTCTGCCCCAGCTCAGTTCTATGTGCTAGGATATAATACTTGAGTGTATTTTTCATAAATAAGAATAGTTTCTTGCCATTAAGTGGGAAAGTATCCCCCTGAGATATAAAGAAGTTTGAATTCTCTTCCTCTGTTAGCAGGAACCTCATTACTGAACTTGTAGGCAGAGACCCTTTGATGTCTACAGATTGCCCACTATCAGCAAGCTCTAGAGCAAGCTGAATACATTTTCTTTGCCTTTTTGCCTGTCTCAAGTACCTTTCAGGGACATTTCTCTCACCCAAATCCATTAGATACAAGTCAAAAGATGCCATATTTAAGCACCTTTTCTTTGTGAAATTGCATGACCTCAACCCTAATCCTAGTGGAGGAGTAATCAATATTATGTGAAAGTGTTGTGTTTGAAGCTGTGAAGCAAAACCTCATTTGTGCACTGGAAAGAAACAAAGTGGTTACTCACTCAACTGCTACTCTACTGTTGCTGCCAGAGTGGGAAGAGTAGATCAAATGTGTAAGACAGTGAGGATAATTCCCAGCTTTATCCATTGCCTATTTCTACCTGAGGTAAATGACCATCACTTCTGACAAGTGATCATTTTACTATTCAAACTGAAAGAAGAACTTTATTCAAAATTCTTTATAGATTTACTGATAACTAAAAAGTGAAGGTAACATTGCAGGGAACAAAAAAAAGAATGGAATTTAAACTTATACACAGATTTACACTGCAAATATGATTGTGGCAAACAAGACTTTGTATGCCTGTGAAGGTGGAGGACTAAATAAAACAGGCTTCTTACATGCTTCCCAAACCAACAGTCCAGAAGCAATGTGATTAGGAAAGAGTTCATCTGCATCTCAGTGAGTCAGTCTAGGTCCTGGGAAGAGCTGAGTCATCATGAAAATGTCTAAGAGTAATGAGGAAAATACAACTTGAAGTGAAAGGAGTTACTGTTTCTTCATGATGTGTGTGTGTGGCGGAGGGAGGGAGGGAGCGAGGAGGCATCCAAGACAAATGAAGTGTAAGAAGGGCTGAGGGAGTAAAAGTAAATAAGTTTCCTGATATTATCCCATCAAATAATGATTTCTTTGGGAACCTCCTTTCAGAGAGGCCACAAAAACACAGAGATAGTCACAACATAATTTCTCAGGCTTTCCAAAGCAATCTTTTTTGTTCCCCCTAGACGTGAAACTCTCACTATGCAGCTGGTTTGGACATCACTTTTTACATGAGGGAAAAATTTGTACAAGAACCAAGTCATATTAGGAACTTCAATACCTTTTCATAATTGACTAAGAGAATGCCTTCCTAGGGCAAGAAAAATACAAATATGAAAGATTTGTTGCTTGAATATTTCCACTTCCCACTTACTAAGATGCTGAAAAGTGAATAGAGCAGGGAAGCATTTTAACAGGGATATTTCAACAATTAGACATATCAGAAAAAAAACAATGAAGAAAGGATGATTTTCCAGGAGAAAAATAACTCCTTTCGCTGAATTCAAGTTAAAAACTCACTGTGTATGAAGGGACTTTATAGTCACAGTATAGTTACAGTACTAGGTCAGATTGCTTATAAATACCTGATTAATCTTTGAATTATCCAGAAAAGACTCAAGCAAACAGACAATGACAACATGCAAAAAGTTGGCTATGGATATGTGATCTCCTGGATGGTAAGTCCACTTGGGCCTTTGGGATTCTGATTTGATGCCAGCTTGTACTCTGGGAGGCATTCACACTTTTGATAGTGGCCTAGATTTGGAAATTAGTCTTCTGCTCAATAGAGACAGAGAGTTCCAGAGGACAATTCAGAGCAGGATTTCATCTCTGGTGCTCTGCAAAAGTCTCTCTCTTCACAGAGAACAGAAGAGCTTGGGTCAACTTCAGATACCTGTAGTTTCCCTTGTGAGTACTGTTACCTTTTCTTGTGACCTACCCTGTGCTATGCAGAAACATCAAGGAAAGAAGACCCAGGGAAGAGTGAGAGCAGAAACACAGCATGAAACAGTTTGGAGCCCTGTCCTGCATTTTACTCCTGTATTTTAAAGCACCAGTTGATCAAAACCCTCAAGAAGCTCCTGAACACAATGGACTGATTCCTCAGGATTATGGGAGAAACAAAAAAAAAAAATCCATATGTGGCTGCTCTTCACTGTCTTGCCAGGACATACTTTGAATTACGTTTGGAGTGAGCAGCCTGATGTAAGTTAAAAGTTGCCCCTGCTTTGACTGAAGGTCCCTTCCAACCTAATTTTTCTGTGATTTCAAGAAAAGTGTTAGTCTCACATTTCAGGATACTTCTCCCTTTTATCACATGCTATTAACACGGAATCAGACCTGTGCTACATTCACTTTCACAGTTTCCACTCCTATTAAAAAAATGACTGCCTAGACTTCTCTCCATCTGTTCCATTTGAAAATATACCATTACTAACATTAAATTTAAGAAGATTGGCTTAATTAGAGAACAAGGTGCTGGGTGGAAACAAGTGCTAATCTTCAGGAAGTCTGAAGCCTTCTGCACTTCGTTTACTGACTAGAGTCAGCACATGGACTCAAGCTGTGGTGAGTCATTGAACCTGTTTTGATGGTGACAAGTGTTTCAACTGCTGCAAATCCACTGTGGTGCTCCCATTTATTTCTAAGACTTTACTTGATCTCTTTGCTCTCCATATAGCAAAGTAAATCACAGTGAAAGATAATCCTACTTTTTCAGCTTTTAGCTCATTGGGAATATAGAAATCTGATCAGTCACTCAAAACCTCTGCTTTCTGCTGTATAACTGAAGAGATGTATCACACATTCATCCATCAGTTATCCACCTGACAGAGAATGCATAGGATTCTCTGTACTTCTTTGTTTTGCAGCTCCTCTCCCACTGCTTCTGGTGAAGTTAAACAACAACAATAACAGCACTAGAAAATAATAATGTCTTGTCTCAAAAAGAATTTGAAATATGTGATTTTTTTTTTGCTAGCCCCCTCCTTACACCTTCTCAAACACAGGAGAACAAAACCTTTGGCCATGTCCTACTTTTCAATAGAATTTTAAAGCTGTCTGACAGCATCTCATCTGGATTAAACTTATGGGTTACTTGAAAAAAAACTTCCCAGAAAAGTAGAATTTCTGGAGTACTTCTTTAATGGCTTTCCTTGTAAGAGCATTTATAGATTTAAAAAGCAAACACAGAGAATGTTCATTTTATTGACAGACTTAGGAAAGTTATTGTATTTCTATGCAGTCTCACAGTACAAAAAAGCATTTAATCTTGTCTCTATACCTCAAGGGTTGCCAAATGCTTTTAGGAAAAAACATTTGGACCATTAGATAGTTTTATAGTCAGGAGTCAAGGAATTGCATTTTGTGGCATTTAGAGAGTTTGGAGGCCCCAGCCCCTGGATATACATAACTTCTGAAAAATCTCCTCAGTGTTGAAGACAATCCTAGGAGGGAAAACAGGATGTATAAATTGTTTGTTGAAAACTACAGCACTATGTGATTAAAGCATTTGCAAGCATACCCTAGAAAGGTTCATATCCCCTTGTACCAGAGGCTTTTCTTATAAGCACCATCACAGAGAATTTTGTGGGTGAAGGAAAGAGGTAAGAACCAGAAAAAGATGCTATTCACATCCTCTGGAATGCTGAGAACTTTTTCAGTGAATAGATGCTTATTTTTGAAGACTCAGGGGGCTTGATTTTTTTGTACCATGTATTGTGACATATTGGAAAGGTTGATAAATGTTGTGGTTTAGGAATGGTATTACCCAATTTATTGCTTCCACTGAAATTGTGCCAGCATTAACTTCCCTTCCCCCTCCAGCTGGAAGCACAAAAGGCAAACATCACAGCCTGAGATAAGAACAATTTACTGAAAACAGCAATGAAATGTGAAAACGAACAGTAACAACAAAAGTGTACAAAGAGAGGGCGATTTATATTTCACCATGCTCATCAAGCTTTGGACAATGGAAAACAATGGCAGACAGACCCTCTAGCCACAACACTTTTCCACGTTCTTGGAACACCCTTCTTCCCAGAAGAGAGAGAGACTCCCCCTCCCACCCCTAATAATGACATAAGATTCTGTTGAATAATACTAGGGTCCTGGTCACTCCCACATGGCTCCAGCTCCACCCTTTCATGGCTGCTGCAAAAAAATTAACCCTTTCCTTGGACAAAAGCAGAACAATAGGATAGAGCAGTAAAAACAAAATCACAAAATTAGTGATCAGATCCTTAATCCAGATCCAGTTTACATCCTGTTAATGGAATAAGTTAGTGAAATATCACCATTTCTTGGGAGGTACACACTAATCCTCAGGGCACTGTTCAAGGTATGAATTATTCTCTCCTCTGCCCTGTGGCTGAACTGAATGCTCTATCCTTATTTTGCTATACACAGACTAGTTCTAGTCTAAAAAGCTTTGTTGGAAAGCATAGGCTGCACAAACTCCATGGAGGACAATTTTTGCATACCTGTCTCTTCCATTGTCTATTGTACCTATTGTATTTTCTCCCGTCCAGTGTGCTGACTGTTGTGTAACAGTATGACAGGTTTCAAGCTGTCTGTACATGCAGGTTAGATCCTTAAGAAAAAAATACCAAAACACCTCAGCCAATCATGATCTTGTGCAGAGTTGCTTTGGGTTTGGCTTGGATTTTAGTTTATTATTTTTTAAATGGTGAAACATCTCCTGCTGCAGCTGTAGCCTGGATGACTATTTTCCCATCAGGTTATAATGATTATCACAGTCATTTCCAAGAACTAACCCTGTTAACATGAAGAGCAGCACTAAACTCTGTTCAGCTTTGCAGAAAATCCATCCCAGACGTCATTTGATACCCAGTAAGGAGAACCCTCATCTTAAAAGCACACAGACTGCCTCTCTTTGTGTTCAGGAATTGCCCAGGCTATGTCCACATATTTTATTTTGCAAGGTCTATGCAGTGATCTAATATATTTTATACATGTTGCCTTCGAAGGTCTGTCTGAACTGCAGGATGCTTCCCCTCATGTCCTTAGCTAATTTGCTGAAGATGAGAACTTGTTAAAGTTCTAATTTTACTCATGTCAAATAATTAGGAAAAGAAAACCAAAATAAACAAATATTTCTACCATCCCAGTACCTTACTCAGGAGAGAAGAACCTTGAAATTCTTTTAGTTCATTGTGATGAAACATAGATATCTCTTAAAACCATTCACCTGACAATTCTTACACATCTTCCCTGAGACCTGTGAACATAGAACAGAAAGTTAGATAACAAACTGATATAATAATGGGAATTCTTACTTATTCACTTTAGAAAAGTGCTAGTAAAATATTGACCACATCACTGTTGATGACTGGTTTCCAGAATAATAGATTAACAGTATAAGCATACTATATCATCTTTATTCATGTGCTTCCATTTTTCCATTAGTCTCATTTCCCTTGCTTTCCACTGGAAAGTACATAGTACACATTTTTAAAAAATAATATAATTCTCTCCACACACTCCCTGAACTTTGCCTAATCAATTCTGAGGAAATAATAATGTAATTTAAAATGCAGCCTTCTTTGGAAGTTTACTAATTTATGGGCAGCTAAATATTAATTCTCTATATAATTTAACAGTAGACATTCATATTAGGAGAGTATTACAAGTCAGTTGAGAACTAGAAGCATACAAACATATATAAGAAGAATAACAGTGTTGATTTGTTGTGACCCCAGAAAACAGGGCTTAAATTTATGTAGGAAGAATATTCAATGGTGGCTGCATTTTACAGATATCAGCAACACACAGTAGGGAAGCACTGCATACCATGCTATTTAACATGTCTGAAATACCTCCTCAGGAAAAGCATGGACTACACATTCCTTCCAGAAACAATGAGACTCTTGGTGGAAATGTTTAAAGAAACTCATAGGAAAATGTCTGCATGATACCTAACCAGTGATTAAAACTGAAAGCTGAAGCTCACATGAGTGAATGCGATTCATTGTGCTACATCATTAATCTTTATGAGCAAAATTATTGCAAAATCCTATGGGGAGTGGAAAGCAATTACTTAATGATGTACAAAAATATTCCAATAGATGTTTCAGGAAGCACTGTGCATAAAACTGTCTGCAAAAAGCCCTTGGATGGTACAAACAGCCCAGCCCATGGCATACTTGTAAACTCTAGGAGTTATATTTTAATTTTTAGCTCTGTCTCAGTCACTGTTTAGCATTCCATGTTCATGTACTATCTACATTGTTAAATTACCCGCAACTCCAGAGCAGTCAGGCAGTACTCAAATTAAGCCAAAGTAATTAGTTTTCAATCACTGAATATTCACAGCTCAATTAAATTATTTACAGAGGTTTAGACAATTCTGCAGCAAAGACAAACATTTCTATTGACTCTGCCCTGAACTGCAAAATAAATATAGCCTGTTGTGAAGATAAACCAGAACTTGGATGTATCTTCTATAAAGAAGCTTTTCCTGCCTTTCCTATTCCATATTACAGGTCAATTCTCGTAAGTTTGGTTATATCTACTCATACCTTTGTAATAAAAGAGGTGTTTTTAGGGTGGCAAGGTGAAAGGAGGAACCATCATAACTTTGTAATAACAAGGGTGTTTTTAAGGTGGCAAGATGAAAGGAGGAACCACCAAAAAACCCCAAATCATCAATGCCTTTAAAGAGGCTCTTTTTTTCCCCAGTCTGCCATTTTGCTACTTGATAAGCAATTTTAGTAAGAAAAATAAAAAGCACACCTCACTTGTATAATTGGAATAACTGAATAGTGTCACTAAATTCAATCTGCTGAACAAGATAGAAAATAGAGAAATATTGCTCCACTGGGCATAAATTATTTTATTTGATTGCATTGCCCAAACTCAAAGGAAAATGAGAAAAAAAAAGGCAAAAGAGCGATACTGAGGTCAATACATGGATGTTGTTCTTCACTTTGTGGTTCCTGAAAAGTACAAGGACACATGTAAGTGAGATGTTCAGATCTAGTACTATTTAAAGCAGTACTGAAAGAAGAATTTTACCTGATCTTTTTTCTCAGACTAGCAAAATTATTTGTTTCACACCAGTAAGGAAGTGTAGGCAACAGAGGAATCAGCCTTATTCCAGTTCAAGTTCACCAGCATTAATGAAGTTAGATCCAAATAAAGTAGGAAGTGGGTCTTGTGTTGTTTTTGTTTTCGTGTTTTATGGACTTATATAGCATTGTTGGAAAACGCAGTTTTCCAGCAAAACTCATGCTAACTGAACAGGGCTGAGCAAAGCTTCAGTATTCCCAGGCCTCAGTAAAATTCCGACAAGCTGCAGTGGTTTTGTTTGCCTGAGAATGTTCTGTGGGAAGAATGCCATGAGAAAGATTAGGAGTCAGGAGTGTTATGAGAAAAGAACAAGGGAGTTAGCAGGAGGATCCCTGGGTGTGTGAGAACAGCTGCAGGTGTGCGTGTGTATCTATGAATAGAAACTTCTGTAACAGTATATAAGTCTCTCGTTTGGTGAAATAAAATGGAGCTTACTTTATATCTCATATTGAGAGTGCCGTGAGTTTTCCCTCCCGCCACATCTCGTTATAGCATCGCCAGAGATCTCTTCTCATTAGAGAAAGGCAGTTACAGCTCAGTTCTTCAGAGTTGCCGGGCAGCTATTGGCTGTATTAGTACATGGGATATTCTGCAGAGGGTTACAGTGTAGACATATCCAAATTAGCAGAAACCTGGGCCCCTCAGTCCACATGGCAGGATGTGTGTATGAAGAACAGTGGCACTTTGCCAGCTGAATTGTCCAGACCACTAAATCAAGATTTGTGTCCCACTGTCCACTGACCACCGACTACCTGGTGTCTTGCAGCAGCCCAAGGGAGACATTCCTTGTTGTACAGGTGATCAGTACAGGAATAGTTTTAAAACCACATGCCAAGCAGCTACTGACACAGAACAGTTATGAAAGAAGAGACAAAACTACACAAAATGAAGAAACATTCAGGAGGCTTTCTAGAGCTCTGGACTATCGGAGTGGACTGCCTGGGGAAGGCAAGGAACTCTGTTACATTCCAAATAATTTGCCTTTGACAACATCCTAGATGCCACAAATAAAGAAATAAAATGGCATAATCAGCCTGGGTGG
Organism: Lichenostomus cassidix; assembly: GCF_008360975.1. NCBI lineage: Eukaryota > Metazoa > Chordata > Aves > Passeriformes > Meliphagidae > Lichenostomus > Lichenostomus cassidix. The sequence continues at coordinate 107,942,209 of NC_139482.1, read as the reverse complement.
AGATTTACAGACTTCAATGAGGATATCACCTCTATTCATGGGCCACAATAGCTGAGCCCATGGAAATCTGTGTTTGATCTATGTCAGTCAGATCATCAGATGCATAGAGTGAAGTTACCCTTTAGTCTCCATCTTACCCAGCCACACCATTAGGAGACACATCAGTCACACCAACTCAGAATCTGCCTTTGGTACTCACTGTGCTTAAATCAAGTGATAGCATGGGACCCAAATACAGCTTTTGATAGATTATCCTCCAAAAGCACAGCAGCAGCCATGCTGAAGGCTTTCATATGTTAGCAGTAATATCAGTAGCCAAAAAGATAAGTAAGATAGTCCACAATCTGTGAACAGGACTTAAAGCTGTCTGGTTTTCTCCCTCTTTTTCATTATGACAGCAATCTAAGCTCTTTGAAAGGGGGTATGCTATTCTTTTGCTGCTGTACCTTTCTTCTGAGACAAGGTGTCTGTGGCACAGCAGAGACTTCCCCACTAGCCCACAACATCAAATTGACCAAGTTCTTTCTATCCATTTCTTGGTTTTTTCAGCCATTTAGGTGGAAGGTGAATAGAACAAATGATAGCAAATCATTGCTGTCTGAAATTATCTAAGCTGTCCTTAGAATACTTTGGACTGCTCTATTTTAGCATATGCTGATGAGCAAGTCCTTAACATTTCTGTATGTAGGAACTGGATGAATGATAGGAAGCCCACTCCATTGTTTAATGATTTGTTAAACAAAAACCTCCACTATTTTAGAAGCACAGATTCTCAATATTTGAGAGACTGGAATTCAGTAGTTGTATTTCTTGTTAAGAAACAAAATACCTCAGAAAATACTGTGGTTTTGGACACCTGAATATATCAGGTCAGACTCAATAAGAAGTGTTACCTGGAGTTAACACCACAGCCACAAAATACTATCAAACAAAAGCTCAATTCTGCAGTCATCAGTCATGGTTGAACATAAAATACATTGTTTTACACAGTTTAACATTTAGTCTCAAAATGCCTGTTACTGCTGAGGTAAAGGGTGTGAAGAAAATTAGTGGGAGTTTTGTGTTGATGAGTAAGGAATTAGTATCTGAGCACTCAGTGTTAGAAAAAAAAAGGTAACTAGAAGTACAGAAAACAAATGCCCAGATAATAGCAGATATATATGCCTGTACACACACATAATGAAGAAAGAAGTAAGACAGTAATGAGGTTAACAGGTTATTATAGACTAAAGTTTACTCTGAAGTATTTTGTTTCAAATACATATCAGAGTTTTTCATAAACTAGGAGTTAGTGAGCAAATATGACCATCACTCTGCTCAACACAAATAGGAAGTAGTCCTGAAGTGAGAACCTCTTTGATAGAGAAAAAGTATAACTAGACTTCTGGCAATGATTTTAGATTTGCTTGTTGTAGAAAGTATCCAAAATCCAATTTTTGGTGGAAGGAGAAAGAGAGAAAAGAGAGCAGGCTCTATGCACTGCATTGAAGAGACTGCTCCTTTCCAGCACTAGTCCTACTACAGGATATGTGCTAGATCCAAAATCTCTGCGGGGAACTCAAATGCATGTTCTTTTATCCCTCAGGCATTTAGCACTACATCCTACCTAACTGTACTCTACTGTAGCTAGAATCTCTTGCTGTCACAGTTTACTGACTCTGCCAAGACTATTTGTAATCTGCTAGTCAAAGCACAGCAGCTCTTCTACCAGCAACAAAACTGTTGCTTTTACTGACATGTGTGTCAACAGCAGAAACGACATTTCTTTAAGACTAAAAAAGCATGTTCTCCTCCTTTCTCCCTTAATTAAATTAAAAAAGAACACATTTCATTTTTCTTGTAGTAAGAACAAGAATTTATTTACAAGGGAAGTAAAACGGAGGGGATAACACAAACAAAAGCTACAGATTTGGGCAATTAAAGCACTATTGCCCTTTCAGGCTGGACCAGGGACATAACTTTTTATGTTCTCCAGTATTAGGTCTTTCAAAGAATTTAAAGGAGGGGGTGCAAGTCATCTCTTTTCCCGCTGCAGTCAAAATAGTGTACAGCATTATATTGTTGACTCTCATGCACACCAAGTCACACAGTTTGGAGACTCAAAATGCTTCTGAGGCTCAGTTTGAAGTTCCATTTATTTGCTTTTTTTTCTGTTTCACAAGCTCTGGTAAAATTCAAGGCTAAGAAACTCAAGCTATTTCTGTAATTTAATGGATGAAGACAGAATCATTTACTCTGAGACTCAGTGGGCACATTAATGTACATACGGCATATTTTGCTGTTAATTAACCTCAAGGAGACATGAGAGAAAATGACCCAGCAGAACAGATTTGACTTTTACTTATTTTTGTCTTGGTACATTCCCTCACTTCTGTTTTCTCTCCCTTGCCCACCACCATATGCTGCCATTTTTCACTACCATTTCATTGCAAGCAGCTAACCAAAGGAAATGAAGAAAATGGCATGGAAAGATAGTGGTTAGCACCTCTCAGGGAATAGTTATAGATCTGTTATTTCTGCTCTGATTAAAACATCCCCCCCCCCCAAACAAACAACACCCTACTTCTCTTGTTTCAGGGTGAAAAATGAAGAATCCCTGTTCCCACAGTGGTGGTTTCTTGTGACTGGCAATGCTAATGCATTAATTACCATTCATACAGGCAGTTAAAGGTCAACATGCTGGAACACTCACATGGCTCAGGCTTAATTGAAAAGAAATAATTTAAACAGAAGAGCTAAAAAAAAGAGATTAGGCGTTTTCATAAATAAACATTGAAGTGGTTCATAAGTAATTAAACGTGAGCACAGATATGATGAAGACAACACATCTACAGGCAGCTGATGAGCAAGAACTAGCATAACAGGCATCTTCCAAAAGGTGAACTTCTGCTTTTTTCCTTCAAAGGGCCTGAAGAATTCTGTTCCTTTTTAATTCTTGTCTGTCCCTTATTGAGTATGCATCCCAGGGCACATAATGCGTTCCAGGGAAAGAAAATTATCATACAGAAAACTTTACTTCAGGGAATAAAGCAAAATGCAAACTAAGGCCAGTGTATAGAACCTTTTAATTTACAAAAAAATGTAAGTGCACATCACTTATTTTCAAAGACCAGCGAAGGAGAACAATTAGCAAGCTTTTTATAATATCCAAATGCCTTCTGTTCTGCCTATTAACATTCCTACCATCCTCTAAAATCCTATATTTGTCTTTAATGAAAAGAAAAGAAAAGAAAAGAAAAGAAAAGAAAAGAAAGAAAAAAGAAAGAAAGAAAGAGGCAGGCACCAGCTAGAGGCATTTGTTAACTACTCTCTATCAAGTTATAGGATCTGTAATATGAGCAAAAGCAAGTATGTAGTGCCTGCTTTGAGGATTTTCTGGAAGGAGCACTGCAGCTGGGATACCACCATTGCTCTCTAACTTGCTGCAGCCTCCATTAATCAACCAGTCACAGCTTTTTTTCTCTCACACCATTGTGTACAACAATATGAACAGCAAAATTCATGGACTCATTCAGGTCCAAAAAGACTTCTAGGATCATCAAATCCAACCTTAAACCCAACACTGCCAATTCCACCACTAAACCATATTCCCAAGTGCCAAAGCTACGTGTCTTTTAAACAGCCCCTCCAGGGCTGGTGACTCTACCACTTCCCTGGGCAGCCTGTTCCAATGCTCAACAGCCCTTTTGCTGAGGAAATGTTTTCTAATATTCAATCTAAGCCTCCCGTGGCACAGCTTGAGGCCATTTCATCTTGCTTTGTCCTGCCACTGTTTACCTGGAAGAAAAAAAAAGCCCTTGCCAGGCTACAACTTCCTTTCAGGTAGTTGGACAGAGTGATAATGCCACCCCTGTGTCTTTTTTACCAGACTGAACACCCCCAGTTCCCTCAGCTGCTTTTCATTAGACTTGCAGTCCAGACCCTTCACCAGCCCTGTTGCCCTTCTCTGGACACACTCCAGCCCCTCAAAGTCCCTCCTGCAGTGAGGCGCCCAAAACTGACCACAGGATTCAAGGTGTGGCCTTACCAGTGCTGAGTACAGCATTCACTTCCCTGATCCTGCTGGCCACACTATTTCTGATACAAGTCAGGATGGCAGTGTCCCTCTTGGCCACCTGGGCACACAGTTGGGTCATACCCAGCCAGCACCCTGTTGGGGTTCAACCCCAGACCAGCAACCAAGCCCCTTGCACCTGGTTGCCCACACTCCACCCGTGGGATCACAGAAAGAATCGGAAGGGCAGAAGTAGAAATCTTTGGGTTGAGACAAAAACAGTGCAATAGGGAAAGGAAAAGCTGTGCACACAAGCAAAGAAAACAAGAAATTGATTTACTGCTTCCCATGAGGAGGCAGGTGCTCAGCCATCTCCAAGAGAGCAGGGCCCCATCACACCTAACAGTTACTTGGGAAGGCAAATGCCATCACTCAAAACGTGTCCCCTCACTTTATATACTGAGTATGATATCATATGGTCTGGAATATCCTTTTGGCCAGCTTGGGACATCTGTCCCAGCTGTGTCTGCTCCCAGTCTTCCCTGCATCCTCAACTTCCTCACCAATGTGGCAGTATGAAAAGCAGAAAAGTCCTTGACTCTGTGGCCTATTGTTTTGGCCCTTCTCAACAATAATAAACACATCTCTATATCATCAGCCCTGAGTTCTGCACAAATGCAGACCATAGCTCTGTACTGGTCACTGTGAAGAAAATTAACTCCACCCCAGCCACAACCAGCACATACCCCCAGGTCCTATCTCATTGGGCAGCTTCCCAGCCACTCTTCCCCCAGCCTGTGGCACTGCCTGGGGTTGTTGTGACCCAAGTGCAGGACCTGGCATTTGGCCTTATTGAACCTTATGAAACTGGCCTTGGCCCATTGATCCAGCCTGCCCAGGTCCCTCTGCAGAGCCTTCCTACCCTCCAACATATCAACACTCCCACCAAACATGGAGTCATCTGCAAATTGACTGATAGTGCACTGGATCCCATTGTTCAGAGTGTTGATAAAGATATTAAACAGGACTGGCCTCAATACAGAGCCATGAGGAATGGTGTGGAGGCTGCTCCCATTTGCTAATTACTTAGGTTAGTAAAAAGAGATGTCTAGAGCATTTCACTTTTCCTCTAAAGACCTTTCCCTCTAAATTTCCTGGTCTGTTTCTTTATGTACATCCTTTGTCTCCCTTTTGCTTTATAGTCAGTGTCCCTCTTCTCTTCTTAGCCCTTCCAGCCTGTTAATAGCTCTGTAGGATTACCTAATGACTAAAACCGAAGTTTATGCCTGCTGTCCTCTAGAACCCACTGGACAGCAGTTGAACATACACTTAGCATATATATATATATATATATATTTTTTTTTTTTGCTGGTTCAAAGCTTCAGTAATCATAGCTCCAGGCAGAGACGTCAAGGAGGTCTGCATTAAGAGGAAAGAAACTAGCACTTGAAGTCAGGAACCTGGAGATTTAAAAGCTGCTCTTTGTTAAGGGGTAAAGTCTGTTGCAGCTAGCCTTAACACATGAAAGCTTCTGAACAGAGATTTTTAACAAACTGGGCAATAACTAACTAAATAAATGAATAATGAATGAATACAATAAAGACACCCTAGATGGAGGTACTTAAGAAGAAGCTTGCCAGACTGATTCAGGGTGTCTGTCCTACAAAAGAATATGTGCTAGTTGATAAAAGGCTAAAAGCCTGTCAGCTAGAAGAACTGGATACGGTTTTTTTTAGAAATAGAATGCTCTTTGTTAAAAAAATTTCCATGCAGGCCTAGTTCACAGATATTTTTAAATACATCTTCAAAACCATTTATTGCTTACGAGAAATACAATAGCCAAGAGCCCAGCTGGGTAGCCAACACAGAGTATATCTCTACAAATTTCTCTTAGGAAACCAAGTTCAATAGCTTTCACTTTGCCAGAAGCCTTCACTTCCCTCTGTCTCTGGCCACTGATCCTCCCCTCATAAACAGAAGCAGGGACAAAAATCACTGTATTTTCTTTCATGCATCTTGTAAGAGTTCAAAATACCTAAAGAAAGACCTTCTTTGGCTTGCTCTCCAGTAAATATGTTTTTTAGCTGTAAGGGCCTACAACCTTGTTTTTTTTCCTACAGCTGTGCTTCACACATGGAACAAGAGATGGAATATTTTCTTGAGGTTTCCCTGCTCTGTTTCATTAAAGCTTCCCCTTCCAGGATCCAGCTCTAAGCAGCAACTAACCTTTTATGATCCAGATGCTCACTATCTGCTGTGGAGTCTTCTAGGCAACTAATTACAAGAGTCCACCACGGATTTATGAAAAAGCCTTTATAGACCTTGATTTCCCTTAAAGAAACCTGTTACCCCCTGACAACCTGTAAAAGAAATCAGGTAACCTTTTACTCTGCATGAATGCTTTCCTATAGGAACAGAATGAGAGCAGCTGTTGTAGGAGTCGCTGCCAGTCTTCAGGCAGGATTTAATTATTATGGCAGATGTTACCAGGTAATGCTACTTAACATATGTTTGCTCAGCCACTCACAGGCAGACTTGTGCCCTGAGTCTACCAGAAGCCATATAGCCACACACATATGTCACACAGCCAACAGATAGGACTTTTTAGCACAGATTATTGGTTGGTTTGGGGCTGTATTATCCATTGTCACACAGCTGCTAGCAACTGAGAGAATAAACAAAAAAAGGTTCTTTCTGCTTGCATCCTTTCCTCTCCAAAACAGCAAAAACTTAAGAGCACTAACAAAAGGAAAAACCCATTCCCCATTGTCTCTTATAATTACTTTTGTTGTGAGCAAGACTTAAGGATGTTGACAGTTAATTTCAGTTATGCAGGGTTTGGGGTAGGGAATGCTATACAAGCAGAATAAGAGTTTAATCTCTATAATTGGAAGGGTTTTTTGTTTTGTTTTATTTTAGCTAAATAACAAGACTCTTGAAAGAGAAGATTGTTGCTGTACTATTTAACTGCCTTTGTGGCAGTGCTGGTGGCTGGGAAATGAAAACAGGCAGTGCTTTGAAAATACACAGATGTCACATAACTTCACTCTCCCACAGAAGCCTGTGCTTCCAGGTTGTGTGTGTTTTTCAGACCTGAAAGAAGGATAATAATTTTAATATTTTTCATGTTAGTTGTCACTGAGGGCACGTGCCTGTGCCAGACTGGGATGCTTATCATCATGGACAGCTCTAAGGATTGCATGATATATATGTACTGATTTTGCATTTTCAAAAACAGAGGAAAGCCTTTATTGATGAAGATAGAGTTATGCAACTGTGAATGAATTAGTCTACAAACTTGTATATGTATTTTCTGTTGAAATGGACTACTACAAAAAGCATTTGAGGAATTGCTTTAAAAGTATAAAAGCTTCTGCATCTTGACATTAATATTTCTGTTTAAAATAGCTGCTACTACTTACTCCTGATTAAAACAAGCTTGTTAAAAAGGCTATGAACAGTGTAATAGCATACAGGTGAAATACAGCACTATTGTTTGTTCAAATCCTCTTAGTGTAGTTTGGAGGCTAGATATGTACCTAAATCTATTTTCCATGTTTTAACAAAAATACTTCCCCCAAAAAACTGCTCCTTTCATTAGTGTTTATATCAAATGTGGTCCTTCTAATATAAATTTAACCCAGTACTTTAGCAATAAAGAAATAAACAGCTGAACGCTTTTCTAATTTTTTTAACTTAATTGAAATACAATATGTTACATCAATTAACTGCACCTCATATTTTTCTTCATCAACAGATGCAGAAAGCACATGTACTCTTGCAATGTACCCAATTTATACACTTTTTTTCGTACATAGGATATGCTATAAAGACATAGGATATGCTATAAAAAAGGAGAAATTGGTCAGAAAGATCCTGCAGCTTCTGTACTCAATGCTCTTCCGCTGATCTGCTAACACTTATTCCCAGATCACATGGGGTCAGCACTTTCAGGTGTTTCTCTTTTGTGTGTCATTAACTGCCTAGGTCTTAAAGCTGAGGTCTAAGGAACACAAATCAATTCTCTAGAGACATCAAAACCAGTTCCCTGACAACTGGTTTAATGAGTACAGAAAATATGGGGAGAACCATGATCTAACTTTCTTCAAGTGAGGATCAAGGGCAGCTTGATAAAGCTACAGTAGTTGAAAAAGCTGGTAGGAGTGAGCGAACTACCCTTAGTGGTAGCTTTACCTTCATTGCAGGGATTTATGTTGCAACATACAAGTTTATTTGGAGTCCTGGTTCATCCTTCAAATCTTAGACTTGTTCTTCAATCCCATATATGCTGAATCTTTTAATATATTGAAGCTAATCCCAAGGTCTTAGCCCTAGCCTATTCAGGTCTTGGACAAAAAAAAAATATATATTTTTTACCTCCACACTCAAGTAATATAGCACATCTCCTAACCATAGAGAATAATGATAATATGACTAATTCAGAAAATGATAGCAAATCATCTAAGTAATAGACCATGCTGCAACCTCTCAGCATTGCACTGCCTCATATGCCCTGTAGGCAAAGATTGCCTCAGTTCCAAGAGCTTTCTTGAAGACGTTTTCCTTTTCTGCTTCCCTTTCTTATAATGCTTCATCAATTTCTGAAACAATATAATTAGCAGTAATTATAGGTAGGCTGGAAGAATGATGAGAGGTTTTTGATGATTGTCTTAAAAGTTGCTCTTCTAAATGACAACTGATCAACAGATCTGTCTCATGTAAAGAAGTGTACGGAACAACTCTGTCACTGAAGTAGAAACAATCTATCATTTTTAGGAAGCTGATAGAAATAAAAAGAATAATGGAAAAAAAACAAATGAAAATTTAATTTTCTTCTAGCCATATTTTTATTAGAGAGAGAATGGAAAACAGCTATTATGACAATTATTTTTGTTAACATTATCACCATGCATGGTGAGTATAATATAAATATCACTAAGGCAAATATCTAAGTTTTCCATCTGGTTAGCTGGAAAGGACCAATTGTGTAATTTTTAAATTATGCTCATGGTTTAGAAATTTTAAAATGTATTTTCAAGCCTTAGAAGTAAGTTGGTGTTTGAGCACTGAATGACAATTGCTGACTTTTATCTTTTTTTTTCTCTCCAAGAGACACATAATACTCTCTTCACATAAAAACAGCAATAGAGAGATGTTTAGCTACATCTATGTTATTCACCCAAGTGCAGTGTACAACCTTTTGATATTTTCAGTGAAATTTTACATGTGAATATTAAATATCTATATCTATATGCATATATGAATGTCTATTCCTATAAAGAAGGTGACATCCTGCATTCTGATACCCTGTCTTTGACCGGAATCAGTAGTGCAGACAGAATGCCACACACATTATTCATGTAAGGTGTGATTCTCCCAAATCACTTTATCCTTGGTGGAACCAAGGATAAACACAACTCTTGACTGCATTCAAAAGGTTTTTGCAGAATTGTCCCTGGCAGTCCACCAGAACCATAGAATCTGTATCTGAATCTGAATCCTGTATCTACTCTCAGTATTTGAGTGAGCTGCTGTATGCTCACCATTCCCACTGCCTCAATAAAGTTTTGTCTTATGATTTGTGTTGTCAGATTCTATTACGGTTCAGCCCACAGAAGGCCACGTATTTCAACTTTTTTTGCACTATGTAAGAAATTCACAAATGTGGTGGGTACAAGATGGTTAGAAAATTCATTCTTATTTCAAAATCTAGTGCTGTTTCCTTTCTGACATCTTGCTTCCATGTATTCTGAGTTCCTAGTACAGGCCCTGGGGCAGTTAAAAGCTCTGTAGTCATGTTCATCACTTCACACAAACTGTTAGAATATAAGAAGGTGAGTGGTTTACTCTGTGGTTTTGTTATCCTGCTGGGCATATGCCTTCCTGCTCTAAGGCCTCTCTTGTATAAAAGCAAAAGAGCAACAACATGTCCATATGGTAAAACAGTGCTCTGCTCTTTTTATGGACAAGTTCATTACTGGATGCAGTTTTCAGTTAGATGCAGTCATGTACTTTCAGCTACTAAGCCCTTAAAAACAACAACACAGCTCACACTCTCAAAATGCCCATTTAAACAGTAAAGATCATGAATACAGTGTTTGTCGCTTTAAACTTTTCACAGAATGACATTAAAAGACATCAGGTTAATCCTAAATGATTTGGTAAAACCCCCAACCTTTTCTCAACAGCTTTCTTGTGATAAAAATTATCACCGGTTTGATAGGTATGCAAATATATACTTTATGTTTATGCAATTGCTGAATAAGGATATAACTATCAAGTACTGAGAACAGGGACTTTATTTATAAATAAAGCAAAGTATAAGGGTGTTGGTCAGCATCTATAAATACTAATATTATCCGTATTCCAGAGTCATGATCCAGCATTTGGCACAGTGCATATATATACCTACATGCCATTGAAAGGCCTCATAGACAAAAATTCAGCTGAAGTAGAATTTGGTGTGATTCACTAATTTACATTGAGCTGAATTGCTCAGATGCTTGGAGTTTGCTAGATAAGGAAAAGAGACCTTTTTGTACTATGCAGCCCCCTTTTTGGGAGGAAAATATTCTAGCCAGAATAATTTGCAGACTACTGGTTTGGGTTTTGTGCTGGAAGAAGAGATATAGATTTAGTAATGACCCTCAGACTTCAGAGGGCAGAAAGTCAGATGAAAACTGGAAAGTACTACACTGAGCAATGAACATATAACTGTCAATAAAATTCAGCTCAAAACTTCTTCCTAGTCAAGGACCTGATGCTATACAAGTGGTTGCTTTTTGGTAAGGCATATAGAGCTCTGAGGTTTCAAGATATATCCTATCCTTCTGTGCTGCCGAGCAGTGAGCTGATGTTTACCTCTTTCCAGCATGTTGCCATACAGGATTAGAGGAGATGGGTCTCCTAGATCTGAAAATCTCTTAGATCTGAAATATGTCCCTGGCTTTCACAACAAACTTAGAAATGTTTCAAGGTTTTTCAGGTCACATTAACCTACCTAATTATTCTCTTGAACAGTATAGTCTTTTAGAAGTAGTTTTAAATCAACTATGTGACAAATAAATAGACCTTACATACTTAGGAAACCCCAAGACAGACTTTTTCACTTACCAATAGGTACTTGACATATAGTAGCTGCACCCTCTATCTAATTAAAGGATTATCTGGCATACTAATTGCCTTGGTACCTAGCTCAAGAATTCCTGACACAGCTCTCCAGAAGTAAACAAGGTCAATATTTTATGGAGCTGTGGATTTCAGCTACTTCACAGTGAATTAAAGTGTTTGCAATACATGAAAATATCTCCTGTAGGGTTCCCTAGACTCCACAGAATCAGCAGTTATAATGACTTCCAAAGCTCTCAAGGAACTGCTAAAAGGAATTGAATGGGCCAATCAAGCATTCAGAAAACTGACTTACTGAGAAATATGGCTCAATAACATAATGTGGCAATTGGAGAACAGCTATGGTCTGGACCAGTCTTGGGATTTTTTAATTTAAATTTTTAAATTTTTTCTTTTTTTTTTTTTGGTGGTGACAGTTCATGACACAAAGATGTAGTTATAACTACTAAGTCATGGTGGACTGGACTGTCTCCCTGAGTTCTTTCAGCTCTTTGTCACTTTCTGTTGTCGTGGCTTTGGGTCCCAAGGCCAAGAAGTACCAGCTGGTACCCAGTCATAAATTTTGAGGAGCACTCCCTGATGAAATAAATCAGTCTTGAGGAATGTTATCTGGAGCATGTTGCAGTGGAGTCAGGGAACAAACTAGTAAGAGAAGTGGATAATGGGAAGTTCAGGTTTGGGCTTGGTTCCCAGCTCTCTTCTATTTCACTTCTGACCTGTGCCCTCTAGCATTCACTGCTAGCCCCAAAACTTGTGTATTGAATCCTTGGCTGCCTGATATTCTGAAACCACTCTCTGAGGTCTTTGCTTCTTAGAGTCCTGTCTAGACTCTTCTCAGCTTAGCATTCTTGAGTAGCAGGGAAGGTAGGAAAGTGAACTTAGCACAAGAACAGACATAGTGTTTCAAGGAAGTAGTACTACAGATTTCTGAAAACTAAGTTTAGTGGACTATTTAACTTAATTTGACCTCATAGCTACTGTGAGTCCAAAGTCAGCCAGCACTTCTGTCAGGGTGCTCTTGTCTTCTATTTTCCCTCTAGTTCCATGTGCAGAGGGCACTTAAAGGTAATAAGAGGTTACTCCCATCATTTTCTTCACACTGTTTGCTCCAATCAACTTTTTTCGAAATGCACATTGTACCTGGTGAATGCAGACTGGTAAGGTAGAACCAATAACTTCAGAATGGAATGCTAAGGGCTTTACTGTGTGTCCTGATTTGAACTGGGATGGAGTTAATTTCCTTAGTAGCTGGTAAAGTTCTCTGTTTTATATTGAGTATTAGAATAATGTTCACAAAATGCTGATGTTTTGGTTGTTGTTTGAATAACGCTTATGCTAAATCAAGGATTTTTCAGTTTTCCTTGCTCTGCCTGTGAGCAGCTGCTCAAGTGCCTGTGAAGGAGCACAGTCAGGACAGCTGACCTGAACTGGCCAAAGGAACATTCCATGCCCTAGAGCATCATGATCAGCGTGTAAACTGGGAGGAGTTGGCTGGGATCATTGCTGAGGGATGGGCTAGGATTTGGTATGCTGGTGGTAAGAAATTTTGCTGTGCGTCACTGGTTTCTCTTGGGTATTATTATTACTACTATTAATTACTATTATTATTTCTATTACTATTATTATTATTAAACTGTGATTATCTCAACCTACAAGTTTTACCTTCTTCCACTTCTTTTCCTCCTCCCACCAGCAGGGTGAGGAGATAGTGAACTAATGGCTGAGTGGTACTCAGTTGCTGGCTGGGGTTAAACCACAATAGCCCTTTTTCCAGAGTTCTCCCCAGAGTTTCAGATCCAATCCCAGAACTCTATCCTGACCAAAACCAGGACTCTTTGATTATAATCTAATGACATATTAAGCCTTGAAACTCAAGAAAGCAGGTACTTTGAATACCTTAGAGAAATAATCTATGAATCTAAAATATAAAATATTTATACAATATATAAAGATAGTGACATCGTGGAACATAAAAAGGAGTTTGCAGCTTGATAAAGACATATTGTGTTCTGTCAAATTTCAGTGCACAAAACTAAGGATCATGTTAAAGCTGGCCATGACCAAATGCAGTCATTATCCTTTTCTGATCAATATTTTTATGTGCAGAGGACTGCAAATGTCTTCTTGCTCAGTCTAAAACACTGATCCTATTGACATAATCCAGAATTATGTCATTCTTCAGTAAAATTACTCCAATAATTTTAGAGCAGATGCATTTTATCTCAATGCAAATCTACCTCAGGTTTTTCTTTTCTGTTGATCACTTGCAATCACTTCCATATGGTATGAGATTAAAATGGGCTGCTCAAGGGAATGGAAATAAGAGATATGGCAATTATGTCCAATAATGAATGTTTAAAGAAGATAAATCAAGACATCCTCTGTAGTCATTTACTGTTGAACAAAGGAAGGTCAAATATGTTATGCATAATTTTTAGGTACAACACAGCTTAGTGGAAAGCCAAAGTCATCCTAAAATTCACAGAGAGATTTTCTCTATATATGATGCTCAAGGAAAAAAAAAAGTGCACTGCACAGAGAAATACAAAATTTAGCAGAAAATTCAAAGTAGAGGTGAGGCTTATTGTCTGACTGTTCTCTCAAAAACACTTGAGAGACAAACATCAGCCAGAAACAATACAGAGAAAATCTCTGCGCAAAGACATCTCTGATGGGTTGATACAGCAAAAATTAGGATAGGAGTTATGTCTATTTCCTTGGCCATCAGCCTGATAATTTCTAAGAAAAAATGATTTAGACAGCTGGGGTGATGACTTCTGAGAGAATTCATCTGATACTGCTTTAAGCATAGTCTGGAGACTTCTGTCTTTGGATTTATGTCAGTAAGTCCCATCTTAAATTTTGTTATCTAAGTCGAGATGACTCATTGCTCATGCAACCAAACATCAAATAAAAACAGAGAAAAACCTCTCATTTGATTGATTAGTCTACTGGTTTATTTTTTTAGTATATAAATTATTCAGATTCACTTCCATTCTTGACCCTTTTGAACTGAATTTCTCCTTGGATAAGAAAGATCCTGATGACAAGGTAATTGAATATTCCAGGATGGGTCTCTCTGAGTCCCTTTTGTGAAAAATATTGTGATTTGCATAAATAAATGAGAGCTTTATTCTCTAGCATAACTTTTCAAGTGTTATGATATGGTTGTTTGTCCTCTTTGCCTCCACAGTCATGCACAGCATAACTTTCTGGGTTTCATTGCACTATGTGCAAACACAGGTGCAGCCTTCCAACATGAGTCAGGTCCTTTGTATGGAACTAAGCCACTGGACACCTGATGGGAAATCCAGAACCACCTACCATCTCAACACCTAGATTAACTGATGAGTCTTCCAGAACTTGTTGCTCATGGCAATCACATGGCCTGCAAAAAAGAAATCAGCTTTCAGTCTTCAGTGAAAAATCACCCTTGGGGCATGATCCCACTGAAAAACATTATTTTTTATAAAGAAAGACACTTTTATGTTTCCCCCCCTTACAAATGGCAGCTGATTCCGCCTCTAAGCCAACAGTTCTTCTAGAAGAGAAATTAAACATAAAGGATTGTGACAACATGTTAAGGTTGAAAATTAATGAGGGATTTAAGGAATTCTTCAACTGTATGTGGCAAATAGAGTAGCTGAGAGAATGTCAAAGAAAAAGCATATGTGCCTCAAGTGCTCGAAGACATTTAAAAATTTAACTGGATTATTAATCTAGGCCATCATCTGTGACAGCCTCAAATTGCTATTAATTCCATTGAATTTTGCCTTTGAAATGATTAAACTTAGCAGTCCAGAGAGAAAAGAAAGCAAAGTTTTTATATATAGCATTAGGTCTGTGAAAGGAGTGGTGTTATGGATAAGGAAAAACACTGATATAAGTTTTACCATTTGGAACAGAAGTGGATTTCATTTACCAGAAACAGGCAAAGCACAGGTTTAATGTTGCATATAAACAAGGCATCAATCATAATCAGTACTGAAAGCCAGTAAACCTTAGGGGAAAGTGAAGTGACATGCACTGAAAGTGATGTTTAATCTGCAGAGAGAGATGTTAATGTTTGATCTGTCATAACGTTATAAACTGTGGTTCATTTTTATTAAGAGATCCTCTGTGAAATAGAGCACTCCAGTAAAATGCAATTTGTTGTTTCATTAGTGTTGATATGGCTATCCTTTCTTCAGTACTCAATACACTGAGAGGAGGCAAAAGAATTGCTGCTGGTAGAAAGACAAAGGGCAGTGGAAATAAATTAATTCCAAAATATACATGTTAACTTTCAAATAGAAAAATCTTGAGTCTCTGAGTCTTCATCAGGCATGACTGATACTGTGCTGATTGCCACAGAGTAAGAGCAAGGCTGGAGTGGGCAAAGGAAATAAGAAGCACATATCATCCTGAGTATAAGTTGTAAGTTATGTTGGACTTTTTAAGACACTAATTTCTGCCCAAAGATCATTTTCTTACAAGATTAGTTACTACTTTAGATGTCAAATGTATAAAACAAAAAACAACAGAAAAAGGTAACCTCCTGAAATTTCTATTCCCAGTCCTCCCTGTTCTATGTTTGATATCTGTGATGGTATTTTATTGTTGGTACTTGTCTTTCTTAATATGAGAAGTGCTATGCATTTGTAAATGTTGCATGAGATGAGGAGAAATTTGATTGTTTCCCAGGCTTTCTTATTCAAGAAGAGATATCTCAGAAGTTGCTTATCAACTGTATTATTCCAAGAAGGATAACCCAGGATTATGAGCCAAGTAGAACTGAATGTGAATCACTGCACATGAAAAACACTTGATGTTTGCAGTGTCCAGAAATTGCAGGTGGCTCAACGGCCACTAACATAAAACCAGGATGTGTATAAAATTGTTAACTGCTGGTCATCCGTGTGATGCATGCAAAATCCATGATGTATTTCAAATAAGTGAATCAGGGTAACTGGAAGAGGATATGGGTAGCTGTTTTGTCCAAGACAATAAATAAAACCAGTAGAGATGCCATTGGAGGGAGCCTGTGGCTGACTGAGCCTGCAGCATGTCTCTCAGGGCCAGGATTTTCAGGGTACTTAGGTGCCTAAGGATGCAAAGAGGTGCCTAATGGTTAAAATTTTGCCAGCTTCTTATCTGCATCTTTAGGTGCCTAAAGGCCTTTAAAAATGCAACTGTAGCTCCTAGGGATATAAACCATGCCAGGATTTCTAGCCACTTGTTAATGAGTCACTGTTAGGAGCCAGTTGGAAGCACTTGCTTCCTTGCTTGGTTTATTTTAGATGTTGGGTCTGCAGTTCCAGCCAAATAAAGGATTAGGTTTGGAATAGATAACACTGAAGTCTTAAAAGGTGTTTTTCATGGGATTTTGTGTGTGGTAATATGACTCAAGAAGATATCCCAAACAGTTAACATGCTTGCATTCTGAAATTATGTTCCATTTCCCTAGGGATAGCCTTATCAGTTTATCAGGTATTATGGACACAGATTATTCCAGCCTCTTTCAAACCTGTTTCCACTTTGTATAAATAATTAATTGTTCCCTGAAGCAGGACCTTGAACTAACTCTCCAACTTCCTAGGTGTATTCCCAGTACTTGAATTTGCTTTACCTTATATAAATAATGAATGCACCAACTATTACTGTATATTTTAGTATATATTTAGTATATTTTAGGCAAGTGTCTTAGCAGAGGGTATGGTTACACAGAATTTTTTATATTTTTGGTCAAAAGCCAGGATTTTGCAAATTCTGGCTGTACTTGAACTGCAACTAGAAGACCTACTGCTCTTCACATGGAACCAAAGCAATAAGGACTTATCTGAAGATTCAAAAATTAATCAATTTAAATTATAAGTAGTTTTAGGTTCAGAATTCTGTTTTTAAACTATAAATATTGCAGGCACATTTTTTACTTTTAGTATCAATATTTCTTGCCTCTGCTTTTTCTGCTTAATTCATAGTTATTTATTGTATGTTTTGTTTTGTTGCACATCTTGCTTCTGCCAAAGCTGTAAGCTAAATTTAAAAATGGTCATAAATCTTTGACTATTTTTTACATTAAGGATCCTGACTGTGAGTCAGTTTTTCAGAGGCTTGTTACAGATGTCATTAGAGAGAAAAAATGTTCTCTCCTTATTGGAAAGAAAATGGAAATGTTTATGAATAATAGACATTAGTCCTACAAGGAAGCAAGGAGTCTGTAGGCTCTGTCTCTTGTTAGCTCCAAATGAGATAATCTACTAAAATTTATGTCTGAAGTCATTACAGGAAACCACGTCTGCTCCAAAGACTGTACTTTAGTCTAAAAGCACATAATATAGATGAGAGAAGTCATTGTGATAGAAATAATGTGGTTGTAAGATCTGATTTTTCATGATCCATCAACACTAACATCATTCTTCCCCCCAACCTCGGACACTGGATAGCTTTTCAATATTTCAAAGTTACTATGTTTAATAACACATTTTAATAAAGTTTAATAACTGGTTAGTGAGAACAGCATGCTTTGGATGATCATTCATTTCAATACCTTGTTTGCATTTTGCTCCTGAGCAGAAGCCATAGCAGCCCAATCAGACTGATCAGTAAGGTTATGACTGCACAGCTAAAAAAAAATGGTGCAGGATCATTCCTGGGCTTTGAGATGAAGTCTTACAAACTAATTTGCCCTTGCACACCCTTTAGGGATAGTTCCTCCTAGAGAGGTTTGCTTTGGAGAGTGAATGCAACAGAACAGTTCAAAATAGAGAAGTGAAATGACCTAACAGACAAAAGATGCTGATGTTTCTTAGCTCTTCATCTTTTTCTGGAGTTAGGTTGCTGAGTCAGGCATACCTTTCTCACAGAAAACACCAAGGAGGATCACTTGCAGTTGGTTTTACCCAACAGTCAGAGGGAGATGGAAAAATACTTTCACATGGTTCACCCCTGTGACCACAAGCCTGGGGAGTATACTAGGGTGGGTAAATTGCCTTTTGATATGATCCCAACTGTACAGTCTTTGAGACAAAGAGTGCATGTAGAGTCAAGAAACCAACTCTTATGGTGGGTATTTGCAGGATCCCGGGCTGAATAGGATCAGATGCAGTGGCCTCTGATATGTTGGTGTTGCAAGTTGTTGCAAATCCTGTGATGAGAGGCCATTTGCCCCCAAGAGATGAAGGTCATTTGCCTTCATCATTATGCGGCTGGGTATGATGGACACAGAGAGTTGTACACCTGCTCATGTCAGAAAATTTCCTTCCCATTTTTTGGGTGTACAGTTTGACCACAGAGTTGTGCTTCACACAAAAGGTAAGCTTAGGGAGCAGCTAAGAGGCTGGTGGAGGTATCAAAATTTGAAATATTCTCTACCAGAAAGATAACACCCATAGTCACATATTAGCTGAATGGGACTGTTGAAAATGTCAACGAAGCAAAAATCTTGGACTTCAATTTCTAAGATTGCAGTTACATTCCTAAATATATTTTTGATTATGTATCAGTCAGACATGCCCAAAGTATAAGAAACATCTTTAAAAAAAATTCTTCTCCGTACACTGGGATTCATCACTTTCCTAGTCTAAATAATCCTTATGGACAGATCCACAGCAGGTATAAATACCTCTTTTCTAAATAACTCATTTCCTCTCTCCTTTGTGCTTGGGAATCTTCTTTAACTGACCGTCTCATCTCCTCCTGCTGGATAATCTTTTAATAGCCTCAGTCATTTTCTGGTTTTTTTTCTTATCAAAACATATGCAATAAGTGAACTTGCAAGATGTTCCCGACTGGCACTGGCTAAGTGCTCTCAACCACCATCCATTTAAAGGAAGGTTTTCATTCTGCCAAGCATTTTGCTGATATCTGTAATCATCAGGATTTTGTTTTCCCTATATTTAGCAGGCAACATTTTCTCTGCTTTTCTCACTTCTAAGCAGTTTGGGCCACATGTGCAGCTAAGAAGTTTGCAAATCTTTAGTTGCTCAGACTGGGAAGTTAAGATATTTCCTGCTGGAACAGGATCAATAGAGGTTTTAGGCACTTGCCAATGGCCTTTTAAGGAAATTATCTTAAACAGCCTTCTGGACAATGATCCTTTCAGAATGTAGTGGAGTTCAGGCACATTTAGAGGTCATCCATTCCCCCATTAATTCTACCTTGCTGAGAAAAATGCTGAGGGAGGTACAACATAGCAAATACCTTTTACTCCATCAATAATTTCTCTTTCCCTTTTTGCTACCAGCACATATTGCTGCAATTAGGCCACAGTTGGATGCAAGACTACAATTATGCACTCTGCATTACTGTAGAATAGAAATAATTACTTCAAAATAAATGTAATTGAAATACCCTAGCAACCTGAGTGGTTTTAGATGCATACACTTTGAGACGACAATTTCAGATGAGCATTCTGCTCTCTGAACTCACCTTACTGAAGATATTGTAATGTAAAGTTACATTTTGGGTCTTTCAAAGATTAAGAATTGACTTTGTCTGATGGGCTTAAAAAAGTACCCTTTTGAAAGAATACTATTTTTTTCCGTCACCCTTTTATCAATGGACTCTTCAGACAGACAATTGACCTACAGCCCTGTTCTCACAGAAATTTACAACTGGGCTGGTTACTGTTTTAAGTCCTCAAGAAAAGTTCTGTAGATGGGGAAAAAAAGCTCCTATTGTCCTCACAAGACTCTGGAGCAAATCTTTTCCCTTCTCAGGACTTTGATTTAAGGCTAGATTTCTAAGAGATAAATGAGAAGAAGTATTTTTTAAACTTTTTTCACATTCCCTTGTTCTATAACAAAAAAGTCTCTGCTACAAGCTCTAAAGTAAGTATTTCAGCTCAGAAATGCATTGACTGAGCATGTAGACTCCTTTGTATCTCTCAGACCTCCAGTATGAAACACTTGAATGTGAAGAACTGTATAACCTCTTCAATTTAGAGCAGTCTTGTACCTCCTAAATTCAGCTAGAGAGGCCTAATTATGTGCAGAACTTTTCCTGTATTTTGTTGTTGCTGCTTTGGAGGCCAGCTGAGAGGGGTCCCTGCTGATACAAAACATTCCTTGGATGGCAGAATATGGAACAACTAGTAGGCTGTTTATGAATTTTCATGGGTTGTCAGTATAGTGTCCAGGCATCCCCCCCAAAAAAGGTAATAAAAATAAATCAACATGCTAAAGACTTGCTCTTTTCTTAAATACTTCAAATAATGACAGGAAATTCAGAGTTTCTGTATTCATCATCACTGTCCTTTTGGGTGCCTGTTATATTCATTATTATTGCCCTTGTTAAAACAAAACAAATCCAAAAGAACACATACGCCACAAAAAGACAAACTTCCCTGTGTTTACCAATGAAAGGTTGTTGTGGATTGTCTGACTGTTTATTCATAAACCCAAATAACTGGAAAATTCCCTAAGAGAATACCAGCTTCACAAAACTCATTTTGTTTTAATACAGTTGTTTCTCTAGGTTACCTAGTTTCAAAGTGACCCTGAGTTTTCAGAGGCACTGTTAGGAAAATCTTGTCACTGTCCATTGCATGAGTGGTCATTTATGGCATTAGGGTAATAAGTAGAATAGATTTAACATGATGCAAACACTAGATTTGAGTAAGCTTCTGGGAAACCTCTGCAAATTCACAAAGTTAATGGCTTAACCTCACAATTCTCCAATGGAAAATAAATTTTAATGGTTTTATAGACTCAATCCACATTTCAAAATGTGTATTTCCCCTAACTCCACACTACTTGACTCCTGTTAAATGCTGAACTTAAACAAATAAAAACTTATTTTCCCACATGGTTCAGAGAGCTATATCGACAATGTTTCCTCCTCTGTGAAAGAAGAATAGAACATTATTCATCAGGTACTCAAAGCAAAGAGGCTGGAAATTATGACATAAGAAGTGCAATAAAATGCCAGTAAATATACGTGAACAGAAAAACAATGTGAGGACACAGAAAACGCATCTGACACTTAGCAGACTAGAAACAGGATTAGAGAGTATTAACAGATTTAATATCTGGTTAAGGCCTGCAATACAGGAGAAAAAAAATATTTGCAGATTTCTTCTTTGAAAGTGTTAAAATCCTGCATGAACAGAAGCCTTTTGCAGAGTCGTGCTAGGCTACAGGAGCCAAAGTTGTGGATGCAGTCTCAAAAGAGCTGTTACCTGCTTCACAGCCAAAGCTCCTACAAGCTCACTTCAGCCCAAGGGTGGCGATGTCTACCCTGCTGCAAGACACCTCCAAATATTTTGTGCAGCAACATTTTGTTTGGGAGATTAGAGAACTGGTAGGGAGAAAGTTTTCTTAGGAGATAGGAGGTAGGTTTTAGTAACATCCTAGACTTTAATTATTACTGGGAAAAACAGCCTGTGAAATTCCAGGAAGCAAAGATTACTGTGCATGCTAGCAAAGCCATGATTTGTGGTAAGAATTAGCTCCAAGGAGATAGAGAAAAGTTCTGATTTTGTCATTCCGGTTTGGTAGTAATGAAACAAGTCTGGATTTCAGCTTCTCAGCTGCAGTACAAAAGTGTTTTCCAGCCAATTGGTGCACAGGACACGCTTTCGTGAGTTTCTAATCTTGTTCTTTTTTTGCCTTGTTCTGACTTTGCTAAACAACACACATTGTATTAGCAGAGCAATGCATATTGATGTTTCCTAGTATTACAGTGAAAAGGGAATACTGATCTCCTTGCTCCCATTGTATGTTAGCATTATCTCCCTTCAATGGATTACTTGGAGTTTATAGGCATGCCCCAGAGTGATTTGTAATCACCATCTTTAGCTCCTCTGTCCTTGCAAAGAAAATACTAAATAGTTCACTTGCATGTCTTTGCCATGCACTGAAATGACATTAAATGTATTGGTGAAGGGCCATATTCTGCTACCCCTTGTTGTATAAAAGATCCTGTGAATGACTGGAAATCATAGTATTAATTTGTATGTGGGGCAAAACAGAATACAACCTGCAAACAATCAAAATGTCTGAAAACATGTCTGGGATACCTTTCACTCTTTTAAGCAGTAATTTCAAGCCCTGTCCACCTCCTTCCTATGGCTCTGCAAGCTGTGGCACATTTGGGTGCTAAGACCCTCATCACCTTGGTCAGCTTGGGTGAAGGAGTTAGGTACTGGTGTGTGGGAAGACATTATAGCAAAATGAGCCATATTCAGCCAGAAAACAAAACCTGTGGAATCCTGTAGGAAGAAGTCATGCTAGTGAGAAGGGCTATATTTGGCTTGACACAGGGAAGACAGTATATTCTTTTGTTTCTCGGCTTTCATTGTGCTTTTCCCTAAAAGCAAAAGTCTTTAAGAAAAGTTGTAAGGTTGTCTTTCTGTTTTTCTTGTCTTGCTCGGTCTGGTTATTGCTGCTCCCTCATTTTGGTGGGTTTGTGGGCTCTTCATTTCTATGCCTAATTACAGGTCTTGTTAGATGATGATTAGCAGTTTTAAATCACATTTTTTCTATCTCAATCCAGACCTCTCACTTGCTTGATCCTTCACCTTATGTATTTTCTTGCAGGGAAGAGTCTGGGATTCAAGGTACAAAGCATTAACTTGCAGACTGAAAGAGATGCTTTAATAAACTGCCACGGTCATGCTACATAGCAGAAATCAGGATGTGTTGCTGAAAGGTTTGCTTTAATGTCTAGACTATAGATATTTTTGCTGTATAGCATTTGTTCAGATATTGATTGTGGGGAGAAAATTCTCTCTTTTCCAAGTCAGCTTTTATGTGGGAAGCAGACAATGTGAGAGCATCCTGGATATTTGAAAATATAAAGTCCTGATAAGATAATACACTCCACTTCTATTAATGTTGCTGTTGAAAGGCAGAAAACAGAAAATGGCAATGAATATAAGAAATGCTCCAGTTAATGTAAGGGGAGAGCTGAGAAACTGTAGCATTATCCACTTTATTCTAGGGAATTTATGGTGAGAGCTGAATGCAGTATATGACAGATTTCAAAAGACATAAGTCATTCAATGCACACTAATGCCTCTACCAGAAAAATGCATATGAAACAGTTTTATGACTGAATTTCAATATGCAGGTATAAACAACATTGCCAGTGGAAGATTATACTTGGTGGTTACCAGACTATGGTGTTCTTTGAACTTTTCTACTCCAGAGAATGCAGTGAAGCATTTAGCACTGAAATTTAGTCATGATCTTTCAGTCTCATACATCTGTCATTCTTGTGGTGTATTAATTTCGCACAATTTAAGAAAGATTTTGAAATAAACAACTTCTATATTTTCACCCTTCTTTGTCTGCAGCATATTTTCAAAACCTTGTTAGACATGCAACCATATATATACATAGATATATATATATATATATCTATATATATATATATAAGCTGTTGATATAGCAGTGGCATTATTTACCCCTTATTTCCTTACTTTGCAGATGCTTAAATGTATAATAATAACAGCAACCTTTTAAAAGCAGTTTTGGGGGTTTATCTAGGTACATCAGATTTCTGCTCCATTTCATCTGCTGCCAGCGAAAGCGTGAGAAGATAATGTCAGAAACAGCTAAGAAGAATACTTAAAGTACAAATTTAGCATATGTTTTTTGCCTAAACAGTACGAGGCAGTGAAGACAGTAACTCGTGTGTCTCCCGTCAGTGTGGTGCTGCTCGTGGAGCAGGAGGTGGTGCTGTTGATCAGCTCTGCGATCGCTCCCAACAAAGGGATGATCCACCCGCTACCGCCTCAGCCCTTCCTTGCCGAACTTAAAAGAAACAGCCAGCTGGAACTTATTCCAGGATTTGAATTCAGTCACTTTACTGCTTAACGGTGACCTACCGAACAGTTTAAAGGCGGTGTTCTCCCCACTTTTGTGCAAATAGGAGAAAACAGCCAGGGAAAATAAGAGGTGTAATGCTGTACGTAAAATTTTGTTACCTGCATTAAAGCATAGCATGATGTGTGAAAAGAAAAGAAAAAGAAAAAAAAAGCAGCATCAAAATATCATTTGGGGGAGTCAGAGAAAGGGTGTTACAGAATAAGTGAGAAAAAGATTCAGATATTTTTTATCGAGGTGTTCCTAGACTTATTAAGGTTTCCATTCCATATAGATTTCATATGGGAAAAATCTTTCTTTTGCAGTAAAGTTCTGAGTTCTGTTAAAAATGTTTAGTACCTTTAGTGCCTGTGAAACACTGCAGACATCAGGCCTGTGCTCAAAAAAAGAAAGAACAAGAACTTGCATTATGATTTTTCTTCCTCATGCTGTTCTTCTTATGTAGGAAAAGAACCCTTGAGATCAGAGCTAAAAGACTGCTTGTAGGCAGCATGGACATTTCCAGTGAGAGCATTAGTAAGGATTCTCTCTGCAGTGGTATCCTTTTTTCTCTTGTTCTCTAAAGTTAACTTCACTTTTAGCTAACTACTCTGAGACTATTATATTCACTAGGGACTGCAGGCTTATTTTTCCATGTGACTAAATGGATTCAAGGAGCATTGATTTTTGTCTATGGGGTATCAGGATGTTATTAAAGGGCTAGACTATAATTCGGAGTTTTAGATGATGGGTTACCCAGATGATGCATCCAATTGTGTGCTACTTCCTCCTCATGCATGCAGAGTCTGTAGGGACTTCCTCTTCTGCACCAATCTCTCATCCACCTCACATCCCATTCTTCCTTTCCCAGAAGCATCGCTGAGCTGGCTTGAAGACTGCAATCACAA
This sequence comes from Lichenostomus cassidix, assembly GCF_008360975.1. Taxonomy (NCBI): domain Eukaryota; kingdom Metazoa; phylum Chordata; class Aves; order Passeriformes; family Meliphagidae; genus Lichenostomus; species Lichenostomus cassidix. The sequence continues at coordinate 107,917,391 of NC_139482.1, read as the reverse complement.
GCAGTCATGTCCTTTTGCCCATTATTTTTTCTTCCTTCCACTATGAAGGGGAAAGAGTGAAAATGCCGTGCTTCTCATTGCCAGTGGGAGCCAATTCTGCAGTGTGAGGATACAAGAATGGCTCAGCTATATCAGAGCCAAGAGTCACCTTGCACAGGATCACATGTCCACCTGGCAGTGGCAGAGCAAAAAAAGTTTAAGAAAGAGCATGGGTGTAAAGCAGGCTTTCTCCAGACAGCATAATCTCATTTTGAGGCAGTCAGCAGTTTATGCTATGCCTAAGCAAATGATGGTCTTTATAATTCCAACTTCTCTTAAATACAGTCCATCTTCAAATTCCTTTCTACTTTTGATTTCCTTGGCAGTTGTGGGCTATAGTCCATGATTTAATGGGATGATGGTCTTTAATGGTCTTCTTCTTCTTTTTATACTTGATTCTTAATCATTCACTACCTACCTCTTCCACACATCACTTTTCACAACTCTATAACCCTTTGTCATACTGCCTTCAAAGTTGGGTTATCTCCAAAAGAGTTGTGCTCTGTTTTTCCTCTGTGAACAGTTCAGGATTCCTTATGTGCAGAGTGCTCACTGGCTTGTTCCAAAGGAGAAAAATAAAACCACAGCTTGGAATATGAAAATATCAGTATTAGTATCTTCAAAAAGTAGCATCCTCAAAACTGTGTGTATGCATTAATTGCACATCTTAAAAACACTTTGGCACCAAGTGTGCTAATTCCTTATTTAGAGAAGACAAAGCAGAAATGGCAGGCAAGTCAGGTTGCTTACCCAAAGTCACAGCATCAGAAGCGAGACAATTTGTAAGTTCTGAACTTGTAAAGTAACACTACCTACCGGTGCTCCTCACCCTTCTGGAGGTACTTACTTTCCCTGGTGCATGTCTTCATTACAGAATTTTAACACTTGGGTTTCGCATTTTGGGAGGCAATAACAGAAAAATCCTGACTCCAATCCTCAGTATACTGGATGCCATGAAGAAAATCCTGTTCAAGGTGACAATGTTTACTCTTTCAGGTGCGAAAACTTTAACAGCTGAGTTGCTGTGAGATCCCCAGGTTCTTAGCTGGACATCCACTGGAGAGATTAGAGATGAGAAAAGGTGACATTTCAAGACGCTGCTTGTGTTTGGGAGCCTTCAGTGCAAATTGCTGAATATGAGACTTCTCCATCAGGAATCCTTGGAGACCATTGCTATTTCCCAAAGTGCTTTCAAGTGCTTTCACAAAATAGGCTTACCTGACATTTCTCTATGCAACTGCTCCTTCTGTCTCTTTGCTCCTCACGTGTTCTTCCTGTGACCTGTACTTTCACTTCTCAAATTGATTTCACATTTTTCTTAAGAAAGAATAAAAACTGTAAAACTGTATCTTTTAATGGGCTTCTACTTTCCAAAAGACTTGTTCAGTTCTGTGGCATGAAAGTAAGTTTTCCATGAGATTTCCTACTTCTGCTGTTCTGCTTAGTCCCATGGTATTAAACATGTTTGGTAGAATATACAGTATAATTTTGACTATTTTATCTTCTACTCACAAAATATATCTACATAAACAGAACACACATATGTGCACAGAGGACATATGCAACCATACCAGTGATTTCAGGATCAAAATCTTTCTGTACCAGCCTTTGACTCAGTTAAATTAGATTGCATTGGACAAAGATTTGTTTAAAATCAAACTCTCTTTTTTGGGCACAGCCCTTCTGAGAAAGAGCAGTAGTGAATATTTGCCTTCCAACTGCCTCTCAAACCAAGTCTTTAATAACCTAAATTACAAGCTGAGGATCTTCAAAATATCAGGAAGCTGCTCAAAAAATGTCAATAATATAACTGACATGTGGTATGTTGAAAGCTTTGGTGTTCTGAAGCCTGCATTCACTCCAAGTTATACACAACTAAGTCTGCCCTACCACTCTCCCATTCTTTTGCATGTGGCTGAGAGACATCCCCATGTGGAGTGGTCAAGGTGGCCCTGACAGCAAAGCATTTTCCATGACTGACTTAGTCATGCTGTTTTTAACCTGCAGCTGGTGCAGTCCTGGTGAACTAAACTGAAGAATGCCCAAGTTTGGTGGGGCCATTGTCATTTTTTACACCTTTGCTGCTATTATGTGATTTGCTGTGAGAAGAATGACAAAAGGCATGCACTAAATATTGGTGCTTTCTTCCTTTGACTATGATATAATTTTCATTATACTGTTTCTCCTCAAACAATGAGATAATTGTCCTTGAAATAATACCAAGGAAAAAAATAAAAAAACACTTTGTAAGAGCACATTCTGCTTTAAAATGGCATTTTTGATATAGATTAACCTAGATTAAGCATCTCACATAGAAATTCCCATCATATGAGATATTCTTGTTCTGAGGTAGTATTCTTGTGTCAAGGCCTCTACATGAAGGATTTTTTCTGGAATTCAGTTCCCTTCTCTGTCTCAGGATAATATATGCAAGATATTATTTTAGCAAGTATCAAGTTTTGGAAAATTGCTGGAGAATACCCATGTATTTGAGATAGAGTGTCAGGCAAAAGAATTACTGTAATCTGTAGAAAATTGTTTTTCTCTTATTCCTGTTGTATGAGAAAAAGAGAGGGAAAGAAAGAGATGTAAGGCTAGATACACAACAGTCACTAGTAATTCACTGTTGCAGATGGGATTTCTAAAGAGGTACCCTGGAAACTCCAGTAATTTATTCACAATGTACTGGATACAACTTTATTGGTGGTTATTCTGCATAGCTCAGCAAAATCTCAAAGCATTTTTGGGCTTGGTCTGAGATTGGCGTGAAGAAAAAGCTTATCTACCTTTAATGCAAAAAATTGCAGAGCAGGATAGCACTTGTCATGCAGAAAGGGAATGGGAGTGTGTGCCTCAATAAATCCTTTTGACCTACTGAAACCAGACTATCTGTTGGCTTTTGTAAAGGATGTAAACTCATGAGGTACCTGCAAAGAAAATTAAATACTTAATAATAACAAAACTTAATAGGTTTGATGCTGTAATTTTAGACTTCAGTTAATCAGCTGATATATTTTTTTGGGAAGGGGGAACAGCATTACTGCTTTTATCTTTCTTACCATTTGGCAGTTTACAAAGCCCTATTCCTTTTTATGTAAGCATTCACACTTATATCAGAAAAAGTTCTGCATGAGTGAATAAGAACCTCACAAATGGTACCCAAACTGAAGAGTTCTATATGTATCTTAATTTCATTAATTTCTACAATTTATAGCGACATTTAATTTTTCTCCATAAAATTGCAGTGATGCAGCATGATATTTCAAATCTGTGAACATTTGGCAAATTCCTGGGACAGTTTTCATCAGATACCTTCCAACAGTGCAGGTCTTCCTTTAAGCAGAAATACTGTTATGTATGAGTTGATGATTTGACTTGCTATTACTTTTAACACTACTTCAGAATATTGTTGGGGAAAACCAGTAGTTACTGAATTTCTTTTCAAAATTTAAAAATTATTTCTCACAAAAGCCTCGCTTTCATCTGTTGACTATACACTTTTTTAAAGCGCACTTTCATAGTACATTACTTTAGTACTTGCTGCTTACGACATGAGTAGGAAATGTTTCTAGACTCTAAATATTAATCTCCTTATTGCCACTCTTTGAACAGAAAAAGAATGTGCACTGCCAGAGATTCAGCCTGGATGCAGTATTTTCCCATGATAAATATCTTTTCCCTTTCTTCAGCCCTGCGAAGTACTTTTGTCCTTTATTTTCCACTAATGCTTATGATAAAAAATTAAATTACTGTTCATCCTTTCAATAAGTTTCCCTCAGAGAATCTCTGTTAAAGAACAAACATTTAAAAGGAATGCAGAAGCTTTAGTTTTATACACAGCCCTACTATATTATTCATTGCAATGCATTTTTAATGTCACAGAAAGAAAAGTAAAATATATTTTAATTTCTGGGACTAGGCAGCCAAGTGATCCAGGGAATTGCAAATTCACAAAGGCTGAAGATAAATGCATATAGTGCAAAATAAACCCCACACCAAGCCAAACCCTTCTAGCCTCCGGTAACACGAAGGTTTTCATGAGAGATTTGTGAAAACTCTTACTGGTTGAAAATCTCCTGAGACTGTCACCACAGTGCACAGATTCTGGGAACCTCTGACCTAGAAGCATTCAATGTGCTTCAGACACTCTTTCCTTTCTGTGAAGAAATAGGTCAGCAAGAATGAGATAATAAAAGAAAAAAAGGCTGAAAACAAAGCTATAGCTGTTAACATAGCAGTCAGGATTACGACAAAGATTTCTCTGCATCTTCTTCTTTTTGCTTCTTATAAAGAAACCAACCTTTTTTCTTTTGGTACATTTATTCATAAACAAACTCATTTTGACTAAATAATTGCAACGATTTAAGTGAGTTTCCTTTTTATTGTTTGAAACGTGGGTACTATTTTACAAGAACAAGAAGTGAATAATATTCTTTACTTTGTTTATGAATTGTCAGGCCTAATGGTTTTCTTTTTGTTGTATTCTCTTGGAATTCAGCCATTAATCTTCAATTGACAAGAGTTACAGCATCTAGAGAAGAATCGATTTACACACCTCCCTGAACATAAAAATGCAGATTAAACCTTATGGACACTGTGTGCTTCAAACATGAACACACCTTTTATGCTATACAATGGTGGAATTGCATCATTGTTTGATATAATAAATGAAAAGCAGAGAGGGATTTTCAGCTTTTGTTCTGTGATTCACAACAAAGAGTCTAATCAACTGTAATTTTCAAGCATGCATTTTGAAGTTTGGAAACGTGTATGGTTAATGGATATTTCCATAGACTAAAAAACTTAATTTGCATTGTAGTCTGCCAAACATCTGATAGCAACCCACCCATTATATAAGACAAAACTTATCAGAAATTCAAGAACAATAGACACAGTTTACTTTTAAATGGTGACTGTGAGGGCTAATCATTTAAAAAACATAATTATTTTAATGGTGAAATCATCATATTACAAAAGCAATTCTTGCAAATTGGTAACTTCTTATTATTTCAATTGTCCCTTATGGACTATTAGGATCCTCTTTTAATAGAAGAGATGTTTGTCATTGTAGGTAGCTGAAAATTCTGAAAAGGGGTTGTTATTTTTTAAAAAAAAAAAGATGTCATTCTGTTGCTTCACAAAAATACTAAATCCAATGTAATTCTTGGTAACATTACTGCATCCACACTCAGTCATTTCTTTCTCTCATATTGTCAAGGGCAAAGTTCAGAGCTGCCTTGAGATGCACAGTTTGATTACAGGCTGCAGGTGGATTTCTCCTAAAGACATCAGAAGATTTTATGGAATTCACCATTTACCCACACTAAAAGGAAGAGAGAGCACTTTATTATGAGTAAAGGCATTGGCTGTTAAAAATAGGAGAGGAGAAAATGCCATTGTTCATGAAAGCCCTGTGGAAAGAGGGTTAAGTGAAAAAAAACCCCAACTCTGAGATTCCAAAATTGTTTGTAGTTGAAACCAAATTCAATTTTGATGAAAGGAAAGTTCTATGGGGAAGGCATTCAAGGTGCCATTTATACATTTTTTCAGTCCATTAATTCGTATTGATGAAGAAATCTCATTACAGACTGGACAAGAAATATTCAGGGAAGGAAAAGTAAATGCAGGAAGGAAAATTATTAGAATATCTAAGGACAGAAATAGCTGGATGAGATTTACAAAGATTAAGATACAGAAAGAAATCATAATTCTGGGAAAAGCTGCAAGTTTGATGACATCATTTTAAGGAATGAAGGCATTTCTAAAATGAGACAGGTAAAAAGAAAGAAAATTCAGTTTAAAGAGATCAGGAGTCTAGAACTTTAAACTAGATTTGAAGGGGTATGGGGACAGGGCCAGTCTCAAAAGAGATAAGTTATGGGAAGGGGAGAACTATAGCAAGGGAAGAATTCGAGCAAGCAGAAGCAGCCAAAGACATAACCACAAGACAGGATTAAGAGGCATCCACATGAACCTTTACTGGGATATTGATGCAATTAAATACTTCTATAAAGTGCCTGTACTTTAAGAGAGGTCCAAGAGAGTTGGTTGATATTCAAGCATCACATGGACAAAGATGATTAAGGGACTGGAGCATCTCTCTTATGAGGAAAGGTTGGGAGACTTGGGCATTTTAGGCTTGAGAAGAGACAACTGACAGGGGACCTCATTAATGTTTATGAATATCTAAAGGGAGAGTGTCAAGAGGATGGATCCAGGTTCTTCTCAGTGGTGCCAAGCAATAGGAGCAGAGGCAATGGGTGCTCGGGCAGAAACTGACACTCAGGAAGTTCCACCTGAACATGAGGAACATAACTCCTTTATTGTGCAGGGACCATGGACTGGAACAGATTGCCCAGAGAGAGTGTGGAGTCTCCATTGCTGGAGATATTCCAGAACTGTCTGAATGCAATCCTGTGCTCTTGAGTGACTATGTTTTAGCAAGGAGGTTGGATCAGATGACCCACTGCAGTCCCTTCCATCCTGACCCATTCTGTAGTTTTGTGAATAATGAAAAATTGAAAGAATATACAGAATGATTAAACTGAAAATAACCACAGTGGCTAAAGAAAAATCTGATGCTGAAGAAAAAGCCAGGAGCATTTTGACCCTACAGTCAGTTTTGGTGGAATTATGTATGAGGGGAAGAAGAAATATGAAGGAAATTACTACCATTAATAGCTGAACTCACTCGGTAAAAAGATTCTGCTGAGATGCAAATCAGGAAAGTCACAGAGCACAATAATTTGCAGATAGAAGCCATTTCAAAGAGTAAAGGGGGAGGACAGTTAGGGCAACTTCAAACCAGAAGTTTGAAACTGTACTGACTGGGTATGCATGCTCTGCTGGCTGCTGAAGAAAGCAAGCCAATAATGATGTCTATCCTTTTCATTGACTTTTGTTTCAGATTGGTTGGAATGTGGGAAGCTGCAAAGTCACATGGCATTCAGATAATGTAATTGCAAGTGTGAAAGCTATGTTTGAAGACTCTTGCAGCATCATAAAAAAATTAATGAAAAATTAAATGAGTCCAAAGCTTGATAGAATATAAGGAAGCATAGAATCACTACAGCTTTTCATCATATTCTGAAACTAGACAGTAAGAATGATAAATGAGGTAGAGGGCATGACTTGAGATGATCCAAAGTTAAGGTCCTTAACTAACATAGATGACATCACACAGCTGAAAAAAAATGCTTTAATTTTTGATGAATCAAATTAATAATTAACCTTGGAAGATTGGTTTGGTCAACTTTGACTCATAATAAATGCCAAGAAGATAAAGTGGCTGCAACATGAAAAAGAAGAAATAGGAAGGGCAAGTGAAACATGGCATCTGTAAAGTCAAAGAATATGCAAGAATCCTGTGTGCACAGAGGAACCTTGACCACTGCTGAGGTTTCCTTCTGAATGAGAATTAAAGATGTGCTTCACAGGAACTGAGGAAAATACAAGTTGATAAAAACTTTACTTCTCAAAGTGCAAAAATACCAGGTCTGTGCACTGCTAGAAAACATCATGGGCCAGAAGCAGTTATTTTACATGAAAGAAACAACTGAGGCATTTGACATTAGAACAATTTAAAAGATGCTGAGCATTCACAGAATCACAGAGTGCTTTGGACTGGAGGGGACCTTAAAGATCATCTAGATCCAAACCCCCTGTTGTGGAGAGGGACAACTTCCATTAGAGGTTGCTCAGAGCCCCATCCAACCTGGCCTTGTACACTTTTAAAGTGAAATGTGGAAAGATTAGTATTAAGTGAGACAATGTGAATAATTAGCAAAAAGCTTTTAATTTAAGAAGATAAAAGGAAAATTCTATATGAAGCCAAGGAAACCCATTGGATATTTTGAAAAGACATAACTATACATAAAAAAAAGCTACAATAAATCATGGAAATGCACCAAAGTGCCTAGTGCTCAACTGTCTGTTAACTGATATTAAGTGAGCAATTTGTAAAGGAAGGTAGCCTGTGCAGGAGTGACCTATACAGCCTCTCTTATCTGAAAAGAAATTCTGTGGTGAAAACATGAGAAACGGACAAAACCAATGGATTAACCTCTTTCTCTGAAAAATGATTTAACTTCTTGACACAAATGGAGGGGAATAGTATCCTTTGAGATCTTTTTCCTTCTTCAGACATACTGCACCAGACGTCTACCATATTTTAATTTTTGGTTTTTTTATGGTTCTAGTGGAGTGGAATTTGGCAAGAGGAGCCTACCCCTCCCCCCGTCCCCCCCTGCAGTGGGTTTTGAACAGTGAAAACACAGAACCTCTTCTTCTAGTGAGTCTCATATATGGGAATTTGAAAAGCACTTGTTGTGTACCAGATAGATTAGGCTATCATGCATCACTTGCAGGATTCTTTACCCTAGTTCTGATGTTTGCTATTTTGACAATACAGAAAAATACTGCTTCACTCTGTGGAGATGGGCTTGGAATGTAATCAATTTACTGTAGACATGAAATAAGAAGAAAATGCCTTCTAATTTTCACCAGCCCTGCACTTCTGTTCATATGGCATTGGCTGTCTATATAAAATGTAGGCTTTTTGGACTTGTGCTTTTTGATATATTCTCTTTTCTGGAAAAGACTCACATACAGAAGCAGGAAAAAAAGAAAAAAAAGAGAAAAAAATAAGAAAGAAATAAGAAAGAAAGGACCCTGTACTAATTTCTTTCCAGAATATGCATATTCTATGCATATTGTAAGGGAGATCCACGTAGCTGGGCCTCAAGGGCATGGTGAACTTTGGGGCAGGGTGTTTGACATGCGGCAGCGTTTCTTCTCCCATTCCTTATGCCAGAGTATGCCATAGCAGGTAATTTAGTAGATGTCCTGCAACAGTGTTAATCCCTCAGGTGTATCAACATCTGTTAACTGCTTTTCTTCTGTTTCAGTATGTAGCCTCTGAAGGGAATGGCTTCACTTCTCTCTCTCCTCACACAGAATTGTCTCAGGCCCTTCCGCTACCTTGCTCTTTTGCTGTGAGAAAACTAGTTCCTGGGCTGTAAGAAAACTGACATCTGATAATCTCTTCCATATTTTTGGTCCTACTGACGATATAACTGAGTCTTTTCTGATTAATGTGAGCCTAAGAACTACTCAAGATATCTTAAATCATTCCTATGAGAAAAGTTTAAAATAGCCAGATGTTGGCAAAATCATTTTCTAAGTATTATTTAATGCTTTTTCCCCCCTTATCTGCCCCATCACTGTTCAGAAATGATGTACAGAATCTGGTTTTCCTGTGTGCAGGGATATATAGTATCAGTTTAAGTTTTGCTTCAGCTGCCTAGAGTTCAATAATGTAAACCATGCTGCATAACAACTAGGGGGGAAATATCAAATTCAGAACACATCCCTGTCTTGTGGCCTAACTCCAGTCAGCAATTCAGTCCCACGCAGCTGCTCACTCACTCCCCTACCAGCAGGACTGGGGAGAGAAATGGAAGAGTAAGATGGAGAAAACTCATGGGTTGGAACAGAGACAGTTTGATAGGTAAAGCAAAAGCCATGCATGCAAGCAGAGCAAAATAAGGAATTAATTCACTGCTTCCCAGGGTCAGGCAGGTGTTCAGCCACCCCCAGGTAAGCCAGGTTCCATCATGGATAATAATGACTTGGGAAGATGTACTGGTTTTGGCTGGGGTGGAGTTAATTTTCTTCACAGTGGCTGGCATGGGACTGTGTTTTGGATTTGTGTTGAACTCAGGGTTGATAATACAGAGATTTTTTCGTTATTGCTGAGCAGGGCTTACACACAGCCAAGGCCTTTTCCACTTTTTTTACTGCTATGCTGGCAAGGAGACTGGGGGTGGGTGAGAAGATGGGAGGTGACTCAGCCAGGACAGGTGATCCCAACTGACCAAAGGGACATTGTAGACCACATGAGATCATGCTCAGTATATAAAGTGGGGGAAGAAGAGGAAGGGGGGGATATTTTGAGTGATGGCATTTGTCTTCCCAAGTTGCTGTTGTCTGTGATGGCACCCTGCTCTCCTGGAGATGGTGGAACAGCTGCTGCCCACACAGATCAGTGGGTGCCCCAGATCCAGTGGAATTATGAGGACCAGGGACTTCTCTCTGGGCGGGAGCCAGCCTGTGTCACCCTCCTGGAGCCTGCAGTAACAGAAAAACATCCCTATTTCCAACACAAATCCAAAACATAGCCCCATGCTAGCTACTCTGAAGAAAGTTAACTCTATCCTGGCCAAAACCAGCACAACCTGCCATTGCAAATTTAGAAATGCAAATTAAAGCACCACCACATTCTTTCTGTCAAAGACTTTGCATGAAGGTATGTCATATTGTACCACCAGCTTCTAACAATATTTCAGTCCTCTCACTCACTTACTAGAAAGAAACACATTTGTAGGACTGGAAATGAACACATTTCCCCCATTCAAACACACATATTATTTAATATTACAAAATATTACTTTGAAACTTGTTATATATCTTCTGGAAAATGTGTAATACTTGCCCTATAACATAACCAAGCTAAACTCAAATCTGCTATGTATTGAGAACATTGACAGCCAGGTAAGGAGACCTGACAGGATTCTTGATACACTGCTGCAGATCTCTAGGACCTCAATGGGAGCAAATGCAAAGATCAAGAGCAGTCAAGTTCCTTGCAACCAATTCATTTTATCCCTTGCAACCAATTCATTTTATTTCAAATCTGCATGTGTGTGACTCTGGCTGACATATTCCCTTAACCACAATATTGAAAAACAACCCTTTAAGGCCTTATTATTCAATGTGTAAGATTGTTTTAAACATGCTGGTTGCTTTGAGCAAAAACTTGCTCAAGCAGTCTCAGGACTTTTAAATTCTTTTTTATTCCTTTTGTTGCACACTGCCTGTAAATAAACAGGTGTAATTTTACAGATGATTTATTCAGAATCATTTAAGCGTGATGCATGGCTTCACAACATGTCTGCTCTGATTGCCCAGCACTTTTTCTATTTGATTGAGCAAATTCCCTTTTTCTATCACTGCCCCATGAAGCATTTCTAAACAGAAAGGCAAAAGTCAAGTTACAAGACAACTAAGAAAGTATTTTGGATGCAAAATTTTGGCACATCATGTACATGTGACTTTCATTCCCTGTCACTATGCATTTTTCCGAGAAGAAGAATGGTCTGCCAAACATGGAACTCAAGAGTAAGTGAAGCCTGAGCTTTAACTCAATGTTCCTAAACTCTTTTTGTTGATGACAAGTATTCATTGCAAACTTTTCATATTCTTTTGTCACTGCACAAATTTAGAAAGACTAGAAGCTTTCTAAAGAGAAGGATTTTTAGTTTTCCAAATAAGTCATCACTGTTTCCAACAGCAGTCTGCAACCTTTTGTTTTAGATTGGCAATGAATAAATGACATAGTTTATGTTGTTAGCATCAGGATTTCTTAAATATTCTGTTCATAGAATCCTTAATTGCAAATGTTTTATGTAACAACCATTAGTACACTTAAAAATATATATTTAAATATTTTAGAGCCTGCTCTTCTTTACTGGTTAACTCAAAAGGTTAAGTAGCCCTTCATGCAAAACAATCTCATAAAATAATGATGAAGAAAACATGATTTTACTTGCTTTTTTCCAAAGATCACTGATATAAAAAAGAGATGCAATAGTAAACAAATAAATAATAATAAAAAAACCCAACCATGTCCTAAACCACTAGAGTATGTCTGAGATTTCTGACAAGAACATTATGCTCCCTGTCTCCCATACCATGCTTCCTGACCTGAAGAGGTTACTTGACCTTCAGTCTTTTGTGATGCTGAATGCCAGCAAAAATATGCTTTGGGATTTCAAGAAAGGGAAGGTCTCTTCATAGTTCATGGTAGTTGAATGGACAAGGTGCCACCAGGCTAATTGAACTTCTATCCCAGTTCTATTAGTCACTTACCCCTATGACTGAAATCACTTGTCTTCTGTGTTTTCTACTTTCCTCTCCAGGTTTTGGATTGGAATGTCTGATAAGGCTAAAATGATTTAGAAAGAAAGTTCAAGAGCAGGCTCTCTAAATGTAGAGAGCTTGACATGATGAGGGGTTGATCCATTTCAGATACTTATGTACGGCTGCACAGGAGAGAAATGCTAAAAGGCATTTAGAGGATAATTAACATTTTGTTCTCTGCAATGAAATTTGATTATTGCATACCCACTTCTTCTTATTCCAGCCCCCTCGTACTGTTTTGCAGTTACTGACCCCCCCTTGTTGTGCCAATGAGAGATTTTTTGGAGGAGGTAGGTGAAAAACATTTTTTAAATGGAACTTTTCTCTAATCTGCTGCACAGACAAAAAAAAAAAATATTTGGATGATTCAGAAGGACCGAAGGATGGAGTCGGAAGCTCAGATCTGAGGATATACTGTTACTCATGTATCTGTAAGAAAATATATTAACCTTAATGAAAACTGTAGAATTATGTCTCTCTCTCTATAAGCTGTTGGTTCACCCAGCAGGCAGCTAAACACCACAGAGCTGATTGCACACCCCCTCCCCTGCCCCCTCTCTCCCAGTGTGGGGAAGAGGAAATGGAAAATAAAAGCAAGAAAACTTGGGGAGTCAAGACAACAACATAAACTATTATTATTATTTTTATTAGCAATCATTACTGTTACTACTACTAGTAATATAAAATAAATGACAAATAAGTGGAAGAAGAGAGTAGGAAACTAACCAAGTGATGCAAAGTCAACCACTCACCACCTCCCATGACTGGACTGGTGCCCAGCCAGTTCCTGAGAAAAACGTGGTTAAGCCTCCTAAGCCCTCCAGCTTTCTGTTCCCGCTTTGGTTGCTGAGCACAGAGTTACATGATATGCAACATCTCTTTGGTTAGTTTGGTGATCTGCCCAGTTTTGTCTTCTCCCAGACTATTGTAGAGCATTCCAGCCTATTCACCTGGGGACACAGAGTGAGAAACAGAGAAGGGCCTGACACCGTGCAAGCACTGATCAGCAAAAGCCTGAACATTTGTGTTCTGTCAAAATTATTGTGGTCAAAACTCTAAAACTAAGCCCCACATGAGCTGCTCTGAAGAAAATTAACTCTATCCAGGTCCAGTACAATTTATACAATACATAATTAGTAATGTTTTTTCTCTGGAAAGACCAAAGTCAGAGTTATTGCATATCTTTCCTCTATAATAGCTGATAAGCAATTAAAAGTAATCTAGAGACTGCAGTTCCCTTGCTCTTCTCAAGGTGATTGCAGAAGAAACACAGAATCTCAAATTAAAGCCTTTGCATGGAAAAGTTTGCCCTTTTTAACTTTTAAGGACAAGAAGCATATCACAAGCTGTTGTATGAAGTGATTACCCATATGGTTCCACAGAAGTTACATTATACCTTAGGTTTTAAAAATATATATTTATGTTTGCTGCAGTGTAATAAACTGTCTGTTTATACCACTGGGTGATATTCTCTGCTCAGATACTGCATTTGAAAAATCTGGTTCTTTTTATTGTGAAAATGATTTGCAAATATATAAAATTGATGGAAGGGGTTTTTTTTGTTTTTGTTTCAAATGATACCTATCCAAAATCCTATAAAGTACATTCAAGTTCAAAGTGTTTTGTTTCAGTAGTATAGACCTGATAAACAACTGTATATAGAAATCTTCTTGGAGACCATCTGAAAATCAAGCTCACAGGGATTTTCATCCCACTACCAGCACAGTTTCAACCACCCTGGCCCTCTTTTTAATGCATAGTTTTTCCATAACATCACACTTTTTCCACATCCTGTAATATATTTTTAATATAAAGCCTACAAACTTGACATATTCTGAAAATAACAATATTCTTATCTCCTTTCCTTTTCTTTCCCCATGGATACATGTCTGAGCTCCCTCTGCTCATGGCAGCTTGTAAAGCTTTGTGTCTGCTGACAGTTGTTATACAGAACTCAGCAAAATGTGGTGTCTACCAGGCACTGTGGGAACTTGAATCACCTCATGTAGATAAACTCATTTGCATTATGTGTTTATATCAATAATGTGTAGGAAGATGGTTGAGCTGCACAAAATTATTTACTGTACCTTTGACAATGCACCCTGAAAATATGATCCCTGGAATATGTCACTCTTGTTAAATACTAAGGAGCCCAGCAGCATTAAAAAAAACAAAAAAGAAAAAAGAAGGAAAAAAAAAGATTTCCCATCTGAAATAAAGCATATTGGTGTGAACAGACATTTTAAATATTTGAAAGCTCACAAATTAGTTCAGCTATGCCAAACAGATTACTGACATTATGGTCAAATAAATATAAGCATTGCATCAAGCAGCAACTTTTAGAAAAAAATCAGTTTTTATATATTTGTTTTCTTAAGCAAATAAAACTGTCCCAGAGGAAACTCACAGTCCTTTCAAGTTCTTTATTTCCTTGGGCCACTTCTACAACATCCTCTGTCTTCCTGCACCATTCTGAAGGTGTGATCAAAGTTTTTCCTACTAGGCACTGAAAGAGAGGGACAGGTGTAATTGTATTGGGAGGAACAATTCACTTTTATCTAGAATTTCTGAAGAAACTTCCTTGTGAGCAAGTAAAGGTTTTTTTCCGTAGCAGTATTGATTCCTGTCAGAGATTATTGCATCTTGTAATGTGCTGCCAGGTAGAAATTATAAATATGCACTTGTGGGAATTGCAATAAAAACAGATGATTCAGATGGCTCTGTACGTTGGACTAATAGTGTATAATAGTAATAATGGTTTATTATTATCTATATGCTCAAATAATATATACAAGAAGTAAACATAGTTTGTGCATTGTCTATGGACTGTATTCTTGTGATATTTATAGATGATGAGAAATAGGTTACAAATAGTTTAAAGAAAGTATTAAAAATTGGATATTTTTATGGTATTTTATTTGGCACAGTGTTTGAATCTTCTGCACCCTTGATGCCTGGGGTGACGGAACACAAAACTTTGTCTGCTACTACTGTGATACAAATTCTACTGATTAACTATTCAAAAAAAAGTTTTGCACTGTCTAGTGTGCTGAAAATATCTTATTCCACTGTCATACTTTGAAACACTGACTTTGGTCCTTCTTTTAGCTTTTCTACCTTTCAGCTTTTCTGCATGAAACAGTTTCATACTTAGCAGTCACCAAGACTTCTGAAGTGAGTCAGTTTGTATTGCTATTTATTTTAAGAAAAGGAAGGACCTTCCATTGCTGGCTGACTCAAAAATGTTCACAATGCATCCTGGGTTAAAAAAAGACTGTGAAATTAAACAGGGTTTAACAAATTTTTCAAATTGTGCATTGAATATTCATCATGTTGTAACTGTGAGTAACATGGATGTTTTATATCACAATCCTCCATGCTAACATAACTCAAAGATAAATGCCCTTGATAAACTCTATCATATTCACACTTTGAGTGTAAAGTGTTGAAATAAAAAGCTGATGAAGCATAAAGTGTTGAAGTAGCATGTTATTTTCAACATTTTATCTGTCGTTTGCCATTTATTTCAACACTTCATAAAGTACATTAAATACTCATCTATTGAGTAAGTGTTTGAGGCCCTGAGGACATAGAGATTTCTCTGAGCAGTAGAACACATGGGGGCAACACCAGTGGGTCAGAGGAGAGGAAGACTGAGGTAGCTATGGCTGTTACAGGGCTAAAAACTGCAGGAGCATCTCTGGAGATCCAAGGGCAGTGGAGGTGTGAAACAGCACTTCAGGGTTTTCAGACAGAAAGGTCTTCAGGAACAACATGAGACTGGCTGAGGAGAGCAGGACACAGCCATGCACCTTTCACACTGGAGCGTGAACATGCAATGGGGAGGTATCACTACCTGCTCACAGCAGCAGGTATTTGTGGGAACCTGCATAGCAAGATGTGTTGCTCTGACCCAATCAATCCTGAATATGCTGTGGGCAGACTCCTCAGTTCTGTCCAATGGAAAATTCCTTAGAGTGTGCCTTCCATGCTTCTGAAACCCCTTGTCACCTTTTATGCAATACCACAACCATTTCAGAAAAGAGAGGGTTTAAAGGATTTTATGGCCAATTAAGGACTTGTCTACCTGGTAGTCAAATTAATTTGAGGTCTGAATTTAAAGTGTATTAGTTAAAGTACGTTGAATCCCCATGTGAGCATCTTTTGAAGTGAGCTAAGTGAAATACTGCCACTATATTTCTAAGGCTGCCCACATGACTGCTTAATGTTCTCTAAATACTTCAGATTCAGATCCTTAACTAATTCAAACTAAGACATCTTGATGTCTTTGATTCAACACCCTTGGAAAATAGATTTTCAACTTTTTTTTTTTTTTTTTGATGAGGCATGTTAGAGAAAAAGGTATCAGTTAGGTCGGAAAGTATTCCCCATATTTCCATCTTCCAGAGTTGCATTAACACTGATGTGTGTGGGAAGGCAGCAAAGTCAAATAAGTGGTCCTTGGCTATTTTCCTTTTTTCTTCCTTATCACTTTCTCACAAGCTGGCACTATTTGTTCCAGGACCCACCCCAGCTACTGCAGGGCTGTGGTGTTTTAGGTACCTATGTGGTACCTAAGTGTCCAAGGCATGAGATAGTTCATCAGACTCCTAGCAAGTATTTTCTCAGGATTCACCAGGGGAACATCCGGTGTTTGGATTGGGCTTGAGTACTTCAACAGGAGCTCATACTGATTTCCTGGAAGGACAAGCAGAACCAAGAGACTCTCCCTCCCAACTCCCTGGAGTTTCACAAGCAAATTGAATAGGAATGAAGAGCTCCTTTACTGTAAAGGTGGAGATGTCTCCATTAACTGGTACTAAAAACATACATTCATACAGTGGTGTGAATGTGGTGAGCTCCTGGCACAGGAAAAGAATAACTAAAACAGCATATGCTCCATAAAAGTTGCTTGAGCACACTTTGGTGTTTTTCATATTCATATGGAAATTCAGTGCCAACAAACTATTACTCAGCTACTTCACAGGCTGAACAAAATTAAAGCCCATAAGCCTAATTAAAGTCTGATATTGCAAATAAGGCACAAAATGAGGCACCTTGTGTAGGAAAAGCAATATATTTTTCAATATATATTTCCACAAAACAAATATATTTTTGTACAACATGTAAGTATAAGCCCACTACAACTAATATATACATTTAATTTTTTTTTTTTTTGGACAAGGCTTTTTAAGATAAACAAAAATTCTGTTGTCCTACCCATGTGATTTCTTTTCTGGTAGGAGAATATAAGCTGAAGTGTTTAAAATTATTCAAATTGTTCCAAATATGGCTGTTCTCTGTTCATTAACTGCTGGGAAATTGAATCTTGCAGGGATACAGATTGAGATGACACCCCACTGTGCTGATTTATATTTGGTGGCATCATACGACATTGCATTCTACAATGATCTGGCACATCATATCACATGCTTTGTATTATTCAGCACAGTTGGAATCAGACAGCAAAAATTATCCTGTCCTAATTCTGCTCACCTGTGTAAAGTTATTTTTTTAGAGAAGCAGACTGAACCACAGAATTTTTACCCTCCCAACTTAATCTAGTCTTTTCTCACTCTTTTTGGGATAGTGCAATAGAGGTTTTGGTAAGAAGCAATGTTCAGTTTCCATTTTGTATGCCTTACATGGCTCCTACATCACTTTCAGAAGAAGATTGCCTGTGGCAGGGTGAGTAGGTCCCTCTGCTCATCCCAGCTAATATACGGTGATGGCACTCCACGCTCTCTCTTTCCTCATTTTTCCTTCCTGCTCCTGACTACATGCTGCTGCTGCTGCATACTTTGCTTCAGTTTTGGACTCCACTGTGAGCTAATCCAATTCATTTACCTTGCAAAAAGACAATACAGGAAAAAACAAACAGAATCAAAAATGAAGTTTTTTTTTCTGCACTGAGAACTGAATGACCTTCAGGAAAGCTTTACTGAGTGCTGGAGTTTGTGGAAAGGAGTGGAACTGTAAAAAGAAACTAAAATATATGTGGAGGAGGGGAGACCTCCCCTAAAACTTTGACTAAACTTTGCATGGAAACATAGCTTACCTGTGTTTATAGCTAGCTTCTTGCTTGATTATCACTCGTCTGCAGTCCATACTGGGAAAATTAGTTCACTCTTGTAAGCTGCTCCTACTTGAAAAGAAAATTATCCAAGCTACTGATTCTTAATTGCACGCTCTTGTTGCTTTTCCACTAATAAGAAATGAAACAGCCTTTTGGTATGTCATTGACAATTTCAGGAACATAAGGAAATAAAAAGGTAAAATTGAAAGACCAATATTATCTACAAAAAACCCTAATGCTGTCAAACAATATTTTGCAGAGTGATGTGGATGTGTGCAGACAAGTGTATTAGTACTCTAGACTCATCACACAGGATTCTATTCTACCATCAAAATGAGGTTCTTACTTTGGGTTACAGATTAAATGTTTGGTCCTGGGAAAAGCTTAGACACAGTGAATTGATGGTAACCAAAGAGCAACTTCTGACATACTCACAGGCTGCAGCCTGAAAACTGAAATGGCTGATGAAAACTTCCTGATGCTACTTTAGATCAGTATAACCCAAGACCAAGCACTCTCTGCTTCATGAATTTTGTCCTTCTTCATAAGAGATTCATAAGGTTTCTCTGATACAGCAGAACAGTGCCTAAGAGGTTTAGTGATAGAATGGATTCCATATTAATAGTTGCTTGGCACTGATTTTTATATCCTGTATTTAAGGATACTAATTTCAGAAGAAGGTATTTCTCCTGTGCTGATTACAAGCAGGCTTTTGCTGTGAAGACTGTTTCAAATAGTGTAATTAAATGATTCTCAATCATTCTTATGCTACAACACTCCCTACCTTCGATAGTTTGAGAAGGTTAGCTAAACAGTATTGAAGATAAATGCCTCCATGCAAAGAGAGGAGATTCCACAGGTGAAAACACTCCTTACTGCCAAACAGAATGGTGCTGGAGCCTGAATACAGCAGCACTTCCCCTTTTTCCCTTTTGACAGGTAGCACAGGCTGTACTGTCTGCACACCAATGCTACCTACAGGTGCACCAGAGCATCCTCAGACCTTCCTCATGCTGCACAAAGTCTAGCTGTTCTAAAGGAAGTCAGGCCATGGAAATCCAACTGTATGTAGATGGTTTGCCACATAGACCTTGTAACACTTAGCCATTAATTTCTTTCTTAGGAGCTGATATTGCTTCTATAACTGTGGCATTGGAAACTATGGACACAGAAATAAGTGAGGTCCAGAGCTGACTGAATAAGGGGAGCTGATGCAAATGTACAGGTTGCTTCCTTTAAAACACTAGTGAAAAGCTTTATGGGAATTAAAAAACACACATTGAAGACAGCAATCAGCTTACCCCTAGGTAAATATGCCATGGTTGGAATAGTTCTAAAATGCTTTTGGGTTTTGGTCAAGTGTTCAGAGTTTCTTTATTTTTTAGAGCTGGGACAGCTTTAACTTCTGTAGAGCCACCCATTGCTAATTCTTTTCCCCAGCTGCCTTAAAAACTCATTCAGTATTTATTGTCACTACTGACAGCTGTGAAAAGGGTTGTTGCTACAAAATGCTGATGATTTGAAAGCTAATGGTGTTAGTTTAAACTTGAACACCTTCTCAGGGCTAGGATAGGGTTTCTGCTTAAACTGAGAACACTGATGTTTGGACTAGTTTTATTCACTGGATGTTTTCCAGTTTTATACTCTTGACTTCTCAACAGCTCTCATGCTGAAGGAACCTGGTCGAAAGAATGCAAATTTTCTGGTATGCTCTAAACTGGAAAGGCACTTTGTAACAAGTGAAGCTAGGAAAGGTTTCTGAAAGACCTGGTCTATTTAGAAATCTATTTATTACTTTCTGAGTGAATTTTACTAAGGACTGAAGAGGGCAGGGATAAAACCCAAAACCACAAAACAGAAACAGAAGTGTTGTGAGTTGTATTTCATTTTATCTATAAAATGGATGAAACCCATCTTAAGGTTCTAGCAATTATCCCTATAACTATTTATAACTATTTAACTATTTATCCCTCTGCTAGTATGAAACAATGAGAATAGACAAAGGTTTAAATAAAATGCATGTGAGGGTACAGGCTTCAGGGTTTTTCTGCATTGCCATGAGATAAAGTGATGTAAGAAACTCTTGTCTGGTTTAATTTCATTTTATTACAACCTGTTGATCAAGTGAGAAATAGGTAGGTATAAAGGAGGTAGAGTAAAGATAATTTATTCAAAGTGAAGAAAAATTATGTGGAGCTAAACTTCTCAAAGGATGTTGTTTTTCTAATACTCCATTTTTTTCTGATTTTCTGCCTCAAGGGAGAAATATAAAAGGCAGCCTTTTGCATACGATAAATATGTTGGAGATGTTTGAAATAAAATACTTTATTTTTTTTGAATAGTATTAGGACAGATTAAGATTTATTTGTTTCGCAAAAAAAAATTGTTTCTTAAATACTGACATACTGAACTTTGAATCCTCTGTTTCTTGCTGAGTGTCAGCAAGAATATACAAAAATATTCGCACAGGTTGGGACAGCAAACCATCAGGTGACAGCAAACCATCAGTTGACACTTGGTCAGTCTTCCCTTTCAAAGATGTTCCAGTTGACAAATTCCTTCAGTATTAATTGAGACTGAGAGACAAAGAACAGCATAATGGCTTTGAAATGGCTCTAGGGATTTTTAGGTGATAAAATAACTGTTGGCTGAAGGAGTGTACCCATGCTCAGTCAAAATATAAACATTTTGTCATACTCTTATTAAAA
The DNA here is from genome assembly GCF_008360975.1 of Lichenostomus cassidix. NCBI lineage: Eukaryota > Metazoa > Chordata > Aves > Passeriformes > Meliphagidae > Lichenostomus > Lichenostomus cassidix. The sequence goes on along the minus strand of NC_139482.1, from coordinate 107,896,589 downwards.
AATAAAAAAGAAGAAGGGATATAATGTTACAGTGAGATTTCAGGGTCCACCAGAAATACAAAGGTTATCCCTAATAAGAGCACATATATGACTTCTCTGCATAACTAGTCTTGTTTCTTGTTTCCTTGCTTTCCCTTATGCTGCAAGTAAACCCTTTTTGTCTGAATTAGGAAAGGTTTTATTTATTTTTAGCTGGATTGCTCAGCTAGACATGTAACTGAAAATGTACTATGATAATTCTTTGCCAGATAACTGGACAATAATGTGTTTCCACCCAGGCTTGTGGAGAAACAGCAACCATTTGGTATATATTGTGTTTTTCTTACAGTCCAGATTAAACTAATGTGGGCTTTCAGGGGTGGGTTCTGGTTACTAAGGGTAGCTACAGATTGGGCATACTATCTGCACCTTTATTTTCTCTGTGTTGCTTATTTCAGTACACAGAGCATCTGAACATCTGCCACTAAATTGAAATGAAATTGATAGGGCATGTTAAAAAGTTGTATGTTACAGCATGTAACATTTGAGAGATAGCTTGCCCACAAGATTTCCACCTGCATTATTTTTTCTACTTTAAAATAAAAGTCTACCAAGCTAAACTTTTGCAATTATTACAGATTCATTTCAAACCAAAACAAAAAGAGGTTAAAACATTGGAGATTCTGGTAGGTAAATATTTTTCAAAATTTTTGGTTAAAATATGAAAAACTTCAAATGAAATATTTATGAAAGTTATATACACAAATATTTGTGTATTCAACAAATTACTGATAATCCCCATGCCTTTAGAGGATCCAACTGATCTAGCAGGTTTCCAATGGATTCAGATATGAACATCTAAAAGGTAGAACTGAATCAAGATGCATGTTAGACATAAACTGACAAAGATGAATTAAGCTGTTTTATCTAGCATAACCTTCTCTGGATTATTCATATGTTACCTTCAATATGTCTCATGCAGTAAGAATGATTCAAGTTTTCTTTTCCATTGTGCCTGTCATTCTGTCATATTTTAGTGCCAACACTATGTTTATTAGGGACATTTTGCCAGGGGGGTAGTGTGTTCATTTTTGCCTTTCATTCATTGAAGAGAGAAAACGTCACTGTGTCCTTGTGTTTTTGCATAGCATCACACCCATATAGTGAGCTGGTGACTTACTTTGCTTTTATAATAAGCATCAAGGATATATAAAATGTATTTTGTTAGATTTTTTAACTTAGTTTAATTTTCATTTCTTAGTGAAATTTTTATTCCCATACTGCTTCCTATAGTATAACTAAAAGTCAGCAAGAAAAGATTAGGCTGAATGAAACAGCAAATTATTATGGTAGCCAAAAGCGCATGAAAAATTATATTTCTTTAGGGGAGGATATTTTCCCAATATCAGAGAAATAAGTCAATGGACTGACATGACAGTTGTGAAGAAGATGCAGGTTAGCTGTACATGTTGTCTAAAAATACTCTCACAAACACTGAAAAAGTGAGGCAAAAATTGTGACCATGAATACATTTTACTGAGGCATAACCTAATCGAGATCTCTAGATATGATTGTTTTATCACTGCTATATTCAGCCCTTCTTCCTTCCCATTTTGTCACAGTTGGAACTGAAGCTTTTCACCAAACTTGTTTTCATTTTTATGTGGACTTTCTCCAAAATCAAGACAAAACTTGAAAAATGAAAACCTCATATATACTTTGTGAACATATAAGGCAGTTTGCAGAGGCACCATATAGATATATGTTTTTATCTTTCATACAGCTTGAAGAGGATGTTTTCCAGGGTATTATTTACATCTAGCTTGAGTCCAGGAATAAAACATTTGCATAAGTTTTATGAAACTGAATCCATAGGCAGCAGAACTGCATAGAGTTGTTCATCCTGACAAAAAGGAAAGAGTCTTTGCAAGATTGGATCCTTTATTCTTTAAAAGTTATTCTATCTATTTGGCTGCAAGCTTTAGCAAAAGTATAAACCAACTTTTTTTGTCCCTTCAGCCTCAGATACTGGATATACCAAATTTTTCAAATTTTTGGTATTTTATTGACTTTGATAATATACAGTACATAAGAACTGTGTAGGGTACAAACCACTCATCTTGCCAAGACAAGGATGGGAGAGGAACTACAATTTAAACAAATGAAAAAAATCCTTGGACATTCAGTCATATGGAAAAAATTTCAGGCTCAAGCGATGAAAGAAGTGGAAGGAGACCATCTTTGAAATACTTCACTCAGTAATGTATTTGGAGGAGCATCTTTAAGTTGCTCCATCTTCCTAAAAGAGGACATAACAAGAATTTTAGAGCCAATGTTTGGTATTGTAACAGAGACCTCCTTTCCAGTGCCTGGCAGTCACGGGGCTCTGGGGGTGTTGTCTCACCTCAGCTGTGATGTTCTTGCCATGACTGAAGGCTGCTGCTGGCCCTGTGTAGGAGGACTTTGTTTCAGGATTTGGGCATTAACACCTTAACTCTGCTCCAGAAGCTCTTAGGAACTAGACTGAAACACGTTGTGTACCTTAACGAGGAAATCAGATTATGAGATTTATTTTCTGCAAAACCAGTGACAAGAAACAGGATAAAACTAAAACCAGAAGAAAGAATAAACCAGACCTGAAAAAAGTCAAGTCATAGAGAAGTCAGAGCTCCCTGGGGAGAAGCACTAAGAATTAAGAACCTTTCTTAAGAAATAAATTAAAGATTTTTCCAAGTACTCTCAACTTGATTTGTGGGTCAAAGGCATATTGTTCTTTGTATTCTCTCACGTAAATTGTTGCTGTCTTTTTAAGCAGTCTGTAGGACTTATCATCCTTCCAGCTCATCAAAATCAAGTGGCCATAGAGTGGGAAACACTGAGTTGTAAAGTTGATGTATTTGAATCTAACATTAAAACTCTACAATAATCCTTCACTCCTTGAGTGGGCCTCTATTTTATTAAGTATTTCAATGCAATATAATTAATTTATTAGTAGCAATTAACGTACTGGTAGCAATATCCTTGAACAAGGGCTGTAACTCAAGAAATCATGCTTAATAAAAAACATCTACTGTGCTTCTACTGACTCCTGCATAATGGAGGATCTGATAGCCAAATATCTGAAAGTCAATATGAAGTGAAGATTTTATTTATCAGGAACTAGAACAGGACTAATTATGGTCCAGGTATTCTATGTTTTAAAGAGCTGCTATATCATATGCATGATATAAAGTGATGAGAACATTTATTGGGTCTTTGATTTATTTATTTATTAATTTTAATAAACCACTCATTCTCATGCTCAGTCCCTTTGTCTTCTTTGTCACTATCTGATACATTTTGGGAAAACAAGTTCACAGTTCATTAGAGAAATGCCACCCAGAGGATCCTTTAAAAAACTTTTTGTATTTCAGCTGGGAAAAAGAAGTCTAAGTGTTTTCCCTAGCCTCAGACTTCAATTCTGATGTATTGTCATTACCAGTATTGCAGAAAAAAATTGTATTTCTTATTGTACAGCCTTCTAGAGAAGTGTCACCAGGGAAATATTGCAGATTCTTTACAGGCAACTGTCCTATTTTATATGTAGGTATGTCATAAAGAACTTTGTATCTGACAGGCTTTCTCAGAAAGACAGACTTTCCACCAGGTCAGATTCTGCTTTTATTTCCCCTATATAATAAAGTGCATCACCTACTTACCACTCTTTTTTTGTCCATTTATAATTTAATAACATTTTAACTCTCTTGAGGTTTAAGAAATCGAACAGCTTCTTCTCAGTGTGCTGGTCATTGTTCTCCATTCTCTTTTTACTTTAAAACCTGCACAATTAACTTCTGTCACCTTAAAAGCCTTTCTCACAACACATTGCTCCAGTTGTTGAAGCATATGTAATTACATCCAACAGAACCTGTCCTGGGGCAAGCTGATTTCATGCAATTTTTATAACACCTTTTTTCATTATTTAAGCAGAGTGAAATCTTTAGGACAGTGTGATTAAAATGAAATTGGCATATTAAAGGTAAGGTATTCTGAGAAAAGGCAGACTCCTGCCATCTTTATGACAAATAGAAATTTATATCTTTATTTTTTGCAAGTAAGAAAAGGTTCAATCCACTTGGCACATATATTGGCCACATATCCAGTACCATCCTCATTATGATTTTTCATGGGTCTATATTATGGTTTATTAGTACTTTATGGCTTGGGCTGTAGCTTAATTCAGTAGAAATAGAGCCAGTGATTAATATGACATTACAAGTCTGTCTAAAAATCTTTTCTGACTTTGCTAGAGAAAATCTGTACAAAGCAATCTGAGAAGTTGAAGCAAGTCAGGCGCATATTACACAAACATTTCAATGAGGTGTTTCTTCAGCCTTAAGAAGTCTAAATTGCCATGTACAGAATACATGGATAAAGGTTGTAAACTGATTACTAAAGCTTGCTGGGATGGGAATTTCTGCTTCATGGGACATTCCAGATTGGATGAGAACAAAACACCAACACTGCAGTCTCCTGCTTTGCAGAACAAACTATTTTGAGCCCATAACCTCACCCCCAGTCAGGCAAACTGAGCAGGCAAACTGCCAGGCATCTGGGGAGCTGGGCAGCAGGTAAATCAGCCAGCAGGCAAAAGGAGAGCTAGGCAGGCAGCCAGCCAGGCAGCTTGCAAGTCCATCTGTCACTCAGACAGCCAAGGAGCTGGCAAGCTAGCACACTGGTTGTTTCCCTGGCTGCCCGGTGGGACAGACTGGGAGCTGGTCAGCCAAGCAAGCCACCTGACTGCCAGGGCAACAACCAGGATAGTCCTGCTGCCTGCTGCTTTCTGTCAATGGCTCTGAAGGAATGCATGTGTTCCCATGGAAAGTGCCAGTTCTAATCTCTTGCCATCCAGCTATTGCAGGGGAATGTATTTATCCAGCTTCACTTCTTACAAGAAATATGTGTATTTAATGTATTGAGTTACAGACAGACTGAAAGACTCAGGCATAATTTAGAATTAAAAATATGAAAAGTAATCTACCTGCTGCTCAGTTGCATTTACATCATTACTCGAATTTGGGTTTTCAAGGTGCTCTGATGTCATGCATTTGCAGGAACATGTCATGTTCAGCAGCTTGCCACCTTCTGCCATCTAATTCCACATGGGAACAATGAACAAGGCATTTTTTCCTACCTCAGTTTCTGATTAAATTTTACCTGGTGTATATAATTGTATACCTAGATGTCCCTAAACTATGTTACGTGGATGGCACAATGATGCTGAAAAAAACACTTGTGGTTGTTAGAGAAACAGTTATTCCATTTACTAAGGGCAAGCCAGACCTGTGTCCTCCTCCTGCCTGAAGGATTTGAAGCTCATAGCTAATTTTCTGGGGGAACATCCTAAAGACAATGTTTGAAGAAAGTAGATAGTGGAAAACTGTCTGCCTAGAAGTGATGGCATTATGCCACAAATTATGCAAAATCAGACAGCAGCTCCAGTAAAAGGCAGTCCTGGACACATACTTGGGGCCACCTGACAAACCCTTTCATGCAGTGGTTAAAACCTCTCAGACTCAGTTTGTGATGCCTTTCTCTCACACCCCAAATTTTGATGTCCATGTTGCTCTTATGGCTGCAGCCAAAGTCGAAAAGGTACAACAGAAGCATCTCCAACTACTGAATTTCTCCTGTTTGTCTAAATGTCTGTGGGGAGGGACCAGGATTATACAATAGTTCACATTTCAGGACAAGAAGAAAAGCACTATTTGCTGTAGAACTCAGGGTTTATTACCACTCTTAACTGGTCTCATATCAGCATCACAGAGCCTCAATAGGGTAGCACACTGTGACAGTGCATGACCTGGAGTATTGCTCACACTGCTATTTGAAGCATCTGTGATCCAGATGTGTATTGACTAACCCAGACTGGATCTCATATCTGTCCATGAAAGACTCAATATATTTTGAATTAAACATAAGGTCAAAATCAGAGATGAGTAGGATGAAGAAGGAGGAATCCTGCTGGTTTTGACTTCAAATAGGATGAGTAATGGAGTCAAGGGACTGACATATAAGAGAAAAGATTTAGGAAGACAAAAGAAGAGGAAACAAACAAGAAGTAAACAGAATAAAAACATAAAAGGAGGTTAAGGTTTTAAAAAGGAGAAAGTATAGGAATCAGGGGACTCATACATGTAAGAGATATTTTTCCATTTCTTGTGTGTGTTTGAGACAGGGAGAAAATCAAATGTCACATAACATTTTCAAACTGAGAATATAAGCAAGCTTACTATAAAAAAGATAATAAACCAACAATATAGAGGAGAAGTTTATTATTAGAAAGAAATCTCAGTAGTGACTGCAAAAAGGATCAAAAAGCTCAGGGAAGAGAGCGGGGCTTTTGTGTAAACTTAGAATATAACTTTCTTCACACTAGTACTTAATTGTCATTGCTTGATGACTGTGTTCATCCCCCATGCTCATATCCTCAGTCTTCTTTCGAGGGGTTAGCATACTACTGCAACACCAGGAAATCATGCTCAATATTTCAAGATAACACCTCTAATTTTCTAAACATTTTGTTTTTCTGAGGAGTAACCAATATGAACCTTTTCTCTTAAAAAATGTAATACAATTTCACAATAGCATAAAAGTTTCCCATACTTTCAAGTGCTGGACAAGTAGCCACTAGCATTTGGAGAAACACAGGTGGGAGTGGTTTTTTTTTCCTTATTACTGCCTGCTAGGTAGCTACCTGATGGGAGTGTAAGAGAATCTTTGGACCCATTGTTGGAGAGAATGTTCTCAATTTGGCCAGCTTTAGGTGAACACATGAAAAAAATACTGTGAACTTTTATTAAAGTACTAAGAAAAAAGTAATTGGAATGGAATCTTCCTTGTTTTGGAGGCTGGAGTCTGAGGAAGCTCTGGGATTCAGGGAACCCATTCCTCTCTTCCCCATGCACACAGAAGGCAGAAACACTTTTCCTAGCCTCTGTGAGTTCTGTCCCGTGATCCACACATTTCCAATTAATTCATAGGTGTGTAGATTAATAGGAAATACATCTCCTTCACCCCAGTGTTTTACTGCAAATGAAAGGCAAAGGACCAGACCTGGCTGTAGAGTAATCAAAGACAGTAATGAAGATGTAATAATAATAATAATAATAATAATATAATGGCATAATTATGAGATATTTTGGGTTTGGTTGCTTTAGAGTCACTGTGATGCTGTAACATCATACATTGGCAATTGCTTCTTTGTACCACTTATGCAGTGCAGAGGGACCTAATCTCTTTATAACTTTGCAATATATTCATAAAAGGGAAGACATGGAGGTTATTTCTAAATGTTGATGAGTACAGTATGGAAGTAGGTAAAAGACCACTGCAAAAGCTGAACACAACAACAGACATGACATTTTGACAAATTTTCCTTCCTTACAATAGGAGTCTTGGTGTAAATGCTGTCTAATTTAAAGGCTGAATCTGGTTTAGTATTAATCTGAGCCCCTGATTATGGCTTTCATGAGTTTTATGAAGCAAAATTCTGCATATTCTTTCCTTCTTTTGTGAGTTGAGAATTTTGCTGTTCACAAGATTTTTCTTGCACTTAATTAAACATTTTTATTCATACAGACTGATTTTCTACCTCCTATTCCGTGGGAAGGAGGGCAGTGATAATTCCAAAGATAACACTTTTCTTTAACCAATAGTTGTGGTATTAGATACTGCAGCACCCAAGCAGGATATGATATTGATCTTTGCTGTTATTTGGGGCAAACACAATTATGGCTCTCTTTTGTTTGCATTGCACAGTAACATTACAGGTTCTGACAGCTGTATGAGCATCTCAGAAGAAAAAAAGAAACTTGTGAGAATATAGTTCAAATCAAGTTTTGTGAAGTACTGCATTTTTATATTTTGCTTTGTACTGAAGTGAAATTCACCAGGCAAATTCCCATCTCAGCTTATTTACAAATCAGTAATATTCTACTTACATATACCAGATCTGAATATAAATTATAGTCTCCTGCTGAAATTTGAAAAGATATGGAGGAACTATTTAGAAAATAGGTAAAATGCCCAGAAGACTGGAAACAGAAAGCTTATAGTCTTTTTCTTACTGCCACTATATTATTTCATGACCCTGAGAAAATATTTTCATCTTCAGCCCTATTTTCTCTGTAGTCTTTTGTTTGCGTTGTCTAGTTAGACTGCAGACTTCTGGGATAGAGATTCTTCCTCTCTTTCCCTGAGAGGTTTTTGGTATCAAATTGGTTTGATAGTCTTAAGTTACACATGGATAGGCATAAAATTAATAGGTAGTTCTACCAATCCAGTTAATGATATACCTTATTCTGAATTGAGAAAGTTTATGATTCACAAGAGGATTCTGACTTCAGAAAGCTGAAGTTTAAAGATGAAACATCAGCTCTACAACAAAAGAGTAGAGAACTTGACCCAGGAGTGCTTCTGTGTATCATATGTTGTGTAATGTTTTCAAAAGTTATTCTCTTCCTCTTGAAGTGAATGGTGCCAGTTTAAAAGAATCAGAAAGATCTTTGCTCTCAGTGCACAAATGCAGGCTAAATCAATGTCAATATATCCATAATTCTGTATTGTCAAAAGAATTTATAATGTTTTTGAAACATTAAGCATAGCTGTATTATCCTTCCTCCACTGGCATTAGATGACTCCAACATATTTGAATGGCAGAGTTATAAAGTTCCTCCAGAGTTCAGTGCTACAGGCACTGATGTCAGAAAACCTGCCTGGACACACCCAGGACTTTGCTCTCTGTGATCTTACCACTAATGCCTTCGATGTGATTGTGTCATTTAAACTCTCTATTCTATTCCTCCATTTTCAAAATGATTAAGACTTAACTGCAGCACCTGACAGAATATTTGAATAATTAATTGGAAAAAACACACAGATCACTGAATGAAGCTATTGTTAAAAGAACTTCAGAACACAGCTATTGTATTGTTACTGCAGATGCATAAATGAAGATCTGTCTTTTGAAGGTGGCTATTATTAAAGATTTGCATGCAGTTCAGCTTCACAGACAAAACAAAAAACTGACTGTTGAATACTAGTAACTAGGTTCTATTGTTATGGTCCCAAGCATTTTGCCAATTTCTCTTTTTTTTTTAAATTATTTTAATAATTTATTTGATAATCTTGTCCTATTTAAGTAGAAGCTGAACTGAAAAGGAAAAAAATAGATTTTATTCCTCTCTCCTTTGTTACACGCGTTTATTTATATAATCCTATAGCATTTTCTTTCTGATTCACAATTCATTGATTAAAGGACTGAATCTTCTGGTGATCATTCAAGGTTAGGGAAGTGGCAGAGGCATGGATATTAACACATCCAAAATATAAACTCTGCTGCACAAAGGAGTAATAGCTGAATAGATTGAAGTGCTAATGATCTTTCTTGAGTCCAGTTATGGAACACCTGCAATGTGAGCAACTTTACAAATGGTGAAGAAATGGAATAAAACTAAAATACTTCATTTAGCATTGATATTATAAATTTCCAGATTTCTGACAAGACAATGTGTCTTAGAGTAACTAGAAATAATTCTTTTTTTTTTGACAAACACTCCACTGGCTCAGTGGCTTTGCTGTGTCTTAAATGGTTCTATGCAAACATAATAAGTGAAACATAGATTTTACTGAAAGTAAATATATTTACCAGTTATGGAACCTACTTTTTTTTCCTATGGTTGCATATATAGTGTTTCATTTAACTTATTGACTAACCTTGAGAGAAGATCATAAAAAGCCTTTCAACTCATGCTGAATTATGACTATACTGATTCACTCCTGCACCATATTAAACAAATGAAATTAGGTGAGCCATCATAGAAGATGTCAAAGTTCAAATCAACAGATTTTTTTTTTCCCTGAGGAAAAAAATAAAGTATAATGGCTTACTTATTTTTGAAAATGTATTTGAGAGACAAAAAAGAATACCCAATTCCTGCATTAAAGTACTTTTGATAAAAGCAGAAGGGAAATACAACAAAGTTGTGCACTTTTAGAAGTATTGCCACATGATGTGATATCTGTTGATGTGACAAGCTAAGGAAAAATAAGGAAGACACAGGTGAAATAGAAGAAGTTACTGTTTGCTTTGATTCTTTCTCTGTGTTATTTCTTTTATTTCTTGAAACATAACTTGTATAAATTTTCTAGACTTTTTTGTGCCTCTTTAATCTGAATTGGATTTTAGCTTGCTTTCTCTTTTCTATATTGGTCCAGCAGAAAAATTCTTTTTAAAGCCACAGAATGTGCAAAGCACTTGAAAACTCAGATAGTTCATCCTAGGACGAAGGCAGGATGAACTAACTGTACCTATATTATTCCTAACAGAAGATTCCTCTAACTTCCACTGAGATTTTACAACTAATCTGGAGAATTATTTCATAGGCTTTAAGATGCTAACAATTAGAATTATGTTTACTTATGTTTACTCTGAATCTGAAACCCTAATCATCAACTGCTTCTCTGAATAGTTTGAGATGAAGTGCACATCATCATTTCCAACAAATTCGAAGAAGTGTATCTAATGCAAGTACTTTCAACCTGCTTCTGTAGTAGGCGGTGACCATAATCCCATGTCATTTATACCTGATATTCCCAAAGTGTCATTTTATTAAAAGGAGAGCTGAAGTCTATTCAATAACCTTTACCTCTGGAACAATTGTCCCATTAGCTTCCAATGAGAGAACTGAGCCTGAGTGCTACCTGTATTCTCAGACCTCAAGAGTCACATTTGATATTGCATTTTCTATTATGTTGTTAGTATCTCATTTACCTCATCTATTTACAAGTCATAAATGAAAGAGGTAGACTTGAAACTCTGAGAATTTCTGCACTAGGAAATTATCCTTTAGGAAGTTCCATATATCTATAAGATGTTCATTTCTTCTTTGTAATAGTCCACCAGATGGTTTCAGTCCATGGCAACAGTTTGTGGTTTATTGCTAATTGAAACATCAACACTTATATACAAGGAATGTGGAGTGTTGCCCTCTTTAAAGGTTTGGATTTACATGCTAGTACACTATGTGCTAATGTTTTATTTCACATAAAAAACCCAAGCCAATAAAATCAGAAAAAGTAATGCTGGCAAACCTTCATAGAAATTTCTGTTTAGCCAACATGTGTTCTTTTTTTAAAAAATATTGTATTATAAGCATGTTCAGGCAATATTTTTATCATTAAACATAGAAGAACAGAAGCCTTGTTTTTAGATAAAGGACATCAACTTTAGAAAATGCTGTTCAATTGAATCTTTCCATGTTAAAGAAAATATCTGGTTTGGAGGAAGTCTAGCAAAAATATTAATTTCTGAGTGTTCCTTTGCATGGGAACTCATATAGCAGATACAATATAAAAGATTACTCATAGGTTGTTCTCTTATATGAGGAAGCTTTGTCACTGATAGGTTCCTTGGGACCACCAAAATATTTTATTTTGATTTTCTCCTCCCAAGACCCTTGGCAGGTCTGCTTTCTCCTTTGCATCTTGGTCAAAAGGCACTGCCACTACTCTTCACCCATTTAATGTATAAACACCTCCCCATGTTGTCTCTCTTATGCATTGTTCACATTTGCTTCTCTGGCTATGAAGAGGAAGATTGATTTGCATGTCTTTCTCCCAGTTTTTTAGATCACCTAACTTAATGGAGTTGGCCCTGTCTATGTCTAAAATCTGCTTCTGGAGTCTGAACCTGAATTTTTCATATCCCATGGTTGTGTCTCATCTCAAATAACTGAACTCCTACAAGGGTGGATCCTGAAACACATTACATTCTGTCCTGCCTCACTTCCAAAGAGCATTTTACAGTATCTTTTCTGCCATGCCCCTTCTGCAAAAACAAAGTAGTTTTCATAATGGCTCTTGATAGCCTTTGTGTTCATTGCCCGGTTTCTGTGTACCTTCCTACTTTTGTCTTTACATGTTCCTATTTTACAAATAGACTGTTTTAAGCCACTTCTATTTGCATCCTTCCTTCATTTTTGTTAGTTTGGATGCGTCTGAAAATCATGAAAAAGCATTTTGAGGGAAATAGAAAAGTCCTTTGTGAGGATGCAAGGCAATATAAACTACACTTGCTGAACTGCAGATCATTACAAATTTTCTATAATAGGAAATATTGACTCATCATACTTGTAGAACAAGTTTTTCATTATCCTTTCATACTTCCTGTATGATTACATGGACCTAACTGTCATACATCAGCTTCTTTTGGAGAAAATAGAAGTGTATGTATATTAATTTAAAAATAAATTCTGAACCTCAGTTTTCCTATCAGGTATTACCCTGAGTAAGTGCATGATGATGAATCAAAAGACAAGGACAAGGAAAGAAATTCCACAGGGAGTAAAGTAGAAGCAAAGTGAAAGTAGTTCCCTACAGGAGAAAGAATAATTTTTTTAAGGAGGCTATTTACTACTGACAGCCTAGCAATGCAAAGTCTGCCAAAAAGTGTATTTCTCAACACACATTTAGACTTAGAACACGCCTGTCCCTTAAGGATGCTGATTTGAAAAGGGGGGTGGTAATGCATATGTGTAATGAATCAGAAAATACTGACACAGGGCAATGATATCTGTCAGCTGGGTTTGGGACAAACAGACAACTTCCCTCAGCCACCACTGTGAAGGCAAGTCTGGGAAGTTGATGGACTTAGTTGAGAAAAAAAATACAAGTGGTTCTTTATTGGTTTTATCCATTACTTTGCACACTATCTACTTTTAAATGCATAAATAATGCCCTGTTTGGAAGAATTTATTTTTAGTTCATTGGAACCACTTTCTGTCACAGGGTGCCATAGTCAAGAACAAGAAGATGTCTAAGTACCAAATTAACTTGCTGGTGCATGACTTTTACAGATCCCGTAATCAGGTCTTATAATAATGATTATGAATTAAAAAAAATAAACCATCTACATAAATCATCACAGAAAACAATAAATATTTCTTGTTAGACAATATGTTTGTGGGTCATAAGAAGGTTAAAGCTGTGTAAATGCTTATGTCAAAGCTAACCTGCTTATACAGCAAACTTAAATAATCAGTAACATGTGATTCAGAAAAATATATCTATTGCACAATCACTGTGCAATTATTCTTGTTTCCCATCAAAACTCTGCCGATGCTGTACAAAATCATAAACTATATTTAATTAAATAATATATCAGTGTCTAGAGAAAGATCTATGTAATGACTGTCTCTTTTCTTCCTGATGAAAATGCAAATGAAATCATTAATAGTTTATAAATGATGCTTAGCTAGAAGTGGGATAATGTACATCCTGCTTTAAGCTAAATAAAGGAAGAATTGTTCCATAAAATTAATTGACATAAATACCAAATACTTTTTTATTTTGGAAATGTACATTGAAATATTCATCTTTCTCTGGGCTTTCTCTCAAGAAAAGAGCATTTCTTTATAACCTACTATGATGACAACTGAAAAAACCCAAAAAAAGTTAGAGAAACTGGTGTTTGACTTTTTTCTTTCTCTGCAGAATCCTGAAGTTAAGCAGTGAAATGAAAATGCCCATATCACAGCCTAAGCTTTTATCTCAGAAACAGAATGCAACTTAAACAGGATATTGAATATTACTGCAATGCAGAACCACATATTTAGATTCAATGCAGGACAAATACTTCTGCTGCAAGACCATGTGATGGAAAAAAATTAAATGCTTGTCTTTCCTGTAGCCTACAAAGTGAATAAAAGCCCCAGTCTGCAGTTTTCTTAGTGTATTAACCTATGGACCTCAATATTGTAAACTGAAAATATGGATCAACTCCGACACTTCATTTTCATAGGACAAATAGGGTTTGGATTAAATATTTCTGAAGAATCTGTGGGAAATCAATAGTGTTTATAGAACTAGTAAAGCTTAATTTGGATGCTGAATCTTAAACCTTTTGTTTATAAGTTCTTATCAGTAAAGCTTCAAGGTAAGCTTTGTTCCTGGAGTTTTGATCTTGTCTGTGTGACTTCAATTTTGAATGTAACAAGACTTAAAAAAAAAAAAGTGGAACTGAAACTGGCTTAATGTGTTTTATAGATTTTCTGACATGAAATTATTATTATCGGTCCCCTGTTGACACTATTGCGCAAAGATGTCTTAAATGCAACTTCCAACCATTTGATTGAGATTTTTCTATAACAAAGTTAAACCCCCAGGTATTTGTCAGCAACCTCCCTGGAATTTTGAGAGACTAAGAGACAAGAAAACACGTTATGTGTTTTCTGAAAATGATCTGAACTGAAAATAGATCTCTGCACTTAGATAGTCAAACAGAACCCTGCAAACATTTACATGTGTAGACTGTATAGGAAGATTCACAAGAAATAATGATTCAATATTTAAGATAGATGGGTAATATATAAAGATAAGGGACAGTCTTAAAATTAAATTTTAGAGAGTAATCAGTGATTGATAGTGTGGCATAAATAACAGAATTAAGCACATGTCTGCTCTACATACTGCTAGGTCATTATTTTCTTTTTAAAGTTCTTCCTCTGAGCCACTCACTTGGAAGGAAAGAAGAGCACTGAAATGAGAAATTACTTCATTTACATGCTTGCAGAGCTGCTTCTCTGTATTGTGATAGTGCTGTACACAGTAATCAACAGCAAAATCAGAGATTAAAAAACGACCTTAAAGGTCATGCAAATGCTCGAAAATTGCAACATTTTTTCCATCTCTGTGAAAATGTGGTAGATTACTTGATACTGAACAGTGAGCTAGAATAACAGCAGATGTGAGGGATTCTTTAAACTGACAAAAACCTTATAAACTAATTATTGGAGAGACTGGTTTTGAAATAGGGACTTCAACGTTCTTTGTATTTAAGTTGATAGACCTTTAGGACTGGGTTGTAGTTTACAACTCAGTTTTTTAAAGTAATACCTCATATAGGTGTGTGAATCTTATATATGTGAGTGTGCTTTTATTCCAGAAGAAAATGGTTACTTTATTGTCTGTGGATATGTCATACAGATGATATTCTGGTTTTCAACTTTAAGCTGTGCTACTGCATTATTTCGTTTTCTGCAGTACCCTGATGACTGTCCCTGCATAGCTCTAAACAGAATGAATTCTCTGTGGACACCTCTGTTTCTTTTCCTTGGTGTTCAAAGGAGCCTGAAACAAACAGGGCACACGAAGTACCTAGTTTTTAGGCAATTAGAGTAACAGAAGGAGAAAACCTTAATGTATCCACAGAATGTAACCCTTCAGCAATGAACTTGTTAACCTCCACCAAATCATGTTTCAATTAATTTTCTTCATGGTAATTTTTGTAATTTTACATTTTTGTAAACGCCTTTATCTCTGGTTAAGCTTGTACTGTGTATACACTCCTGTGTGGATCTGTATTGGCATTCCCCAACTGGACTGAAACCATAGCCCTTTTCTCCTGTCACTTTTTGTGGTCTTTTTTTTTTTTGTGTCCTCTATGAACAAAGAAAAATGAAAGCCTTTTCATTCATTAAATTCATGTTATTTTAAAGAGAAACGACGAGAGGGAACTCACGGCAGTCTCAATATGAGATATAAAGTAAGCTCCATTTTATTTCACCAAACGAGAGACTTATATACTGTTACAGAAGTTACTATTCATAGATACACACACACACTTGCAGCTGTTCTCACACATTCAGGGATCCTCCTGCTAACTCCCTTATTCTTTTCTCATAACACTCTGATCCTAATCTTTCTCATGGCATTCTTCCCACAGAACATTCTCAGGCAAACAAACCACTGTAGCTTGTTGGAATTTTACTGAGGCCTGAGAATCTGGTTGTGGTTGTGTTAGCATGAGTTTTGCTGGAAAACTGAGTTTTCCAACATTATTTCACCACAATGAGAGGATAGATCAAATAGTGCAATTGCTAAGATGTGGATGGGAAGCCAGCTAGCCTTTCCCCAGAAATAGACAGGACAGCAAGACAGCAGCTGAGCAAAGGCTGTGGTTCATTTCCACCAGGACCTCTGCTAGCAGGAATGAGAAACTGTGTAGGAGGAGTGAAGGGGTAGATGCAGGTAGGAAAAAATATTCTGTTCTGTTAGTTTAGCCAAAGAATCCTATGCAATAATTTCAAAAAAACGCTCAGTGACATCATGCCAGTATCAGCTGACAGAAGATCTAATAAATTAGATGGTCATCTATGCTGCCACCTGTTCCCCAGTTTCTGAGGGATTAGTTTGCTAAGAAATTTCTATCTGTTCTGGAGAAGCTATCCTGAAACTAGAATGCAGTTGTCCAATCTTGGAAACTGTCTAGATGCCTGTTAACTGATCATTTTTAGGGAAAAGTTTACAGGTCTAAGGTTTTGAAAGGCGAATGTGAACTTCCATTAATGTTAAGGAGAAAACAGTCAGAAAAGAAAAAATACCAGCTGCCAGTAAACTTAAGACACATCAACTGAGAGATGTACTGGAAGGATACTTTTCAGATGTGTAAACCTATATCTAAGATATTTCAACTTTCTTTGGGCTTCACATCTGGGGTTCATATGACCTACTTTTAGATATTCTGTAATTTTAGAAAGCTACAATGTGCACATCCTTCAAATTAGTCACCTTGGTTTTCCTATACAGTTAGAAGAATGATATTTTCATTAGGACTGTTGAGGCTTACTCAGACCATGTGCATTATGAATAAATCACCCTCTAGAATACAGGTCTCTCTCCACTGGAGAGAGAGTTCATAACATTTGGGTAGAACCATGACTCATGCCTCCAAATTCCCTTTACATCCTGAAACTCCATGAAATACTGTGTTGTTTTCTGGTGCTCAAACTTTGCTCACTGGAAAGATCATAAAATATTCCATGTTACAAAGAATGTACATGTTACTTGGTATGTTGTTTGAAGAAAATAATTGACTTGTCAGAAAATACCAGTATATTGTCTTAGTAGTTCAGCTAATCCTCTGTTACATCATTTTACTACAGTGAAGGAAGATTTCTGTCTGTAAATTAATTTAATTCTCAAACAGTTATATTCCAAAAAGCCAAAAAGAAGAGAAAAAACTAATTTTTTTCATCCCAAGTCCACCTGCATCTATCTATGTCATTTTCTGAGCTCAATTTTTTGTTGCTGCCTGTTCTCTAAAGAGAGATACTCTGAGACAGGGAGTCCATGAAGGATAAGGGGCAGGTACGAAACAATTTAGTTCCTAGCTGTAGCCCATGGAGTATATAATACATTACTGAGGTAGTATTTTCCCATGGCAGGTTCCACCAACCAATCGAAGGTAAGAGTTTTCCTAACAAAAAACTTAAAGGAGATGATATCCCTTTTTGGGCTTTTTTCCCCCCGTCATTACCAAAAATCAAAGAAATCATCTGAGGCACAGCCATAAAAATGCACTGGCTTAATTTATAAGAACTCATTCTGTGAAATAATTAAAATGGACTTTTGCAGTCAGAGGGGAAAACAAGATCTAAGTTATTAATAATTTTTTAATAAGAAAAAAATCCTGGTTTACTAATAGCTTTTGTGTGGTTAATTAAGGCTCTAGTTCACAAAAACCAGTAACCTTTTACAAAACGGATTCTACTTTGTATAATGAAAGCAGAATTGGGAAATTGCGGAGTAATCATGTCTTCCCAGACAGGAATGGGTAGTGGAGATTGTAGAGGCTGTAGAAATCATTTTGCCTATGATGTGATACCTTAGTAGTTCTACATAAGATTTCAAGACTATTTAGCCAATTAAAATGGAAATACTTACAGACATAATCAAGAAAATATCAGACTTTTAAAAACTCATAGAGAAGTTCTCAGCAACACTCTGGATAGCTGTCCTAGGTTACAATACAGATGTATTCAGTATTCTATTACCACCAGCTGTGGGCCATTGCTGTTATCTCCTACTATGACTCACCCCTGATAACAGACAATGAGCCATCAAGAAACCACCACATGACTCATGGACTTGTCTCATCCTGTTGTGAGATGCTCCACCCAGGAGGGAGGAGCCAAGCATTCCCACCTGGATATAACCTGGCCTTGGAACTGCCTGAGCTAGCCCTGTCTGCTGGGTTCCTAGAGGACAAGAGCTATCACTGTAATCTTCAGCTGGAGACCAGACCTTCACAGGATCACTGCTTGAACTGAACTATTTCATTTGGACTGCTACCACCACCCTAACAGGGTGTCAGGTCATATCTGACTTTGTCTGTTCTTTTCCATGTATTATTTCACTTATTTTTAATTTTCCCTAGTAAATTTTAATCCTGACTTGTGATCTCCCACTGGTTTGTTTTCAAACTAGTGCAATAGCAGACGTGAAGAAGAGGGTTTCTGCTGTGTATTATCCAGAAGGTTCCAAACAGAAAATTTATTTCTTGTTTTCCTTCCCACATTATTAGTCCATTGATCCAGCTTGTTTTCTCTGTTTATATAAACTATAAAATTACTTAAATCACTCAAATGGGCATTTGCTTTTACCTGGCCAGTTCCCCAAAGCTTTGTTTACCGCCAAGAGATACTGCTTGGTGAGCAACTTACAGAAATAGCAAAGAACTATAATAATTTAAGTGCTTTTCTGGATACCATCATTTAACCATATCTGTACACTTTATCTTGGCTGCAGCTTCTGCTTCAATGAGGCCAACAGTGCCATTTCAATCCAGGCCTAAGAGAGTTGCAGTGGTGTAAGTGCCAACTATCAAGCAACTGAGCCAAGAGAAGAGCAGTTTTGATAAAATAGATGGTAGAAAATTACACAAATGTGGAGGCCATGGGAAAAGAAAACAAAGGGGCCAAAAGAATACCCAAATAATAAATAAAAGTAGAAAAGCACCCTGGAACTTGAAAATGAATTATTGTATGTTTATCTGTATATCTATACATCTCTATATATCAAGATACCCACATATAAATCACAGAGGTATATATAAGCATCATACAGATAGATATATATATAATCCATACACACTTCATAGATGGGGCACATATGTAAACTTTGCCTGTGTCTGTGTGTATCTATAGACATATGTATATATACACAGAGAAAATGGGCTATTTTCTATTTTAGCACCAAGCAAGCTCACACCAATTTACATAATGGAGTTAAGCAGGATTCACAATTCTAGGCACCCAGAAGTTTGAAACTTCAAAGCTATTATATAACCATCACTCCAGCTTCATGTATGACAACCTACTCTTCTGCCAAATAATACCTATGGCATACAGAAGTTCAGCTCTCCCTGCATTTGGAGGAGACCCTGCTATGCAGTGGAGTCCTGTGCTGCTGTTTTTGTTCCTACAGAAGCCTTAATCCCAGCCAACAAGGATAGAAGGAACTGTTTGTGTTTCAAAGGAAAATGTTTTATACATGTTCTACTCTCCTGCTGCATAGTCATGGTTTGGATTACTAAATAATAGGCTGTATGCAGCCAGGAGTCACAGCTGAGTAAATTTTTAAATTCATTATAAGGAAAGAAAAAAGCTTAGAGGCTGTGCATAATTTATACCCATCTATCATTTTCCATCTCTTGATAACCCAGAACTGTGAACCCAGGAACTAAAGTGACTGCTTAGAAACATAATTTCTGATCTATGTCTGATAGCTGTTATTGATTTAAACAATTTCAATTTGTTTTGTTCTAATCTCACATATAAAACAATGGCACCGAAAAGGCTTTTGTATAACTTTTCAGTGAAATAAACACTTTTCACAATTTCTAAACACGACATTAATCTTGTTCCAAGATATTCCTAGGGCTGACAACTTTTCATTATTATTCTTATCATAGAGTGTACAGTGAACTAAGCTTTAAATTAACTGCAGGCAGACCTGAGTCACAAGAATGAAGCCAGAAATTTCCTAAAGTTTGTTGCCGCCTTGATACAGGGATTTTGTTCTTATTCTTTAATAAATTAAGAAAGAGTAGAAATAACCCATTACCTACAGGGAAAAAAAAACAGACAGAGTCATGTTTTATTTTAATTCCCTTATGTTTAAAATCTTTACACTTCTTTTTACAGTTAATTTTTCTTATCTGTGAAGCTAGCATGAACTAAGCAAAACTGTGAATAGAAAAAAATGTTCAGTATAATTTCAATTTCCTACTTTAATTTATTGCATTACATTTAGTTTATAAAAGTCAGGGATTCAAGTATTTAATAATTTTTTTGGCATACATTAAAGGTAAATTCAATCACATGAAATTAAAAAAAATATTCAAGATCATTGTTCAACAAAAAAAGGTGAGATTACCAAGTTCTGTTATATGATAAAACAAGTTCTCTTAACGACAATAAAAAGGAACCCCAAGAACCACATTACTATTTATGTGTGTTCTTTGAACCAAGTTTATTTCTCACTCCTAGTAAAATTAGTTTTTCCATTTCAGAATATGTATTTGTGTCTAGGAAATGTTTACATTTAATGTTTATTTGGAAACTACATGATTGAAAAGAATTTTAGGAAAAATCTTCAGCATTTGGCAAAATTTTCCCTTCCAAATTGCCATTTGCAACCAGTCTTATCTGTAGACAAGTTTACATGGTCTTAAAAATGGGTGTTTGTAATGAAGAATTTTTAAAAATTATCTCATCAAAGGCTGTGCACAGACACTCAGACATGGAATTGGAAGGAAATGCCCACATGCAGAGGACAATTTTGAGCAGAGAGCAGATGCGTATAGAATGGAGATAGAATTTATTTTTCAACAGTCCACTTAATAAAAAGCTAGCTTGTTTTCACCACAGAAACTTTCTGTGTTACTATGCAGCATAGAATACTTGAAAGACTTTTTGCTGAATTGTAATCAATAATAGAAAAGACTCCTTTCTACTGAAAATGATCCAGACACTTCAGGAAAATATTTTTTATTTTTAAGCTATACATCTACCACAGATAAGGAGAAAAAAAACTGATAAAAAAAGTGAATTTTTTTTTCATAAATACTATAATTTAGAGAAAATAATTCACAAAACTAGTGCAATCTTAACAGTGATAGCATCACTCAACCTCTTTACCAAAGAGAGCATTCATAAAAGATTTTTAGGACTGACTTTATTATACCAGTCATGATACAAGTTTTTGTCTCTGTGGTATTAAGGATATAGCACAATTACACATTTCCTTTCTGTAGTTCTAGTCACATGAAAATTCTTAGTTATTTTTGAATGACTGGATTCAAAATGCGCCCATTCTAACTACACCAGCTCACCAAAAATATTGCCACACAAAATTGCCTGGGAACTGCAAAGTGTAGTTTGGACAGTGTTTCCTGTTGTGATAAACACTTGCTAATCACATCTTGCTGGTTTATGCAGTAGAGTTCCGACTGCTAACAACTATGAGAAGTTCAGCTGAAATCCATTTGACAGCAAAGTCTGCCAAAGGAGCAATTTTAGAACGAGTTGCCAAATGACAGCAGAAAAAAAGATTATATTAAAAAAAGGTGCATTTTTCTGAAATGAATAACTGAAAGACAGATCCAAGAAAAACAAATTGCTTAGGTGACTAGACAAAATTTTTTAACAACTGTATATAACCTAATGTATTTTATAAAATGCTAGCAACCATGAAACCAGCATGTTGATACACCACAAAGATACAGAAGTGTCAGAACTGAGCCAGATCTCTTTTTATTTTCCTTAAGTTTGACAATCTGACTTTTAGTTTTCTATTTTACCTTTGGTTTCTGATTAGGCTTCAACCTCATGTCTTTACCATTCCACACTAGTAGTGGAAGTGATGCAATTCTGCTAATTAGTTGTAACGATGGCCTGTCTCCAGTAGTGACAGCATGGTCTCTGCTGATGCCTCTGCTGTGTTCTGGGATGCAAACCTTTATTGACAAAAAAGCTGTTTGTTCTCCATGCAGATAATGAATCTGGAAATGTGCTCTCGGGTGCTGCCTGACTCTGCCTACCAGAATGCATGGGATCCTGCCTGCCAAGGCTCATCTTTGGCATCTCTGCTGGTTCCAGCCCAAAGCCCTGCAGAGAGTAAACAAGACAACTGCATGGAGACTAAAAGGTAGAGATTATTCATGTCCATGTTCAGAATTGGTCTTAAAAGACTGAGTTTTTGTATCCAAACCCATTTGTCCAGAAGTAGTGATGTTCCCAAATGGTGCAAGAGTTGAAGTGCTCTGGTGCCCAAATACTAGGGATTCATGACTGTCCAGTGAAAATATTAGGTAGAAGATAAAAACCAATGACTGACCCGGACAAATCGAGACAATTCATGTGATGTATTTTGTTTGTGACAGTACCTTCAGAAGAGATTATGCCTTGCCCAAGAGCCCTGAGATAAAGACGTCAATAGCACCGAGTGGCACAGAAATGATGTTAATCTGGGGAATATGTGAAAGGAAGTAATGGAGACTTTCAAGTCAGCAGATGTGGAAACGAAAAAAACGCTCCAGTGTAATGGCATTATTGCTTTGCAGGGATTAGAGGCCAATCTGGCTGCAGTCTCAGAGTTCACATTCACATCATAGCTCATCTGGGCCCTATAAGGGAGCATAAAGTTAGTTTTGGTACAAGTAATTCTTGTATTCCCCATAGTATCCCTTTTATTAAGTTTCAGCCATCTGTTTTGTACCCAAGGAGACTAGACCTTATGAAATGCTACATATGATGACTATTAAAGAGCAAACACACAGTTCTCCTCTTTACCAAAAAGGACATTTTGGAATTTGCTTTGTCCTCTGCCAGTCATACAACAGAGGTCACCTTCAAGACCAGAAGAAAAATGATCAGGATATGTTAGTTCCAGTGACTAATGAGATTCAGTATAAGAATTATCAACCAACATTAATATTTATTTCTGTGTTACTTGCTAAAACTTCAGGATAGAACTCTAACTATAATTTCTACATTTTTAATGTTTCTTTTAATGGGGAGAAGAAGATGAAGATAAAACTAATCTGAAAAATTTGTTTTGGCTGGTTAATTGCTTCAGAAGCAATGGAGCATTCTGTGATGATGGCAGGACTATACATGCTTTTAAGTGATCTTCAACAATCTCATCATAGCCCCAAGTATTGCTCTCCTGGGGTTGAGAAGGCTCCATTTTTTTGCTGGATATCAAATATTTGGACAGTGTCTCAATTCTAGAAATGACAATGGAATCACCTTTTTAATCTGTGACTTTTATTCAGAAATAGTTAATTTATGCAGCTGATTGAAACATGGCTAAAATTGGTGTTGGCCTTTGAAAAACATGACTTTGTCATAGTGCAAATAAGGCTCTTATTCTATAAATTGTTATTATGAGCAAGCTATAAATAAGGAGCAATATGAAAATTGCGCTATTTTGGGATGTGCCAATTTAGAGTGACTGAAGTTCAAGCCAAAAAAAAAATTAGAACTAAATACATAGGATTTCAATCCCATAGGAACATCAACATTTCTCATTACAGAAGTAAGCATGCTAACAGAGGTATCTGTTAAGCTATAATTTTAGAACAGCATAAGAAATGAATGAGCCTCTATTAACAAGAGCTAAATCTTAACGGAGGTGTGTTTATGTTAGTATGAAAGGTGTTAATTTTTTCTGGGCATAATTTATTCCTGGAAGAAGAGTTCACTACTCATATCAGAATACTTTCATACTAACAGTACCATCTCTTAACTAGAATTGTTGGTAGCTTTAAAAGTTGCTAAAAAATTCTGTTTACAGTAGAAAGAAATGTCACTTGTAAGCTGATGAGTCTGCTGTCCTTTCCTAAAGCAGTTGTTAAATTTTCCATTTATGCAGTTAATAAATCCTATTAAATGCTGTGGGTTTTTTTCCTAGAGAAATCATGAAACCTAAATTTGGGCATTAAAACATTATGAGGGACATCAACACTTAAAGGTACTGCCAAAATCTTGTGAAATAAGCACTGTATTGAATTATCTATTTTTTAATATACAATGCTCAGTCATGAAAAGTTGATGAAATTCTGTTTAAGAATAAAGCCATATAAATTTAAAGAAAAAGTCAAGCTCTCTATACAGCACATCCACAAGGAAATATGAAGGTGACATTGTTTACTCTACCTCCATCCATCAGTAAGAAAGAAGGCAGTTCGACATAAGCAGAAAGCAGGATAAGCACTGTAAATCTGCACGTTAGATTTCACACATATATAGTAAAGTGCTGATTAGTGCTTCAAAATTATTTACTGACAAAATTTAATCATATATGGCCTTTGACTATGAACTTTTTACTTAATATCTTTGAAACTCAAGTGAGCATATCTCAATTCCGATGTTAAAATATGATATGAAATTAACATTTCAAACTCCTAGTATTAACATCTAAGCTTTTAAACCTTTTAAATATTCCTAGGACATGGATTATAAGGAAAGGGAACTTAAAGTTAACAGTGAAAATATTCAGTGTGTTAAGTAACTGTTAAGTGCTGTCACTGCAGTTCACTGAATCTCCTGATTAAATAAAGCAATGTTGCCCCAGATGAAATGCTCTGTAGAAAGAAAATGTCAGGATGATGGAGGCATGAGTGGCAGTAGCCAGACCTGAATGTAGAAGAAATAAATTCTCATTTTTCTGCAGGCAAACAAGCTCAATGAGGCCATAGCTTTTACTCATGTTTCTGATAGCAAACAGAAGCCCAGTTTTGTTAGCTTTGTTGATCAGTGATAAGCACAGACCTCCAGACAGGGAATCTGCTATTTTATCTTGCAGATTTCACTATGTGATATTGCTCTGACTCCAAGGTGGGCTCCCATCTCCCCTCTCTTTAGACACCGAGTAATAAAGTTGCAGTTCTAGTGGCAGCAGCACTGCAATCTTGACCTACCACAGACACTGAGGCTCAACCACCCTTTCTCCTCTCTATCTAACCCTACATGCAGCAGTCACATCTTGAGATGGACAGACAGGTTTGTGACCCCTTACACAAACACCAGATTAGGTGAAAAGAATTATTCAAGTCCTGAGATTGCTCCACAGAAGAAGACAAGGGTCTTGGAAGCACTCTGTAATCACAAGAGCCAGCTTGTCAATGAGCCACAACGCCTACCTTGTCATCTGTTTCTCAGAAAGCTGAGAAGTCTCATGTTACCTCAGAGATATCCCCAATGAAACCACCAGTTTCATCCTTCCATCAGGACACAGGCTTGCTCACAGGAGGGCCATCTCTAGGAGCACAGCTTACAAAAATTACACTTTGAAAGTAGCAGTGTTGGTTCATCTTTCTAAATAACAGTAGGTGCATGTTTGAAGCTTAATATTATGTACAAAATTTCTTCTGTTCATGTGCCACTGTGTCGCTGTTGAGCAACTAGCAGAGTAAGGAACTCAGTTCTCAGTGGTAAGAAGGAAAAGGCCTTTATTGTTTTGATTTCATCATATATATAGAGTTTTCAAAAGTCACCCAGATTGGTCAGTCAAAAACCTCCCCCTAGGCCTGATTGGCCAGGTCTGCACAGTCCAAGTCTTGGGACACTGTTTTTAATAACATCCAAACCTTATCTTTTTATAAAACACAAAAGGATTTCTCGTGGGAAAGACCTGTGCTAGTCACACCACTGGGATGGTACAAGGAGGGTAGAAAGACCTTTCCAGTAATAAATAGTGAGGGCATCAAATTTTTGTGGGATGAGTGACATAACTTATAATTGAATATAGTTGAGCATGGACCACAGATAATCAGATGTCTCAGACTGAATACTGAGTATAATACTGACGATTCTGGTATACCATGATACACTGATCTGGATTTCTCCATCTTTTTACATCTTTTCTTAATAAATATTTCTGCATGGTACCCATTGGACTGCCATCTGCAGATTTTCTTCTGGGAAAGAGCATAAGAACTGATAATAATTGCTTTCTTCAATAGCTGTTTATTCCTGCTTTCACAGATTTCAGCCACTTTGCAGTGTCTCACTGTGAAAAAAGAGATGCATTTTTCTAGTACCAGTTTTTCTGACATTTTGCTATCCTTCAATAGGATTTTTGACACTTCTGGGAATTACAACCAGTGCGAAGAGAAGCAGTTACAGACCATGAGGGATGAAGATATATTTTAGATCTGTCAGACCCTTCAATTTTTGCAGTTTGGAAATGAATCATCTGTACTTGAAAAAAAGAAATAAAACTGCTGAAATAAGCATAAATCTGATTCTCCATAAACAACAAAATTGTTGCAGAAAAATGTTGGGAGAGTAAGAGTGCAAGAGTAGAAATTTGGCTTGTGAACAGTCATGTTTTACAGTATTTTCACCAAAGCATGAAAATCAAATGAAATGAAGTTAATTCCATTTCATTATGTCAGATTTATAGCCCAAATCTCAAAAAAGTGAAATCAGAATCCATTCATGTTTTCTCATTTTTGCATAAGGTTATCTACAAGTACATGAATTGGGGAATTTCAGTGCATGTCCATTTTGGAGTACCTCAGCTATGTCATTTCACACTAGCTTTGACTTGAATCTTTAACTTTGAAAGCCAGTCTTCTGGTCTTTTGGGTGTGTCAAAATGAGTGTGTGACATACATAATGTTTTTTTCTGCTGTAAATGTTCTGCATTACCAGAAGTGTTCATTAGTACTAGAAGTGTACATAATTATCAGAAGAAATTAAAATGTTTTTATGTGGATGATACTAAAATGCAGCCTTTGAAAGCTCTATGGCTGTAACCTCTTTATTAAATAGCTATAAACTGTGAATCTGTACTTATATGTACTGATATATCTAGAGATAACATGACATATCTAGAAATAATATGCCAGCAATTGAAATACTAATGGAATAAGCTCCACAGTTGATCTCACAGACGTGTAGAATAGACAAAAATATGAGAAAAGACTCTTGGTGCTGACTAAGGAAATTTAGGTGCAGCTGTTCTGCCTGTATATTATTAAATGACTACACCCTTTTTGTCTATATGCTCATAACCATGTCACTGCACTGCCAAAACCACTGTGCCATGATTTCTTCCCTGTCTTACATTCATTAGCTAGGATTTACTTGATTTTCTTTTACCACAAATTGCTGTTCACTTTTCCTGCTTCTGATCTTTCCCCCCGCCTTTTTCCTCCATTCACTTGCTCTTTTCTTGGGTCTCTCTGATCTTCTGCCTTTTGAGCTTCTCACATTGCTATTTTTTCCATTTCCCTTCCTATGTTTAGAAGCATTTCTCATTCCTTGATCATGAAAGCCTTGTCTCCTTCTAAAAACAAATCTCTTTTATCAGGACTACAATATTTATTTTTATATTAGGGCCATTTTTAGTATCAGATGATAAAATTTATTAATTTATACAAACTAAATCTGTAATGAATATATTTTACTTATTAGGCTGGAGAAGTAAGTGTCATAACTCTTTGATGTATCTGAAAACAAAGGTTCACGTACAACAATTTAATAAAAAGATGGTGATACATCTCAGTTCTTCTTCCCAGCACATACCAGAGAAAAACAGAGATATATTTTAAATGGACAGGAAACTGTGGAGAGAGATACAAGTCTCTGATTCACTTGGAATAAAGTTGATTTTCAGCTTCAATCTGCAACATTATTTTAAAGCCCATCAGGATGATCCTACACTTAGAATTGCAGCAAAATATTTATTCTTACATAGATGCTAACATAGATTCTTACAGTACCTGTTGGTAATAAGGAACAAAAGGATAAAATTCTTACATTAGGAGGAAGCATCAGAACAAGTAAATTAAATCTGGATGTGCAAGAATTGAAAAAAAAGTTGAAAAGCAAGCAAACTGATATATGAATAGTGATTCTGCCAATATATGCATCACAGATTATTTCAGTATGACTGTATGGGAGCCCTGCAAAAGCTAAAAAGTATTGAGAAGGAGAACAGGCTGTAAAAGCATAAGAAAAAACATGAACGAAAGCCTGAAAAAAATCTGGAAGATATAAGTAACATAACAGTGTGAAAAAAATGCAAAGAAGAGCTAATTCTTGGAAGACAAGTTTTTGTATGATCCTTGGAACTAAGTTGCTTTGACTTTCAACTTAAAAACTGTATGGCTACCTAATCCATATCAATGTAGGTTGGTAAGAAACACTGGGAAAATATTGCGGCTTCAAAGAATTGCTCTGTATTAAGAAAGGGAGATTAACTAAAGGCTAGAGAATATCACCAGATTTTCTTGCAAGCAGATTTTACTTTTGAAAAAGACAAAGTTACTTTTAGTGACTGTCCAAATCCCTGTATCTATCACTTGATTTTTTTTTTCATTTTTTGAAGTGAAGAATCCCATATTTTACTATCATCCATATTCCTACTTTGCCAATACTGATAGCAATTTTAGTGGAGGGCTGTGGAATTAGTGTTTGAGGTCAAAGCTATACTTAGGCTTCTAAAAAATGTCTGTAAGATATAAAATTTCCTATTTATACATGCAGCTGAAACTCTGAACCAGTTGCTACCATTTTACTCCATGCTTATTACAGCTAACTTTTTCTCCCCTTAAGTATGTATGGCTTTATCCATATGTGACTGCAGAATATTTCTGAAGGATTATACTGCTGGTATGTTGAGATCCTAGCCAATGAAATTGAATAATATTAAAACCTCTGGGGCCAGTATTCTGGTTTTGTATGCTTTGCGCAAAACTAGTAAAGTCTTTGCAATTTTTTTCTCTTTTTCCTTAGGCCTTGTTCACCACCATGATTTGAGTGCAAAAATACTACACAGCATGAGAAATTAAAAAAGAAGGTATAGTTCCATAGATGTTATATATAGCCTTTTTTTATTGAAATTAGAAACCATGTTTATGTGAAACATGAAGGAAACAATAGACTAGAAGGAAAACCCAGACAAATTAAAGGTTTTGACCCAGTATTCCAAACACCACCTACTTTTAGATTGCAAAAATAATATCCATGCCTTTTTTTGTGCTGCTACAGCAACATTCTTCTACAAGAAAAAGAAATGTAAGAATATAATATTTTTATTTAGATTTTTCTTTGTCAAGTTTTAATCTTGGAGAGGAGTAAAGATACCATAGCAAATTGTAGAAGCCATCAACCATGTGAAAATATTTACATATATTGTGTTGTTTGGAAAGTGACTACTTTACAATTAATATTTCCAATGGATTGCCCTAAACAGCATTCCAAAGCCATACAGAATTTTCAGCCTAGCCACTCTTTCTATTACATCAAAGAGACCAACATTTGACACTTTAGAATCTTATTATTAAATTGATCATAAGAACAATATACCTCCTGACTGACAAGGACAATACTTGTGGAATAAAATACCTTAACAAAATGAATTTTCCTAATACACTGCTCAAAATGTTATTTCAGCTTTTCCTTAATTTTCAATATTTCAACCGTCTACAGGTGAATTGCATCCAATTACCACTATTTGTGTTAGTTGTAAGCCAAAATATAGGTATAATGCCCCTGAATAATGACAGTTATTCTTTCATCATTTTCCTACTTTTTTCAAAGTTCCTTTAATCAAGACTTTTTGAGATTTCTAAAATTGTTCCATATTCCATCTCCCTGTGCTGCTGCTGAAAGACCACACTGATGTGTACAAGTCATCATACCTCTCTGTGATCCTTCAGAATCAGTTTCAAACTTACCCAGTCCAGTAATTTCATGCTTATTCTTCTCCCTGATTCTCCTGCTTATTCTTCTCCCTGATTCTCCTGCATTCCAAGTCCATTGGACACCATACTCAGCCATTAATTGAATTGAAATGCTCACACTACTGTGTACGCACAGAACATGAACTACAGACTAAAATGGCCATTTTTAATTCCAGATTAGTACCTAATATGTGGACACAGAGTATTTTGCTGATGCTCTAAAGAGTTTTTTTTTCAGCCAGTATTCCTATTTAGTGCAAGTAAACCACTAAAAGCCATTTCTTCTGTTGAATTGATATAGACTCAATGAATATAGAAAAAAAGTGATGACCATTTTACACCAATGATATTGCTTAATTTTGAAGGCTTTGTTATAGCTCGGATTTCACATTTTCATAGTGCAAAATATTTTAGAAAAAATACAATTTTTGTATTAAAGCCAATGATAGTGGATCACATCTACTGGTCATTCACAGTGTTGAATTGCAGTAATTTCATGAGCATTGGATCAATTTTGAAGATGGGTAAAATGCAATATGAAGTAGTGTTACTTTCAAACAGAAGTAATATAGTAATTGAACCAAGAAACGTCTTTAAAATTCTCTTCTCTGTAGACACAGAGGTAACTCTTCCTTTGACATCATTGTCATAGAATCCTAGAGTCATGTAACATGCTGAGTTGTAAGGCATCCAGCAGGATCATCAAATCCAACTCTTGGCTCTTTGCAGGACACCCCAAGAATCACATCATATGCCTGAGAGTGTTGTCCAAATGCTTCTTGAACTCTGACAGGTTTGGTGCTGTGACAACTTCCCTGGGGAGACTGTTTCGATGCTCAGCCACTCTCTGGGTGAAAGAAACTTTTCCTGACCTTCAACCTAAACCTCCCCTGACTCAGCTTCATGCTGTTTCCTTGAGTCCTGTCGCTGGTTATGAGAGTGAAAATATTGGTACCTGCCCCTCTGCTTCCCCTTGTGAGGAAGTTGAAAACTGCGGTGAGGTCTCCCCTCAGTCTCCTCTCCTCCCGGCTGAACAGACCAGGTGATCTCAGCCATTCCTCACAAGGCTTCCCCTCCAGACCCTTCATCATCTTCTTGGCCCTCCTGACCAAGGTAGGAATCTACATTTCTAGATCCCACTGGGACTACAGCTGTACTTGTAAACTAAATGTGCTAACGACCACTCTCTGGAGCTTGGGAGGAACCAGCACAGGAGACTCATACCTTCAACGTTGACTTTCCTTATTCTCCACATTAGGATCTTACATTCTGTCTGACTTTGGAAAAGTGTCTGGCTTGTGCTAAATCCCAAAGCAAATGAGGTGTTTATAAGACTGCTAGCTGGTCCAGAACAAAACCATGCCAAAGAGCATCCAATCAAATTAAACATATAGATACATTGCAACATACTGTTTAATGTTTTTTTTAATACTGGTACATCATCTCATATCCTCAACTTCAAGAGAGTTGAAATTTTATTATGTTCTTGCCACTTCAAGTTTTTGCAAATTATGTGTATAGTGAATTAAATAATGCCATTTGAATTTGCAAAATGTAGACTTCTTTCAGAGACTGATTTACTAGACTAACCTGCAATAGCACCCTGAGGAACACTATATAAGATGCCAAAATATCCCAGACTTCTCAGTGAAAAATGAGCTAAAGCAGTTTAACATGAAGATTTAATGATTTTTGTTCCTGAAAACTATTCAAATCTCAAAGCATCAGGGAATACCAGCGAGTGATTAATGAAGCCATTGATTATTTGAAAGGTAAACTATTCAGATCTCATTCAGTCAAACAAAATATGCAAACAAATTAAACTCTAGAAGATGGAACTTGCAAGGGAAACTTTGTAATGGAAACTTTGCTACAATTTGTCTCAACTGAGCAGATTTTTTCACAAGATGTTCCTCTCAAAAGATAGAGACTACTGAAGAGTATATTGATCATTCAGCGAACAAATGGAAACCACGGGTTAATTCCTTCCAATTTTCTTATTTTGATGATACTAATTCAGTGCTTATAAGCTGCACCACACTGAGAACCACAGAAAAATTGTAATGATCTGCATTTAAATAGAGAAATGGTCTTCAATAGTTAGAAACTGGAAATAAATTTTCAGCTGCAGTCTGGCACGGATTTGAATAAATGATACGAGAGATCATCTGCATAATCTAAAAAATTTTGTAATTTATGAAACATCACATTTTGTAACAGTTCAGTTTGCTACCTCAATTAGTTTGCTATCTCTCTATCACACATACACAAAATTCCAAAACTAAAGGTGTAAATTAATGTTTTCAAGTGATCTCATGCTATGCTGAAGATACTTCCCAAAATAAATTATTTCAGTATGTGAAAAAAAATGCTATGAAAAAATTTACAGTGATTCAGATTACTTACAAAACATGCTGACTTTTGTTCTGTTTAAAGATAAAATAACAATATTTTTTCTTGCTTTTGTGTATTATATTAGTAGATTTTGAGTACAAACCAATAATAAATATAAATTGAGATGGAACCACCAGACAGCTCTTTATTCCATCTTTTTCAGTCTGATATTTTAGGCAAATAAAACAAATACAATTTAAGGATTTTCAATGGGATAGAACTAAAAATTATAAAAACTGTAATGTTTAATATAAATATACAATATTGAGTCTCACTAGTGATCTGAATCTTATGAATGTTCAGCATGTCAACCTTCTAAATAACTTTTTAAAGTGTGAAGAATGAATATGTTTTACTGTTTGATATTTTCCTCCGCAGTAATTAAGCTCAAACAGCATGTGCTAAGCCACTCAGATTTGCAAATCATAGGAAAATAAGGAATTTTTAATAGGAATCCATAGAAAATATTATATTTCAAATATTGAATAATATAATCATTCACTTTGGAAAAGACCCTTAAGTTCTATAAGTCCAATCTTGACCCAGCACTAGCAAGCCCAGCACTAAATTTTGTCCCTAAGCGCCTCCTCTACACATCTTTTAATTACCTCCAGGGATGGTGACTTGATTACTTCCCCGGGCAGCTTGTTCCAATGATTGACAACTCTGTTGGTGAAGAAATTTTTCTTGATATTCACTCTAAACCTTCCCTGGCAAAATGTGAGACCATTTCCTCTAGTGCTATCTGTTGTTACCTGTCAGAAGTGACTGACCCCCACCTGGCTACACCCTCCTTTCAGGCAGTTGTGGAGAGTAATCAAGTCACCCCTGAGCCTCCTTTTCTCCAGGTTAAACACCCCCAGCTCCCTCAACTGCACCTCATCAGATTTGTGCTCCAGACCCTTCTGCTGGAGGTTTGGAACCCTTTGTTACTCTTTAGAGATGCACTCCAGCACCCACAGTCTCTCTCATAAATGAGGGGTTCAAAACTGAACACAATACTCAAGGTGTGGCCACACCAGTTCTGAGTACAAAGGGACTTCCCTAATTCTGTGGGTGATATTATTTTTCAGGTTTTAATTACATCGTAAGTTTTTAATTTGAAGGATGTAAATACCCACTGTTTTCCCTCAGCATTTTGCAATACATTTAAATGCTTTATATTGTATGCCATTTCACTGTTTCCAGATATAAAATACAGAATGCTTCCTCTTCCTGAATCATACCAAAAAAATCAATAAAATGGCAGTATTCAGTTATTACAGCTTCCTGTTATCAGTGCAATGCTCAAGTGAACTTCTAAGAATAATAATTCAACTGAACAAGAATAGCCAGGTACTAGTGTAATACTGTAGGTACATGATCCATTACAGCCATAGAAGTAAAATGCTTGCTATAATAACTAAACTGTATGGGAGTTGAGCTAAGGACCAAAATATGTAGAAATAATTGGTAATTCTGAGTATCTTAACATTATGATTCACATGAAAACTTGTTAAACTAACAAACTGAATTTGAAAAATGCCATTACCATCTTCAAGATATTTGCTTTTCCAACCAACACAACCAGAATATTGTGTAAATTTCTTTCTTTAATTTTTTTCTTTAATTTCTTTATTTAATGATGTTCTGGCCCTAGAATGGCATGTGGATGCCATGAATGGTCAATATTAATGTCATGTAGAGTTGTAAACTGTACTCAGTGTTGCTGACTTTTTAGTTTGAGACATCATGGAACTATCTGATCTCCCAGTTTGTAAGCAAACTAAGATCATGACTTCATATGGGATTGTCTTGAAAAATGAGTTACCAATCTTCCTAGTTTGCATGAACAGAAGCCATTTGGAATCCATTATGTAGCATTCAGGATCACTTTCTGAGGGATATTTAATGGCAGACCACACAAATGAGATAAATACCCTGCAACATGTCTCCTCCCTAAGGATAATACCTATTATAGGTTCCCTTGTCCTCATTCCCATCCATGCTACAGTGCCTAAAAGAAATTCTGGCTTTGCTATTACTTAACCAGCAAGCAATGAAAAAAAAAATCCATTTAGTGACAATTTAATTGTCTCATCAGTCAAATTCTTGTCTGTCAGACCAAAATTGGTTTTCTGCATTTATTCATACACTTAAAAAAAAGGCTTTCTTCTGTACAAATACCTGTGAAAAATAAGAGTAAAAATATTAAAAGATCTTGAAACATTCAGGAATAATTATTGTCGCTAGATACTACATGTTACATACATACACTTTCTAATCACATGCTTTTATATATTATTTCTGAATAATATATAAACAATATAATATTTCTAAACTCCAGGAAAGTTTTGTTCTCTCTGCTTCAGAGCAAAATATTCAAACACTGGTACTTATTCAGTATGTGATTTAGATATAGCTAGCATGATTGTGTTATTATCAACTAGGAATATAGGCAGGAGGCTAAAACTTCTTTGGGGTAAATTCTTCAACAATGATGCAGGACACTCACATGTGCAGAAATCTTTTTAAATAAAAATAATATGTATAGAGTCTGAGGTTATGGTGGGGAGGTCTACTTTGATAATATATTGTACTCTGTGATGACTTTTTTTTTTTTTAATTTAAAAGCATTGTAATATTCCCAGCCAGAAAACAAGATTTATTCCATACTCAAGGAGATCTTAGACATGAGCTATTCTTTGTTTTAGAAATCACACACTTTTGTAAGGTTTGCATTTTTATTTTAGATGCAGTTTTCTGAGAGGTACATTAAATTACTAACCATCTTTTACATATTTGAATGCTGATGGCTCTGCGATGGCTATCAATCTGTTTGCATCAAATTAACCTTGGTCAAAGCAGTCATTGCATCTGTCACAGTGAAATGAAACAGAGGGCTTTCTTGCAAGAAAGGGAAGTGTTTTTCATTGTGCAGAGTGGATTATTTTTTTGTATTCATGTTTTCATGGCTTTCTATTTTTAAAATAATTTAATGTTGGCCCTTACAAACTATGTAACCTGATGTTTCATCTAATACATATTCACTGCAAAAAGAACTGTTAGAAAATTACCATGTTAAATGCCTTCAGCCTTGCAGACAGTATTTGTTTAGTTTAATCTTACTGTTAGAAATTATTTTTATCATTGTCTCTTCAAGTTTTTCCCCCCCACTCCAAGGTGATGTATCCTAATCCAAATATGTGTCTTTTAACAAGATTTGCTTGAAATATTCACATTCCTGTTGTGTGCAAACTGTAAATATAAAAGGAGGATACAATATGTAGAAAAAGTCCACAGAGATCAAAATGTTCTCAGTTAGCAAAGACTAGCAAAGGCTAGGGCTACATTTGAAAAACCCATACAAAATTATTAAGCCTTTTGAAAGCCCTTCTGTAGGAAAACAGTTATTCTAACTTGGCTGGAATCAAACACAACAATAAAATGGAAATGTTTTTCTACTTGGGTATATAATCACATAATAAACTATATAAGTCATATGAAGAGTGGCTGAGGGAGCTGGGGGTGTTTAGCCTGGAGAAAAGAAGTCTCATGGGTGACCTTATTGCTCTCTACAACTGCCTGAAAGGAGGGTGTAGCCAGGTGGGGAAGAGCCTTTTCTCCCAGGCAACCAGCAACAGGACAAGAGGACATGGTATCAAGATGTGCTGGGGAAGTTCAGGTTGGACATTAGGGAAAATTTCCTCACTGAAAGAGTGGTCAGGAATTGGAATGGAATGCCCAGGGAGGTGGTGGAGGCACTGCCCCTGGAGGAGCTCAAGAAACAATGGGATGTTGCATTTAGTCTTGGTTTAGTTGTCAAGGTGGTGTTTGGTCAAAGGTTGAACTTGATGATCTCAGAGGTCTTCTCCAGCCTTAATGATTTTATGATTCTATGATTCTATATACTGATAGCAGAATATTTTATTTGTAGAGATATCTTTGAATCCTCAGTTCCCAACTTTATAAAAATAGAGAAAATTTTCACCTTTTGCTTGAATAAAATAGCTCAAGTTAGATGACATTTGTCTAAAAATTGGTCTAAACCCATATAAAGTAGATGTGTAGGTACCCTCAATAATCTCTAAGGATTCCACAAGTATCTCTAGAGAGACAGTGACTAGTTTTATCTAGCCTAACCAACCTGGCCTACATCTAAGTGTTTTCAGTTAGACGGCTGGAATTCTCTCTTGTATTTCAGTCCTCGTAATTGCCATCGAGAAACACTTATGTCTTCTGAGGATGTTCTGAAGTCATAAAGAAAAAACAGCTGAAATAAAAAGACTCTTGAGTCAGAAATGTATTGTGCTTTTTGTCTAAGATATCATTCACTGCAGCTAAGGCCACCAGGGTGATTTTATGAACACTGGCTGTGGATATTGTGTGTCTCCTCCCATGTCAAATAGAAAAGTTATTTGCCTTTTGCCTTTGGATGTCTCTCAACATGTGCCTTATTTCTGGTTTAAAATAATTCTAAGGCACTGATAATGAGTGTTGGGGAATATTAAGCAGAAAGTGGACAAAAAGAAAATTTCTTTAAAAAACCCTTGAGATTCTAATCAAATGCTTATTTTATTATAAAGCCAGAATGAGAGAAATCAGACTGAATCTGGAAAGATATACAATCATCATGTCTCCTGAGCAAGCTACCATTTTTTATGGCATTTGCTATGATACATTTGACTCATACATATCGGCTTTGCTATATTGAGAAAAGGTGATTTATTGCAGTAGTTAACTTTTTTTAGTATATGTTGAGAAAGGGGAAAAAAAGTTGTCTTCTACTGACTTGAGGATATTATTATACTATACTAGTATTCTACAATACCATTTATTGAAGCCATACTTATTCCACTAAATTCCTGTAGGATTTCACTCAACAGAGTGAAACAATATTTCTTTACTTCAAAAAAACCGAACAAAAATGAGAAAAACAGCTAAACTCCTGCAAGATAAATGACTATGTACATATCGATTTTATTAAATTTGTGATTATAGTATAGCAGGTTTCTAGCTGTCACATTCTCAGATGTAGTCACTTTTTTATACTAGTACTGCTATGGTATCCATTCAAATGACACGAAAATGGAATTAAAAAATAGGGTTTTTTTCATTGACGTCCTAAAGTAGGGGAACGCATTTAGGTGTTGAACAGACATAAAATTCAAGCCTCTGTCTTTGGATTCTAATACATGACTTTAACAACACTTAAGAAGAGATCACAATAGGTAATTGAAATTCTATTATGAAGAATCCACTTTCATGAAAATTAGGAAGTTTTACACAGCACTTGTCTAATTTTGTAGACTGAAATGATGAGAGCTAAACAGTTTTTCAAGAGGAAATTCCATAGCTTAGTAATTCTCTTTGAGCCAAGAAGGTTTTCAACAGCTTTGGCTTAGACTTCTTAGCTTCATCACTTCCATAAAATTGCAGACCTTCGTTTGATATTAACTAGCCCTTTTGATGATTTTAACAGTCATCATACCTTTCTTTACCCTTCTTCAGACTAACCATCCAGGTGAAACTTCTGTTAATTATTTCCTGGTTATTCCCTCCTGATTAGGAAAATTAAAATAAAAAAAAAGGATACTTTAGCAGCTTCAAGTAGCTTATTGGAGAAGATTTTTTAAAACTGAATTGCAATGTAGGCACTTTGTTATCATATAGCTTACTGTCCAGCTTAATCTCAAAGTTTCTGTTACTATTTCTGTTTTCAGAATATTTATTCACTGTAGATTTTAGAATACTAACAATGTATTTTTCAGATTCTTTTTGCAGATGTTCTGTTTTTATAATAATTTTTAATCATCTTTAGCTTGTTTACAAACCAATCTGAGTTTACTTTTCTAATTAAGTATTTGCATAATAATAAAACCTTTATTAAAACTGTTTCTAAATTACTACAATTCCCTGTCTTATTTATATTCTTTAAATTTGAGTACATTTTGTGTACCCTGATTGCTCATTAAATACATTATTTCAATAAACATCAAAAGCAAATTGCCGAACAGTTAAAAAAAAA
Source organism: Lichenostomus cassidix (assembly GCF_008360975.1). NCBI lineage: Eukaryota > Metazoa > Chordata > Aves > Passeriformes > Meliphagidae > Lichenostomus > Lichenostomus cassidix. Next base: position 107,858,628 of record NC_139482.1, on the reverse strand, counting down.
AAAAAATTAAAATGAGTAAAACTGATGTCTAAATCACGCCTGCTTGAATCTCATGAACTCTGTTTTAGCAGTTGCCTGATTTTATATAATAACAAAAAAAAAGGTAGTCAGGCCATGCAGAAGTGACATAGAGGTTTTCCTTAACTTAATTTTTTCATCTCTTCGGCTTCAAAACTAAACAGGCTTTTTTTGTTTCCCCCCAATATTCACCTTTATAAATTAGTTGATGTGATTTAGTCATTCTGAGCCTGTCTGCCTGTTTTGTTGTGGGAGGTGGAATAGTAATGTATAGTTTTCTACAGTGCTGCCTTAAGTATAGTTTGACAGTTCTGTGCAGATACACAAGATAATTCTAAAATGTAAAAGTCATGCTAGCATGGTTTTCTTTTGGCCGTATGATTTCTCTTTGTGCCAACAACAAGCAGCAACTACAGCAGTGTTTAAAACATTGATATCACAGAATGTGGTTCAAATTTTCAAATAACTGTACACAACAATACTATGTGTGCATTGTAGATCACTCTGATCTACTCACCTAAAGAACAAGAAAGTTGCATGGCAGAAGTGCATTTTATATAAATTTGGTGCTTTTTAATAGCTTTTAAATTGTTTAGATTCCCTATATAGATGATGGAGAGAGCCAGGACACTTCAAAAGGCAACTCGTCCCCTCTGAAAAAGTTTCCTGAAGTACATAGGTGAGTTTTATTTGGAATGTCCAGTAAAATGCTGCATTCACTACAGAGAAAGCTTAGATAAATAGGTCAAACAAAGCAGCTTCTGTCAAACAGAGCTGGGTAAAATAAATCTTATTTGTAGATTTTTTTTCTTTCACAATGAAATTTTTTTGTGTTTGCTCACATAACACTAGATCTGTTTGCTGCTTCTTTGACACAGGTGAAAATTTTAAAAAATTTAGGAACACCACCCAAAGTACTATCTGCAAATGTCAGGCCAAATCAAATTAATTTTTAAAATTTTAAATACATATTTCTATACAGGTCCAAATTACTTCTGTTGACCTCTAAGTTTTTATTACAGTGAATATATCACCACCTTGATAAATGTATGCTAGTCAGCAGCGGGAGTATCTTTTTTACTTTCACATGTTGTTTCAATAAAACAAACTGCCAGCATTGGAAGAAGATTCATCTCCTAGATCCTCAAGATTTATCAGGTTAATGAGAAATGGGAATGTTTGTCACTTTTTGTATGTTTGGTGTGGCTGAATTCTGTAAAAAAACCCATGTTCTTCCCACAAAATAGTTTGAAATGGAATGAAAAGTTTTGAATTATTCTTTTGAACTTATTTTTCAGATTTTTAGAACTGTCTAAGGTTTTTTCCTACATCTAAATCCTGAGAAAACTCAGAAAAGATAGACCTCTTGTGTTTCCTTTTTAAATCCACCACAAATACATCTCTTCCATACCTCCTGGGATATTTTGTAAGATTCCATTCAGCATAAGATGTGTAAAGCACGCAGCTAAATAATATATCTGTTTCTAAGTTCTTAGATATTTTTAAGCTTCCTCTATACAACTATACACAAAACTACACTGGATAAAAATATTATAGTAAACCTCCACATAATCAATGAAATGGGCAAAACTAGACAGCTCTTCAAAACGTTTATACTACAACCTGCCATTTAGAGATGGAGGTATAGAGTGTCCATTAATAGCAGAGAAAAAAATAACTAAAAAAAATAAAGAAAACCCTAGCACTCCCCCCTTCCAATAATGCACCAAAAAACAAAAGAGTAACAACAGTTTGCTCATCCTGTTCAGGTGATGCTCTCTGTGCTTTCTAAATGCTTGTGTACCCAAATTATTGCTGTTATAATTTTTTTTTTCTAACACTGGAGAGTTCCTCGTGCAACCTCACTCTTATATTAAAACTTCCAATGCAATTTGAAGTTCTAAATGTTGGTCACTGATTTAAAAAAAGATGTGATATGCACTTCCACATTGTCTAAAGGATTTCTGAGTCTGTGTATGCCATCAAAGTTTTCATGCTTCACTTCCAAATGGAGTAAAGCAGCTTTTAGAAGTTACATTGCCACATCTTATATAATGTAAATTTTCTCAAATGTCAATATGGCAAACACTATGCAAATGATAAAATTTAATGTGACATAATTTGTGTCAAGATCTTTATGGGAAAGGAAATAAACCCACTTTCTTATTTGACTGCTTTATTTGCTAATCATTCTTTCCTCTGCCTTATTGCTACATGAAGGTGTCTATGCTTAGGTAGCAGGACTTGAAAGGTTTCCATTAGATATAAAGACACTTTAGACAGGTTGCAGTTCCATAAGCTACAAATCTTTATTGATTATTGCTTAGGAAGATCTAAGTAACTATTGAACACAATTTCTAAAGTGTCTCCTCAGAATGCTAAGCAAGTTTCCTTCTATTACAGGCATCGAATATAAATAAAAAACTCACAACTAAGCAGTTAAATAGGATTATTAGAGGTTTATTTTTATTGTCTTTTCTTTTCCCCCTCACATCCAGTTTCCTTCTCTATATTAGTAAATTTAAAATAGACAGAAAATACCATGGTGTTGGGAATTTTACAGATTTAATATTGATAACAAAGGTGTCAGTTTTTGCCTCCTCTTTCTCTAGAGACTTCTTTAAGGTAGATCTTCCTGTTCTCAGCTACCCAGAACACTCTGGCCTTGTTCATTCCTTTCTGATGATGCTTTGCCGGCCAGACATGCTCAGGGACTTGCAACCCTCAGACTTCTCCACTTCAGAATATAAAGGAGGCTGCTTTTTGGATAAGACTGTATAGGCTTGGTCAGGCCCTAAGGGAAACAAGTGGTTCTGTTGCAAACTTTGCAGATTATCCTGCAGATAAGGCATAACTGAAACCAGATTTTCAAGCCTTAAAATTCCTTACTATCTCTTACACAGGATACATAAATATTACATGCACAGTGACTAACAGAAGCAATCAGATTGAATCTGGAACAGTGTTGCATTAATACAGGATTCTGTTATCCTTAAGTATCTCAAATACTATTCCAGCATCAATAGCATCCTCTAAGATAAAAGTTACTGCTCAAAGTAAATAGCAACTGGCAGCAGAATCTGTCACTTACTGTCTATATAGACTATGAACTTGAAGTACATTGGCATTGCTTTTGATCTTGAGGTTCATTAAAGGAAGAGAACAAATCAGGGATGCTTTATCACTTCACTCTTTCTTTTATAATGTTTTATAAATAAATGGACTCTCTCATCATGTTATCCTAAGCTAACCCGCCAGCTGATGCATCTTGTAATTCTGATGCTCCAGAAGGAGGTGGCAGCATGAGTTACTGTCTGAACCCCTACACTTAGGAACTAACAGAAATTAAAACCTGATGCAGTGCAAACTGAGGCAGTATCTGCCCACCACTTTAATACAAAGCTCAGAAGAAGCACCAGGAAAATGCCATAGACATTATGGAGATTTCTTCCTTCATGGTGCAGATGAGATTGTGCCATGGTACAGAGAGTGACCTCGAGTGATTTGCACATTCCTGATTATGGCTGGTGTCAAAATGTAGCATCTTTTTGTTTGATCTTTATTTCCTAGTCACAGTATTTTTCTTATACTAAGACTTCAAATACTCCAGAGAATCTCCTGAGCAGCATCTGCTATTGAATTTACCTGTGATTTGCAATGGTATTACATGCTGAAACCTCCATCTCTGTTCCAATCAATTAAGAAAGCAAACAAAGAAAAAGCAAAACAAAACAAACATAATGCCTCTTTAGCAAGCTCTTTGTGAGGAAAATTCTCATTCTTCATAGCATGAGATTGTGAAGAGAATAGGCTACAATTAATCATAGGTGTTGTACATAAACTCATTTTTTGAACTCTAAATTAAGACATTTCTTTTCAGTGTAGACATAGGCTAGGAAAAGCTTAAATTAGCACAGTGGTGGATATTTCGTGGGGAAGAAAAATCTAGTGTAGGACAAAAAAAAAAGAAACAAGTTTTCTCTCAAATTTGAACCAAAGGCTTCCAAATCTTGAAACAGGTAAGTGAATATGCTTTACAGTCTCACCAATTCCTGTGGATCTTGCAAATGGATCAGGTAGTATTCCTTAGATGTATTACTTTCCTCACAACAATTAAGCATCCAAGACCCTTGTCTCAATGAAAGAAAATTGGCTTCAATGCTTATATACTGAACAAGATTTTTTTTGCTCCCTAGAATTAGGTAAAATCATACGTCAAAAGAAGGGGTGCCGGTGGAGTAAACTGGTTCCCAAGTCAATGTACCTTTCCTGTACAGCACAGGGGTAATCCCACGCATGGGTTTGGTGCTAACCTCCACTGAAATGACTGAGAAGGAGACACTCAAGTAGTTTTGTGTGCCTTATTATTATTTTACTGAATAATTTTAGCACTATTTTTTGTCCCCTTGATGCTGGCATGAATGGGAGAGAAACCTATGCATATTATTTTCTTGCTTGGTGATTGTAATAGCTACAGAAGAAACCATATGACTTCATTTACATAGCATGTAGATTACTAATCACATCAACTGTAAAATATATCATGACTTTCCTGGACTTATATTATTTCATTGCTTTAAACAATCTCATTAATTTTTTCACGACAAACAAGGGCTAAGGCTTAGTCATATAGACATACCATAAAAGTAATTTCTTAAAGGTCATTTAGCAATCTCAGCATTCTACAAGGCCATTCTAGTTAAATCTATACATAACACACAGTAACAAATCTCAGGTTAAAACCAACATATTGATAGCAGAATTTGAAACCAGATTTTTTCTTATAGATGGAAAAAGAATCCACATGGAAATAATTAAAAAGTTGAAAGAAACTGTGTATGCAATCATTAACCTCTGGGAACCAGATTTTGAATTTTGAAAGAATGACAGCTGAAAATTTTGTGTTTCAATGACACTATTTAAAAAAAAAAATCTTTAAATTGCTTTCATATATTTTTTTTTCCACACATGTGATCATATTTGATTCTGTGTGGGTTACTGAAAAACCAAAATGATGATGTATTCTTACAAGAGAGCTTAAAAACTGCAAAAGAACTCTTAAAAAATAAATATTTTTGTCAGAAAAAAAACCCAAAACCCCAGCCATTGTAATTAGGATAAAATGTAACAATATCCAATTTCATGTTCCTGTTTTAAACATCAAGGATGTACTTTAGAATTCAGGTTAGTCATTTTGTGGAATGTCTTTTGCACTACTACAGCAGTGTAGCTCAAGTAGAAAATCAGAAAAGTTCCTGCCTCAAAATTCACTGAAGACATCTTTCACTATAACGTAGACATTGTCATTACAGATTAATAGAAACAGATTTTTCTTTAAAACTTGAGCACGCTGTACTGCAAAGTACAAATCTTCCAACCACTGGTACAAAAATGTCTCGCTAATGCAGTATTTATTTTTTTCTTGCTCTGTAGATGTTTCCTCCCTGTCTATAGAAAACTGTTCCTCCCTGTATAAATGGTACTAAGTGACACTATAAAGACTTTTTTCTTACCCTGAAAAACCTATTTTTTTAGACTTTTCCCCTTAGCAGCAGTAGTAGAAGATTTTTTGATTTCTTATATTTATTGCCTGGATCTTCATTCCATAAAAGTATAATATCTATTAATTTTATTGTCATAAGATCTTATTTTTTATTGTCCAGTAAGTGTTTTTTCACTTCCATGACTTCTGATGTACGATGCCTGTCCTGCTGAATGACCTGAGTGTTAAATGGTGACATAGTGTTAATCAGTATTGTGAAGTAAGTTTAGAAATTCGTAAATTCAAAGAAGTAGACCGTTTTCAGCACAATTTACTATTTAGAACTCATATTCACACTGTGAATGATTGTAATTACCTGCTGTGACAATAACACATTCATAATACAGCACAGAAATGAACTCATATTTTTAGTTCATTATTTAGGGCAGCAGCAATTCACAACCACACATAGAAATAGGAAAATACACAGGGAGCAATTTTACCATTCACTGCAAGTTAACAAAGGAAAAAAGCAATTCCATAAGGTTGCTGACCCTTGCTCCTGGAAAAACTGCTAGTTTAGTTAAAGTCTTTTTAAAAAGTCTTAATCACCCTATTAATATTGTTGAAGCTTCCAGACTATTTGTAGGCTGCTAGCATCCCATGTAATCTTCTAACTGTATAGCTTTATAGGCAGGGACATGAAAAACTTATGTCTCTAATCTTGGCATGTTTGTGAAATTTTTCATTTTTCTTAAGAGGATACATCTTCTGTTTATTACTAAATCCAGATTAATAAGTACAGACTCTCCTTTTTTGTTGGAGTATATGAAACTGATTTGGAATTGATTTAGAATATAGAAAAACAACCTTTTGGATTTTAGGTCATGATCACCTAATATGGACTGTTATTTTGAACAGTGTAATGACTAATTACAGCTGCTATATTTTGTCTCTAAGGCTGAATGCTCTGCCAAATTTTCCTGAAAAACAGAAAAAAAATCCTTATATAGTGAGTTCTCTAGCAACACCGCTTGCTTGTTATTTAAGGCAGCATAGCTTGAGTTTTTAAAATGCTATTTATCAAATGCAAATTATTTAATGGACAGGTTATGTGTAAGCTGATAAATGAAACCAAATATTGCAGTCTTGATATTTTTACAGTAATGAAGCCTGAGAATCTGGGATTAATGACCAAGGAAAACTACAGAACTATAGCAAAAACTCTGTATTAAGTGAGAAAAGAAAAATTAGGAGTCCATATGAGTAGATGGGCTATCAAATGACCATATATGTGTGCCATATTTATACATTCAAGGTGTCATAACCAGAAAATATGAAAGGAATGATCTCTATGGACACAATTTAGTGATGACCCAAACCTAAAAGATGCTACTAAGGGTTACAGAGGCTAGTAGACCCAAGATCGTATGGGACTGAAAATAATTAGATTGTCGTGTAGATAATGGTTTGGAAAGTGTTCCACAGCTACAGGGATGTCTCTTCTATTCAATTTCACCTTCACTGAAGGTAACCAGCATGGGCAGAACCAGAAGAAATCAGAGAAGCATCCACAGTTTTGAGGTTAATTTTAATAAATTAAAGCATACATTTGGGAAGTATGCCAAGAGCTTGGTTTGGCATGCTGGAAGAGTCAGAAGGACTACAACCTGAAATGCTGAGAGTGAGTGTGCTCTGGGATTGTTCTCTCATGATGCAGAAACTAAGTCCTGCTGTAAGAAATGGAGTGGGAACAACTTATTGTCTGCAAATTCCTTTCCACCCCAAACTTGTAAATTATTTGTTCTGGACATAGTGTGTTGATACCATAATAGAGATTAGTTGGTTTATGCCAGCTGGCAGTCTCTGTGGTAACTCTGTCATACTTTGGGAGATAAAGCATTCAGATAATTTATCCTTTTCCATAAGTTTTTTGCCTCAGGTCTCAAATTTTGGAGTCTGAAGAATCAGCCTAGATGTGGGCCATTTCAGACTGTCTGACTTTAATTTCTGTGAATGATCTTAGGAATGTTTAATTTGTCAAAATAAACAGAAGCTAAAATAATGGACAAATACTCTCACTAAAATAATGAGCGAATACTCAAACTGGAGTGACAAAACTGGGAAATGGCAGTAAGAGGATGCATTAATCAAAAGTCTAGATATTCATGCAAGTCCTACTGAAATTTTTCAGTTGAACACAGGCTGCTAAATTATCTTTCCAAAGTCAATCAAAAACCAGTTTTTCACTGTTCACATTCCTGTGTTTTTAAGTTATTTACACCAGGGACATTACTCTTGTATTTATTTTTATTGATCTCAGTAAACTTTTGGTGCTTCATAATAAATAATTCTTTTTTCATGGGATAGAAACTGAATGCTTGTTGCTTCTGTGATCAATTTGCACATCCTGAGCAAAGACCCTTCAACTTAGTGTAAAAAATTCAGATTCCCTCTGCTAGGTTTACAGTAGGCCTCCTATAATGTTTCTGAAAGAGATGCGAATCAGGACAGACACTGCCTTAGTAAAACCACATTCATCCTTAACACAGTTCTCAGCAGACACTCAAAAACTTACCAATATGGCATTCTAGTTCTAACCAGCTTTATAGTACTGCAAAGTAACCCATTATAGCATCTTCACCTACTACTCAGTTATTCGTCTGATTTGTATAACAACACTCTCAAGGCAGTATGAATTTTTGAGTGTCTGTAGGTGGCCTCCGTATCAGGAAATTTTTGTGCTGCCTCTGCCAGGCTGATGAGCCTTGTTTCCAAGAGGTTTGCCTTTAGATAAATTTCAACAAGGTCATTGTGGTATAATAGCATTATTTAGATTTCATGAATCAAGGTTGATCTGTGGAAAGCCAGCTGGCTGCCCAGAACTGATTCCTCTTATCCAGATGAAAGACTGAATTAAATGCCTCTAAATCTTCCTTTCCATATAAAATTGCTCCCTTTACTCCAGCCATGAATGTTGAAAGGCTGTGAATTGGTGGACTATGTGATTTGTTGCATCAATAAGGCAGTGTCTCTGTTCAAATGTGTTTTTTCTTTTGAAAAAATTGAGGACTCATATTAAGGGAAAAAGTTGCAAGCTTGTGTTAATGGTTGGGGGAAACAATTCAGAGGCAAAGCATGAGGATCAACACTAGAATCCATTTGAATAACATGGAGCATAATAGATAGCCTTGGAGTAAACACAAGGCTGTATTTCACTCCAGAGCTCAGCTGCAGTCATAAACTGTGAGAGGTTTATGAATGGCATCAGAGCCTCAGGAATTAATTCAGCCTCATACTCACAGTGATGCCATATGTTGTTATTTATAATATCCACTTTATAATTACTACTCTTAAACAATTTAATATTTGTAGCTGTAATATTTCAAAGATTAAATCATTAATTTCAAATGCTGAACTTTCCTTGAGGTAACATCTTTAAAACCATACTCAGTTCCTGATAAAATGAGATTTTGAGGGGTACTATATTTAATACAAACTCATGCCTGCTGAATAACTTTTAACATCACAAGAAACTATTCCCTTTAATGAGGCTGTGGAGTGCAGTCTGACTAAATGTAAGAGCTATGGTCTCATTTTTTACTTGAGGAGTTGTAGATTTATATTGGGTCCATTAGATAGTTATAAGGTGTAAGAAGGAAATGGAGAAAAAATCCATTTGCTCTGTTATGTGCTCTTCTGTGAAATTAAAGGTCTTGAATGCCTACCTGTGGTCTGCATGTGAAATGGAGACAATCAAAATACTCCAAAAAAGTAATTCAAATTAAAAATTTGTTTATTTGAAGAATCCGTTTCTGATTTCTACACATTGTCTAAAAAAAATTGAAAACCATGCTATTCTTGGAAGTTAACTGTCATTTTTCTTGCCAGGACAATATTCTTCATCACACTTATTCTTGGCCTCTTCCCATATATGTAACACTTTGGCAGAACAGCCAGCATAAGAAATCAAACATGAGTATGGGAAAATCATTCCTGCTCTCTGAAGCAGCTTGCAGACAGGCTATTTGGGTGCAACTGAAAAACAGCTGTATGGAATCAGATCAATCTCGCAAAAATCTTTCACCCTATCTCTACCATTTTTTCCCCTCTTTTTTTCTTTTTCTAAATTTTTAAAATTCTTATTTACCTTCCTTTTAAATGTTTTCTTCTGTGTGCCTTTTACTCAGATAAAAATGAATACAAACAAAATGAGATACTGTTTATGAAGGGGGTTTTTGTCATTTAAATTCAAGGTCTCTATTATTGGACCATATACAAAAAGTCTTCTTATGGAAGAGCCTGCATATCTTGCCTGAGCCATGTCCTTGTAGTCACAAGTTCCATTTTACTGGAAAAATCTTTATGCTATAGAGTATTAGCTATCCTTGTTATGCTTTGATGCTTGATAGTTAGTCTAGCTCTTATTCTCAGTATGGCTGAAATAAGGTAAGGATGATATTAATGCAATTTAATCCAGTTCAGACCTGGCACCACCTAACACATGATCTGAATATGCCCTAGTAGAGTCCCTTCAAGCATCTTTGTGGAAAGATTTTTCAAGATTCTATTGTCCAGAGTCACTAGCTCCTGCTCCAGCTTTGACAAGTTTTTACAAAATATAACTATCTTTCTGTGCATATTTATTGAGGACAAAAGGATTAAATTTTTCATCATGATCAGGGAAAGAAAAATTTCGAGTCTTGATTGAACTAATCTTTCAATGAAAACTGTTAAGTGACTATTGTTGTTTGTTCTTTTAGAGCACCAGTTTGACTCTTGAATTTATTGTGACTATTTTAAGTGAAACTTTCAAAGTAAGAGAACTGCTTGGACAAAAATGCTGTTGCAAAATTGTCAACATTTTCTCCTGATTTTCAGAACTTTTTCTCACTGTTGTTAAATAGGCACTTATGGGGGTTTTAATGATGAATAGAGTAGAATTTTGTTATCTATGAGCAGAAGCAAAGCTGAGCTCCCAAAGCCTGTATGTTAGCATTCTGATCTGGGAAATACTGAATATCAGATAAGATACATTAGTTGTACAGCTCCTAGTTAAGAGGATGCTTTATTGTATTTTAATTTCCACATTCTAAGATAAATTCAACACATAAATCCTCTTCCTGGTAAAGCATACTAAACTTACGAAGATAAATATTTCTTGGACAACTCACAGAACCTCACTGTGGTTCTTATGTCCCCTGAGACCTCTAGTATTAATTAATGATATCCTCATATTTTATAAGTTCCAGTTAAAGGGAAATATACATGAAGAAACCATAAAAATGAACCTTGATTAAGATCTGATAAAATAATCAGATATGTTTGTGATAGCCGTATATACAGGAGCAAATATCCAAACCTCTTTCCCAGGTATACAGCAAAAATTATGTGCTTCCTTTTAATTTAATAATTCACCCATCTTTATAAGAAGGAAAACAATGTAATTCAAAATAGAAATAACATACTATAAATATAAAGTGCTCCTACAACTTATGAAGGTCCTTCAGTGGGTTTGGAGTCCTACAGGGCAGAAGCAATGCATTTTAATGAAGGAAATACAACCTTTTGCTAGCTTTTCAAACTTTCTACTGTTGGAAAACACTGTCCTCTAGCCGTGTTTTTTAAGAGAAGGGGAGTCTCATGAGAGTAGTGCCTTGGACAGAGATGGAGTAAAAATAATGCCCAGTCTTTATTCTGCAGAGGAAGAGATTGATGGCTTTTCATAAGTCACTAATCTGTAAAGGATTCAGTTTTTAAACCATGATTTTTTAATGTATCACAGAATCACAGAATGTTTGAGGAAACCTGGAGGTCATTTGGATAAGCAGAATGGTGCAGGGTACCTGAGATCACTCTAACCTAGGTAACTTAGATATCCAGAGTCAAGTGCTGCCATGTCAATTCATAGATCAAGTGTGTCATGGTCTCTTGTGTGATTTCCTGTGACTAAGCTGGATTTTGCAAACAAAAGTTTTGGTTTTGCTAAAGAATATCCAATGTCTTTAGTCTACTGGTCATGCATTTAATAGTTTAACGTGAGATTTAGAAAACGTGATTATTTCTGGACCTAGATTTAGAGCAGTCTAGGTAAGGACTTGTGGAGAGGGGAATCCTAAGGGGATTTAGTTCCATCAGGAGCTGACAGCCAGCAGGGCTGTGCTCTGCCTTTACCTGCTGACCAGCCCTCAGAGCTTGATGGCCGTGAAGCTGCATGAGCTTGGCAGGCAGTTCCAGGTGGCCTGAGATGGCTGCAGGCAGGCAGCTCCCCCAGGAACAGGACCAGGAGCTGAGCCACCCCACAGAACAGGGCAGGGTTATAACATCTATGGGTTCCACTGGCCTCATGAGCAACAGGGACAGGGAGGCATTGGATCTGGGTCAGCCCTGGAGATACAAGCTGTGATACAGTGACACAGGCACTGGAGATATCTCTGGGGCAGGGACTGATGGCTCTGGGCTCAGTAGAGATGGGGTCCTGGGCCATGGAAAAGGTGTGGGAGGTATCTGGGAGACTAGGCAGGGCCACAAGGACCTGTTAACACCCTTAGGTCCCTGAGAGTCAGTTTTAATTCCTCCTCATTTTAATTTAATTGGGTAGACTCTTGTTCTCTGAGACACAGAAGAGAGTAATTTCCAATCACACCGCTCTGTCTTTTAGACACTTCTTGAAGTACTTCAGAACTTTGATCATGTCTTCTCTTCTTATTTCCAAAGTACACAGTCCTAATCTTCCCAATCTCTCTTAATCTGTGAGATGCCCTTGATGATTCTTCAGTCTGCAAGCTGTCTCTGCCTTGACAATATGTTTTCTAAGACAAGGTGGCCAGCACTGTGGACAGGATGAGACTACAGCATCCCCTGATTTATAGAAAGACAATATAATGTTATTTATATATTCAGCTTCTTACGCCTTCTTTAACGTAGTGCCTCATTAGTATTTCTGAAGAGCTGCTGGGGGGCACTGGCAGTGGCACTTGGAGCTCTGCTGTCACTTTGAGGTCTTTTTGCTGTGATGCCATAGATGTTAGGTGCTCTGCTGTCGGTGTTGGATGTTGCTCTGTAGATGTTGGGATTGCTGTGCCACTACAGATATTGTCAGATATAGGAATTCTCTATTTGAAGTGCACATTTTCTTTTTGTATTTGCATTGAAATGCATTTGCTATAATGCTGTCCTTTCAGGGCCACTGCACGAGTGTGCTGTCATGGCATATGTGAATGCTTGTGCCTGGTTAGCTGAGGTTGGTGTGGGGAACAGAGGCCCTCTGTGCTCCTTCTGGTAATTCACCTGTGCCTGGTTTTCTCCTGGAGAAAAGCATTTGCCTTGTGGAGAAGTCATAATGCCTCCACCCACTTGGGATACAGACCAGCAGTTATGGGGTAATCACGAAAGTATCATTGGGTCAGTGGATGAAGAAGGATTCATTGCTTTTAGAGTGCAAAGGCAATCCAGCACACATGCAGGACAATTACACCAGTTTATCTAACTCTTTTCAGATTAGAGCAAGCTGACCTTCTTTCCTTTTCGACCCACAAGCATGTGAAAAGGGCTGGGATGAAAAGACAAACAGAAAAAAAGAAGGGTAATCATAAGGATTGGAAGGTAGGGTAAGGGTCAAGAATCTCAGATATTTGCTCAGGAGATTCACCTGAATTGCCAATTTTGGAGCAAATTCTTTGTGTGTGTATATATTGGTAACATTTTAAAGGAAATTTATCTTTGAAATAGCTTGACTTTACTACCCAATAACTGTTGCATTCTGGATGAGCAAAGGGTTTTTGCAAAACCCTACCTCTGTATTTTTGGATCCAAAGAAAGTTGGGTATGAGCTGACATCTGCATAAATGAAAATTTGGTGAAATTCTGATGTTTTGAATTTTTTTGTTTTCTGAACTGCAGTATTTTTTTATGGAGTCTGAAAATTTAATGACTTATGGAAAGTTACTGTCAGTAATTTGTCATTGTTACATCCACTACAAACCACCCCTGAAGGCCAGAACTGAGGTTCTTGTTAATAGATACCTTGGGGCAGATTAAAGTGAAATGACACTGAATGACTGGTGTGTATATATAAATACATATATTTAGGGTTCATTTTAGTACAATTTGATTGTAATGGAAAGGAGGTATGGAGCCATTTTGTTTTTATCTCTAGGAATATAGCAATATAAAATAATATAAATAATTCCTAAGAAAACGTATGAAGAAAAGAAAGAAAGAAAAGCAAAAGATTAGAGTAGAAAGACATCACCACTCATGGATTCAGTGATCAGACCAGTCTTGATCTGTTGAGAGCTGGGGGAGCCCATGAAACACAAGAGTTCAACAGGTTACTATACGCTCAGGTTTGGGTGGAATGCCCAGGTACCTCCCCTGGAGGGGGGAGTTTTACAGTGTCTGATGGAACATTGTGGATCTGTTGCAACAGTGTGGATCACGCACAGTTCTCTGGTGGAGCACCACAGAAATTATTCTGGGGCATTTTGGGGATCTTTAATGGTTTATGACATCTTGTAAGATGTGACAGCTGCCTCTGATGACAGTGTAATTGAGCTAGTTATGCCCCATGAGAAGGAATTAATATCTTCAGGCCTACTGGAGGGGAGGAGGGAGTTTTAAAATGGAGCCAGCTGTGTAAGGGAGGACATTGGCATGATTAAAAGCTCCATCCTGCCTTGGCAGGGTCTGCTAGTTATTGCCTTCTTGCTTACCTGTCTCCAGCCCCAGCTTGTAGCCTCTGGTGGTGGTTGTGCACCCCTTCTGTCTTATGAGGCTCAGGGGTTTTGCCACTGCACACAAAAAACTTTCCTTCTCCATTTTGGTTGGGTGTGCAAACCTTGCCTCAGCAAAGCACCTGCTGCTTTTGCAAATGGCCAATTGATTGAGTCGTTAGCCATTAGAATTTCAGTCTCTCACAACATCCAAGGTTGCTCCAGATAACAAAGATCTAAGATTATACACTCTGTGAAAGCCTCTCTGCTCATCTCAAATTCCATCTAAATACTCCAGATACATTAAAAACTTCTGTAATTCCTGAGGCCTACCAGAAGAATTAGGCCCCTTAACTCTTTATGAAGATAGCAGTGTTCTTGAAAAATTTTTTCAGAATTTCACAGAATCACAGAATAAGCTGAATTGGGAGGGACCCTCAAAGTTCATTGAGTCCAATTCCTGGCCCTGCACAGCGCCATCCTCAAGAGTCACACCATGTACCCAAGAGTGCTTTCCAAACACTTCTTGAACTCTGTTGGGCTTTGTGCTGTGACCACTTCCCTGGGGAGCCTGTTCCAGTGTCCAGCCACCCTTTGGGTGAAGAACCTTTTCCTAATACACAAGTTAAACCTCACCTGATACAACTTTTTTTCTGCTTGTGGCAAACTTTTTGCGGAAGGTTAATTACATTCTCCAATTTTGTATCATTTACTGAAAAAGAGCTTGAATGAGTCTTTCCGAGTATGTATGGGATTTCCTGAATTGAAACATTCCATTATAATTATAGCAAATGGTATTTTCCCTACAAGTTCTTTTTTTCATCCATTGCATTAATTTAATTATGTAATGATGAGCTTTGGATTTTGTGTACTCATCTGGAAAAAGTCCTGTGCTCTTAGTTTTTTACATCAAAAATGCTGCAAATGGGAAAATTAAATCTTAAGTTTGAAAATTGATTGTTTTCATTACAAAGTTAGCATTAGGGCTTAATGAGCTTGCATACACATGGCTACGTATCACAGCATTGCTGTAAACATCCCATAAAACACAAAATAATTAGGTGACCTTTCCCTGGACTATCTTCAGTGGCAGCACTATGACCTTCTTAGATTGTGTTCTGAACTTCTGGCTTACATTTGATTGCAAAATCAGTGAATGTAATGAAAGCAAGTCTTAGGATGCCATAAACTGTTTCACAAGGCAGAGATGGCAGCATTTGAAATGTGTTTAAAGCTCTAATGTAAATTATTTAGACTGCTTGCATGATGCAAACTTCTCTGCTTGAAGAGACTAATCAATTGTTGCATTTGATAGGAATTTTAATTAGATAGAACAGCTAGGGGTGCAAATATTGTTCAGCTACCTAATTCATTGGCCATTTAATTGAGGCTAGCCTAATGTTTTCACTGTTGCTACACATATTAGAGCAAAAAGACATTAAAATGATTTAATTGTGGATCTTGCAACAGGAAAACCTTAAGCTTTAAACAGCATGTTGAAAATATAACATGCATGTTGCAGAGATAATGATGTGGTCTTGAAACCATATGGCATGATGTGTGCTCCTATCCATCACTAGCAGTGGAAAATACCTTTCAACAGTATAAACACTAAAATAGGCACTTCAAATTGAAGGAAACATCTGCACAAGACATACTTAATTGATTTGTCAATTGTCTGCTTCTTATTAGTTTCTTAAACCTTTACACTTAGCAAACAAAAGTATAAATATGTCTTTATTTGGTTCATTTTAACTTCTGGAAATTATGTGTTCTCTCATAAAAAGACTATAAAGGCCAAGCATTTAAAAACCTATCTATGAAAATATACAGCAAGCTGTGTTAAACACACATCAAGGTACAATTTTCTGCTGCAATATATCCCAAAATATTTTTGCAAACAGAGGGCTAGAAATAAGCATTTAAGATAAATTAGGAAAATGTTTCAGTTGTCTTTGAAAAGGTGCATGTTTTGAGGTTAATCCACTTAGGAAAATAAAGTGAAGAGAAATTGTTCAGAAAGTAAGACACATGCTCTTGAGTCAAGGTCACCTCTGTCTGGTATGAAATATATTTTCATGTGACAGAAGCTGAAGTCCTGTCCTTCCTTACAGCTCAAGAAATTGGGAGTGGTGATTATCCTAACCTATCTATTATCTCTAGAAATAATGTTTTTGCAGAAACTAAGTTAATGAGGTAAGGGCTGGTGATCTGCTAATTAAAAATCTAAAAATAGTACTAGTGATAAATGGGGTGTCAAAATATTCTAGCTAAGGAAGAATCTTTAAGTTAGCAGTGATCAATGCACAGCTCTGATTTCATGACACTGCATATTCATTTAATGAACCTCCCCTTTTATCTGTTAATTACTACAACACTCTCTGGATTAAGACTATAGCACATTCTTCGGAGAATCTGTGCATTGTCTAGTTCAAGTTTATTTATGAATATTTATTAGTTTGCTAGCATACCACAATCTTCTTAGTAGCTAACACATTGCCTCACACTAATAAGGGTTTTTGTTTGACATGGAAAGAAATTGCTTTACATTGGAAAAGCTGTTAAAGCTTAGTGTATGTCTTTCAGAAAAGCAAAACAAATTGAGAAGCTAAATATATAGACTGGGATTTTCAAACAGCCCATCTGAATTATACAACCCATTTGCATCATTGAGAGTAGCACACACAACCAACTTTAATTTTAAATAGAAGCACCTGGCCAGTAGTTTCACAGTTAATGGTAAATCATATTTCCAGTTCATCTGTGAAAACAGCTTTTTTCCCCAAATTTAGTGCAGTGAATTCTGAATTCAGATATCTCAGTTATTTCAAACTGAACATAATTTTACTAAAGTGTATTATGGCCTCTAATTAAACCTGAGAACACTATTTGACTTGCAAAAGTAAAAATGTGATGAAAGATAATTTTTTGCAAACCAAGACTAGTCAGATGACTAATCACAGGATAAATTATAAGAATAGAAAAAGTAGCATGCAGTATTAATAAAAAATCAGAATAAAATTATCAGTCTCTGGAAAGCTTTGCTAACAGTAACACTGAAACTTGTGCCATCAACAGCAAAGATCCCATAAGCAAACTCATCCATTCTTTGCTGACACAAGATGTCTCTACAAAAGTTAACAATGTCACACCTATTGATTTCAGCCCTATTTAAGTTATCAATTGTCAGAGCTCAAGAGATCTGAAAAAATATTGTTCGAGAATGAAACAAAAGATATAGTTCTTTCTTTTAAGCATGGTCAGACTCTTTGCAGAAGGACAAGGTTTCTCGATGCCTTTTGGAGACAGTTAATCAGGAGTAACCACAATGTAGTCATAGTTTCACAGATTGAATATGACATGTTAAAGTGTCAGGATCCTCATTCCCTAATTATTTCAAGTAGGAATGTCATTAAATTTCTTATGATTTTGTGCTTGGGTGCTGTCCCAGTTCTGGTCCCCTCATTTCATGAAAGGCATTTGAAGTGCTGGAGTGTGTCCAGAGATGGACAATGAAGCTGGTGAAGGATGTAGAGACTAAGTCAGCTAAGGAGGAGTTCTTTAGCCTGGAGGAAAGAGGCTCAGGGGCGACCTTATTGCTCTCTCCAGCTGCCTGAAAAGAGGTTGTAGCAATGTGGGTGTTGGCCTCTTCTCCCAAGAAACTAGCTACAGGACAGGAGGACATGGCCTCAAGCTGCACCAGGGGAGTTTCAAGTATCAGGAAGAATCTTTTCACTTAAGGTATGGTTCAGCATTGGAACGGACTGCCCAGGGGAGTGGTGGAGTCAGCATCCCTGGAAGTGTTCAAGAAATGACTGGATGTGGCACTTAATGCTGTGGTTTAGTTGATGTGGTGGTGTTCTCTCAAAGATTGGACTCGATTGTGGAGCCATTTTCTGGTATAAATGATTCTGTGATTCTATGATTGTTCGTTTCTTATGAGAGGAAAGCCTTAGATGTTATCTGGCGATTAAGGAGGACCTGGAGCACTTCAAACACTCCTACATCAGCCTTTGAGCATCCCCATGTCCTTGCATCTGCTTCTTCAGATAAAACCACAAAACTTAAGGCAAGATGGACGTATGGACAACTCCTGTACAACAGAGCTACTTTTGCAGCAATCCCAATAATTTGCACTTGACTAAAGTTTCTTTTGTGCTATGCTAAAGCATACTAATTAAAACATAATGCAGTATTGGAAAGAAGCCAGATCCTACAGCAATGAAGATTATGTAGAATATACAGAGAGTAAAGCACACTGAAATGCTGTGAAGGAAAAAGCAGTAGCACAGTCTGGATATATCATATGAGGGGAGAAATTGAGTATTGGAAAAGTTACAATTGGTCCCTGTGAATGAAATCACTTATTTATAGGCAAAAATTCCTAATACAGAAGTATGCGGAGACAACTACAACTTCCCTCTTAACAGATTTGCACAGAATGCTTTTAATCCAAATCAGTAGTTATTTAATACATGATTCTTAATGCTTGTCAGGGCTTTGCTAACAACCATGTAATTTTCCACTCTCTGAATCATCTTGGCCACAGTATGCTTGTCTTTCTAATTGTATCTCTTCTTTGATTTGACCTAAGAGTGAGATGATTTACCACCTGCACTCTTAACTTAAACTGTGCCAGCCTAATTGGCTCCATATTTAATCAAGCGTTCACAATGTCAATGCTTCATTTTCACCTTTTCTTATTTTATGTAAAATGACATTGATCACTGGTCAAGTGATTAGTTGAGATTGTGTGGCTCTGCCTGCGCTGTTACAGATATTATCTGACTTTTGTTTTATTTATCAGTGGTTACTCCAGTATGCAACTATTGTCATGAGAAATTTGGATTCATAACTTATGTATTTTTAGTGGTGTTCTGGGACCATAAAGAAATGCAGGCTCTCTCTTTTATATTCATATCCAACCTTAATGTGTCTACCATCTGTCGAATGTGTAGGTATGTTGTTTTCATGCTTTGTGGGTTATTCATACCTCAGAGATTTCCCTTCTGAGCTTTGAATTACCCCCTCAGTAGATTATACCTCTCTCCATTGACTGTACAGGAACAAAGATTTTTAACTCTCATCTACACATATGTACCAAAATTGTTTTCTGGAGAAGATTGTGCAAATAACCACATTGTATGTATTTCAGAGGCTGATTGAAAAAAAAAAAAAAAGTCTATTTCCTTCTGCTACAGTACAGTGATACTCGTTCAGTAGTCATAAAAATTACATTATGAAAAAACCCTGAAATTTGTACAACTGTAATTATGCTCTTGGGACCTTTGATTTTTATTAATACTCTAGGCAATTTTTGGTGGCGTATGCCTGAATTCAATTCTTTTCCTGTTACATCTACCCTCTGGAGTAAGCATATACATATAGACACATAAAATATAAAAATGAATATACTATGTATAGTATATAGCTACTACCCATCTGACAGTCTGATATGGGTGAGTTTTAGGAAGGTGAGGGATATCAGTTCTGGAATCTGGTTGTCATTCTCAAGGCAGGACTGAGATTTTACCAGTGTGACAAAGATTTTACCTTTGTTTGGAAGAGAGCTCTTCCATCCTCTGGGCAATAAAACAGAGATGATGACCCACAAGCACTTGCATGTTAGTTACAAGATCTCATTGAATTCTTTTCTGAGTAATTAATTTTTTAATTCAGTGACAGAAATTAGGAGCAAAATTAATAAAAAGCATCCAGCTGGGTAAATCCCAAATTAAAATGTGTAAATGTTATCCAAACAAAACTCTAAATTCTGTTCATGAAAGATGTATCAAAAGTTAATTTGTGGCATGTGCAATAGAAAGTGAATGAACAAAAGAATGATGAGGATGATGCTACTTTTTTTTCTTAATGGTGAGACAAATACTTAAAATGAGAATATTTGAACTCTCAATCCTTGACAAGTAGTTTAGCCATCCATCTAACAGGTAAAGTTGGTAATATGGTATATCAAATAGAAATGACTTTTGGAATACTCAGTTCAGAATGCCACAGATACTAAAATTAAGACCCAAACCACAAGTTTTCAGATTTCAAGTTAAAAGCTACAGAGCAAAAAAACGAAGTTCAGCAAGTGTCCTGAATTCCATTATCTCACTCCATTTTCTAAAAAGAGAAGAACTGAATGAAATTCTAAACACAAGGTAATGGATTTTAAAATCACAAAATATTAATGGTTACTGTAGGTAGTTTGCAATACAGTAAAAACTGTGTTTTTATTAATAGACACATTAATTTTGTGAAACTCCAGAAACACCAATGGGATATTTTTTGAATAGAAAACTAGTTTTTGCTTTGTACCATTTATGGATATATTTTATTTCCAATATATCCCTATCTTCTTTATGTTCCATGCTTTTCCGGTTGCAGTAGAAAAAATAGCATGAGAATATTAAAAGGAAATATTCTGAACTGCTTACTGTGTTATCAGAAATTGTGTGAGTCATGATTTTCTGCTAAGTCAACTCTACAGGGGAAAAATATGTTAAAGGTGCATAATCTTTGCCTTCTGGAATATTTATTCATATTAATGCAGTGCACGATTAGAAATGCCTTTGTGCATGTCTATTTCAAGCTAATCATAACAAAAAGGAATGAAGAAGGTAATTATAAATAATTTAATGAAGTTCTGTCAATAGAAATAGGAAATTTTGTATGCATGTAAAGGTGTTTAACTTTGCCAGGAGGGCTTCCCATATACACAAAGGAACTGTGTAAACAAATATTCTGCATATGCTTGCGAATAATTAAATGCATTTAAACAAGAAACCACTATTCTAATATATCTACCCATAATGACCATTCACAATAGCTATACAAGCTGTAGTTTACTGTTCATTGACTGTGTGTGTACAACATCAGGATTAGAGTTTGTATCATTCTGCAAAGTCACATGTGTGATCTTGTAAGATAAAGACAACTTGCAGAAGAAAAAGGTGACAGGGATAATTAATGAGTTCTTTTCAGGTGATTATAAGCCTCTATTCATTATATTGGAGGGTAGTGCTAATAAGAAAGGTCACTGCTGATATCCAAGGGTGATAACCAGGGGCAGTATTTGTTATTACAGATGTGTCCACAGCTTCTGAATACACTGGTACTGAAGCGCTTATCTAACTCCTTACAATTTTTACAAAGAGTTTGAAGATAAAAGCCAAGAAAAATTATTATGTCAATGGTTTCTGTACCAGCAGAAAGCCTGACACAATTACCTACAGGGTATAAATTGTACCAAACATCTCAAAATAATGCTACTGGAAAGATTCACTGGTTAGGGTAATTCCCAATAATAATTCAAGAACCATCAATTTATAGAAAAAATGGGGACTATAGCAGGCTCAGTCACATCCACCATGGTAAATACTGCTTTTATACTTACATTTAAGGGATCAACTATTGAAAGGAAGACTGAAAGATGGAAAATGTCTGCTCTCTTTGGAGCAGATGTATAAACATAATCAAAAAGAGGGAAGCTGAGAGATTTCCCATAACACAGAGTGCACAGAACATCTTGACTGAGCATAGCAGTAACACAAAATATTCAAAAAATGTCAAACTTGGTCTAGTTGCTTAAAATATGTAAGTTCTGTTACAAAGGACAATTAACATTATCGTTTTCATTCCAGTTCCATATAAAACTACACCTTTACCAAACTACACTGTCAAAGAAAATAAGATGAGAATGGTATACTGTACTGATAGCCAATAGAAATTCAAAAGTTCTAGTGCAGGAGAAGTACTGGTACAAGAAATTCAAGGAAACTTACAGGAAAGATAGAGCAAGATTATTAATATGAGCATGTAGTGACAGGACAAGGAAGAATGGGTTCAAATTGAAAGATAATAGGTTTGGATTAGACAGTAGGAAAAAAGCTGTTACTGCGATGGTGTCCAGGGAAGTTGTGGATGCCCCATTCCTGGAGGTGTTCAAAGCCAGGCTGGATGAGGCTCTGAGCAACCTGGTCTAGTGAAAGGCAGTGGGTTTCAAATGAGATGATCTTCAAGGTTCCCTTTCAACCCAAAACATATGATTCTACTAAATTGTATTTTGTCTGGTGATTTCTTTCATCATGATTATTTTAGTTTACCAACAAAATATGTACTTTGCTTGTGGGTATGTGCTTGTTTCTTCATTGTGCCTTGCCTTAACATGGATTAGAGATTTACAGAAACTCAACAGGCATTTTGTCCCCCAAAATTATTAAGGCTTTGCCTTCAATGGTGTTCATGAAAGATTGATATTGATTCATGGATGAATTTTTTATTCAGTGAGAAAACTAAGAAACTCACTAAGAATTTCACTAATTTCTAGTACTGTAAGGAGCTTCCAGTTGGTACCAAACTGATCAATGGTCCTGGAGTACTCTTGTGCAAATTGTTGCAGTCATTAAACATAGGAATATAGTGTAGACTAGAAAAGACATCACCAGCTTTGACTGGATTGAACAGGTACAGCTTCTTACCCACCCTGAAAAACACTTTTCTTGAGAAGCCAGACTATATTGCTCTTAAGCAAATTAACTAGTTCAACAAATATAAATAAATCAGATTTCCTCATAATGAAATTCATTAAAGATTCAATAGGATGTAATAGAAAAGCAACATTAATGTCTTACAAGCTTTATTTGCTCCTATGGAAAGTTTTCTACTGTGTTTATATGTATTTTAAGGTCACTTTTCTGCTTCAATTTAACATTATTCTGCCAAAGTATTAAGATAGACACTTATTTAATATCTGTGTTCCTAAATTCTTAACACACATTGAAAGGAAATCAGGTAGATAAGACTATGGTGATTGACATTCCAAACTACTGTGTAGTGCAGGAAATGTCATTTAGTTTTGATCAAAAATTACCTGTTTCCCCAACATTTGGATTTTTTAATCTTTACGCTACCATCAGAGATACTTTCTGGGTTAGAATCCCTATCCTCAAATTACCATGGCAGATTTGAAAAATCTCTTCACATTTATATAGTTGGGGGTGAGGTCTAAGGGGTCTGTAAACTTCACAAAATTACATGAAATGTTCAGATAAGCCTGTGAAACCTAGGCACATCTAGAAGGAGGGCACAGCCAGGTCAGTGGAAGAGATGAACACTAGAAATCCTCTTGTGGAAGTTGGTAATAGAATATGTCAGGCAAAAGGAAGAAGATCTACATAAATATTTCATTCAGCCTGGAGAGGGGTACTTCTTGATTTACTCCACTGAGGAAGAGAGAAGAGAGAATTAAAAGCAGATGGAAGGGTTTTATTGAGAACTGTCAAAAAAGAGATTTCCTGACTAGTCTTTTGACGAGTCTCACTACCCTAGAGTTCTTCCTTGTGATATTTCTACTATTTGTTATTTCAGAGTAATCCCTTTGGCATTACTTACCTCATGCAGGGGAGTATCTAACATTCAGTCAAATCGCCCTCAAGTCTACCCTTTCTTCAAGGGGGTACTTGAGGGGGATTCTTCAAATCCCCCTCAAGTCTACCCTTTCCCAGGCCTTCTGCCTTTCATCCTGGATAGAGTCCTATACCAGTGAAGAACACATTGCTTCATATGTGGGATTTCTCTCTGTTCCAGTCACTTAAAATAAAAAGTTAGTTCTATCCCACTCAGAGTTGTTCCTCTGCAGTTCATCTTTGCCCTTAAGTATCCACACCTGGAGCTAATAAGAGTTCTCATCTTTTTCTGCTTCTTATTTTCCCCAATGACAGATCCTTTTTCAGCCTCTCATGATGACAGTGAACCCATCTTTCTCCCTGTCCTCTCTTAGGATGGTGCAGAAAACCCCACCATCCTAAACCTTCATAATCTGCTTTAGATTCTTCTTTTTAACATCATTTCTGCATCGTGAACATGACCTCTTCAGGTGTCACAAACCAGGGTACATTTAAGCTACTTTTTAAGGCTTTTCTCAGAGTTATCCTTGTCACAGAGCAACAGATGCTAATGGTGGGCTGCTATCCCATAGCAGCCAACAGATATAATTAATGTCATTAGCTTTTGGATGGACTGTCTGTCTGGCAATATGAAAGAAAATAAAGGGTGCAAAAGCATAAAAGGCTTATCAAGCTAACTTCTTTTCATAATATTGTGTATGGGATGGAAACCATGCCTACAAAGGATGCAACCATCAAGGCAGGCTTGAGGAAAAGTCAAGCTTTTAATGTCTTGGCATGTGTATCAGCTTTGAATGGAAAATAAAATAATTGTGTTCTAAAATAGCTCAGAACTATAGTACTTTCCTGTGGGTACTGGGAAAAAAAAAAAAAAAAAAGAGAGAACAACTCATTTCTGTTTTGCAGAACACTACAATGCACACTGTCCTTACTCAGACTCACTGTAATTATGGAGCTAACCTTTATGCTGTTTCAACTGTGTGCCCCCAGCAGGCTGAGGAATTTGGTATTGTGCTATGAGTGTCACACTGGAGATAAGTGTCCCTTCATGGGTATACCAACTCTTGTTAGTCTTGTCACTGAAACAAAGATGGAGTTGAGTTCAGTGGCCAAATTACATCAATAGGTTTACTTTGTAATGTTCTGCATATATTCATAGTTAATTCAAATTGAATCCACAATGCATTCTAAATACTTAATAATGTTGGTTTGACCCCCAGTTAGGTGACGCGTGTCCACAAGTAACTGTGAGATACAGCATGTTCTCAGTGTTTCATTATCTTCTCTTTTTTCAGTGAGTCTCTCCACTACCTGCTCAACAGACAGATGAGTCTCTTATCAGAAGTAGCAGATGGCAGAGTCAGTCTGTTTGAATTTTCCGACATGCACTTGTAGAACATTTCTGCAAATTTTGTTAAAGTGTATTATATTACAGCACAATTGGGCATATAAGCAGAGGGATAGCACAACTTCTGTTCAGAAGTGTATTTTTAAACCTTGTCAAAGAGTTCTGCAATGCAAAGGCTCTATTTTTTTAGCTGAAAGACAGCACACTGAATCTTTACTGACATTGTCTTCAGTCCCCCTCATTTCAATGACAAAAAGGAGGTTCGTAGGATAAACTGAGGAATTGTCTTCGCACTTTGTGGACAGAGGGAAAACATACCCATTGATTTACTGGGAACTTAATGGTATTTAAAAATAAGGCCTTTGTATAACACTGAATATTGCAGAATCTTGTACTACTCATGGCCAAAAAATGGAGCAAATTGTTAATCTCTATAACAAATAAAAATGTGCAAATGTTCCTTGGTGATATGCATACATATGTACATACATATATATAAGTTTTTAATATATATTTATATGTATACCTGTTTACACTAGAGCTGTCCTTTTATCTAGGTTTTGGACAAAGTCATGGTCAAAGAGGCACCACTGTTCTCTAGGTGCCTCATTTCATAGAACAAGAGAGTGAGAAAAGAAACAGAAAGGAATTGGTGGAACTCTCATTTGGTTGACCAGAGTCAATATCAGATATATAGCATACCTAGTTACCTGTGTGCTCAAGGTCCCCAAGAAAGCATAAGTACCATATGATCCTTTTTGACGTACCTTCTACCTTCTGCAGTTGACAGACATGAAATCTGAGCAAGCCTTACCAGAGACATAGAAGCTCAATAAACTATACTTCTAGTAACGACTGCCAAACATCTTACAATGTTCCCCGTTTCTTTCTGAACTTCAACCATGTCTCTCCATATTGCAAAGGAGAAAAAATGGGTTTGAAGTAAGTTATCCCAGATGCTATTCATAATTTAAAGGCAAATCATAAGCCTTTTTTTATTATAAGGATATATGACATGCACATACACACACAATTGAAAAAATAAAAAACTCTACAAAGAAACTGTGAATTTATGACTTGTAAAATCCAGAAAACTTTTGGAAAAAAATTGAAGTTGATGCCATAAATGTTCTGCTTTATTGTTTTTATAATATTTCCTTGTTCTATCATACAAGTGAAATGGGAATGGGTGAACTTTTTTTTAATATCTATTTATAAATGCTTTTGAGTCATGCTCTGAGGTCAGACGCATTTAAAATATAAAATAGTTCAACTGAGGCCAGCACAATTGGCCTGAATCAGTATTCCAGACTCAGCTTCTCAAAACTTGGTGGTATTTGATATGGAAGTAAGATCAAATATGCTAGTGCCCCTGTGAAAACTTATAAGGTGGAGACTCAAATCTGAAACAAAATAATGTTTAGAATTTTGGAATCTTCATTATAATGGGCAAAATTATTTTAAGAATTTAAACCTTTAAACCAATGTACCTATTAAGATTTAAAATGCAGTGTTCAAACAGCACTGTGAGACAACTTAACTGTATGTGTTCTGACATGACCATAAGTTCTACATACAAAAGGAGCAAATAGACAAAGACAAGAGAAGCTCAAGGTCAGTCAGGGGAGTAGAAATTATTTTGTTTTCGGTTTATTGGTAAATCAATAAAAATATTATAATCTGCATATTTTCTCCATGGGTTTCTCTGTAACCATGAAGACTTTGTTACAGTTCTGCTCTTTCAAGTACAGAAAGTGTAGAATGTTTCAGTGTGCTCCTCTCTCAACTGGAGAAAAACTGAATGCATATAACTATTATTGCCATTCTTGTTGGGACAAATGCCACTCTGTGAACTGCAAAATCAACTGCTTGTACAACTGTCAAGAAAAAGAGTTGTGGTGTGAACCTGAAAGTTACATAATGCGGGGCAGAGGGGTGAATTATAGGAAGATACTGACAATGAAACTGACTCAGTATTTATATTCTTATATTCAGCTAACATGACAAAACACATATTTTTAGGAAGTAAAAAAATTGTAGAGCACAAATGCTCATTTATTTCCTTAGTTTTACTCACAGAACAGATACAACTGTGTTATCTTAAGAATTGGTATATATTAATTTTGAAAAAACCCTCAAGAGTTATACCTGAAATAAATGTTTAACAATCAGCAATATATATTTCTAGAACACCTGGTCTTAAGACTTGATATTTTAATTTCACTTATTTGATTTATGATGGAGTGTTGGTTAATGAGTTTAATAAATGATCAGATTTTCTTTTCAGCAGTAAATATGTACAGTGTGTCTCATGTCAGAGACATGGAACATGTGCAGTACACATTAGGAGGAAGAATTTAGCTGAGGACATGTTCTTGTTGCTATGAGTGGAACTTGGTCAGATGAATCCCATTGCTCAGATGAGACCAGGGAAGGAAAAAGGGACAGAGGAGCCTGCTGGCCAAACTAAAGGGAAAGAAGCAAATGCATAGGAGCTGGAAACAAGGATAGGTAGTTTGGGAAGAGTCGAGGATGAAGCTTGCTTTTTTAGGGATGGTGTGAGGAAGACCAAGGTGAAGGTGGAACTAAACTTGGTAAGGAACACAACAAATAACAAGAGGGCCTTTGACAGGTATCTTAACCAGAAAAGAAAGGTTAAAGAAGGTGTACCCTCCTCCTCCCCAATAAACAAAGCTGGAAAACTAGTAGCAAGAGAAAACTGAGGTACTCAACAACTTTTTTGCCTCAGTCTTCAAATGTTGCTTTCTATCCTAATCAAAAGAACAAAATTTTGTATCAATTCTCATTTCAAAGTAAACTGTACTATATTTCTTAAGTGCAGATAGGTTGACATAAAGCACATTTACATTTTTAAAAAATATATTTTTCATCACATTTTCCAGTTTTCTGTCAGTTTTTCTTTTTTTTTTTCTCTAAGCTAGAAATAGTTGTGAAACTTAAAACACGTAGATAAAGATTTATGTCTTTTCTTGTGTATCATTTCATGATACGACAGACACGGTACAGAATAGCAGTAGCTCTGTGATTTGGATGTTCACTTCAGAGAATGTATTTATATTTTTATAGTATTTAAACATTTATATAAGAATATGTATATATTTATAAATATATTGCACTTATTCTATATGTCTAGCATGAAGCAAAAATCTTAAACTTATCTATTCCATATTTATTCCATGCTCCATAGCCAGTGGGCTAAGGATGACAGCCCAGTCACTAGCCCAGTCACAGCACAAAGATCTATTTGTCTTGACTCATGAATATATTAGATATCTTACTATTTTTACAGATCATTATCAAAGGGAATTGATAATAAATTACACAGGAATTTAGAAAAATCACCCAATTTAAAAGATCAGAGTGTAATTTAACTAAGTCAAAAAAAGAACATGAGTTAACATTGATGAATATGTTATTTTAACCTAACATTCCCTTTTTTTAGTATCAAATTTTATTCTAAGCTCACCTGTTTAATATTCTTGTAAAGAGTTTGATTCACGTACACAAAAATTACTATCAATCATCTAAACAATAATTAACTGGAAAACATACAGCTTTCTAGATTATTTACTATTGATGATAGATTTTGGTCAATGAAAAGAAAATATTATTCAGAGTCTCTGAATTTTTTTTGCTATTTTTAGAACTTAACCATATTTGCTATTTCTTTTTAATGGGGGATGGATTGAACACAATGAGAGTTGCTATTTGAAAATAAATTGACATTTAATTATTCCTACTCTTTACTAAGAAGACAGTTTTAGTCAACAGGACATAGATATGATATCAGACACAAAAAATACAAATGAAGTGGTTTCAATACTTTTTGAAGAAAGGGAGGTGGGTTTGTATATGATAACTGACTGAATGTACAGAAAGACTGATCTGAAATGGAAACGGACCACAAAGGTAAAAAGCCAAAATATAAGTTTTTTGTTTATGATATTTTTCATTATCAAAAACATTCCCTAGTACATTTTTCATTAAAATTAATTTGGAATAACCAGTATGGGTTTTAATAAACAATTGTCAATACATAAACTACACTTTGCATAATTGCTCTAGTGCTTACAGGGCTCAGTAATGGTCAACTTGAAATACAGGAAAATCACAAGTAGTCTAGTCTCAAGAGATATACACACATGCAGACACAGATATTTTTGAGACATGTATGTTGAAATTAATGTTTCTTTTACAATGGAGAGAGCTAGTAATAAAAATAGGATCGCTCAAATTTTTATGGACTGTTTTGACATAAATATTGCAAAAATATACGAAGGTAAAGAGAGAGACAATATTGGTAAAATGGATACTATGACTATAGCATGAGACCAAGTCTAAGCAGTAGTAAATTAACATTGTCTCACTGTGGACTATTTGGAGGTTTTAGCTATATTTCTTATAGTTACTCTATGCAAACTGTAAGTCTGGGCTTTGACCAAGCCTTTTTGGTAGATTAGAAAATAGCACATTATACTGGAAGATAGGAAACTTTCAGCCTCTTTTGATCCACTCAATCTCCTCTGTGGAAAAATTATTAGAAATAATTAAGGCTATGAAGACTCCTGGCTTTCTTTATCTTCACTCTCAGAGAAGGATAAGGTACTTTGTTTGAAGTTTGTTGAAAATTCATATCTGAGATGAGTATGGATGGAAACCAATTTCCACCCAAGAGGTAAAAATCAAATAAAAAATAAACTAGCTAAAATGAGGCTCTTGATAAAACATCAACAATGTATGGTTGAACATTTAAGGTTTCAAAAATTGTTCAAATACTCTAATAAAACGAGACTTTCTAAGTCTCTCATGAGGTGTGTACTTAACATATCCAAAGGTGAGACTTTAAAGCCTGTAACTGTCTGATTTGACCCAGGTGATTTTAACAATGGAATGTCTTTTTTTTAAAAAAAGAAGCCCCAAACTGAACAAGACAAAAAGAGACAGTCAGCCCCTGGTGTGGTTGTCCATATTCATGAACTGAACTTGGCAGTGCTTCTCACAGTCTTATTACATAGTAACATGTTTTTTTTTAATCTGCTCTTTATGGCCTTTCCAATATGTATCTAAATCTCACTAAAATTGCTTTCTTTTCTTATCACCACAGGAAAAATAGTGAGAGAAGTGTTATCTGTGTGTATGTGTTTTTAAGCTATGTGTTTCAGTGCTGATAAGCAGAGATGTGTTGACTATGATAAAAGAAGAAATACTAGAAAAGAGGTTGCTCGCTCAAACATTTCTGAAAAAAATCCCAGCTTTCAGGGTATGATCTTCAAAGATAATATTTCATAGTAATTGAAGAAATGGAAATTATATCTTTCTTGGAAACATGTGCAGTCAATTACATCAGGTTGAATGAAATCACTGTGCGTATAGATGATATTTGTAGCTAAAGTGAAACATAATTTATACAAGTTAGGTTTAACTAATTTGTTAGCAGTTAGATATATGCCAACATGGTAGGTGTTTATTTTTGCAGGCAAGACAAGATTGACTGTAAGTATTATTATCCCACTAAGAAATAGCAAACCCCACAGTTTCCGAGGTTACTCGGGCTGTGAAAATGAGTATTTTGGAAGCCCTCTGTAGCAGCATCTAAACATTGTATGTACCAAAGTCCACTGGGAGATATTATCCTCTTAAAGCAGATGTTATTAAAATTTATATCTAGGGTTGTTATTAATATATTTTTAAATAATTGGAAAGCTACTCCTGTATCCAGTGAGTTTTCAGATTCTTCCAAAGCTACCTAAATAATCACCGTGCTGAAATAAGCTGTAGGAATTTTGTATCCTGTTATTGATCAGAGAACTGAATTTGTGGACTCTCCTTGTAGCAGTAGGTACAATGTGAAAAGTCTCAATGACTACTTGGCTATTTCAGAGAGACCTCAAATCTTGCTGGACATAGAAATTTAGGCTGCTGAAAGTTATCAGAATGTTCAACACAGCTGATGATGTATGAGAATTCTATTATGAAACCTGATCAAAAATTAACAGTGAGAAAATCCTAGTAAGAAAACAATAATGAGGTAAAAGTATAGCTTGGTGACACTGGAGGCCATCAACACAAATACAGCTAAAGCTGTTGAAATGTCAGAGAAAACAGCATACTTTATTCCACCATTTGGCATACAGATTAAATGTTCTAGTCCTTAGTAAAAATTTCGATTTCAAGTACATGAGAGTTCTGCCTGAACAAAGGGAGTGAAATGTGACTGAAACAGCAAAGCACCTGGCATTCTATGTGCTTCTATGTGTCTGAAGAGAGGCTTATTAGGCCTACTCTTTTTCAGCTGCACACTGGGTAAAAAAGAAAAGTTTAAAAAAGAGGCTTTAAATAAACTTTTTATTAACAGGAGAAATTAACATGGAAATGTTCAAATAAAAAACCTGCTTCAATCCATGGTCTACTAGATTTTGGCAAATCTCATTGCAAGCCTAAGTGTAAGATCAAAATCTCTCCTAGTTTGAAATTTTAGGAAAAAGGATAAAAAAATACAATGAAAACACATTGCCACAGGTGGTGAAGAGATATATTGCTCTGTTCTGATGATTTGTGTCTTACAGCATATGATGGGAAAGTTTGCTTTGACCAGCTCTACAATTGTCTTCACCTCATATGAAAGGGTGGAATGGGAATTGCAGAAACGCTGACATATGAAAGGTGATCACCCTTTCATTTTCAGATGGTTCTGCTGCGTTAATTCAGAAGATGTGCTTTAATGCACAGAGTTAGCAATTGCACTTTCCAATATTTAGATGCATTAATTTTGCTGAACAGTTCATTTTACCCATTTTGGGGACTGGGTTGCTGCAAAATTTTATCTCCAAAATAGTGTCTAAAGTTCATCATTATCCGACGTTGACTATTACCTTCTTTCTTAATTTTAATACTAAATTTTTGTCATAGAAAAATGTTATCAGTTTAAGGTGATTTTCTACTTTTTGAACTCATTAATTCAAGAATTCAATAGCTAAAGAAAACTATTGCTGATTGTTAATTATCAGTATTTAGTTTCTCCAGTTAACTAGATCATTTAGTAACATTATTGCTAAAAGCTTTTTCTGAGTACCAAACGTGGAAAAATAATTGGAATATCTGTGAGTTCTGCAGAACTCTGAATGTAAAGGCTCATTTTTAGCTGCAAACTGCCCTCTCTGAAGTCGGTTTTTACCTCCAGCATCTGAGTGCTTTTCCTCTGTAGGTGAGTCTGGTGACACACAGATGGAACTCATTACCTGCAGTGCTACATGCTGCTGAAGAGAAAGTTTATCGAGGGTGAGAAAAGTGGCTCTGACTTTTACCCATTGTCTTCCATCACCAGTCATCACAACAGCTTCAGGAAGTATGACAGCTAATACTGCTTCAGTGAGTACATTTGCATATAAGTATTGCACTACATATTTCCCTGAAAAGGCTAACATATCAAAGCAAGTTCACCTGTTGCATGTATTACATAGTCAAACATTCCAACAGAATTAGCAATTTCTCAAAAAATCATGAGACAACAGATCATCTTGAGAATATCTGTTAATGAGAATTTAAAGTATTATTTAAGCATGGCCATCTGAATATAAATTATGTATTCACAAAACCCCCAAACTTCTAAACCCCTGTATTAAAATGTAACAGAACAATATTTATAAAAGCGACCAGTTAGATGCAAAAAAAAAAAAAAAATCTGTTTTCATCTGCATTAACCTTAAAAATAATGATCAGATGTACTTTAGAAAAACAATTTTCTTTAGACAGAGTGAAGACTTGCAGTAGCCGAAGATTATAACATGCTGAGCTGTTTCAGGTTAATTACCTGGAGCACTCCTCAGCATCTCCATGTTTTGAACTTGAGGCAGTATTGATTGTTCTCTCATAACTGACAGCAACGACCTGGCAAGGCACTTTCTCAAACTACTGCTGAGCCATCCTTCTTCCTACCTGTAAAACTCTGTTTCAGCAAACCCAGTTGAATAGGTTTGGCTTCCTTAGGTGGGTTGCTCTTGGGTTGTTTCTCCTTGACCCAGCAGTTTGTTTTTTTCTTTTGTCTTTTCCTTACATGCAAAAAGGGTGCACTATTTTTATGGTAACTTCAGTTTGATTCTATAGAAATATTGCCCTTTGCTGAGCCAGCCACGTGGACCTATTTTTTTACAGCTGAGAACTGATGCAATCAGATGTCCACCATAAACCAGAAATCAAAGAAGTGTTCAGAGCTAGAAAGGTGGGCACCTGCCCAGAATGAGTTATTACTGCCCTGTTACCATTTCAGCAGAAGTTGTAAGGCAGATGTTCTGGACCTTCTCAGAGACAAGATGTTGCTGACCAGCATGAACAGGCAGCATCCTTTCAGGTAAGCAGCAAATCAGACCCACCAGCCTGGTGCTGTGTATGCAGTCTGATCATCAGTGGCTCTGCAATTATCTCTGCCTTGTACCTACGGAGCACAAGGTCTTAGTTGTAGAACTCAGGTCTAGATTTCCAGATAGGAAATCCAGCTCTAATTAAATGAGTGTAATAGATCTCTGATTGCAAATCTTGAAAAGGCAGCTCACAGAGCCTGATGGTAAGCTGTCTGTATAGACATCTTTGTAATCTGCCCTAACTGTGTTGAGATAATTACTGAGAGTGAGAAAAGGGAAGGAAAATAAATGCCTAATTAAAGAGCTGGAATGAACATTAGGAAATTAATAACACGGTATTTGGTGGAAACTTTCAATTTGTACAGATGAGCTACTTCTTGTGTAATTTTAAATTATTTATGAAACAATAATCTCTGCAAACTTGGAACATGTCCCACAAAAATCTCCTTAGAACTGACTTGCATTAGATATGTAATAACTAACTGTGTGCAAGTCCAGCTCCAGGGACTGGTAAGACACCAACTTCCTAAAAATAAAAGTGAACTGCAAGATAGTCCATTAAAAAAAGTGTATTATTAAACTAGATTTTGGGTTTTTTTCGAGTATGTTTTTTTTTAATCTCATTCTCCTTTTATTCAGGCTGCATGGATCTATATCTCTTCTTAAGTTTGAGGTCCTTGACATAGCACAAGGTTTGACCTCCGCTTCATTTGTTCAAATCTTTCCCTGTATAGTTCTATTTTCCATCCTGCTGGCAAATAGGAACCTGGACCATATCAACATACTGTCGAAGGAAAGAAGTTTTATCACTTCATTCTTTTCTTTTGGGATAGGGGTTCAATGTAGATTTTCCTAAATTTGTGTGTTCATTTTATGTGCTTCTGTGATCAAATGCTTTGAGGTGTAGAAAAAACAACCAGTTTGCTAAGATTCTTATAATAATAATAATATTATAATAATTGTTACTCACTCCGATGGAGAGAAGATAGAAAACAAAAGGAATTGCTACCATAAGTGGCTGTGTTCAGCAGAACAGGGTATAATTTGGAGGATGCCTGAGCATACTTCTGCCAAGAATAGCACTATAGAAGAAGGAGAAATAAACATGGGAATAGAGGGGGAAAAGGTGTAATAGCAGGAAGTAGCTAGAGAGTAAACAAACCACAGAGGGGCAGAGGAAGAAAGCTATGGTCTTTCTGGTTGCAGCACAGACAAGGAAGGGCTTTATATGGAAAAGTCTTGGTTGAACAGTTTGCTATTTAGGACAAAGAGCCTGATTTTCAAAAATTTTCAGCATTCACAACCAGTCATTAGAAATGTAATTATCGACTGGGGCTTGGAAAAAATGTTCTTGTCTGTCTGTTCCTATTCAGTAGCTTTGTAGAAATTAGCCTAGAAAGCGTAGCAGGAGTGCTTTGTTCTTGTTTTTAAAATGTTTTGGAAAAGGAAAATTATTGGTGCGAGACAGCCTGAAATTCAGCTGCAAGATTCCCAGTGCCTTGTGACTCAGGACAGTCTGATGGGACATCATCATCCATGCTATGAAGCTCTGAGCTGAGAAATAAAGATACTTTTTCCCAATGAAATGAAAAAGAAGTAGAATTGTAATCATTTTACACCTTAATTGCCTTGCAATTAAGTTCCACAGGACCTACTGAACCCAGTAAAACCTTCAATATTATACACGGTAGTTTTATCTCAATGTTAAGATGTTATTTTTTTCTGATCTCCCAGTCCATCAGGAAAAGAAAATAAAAAATAACAAAGACTACATATTTTCATCTTACACTGCCCATAAGCTTAGTTGCACACATGCAGCAAACATTTAATGAGAGCTTCTGTTTAAGTGAATTGGACAGGAGGTTTTCCAGCTTTCCTATATTCAGACTGCTTTCATGGTCTTTTGCTCTGCATATGTACCCTATTTCTAAATGCATTTTTGTTTTGATTGATACAGCTTTAAAGAGTGCCTTGGAGAGAAACGCTGAATTATTAAGCCTTGAATATTGCTGACTTTCATCCACTACAGTACCTTTGTCATAGTCTCATACTTCAAAGCTAATATTTGATAAGGAGCCTTTTCTTTCTTTCTTTCTTTCTGTCTGTACTTAATGCAACTTCTGCTGTTAAAATTATAGCCCACATGTCTTTAAGAAATTATTTTCCAAATCCCCACATTTATTCTTTTTTGATGTCCACATCTACCGAGAACTTTTTAGTCTCTTTCTTTTTTTTTTAACATTTACTGACGTGCTTCACATCCCACACTTTTTTTCCTAGGCACCAGCTGTACTATTTCCTATTTTTAATTTGTCTCTTTTAATTAAGTAATCCTGCTCCAATCTGATTTTGAAAATGACATCCTGTCTTTGAATATCATTTTTACATTTTGGGGACTGGTTTAAAAAGCTTCTTTCTAAGTCACAGCCATGAAAGAATTAAGCTTATTTTTTTCTTTTGCTAACATGAAGGTAAAGATTCAAGCTTCTTCTGGAACTTTATGTGACCTTTTATGCTTTTGATGTTTTTTATATTCTTAAAGTTAGCAGGCTTTATATCTCTGTTTCCATAGGGAGCATAGATCTTTGAAAATTAGTGGGGGATTAAAGAGGTTTATTTCTCTCTTGTGATCATTATTTTGGATAATATTTTCACCACAACTGTTTTCTACATTATATTCTAGATTTCTTAGTACACTTCTTGTTTTTCAGGAATGTCCTTTGTTCTACTCAACACTTCCTTTTTTTTTTTTTTCCCTTTAATATATGAGGCTGATGTGTTCTTCCCATTGTTCACACCCACTCTGCATTTGCTCCCTGTTTAGGATAAAGCAGTTCACAATTTGGGGTTTTCTGTTGAGCTCCATTTATTGCAGCAGTTGCATAGAGTGTGATTCTCTGTTCTCATTTAACTGTTCAGACCTAAATCCATCACAATTTCCTGAATGCTGTAAAGCCTCTGTTGGATTAATACTCAGAGGCTTTGCTCTCATACAGAACAGCTAGTCTCAGCCAAACTCAACATTATTTTAACTGCATTTTTACATGGGAAATGTGTGAAATATCTGCAAATTTTGGGAAAAGTTATAAGTCTGGGTCACACTCTGGCTTTGACTGGGTGAATAAAACCTGCTGAGCTCAGCAAGAATGCAAGATTGTGCAGAAGATAGAAGATTTTGCTTTTACTGCCTGTATTTCTAGTGAGTGTTGAGTTTTTTTACAAATTGTATTCAAAATGTCTATTTTGAATCAAAGTTTCTGTAAATTTTCTAGGACTCAAATGGGAAGAGGTCCATCAGAAAAACCTAAACTGACGTCAGAGCTTCCACTTTTTGGGGGCAGATGCATCATGCATCTCTCCCTGCTGTGTTGGGGCTGGTTTTTGTTGGTGTTTTTTTTTGTTTTTATTTTATTTTTTTTTTAATGGAAAAAGGGGGAGGAAAACCAAACTATTATTTTGTCCAGACTGAAAATCTCTGTGCTGTGTGTGCCTACATGACTTCTACTAGCATTCACAATTGATTCTGAGTTATACAGATGTGGTCCAACCAGCTGACTTACCTTAGGGAGACTATTTTAGAGTAAAAAGTTTTGTTTAAGTATGAAGAATCTACCCTTTCTGCTGCAATGGAAAGAGAAGCTGGGTTGAGCTAGTCTGATTTGATCCACAGAACAAAGTGAGCTTTCTGATTCTCATCAGCAATACCAGGAATAGGGGTTGGAATGCAGTTGTCAACAAACACCAGTTGCTGAAGCAGGATGATGGTTCAATGCAAGAGAGTCTCTGGGGTACTGTGGTGTGCATGAAGTTGTGGAGGAGACTTTCATGGGAAAATGCCTGTGTAACCTTCAGCAATTGTCCACAATATGCACAGAAGTCACATTTATTTAAGTAAAACAATGGACAAGAACAAGATTGATGTAGGTCTGCGGTCTAAGGTCCCAGTTTTCCATTGCCATAAAGGCAGTGAGACAAAATTTTTTGTTAAATGCCCCAGTGAATA
Source organism: Lichenostomus cassidix (assembly GCF_008360975.1). Taxonomy (NCBI): domain Eukaryota; kingdom Metazoa; phylum Chordata; class Aves; order Passeriformes; family Meliphagidae; genus Lichenostomus; species Lichenostomus cassidix. The sequence goes on along the minus strand of NC_139482.1, from coordinate 107,821,275 downwards.
TCTTCCAGGTAAAATGCTAGATAAAATATTAAAGGATGAAGAATTACTATGATTCTGAGACAAAGAACTATGGCTATTATTATTTTACAGCTGAGAACAGTATGGTACAGATGTGATGTACCCAAACACAGCATATGGCAAAACAGAGCTGAAATGATAGTCATTTGAGACCCAGTATTCTAAGCAGAGTTAAAAAATAAGCATGCTCTGATGATTACAATATTTGTAGTGTGGTTGTAACATTTATTGTATTTTCTAATTTTTGAATGGTAATACTTTGAAAAACTCCTTTGGTATGTCTCTTTCATGTTTATTATTTTATAATTAATTGATCATGAAATAATAATTTTAGCAAGTAATTAAATTATTACATAGGAATATTCTTTCCTTTCCCTTACTGCTGAATATTTTTATCCCTGTAGTATTAGGGGGACCTGAGGATGAAAAATCCTGACTGGATAAATTTGAAATATGCTTTTACTGCTAGGATAAACCTCCAGAAAACAACTGTTAGTTCAGAAAATACAAAATAAATTCATGAAGCTAATTGTCATCAGTGTTGTCTTGTTTTAGCTATGAGAAATATAATCAATTAAGTCTCCATGTTCTATACTATTTGAAAAAGTTTGGTTGTAAATTAATCTTATCCTGTCTGAGTCAGCAGTCCAAATCTGGCTGAAATAAACAAACACTAAACTCATTATTATAGTTGTTAGATCCTCTATAAAGTTAATATTATAAATCTACTTTCCAGATTGCACATTTCTAAATTTTGAGATCTACTACTAAGAGAAATGTTTGTATGGATTATTAAAAAAAAAAAAAAAAAAGAACAAAAAGGGTTTATAATCCCAATCTCTTCTTCCATCCACTTTATCTTCTACCTCTCAGGGATGTAATTATAGGGAAGTTTATACTGCTGGTCCTCACACTATATTTGTTTCTTGATTATAGAGGTTATGCTAGTTTCAAGTACAGTCAGTTTGACAAATGTTCACTATATGCTCACAGTCTTGATTGCTTTCTTGCCTTCAGCAGCTGCACAGGTCCCTACAAATTTTCAGCTGCACTATATTCCTTCAAGAGGTCCTCAACTTCTTGAAAAACGAATCATTCCTGACCTTCTGTGCTTATCCAAATGTATTTACATAATGTTGAAATTCTGTACATAGTTATGACTCTGTGTTTATATTTACCTACATGACAGCTCTGTGTTAGTTAAACAGATCTTAACTTTCCCCAGGTTGTTTTGGTTTGTGATCTTTCTTCCTCCATGATGGACTAAAATCTGAATGAATGGTAGCAAAGATATCATAATAGACAGAAATAATTCTTTAACAACTAAAGTAATTTTTTGTTCAAATACAGTCGCTCCAGACAAAAGCCAAGCTGATCATGCACTAAGTCTCAGACAGAAGTCTGTTGGTTTTTTGCTGATTTAGGTCTGCCGTAGTTATATATGTGTCATGAGACTGTAGATATAGCTTCACATATCACATATAATCTAGTGTCACGTCACCTAAATGTTCTCTCTCTCCTCTTAAAAATTCCACCTTTGATCTCATGCTTTCTCTCATAACTTTTTCTCACTTTTGCTCTTCATTGCTAAGTCCTTCAGAAACAACATGGTTTACACAGACTCATACAGAATATTCTGAGTTGGAAGGCACCCTCAAGGATCATGAAGTTCAAGTCCTGGCCCTGCACAGCACCATCTCCAAGGGTCATACCATGTGGCCAAGATTGCCATCCAAAGGCATTTTTAGCTCTGTCAGGCTTGGTGCTGTGACCACTTTCCTGGGGAGCCTGTTCCAGTGCCTGATATCATCAACTTATAACCTCTTCATCCTTTCCAATATAGAAATGCTTCCCTATAGCTCAGGTTTTCCCTTGCTGTTAGTCTGTACTTTTCCCAGCAGGATTTCAGGCATTCTCTAAACCTTGTCTTCATCCTATCCTTTCTCACTCAAAGGGCTCTATTTTTTGCATATTACATGCCATATGTATTTTCAAAGTGTTATCTTTCTCTGGATTGTACTCCTTTATCCCTTTCTGAGTAATTTCCTGCATCTTTCATAGTTCCCCTCATTAAGAAAGTGCCTCCTTTCTTCTTTAGCTGCCTAACAAAAGAACTCCATACTTTGCTTCTATTTTATATTTTCTCGGTGCTCAGATAGCACCTTGTATCTCTTCTGTGCTAACAGCACACAAAGTTCTTTCCACTCTTGACCTTTCTTTGTTTCTTTCACATTTACATTTTAACATGTTTTACATATCCCCTGGGACAACCTGTTTTATTTAGAAATGAACATATTTCTAGGTGCAGGAGAAGGCCATTTTAAGGGATTGCTGCTGAAGAGCCACATTCACAGCACACTCGATAGAAATCTGGGAAACATCCAATGCCAGAAGGAAACTGGTAGTGTCTAACTCTCATGTAATTTTTCTTTTCCCTTTACTCAGAATGCTTTCCTGGCCAAAATAAAAGGCTTGTCTTCCAATGAATCTGCAGCAAAATACCCTTTCTTGGAAGAAATTGCCTAAAGAGGCATTTAGTCCAGCTAATTAATCTAGTCCTTTGTGTATATACTTTTTGCCTCTTTACTTGAATGTAGAGGACTTAAGCATAAAAACTCTTGTATCAGCAACATTTTCCATTTTTTGCTCTTTGTTAGGCTATGCACCATGGCTGAAGAAGTTTGAGCTCATTATTAGAGCTTCATTTCATAATTTGGGGCGCATTTTTTAATTAATCACTATGGGATTGCTCCCAAAGTGCTTATTTAACCAAGTGCCAACAATATATGACAAATCATACTAAGTCTAAGCTGGATGTTGAGATGTTATCTAACCTTTAGAGGTTATTTTGCTCATCTATGCTTCAGATACTTCTATCTCTGTAATAAGGATATGCTGCTCTTTCTTTTTGAAATTACCAAATGATAACTTTCTATGGAACCTTCTATGAATATGGTAGAAGAGTCATAACAGGAGGGCTAACAAGTTTTTACCATGAAGGTAAATATATTACATTTTTACACATATAAGTGAAAATGTTTTATTCCAATCTGTGCAGTGTCCATGTTTTATTATATTTCTCTCCTGTACTTGCCTCCAGACAAACGCTCTGGGGTGCAAGTGTAAGCATCCTTTTGTCTAAGTCTTTGGGTGGCATTTGCACCATGCTGCCTCTTGTTGCCCCAGCAAACTTGCTCAGGGAATAAGGTGGGACCTAAAGCTGCAGTCCTTTTAATTTGATGTGACATAATGCTAATTAACACTGACTCTCATGGGGGTTTGTTAATTCAGACTTGGAGTTATAGCTTCATGTAGATCCCTATTGGTTTATATCCCTGCACACTCCCCTGCATCCTTGTGTCCCCGGGGTTTTGAGAATAAACACAGAAAAAGTAATTCAGAGTGTTGAACCTTTACCCTGGAATGAAAAGAGGAGGGCACAGTAGGAGTAAAATTTTAAATGGGACCAGCAAGCAACTACCTTGGGTATTTAAAAAATTCCATCAAGTTATTCACCACAATAAAACAACCTAAAATTTTTGACACATTTCTAAAATTGAGAGCAGGAAATAGCAAAATGTGATTTCCAGTTTAACCCAGCAAAAACTGCTGCTGCATTCATATCCCTGAATGTTATTTACAAGGTCAGGAGGCCAAGAACATCCTCTCTATAGTGCGTTCAGTTTTACTGCTTTCAGCTAATTTCAGAGTAGCATAATGATGGCTAAATGAGCAATTCTGGGTTTAACTCTTAAGCAATGTTTTCTCTGCAATTCCCATTAGTGTCTTCAGATTTTACTGCTACATACACTATTTCCTCAGACAACATTTTGACAAAACGCTGTTGAAAGGTGTAATGACACAATTTCCACATTCTCTTTTGTTCCAGAGTTTTGAGGGAACACACACTGTGTTAGGTTAGAACTATCAAGAAAAGAGAAAAAAACAAACCAAACAAAACAAACACCACAAAGAATCTGAGTCTTCATTCCACTGAATTCACATTACACCATAAAAAATAGCCAAAATGCCTCCTTATTTTATTGCCTTATTTATTCTCTGTAGTGTCCTGAATCACACTCTCACACACTGATGGAACTATTTTATATTCATTTTGTATTAAATTGAACATATTTCCACTCTAAAAATAACAAAATACAGACATGAACTGCAAGCAGAAACCTAACAACAGGAACACAATACCCACAGTTCACATTTTGTATATAAAATTGACTTTGGATCAGAGAAATTAGCTTTAGAAAGTGACCACTAACATATCAATTTATTATATCACAGAAGCCTGACTACAGCACATTTTCTGAGTAACATAATCATTCAGCCACACAATCTGTTATGCCTGTTGCTTTTTGATATGACCTACCAAGTGCATGAGATTTCTCTATGTCCTGCAATTTTTTTAAAAGATTACTAGAGCACTTTTATCATGAGCAGAATCAAATTCAAAACCTGGTTTATCACTCCCTTAAGTGAGTAAGTTGGTTTTCAGCTGTTTGGAGACATTTCATTTATTTTTGTCTCCAAGGACTGCGTGGTCTCCAGTCAGCTTCCAGCTGATCAAAGATTTGGATTACTGAAAGCATCTTTTCTGGTGCATGAAGTACAAAATTTAATCAGACTCCTTTTCTTTCAGTAAAAAAGTGAGATGGGAAAGTTTCTTCCTGTCTTTAATTTTTTTTTTTGGTTTTTTGTTGGAAATGTTGGAAAGCCAAACATATTCCAGAAAGGCTTGCCAAGGTCATAAGCAGAATATTTTTTACTACTTTAATTTTAATATGAGCAGAATTCTTTGGATTTGAATGTTGCCCTGCCTCATTCATGATCAAAATTCTGCAGCACTCTGCAAACACATTCAAAAGAGAATTGAAAATGAGTGTATAGAATGACATATACTGTAAATATCTATATTTTCTGTATAGAGAGTATATTTTTATTTTCACTGCTCCAAATAAGTGAACTGCAAAAAGTGATGTTCATTTTAAGTGGCTTAAAGTACTTATGTTTTAATAAGAAACAAAGGAGAAGGTACTTATTGGGAAACTGTGACTTTATAATTTTTGGGGTTTTTTGCTTTCTTGTGCGGGTTGTTGGGTTATTTTTTTCCCCACAGTGTACTTTCAAACATTTTTCTTTATTATTTGTAGATTTTTTGGTTTTAGGTTTTTGTTTGGTTGGTTGGTTTGTTTTTGTTTTTATTTTTGTTTTTTGGGGTTTTCTTTTTGTTTTTTTGGGAGGCAGGTATGGGGGTTGGTCTGAGGGAATTGTTTTTATTTTTGGTGTGCTTCTCGTGGACCCCCTGAAGTTAAAGTGTGAAATGTATCCATCACCAGGCCTCATCTATGCATTGTAATGTTAGGTCTAAAAGTGATTTACAGGATTAGGAGATTCTTTCAATTCTTTGGCTTTCAGATGATCACAAATCTGTTGAAGTGACCTTGACTTTATGAAACATGCATCAGGAGGTCAGCCTCAGATGTTAAAACACGTGTAAATGGAAAACATCACAATACAATTGCACAAATATTCCTTTTCCACTGGACAATGTGAATAGGCCATGAAAGTATCATGGCAGAACATGAATTAGTAATCCTTTACTGTTAATTTCAAGGAATTTTCATACCAGTGTGTTGACTTCAAGTCTTGGGTGTAATCACAGTTCAGGACCATTCTGGCACATCCAGCAGAAGAAAAAATCTGGAGATGGGAAATAGCATTTTCATAAACTATTTTTTCTCCATAATTTTCTCTTCACTGTTTTTTGTTTGGTTTTTTTAATTGAACTAACAAAACTTTAATCAGAAATATTTTCATGTTAGGAAACATACTTGAAAGGAAGTATGTTTCCAATCACTCTTGTGAGATAAATGGTCTTTGCTTCAACATTAACAATCCAACTAAAATCACCAAGATGGATTTGTTAGGCTGCAAGAGTATTCAATTCCTATAACCAGAGCTACAGCATGAATATTAAAAATCCATGAGGGAGTGGGAGTGGAACACTTTACAAAAATTGCAAATTATTCTAAAGTGTCATTTGCTTTCTGGTGCCTTGAGGAAATTCACTTTTGATGAAATACAGTCAGTGTTGCTGATGGTGTAACTTTATTATTTTTCACTAAGATGATGGAAGAATAGACTTTTTTTTTAATATGTAACCAGGAAAAGAATTGATATACATGGTAGAGAAGAGTCTGCTGAAATCCATAGTCAGAGATGGGCAGTGCAGCCTAATAGCACCTGACTAAGCCAACACATATGAGTGATTTTTTTTTTAAAAAGGAGATTTCTGAACAGTTTGGTGTATGAGGAACAGAAATTTGCAGTTTGTTCCCAGGTGCCTCCTTCCATGCAAGTGTTTCAGAAAGAAGGTTGCACGTGAGTTGCCTTCCTCTAGCAGCAAGTGCTCCTTGGATCCAGAGCCTAGCGCAGCAGGGAGTCCCAGGGGAGACAAAATTGAGCAAGAGCACAGGTTGATTTCCAGCAGTGTTTCATTGGAAATGGCTCTGGTATATCTGGTCTCTCTAAAAGGTCTGCCCAAACCATTGTGAAGTAATGACATTTTGCAGATTACAATGCCTACAAAAATCTGACCTTTTTTAGTTGTGTTCCCTAAAGCTGAGATTAAAGTTCAGTTTTAATGAAAAGTGAAATGGAGGATCCTCTTATTTTATTTAGGTCTTGCTCTTGCACTTGTTCACCTAAGTGATTAGAGAAGTATATTTAATCCATTCTATAACTCGGAATTTTAAAAGCAGAACATGGTATATTTGTTAAAAAAGGAACTCTTTTCAGGCGTCTCAGTGATTCTAAGTTATTTATGAATGTCTATATGACTAGATTGACTTTTTCAGTCATCACTTTCCTACTTAGGATATTTTCTACTGAACCATAATACATGTTAAATTATCTGACTTGAACTACAGCAATTAACCATTTTGGACAGAGGTAGCCAGTGATTTGTCTTCTTGTCCATCACAAAACCACATGCAGAAGAAACTGATGTGTGAAAAGCACAGTCACATATGGTAGATGTTTGCTTGTGCTATTCCAGTGTTGAGTGTAAGCATGCATTTTAAAGTGGTAACTTCAGAAATTTCCTGACTTCATATGGGTTTTTTTCCATTACTTGGAACTTCATCCATCCCCTCAAAGAGTACACACACAAAACCATGTTGAAACATGTCTGCTTTTCCCTTTTTAGTCAATGCCTGTGTATGAATTCTTGGCAGTTAGCATGCCGAGTCTAGTCATGTGTATTGTTTGTGCCAAGGTATTGATCTGAACGTGCAAAAACTAATTATGCATAAAATAATTCTGACTGAGGTCATGCTGAGAAACAGAAAAGCAGTATGTAGGCATAAATATAAGTTCTGATAAAAGACCATTTAGTACAAATAACTAGTATGTTATTGTTTCTATTCTAGCTGGAAAGGGAGCTACTTAGTTTCAAAAGAAAAATACATCAATTATTGATGTATGAATATTATTTTTTAAGCAGAATTATTTCCTATTCATTAGCATTTATCCAAAAGTCATTAATTTTAATATGCATTTGGGTGATGGTATTTGAATTGTAAATAATTTTGTGTTCTCCACAATTTAACTACATTTTGCATATTCATGAGACAATTTAGTTATAAGATGTAGCAGGGCATGCATTGCTTTAGGATATAGTCACATTAGGTAATTCTGTGGTACTGTGTTGCCTAAGGCTTCACCTACTTCATTTAGCACACAGTAATATGAATGATCCTATGCACCAGTGTCTCATGTAATTGAGATGAAGAGGCCCCAGCAAAAACGCTTCATGAACATATTCCAGTTAGCATTTTCACATATGTTAATACAATCTTTATGCAAAACCATCAATCACAGAGAAACTCGATAAAACCATGACCAAGAAAAAAAGTAGAATGTCTTTGTTTCCTGATTTTTGATTTTCAAACTGAAGTAATAATTTCTATATGCTAGATGACATAGTTCATCATGCTAGACATAATTAGTCTTTGAAAAGGGGAAGTAATGATCTCTGCAGGCATCTGTGTGGTAGATTGTCATTAATCCTCCAGGATATCACAGGTAATTAAAGGCTGTAACCCACTAACCTATACTTGTACCACCTGCTTCAAATCTGAGTCTCTTAGAGCATGTTTTAAAAGACAAGATGAGTGTGGAAGGGGCAGAGCAGGATCTTTTACATTAATTGATCAGTGGTACTGTGCTGGCATGATACATCTTTCTCTTTGGTACATGCAAGCTCTAAATCTAAAAATCTAAAAAATATCTGACAATCCTTGTGGAGCATTCTTGTGGAGAAAATGGCTGCTCATAGCTTGGATGGGTGTGCTCTTTTCTGGATAGAAACTGTCTGAATGTTCACATTCAAAAAAGTTGTGGTGAATGGAATTTAGTCCGAGTGACATCCATTCACAAGTGGTGTGCCCTGGGTCTCAGTATTGGGCCAGTTCTGTTTAATACCTTTATCAATAATATGGACAAAGAGGTTAACGGTGCCCTCAGTCAGTTCACAGACAACGCCATGCTGAGTGAGAATGTTGATCTGCCAGAGGGCAAGAAGGCTCTGCAGAGATCTGGAGAGGCTGAGTGGATGGGCTGAGGCCAATTTTATGAGGTTGAACCAGATGAAGTTCTGGGTCCTGCACTTGGGTCACAATAAACTCATGCAGTGTTACAGGCTTGGGGAAGAGTGTCTGGAAAGCTGCTAGGTGGAAAAGGATCTGTGGATGCTGGTTAACATGATGATGAACATGAATCATTGGCATACCCAGGCAACCAAGAAAGCCAATGGCATCCTGGCCTGTATCATTAATACTATAGCCAGCAGAACAGGGAAATTATTTTCCTTCTGTACTCAGCACAGATGAGGCTGCAGCTTGAATCCTGTGCTCAGTTTTGGGCCCCTCACTACCAGAAGGATACTGAGGTGCTGGAGTGTGTCCAGAGAAGGGCAACAAGGCTCGTGAAGGAAAACTAGTCTTAGGAGGAGCAGCTGAGGAAGCTGAGGATGTTTAGTCTGGAGAAAAGGAGGTTTTGGGGAACCTTATTGCTCTCCACAACTATTTGAAAGGAGGTTCTGGCTGGGTGGGTGATGTATCACGGGCCGGGGGGGCTGCACAGGCCAGCTCCCCCCTGGTCCAGGGTCCCTGGTTTGTGTAATCCCACCGGATCTGGAGCGGGCGGAGGTTCTGCGGCATGGCATCAGTCTCCAAACCATGTCAATTCAAGCAGGAAATTAAGTAAGGCGAAGGAAGAGCTGGACTCCATCTCTGTTCTGGCAGGGAGGTTTATTTGGGGTAACTGGGAAAAGCGGGTTGCAGGGGAGGAGAAGGGGGGAGGAAAAGCTGGGACGGGATACAGGCTGCCAGCCCAGAGATGCAGACCTCGAGCAGATCTGGACATCGCTTTATAAAGGGAAAGGAAGGGGAGGGACTGTCTCCCCCAGAGCCAGTCCCGGGGAGTCTGAAGGGAAGACAGGCATAGGGAACCCACCAATAGATTTCGGGTACAGCAGAGCATATTTCAAAATGAACCAATGGTATACAAAGCAGAGGGACAAAGGAGCACATGGAATCCTAAAACCCCCACGTTGCTACAGGTGGGGGATCATTTTCTTTTCCCAGATAACAAGTCATAAGAGGTAACAATGTCTAGTTGTGCAAGAGGAGGTTTAGAATTGGTATTAGGAAAAAAAATTCTTCACTGAAAGGGTTGTCAAGCATCAGAACAGGCTGCCTAGGGAAATGTTCAAGTCACAATCCAGGAGGTGTTTAAGACATAGAGATGTGATGCTTCGGGACATGGTTTAGTGGTGGACTTGGTAGCACTGGGTTAATGGCTGGACTTGATGATCTTAAGGGTCTTTTCCAGCCTAAATGATTCTGTGTTTCAATGAAAGATAAACCCCAGAAGGAGAAATATTTCCAGGTACAGTCCATCACACATGAGGACTGTAAAGGTGATAGTTACCAATACATCAGTACCAAGCTCTAGTGGCTAACAAAGCTTTGTGATTCAAAGCTTCAGGGAAGAGGAAGAGGATTACAAGTTTCTTGAGGTTCTTTCTTGCTCTCCCAATGTTATCTGCAGAATTTATGAGTCCTAAGATTCTAAAAAGGATGTTTATTACTATTGTATGATCTTGGCTAAATTTCCTAAAATAACCTGAGGTCACTTAAAAGAATGTATACAAATACTGTTTCTAACTGTGGTCCTTGTTAGTGCACAAAGACAGAAATAATACAGAGACGTTCTACCTACAGCAGGCTTTTTGTATATTTATTCTCTGTAGTCTAGGTTACAGTTAATATTATATGCTTGCTATAATGCCTTTCTTATAATAAATTGGGAAAGAAAAAGAAAAGTAGTTGTGATTTAAAAAAAAGCTGGTAAGGACATCACAGATACAAATTTACAGTTTTATAAAGTATTTTTTGACAGCTTGTGCTGTACTCAGAAACGTGATGATAGAAAATTAGATTCAGGAATATTTTCTTAAATATTGATGGCTTAGTCATTATGAATGGTATGCAAATGCACTCTTCTTTTGATTATCAATTTATGCATGACCCAGTCTTGTTTGCACGCAAAATTCTCATCATTCAAAAACATTTTTTAGATAATTCTTGCCAGATATTTGGTTGCTTACAAAATATTCATTTTAAGATAGTTAAAGGTTTTTCATTGGAAAGATTTCCTGGTGAAAATGTACTTTCTATTGAATCAAAATTTATTTCATTTAATGACCTTGTCCCTTAAAATATCATTTGGCTCATGAAAACAACTTTATCTAAAGAAAACTTCAAATCGAGCCTCTTTATTGCAGAATTGACCCCAAAGAAATTGCTCTGAATCAGTTGAAATAAACCACAAAAGAACCAGAGAAGATCCCAACAAACCTTCACTCCTACCTCCAAGAGATATTTCCCCCAAGCTTTTATTATCCCTCCCTTCACTGCCTTGCAGGAGATATAATTTAGATATCCTTGTCTCCTTAAACGCCAGGTGTCCTTAAGGACTTGGAAACTCAGATGCAGTTAATATTCAGGCTTTTGTCACATCACTTGTCTGATGATAAGTACAGCTCCACCCCACTCTTAATGTTGTTCTGAAGAACATTTTTGAAGCTTTGTTACCACCCACTCTTTTTGTTGCCTGTCCCTTTCCAACAAATCAAGCATAAGCTTCTTTCCTCACTTTCAAAGCCCTTCACAGTTATGTCCTTCCCTGTATATTGCCACCTTTCACTCATTGCTGGCTCCCACTTCTGCTTATTCCTCCCGCTATTGCTCATGTGTTAAATCCCAAGTACTTACAGACAGTTTCTCACATTTGGGAGACCATGTCTTGAGAAGTAGAAGGACTAACCCCTTTCTGTCCGTCAAAATTCTTCCCCTCAATGCAAATTCTAATAAAAAGCTTGAAAATAACACTCCTGATGATATGTCAATGAAATTTCCTAGCAAGCTTTATGTTTTCTTTGTTTCACCAGGTCTTCATATGCCCTTTCATCTTACATTTGGCTGTGCTGGCTTCAGCTTAGGTCTGTGTGCAGTTCTAAGAGTCTGCTTATCTAACAACAGTGCTAGTCTGTGACACTGCCTCCTGTGCCCTATGATGATAAAAACTCCAAGTGGGAAAATGAATGATCCATTTCAAATAAGAAGTTTACCACAATTAATTACCCATTCAAAGATCCTCAGAACTCTTGGAGATACACAGATATTTGCATAAATGACTCGACTGATTCCTGAATAACTACAACAACAAACAATATGAACACGCAGCTCGCAGTTGGAGGAATTAATTGTTTTTAATCCAAAATCAATGCTTTCCATCAGCCCAGGTTTTCCTCTTAATTACTCATGTGTACTGTGGTACATCATTTAAGAAGCACAAAGATTTTAAACAGGATGAAACAAAGCAGATGCGGGATTGCGTTTTTTAGAGATTGGACTACAAACCCCTTGTTACTTTAAAGAGTGAGAATGTTTGCCTTTTTTTAATGTCACTAATGATGCTGTTTTTACATGCAAATCAAGAAATAATTAAACTTCTGCCATTTTAGCAATAGAGGTCTGGAAACAACCGTAAAATACAAGCTGAATTAAAAGGAAAAAGCCTAATTAAGTGAAGCAACAAACTTAAGCTTACAGATTGCAAGGTGCAGTTAAGACTAGAGTTGAGTAAATGTTACTTGCAGGGGTATTTATTCACATTATTAGTGACTTTCTTTGAAGATATATGTATCCCTTTGTGTTTTCTTTCTTTCTGGATTCAAGTTCCAGCATCATGAACACTCATGAAAAATTAGTTTAAGGGTAGACATTACTCAGCTAAGAATGAGCAACAATACCAATTGGAACCAAAGAAAATAGCAATGAGAATAAAGAATGCAGAAAAAACCAATACTGATAGGTAAAACACAGAAAAAGTTTTGAAATATTAACTGGGAAAAAAATATTGTTGTTATCATTTGCTAAATTAGATAAGTATTATGCAAGGTACTCCTAGAAAAATGCCATATCTATACGGAAAACTTTTTACTGCTTTTATAGGTCTTAAAAGATGAGTTTTTCCCACTTCATAGAAACCTTTAGCAATTTCTTTTCTCAGACACTGAAACACATTTTCTTTTATTTTATAAACAGATTCTTTTTGTAAGAGAAAAGGAGCTGGATTGTCTTAGTTATTACCATCAGAGTACATTATTTCAAGAGTAAATGTAAATTAAATTATATAAAACACACTTCCAGCATCTTCCCAAATTAATGCAATCAACTAATTAATTAATCTTTTTTCATCTGGTTGATGGAATTGCATCTGCAAGATACGCTATAAAAGTGTATCTCGAAAGCAACAAAAACAGTGAATTTTTTTAACAGCCAGATAATTTCTGACTTGCATACATGCCATCATTACATTTTATTTGCTGTGGGATGATTAGAAAACCTTTCAATGTGATCAGGGTTTTCTTTAAAAGGAAAATGGTCTGTCTCTCGCTCTTGAATTATTTTCATTCACCCTCTCAGCAGTAGAGAATTCATAGAAACAAAGTGCATTTCAGATGCAAAAATGTATAATGGTATGGAAACTGTTCTATTCCAAATGCACATCTGTAATTCTGTAGGGTAAGCGGGTTTTTTTTTGTAGGTTTTTTTTTTTCCCCACTGCATCCTCATTCAGCTCCTAAGTTATTGTGAAGTAAGCACTTCAGTGTCCTGGAGAAATTATTCACCTCTAACCCTGGCATTCTATGCATTCAGTATGGTGCAGGTTTTCCGTTTAATAAAAGTAAAACTGGATTTTTTAATAAATATGTAAAAAAACATATGTTAATCCAAGAATGCCATTACATTCTGTATGAGTTTCCATCCAAAATATTTAAAGTTTATTAATTGTAGGCATTAGTATAACCAGTCGTATGTATGAAACCTTGATATGCTAGGGAATAACCAAATTCCTTTTCAATACAAAGATCCATTTACATAGAAAGATTCATATTACATGTACTGCTTGCAGATACAATTTGCATCAAAGTATTTTACCTCCTCCTAGAATGCAGAGATGGTGGAAAGTCTGACATAAGTACTTGTAGAAAACTTATCTTAAAAAATAATCATTTCAAAGTAATAACTTCTTGAAGAATGAGAGCTTTGTGTTGCTGCATTTGGTATTCAGTGAGCAGTCATCCTGTCACAGCTGCCAATACTGACTGATAAATGTTCAAAAGAGCCTAGAAGAATATTGACAAACCCTCAACTTGTGTGTAATATGGAGATAAGGACACCAAAATTATATTTACTTATGCTCCTGGTGTAGCAGGAAGCTTCACAAAATAGTGAAACTAGTTTTTACTACCTCCGTGTGCAATTTTTTATTTACTGCTATAAGGTTCAACTCCTGTTCAGTGATTTAATGCTGGATAGAATTACTAATCTCCATGGGAGCAGGGGGAAAGAGAGAAAAAATTACCACCCAACAACAAGGCTCTTCACCCCCACTAAATTTAAGCCCCATCCTCTCCTATTAAAAAAAGAAATAGCAAACAAGAAATAGGTGTTAAATTTTCTCAGCAAAGGATGGCTCTACAGGCATTCCAGTGTGAACAAAGCCACTGAGTCTGTGTGCTGTAGTTGTTGTACCTAAAACATCTGTATACATTAAAAACTTTATTTTATTCTCTTAACAAATGTGGAAAAAAACAAGTATGTGATGCCATTAATAAATTATAGAAACCTTTCAGGTGAAGACAATATCTGACTTTGTAATGAATCACTCTGCAATTTTTTGGACTTGCAGTCTTAAAAACATAAATATGAGGGCGTTTTTTTCTCACCAGATGCATATTCTGGGGGCAGTCAGAGTTCTGTGTAATTTGAATGGAAATTACATGAGATCTTTATCTAATTTATTTCCATGGTAATATTTTGCTGCTGGATATAGTTAAAGACAAAACCCACAGCAGGAATTTACAAATACTAAACCCACATGTTACAAATATTTATAGCCAATATTTTCAAGTCTTTCTGTTAACTTCAATAAACTTTGTAGTTGTCTTTTGTCATTTAAAGGAGCAAGCACTCTTTTTATGTTTTCCATTTATCAATTCAACATATCAGATGTGTTCAGTTTCACAGAATTTTATAGCAAATCCTACATGGTTTCAAAGTCTCTTGTGAATTAATGTTGTACTGCCCAGGGATCTACTGCAGAATACGGTCTTCAAGAGTGTGACTTTCTTGAAGAGATCTGCTAGGGTTTTGGGTGCTGGAGGTAGAAGTCTTTTCCTACAGAAACCTGAAATATTTGTGTTTTATTGCAAATTGAGGCAGGGAGAGGGATGGAAAATCCTCTCAGGCATTGAATTTTCCGTCTCTGTGCAGCTGAATTGAGGTTTTTATCTATAAAATAATGGTTTTTTTTTTTTTTAATGACACAGATTTCTGAAACTCTAGCTAGTTCATAGAGATAATTTGATCTTATGAATCTTTTTATGGGTAAGGACAGTCTGGAAACCTCCAGTGAAAAAGCCTTGATTTTATCTTCATCTTTCTCATAATTTGGAATATAAATCTTCTCAGAGATCTATGATGTAACTTTTAAGGATGCATGTTAAGGGCCAGATTTTGCCTGGAAGCCATGCAATACTGCCAGATGTACAACTCATGTATCCTGCCTATAGGTGAAGCTTATTAATTTATCTGCACTCACAAAGCACAATTTTCAGAATAATTATCACTTTGGTGTTCAATTTTCCTGCAGGAGGAGCACGCTCTTGTCTGTCTGTATCCAGCCTCTGTGGACAAGAACATCTTGGTTACAATAATAGGTTGGAATATTTTCTATTAGCCTGTTATTGACCGAGCAAGTTGTCTCAAATGTCTTTGTCCCTCTACAGCATTTTCTCCACTAGATGCTCTTCCCTATTCAAGGACACTCCCCCTTTCAGGAAGAGAAATATTCTAAAGAGAGATATACTGGAGAGAACCCACTTGGTCTGTCTAGTTGCCTTTCTGAAAAAAAGGTACAGGAATTACTTAAAGTAACTCTTATCTAAACTAGATAGCATAAACAAAGCATTCAATCACCATTT
Organism: Lichenostomus cassidix; assembly: GCF_008360975.1. Lineage (NCBI taxonomy): Eukaryota > Metazoa > Chordata > Aves > Passeriformes > Meliphagidae > Lichenostomus > Lichenostomus cassidix. Next base: position 107,805,626 of record NC_139482.1, on the reverse strand, counting down.
AAAATTGTCAGAGGAGTATAAACCTACCATAATCATTGGCAAATTGTTTTCATTTAAAGTTATAAAACTTTGATTGAAACTAAGTTATATTTGAATATATTATTCAACTGGTGTTTTTCCTACTTCCAGATTAGGATTAAATTACCCCTAACTGCCATTTTAATAGGCTGAAGTGACTCTGTAGCTTGGACAGAGCCCACAGAAGAAAAGCAGCCACAGCCACAGACCACCTGGTGTCCCTTAAGATGAGCAATGTCTGTGCCCTGCTGAATATGGACACAAAATCATAGAATCAGAATCACAGAACAGGGAGCGTTAGAAGGGACCAAAGAGGGCCTTGTTGCCCAACCTACCAGCTCAAGCAGGGTCATCCTAAAACACATTGCACAGGATTTCTTGAGTATCTCCACTGAGGGAAGACTCCGTAACCTCTCTGGGCAATCTGTTCCAGAGCTTGGTCACTGCACAGTAAAGAAAGTTCTTTCGCATATTCAGGTGGAATTTCCTGTGCCTCTGTTTCTGCTCCTTGCTTCTTGTCCAGTTTCTTGGGCTGATAAGATCCTGGCTCCATCCTCTTGGCACCCTTCCTTCAGATACTTACAGACATTGATAAGATCTTCTCTCAGATGTCTCTTCTCAAGGCTGAACAGGCCCAGCTCCCTCAGCCTGTCCTCATCAGAGAGATGTTCCAGCCCCTTAATCATCTTTCTTGACCTCCACTGGACCCAGTCCAGGAGCTCTATGTCTTTCTTGTACTGAGGAGCCCAGAACTGGACACAGCACTCTAGGTGTGGACTCATCAGGGACAAGTAGACACCAAAGGGAAAAGCCTTAGGCCAGGCTTTAGTCAAATACATATATATATAAACATTGAGGCAGTCCAACTGGAACAAGCATACTTCACTATCACTTTGACTTTAATCATCTATTTCCATACTTAGTGATCTCTATGCAGGTGTTCTGTTTTCAGAGATGTTTAATAATAACTTGGTGATTGGACATGTTCCATTCTGCTGGGGCAACATACCTTGCCAACAATAATGCTATCCAATCCCACATCAATATGCTTGGTGATTTGAAACATGCATTCTTTCATATCATGAAATACAGCAATGAGGTTTGCAAATAGAAGGAGAAAAAGAGCAAAGAAGAATGGAGATCATGGGAACAACAGTGAATAGAATCACTCTACTCCAAAACATATAATATAAAAAGATAACTAAAACATACAAAATCCAGAGTCACTTTTCATAAGTCGCTAGTAGGTACCAGGTATCTCACATTCTGATTTTGATCCTAACAAATGTTAGGATTATCTGCATATACACCCTCTCACTTCAGCTAAATAATCGGCACTCTGGTTTCACTTGCTTTGTTTTCAAAGTAATAAAATAACAAGTAAAGACCCATTAAATTGTGTCCAGAATCAGTGCAGCTTATACAGCACTGTAATATGGTACTTGCATGTTTTGGCATTTGATGGAATAACATTTCTGCCCTGATTTCCAATATCCATGTAATACACAACTCAGTTGCAATTGCGCCAGTGTAGCTTCCACTGACTGTCGGAAACTGGATTAATGAACCCTGGGATCAATGGAAAATTTTTTTCTAATCAACAATTTTAATGAAAATAGAAGTTGCAGCATATGTGGTGCTCATGATTTTGGGGTACCCTGAGCATATTGAATGTTATCAAACTCATAACTTCTTTTTGCTCTTCTCAGTCAATGGAGATTTTAAACTTTAAAGCTTTTACAATTAAACCTTTTAAAATTATGTTTTCAAAGATTTTTTAATGAACCTGGATGAACATTTATGGTTCTTTGTCAGCCTCCTTTTTGTAAGAATTTCTTAAGCTATTAGTCATTTCCTTACCATTGAGTCTAAATAAATCTTGTAACAGCTCAGTGTATTAGAATTGCAGTAGTCTCCAAGATTGCTGCAATACTGATGAATTCCCATCTCAAATTGTCAGCTAGTGTATATTTTTAGACAGTCTTAAAGTACTATAATTTTTATAACAAATGCAGTTCGCATTGACCTGTCAAAGCTTAGTCTCAATGCATAGACACTGGAATAGCTTTATACTTATACAAAGTTACATTTTTCTCATAGGTTAATAATCTCTGTGTACTTCAATGTACTTTATCTTTTCAAATTTATGGTGGATCAAGTCTATTTGCAGATGGCAAACTTTCCCTCACAGAACGGCTACTGAGGAAGTTTCTGATCTATGGTATTTTGTGGATGTGTGCTTGTCAGAGGGTGTCTTGTGAGAGATATGCTCAGATTAAGGTTTAGGGCCCTGGGCACGTGCATTAGGCTTTAGGATCTATTCCACCCACTAGTGATGTGTGGAACATTAAATTGGATTAAAGTTTATTGTCCTCTAACTAGAAATTGACAGTCTTGCTCTTTTTTACTACTACTCCATCCCCAAGGAGCTGCCCAGCTGCCCCTGTCCCAGGGCTGGGACTGCCCTTGGTGCAAGGCAGTGGGGTGACCCCCTCTGCAGCCCTGGGGGTTCCCTGACTGCACCCAGCCCTCAGGAAGCCTCTGGCCCGTGCTACTCTATTTCTCGAGTGGAAATTACTTTAGGAAAAAGAAAATAAAGTGCAAAAGGATACCATTGGATTATCATATGGATATAGTCCTCCTGTTTATTTTATGCAAATGAAAATAAATACAGATATAGAATTAATTAAAAGCTTGCCCACCTTAAAGATGTGTTTTCTAGGTACTTTACTTTACATATGATTTCTTTTTTTATCAATCCACTCCAAAACATTTCAGAGGAATAGTCTATAAAGCTTCAAACGATCATAGCCTGGAATGTATTAACTAATACATTTAATATTTTCAGGCAGGGATGTTATTTTGCTGGCCCTTTAATTTCAATGTAAATGGTTAAACTGATTGTGCTGATGCTTCAGCTGACAGATGTTCCCCAGTACATGCTGCAGTGATTTTAAAAATCGGCCCAGATTTCTTGAAAGAATGGAGGAATGTGAACAAGAGACTTCTTCATTCCACTGCTGTTAGGGAGCAGAAGGCTTGTGTTACTACAACAGCACAAAATTACTAAATACAGGCTATTGTTCCCAAGATCTGGCACTTGAGTATCTTTTTTTGCAAACAGTCTTGAGGTTTAAAAAATTATATTAGCCAATGTTAGTTGAAATGGTAAAAACTTAAAAAATTACTGTTTTCATCTCTTACCCCAAAAGGTCTAATGCCACAGAGAAAGTGCACTGACTTGACAAAATGCACATAACTCGAAATGGTAAAACCTACAGCTTTTCAATCAGTGAGAAACCTCATGGTACTCTTGTTCACAAGTGAACTATGTACCCAGCATAATCTAAGGAGCAATTAGATTGAATCATCTGGGTCGTTTTTTCTTTTTAAATTAATTTTCCTTATTGAAAGTTTGCATTTGTAGGGTATTTGCGTGCTCACTTACCTCAGTGGGATTTTATAGAAACATTATAAATATTGTAATAAATTATAACCACATGAAGAGCTTAACTTAAAGTTAATGAAAGTTTAGCACATGCTTAATAGATTTAGGATGTTCTTGAAATAAATATGTATTTAAAGGCATGATATAATCAATATGTTAATTGAGAAAACAGTTGACTATCACTTTATCCAGAAATTAAACCCTCTGCTATACAAAATATAGATGCACCCACTGCATAATTACTTATTTCTGGAGCTAACCAGGGACTTGAAGATGATGATAAAAGATGTTACTCTAGAAAACAAAATGCCCCTTAATTTTTCTCACTGACATTTTTGTATTTATACCCACAGATTTAGAATGTCCTAGAAACAAAAACGAAAGCAAAAACAAAAAAAAGCCAAAAAGACAGGAAAAAAAGATTAATATAGAAACAGAAGAAGAGATTCTGAGCTGCCTTATTCTTTGTACTCTGATACTAGAGACTCCGAAGTCTACTGCAGTCCCCACATAAATCAGAACACCATCATCAGCTCTCCCAATTTATCTCAGCAGTTCTTCCTATTCATAACCTCTAGACTGCAGAATGCCTTAATCAGTCTCCTGCCAACATGGGTTTCTCTTCTATACAGGAGTACTACTGAGAAGCCCTTGAAGAATTTTAAAATCCTTATAGGGTAAAAAAAGAAGACAATACACCACTGGGGGGCAAAAAATTCTGTCATATCTGCCTGCTCACCATTATCAGAAAGTTTTTCTGTATTTGTTACATTTGCTTGGTATACCAGTGAATAATTGCATTATTACATTCAATTAGAATAAAGAATTTTGTGTTTGAACCATCATAACCAACAAATGTTGTGCAGTAAGTCTGCCAAGTGCTCAAGACACATGCATCTACAAAGGTGTGTGTTCCCCTCACCTAACTGCTCTCAAAAGGAATAAAAATAATAATGTATTTATACTGATTCCAATATAAGAACAATAATGTATCAAAACATACATATTAAAAATAACTTTTAATCATACAGCTTTATGCTAACTACATCCTACTCTATTTTTGCTTTTTTTTAGTCTGCTTTTAAAGTAGAGAAAGTACTATCTTAACATGCTTTTGTCAGCCATGAGTATTTCCTGAAAAGACCAAATGGTTGGCAGTAGAAGAAAATAATTTCAGAAACCAGCAAATCATTTCAGTTACTCAGGAAAGTAAATCTTGCCAATAAAAAGACTTATTCACTAGAACAATCCCACAGGGGTGTAAGTACTACATTAAAGGTGCATAGTTTTCTTATAAATCCATCAAGCTCCAGCAGGTTTATAATAATTAAATTACTTAAACATCAGAGAAGAAGCCTGACTACAGTTTGTGCTCTGTGCACCTCCAAAGGTTCAGAAGTTGCTTCTGGTAAAATTAAGCATCTAAAGGCACTAATGCTTATTATAAGATTACATGAATAATGAAAATCTTTTGAGAGAGCCTGCATTTATTTTTCCTATCCAACAAGCTTGTGTTGCACATTTCTCAACGTGAATATATTCCCTAAATTAGGCACTTGGCATCTTTATGTATACATAAATGCAATACTTCCTATATATATATATATATATATATATATATATATATATTTAATTTTTTTTTACAAAGGGAAGTTCAGCCAATACTCTTCTGTTTTTATCCATACGCAAGGAAAATTAAGAAAAAAAACCCAAAACTGACAGGCAAGGTCAAACCCAGTCCATTTATCTAAATTTAGTATTGTAGGCTGCTCTAAGTCTGCATTTTGCCATTACTGTCAAAGCAAAAGTGATGACCAGCAACCCAACAACAATCATCACCTCTTCATGGCTGAGAAAGAGTTTGTTGTATTAGGAGTCTGGTTTACTTGAGTAAACTCATGTCAGGCCCATCTATGGGGACCTCAATGAGTATATTCATCATATAGTTGCTCTTATGTAATTCTAAAAGGAAACAGTAGCTGGTGCCAAGGAGGTGAATGAAATTTTCATTGTGAATTTGATATCCAGAAGAAGTTCACAAGAAGAGAGGAAGATATGGGACGATTTTGTCCTCTTTGTTGTCTTAGGTTCTTTCTGAAGGAAGAGCAGAGATTTGCACTACAATAGACTCACCTCTGCTTCATTTGCTGGGCTTCAAAGTTATGAATTTTAAACAGAGACTGCAGAAATGGGACCCAAACAGGTATCTGCTTTTGGATACCTGTTTGGATACCTGTTTGCTTTTTGGCCAACATTTTTCGGGCTACCTTTATTATAATTTTCAAAAGGAGCAGAGGTGTCTCTTGGCAAGGATTCTGTCTGCATTTGGGTTGATCTGTAATGTGTATTCTTTACTCTGGATAAACCAGCAGGATAATCTACACAATCTGAAAACACAATATATTAAGGATCAAAAGCAAAATACTGTGACAACATTGGAAATTTACCAAAAATGTGTATGTAACATTGTGGGTAAAAATGGAAATGGAGAAAAAAATTAGAAATTACTTCTGTAAAAATCCAACCTTGGCTTTTCTTAGAATTGTATCTTACAATTAATATTCTGTTCCACTGCAACGTATTTGTACAAAATTAATTTTAGTTGTGATTTAAATATTTGCAGAATTTAAAAACTACATTTGGAGTCTTAGTGAAATAACAACAAATTATTTACTGTTCTTCTCTTTGGCTCATCTCTGTGACTGCAAAGCCTGAAAGATGTTTACCTGTAGCACCTGAGCAAACCAAACTCAACATCCTTGTTTCCCATCTCCTGTAGGAGGGATCCCATGCAGGAGCAAGGAGGAGTGTGAGCAATCCTTCCCCCGAAGAGGAAGGAATGTCAGACATGTGATGAACTGACCATAGATCCTATTCCCCATCCTGCTGCATTTCTAGCGGGTAAGAAATAGGGAAAACGGGAAGAAAAGCCTGGGAAGAAGGGAGGGATGAGGGTCAGGTGCTTTTAAGGTTTGGGTTTATTTCTTATTTCTTTGGTTTCCATGATTTGTCTAATTCTAAAGTAAAGATATGGGGAACAAGGCTGGCAAAGGACACATATCTACCTTCTTTGTCTGCTCATAAGAATCATAACTCAGATAAACTCTACTGCAACCTATTGTCTGGCAACTTATGTCAAACCTGAAACTCAAATAATAGTTGTTGCAAAAGATAATATTGTATGGGAAAGATTTAAACTGAGTTAAAAAAAACCAACCCAACCAAATCAAACATTCCCCCTGCCACACACATATATCAGTGCAGCATTCTTATATAACACATATTTCATAAATATTGAAAGATAAAAAGTTTTGATCCAAAGAAAGTGAAGAAGAAGGTCTCTTAGGACAGAATAACTTTTGAGAGAGCTATCATAGGAAGAATAATAATATTTTTATCTTCTTATGTATAGGCTTTGTGCTGAACTGATAAATGAATCTCACTTTATCCATATACATTTGGATAAGCAGAGCTGTATTCACCAGATGATCTGACATATTGAATACAAACACATTGAATAATTGTATTCTTCTAACTTAAGAGAGAAGAGACAGTCATACAAGGATTAATTATTTAATGTTTCTACCCAGCTTGAAAACATAAAGTGTTGCTCCTTTATCACTGTTATCTATTACAGATGCTTGGATTTCCTTCAGAAAAGGTGGGTGTGGGGAGGAAAGCAAGAAAATGAAATAAATTATTTAGAAAATACTATTGTGACATAATTATTTTTCTTTTTTGTGGCACTTCTGTATGCCTTTTTATGTTTGGTTTTTGTTTAATTAAAAATAAGTATGGTCACAGTGTTAAGAATTATTGAACTGTTATCCTGTTTAGTTAAAAGATTCTTCATGCGCAGATTCAATCCCAACACCTACATCCACACCTCAGCCCCTAAATAGAGACAAGAAATACGGTGAAAGAGAGGTAAAGAACTAGATCATAGTCTATATGTGAAACACTAAGCAAAAATCATATTTTTAAATGCTTAAGTCCCTTCAGAAAAGACAGTTTCTCAATTTTCCCCCAAGGTGAGCAGAGGTTTCTTTGTATGTTATTCAACTGAACCTTGAAAAAACAGTCTTTTTTGTTCACGGGTGCAATGGAAATTTGCTTTAGGGTCAATTTATAAATTTTTCCATGTCTACACTGGTATGCATTCATCTATGTCTTGCCTATGTGCTGCTGTCTAGTCTTGAAAATAATACTATTAGAAAATGTTTCTCATTTGTATCAGCATGAAAATTTCTATGTAAATATGTTATCATAATATAGACTGTTTAATTGGGACATGTTATGTCACTATAACTGCTCTATTGAGCTGCCTCTCGGGGAACAGATTTAGCTTTCTGATAGTGAATGGTAATATGGTAATAACCACTGCTCAATCAGGACAGTAATTAGCATCAATTCTGTTTAATTGAACTAAATTTAACTGGAGTCAAGAAGTAAAGTACTGATTAACCTCCAAACTATTGATCAGTGCTCACTAATTCTCCAAAGACATGGAATAATTATATCAATAAAGAACATAAATGTTTAACTTTACAAATCAAACAGTATATGGAAATACAGTACAGCATAAATAGTATTCCTACATGGGCAAAAGCAGTCTGAATACATTATCTCTGCAGTCACGAATCCTTTTCAAATTTAAATTGTTCAACTGAAATTTACATAGTTGATGTAAATGACTAAATGAATTGGTCTTTTTAGTACCTGTACATAAAGCATCACTTGATTCCACAACTTTGAGAGAATGATGAATTGTAAAGGTAGGGCATAGATTTTAGAGAGTCTGAGAGTAATGATACACCAGGCCAGGGAACAGCTTGACACTTGGTCTCTTACTATTCTCATCTCTATACCTGTACAAATGTGCAAGAGACAAAGGGTTTCTTTTCTTCTGCACAAGTCTTTATGGAGGCATATGCTTGTCACAAATGTTGCAGATTTTCCCAAGAGCAATAGTTGAGAGTTACATCTCTCACAATAATTAGCATCTCTGGTGATTTTGTCACTCAGCACTGGATTCAAAGAGCTCAGCGTAATACATCAAATCTTTGCAGTGTGTTGCAATGATTTTAAGAGGGTTTCTCTTTTCCTTTGTACTTTCACATACCTTTAGAATTAATTCTTATTTTTTGCTGTTCTTTTGATGAGATTTCTGTGCAATGCTCACTCAGGGAAATATCACCTATCAAGAAATGATGGCTATTATCTCAAACTAATAATGATAACACGCTTTTATTTTTTGTTTGTTTGGTTGGTTTTTTTTGGTTTTGGTTTTTGATTTCTTTTGGTTTTTTTGTTTTTTCATTTCTGGGCTTTTTTTTAAGATTTCTTCATAACAGCTAAAGAGGGTCAGTGGAATTGACAACCTTGTTTTATACTTACCTTCAAGTTAAATGAATAACTTTTCCCATGTTTCTTTCATGAGAATTTCCACAGCAATTTTGTATCATTTTTAGAATATTTTCACCGACTCCATCCAGCTGCAGTTTCCTGAAAAAGCACTATGATATCAAATGTATAAGTACAATCCATGACAAAACAACTTTCCTTCCTTTGTACTTCAGTGATTTCATACACAGGCTATAGATCTAACAATATTATTCCTTTTCTGTCTATGTTGAATTTCTGCAGCAATTTTCAGAAGTGATTATTTCTTCAATAATTTCCAAGAGTAACAAGGTCCTGTTGTTACAAATAAGGGAAAAAGGGACTCCATCCAGCTGTTCAGGCTTTTTAAGCACAGCTAGGGTGCTTTTTTATGCCATGCTTGTGTCCTGCTTAACCTCAACCATCAACTAAGCCCCACACAGCCACATGCTCACTCCACCCATATGATGGGGAAAAGAATCAGAAGGGCAAAAGGAAGAAAATAATTCATGGATTGAGATAAAGATGGTTTAATAGGTAAAGCAAACATAACTCATACAAGAAAAGCAAAACAAGGGATTCAATTGCCACTTCTTGCTGGGAGGCAGGTGTTCAGCCATGCCCTGGAAAGCCTGTCTGCATCACAGACACCAATGACTAGGGAAGTAAAATGTCACTCCAAATTCCCTCTTTCCTCCTTCTTCCCCTGGCTTTCTGTGTAGAGCCATGTAGTATGGAGTACCCCTTTGGTCAGGTGGGGATCAGCTGTCCCAGTGTGTCCCCATGCTTCTCCTTGTGCATCCCCAGCCTGCTTGCTGTTGGGATGACGTGAGAAGTGAAAAAGGTCTTGGTGCTGTTCAAGCCCTGCTCAGCAATGACAAAAAAAATTCCTGTGTTATCAATACTGTTTTTAATATAAATCCAAAACATGTCCCCTTATTGACTTCTATGGAGAAAATTAACTTTATCTCAGTCAAAATCAGCACAGCATGGAAACCAGTGTTGTCACATTTTTTCATTAATTCTGCTTATGTTTCATATTAATCATGTGAGGAACTTATTTGGTCTCCATTGCCTAAATTATGGTCTCTTCCTTCAGCTACTAGAAGTTCTTTTTAACAAATGTAACTTCTCAGATACGGCATGTAGCTTCTTATATCCTTTGTTTCCAGCAGAAAATTAATTTATCTGGTGTTTTAAAACTCCCAGAAGCACTTTCTCCAAAACACTTTTTTATATTCCTATTAGAACAACCTTTGAAAAATTCTGACAAAAACTTCTAGGAGCAGCTGGTTACCTGATAATTCTTCCTAAGAATTTTTATTACCCAAAACCCCCAAATCAGTTGTATATTGATACTCTGCTGCCTACAATATATTTACTGTTGTCTTTTCTCCTTCTTACATGTTCCTCCATTTTCACTTGACCTCTTACTTTTCTGTGAGTCACACAATTCAGTCAGCTTCTCTGTGGTCCATTCTTTCTTCCTTGGAATGTGCTGCGTAAGAGATTATCTGTCACCTTGGTAAAGCAGAGGGAAATATTTTTTGTCTAATTTATGCCGTAAGTATGAAACACAGAAGTCCACTGCTTTCTCCTGTTCTTTTTCTGAATACACCACATTAGTTGCTTTCTTTGCAGATTAATCTTTAGTTTGGTTATTACTGGCTGTCCTAGTTTATAATACAGATGTAGTCAGTATTCTATTACCACCAGCTGTGGGCCATTAGCTGTTATTTCCTGCTATGACTCACCCCTGATAACAGACAATGAGCCATCAAGGACCAACCCCATGACTCATGGATTTATCCCATCCTATTGTGAGATGCTCCACCCAGGAGGGAGGAGCCAAGCATTCCCACCTGGATATAACCTGGCCTTGGAACTGCCTAAGTCAGCCCTGTCTGCTGGGTTCCCAGAGGACGAGAGCTACCACTGGACCTTCAGCTGGAGACCAGACCTTCCACAGGATTACTGCTTCAACTGAACTACTTCATTTGGACTGCCACTACCACCCTAACAGGGTGTCAGGTTGTATCTGACTTTGTCAGTGCTTTTCCTTGTATTATTGCACTTATTTCCTTTAATTTTCCTATTGAATTTTAATCCTGACTTGTGATCTCCCACTGGTTTGTTTTCAAACTAACTTACTGGCATAAGGTGTTAATACAGTCACATGAACCGTCTTTCCATCACACAGATAGAGGGTGGGTTTTTTGGTTTGGTTGTTTTTTTCTTTGTTTTTTTGTTGTTGTTGTTTGTGTTTTGTTTTGTGTCATCTGTCCCTGGAAAATCCTGGTTTAGTTGATTAGGTTTTTAATCTATCCAAGTTTTTCACTTTGATGTCTGGAAAATTATGGAATTCCATCACAACATTTTAAATTTTCCCCTTTTTTGCCATACCTAAGCTTCCCAGAACAAGGGGGACTTGTTCAAGTCATGCTGTACAAGATATTAAGATACTTCTGAATTACATAACTTTTGTATAATGGCCTAGTTTTGTATGGGTTTAGACAACATGATGAGAATATTCATAACCTAAGGACAGAACAATCAAATTGCATCTGACCTGGATAACCAGCTGTCTTTACAGGGAGTGACTTCCAATCTCTTTTAAAGAAATCTTTCTTGAAGAAAAACTATCCATATTGTCACTCATTCAGTGTACCTTTACTAATCAACACTGCCTGTTTTGTGGCAACCACCGCTGTCTTACCAACACTGAGCTGAGAATGGTTAAGTTGACTAGGTCTGCTTATAGAAATTCACATATCTCTCCTCATCACCCTCCTGTTTGTAGGAAGAAGACATAAATATAATTCATGGCTCTTTAGGGAGCTGCAACAGTGCTGGAAAATTTATTTTGGGCTCTATTTTCTATTTGTCTTCCAGGGAATGAATAAGAGAACCAGTCTCCTTGAATACAGGGCTACTTTAAATCAAAGCCTAAAAAAATTTGTTATTTTAAGTCTATTTTTTTGTGTTCTCACATTTTGGGTAACCATCGTTCCGCTCTCACACATACAGTGGAAGTTTTTCTGCTTTTACACACTTCCCATCACAAAATCTTGCTGTCCATTAGTTGGAGTCAACCACTATTTCTGAACATCCTTTGCATCAATAGAGGACAGTGCAGGCTCAGTAGAATTGACCTGAAATCTCGTAATTCATGCTGAAAACTAATGGTTCAAACTACCTCTTAAAAGAAAAACCTTCCCTGAAGTAATACTCTGTTAAACTGGAAATGTGTTGAAAAATCAGAATTTTGCTGTGAATAAATATGTCCAAAACACTTGTAAAAACATTTAAAACTTCTATTTTTTTTCACTCTTTAATTATTTCTGCTATAACTCCCATAGATTTTCCAGTTGGGGATTTTTGAATCAATTTCTATTGCTAATATACGGCATAGAACTATATCCTATGAAAGTGAAAACTGTAGAGAAAACTAGTGTTGGACTTTACTCCTAAAAGCCCTGGACTGTGACTGCAAATGCTCACAATAGGGTGGATGACCTGAGAAAATCTGCAAAATATATTCTAGCTCAGAAGTATCTGGCATATAATGGCATCAAATACATGCCTTTTGGCCAGTTAAAAAAAATCAAAATTCTAAATGCAGTTTGCCTGTTGTATTTTTATCTTTTATTCTTCAGTTTATATCCTTTAATTTGTTCCACACACTTTGTTCTTTATCTTATCCTTGTGTCTGTTCTTAATTTCTTTTTGCCTTCCATTTTGTCTGTGGCTTACTCCATCAAGGAAACATGTACTATTAATCCAAGTGATATTTGCCATTCATTCTTTAGATGTCCAACATTTCCTCTTCTCATTATACATCTTATTTGTATTTCTCATTCCTACAAAGTTTCCCAGTCAGGAATTTTTAAAGCTGAATCTCAAGTACTTCCTCAATAAATATGAATACAAACCTATCATGGCAGAGATGAAACATATGTTTAATGTATTTCTTCCAAAACCTTATTCTGGTGTTAACTGAAAAATTTAGCTTGAAATTTTTAAAATTTGGCTTAAGTGTGGAATTTATTGTGTTTACTGCAGAATATGACATTGCTGTTAAAAAAAAACCCTGAAACACTGTTACTAATTTTGAATGATACTTAATATATTTTGCTACATATGAGCCTTTCACATATGGATATTGACAGGATAGAAGTCTTAAATTTAGAAACTTGGGCACAGAAAAAATGAAGATTATTTTTCTTCTCCTCAGCATTCAGAGTACCAGCTGACATATCTTTAAAAAATGCATTTTACAAATGGAAAATATCTGTATTTACTAAGTTTTTTTGATAAACCCTTTTTTTTTTTTAATACTTGAAACTCATTTCAGGGTGAAATATTCACATTGTCAGATGAAATAATTTGGCTTCATCAGTGTCTGGAGGCAGATAAATAAATAAACTCAAGAAGAAACAAACAAAAAAATTAATACATATACAATCCCTGTTGGTTTTGGCAAACTGGGTATAAAAGCCCCTAGAATAGCTGCAAAAAAGTGTCACTGAATCTGTTTGTGTGCTTGCCCAATGCAAACTATATGGTAAATATAAAGTTCCCAATAGGAAATATTTAAACATGTCTTCTACTTTGTCCATACTGTATAAAACACCATTGCTGTCAGTAGACATTTCTGCAAAAGGAGGATTTCTTGTCTAACAAAAGTGAACTAATAATAGCTTTTATCTGACCTATATTCCTCAGATAAGAAGTAAAAAATGAAATGTTTGCATGCAGATGGATTTCAATAACACCTATTTTAAGGAAACAGAAATAATTTCTAGTTTGGTCCTGGCTACACTGCTATTCAGGCTGTCTCTGGGGAGCTATGTGTTCTGTAGAGACAGCAGTCTTTGGGGAGTCAAGGATTAATTGATAGTAACTACCGTGTTTTTTTCAGAATCATTAGAGTATTTTAAACAAGAAAATTATAAAAGGTCCTAGTCCTGTGAAAATTTTTCATCAACTGCCAGAAAGCAAATATATAGGGTATGTATCATCAGACAGTCAAATTAAATACTTGTAATTACAAAGCAATTGTACATATTAAAGAAAATATGGGGTTAATAATTCTAGAATAGAATGACGCTGTCCTATCAGTATGTTGAAAGACATCTTCAAGAGCTCAGTTTTTCTTAACTGTTGAATGGATGTCACACTTCTTCTACCCAGTTAAATTCAAAATTGCCTTTCATGTGCAAGTAAAATGTGTATAAACATTCAGGCTTTTTCTACTCTCTCTGTCTTTGAGTGAAGACTTTAGAGAGTGACCTTTGAAAACAGTAGCTCAGAATATAAATGGATACTGACTTTCAAAGCTTTTGACAAAGTTAGCACACTGAGAATATGCTGCTATGAAATTAACAGTTCTGCCAGATGGTTTGTACCTGCAAGCTCTGCCATAATTACAATAACCTCATCATATTCTTGGTCTTTCATCACCCTGCATATTTTTATTGCAGTTGTGCAGACATCTTTAAACATTTCACCTCGAAGAGTGAAGTTTCATTTGGGTGAGAAATTGCACCATAAAATTGTAAATTAAGAAAATTAATAATCTCATATTATTTCTTAGTTTTTAAGTTCCTCACTGCCAGTTATTCTTTGCTAGGGAGATTGCTAACACACTTAATGGCTCAAGAGAAATTTTGAGATTCCCAGAACACGGAACTTCCATTGATTATGCCATATGTTAGGCCTTTTGGAAGATATTCAGTCCTTGCAGATAGCACCAAAACCCCCACCATTCTAGCGGAAACATCATTATGCTTTTCCTCTTTTTAACTGCCACAGATGAAATGAAAGCTTCAGGCAAAGTTTATCAGGGCAGCAGTCCTGAAGTTCACCTCCTTGCTCTCTTTCTAAAATCCTTCTCAGAGAGGAGACTAGCTATGGTTGGATCCAATCCAAGTCCCAAACTTGGGCAACAATTTATGTCTTAAGGACTATGTAGGTATTACTGATCCTTTATGTGACTTTACCTTTAATGAATATTAACACACATATATAGGTATTATGTTTATTTTACATAAATATAAATATGCTGATATAAGTAAGAAACAATTTTAATTGATTATAATAATTAGACAAAAAGACATTAATCAGAATTTAAATTGTCTAGATAGTTACAAATAATAGTATAATGCCATACTCATTGAATCAATAATTTCAAAGCTTGCTTAGTAATTAATAAGTAGAGATTTATGTTACCTACACATATCAATAACTGTGGGCAAATGTCTCACTTGGCCTTCAGGAGTAACCTTGAGGTGTCCCCACTCAAGGAAGGAATCTCCACTCACACCTCCAGAAGGAATGAGTTAGGTTAGTGATGTAAAAAGTGGGACTGGGCTTTTATAGTATAAAGTGATTGGCTGTCAGTCAAATGTTTCTGGGCTACCCATGCCAGCTCAGCAGCCTTTAGCTTGGCATTTTTAGCTAAGATATGTGCTATCACTTCTTGGTTCCTTTATCAGGAACTTTGCCATATCCTCACCAGTGTCAGTTTCTGTCAGGAAACATTATTTTTCACATCCTTACAATGTTTAAATTTGAGATTGCAAAATCAGGCTGGACTCAGCATTCTTCAATGCCATAAGCAGTGTGAGCTCAAGTCAGAGCTCTTTTACCCCCATCCTGCTACAATAATGTATTTCATTATCCTATAGCAGGGGAAAGGCAAAGGAGATCACACTCATTGTCATTCTCCATCAATGCTGTTCAGATTAGAAGAACCATTATAATTCTCACACTTCTGTCCCAAATGCATTTATAATCAAGTTTGTTTAAAAGAGTTCTCAGTGGGAATCCATTTTAATTCAGACTGTGCAGTGAATATCCACGTAAGAGTGACATTACCTAGACCTATAAATAAGTGTTCATTCAATTTGTGAATCTTGAAAAATATTTCATGCCTGAAAGAGGGCTCTCCCTAATCAGGTGGTTCAGTGTCATTGAGGTTAATCTGCAGTCAGAAGCATTAGGTGCTGATGACCAGTATCCATCTGAGGTATATTTCAGGAGGGTCTGCACTGGACTAGCCCTATCATAGCCCTTTGAGGTGCTGTGAGGAGTGCTGAAAACAGCTCTTTAAGCATATCTTCCAGACAGTTCAGTCTGACTTCAGAGAAGTCTTTTCAGTTCAGACATCTCTATAATGTGAATTAAAGCATGTAAGGTAGGGAAAGATAAGACTTCTCCAAAACAGGTTCCTGATTTGAACTCAGAGCGGGTTAGGGAGACACTCAGAGGTGATGGTTCTGTGAATCCACAAAATAGCACAGCAGAAGCAAACACAAATGACTGACATTACACTTACCACGTCATTTATTGTCATTGCAACTCTAGGTTCCTCTGAATGGGGTGATTCTGTTCCTGAGACTGTCACTGAACATGGGTCAGAACCTCAGGTGGCATCTACTAATTTTCCATGTACAGTGTTAACTTGTCACAGTAAAAAAGTATAGTCATCTGGTCAGGAGAGGAGTTCATTGGTCATCAAAGAGTTGATGTGCTCTGGACCACATGAGGGATCTGAATAAGGGAAGAATGAAACTGTGACCTCTGTAGCTCTCTATAACACCAGTGAAACGCACACTCAAGGTTTGCAAACATCTTTGGAACAAGAAGGTTTGATTCCAGTTTCTCTGTTGTCCAGCACTGAAAAAGTAACTTATTTTCTCTGTGCTCAATTTTTTTACTTACAAAATGAGTAAAATACCCTCTGTGCACAGTAGTTGTAAGGATAAATAAAGACTGTGAAGTACTTCTATACTACTCCAATGGTCTTGTACAACAAATATAGACATGAAGCAGTGAATGAAAAGACAATAGTGAGCTTCATGTGTAATAAATACAGAATGGAAACAAAATCAGAACAAATACCACAATGATTCTTAATCTTTGTCTGCTTGAAAATTGTTTTCTGACAACCACTTTATTTCCAACTCATTACTATGTAAAAGAACTAAAAAAGCAACTTGTGATAGTGAAAAAGGGTATTTGGTCTCTTTTCTAGGCCAACAAACCTTAGTCCTTCAGCTAGAACTTTACAGGGAAAATAGTGAAATTCACTCTTTTCAGAATGCTGTCAGGCTAAATAAAGAGTGCAGAAAGCATTTTCTTTTTATCTCTTCCATTGCCATAACTTCTCACTCTTGACTGTCACAAGAATAGGTAGAAAAAAGCGTGAGGAAGAAGTGTGATTATATAGATTGTAAGTAGGTTATATCCTTTTAAATATCAATGCATCATATGTGCTCACCCACTGAATAAGGCCTGCCAGCCAGCTGCCAAGTTGTTTAAAGTCATGCTAACAAGCCATCAATTAACAAGTGGAATTGCTGCCTTCTGCTATAGAATATTTTGTCTCACTCCCACCTGAATTCACTCCACATCAGATAATTTCAGCCTAGATGCAATAGTAAATGGCAAAATAATATCCAGAGTATTGATTTAAATTAATACATCAGTTTCAATAGGTCATATGGGGAAAGATGCTAATGGTCATATTTGAGGATCCAGGGCTCTCTCTTTCTTACAGAAACCTATAGATATTTGGTTTTTTTAAATTTATTTGATGGTCTTGGAAAAGGGCTTCTCTCTTCTGTCTAAGCAGCTTGAAGGGGTGGCCAGAGGGGAGGCACATAATAATACAAAGAGACAATATTAGAGACAATGAGAGGAAAAGGAACTTTTCAGAGGTTTCTGGTTGCATTTACATTATCTGTGGCACTTATGCTCCAGGATGCAGTTGAACCTTTCATTGTCAGCAAAGGTGAACAAGAAAGGCTTAACATTTGCCATGGCTCTGGATAAAAATCACTTGAGAGGAATCACATGGCCAGCTGAATCTCTGCAGTCTATTAATGCTGGGAATACCACTGTGAAAGGACCTGGTGCTCTGTTGGGTGCAGGGCTCATGAAAAGCTGGTTATGACCTTCCTCCCCATCAACATTACAGGACTTTGTGCATATGGCAGGTATAATCTCTCCTCACATCTTTCAAAGAAAGCAAGTGTGAGCATATGCCCAACTTTCGGTTTGAAGGAAAGAATAGAACAGAGACTGCCTCTCTTTCTCCTCATTTTGTAAAGGCCTTTATGGAAACTGTGATAAAATGTTTTACAGGAAGAGGGGCAGAATAGAGAGAAAATGTTTTATAGAACTAGCAATAGTTACACTCATGCAGATAGCTGGGAGAAAATGACATACTGTATGGGGATAGAGAAAAGTAAAAGAAAAGCACACTGAAAACCCAAAGCACTGAGATGCCAGTGTTCCACTTCAGTCTGAAGTGAGCACAGCACAGAGATGTGCTGAGCTGAGCAGGGGGAGGATTTGGTTGCAGGGTATAGTGAAAAAGGAGGTTTATGGGGTGAGACACAAAGAGAGAAAGTAACTCAGTAGGAGGACAATCTCTGGAGCAAGTGGCAATGTAAGCAGGAGATGTCCTCTGTCTACAGAGTTTTGTAGAGAAAAGGCAGGACTGGAAGTGCATGTGGGGGCTCATTCTGTGAAAGAGCTAAATTCTGATTTCATTTTTTGAAGTGTAAATCCACTAAGATTGATTCTCATCTTTTAATATTATTATAGAGAGATAATTTCTTGGATTTCTTGTCTAAGCATCCAAGTGCTTTTGGATGTAATATTTATTGGCTGTGCCTAGCTTGAAATTCAAAATGTTTTTACTGGACACAGGCATCACTGCCTATTTTTATGCTGTAAGTGTATGGATTCAAGTTTCCATTGCCAGCATTTGGAACTATTATTTAGAAATGCACATTCTGAAAGTAAACTCTCTCTGTAAACACTATAAGCAGCAATGCCATGCCAAAATACTCATAGGGAAAAAGAAAAACAGAAACCCTAAGGAAGCACTTCCATTTTACAGAAAATACATTCTAAGAAAAATTTAATAACCTGAATACAAGATTTATTTTGAGGCTACTAAATATACATATTGCCTTTCCAAGTTTGTTTGCAAGAGAAATCTAACACCAGAGAATTGATCTCCCTATTAATGGTTAGACTCAATCATTTTGCCTTTCTCATTATAAATGTGAGTTATAAAGCATCCTCTTAATTATCCATTTGTCAGACCAGTTGAGTGGCTTTTTCTACAAGAGTTACTTCAGTGGCTCCTAACTCAAAACTAATGAGCTGTTCCTGTGAGATTTTTGCCCAAAATAGCTAACACTTCTGGGGATTGTGTATAAGATTATACCATGTTTAAGATATGTCAACACCTTCAAAAGCAGTCATGAGTGCAGATTTTGTGGCTATATCCAAACTTGCCTTCAGCTGGCTAACTTTGAAAGCAAGAGTAGACTGCACTGGTCTCTGATCAGTTTAACTGCCTGAATATTGTCCCAGGATAATGGTGAATTGAGATGCCTGGACTTACTTTTATGCTATAGCAGCAACAGTATTTGGGTTTATTGTCTTAAACGTGGATGGTTTTTGTCCTGTAAGATGATTATTCCATTGAAGTGTAACTTTAGGATCAAAGTGCAGATGTGCCAAAAGCAGCAAAAAAGTGGACTGGATGCAATGCAAAAAACAAGAGCAGATCTTGATCTGGAGAGTCTTCAAAAAATACTTTCAAATTTCAAAAGATGTTTTTATGTCCAAAAATAGTTCAGCTCTCGAAATGCTTTATTTACAGTATGGAAATTTATTTAGGAGACATTTAGGTCAATATTTTAATGGCTTTTCAGGAATAGAACGGTAGTGTCTTGAAAGTTAATGTTATCAATTCTTATTTGGCTTGTCAGTTGTGGAAAAACTTGATCCCTATTCCTGCTCTCCATCTATTATTATTTTGCACCTCTATTATTCTTGTGCAATAATCAGTTTCAAAAGATAATGTAGTAGATAAAACATTGTCATAATTTTCATTGGATATAATCTTTCTCCTTCTAGTTGTGAAACATGATTGCTGATATCTATCCACCTAGATTCTTATACGGTCCCACTGGGTAACTTCATTTATATCTGTGTAAAAATAGAAACCATTAACAACTTTCACTTTCTTTCTATTTTCTCACCCTGCAGCAATAATTATCTATGTTCTTTAGGGGTGGATGAGAGACAGAGAGGTAAAGGAAATAAAGGGGAGGTTTTTATTTCATAAAGAGCTTAATTTTGTTTTTGAAACTTGGCTTCATTCTAATTCCAACTGAAGAACAGGCATGTTTACAGTCTCCATGAAAAGGCTCAAGACCTCAGTTCTCATGTTCCTTGTAGAGATGGCTGAATTCCCTGGGCATTTGCTGTTCTCCTGGGGAACAGCTCTGCTTCTGGAGAGTTCAGCAGTCCAGACTGACAAACAACCATGATTATAAATCTTTCTTTTTTGCTTTGTAGGAGAAGCTGAACTGGTGATACCAGATATGAATATAAATCTGAGGCCTGGTCATTTTCCTTCTTCAGGTATTTTTAGTAAGTGTTTATGAAAATTCTTCCACCCTGTAAGTTTTCCCTACATTTTCAGTATAGAACAAAATAAAATTCAGCAAAATAAAAATGTATTAAACCATTACTGCAGAGAGAGAAGCAAACCTGATTTTGCAGTCAATATCATGAAAAGTTATCTGTGACAATGAAAATAAGGGAATAAAATTTTATATAATGCAAGAGTTTTTGTGAGCAAAATATAACAAGACGAAACAAAAGTGAGCCATTGATCAAGCAGACCTGCATAACCTGTTCTGAATCTGAGATAAGACAAAATTCTGCCTGGGCATAGACTTCAGATATTATTCAATCATCATGACTTCAATTTATTGTTCTCAGAAGATAATAATTTTATACATACACACACACACACATATATAAAGATTTTGTTTGCAATTAAATGAAAAAGAAAAAGTGGGGAAAAAAAACTAGAAAATTTGGTTTGAAATGTGAACATATTAAAATGTTACATTGCTTTTGCTTATATGATTTTCTGAAGACATATTCTTTTGTAAGTTTTAAGAGTTTTTGTTGACAGAGTGAAGATGTATATATTCATACTCTTTGAGACACAGTTATTTCAATGCAAATGTATAATATTTCTTTACTGAGTGGGCTCAGAGAATTGGGCCTGTTTATCTTGGGAAAAGATGATTGAGAGGGGATCTTATCAATGCATACAAATATCCTAAAGGCAGGTGTCAAGAGGATGGAGCCAGGCTCTTTTCAGTGGTGCCCAGTGACAGGACAAGGGGCAATATGGTCACAAATTTAAACACAGGAAATTCCATCAAAATATGAAAAATCTTTAACGAGAGGGTTCCAGAGCACTAGAACAGGCTGCCTGAATAGGTTGTAGAGTCTTCTTTGGAGATACTCAAACATGCCTGGATGTGATCCTGCACAGCCCATTGTAGGCAAACCTGCTTGAGGAAGAGTGGGGGCTTATGTGATCTCCAGAGGTCCCTTCCAACCCCAACCATTCTGTGATTCTGTGAACGTGCAGAGATGGAGAAAAAGCGGAGAGCATTTCCAGGGTTTCTTTCACATTCTGATAAAAATAAGATTAGCCTACGACAAGAGCAGTTTTTCCTAGTATCAATAAGCTTGCTTTGATGGATACTATTTGGTGGCAGATCATTTGATTCACTATGATATATGGATTTATATCCTCCTTCAAATGTGCCCTTTTGTCCTTTGTTATTATTTATTTATCACAGCAGTAACGCTATTTCATTTTTAATAAAATACCACTTCCTCAAAAGTGAGACTGATGAAATTATTTACTGTAAATGGTGTACCTTTGTAATCCTTGTTTTCTCTTTGTCAAATCATTTATACAATGATTTCAATCAGGTGATTAACCTTTTGAAGATGTTGAGATCTATCCAGAAGAATTATCTTACTGACTGTAATGGTGCTTCCTATGTCTGTGAGTGCACACAAATGCAAACAGGGAACATACAAACTGACCTTGTGCCTGTATTTATTTGTCAGTTTGCATAAATATAGTTTAGGAATATACTTTTGCAAAACTGTCCTTTTTACTATGTGCCATCTCTGATATGTTGTCATCATAATGACTGCATTTTAAATAGCAAATGCATTATAGGTTTTAAAATGTGCATGAACCTTTGTTTCTGTGAGATAGCAAGAGAAAACAAAATGAAATCTTTCTTGTAAGACATAAATTTTGCATGGAAAAGAGTTATTAACATTTTTCTACCTTCTTTGCATAAGGTCACTGATGAACATGATAATGTATGTCATATTGTCCCTTTACTTATGCTATTATAAAACTGAAAAATCTTGGCCAGCCCTAATGAAAAACTGAAATTGGAAATTTGTAATCAAATTTGGATACTCCGTAGTGTAATTATTTTTTTTTGTTTTCTCCAGGTTATCTTTGGAAGAAATGGGATTGTCCAGCTGAAAAAGAGAAGGCTTTGGCCTTCCAGTACCTGAGAGGAGCCTACAAGAATGATGGAGAGACTACTTATAAGGACATGTAGTGACAGGACAGGGAGAATGGAATCAAACTGAAAGAGAGAGTATTTAGGTTAGATATTAGGGGGAAATTCTTTACTGTAAGGGTGGTGAGGCACAGGAACAGGTTTCCCAGAGAAATTGTGGGTGCCTCATCCTCAGAAGTGTTCAAGACCGGGTTGGATGGAGCTCTGAGCAACCTTGTCAAGTGAAAGGTGACTTTGTCCATTGGAGGGGGATTGAAACTGCACCTTTAAGGTACCTTTTCAACCCAAGCCAGTCAATGATTCTATGGTTCTATGATATATGTTAAAATTAATATCTTAGTTTAAAACATGCAAATTTTGCAAATATGACAATGTTGCATTTAGTTGAATCTCTCACTTTGATGCACCCTCCAGCTCTTACCTCATCAGGACGATTATTAAAACAGAACTGTCGATCAGAATGGCTGCAACTGAGTGTTATGAAATTTAGGTTAGTCTTCGACCACTATTACAAATGATACTTGTCACTTTTAAATATGCACTACTATAGCTTTCTTATTTGCTCTAGAGTTTTCAATTCTGATACAGCATGAGAGTAGAATAATATCTTAAACATGTATAAAGTAAAAAAAGGACCTTCAGAATTTCTTTCAATCAAAACTTTTATGGTTTTTCCCCCAATCTTGATATTCACTGAAGTCTTCTCTTGAAGTTAGACAAGAGGAGACTAAATTCAAGTTAAGATGTAAAATAAAAATCTGTAGCACAAGTTCATACATTTGTTTAAACCCTCCCTTCACCTTAGGGATTGGTTTCTGTTAAGCACCTTACCAGGGCCCCCTAAATAACAAAATCTTGTTGATTTTTTTTTTTTTTTTTTTTTTTGCTCCTAAGGCAAACGATATTAAGTTCAAGAATGAGATAGAATTAGTAGACTGGTCTCAAAGTCTAAGCATAAAGCTCATATACAGTATGAGTTACAGTCTTCCAGCAAAACTAGAATGGATCACAGAATAATACAATCACATAGACTATTTCAGAAATCAGCAGTATTTCTTGTATCTGATACTAATCATAACTTCTCTTCAGCCTCTTCAAATCTAGCAGTTAAGCGCAGTGAAAAATGTAACTAGGATCTGAATGAGAACTTCTCTTTCTTTGGAATAAATTGTCAAAGGAGTCGCAGATAGTATCATTACTGCAAATGATGGACATTTTTAATGCTTGGTTATTTCCTAACATCAAAATTCTTATGCAGAGTGGATGCTTCTTTTTCTGTTATTTTTTTCTTTCCTTAAACAAGAAAAAATGAAAAGAAAAACTTAATCTTTTAAAAAATTAATATATTTGCTTAAGGAAAAGTGTGGTTTTGGAAAGTTTTTCATTAAAGCATTATGTAGAATTGCATCAGTCAATTACATCCAAACAATGAGATGTGACAGAGTCTCTCTGTGCCAGCAGGTCTTTCAGCTGTATCCCCTCAGGTACAGGGAGTACAGCCAATTGCACATGGCCTTCAGTGTCTTCATGACTATGATTAAAACATGATCTAAATTGATGAGGTCATTTTTTAATGGTAGAAAGAAAAGATATAAATGCCATGAAGCTGTATAATGCCTATGCACCAAAAGGTCCAAGACTGGAAAAAAACCTTGTTCCATAAAGCTGTTCCTCTAAATTAGCATTTTGCTGGTATTAAATAGTAATAATTGCAACATACAAAATTGCAAGGAGGATTCTCTTGGATGAGCGACTGCTGTATGGCAAAGTTCTCTATAGCTTAATGGAGTAGGAGAACAACTGGGCTGTGACTGCTGGATGCATTTGACATTATTTGGAGGTCAGGAAAGTGTAAATAAAGGGGACAAAAAGGATGGAATTGACAGAAAAGAATATACAGTGAAATCAGAATTTCTTTTTTTTAAGTCTTGTACCAGAGAGGAAAGATGTTAAGCAATCTACATAGATAAGCACAGTAACATATTCTTAGATCTTCATATTATGTTTCATTTTTTATGTAAAACATTCTTGCATTAATTCAAAGTACTCAGTGTGGGCTTTATCTGCTAGGAAAAGTTGGAAGTATTTATCCATTTTGTTTAACTAGTTTTCTATCTTTAAAAAGTTCTGTTGGATATCTCTTTGTAGCTTGATTTTTAATGTATCTTTGATGGAGCCTGAAGCAGGGAGAAATCTAATTATCCCTCTTTCTTCCTTTCTTTCCTAATTTCTAATAATAAAATAAACTTAGTGATTAAGGCCACAGAAAATTTGCTGAAATTCACACCCGACTCCATCCTATCTAAAATGGAGAAAACATGCTCTGTACAATCCTCATCAAAGCAATGCTTGAACAATCCTACGTTTCTGGCTACACTGAATATCCGGTATAATTGGAAAACAACAGGGAAAGATGACAGAATGCACAGACTCTACAGCACCCATCACATCATCACATGGAAGCTGAGCATGCTGGTGGTGGTCCTGAAGAGCCTTTTCTCAGAGCAGAATCTGCACCCCAGGGCTGGGTGCCTGAGCTTGTCACATAACACCAGCATCAGCTTGTAGTTGAACAGAGAGAGAAGGCTATTTACTGCCTCAGGTAGACATGCAAAAACTTTCCCTGGTATCACAGCTTCTCCAGAGTTTTGAATATTAATTCTGGATTTCTAAGAGACATCTTTTTCCACAGCTCTGTGACCCCCCAGAGAATGCTTGCTTGATTTTTCCTTTACATGAGAATATAAGTAAATTATTTACATTAATATATGGCTGTCAAAATAGGTCATGAGGATGGCGCTGCTGCTCTTCCTGTTGAAACTTTGTCATTTGGTGGACAGGTGTTTACAGAATTTTGGGCCAAAAGGAGGATATGAAGAAAGAAATATGCATTTGTAAATAGTAACATTGTCATTTGGTTAAAACCCAAATTCTAATTTTTATTCTAAAATATGCAGAGAACTAAAATATATGTAGCACCACACAAATTTATTTGAGAGAACTAGAAGGTGAATGCCTTTGTGAGTCTACTGCTGTTTCCCCTCACATGCCAAACATGTGAGTGACATAAATTTCATGTTTGATAGATGTGTATGAGCTACTACAAAGAACAATGAAATTTATACGGAAAGACCAAAAAAGTGTCATTAAGAAAGAGATTCCTATATCACATACAAACCTATGTTACCTCAGCTGAGCCACTAACCTTTGAAGAGAAATGTACTGTTTCTCTCCTGGAGAGAATATCATAATTCACACCATCAGTTTTGAGTCTGTAATTGGTCTTTGTGTTTCTGAAGATGTATTAGGGATTGCTACACCTATTGTATGCAGTCACAAGAGGGCAAGGCAAAAACATTCGCAGTTTCCTAAGCATCCTCTATTTTCTTCCTACCAAGCATTGGGAAAATGGAGTCCCAAAGAAATGAAATTAAAAGTATTAAAAAAAAAAAAAAAAAGCAACCTTTACTTTTGCTTTACATTTCCTACTGCTATCATTTCTTAAGCTCTCCCTAGTGACTGCTACATTAGCATGCATTTACTATTAATATGAAATATATAATATAATAGTGGTTCCAAACTTTGTAACAAAATCTCTTTATTTGTGGTATACTTTTTCTCAGATGTCCTTGCCTCTGGTAATATATTCAGAAGGAAGGCTTTATTAATCTACTCCAAGGGATACCTTAAATATTCAGCCAACAGAATTTAGGAAAATATTGCATCTCAAAACATTCTTCCTATATAAAAGGGAGCTAGTTAAATTAGTAATAGTGAAAAGCCTCTATTTCTTATTATTATTTAATTTTTTATTTGATAAACAAAAAAGACCCAATTACATCACCTGTTGAGTAGTTTTAAAATTCCTTATCACATCATTGTCTAGTCAAGGTATACCAAATAACCCGAGACTTTGGCAAGATTTCCGCAGCTATCATCTAAGAATCAGATTTATCAGGCAGTTTCTTTGATGTATCATCATAAAAGATCTTCAGCATGAAGCACACGTCCTTGCTGTATCCTAATGATAGTTTTGCTTTACAAACAACAGACTTAAAAGATTCAGTATATTACAGTGCAGGTTTTATTAGTGTCACATTTACTCTGGATTTCACATAAACACCTTTTTAACAGCAAAGTTAATGTTAGCTGGTAATGTCAGTATTAAGTAGGAGGATTTTTAATAAACTCAAGTTTATACACACTGACATGTTAACATAGAATGTTTCAACCTCTTGAACCTACAATGCAGTCCAGAAGCAAAACAGGTTGTGTACAAAACCTGTAGAGAACTCTGAGTTTGGGACTTGTTGGTTTTGGTTTCCTGAGTTTTTATCTGGCACAATTGAGACTATGCATTAAACTGTGATATAAAAGAGCAATTATTTTATATAAAATTGATTGAAAACAACTCTTCTTAGGTGTCAAGAAGTCTTTGTCTAACCAATTTTATTTCAGACAGACAGGAGCCAAAAAGAAAAGCTATCTTTTAATAAGTGCTGCAAATCAGCTAATTAAAAAGTACAACAAGAATGCTTTTAGTGATTTATAACCAATTCGTGTCTCCAAAAGCCTTTTTCTGGGACAGATAATTACTGAAAGAGTTGATGAAGGCCACAAGACTTAGTACAGTTCATGGCATTATTTTAAATTTTCTTAAAAGTAATTATGTCACGTCATATACAAGGGAATTTGATTGTCCTATGAATTACTTAGTCTTTAAGGAGCCTCTGAGCTTAAGAAAATAAAACTTTGGTATTTTAAATTAAATTCTAAGCCTTCAAGGCTTGGTGGGAACAAAGGCACAAATTCTGAATGTCTTTTAACAAGCTTGGAAAGAAGCTTCTAGCTATTGAAATGAAGTTTTTAATAACTTTAAAAGATGTTCTTAAATTTTTTGCTACATAAGCTTCTAGATGCATTTTTAAGACTTCTGCTCTAAATCTTCTAGTCTAATAGTTTTGCTCTTTTCAAAAAGAAAAATAGGAGAATTGTCAGAAAAGTTTTTGTGCTGCAAATCACAAAGGTTGCACCTTTCTAGAACTATACAAATAGTCATAGATAAACTGCTCTTTTTTTCATTATTTCAGTTTTCTTGAGTTTTTTAATCAGCAGATTTTTGTGCCACAGAGCAATAAAAAATTTACTTAATAAAGACATTTACTTTTACATGAAAGGATTCCTGCCACCTTCACATAAAAGCTTTTAAATAAGACTAGGTCTTTCAAGGGTTCCCTTATTAGTCTTCTTCAGTTAAAATGTTTTTTAGGTGCCCTTTATGTTTATGTACAATTGCAATTGTTGTACTTATTTCCCATATTTCTGAACACCCATGTAAGCTGAAGAGTTGCATACAGCAGTCAAGGGCATCATGACAAAACATATTAAGTAGGAAGACATACCATAATATGAATCTTCATCCCTTGGGTTTAGACTTTGACTTAGTGGGAATGCAGATGTATTCCCCAAGGTTCAGCATCACCTGATGTGGGAACTGTAAATACATCATGGCATTTGCCCTCTGATCACACATCACATCATGTCAGCATGATGTAGTTCACCAAGCAATGAGGTCTGGTGAAAGATGTCTCTGCCCATGGCTGAGGGGTTGGATCTAGATGACCTTTGAGGTTCCTTCCAACCCAAGCCATTCTATGACTCTGTGATTATTTTCTCGTACTTGATTAATGCAGTGGAAGCCACTCTTTGTAAAGAATAGTAATTTTGTGTTGCAGCACTTCAAAACTGTACTGTAAAAACTGATGTTTAGGAATACAGACCACGTTGCAAAGCCCTATTTAAGGCTTCACTACAGGGATATATACTCTGTAGCATTTCAAGTCTCCCATAGCAGTGAATCATACCCAATTCAAGGACTCATTATTAGTTTTCTCCTTTGCCAATTGCAGCTGACAGCTTCAACAGCTCTTTAAAAGCAACAGCAGAGTCAGTGAATTTTGATCCCTGGAACAAAAGGCTGTTCCCCTTTATAACTGCGAAGTGGTGTCATACAAATTTGAACGGGAAATCAAGGTCAATCCATCATCAGTAATCAAATTAATAACACATTTATTAAAATTTCAAGGTACAGGTCTTTATGTCCTCATTCTGTGTTTGTGCTTAGCCACAATTTCAAAGGCATCTTGAAGAGAGCTATAGAAGGAAATAACATCCCTTTTCACAGTCTCTTTCCTGTGTAAAGTACGCTAGAAAATACCTAGAAATATGGAGTGCAGAGTTTTGCAATGGTTTTGTATGCTGTCTCTGTCCCAGAAAGGCTCTCCAAAATAGAGCACAAAGTTTTACAGGAAGTCAACTGTTTGCTTGAAATTTAATAATTAAAACATTTAGGTCTTATGC
Source organism: Lichenostomus cassidix (assembly GCF_008360975.1). Taxonomy (NCBI): domain Eukaryota; kingdom Metazoa; phylum Chordata; class Aves; order Passeriformes; family Meliphagidae; genus Lichenostomus; species Lichenostomus cassidix. The sequence continues at coordinate 107,776,967 of NC_139482.1, read as the reverse complement.
TTTTTGTGAACTCTTTGGTTTTTTTCATTTTGAGGGCAAATGAAAACATTCTTCATGGTAAGCTCATAATATATCACATTTTTATTTAATCTTGGTAATCTGTAAATATTTTTCAGCATTATTCATTTTAGAGAGCTCTGGAATCGAAAGAATTATTACTTTGTTTATGACACTATGCTATTTATATTTGCCAGATCTTTTTAAAGGAAAATCTGTCTAAAATCACCTTTATCTGCTACAATCTGCAGACTCAGCTGAATTTTACTAGGAACTGAGTAGGCTCAACAAAAGAAGAAAACAATGTACTTCAAAATCAGACTCAGAGTATGTATGCTTCAATCCTTAATACACTTCTGTAAAAATCAGTGTTTTTCTCCTTCTTTTTCATTTTCAAAAGATTCTCACTTTGCCATTCATACAGAGCTAAATTATGCACTAGCAATTTCAGCCTAATCAAAAGGATTCTGAAGAGCAAAAAGAACCCCCTTCCAAACTGTTATTGTTACCCACAATGGGACACTCAGACTGCAGGAGTTAGATTGCAGCACTTTGATATGATCACCTGTTCTTTTTCAAGAGTACACCAGAGAAGAAATGATGGCACTGGAAAATCTGAATGCATATTTTGAATAACCTGAAGTGTGGTACGGTTCATATGTAAAGTTAAGGCTCAAACTTATGGAAAGTGCGATTGGTTGCAAAGTTCACATCTGTCTTCAGAGCCTGTCAGAGTTCAAGGAGTGTTTGGACAACACTCAGGCACAAGTTGGGATTCTTGGGGTGTCCTGAGAAGGGCCAGAAGTTGGACTTGATGATCCTGATGGGTCCCTTCCAATTCAGCATGTTCTATGATTTTATGACTTTAAAAGGCAATTTTCAGGGAGATTTAGATTCTTCCAAGGTTTAATCTTGGTATCAGGCTAATAGTATTGCAAGAATTGTAAACTTTATAGACACCAGCATAAAGACAAACTTTTTTAAAAGATACCTCAAAAATCAGTCAAAACTTCCACAACAAACGTAAAATAAATACCTGTTAAAAAGTTTTTAAAGAAAATCTCAAGAATAATAGGAAACAATTAGAATACTTTAAAATTTTTGCTAGTGTCTGTCTGTATTCTATCATTTTGAAACCATGTTACTGCAGTTCAAAGATTTGTTTAAAGCTAAAAATTTTCATGTCCCACACAATTCCATTTAATGGAGGGTAAGATGTAAGAGATCTGATGCCTGTGTACATACAAGTATTAGGGAATAATGACCTCTTTTGATTCTGTTTATCCTGATGGCATTCAGTCAGTTATACTTTTATGAGTTCTATATTCACTCCCTGTTGGGCACTTTCAGATAGGGAATTCTGTACTCACAAACAAAGAAGGGGAAAATGAAAGATTGGTAAATCCCTTATTTTTCAAAAAATGTACTTTTTCAAAATGTTTAGATTTTCATTAATGGAAGTGAATATTTGGTATTTTTACCTAGAGAAGAAAACAAAATAAGCATTTTGTGACCCTGGCTTACTTTGAGTATAAAGTGAATTATGTAAGCTAACTAACATTTCCTCTATTTTCCAGATTACATTTTTACCTTTTTAACCCCAAGTTTCATATAGCAGCGTAAATAAGAGACTTTCTTTGTGCTATCACATGTGCTTTCCAAGAGGGTTAATTTCAAGAGGCAAAAAATGTTAAAATACTTCAGAAAGTAAAATGTAAAAAAATTCTCTTTTCTGATAATCTAATTCAGGAAAGGTTAGATTTTTGGGCTACAGCTTCATATGACTTTAAACTCATTGTGTCAGTGTCACTGATCTTTCCTATTTTGAGCTAAAGCTTTTTTTTCCGAGCATTTCAGAAACCACAGGATCTCTGAGCAACTTTAGAGCACCCTTTTACAATCTATACATCCATTAATATTGAAATCTCTCATAGATTTTGAGTGTCTTTTTATTTAGGGAGAAATTCTGGGCAATTTGCAGTTCTAGCTTCATATTTCCTTTCTTTATCTATTTGAAAGTGGCCAATGAATATATGTGGTGTTAAACTTGTATAGTGCAATCCAGGATGTGATAAATGAAAATGTGAATTTTTACATTTATGATCTTGAGATGGTCAATATAATTCAAAATAGGCTTTTCTTGTTTCTTTGTCCAGGTGAAAAATGATGAAAATAAATGGCCTCATGTTGCAATGGGAGATTTAGGTTGGATATTAAAAAATATTTTTCGCTGAAAATGTTGTCAAACATTGGAATAGGTTGCTCAAGGCAATAGTTGACTCACCATCCATGGAGGTATTTAAAAGATGCAGGGATGTGGCATTTGGGGAATAGTTTAGTGGTGGACTTGGCAGTGCGGGATTAATGATTTGGCTCAATGATCTTAGGTGGCTTTTCCAACCAAAACAAATCTATTATTCTATGATTCCATGACTTATTTAACAATAAAACAGATGTGTATAAGAAGGTGGGTTTTTGAAGGATGATGAATCTGATATGTGCTTTTAAAGACTAAACTGTTAATTTCAGTGTTATTAAGAGGGGGCTTTGCCTCATTTCTTTACTTTCTTTATTGGTTAGTTTTTTTTTTAACAATGGAACACTACTGCAAACTTGGTGCAGTTAATACTGGAGATAAAATTGGTTCTGTTTGGAATTGATGTGATCTAATATGTTTCCCGGGGACTAGGAAAGGTATTAAGGAAAATAAAAATGACACCAGAGTCTATTACAACCCAACTGCACATGATTTGTTCATAGAATTATGAAAGATGCATCAACCAGTCTGAAATAAAAACATTTCAGTTCTTATCTGTGGACTGATGTTACCATTGCGAGTAGTTTCTAGAAGATTTTTAACTGCAACATAGCAATTTTACGAAGCCAACTGCAGAACAATTTATACATGATATATTGCTCAATTTTTGTGAAACATTTGTCAGATGACATGTCAATCACAGCAAACTAGTCAATGTTCAGAAGGAGGAACTCAATCTTCATATCTCAAAATACCACAAAGAAAGAACAAAGGAAGATGGATGGGGAAAAATAAAAGGATAGGAATTAAATTTTGCAATGAATTATTTTTCTTTGCTTCATTCTCTGTCTCCTTTGTTTCCTCTTTTTTCATATACCTTTCTTTGTCCCTTGATTTTTCCTTCATCTTGCTGTTGTAGTTTTTATTAATAGCATACTATTATTGTGCCTGAATCTTTCCAAGTTCTTTCTGAGGGCTGTTTCTCTTAGCAAATAAAAGATAAAAGCTAGCTGTGTTGCACATTTCTTCTCTGATTTCTTTCATGTTTGGAATCCCTTTCAAAAATATTAATAATTATAATGCTCTACTAACATCTCTATCTTGTCTATTCTTTGTCTAATTTTCATCTTTTTTCTCTGACTTCAGAGATCTAGAAGTCCAAATTGATGTCTTGGCTTTTTAAAGACTGTATTTAATTCCCTGGCCATTATTCTGTTTTAAAATAAAACAATGAGTTTTGTAATACTGCTTTCAACTGCAAAATTTTAAAAGACTTGAAGACTTAGGATGACAAAACATGACCCCATGGAGCAGAGGTCCTCATCTGTTGCATGTTAAACAGAATTATTTGGAAATGTCACATAGTACCAAATCATTATCACAAAAACTGTTGTTAATACTGAGAATTGTTAGGAGAAAATGAGAGTCTCTGAAATTTCTGGATCAGTAAGTAAGTAAGACATAAAATCACAGACACAAAAAGGGTTTGCAATGAAGCAGTAAATTTTAGGAAAGCTTTACACCCAGTAGCTGTGACCAAAGCTGTATACAGTGACTAGTGTACTTTTACAAGGGAACAAAACACAGTGACAGTAGAGGTAATGCACTTAGACATAATAGATTAATTTCTTATCAATATATACCTTCATGATGCATATGCGCTTACAGAATATCTCAAGTGTTAAATTCAGAAGCCTTGGGCCCCCAGTTTTGTCCAACGCCCAATTTTTGTTGTGATTCTCAGTGTATGCAGTAAAGTTTTAAGGCACAACTCTACTTCAGTATCACCGCTCAATAGTTAATCACCTTGCATATTGAGAAGGCAGAAATTTGTTTGAATGCACAGAGAATACATTCTGATATGGATTTCTAACACACTTATATCGGTCCATACTGACGAGGGACTCTCAAGTTTCTCGCAGTTTTTTACCTGTATGGGTGCCATAGCCCAATGCTGTGCACTAGGATGACCTGCCCCTTTGAGCCAAGGTACTGTGATAAAGTGTTTTGGCACCTGGCATCAAGTACAAATGAGATTTTAGTTACCTAAATATACTGTAATTCTATGTTCTCTTGATTGCTTAGGCCTAGATTCACAGATCTGTTTGTTTTCGGAGGTACTTTTGTTTTTCTCCTTTGTGCTTTTGTTTCCCAATTTCTCTTCTTTATCTGTCACTCCCGTCTCTGTTATCAGAAAGCATTTCTGACATTTTTTTGGTATGTCATCACTAAATATGTCAGATTCAGCACTTCCTTTAATATTCCTGATGTCTCTTTTTATTTTTTTCCTACGTGGTCCAGTATTCCCTAAGCTACTTTCTCATATGTATTCATTTTTTATGGTTTCCTTTTCTATCTTCCTATTGTAAATGCTTCAAAGTGAGTATATGTAGCTACTTCAGCTACTCCCAGTACCTTAAAAGGTATGTAATTGTGAGTTTCTAGATTAGAATTATGTACCAGAACACAGTCACTCAGTTTTACTGTATTATTACATCAGTCCTGATGCAACCATGATCATTTGGCCATTTCTTTTCAGTCAGAATTTTGTAACTTTGTAACACCCACTACTGCGTAATACCAGTTGTTTTAATGACTGGTGGAGGTTGCTATTGCAGAGCTCTGTCATGAATGCTCTTTCCCAGCATTTGTTTTTCTTTTTTTTGTCTGTTGTGTCCCAACTTCTGAGATCCCAAACCCACTCACTTACTGAAGCCTACTGCAACAGATGCTCCTAGTATTTCTTCTTCATAAACTCTGAAAGCTCCATAGCAGTAACCAAAACACTTAGTCATTACTGCTGCTTTGCTTCCTTCATCCTAGACTCTGCTGTAATCCCTCTTGTTGCAGCTTCCTTTGCCCAGTTTCCATTCCATGCTCTCTACTGACTCTGCCTCCATGCATTTGTATTATTGTCCTCGGTTAAACCCAGTAAACCCCCATCTTGCTACTATCCAAGTCTGGATGATTTGATTGTTCCTTCACCAACATGCATTAAATGACCTACTTGGTGTTGGCTGAGGTCTCTGTGTTAATGACAGCTGGAGAAAAACTTGGATCTTTCTTTGCAGGAGGTAACAAATAACCAGCTTCCTGGAAACCTGTCTCCTTAAAAACTCTGGTTACTCAAAGATTCACAGTCCCTGCACAGGTTAAGAAAACTGATCCATAAAACTAAAAGCCTTGGTTCTCTGTATAATAAATGGAGGTACATGCCTCCTAATTGAGATGCTCTGAGGTGCCCTTTGGAGATGCTTACTTTTATTCTTTGGATATATAATGAGCCTAGGCAATTAACTGAGGCTCCCAAATTAGGTGTCTAATGTAGACACCGTGAAAAAATCCTCTTCCCCTTGTTACAGCAGAACATTATGCAGTGCAATCTGTAGGTCTAATGAAAGTTTTTGGAAGAGGCCCCAGCTGGAAGGAAAAATAACATCTTTAAACAGCCTTAGTTTTATATTCATATAACTTTTTTTCTTTTTTAAAAATACATCAGTCAGTGAATATCTGGCTAATTTGGAATTCTGCATCGTTGACTACCTGTAAATCACTATTATATACATATTCTATAAGATACCATTTATGTGTCTATAGAAATTCATCATTTTGAAGGTCATCTTTTCTTCTCTGATAGTCTAAATGATTCCTATTTCCATTTAAAAGGGTCCTTATATTTGCATCTGGGGGCTAAATTATGTCTAACACGCTTATTCTATCCTGACCTAGATTTAGACAAAAAAACCAACAACCCCATCTTTTGCCATTAACAATGCCAATTACAGAACAATCCTTTTATAATGCAGCATGAGGCACTATAGGTTTTTTCTGTATGATCACTGTAATTCATGCATCTTCCAAGTTAAATACATGGAAAAGGCACAGACTGCTACAATTCAGACAGGAGTTTTGCCAGGCTGAGATGTGGAGGGTACTGCAGGTCAATGATCCATTGGTGCAAAGGGCAGTCATTTAATACACTCACTGCTTCTGCCATCATCTAACCACATGTTTTACATGCATAATAAACACAACTTCTGCCTGGGCTTGATCACCGTATCTAAAAGGATGTAAATAGTTTTCTTCTAGCTTTTTTAAATTTGTGAAGGAGAAGTAATGACAGATAATTTAGAGATGGGAAATTAGTAGTAAAAATAGCCTAATAAGACATCTGAATTAAGCTAATTATCATTCCATGAAAATATTTCTGTATTGACTAGTAGCAAATGCTAGTGAACTCTGAAAAATCAAAAGTGATCTGTAGATATATTTTGCTATTTAGATGTATATATACACATGTTAAAACCACACAGTATTACACCACCATAGCCAGTTTTCCACTCTGTATTTAAACACTAGAAGACACCTGCTTTATTAATTAATTAGCGATCTTAGAATTCTGTTTTGGACTTTTAAGCTACTATTTAAACTGAGAAAAAGAATATGGGATTCTATTGTTTTGCTTTAAGCAGTGTTTTGCCTGTCATAGTAAGTAAATTTAATCTGCATTATTAGTAACTGTCAAAAGCATACTTCGAACAGAAGGCAAATACAGCAGGTGGTATAAAAAGAAGAGATGACTGAAAGCAGAAAAGCAAAACAAATGATTGCTAGAAACTGCTAATCTAGTTATGCATAAATTTGAGACAAATTAAAATGCATGCAAAGTTTTCACTGAAGGTGAATACTTGACAGAAAAGGAGATAGACTGACCAGATCATGTTTTTAGACCATTTTTCAGGAAGCTCAAATGATAAAGGAACCCTGTATGATCTAATTGCTTCAATGCAGCTTCTATAAACTTAACCTGTCAAATTTTTTAACCTCCTTAATGGTGGCTCATCAGACAAAAAAAGGCACAGAGAACTGTTGCTTTGTTTACTAAAACATAAAATAGGTGATCCTTTCAGTTTACTGCATTTTGCAGTGGTCTTTTTTTTTTTTTTTTGCATTGTAGTTAGCATTCATATGATATTTCTTGTGACAATTAAAGGTAATAGAGAAAACACTCTCAAAAAACATACAGAATGTGAAAAAAATCCTGCTGTCTGACTATTTTATATTTTGTAATCATCTGTTTTTCAGTGACATATCAAAAAAAGCATAATCAGACAGTTAGAACTTTGCCAAAGAAGCAAAGTCTGTCAGTTCCTTTGCTTTTCCTTCCATTTCTGATGATGTGTGCAGTATGGGAAAAAGTGCCAAGCCCTTCGACACTTCCCTAGAGCCTGGAGGGCAGTCTGCCTGGAGTCTGGAGCAGAATTTCACTTCTCCCAAATCTCACTTGTGCCTCATGCTGGATATTCAACTTTTGGAACTCAACAGAAATACCTTCAAAATAATTGATTATAGAGGTGGTTGAAGACACCTTGACCTTAAACCATTAGGTAGCTGCTGCTAAACAGTTCTTAAAATTCTTCTAATCCCAGTGGAACAATTATTTCACTCTGTGGTTAAACTCTGAAATGACTTGGCCCAACGTTGTTAAAAATTAAACAACAAATCTTTTTGGTTGGAAATTCTAAAGCATGCGAACAGAAGCCAAAGAAAAAAGAATTTCTTTGTTTTTGAACTCTCTCAGATGTGTATCTTCTCTGCCTAACAGACAAATAAACACACCTTCAAGGCTCAGTGATGCTTCAGTTGTCTACAGGGTGATCTGTCTGTCCTACCCACATGATATACATCCTTCTTGGTCATTTATTTCTTTACTGAAATCTTCATAAATGCAACATATGAAAGTGAGAGAGAAAGAGGGACTTAGACAAGAAGGAATTCCAGCTCTCCACAGCACATCAGGCTCCATAGAGATAAAATGTCTCCTGAGAGGCAATTCCACTTTCAGAGAGTTGTAGCACCCTACAGCCAAGCCCCCATGTTTAGTCTTTCATCTGACTGGTGTGACAAGGGTGTCAGGTGACCCTTGACAGTTTAGGGCAGTCAGGCTCACTTCATCAAGGCTCCAGTTGCAAACAGCAGATGTACTGAGGTTCTAAACACCACTTACCCAACCTGTCCCTGGTGCCAGTGGGAGCCAGGAGAGCCATTAGCAGCATAGCAGAGATAATGCCAGGATCTTTTAGAGCTGCTAAACTTCTAAGGAGAGGAGTTACAGAAGAACTCCACAGGAGCCCTGCAACACGCAGGGAAGTTAGCGTTCAGATGCAGCAGCATAATTAAGGCAACTGGGGCACAATGTTTCATGTTTAGAACAAACTCCTTGATAAAGTCAGTCTTTGCTTATGCTTTGCATAGAAGTTGCTCTACTCTTTTGACAGTTCCATAGGACAGATGGTTTCAGAACTCTTTTGCCACTACACAGAACTCTGTAGAGAGCCTTTTTTTTTCCCCAGTTTTGATGTCTAAATTATGTACATTTTTGAATTTCCACTGTTACAATTAATAATTATGCTTAAGTAAGTTGAGTCACTTCATTTGAGAACTGAAAAAGAAAAGATTTTGTCCTGCTAGGCTTCTAAAATCAACTTAGAGCTCACCTTACGAGTTTTAATGAAATTGAAGACACTGTTATGTTCCTGGTCTTTTAACACTATTTTTTTTTGTAGTGAGAACTGTATGGGCCATTCACTTAAGACTTGGACTCGATGACCCTTGTGGGTCCCTTCCAACTCAGAATATTCTGTGAAATATGTCTCCATTCCCAGCTGCATCCGAAGCATGAGTAGGAATACCCTGCTCTTGTTAATATGTTCCTTCATCTTTTAAAGTCTAATTATTTTGATTCTGTCTAACTGGGAAAAAAAAATTAAAGACTCATTCTATGACCTGCCTGGTTACTCTCAGTTCTGTTAGGGCTGTTATGCCTTAGAGCACAAATTTTATGAGATAGTATGAATCTCTTGTATTAAAGGAAAACAAAAAAGAACACTCCTTTCCTGCAATTTAAAGCTAGAGGACTTGAAAGGAGAATAAAGCAAAATAAACTGTTCTTTTTCTTTTGTTTTCATTAATAAAAAATCACTTCTGTTTGTTGACCTAGATATGTATATATTCCCTTATGCAGTTTGCTATTGAATTCTAAGATTCACAACCATAGGTGGATGTCAAAGGAAAAAAAAAAGACTTGATTTTTTAAACAGAATTAGCAATTTTAAGACTATTAGGTTCTGCCTTAGCAAAATACACCCCTGAGAAAACAAAATCTAACCTTACAGTTTAAACTGTAAATGCTTGTTGTTGCTATACAGAATAGCTCCTATGCAAAGAGGTCTGATAATAATTACAGATGATCATATGGAATAGAATGGGAAGGATTCATCTTTCTTTAAAGTATCAGGTATGTCTCCTTCCTCTCATATTGTCAAACCTAGATGGAGATAGTGATCAAACATGGTGTGACAATTTCTGCAATGTCTCCCTGTGGGAACTATTAAAATTCAACTTATGCACAAAAAAACTCTTGAGTGCCTAGCCTGGTAAAAAATGTATGCTATCATGCAGAAGATGAGGTATTATATCTTGCCAAAAAATAGAAAACATATTTCATAGACAGTTTTGCGGATTTTTTTTCACTGAAATATTTTTTTTTTGTCAACAGCTTTCTATTAGCTAGTTGAAAGTGATGGGTAAATCAGCTCTCCAGGGTCTCAGCCTCAAGCTTCTTCTTTGTTCCAGCATCATGTAGACAAGTTCAGTTCTAAAACCACCAAGGCCAATATGTTTCCAGAGAGCACAAGACAAAGTTAATTGCTGGGAGAGTGACTAAAAGAAGTGTGACATTGCCCAGGACTCACTCCCAGGACCAACTTGCAACCTCAATAAAATTGCAACTCAGATTCCAGACCTGCAGTAGTCAAGTAGAGTCTTTATTATAGGTGGCATCAACCTGCTTTGAATTTGTGTAATAGTAAGAGAATATTCTTCAGGAAAGTTTTTTATTAAACAATAGTTATTAAGAGTTTATTTATGAAAGGTTTTTTCTTAATTCCTATTAATAAGGGAAGAGCTACATCATATTCTACAAACAACATTTCATTAGAATACCATGAATATATTATAGCTATCAAGGATTACCTACATCAAACAACAAGAGGAGCTCAACAGGAAACACAATATTTGAGAATTTTAGCAAAAGGTTTATGCATGATATTATGCACTGTCCCAGGCTGAGTGACAACTCTGCTTTAGGGCTGGAGCACAGGTGTTCCCTATCTTCTCAATCAGAGGAAGAGGGCTCAGGAAGAAGGAGAAAAATTAAACTGGTGAATGCTTGGCTGCATGGCTGGTGTCATATTCAATGATTTGGCCTTCTATGATCATGGATTGACCTTTGAGGAGTCAGCTCTGTAGGGAGCTGATGGAATTCACATGACAAAGTTGAGCAAGAATTCCTTGCCACCAAGCTGCACAGACTTATAAGGAAAACTTTAATGTAGATTTAATGAGGAAAGGGATGGAATTTTGAGTAATAGAAAAGCCAGAAGTTTCTGACATATTGGGAGACAACAGAGAAACAACACTGAAACATCTCAAAGGAATTATGACTTGTCCCTGTAAAACTATGACATGGTTGATAGACGAACTGGGGTCTGTGCCAGTACATATATCATGGATTACAAAGAGGAGGAGTTGCAATTACTGTGCTTGCAAGCTCTGATACTGTTGGGGGTCTTCACTCACCCTAACTCCTTTCTGGAAAAGCAGAGAAATCTCTAAGTAGTCTGGGAGACTCCTGGACTCTGTCTGGGATAATTTCTTAATCTGAGATACAGAAAGCCTGACCAGTGGAGAAACATTACTGGTCCTGCTGCTTATCAACACAGATGAAATAATTAGAGAGGTCAAGATTGGTGGTTGCCTGGGCTGCAGCTCTCAGGACCTAGTAGAATTTGGTATCTCAAGGGGTATAAGGTCAGGCAATGAGTAAAGTCAAGACCCTGAATTTGAGGAGTGAACTTTCAGTTGCTTAAGGAATTAGTGAATGGGACTACCTGGGAAACTCACGGATAAAAGAGCAGAACAGATTTGGTAGTTCTTTAAGGACTTGTTTCTAAGAGCATTTTTTTCTAAGACCAGCATGTGTAAGTAAGGACCTCCTGGCCAAAATAAAGCGCAAGAAGGAAATGTATAGGCAGTGGAACTGGGGATGTGTATCCTGAGAAGAATATAGGAATGGTGCCTAGAAAGCCAACTGTGTCCTGGGCTGCATCAAAAGGAGCATGGCCAGCAGGTCAGGGGAGGGGATTCTGCCCCTCTACTCCAGTTTTGTGAGACTCCACCCTGAATACTTCATCCGGCTCTGGGGGATGTCTTAGCACAGAAAAAGACATAGCTCTGTTGGAGTGAATCCAGAGCCAGGCTTCAAGGATGACCAAAGGGCTGAAACACCTCTCCTATGTGGAAAGGCTGAGACAGCTGGGGCTGTTCAGCCTGGAAAAGAGAAGGCAGAGCTTACCGAAGCTTTTCAGTATATAGAGGGCTTATAAGAAAGATGGAGAAAAGCTTTTCAAAGGACCTGAAGTGACAGGTCAAGGAAAAGCAGTTTTTTAAATTGAGAGAAGGTAGATTTGGATCAGATATATGGAAGAAATTCTTTACTGTGAGGGTGGTGAGTCACTAGAACAGGTTGCCTGAAGAAGCTGTGCATGCCCCATCCCTGGAAGTGTTCAAGATGGGGTTAGATGGAGCTTTGAACAACCTGGTCTAGCAGACAGTGAACTTGTCCATGGCAAGGGTTTGTACTAGATGGCATTTAAGGTTCCTTCCAACCCAAACTATTCTATCATTCTATGATCCACTTTAATCCATGATGTTGACGATGATTATGCTTATGGTAATTACATCTTTTATCATGGTATTGAAACACAAAATACTTTCAAAGCGGCATCATTTAAATTTATGCATTTTATTTTTAAATTTAGTATGATTTAGGAAAAAAAATAGTATCATGGCATCAGCATTGTTTACTGAAATGACAGCTGCCTATGAACAGCATGGTACTTTTTAGCAAGAAATAGTTCTAAGACCATCATAGATTTGCTAGAAGATAAATAAAGCAATTCATTTTGAATGTTTACTTGTTAGCTTAGAGGAATACATACATAAACATTAAAATGCAAAACTGTACTTGAAACTTTGATCCAGAACATGGCATGCTACTGTAGTGAAATAAATCTTTCTCAACATCACATTCAACAGCAAGTGTTCATTTTCCAGATAATTTCTTATAGCAGGCTTTTCTGTGTGAAGAATATTGGTGGTACTCCCAGTTATTGCAAAAGTATTGGAACTACTGTTGTACTCCTGGAAAGTTTATAAAAAGTGAGGGTTTCTGGCATTTTGCTGGTACTCTCGAACAACAACATAGATTTGTATATATAAAATATATTGACCACTATAAAAGAATTATTTGTCATGGGTATTCTCTAATAATTGTGACTAGTTTAGACATACTGTTTAAGTATCTCTGTTAAAAATACTCTCTGAAGTTATTTACCATGATCTTTCCATTTTCTATCTTTTCAAAACGGGAAAATGCTACAAGGTTTTTAATTTTATCATACCTTTTAATTTTTTTAATAAGCTAAATTGTAAATTTGATATAGCAATTATTTCTGTCTTAGAATTTTATTACCTCTAAGCCATGTAAGCAAAAAACTTACAAACCCATCATTCACACTATTTATACTTGAAGATGTATGAATAAATCATCTTACATCCCACTGCACAAGACACTTTTTTGGTGTTGCTTTCCAGACCACACATGACTTTTTCAGCAGATTAGCTCCTCTCATCTTCCTGTTAATGAAATCAGACATTCACCCAAATCTCACCTGCAGGATTAATAAGAATATTCTGTATTTCAGCAAGAATTCTCAATCCATTCAAAGACTGAGAAGTCTGTTTTGCATAAATCCACACTTAATCAATTTATCATTAACATATGTTAAGATGTTCTGAGTTGTAGAAACAATCATACTGTTACTGTAGTTCAATGCCTAAAACCTTTACAATCAAGTGAGTTTACATACACTGCAAGTTCTTTTGCCAAACATAATTTTCTACAAATCCTAGGTAAATTAACCCATAAAAAAAGTAACATATCACTTAATAATAGCATAATAGCAAGAAGATTTTTATTAGGTATAGATGATTTTCATTCTAATTTTAAAACCCAAAGTAAGTAAGGGTTTATTAAAATTCATTGCATCCCTGAATATAAATGTATGTACTTCCAGTCCATAGTAATAGTCACAGGAGCCCAGGTGGTGTATTGGTGGTCTAACAACATTTCTGAAGCTAAGATTTCAAATATCATACTTAGACCTATTTTTATGAACTTTTATAATGCATTCATCATGCTTTTTAATTAAGGTTTAGCAATCAAAAAATCTCATCGATCTAAAGGAACATTTGCCATAAATATTTACCAACATAAATCAGATTGTGCATCCAGGTGCTCTGGAACAAAGGTTGCTTATTTAAAAAGTGTATCATTGTCAAGGTTCTCTAAAGTGCTCTAAATATTGCTGTAGCCATTTCTCAAGTAATGCTGCAATTGAAATCAAAACAGGCATCTAGTTTCATTTAATTTCTATTAATTTGCCTGTAGCTTGAGATGATTCTGGAACATGACTAATTTGCAAAAGTTTTTGACAGCTTCTGACTCAAATATCATATGTCTAGGGATACTCTAATTTTAATTGAAATTGAACTTATTTTGGGAACAATCTCATGTTAGCTTTTAATGTCAGTTCTGTATATTCAGGTAACATTTACCTCTATTCCACATTTCTACTTTAAAATAACTTTTTGTACTTTTTAACTAGCCACAAATATTCAACTCACCTCATAAAAATCCTTCCTCTTTCTTGCTGCTGTGAGTCAATTTTAAACATGCATGCACTTTTAGTCTGGTATCTCTTGCTTCTAAGAACTTTTCAGAACTGTGGAAAGAATTGAAGACCTAAACTAATATCACTAGATGTTAAGTCCTTTAAAGAGTAGAAAAGCTAATGGATACATAAGGTGACTTTCCCAAAAGCTATTCAGTAGATCACTAATAAAATACAGATTAAAGTCAGTAGCTTTTTATTTTATATTGTATAACTTAATCATAGATTATCTTCACAAACAGCTTTAGCTACCTGCCTTTTAATAAAAATAGTCACTTTATTCAGAATATTAATAAGCACTTGGCTCTGAAAACATGTTAAGGTTTTGAAGCTGTTGGTTCATTTCCTTGGCTCATCATTTGCCATTACCCACCTTTGCTTTAAATTGCAAAGGCCATTAATTTTCATCAAACCATTTGATTATTTCCTCCTTCATGATTAAATTAATAACATTTTCCAAAATTGTAAGAAAGGAAAAATTTAGTGACAAGTACAATGTATCATTCACTAGGAGTTTTAGCTACCTGAAAGATTAACTGTATTACTATTTTATGCAAATTTCTGGGAAGGAAACAGCATAAAAAAAGGCAAGTCATCTTTTGCACTAAAAAAACTACAAAGAACTCTACCCTTTCTGTATACAAGGAAGAAGAACCCAAAATGAAAATCCAGCCTTTATAACATATTTACTATTTCTGTGAGCAAAAAAGCTGTTGGAAAAATAAGTTTTATAAACAGAGCTTTAAACAGGATATGAATGGCCATTGTAAGCTGTGATTATCAGGATTGATCTGTAAGTATTTTTATTTGGAGATGTCAGCTAAAAATGTACTTGATTAGAAAATACATGTAATTGTGGCTACAATCAAGAATCAAAGAATTATCACTGGGTGTGGTTTACTAATCAATGCAGAAGAAGGACCAAGGCAGGAAACAGAGACCTAAAACTTTTCCCCCCTTTTTTTCAGTTGAATAGTGCAAAGTGTTCTCAGTCTAGTTCATAATTTGTTTGTCACATTTTCTTCTACATCTGGCCCCTAACCTTTTTTGGAAGGCAACACCTAGAGAATCCCCAAAGTAATAAAGAAGTTTGGGAAGAAATTCGGGACATCTACCTGAATCAGTGAAGGAGGACAGGCTGTTCCTTGCTGTAATCCTAACTAGAGCATATATGAATTATTACAATGGGACAGGTATGAATGAAGGACATATGATGGAATTTCCACAATGTTTGCTTCTATTTGGTGCTGAGACAGATTTTGAAAGTAATGGGAAAAGTAAAAATATAGATCAGTGATCATTTACTATTGCGCAGGCTTCCAAACACTCATCATTATTAAGACACAAGAACATAGACTATGAGTGGTATCATTTTCACAGATTATTCCTAAAGTCTAAGGGAAGAAAATCCAAACCCAACCCACCAATCAAACCCCAAAACCCACTAACCACAAAAACTCCCAAAACACCACAACGTCCCATCCGCCAAAAAATTAAAAATTAAACACAAAATATCCCTATCCCAAAACAAAACAAACAAACAAAAAAAATTCCAAACGAAACAAATCCCTCTGAACTTAGTTGTGTACTGATGACTTGAAAAAAAAAGAATTTTGTATTATGGTTTTTCAATATTTATTTATAGTCCCACTGCTTAAGGCAAAGTTCCTTTACTCAGACGATATACAGTGTTCACTAGTTCCACAAGTTTGGTGCATATAAAATTAAAAGGTATTTGCTAGGCTCTGTTTTAAATTTGTATGAAACCAATAGCAAGTTCTATTCTTGCTTTCAATTGAAACATCTAAAATGGGAAAAAGTAAATATAGAGATCAGGTTTTATATTTTGCCTTTCCATATAATGGCATTTTTCATATCCTCAGCTTTCAGGTTATCTTTATGAAAGCATATTTGCAAGTTGCTAATGTCTATCATCTGTAAGAAAAGTGGGAAATGCATCTCAGCTATCCTTTTCAGTTCTTTCTCCATCTAATGTGTTTGAATTTGTTTTTATTTCAAGACAAAATGAAGAACAGATATTTTTTCCCCACTTAAGAAGAAAATTCTGTATTTTCCTTAAGGGGCAGATATGGTTTAAATAAGACAAACACTTTGTAGTGTAGAAATATTCAATTTTTTTTTTTCAATATATATTTCATTATTTTTCAATAATTAAAATATTCAAGATAGCCAAATATAATTATACAACGGATGCTGGTAAAATTTAAAAGCCA
This sequence comes from Lichenostomus cassidix, assembly GCF_008360975.1. Lineage (NCBI taxonomy): Eukaryota > Metazoa > Chordata > Aves > Passeriformes > Meliphagidae > Lichenostomus > Lichenostomus cassidix. The sequence continues at coordinate 107,760,624 of NC_139482.1, read as the reverse complement.
AGCAAACAAGCTGAAACTGATATTCATCTGATGTAAAAATACTGCATTTACTTTTAGAGGAATATCTGTAAAATTATTTTTTGGAGATTGAAATGTCCTCTTAAAACAAAGATTTCTATAAAGCTGTATTTTTTTATGTGCAACACATTTTCACCAATCTCTAGAAAGTACTTCCTCTTGCTGTTCTAGGGGATACACCTTTCCTATGATGCTTGCTTTTCAGACCCCAAGCAAGAATGGGGGAATGCTGTTCTAGCTTCCTACAAGACCAGACTCCATACCTAGAAAATATGAACTTAATTATTTTTAAAGACATATTTTCCAGAAAATTAAAGAAATATTTTCCAGAAAATATTTTCCATATTTTCTCAGTCTAGTAATCTGAGACTTTATTTTTCCACTGCCTATTAGAAGTCTGTTGGTGGAAGAAAATATTGACAAAGATGTTTTCAACATAGTTACACGATGCAGACACATGCATATTCACAGTAAGAAAAGATCATCCACAAAAAAAAAAAAGGTTGAGGCATTGCTTAGAATGTAGAATATTCCTATAAGTAAAATCCAGTTGCATGGAGTATGCAATGTACCAGGACTTAATTGTATTCTTGCAGCATTCACAATAACAATAAAATTTGTTTTATAAAAGAACAATGATTACATTTATATTCCAGCCAGTATCACTTTTTAAAACCATCTCTATCAATACCTGAGACTTAAGAGTTCAGGTGAAAGAGGCATAGGCAGCCCCACTTTTTCTGCTTTACTGGGGTGCAACTTTTAGAATTTGTTCCCCTCTAGGACAAAACAATTATGTTTTGCTGACATAAATTCCTAACAAGGCCATTCTGTCAACTATACGCAACAGGGTTGTGTGTATGGTAATCTGATGCTGTGGGATCATAACCCCCTACTGATGAAACAAATTTTAAAACATTAACAAAATTACTTGAAGGCATTTCAGAAAACGTAAAATAAAATGTTGCTGTTTTCCAAATATGCCGTTCTTGAAGGTATGCTGTGGAATTCTTGGTGTGTGCATTCATCTGTTAGCAACTTATTTTCAAGATAATTATGCAACTTAATGAAAGGAACTCTGCAGGAATGTAAAAATTGCCCTTCCTCCTATTATATGAAACAGTTAGAAGGTGCTTTTGTTTTCTTAACCGAGATTTACTGAGCTTTTCCTATTTAAACTTTGCAAAGCTTGCGTTCAACCCTAAGGGGACTTAAAGCCAGCTTAATGCTCACATTGTAAGAAAAAGAAAATACTTCAGGTACGAGACAATAAAATAAAGCCAATCCTTCCCCACTCCAAATACTTTCTTCCTCGTAACTCACTGATTCACCTCCAAATCAGTTTAGAACAGTTTGGACTTTTTTCAATTATAAGCTTCACACTTGTCTTGATTTAAATTGAAGTAATGTACTAAATCTGCGCCTCTCTTTGCCCTTATAATGAAACATGTATTATAAAAGAATAAAATACTATTCGCTGTACACTGAAGGATGTTCAAGTCTTACTCCAACTGATCCAGAAATGGGTTATCTCTATGTGAAAACAGGTAAGGAAAAGCATATGAACTTTGATGAACATATTTTTTTTTCTTTTCTTAAAAATTGCACAGTGTCTAAGCAAGCACAGAGAAGTAGTTTTAAGTGACAAGTACAGTGTTTCATTTCCTCCAGCAAATTGTGCATTTGTTTTATTTTCTCACCTATTTTGTGACATACTCTTAGGTAAGAAATAAATAGACAAATCGAGGTGCAATCCAAAGGGAATTGCAGGAGGAAAAATTTTATTTTGTCTGCAGAATTCTGTTAGCTTCATGTTGCTAATTATTGCCTTGATGTTGTTTATTACTTGCATTCTCCTGGCTCTTATCTTCTAACAATAATCAAGACCTCTTCACACTGTCTCTAAAAGCTTATTAGAATAATTGATCAACAAAAGGGATTTATATACCTGGGTTCCACAGAGGAAACGTTTCATAATTCCCTAACAAAACTTAAAGTAATTTTGTTATTTAATTATGAAATATGTAACCTCCTTTCAGCCTTCTGTAGCATGAAACTATTGAAATTGACACTTCAATTGCATTTACTCATGGGTTGATGCACTCTGAGAGTTAGGCATGGGCTACTATCAAAGTATAGGCATCTTCCCCAGTTCTTCATACCTAATTACTACAAGTAGGAAGTTTCCTCCAGAGAGGGACCACTTTTATTCCATTTGACAGGTAGAAATTAGCTGCCTAATGGAATGGAATAGTTCTGCAAATTGAAGGAATTAAGTAAGCTTTTTTAATTTGGGCTCCTTTTAAATTAGATTTTAATTTGAATTCAAATGTGAGGTTGGTGTCACAAGGCAGTTTGTTTTGGATGCTTTCCAATAACATTATAATGTCCACTGCTGACATATCACAATTTGTCTTAAAGCCAATATTCAAAAATAGTCTGATTAGTGGTGAAGTACTCAACTAGCTGCATATGTATCATGGACTAGGTACTTCCAAAATTATACAGTTATAGATGAAAAAAAATTATAAGCCTGATTTTATCTATTTTCATGAGTTTTGTTTTGGAAGAATATAGTCACAGATAACCTGAACATATATAATATAATAACCTGAATATAAATTTCTGCACAAGCAACATCATCGTAAATTCCCTTTTCTTTTGAGGCAGATCCCTGACTTACAAATGGTGTTGGAAAAGCTCATGACTCTACCAAGATATCACCTCTTTAAAATGAAATGTTGAAGCACAATTTGTATTATTAATTTAATTTCAAAGAATTGGAAAAAAAAATAATCTGGGTTTTTTAAAATTATGGTTTTCTCTCTTATGTACTCTATTTTTCTTTTCTTTCTGATGATTTTCCCATTTATCTCTTCTGATAAAAAAAGCTACAGAATTTTTAATAAGTTAGCTTCTCACAAAAAAACCTTTAAGAAAAAGAACTTAAATGTTACCTAAAAAGTTTCCTTATTTCACTTCTTTTGGAGTTTCGTTCTCGCATCTGCAGGAAGAGCTGACAGGAACAATATTTTTAAGTAGTCAGTTCTGTCATAATCCTCTATTCAGTGCTGACTACAGTGGCATGTCATTTGTGCTTTCCTGTCCTATTATGGACTATTCCAGGAAGCTTTTCTCCCTCAAGAATCTTTTCTGACCTCATCAATATATTTGAAGGAACCCTTCTACCCTGTGAGATATGTAGTTGAAAGGAGACAGTATTACACTCAGCATGGCAGAGGAGAACTGCTTCCAGTGACATTTGTTATACAGACTTTGTGAAGGTGCTCAGCAACGTTTCTAACCAACTCTTCAGCAATATTTAAGGAATTAAAAGGTCTGGATTGTTCCTTAAAAAATTTATTTGTTTAACTTGGTTAGGAAAAAATCCACTGCTTGCTGTGTGTAAACCAGCAGAGACTAAACTATGATGTTAACTCCTAATACTGTAAAGCACTTTGACTTTCTGCTAATTAATTTTCTGATGGTCAGAATCCAGAGAAAAATAATCACCTTGCCATTATTAAAAGCATCTGAAAAATACTGCCTTTGTCTTGGGAGTTTCTAAGTCATGTCATAGGCATGGCTATTTAATAAAAATTCAGGCTCAAAAATATCCTTATGCTTGATTATTTTGTTTTTATAAGCACTATAGACCAAAGAAATTAATGAGCAGGACATTCCATTTTGCACAAAAACTCTGAACTGTCATTTAATCACTGTAATGATATCAGATATCCAAGTAAGCCATTGTATTATGTGGTTATCACTATCTATGTATTTCTGGTTATAACTATATATTTTTGGACACGGAGTTCAGAATGGGAAAATTCAAAATAAGATTTTGCAGATTCCCCAAGATTTTAACTGTTAAATGAGACACTTCCTGTGTCTAATTTCAAGAAATTTCTTTTGTGAAGTAGCCTGCTAAATAAGCACAAAATGTAGGAATATATTCCCCTGTGTTACTGTGGCAATGCAGGAGTCTCCTGAGAGAAGAAAGTGAAAAATGAAAAAGGAAAAGAAAACAGAATAAAAAATTAGATATTGTGCAATATTTTCAGACACACAATCTAATATGAATTTGTGCCAAGACTGATAGACTGCATGTCCTTGAGACAAGAAAAAGAGAAATCTTTGGTTTTCCAAACATCACAAAGCAAACAGAAAGGTTTCTTTAGAATCCTTAATGAGAAAAATTTAACCAGCTTAAGTGCTGGAAGAAAATGAACTATCCAACAGTTATTTTGCAAAAAGCAAATAAATGTTTAACTGGGGCAGTTTCTGACAGCAGAAAAAGAGTAAGCACATCCTTTGTGAAAGAAAAAGTACAGCTTCGAGATTTAAGCAAGCAGAACTAGAGGAGGAGGGTGTGAAAAGATCTTTGTCTGAAGTAATAAGGCTAAAACACTTGGGGAAAGCAAAGAAAGGAAATAACATGCCCTAAGGATGTTTGCACTTAGTGAAAAAAAACAGTCATGAAACGAGAAAATGAGGACAGGTGGTGGGATATAAGATCTTATGGTTAGTGATTTAAGGCTCACTGACACGAGAGAATAGATATGGAAGGGACATTGCCAGGAGAGGATAGCTTATTTAAAACTCCACACAAGAGCTGGAAAATACCCCAACTTTTCCAAACAGCTCAGAAACCACTTAATAACTAATTGGCAAGTCTGTAATTCACTGTAAAACATCAAATACAATATATAACCTTCTGTGCTAACTAGGGATAGCCTCAAATACAGTAAAAAAGGTGAATCATCTGTCACCCATCCCAGTCATCACCTAGTCCTTCAACTTTCCTCCAGACTGAGAAAAATCCAACAGGTCTTAGAAAAGCAAGCTAAAAATGGTGGTTTTGCCAGAGGGGAAATGGGAGATTGACTTCGGAGTGATAATGTGTAAAGGAATTTAACCCATTAATCTACTTTACTTACCTAGTCCTTCTTTAAAATTTATTTTCATTGAATTCAATTAATGCAACCCTACATTATAAAGGAGTTGTTAATTTATTTATTGTTAACCTGCTATGTACAAAGGTGACTTTTAAAAATGTGTTTATTTTCCAAAAAGCTGAGCTCAAATGACAACTTTTCAATGTGTACTTAGCATTAAAGGTATTTCAATATAACACTTGGAATAATCAAAAGGAAAGACAGCCTTGTTCCTGCAGACCTTCTGCTCCTTCGGCTGGGAAAGCACAGCACAACTTGTCACAGAAATTATGACATCAAAGTATTCCAGAGTAACTGAAATTCTTGTGAAAAAATGAAGTGTTTTGGATGTGATATCTTTTGTATAATTTTTTTTCCTCAGAAGGATATTACCAACAAACCACCACAGCAACACAGAATTGTACAGTCTGAAACAAAAAAATCTTCATCTCCTTTCATTATCCATATTTATGCTGCATATTTTGTGGTTTACATACTGAGGGGGAAAAACATGGAAAGTACTTAACTGCATATTACATATCCTGTATATGCATTGCAGAGTCCTTCAGGTGTATTCAAGCTCTGCCAAAAGCAGTGACATCCTCTATGACATGTGCCACACTGCACTGTTCTGCACACAAATTGTGGTGTCCCACTGTGGTGGTTTTGTTTGGCCCAGAACATCAGCAAAGTATTTTTTAACATCTAGGAGAAATTTGGACACCTCAGAAGCTGTTGTGGTAGGCCTGGGGAGGAGTCTGAGGGGTGGGGTGTGGCACAAAGATGGCTCCTGTGTGTCCTGAGTGAAAGTTCTGGAAGTTTTTACATCAAGAGCCAGAATCTGGATGCAAGTCCAGAATCTCTGATGGCTCTGAGAGTGATGGACATACTGCCAGCCAAGTGTGGGCCTGTAGCAACATGGGTTTTAGGATTCCATGTGCTCCTTTGTTCCTCTGCTTTGTATACCATTGGTTCATTTTGAAATATGCTCTGCTGTACCTCAAAACCTATTGGTGTGTACCCTCCTGCCCATCTTCCCTTTGTCCTCCTGGGACTGGCTCAGAGAGAGCCAGCCCCTGCCCCCTCTCCTTCCCCTTAAAAGGCAGAGCCTGGATTAGCTCGTGGTCTTTCCATCTCTGGGCTGCTAGGATATGCTACCTGCCCTGCCTGTCCTCCCCCCTTTCTCCTTCCCTGCACCCCTTTTCCCATTACTCCAAAATAAATCTCTCTAGCAGAAAAGAGATGGAGTCCAGTTCCTTCCTTCGTATCACTATATTCCTGCTGAATTGACGTGGTTGGAAGACTGCCGCCATGCTGCAGAACCTCGGGGTCTGCTCGTCCCGAATTCGGTGGAATTACATGAACCAGAGACCCCGGACTGGGGGGGAGCCGGCCTGTGAAGCCCTCCCGGACCATGATACCACAAATTGGGCCAATTAGAGGTGCTGGTTACACCTCTGTGAAAACATATTTAAGAAGAAATCAAAACAAGATAAGCATGCACTTCTTTGTAGTTAGAGGAGGAGGAGGTGGAAGTAAAAATATGTGAAGGGAGAACAGCACGGAGACACCAAGGTCAGTGGAGAAGGTGGGAAGGAGGTGCTTCAGGCGCCAGAGCTGAAAACTCTCGCTAGCCGTGGTGAAGGCCATGGGGGAGCAGGAGGTCCCCCTGCAGCCCATGGAGTCCATAAGGATGCAGAAATTCACCCACAGCCCACGCCAGAAGAGCCGGTGGATGCCTGGAAAAGACTGTGAACCAGTGGGAGTCTCATCTAAAGAGTTAAAACTGCAAAGGCCTTGCAAGGGAGATAAAGGCCTTGCTCCTGGCATGGAAGCAGCCTGGCCTTGGCTTGGGAGAGTCTGCACAGCACCTTGTGGACAACAGAACTCACGTTGCAGCAGAATTCAGGCGGGATGTTGCTTGTGAGATAGGACCCATGTCAAAGAAGTTCCCAGAAGACTGTCGCTTGTGGGAGGGACACGATGGCTAAGTAGAGAACCCCTCTCCCTGATTGGACTGACCAGAGAACCCTTCAACCTGCCCTCTGACCATACTGTTGGTTTAGAAAGGGAGGGAAGGGGGGTGAGCAGAGAGATTGCTTCTTACGAAGGTAGAGGTGAGAGCAGAAAAAAACTGTCTGGAGAGAGAGAGATAAGTAGAGATAAAGAGTACTTGTAGTAGAAGAATTGTGGTGATGAATAGATTTATAGACCTGCTCCGTAGACAGGGAAAATACCCCACACCCTGCCTCCCTACCCGAGCTTGTTGGTTAAAAAAGAAGAAAGGGGGTGAATAAAATGAGTTCGTAAGAGGGAGGGGGGTGAGTGAGCAAAATAGTGTATGAAAAGTTTATTTTTGCCTTGCATTTATCCTCCAACTCTGTTAAGTAATTAAATCACTTTTTTGCAACTTTAAGTTTGGAGCATGTCTGCCCTTTTTCTTCTGTGAGTCCTCCTACCAGTGTCCTATCTCATTTAACTCACGAGATTGGTGTGTATTTTTATAATTTTTTTCTTGCAGCAAGAGAGAGTCGAGGTGCCTGGTGTTTAGTCAGGGTCAAACCCTGACACCCACCCTTTGGGAGCAGGGAGCACTCAAGATTTGTGGATGCATGTGGTTGAAAGGAATGACAAAAGCGAGAAGCTTTTTATTTTTTTCCACAAAACCTTGCAATGTATTATTAAAAAACTGCACACATAACATGGAAATTGGTATGTTAGTCCCTGAACTCCTGGTATAAGCAGAGAGCAGTGGATTTTGGTTATAGGGGTAGGTTATAGAAAAAGAGAAAGAGAGATGAATTAAAGAGAGGGAGGTAGAAAGGAAAGAATAAAGAAAGAAAAAGAGATCACCAGTCATGGCTCCAGCTTCAGTCTAGCAGGGGCTGCGATGTCCAGGGTCCTGGGGCCAAAACTCAGAGCAAGTGTGCACTTGCACAATAGTGAGTTGTGCTTTTCTCCAGAAACTAGAACAAGAATATTTGTCCCAGAAAAGTGATGCCCTACCTCTATGTGGCTTGTTTCTCCAGCCACATCCTGTTCCTTCTCACAGCTTGTTATCTCCAACAATCCTTGGCTGTAATTACCAGTAATCCTTGGCTGGCTCCCCAGTTATCCACTTATCAGTGGGTAACGAGTAACATGGGGGGTTAATTTTAGCCATTTGGGCAGTGCCTAGAAAAGTATGGGCTGCTTTCTTTTTTAGTACTTTTTCCTCAATTCTCTTGCACAAATTTCAGTTTAAAAAGATAACACAGGAAACAGATGAGTTCTCTCTTAATGGATTGATAAATCTAATGTCTTTGGACCTCAAAGGGGTCTGGTAAAGAAGCCCAGCAAGGCTCTATTTCCATTCTTGTTCAGTCCCATGTAGCTGCTGAGCCAGGTCAGCATCTGCCTGTGTCTAGGTTTTTCCAGGACAATGATAAGGATGAACTGGTGAGAAATAATGTTAATATCTTCCCCCCCCCCCCTTCTTTATAACTGTCAGGTATCTTACAAGATCTGAATAGTACTATAGCTTTTTCTCTTCAACTGTCTTCAATTTCCCTCAAATGTTTTGAAATTTCAGAAGGAGACTTCCTAAAGAAGGAACACTGCAACTTTTAACTAACATAGCAAAATGTAGCTCACATAACATTATTTGAATAAAAGCACATAATGCCTTTCTGGTTGGTTCTTTCCCTACTTAAAAAGGAAGCTAGAGATGATCTAATGACAAAAGCACATCAACTAAATATTTAAAAGTTCAAATTATGGAATTTCTGCTTCTATGTCTTTTTAGAAAGAATTCTTTCTTCAAAAGCCTACTGAGTTCATGACAAAAATATATTTACAAATTATGTATATATATATATATTTAAAATGCTTTACAAATTCATAAAGGCAAACTTTAAAAATTGCAATATTTCGTTGTTCTTATGGTTTTATTTTGGCATATTTTAATATATTCATTTATTTTATCTTTTTTATTTTGAGAAGGTAAAGAGAAATTAAACTCCTTATGCATTCTTGAGTGGAAGCAATATTTCATCTGTAATGGAAATGAAAAAGGAAAGAATAATTCTCTTCAGAAATAGAAGACAGCAGGTTTTGGGACATTGTTTTGTCTTTGGATTTTTTAGCCAATTAGGGAAATTTTCATTTTCTCAAATCAGATTGGACAACAAGAGCTCTTTCACATTAGTCAATCATTCTTTTACAGCACTGAAATAATTAATACCAAAGGCTTTGAAATAGTATTTCTGAAGTTATTTTGATGCTACAATATTTAAAAAAAAATATAACAGTGTCTCTGTAAACCTAAGGAAAATAAGTTGATATTTATCTGAAAATGAGAAGTACTGAAAGGCATGGTGAAGACAAGGTTCTGTGGAGCCTCCCCAGGTGATACCTGCTGTTCATTATTTATTGTCCAGCAAGAAGGTTGTGAGCCATACAGGTAACTACCAGAAATAATTGATTTTTTTACCTTTTTCTTTTTTTTTTTTTTTTTTTGAATAACATGTGGACTTTGACTTTGTCCTATAAAGAAACTAAGCAGAGGCTCCTAATAAATGTAATAGAATGGCTGATCACTGGGTTTTCCAGTACAAAAAAGACATGGACCTGTTAGAGCAGGTACAGAGGAGAGCCATGGAAAAGAGCAGAGAATTTGAACTGTTCCTATGAAGAAAGGTTGAGCAAGTTGGGGTTATTCTGTCTGGAGAAGAGAAGGCTCCAGAGACAGCTTAGTGCAGCATTCTAATCTATTAAAGGGGTCTGCAACACGGATGGAGAGAGGCTTTTTATCAGGGCCTGCAGCAACAGGTCAAAGAGCAGTGGTTTTAAACTGAAAGGCTCAGTGGTGAGGCACTGGAAAAAGTTACCCAGAGAGGCTGCAGATACCTCATCCCTGAAAGTGTTCAAGGCCAGTCTGGATGGGGCTTTGAGCAACCTGGTTTAGTGGAAGGTCTTTGAAGGTCCCTTCTAACTGATTTTATGATTCTATGTTCAGTTGTATGCCACTAAGAAAAATATGTTCCATGAGACCTTTTTAATATCAATCTGGTTCAATATCCATCTGCAGTAAAATTTAAATGCATAAAACATGATAGAGAAGGGCTGTGCCTAAAGTCACACATTTTAAGAGTTCTCAAATAATCTATGATGAGTTTTAAATGTTATTTTTTTCAAATTCTATTGAATATTATTGCTATGTATTTTATTATTATCTGGTACTAATAACATAATATTCCCAAAATCCAAAGTTTTCAGATCAATTGTATCTCAATGATATTTTGTATCATGTCATACCAGATCGGATTTTTCCCAGAAGGCTTAAAAAAATTGATTATATGCCTTTTCATCTCACTCTCGCTATAGTTACGTTTAGGAGTAGTTACTTTGCCTTCTCTCCTTTTCATCTACACATTAATGAATGATACACTACTCTTCCCTTGGAGCCCTGCAAGATGCAAAACAATGTTGAGTTCTAATGCATTTGAACAGTCAAACTTCAGCCTCTTCACCATGTGAAATCACTGAAATACTCATCCCACTGAATACTCATACCCTATACATTGTGAACTGTAAGTGATGGTCACTGGAGAGGTACTCCAATGATAGAATTTACCAGGTGTCATCATGAGTTGGCCCTAAGGAAAAATTGCATCTTTTTCTCAGCTGTACCAGAGCACCATCAAGTAATAGGATACTTAAAAACAAGGTACAAAAGGGAAAAAAAAATCCCTCATTGGAAGGGAAGAATGCTTTTAAGTTTTTCTGAAGTAGACAAGTTTCTTGTCTGAGCTGCTGCTGGTATGAGGAATACTAAAGTGCATAATGTGAGAAAGACAAAAGACTGTGCGGATTATGTCTAAAATCCAATCCTTTATAGAGAGTTTATCCATTTTTCAAAGCAGTTGTGTTCTTTTGAAGAATTCATTACCACTGTCTGAAGTGCTTTTGACATATGACATGAAATAACTCTCCTTTTATTTTAGATAGTCTCCAGTACTTTATTCTGTGGACTCAAAAATACTGACTGTGCTCCTGGTAAGATTTGTGCATGGCAAATGAAGGAGTACAAACAAAGATGCAGAAGTGTTAGTCCTGGTAGAGCACCAATAGATTAAAAAGTATTAAAAGAAAATATTAATGTGGGATATTCTATTGACAGAGTTTTCATCAGCAAGGGATATCCATCATTCAGCCTATTAGGTGGGAGGTGGTCCTGAGCTGGGTATTTTTAGAGTTTTCAGGGGAAACTAAGAAAAAAAAGAATAAATAAAAAAGATTCTCCTTTCATAGTTCTTCATGTTTGCTGATGTTATTAAATTTCTCCTTATAAGCCAAACAAAGCTTTAGGATTAATTTGACCTTATAAAAGAATTATCCACATAGTTTTTATTCTGCTAATTATAATTGCTATAAGATTTAAAAATTCATATTACAAGATCTTAAAATAATTTTGATTAGAAGGATATATGTACTTTCAGTTATATACGCAGTTCTTATCAACTTGAAATTTTTGAGGTGATGGTTTAAAGCATTTCTCTTGTAATCGTGGTCTCTTCTGCAACTAGTTTAAGAAGGAAATACTGCAACTTGTTTAAGAAGGGAACATCTGTTTTTCTTACAAAAATTCATATGCTGTCCTTAAAAATGATGGAAACCAGATTTTTGAGGGACTGAGCTTCAGCTGAATTTATCTTTGGACTTTTAAATACTAGAATTGTATAGTACATTTTTAAAAAAGAAAATGTAGTCTGCTTTGAAAAATACTCTGAAAAGAAAGTATTTAGCAATTATTTTTGATAAAAATCCTACATTTTTAGGTAAGATATTTAATATGCAAGGATAAAATGGAATATTGAATCAGAAATTATATTTATTATTTTAACTTAAAATCTATCAATTTAATTATTAAATTTTTATGTTGGAAAAGACACATGTAAGTTTAGATTTTCATCTATTTTTCTGATTTAATAATACTAAGAAAATTTGATCAAGCATTGGTATTTTGCAGTTTATCATCTGCATTTATCCCTATTCCAAATTAAAAGTAATTTCATTCCCAGAGAAAAAAGATTATCAACTTTCAAAACAACTTAATTTAAAATGAAAATAGAATAGAATTTTCACATGGAAAAATTAACTGAGATATTTGAGCACCTACCATGGGCTTAGCTAATAAGCTCAAATTCAAAGAAATTGGGCAAAAGCCATCTTGTGAATCAATTTGTGGTTTTGAATTTTTGTCTAAAAGTTTTAGACAAATAGATTATTTACAAATACTTTCAAATATACATTTCACTATTTTACTTTGTGGAAATTAAATTATTATTCTCGTTTGCTTGAGAATATTTGAGACAAAACATGTTTGTTTGTTTTTTATTTTATATAATTTTCATTTACTTAACCAATACATGCATTCAATGCTGAAACTAAAGCATCTTCACTAATTAGCTGCAAAAACAATCAGTTTTAATAGATAATAATTTAAAAAAGTGATTACATAAAGCAACAGCATGGATTACAGATTGAGCATTAAAATACTCAGCAAAGTATTATAGGACATCACCTACACATTATTTCTGAAAGGAAGACCAAGGTTTTTTGAAAGTGTAAAAACTAATTTTATAAAATATATTTTTGATGTTTTGACGTTAGTCAAGCTTCTGCCAGAAGCAAAATTTCATTGCGACGTTAAACACCTGAAAATAGACAGTTTATCAATGACAGTGTTATCTGAGCTTCATTTCAGTACTGCAAGGAGCCATATGATTATACATTTAATGGATTTTAAGCGGAGCATATACTGTTCTACGTGGAACTATGTTACCAGACTCCTGGTAATGGAACTATATTAAAAATAACTAGATCATGAAAAATCAGAATTCTATGTCTTGCAGTGAAGCTTGCTTATCCAATCCCTTGCCTCTCTGAGAAAAACACAAGCACAATTTTCTTCTCACATACCGTACACATGATTTATATCAAAATTCAATCATGCTCAATTAACACTCAAAATTTTCCAATAATTATGCTGAAGGCAGCACTGGCACACACAAAGCGCTGAGGGAGTCAGGGACTAAGCTGCGCATAAATTCACTAATAAGAGAAAAGGTCACAGGCTGATATTGCTGAAATTTGATTAGATTCCAGATCCATGTGTTAGAAATCAATGTTTTTCTGGCTTGGGCACTTCAGCTCTGGAGTCAAGCATTCTCCAGAGCCCTGTGTCTAATCAGAGGCTGTACCAGTGTTAGATCCTCTCCTGGGCACAAAGACAGCAAGAAATGAGAGAAGCTTCACAGGTCAGAACAGACAGGCTTTGCCATTCCTGTGCTGAGTGGTTTGGGGAGCTGAAAGGGAAAAGCTGCAACTGCAGCTGTGAAGTGAAGTAGCTGTCATGTTGGTCAAAGCCCACAGGAAAGGTAAAACCAGTGCTGGGGATTTTATGGCTCTTTGATAGCTTCCAGTAGCAATCTAGTCAAACCAGGATGAGTCCACAAAGGGCTCTTCACATAAACACTGCTGCTGAGTGGCTACAAACATGGGAGCTACAACCTGAATTTAATCCCACAACTGAAAAAGCCTCCAAAACAGGCTTCAGATATATGCTGTTCCTATAATGTGAAAACTGACAGATAACAGGAAATAATGAAAGCTTCTTAACTCTGACAATCCATATGTTCCATATGTTGTTCTGGGCATGAGTGAAAGTCTGTTAACTCCCACTGCCCCACTTGTGTTTGCCTCTGCATGTTCAACTGAACAATTAAACAGATTGTCAGATGTATGGCACTGAAGTAACAGCTTTTTATGGAAGAAGAAAGCAAATGATCACATGAAAAAAATGTAAATATGAAAAAATTTAATTTCCAATTGGAATTACTTCTGAGTTGCACCATCAAACGAATGTGTTATATCAATGCAAAATTGATGAGGCAGAAGAGAGGATTAGGCTTATTATGCTCGGGAAAGAATCATCAGTTAGGGAACAAAAATGAAGGAGAAAATTTTTTCTCACAGTCAAAGCCTTGCCTGCTTTGCCAAGACTGCCTTACATTGTTGAATGATCAGGACTGGCTAATCAGTGTAAACCCTATTGCAAAGGGGCCTGGAGGTCTGTGATGAATTGCAGTTCCCCTCTTAGGAGAGATAGGAAGAGAAGCTATGACAGACAGGACACAATACATAAAATATATATTTATTATTGCATGCAGAAAAGAATTACAGAAAACTACAAAAAGCAGTCTAAAAATCCAGTCTTTTTCCTGGTTAGAATTAAAATGTGGGCAGGATTTGGTCAGATAATTTCTTCTCCCTGGGGCTGAGTTTCTTACAGGAAGAACTGGTTTCTATTCAGGCATAGCAGAAGTGGTCAAACACTTGAACTAGCTGACATAGCTTTTAAGACTTAATATGCAATTAAACAAAGAGGCTGTATTGCAGAAATAAGGAATTGTGTTGTTTGTTCAACTAGAACACACATGATAAGGCAAAGTCTATTCTGACAGACACTGTATTTACTTCTGTTTGATTTATGAAGCAGATGATAGAAGAAAACATATTTTTGTAGAAATTTCTTGGATTCACTAGTGACTGAACCACTAGCTGTTTGGACTCCAGTCAAGCCACTTGAAGATATGCTTCAGCTAAAGACATTTATGTATATCATAATGGCTGAATCATACAAGGAATATCTTAGTTATTCCACAAGATTTTGCAGACCAAGTTTCTACTTTAATTATCTATTCCTAACATGAAGCTAGTGGTGCCACCTGGGCCTCATGCTTTAACAAAAACCTAAAATTTCACGTACCTTAACTTGGTATCATGATTCTAAATAGAAAACATTTAAAAAAAGGATAAATAGAGGGGAAAATACATTTTATATTTAAAGTAAAGAACAACATGTTAATATCATATGGAAAATAAAAAAATAAAGTGTCAAATACGTTAATGTTAAAAAATTCAGTGTATTCCTTCAGTTCCTGCTGCAAAAGTCTTAAAGGCTCACTACAGCTCTTCTTTCCTCCATAAGGTACAGAATAAAATGCTGTAACTCAGACATCTACTAAATGATTTCTGACTTGTTTTTTTTATTTCTGACTACAGTCAGCTCCTTGCAGAGACAGATTTATGGTTCCTGAGTCAATACCTGTAAACAAATATTTTCATCTTTTAAAAGCCATTCTCCTTAGATTTACCTTTTATGTGTGTGTGGATGACTTCACTGCATTGTTCATAGTAAGGACTTTTTATCAGACACCTACATGAGGAGAGATTAGCTAATGCAGATATAGAGCTGGTAAGATTTTAGAAGAGAGATTTTTTGTTTTGTTTTTGGTGATGGACAGGAGGGCAAACTCATCAACTTCTTTTGCTGGGTCATTGGCTGCCAGCTTGCTTAAATTTCTGACATTACCATTTAGAGAGATGTATGATGTTCATTAAGAGAACATCATGAAGCCATGCCTTCTGGTTCATTTTTAAACGTCTGACATCAAAGAATATAGAGAATAAATGATCCATCAGCAAAACTTTGATATTTTTTTCCTGTGTCTACCTGATTCATTGGCCAAACAAGTACATATCTTTACTATTTCCTCTTTTATGCATCCACAGTGCATATCTGCCCAATGGAGTTATGAAGTGTTTCAGTGACTTTCAGTTTTTGGAAAAGCTTTTTCTGGAAGTTCAGAATCAGGACTTGAAGCAGCACCCTCACTCTTTTCTGAAGTGTACCTGGAATACAACAGAAAAACCTCTTAATTCTTTGATGGTGATTTGGCACGTGCTTGGTTGGCAAAAGTGAGGCAAAAAAATTTAATTCAGGGAAACCTCAGAGGAATTAAAGCAGCAGACTACTGAATTTCCTGGCAGGCTGGAAAAGCTATGGAATGGTTTATTTCCTACAAGATAGTTCATTGTAACATAAATAGTTGTCCTAGAAAAATAAGATATTTTCATTAAAAACACAGACATTTCCCTATATTTATTTTAAATAAAATGATCAAAAGTAGAAGAGCAACCACATTTCTTTCTCACAATTTGCATAATATTTTGAATGTTTTATTTCAAGTTTGCTTTCAAACCCTAGGCTGCTGGTGGGGACTTTTAAACAAAATCTTCAAACAGGAAAGATACATAACTAAATATACATACTAAAAAGAAAAAATAAAACTAATGTTCCTCCAGTTTCAGACTCTGATTAGTAGGAGAGTTCAAGGATGGCTGGAGATATTCATCAGTAGCACAAAATTTGGAAGATATGGTTAAAGAAGATGTAATACTCCCTGCTGAGCCTGGTGTCAGGGCTGCCAGCACTGAGTGTTCTGAAGCTTTTAAGTATCAGATTAATCCACCATAGAAGTCCAAAGGAAAATGCTCTTCATTTCAGGATGACACTTGCTTGTGATCAAAAATCCTACTGATTCAAACATGCAACCTGCTTGATTCCACCTCAAATGAGCAGGAGAATACCCATATAAAACATGCTTCAAACTATACTTTTTCTATTTTGTTTTGATATCTGAGAACAGGGAGACCCTCTCAGGTCCTCACCTTCAAGCAAAGTGTGACCTGTGCAAAAAGCTTTGCTTGGGAGGCACTTCTGTTCCAACTTATGCTTCTGTTTTCTCCTCCTGTGTCTGCTTGCCCAGGTGCCAATTGAGACTCCTAAAGCTAAACATGCTTCCAGGTTTGTTATCCAAATCTCCTCAGAAGTTGTTTCTATTCCAGGTTCCGAAGCTGATGGTAATTTAGATGTAGTTTATTTCAAGGTAAACTTCACAGAGCTTGTTAAAGCTTGTTATGTAGCTCCTTTTGGCCGCCAGAAAAGTGTAATCAGGGTGAGCATAAGGATTTGAACACTGGTAACTTTCTTCTTTTCAAGTACTATTAACATCAAAGCTATTAGCAAACACTTGCTGTAATAATTTCCTTCATGTTTGCTTCCTGATAGCTTTCATGTGATTCTAACTTTCACCAACAGTTCCTTTATCAATCACTGGATGCTTTTTTAAAGTTCACTGTCTGCTTAAAGCACAGAGATTAAAAATAGCAAAATCACATAGCCATACTATTTTAAGCACTAACTAAATTTAAGATTTTTTTTCCAAACTGAGACTGACTCTTCTCACTCATGTCCTCCTGCCACATATGCCATTCACTTCATTGTGGTATACTGTCCCTGGATAAAATACATGAAAGATTGACATAGGGAACTTTATAAATCAGGATTAACTGTAACCATTTTCAGCATTGAACAAGCTTTCTACTGTTTTTATTGCCCACCGGGGATTCTACACAGAGAATATTACCTGAAGTCAGACAGCATTCAAATCTGTCTTAAGTACTATAGAATCACAGAATCATCAAGGTTGGAAAAAATGTCCAAGACCACCAAGCCCAGACTTTGAGTGAATGCCACTTTGTCAGCTAGACCACAACACTAGTGCCAAGTCTAGGCATTTCTTGAACACCTCCAGGGATGGTGACTCCACCACTTCCCTGGGCAGTCCACTCCAATGCTTAACAACCCCTTCAGTGAAAAAATTCTTCCTGATATCCAACCTGAACCTCCCTTAGTGCAGTTTGAGGCCGTGTCCTCTGGTCCTGTCGCTGATTGCCTGGGAAAAGAGGCTGACCTCCACCTACACTTTTCGTTTCAGGTGGTTGTGAAGAGCAATAGGATCTCCCCTCAGCCTCATTTTCTCCAGGCTAAACCACCCCACCTCCTTCAGCTGCTCCTCACAAGACCTGTGCTCCAGACTCTTCCCCAGGTCCACTGCCCTTCTCTGGACTCACTCCAGCACGTCAGTGTCCTTCCTGGTTTAAGGGTCCCAGAATTGAACACATTATTTGAGGTGTGGCCTCACCAGTGCTAGCTGCAGGGGGAACAGTCACTGCCCTGGTCCTGCTGGCCACACTGTTTTTAATAGAAGTCTAGGATGCCACTGGCCTTTTTGGCCACCTGGGCACATGCTGGTTCATGTTCTACCACAATTGACCAGCACCCCCAGGTCCTTTTCCATGGGGCAGATTTTCAGCCACTCTGTTCTATCCTAAGGACTGCTGGAAGCCTTATACGTTCATAAGTGAAAAAGGAAAGAGATGTTACGTATGTACATTAATTTTTTTTTAAATGAAAATATATTCTGGAGTAAAACATAAAAAATATTAGGCTATTCATCCTTTATGGTCACAATATACATAATGGTGTTAAACCAAGGGTAATTTTGCTCAATTTTTTTTATCCACTGTATCTATTTAGCATTAGGCTTTGATGATATTTGCATGATTTCTTTCTAAGTATGCAATCTAATGCAAAATCCTAGAATACCATGAAGTATTCTACATAATTTAGCATCATTCTAAAGTAACATGTACTGCAGTTTTAGGCAAGGCAATTAAAATAAGTAGTATGAAACTTTTACAGGCATGGCTTTCTGACACAGCTGTCATGGGCTTGGCCTTATACAAAAATGAGATGTAATGAACAATGAACGAGGCAGAGACATGTTTATGTTAATGCAGACAAGCAGCTATTACAAAGGTTGGGAGTAAAGGTTTAGAGTACAGTAAGCATGATGCTCTAAGTTCAGTTTTAAAGACTGTCTTTAAACTACAACATGCTTTGTATTTATTGAACGTGTACTTTCGCTATATTGACTGCATCTGTTCTCTTTCTCCTCCTGTTTTCCTATCTGACACTCCCTAGGACACTCTGCTGGTGCTGTGGAATCACAACGTGGCACAGTAACAGATGGTGATGCTACTTTAGTTTAATCTCAACATATAAATATGGAGCTCTTAAGGAAGAATGCCTTGTCATTTAAAATCCAGCACTTTTCATGTACTAAGGGTAACAGCAGTTAACTCTTTGATCTTCTGTATGAACTATTAAGGGCAGAGATGGTGTCTGCAGAAAGCAGATGCCTATGAAAATAAAACATTCAATGCTGCAAAATAAGTCTGAGGGAGCCTTTTGGGTGCTGTTTTTATTTTATTTTGTGGGACTTGCTTTTTTTTTTTTAATTTAGGTTTCAGTGTCCTCTCTCCTTGGTATTCATAAACCTTATTATCCTGATCTTTACAGGCAACAGATACTTCCATGTGTTCCAAACACAACTTGGAACTATGGCATCCAGTGGCTATACAAATCCCCTTAATATAGTTAATCTGGCTCTAGGAGGTGTTGTGGGTTTCCATGAACTCAGACAGGCATATTGTTGTTTACCACAACTAAACATTTCTTCTCACAGGACAAAACATTACCCACAAACCACAAGGCTGTCAATTACAGCAATTACAACAACTGGAATTAGAACAACCTGCCTCCAGTGCATTCCTAAATAAGCATCTAAATGTCAGCTGTTATTTCTATAATTTCTATCCACTTAGTTTGGGAACATTGGTAGGATATTGCATTTAAATTGTAACTTCATCCACTCTGCAAAAGATTCTTGCTTGAGGTAATTTGGTTCACCTCAGTTGAAGATAATATTTCTCTGATGATTTACTGGAGGTTCTATTCCAAAGTCACATTAATTTAAACTGTGGAGAAAATTACAGTATTATCCCAGAGGAAACCAGAAGACAGGCCTCAGCTCTGGAGTTTATTCCAAAATAAAATGTAAAGCAGTTTCATAGCAGCATAAAATCTTTATCATTTCCTTCCAGCAATATCAAAAAAAAAAAATAAAGTACCTTTTTGTTAGTTGATGTCCACATAGAGACTTCCAGTGTGCAGACACAGGATGCTAAGGACTGAGATGTTGATGGATAATGTTGTATGCACCTAAATCCACCTTACCCATGTGTGGCAAATCTTAATTTAAATCAGAAACCCACCACAGTCAAGGCATTCTGCTCTGGAGACTCATTTAAATCACAAATTCATACCTGTCTAATTTCTCCATATCTCTTTTATGTGAACTTTAGTCACACTCTACAGTTCTTATATGTATTTAAAACCATGACAGAAACATTCAGTACAATGCTACACTCTGTTATGCCCATTGTTTTGCATCCCCATCCAAAAGGACTATTACTTTTGTTAGTTTCCATATAAGAAAAAACATATACACACACACACTCTCTAAGGTATATGTTCCTATATATTCAAGTGGGTTTTTTCTTTTTTAAATAATTGTTACATAAAAGAATGATATGTTTCTGTAACTCCTATCTTTAGAATATCTTCATTCACCACAATACAGATACTGTTAATTTGCTGAGAATGTAGCAAATCAAGGTATTTTTCCAAGTACCTGAAGCAAATAGCAGTGAGAAAAAAAATTAGAAGGTTTCAGAACACTACCAATAATTCATAATCTAGAATTATTTCTATTCATATTTTCTTCCAGTCATTAAACTTTATATCCAAATAGCAAAACACTTTCATGACACATATGTAGTTGGAAACATTAATTGATTTGCTATTTTTATTAGCTCTATATGTGTTGATGGATGACCAAGTGTCTTAGGTTTTTTTACATTCTTTTTAACAAAGAAATTCCAATGATGACTTTCAGTAAGAACCTCAGATATACTTGATAGATAATTTGGTACTGCAGTGACTGGATGTTAAAAACCCACAATAAATATCCTGTGATATTAGAAAATACCAATAGATATGTTAGAAAGCAAATAGATGAGAACGTACAGCAGTTTTTCAATTTCCATGAGAACATAAGACTTGGAACTTTGGCTGAGAGAATTTCAGTCCTTCATAGCCAATACCCACACTTCTTCAAAGGCAAAGAAAGAGCTTCAATCTGGACACATACTCTGGAATCCTTCTATGGTAAAATAAAAGGTCTATCTCTCTTTTCTCCCACTTACTATTATTTATGCATAAACAAATATTTATTCATTCAAGAAATTACTTGGGAAAGAGACTGAACAAGAAAATTGAACTTTAAACTGCTTCATTCTGTGCCACTTCTATGATCTGCTTTTTCTATTCATCCTTTCCCCTTCCCTGTTCCCCCAAAAGGGTCTATCCTAGATCTGATAACTTCTCCTTGAAATCAGTCTGTTTCTACAAAAAGTGATCATCAATTACAACAAAAAGTGACTACTACAGCAAAGTAGTCACATGGGAGAAGAAAAGTCACATCTCTAGTGTTAACTGAACCATAATGAATTACTGAAGAGTGACTCACTAAATTCAAAGTGATGTATTATGCTAAAAATCATAAACCTAAGAATTAAGGTAGGAATTTTTTTTAATTATCTGTACATCTACCATGCTAAATACACACACCGTATTAAACACCTGGATCCAAAAATGTACCTATTTGTGACTTCAAAGCTAGTTAACTTGTTCTAAATTATCTTTTCTGAGCAGAGCTTGAATCTATTATTAAAACAATCTTTTACACTCAGAGAGAACAGTTCCTATGAGGATATCATTTCTATATGAGCAAACATCCCTTCAAAGTCCAAAATCAGTTTTTAGCCACTTATGAGGTAAGATAGAGAATTGCTTCTGCTACAAAACTCCTCACCCTGGGTCATTGCAATTCACAAAGTGCTTGCTTGCACAATCTCAGTGTAATGCACACCATGGGCTCAAAGCAACTCTCATCCCTTGAGAAGGAACCTGTGGAAAGGCAAAGCACTGAGCCTTGGCACCAATTCTATGAACACCAGATCGTCTGTCTCCTGCAACACTGCTCCACATATGCTCCTTTGCATAGTGAGATATTCCATCATTTTGGGGAAAGGGCAGGATAGTAACTGTCCATAGGTGTATTTATATTGTTTTTAATTCTTCACATAAAGATCATCTTCCACGGGAAACAAGTGCCTTTGTCAAAGACAGTTCCTTGCAGGGAAAGTGATTTAATTATTTTTCAACTGTCTGGTAGCGGCATAATATTATATTGATTCTTTTCTGTATTTTCTACGGTAAAATCTACTTTTTTTCTGGCTCCTTTTCATGCCAAACTTGATCATAAAATTCTTATGCCCTTTGAGATATTTGCAGTACTACTGTGTGTTAAGCTTTTCCTTCTTTTTAACAAAATAAGCTGTTAAAGTACATTTTGCCTCTGCTAAGTTTTTTTGTACCTCAGTCCTTTCTTGTTCATAATTGAACTATGCCACAGACCTTTGTGTGAAGAGATAAGGAATATGAATAAACATCAAGCACTAGGAAAGTTAATGAACATTCCCAAGTCTCTAACAGAAACCCAAACAAACCAAGGAAAAAAACAAACAAAAAACCACAAACAAACAAAAAAATACCCAAAAAACCCACAAGAAAACAAAACCCCCAAATCTGGAAGGTTTTTATATTTTCAGCTGTTTCCTGATCAATTTTCATAGACTTTTTTTCTCTAAGCAGAAGAGGAGTTATGCATTTTCAGAATTGAAAGATTGTTACATTCAGATGCCTCTGAAAAGAAACACAGTCTTTCAGTTTGAATCTTACCTGTTTTTCCTCTTTAGCAGCTGATGACCAAAGTACCTAAAACAGAAACCCCTATTCATTATCATTGAACTGAGGGGAAAAAAACCTAAAAAATTTGCAACATCACATAGAAAATTTCTTCAGAAGGGTTGAGAACGTTCAGAAGTGACTTACCTCAATGCCTACCCAGAAAGTAAGAACCTAAAAGCTTTCAAATCACCGATTTTCCATACTGTTAACATTTTACAAAACAATGAGCAGGGAAAAGAAAAAGAATAAATCTTTTGGCTCTTTTGCATTCCTGTTTTGTAAGCTCTAATTATTTTAGTAGTCGAGTTAAATCTCTAATAATACATATATGCCCTAATGAATCAACTAAGCTCTTAGGAACTGCTTTTTAGGGAAGCAGAACACTGCAAATCTCTGACATGTACCATATGTACAATAAAAATAAACCATAAAAAGCTTCTGTTTAGTGCTACTAACAGCAGCAGCTCTAAAAGGGGTGCAGATGAAATGGGGTCACGGTCTCCACTCAATAATCATCAGAAGCTGCTGGCTGTGGGAGGAAGCAGCAATTAGGGAAGGGAGCAGCAGGCAGTGCTCCATAGCTGTACAGAGCATTGTGCTTACCAGAGGCATAATGCCTCCCAGAGCTCCTGCTTCAGGAATTTGAATCCACACCAGCCCCAGCATGGCTTGGTACCTTAAAGGCTCAGTTAGGCCCTTATTGATTTCTGGAGGCATAAAATTGAAAGACAGTTTAAAAAAAATGTTCCAAACTTTTCTTTTGGTGTTGACTTGCTCACAAATGAAGTTTTTTTTTCTAAAAAAACCCAGGGAGAGGCAGGCTTCAAAGTCAGACAAGATACTTTCCAAAAAAGTGCAATGAACAAAAACACAGCTTCTTTGACTAGCTCTCTCTATGTGCACTAGAAAAGCTGCAGAGCTGTCAAATGACAAAGTTTGGTCAACTAAAGATGATAAGAAATAAACTATGGAAGTGCCAGTCTCCAGGGGAAAAAAATTTAAAAAAATATAAAAAAAAGGAGAAGGAAAAGAATAAAAAGAGAAGAAAAAAAGACTTCTCTGTGAACCAAAGAAAACAAGAATTTTCACAAGTGAAGATTCAAAGGGACTTGAAGCAAACAGGTGGAGCTTTCTCTATACAGAAAAACAGTTGGCAGAAGTTGATAAGCAAAATATAAGCTTACAGTGATGATAGAACTTCTTCCCTAAAAATGGACTTCTGGTTTTAAAATAAATCACTGGTATTTCATCCTTGCTTTTTGGTCCAGTTGGGAAAACAAAGATTGTATCTTCATTGCATATTATGAATAATTTAGCATAATTTATTTCTACCTATTAAACTATAAAACATCAATAGTATCTTTTTTTTTTTCGAATATATGGCAGATATGATCTATTTAACAGATGCTGAAGTTACCTTTTACTAACTCTTAAGAATAAATTTACTATGTTTAGAAGTTCAGATTGGGTTCTTTGCAACCTGAAGTTAAACACTCAATGCATTCATTCAAAATCTTTGGAGAAAAACCCCAAAACTCCATTTTGAAAATATCTCCTTTTGTCTTAAAAATTACTTAACTTGAATGTTAAATATACTTTGACACACACAAAAAGATATTATTTTCACAATAGGAAATATGGTTTAGAAAAATACAAAAGATGATGTACTGAACACCACAGGTATCACTACTGAAGAAAACACAGTTATTGAATAAATGTTTTTACAGGTAATAAAGAATTCCATGAACTGCAGTCTTCTATTAAAGAAAACAGACTTCCAGCATGTATCATTGACAGCAAGAAACTCTTGCTTATAACTACCTTATAATACAACAACTACTGCAGAGGAATGGTCACATTGATCATGCAGAATAAATCCAAACAATTACACTCCCTTTTTTCTGTATTTGTCCGTTCACATGTAGCCAAAATATAAACTAAAATTAAAAAAAAACCTAAGTGAAGTTATGTGTAAACGATAAAGGACAGCAAAATGACTGAGAAGTAAATGTTGCTGAGATAATTTGCATATGACAGAAACTTTGGTGGTATGATAAATGAGGAATACAACATGAGGGAGACCATTTGGTAAAAAAAGCCTGTCCAAAGGAAAACATTTTGATGTAATGAAATACAAACTGATATAGACAGAGACAAAAAATGCCAGCCCTGAGTCCAGGATGGTTTAAGATCTCCCTACAGTAAAGCAAAACCTCTACAGATTACCAGTGAGCTCATAAAAAATTAATGTGCCAACCTAATGATGATTAGGTGGGGAAGACTAACATAATCCTTGACAGGATAAATGGAAATCCCAAATAGCAGTGTGACAGTGGCCATGAGGATGATTTAACACTTCAGTGCCAATATGCTGAAAAAGTTGCAAGAACAGAAATCCTCCAGCCATGATCACAAAAACAGGGCAGAGCTCTTTTGCATTGCTGTGGGTATGGCTGTTGTGAGGGTATTTTTATCTACTATGTATCATCCTCAAATGCAAAGTTATGCTTGCCTTAATCAAGAAGCAGCCAAAGTGGTACTTATTTCCAGTAGCACTAACCAGCTATTCTTGGGCACAAACCAACTGAATTTTCATGATATAACTCTGGTTTTCTGCTAATGACCACCATTCTGTAGTATGAGCTCCAGTATCCTCCTCCAAAACAGTTTTAGATTTATGGCTAGAGAGCCATAGCATTCTGCATCCTGATGTGGATTCAAGCAATCTAGTCACAAAAAAAAAAAAAAAAAAATTTAGGCATGCAAAGTGATAGCATTAGACTGACTGTGACCTCTGAGCTTTGGCTAACTTCTGCCTTTAGTATCTGGTTTCTGATATGAGGAATGTGTGTGCCAGCCTGCCCAGCTGTATGCTAAATCTGGTTTTGCTCCTACCTTACCACTGGGCCAGTGTAGCTCCCAGGGCCAACTCTGTACACCTGAGCAAGTGGAGGATGGATGGCTGAGCTCAGGCTGAATCTTGATCCTTTCATGTTGAAAATGATTTTTCATAGAAGAAAAGTGTGGAGAATATACTATTCTCATCTGCTTGTGTATATATATATATCTATATCTATCTATCTATCTATCTATCTATCATCTATCTATATACATATATATTTGCACACTTGGGAGTCAAAGCTTTGTTTGGCAAGCACTGGGAAAAGAAGTTATTTAATCTTAATAAAAGATTGACACTGACTATTTTGCTTTGGTTTAGGGTTTCTTTCAAGTGGCATTATTATTTGGCAACTCACTATCTCATACTGAGAGACTGGAGATTTTGAAGAAAGAAGAAATCTGTACAGAGTTTCTGTAACTTCTGAGCATTTTAATTCTCTATTTTTCACAAATCAAAAACTCAGAGCCCAACAAGAGATTCCCTTTTCAGAGCTATTTCCCTATTATGCATTCAGACGTCAAAATTTTCTAAACTAAGGTGTTGTTTTCTCAACTTAAAAATAATTTTTCACAAGAACTCCATTTCATGGATGCAAGGAAACGTTTACCTCTTGGTAGCATCTCATCAAGTGAGCAACAAGAGACTACTTCCATTTTCCTCATCCTTCCAGAGTTAGATAAGCTTGATATTTATTATTCACACTATGTTATTTGCAAACCTAAGGACTAAGTAGAATTCTCTGTGTACTGCATCCAGACATTTTTAAATGTGTATTTTACCAGCCATTCAGTTCTTTCCATGCATTTCATAATTACTTCTGTTGCCTCCAAATCTCTCTACGCAAAGCAAATGATACTGATTTTTGAAATCTATCTTCATAAACAGAGTATCTTCTGTTCATTTAATATTAAAATACCCATAAGATTTGTGGTATGGAGCAGAATCTCCTAATAAAGGAGCAAAAAATATGATAAAATGTTATTTAAGGGGAAAAGTGGTCTTCATGATAATTTAAAAGGTGATGTGATCTAGTGGCCATCTCTGTTTGATGGACATGAACTTCCACTGAGGAATACTATTCTGGAAGCTAAAATCTTGTCCCAGGTGCCAAGACCTGAGAAGTTTAAGATCATTCAGTCGTCTCAAATCTAGAATGATTTCAAAATATTCTAAAATATTTTGGAATTGTGCCAAATCAGGTGTGTATTTGCTTCTTCCATCATTACAATATTTTTACAAAGTTTCTGAAATATATTTCAGAAACTGATCCCTATCTATTTTTATTACTCAGCCCACAAATATTGAATTGCCAAATGTATGTCTCCAGCTTAGTCTTTCTTTAAAAGACACAGCCATACAATTTATTACTTTTATATAATTTTTGTCAGTGGAAGAGCTAAATAGAAACTATATGTGTTAGAATTGTATTGAAAACTAAATATTCCTTGGGTTTTAACTACTGTCCCTCTCTCCCGCCATATGAATATCTTTCCAATACTGAAGTTAGACCAACCATTTTATTTCAGCTGTTTCACTGAGTGCCAAAAAACAACTCTAATTTAAATATATAGACCCTCTTTGTAATCTCAGTTGGGATTCTGTGAAAAGATTTGAATGTATTGCTCTAAAACAGTCAAGGTGGGTCAATGTAATCATCATTACACAGTTTTTCTAGTGAAAATAGCATTGTTTAACTTGTTTCATGTATTTTCATGCACTTCCTTTTATAAATTTTGTTTAACTGAACTCAAAGGTAACATATCAACTGAAATAAATAAATTGTTTTCCTAATTGCTATTGCATGAAAGTCTGATCCATTCAGTTCTGGGACTCCTGACATAAGGATACCTACTGGAGTGGGTCCAGAAGATGTCCAGGAGAAGGATCAGGAGGCTGAAGCAGATCTCCTGTGAAGGCAGGCTGAGAAAGCTGGGGTTGTTCAGCCTGGAGAAGACTTTGAGGAGACCTTAAAACAACTTCCAGTATCTAAAGGAGGCCTCAACAGAGCTGGACATGACAGCTCTGACAAGGCTTCTGACAAGGGCCTGTAGTGACAGGACAAGGGGGAATAGTTTCAAATGGAAAGAGGGTAGATACAGACTAGGTACAGGGAGGATAGTTTTTGAAGCACTGGGAGAGATTGCACAAAGAATTTGTGGATGCTCTGTCCCTGCAAGTGTTGAGTGCAAGGTTATACTGGGACTTTGAGCAACATGGCCTCATGGAAGATGTGCTGCCCATGGCAGGAAAGTTGGACTAGATGATCATTAAGGTCCTTGTGGAAGGAATAAGTACATCAAGCCACAGCTTCACTTGATGCTCATCAGCAAGTGAAAATCTCTTGCTATTTTTTTATTTCAACAAGCCCAGCTTGAATGTAAAAAATTACTGCAGAATGACTATTTGAAGCAAATATTTCCACAAAACAGCTGCTCCCCAGTGAAAATGACAGGTTTTGAGCAAAGGAAATAATTTCATTTTACGTGAGTTTCCTTTCTGTAGTGAAGCATAACAATAAAGAAGCAACACAATATTGCTTGGAAGTTTCCCTATGGATTAATAGTTTAATTTCAGGAAAGGATTTTGAAACATAGATGGTGAGCCCTTCATCATAGACCTGTCAGCAGCAGTGCCTATAGAATACAGAAATAAAAGTCTTCATACCGAAATGGGAATAATCCTGCTCAGCTCCAAACAGGATGCAGCTCTCTGTTATCAGTTCCTATGTGGCCACTTGTAGGATATGTGCTGCTGGAAGAGTAAAACTGCACACTGAAAATATGGTGGAATATCTGACACAGACTGGGAAGAATTTTAAATCTCTGTTTAACAGTTTTTATATGGCATCATTTCATATTTGTTTAAAGCAGTGCTTCTAAATCTGCAAGACAGAATACTCGAGAAATTCAGGGCATTATCTGTGGCTCACAGAATTGACTGTTTTATCTCTGTGAACTCAGTAAAAGAAGATTTTTTTAGTGTTGATAACTGGATAGTTTTTGAGGCCAGAAGCAAGTGATGAGCAAGAATGAGTCCTGCAGAACCATTATGGAAAAAAATGTGTATTCATGGTATAAAAATAAATGCCTGTGATTTAGGGATTCAATTTATTTTTAGTTAGTATCAATGTGTATGTTCAGCTATTCTAGTAGGTTATAAACATGCCCACTTTCCTCTCTGTAGATGAAAAGAGAGTGAGGTTATTGAAAGAGAAAAAAATCTCGTTTCTGTATGTTTTATACTAAAAATCATTGTCCAATCAAGTCTTCTACTTTTTTTCTTCCCTACTTGCTGCTCCTTGATTGAGGTACAAACAATTCTCAGGGGTTAGGCTAGAGCAGATGAAGAGGATTTTCCCATGCAGCAAGTTCAGAGATCAGCCTTAGGCATGTTGTAAATAATTAGTGAATAGATGATCTGATATTATAACAAACATTTTGATTAATGTGTAATGTTTTCAGAGTGTCATTCAGAAATCTTAATGAGAATAACAATTTCAATGTATGACAAAATAGCAGAAATGCTTAATTAAAAATCTTTACAGTGGATGCTGTGGAATTTCACAGATTGAACTTCTAAAAATATTGATCAGCTCTTTATCATAACATCCCTACAATGTACAAAAAAATGATTCAGAATCATCAAACATTGTTTTGTCCTTTTGATCCAAATATAATAACCCAATCTGATGGCATTGCAATGATCTCAAAAGCTGTACCCCTTTCAATCTCCATTTTCAAAAAAAAATAGAGTGCTGAGGACCATACAGCAAAACACCTGCATTAACTGTTGAGATCTTACCAGTACTTCATGAAAAAGAAGGATGAGTTCAAAGGATTTCCTGGGGAAGGACGGGTTAGAGTGTGAGGTTAAATCAGATATGACAGGGGTCTCCACCAGCAATCTTGAGTGATGAGAAAAGGTCATATCAAGAACAAGCATTATGAATCTCCAAAAACTTCTGCAAATGCTGTTCTCAACATTATTGCTGTTTTCAAAATATTACTAGTCTTTTAAGTGAAAAATAAACCAAACAAACAGAAAAATGACTGCATGTCTCCTGCATCTGTGCCAGAGAGCACTACATCACAACAGACAAAAGGCCTCGATCTTCTCTTGTCATATCTCTGCAAGCCACCTGGAGCAGATCATTAGGGAAGGTAATATGATCTGAGCAAACCTCTAGTGTCACTTCCACAAAATATTCTTTCGACCTTCATCCACTTGTATTTTAGGAACTGTGGAGGTGAATGTGGTAGAATGTGCTGTGTGAATTTAACAGCTGGCCAGGGTTTGCCTACAGCAGTGAAGATGGCCATGCTGGGGATGGTAAGTCCACTCTGTTCCAGGAGTTGCCTACACAAAAACTGCTGCAATGCACTGGAGGCTCAAAGGTACATGTCAAATTTGTTGCTCACTCTTGGAACAGGCAACCTGTTTTTAGCAACGGATGTGAAGAGATAAAGTTTAAAAGGCAGGATTTTAATCCTGTTGCAATCACATGTCCTGGATAATCCAAAACAGCCATTTGCCTTGTGCTCTGTTGCTTGCAGAACAAAAGGCATTTTATACCCTGGTGCAATGTGCAATCTCATTTCTCTACTGTGGTATTACAACTGAACAGCCCTCATTCCAAACAGCCACAGCAGTTGCCTTTAATATACTTTTCAAATTTAAAAGAGCATTCAGGGGATGATGTTCTCATCCACATCACAAATCATCCACATTTACTGAATGTCATGTAACAGCACAAGGCTCTTCTCTTCCTCCACATATAATACTGTGAACTGATTCATAACAGTCTGCATCTGACATACTTTTTAATGTACATAGATCTTTTGAGTAGCATAACTCTGAAAATTATTAAATGTCTTAATAAGAATACTACAGTTACCTCCAGTAGATGCTCATGTATGAAGAGACACAGTATATAAAAATATCTAGAGAATGATAGCTTAAATAGCAAGTCATAACCACATTTTATGGGGCAATGTTAATAAAAAATTTCATTCTGTGTTCTATTGGCTACTACCATGTACCTTGTTGTCGCTGTTGAGCTGCTAGCAGAGAAGAAACCCAGATTCGCAGCGTGGCATAGAAAAAAGGGCCTTTATTATTTTGAATCCAACTTATATAGACTTTTCAGAGGTCACCCAGATTGGCCAGTCATAAACCTCCCCCTAGGCCTGATTGGCCAGGACTGAACTGTCTCAATCTCGAGACACTGTTTTTAATAACATCCAAACTTTATCTTTGTTTATAAAACACAGAAGAAGTTCTCATGGGAAAGACCTGTGCTAGCCACACCTTGTTATTTCAAAGTACACCTTTCCTCTTACTCAGTGCAGATAGAAAATAGCTTAATCCCTGTGCTTACTGCAAATCAAAACAAAAAATGTTTTCTAATTAGTATTTATTTTAGTGGGACATATTTTTGGGAAGATCTACTCTTGGGAGCAGATAAATTTTGATATTATATTTATTTTTGACTGAACAGTTATAAAAGCTTAAAAAAATCTGTCTTGAAAATAAATTCCTTACAACAAACACATGCATTAAATACTTTTCACTTATAACAATATATTAATTATTAAAGAACTCTGGAATTTCTATGGCAACAGCATACTAATAAGTTCACATTATTCATCATTGCATGCATTAATGTCACCTGCTGTTACTGTCTCACACAATAACCAGCAAGAATTGGTCACCTAAGTCAGAATTTCCAGTATTCTATGACAGACCGTGGTAGTAAGTGCAACAAAACACGTAGCTTCCTGACCTTCCCTTTACTGACTTTAACTCTGTGAAGGCTGAGAACTTTAGCAACTACATGTTCAGACTGTATCTGTTTTACAGGATACTCCATTTCAAATGCTATTAGCATAGAGCTCTTGGAGGAAAAACCAATCAGAGGAAAGACACGAGCTTTTTAAAGCCACTGCCTCTGTGTTGCAAAGAAAGTTTTATTCTGTAATGAAAATTTTAAAACATTAACAAGTATTGTTACATAACTTGAGAGAGGAAGGATTGTTATATTTTTCAGAAGATCTGCTACCATTTAAAAATAACCAAAAATCAGGTATCAGGAAGTAAGGTATCAAGAACTAAAATTATCTATTTCCTTGACACACACTAATTGTAGAAAATTACTTCTAAAGGAAGATTAGCAAGTGAGTTTAAAATATAGACCCTCAGAATTTCATTAAACTATTTCTTTGTGTTATATACCTTTGTTACTATATCACCTTTAATTGAGGCAATATTCCCAACTTTAATTGGGCAATAGTCCCAATTAAATTCTTTTAATTTAGGCAATATTCCCAACAAAATACTGTATTGTTCACAGTTTCCTGGGCTTTGTAACACTTCAAACTTTTTATTAGAGTAACTTCAGTACAAGATCAGATTTGTTTGACATGGTTTGACTTTCTCTTGGTGGCACTATAGCCATCCTCATGCTGTCCCATACAACTTTTATTGAACTCAAAGTAACATTTACTTTGTTCTGTACTTAACAGTGAAAATTAAGGAAGAAAAAAGAGAAAAACCCAGTATGAAAATCTGTTACTCTGTCTCTGAATTGAATCTTTTTGCTTGCAAGAAAAAGAAGAAAACAAGTTACTCTATGGGCACTGAATAATCACAGAAGCACTTTAGAAGTCTTTAAATAATAAAGAGAGGGGATGCCAAAGTCATTATTGCAAAGCCACTTCTAAATTTATCCAAGCATTATTGAAGCCAATAAAAAGACCCCCTTCTTTCATTTGCTGCACTTGATCTGGAGGATATAAATGAGCACAGGAAGGTAAGCATATTGGAGACAAAAACAAGGGCAAAATTTCTGATTTCATCTAGATAGTCTGAGTGCCAATATCATTACTTTAAGTGAGATTTATGAGATTACATTTTAAATGGTAGTGACCCTTCAAAAAGGCGCTATGAGCTTAAGAGGCAGTAAAGACCCCCTGATGTTCTAGGAAGAGTTTGCTGCTGTGATAAGAAAATCCCACCAAACAAAAGCATTTTTCCTGCAAATCTTATACAGAATTCTAAATAAAAAACCAGAGAGATATCAGTTCAAAGACAGGCTAGCCATTAAAAATAATAAAACAAACAAAGTTTCATCCAAATGGAATGCATGGAAGAAAACCCGTCTTGGTAGTGCTGGAGACAATGTGCCAAGATCATCCTCACAAGGCTTACCTTTAAGATTCTTCATATTGCCCAGATCAGACTTTGGGTTCATAATCCAGCAAATCCCTACTATCATCAGAATTACATAAGCACAAAAGATAAATACAGTAAGGTACAGAGTGGAGTGGAGTGGAGGGTGTTCTTCTAATGAGAAGGTAATTCCTGTTCTAAATAATCCATTTTCTAGTCAAAACAAACAAGCCAACCAACAAAAAAACTTCACCTCAAACAACAAATTTTCAAAGATTTTATCTGTAACAGCAGTTGCCAAAAACATAGTATCACAGACACCATTCATGAGCCCCTTGAAGTACTCTTCAAGTCCCTTACTAGTTTATAGTAATTTCTTTTGGAGGTCATTATAATTTCATGATAAAATGGGGTTGAAAATTTTCCCTCCATTTTTTCTCAAATAATGAACTACAGCATGTGCTCCTTTGCACTTTAAAGTGAGGGGAAGGTAGGAGCCTATCTTTCTACAGTAGCTAAAATAGAAATAACTTTTTTCTGCAATTAATAGTGTTTTTCTCAGAGAATTCGCAAGTTTTGACTTGTCCTGGCCTGCCACATCAGCATATTTTGGTCAATTGCCAGCTGTGTTCTCAGTGCAGGGAAGAAATAGGTTCACATAAATGTAGATAGTGCTCATAATTAGCCATTCCCAGGGGGCTGATGTGTGAAGAGGCACCAGTTTAACACTGTTAAAATGATTTCCGAAGAGTTCCCAGCATCTTTACTGAAGGAATCAATCAAAAATGGCTTCAGAAGAAAATGTAATTGCTTTCAAGGATTAAAATTTTAATCAGGAGTATTCAATTAGCAGTTAATGTTGAGATCCACAGTTTAGATTTTTATGCAAATGCGCCATTCTTATATTCAGTCTTGAAGATAAAGGCAATTCATAGCAAATACAGTTCTGTCTCTCAGCTCATCAAGTCAGAGATAATTTACTTTGAAGAATTTTTTACACTTGCTACATTTCGAAGTATGTAAATCAGTTCACTTTTGCTCCTTTTACTCTAATTAATCTTTGCATTAGTTATGTGAGATGGCTCATAGCATTTTCATTCGTGTTAATCTCGTGGTTTCAAAAAGATTTGACCAATAAAAGATAAATAATATATATCAACTGTGTAGCTAGACCTGAGCTTGTTTACATTTGATCTTTAAGAGTAACTGTTCTGGAGCGGAAGATCTTGAATTGAAAATGGCACAGTTACTAAGAATCAGATCTTAAGAATTACTGATAAAATTCCTCTTCCCTAAACCATTATGTGTTCTGAGAGCAAAGACCAGTGCAACTTGTCTATAAGTAGATGTAGAGATATTGTATTGATAATTCCATAATTATGACACTTCCCTTGATCAAAATCCATCTTTAGTTTCATGAAGTAGAATTTTGAATGTATGATTAAATTTCATTATTGTGCATTTTAAAATTAGAAAATATTGCATTTACATTTGGTTGTTTGAGACTTGACAATATATCAAAAATCTGTTAATTAAAAACTCCCCATAAGGCATGGAAATGTATGACACTATTTCCTAGCTTACATAAAGCTCTTTGATTTTCCGATACATATCTTATAATATGCTATTTTATCCTTGCAGTTTAGTCAGTACATACTATAAACTCAGAGAAATAGTTAAATAATTTAATTTCTCCTCAGAAACTGCGGGCAATGACTGATGTAAATGACACAATTTATTCTTTTATAGCATCTAATAAAAACAGATTTATTGAATGGCCTGAGCAAGTGAGAATAATTCTATTGGAATTGAAAAGCTTTAGAACTGACCCTTCTTACCTGATTAAATTACATTTTAGTGCTATTTGTGTCTTAATATTCCCACTTTTACTTGGAAACCTAACATATGACCAAAAATATCAATGTGTACAAGTTAGCCTAAGATGCTGAGATTTTGACCTTACAAACCTTGTTGTAAGGGCAGAACAGATATACTGAGTTGGAAGGGACACAGAAGAATCACTGAACTCCAATTCCTGTCCTTGCACAGGAGAGCCCCATTGCTGCTATTGTGCCTCATCTGCTTGAATTCTGACATTTTGGAATTGCCCGCTCCTGTGCTCTTAGGATGTGGTGCTCAAAAAGTGACCAGCACTGATGGACCCCAGCACCTTCAGAAATATTTTCCCAGGAGACCTTGCGCATTAGATGTCTGAACAGCATGAAGTCTGCTCTTCTCATGTCCAGGGCTGAAGTTTTGCTCACACATTTCATCTAGTTAGACTCAATTTAAACTTGATTGTTCTGTGGGCACTGTGGCCAAGGTGGTCACAAATCACCACTGCACTCCTGAGACCCCCTCTTTCAATAAGCAACAAATCTTTCCTAGTCGCCCTCCCCTAGTACCCATATCATGAATTTATCATCCAAGTGTTTTAGGATTCTCCTGGACCTGTTTGTGACAGCTGTGTGGTGTTCCCAATTATCATTCAGCAAGTTGAAGTTCCCCATAAGGCAGTTGAAACAAGTTGAAATAAACAAGCAAACAAGACATTTCCATAACCATTACTCAGATCAAATATCTAATTAAATATACATCAAAAAGTTTGTAGAGTGATCTGCATTTTGATCATTGCCTTTTTGCTAAGGAGCTAAGTGCTTAAGCACTGAGTGAGGCTGAACAGGGGTGAGGCTGATCGACTCCTCGGTTTCTTTTGCTTTACGTAAATTAGATCTGATATAACAACCATCAAGGCTAGTCACTGCCTTAACTAGATATTTAAAATATCTATGGACACAACCCATAAAAGACTGACCTGAATGAAACATGCTAAGCCACTATGTGGCCAAATACTTTTTTATGATCATTGATTTCCACAAGAGTAATATTTGAAGAATATTCGGTAAATCTATATGAACCCTAGTCCTGATGGAGCCATGAAAATATTTGCAGAAACAATTACAAGAATCAAGTAACACATTTAACTTGCAAAAATTATTTCCCCTGTATAGATTTAAATTTACTATTATAAGCATATATATATTGCTAGTAACAAGTAACACAGTTAAAAAATGAAATGTCTTATAATTAAGATATATGTGTATATATATAGTGTATATATATAGTATACAGATACGCATACATCTTATGAGAATCTTTTTCTATGCTGTAACAAAGAAAAAGTGAATTTGCATTTTTCTAAAAATATTTTCTACCTATAGAGTCATTATTTTGTTTTAGAATAATAATGAAATATATGTGTCAGATATAATTTCAGAGGAGTCAGAGCTGTTTAATTGTACCTGTACATGTGTAATAAAATTCTATATTCAAAGTTGGGAGTAGTATATTTGAATTCTCATTAATAGCTCATTAAACTCTTAAAGTATAGTGCCCCCATTCTTACTTTGTAGATAATTTTTAGGAGAAAAAAATCTTTCTTTTCTATTTCCTTTTAGAGGTATTCTTCATTTATAATCTACATATAAGACAGCACTGGTCCAAATGATCACTTAGTGGAAGATAAATTTTACACTGAAGGAACATTCTGCTGTTCATTCTAATTTTGTTCTTTATACAGAAAAGAGAAACAAGGAAAGTAAAATCTGAAACCACTGGAGAATTCAGATAACTGGGGGAATTCAGGGAAATAGGGTTTAAAATCTATGACAGTGTCCCAAAGCAGTGTGGAAGTGACACTTATTGAAGATGAACTATAGTAACATATGATACAGAGACAGGTTTGACCACAGTATCAGCATTGCCACCACAGCTGAAACCCTCTCATCCTAATATAACCACAACAATAAAGAAGATGATCTTCACTAAAGATTTCCAAAAATATAAGTATGTATTTATGATCTGTTAATGATGACAGTTCATATGGGTAGGAGAATACAGGCTTTGTTTGAGCAGGGCCAGATTGTTCTGATCCACTTATACTGACGAAACAAGAGGCTCTGCTAAATATGCACCCAAGTGTTTCTATTTCCCAGTTCCCAACATTCACTGCCTAGCACTTAACAGTCCCATATGGTGTTCAATCCTTCCGGGGCCTGGTGGGAGATAGAGTGATGTACTTAGTGCTGTATTTCCTGCCTAGGCATCAGGTCATTTTGGAGATAAGTCCCATTATACAACTCAATTCTTTCTGGGGTATCGTGTTTCAACAGGACTTATCTAGAATGATATTCTGAGCACTGGCATGGATTGCAAGGGTTTTTTCAGCAACCTGGCACTTTCCTCCATCTCAATAAGCATAGAGTAATTGAATGAGTAGATTGTGGCAGTGGTCCAGTGCAACTGATCTGGCAGACCTACTCATACTGATTCCACTCACCATCCAGAAATACTTTTTTTGTTTAATTATGGCGCATGTTTCATAAGTAACCTGCACAAGTGGTCAAGTCTCCCCATCAATCAGGAGCCCATTTACATGTTGAACATCCAGGTGTCCACATATAGATGCCCTGTCCCATTGATCCAAGGGGAACAATGGTGAGGCTGGGGCTCATGGTCAGTACCAACAGCTTCCCATCGTTGCTTCTTCCTTCTGGCACTTTTCCTCTCCTTGAGTAAGAGTTATCCATGGTCAATAATCCTTCTGCTAAAGTCTGCTGCATTGTGAGTCTCCCTTATACTACTGTGAACATCTACTCTGACATTTTCCTCCTCTTTCTCTGTTCACAGATTTCTCTCTGAGGTTTTTCACTTTTTTTCACTTCCTCCTCTGTAGAAATGTGGGGTTTTAGGATTCCACGTGCTCCTTTGTCCCTCTGCTTTGTATACAATTGGTTCATTTTAAAATATGCTCTGCTGTACCTCAAAACCTATTGGTGGTTAACTCCCCTGCCAATCTTCCCTTCATCCTCCTGGGACTGGCTCGGAGAGAGCCAGTCCCTGCCCCCTCTCCTTCCCCTTAAAAGCTAGAGCCTGGATCACCTTGAGGTCTTCCATCTCTGAGCTGCTAGCAACTGCTGCCTGCCCTGTCTCCCTTCCCCCTTCTCCTTACCTGCAACCCCCTTTTGCCCATACCCCAAATAAAACTCCGTAGCAGAACAGACATGGAGTCCAGTTCTTTCCTAGTCTCACTATATTCCTGCTTGAATTGACGTGGTTTGGAGACCCCCACCATGCCGCAGAACCTCGGGGGACGCTCGCCCCAGATCTGGTGGGGTTACACAGACCAGGGACCCCAGACTGGGGGTGGGCCGGCTCGTGCAGCCCTCCGGGACCATGATACATCACTCCTCTTTGTGAGATTTACAGCTGAGCATGATGTATTATGGTATGGAATATCCCTGTGGTCAGTTTGGGTCAACTACCCTAGCTAAGCTATCTTCAAGCCTCTTGTTCCAACCTACCCATTTAGGAGGAGGGGAACATGGCAGAATGTGAAAGGGACAAAGTCTTGATGCTGTGTGAGCAGTGTTTGACAGAAGTCATAATGTTAACATAGGGTTAAAATGTTTCTAAAATCGGGGTAGTTAAGAATAGGCTTTGGGGAACGGGAGTGGGTAAGAACTGCTTTTACAGGGTCAGGTTGACATGAATACGAAGATTGCTTAGAAAATATCGGGATTGTTTCAGTTAACTGATGTGGATTCACACCTGCGATATAAATCAGAAATACTGTGGGAGAAGAGGGGCTTAAAGTCATGCTTGGGGGGAAACAATGGAACAACGATAAGTTGATGATTAACGTATGATTACATCACTGTTCTGTAAGGGAAGGTATAAAAATGTATTCGCTTCAAATTCATGTTGAAGTCAGATTTGGGTAGATGGTCACCCCAGCTTCCCGAGCTCAAGAATGAAGGCACCTGCATATAATCATTCAGTGATTATGTGTTTTCCACGCTAACAATAACACTGGTGTCTTTTCAACACTGTTTCAGCCGCAGACACAAAGTACAGCATCATATGGAATGCTGTGAAGAAAGTTAACTCCAATGCAGCCAGGCTACAGGTAGTCTCCATCCCATGTTCCATAGAATTTTTCTTATTCTCAAGTCCCACATTAAATGCTATATTGTGTATGCTCTGATGTCTTAATAACGTTTCATTTTGATACTGTACTCAAATCTTCTAAAGTATTTACCAAAACCATGCTGAATTTCAACATTCAATCCTTCTATTTCATACCTTTAATTTTCCTTTCCATTCTGTCTAGCTCTCATTCCCAAAATTCCTTCTTATCTAGACAATGTCATGAACCACTTTCCACTGATCCTGGACATGCATACAAATGCCTTTTCTCATTCTTTGCCACCTTCCCAAATGTCCACAAGGACAGCTGATGGGTTTGGCCCCATTGAAAAAATCAACATAGTCCCCTGAGTAGACTGGAGAGGAGTCAGGCAGGCATTGATATCTTCCAAGCAGCAATTTATCCAACAGCATGTGGTCATTATCAGCCAAGTAGATGAAGAACTCAGTACTCTGACAACGAGAGATGGTATTACTTCACAGCATTGACATTTTAAAGTGAAAGCAAGCAACCTGCACCAAAGGGTTTCAGAAGCTCTAAGCACTCAACAGATCCAAAGAAAATGTGAAGAAATTTGCCAGGTAATTTCTGATATCACATTTGGTATATCTCTTCCCCTCCCCCCCCTTTTTTTTTGTCAACATTTTAAGCCATAAAATTTTCCAGGTCATTATCTGAGGTCTTAAATGACTTTAGAGGAGAATTTAATTGCTGGCTATCGTTAGTTACTGATCTTGGTCATGGTTCAGTAATCTCATAGATAGCTCATATCATATTCTGTGTAGCAAGCTCATATAGCCTGACTTGTTGAAGTAAGCCAGTTCAGCTACAGAGAGAAGGAGTTCAATTTCCTAACAAATGAATTGTTTGAAATTTTCAAACAAATGAATTGTTTGAATGGGTTTGAATGGAGAGCAGAACTAGAAATTATATACTGATCACTCTTCTGCCTTCTCTTTATCAGTCTATCTGGTGTGCAGGCTTTTCTAGTCCTCAACACATGGCATCCCAAGAGAGGCAGATGTTTGGCTCTCAGTTATGTATATAACTGTATGGAGAAAAATTGTATTGATTTATTTGGATTTACAAATACATATCACACCTGAAAAATTCTGATTCACAAATCCTTGCTGGAAAATTTTTACAAATGTTTTATTTTTTTCTAAATTGTCTCTGGTTGTTATTTGAAAAGTGCATCCTATATATGCAATTTGCATAACTTCCTATCAGCAAAGTTTTTTCTAATCTATGGAAGGAATTCAGGCAAAGATTTGACTTGCTTAAGAAAATGCTGATCACTGTCTTCTACTTAGCACTTTGTAGGCATAGGATGACCTGAATTTTAATTTGTTGAAGTGCTTTAAAAAAGGTCAAAACCAGCACTAACATGCAGATATTTGTTCCAATGTTTAACCTGAGATATAGATGATTCTATATTGCCAACACAGGAGAAGGTCCCTTGCCTAAATTTTACTCCAACTTAATACTGAAGCCGTAATTTGACATGTTGATGCATGGTACATATATATGAAACATTTCACAAAGCATTAGTATATTCAAATACTCAGACCGAGTTTTTGTCTGACATTTGAATAAAGGAATAATCTACTTAATAAATCAGTATGTTTATTCTGGAAAAAAACACAAACAAACCAAATAAATGAGACACTTCAGACACACTATTTTCCCTGTGAGGGTGGTCTTAGTTCTGCATGGCAGATATTTGTCTCTCTCCCTGCTAAAGCATGCAAGTCAGAGGTCAGTCCTCCTCAGGGCACCAGTACAGAATCCCTGCAGCATGGTCTGATATGAACTCCAATGGGTGTTACCTCAGCCCCTCTGTCCCTCCTCAAGACTTCAATACTCCTATCCAGTTTCATTGCCAAGCGAATGAGAAGCAGATCCTAATCAATAATAGACAGAGAATAGTGCTGCTCAAAGCAACGTTGACACTTGAGATGAAAATTTTAGAGTATTCTTGGTTGTAAAGATGCTTTTTAGAAATTCCTGAAGAGTGCAAAACAACCTGTGCTTCTCAGGGAGGTCATAATAAGAGGCAAATTACAGATTGTTTCTAACTCTTTGTTTCATAAAAACAACCCTAATACTAGTCTCATTATTTTACATAATTTATGTAAGGAGTTCTTTATTTTAGAGCTTAGATTGACTAATATAGCCAAAATTACCACAGAATCACAGAACATTTTTAGTTGGAAGGGATTCAGAAGGATAATCAAGTCCAAGTCTTAAGTGAATGGTCCACACCCTTATCTACTATCTTATTTGAAACAGTTTTGAGGTTTGAATAGTTTTGATAGCTAAACATATTATTGGAAGAAAGAAACAAACAAAAAAGAATGGAAATAAAAAACTGGAGGGTGGAAAATGAAAGAAAATGTGAAGAAAGAGAAAGAGAGAAGAAAGAGAGAAAGAGAGAAGAAAGAGAGAAAGAGAGAAGAAAGAGAGAAAGAGAGAAAGAGAGAAGAAAGAGAGAAAGAGAGAAGAAGGAGAGAAAGAGAGAAGAAGGAGAGAAGGAGAGAAGGAGAGAAGGAGAGAAAGAGAGAAAGAGAGAAAGAGAAAACGTGAGGGACCTTGGTCTCTGCTCCTACTGCTCTTCAGTGGACTGCTTCATGTTTCTTGTCATTGTCAAAAGCAAAATGGTTGCCTTTTGCCTCTCTTCATCTACAGAAAACATTCTTTTTGACTGAGCTCTTGACAGCTAATTCCTTAAACTCTGCAAATGATCTATAAGCCGTTTAGACACATATGGCACATCTCTGCATGTTGCAAAGGATTCTGCAGTTCCACACACCAAAAAGTTTCTTGGCAAAGGAATTTCAGAATCTGATATTAAAACTAAATGTTGTAATATTATCTTACTTACATTCACCTCTCACTAGACCAGGCTGCTCAATATCCCATCTAACCTGGCCTTGAGCATTGCCAGGGATGGGATATCCACAGCTTCTCTGGACAACCTCTTCCACTTTTGCAATAAATAATTTCTTCCATATTTTTAACTTAAATTTTCCCCCTTTAAGTTTGAAATCCTTGTGTTTAAACTTATGAGTTCAATGTTTAGGGAAGATTGCTATAGCAAGATTTTTTCCCATCAAAAGTTAAGTAATCAAAATAAATGTGATGTTTAACAGTTTTGGCAAGACCAGTATTTTATAGGTGTGAACTTCCACCTATTTTTGATTTTTTTAACATCTACAGACTGTATGGTTAGATACAACCTCTTCATAAAATACAGAACTACTACAAGAGCTTCAAAAAGAAATTGTGCCCAACGCTTAATTATGAGTCACCTAATAAGACTAATGTATTCCAAGATAAACAAGTATGAAAAATTTCTCACTGCATTTGACCAAGCTATCCGCAAGGTGTCAATATGGATTCATAATAATTTCTATGACTATAAACAAATAATTGTCTTGTTAAAAATAGAAATTTGGAAATGACAATTTACAGGTGCTGGGGGCATGTCTTCTGTTCCAAGTTTTGAAAGAGACGTATTTTCTCAATCTTTTTTCATAAGCAATTTAGTAACTGTAGAACTTTCATATTTCTTCTTTTGAAGGCACTAAAGGGTATTTCAGTAATGTGTTTATCTACAGCTAACAACCATAATTAGCTTAAGTTATGGAATACCCCAAATAAATGAAGAGCAGTTTATAGTTGTTCGGAAACACAGTTTGTTCTGCTGGTGTTTTGTTAAATATTTGCAGAAAACATGATTTGCATCATTTGCAAGTTACATAAACCTTTATAATTATGGCCTAAGGTATTATACAAAAGTTATTTAAGTAATTCCCAAAGATTGCTGCTCAGTGCACCAAGCATTAATCATCAGTTGTGTCTATTATAAATGCAGAAGCAATTAAGCAGATCTGTGGTGAGAACAGGTTATTGCCAGGTTTATACAGCAGGATTTTTAGATGGCATCATTACTGATGAATACTATTACAGGTTTTTCCTTTCCTAGTGAAGAATAAAAGTATTACTTTGTGCCAGAAATAGTTTGGGTGTTTTAAAATTGTGTAACAACAGAAATGTGATGAATCCTAAACAGATTTAAAATGCACACCATGGAAAAAAAAAAAAACCCTCCTTCCCCCCAAAAAGAAACAAGAATTAATTTTGATGTTAGAAAATGAATATCTATGAATGTCCTAAAATTTACACAGGATTTGTTCAGAAAGCACACATAAGAATCAGCCTCACATGCAATTACTTTGCAATTATTTTCAGGTCTAACATTTGAATGTAAAATCTGCTGTCTTTGCCCTGGAATTCACTGAAGGCAATGAAAATTTTACTTGAATGAAATATAATAAAAGACAGACTATCAGGCAAGTCAAACGATATTACATGAGGAAACAAAGGGAAGGAGCAGAAATTCTATGGCAAGCTAACATGCTTGCATGCATGCTTTAACAGCCTAATGCTACTACAATGGAAGTTTTCTTTTTCAGATCTTGGGTAACTGATAATAATCTGCTTCTTTTCTGTCAAATATTGGTTGCCTATTGCAGCAGTGCAGAACCTGAAAGCAGCTCTCCCCTGCTGCGGGGGGAGGGGACACACGTTACAACAGCCTATCAGGGTTCTGGCACCTTGGAACATGCTCAGATTTTTTTTTCTTCTATAAGCATATCCATTTTCTTAAATTAGCAAAAGGGTTGGTGTTGCAAGAGCTGAGAATCACCCACTGTGATATACGGTACAACATACTCAAAACTGGGCTAATCCTAAAAGATGAAGTCAATTTGGAGCTTTCATTAAATAGTCTATAACTTGAGCATTTATAACTCTAATTTACAGTTCTAGCTAGCTGAGTAAAAAAAACCCCAAAATAAACATAGCTGTGGGACTGCCTCCTTTAGGAGCTCAGAGACCTCATAGAAACCTACATTCTTAAATCTGTCAAATAATCCAAGATTATTTTGTGCTTTTTAAGTCTGGGATGCCATGTGTAATTTAATTTTAATCATATAATGAGCTAGCCGGTTCCAGATGAATACTGTATTGTTTCATTGCAGCCTTTTTAGCAACTGAAAAGCACATCAGCTCCTTCTCTGACTAGCTGCATCTGGTGCTCAACAGAAAGGAATTTAGCTGGGTCTTCTTTGCTGCACTATTCTTTGATGGAAATACACAAGTCTGTAATTTTCAATGAACATAGTTATTTAATATACTTAATATTGTCCAAAATGTTCATGTATATGGCATGTCTTCACAGATAAGAATCTTACAGTCTAACATTTTACAATGTCCTCTGAAAGTCTGTCCAAATATTCAACAGGAAAAAAAAAAACCCTTAAGTATAGCAGGAAAATAAATGGTATATAGATATAAGCTTGATTAAAGTGATACTATCCACAATGTCTTTCAACAATCAGTTAAAAAAAAAATTGCTAGTCATTATGTTTAGTCATGATTTGTCATGTTAACTACTGTAAGGAATTAAGAGAAACTCTAGGACATGCAGTATTTAAAGACATGACAGAGACAGTTATGTCACTACTGGCTCCAGGAGGCCATTTGTTTTGTTGAATATCA
The DNA here is from genome assembly GCF_008360975.1 of Lichenostomus cassidix. Lineage (NCBI taxonomy): Eukaryota > Metazoa > Chordata > Aves > Passeriformes > Meliphagidae > Lichenostomus > Lichenostomus cassidix. The sequence goes on along the minus strand of NC_139482.1, from coordinate 107,716,600 downwards.
TAAATATTCCATTAGCTGTTGATTTTTTGGTCAAGGTACAATGTGTTAGTCATAGACAACCTTCTAACTTTTTTAATCCTATGTGCAGCAAGCACATCAGCACATGAAAAATCAAGGCAATTTTCAGTTAAATATATTGGAGGAATCTCTCTCAAAGTGCCCATTAAACATGGGAATGTTCTGGGACATGGGACACTTCTGTATCATAATTACAATTACAAAAACAATTGCTTGCACTTTCTCCTCTTGGATTGCTTTGTAGGACTTCACTAGAAGAAATATAATGTAAAACAAATAATGAAAGAAGTTTCACTTTCAAAGTAAACATTTGTGAGCAGCTGTACTTTTTGGGAATTTGCTGGGCTTTTTGCCCTGGACACTCAAAGTTAATACAATTTTAAATATTTATTTTTCATAAAGGGAAAAAATTGTAAGGACAACCTTGCCTATAAACTGGGTGTAAGGGAAAATTTGCAAGGACATTCATTTCCACTTGGGATCTTCAGGTTAGAAATTAGCAAAGAAGGGTAAATGTTAAGACCAGTGTTAGAGGTCTATGCACACTCTGTCACCAGGAGGTATTTAGGAACAAGATAAATGAGCCATTTCCTCAGAGAAACTCCTTGCAGTGGGAGATGCAACCCTGAAGCAGGGGAGTGCACTAGGTGACCTCAAGGCCCTTTCTAACTCTCTGAGTTTATGTATTGGCAGAAGTAGGTTTATTTAAAGGGGCAGATTGACTATTCCTCTGTACTGCAGTGCTTCACCTCCATGCATTGCTCTTCTCTTTCAGGACTACAAGCATCGAAGAGCTAAGGGTAAACAGAGGTTGTTTACATCAATTACTGTTTTCTTTTGCCCAGCAAACACAAGGAGCAGATTATATATCTATACCTCGAGTCTGCACACACAGAGTCTACAAAGCAACCTCAGAGGAGTGAACAGAGATCTTGAAGTGGTAATATTATGTTATGTGGCAGGAAAAGGAAAGAATCCTTCTTGTAATAGCAGGGGTTCAGTGCATAGACACCCACATATCCAAAATGGAAAACTATAATGAGATAAAGGAAATAAAGGCTGTTCCAAAGATGCATGGCTCAGATGTTCAGCTAGGATCAGGGATCTTGGAATACATTCAACATGAACTCTGTTGTAACAATGTTCAGATTTTGGTAAATTTGTATTCACTTTTAAGTTTCTCATTTAAAGAATTTTCTAGAGAAAACTAATGATGTTACCTATTCCCATAGCAAGCAATTCCATATGAAGTGATGTCAAACATTGATATTCTGTCACCTGTGGAAATTAGATATTATCCCTCCTTATTTTTCTACTGTGCAGCGATGAATTGCAGTGCATTTCCTTTGGAAAAAAGAAATAAAGCAAACCAAATCCCTCTTCCCCCCCAAGAAAACCAAACAAAACAACAAAACATAAAAGACCCTAAGATAAAGACAATGAATTTACTAGAAATTAAATACCTCTGGTATGAGAAAATACAAAATTAGAAATTGAGAAAAAAGGAAGTTTTCAACAACAGCAAGAAAGTGGAAAATGCAGTTTAGAAAATGGTTCTATATATAGTTTATTTTTTTGTTGTTGGTAGTAGTACAAAAAAGTACACCTACTTTTTCAGATGTAGTAAGCAGACAAACACATGATGTACAGGCAAGGAAGGATTAATGTCTCTTTACTAAGTCTAGGAGCCCACAAGTGACATGTAAGAAACCTGTCGGGTTTCCCAATGTATTGGGAAGGTACTGCTGACATACCAAATTAGGGCACTGTTTCTAACTAGATTACAGTGCCTTTCAAAGTATTACCAGATTTCAGTCCTAGACACCAACTATATTACAATATTTGTTATTTCTTATATGAAATATAGAAACTATATATCTTACTATTCCGATAGTCTCACAGATATGCTAACATTTGTTCCAATTTTTCTTGAATAAGCAGCACTTAGCTGAACCCACATCACAATTTAATCTGTCATATAAATTACTCAGATTTCCCAGAAGATAATTTGCGTCCTTGAAAGTAGCCACTGACATTCACAGGCTGAAAGAATTCATTTTTACAGTGTGAGTGCTGCAACTCATGCTTTGTCAGTAAAAATAATTGGTAGTGATATTTCATGATTCTTTCCATAATAGAACAGACCAAAGCATCTCAGCATCAGAAAATTTAGAAGGCATCCTGACCCTGCAGTCAAAAAGATTGTTCTAAGTTTAAACAGATATAAATATCCAAACAACAGGATTTAAATATCATACCTGCTTCTTGTTATGATCAAAGTAACAGCAAAACCCAGTACTTCACTTAAAAGAGGAAGGGAAAACTTTCAAGTGCAGCTGATATCTGAACAACTTGAAGCATCTCCCTCAACTGTTATTTCTTTTGGTAGTGTTTAATGTCTCAAAAGAATTTTCAGGATTAAAGGTATTGTATTTAAATAAATTTATAAAATAAATTTTTGTACACTTGGCCTTGATTCTCCCCACACTGATAGCAGCAAAATATCAGAAAAAGTTCAATTTCTTTTTTTTTAGGGCAAACATAGAATTTAAGACCCTGAAGTCATGATTGCCAAAAAGAACAATTTGTCTCCACATAATGACAACTGTGAAACTAATCATAAATAAATTAAATGTCAGCACCCTAACATACTGCAATTAGCACTACCAAAAATAATTCTAACATTTCAGTATGTTTATCATAGAACATAACCTTTGATCATTAGGAACATAGAAAATACCAGGACCAAGACCAAGCCACAATGCCTCCCTTTACATTGTTGCCATGGCATTGTATTTTATTGCATGAGCATGGAGCATGAAATTTTCCTACAATATTTAACTTTATACAGCAGGTTGACCGAAGACAGTAACAAAGCACTTTTGTTTTTAATATCTCACTTTGCTATGATTTCCAATTGCCAATGTTAGAATAATCTGATGTCAGGTCTCCTATTCTGTACCATCAATGTAAGTTTCACAAGTAATAGAAACAAGTGAAAAATAAAACCAAAATCCCATTTAAACTATTAAAAGAATTATGCAATTTACAATCATAATTATATACTTATTCCTAAAATTATTTTGTAAGTGATGGTGCTGTAGGATTATTTTACATTGGTGAAAATAATAAAAATGAATGAAGCATATGGGGCTCAAGAAGATACAGAGTATTACTGGAGGTGGAGAACCCAGAGCTCTACAGAAGTCTTGAGAATACTTACTTGGTGTAAAATTAAAAAAAAAAAAAAAAAGAAACAGTAAAAGGTTAGGATGCTGGCAACACAATAGAGTGTGAGTGTTTTCAAAATCCATGAACTTGGTTTTCCTCTGAAATATTCAGAATATAATACCATGTAAAGTGCAAAAAATTTATAAGGGACTGAGAATGGAACCACTTGAACTTGGTATGAAATGCAGGTGAATGGGGGCAAAAAAGTTTTTTTTAGACCCTGATGATTGTCCATTTTATCAGGCTTTGTAAAATTATATGCCCATGTGTTCTGCAGAGATCATAAGTTAAAGTGGTAAGATGAAGTTTGTGTAGAGTCAGGGAACAGAGGAAAGCTTACATGGAGAAGAAAATCCACTCTGGAGGCATGGTCAGTGCAAGTCAATGTTGTCTATGGCAAGAATGATGTACTCTGCAAAATAATTCTCTGTACCTTCCTTGGAAATATCTGGTGATTTTCTGGAGCTTTGTGATGAAACCAGCAATAGAGAGTGGAGAGGTGCCCACCTCTGTCTCACACAGCAGAGGAATGGCAAAAACAAGCTTAGAATTGGTGTTACTTGCACTGCAGCTGAGTGCTCTGGTCCAAGTGAACAAAAAAAGAAATGTGTGAGAAGAAGTTCTTAATAGAAGCACATTTCACACATGGTATCAGAGATTTAAAGTTTTACTTGAACATTAGATTAATATATTGCATGATATGAAATTCCAAAAAATAATTTATTTCCAGCAGAGGAGGCAGAATTGTAAATTTCTAATATTTTCTTATAAGCAGATTGTATTGAACCAGCTATAGATTGACTCACGCCATAGAAAATAAAACAGAAGTATCACTGAACATGTTTCTTAAGGTTAGAATGCCCTTTTTTCCTACCTCTAATTCTGTTCTGCATCATTCCTTCAATTTTTTAATACAATTTGCTTGTTAATTTTATTCTTATTAGTTATTTCTTGAAGATTATGTTTTTATAATTAGTAATAGCAATATTTCTACCTAAGATAAGTGTTTTACAGAATTAAGTGTGTTGATGTGTATGCCATAGTTAATTGCATTCTCTAAATTTAGGTAATGTTGTGGGAAATAATTTCAATTAGTTTGCTTTTCTTCATGGTTATTAAATTCATTTGAAAAAAAAAAGGAAAAAAAAAACCTTAACAGCAGAGTGATGAGAGTTCTGAAATAACAGGCTATAGCTTAGCAAGCCTTCTTGAAGCCATTTGCAGATATAACCATATGCTAGGTATAACCATACCTTTTATCTCATTCATTTAGGGGAAACAAACACGAATAAAAATACCAAACCCAACCAAATAAAAATCAACATGCCCCCCCCCCCAAAAAAAAGAAAACAAAACCAAATAAAACAAACTGCCACATAATAACTATAGAGATTTAATCTGTGTTCTCCTAGCTCAAAGAATACAATATAAGAAAAACTTCAAATTCAATGTTATTCTTCACATTGACCCTCTATAAAATATTGTTCTAATCTAATAATACTGTTATTATTTGACTAAGAGTAAACAATTAAAATAATTAGTTTCCATCATGCTGCAATGGCTCTAAATCCCCTTGTTAAACAGAGCAAACTAAGAGTTATTATTGGGATAAACAAAACCATATCTATGTCATTGAAAATCCTAGTAAGCCTGGTTTTTACCAAAGGTCTTCAGTGCCAAAAAAAGTAAAGGTAGATGAAATTAAAAATTTAGGATGGCCAAGTGAGAGGAAAGATGTTTTATACTGGGTGTAATTTAATATAATGGGATTTGATACCTAGTGAGGATCTGTTCCACTCAGGAAAGTAATTCTGTTAAATTTTGTGCAGAAGCCTGCAAGTGCTCATCATGTACAGATAAAGGAAGCTGTGTAGAGCAGTTGTAAAGACTTCCAGTCAGAGACAGGGCCATGGTGTCACAGGGCTCTCCAGGCAGCCTTCTGGCATATTGACTCACCTGCTGCTTCTCTCTGTGACACTGATTGAAGGGACGTTCCTTGAACAAAGCCTCTGGGACCCTTGCTCTCATCTTGCTTGCAGACTCACCTCCAGGGTTTGCAAACCACACTCTAACAGCACTGCATGGCAACTGAGCACACTGTGCCACAGTATCTTAATAAATTGATTGAGCTGGGATGGCTCCGTGTGCCTGAAATGTAATTAACATAGCCAATATCTAACACTGGCAGCTGTGATGGCTAATGACCATTCCAGTGACCTTAACATTGCTCAAAACTTCAGAGGAAATTCTGTGTGAGATTAGGGAAATGGAATGGAAAGCAGGGTAAAAAGCCAAAAGTCTGCAAAATTAAACTATCCTTTTCTAATAGGCTATATTTTGTTAACAACTGTCATAAAGAGTATGAACATATTAATGCTATCACACAGAGCTGTCATCTTGCCATGATGCCAAGAAAACCGAAAGTGATGGAGTGACAGAAACAAAGACACGTCAAAGACAGACCGAGGAACTGAAATGACTAACCTGTTATTCCATTTTTAACTTCATTATTTGTTCAAATTATAACAGATGTTCTGGGCCTTGACACAGGGGTTGATCAAAAGCTGCGGGAACTGACAACTGAACAGTAGGCATGGGAGTTGAACATGTTGCTCTGTACTGAGGCAGGACATGACCAGACCTCTCTACTTGCTTTATGATTCTTGCAGAGTGGAAACAGGACCAGGCAGTGACACAAATCCTTCCTTCTGTTGCTTGAATAAGTTACACACGGTGAGAAAATGCCAAACGCACAGTTTTTGAATTCTGGAGTGGGAAAATTCCTGACTTCTTCTACACACTGAATTGATAAATCAAGTTCTAATTTCACAGCCTGCCATCTTTGACAAACGCTCCTAATACTATCGTATCTTTGATATTTACTTAAACCTCTGTCATGTTAAATCTGCACTCATCCTCTTTGAGTACAACCTTACTCAAACTGCAGCTATACTCACATTTCTGGTTCCAGAGAACAGGAACCAGATTTGCACAAGTGGCCTCCCACACTGTCCTCTGCTTGCCCTTGCAAGTGCCTCAAAACACAGTGGAACCAGAATGTGATGAGATGCAACTGCACCTTGCTGCCTGGAAGAAGGGTACCAGTTTCTGCAGATATTTTCATGGCTTTGACCATTTATTTGTTGGGTCTTCAGTTTAACATCAACAATCAGACTAAAGACCATTGTATCAGATCTAGGGAAAAACTATGTTCCGTTGTAATATAAGACTGAGCTTTCCTTAAATGTTTAAGGTGATACTTGCTTAATATTAACCTCATAGATGTTTCTTCTTGAACATGGTCTTTTGCTAGTTACAGCCTAATGAGAAGATCACATTTTCTTGCTAGATAGAAAATAAAGTGTCTAGGCACTCTACAAAAGCACAGTGCATTTTTCGAAGATGTTAGACAGGGAATAAAGATATTTGTGGCAATGAAAGCCCACACTTCTAGTGGAATCTTTCTGAATGCACAATGGTCTAACTTTTGATGAAAGCTATTCCATCTCTACATGTGCAGAATAGAAAGGGAGAAGCCAGAACACATTTTCTTAAACAAGGTTTGAGTGGTACCACACGATGAGAAAATGAGGGCTATTTCTAACTCAAATCAGAAGGGGGCAATAGTTATCACCATAAAAAAAGCCAGGAAACTAATACCTAATTAAGACCTTAAAACAAATTCACATGCCCTTTTACAGTTTTTATTTCCTGTCACATGTTTATTTCATTTATTTTAAGCATCCATTGACTATTAAAGAGTCAATAAGAAAGAGAAAGCTGGTATCAGTTTTAGCAAGCCTTCCATAAAACCATTTTTTTCTTAAGGAAAGTTAATCATGTGGAAAATTTTAATTTGGTTAATAACATCAGTTGAAAGAACATGCTTCTACATATACCAATTTTAACATTATTTTAAAAAACAGTTATTTGTGTCTTTTAGTATCTCTCTTAACGGAAGTCTAACTACAGTGTTATGAGCTTTCCACAATTTTACCCAATGCATAAATTTAATGAGAAACATACCAGCTTGCAAAAAATGAAAGACTTTTTGGAATGAATATACTACCTCAATAAAGAGCAGAGGCAGAATATTTTCTAATGACAGTTTTAGAGGCGATACCGAAAAAAATTTGATCCCTATTCTGGACCCTAATGATCCATTTCTATACCTTTTCAGCACCTAATTGAGACCCTTTTCTCCTTTAACAAGGACACAAAGACAACGAGACTTTGAACTGTTTTGAACAATTTGTAGCTATCCAGCAAAGAATCCACAGTTAAGTTTTAAAGTTTTTTAACAGAAGGTCACACTTTCCTTTCTTCCTTTTTGGAAACAGGTTTATTTTTAAATTAATTTTCTATGGATGTCCACACTTCACTAAAGTTTCTGCTCTGCAGAAGTGCTGAATACCATGGCTGCTTGCTAATATTCAATGACAAGCAAGGAAGGATTTTGTGACCAGTGAGGCTGAATGCTCCTTGCTGCTGGTACATGAAATTGTCTCATGATCTTTGATATACAGACTTTGACAGAGGAAGAGACAATCCTTGTACTGCTGAATCACTGTATGGATGGCTTATTATCACACTAATCTCATTCTACAAGATTTCAAGACAGGAGGAAAATATTCCAAACATTCACAGAAAGGGATATTTTGGCTAAATGTCATTCTTTATGTGCCAATCAAAATAATGGATTTTTAAAAGGCAACTGTGATCAATTTTCTACTTGAAAGTTAGAAATGGAACAGTCCTAAGTCTTATTTCCCTTGAACTGAATTAAAAATTTGCATTGAGATAAAAAACTGAACATACATCAAAAGTCAACTTCAATTTGTAATTTCAAAATTTCATTAGTTTCTATTTTCCTTTCCTAACTTTACTACATGATTTATCTTTCCTGTGCTTTATCTCCTTTAATCTTTTTGATGACACTCACTTTTCATGAACCATTTGTTAAAATCAGCAAATTTCCTTTTAATTCAGTATCATTAATTCATCTTAAAATCTTTGCAGGTCAACTTTCCGTAATTAAGTAAATGTAGCTTTCCTTGCAATTTTTATGCAGGAAACAAAAATACAGTGCCAGAAGAACTGGCAAGTTTATATCAAAGCAATATCAAAAAAATAAAAGAACAAGTTTCTTTGTATCAAATGAAAATGAAGAGAAAAATGGATGTAGTCTCCTTTTCCAAGCCATGAAAAACTCATAGTCAGGAGTCACAATTAGAAATGCCACCCTTGTATTTAATAATGCCAGTGGAATTTTTCACCATGATTTCTTATATAATTTTTGAATTTGTGCAAACATTCTTTATCTATAGCCTCCTGTAACAAGTAAATTTATCAGAAAGCAATTTGTGATTTGAGGCTTTAAATTGCAAATCAATATCATGTTAGGAACAAATTCAGACAAATACAGAGCTATTTTTCCTTAAACTCAGCTTCTCAACTTCACTATTTTTTCAGAAATATATGAAATCTAATACTCTATGCAAGTCTGATATTGTTCAACAACCTTGAAAATCTTTCTAGTGTACAGGGGTTTGCATGCCCATGCACTAGAAACCACAACAGTATATAGGATCTGCCTGGACTTATGATGACAACAACATCCTTTTGGCTTTAAAAGACAAAAGACAGCTAGCACTGAATAGGGTAGAAGGCAGGAGCTATTTTGATACATCTCATTACACAAAGATTTTATTTGAGGATAGAAGAGTGAAAACGACATCATAAAAGGACTACAAAAACTTAAACATGTTCTTTGCTCTGGAGTCCAAAATGGTTCTCAGCAGACCTTGCTGGTCTTGTGCCAAATGCTTCCAATGAAGATCTAAAGAGATTAGCAAGGGATAGGTGCATATCTTTCCCCACATGGTGGTTTTGCCCTCAAGTCTGTCCCTAAATGTTAGCTTATTTCCTGCAAGAAGAGCTTTTACACCTCTTTCAGTATAATAGTTAATGCTGAATATTATTTTAAAATAAAAATTGTTATGTCACTGATCTGTGCAGTGATCTGTAAAAATAACTGTAGAGTAACTTCTTTGGAATGGAAAAGATTTTTTCTAAAGTTTTGTGGTATGTCTCTCTTCAACATTGTAGGTCAACTCTTCAGTTCTTGGGGTAAGCAAAGGAGAATAAATATTTATGAATGTCTTCATCATTTTCCTTATTATTTATAGAAGGTACATTTAAGGAAATCTCAAGAGAACTAGGTAGCTTAAGATATTTTCAAATAATAATATGATCAAAATTATAGTTTATTATTATGATTTTCTTATTTATCATAATAAAAATGACTTATCTATAAAAGTTAAGACATAATCATGAATTGTTAAACTCTCCAGTTTTAAATTTTCTCTTAAATTTAAATTTCTCTCTCTAAATTAATAGAGAATATTTATTTCTATTTTTTATTGATTGGCTTTTAGGTTTATTTTAGGGTGCTTGCACTTCATTTCAGTCTCCACTGATAAGGAAATACCTTCTCAAAGCATTATCAAACTTCTGGCTTACACACTTATACTCAAATAGTTTAAGTTACTATTAAGTAACTTACCATTATATAATTTATGCATATTGAGTGTGTATATATTTAAAGTACATTTGTAGAGAGCATATATATTAATAAAAGTTTAAGTAACTTACAATTAACTAAAATCCTTTTAAATTTTTACTTGATACTTATGATACAAGAAAATCAATGGAAAGCAACATTATAACATATCTTCTTGTCTAATTATATTTATTTCATAGATTCTTGATCTTTATATTTATCATGTAAACACATTTTTTAAGCAGGTTTATGCTCTTTTATTCTATGCCTACATCATTTGACTGGGATAGTAATCTTTATCTTAAGACCTTACAACATCTTTGTTTAAGAAAGTACATAGTTATGAATGAAACAGCCACAAAAAACCTCAAAGGATATCCTAAAACAGCAATTCACTTCTGCTGTAGCAATCACCAAATAAGTCCTCTCAACTAGGTGGAAAAGAGAGAAGGTATTGATGAAGACAACCCAATTCCAATGTCAGTATGACTAAGGTGCATTAAAAATTAGGAAGTCTTTTTCCTGCACTTAAAAGAGCTTTCCAACACTTTGGAAAGACTTAAATAAAAAGCAACATCTAGGTCAAAGTCCATTATCTTAACCTATCCTGATTTTCAAAATAAATCTGATTCATTACTGAGTAGCCTCTATTCCATAATAGTTCAGAATGTTTTTACTGAGATCAGAGAGACTGCAATTTAAAAGAAAAATGGATCATATGAGTTTGAATAATGACTATTCCCTACTTTCATTTTTCCCAGTGCCTGCTTTGATTTAATAAGAATAAAGAAGATTGTACCATACAAATACATGCCTATGTATACTGAAGATTTAGAAAACAGATGAATTTTGTAGTAACTTTTAGAATAAATGAATCACTATATTTATAATAAATACATTATAAATATATTGCATTTGCTTTCCAAACACATATTTAGAGTTCTCATGTATTTCGAATGACTGTATTCATGTAAGCAGTGCAGAGTAATTAAAAAGTCAAATGTAAATGTTATATTGAAATAAAAGTACATAGCATTTTTTTAAAGTAGTACTTTTCCATCACTTGTCAATATAAAGAATTGTTTATAAAGGAAAGTGTCGTGGAAACTTCTACCAAAATGTATAATGAAGAAAAAATGCCGAGAAGAAGAAATATATGACAATACCTAACAAACAGGAATTTAGCTGAACTTTTTATGTATTCTATATCCCCCTGCTATTGTCCAGTTGCTAAACTGAGTTAATGAACATAAACTCACTTTTTCTCTTCCAGTGTTTTGTGTAATGGTGTTATTACTCCAGAAAGATAAACAGAGGGAAAAATAGGTATTACATTGTATATTTCAATTTCAGACTGATCATTTTCCATGACTTATCTATGGCTTAAAAAACTTCTGTGGTCCAGGAATATCCAGTGACCAAGTAGGCTGATGCAGAAATTTTTGAACCAGCATCTGTTGGTACAATGGAACTAAATGCTGATGTCACCCACCAAGTGACTCATTTAACGCTGTAATTTCACTATAATAGAGCTGGGGTTTTGTCACTTTCACCTGTTCAGCTATTCCAACAAGATGACCTAAAATGTTGAAATGGGATAATGAAGATTCAGCAGTACTAGAAAGGCTGCATGTTTGTCTCCAATTATCATGATGTGTTAGTGACCCAGTAAGGAAAGCTTCAGAAAAATGAGGTCAGGAAGAAAGTTGAGTTATCAGTGCAAGTGCAAACCTGGTTTGGAGAAAGCCTGCTGGAAGAAGCTGTAAATTTTTCAACTGTTAATTTCCAAGAATTACATTAAGCTGTAAAGTGATTATTTTGCAGTGCATTTTCCTTGAGAAAAAAAAAAAAAAAGAGAAAGAGAGAGAAAACCCAAGAATATAAATCAATTCTTCAACTTCCTTTTGTCTAGCTGCCCAAACACAATGAATGGGAGGAATCAGTGAGGTTTCCCTGTGTGTTTCAACACAGAGGTTTGGCACCTTTGTTCTCCACTGAAGGTGTTGTTAAGGCTGACTGATGCAGAAACAGACATCATCCTGCCATGGGTGCCATGGGTTCCATGGTCTATCCCACTCAGATGCAATTTACAGAGGGAGCTGTACTTCCCAGAAGTGTTAAAATGCACAAAGCAGAAAAAGTTTTTGACTGTCAAGGCCTAAGAGCATTGCAGAAAAGAGAACCCCAAAAGAAAACGTGCCAGGAGCCATTTTCCCATATTTTGCCAGTACGTATAACACTTCTGTGACACTGCAAATAATGCCTGTATATAATTAATTCAATAAATTCCTGATGATTTAATAGACACTGAAAATACATTATGACCCTTGCCCTTCAAAATAACAGGAAGGCACTGAACTCAAGAATTAGAATATAAATTTGTTGCAGTCATGATCCTTTCTATCTGAATGAATTTAAATTCAGGACATTAGAAATGAATTTGTTATTTACAAAACACTTTGCAGTGCTCTAAGCTTAAATGTATGTAAAAACTGTCAAACATAGAGCCAGGTTATTACATGTTAGAAGCTTTAATTATGGAGTGTTTCAAACATTTCTAATATTATGTCATCTTATGTACAGCACTTTAATGAATTTGTAAATTTAATGGAATATTTTCTGCATTCAAAATTGCCTGAAATTGGTCACTAACCACAAATGAATAACAAATTTATCAAAATTAATATCTATATATATATATAAAAAGCACAGTCTTCAATTTGGTCATTAAATAGCCAGTCAATTGCTAAATGTTAGTAATTTTTATTTGAATATTTCCTTACTGCTTTTATTCCTTTTCAATCTTATAACAAGTCTAGGGATTTTCCTACATTTTCAAATGTAGAGATTATTTCTCATACAACTTATAATTGTTACTAATATATTTTTGAATGAAAAAAATCAAAACATGAGAGTTGAATTAGTTTCCCAATCTATTTACTATTTATCTAAAAATGTTCATGTAATTGACTTCAGCAGTGTACTCCTGCTCATGAGGTAGAATTTTTAATACAAATAATATTTTTTATTGTTTGAGAGAATTCAATAAACTCAAGTATAGTAATCTAATTCTGGCCAAGACTATAACAATAAATACTAGAACAGGGCATACATTCATAATAATGTATTTAGATGTTGTATGAACCAGAAAGAAGGAGAGAAATCATAATATCACACTGACATGAAGTGTTGAAATAGCATTAGACTCAGGGTAGAGCAGGAGCCTAATCTAGTAAGCAGATGCAATATCATCTCATTTAAAATCACTTCTTCTGGAAGACGACAATTTTCCTTAATTTTTTCCCATAAATTTCTCAAGGCAATGCAACATTTAAAATGCTTTAGAACAATCAGGAATAAGAAGTCTACATGGCTGATTTATCAGGTTTGAATTAAATGGCCTTCAGAAGTTATTTTGGGGCAAAAAACGCTATACGGATGACATATTTCTATCTTTTTGCTGTATTTACTCTCTTTTAATGCAAGTTTAATCCTAAAATAAATGTCTGCCATATAAAAATTGTTACCCCGAAAATATTCTAAAAGGAGCATTAAGTATGTTATTTACTAAACAGGAGTGTTGATGCAATATTTATCAAGCCACTGCACCTCCCCATATACTCATATTTGTTGTCTTCTAAAGTATCATATGCTTCACATATTGCATGAAAAACATCTGTATTCCAAGAAGAAGTGAATAAACACTGGTACATTTTAGGTAAGGACAACCCAAACACGGTAAAAAGTTAGATATAACAATACAAGGCGAAGAAATGAGTCAGAGTTTACTCACATCAGCACTGAAGAAAATTTTTTCTATTCATGTTATATAGCGCATACGGTGCTCAACTGAGAGGGCATATGCATTAAAAGATATTTAAAAAGAGAGTAAAGAACTGTGATGGATGAACTAAGTGAAAACAATAGCCAAAATAAAGACAAAGATTGGAGTTCATTTTTGTTTCAATTTTTGAGAGGGGAAATAATTTATTATAGTCTTTGGACATATGTACATAAACAAAACCATTATGCATTAACAGAAGTATAAACATACAAGAAAGCAAGAAGCTAAAACAGGGTAAGAAATGATTCTCAGCTGATTTTGTTTTCAAATATATTTAAGTGGCTTGCCTTAATGATGAGATGCATACACATTTCTGTGCAAAGATTTTAGATCAGTACAATGTCATCTGAAAATTGACATTTGTTGAGAGGAAATAAAGATACATTTTAGTACTGAGAAAGATGCACAAGTACAAAGTGAAAATGAACATCAGACATGCAGGAGTAATAAATCCAGACTGCTACTGAATTTTTGTCCTAAGTTGCAATATTGATGTAGTTAAGTATTCTATCACCACCAGCCGTGGGCCATTAGCTGCTATCACCCACTCCGGATGACAGACAATGGGCCATCCGTTAGCTATTATCACTTGCTAATGACCCACCCCGCATGACAGGCAATGGGCCATCAAGAACCCACCGTGTGACTCATGGACTTATCTCATCCCATTGTGAGATGCTCTGCCGAAGAAGGAAGAGCCAGGTGTTCCCACGTAGATATAACCTAGCCTTGAAACTGCCTGAGCTAGCCCTGTCTACTGGGTTCCCAAAAGACCAGAGCTACTACTGGATCTTCAGCTGGAGACTAGACCTTCACAAGATCACCACTTCAACTAGACTACTTCAGTTAGACTGCTACTACCACCCTAACAGGGTGTTAGGTTGTATCTGACTTTGTCAGTGCTTTTCCTTGTATTATTTCACTTATTTTTTAATTTCAATCTTGACTTGTGATCTCCCACTGGTTTGTTTTCAAACCAAGACATATTTTGGCGCCCAACGTGGGGCCGCGACCTGGGGAAACTCAGAAATCCTATCACCATGATGTTCAGCTTATCTATATGGGTGCTGTATCTCGCTCTCTATATTTTTCCTCAAATGGGATACTATCTACCTGTCGTATTAGTCCTGTTGCGACCAGGGAATGGCATGAAAATTGCTCTTTTGGTTTATTATGCCTATTGCGTGGTAACCTGTGAGGCGATGAATACCATTCGAAACGTATACTCAATTTTATCTGCCTGGCCTAATCTGAGCTGCTACGTCTGGGACCTCCTCAGCAATCACACCCAGCCTCTGGCGTTAGGAGGAGAGAGTGGTTTCTTCCAGCATTTCAGGTCAGGCACGGCCGTTTTTGACAATATTGAGTTCCCTCTAGATGCTAAGGATGGCATAATCTTTCTGTCAGTTCTGTTTTCTTTAATCAGCATCGTGTACATCTTGCTGAAGATCAAAACAATATTTTGTCTCCTTGAGGAGGAGAAACAAAGCAAATCAGCAGGCAAGAGGAAAAGAGCCAAAAGAGCAGTCGACGTCTCAACACAAACCACCACCAAATCAGAACAGCCGAAGCCCGTAGCAGTTGCCCCCGTCCAAAAAAAGAAATCCAAGAGCAAATCAGTCCGCATAGCGACTGATGATGATGCGGCAGGACCATCTCACCAAGCAGAAGAGACAGAGCCGGAGATCATCACTCGCTCTCTATCCCTGGGGGAGCTGCGTGACCTACGGAAAGAATTCACCCGGCAGGCGAACGAGTCCATCTTGACCTGGCTGCTCCGCATCTGAGACGCCGCAGCTAACAACACCATTCTAGATGAAAGTAAGGCCAGGCAACTGAGATCCCTGTCCCAGGATGTGGTTATTGACCAGGGGATTGGGAAAACCCAGAAAACTCTCAGCCTCTGGCGGAAATTGCTGGCGAGTGTACGAGACAAATACCTCTGCAAAGAAGACCTCCAGATGCACCAAAGAAAATGGAACACAATAAAACAAGGTATCCGATGCCTGAGAGAATTGACCGTGCTAGAGATCATTTTCTCAGACAACGAGAGATTCCCCAAGAGCCCAGATAACGTCCAGTGCACTTCACAAATGTGGCTAAGATTCGCGCAGCTCGGACCAGAGATATACTCTCGTTACCTGGCAACATTGCAGTGGAGAGAAGGTGAAGACCAGGTGGGTGTGTTAACAAACAAACTGAGAATTTATGAGGACACTGTCACCGCTCCACTACGCACCCAGGTCTCATCGGTAGAAACAAACCTGGCCGAGCAAGTCCGAAGATTGATTGAAGAAAGCCATCAGAAACTAAGGAAAGAGCTCACAGAAAGATTTTTCCATGCCACACCAAAACCAACCCGAGTCTCTGCCATCAGGAGCAGACGTACTCCAGTCAAAGAAAAAAAACAAACTCCACGACGTGACCTCTGGTTTTTCCTTCAAGAGCATGGAGAAGACATGAGAAAGTGGGATAGGAAACCCACCTCCACCTTAGCAGCCCGAGTACGTGAATTGAAAAAAGAAACATCCATTTCAGGAAGCTCATCTAAATACAACACTGCCCCAATCTCTTGTAGACAGAACTCCAGACAGAATAAAAGTGATAATATGACTGATCCTCTTGAAGGGACCTCAGAAACACATTTACAAGAGAAAAACATCGTGCACCAAAAACAAGATTAGAAGAGCCCTGCCTCTAGCCAGGTAAAAGAAAGAGATAATCGGATCTATTGGACTGTGTAGATCCGATAGCCTGGCACGTCTGACCCACAAAAATACACGGCTTTAGTTGACACCGGCGCTCAGTGCACCCTGATGCCATCCAGGTATGTGGGGACCGAATCCATTTCCATTTCTGGGGTGACAGGAGGATCCCAGCAGCTGACTGTACTGAAAGCTGAAGTGAGTTTAACTGAGAACGAGTGGCAAAAACACCCCATTGTGACTAGTCCAGACGCCCCATGCATCCTCGGCATAGATTATCTCAAGAGTGGATATTTCAAAGACCCAAAGAGACATCGCTAGGCTTTTGAAATAGCAGCTGTAGAAATAGAAAACGTAAGACAACTGAATACCCTGCCCGGTCTCTCAGATAACCCGTCTGCTGTAGGACTACTGAAAATTGAAGAACAGCGGGTACCAATTGCTACAGCAACAGTGCACCGCCGGCAATACCGCACTGACAGAAACTCTGTGGCCCCCATCCATAAGATGATTCGAGAACTGGAGAGCCAAGGGGTAGTCAGCAAGGCTCACTCACCCTTTAACAGCCCTATATAGCCGGTGCGTAAGTCCAGTAAAGAATGAAGACTGACAGTAGATTACCGTAGCCTGAATGAAGTCACACCACCACTGAGTGCTGCTGTACCGGACATGTTAGAACTTCAGTATGAGCTAGAATCCAAGGCAGCAAAGTGGTATGCAACCATTGATATTGCCAATGCCTTTTTCTCCATTCCTCTGGCAGCAGAGTGCAGGCCTCAGTTTGCTTTCACCTGGAGAGGTGTGCAGTACACATGAAACCGACTGCCCCAGGGGTGGAAGCACAGTCCCACCATCTGCCATAGACTAATCCAGGCTGCACTAAAAAAGGGTGAAGCTCCAGAACATCTGCAGTATATTGATGACATCATTGTGTGGGGAGACACAGCAACGGAAGTATTTGAGAAAGGTGAGAAAATCATCAAAATTCTCCTAGAAGCCAGTTTCGCCATCAAAAAGAGCAAAGTCAAGAGACCTGCCTGAGAGATCCAGTTCCTGGGAGTAAAGTGGCAAGACGGACGGCGTCAGATTCCTTCTGAGGTCATCAATAAGATCATCGCGATATCTCCACCAACCAACAAGAAAGAGACGCAAGCTTTCCTAGGCGCCATAGGCTTTTGGAGAATGCACATCCCTGAGTACAGCCAAATCGTGAGTCCTCTCTACCTCATAACCCGCAAAAAGAACGATTTCCACTGGGGCCCTGAACAGCAGCAAGCCTTCACCCAGATCAAACAAGAGATCGCTCATGCGGTAGCCCTTAGACCAGTCAGGACAAGACCAGAGGTAAAAAATGTGCTTTACTCTGCAGCTGAGAGCCATGGTCTGTCCTGGAGCCTTTGGCAGAAAGTGCCTGGTGAGACCCGAAGTCGACCACTGAAATTCTAAAGTCGAAGTTACAGAGGGTCTAAAGTCAACTACACTCCCACCGAGAAAGAAATCTTAGCAGCTTACGAAAGAGTCCAAGCCGCCTCAGAGGTGATCGGCACAGAAACACAACTTCTCCTTGCACCCCGACTGCCAATACTGGAGTAGATGTTCAAGGGAAGGGTTCCCTCTACCCACCATGCCACTGATGCTACGTAGAGCAAATAGATTGCCCTCATCACACAGCGCGCCCGTATTAAAAACCCGAATCGCCCTGAAATTCTAAAAATCATAACAAACTGGCCTGAAGGTGAGACTTTTAAATTATCTTCAGAAGAAGCAGAAGAGCAAGTAGCACGTGCCGAGGAAGCACCCCCATATAACGAGCTGCCGAAGAGTGAAAAACGCTATGCCCTCTTCACCGATGAGTCCTGCCAAATTGTAGGCGCAGATCGGAAATGGAAAGCTGCAGTATAGAACCCCACACAACAAGCTGTACAAGCTACCGAAAAACAAAGTGAATCAAGTCAAGTTGCAGAGATTAAAGCCATCCAGCTGGCTTTAGATATTGCTGAACAAGAAAAATGGCCAAAGCTCTTTCTCTACACCGACTCCTAGATAGTAGCCAATGCACTGTAGAAATAGTTAAATCGCTGGAGAAAGGCTAACTGGCAGCGCAGAAGAAAACCCATCTGAGCCGCTGAGATTTGGCAAAACATCGCTGCCCAGGCAGAAAAGCTAACCGTGAAAGTTCGACATGTAGATGCACATGTACCTAAGAATCGAGCTAATGAAGAGCATCGTAACAACGAGCAGGTAGACCGAGCTGCCAAGGTGAAAGTGTCACAAGTAGATCTAGACTGGCAGCACAAAAGAGAGTTATTTCTAGCTCGTTAGGCCCATGATGCCTCTGGTCATCAAGGGAGAGATGCGACATACAGATGAGCTCGTGACCGAGGAGTAGACTTAACCATAGACAACATCTCACAGGTCATCCACAGCTGTGAGACTTGCGCTGCAATCAAACAAGCCAAGCGAGTAAAGCCTCTGTGGTATAGTGAACGATAGTCAAAGTACAGGTATGGGGAAGTATGGCAAATTGACTACATCACACTTCCCCAAACCCACCAAGGAAAGCGCTACGTGTTGACCATAGTGAAAGCAACCACGAAATAGTTAGAAACCTACCCTGTACCTCATGCTACTGCCCAAAACACCATCTTAAGTCTAGAAAAACAAGTCCTGTGGAGACATGGTACCCCAGAGAAAATCGAGTCTGACAATGGAACCCATTTCAAAAATGGCCTCATAAGCACCTGAGCTAGAGAACACGAAATTGAATAGATATACCATATCCCCTATCATGCACCAGCTGCCGAGAAAGTTGAACGGTGCAACGAACTACTTAAGACAACTTTAAAAGCACTTAGCGGGGAAACCTTCAAAAATTGGGAACTAAACTTAGCAAAGGCCACCTAGATGGTTAACACAAAAAGTTCTATCAATCGAGCCAGTCCTGCCGAGTCCGAACCTTTGCACACAGTAGATAGAGATAAAGTCCCTGTAGTACACGTAAAAGGTTTCTTAAGAAAGACTGTTTAAATTAGTCCCACCTCAGAAAAAGGCAAACCCATCCGTAGAGTGGTTTTTGCCCAAAAACCTAGTTATACTTAGTGGGTGATGCAGGCAGATGGAAAAACCCGTTGTGTCCCACAAAGAAACCTTATCTTAAGTGAAAACTGTGTAGATGGTAATAGAATAAGGGGTGGATAATGTCCTAAGTTGCAATATTGATGTAGTTAAGTATTCTATTACCACCAGCTGTGGGCCATTAGCTGCTATCACCCACTCCGGATGACAGACAATGGGCCATCCGTTAGCTATTATCACTTGCTAATGACCCACCCCGCATGACAGGCAATGGGCCATCAGGGACCCACCGTGTGACTCATGGACTTATCTCATCCCATTGTGAGATGCTCTGCCGAAGAAGGAAGAGCCAGGTGTTCCCACGTAGATATAACCTAGCCTTGAAACTGCCTGAGCTAGCCCTGTCTACTGAGTTCCCAAAAGACCAGAGCTACTACTAGATCTTCAGCTAGAGACTAGACCTTCACAAGATCACCACTTCAACTAGACTACTTCAGTTAGACTGCTACTACCACCCTAACAGGGTGTTAAGTTGTATCTGACTTTGTCAGTGCTTTTCCTTGTATTATTTCACTTATTTTTAATTTCAATCTTGACTTGTGATCTCCCACTGGTTTGTTTTCAAACCAAGACAATTTTAAAAGAGAAAACAAGTTTATCTGAACAGAGCACAGGTCAGAGAAAAGACCAGGCAAGACAAAATGGAAAGCTCATTACATTGTAAAAGACAGGAGGAAATACAAGACACCATATCCTTTAATGAAAGCTATTTTTACAAATCCCTGGTTCTTAGTTGGAGTAAATTCATTGACTTCAGACAAGGTATAACAGACCAAAATCTTGCATTTATTTCAACAAAATGAACTTCATATTACATAGAATACTATAGAAAGCAACATTTACCATTCTAATTAAAAATAGTTCATTACATTGTTGCCTTCAATAGCAATGAATTTACCATGACCAGAAAACAGACTCTTAACTTATTTAAAAATAGGGGAATTGCTTTCCTCTGATGTATTTAGAGGTGCCAGGACATACTGCTCTTTATATTTGTAATTTTCCATGAGGTATGACAGTACTTCTGGAAAACATCTTGCATATTTTTAAACTTCTCTTTTCAGTTTGTCTTTAAATACAATTTAGAATAAGTAATTTCCATTCCTTTACAGTTTTCATCCTCCCCTCATTAAAAAGAAAAACACCACCAAAAAAAACCCCTTCAGAAAAAGTAATTTACCAAGACCTTGAAAATAGCCAGAAATACCGATATACCTCAGTTATGTCTTTTAATGTATTACTGCAGAATGCCAATTTTTTCAAAACTTTTCTTGTAAGATGCCACTTGTCAGCCACTAAAACAGTATTTTAAGATAGTTAGGTCAGGAATTCTTTAGGTTGTAGGAATAAATGTATGAATTTGGTGAGAAATTTTAAAACTGAGACACCTCAAATGAACCATTTCAGTCTCAAGTGAAATAGAAGTCTTTAATGACAAATATCAGAGAAGAAAAAATTAATAGTAATTGACATGATTATGCCCAGATTAATAATCTGGAATCTACCTTCCTGGAACTGGAAGGTAGGTCTGGGAAATTATGAGAATCTGGGGGAAAAATATAATTTTCTAGACAAGTTAATATTTTATCTGCCTCTTATTTAGAAGACTCATTTAAAATATTCATGTGTAATCAAGAGTTGTTTTTCCAGCCAAAGAGAATAAGGATTATGGACATCTGTATTTGCGGGAATGCAGGCATAAACAGTGTCTCATGAGAAAAACAAACAAACAAACAAAAAACCAACCAAACAAAAAACCCACACTATGTATTCCTATCAAGATAAGCCATTGCTTTGGCTTGTGGCAAACTATCCAGCCGGAAATTTCTCTATGCTCACCTCTTAATCTCAAGAGTTAAAAAACCAAGCAGCATCATATAATGTAAACAACACACAATATAGATCAAATTTCAGAGGATAATACTTAGTAGCTTTATTTAGTTGTCCTGTCGTTCTCTGGAATCTGTATCTACCATCTGACTCAAAAGGTCAGAGTATTTTTCTTATTAGAACAGATAGATTGTGTCGAACAATTCTTCTGAAACCATGCAGTTTGAGAAATCCCACAGATTTTCATCCTGAGTGCTGGGCCATTTCTACCTTCAGTGGAGCTATTTTTTTCTGGAAAATTAGTACTTGTTTGTGATGGAAGAGTTGTGCATCACACCAGTCAGGCAACAAGGCATAGGAATTTCCGCACTTCAGTATACCTTTTTATTTTAGTGGTAAAAATAGGTGTTTTAGATCAAGAAAGTTTAAGAAATGTTCATCAAAGGGACAACATGTCCCTCCAAAATTTTACAGTTCCTTGCAGTCAGTGTTATTGATATAATTCAGATTATTTTACTACTTCTTTTTTACTACCTTGTGTTCATTGAGACAAAAATAAATTGGTCTACATATACGTTTATTGAGAGAAAAGCAATCCCCAAGGTTCAGAATCATTCACCACTTTTTCCCTAATTTAAAACTTCCCATAATCCCTGACATCTCTCTAGTCCCATAAGCAGCACCACACATAGAGCATAACCTCCTTTGCAGGGCTCTATTTGCAAACATCACCTTTCATATTTACTGCTCAAGTGAGGTAATTACAGATAACATATTCCTGCTGTTCTTACAAGCAGGCCTTGTTTATGTTTCTGGAGATGGTACAGATCAATTTAATCTGTATTTGTTGTTTTAAAGATTATTAAAAAAAAATCCCAGCTATTAACCTGTATATATGTATGAAGGTGTATTTGACAGCTGTGCACTGAAATACAGATCCTACAGAATAATTTGTAGAGCAATTTGTAGAGCAGTTTGACTCTGCCACTGCCCAGGAGATGCATTGCTGGAAACACATAACCACCTGAAAATCTGAAATTCATAACCTGCAGAAACAAAAACTAACAGAAACATCTTAATTATACTTATTTTGCATTACACCCTCACCACTCAGTTTGAGCATCCTTTTCTCCAGGCTAAACAACCCCAACTCCCCCAGCCACTCCTCATCAGACGTGCTCCAGACCTTTCATCAGCTCCATCAGCTGCTTCACAGCTCCAGTAGAACTGAACACAGGATTCAAGGTGTGCCCTCACCAGTGCTGAGTAGAGGGGAATTATCCTTTCCCAAAAACCTGCTGGCCACACTATTTCTGATACAGGATGCCATTGGCCTTCTTTGCCTCCTCGGCACACTGTGGGATCATGTTCAAATGCTGTTGGCCAGCACCTCCAGATCCTTTTCTACCCAGCAGCTTTCCAGACACTCTGTGCCAGCCTGTGGAGAGGCCTGGGTTGTTGTGACCCATGTGCAGGACCCAGCACTTTGCCTTTTTCAGTGTCATACAATTGGCCTTGGACCATCAATCCATCTCTCTGCAGAGCTTTCCTGTCCTCCATCAGCTTAACTCTCCTACCAAACATGGAGTTATCTGCATACTGACTGAGGGATCCCCTCATTCAGATCATTGATAAAGATATTAAACAGAACTTGCCCAATAATAATCGCAGGGAAACACGGCTTGTGACCAGCCACCAACTAGTTGTTACATTTCCTAATCTCCAGTCAACTGGCATCTCCCAAGTCAGCCAGGACTGCTGAAAAAGGATGGAGAGTGGCCCAGTGAGTATGTCCATCTGCCTCAGTTCCCTTGAGTGGATCTTGTTCAGCCTCATATACTTGTGTGTCTCTCCATGGTGTAGCAGGTTTTTCCACTGACCTTTTCCACTTGGATTATCAGGATTTCACTCTGTTCCCTGTCCCTGTCTGGACTGGATACCCTGAGAATAGTTTATCTGTCCACTAAAATTGATCAAAGATAGCATTAAGTACCTCAGTCTTTTCCTCATTCTTTTCCTCCCACATCCACTAAAGGATGGAGCTATTCCTTAGCCCTCCTTTCATTGCTAATGCATTGATAAAAACATTTTTAATTGCCATTTAAAGCAGCAGCCAGATTAAATTATAGTTGGGCTTTGGCCGTTCTAATTTTCTTCTTGCATAACCTCACGACATTCTTTTAAGTCCTGCTGAAATGCCTCCTGCTTCTTCCAAAGGTCATAAATTCTATCTGTTTTCTTATTCTAGCCAAAAGTCTCTGTTCAGCTTGACCAGTGGTCTTCCCCACTGGCTTGACTTTTGGTACATAGGGTTGGCCTGGATGCACTTCTAAGAATTCCTTTTTTGAAGAATGTCCAGCTTTCTTGGACTCCTTTGCCTTTCAGAACTGTCTCCCAAGGGCCCTGTCAGACTGTCTCCTAAAAAGGTCAGGTGCTGCCCTCTGGAATTTCAAGGTAACAATTCTCCCGATCCCCCCTCCTTACTTCTCTGACATCAAAATCTATCACGCTGTTCCCGAGCTGGCTCCAACCCACAAGCCCTTTTCTATTTGAGAAGTACGATCAATCACCCGTTGTGCCAGAAAGATCTCCACACTGCAGAAACTTCTTAGACTCTTTCCTCTCTACTGTACTGCATTTCCAGCAGGCATCTGGTAAATTGAAGCACCCCACAAGAACAAGAGTTAGTGAATGTGAGACTTCTCCCAGCTGCTTGTGGAATATTTTGTCTACCTCTTCATCCTGACTGGGTAATTTATAACAGACTCCCACTAAGATACCTGCCTTGTTGGCCTTCCCCCTCGTTCTTACTCATGAACTCTCAACCATATTGTCACCATCACTCAGATTTACACAATCAAAATACTCCTTCCTGGCCTATCCCTTTTGGAGAATTTATAGCCATCCATTGCAGCAATTATGTAAGTCAACTAAAGTTTTCATGGTGGCAACTATATCATTGTTTTCCTGCTGCACAGTGGCTTCCAGCTCCTCCTGGCTTTTGCTCATGCCATGTGTACTTAGTCACAGCAGTTCCTCCCCGTAAATGACTATGGTTATTATTTTTATATAATTTGGAAATACAGTCCTATGTCCGAAGAAAGCACCATAGTAAGACAGATTTCAGAGATGCCCTCAAGTTTTTCAAGTACTTGGGAGTACAAGTAATTATGTTACAGCTCTCAGTGGGTGAGCAACAGGTTCTTACTGAAATATCTTGGAATTGCTGCTTTACATGCTCATTAATTCCCCACTGTTTTCCAACTTCAGATGACTTCGCTTCTTTAATGTGTTAATCCTTGTTTCAGTTTTTCTTCTGAAAAATGTCTCATTTTTCGATGGGCTTTTTAGTCAGAACATACAATCAGGCTCCCTCTAGGATTAAAAGAGGAAGAAAAGGCTCAAATGTAATTCATACAAAAATAGTTCACCCCGCTTTCAGATCACTAAAGCCTGCCACTGCCCACCACGCTTACCTTTCCCAAGGTAAGGAATTGTTGCCTCAGTTGTCTTGTTATTGCTGTTAGACCTGTGAACATCTTTCAACAGTCTCTGCTTGATCCAATCTTTAATTTTCCTAATTTGGCAGCTTTAGGACCTATTCATTCAGAAGTCAATTTGAAATAATTCAAAAGTACTTGGCTTTCCTAAAGGTCTGCTTTTTGCCTGGGATAGAAGTACCAACAGAGGTGCTTTACTACCTTTTCTGGAAAGAGAAAACAAATTATTTCCCAGGAGAAAAATATCACCTTTGCACTTAATTCACCAAGGGTATTCTGGATGCATACTCTGCTCCTGATCAGATCACTTAAAAGCTTCTCACATTCCCTAACAGTATTCTTTACAACTCATCCCAGTCTAATCCCCTTCTCCCCTCAAAGTTTATGACACCACACAGACATAAGTCTTTTACAGCCCTATGGTCAGAAGACTTCTAATGACCACCCTTCCCATACCATATTTCCCAGAATATCTTTAACTGGTAGTATGCCATTGAAAAGTCAATGTTCATTCAGAAAGGAAAAAAAAACCAAAAAAACCCCAAAAAACAAACAAACTACAACCAAAAAAACAAAACAAAAAAATCCCCCCAAAAAACAACCAAAAAAATGAACAAAAAAACCAAAACAAAACAAAAACCAGAGATTACAAATTATATCTTCAGTTTTGCAGGACCTTTTCATAGCACCCCCAATTTGGAGATGGAAAGCATCTCTGAATCATCAATTTATATTTCAAAAGGAAAAGTGATTTGGGATATTTGATATTTTATACCACCTGCTCTTCTATATTGTTTATGGAAATGGAAGATAAATTTAACAACATGTGAATAAAGCAAAGTGAGACTCTTCTTTGACATGAAGTTTTCATTTATAACCTTAAATGTTGCTCACTCATGCCTATCAGTCATCCATCCATTCATTCTGCTCTCTCACATCTGCTTTTTCCAGCACTTACAGCTGGTCTTTACCATCTCAAAAATAATCTTCATATTCTTCTTCACCTAAAACTCTATATGAGTCCAATATTTCATAATAATTTTCTCTTTTCAGACCCAAGCAAGTTCACAAATGCAAGTTGATTTTAAGTTACTCAGGGTTATCAGAATCCAGCTCATCCTGCTGCTAAATATTATTTTAAAAGTGTAAAGTTTGAAACAAACAGGGTTTGAGCTTTTAATTTTCAGGTTGCAGGTTTTTTATCTTGTTTCAAGAATATCACTTGATAAGAAAACAAACTACGCCTTCCTAGAAATTGAAATGGTATATTCCTGAAGCTTCAGAAATATAGCTTGATTAACAAAGAGGAAGTTTTTGAAGTTTTTGCTGGAGGTGGTGGAGACAGATAATCAGTAATGCACATCATTACTTCTCTCACATATTTCCATGAATACACTGCAGCAGCTGTGAGGTTGCATAACTGATCCTAAAATATCTCTTGACCAGATCTATAAATCGGATGCCACTAAAACGAGTCACAAAACATTGTCTGAATTCTTTTTGGACAGTGATAATTTACTGAAATCAGGATATTTAATGAAAACTTTGATCTGAGCTCATAAAGATTTGTAAGGTTTGTTTTCCTAAGATGACAGAGAAAAGGCTTTGTAAAGTATGGGATGTTCATTGTTGTGAATGATACTAACCTTGGAAATAGTGGACCAAACTTAATAGTCCAGTATCCTTTTGAAACCAGGTATTTTACCTTCCCAGAGTGTAATCTCATCATGGATCTGCAGAGCCAGGATCTTACATTTTACAGATTTCTGTTATTTCTGTTAGATATCTCTTGAGCCAGGAAAAAAGAGACATATAATGTAGCTTGCTGGACAGGTAGCAGACAGATAATGTGAACCACTTAATTAGGGTGTGAGAGTTCAAGATTCTCTACTTAAGTGAGTGTTCATTTATTAAAAGAGAAAAGCTGTGACAGGAGCCACTCAGAGAAAATTTACATCAGTTGTCAAATATGAAGGAATTATCTATGATGCAAGGTTGATGAAATCAAGGTTTTTGCTGGGATCAAGTAAAGCAGAAGCTTGAATGTGTAACCCTTCTTCTTACAAGGGAAGGATGTGCTTAATCTAGTAGTTAGATCCCTCAAATAAAATGCCCCTTTGCTTTTGAGATCAATTTTTTAGAAGGGAAAGCATCTATTTCTACAATTTAACTGCTACATACAAATTAAAACCAAATCCTGAACACAGTGTTAATATGACATGGATCCCTGCTGACATTCTTCGTGTATCTAGTGCCTTCCCCTTCTTCTTTCATCTCTACCAGCTTACTGGGTTTTTTCATTGTGTTTAATAAGGTTTACCAAGGGAAGATTTCAACTGTTAAAACATTGCAGTGAATCTGTGACCATAATGATAGATAAAAGGAATTTTAAAACAAAACACAGAACAAAAAAAGAAAAAAAAACAAAAAGCAACCAAACCCAACTCCAAATCAACCAAAACATTGTCCTGGTCCAAAGTTGCAGATCTTTGAAAAGCTAAAAATGCTGTGTTTTGTGGGTTTTTTTTTGTTTTTTTTGTTTTGTTTTGGTTTGGTTTTTTTTTAAACAGATGAACAGCAATTGAAGTAAGCACCATAAAAAACATATTTCTCTTTCCTTCGGGGCATTTTTTGTCCTTCTCTGTTTTCAGGGAGCTAGGACTGAAAAAGAAATTTCTTCTTCAGAAAGCGCCAACTGATTTCTGTTCTTTTCTTTTGTAAGGACAGCCATTATCCTATTTAACAGTCTAAAAAATACTATTAAATTTATGCTACTTTCCTATAAGTCTTCACAGAGATAACTTGAAAAGAAATAAGTTAAATACATGTCTCAATATTTTATGTTGTAAATTATTTTTCTCTTTCATAGGAAAAGTAGAGGGGACTCTAGATAAAATAATTGCTACACATTTAAATTAATGCTTGCAAACTGATGTCTTCATTGAGTATCCTAAATGGAATAAAAAAAAAACCCATTGTGACTAATTTTTTTTTGCACAAGAAATTTAACAAAAGAAAAAACAAAATTAATTAAAAAAAAGGAAGAAAAAGGAATGAAGCTTTAAATTGCTACTAGCTGTTAGCTACTACTTGATTATTGAGTTTTTCCAGTTTGCCAACCATAGTTTTGTAGACTTAATATAAGAAAGAAGATTAAAAAGATATATTTTAGTGTACTCCAACCATCTTAATAGGTAATTAGTCATATAGAATAACATTAGCATGAGGCTTGACATATTTAGGGCTTGACCGAAAGATTTTCGTATTTGCACCCCTCAGGGGATTATAATTTTTCACACAGAAATCAATGTGTGTCTTTACAAGTGGACAGTTCACACCTGTTAAGATGTTTAAAAATAACAGTTTAAAACTGTGGATGAAATGGGTTTGCTAAGCCATTTCAACAGTGGAGCAGAGGCAGATGATGTACTGTACAAAACTTATTTTTTGCTTTATGAAAGAAAAGAGAAAATCAGGATTTTCCCTGGGCTCTTTCACTGCTACCAAAGTAACTTTTTACTTGTTTGGCTGTAAAATGGCAGACAACAGCCTCAATTTTCCCTGCAGGTGTGGAGAGCCATGGAGAGCACTGTGTAGTTTTGTTATTATTTCCAAAATCAGGAGGCTGGATGGCATAGCCATTAATCAGTTATACTCTGAGGCTCAAGACAGCTAAAAAGAGTAGTCATGAAGAATCTCGTTTTCTGTTATTAAACTGCTGAGAAAACAACCCGAATATATTCGACCTACCATATACCTGCACACTGCCTTGATGAAATCAGGGAATAATACTCCTAGGAGTACATATGGGACCATTGATTCTGAATCGCATGGCAATGGCTCTGCAAAATTGAATTCCTACAGAGTGGGTATTCAGGCATGGCTTCAGGGCAGTCACTGAGGCTCTGTCTCATAGCAGGAGACATATGTTAGATTTACACTTACTAGGTTGGGTATTACTATCCATGTAGCCATAGCAACACATTGCTCATCCTGAGCTCATCTCTGATCTGCAGCAGAGAGAGATATGTTAGCAGCCAGAGCGCTCACCACTTAGTCTAAAGCTAGCTTGGGTGTGCTTGCTCGATCTGAAGTGCCTGCACTGAACACCTACTCTGAGAATACTGGGAGGTAGAAAATCTTGAAAAAAATTTTGAAAATCTTTAGGCACCCTGGCTATCTGCTGGAAGATTGAACTTTCATATCCATCATCATTAGAAATTTTTTAAAACCAAGTTATCTCATTTATATGACGGGTATGATGAGTGCTTTTGTAGAGCTGAACTCATTGAACTTTTTATTATTGCTGTTATTAGTTTATGTTGCTTTTGATGTTGGATATGGAAGAGCTCTAACCTTTGTTTACTCTGTTCCAGATATACTTGTATATATATATACATAAACACCAACAAATAAAATTTGCCCAAAAGGAAGATATGATTTGAAAGATAAATCAGAAAACTTTATCATTTCACTGGAATTTCCTGGTGGTTATGTATCTCAAGCCTTGTAGGTGTTAAATATTAAAGTACCAAACCCCTCATAATTATGCAAAAACTAATAAAAGTAATGGATGTGGGAAAGTTCTATATGTAAGGAAACTGATTAAGGAACACATTTTTATATGGTTGTTTCATCTACATATTTAATGCCTATTCTGTTTCCTGGATAATTAATGAAAGATGAATAAAACATGATTTTGATGGAACAAATTGTTTGTTTTCCCTTTGTTTGTGGTTCTTGAGTCTATACAATCTATTGGGAATAGAGTTCATAATTTAATGCAACTTAAATACATTTAAGGCAAGATTTTTGAGGCTGTTGCAAAATATTGTTTACTTTCATTACAAATCTGTCTCTCTGGATATGGTCAGATCTTTTCCAGTGCATTACTTTTTGAAAAAGTATATGGAGCTCACAGAGAAATATTTGTGAAAATATGCTGGTTTATGAAAACTACATTTAAAAAAAGAAAGTATTTTGTGACTGATTAAATATTCTATTTGACATTTTTGGAACACAGCTTTTCATTTTTTAAATTTTATTTGTAAAATATTAATATTAAGACATCTGAAAGATTTTTTTTTTAATTTCAGCAACATAAAACAACAGCATGCAACTAGATTAGTCTTATATGAATTGGTTCAAAAAGGGATTTTTTTCCCTATTTTTATTTTGGATATAAAATGCAATATCTGGTAAAATTTATGGAAAATTAATTAATCTACAAAAATTTCTTCCACAGTTTAATATCTTCATTTTCATAGGAAGAAGAACTTATGTTTGTCCGTTAACAAACAATTTTCACAGTGCTTTGTTAATGTCTATAATAGCAACCTTATTCTCAACTCTATTAACATGATTAATTGTAAGAAAGAGGAATATTAAGTAGGAATATTCCTCTCATTTTTTCTTAGTGTTTTTTTTCAATTCTTACATATGTAAAACCTTCTCCAAAATAAATGGAAACTAGCTAAATTAAGGATTACTGTACTGCCAAGACGAAACACTGACAAGTACTTCTCAGTTAGAGATTTTTTTTTAATATATAGATTTTGAGGGTAAGCTTGTGTCAAGTTTTTCTGTACAAACCTTTACTGCAGATGTTTCCAAATTAGATGTGATTCCCCCAGGTGGTAATCCTGGAAGGTGTAGGTAAGAGTAGTGAGCCTGACAGATACTCAATAGTTCCTACATATACTCAGAATTATGAGCCCACTGGAAGCAAAGTTAGAAACTCAAAACCGGGTTTTCACTATTCAAGAAGGGCTTGCCTGTTTCTTTTTATCTTCCTGGTTAACTCATCTTCATCACCACATTTTTCAGTAAATCACCACATTTTTCAGCTGAAAAACAACCATAATTGTTCAGTGAAAGGGAAGAAAAGCTCAAAAGCATTGATCCCTGCTGTGAAAGCACTGAGAAAGACAGATAATATCCAAGGAGAAGTGGCTGCCTATGGTCCTCCACAAAGTTTTAAAAATAACCTTTTATCTCTTCCAATAGCAGTACAGAACTTCACTGTGACTTTTCAAATAAAGATGGGGAGATCCCTGCTCCTACGTGCCAACAGCTATGTTGTAAAGGAAAAGGTAGCTCTCAGGTGACAATCTCAAATAAACAATGATATCTGAATTCCCACCTGCTAGGCACGTTTCCAACTGCATCCTTGCCAATAACCCAATTGAAAGCAAATGAGAGGACAACATGTGATGTTGTCCTCTCCCAACACTGGGTTTTTGGATGGTCCAAGACAACTGTTGAGAAGTTTACTCAGACATGAAAATTAATTTCATTCAGTGACAATTTTTTTTAACCTCAGTAATGTCAGGCAGAAAGTGTATATGTCCCAGAATATTTTGATCAAAATATTTTGAAATTATTTTGGAAGGTGGAAGTATGGGTAGCATTCTCTAGGACAGTTGGTCAACCTTTGACTGTATTTGGTGCTTCCAGGTGTTTCATAATGAAGAAATTGAAGAAACAGGACAAAATAATCTACTTGCAGATAATAGATTTTGGTGGAGGTCCCTTCTCATTCCTTGTATGAAGAAATGTCACTGACTAATTATTAGATTTGAAGAAAAAGGTGACACAGGTTCTTTCTCATTCCTTGTATGAAGAAATGTCACTGACTAATTATAAGTCTCGAAGAAAAAGGTGACACAAAACAAGTTTAGCAGCTACTTTTGCAGTTGTTCTTCTGTTGGAACTGCTAATTCAGAAAGGGTTTCCATTCATACAGGGGAATTAAAATTTTTACAGAGTCCACAGAATTTTCTGTTCTCCTGAATGTCAAGCCTTTCCTTGACATGCAATAAAGGCCAGACTGAGGAGCAGGTAGACACCTCAAAGAGACAAAATTATAACAGAGCTAAGAAAAATGGTGCAGAGCACCTGTTAACAGGAGGATGTGATTGGAGGAATTGTCTTCTAGCTTTTCTATCATAATGGAGAGATAGATCTGATCAGGATTTTTGGCCCCTGCTCATGAGAAGTACTACACATCACATGGATTCTGAGCAGCCTGTTCTAGTAATACATGTCCCAGCCCATCAGGGAAAGTGGAGGGAGGGGTTGGAACCAGATGATCTTTAAGGTCCCTTCCAACCCAAAGCATTCTATGATTCCATGATTCAATGATTCTATGATTCTATGAAGAAAAGCTGTTTTATGGAGAGTAAGTTGACCCATCCATCACCTTGTACAATTACTATAGCTTGTGGCTGAGTGGTTATGAGGCACAAATCATGTGTAGGCAGATAACAGAAGATACCAATGAATTTGCGAAGTCTTGAGGAAGGCTTCCTATCCAGATCAGAGATTATTACTGTGCCTTTTTATATACTGTGAGATAGGATTTTACTGACTCAAAATCATAAGTGGTCAATCCCTAGAGGAGGGGGAAAGAAAGGTCAAATGAAGCAGCAGCTGTAGTTGTACACAGGAGCTGCTGAGAGGCAAGCTGGCAACATCCACAGGCTTGGAGGTGTCACTGGTGAGTAAGACCTTCTAGTCCTGGCCAGTGTATGGCCATATTCACAGTCTGGTCCCTACAAAAATAATCAGTATTTATTAAACCCTGCTAATAATAATAAATTTAAATTAAATTTTGATTTTAATTAAATACATTACATATATTATACTTAAATTTATACTTTTCTGAGACAGAGATATCTATATTTGAATGTTAAAGCCTTAATTTTACTATGATGTTTATAACTTATAATCATGTTCATTTCAGGGAGGACCTTTTCCTTGTGTAGATACTGAAATAATAAAATGGCTGATTTACCCTTTCTGTCATTGTGAGGGTGTATTAATACAGCTGTTGAGCAGCTGTTGGCAAAAGTAACTGGAAAGGTACTGTTGAGCTCAGGTTCAGGTCTTGAATTTATTTGGAGATACAAGGACAATATTCTTAGGCATAGGAATTGCTTAATAGGACGTTTCCCTGGATCTTTTTCCAAGATTTGACATTTTAAGTTTGTATGGCCAAGAGTTCACTAAGTTCCTACCAAAACTATGTCATTGTAGGTAAAAGCCTATGTATACAGGTAAAGTTAGTCCTAGCATTAGTGTAGGAAGAGCTAGGGTTAAAAAAGGAGAGAGCTTCAAAGTTCAGGAATGATTGATCTGCTTCTTCTCAAGTAATAAAAGTAGGGAAACATTTTTGAAGCATTTTTATTACACTCAACCTTTGTATCATCAATAATTTAATAAAGTATGTGCTAGAAAAAAATTGAAGAATCTGAAACATTTGAATACTTTGTTGACTGCCTTAGCTAGTAACATGGTCCATCAATCTCCTAGAAGGAATTGAGAAAATACAGTTCCAAAGGTACTTGACAGAGGAATATCCAGAGAGAAATATGGGGATATGAGTATTTTGAAATATTATTTATTGGTCTTTCCTCAAAAGCATGTGTACAAAGCAAGGAGAAGACTGTGGCTTGCTGCTGACAGATGTGTTGCAGAATTATATGTTTTTCTAAGAGCAGTGATTGTTATATATATCTATATATCTATATCCATATATCTATATCTATATATATAAGTATATAGAGTTTATTGTTTCAATGTAGGCAAATATAGCTAGAGTGACAAGATAAAATCACTTCAAACTTTTGCAGAATCAAACCTCTATTAAAAAAAGAGTTTTACTTTCCACCTAATGTTCTGTAGATAAGCAATTTTTTGCTTATTTTCATGGTACTGTTACCTTATTTTCTAAGTCAAACAATTTGTGTTGGTTTATGACGTATTTCTTTACAGAAGTTATAGATTCTTTTTCCTTCTGAACATTTTTCAGTCATCATAAAATTTGCTTACTATACCTCATGAGAATTTAGGTCAACATCAAACATATTAATTGTGAAAAAAATCAAAACATTAAACATTTAATATTTAGAATATTGTTAATATAATAATCTTAGATAAGTTGTGTATTCCCTTTAGTTACACTACATAAAATAATAACTAAAAAAGAAAAGAGACAATTTGCACCTTTATCAATTGCTTTCCTGTATTGTCTACTACAGTTACACTTCCATTCTTTTATGACCTTTGCATTTGAATAGTAGCTAATTGCCCTTGAAGACAGTGAATCACCCATGAGTAAGATTAACATTTAGAAGGAATTATTTTAATCCAAAACTAATACCTTATGACGAGGCAAAGGAAACATATTTTAATATTGTGCTAAGGTTTGCTACTCACAAAAATATTTTAAATTACTGAGGCAGATAAAGCAAAATAAAAGAAGTAGAGAGGAAATTTTCATTTTTAAAAGAAAACCCCTCACAGCATTAAGTTATAGACTCAAATCTTGGAAAATGTTCTCACCCAGCCACCTGCAAAAGCTACTGAAAAGCTGGGCCAGAGAAATCAAGAGTAAATATATATAAATGGTATACAAATATTGTCCCAAAGTCTATGACATATAAAGAATTCTTGCTTTCTTTTGACACAGAAGTTGACAATGAGGCTTTCCTGCACCATGGGTTTAGAAACTGCAAGTTTTGAATGAGATATGGAGGCAAACACATACTGAGGCGTTTTAACTGAGAAGAGAAAGAGAACAAAAACTTTGAATACTGCCCCGGAGTACAAATTTTATTTTGGTGGTTTTAGCAGTTACTTTTACTTAAGTAAAATCATATGTCCTCTACTAAATGTAAATGTTAATACCTTGCACTCTCCTTCAATATACAGTTTAGATTTTCTGACCAAAACCGCATTGAAAGGCAAAGTAAAGGTTCAACAACATTGAAGAGAACTATTCTTCCACTCTTGGATCTGTCATGCATCTCTTCTATGTAATTGGGACACAGAGAGCTTCACTCTTCTAAGATTCCTTTTGTTCTTTACGTGTCTTGTCTCTAAAAGGAAGAATTCCAGTAATTCTGTTCCCAGTCAATAGGCAATGCTGGGCAGTCATTTCTAATCCTTAGAAAATGGGGCTGAATCCCGTAGGAATAACCATATTGAGTAAGTCATCACACAGTATCTTTTTGTTTGTTTGTTTCTGAGAGACTGCATTTCAACTTCAAATTAATAAGAATTATGTACAGAAGCTCTTCTTGTCCAAACCAATTTTCTTTTGCAGTTTTCTTTTCTGTTCAAATCCCTAGCCAGCAGTCATGCAGAGATAAAAACTCCTGAAGCTGTTCTGCTCTTTAAATCCAGTGGCACAGGCAGCACTCCACAGATAGCTTGTGCAGTACACACACACAAAAGTGACTTGCTGATTGGATTGACATGTTCTGTCCTGTAAATCAGCACAGAGAATTAGTGATCACACAGAAACTCATTCCTCTTGGAAAAAATTACTTTTATTCAGATTTGTGTAAACGTTCAGAAGTAAAACATAATGGAAAAAAAATCTGCTTTTTCATCCTTCTCATGTTTCTCTCTTTGTTAAGAAGTAAGAACATAAACTTATTGAAGTTTCTACATATTTTTTTTTTCTTTTTGCTTGGGAAATTTCCAGCAAATTCACTCTAATTCCTGCATATAGCTCTGAATGAACTTTAATAGATCACTTCCAAAGACATATTCCTTGTTTCTGCTTTAGTGGAAACACAAGATGCTGCTGGCCTGGTAGGCCTGCTGGATTTAGTTCTAGATGCATCCCTGTCTGACCATCTGGTGTCAAATGCCATGGCAATTTCAGTAAGATGTTCACAGACATCAAACAATATTACAGGGCAGAGAAGATTTCGTATAAATTAGTGATTCACATATCATGTCTTATTAGGAGAATTGTTCATTGTTCAAGTTTGTGGACACAAACTTAAATAACAAGCAATTTATGGAGAAGTGTAAGTATATACAATGTTATACAGTAACATATTGTTTAATTTAGGTATTTTCTTTTGTGGTTTCCAACAATTTACTTCTTTCTGTAACAGCCTATAATCTTCTCTTTTATAATCTTAGACTGAGTTAACATCACTCACTATTAAAATTTGATTAATACGATGGAGATTTAATTCTGAGAAGATTTATTATTCTACATATTTATGGACTCTCAGTTCTGCTGGCAGCAATGTAAGAGTTGTGTCTAGAGCTGTTTGTCAATACTCTTCCTTGTATGAAAGAGCACAGGTACTCCTTACCAAAAATAATTCTGCTCACACAATATTTACTAGCATCTCCTTGCCAGGTTGAAAAAATACAGTTTTGCACGTGGTAAAGTTGAGTAGACGTGGAATGACAAATCAGAAGACTATGTGTGCCACAACAAGTAATGTTCAAATCAAGCTCTCCATAGAATGGTCAAGGTCAGGAAACCTACCCTTTTAAAAAAAGATAAAAAATATTTATGGGATGTGATTGTGTGAATAAAACAGGAAATGGGTCAGCTGAGAAGAATCAATAAACTCCCAAAAGAGTTTCTTCTTGCTTTTAATCCTAGTGAAATCCACTTTGAAAGATGCATGTGAAGGGTGGTTGTGACTACAGGTGCTACCAGAGCATAATATAGTTAGCTCCCTTAGGTAATTCAGACAAGGAAATTGATATCATTCCTGTCATCTCTTTCAGTTACTTTATGTTATCAGACATCATAGTTTTTCCTGAATAAATTTCAGCTAATGGTTTAGTAATCAAGTAGTAAAGATAGAGAAATCGATATGCATACAGGAAATAATATATGGACAATATTCTCCTGCCTGTGTTCCTAGTGTACCTTAGTGACCTGAGAAGACTCCACATTATTTTCTGTGAAGTAAGCTGATAGCTCCAGCCCATGCCATAAAATGGGAGCATTTTAGATTATTAAAGCTGTTCATGGTTCAGTGCAATTTAGAGGGGACATTATTTCACAGATTCTGTAATGGCATCTCCTGTCTCCTGGGCTTGGACTTCAAAAAAATCTCTTTTGCTTCTCTCTATTGTTTGTTTTCTGGTACTCTTATAAGTGTGCTTACATTTTGCTTCTATCAAACGCTATCAGAAAACTGTTAGAAATACCTGAAGAGTGAATATTTTATTGCCAATATAAATTATCAATCAACTTGTCAATGCAGATTTTAGGTCTCTCCTTTCAGATTTTTTGGTTCCCTGGAAGCAAATGTCATAATTGAATTGTTTCATGTGTTTTTAAGCTCAGTGAACCAGCAAAGCTGCATGGCTCAGAGAGGCAGCAATTAGGAAGCAGCTGTAGTGGGACCAGCCTCCTGAGGACAAAAGTGCATGGAGGAAAGTGGTAAGGAAACATCTTTCCTGAAAATGAGTGAGAAGGAAAATGTATTTGCAAATCATTTTAGGAGATGCTGGTAAGGGTTTTCTGAGGTAACTGATAGATGGAGGGGTTTAAACTGGCACCTTTCCTACAGCAGCAAACAAAGGCTGAGATTAGTGAAGGAACGTGGAAGCTTTCAGATAAGAGTCCTCTTGAGACAGCTGACATAAACTGACTGATAGTTAAAAAAATAAAGTAATTTGATCCCATTAGCCACTTCCTCTCCACATCTTAAACATGGTTGAGAAGTTCAGACTTCTATCACAGAAACAGAGCAAAGCTGTTGAACAGCAGCAAAGAAGAGCTGCTGAAACCCAAAGACGACAACACTTCCTTTGGAGTCATTGAGGGGCACTTGTTAGGCTTAACATGTGCAGTGATTTTAACAGGTACTCCATGAATGAGGAAAAAAGCAGTTAATGGGGTGTTGTCTGTTGGGAGAAGTTTTGACATTGTAATGGACATGAGAGTGGGGAGAAGGGTCATCCCAGAAACTGAAGAAATGGTAAACAACATTAAAAAACACATAAAGAACAAAGGGGGCTTTAGGAATCTTTAGCAATTACAATTATGGACACCTTTGGGACACCAAAGGGAAAACTCCTTGGGCCATCCACTCCATTAAGCTTATGCCCAACTTGGAGTGGAAGTGTGGAGTAAAGATGGATAGACTTGAACTCCAGTACTAAGAGGTGTAGAAGGGAAGGTTGATGAATTTTTAATTCAGTAGCAATTGTGGTTCATAATAATAATTCATAGATTTAAAATTGTGTGTTTAGGTATGAAAAATTACTGACTGTAATTTTGAAATATTAATGTATTTATTAGCTAATTAAGATACTGATTTTAGAGTTGGTTTGTTTCCTTCTTGTTGCTGTTACTTAACCAACAAACACATTTGTCTCTTGGTTAATTACATCTGAAGCTCATAGTCTTAAAGATAGATTCTGAAGTAAGAGCAGCTCCTTCATTGGGAAACCCAGCTACCTCTCGGATCTGAATCACCTCTCAGCACTTCATGAAGTCATGAAGATGAATCATTTGAATGGACTGGAATAAAATATGAACCTCACAAAAGATAAAAAAATGAATCATCCAGCACTAATTCAGGCACGAGGCAGATGAGTACAACTCTTGACAGTGTTGTGAGAAGAAAAACAGGATAAAAGATTTGTTCCCAAAATAATTAGGACATCAAGGTTATGAAATTACTTGACGTAACAGATGTCAGCTTTTAGAGCACTGCCAAACAAGGCTGCACAAAGGAAAAATGCAGTAAGCTCCATTCCTTCCTCCTTTATCACTGCAGGGCTTTTTTCAAGTTTGTGAAAGGCTGCTCACTTGTCATGGAGAAAAGTCTAGAGAAGACTCATCAGATGGCAAGTACTTAGGATAGAGCAGGCAGTCAACTTCAGAGTGGTGGCAGACATAGGTAATTGTAATCTGGCCTAGCACACCTAATGATAGCCTTGTGAAGTTCTAGAAGCCAGCTGAAATTCTGAAAGATTGAAATAAGAAACACCTTTGTAACAACAGAAGTGTGCTAGTCTCTCTCCAGAAGATTTGAAAAAAGAATGAGGATTGCAGGCTACTGAAGCACAAAACATGCTTTAAGATAGGCTGTGAGAAAAAAGGGAAACAAAGATCTGCTGATTCTTAAAAGAATGTCTAGAGCAAGGATGATAAGAGATTTGAGTATTGGACAGTGTATTGGTTGTGTGCAGAAGCTTCAATTCGCTGAATTTGTCATGTGAAATATGAAGTCCTGGCACTCATACACAGACAAGTAAACATACTTGAAGGGAAAGGTGGGAAAGAAAACTTCTCCAAATACAGTAGCGTAATGTAGAAGAACTAACTCTGCTAATAATGATCATCCTTTTTGGGATCCTGTGGAAAGGTTCCAACCTGCAATGGACTGAATATCTAATCAACAACTAATAACTTCCCAGAGTGCAGACTGAAAGGCAGGAGATGGAAGTCAACATTAGAACTTGCTTCTGCAGAAGAAACTGTTAAGTTTTCCTTTATTAGTGGAGAAAACTGTGGATGAATGGAAGGAATGCTTGAAACATTTAAGCTGACCAGCTGCAGCACATGATGCAGCATGTGATGTGGGAGCATACACCTGTATGCCTCTGCGTGGGGAAAATGAACTGTTTTAAGAGCTCTTTTATTTTTTCTAGAAAACTAGACGACTTTTGCACAAGGGCTCTTCCTACTGCTACCTTCAAAAATCCTGGAAAACTGCCAGAATTTAAGGGTATTAGAGGACACTCAACTCAATACTAACATTAGATTGGCAAAAGGGGTGACCCAGAGTTCTGTGTATTGACATCAGTAATTGAAGAATAATGAAAATTGTGCAAAATAGAAGTCTAAATCAAGGATTCTGATACAGAATAATTGGAAATTTAAAACATTTTAATGCCAGCCAACATGGTTTCAAGAAATGCAAGGTTTTCGGACAATTCCCTTTCCTATTGACAAGACTATAAGTCTGAATGTTATAGACAGTCATGTTGATAAACACATTTGACTTAACATCACATTCCATTTTGATTTACACCTTTAACTGTATAAAATAATACAGTCTATACTCTGTCTATATTCAGGTGTGCCCAAATGAGAGTAGCTCAAAAAGAGGGGAGATATCAATGTGCCATACAAGCTTTGGCAGGGCATAGCCATTCTGGGATCAGAGAGGCATCTCCACTGGGTGAGCTGGGATAAGCTTTGCTAATCCTCATCACTCCCCCTTTGCTTGGGAGTTGCATTTATATGCAGGTCCTTCCTTTAGTCCTAAAGGAGCCATGCTGGAGTTACACTTGCCATGTTCTTTGCTCATCCTTCTGACTCAATTTTCCAGCTTGACCTTGGACATGCCTCATCCCTGTGGACTCACCCAGCACTCACTGGGTTGTTGGTGATCCTGGTATCACCACTGGACCTGCGCTGTCCTTCCCACTGAAATATATCATAGGGATGCTTCCGGCAAGGATGAAGGTACTTCCATGTCAGATGTTTTGTCATCGTGGACTCCCAGCTTCCTGAAACCTGCCATACAGCCCATCCTGCTGCTCCCTGCTGTGATGTACAAATTGTTGTCAACCACTTTCTCTAGGGCTTTGCCCCTGACAGGGTGCTTCTCTGGAGACTAAAGTTGTCTCCTTTCTCTAAAATTTCATAGGTTCTAAAGGTGCCTCCTTTACCTAAAATTTGTTGCATTTCTTGTAAAAATCCTTCAATTCCATACCTTATCCAGGGGTAAAAAGAATGGGATTTGTTTGGGATTATTTTTCTGGCTAATTTTGAGTCTGTGGTCAAAATCTATGGATGACCAAGAAATTGAAAGTTTGCTTGTTATTGCTGTCCTTTATTGCAGCCATAATTAAAGTGCTTCTTGTGGACTGAGAGTAGGACAAAAAGGGAGATACAAAGGGCAAATATAAATAGAAAATAGATGAAAATAGATGAGAAAAATGTAAATTAATAAATGTGGGAGAAAAAAAACCAAAAACAAACAAAAGAAACCCCTAGCCATGCTCAGTAAGCTGTGTTAATGTAATGAATACATTCTATGAGCTGCCATGGTGAACACTTACGTAGACACAGAAAAAAAAGCAAGCAACTTTTCCCTGATGAAGAAGGCTACTCTGATGTCCCTTGCCCTCCAAAATGCAGCCACAGAGGTGGTCCCTGGCAGTGTAATTGCAGCTAAAGCTCCTGCTGGAGGCAAACTGTACTGCTTAATGTTGTTATTCTCTGTTCCATGTCTTTGGAGACACCAATCAATGAGGATTACTTTGATACCGTAAGCTCAGTATTATTGTACATTAATACACTAATGGTACTGTATCATCTTTTCATGTCCTCAGGCAGCACTGGGGAGTTAGAGCTATATAGAAATAAATCAGAAGTGAAATTTAGATGCAAAACTAAGCAGAAAGCTCCAAACAGAAGACAGAAGAAGTTAGCTACAAACAACAGGCACAGCAGAGGAAATGTAAACCAGCAAACTAACATTTAAAAGAATCTCAGAGGGGAGATATAAAGTTAAGACTGCCAGTGTTTTTACTTAATGTATTTCAAGAAGATGTTAGGGGACCAAGGTGACACGCTCAGTGGGAGACTCTATTTTGTTATTATTCCTTTCTCCCCCTTCCAAACAGTACATCAGTTTTAATGTATCAGAAAAAGAAACAGAAAAAAAATTATGATAATAATTTGGGATACTGAGACATTCATCCAGAATCTGGGAAAAAACTTTTTCCCAGGTGATTTTATTTTTATTTCAGTGTGTTTTATTATTTGATAGGATAACTACCCCACTACTGGAGAAAGGGAGATGCTAATTGCCCAGTGTGTCCTGCACTTTTTGAAGACTCTAACCCCAACAGCAATGGGGAGGCTTCTAGAAGTGAAATGACCACTGTATTTAGTTCTCTGTAGGCAATGCCTTTGATTGTACTGAGGGGCTTCAAACCAGAAGATTTGAGAAAAATAAAATATGGTGTCTTATAAACTTAGGAAGACCTGCCATCCAGTCCAGTCTCAAAATTATGTTACCACTGTATAGAGTACACACAAACATACATTTTCAAAAATTTGAGCAGGATAAAGTCATGCACTTGAATTGTAGTTGATCAGCACTGCTGAGATATGCATGGAAGACATGCTGAAAAGAGTATATTTCAAAAACCCAACAATAATTCACTGGCTGACATTTATTCTTGAGTGTATTTTCATTATTCATCCCTAAAAGAACTACTGAATTATGCAGTTCAGATGCCTGTAGTTTGCTGTCTCATTCTCAAAAAGAGTGTGTCTTCCAGCAGTGAATATAGTGGAATTCTGCATTTAAGTGAATCAGACCAAGCAACAGCCAGGTTCTTCTCCATACACATGGCACATATCAATAAAGAAACATGAAATGCTGAGACTGGTTTGGAGCTACACCTGAGCTGACTACCTGGCCCATATACACATGTTGATTGGCCAAACTGCTGCTGCTGAACCTCTTAGTGCTGTTGTGTTTTAACTTTTATGAAATACAAAGAGGTTCTGAGCCATTTGACCATCAAGCCAAAAAAGATGAAGCTGTGAACAATTTTCATAGGTGCACTGCCTGTGTTAGGTTTGTCAAGGAATGCGCAGAAGACATCACCCCTGTGAAGACATTTCAATGGCCACAAACAGGTCAATGAAGAAAAAAGTGGGGGAGGTGGAGGGGAGGAACCCAACAAACCCACTGTAATGAAATATGACTTATTTTTCACTAAGTGTCACTGTTCTGATCAGCTGAGTTTATGCAGTGGTGATGTAGCAAGCAACAGGAAGGATTTTTATAAATCAGTGCTAACATTATACTAATATGTTTTGAAACCAGTGTAATAAATTGACAATAATCAATTTAAACACTTTTGGTTGACCTAGCTAGTATTCCAGTTGTAAAGGTGATGTTTCAACACCATTAATAGTGTCTTTGCTTTAAAATAGATTACATGCAAGTGTTTTTTAACGTAAAACCAGTTGGGTATTTGCACCTTCCTGCTCTTAAAAGGAAGTATTATTAAGTGCTAGAGAAAGATTAAATATGTATCATTGTTGTAAAGTAAAGCTAAACATAAAAGAGAAGTTTTTAATCTTTCTCAAGAGATATGCCATACATTAGATTATAATAAGATCTAGGAACACTGATATGGAAGTACAGTAACTTGATGGAATAGGGAACGACAGGTAGAGGTCAGGTATCAAGCCAAATGCAAGTAAACTTCCCTAACGCTTGTCATCACAGGTGTGAGAAAATTGATGTGTTCATTTATACCACATTAACATCTGTTGCCACAGTACTCAGAAAAATATAAAATCAGCTTATGAAGATGGGTGATTGTATGTGACAACTTAGAAAATATTTGTCATCTTTAGTCATTGTCCTATACAAAGCATGATATTTACAGAGCAGAAGTTGAAGCATCCCATGCTGCTGATTCTGGTCCTGGTTTTTACTGCAAGAAACAAAAAAGCAAAGAATTGGAGCAACAGCAAACACAAAAGTAAAAAGGAAGACATACAAGGTTTTTAAACCACACAGAAGATGAGAGTATGAAATTTTAATGGCACC
The DNA here is from genome assembly GCF_008360975.1 of Lichenostomus cassidix. Taxonomy (NCBI): domain Eukaryota; kingdom Metazoa; phylum Chordata; class Aves; order Passeriformes; family Meliphagidae; genus Lichenostomus; species Lichenostomus cassidix. Next base: position 107,673,404 of record NC_139482.1, on the reverse strand, counting down.
ATTCACTTTTTGGTGTGAATACTGATCTCAGGGTCACAGCATTATCACTCTTGTCTTCCTACTTGTATTCCTAAGCTGTGGGGTTTACAACTTACATTTTAGGACTTGCTCTGCCCTGAGCATTACTCACTTTTCGCTATTCTTAGAACAACTTCAGATAAAATACCCATTAGATGACAAAGTTATAGATAACATGGACTTTTAGCTCTGGTGCAATTGAAAGCCATTTAGAGCTGGAATAAATTCTTATTTCACTCCAGAGCAGACATGGTGGGGCCCTCAGTTTTGGTTTCTGAACCATTGCCAGGGTGCTCAGGCCTTATCAGTGAGAGATGCAAGTGGGAAAAAAGAGGGGTGGGTGGAGGCAAAGAAATACAACTGGCCTTGGCTAAACTGAACATGTTGGCTTGACAGATTTCTGAACACTGTTCTCAACATTTTGTTTTATCCCAGCACGGCTGCCCTCTCAGAGCACTTTGTGCAGAATTGGTGGTCATTCGATTAGAAACATTTCCAGACATTGACTCAGAAATGTTGGCATTGAATATGTCTAAACAAATGGGGTGGCTGCGTGAAAGGCGAGAGGATGATAGTTTTCTTCTGCTAGGGTACTTTGTGATGTGATAATGAGGTACTCTTTTTGTAATAGGCCATAGTATTGTGTAGGTATGAGGATTTCACACACCAGCAAATTTCAAAGAACTGTTTTCCGTATTCCAGGAAATTAAGTGATAGAACAAGGCTTTATACTCAGTGTGCATTCTCTGCTCTCACACTGTACACCTCTAATGCAATTTACCAGTGAATTAAGCATAAGATGTGATTTATCCCACCAACCTAATATTTCATGTTAGTCAGTGGGGTGACTGCTTTTACGGCTTAGCTTTATAATGCCATTATAGTTGAGCACACTCCTGCCTTAGCAGTATGCTTAAGGGGGTCTGTCTTTGATATGTGTGTGTAGCTCTTATTAACTTCAAATTCTTCCTCAGTGAAAACTCCCTGTAGTCAATAGAACTAAAGCAGGGATTTTTGCCCCTTCTGACTAAGCTTTTTCTGTCAGGTGTATAGAAACAAAATGGTGCCAACGTGACATAAATTTACACAACCCACGCTCACAGCATATACTGGTGGAAATGGAGGGATAGATTAATACCTCTCTTTTTCAGGATGCCTTATATTAAAGCACAGGTTTTACCTTTTACATTAGTGTATGCAAACGAAATTAAATTATCTTGTATGATATAAACAGTACTTGAACTGGCTCACGATCTCTATATAAATAGAAATTAATTCAGGAAAAACCTGATTACACTAATACGAAAGAGAAGGAACATTCAGTACTCATGACCTACTCTTGTTGTGATTTGTAGGCAAAGGGGGTTTCTTGTGGCTTTTTTTCCCCTTTTTTTTGTTTGTTGGTATTTGAGCTTTTTGGTTTTGTTTTATTTTTTCCTCTATTGTTTTTTGGGGGTGCTGTTGGGTCGCTTTGTTGATTTTTATTTTATTTTTTTACTTTCTATGCTATAGAATCACAGATTACCTGTATTGTACTTGATCTTTTCCTGCAAATGACATCATATTATTTTTAATTGGAAGGCATGGAACTGGCTCTTTTTCTTGTCCTATTTACAAATCTGATTTAAGTTATCTTCACAACCATCACAGGCTGCACCTAGACCATCTGTAACTTCCCCTGATCTCTCATGCACCATGACATTTTACATTGTTAGGTAAAGGTAATACATTTTGTGTAGTGCTGTAATATTGTTGTGGTACTAAGCATGACTTCAGTGGTGTTGACATTCCAGAAGGATGGAAAGTTTCCATACCGTCCATGCTCCAGTCACTTTATAAATCCTTACTGCAGCCCTATCTCCTTTTATATGTTTTATGGTTTACTTTGTAAAAGCTCTCTACAGTGTAGTGGAGCTGGATGAAAAATAACTGTTAGTTATGAATTTGCCAGAGATCAAAATGTATCTGCAAACATTTTACCATGCCAATTTCAGGGTAATATTTTGCTACCAAAGCTAAAGGACTAAAGCACTTACTTACAGAGTCTGATATGAAAGTGTAAAAGAGAAGGTCACTTAATGTTTATAAAATCATTATTTATGTTTATACAATTGCAAACAAATTACTGGGTCCTTGGGTTTGAGGGGGAAAAAAAAGCCCTATATCTTGCAAAATATTTTCTCTGGTTTAGATATAGCTGTAAAGAGAGCAAGGTCTCAGTCAGGCTAACGTTCTAATGCCTTATTAAGAATTAAACTGTTGGGAGTTTGATCCTTGTGGAAAAAAAATAGCAGCTGGTACAGGAGACCAGCTAGAAATCTGAGGGGATTTTTGTTTTCACATATCATCCTCCTTGTCCTTTAAGTCAGAATTGTTTATGACAGTATTTCATAATGAAGAAATTATTAATTTTTTTTTTGCATTTTTCAGTTTTAAATTATTTTAAAACATTTAAGTTATAGGAGGAACAATTTTGAATTTGATCCCCTGGAATAGATAACATGAAAATCCGCAACACCCTTTTATGGGATCACATAACACTGTGAAAAGAACATCTTACCAAAATGTAAAAATAATACTTTAAATGGACCCTTTAAATAAAAGATATAAAGAAGAAAAGCTGTTGGTTGAAAGAAAAAGAAATGTAAGAGAAGTGACAGAAAATAAGAGGGGAATGAAGAAGTAAAATCTCAAGTGTGAAGTGGAGAGAAAAGGGGGAAGAATAAAAGTTTTTTTAAAAGGAAGAGAGTGCAAAAACAAGAACAAAAATGAAAGGGAGAAAAATTAAAGATTGGGATACATGCAAAGAGAAGGTAGAAGAAGACAACAAGGCTTTTTCTCATGCTTCCTTGTACAGTATGCAGGAAAATTGCCGTATAAAGACAAAATGGTCTTGCTCCTATTTCCAAATATTTACCAGTGAGTTGTCAGGAATGAGGGAATGGCTTTTGTATCTCACACTTCCCACAAAACTGGACAGCATGGTTAAAATTGGCGTAGGAAAGCTGCTGCAAATGCACAGCAATGCCCTGCTCTTACTCAAGTGTAGTGAGAGTCTGTAAGTCATCCTGTGAAAGACAATCATGGAATCACTTGAGTTGGAAGGGACCTTAAAGATCAACTAGTCCCAACCCCCTGCAATGGGCAGGGACACTTCTCACTAGAACAGGATGCTCAAAGCCCCATCCAACCTGGCCTTGAACACTTTGAGGAATGAAACATTCACAACTCTGGAAAATCTGTTCCAGTGCCTTAGCACCTGCACAGTAAGGATTTCCTTTTTAATATCTAGTCTAAATCCAACTTCTTTCAGTTTGAATCCATTCTCCCTTGTCCTGCCACTAAATGCTTTTGTAAATAGTCTCTCTCAATCTTTCTTGTAGGCTCCCTTCAGTGACTGGAAGGCCACAATTAGGTCTCTCTGAATGCTCTTTTCCAGGCTGAACAAACTTAATTTTCTTAGCTGTCTCTCATAGAAGAGGTACTTATTCCACTAATCATCTTCCTGACCCTCCTCTAGACTCACTCTGACAAGTCAATGTTTTTGACATGTTGAGGTCCCCAGAGCTGGATGCCTCACTCTAAGTGGGGGTCTCACCAGAGTAGAGGGGCAGAATGCCCTCCCTTCCCTGATGGCCATATTGCTTTGGATGTATCCCAGGACACATTTGGCTCTCTGGGCTGTAAGTGCACATTGCCTGATCATATCCAGCCTCTCACCCAGCTGCACCCCCAAATCCTTCTCAGCAGGGATGCTCTCAATCTGTTCATCCCCCAGTATTTACTGATACTGGGAGCTGCCCTGACCCAGGTGCAAAATGTTACACTTGATCTTATTAAACCTCATGAGATTCCCCTGTTCCCACTTCTCAAGCTTCTCCAGGCCCTTCTGGATGGCATCCTGTCCTTCAGGTATGTCAACAGGACCACTCAGCTTGGTGTCATCTGCAAATTTGTTGAGGGTGCACTCAATTGTGTATGTCATTGATGAAGGCATTAAATAACACTGATCCCAATCAAGACAGATGCCTGAGGGGCACCACTTTTCACTGATGTCCACTGGGACTCTGAGCCATTGGGCACTCCCCTCTAGATGTGACTATCCAACCATTTTATTATCCATCTAACCAGTCCACCCATCAAATCCATCTTTCTCTAATTTAGAGGGAAGGATGATGTGGGGAATCATGTAAAAAGCTTTACAGAAGCCCAGAAAGTCCAGATAAAGGATATCTGTAGTCCTTTGCCACTGATGTTGATACTTCATCGCAACAGACCGTGATGGCATGATTATATCAGTGAACAAACGTGTCCAGTGAACCTGGACAATGGACACAAGCAAGACTAAAGGCAAATAAATACCAAAAGTCACAAGTTAAAGGAAAACAGGTGAGAAAAAATATTAGGAGCACTACTACTTTTCATTTACAGAAATTCACATGAACCTGAGAATATTGAAATGTCAGTCAGGAGAATTACTTTTTGTGTTTTCCTTAAAGGAAAAATTCATCTGAATCCATAAAATAGAAGCCTTGAAAATTGGTATCTTCTTTTCCTTTTCTCCCCCTTTTACCACATATTTTATTTTAAGAAATGACTGTGGGGCTTTTAAATATACATATAAGCTGCATAACATAACTTCAAATAGCCTCTGAAATCAGTAAGGAATTTTACAGTATGTTGTCGTTTTCCTTTATTTCTCTCATTTTCCAGCTTCACTGGATTTTAACAAGAGACTTAAATACCAGGATAGTATAACAGGGCAGTGTGGATGTCAATCTCTAAATCTCAGGCATTCCTCCCATATGAAAAATGTAACCTCAAAACTCCCCCACTTCAATTAAATCCTTCAACCAGATAAAATACTGTTTTGTATTTCTTTATCAAAATAGTGCCTTGGTTTTTCATACATATTCTTCAATAAGAATCGGTCTTGTGTTGCTCTGGAGGGTACTGGAGGGAGGGAGAATTACCCCTAATATGGGGCAGAAATATTTGACTCTGGACAAATGGAGAAAATCAAGCTCTGTTTTCTGAGCAGTGAGCACATTCCATTGCTTTTCATCTCTGCAGGTGTTTCGCTGGCTGCTTCAGATCCCCATCCAGTAATCCCCAAATTGCTATATCCCTGCTCCTCCAGAGCTGGAAGACTGATATTTGTTTGTGAAGAACACACGTTACTGAAGACATATCACCCCTGGGAGGAGCACTGGGCCACGATGATATCTGCTCTCTATCATCTCCTTTACTGGTAGTAATTTGGGAAGCTGGCCATGTAAAATCATGGTTTCATATCTAGAGACAGTATTTCTGTCAAGGTGAATACTTGCCTTCCTACTTGCTGATTGAAACTGGGATGTAGAAATATAGCTCAGAGGTGCAGGCAAGTTGGTGCAGAGTGGTGAAACTGGAGAAATCTACAATATTCTAACTCCAGCTCAGTTTGGGGAGGGGTTCAAATATACCTGAGGTGTCGACCAGAAGCACCAAGTACTGATTTTTGACCTTAGATTTCTTGCACAGTCCAGTTGTCACATCAGTTTTTTGCGGATTATATTCTATTTCCCCTTTCCTCCATGCCAGCACAGCCATTTATTTGCTGTGACCTCAGCATTAGTTTTATTAAACCTATTTAGTCTAAAATCAGGAGTTTCCATGAAATTACAATTCAGGTTATAATGATATTATTTTCAGTGACATTTCACCTGAGAGAGGATTTGACTTTAAGAGGATTGCAGGATAATCAGGAGAAAATATCATATCCCCAGATTAGCTTTGTTTTATGAATGCTAAAACTGCTGGACTGTGGCATTTGAAAAGGCAGGCACAGTCAACATTTAGATGTCTTGTTTTGTGTATCCACCCTGAACTTCTACCTGGTTTCAAACATTGCTGAATGATCAGGGTAAAAAGCAAAGTTGCTATAATTAATTGTTTTTTTCCTAGTTTATATTTGTAAAGGTAATGAACTTCAGTTTTGCAGGTGAATATGTTTTTTATAGTAGTGATATATCTCCTGGGTAGTAGAAAAGTGGAATTGCTGTGCTATAAATTGTTCTTCAGGATCTTTATTTCAGTGTGCAGATGTCAAATACACCCACATACATACATGGGTAAATAGTCTGGAGGACTTTTATTTTTTTAAAGGTTTTTTTCCTCTAGTCATTGTTAAACCAACTTCAGAATCTAAAAACATTGTGATATTTAATCAGTATTTGTCAAAGTACGTGGCCAGATTTCCAAATTGAGGTGCAAGCAAAATGCCTATTTATGTGCTTTCATGGGGTACTACATGAACTGCTCATGCAACTTCCCAGTAATTCAGTTTGGATACATGTACATATGTCAGGAATTCTCCAATATAAGTACATTATTTTGCTTATTTGTTTGAAAATTCTGATTAACATCCAAAGAAGATTTGGTACATCTAGCCATGTTTCATTTGGCTATGATTTATCTTGATGTCAGTTGCTATGGGACAGGTTTATGAATCACATAGCATGGAAGCTCTTGCAGAGGAAAATTGCTTTTTGTCTCCCCTCTGAAAGAAACTGTCCCTATATATAGTTGTAGAGTAAAACAGATGGAAAAATATATGTTCATAACAATTGTAAACTAAAATAAGAAATATAATTTGGAAACAAATTAATGATATTTATTTATTTTAAGTAACATGAACCAAAAAACAATGAAAGAGGTGGTTATTTTGCATAAAGATAAAAAAAAAAAACAATATCCCTCATGAAAAATGAAATCTCTTCACTACATATGAGATGTTCCAACCATAACTGGAGACTGCATAAGAACAATGAAACAAGAGAAAAGCCAGCATAGATAGAGATAGAAAAAGCATTGACAGGCATTACTGAGGAAGAGTGGGCAATGTGTTCATAAAAGTTTAGCTCTCACAGGACTGAAACTTCTTCCAGGATCATCTCAGCCAGAGTAATATTGTGACAGTGTAGAACTGATGCTTAAGTAAAGTAATATCTCCTCAGTTCAAAATGAAAAAGAAATAAATAATATGTTTCTGACATTCTTATTTTTACAAGAAAACTATGGACAAAACCAGAATTTCTGAGAAGCTTTATAATTTATTTATGTCAGGGAATATTTGACCTTGAAAAATGGGGCCATGTGGGGATTGTGTTGTGAGATTTTTCTTTGTCATGGATCATATTAATATTCTCAAACTCTTGGAATCCTGCTGATTCCTTTTCAAATTTTTTCCTAAACCCCCTGAGTACCAAGACTTACTGGTTGAAAAGTAGTGGTGGACATAAAGGTCAAACAACAATAAACAAAAACAAGTGGATATTTTTAAAAAATTTTGACTTATGTATATTCATTATGTCAAGCAGTGAACTGTTTAATATAGAAAACTACTTCTTAAGTTAACTTTGTTGATCATTTAAGTGGATGTTGAATTATGCTAACTAGGTCTAAGTGGCTGAGTAAATTCTTGAGAATGTTTAAGAAAAATTTCCTATCCTGGTAAGAAAATTTTCTTTTTCATTATCATTATTTGGACACTAATTGCTATCACGGTTTAAAGTGTAATCTTTTAAGTAAGACTACCTGGACATTAAGTCTGTTAAGCCTTCATAACTGATGATCATTGCATGCTAGAGGCAGGTTTGGGGCTTTTTTGGTTGAATTTTTTCCACATCTAACTTAAAAGCTGCTTCCAAGTGACTAGATGGTGAACAGGAAATATAGTAATTGTGTGCCCTTGCAGTCCAAAAGGCCAACCACATCCTGGGCTGCATCTAAAGAGAAGTGACCAGCAGGTCGAGGGACGTAATTCTCCTGCTCTACTCTGCCCTTGTGAGATCCCATCTGGAATAGTGTGTCCCAGGCTGAGGTCCTCAACACAAAAGAGATCTTGGAGTTCTTGGAGTATGTCCAGAGTAGGACCATAAAGGTGATAAGAGGGATGGAACACCTCTCCTGCAACCACAAGGTGAGGGGGTTGGGGTTGATCAGCCTGGAGAAGAGAAGGCTCCAGGGGGAATCCATTATGGCCTTCCAATACTTAAATGGGGCTGACAAAAAAGAGGAAGAACAATTTTAACATGGGTGAGTAGTGATGTGACAAGGAAGAATGGTTTTAAACTAAAAGAGTAGAGATTTGTCATCTGTGTACAAAATCCTAATTACATGTACTGATCGATATTAATCCAACAGCACACTAGAAAAATTTATGTTTTGCAGTAATTTTTAAAAAAATTCTAAGAAGACTATTTGCTGCCTGAAGATTTCAATCAAAATCCACAATCTTTTATGAAAAATAGTGCATCCAACTGCAGTATGTATAACATACAGTTGGGAAAAGTAATGATATGGATATAAAACCACCAATTTATTTTCTTTGGTTTAATGCAACTTAAAAAATTGTTTCAGGAGAATTTTTTTCATATTTATTTCTGAAATGAAAGATGTTATTGTAAAACAGAGCTTCCAAAAGACACAATTTTAAATACAACATGATCGTACTTCCAAATGTGGGCATTGGATATCATAGCTATTTCTTTACAGTGCAAATCCTTGGCACAAATGAGAATTTGTCACTGGTGCTATTTACTGAATCATTACAATTTTTGTTGTGAGACAGAGGTACAACTTTTTCTGCCTCATCTGTTCTGTGAAAGGTAATATAAATGGTACTATGCTGACCTTTTCAGTATTCTGTAATTTGATTCGCTTGCCATTCCTATCTTCTTCTGTTTGTGACCTCAGCAACCTGTGACTAGAATGGACACTCAGTCAAAACACAGAATACTGAAAAGGTCACAGAAGTAGAATTTACTGCATCTGCTTCTCAGGACACACTGAGCAGTAAAGCAGTAAAGCAGTGGTACCTGGTTCTGATGATTTATTTCCAGGAGGACTGAAAGAGAGGTAATCCAATGTCCTTGTGATAAAACCTCTGACAGGAAAAGTTCTGGCTGTACCTATATGCGTGTTGTCATAGTGATTAGCAATCTAGCCAGGACACATACTGCCTTAATTTCTTTCTATTTAAAACGGCAGTAAATTCAACAAAGCATATTTTCAAAGTTTACTGGCCTTTAAATTATTTTTCTTCTTCACTTCAGTTGAGAAGATAAGTAAATGAGGTGGGAACTTTGCAGTCTATTAAAGAGAGTTTATCAGGATGGAAAAAATCGTTGTGCAGTTAATGTAAAACGTTCAAAGTGCACAAAAAATTCCTGTAAAAAAGCTTTTCAGTCTCAGGTATTCATGTTTGCAGTGCCTTGTCTTTTAATGTCTTATATTTTGTAACTATAAGCAAAATGTATTTCTTTGAGGGAATACATAACTAACGGTCTCTTACAGTGTTTTTCCATGTAAGTATGAATGGTTTCTTCTTTTAAGTGTAATCCCCCTTTTCCAAAATCCATGGTGTTGACTAAATTAAGGGGTTCAGCTCTCTGGAACTGCAAGCAAGAAAAAACTAGGCCTGAGAAAGTTGCCTAATGAGTGTACTGTGACTAGGTCAATATTGGAGTCAAAGATTCTCCATTTTTGTGTAGTAAACCCATAGACACTATAGCACTCTTTTATTAGCTGGGAAAAATATGATAGTTTATGAGGTTTGAGTATGCAGAGTGTGTATTATACATTCTGGATATTTTGGTTTTAGAAGTAAAACAGTAAGTGCAGTTGTCGATTGGATATGCATTTAAGATAGGCAGCTGTGTTGTGGTCAATAAGAAATCAATACTTTAATGTATTAGTTGCATATGGATGTAAGATTGGTTGGAAAAAACAATAAACAGGTAATGCAAATGGTATTTTTAATGAGTAAATAATCTGAAGTGTTTCTGAGTGCAACAGTCCAGCCTATGCCTTTTAAGAGTAAGCAAGGTGTAAGTGCATCCCCAGGCTGTGTCGATAGGAACTGGAAGCAATTCTCTGCTTTCTTCAGTGCACGCGCAAGTCCTTATCCTCTCATCATCCATACTAGTGCACACCACAGTAACCTCCCAGACCCTGCATTCCTTTCAAAGGATGTATGTGGAAGGAAAGTTTCTGCTGAGGTCTCACTGCCACGCCAGGAGGGATGTGACCAGGAAACCCACTGAGGGAGCAAGCAGGACTTGAAGGGGTAACTCCTGAGCAGAAGTTAGAGCTAGCTTGATCCTACAACTTTTTTTTTTTGGATAAAAAACAACAACTTTAAAACATGCCAAAACTCCAACAATTTTGAAGTTAGTAGGAGTCCTCCCATGCTATTCAGCAATATTGAAGAGGAGATCAGGGGGATGACAGTTGCTTTCATTTACCAAGACTTCTAGCAATATCAATTGCAACTGCAGGAAAACTTGCTTGACAGGACATATGTGACCCTATTGCTGTCTCCCAAAATATCAAGCATGGCAGCCTGCTAACTCTGTCTTCAACCTGTCATACACAGAGAAAATAATAGCTGTTTCGCTATTTTAGTTTTTTGTTAAATTGATTATTTATTAGCTTGAAGTCACATATGTTATTTTTAAAGCTATGAAGAATCCTCATTTAACATACTAACCTAATGGACTGCATGCAAATAGGAGCACCTATAAAACATTATTTCTGGATGTGTGTATATAAAGGGAAGGGATTATGACTATATCTAGCTGGTAACGTTCAATTAACTTTTTTGAAGATGATAATTTTTGCCTGAATTGCAGTCCATCTGTTCCTCTGCCCGTCAATCTCTTCTAAGGACCTTTTGAATTTAGGGCTAAATCCTAATGTAATTTCACAGAGGTGTCAAGCAAATTGCAAGATTAGTAGAAATTGGTATTGAAAAGAAGAAATTAGTATCCTCATTGACAGAGAACACATCTGTCTCTGCAATGCTGGCTCACCATGCACCAATCAACTGGTGAGCACATAGCTTTGGAGATTCTGGGAAACATGTAATTTCTGTATGGGAGGGTCTTAGCTCTTCCATAGCTTGGGATATTGGAAATGTGGGCATATTGTACAAAATTCATTAATAGAACCAATTTTTCTTAATTTAACTATTCAAGTAGCAACCTTTTGACTTCCCGCACCTTTTCACTTCCCACACCTTTTCTGACTTTTTTGTTTTGTAGCACAATATGAAAACATATGCGAAAAATATCCAGCATTTTTCTCTTCTCTTACCATTCCATAGATGTAATCTGTTAGTCACTGTCACAGGAAGGATACTGAACTATATCAGCTTTTGGTCTGACCTGAGTTTTGTGGATCACTATTTCATTTGTGCCTGAAAGAAAGAGGCTCAATCCCTATGTTTCTGTTGCCAATCCTTTGTCACCTTTGAAAAAAACCTGGAAAAAGAAACGTGGTTGGCTTCCTGACCTGAAAAAATCCCCTCTAATTGTTAGTTCTTGTTCTCAGCTCCTATGCAGCCCAGGAACAGAACAGGAATTTGACCCTTTATGCTAAATACATACTATAAAATCAAATGAATTTGTTAAAGGGCTAAGAAAATGAATGGTTCTAGGTCATTTGAATTTGATTGTTTAACTGTTTAACTGTTGGAAAAATCCCTTGTATGGTTCTGTCTTGGCCCAGCTAACAATTTCCATTCAAATCCTGATCATGGCTGGAAAATGGTAAGGAAAAGATGATTTAATAACATAGACTGGGGTTAGTCCATGCCAGCTGTCTTCAGTGCCAGGAAATGATCCTGTTTAATTTACCACTCTAGTCACAGCCTAAGTCCAGGACTAAAAATAAACTCATTCACTGAATATTATAATCATGCAGCAATCTTTGTTTACTACCTCTATTTACCTTCATGCCTCACAAACTCCTATCTCAAACCCAGGCTCACTGTTTTCTGGAAGGTACAGAAAGCCATCTCAAACAGCTTTCTGTCCTCACAGGATGCATGCTGAGAATCTACTCTGTTAGACCTCTTATTCAGGCAGGTATATAAAGCAGCTAGGAATATTACTGCTTTTGAGTAGAAAGGACTTTAGTGTGGTGATGAGAGCGGCCCTGAGGTAAAAGACTTGAGAGTGCTGATTGGTTGAGAATTTCTGGCTTGATGTGAGCCAGAAATGTGCCCTGGCAGCCCAAAAAGCCAACTGTGCCCTGGGCTGCACCCAAAGTGTGGCCAGCAGGTCGAGAGAGGTGATTCTTCCCTTCTGCTCTGCTCTCATCACCACACTAAAGTCCTTTCTACTGCAGTTGTGTTGCTTTCCTGGCTAGGTCTGCCTTTTCATGGAAGGGAATGGCAGCTAACAAACTGGTCTGAGAAAGACTTCCTTTCTTTTGCATTGTGCACTGAGTACATTCACATTCCAGTCCTGCTATAGCAGGACTTGTGGGATGCAACTACCACTGTTTTTTTCATGACAAAAACCTTGTGATTTATAGAAAAGAATAATTTGTTCTGTTTGCCTTTTAAACTCTGTTTTGTTGGTTGATTATTATGGGAAACCAATGCTTGAAAAAGGATTGCAATCTTTAGAGTGAGCTTAATGAAAAATGCTATTCTGTGACTGGAGGGTGTAATGGTGGAACATATTTGATCTTTCTGTATAAAACAGACTAAAAATATTGACCTTTATCTTCTTCAAGAATATAATTTTTCAATCAGAATGATTCATGATACTAGTTCTGTATCAATTTTTTTACAATATGTTGATGCAAAGCAGTCCATATGTTCCAAAGGTGAAACAGACTAATGGAAATCTGTGATGTAACCTGCCAATGTTTCCAACACAACAAACATCCTGCCTTTTGCAAAGATGTGCTAAGACTTCATCTGCAGTTTTGTGTGTGATTTTGAGGATCTAACACAAGAAGGAAAGCTAATTTCATGGTAGAAAAAGAAAGAAGCTAAATTAATCTTGAGCAGGCATAGAGGAGAACAACACCAGATAAGAAAAAGGGACTGTTCTGTTGTAAAAAAAACAGATAAAACAAATTTCTACAAGCTGGAAGAAGACAGCTGTGGCTGTGTTCCATCAGGATACACATCAAAACAATGGGGATAAAATGTGTCATTTGTTTTAAGACAGAGATTGATGAAGTTCATTAAGACCACAATCAGAGTTCAAAACACCAGTTTTAATATTAATAGATCTGCAATGTTTCTTTTTGATTTCTCTGTCAGTTCATATCTTGTAATGAATGGCAGGAAAGTGTTACTCTTCCTATTCTAATATTATTTTTGATTGGGAAAAATTCAGGCAAAAATAGAAAGCTGTTATGAAATCTATCTTATACATGGACTGCTCTCAATGTCCTTATATCAACAGCAACATTCTTATTTACTTCTGTGAAGGCAAACTCAGATGAAAGGTGAATTTACAATAGCTGGAGGTTAAAGACAACCTTTTCAAACCAGAATGTCTAAATGCAGGCACCAAAGTACCTAACAGAAAGTTACAGCAGTGGCCAGCATTACTTCATTGACATTTAAGTTTGAATATTTTCCTCTGTGTGCCTTGTTCATAGTAACACTACTGATCTAAAACATAGTTGATAAACCTTGATTTTTTGTCATTTCATAAGAGCTGCATTGTGTCATTCCGCAGTCAAATTCTGAAAGTTTTTATGTACTTCTAAAAGTCTACACTTTCATCACACCATTGAGAGCACATCCACTGACATGAAAGTGAAACAAGTAACTCTACTGCACTGATAATTGGGGGCAATAATTAGGATTGCTCCTTCACTTTAATTATAGTTAGCTGTTTGCATCTAGAAGGAACTTAGAACAAAAATTCAATCTCTGAGTTAGATTCGCAGAAGGAATTGATTAGCAACTGACAATGGAAAATGCTCATCCTCTACTCAATGGATACTCCTAACCAAATACCAATTATAATTGATTGTCTAGGCACTGTGTTTCATTGTTAAAACAGAATGAGCTACATTTATTTGCCTACAGCTAGAATCCAACATTCTGACAATCCTTCATATACCTTCCCCAAAGAAAATTTGCAAAGTTTTATAGTTGACAAGTATCTTATGTTCTCACTTTCTCAGTAATCCATGTTTTCCTCAGTTTTATAATGAACAACTTATCTGAAATGAACTGTTTATTATGAAAAGTATTATTTTTCTATTGTGATACAGAATGAAGTAAAGTAGTTGTGGTTACCTGGAAGAGAACTCAGGCTCAAAAACCAGAATAAAAAGGAAGATCCATATTCTTTGCTAATACATTTACAGGCAGTTTTACTGATGGCATTTCAACATGAATCAATTTTTTTTCCAAATTTTGTTAATGGTGAATAAGGTGTCAACATAATTATCGTGTAGATTATGGTGATTATATCCTAAAATCTTCCCTTAACATTGTTTTCATATTCTTTCCTACTTTGCAATATCAGAAAAATTAGACTTTGTACTCTAGACAAAAGTTTAAATCATTGGACTCAATGATCTTGGAGTACTTTCCAGTCTTAACAGTTCTATGATTCTATGAAATACTCTAAATGCCTGAAATTTATATTTTCACTATACAACAGAAATTAGTGAAAAAATATCCTGTATAAATATCTGTACTTTTGAATCATTACATTCTGAGATTCTCTTGTCGTCTGCATAAGCACTGACAGCAAAGCAGTTACTATATCCAAAAACATTGCAATGGCAAAGAAAAACATTAATTAAATTAATTTGCAAGCCAGATTTTTACATTAATTAGATTCTGAGCATAAGGTAAATAGTTTATTCTTTTTTTCAGAAATTACTTTCAATTTATTTGTAATAATTTAAAAAATACAGTACTGCTTTTCAGCTGGTCTAAATTGGCATTGCTTTATTGATTAAAATAGATTTGCAACTGATTTATGCTTTCTGAAAATCCAGTCCACTTCCACTGCATTTGCTGACACTGATCAATATGCATTCTCTCTCCGCAGATGAGGAAATCAAGAGACCCCGCAAACTCAGTTTTGATGATATTCACTGTTTTATAGGGAGACAGAAAGAGGGAGGGAGAGGATGTAAGCTTTTTTTTATGTTTAACCCGAATAAAAAAACAAATTAAAGACTGCCAGTACTCTAAAGAGTTAAGGAACATATGCTGCTCCTAGTCAGGTGCCATAAAGATAAATTCACTTCTTTCCACTGAGTTTAACTGGACTATAAAAGAAGTAATGGGAAAGTTTTGAAATCCCTCACTAATAATCATATTTTTTCCCATTGGAAGCATTGTAAATCTGATTAGTTCCTCTCCTAATACATGCTATGCTTTACAAAATAATAATGCACTCAGTAATTGGTTTCTGTTTGTTAAAAATGGATGTGTATAAAATCCCACATGAATTATGTGTTAAAGGAGAATTGCTTTTCAATTCAATCATCTCAGACATGAACTGCTGTAAAATACCAGCCTGAGGTAGACCTGCAAACATGTAATGAATTCTTAGTGCACTGATTTCAGAGCCTCAACTTTTCTCTAAAACTGAACATCCATTTTCCATCTGAATTGAGATACTATGGAAGTTCCAGGCTCAGAATTTCATTATGCTAAAAATTGAGGAAATTAGCAACTTTTGTATAAGTACTATAGATAAATGAGCCTTCTTGTATCTGAACTAATCACTCTTTGCAAATATATGGGTTGTTTACTAAGAAGAAAATCTAAATCACTCATCTGTAAATTGTGCCCACACACAAACACACACATGCATGCACAGAACTTTTGGACATAGACATACATACACAAATATACTACAGGAAGTGCCCCCAAGCCCTCAACTTTCCTAAATTTAGAGCCACATTACCTGCCTTGAATTGTTCATAGTATCTCTGCAGGCTGATTTTGACGAAATACACTATTTCTGCAAATTCTTTTACCTACTTACTAGCCTCTAGGCCTTTAAAATTAATTGGTATATGCCTTAAATATTCATTGAGTCTATATTAGGAAATAATATATTTATCTTATGATATAAAAATAAAAATTATTTAGTGTGACATATTATCTAGTTTTTCTCTGCTGTCATCACATATTAATTAGTCTGAAATAAAAAAAAGTTCATTCAGCATTTTCCTGTGATTATTTATTTAAGTCATTAAAGTAATTATTTCATTCCATTGCAACAGTCTCTTATGTGCTATTCCTTAGATACGTTGAAGTACAGATTGCTGCTGCAATTTTAGCATTCTTTGGCTCACCTTTCATAGAATCATAGAATGGTTTGGGTTGGAAAGATTATTACAGGTCATCTAGTTCCAAACCCCCTGCCATGGGCAGGAACATCTTCCACTAGATCAGGTTGCTCAGAGCTCCAGGCAGCCACGCCTTGAACATATCCAGGGATGGGGCATCTACAGCTTCTCTGGACAACCTGTTTCAGCATCTCACCACCCTCACAGAAAAGAATTTCTTCCTAACACCTAATCTTGATCTGCCCTTTTTCAGTTTTAAGCCATTACCCCTTGTCCTGTCACTCATTTGTCACCAATGAGTGGCTCCAGGAGGAACCACATGAGCGCACACGTACGGCACACAGTGGCAGTTGTCACAGATGTACAGAAATAAAACTGTCCTGACTTGTGTCCATAGCCAGCAGGGAGACCTGGATGCACTCTCCTGATTGGAAACCTGCTGCCTGGGAACTAGGCTGCCTTTTGTCAGGCCTTATTATGTTTCAGCAGTGCACAATCTTTTCATGTCATACAAATATGAATAATTGAAACAAATGTGATTATTCTTCTCTCCCTTTATTTCTTGTTCAGTGTATATAATGACTTATTAATGATTTTTTTGTTATAAAAATACAATTTAGGTTGAACTATTTCTTGTTGAGAGAACTGTTGCAGGCTGGTTCAGGGTGACTGTTTCATGAAGTGGATGTATGATATTCAAGATTTTTAACATCTTGTTGAAAGATAGTGTGCAAATAGGCAGAGCAATAACACTGAAAACAAGAAGAAAACCAGTACAGCTAATTTGTCAGCTACTTCTGCAATAGTAGTTGATACAATCCCAGATCTGATGGACGCACAAAAATTGCCACACTGCACTTCTCCGTCAGCACTGGTAGAGAGTTCACCAGGCAATATTTATAGGGGAGACTGGGCCTCTCATAAATGTACCTTCAACACTAGCATTTGTCCAGTCTGCCACTTCCATTTCAGAGTGCCCATAATTTGCAGATTTTTGATATTTTTATTATTCTTTTAAAAAACAAAACAACAATTTTGGGGAAAGATAAAAATTAACAGTAGTAAACATTCAGTGCATGGGAAAATGCCCTGAAGAGTCAACAAATTGAAGAAAACATGGGTAAACATTTGAGAGAAGATGACTCTGCTTCATGGCAGTGTAATTCTGTAGCTAGGATACAAGAGCAGGTCTCTAGTTCTGCCTCTGACCTTCAGGCAAATCGTATGCCTCTATTTTGTCTGTCACTGGATACCAGCCTTCTCTTTGAAAAAGAAATTGGTTTACAGAGCATGTTTGCAATGTACCAACCACAGTCAAGCTATAAGTTCAGCCCAGGCCTCTGAGTGCTGCATGATTAATAACAATAGGATCACAATTATAATTTGGAATATAGCTTCATCATTTGAAAACTTTTGAGGTCCTTTTAGAAGACATGGAATAACAAAGATTTATACAAAATAATACCTATAATACTCTATTATAAATTGTGAATTTGATGCAGAAATTACTGTGCACAGTTCTGTGTCCTGTGATGTTAGTACAAGCGATTGGAAATTTTTCTTCAGGCATTAAAATCAATGAATCAATGAATAGTAATGTGACAGGATTTATTTCTTATGTTTCAAATTAAATTCAAATTGCTTTAGATTTTTTTAAATATCATAAATGCAATCTTAATACGATATTGCTTGCAATATGGCCAAGCTAATGCCTGAGGAGAAATCTCTTTCTTTAAAAGCTCATTTTCCTCAGAGAGCTCAATTTTTCATGTTTAACCTTAAATTAACTTGAGCTTTTGTGCCATTTTTTCTGTTCTTAAACCAATCAACATTAATCTGCATAACCAGTCCCCTGAATAAATGTAATGTCTAAGTTTTAATAGGGCATTCTTTAGTCTTTTGAGAATGCTTAACCATTTCCAGTTGGGAAGTGAAATGGTTAAGGTACACCACTGACTTATTGCAATTTCACCCAGACTTATGTATCTTTACTACCAGTCTTTGTAGAGCAATTCACATCTTCAGCTTCAATCTACTATCCCTTGGAATTTATTAAGAACATTCTGGTGACTAATTATTTCCTCCTTTCTTATTTTTTAAACTTATCTGAAAGAATCAGAGTTTTCCCATAACTTCTATCTGGCATATAGCTCAAACACTTTCTGTTTTTCTAGGTACATCTACGTTTATATTGTCATTCATCATGGCAGAGATATGTGGCAATAGCTCCATAATTCATTTTGTTGTATCAGTGCAGTAGTAATGGGAACATCTTTGACTCAATTCCCTAGTTTAATGGAATTGTGGTTACCCTCTATCTTGAGGTTTCAAAACTCACTTCATGCTCACAATAACTCTCAGGCTTGATTATGCCAGCCAGTTTTTATTGCTCTATTCAGAATAAAACATAACTACAAATTCAAGGCTTTTAATGCTGTGCATATCACCTGTAGTCTGGTAATTCGGGCACTGGAGTTCTTTGTCATCTTTATACATTTGAGAAGCTCCTGTGTTGAAACACCAAGGGAAATCTGTATTTTTAAGGCAAGTAATTTACTTAGAAGTATGTGAATTGCATATTGGGATTTAATAGTAATTTAGAAAGTATCAGAGTAATAGATTAAAATAGGAGTACATGTGGAAAAAAACAGAGTAGAAGAGAAATTATTAAGAGTTAAAAATAGAAAGTTTTTTTTATGGTGTGAAGCAAGAAGACAAAAAAAAGCTGCTAAATTTACTACAATTAGAAAACTGGTAAATGCTCTTGCAAATGCCATGTGGAAACCCTAGGAGCATGCAGTAATTTTTAAATGCTGTTAAGCTGGTTTGGTTCTGTGCTTTGAAAGGACACCACCAACTTGAAATGGATGACTTATTTGATTTTTTTTAATACTGCATCAATTTTTTCTTGGAATAAAGATGATGTTGCTTATCTATCTATCTGCAGTCTGTACTGAGTCCCTTTATTGAAGAGATTTTATCCTTCTGTGGGGAGGACAGCAGACACCTCTAGGGTAACACTTTAGGAATTTATCTTTGATTAACGGTGCAACCAGCAGGGAACCTTGTAAAACAGAAAGGTAGTGTAAAATTTCTTAAGCATAGAGAAGGCATTTGCTGTAAAGGCCTTGCTTCTGGGTCATCTGAAATACTTGACAAATTACAAGTGCTGTTGGTATCACCTGGCACTTGATCATCTCATGTATTTTTCATCAGGCTTTAAATGGACGTCTCTTAGGTTCCTAAATTAGCTGAAACCTAATCAGAAATACATCTGGTACAAACTCACAATAAGTTGCTAGGTGTGATTCATAAAAATCACATTATGTGTTTCTGCAAGGCATTATTAGTACTTTTGTTGCATGTTTTTGGAAATAAAACATGACTCATTTTTATGCCAAAGGACTGGGTCAGCCCCATTATGCTAATAGTGATGCTGCTTAGATGACCCAGGAAAATGCATAGTTTTAGCAGTTTTATCCATCACCTGGCTGCACACTGACGAAGAGAAATAGGGAAAAAAAACCCTCACAAACCCCAGACCTTTATAATGGAGACTAACAGTGTCTTACTGCAACAGTTGGAACCAGATATATCACCATTATCTGATCATCAAAACTCTTGTCAAGGAACTAATTAATTAATACTAGTTGCCGTAGTTTGACGCTGGCCAAACACCAGGCACCCACAACAGCCGCTCATTTGCTCTGCCCTGCTACAGCTGGGCAGAAGAGAGGAAAAAACATTGTCATGGAGGGGTCACTAGTTGAAATAAGGAGCAGAAGGAAACACTCCAAGGGCAAAACAGGTTCAACTTAGAGTTACAAAGTGAATTTGCACTAATAGGGTCAGAGGAGGATAATGAGAAGTAAAAAAAAGCCCTTAAAACACCATTCTTCCCCCAGCCCCTCCTTCCTTCCCACCAACAGCTCAGGGAACAGGGCATGGGGGTTTTGGTCAGTTTGTCACCTGAGATCTTCTTCCTCTGCTCAGGTAGAGGACTCCTTCCTCTGCTGCACCATGGGGTCCCTCCCATAGGAGACAGTTCTCTGTGAACTTTTCCAGTGTGGCTCCAATCTCATGAGTAGCAGTCCTCCCAAAACTGCTGAAACATGAGTTCCCCCATGGACAGACAGTCCTCCCAAAACTACTGCAGTGTGGGTCACTCGTTCACGGGGTGCAGTCCTCCAAGGCCAGGCTGTTCCAACTTGGGAGCGAGGCCTCTCTCTCCACTGGGTCTCCCACTGGATCACAGCCTCCTCCAGGCATCCTCCCACTCTGGCATGGGCACCTCCCCATGGGCTGTGGGTGGATCTCTGCATCCCTGTGAGCACCATGGGCTGCAGGGGCACAGCTGCTCCACCATGGTCTCACCAGCTGCTGACCATGGCCTGCAGAGGAAACTTGGCTCCAGGGTCTGGAGCACCTCCTCCCCCTCCTTCTCCACTGGCCTTGGTGTCTCCGTGTTGTTTCCTTCACATGTTCTCACTTCCTTTTCTCTGGCTAAAAAAAAAATAATGTCCCCTTTGTTTTGAATTTCTTCTTAAATATGTTATCACAGAGGCATAACCAACATCTCTAATTGGTCCAGCCTTGGCCAGCAGCATGTCCACCATCGTCAGAGCCATCAAGGATTGGGTCTCTGCTGGACATGGTGGAAGCTTCTAACAGTTTCTCACAAAGGCCATCTTTATGGGCTCCCACTACCAAAAAACAGGCCAAGCAAAACCAACACCTTAGGAAAAATAATCTTAAAATATTAATACCTTGAATAACTTCAAGCATGTTTAGAATTCAGATTAGAATGCTTTTGTGTATATTTTTTCATGTAAATCCCTAGCTTCTTGGAAGCCAATGAGAACATTCCCTTAAAGCAAAGAGATTTAACGGACCCGTTAAACAATCTTAAAAAAAAAAAAAGAAAACATAAAGATGAAAATGAGCCATGGGATCAGTCTGACATGGAGAGTGACTCAGCTGCCCAAATATTTTTTCTTCTGCTCTCATTCATATGATTTTCTAGGGAAAGAGCAGCAAGAGGTATGAATACTTCCACTTAAGTCCTGATATATTGGGCATATTTCCTTCACTGCTTTGCTGACTTCAGGCAGCCTTTCTAATTGCAAACCCTGTAAGAATCATAATGAACAAATTGTCACTTCTTTCCTCGCCTAGGAAAAAGGAGCTTGTGGAAGTCTGAGTGGTTTTCATATTTAACGATATATTTGGAGAAGCATCATTTGCCTTCTGATTTGTAAGTCATGGTTTGAAGCTTTTTGTGGCAACATCTTTCAAAAGGAAGTGCTGAGATTTTGAATGATTTTCATTCTGAGGGAGCTGCAGAAGTGACCAAGCTGTAAGTTTGTAAATAGAAGGCAGAAACTACCGAGAATTTTCACATGCTCTACCACATGATTTCATGCAGTAAATTTTGTATTTCCAATGTACCAGATCACCCAACAAGGCTCATGTTCCTGCTTACTTTTCTATTAACTTAACCAGAGTGTGTTAGAGGGGAATTTTCATTTGTTTCTTTTATACTGAGTCTGCAAAGTATCTTGAACACTTAGATAATTCCTTTTGATGTGTAAATCTTTTCTTCAGCCTATTTGGCTGCATTACTGATTCTTTAAAGCTTCTCTGTTATTGTTTGTTCATAATTATATTACTCTGCTAGTGTTCTTTTCATTTTATTGTCATTAATTGTCACATGGTTTCTCAAAATTAAAATCAGGACCCCACTAGAGAAATGTTCAGTTGTGCAGTCGCTGCTGTCTTAGTAAGAAGAGAAAAATAAGGTTTATCTTGTTTAATTTTTTATAGCTTTTTGATGTAAAAGACTTAGAGAACAGCTTGTTAAGAAAGCTTAACAGTTTTTCTGAAAGTAACTAGCCTAAGTGGTCCTGTATAACTTTCTGAGGTAGGTATTGTGGAGGGGTAAAGGTCTCACCTGTGCAATCCTTCTCCCTCTAAGGATGGTAATGACAGCATTTGAACCAAGTGGAGCAATAAAGAGTTGGCTTAACATGCAGTGATGAACAATTTGCTGTATGTGTCCTTCAGAGATGGCCTAGGGATGGGATGTGATTTTTAAGGGCTGGTTCTGTATCACAGGGCCAGGTTTCTGACAGGAGAGGCTGTATGACTGAGGGTCTGTCTCTTCTTCCATGATCTCATACTTAATTTTCTTTGGATGTGGATAAGGTGGTATAAAATTAAGAGCTGTATGTCCTTTAGGGATTCAGTCACCTTACGTTAGACTTCAGCAGCTTCAGTTGGCAAGTTCTGCCCCCTTTTTTTTTTCATGAGATCACCAGTGTAAAGGCTTTTGGTAGTGATATGTACTTCCTGGGCTCCCAGGGATGTACATTCATTTATGCCATAGGGTAACACATCTTTTTATTTTTAAAAGGTCTCCTGACTTCACACAGTGCTCAGCTACCTGCTGCATAGGTTGCTGAATCCTCTCAGCTCCTCACACACCCAAGGGTTTGAAGAATCAGGTTCCACTCAAGCTGTGCAGATGCATAAGAATCGTGAAAACTCAGACTGCTTCTTTCCAAGAGAGGAGAGCATGAACAGAGGACAGCATCACAGCTTACAAAAAAACCAATCACTTCCAACAGGATTCAGATCTGCATACAGAAAGCCTGGGGACATTTTTGCGTTTGCATATCTGTGCAAAGCCATCACACATTTCTTGTGCAGAAAGTGTAACAGCTAGATTATAGTGACTTGAATTAGAATTCCCTACCCCCAACTAATAATAATTAATATGTTTTAAATGTTTGATTTGAGGCTATTTGAACTCAGTTGCTTCTCTTCCTTTTTAAATTATGATGTTGATTTCCCTCATGTTCCTTCCCCAGCCTTCAGAATGTCTTATTTCACATGAGCCAGTCATCAGGGAAGCAGGTCTACCATGCATGCATATTTTTCAGTAGCATCACTTCTGGAAAAAGCTAAATGTCGAGATGTGCTGCTGTTGTACCGCCAGTTGTGTGACATTCTCACAGCTAGCAAATACAATGATAACTAATTCAGATTTAAAGGATTTGAATCAGATCTTCAACTCATAAAAATCAATGCATTTCTACCACAGCTGATGGAACTATGACTATTTACCTTCTTCGCAGCCCTTAGATCTCTGTAATAGATTTGACATTTACATTTTAAGCATCATAAATCCACAAAAGTGTCCTTATCTCTGCTAGAATGTTTCAGTATCATGTAGGGGTCACAATGCTGATGCCCTAAATCAGGGAAACAATTAACCACTAGACATTTTGAGGTCATCCATAAGCTGGAAAGTAATTAGGTCTAGATCCTTGCAGATAAAAAATTAGCTGCCAAAATGCACAGATGGAATTTTCAAATAATGCTTAATAAGGTGAGATGCCTAACTCATATTGATTCCTTTGAAAATCTGACCTTTAGAGCTTAATTTTA
Source organism: Lichenostomus cassidix (assembly GCF_008360975.1). Lineage (NCBI taxonomy): Eukaryota > Metazoa > Chordata > Aves > Passeriformes > Meliphagidae > Lichenostomus > Lichenostomus cassidix. The sequence continues at coordinate 107,649,818 of NC_139482.1, read as the reverse complement.
AGCTTTCCCATTATGGTTTAAGAGGGTGTGAAATCTTAAGTATGCTCTTGAACGCGTTTCTTTTAGGAAGACTCTTCCATAGACAAAACTGAAATATAGACCAAGAGATGGCAAAGGAAGCTGAATCAAGAGGGATTCTGCTGGACGGTTTTGTGTGGCAGCAGACTGAACAATGCCCTTTTTCCACTTAAGATTAGTGCAGGGGGAGCAGCTGTTGAATGAGTTATTTCAGACACATATGCATGTCATTCCAAGAGAAAAATATCTACCCCTGGCTGTGGTTTGTGAAGCAAGATGGATTGCTAGCCCCTCAGTGAAGCTCTGGCCTTCTGTTTAACTCAGTTCCCTTCTTTTATGCCATGTTTATCTTCTTCTGCTCTTACATCCCGTGACCCCCTGAAGTGAAGATGCTAAATATCCATGATGATGTAAATGGAAAAGGAAGGTGGGAAGACAGAGTATAAGTTCTCAGAAATTTGGGATAAATTAACTTAGCTATGTGGAGAGAAGGAAATTAATGGTTTAATGGACTGTAGTCTTGGATTTTGTGGCCTAGAATAAACCGACATTGCTGCATTGTTCTTTAAATTGACAAGACGGGGCAAAAGATGGCTTTTTGCTGCTATAATAGTTTTTGACCTTAAATGTCCACCATGTTTCTCTGAAATCACCCTGGAGCTCTAGAGATCTATTCTTTTTTGTACTGTGTTCTCATTTTAGAGAGACCACCCAGAAATAATAATACCTGGCTATGCAAGCACAAAAGAAAATTTCCCTTGATGGTAGCAATATGAATGAGACACACTTTGTAGCATGTACTACCACTTATGCAAACAAATACATCTCATTGAAATTTATAGTCCCTTTTGCAAAGAAACTAGACTCTTTTCCATTTAAAAATGGAAACATACACAAGTTTGAGCTCTTACTTCACCTGTTCAATAAACTTACACTAGTTATCCTTACAGCCAGCTGAATCTATCTGTACATGGGTATGTGGAATCAGCCATTTAGAGATAGTGTCACAAATATCCTACATGATGACTGACAAAGGGCTGTTATCTTGGGCATTTTCTTTTGCAGTTGGGACATCAGAGAAAAAGGTCAGTTACAGCCCATAGAAAACCATCTTCTATATCTAGGATAGCTGTACAGGAAAAATGATGGCAGAAGAAGTGAAAAATGAGGCTGGGGGCTAGGGCTGACTTTCAAAACTGGATTCCCAGGTGAAGTACAGACAAGAATGATCCCTGAAGCCATAGACCTCTCTAACATGTGTGGCAATGACACAGGGTGAGTCTGAAGGCTGAGAAGGCTTGGCCACCTGGAAGGAAACAGCAAAAGAGCTCTGAGAGTGTTACGGACATTGGATGTAACTGGTTTTCTATAAATGTTTTACTGTCTTTGGGAATTTGGACAATATAACATTCATCTATCAGTCTGGGTGTATTAGTTTGAAAATGATCCAGTGGGAGATCATAAGTCAGGATTAAAATTTAACAGGAAAATTAAAAATAAGTGTAATAATACAAGGAAAAAACATTGACAAAGTCAGATACAACCTGACACCCTGTTAGGGTAGTGGTAGCAGTCTAAATGAAGTAGTTCAGTTGAAGTAGTGATCCTGTGGAAGGTCTGGTCTCCACCTGAAGGTCCAGTGGTAGCTCTTATCCTCTGGGAACCCAGTAGACAGGACTGACTTGTACAGTTCTAAGGCCAGGTTATATCCAGGTGGGAATGTTTGGCTCCTCCCTCCTGGGTGGAGCACCTCACAATAGGATGAGATAAGTCCATGAGTCATGCTTCTTGATGGCCCATTGTCTGTTATCAGAGGTGAGTCATAGCAGGAGATAACAGCTAATGCCCCACAGCTGGTGGTAATAGAATACTTAAATACATCTGTATTATAACCCAGGACATTGGGATTTATACTTTTTACTTACAGTGGTCAGTAAGGCCACTGTTTCTGAGAAATTATGTAAAATGGAGGAATGCAACCATAATTTTCAGCAAGGAAAAGAAAAAGAAATAATTTTGGCTAGTGGAATTTTGTTTGGTTTTAGTTTGGTAGGTTTTTTTATTTTGTTGTTGTCCTTGGTTTTGTCCTGAGGGTTTTTTGTTGTGGTTTGTTTTTTTTTTTGGCATCTGAAGTTCCAGTTCTATCTCTAAGGATTCATAGCATTCAGGTAAAGACCTCATAATAATAAATTATAACTTTTTAATAAACTGAAGAATAAAAGGTACTTTGCAATTTATTAGAAAAATGTCAGTTTTATGGAATAAGTACATTTTCTCTAATTTGTCTCTGGAGGGAAGTAAAGACTATATTTTTACATAGTGTCTATTATATTTAACAAGGAAAAATATCTTTATTCCCAGATGTTGGCAGTTTACCTGGAATAGCTGTAAATCCACAGACTATTAAGTTTCCAGAAGGATGCATGAGAGACTTAGCTTCTAAATCCTGCCAAAACGAGGCTGATATTTGTTCAAGTTGATCCTTTAAACTTCAAACAAGATGGGATCCATACGGTGCACAGTGTGGTTTTGTATTTGATTAATTTTCTACATTTGTGGAAAGCATGGAACTTTGTATTTCTTGTAATCCTGTAGAGAAAGTGATTTAGACAATACAGATTTTGCAAATGCAATACTGAAGGTGCTAAAACATCTTGGAAGTACATTCGCATCATATTATTCACGTCTCTGCTTTGTCTGCAAAGATTGCAGAAAAACTGACTTTCGAAAGAAATATGAAAACAACAACAGAAATGCCATTGTATCTATTTCTGCTTTATAAAACTTGGATAGAATTATTTTGCCATGATTTTAAAAAGTTTGGAATGCTATGAATTTTCTGTCCAATACGGTATACATCATGGGTTTTTACGGACTGAAAGATTCGGATTTTGCTAGCCTAACTTGTTCCTTTGAAAGGAAACCAAGTTCATTGGTTTGACTATCTCTTGCTAGTATTTGAAATGTTCTCCCAGTATTGTAGATTACTTAGTGAAAGACCTTTTCACACATTACACATTCCAATTACCTGTATTGTCACTGTGAATTGTGAGGAGAAAGTGTTTCAAAAATTCCTTTCAAAAGAATGTGGACTGAAAGAGAAAGGAATTAAAAAATAAGGTAGGCTTGGGTACCTTTACTGCTCATAGTGAAACACATATACATGGTAGTTTTGATGGAATTCTAATGCAGATATATTACTGGAATCTGCACCTTGCTGTAAAATGCAGTCAAAAGAACAAATAAAGAGCAATGAGTGGAAAGTAAAGATGTCAGATAGTAAAATGTCTCTTTTTAAAAGCCTGTCTTTTTCAGAAGCCTTTTCATGAACTTTTTATGAAGTTTCTAGAGTAGACCAAAATAATTAGGGAAAAATGACCTTGAGGTTTATGCTGCGTTCAGAACAGTGACTTGTCCAATCACTGTAGGAAAGGGTGGCAGATTGTGATTGATGTTTTCAGAAGAACTACAAAGTGAAGTGTATGAATGGTACCTTAGGTTTCTAACCATGTATGACAAATGCAAGCACTGTGAGAAGCTCTTTATCCCCAGATGCTGTGAAAGCACATAACAAATTTCATATGGATGAGCCTATGAGTAGGCTATCTAAAGAGCTAATCTAAAATCTCATTTTCAGAATTGATTCTGGTGTTTCAGAAGAGAACATATCCCTGAATATAGATCTTATATCAGGAGGATTAGGACGTCAGTGATTAATATGAATTTCATTTTTAGACACGTCGTGGGATTTCTATGGCATATATAAAACACTGAACTTGTTGAACAGCACGTCCCGTTTCAATTACAGTTTTAATGAAGAAATGACTTTTACAAGGAAAAACTCTCATGGGCTTAATATTATAAAAAGCTGCTTCTTCCCCTATTCCCCTCCATTCCCTTTAAATCAGGTACATTTGGTTGTTCTTGATGAAACAATAACATATTCATTATCCTGCTAGGCTGTGCCATATTTTATAATGAAGCAAACCAGCTCTTGTGTCTTTTGTGTTTATTTACCCCTGTGCAGCTCCAGTAGTGCCTTGGGAAGGAGAACTGTTTCAAACAGTTTTGAGTGAAATCTAGTGACAGGCTTTAAAAAAACATTGGTAGATAGTTACCTAACTGCCATCCCAGGTCAAGGTACTTTGAGTATCCTGCCACTCTTTTAGCTGACATTTAAGTTTAAAGGGATTTGTGTATATGACAGTCACAGAATCACAGAACAGGTAAGGTTGGAAGGGACCACTGAATGTCATCTGGTCCAATCTCCCTGCTCCAGCAAAATCCCATAAAGTGTACTCAGGATTTTATCCAGGCAGCTTTTGAATATCTCCAGTGAGGGATATTCACAACCTTTCTGGACAATCTGTTCCAGCGTACTGTCACCTGCACAGTAAACAAGTTCTTCCTCCTATGCAGGTGGAACTTCCTGAGCATCATTTTCTGCCTATTGCCTCTGTCCTGTTGCTTTGCATGACTGAGAAGAATGTCTCCATCCTCTTCTCTCAGTCTTCTCCAGGCTAAACAGGACAAGCTCCCTCAGATTTTCCTCATAAATTAAGTGCTCCAGGCTCCAACCATCTTTGTATACCTGCATTAGAGGATCAGGAAACCCCATGTCTTGCACTGAGAAACCCAGAACTGGACACAATGCTCCAGGTGAGGCCTCATTTGCAGAAGGAAAGGTTCACCTCCCTCAGTCTTCTGGCAACTCTGTTCCTAATACATGTCAGCATACCACTAGCCTTCTTGGCCAAGTTGGGGTGAGAGAAAGGTTTCTACAGCTCTTGAATGACAAGAAGAAAAACACATAGCACCAGTCCACCTGCCAGCATCACCACCAAACTCCCTCCATTTTCTTCCAGAGCTATGCTATGATGCTTCAGCCCTAACAATTTTATGTGTTCTGTGTTGTTGGACTTTTGACTGAGACTTTCCCGAGCAACACTAATTTGATAATGCTCTTTTTTTCAAACTGCAGGTGGTCCCCAAAATGAAGAGGGTGGAACTCCCACTCAAGTTTCTGCACACTCCCAAATAACTTCAGGACAAAACAAAAAAAAAAAAAAAAATTTAATCACAATTACAATAACCCCAATTCCAGTCACTTGTAATTTTTTTTTTTTAGGTTTCATTTTATAAGATCATTAGCCTTTGATTTATACTTATGAAACTTGGAGCCTGACTTCTAAATTAGTCTGGAAGTTGTTTGATTGAGAAAGGCATCACTGGACATAAAGTATTTTCCCTCTCCTCTTACCTTTATGTGTGTCATGTGTAAACTGATGTGAAACATAAAACATAAATTCTCATTCTGTTGTTTTCTATTTGTAGTGATTCCATACATAAATATTCTTACTTATCTTCCTTATTCTTTCTTCCTTATCTTGACCCCCCGCCTTTTCTTAGCCCATCTGCATTTGAACCCTCCTTTTTTTTCAATTAAGATGTAGGATGGAGGATGTTTTCATCTGTGTGAGATGCTATCACAAGGTCATCAGTTTGATGAATTGTCCACTGGATTCTTTAAATATAGCAAAATAGAGGTTTGAGATCAATTGATTAATTATTTTAAGCTTTGTTTCACTGCCTGAAATTTTGAATGCTCATCTTCCTTCAAAATCAGAGAGAGTATGTTTGAGTGAAAAATCCCTCTTTGTGAAATATTAATGGTAAGGACATAGTACACATTTATGAAAGTGATAAAGGCCAGGTTCCTGTGGTTAAAAAGTATTGAAACTTACAGTCATCATTTCATAAATGGTGCCAGTGTTTGAATGTTATTCACCAGGGAGTTATGATTCACATCTCTTTTCAATACATTTTACTCTGTTGGCAACATAAGAAACGTGTAGAACTGCAGGACTTCTTTTTCACATAAAGTACTGAAATTGCCTTTGAAAACATGTTCACAAGGTGCACACAAATGGTCTTTTATTTTGCAGTTGTGGCTTAAATGGAAATTCAGAATGGATACCATATAAATTCTTAGAAAATAATCTAAGCATGTCCTCAGTCTTCTTTTGAAATATCAATTTATTTTTATGTGATAATTAAATAACTAAGGTACAAGAAATTAGATTTTGTTCAAAGTAACCACTTCTATTCGTTGACTCTGTAAGGGTTTCTCTTGGCAGAGGTTTTCTGTCTTCCCTAGAACAGGGAAGCTATTTGAATATATAATTTTAATTTGCATAAAGGACATTTTTTCTTCCAAAACAGTTATGAAGCTGTGTTTCTACTTGATCCTGTGGGCTTTTTTTTTTTTCTGGATTACATCACTCAGCATTTGCTCTAATCTCTCTCTGTGAGTGCTCCCAGTATGTTGTGGGGACCAAAAAAACCCCTTGCAGGACTGCACTGAGTCCTGTAGGCTGAAGAGATGCTTGACTCATAAATCCCTACTGGTGCTTTCTTGTTCAGGTTCTGTTACTCATTTTTATTGGGCTCAGAATGGATTAAGAATGGATTATGGGCTCACAATAAATTATGGAGTTAAAATAGCAAATAGCCCTTTAGCATAGCTTCATACCACATACCACAGTTTGACCAGCTCATTCAGGAGATGAATCTACTTTTATAAATAGCATTTTATGTGGTCACTGTGTCTCAGAGATGTGTATTCAAGGAGTCCCAAAAGCTTTTTATTTTCTTCTTTCTCCTTCTTAAATATTATCCAAAGCTTTTGAGCTTCTGGGCTTGACATAACTGTGTGCGTTTCAGGTGTTTTTTCAACAGTCCCTGTGGTTCTGAAAATATTTTCCATGCTGCTTTAATGGGTGACATTTCTCTGTAAGGTTTCCTCGAAAATAACCTGTAGAAGATAATTGCTCCATCTTCGGTCTCATACAACTCCTGACAATGTGCAAATGTTCAGAAAGCAATTAGTAGTCAAGTTTGGCAGGAAGGAAAGGGATAGAGCTTACTGTTGACTACATAAACAGAGAAAGTCAACTGTTTGAGTTTGCTGAAGCTTACGGAAGCATCTTGCCTCACAAATAGACATGCTTAAAGTTGTATTAGATGTTAACACAGACATTCATTGTTATTCCTTCTTGTAGGAACATTAAATCAGCCTTGAAAATTGTCAGAAAAATTTATTGACCCTAGCCTGAAGAGTCAGGTTGGATGCTTTTGACTCTGAAGGTATATTTCATATCAACATTTAATATGATACTATTATTTTGATACCTTTCAGTTCATTGAGTTTCTGGAAAAACCTTTTCATTATAAGCTCTCCATCTAAAGTCTTAATGCTAAAAAAAAAGTAAAATAAATAGAATCTTCTTACTAAAATAAGATAATTTTAATATGATAGTTTTAAATCAGGTTTTATGACATTTGTGATGTTCTTCTTCAAATTTTGCCACTTATGTTGTCAACATCATACAATCTACCTATTTTATCTTCTGGCCTGACTGCAGATAAAGTATTTTTTTCCTTACAACTTTAGTAATTATACATATATGCAACTATATTTACACATTTTTTATGCAATCATATGCTGTTTTGTCTTTGAAAAAGGTACTTACTGAAAAATTTTAATGGCCACCCTAAGTCAATTGGTAAAAACTTAAAATGCAATACAAAAATATCAATTTTAATCTGGATTATCTGGATTTGATGAATGTGTTGAATGGAAGATGCTGTTATATAAAAAATACTGTAATAAGTGAGATAGAAAGAAAAGCAGATGAAAAGAGTTTCTGTAAAGAACAGCTAGAGGAATGTTGTTGAAGATTTCAGAAAGGATAAATGCTTGATGGCAAGATGTCCTGGAGTCTTACTGTGTTTCCTGGGATTAAAGAAAGAAGTTCTTTCAACTTTGTAATAAGATTTGAGTCACATATTTGATGGATGTGTTTGTGAAACATCATTTTACCCTCTCCATTTGGTCAGCCATCAGAGTAGGTCAGCCTACCCTCTATGGATATTATAGCTTCTTTTGCTTCTTCCATGTGCAGACAGCCTGTGGTCTGTGTAACCATCTTCCTCAGATAATGTGGGACACAATTCCAATTAATTTTATAGCTTTGGATTTGAGTTCTAATAGATCTCAGAGCTGCTTGGATTTTCTGGTCATCTTTTGTTTTTGGGTTGTTTTTTTTTTTTTTTCCTGACATAAATAGCTTAAACCTGTTTCCTTTTTTCCTAAAAGAAAGGGATATTGATGGATTGTTGGCCAAACATGTCTTCCTACTCTCAGGCATCACTTGTGTTCATTTTTCTGTTCTCTGTCTTTCCTACTCTATAATCCTGAGGATAGGAATAATTTGGCATAACTCTGATTTTGTTTTTTCCCAGCTCAATTCTCTGCTCTTTTAGGAATCTTTCTTTTCCTTGGAAGAGACCTCCCAATACTGTCTTAACTATTTCAGAGTAGTGTCGTTCCTGGTGAGTCTGAAGATCTGACACATTTTGATTAATTTGTGCTTTCTTCATCATTCTAATACACTTGAAAGATATTCTTCTCTTCCTCTCCCCTTCCCAATTAATTAAGTAGTGGCACTTTTGTCTGATGTGTTTGGTTTTGGGGCAGAAGCCATTCTTCTATCCAGAGTATCTTAAATAGTGCATCTGGCTGCTCTGCCAGCGCTAATCGTGGTTTTGACTACCATACTTTCCACTGCACCTGTTTCTTACTTAATTAATAAATGCTTCATTTGTTTCCAGAGTAGTAGCCCATTCATCTTCAGCTGCAGTGCTTTCCACTTGTTCCATGAAAAATTTCTCTGTGCTAATCATGCTGTTATCAATCCTCTCTTCATACTGTGAAATTTTCTGGCACGTGACAACTCCTGCTCAGTTTTACTTTTGATGGATCTTCTTGCAACCTTTCCTTTTTTTTATTTTCTCAGATGGCAGCCACTCACCTTTTGAGAATGGCCATGGCAGATGAGCTTATGTGGTGAAACATTTGTTTACACTCAGAGCCCCACTCTACTGGCTGTTTTAGTTCCTTTGTCGTATTGATTGCATCAACGGTATTAGATCATTTCTTCTCTCCCTTAATGCTTCAGGCAGAAGACTGCTGTTCTCTTTTTCTCAATAAATTGAAGATCATCTGTTAATTTTAATTCTTCATCTTTCCAACAATCTGTGAGATGAAGCCCAGGATCTCAATGATTATAGGGTCTCTTTGTGTGGTATCCTTAATCTTTCAAGATTTTAAGACTGATTTTATAACTTTAAAGGCTAAACAAATTTTCTGTTCAACAATAAACTTTTCACTCACTGTAACAGCATTTTTTTCTGCTTACAGTCACCATTGCATTCAGTTTCTAACTATATATTTATATTTCATCAATATACAGTATTCATTTCTTTCATACTTATTTGCAATCTTTTTATATTTACCCTTTCTTCCAGAGTTGAATGAAAATTATTAAACCCACCATGCTCTCTAGAATAGAATATCCAGGGTAAATAAAGCATGAACAGCTTCCATTTTTTTTTCCTGGTGTCCCCTTCTTGCTGGTAGAAAATAAATTAGTTTTTTGTTGAATATTAAAGTAGATTCAATCAGATTTGAATCTCTCCAATCTTCTCCTCTACAGCAAAGGCATCTGACAGAAATCTTCTTCTTTCAGTGTCAAATATCAATCTGTTAATCATTAGTTCTCATCTGAGCTACTTCACAATGGGCCATAAATAACAAAATTTCCTCTACAGTTTGACCAATAGAAGTACTTTCATATGCCTTGCTTTATCTTGGCACACAGAAAACAACTCGTCACCAGTGACCCATCCCAGGCATAGAATCATAGAATGGTTTGGGTCAAACAGAACCTTTACAGACCAACTAGTTCCAAACCCACTGGCATGGGATGGAACTTGCAGTCACCTTGCACTAGAACAGATTTCTCAAAGCCCCATCCAGCCTTGCCTTGAACAATTCCAGTGACAGAGCATATTGCTGGTAGTACCAGGGAATCCTACCTGAGAAATCATAATGTTAATCCTTTTAACTGGACTCTTTATGTCTGCTTTTTATACCTTCCTTGGCCTTTACAGGTGAGCTCACATTGGTTTTGTCTATTTTATGAGACCCTTGCTGATATTTTTTTTTCTTTTCACATCACTGCCATGCTCCAAATCTGGGAGATAAACCCCTCTTTTATTGCTGTTGCATCCTCCCTTTTTTTTTTCTTTCCAGGTAGGTCAAGTTAATTCAAGCCTTGTCAGCCACATATCTCCTAGTCCTTCCAGTCTGCTTAAACACCTCTTTTCCTGTCAATAAAGAGGAATGTATATCATCCAATATTTTTTACCTATAAACTGACTTTAATCCTGCAAGTTTCAGCATGTCAGTAAATCGTGTCATCCTTAACAAGCCCAGCTGATTCCAGCAGGGTTTACATTCCACAAACATAAGCAGCAGATTTCATGGCACTTGGTGAAAACTTGTGCTTACCTAAGATTACATTGTCCCTCACATCATGCTGAGCTAAGAAGTGGGATTTGGTTTCTAGCACAAAACTGAGAATTCTGAAAGTGCAATTTTTTTTCCGCTTTTACTAAAAATGTGTGCTACAAGAAGAGATTCTTCTATGTGCTACCTGCATATCTGGGTGAAGTCATTTGATCAGACAGAATCTATGGAGAAAGAAGAACAGGAAGATAGCTTTGATTTCACTCCTCGCACTCAGTGTCTGACCTGACAGCTGTCAAACTTTCGTAACTCAGGAACACTTTTAAAATTTGATATTTAAGCAGAGCTTCCCAGGGATGAAACAATATCTTTGCTAGCACACACTTGTTCTGTCATTCAATCCTATTTTAAAGTATCCAAAGTTCAGACAAATCCATCAACCTAAAACAAGTGTGATGAGACAGAAGATCTGGCCTGGTACAGAAGCCTTAAATCCTACCAACAAAAGCGTAAGGACAGAGACGTTACAGAGAATTAGCATAGATTCCCTGTGCTAAATTTTGCTTAAAAGTGCTGTATTAAACATTCAAAAGTACACTTTCAAAAATGCATGGGGCTGTCACAGCAAAATTCTCAGTGACACTAATGGGCATCACGTGATTAATTTCCCACACACAACTTTGAACATCCATTCTGCTCTGTCCTATACATTTTCTTCTGACAGTGTCATCATTACAACATCTCAGCACCTTCCAGTACCTCTGCAAACTCTGTAAGTCATGTTTTTCACTAGTGACTTGCACTTTTAAATATGCCCTTAATTTTAAAGTTGTTTTCTTTACAAATTAAGGGTTTTAATATAGTTATACTTGCCCAAAAGTGGCCTCTCCTCTCTTTCCCTCTCTTTCCCTCACTTTCCCTCCCTTTCCCTCCCTTTCCCTCCCTTCCTCCCTTCCCCTTCTCCATTCTTCCTTCCCTTTCCTTCCTCTTAAAAGCAAATTAACATTAGAAGAACCAAGCCTTTTACTCACATTTGTTCACAGAAACTGGGAGCAAAGGACTGAAATTTACAAGTATGCAATATTCTAAACCCTGTATCTGGTACAATAACTCCTTTTGCTGCTCTTCAGGTCAATAAACCCAAGGATCTCAGTTGCATGACAAGGTTCAATATTGCCATACAGGACTTTAAAAAAAACTTTTTTTAAATCCCTCAGATTATCAGGTTTTATGATTTCATGTGACAGCTGTGTCATAGGTCATCTCAATTTGTTATTTCCATTACTTTGTGTTTCATTGGCGACAAATATACCCTTTCATTGTAGTTTATTAAAAACTCACATCATGTAACTTTTATGAATGTGCAGTGTATTAGAGGAAAGCTTTATCTTAAAATCAATAAGATTTTAAAACTAAACTTTTCTCTCTTTAGTCAAATACTTAAAAGAAAATAAAACCACCTTTTAAAAGATATCATAGAAGATAGTTTAAAAAAAAATTAGTGGGAGGTGGTTAGGATTTTTTTGCTGTTGTGTCACAACTTGGAAGTCTTCAAAGCGCATCGGAAGATCTTTTTCTACTCCCACAAATTTGTGTTTTAATCCCAACATACAGGTAATATTAAATAAGGTCTTATCAATGGGTTTGGGTTGATAATCTCAGTAGGAAACAATGAAAGACTCAAATGGCATCAAGAGGCATAAGTAAGAGGCATAAGTAAGATTTCTGCTGTACAGCAAATGGTACCATACAGCAACCCCCCATGTTAAAATACTGATTTTATATACTGGAATATTAGTGACTGAATTTCAGCAGAATGTGTATATTTAAAAAATGTCAGCCATCATTTTTCTGATATGCATGAACAATTCCTATAGCATAGACTGTCACTGTAGCCTTGAGAATGAAGTCTAGAACTATTAATAAGATTTTAATCTTTCATTACCTGAGGTGTTCAATGACATTTTCCTTTGCTGTGAAGAAGCTGGGCAATTTATAGAATTGCATCCTCCTGGAAGTAAAACTAAAAGAGTACTCAGCACAACAGGATCACATCCATACTAATTCTAAGAAAATCTAAATATTTACCTCACTACAGGGGAAGAACAGGAAGAATTTAGCAGTGGAAGTGGATAATAGAGTAAGAAAACAGAAAATATGTGAATACCTTAGAGGACATATTCTGTGAATTTGAAGAGAGATTTTTTTTTCCTGCCACCAGGCTGATAAACTCTTTCCCATCCCCAACACCACAGCATCAACAACAATAAAATCCTGAACTCTCAGCACCTCCAAAAATAGGATGGTGAGAAAGTATATCCCTGGTCATACAGCCTGGCATTTTAAGATGTGGAACTGAAGCATTTCTGGAACTGCAGAAGGAAAGAGATTTTTTCAACAGTGACCACCTTTTGGTCACTCAGAAGTCTCCCATAAAGAATCAGATGACCAAAGCTGAAAAATAGGGTAAATTACTTCCAACAAAATTGTCAGCTCATGTGCATCAAACAGACCAAAAAGGTATTTTCTCTCTCTTTATTCAGGGGATGTAAATTGTGCTTTAGAAGCAAAGATTTCTCTGCATGGTGCAATGGAAAAGAATCCAGAACTTTTAAACCCAGGGAGCCTTTGAAAGCTATTTTTAAAATTGTTTTTTCCTGCAGGGTTCTACTGAGCTTAATGAACCTAGTGGGCTTGGCAGGCAGTCCTGCTGGCTCGTGCAGCCTGTGGGAAGTGAGGTTACTCTGGAGCTCATCCATCTCCACGTCACATCTCAAAGCAGCAGCTCTACCAGATGTGCTAATGGAACAGCTCTGCCAGCCCAGTTGATAAGCACTTGCATTTTTAAATTCTTTGCCTGCTAAATTATCCCTGTATGCTTACAGCTACACACAACACACTCACACACATATGCTAACAGGCAAGTCACCTACAAGCCTACCAAGCATAATAATGTGCAGATGAAGGCTGCTTAAGCCATTTGCACATTCCTTGCAAATCCCAGTTCAAAGCAGGCATTTCATTAAACCTGTATTGAAAATATCTCCTTCACAGAAAGTTTGTGTAGCTATTTCTAACAGCACTGCTACTCCTGCTGTTTGAATTCACAGGCTGATATGTAGCAAGTTGAATGGCTAAGAAGCAGGTTTACCTTGCTGCATTAAAGTGGAATACAGAAAAGTGAAAAAACCCTTAAAAAAAAAAAAGCCAAGAAGTTTACTAGGTCCTGTAAAAGTCATTAAATGTCTCTAACAACTTTAGTCTCTAAGATTTAAAGCCTCACCAAAACTAAGCAAATCAGTAGAAAATAATATTAAATTGAGGTATTACCATGAAATATTTTTGCTCTCACAAGAAAATAGAGCACTGATTGCAAAATTCAAATCCAGGAAGGCAAGAAGGTGCTGTCATCTGCCCCAGAGCTGAATTTAGGAAGTAGATTATAATTATAGAAATCATTGCACTGTTGGTGCAAACCCATTCAATCTCCATCTATAAGCTCATCAAGTCTGCTTGTCCTCTCAAGTTCCCTTGCTGCTAACTTGCCCTTTAATTAAATTTCTCTAGGACTTGAAGGAGAAACTGTGTATGAGCTTGACATGTCTCAATCAATATCAGTATTTTCACTGATTTCATTGGAGAACAATCAGGCCTTATGATATACTGAAAAACCTAATCAGGATATTTATAGAAACAGCTGGACACTACAAAGAGTCATATAGGTGCAGGGACTGTCCAGTAATACCCCAAAAGGAACTTACACTCCAGCCTGAAATTGAGGAAGCCTTCTTTCCCTCTGCCTTTTTTCCTTGACTGTGGAAGTGTTTTTAAGAACGTTTGGTCTTGATATCATAGGATGTAAAGTTGGAAAAACACAGCTATGCAGGGGGCAATACTGATATCTAAACTTGTGGCACCTATCAATTAACGTAACCATCCCTGAATTTTCTTTATATTGCTTTATTTCCTGTTCCTACATTAATGATCGACAAACACAGGGAAGAAACCTCATTTGTGTGTTTCCAATGGATAGGCTTCAGAAGCACAGAAATGTACACAATGTATTTCAGTATGGAATTTTCAGTGTCACTTCTGAAGGGACACCTAATACGCCACTGCGGATTACAGACTAAGACTACTGGAAAGGAGTGCAGCCCAAGCCAATACCTGAGAACATGGACTGCTTTCATAAACCTTTGCTGTAACTCCTGTTTTGGGTTCCGGCTTTTGCATTTTTTAGTTTAAAATGGTTTTACTGGAGTATGAACCAAAGAGATTGCGGAGCTAGAAGACCTTTGAATAATGGGAAGAGGTGAGCTGAAAAATTGGATTTCTTCAAGCTTCATGGCCCAAGTGCTCAACCTAAACCTAAGTAGCCATATTTATCTCCCCACCCAGCCTCCCTTCTTTATATCCATTGCTACAGATGGTCCAAACACTTCGTTAGACTCGGAATTTTTTCTGTTTCAAAACCCAACAAGTTGCAGGCTTTATAACTTTTGAAGAGGGAAAATTAGTCACTTTGATCTCACAGGAAAAGAGCTTTGAAGATTATAGCACTTAAGCAGCAGCAGCAGCAAAACCGTTCATAAAATGGAAATTTCTGGCTTTCTAATATAAACAGAATAATAATTGGCTCAGTGGAGCATTCAGACTTGGTGGGGGAGAAGGGGAGCGAAGGTTTTGGGGGTTATTTTTGGCTTAATTTCAGCGATTGTCCAATATTTTAATTTTTTTGAAAAATGTTGGGGAAATACCGTGATATTTAGTGTTCTGACTGGCTAAAGGGAATTCAGACACTAATGAATCCAACCATTTGCCACATCCACATGTCTTTTGAATACTTCCAGGAATTGTGATTCCATGACTTCCCTGGGCAGTCTGTTCCAATGCCTGACTACCCTTTCAATGAAGGATTTTATTCCTAATATCTAGTCTACACCTTCCCTGATTGAGTGGGTTGAAAAAGAAATTTCAGATGCCTGATCTGAACAAGTCTGAGGAACTACATTTGTACAAAGACTTTTAGCTTGTTCTCATTCAGTGTGCTTCAAACAACAATTAAGCTTCTATCTTCTCATAAACTTCCTCCCATCATAACCAGTTTATAAAAATACATTAGTTTAGGTCAAGTCTCCTTAGTTTACTTTTACTGACATCTTCTAGATAATTTTAGTTGAAGTTATCTGAGGAGGAAGTGGTATCTTCAGATATGGGGAAGTATATAAAATATTACAGATAAGACAAAAATACTGCTTTCTGCTTGAGAAGTGTGCCAAATCTGTAGCTGCTTCCTATAAAAAACATAGGAATAAGGGAGATGGCAAGCATCTTGGACCCTCTGTGAAGTTGGAATAAAATGTATTCACAGGTTAATTACAGTTTGGTCTCTACCATTTTAATATCAGTTAAGAAGAATTAATTAAATTAATTATTGAAAAATGTCTTTTAAAATACTACCTGATGGAAACCAAAGATGCTTTCAAAAGTGCAGAGGAAATAAAAAACTTGCCTCACAGACAGTAAGAGCCTTAATAGCAATAGGAAATGCTATTTGAAGATGTTGAGGCTCTGGATTCATTTCACTGACTGTTGAATCTAAATGCAAATTCTGACAGAAAGGTCTAAGAGACAGAATGAGAAAATTATTTCTTCAGTACAGCTTTAAAACTGGAAGATTAAATCTTCCATTTGTACTTTTTAATGAAAGGTAAATATCTTACAGTCTGAGGGGGGCTAAAGTTCCAACAAAGAAGCATGCAAGAGTTGAAAAGTGAAACTGCAATTTTTGAAAAAAAGTTTACATGTGCTTCAGATCCAGACTATGGCAAGGTGGTTTTGACCAGCCTTTGTTTTCAGGCAGTGGATTAAAACCAAAAGAAAAATAATTCAAAACTCTGGGAAGTTTCATTCTACTACCCCATGTATTGTCACAATAGCTTGTATCTTGTGTCATATGACTTGATATATATTGACATAATTCAGCAAAACAGCATGTAAAAGGTTTGTGGTATGGTGGAAATTTGAAAAAAAAATTACTCCAGAAGAACTGCTCCAGAAGAACTGCTCTGCCTGAGAGATAATGGACCACCTCCTTCTTCTTCCTTCTAAGTCACTCACTATGTCACTAACTTTTCAAATCCTTTCAGAATTACATACTGATAATCACAAAAACACAGCTGGACATCACCCTCAACATAAAAAGAGCAAAGAATGTAAAAGAGAAGCACACAGCTCTGCATCAATCTCACAACTTGTCTCTGCACAAATACAATCACACACTTGAATGTTCCTAACATTACTTTTATGGATCAAAAGAAACATGTAACTGTCACAAAGATGCTCTGAGACAAATGCACTGGTCGTGGGAAAATGGCAGCATGTTGCAACTGATTTGCTACCGGTGCTTGATAAAAACTTATAAAATAGTGTAGAAATAAGATCTCAATCAATGTCAAGGGGGAAAAATGTTGGTAGGAGTAAAACACATATCACAGACAAAACACTCATGACATTTAGAAAGGTATTTTTTCCACTTTCTGTTTAAATCACCTCCGTATTTAGAGGATGTAATCTAAAGACCAGGAAGGTAAAGCAGATTCTAACTATCTTTAGGGGAGTTTGAATAAGGCCTTAGCCAAAACCCTAAAGCTTTAGTCTTAAACAAAAACAAGTGAAACTGGGAATATTTCTATTGATTTCAGAGGAAGTTTGATTGGATGCATATTAAGCAGTCTCTGTACAGAATCCTTCACTGTGACAAACTGAGCACAACACAGGTTATTTAGATCAAAAGTTGCTTTTGAGGGTTTTGTTGGTTATGTTTGTTTGCATTTTTTCAACCAGACTTCAATTTGTTTCTGTGACTTAAATACAATTTTTTTATTTACTCTGTTTCATTTATATGTAAAATAGAACAGCTTTTCTCCTGTCTTTTGGCAATCAGGGTTTTTTCCACTCAAACAGCCTTGTATTTATTCTGTAAGAAACTATTCACTCATGTGAAAAAAAATTTAGCTCTTCCAATTTTCATTTAATTTGCTTTAGTACCTTGGAGTGACTCAGAGATTCAATTTTTCCAAATACATAATTTTTAGCTTTACTGCTTGAGTTGTAAGTAGTACAGGAGGCAAAGAGCAGCACCAGAATAACAAGGTACACAAATAATATTGTTTTGTTCCCAAAATTAGGATCTGATAAAGTTCCTTAGTGAATCAAGGTACAGATGTGCTATAATGGTAAGTTGTTAGTGATATTTTTTGTTATTGCACTATGAAGCCTTAAAGATCATTCTAATCTCCAAACCCAAACTTGTTAATGTGCCCTATTTTCCCATTTTCCATTCTTATTCACTTAGAAAGGGAAAATTATTGTAACACAGATTGAGTGCATTTGCACTGAAATTCCATGCAGTCAACACCTGCAAATAACTTGCTTTTGGTTCTCTGTAGATAGTTCAACATTGGGCAGATAACTAAAATTAATCTTGAAGTCACCTTTAGAGATCTACCCACATCTGAACAGCACAACTATCAACACCATCCTGTTGCATTTCATCATGACTGAAAAATCTTTGCTCACCCATGGGCTCAGAGCCCAGAGGATGGGCTCTGACTTGCATGGCACTTGCATCCTAGACTATCAATTAAAAATACATTCATTCATGCATTCATGCATTCAATACATGCATTCATGGCAAATAAGGCCTTCAAAACATCACCATGCCTGCTTTATTGTGGTCAGACTTTTTTTTTTTTTTGGCTGGCTGAAAGTATCAAAGACTAGTTGGACATGTGATTAGTCCATAGGTAATCAATAAGGCATAGAACACTTAACATAGAAAAGACCCATTAGAGAACGGCTCATGATACCCATTTTATGCACATTTTTAGGATGAGAATATTTGTTTGCCTCTTTATTCCTCACTCTCCCCTTTCCCTTCTTGACTGTATAAGTGCTTAAACAATTAACTCAAGGTAGCTAAACGTAAGTGAGATAAATGCCTTCATAAAGAGTATTGAAAAAGAAAGTGTATTGGGAAAGAGATAAAGAAATCTGGATTGGTAAAACAAGACCAACAGTATGAGGTTCAACAAGGTCCAGTGCTGGGTCCTGCACTTTGGTCACAAAAACCCCAGACAGCTCCACAGGCTAGGGGCAGAGTGGCTGGAAAGCTGCCCAGCAGAAAAGGACCTGGGAGTGCTAGTTGACAGCAGCTGAACCTGATCTAGCAGTGCCCAGGTGGCCAAGAAGGCCAATGGCATCCTGGCCTATGCCATCAATAGTGTGGCCAGCAGGACCAGGGCTGTGATTGTCTCCCTGTACTTGGCACTGGTGAGGCTGCATCTCAAGTTCTGCGTTCAGTACTGGACCCCTTACTTCAAAAGGACATTGAGGGGCTAAAATGAGTCCAGAGAAGAGCAACAGAACTGGCGAAGGGTCTGGAGAGTAAGTCCTGTGAGAAGCAATTGAGGGAGTTGGAGTTCATGAGCCTGGAGGAAAGAAGACTCAGGGGAACCTTATTGCTCTCTACAACTGCCTGGGAGGAGGCTGTAGCCAGGTAGGGAGGGTGTGGTCTCTTCTCCCAGGTAACCAGCGACAGGATATGAGGACAGGCCCTCAACCTGCACTGGGAAAAATTAAGATTGGACATCAGGAAGAATTTCTTCACTGAAAGGGTGGTCAAGTATTGGAATGGACTGCCCAGGGAGATGGTAGAATCACCATCTGTGGAGTCAAGAAATGACAGGACGTAACAGTGCTTTGGTCTTGTTGAAAAGGGGGTGGTCAGTGAAAGGTTGAACTCAATGATCCAGGACGTCTATTCCAGCCTCAAAAATTCTGATTCTGTGAAAGGGAGATTTCATTCTATGTCTGCAGATGTAGCCATGAAGTCCTATCAATAGTGCAACAGGAACTGAGCATGTGACTTCACTATAATATGAGTGGTCTAAACCAAAAAACCAAAATAGCCCCTAAATGTACAAAGTGGAGTTACAATGTAAACATAGTGAATGGATAGGGCAACAACAAATATTCCAGGATTTAGCTCACTTTGGCTGTAAGATGGACATATACCCTTCTCAAATCAAATTATCTGTGTCTGCATGAGTCTATTATCTTCCTGCAACCTGCACCTTGTACCTTTGTTAGATTTTTATGACACCATCATGTCCTTAGTTTCTTCCTTCCTAAAACTCTTGTTCTTCAGCAATTTCTGAAGTTCTCTGGGGCTTCCTCTCTGTTCTCTGAGTATTAGTGGAGGTCTGGGGGGAAAAGGGTCTTACCTGTGTTCCTACTGCAGCAATGAATCTTAATGAGCCTATTATAAGTCCATTACAAACAGCCCTCACTTCTTGTATGTGGTTCTTACTTTTGAGGGCCTTTCTGTTTCTTTTTACAGACTATTTCTTAAGGTCTATCTCTTAAAAAAAATCCTCCAGCTCTTTTTCAGGTTGTTTCTTTGAGGTTATGTGGTCAAGGCAGAGAAAGGAAACACTGAGACTCTGATTTACAGCACTGTGCTGTCCAGGGGCAATCAGCAAACCTTCAGATTTGCTCTTTTCAGCACAAGCTCTCTGATGCCTGGGGAGATCTGCAGCCGAAGAAGGAAGTGCAGCAGGTAACATTTTGTACCTTACTACACTTCTCCCCAACAAACAAAACAGCAAGAGCTTCAGAAACTATTCCTTGGTGTCCTGAATAAAATGTTGATGATATTAGCTCTTTCTATCTGTCTTTATTAGTCTTTTATTCCCAAAGCACACACACAAAAAAATTCATCATATTTCTGTTAGCTGGGGAACTTTATGTCAGTAGAATGAGACAGGTGGTATGAATGGGAAATCAGATTTGAAGCTACAGACTTTCATTTCTGACATTTTGCAAGGAAAGAAGTCCCTTTGGCTAAGTTTTTATGGCTTCATGTATGACATTTTGTCATTAAATTTGACTTGAGATTGGGTGCTATTTCTACCAGGAAAAAAAAAAAAAGGAAAAATATGTCAGGGAAGCATATGTGAGAACAGCTCTCTATTCTAAGGGCTGTTTAAATGTTGTTTTTGTCAATGTTGAGGACTGAAACCCACAGTATCACAACAGACTATAGAGATTACTATAATTTTTAAAATAAGTATTGCATTGCACCATACACTGATGGAAGTTTTTTTCTGTCTAACTCTAAATTTTCCAGATAAAACATTCTATGAATGAAGATAACAGAAGACTAAAATGAGTATAAAAATAAAGACTGTACCATAAAAATAAATCTGTTCTTGCAAAGAAATGTATTTTCTGGTGGTAAGAAGCACAAATTTCGTAAAAATGCCTGATAAATGAATTTTGATGAACTAGGGACTAAACAAGGTAAAAAGTAAAAGGGAGATCAGTTAAAGATTGCTAAGGAGATACTAGACCAGATTTTGCAACTCCCCTTGCATCACAAGGGCCAAAGAAACAAAAAGTTTGTGCTGTGCCTATTGTATTGATCCAAAACCAGGCTAGCTAAAAATCAGGTCCTCTCACTTACCTTAAGAATAAATTAGATACAACAGAAAGCTGGCAAAGTGCTTTTAAAATGTTCACCCACACAGTAAAGTAATACTACGTTTTCCCTTTCCCAATTAGTAGGCAAATGTATACATTTTTCATAGAGTAAGTAGGCACATGAATGAGATCCTGGTGTGCTGAACAGAACTTCAGTTTTACCTCAAAGGTTGAAGCTGTTCAATATGCACATATCAAAAAAACATGTTGGTATTTTGCCAATGTCTGGATATTGGGAAATTCTACTTGCCAATTTGTACTTGCAAAAGACCAAGAGGAAGTCTCATCTTTCAGAACTGATCCTTTTTATAGTAGCCCTGTGGTCTACTCTCTGAGACTGTGTGAGATTCACATTCAGTTCACTCGTTCTCCTAGAGAAATTGAAGTCCCTGTGGGAAAAAAACAAACAAACAAACAAACAAAACATTAACTTGACTGTTTTAGCCAACTGGCTGGTTAGAAGGTGCACTGGGATGTGTGGATGAATGATGCTTGTGGTACGTTTTCTTTCTTGCCTGGAGTAGCAGTACACATCATCTTGCATGCATGGCTAATATATTCCCATTGGGAGCAAAATGATGAGTGGGATTCAGTCATTGGAGGTTTATGCCCATTCCTGAGGAGTTTGTTCATTGTAACTGCATTTGATGCACTCCATGCTTGTGACTTATTTTGGTAATAAGAATGGGTAATTATGGGAATAACAGAGAAAAAAATAATAAATAAATTACTTCTGTCTCATCCATCTAACCTCTTTTTCTCTGTTTGATTATCAAAACCCCAAAACTATACTTATATATGTATACAAATTATATAATGAAAACAAAACTAATTAGGTGTTACACTGTCTGTTATATGTGTATTAAATGTTACAGTTTGCATTTAAGGCCTGAAGGCCTTGAGGCTATGCACAGTTTAAAAAAACTGCGAGTTTGTAAATAGACATCAAGTCTGTTCAATCTCTGAGAATTGCTGTGATGAGTTTAATACATCACTTTCCATTTTATTTTGAATTATATGTATATTATTCAGGGACATTTGGTAACCAAGATAAGTCCTTGGACTAGAGGCATGGGGGAAAGTATCAGACAGAAACAGTACCAATGCACAGATGGCTGTGTCGCTTGGCCTTCAGCTTTTAACCTAACAGGCCACCTGAGGCAAGATGACACACGTCCTGTCATATCATGTGGTTTTATTTCAAGAAGCAGTATCACAAAGAGCCAGTGATTACCCAGAGAACAGCAATTTCCATGGGTATGACCAGTGCTTTTGAAAGGAGGAGTTAGTTGTGGCTGTTTACTAAGTCAGAGAGAAAGGATTGCCTTTTGTTTAGTGAGGTCTTTTATAAAGAGAATTTACAGTAATGAAATGCATAGTGAGTATATATAAATTGAATCCCTCACCAAGGCTCAAGTGTCAGCCACTGTAAATTTAGATTTATGTTCCTTTTAACTGACTGTTAGCATAAGCAATTCATTTCACCACATTCAGAAATCTTCTGGCAGCAGTACATATATACCTTGCATTTTAATTTTCTTTTCATCATACAACTAAGAATAAAACTGTGTTATGAGCAAAAGAAAAAAAATGCAGAATTATTTTGATCTTTAGGAAAATAATTTTGATTCTTGAAGCATGAACAATGTATTATTTTTGTCAATTGCTAAACAATCACCATGGACATTGATTTCTGTTAAATGTTATTGGAAATATACATGAAGAAATCCATTATTTTGTAGGCATGGACCTTTTACCCTCAGTGTTTGATTTTGACTGTGACATTTGGAAATAAGAGCTAGTAGTCATTGAAAAATGTGTTTAATTTAAATGATTCCTAATGTGAAATTGATTTTTTTAATAGAAAATTCAACTAAGCTACAAACATTATACTATAAATATAACTCTTAAAAGACATAAAAGCTAGAACTTTTTTGTTGGCATTTTTTAGTGGAAGTTTAGGCTGGTTTTTTTTCTTTCTTTCTTTGTTTTTTCATTAAAATGGTGCCTATGAAGGCCATTCCATTATTTTTTTTACACTGAAAAATTAAGGGAGCCGTATTCTTATACTGAAGCTCTGTAACTGATAACTCCATCTATCCACACTCCAGAACTGCCAATAACATTGTATGAATGAGCTGCTACTGGAACAGCTTTTGCTTTCAATGCTGTAGTGGGGCCCTTCATTGCCACAGATGCTGCTTCTATTTTGAAGAATACTTAGATTTCTGTGAAGATCTAGAACTTCAATTCTCATATGTATTTCTATTCGAGCTCTGAACATAACTATGTAGACTAACTGGAAATGGGAATGTGTCCTTCCATGGTGGGTTGACCCTGGCTGGACACCAGGTGCCCATCAAAGTCACTCCATCACTCCGCACCTCAGTCAAGAATGGGAGAGAGAATTAATTTAACAAAAGGCTCATGGATCAAGATAAGGGCAGGGAGAGATTCCTCACTAATTACTGTCACAAGTAAAAGAGATTTGACTTATGAAAACCAATCAGAGCAGAGCAGGATAATAAGAAATAAAACCAGGTCTTCAGACATCTTCCCCCAACTCCTCCCATCATCCTGGGCTCAATTTCGTTGTTGATTTTTCTAGATCTCCTCCCCTCCAGTAGCATGGGAGGACAGAGGTAGGACTTCTCTCACTCTTCTCCTGCTCCAACATGGAGCCCCTCCCATGGGAGACAATTCTCTGTGAACTTCTCCAATATGAGTCCTTCCCACAGGCTGCAGCTCTCCATGAACTCAGCATGAGTGCCTTGCAGAGGGTACAGTCCTTCAGGAACAGGCTGCTTCAGTGTGGGTTCCCTGCAAGGTTACAAGTCCTGTCAGCAAATCTGCTTCAGTGTGGTTTTCTATCTCCATGGGTTTTATGGTCCTGTCAGGAGCCTGCTCCAACATGGGCTTTGCGTGGGCTCACAGCCAACTTCAGGCACCCACCTGCTCTATCTGACACGTGATTCAATCTGGCATCCATGGGTTGCAGGTGAATATCTTCTACCCCTCAAAAGACTGCAGGGGAATCTCTTGTCTAGTGTCTGGAACACCTCATACCCCTCCTTCACTGACTTTGGTATCTGTAGGGCAGTTTCTTTTATATAATCTCGCTCCTTTCTCCATCTTCAATTTGATTTTTTGCAGAGTTGTTGGGTTGGATTTTTCTGTCCCTAACTCTGTTAAGCCCTGAGGTGCTCCCACCATTGTGATGTTGATGGTCTCAACCTTGGCCAGTGGTGGGTCTGTTTTGGAGCCAGCTGACATTGGTTCTGTCAGACATAGGGGAAGCTCCTACCAGCTTCTCACAGAAGCCACTTTTGTAGCTCCTCACTACAAAAACCTGTCAGTGCAAATCCAATACACCTTTCTAACTTCAAAAACTCTCATATAATCCCTACATTTTTGAAAAGGCAGTTCTGATGCTTCACTGCCTAGTCACAACTTGGGAGACTTGCCAATTTTTTCAGTGACAGAAACCGAAACTTCAGAAGGTGTTATAAAAAGGGAGCACTGATTTAATAAGACTTTAATAGATCAATAAGAATCCTCGATTATCCAAACTGTCTTTTACTTTAGGTAAGGAATAGCTTGAACCAATATGTGAACATGTCTAGGCTCTGTCTAAAACCTATCAAGATGCTGATTTTTGTTTGACATAAATTGTGGGATAATTTTCAAAAAACCTTCGCTAAATATTCAGTTGTAAGAGACAATAACCAAAGATGAAATAAAAATCTCTCTTTGATTTTATACCCTGAAAGCTAAGTTTAAATCCTTGTTTTACACAACTTGGCTCCATTTAACAAAGATTCCCTAAATGCAAATACGAAACCATATAGATTTTCACAGCTAAGATTTCTGTCATACTCACCGGGGGAGTGCCATCAGTCTGATATTTTTTTTTTTTGACATTTGGACATTAGAAGCATGATAATCATATAAATCAGGGGAATATTTCTGGAATAAGAGTAAAGAAGTGCTGGAGAAAAAAAAACTGCAGTGCAAGTCTTTGTTCTTCTTTCTTCTACAGGATATTCCTGTGTTTTTTTCAATGTAAACAGGTACATTAGCCCTGTTACCACTCCGGTAGGATTCCCAGAGACACAGAGACAAATAGCACATATATATAAAACTGTGCTAAAGATAGGCAGGAAAAGTTTTCCTGCTCACAATATAAGAAGGTCATTGTATTACAGAGCATCCTTAAAAAAAAAAAAGGGGGTAAAATGCTGGCCCCACTGAAGAAACTGAAATACTGCCTCTTAACTGGTGTTCAGGATCTGTGCAGTGAATCTTAGACCTGCTAGTGCAGAAGGTATCTTCATTTTAAGGGAATAACTAATGCTGGGCCAGGATCATATACATTGCACTGATGAAACTCTATGCCATTTTAGAAGTTCTTACACAGAATTGAATAATATCATACAATATTGATTTCAATTTTCTATTAAAATTAATTAAAATCTGATGAGAAAAGTGTTTGCTTTCACCAAGAAGAAAAAAGTAATGCAATCTTTTTTTCTCCAAATCAGTGAAAGGGTAGCCATAGCTATGTCTTGTTAAACAAGTTGTTATGACCATACAGCAGCATTAGATACTCAGCCAAAGAAAGTTGAGTGATATGCCAAAATGACAAGAGCTGATTTTGTCTGACTGTCTTAGAGACACTTACTGATTGCGTCTAGATTTGCCATCTGCTTAACTAGGAAAAAAAAATATATTTCTGTCAATAAACTCTGATTCCTTTACGCATAAAAATATCTTCAGTGTAGAGGTAGTTTGAATGCTGACATGACAAAGGACTATGTAGCTACTCTGTTTGTAGATTAATATTATAGATGTTTAAGCATCTAAAATATAGTAAATCCAACTGGAAAAGAAAGGTAGACAAGATTGCAGAATACCAGTTTGACTGCGAAAAACTGGCGTGTCGAATTCATTCTTACAAGCAATCTGCTATGTTTAGTACCATTTCAGGCACATTTTGGCACATTCTCCTCTGCAAAAGCTATTTTTAAAGATACAGTATTTCTCACAGACCAATAGCCAGTATCACAGTATCACAGTAAACAGTGATCAAACATATATGAAAATAAATTAAATACTTTTCAATTTTGTCATTTTACTTCCTAAAAGAACCCAGTTCACTTGAAGCTCCTCCAATGTTGTAACATATGAGCAGTCCATGACAAAACCATTCAGAAGTATTTGTATGTTAAACATGATGCAGGTCCAGCAGTCCCTGTCTTTTGCATCAGAGGTGTGAGGAGAGAAGGCAGGAAGCACAGAGGCCCTCTGAGTGTGGCACATGAGATCTCTGGCCCTAAGAATGCTAATCTAGAGTCAAGGAACTGCAGGGGAGTTACTGCAGGGTTTGGGGAGCTGGGAGAATGCCTGTCAGAGCAGTCCCCTCATCCACATGGGACGAAGTCCCAAGGTACCTCAGGAAGGAGAGCACAGAAAGTTTGGCTGTGTCAGTATCAGGCACAGCCCAGATCTATATGCAAGCCCAGGACCAGGTCAGCAAGGAGAATTCAGGCAGAGAGCAAGGGCAGGGACCTTACCAGCTCTCAAGACAGGTAGGGAGGTGCCAGAAGAGCTTCCAACAGCTCCCTCTCACAGTGTAGCTGTTTTCACAGCAGCCTGATCCAGGGTCACAGCTGCAGAGTAACAGAGCTGACTTTGCACAGCAGCTGCCAGCCCTCAGGGAGGTGGTGAGGCTGCAGAACCTGCTGGTGCCATCAGCACCTGGATGCAATCTGGGACATTTCAACATGTGTGCAGTTTGGAAATAGGTCATGAGAAAATAAGGTGGTTTATAGTAATGGGAGGACAGCTGGCAATGTGAGAAGCTGAACTTGAGCCAAGGATGTGCCCTTGCCACAAACAAGGCCAATGTATTTGTATACTGGTCCACATTAGACAAAGTATTTCCCCAACATACTGCCAAGGGAAGTGATCCTTCCTGTCTGCTTGGCACTGGTGAGGCCACACATGGAGTATTATGTCCAGCTCTGGGCTCTTCTACAGGACAAACATGGGCATGCTGGAGAGTCCAGTGAAGGGCCACAAACAGGATGAGATACTGGAGTAGCTGTTGAGGATAGGCTTAGACTTGTGGGACTGTTTAGCCAGAAGGAGAGAAGGTTTAGGTGGGAACTTATTATTAAATGATGAGTACATAAATTTTCATATATATACATATACATATAGTATATCACATATAGTATATAAATAATAATAAGTATATGAATACCTGATGTGAGGATGCAAAGAGGACAGAGCTGAAAAAAGACGCTCTTTTCAGTGGTGCCCATTGACAGGGTGAGAAGAAATGGGGTCAAACTGAAACGTAGGCTCTTCCCTGTAAACATCAGAAAAACTTTTATCCTGAGGATGATAGAGTAATGGCACTGGCTGTCCAGAGAAGTTGTGGAGATATTCAAATGTCTTCTGGACATGCTCCTGGGCTCTAGGTGGTCCTGCTTGAGCAGGGCCAGGTGACATACAGAAGGTTTTTCCAACATCAACCAACCTGATTCTGTGATTCCTCTAGGGTGAGGTGATTCAACTGGATCAGCTGCAACAGCACTGCCTAATTTACCTATGCCCCCTGCTGACTTTAGATTCATAGAGCCTGCCTATTTATAATTTATTTAGATTTTTAAGCTTTCTTCTTTTTTGAATTTGAATAAATCCTCACATTGCTATCTTTTAAAATGGTTACCTCCTTTATTTTTATATTTTTTTATCATTCTTCAACATTTATATCCAGTCTGTTGCCTAGCAGTTAAGAGCATCACTTTGTGAGAAAGTGTCTGACTGAGTGAAAATTTGGAATGTAGCTCAGATCATTAAGAAGGTACCATATTGGAGTGGAACTATATTTAGATTTAATTTGGATGGTTGGTGAAAGTAGATGATTTAGATATCATCTGTTGTTGATGGTCATTTGCATAATTATTATGCTGTTCCCCGTGACACCGTAATGAAAGTCATCAAGAATGTACTAAAGGGATGGTTTAGGATTCTAAAGATCAGATTCTGAGTACAGACATTTCCTGAAATAGGTCTAGATCCCATTTCTCATTATCTTACCTTGTATCTTTCTGATATGGGTTTACATAGGTCTGCTTCTAATTCCATTTAAACAGTTGGCTCTAGAAGGCAGATGAGATGCATTTCATTTAAAATCACACCTGCTGGAGTGAGCATTTGGCCAAATTTATTTTCTTCTCTCAGTGTAAGGCAGCAATTTGTTTATTCATCGGCTCTTCACCTACAGAAGAAAAGGTGAGTACATGTTTTTCAAGGGCTGCTAGGCACTGATTCCATCTCCATATAGAAGATGCTTTAGAGAATGGACCCACGTAAGGGTAGGAGTTGTAAGTGACTTGTAGCAGAGGAGGATGCAACAAAGGAAATACGACTGCTAAAGTAAGAATGACCACAGCCAAAGACATTCACTGATAGCTATTTACTGTATTTTTTCCTTTACTGAAAGAATTTCTGCTGCAATCACCCATATGTCTTATTTTCCTCAAAAAGATCAAATAGTAAGAAGGAAAAAGATCAGTTACACTGAAATTTTTCAGAAAGAAATTCTAGAAATGAAAATGAAGAGCAGTAAGCTTAATACAATACCCAGGTCTGAAGAATTCATATAGACATAGCAATAAATGGTAGTACTATAGTGAGGTTTTCATGTAATACAGAGATCTGTCAGTTTTATTAGTTTAATAATTGATTATCCTATCACATGTGAGTATATGCATATTCAACAGAAATAGCCAAACTAGCCATACCAAGTCTGATGTGATAACTGCTCATTTATTTTTAGGAGGCCAAGAGGCCTATCAAAGAGCAGCAAAATCAGTGGCTAAAAAATGTAAAGTCACAGGAGGGTGAATTATGTCTATTATGTTAAAAATAGTGAACAAATAAGATTTATAATTCCCATGACACTCTGCTGTTTTGAAGTCTGTAAGTCTGGTAAGATGAAAAGACATACAGAATAGTTCATATTAGATGAGTCAACACCCATAATGTGAAGGAAAATTGAAAAATAAATTCTTGCACATCCAAAGCACACTTTGTGAAAACAGGTCCTTGGTTGTGTCAATTTCTTTATTTCATCCCCTTCCCACATAAAGAGGACTCAGATGTATGATTCATAATCAGCAAGAATAACTGCTTGCCTAAAATTAGAGAAAAGAACTGATGAGCTGGAGTGGGATAAGGGGGGAAAAAACCCCCACAGAACTACTCCTTTCTACACAAAGTAACGAGGCCAAACAAAGAAAATTTCCTCTAACATCTGCACATGTGGAGAATGACTTTCAAAGATTTTCCATCCACATTTCAATCACTCCCTGTTGTCTCTTCTAACCTTGTTTTTTTCATGATGAAGGAGCAAAAGCACAAGTACCTTGAGATTTACAAGTGCTTTCCGTCTAACCTCTTACTCCCACATGAAGACTAAGCTAACCAACTCTGATGTTTTCTCTGTTTACTATGAATTGTGCAGAGAGTTTATGAATCAAGGCCTCACTGCAGAGGATTATGCCTAGAGCATAACCTTTCTTATGTTCAGATAAAACAGTAACTCACACTGGGGTTGAAATTTAATGACATTGCATTCCCTGCTGTGCTCTGTACAAAGACTTGCAGAAAAAGGCTTTGGTACACATAAACTGTAATACATTTAACATGCAAATAATTTAATCAAATTATTTGATAACATAACAAAGAAAAATGAAGAAACACACTTTCACTGACCTTTTTTGCTGAGACATCTGACATTAGTTAGCTAATTTATTACATTTAAATGGTTTATGTTACAGTATTATCTCAATGCCCTAACCCGAGTCAAAATGAGATGGGAGAACATATTGTACTTTATAGTTCCAGCCTCAGTCCCAAAGGGCTTACAGTATAAATTGACAACATAAACAAGGAGTAAATGAAGACACATTCAAAAACTAATATCAGGTCAGTAATATTAGAAATTAGTGAGTTAGTGATGTATTTTCCTTCTACTTTATGCTGCCCTAAAGACATTAAAAACAAAGAAAAAGACTCCTTCAACAATTCTCTTTTTCCATGCTTTTCAGAAGTTATGCACTTTAATCAATAACAAAGTGCTTGTTGTAGAACTGCCGGTAATTGAAAATGTCTTTTATGCAAATAATTTTGGCTGAGCTTTCCTGTAAAGTGAACAGGAAACACCCTAAATTTTCAGTCCAAAATATAATTATCTTTTTAAGTCTGAAATCTGTAATTTTATTCCAATTATTTTAAACTTCTTCACTTTTTTTTAATTAATCCTATATTTTAAGAAATAATGAGTAATTGCTACAATATTTCTTGAAGACACAGAGATATGCTGTGCTGTGCTAATTGATCATTCATATTTCACAGGGATTTTTTTCCTCATGGAGCAATTTCTTAAGTGTCTCTTGAACTCCTCATAATGAAGTTGAAAAGACACAAGCCTTATAAACAGAGATTTGTCAAATTAAGTCATATGAATTAATAGAGGTTGCTGTCTCTGAGTGAGTAATAGCAACTTGCATGATTTTTGTATTAATATGTGGGAGTGTGCACTGAAAATTATTTTTTGCTGGCCATAGTGCCTTAACAATGCAGTGGGAAGAGAATTTATCCTGCAATCAGTATCACTGCCTTTAAAAACCAGTTTCAAAAATAGCCATTTTAGCCATACACTTAACATAATCTAAAGATTCAAGGTGATAGTGATAAATCCAGAAGCAAATTACAGCAATTGTTCAAACATACAAACATTTGACACCAAGCCCACTGCCTTAAAATATGAAGTTTCTGGGTATTACTTGTCACAAATGTTTTGGCTGTCTGGTTTGTCATTGGCAGGAGGGCAAAACAATGCTGTCTCTATTACGCTCTTCTGTTGTAGCTAATAGGATAAGATAAAAAGAAGAAAGTTTCATGTTCTGAAAAAAGGATCTTCCATGAAGAAAAATGCTCTCATGATTCTATATTGAGTCTGGTAAAGAGAATCACAAGTTCTCTTGGCACAAGAAAGGGCATTCATAGTAATCAAAGATTAAACATATCTCCTTAGGTTCATTTTCTATTATCAGAGAAGAGAGACTGCTTCCTCCCAGGGGCTGCTGCAGAAAATGTACTGTAGGTGTGCATGCTGAAATGCTCCTGAAAGGCATTTCATACAGTGACATGTCTTTATACAGATTAACTCCTTAGGGACTTTTGAAAAAGTCACCTGAGTTACACAGCAGACACACTGCCAACATGCCTCCCTCACCATGTCTGTTTCGTGGATTTGGTAAACTATTGCACTAAATCTATTCAGTATAGGTAGCTGTGGGAAATCAACTTTGTGAAAGAGGATTCTTGATGCTACTTTGCTATTCCTTTGTATTAATTGCATGGGAGGAATGAGAGGTGGGAAGGGGAGGAAGGGGAGGAAGGCAGGAAGGGGAGGAAGGCAGGAAGGCAGGCAGGAAGACAGGAAGGCAGGAAGGAAGGAATGCAGGAAGGAATGCAGGAAGGAATGCAGGAAGGAAGGAAGGAATGAAGGAAGGAAGGAAGGAAGGAAGGAAGGAAGGAAGACATTCTCACACCATGTCTTCACTTTTCCTGGAAGATCCACTGTTAACTGGCACACCTTGTTGCAATGGTTCTCCCTTGGCACTTCAACATGTATCTGGGCTGGAAAGCAGAGACAAAACACAAGATTTCTGTGAGCAAGCCTATAGTTCCTAAACTATAGATAGTAACTGATGCACACAGCCATGTATGTGCATAACAATATTTATTCATGAGGGACAGCAGATCACATTACAAAATGCCAGATAAAATTGTTTCAACCTTCTCTTTATCCTGTGAACATCTAACTTCACCTCATATTGTAACATTTCAGTAAATAACATCCTCTAGTTCTTACACTAATATACTTTTTTCCTTTTAAATAGTAATTTTAATTAATTCATCCTTTCTGACATTTGCATTTGTCTTTAAATGCCACTAGATAACAGGGGTTTAATCATTCCAAATAGCTTTTTAATTATAGACCTAATTACTTTTGCAGAAGGTTAAGCTGCACAAACAGGAATAAAACTGTTTGCTTGTGCTCTGTGTTAAGAATGATGTAGTGTTTTCTCATTAGGTATTCTGTAAACTTACTCGGTCAGTTTTCTGTGACATTTGGAAAAAAAAAAATACAAGGCCCCAAACTGTGTATCAGAAGGCTGGAATTAGATTCTAGGACAGCTTAACACCCAGCTGTGTGGAACAGTCATTGATCTTTTAATTAATTGTGAAATCAAAGTTAAGTATTCTTTTCCATTGCAGTGGTCCTTCTGGGCTGACATATTTGAAAATGTAAAGGTACAGGGGAACATATAGTATTACAGAATCTCAGAATTGTTAGGGTCGCAAGGGATCTCTGGAGATCATCCAGTCCAACCCCCCTGCCAAGGCAGGGTCACCTGCAGCAGGTGACACAGGAATGTGTCCAGGTGGGTTTGGAATGTCTCCAGAGAAGGAGACTCCATGACCTCTCTGGCCAGCCTTTCACTGGTTCCAGTGCTCTGCCACCCTCAGTGGAAGACCTTCTTCCTCATGCTGAGCAGAAACTTCTTGTGGTGGATAAAAATTTCTTCTTTGCAAACATTTCTTAATATGTTTTCTTTTTCCCCAGAAAATTTTCCACCGCTGATGTGTCAATGGAAAATAATTTCTCACTTTTTATGTTCTATGCTTATACTGGAAGATAACCAGTTTGTGAAAGCAAAACCAAGAGTTAATTTACACATTGCTTTTGCTTATTTTTCTTGTAGTGAAGTTCATCATTTCTGGGTAAAGAAGGTCTGAAAAAGACCTTCGTGGGCAGGAGCTCTTCCGTTCCTGTTTAAAAACATGCCAGGTATATTTATATTTTATGGTGTTACTGTTATACCAGAACAGATGTCTAATTGCATACCTTAATTTGTATATCAGCTGCTACATGCAGTATTTTTGAAAAATCACAAAGCTATATATAGCTCAGAAAATAAAAGTTATATATTTTGCTGCTCTGCTAGTCCAAATGGGCTAATTAGAACTGAAAAGCCAAAATATATTCTATACCTATGGACTTGACTCCCATTTGATAGTCTATATCTCACTATTATTAGATAATCTCAAGATGATAACATATTGTCTGTCAGAGTTTATTCCACGCCTTTGCCCACTAATGATTTAATCATGTTAATATGTATATTGAAGCTATACTTTTCCAATTTTCTTTGGTTTATTCTATTTCAGTAACATTCTGTTAGGTTGTGTTGTAACTAAATTGCTTTAGAAAAAAGTAAACTCTTCTTTCAAAAGAGCTAAAAATAAAATTAAGCTCAAGCACAAAGTTTAAGGCAAATAACAGGATTCAAAGTCCTTTACCAAACACTCATAAAATCATAGAATCTTTTCAATTGAAAAAGAACTATAAGATGATCAAGTCCAACCATCAGCCCAGCACTGCCAGCTCCACCACTAAACCATGTCCTTAAACACCACATCTAGACACTTTTTACACACTTTTTGGGATGGTGACTCCACCACTTCCCTGGGCTGTTTCCTAATACCCAATCTAAACCTCTTGGTGCAGCTGGAGGCAATTCCTCTTGTCGTATCATTTATTATTTGGGAGAAAAGATTGACCCCCACCTGGTGAAACTTCCCTTTCAGGTTAGAGATTTTGATGGTCTCCCCTAAGCCTTCTTTTCTGCAGGCTAAACATCCCCAGCTCCCTCAGCCATGCCTCATAAGGCTTGTGCTCCAGACCCTTCACCAGCTTCATTGCCCTTCTCTGAACACACTCCAACACCTCAAGGTCTTTCTTGTTGGTAAACCTGATCTCATTCATGGGACCTGATAAGATACCTTCCAGAGACTTGAAGGGATTATCAGATTCACTTTCTAAAGCACTCTCCATCATATTTGAAAAGTTGTGCCAGTCAGTTACCAGAAAAACATTAATAAAGAAAACCTTCTAAAATATTCACCAGTCAGCCTCTCCTCCATGCCTGATAAGGTCATGGAACACATCCACATGAAAGATATGGCAAAACATCTGGAAGACAGGTCAGTTTTTAGAGACAGACAGCATGGCTTCACTAAGCGCAGATCTGCCTGACTCATCTATTTGCCTTCTACAGTGGAGTGACTCCACCAGTAGAGAAGGAAGAGCTATGGATGTCATCTGCCTGGACTCCTTGTTACTAAACTGATGAGATACAGGTTTGGTGGATGCACTGTTAGATGGATAACGAATTGGCTGGATGTCCACGTCCAAAATGTTGCAGGCAATGACACAATGTCTAAGTGGAAACCATTTCATGGAGGCTCTTAGGGATCTGTACTGGCACCAGTATCGTTCAGTATCTTAATTAGTGACATATTGTGATTGAGTGGAACCTCAGCGAGTCTGCAGACAACCCCCATCTGAGTGGTTCGAGTAATTTGCCTGGGGGAAGGGATGTCATCCAGAGGGGCTTTGACAGACCTGAGGAGATGGACCATGTGATCTTCATTCAATAAGGCCAAATAGAACAAGGTCCTGCACCTGGGTTGGGGAAGTCCTCAGTATTAGGTAGCCCAGAGAAGTAGTGGATTCCTTATCACTGGAAGCATCTCTGCCCATGGCAGGGGTGCTGGAACTAGGTGGTTTCAAAGGCCCTTCCATTCTGTGATTCTTGTGGGAATCTCATATTTTCTGTGGCATTCTTCCAGTCAGATCTTTGAAAAGTCTGCTCTCCTGAAATCCAGTTATTATCCTGTTTTTTGCTTCCTCCTGTCTATTTTCTGATGTCCAATATCTCATTAGCAATGGTAGCCGAGGGTGACATCAGCTTTCACATTCTTGACCAGTTCTTCCCTGCTTATGCTTATGAAGGCATATCTGAATTTTCACCATGTCAACTGACTTTGCAGTTTGAAAATTCTTAAATTTTTACAATGATAAGGTACCTCTATTCAGTTTCTGTTCTTCCAGTGGATCAATGTTACCTTGCAAGGACAGAAAAAACTATGGATATGGTAGCATCCTGATAACATCTTCCTAGAACAGAACCTGGGGACCATTAAGTATTTTTAGAATACTGGTTTTATCTTTCTTTCCTTATTTTTGTTTTCTTTTTTTTCCTTTTTTCCCTGGGTTCAGGTTCTGTGAGAGCCAAGATCTGTAAGACGCATGAGGTCAAAGATGCAAATTCTCCTAGAGTGGCTGATGGACTGGATTCATTTATGCCTATCAAATATACTGCTTTTTACATTTCAAATTTTAGACTTTATTACTAGATTCTGAACTCATAAAGGGAGTCGCTTGCTTAAGTGTAGAAGTATGAATGTAATTGCTTATGATTAGATACTGAATTTCTAAGCTAGCTTTGGTGTTCTAACACAAATTTAAAAGTCGCTTTAAAGTGCAGGAAGAAAGCATCTTGAGTCATAAGGGCATTGCAGCCACAAATGTACCACCCTAAAATGTCCAAAACTTAGACACAGATTTTGGATTTTCCATATTTTCTTGTCCTAAGTGAACCTATAACAGCACTTTACGAAAGCATCGTTCTCACATGACAGTTCTTAATGCATTTATAGATTGTTGCATATCTCTCTGGCTGTTAAGTTATAAAAATGATGGGTAGGCCAGATGTAATAAAAACATCTTGGGTTTTTGGTGAGTCTCTGCATTAAAAACATGCAATTAGCTGCTTGATGTCACTCTGGCCTTGCCCTTACTGCTCCTACTCAAGGTTAAGTTTGTAGCCAATAACTGAAGTCTCATTAATGCAAGATCAGGTTCTCCTTTACTGTCCAGTGCTTATAATTTTCTTTTGTGTACTTACAATATTATGCTCAGGCTGTTCAACAAAAGATAAAGCAAAATGTCTCAGACCTATTCTGATGATTCAGAAAAAAAAAAAGAGGCCATAAGATTATTACATATCACTCCCCAGTTAAAAGTTCTTGTCTTCCATTTTGTTGCCAAAGGAAGATGGATTAAGTTTAATTATTCAAAGAAACTTGAGAAAGAAAATGTTTTATAGCAGCATAAGGTATATACCAAGCCAAATATTCATATGGTGTTGGATAGAAAAAATGAGCAAAAAGGAAACGATGAGCCCAGAATTGTGAGCAATATGGTTTTATCATCTTATTAGCTTTCTTGTAGAGTTACAGCTCAATAGTTTTTGTTCTTGATTAAGTTATTTACACACAGACGTCCACTGCCATTCAAGATGCATTAGATATAGGCATGACCCATCTCCAGCAGGCATTCCAGAGAGTAATGAGTTGAATGTTCCATCATATCTACCAGACTGAGGCAGACTTCTCAGGTACCCCAAAGCATATCAAGTAGCACTGGATGACTAAGTGCTCTCAAATTATGAGTACTTGGTCAGGAAAGCTAGGAGTACCTTGGGGTTATTTAACTGGTCACATAGTGGTGTCTTCTTTGAGATGAGCAGCTCTTAAGCAGCCACAGACTCCACTGGCCATAACAGCTTGTTCATGGCTGAAAACCCAACACCTTATCAGGAGGCCAGGCTGGGTGCTCCTGAGCATTGGAAATCCTACTGGAGATCCAAGTGAAGACAACTTACCTCTTTCTCTCATTTGCACACATGCAATGGGATTCACATGTCCAAAACCAGGGCATCTTGTGTCATTTTTTGATTCTGGGCAGGTACTGCACTTGATTGTCAGCTCCTGCTGCAGAGGCATGCAGCCATGCATCATACCTGCTGTCTTTACTCTGAGGTACAGTACACATAGTGCACCACTGAAAGTAAAAGGTGCTTGTGTTTAGGCAACTAATTTCATTTCACGTGTTAATTTCAAGTTGAGTGGTACAAAAATCTGTTCATAAACAATTTTGGTTGAGTTTAGCTATTTTATTTTATTTATGCAGATGAATGCAATGAATACCACTGATTTCACTCTAAAATTCTGTTCATTATACTAAACTACATATTGCTTTAAAAGGAATGAAAGCTTAGCTCCAGTTTAATATTCTTAAATAAACTAAAAATTCTTGAGTGTTCTTGACCTCATCTTATTTTATGTACATAAAAAAAGTCAGGACTGTATTCATTGTAGACAAAAAATTCCTGGTCACACTGAAAGATATTATGCTGCTGTTAAATAATGTAGGAATTTTGTAATCTCTTTATTTTGTAGTCAGGTCTAAATTTATCCACAATATACTGTCCAAAGATATCTTTTTTGTCTTTACTGGTGGCAGCTATAAATCAACAGCAGCAACAGCTATTACTTCTTCCTATGAAAAGTTCTGCACTGAAGAAGTCTTTGCTTATCATATTTTAAGAAGATGTGATCATCCCCATGAATTAGTTAATACTATAAAGAAAATTGATTATGCAGCATGCTCATTTTAACTTGAGCTTATTTGGATTTTAGTTAGGAAAAGTAAAAGGGGTAAAGGAAACACATGCAGACCTGTAGACATGCAGATATGCAAACCTATCTCACTGCGGATATTAGAGAAATAGCATTTGTGAATGTGGGCATTTTATAGAAATTGCAAATAACTTTCATTTATTGCAACATGGTTACTTCCATTTCTGTTGATGCTCCCTTATCTCTGCACCTTTCCTAAATGTAAGCATCACTGATGTTACAAGGGTTGATATCATCATTCTTCAAGCGCTTGGAACATAGCTTAAAAATATAATTTACTCACATGTTGCTTGTACAGAAAAACCTTGCCTGGTCAGGCCTGAGTTATGACAAAGTATTGAACTTCAGTCCCATGGCAGACAAAGTTTACATTTATTTAAAAACAAAATAAACAGTTCTGTGCAGAAATAATCAAATGCTTTCTTCATATCTTTTATGAGAATGGATAACATTTCTGGCAGTATTTTTCTTAGGTGATATTCCCTTCTAATTAATGTCACTTAGAGTATGGAGACCCTAGAATCCTTCTGGAACTCTCTAGTAGTCACTCAGAATATCTGCAAACTGCTGTAAAGGGGATGAGGGCCAAACAGGTAAAACTCTCCAAGAGTGCCCCACTGAACTGTTTCTAAGTGCAT
Organism: Lichenostomus cassidix; assembly: GCF_008360975.1. Lineage (NCBI taxonomy): Eukaryota > Metazoa > Chordata > Aves > Passeriformes > Meliphagidae > Lichenostomus > Lichenostomus cassidix. Next base: position 107,611,772 of record NC_139482.1, on the reverse strand, counting down.
CTTTGAAGATGATTCAACTTTTTAGTTAGAATGAAGGGTAAAGTCAGCAGATCTGCATAAAGTAAGGCCACCCCCTACTTGGTTACTATGTGTCTGAACTTCTCTGGGTCACTGATCATGAGTTTTGAAAGGAAAGTGCTGGCTAAAATGTCAGAAGTGAAAGCAAGTTCTAGCAGAAAAATGTTTATGAGAAAAGACCAGCCAAATGTTGACATGAAATCTAATCGTGTGGACAAAAAATTCGTTAACTTGATTTATTAAAAGATAAGTCACATCTTCTCTGTATCACTTGCAATGCATTTAAATTGGACTGAATATACAGGAAAAATTACATGTCTGAGTTTAGGAAATAAGTGAAATGTGCTTAATATAGAGAAGGGCTCTAGTTTGGGGGACAGACTGAGCATGTCTAATTATGTTAAAAATTACAGTTTAATTTGGGACAGAATATAAAAACATGTAATTATATCCTATCATAGCAGTAAAAGGATGTTTTCAAAGTGAGTTTTATTTTTACAACTGCCATTTATTCTTGAATCTTGTAGGATCCAAGCAGTGAGCCCCTGCCTCCTGCCCCAGAGAGCAGGTTGATTGGGAGAACGAGAAGAGTGTGGCTGTTCTCTTTGGAAATGAGGGGCAACAATGAACATTTCTATCAACAGCTAACCTCTCTGATCCCTTTTTAACGCTCCTCGGCATCAAGGACAGGAAGTCTTAATATTGGTTTCTAGCTCAGCAACAAAAGTAGACCATCCTTTCCCAAAAGCTTTCCCATCCCACACACATTTTGAGAGAAACAACCCAGGAGGCATTGGATAGTGTTAACAACATGGGATTGGTTGTACAAGAAAAGGCAGAGGAAAGAGGTTCTGATGGACTTTTTGAAATGAAGGAGTGTAGGCTAGTCACAGGCGTATGGGAAAAGAGCTCTGTGGGGCACAGCCTAGAGAGGGACTATGGACAGTGGTTCTGTACTTCAGGTAAATTTGGAAAGCAGAGAATCTGACAAAGAAATAGCTGGAGTCAAATATCTGACATGTTCTGTACATGATGACCCAGTTTAACATCTACTGTGTGCTATATTTGAAATCACTGTATTTTAATTTTAAAAAAATACATCCTCTTCGTTTCCTGGAATTAATCTCTTCTTTGACCATATGGAGGATCATCATGAAAGCTCTCCACTTACACAATTAATGCTGGCATGGAAGAGAGAAAACATTTAGTTAGTCAAGAGAAGTACTGTAGCTGGAGTCAGTAATCCCAAACAAGCAAAGCTAATTAGTTATCTGGCTCCAGGAGGTCATATGAACACCTTGTTTCCAGAACAGACTAATGCATATGACATATTTCAACGATTAATACCACGCCACCATTTCACTTCCCAGTGAATTGAAGTGACATGGTGCATGTTAAAAAGTAAAAGTTTGCTTATATAGTCTAAGAATTGAACAAATTACATTCTGTTGTTTTAAAGTGAAAGCATTGTAGCCACTTAGCAAAACATGTAATTTCAATTTCACCAGGTTCCACCAGGAAATCAAGCTGTTGGCAGATTTCCCATTTCCCTTCAAGAACATCCCAGGATAAACCAGCTAACAGATGAAACTGGTGGGGAAAGGACAAAAAAATATGGTAAGTACAGGGCATTGTAATGTTGAGCAGATCTAATAGCTACAAGGTAAGAATTTATAATTATAATTAATGCATAACTGAGCAAGGAATGTCACCAGAGAAAAGAAGTTTTCTTACTGACGCATTTTTGTACACAAGATTAAATGGAATTATAGGCCTATTTCACAAAGTCTCTCTTGTGGAAATCTTTTTTTTGCTGAAGTACTGAGCATGGAAATTTTTCAGAATATGGTGTCTTTTCAGATAGGTCCTTCTATCTTTATAGATGCAGAATATTAGGCTTGCTCTACATTCTCTGGTGTGAGCATAGAAGTTCTTTAAATGGGGTGCCTTTTACCAGAAGCTATTATTCTGTTTGTAGTAGTGTTTCAACGAGTAATCTTCTTAGACCTGTTGTAAGTTGTCCCTGGGGATGGTTTGGCTTTCAATGGCACAGAACTCCTTGTTGTATTTATCTGAGTCTCTTTAAAACTGGCCATAAGTGTGGCCATTTTGGAATTTCCACACAGTCTTGATAGACTCTTTCAGCACTGTCAAAACAACCAGCAAATTTTTTAGAGGACAAGGGTACAACTCTGTCATTTTCTATTTTGCGTTGACTCTTATTATTTTCTGATATTTTTATTAAAAAAAAAAAAGAAGGAAATAGGAAAAGCCTTTAAAAATATAAATCATATAAGCTGTTCTTGCAACAAAGTAAAAACACTGTTTAATTATTTAAAGCAATTAAACTGATTAGAGAAAAGGTGAGATTTTAGTTTCATTTAGAAGGTATAAATTCAAGGTGACTCCAATGACTTTGAGATAAATATAAACCTTTGAAGAGAAAGAGCTCTGAATTTGGCCCATAGACCTCTTCATAGCCCTCAACTGAGAAATGACAGCAGTTGATATGTTGACTGATTACTTAATGTCTTTTGAAAACCAAATGTTGTAGTGTTTACTAAAAAATAGAAGAAATTGCATATTTACTAGATGTACATGAATAATTCATAACAAATCATTTATTCAGTGATTTCACCTCTTCCTCAAATTGAGTAGATTGCAATTTTCTTTAATATATATTCATTAATTGAACAGCTTCAGTGAATAACTCCGTCATTTTCTCAACAGGAATATGACACAGAGTATTCAGAAAAATAAACCCAGCTTTGTTTTAATCCAGAGAAATATTATTTTTTTCTGCTATGGTATATTCATATTAAAAAAATTTATTTGAACATTTCCTATTGAAATGGGAAGTGAACAAAATAATTTCTGACACTAGCCACCAACTTTTCTTGCAAGTTCTTGTTTCTGTGAACATGAATGTTCTTGTTACTACTTCTACAATTACAGCTGCTCTGAATATGAATTGCATTTCTCTTTTCCTGTCAGTTTTTCATAGTGAATTCAAGTTGCTGAGTACTGAGCTAAGGATTCAATCTTCTGGAAGACAAAGGATTAAAATTATTACACAACAATGGTTTTGTAGCAGCTTTGATTATTTAGCTAGTGATTTTCTTTCAGTAGAGGCACATCTGATTTATTTTCTTCTTATCTAGTTCCAAGTTTCTGTTGTCTTTGGGACATAGTATTTATTTGTTCAGCCCAATTCCATTTTCACCTCCACATTGTATCCTTTACAGGTCATCACGTAAACCTTAACATATGGTTTTGATGGACTTGGTAAAAATTGTTCTTTTTTTGTAACATTTTCCATATACCTACCTAATTGCTGGCGGTTGAAGCAAGCATTTTATGATATATGTAACAAAATTTCATCCTTCACTGTCTGATCTTTTCCAAAAGTTCTAAAACTGAAAGAAAATGTATGGTCTTGGTATTTGTTGCTAGGTAATTTTCAGGGGAAAAGAAGTAGAGGATTATTTAATTTTTCTTCTGAACATGTCTTGAATTAGGGATTGCTTTTGATCCAAAGTCATTAGGCAGTCCAAATAGAGTAGATACCCACTAGAAATCTGAGTTTTCTACTTAAAAACAGCCCCTATAAAAGCTAAATGAATAATTGACTTTTTCCCCCCAGTTTGGTTGCTGTGATTAACCTTAATATCTGTTCAAATTGAATTTAATTTATTTTCTAGTTCTGCTGTACTGGGAAAAAAATAAACAAAGCAAAACCAATGAACACACTACACTGTGTCATGTCAAAATGCAATTTAATTCTGAAAGAAATGTTTCATTTTCAAATGAAAAGAAAAATCAATGAAAAACAAACTAGATGCACACAGCAAGTAAGGGCCATCCTTTAAGAAATGCTTGGAGATCGTCAATAGTGTGAAAAAGACCTTGTATCTCTTCTTTTAAGTAGGCCAAGAAAGTATGAGGTAAGAAAAGCTTAATGGGAAGCAATGCAGCCACTAAGAATTCCAGCATGGAAACTAGCATGGAAACATCAATCTTTCCCACTACACTGGATCTGTTGGATTGCACATTTACTAATTATAGTAAATATTTTTCTAAATGTGCAGTATTTGTGCTTCATGGTGGCCCCTGAAATTTGGTCTCCCAGTCCAGAGGTATTGCAGCAGACCAGTGGTGCTTTGCTGCCCCCAAATCTATGTTGTATTTCAACTGAAATTGGATCTTGAGAAGATGTTTCTGACCTAGATTTCATTGCAATATGCAGGGAAATGGTTGTTCAGTTCCCCGGTAGAAATGCGTGCTCTGAGATGGGAGGGAGACTGTAGGGTCAAGTTTATAGAAAAAAAGGATTCTAATAAAGTGAGCGTCTGTGCTCTTGATCCTACTGCAGTGACATTTAAAGAGTTACAAAAATGGGAATATATGTGAGGGATGTACACGGATGGATGTGATTGATATGTTATTATGTGCCAATATTCCCTATTACCTTTGATATGATATAAAATCCATATTTCTTGTGAGGAAAAAAAAATATGAGAAACTACATCACCCATATCTACAATGAAAATGATAACACACAGATTATATTGTTGTGGTAAAAGCAACTATTTCCTCCATACTCCAAAGGAACAGCTGAAAGACAGGATTAAACTTTACATTATTCTTACCTGCAATCCATGTGTCCTCAGCCCAACTGAAGGTGATGGGGGGGCAGAAATAGGACGCAACTATTGTGGCTGCAATGCCCATCAGCTCTTTAAGTTGCTTTTACCACTCTCAAGGCCCAGTCGGAACACGAAGTACTTGTGTTCCCTTCAGAAAATGAACTCAGGACTGAGGTACAAACTGTCTGCCTTTGGTTTCTCAACAGAGCAGTACAAAAGAACCTGCCGATGCATAGTATGACCTATTGACTTGTCCCAGAGCTGAGCTGCTGCATCACAAATAGAAATATTATCACCAAAACTCACAATCACAGCAGAAAGGTCAAAGGAAGTTGATGGTTTGGAGTCTGATACTTCCTCAAGTACATAGCTCCTTCACATAGAAATGTTAGCAGTGCAATACAGCATCAAATCCTCCATGAATATTTAGTGGTCACTATAGTATTTTGAGTCAGAAGCAAATCCTTTTCCTTCAGCACTTCTCTCCCTCTGTAAATCTTTAAAGTTCTTAATTTTTAAATACATAATAACATTTGGACTCAATGACCTTAAAAGTCTTTTCTAACCTAAATGATTTTATGATTCTATAACCACAATAAAATTCTCCTATCTTTGATGGGGCTGAAGGCATTAACTTGGCCTTGTTTTACATTGTTTTTTAGCATCCATTGAGTGCAGTGCTAATATTCATTAGCTAAACTACAGCAGGTAGCATAGAACACTTACGTACTGCAAGTTTCTCCTGGATTTCCTTGCTTTTCATTTACAGAGCAGACACATTTGAGTACAAAGCAGGGTATTCATTATTAAGCAAGAAACAGCTGTTCTTCTTCACACCCCTCTAGAGTTTTCTCTCTTCCTTCTAGAAAGAGGAAAAGACCCTCATATGAATCCCCTTGGACTAAAATTAAAAATGTGATATCTGATCTATATCCACCACTGTATAACACTTAACATCAGCAACCCTGGTGTGTAACTAGAAACTATAGATAAGGTAAATATTATTATATTTACTTGACTATTTTCAGAACAAGTGTATAAAAGAAAAACTAAGCACAAAATAAGGAAGGACTTACATCACAGAAGCACAAGAACTTGCAAGTCTGGCCTTCCCTGGGCCAGTGGACAGACAAGGGGCCAGGATCCATCAGTTCAAACCTGCCCTTGAATTCCAGAGACCACAACCTGGAGCAACTGAGCAGGAACAGATAATTTTTTTTTCCTTTTTGTAACATAAAGCTTGCTCCTTGCAGAGGAACACACACTAGCCTGCCTACACATCAGTTCTCCCATCATTAGGGAAAGTCATACAATAGAGCACAATCTTTCCATTGCATACCTGCAAATTATAAGCAATTGTAATAAAAAGGCTTATGGGATAAAAGTGTATCAGCCTGTGAAGTTTAAATCCTAGAACATATGTGGTTTTATGTCACTTGCACGTAGCAGGCTAGATCCTAAACAATATTTTTCAGTTCGTCTTAGGTGTTTTTAGAGCATAGAATGCCCTCCAAACCTCTCTGTGTGGCTGAGGAGATGGTTTTGTAGTCATTGGACTACACTGGAGAAACACCTTTATATTGGTAATTTCATGTTTTAAGAGAAGGCTCCATTTTAAATGTGAACATCTTCTGTAAGAGTATTTTGCTCACTTCAATGACTTTGAAGTAATTTATTATCCTTGCAACGTGAAATAAAATAAAAGAGTAACTGTAAAAAAAATCCAGAAAAATGCTCTATGACCAAGTTACATATATTGCATGTAATGAGTCTGGGAATGGGCTTGTTGTAGTTTCAAATTTTAAGCCTCTCTGAAATAAAAAATGGATTGGAAAAAAGAAATTGTATTCTGAATTCTGAGCTCATACAGATGTTTGTGAGTTGTTTACTTAATCTCTTGTTTAGTTATCAAAAAGATAATTTGATGTGGTTAACATAAACCAAACTTATTTCTGAAATAAAACAGGAAGAAAGGTTTATGATTGACAGAAGAAGGATGAGGCAGCAGTGGGAGAACAGCTGCTTCCTCTGAGTATTTTTCTTTTATAATTTTTACTTTAAGATGTCACTTTCTATTTCATCGTTGGTTATGGGTTGTCACAAAAGCTTTATGTAACCAAAATTTGCACTGTATGTATGCCCTCTCTTCACACACAGCCGTGGCACCGAGGGTGACACCTCACTGCTTCTTGGCTCTGAAGAGAGACCTCTGTCTTCCAAAAGTCTCTGGACGTCAGTGGGGTTTACCCACATGCCTTCAACCTCTACTGGGCAAATTATTTTAGGAAAGGATAATTTCTTCTTCCTTGTGGCTGAGGAGAAAGGACACAAGATGCCCTTGTTTATTCTATTAGTGCCAGCATAGAAAAGGAGAGTTTTGTTATCATTTTAAAAAAGAGATTGATTACATTTTGCATAGCAGATGGTCTCTTGGTGTGGAACTACCTGTTGAACTGCATGCAACTGAACACAGAGCTAAGGGACATAAATACTTTAATACTTTAAAGAACAAGGCTTTTTCATTTTCCTTTTTTTTTTTAATCTGACTGTGGTGTGGCTACCTTAATACAGATATATATTTCATGCATATAGCTATGTTGTTCAATATGAAATTGCACACTAATTGCATATCTTTTTCGTCCTGAATACATTAAACTAGCTATTTAAAACCCAGCCATCAGGTTTTAGTGAATCCTGTCTACCCTTCCAGAAGCATAAGTTGCATTCTTGGCCTGCTTCCTTACACGGTCTCTGAGGGGAGACAGCAGGCTGTGCCCATATGCTGCTCCCGCCATAGATGGTTAGATGGCCTCAGTGACTCTGCCTCTGTGACTAATCTGAAACATACCTGAATTAATCTGGTCAGATTTCTTCCATAACTTATGCAACAGTGACAGGATCTTTTTGATGCATTGCGGTAAAAAACATCCACATCGACAGCAGTTTGCACTTCCAATTAACCAATTGCCCGTGATAGCTGCCTGTTAAAGACAGATACAATCTGGTTTTCTTACTTGAAGAAACAAAAAAAAAGGGATATATGAGCATTCAGGAAAGGACTGTAAAGCTAGAGGAGAGGACTGAGACTTTTTTTTTATTTCATCAGCTTTAGTCTGCTTTCCAACATGTCTGCCAACCAGTGCTGGTATGACTTTCCTCTGTTATAAACTAGCAACAAGCAGGCAAGAACATCTGAGAATTGTACCTGAAGGCATGTATCTCTCAGGGTTGTTCATCATATGGACTATTCCTTGCTCAGGGCTGTGCTCACAGGCACAGTTTAGCTCACAGGTATTTGAGTTGCCTACTGAGTTGTCTCATCCTCTCCTATGCCAGCAGGAGAGGGCTCCCTTTCATGTACTCTGAAACCCTTCGTCCATTTCCTTTTTGAACCTGACAGCGCAAATTACTTTCTCAATTTTGCACACAATTCTAGTCATAGTAATGAACATTTCACTTTTCAGTCAGTCCTCATTTGGATGCAAACTCTGCTCTCAAGATGTGCATGGCTGATCTTGATTAAGATATTCTTCTCTTTTTACAAACATAATCCTTTGAAGTTCCATGCATATGGGGAAAGAATAATATTGGAGTGGAGATCTGCCTTGCAGATCTGAGAGGAAAATTCCAACATTTTGCTTAGGATCATCCTTTTTGAATAGGACATAAGCAATTCAGTAGCCAATATTGTACATTCTAAAATAAGGGAGAAATTTTTCAGGCACTGTTACAGGAATGACCAGGTCCTTTCATATGTAGACTTCCCAAACCCTATTTACTTGATTTAAAATACTGTTTATAAAGTAAATTATTTAAAAAAACCAAAAGTAGCATGAACTGACTAAGATTATGAATTCATAAACACAAAAATTAATCTGATATGTTTAAGGATTGATTTCAGTGTCTGCATACATGTGTGAGAGAGGGACAGCAACACAGAGGAGCTTGCTGAAGTGGTATGGAGATTTAATCCATTGAGAAAATCTGACCTCTGTCCAACAAGACTGTTTGACCTGGGCATTTCATGAACCCATTTAGCCAAGGTTACATTGGCTTGGCTACACAAGTATATTGAAAATGCCAGATACAGTAACAGTCATCAAAGAAGTGTGCCTCCCAGAATGAGGATTTCAGCATAGTTGTAACCAAAAATACCTCTTATTGCCCAAGAATAAAAATTAATAATACCACGTCTAGAAAGTGTTGAAAAAAGATTACTAACAATTTCTACAACTGTTAACCACATTTAATAATAGACTATTCACTGTTGCAACTACTTAATATAAAAAAGAGACAATCTTGATTTACTGATTCCAATATTTAAACTGTAAAACAACCACTTCTAGATTCCATACAATTAAGCATTTTAACTTTACAGCAAAGTGCAGTGTCACAGCAGAAATGTCATTGCCTTGGACTTCTGGTGACATTCAAAAGTTATTATAAATTGCTGTGCCTCCTTCTAAATCATAAAAACCACACTGACTTTTTAAAATGGAAGGCTTTTGAAATCTAAAGGACAAAACTGGCACAGCGTTCTCTTCATGAGGACAATACAGGTTGTCAGCTGTGAAATAAATCCTACCATTGACCCAAGGAAAGTTTTGGGAGCTGTAGAAGTTGTAATCCTTCTGCAGGAGCAAGATGCATGATGTTTTTTATCTGAGAGCACAGGACTGGCTGCTGCTCGCTCTAGGCTGTGAATAAAGGCAGGGGGAGTTCAAGCAATCCAATCCTTTGTCTCTGATGCTCCAAGGCTCAGGCTTCCATCTGAGTAAGATATCCCTTATTGCAGTGGTTTCTGCCAAATATTTAGTTTACTAAAACCAACTCTTTCTCACCTCCAGGCAAGTTCAGACAAATGTAAGTAAATGCTACCATGTTCACCACAGAGAAAAAAAAATTAAAGCAGTAAAATCAAACCAGCAAAACTTTTGGTTAAACAACCTTAAAACCAAAACCAAACCCAAACCTCAAACACTTTCAGTTTCTTCAAATACAGCTAATTTTGTAATCAATGGTAGAATGCCATTTTGTATCTTATCCTGGAAGTCACAGCCTCACCAGTACACAAATGTCGCTGTTAAGCCGCGAGCAGAGAAGGAAAACCCGGATTCTCAGCGTAGCATAGAAGAAAGAGCTTTAGTATTTTAATCCAACATATATATAGACATTTCAGAGGTCACCCAGATTGGTCAGCCAGAAACCTCCCCCTAGGCCTGATTGGCCAGGCCTGAACTGTCCAAATCTCAAGACACTGTAATGACAACATCCAAACTTTATCTTTGTTTATAAAACACAGCAGAATGTTCTCAGGAGAAAGACCTGTGCTAGCCACACACAAAGGCAAGGCCCTTTAAAACCTCCATGTTTGAATCACTTCAGGTCTCTCTGTGTATCTATAATCTTACCGGAGCTTCTCAAGATTCAGAAGGAAAAACACTATTCCACAGTCTCATGAAATGTAATTTCCCTGAAAAGCCAATTGGAAATTCAAGGGATCCAGAGGATCCCAGGGGATGTTTTCCCATCACTTCCATGGCCTTAATGATGAAATTATATTCTGCAAGAAGTCCGACAACAGAAGTTCATTGGTGGGACATTTTTAAAGGGTCCTTTTCCAGAATATGGTCAGAAATAGTAATAATGCAAAAGCAAAAAAATAAATCCAGAATAAATAAATTATTTTTATCATAGGTTTTATGTGTGGCTTAGTCCTTATGTATTTCTGATAAAGATCTTTTAATGTCATATTTTCAATATTTGCCTGTAAATGGTATAATAAAAAAGCCAGGTTATGTCTTGCTTTTGGGAAGAAAAAGGATTCTAATGCATCACTTTTCCTTCAGCTGTGAAAAAAAAAGTCTAAAATCTTCAAGAACAAATCATAAATCCTGGGGGGTGCGTTGGGCGGGAGAGCTATGTGTGGTTACATTCAATCCTTCATGCTGCACTTTTTAACTGTACTTGAACGAATAAAATAACAGTCGCTCTCTCTATATAGGGCATTAGAATGAAATTTGAATATGTTTCCAATTTTCTTGCTCATCATTGCTTTATAGCTGAAATCACTGGAATAAACTGGCTGTTTTCCAGCTATTAGTAAAATCCCTCCAGCAACACCACTTCATACAGCCCTTGAAAATAACTTCAGTACATGTTCTGAGATATAAATCTATTGCTACATAAGGATAGATGCTGGGGTTATTTCACAATCTTGAATGTTAATGACCACTACAATTAAAATGCTGCACACTGCACATAATGCATAAGTCCCCTCCACAAACCGACACAAGACTGATTTGTGAATCACAATCACTAGTTTCATAGCAAGCCAATATGCAAATAAAGTAAAAATGCATTATTTATCTTATGTTTACCAAGCCAGGTAGGGAAATGTAATTTACAGGATCAAAACCCAGATATGGATGCTTCTAACTGTCATTCACAATTAAATTATATAATTCCCTTCATTTAAGTAGCCAGAAATGTTTTATTTTTCATATTTCAAAATGGCTGAAATATCTATGGGGTTTTTTTTCCTTTGTGCAACAATAAAATTGTGGAAAAAGGATGTTTCTTAAGAATCTTTTCAAGGGTAATAATTTCATTAAATACGTGTTCTACATTATTGTAGGAAGAACATTCCTTTGTCATTGTTCTCCCTGAAAAGCTTTTCTTCACTTGCTCTCAGGGAGGAAGAGAGGCAGAAGACAGCTGCTGGATTTCTTTATGCTATCCTTTTGCTCAGTGCACTAAATTCTAAAGGCAAAAAAGCACTTTAATTGCCCATTTCTATTAGTACTCAATGTTTTATTGTCTTAGGTGTGATTCTGTGGGAGTGGTAGAGACGGTGGAAAATCCAGTGCACTAGGATAATTATTTACATGTGGATTTGGTTTTGATTTGGTTTTTTTCCCAGCAAACTGACCATGAAATGGCATTTCTGATCCCTACGTGTGTCTTTGATGTCTGTTGCTTATGGTTCACTATGGTGAACAAAAATTTCTCCTCTGAGGACCTTGTCCTCAAAACAGACTCTGCTAACCAAAATGAAATAACAACCTCTTCGATTTGGCCTTCACAGAAGAATGTGATATTTTAAAGGCTGTCATTTTCAATGTGGTCATTTTCAATGTGGTCAAAGAGTTTGCCAGAAGAGCTAAGCTGAAAGAATGTTCTCTGCTGTGGTTTCTAGTTTTGTTTCTGTCATCTTATTCTGTTGTGTTTTCCCCTCACAGTGAGTTGAGACACTCAGCTTTGGTAGCATCAAAGTATCTGCTGTGTTAAAGAAACTCATCAACTTCATCTTTTTATTAAATTATTTATATTTATGTGCTTCTGGGGAAGATTACAAACTGAGACTGCTTGTATAGCTCAGTAACTGGGGGGATTTCATAGCTCAAATATCAACTTCATAAAGTCCAAACACAAAGCATCCATAAAAAACAAAAAAACCCACCTTATTACCAAAAAGCACTTATTTTTTATTATATATCCTTGTGTGCTGCAGCCAAAGCAGCCATAAGGAAAAAGAACTTCTCCTTAAACATGGCCAGCTAATTGTTTTGACTTTTCTTGTCTGACCATGACAGGCCTTGATGTAGATAAGCAGTTAAGCACATGTAGAAAAGAAGTTAAGCACATCCTGTTTTTCAGCCTGATAACCACTGAATAACCTTTTGATATGGACTGCTCACTCGCTTTCCTCAAATGACTACTCAAATATTTAATATTTGAAAACCACGTAGGATTACTATTATGATTCTAATGAATTCTATTTCATTTAATGTTGGCTTTATTTTTCTTTGATGCAAGTTGATGCTTTTTAGCTGTGGTCTTTTGAGTGGCTCTGCTTTGTGACTTGAAGCACTGCTGATTGCAAGAGCAGGAAGGAGGGAAATGTGCAAAATGAGAAGGCTTGACACAACAGGATGAATTAATTCAAGGTGAATTTGAGCAGTGACCTTCAATTTCAACTCCTTCAACAGAAATGTTCATATTATAATTTCTTAGTGGAAGAACCATCCAGAGAAGAATAGTGCCATCTGTTAAAGTAAGAAATCATAATTTTATTCTTTTCACCCTCCCCAAAATGTCAAATGATTTTGGTTGTTCCTTTGAAGCCTTGAAAAAGTTTAGGACTGTTCAGTGTCAGCTCTTCTCATATAGAAATTCAAATCAAACCTACTCAATAATTGCTTTTGAAAACCCAGATCAGGTATTTTCCCCCTTTTTAAAAATTATTATTATTTTTATGACAAAAATCCTTTTCAAGACAGGCAGGTTTTCACAGACTAAAAGTAGAAATGTTGAGAGTTCATTTAATTTTGTTTAATTTTTGATATTTTAAAAAGGAGTGCTTCTAAACAAGAGGAAAGAAAAAATTCCCTCATTACTTTCTGATTGACATTTTTTTACAAGGCTCTGTTGTAAAAACCTGGGCACCTTAAAACAGCTGTATAAGTTAAAGAACTGTTTGGAAACCTTGTAATTGGAAGTGTCTGTAGGTTTCAGGATATGCTGCTCAGTTATCATTGAGGTTTGCTGCTTTCATTATACTTTAGTCTGCCAGTTGTATCTGATCCAAAAGTACAGAAACAGACTTGTTTAAACTCAGCCATTGTGTAGTGTTTGTGATGTGTGCATAATGAATTCTGAATGCAAATATATGCTGGAAAGTGAAGTACTGAAAACCTGTATGACAAGCAGTAGGGCTGCACAACACAAAATATGGTTTTATAGCATAAATATTCACTTGAGTCAAAAATATAGGAGCTGTTCAAAACAGAGCATTCTAATTATGCACAGTTTGTTACTCACTCAGTCTCAGCTACTTGAACTCTTTCATTTGAAGTGTTTGACCTTCACTACAAGAACAAAACAGAAAGAGTAAATATCTGACTCATAAGATTCACCCCCCAATTCTGCAGCAGCAGAATATTTTCCACATAATTTTGATTTATTAAGCTCCCTGAAAGCATTTGGAGACAATAACATAATGTTGGGTTTTCTGGGGCTTTTTTGGTTTTGGTTTTCTGGTTTGGTTTTCTTTGAATCTGAAACAAATAAAAGTGCCACTCCCTGAATATGATTTTTTTTTTTTTAATCTGTAGAAACAAGAAGAGTTTCTTCCCAAGCTGATTGATAATGTAAGCTAAGCAATGGTACAGGAAATGGTACAGGTGAGACACATAAGGCTCTAGTTTTTAAGAACAACTTTAGAGTTAAAAATGCAAGAGACTCAAAACTGTACTAGAGCCTCAAGTAACTCTTTCCTCTCTCTGGAGTTGGTACTCACACTGTGTGTACAACTGATGCCCTGGTGGCATTCCTCGGAATTGCTGAGTTGCAGATGTTGTGCCTTCAGTTGTTTGCAGCTTCAGATCTAGAGTTTCAAACTAGTGCCCTAAGGGCATTGTATACTATTTTATTTAAAAATAAAAAGAAAAAAAAAAAGAAAAAAAAAAAGAAGCAGCAAATAATGAAGACACTAAGAAGAAATCAAACCTAAGGAAAAAAAACTAAACAGACGGCTTAGTTGAGCTGAACCTAAATCAATTGTAGCAACTCATGAAATCATTTGCATTTGGATTATAAAAGGCCATGTCTTTAGTTTAAGAAGTGTCACAACATGTCAATTCAGCTGGAGACGCGTTTGTTAAAGAGAAAGAAATGGACATCAATATTTCAGAGCCTGACTGAAATGGAACCTGCAGAATATCCCACAGATAACAGAAAAATCAAAAGAAGAAAGTAAGACAGCAGCATCAGTCTGCAGAATTTCTTGTCAACAGCTTGGAACTTTACCAATTGCATTCAAACACCACGAACAACCTCACTTTCTTATCCTTTTTGCAATAAACAAACTCAACCAGAAAGGAATGGAAACAAAGCCTGCCTGTTTGTTAAAAGACAGGCAGATAGACACCCACACACATACATTAGCAATTATCTGGAATTGGTGACAGAGAGGAGACACACAGGACCAGATCATAGAATCAACCACAGAATCATTGAATATCCAGAGTTGGAAGGACTCCACAAGGATCACTGCAGTCCAGCTCCTGGTCTCTCTGCAGAACAATCCCGTGCATCACACCATGTGCTTGAGAGCATTGTCCAAATGCTTCTTGAAATCAAGAATTCTGTCAGATTTTCATGTATGCAGACAGCTTCAACGTTGGGCTGTGCTGTTGCAGGATGTGACAGTAGCTGCTCTTGCATTTTTTTCAACACCTCCTGTAGGACAAGTGCTTGCCCACAAGAATATACAAATTCTCTCAGCTTCCTGCAGCATTGGGGTTGCAGAGATAAATATGGGTGGACTGAACACTGTGAAAATGATTGTCGTATTTCCATTTATAGGAAGAAACTACCTCAAACAACTCAAACCCTTCCCCCCTGGTCCCCCCTTACATGTCTAAATATTGGCAAAGTTTACAGTTTTTCAATGTTGTGCCTAATTTTCTGGGTAATTAACTGAAAAGCAGATTTTAGGTACAGTTGGCACATCCAAGAACAGAAGTTCATTTTAAATGAGTTGGAAAGTATTAACATTAAGACATGTAAGCTCACTTTCTGGGATATTGGTCCAGGTTCTTGAAAATATATAAAAGGCATTTAAAATGCAATCTGTGGCCATAACTTACTGGAAAAAAATTGGTTTCATGCACACTAGAAAGCAAAAGCATCACACCCTTCATCAGACTTTCATAAACACTGACAAATATATCATAAATTAAAGACTGTTCTGTATGTATTGAAGGTCAGGGAAGGCATCTTAAACCAGTCCTTTAAAGGGCACTATGATGCACAAAACTTTCTCAGAAGAGAAATTATTTCCCAAGAATTTTCCAAATTACAGTAATTCCAAGCCCCTATACTACAGATTACAGTGCTGGAGTAAAACTTAGAAAAGCTACGGGCTAAACATTTCAGTTATTTTGATTACTGAAACTCCTTAGTATTATTACATGCCTGGACAATTTTGACGTAAATTAATATATAGGTATGAAAGATCCCCAACCAATAGAATTGCTCACTGTGCTGTCTCTGATATCTGTACCCTGTGCAGCAAACTTAGATGATGACAGCAAACAAAAGAATTTTCCTAATTCAACAATTTCCAAACTGTTTTTGAATGAGTTCCTCAGTTCTAATTACAGACAGTATGTTTCTGTACTGAGACACACACTTAAAGTCTTCAAAGCTGTCAAACTGATTATTTTCCTGAGAATTAAATTCACTGAAAAAATAAAATAGCTTAAAAAAAGGAAAAGAAATGCCAACTAAACCTGAAACTTAATGCTGCACTTTATGCTTCTCTCCCCACTTAAAGGGTTGAAGATGTAGAAAATATTCAGGAATTGCTTATGTGGATAATCTATGCACAGTCAGGATTTTACTCTAAGTTAAATCTATTCATGGTTGATAGAGCTACAGAACAAGAGTCTGGGTGTGAGACTGTTCTCCCAATTCATGCAGTAATGCAGTGATTTTGCACCATCAAATACTGTGCTTTGGAAATTCTCACTTTTCAGAGGTTAATTTTTACATGCAGAGCTGCTATCGCATTAAAACCTCAAATCATCAATTTTCCTAGATATTTATCCCCATTTTTACTTTTATTCTTTTGCTTTCCAGGCATCTATTTGTTTTAGTCTTGATTTAACATGTGAGGATATATGAAACATTGCTTTGATACCAACATGACTCCAGTCAGAGAATAGGACTTGAAATTATATTTGTGATGCAGGTTTTCTCCACTCTTACAACAGTTCCTGTTTACATACTACCTCATTGTCTCTCACAGAGTACTTTTGTGTTCATAGGAAATGTTCAGCCACAGAGTGGTTTCTGTCTTCTTTCAGCATAGTTGACAAGTTCATTTCCTAGCAGATCATTTGTTCTAAAACTTTTCTCTATGTGTTAGTTCCTTTCATTTTTTTCTTATTTATATACCTGCAATGCTTGGCATTGTCTTAAATACAATTTTTTTTCATTTTCTCCTCCTGAGTATTCATCAGTTTCTCACTTTTTCCTTCTTTGCAGTACATCTGCATTCCCAGGAAAAGGCATCAATTATTTCCCAGCAATATCCATTAATTTTTCTTAATTTTCTTTTCATTTTATCTGCAGATGCTTACCATATTTATTGCCATTGTTTATGTCCAAGCAAATCTTTACAAGCCTTTACATTTTGCACATTTTTAATTTACCTGTATTTACTTTTTAAATTATTATTATTTTAGGTAATTGTAACATTCGTATATGTATTTTGCATGTTTTTTCTGGACAACTCACTTTTAGTACTTTTCATCTTATTGCCTATTACGATAGTCATAGAAATTATATTTCCAAGCATATCCACTGGGTTTCCATCTACTAGGCCATCCAGGCTGTGTACTTTCTATCCCTCTTTTTTTGTCTGATGAAAAATAGTTATTTCAGTTGGAGTCCTGCTCTAGAAATGAACTTGTTATTGGAACAAAATTGCTTCTAATTTGTTTTGAGTGGAATAACTGCTCCTGCTGCTAACTCCCCTCTTTATGTTCACCAATCATTCTGAGCTTTTTTATGAAATTGGCAATGATGTTAGTCAGTTTTTTCATCAGTGCAATGGAGATTGGACTTTACCCTTAAATCTGAACAATAAATTACATTTTCCTCCCTGCACTCAGTGAACTTTCCCCAAGACATCATCTGCCCTCTTTTCTCTTTTACGTATTGCAACCTACTTGTTTTATGTCTGCATCATATGCTCTTCATTGATCATATGCCTTTGGATATCCATTATTTGTAAGATTTTCAGTTTTAAAATTCCTTTTCTTGGTCTTGTGTCCAATGAAAGAAAGTGGTTAAGATTTACATAAGGAGATACAGGCCAGTTTTCAATTGTTTCTTTACAGACTCAACAGCACTGACCATGGCTACTTCTCAGAATCTTCATCTTGGAAATATTTTAATAAGACCTGTGGGTTACATAATGTAGTGCACAAGAATCCTACTGCAGTCAGCCACATCTTAACCATTGCCCAGAAAATTCCCTGTGATTCCAACATTTTATCCAGAAAAAAAAGAGTTGAGTCAGAAAATAAAATGCAATATCTTCTTTATTTACAAAGCAAATGCCAAGCAGTTATGCTTGCACTATAGAGCTCAAACAGAAAATTCAATTTGCCTAACTCATATCTAGGAACACAGATGTGGGAGAGTGCTAGAGGGCAACATGAAGGACATCACAAACTAATCCCTGCATCGGTTGGCCCCGACATTCCTGTAGGATAAAGAAGACTGAACAATAAAAGTTTGAATTATCCCCAACAATGGAATTGAGTATGAGTCTCAGTGTGTGGAATACAAAACAGGTAATGATGAATTGTGGGACAATATTTCCATTGGGGGGTTCTAGTGAAGGCGTGAACTGCACAGCTGAAAACAGTATTCTCAATATGCTTATCTATTTTTTGTCTTACATAATTCATGGCTCCAGTAACATCCAAGCTACAGCACATTTGCATTTTCTTCTGTTTGACTAGAGGACAGGACAAATACATGCAAATAAATGTTCTTTTTTGGTTTATCTCTGTTCTCTTGCTCTTCATTCATCATGAAATCAAATAGCTTGACATTTTGACAGCCAGTAATGTATTCTTATGGGCACAAGTCAACTGATTAAAAAACCCCTTACCTCACTTTCACTACCTTTCAGCTATGATTGCTTCAAGAATAAAGAAATTCATGACAGTAGATTCTTACTCTTTCTACATGTTAATTTACTCCTATATTATTTAGGTACTCTGTGATGTCATTCCTGTAAATAACAGTATTTGCTCATGCTTTTTGTGCTTTGATTCTTGAATTTTGCTGTATATTTGTCTGTCTTTGCATTGTTTTACAAAGTTCTTCTGGAGATAATTTTCAAACTCAAGTTGATTTCCCTAATATCTTTGAGAAAAAAGTTGTAAGGGGAAAGAACTCACAAGAATTGATATGTGCTCTAACACCGCACTGATTAAAAATAATCTGGATGCACTGAGGTGGGGATGCTTTCTGCTTCTTGTAAGGACTTGCTGGGTCAGAGAGAGAATAACTGTGATTAGGATGCTGCAGGGTATATCTGAGATGATATAAATCCTCAGGTGCTTTGCTCCAAGGTACATCCTATGTAGTCACAGAAAGCAGTTGCTCAATAAAAGAAAAAGCATTTAGGAGAAAACAGAACATGTTGTTTGCATACAGACTCAGGTTTTTGTTCTCTTGAGAAATTTGTTTTTTAGTTTAAATGAATTCTTTCTTCTCAATTTTTCAATTCCTTAGCTCAAATACAAAACTGGTAACTCACAGAGAATTAGGTGGGAATCTTTGACAAAAAATAAGATAGTTCAGATTTGACTGACTCTGCCACTGTACCCTAGTCCATCCTCTTGGCCTTTGCACCCAGTGTAATTTCTCTTCTCCTAATGGCTTTTTTCTCCTTTCCCTTCTGATGTTTCATTCTTTTCCCCTGAGATTGCCTCACTCTCCTTCCCTTAATTTCTTATATAGTCCATAAAATCTCTTCTACAGCTTTTATATCACTGTAGTTTCTCACTATCTTCTTCCTTCCAGCTTTGTGCAATTGATTTTTTTTTCTTAATCCCTTTTCTCCTTTTTCTCACTCAGGTTTCCTTTTCCTCTCCTTCTGTTTCTTCCCCTACTTTATCTCGTATTTATTTTCCTTCTCCTGCTGCTCTTGATCCTCTCTGGTTGCCCATTTTCTCATCACTCCTACCATGCCACTGATTTCTTTTACCTCATTCTTCTTCTCATACCTTCTAAGTTTTTTCAGTTGTTTTCTAAGATTCCTGTTGTTCCTCTGCTTTAAATTCTTCTCCTCTCTTGCTTACTTTCCAGACTTTTAAAAGTGGTCTTAAACCATTCCAGCCTTTCTAATAGAGGGCATTTATGAACACATTTTTTTTGTATTCCCTATTACACAGAACTGGCTTCTCAAAATCAGTGTTTTGAGGGAGATGAAGCAACCAAATGTAGAGCAAACTTTCACAGCCTGGACAAATTACCCCAAATCTCTTTACTTCTTTAACTCAGAGAAAACAATTTTCTGTTGTCATTAAAATTAAAAAAAGAAAATAACAATTTTAAAATTATTTGTTTCAATCTCAGCTGAAATTTTGGTGCAATAGACAAAAAAGGTTTGTTGGAAAGGAACCATTCTCTTTCTCTTACTAGTGCAGTCAAAAGCAAGAATGTATTTCTTCTTGTTGTTGGGACTGATATGAACAATTACATGTGGAGATGAATCTGCTCCCTGCAGGTCATTCCAGTACAGACATTGGTTGTCCAAATCATTGCAACATAACTTAATCTCCATTCATTGTTATTACTAATCTTTATCACTGCTTGTATGGCAATATATGAATTTAAATATAAAGTAATAACAGTGTAAACACAGTGCAAACAATGCCAATACCCTATGCAAGTACTGCTCAGCAGCACATAGAAAGTCAGAAAAATAGGAAGTTGAATTTGTTAAATTGAGAAATTATTTACTTGGAAATAGAACATACAAGGGTGAAAAATGATAATTTCCTCTCTCTCCCCTGCCTCACACTGCAACACTTTCTGTCCCCTGACTTACCCATTAAAAGTTAATTTTTTTTAGGCTTTAAAGTGAGCAAAGAACTCACCCTTGCTCACTGCAGCCCTGATATAGTTTACTCTGTCTGGTGTTGCAATTTGTGCAGAGCACAACATACATCTTCAATCATAGCAAATACTTTTGTCAAAAATCCTGAATCTGGTTGTTTATGAGAATTTCTACTGTAAAAACTACAGGACTTTCATACACTCTTCCTTGATGCCTGATAAGTATCAATCAGTAAAATCTTAAAAAAGAGTAGTGACGGGAAACACAGAGAAATATTAATTAACCAGCACCAGATCCTTGAAACAATGTAGAATTGCTTCTAACTAAAATGAAAGACTTTCAGACAGCCCTGCACATTCCCACAACAACCTCTAGTTCCTAAGGCAGTGGCATCTGAACTTATTCTTTTGTTTTGACTAGGGATGACCACTCTCCTCAAAACAAAATCATGTTATTCCTACATGGAATTCAAGCTTCTGATGCACAATATGAAAATCTGAAAACCAGCACAACGTTACTGTAGAAGCACTAAAAAAAGTTAAAATAAGAACATTTTTGTACTAGCCTTGTTCACTGACACTAAAGGTTTATTTTTGAAGTAGGCTATAAATTATTGTAGTATAATGGTATTGGATATGAGACATTTTACAAGGGGGAATAGGTTTGGGCTTCTTTTTAAGGCTATCAACCACACATGGCATTATCAATGGACTTCTGCATAATTTGATGGTGAGTAGGCTTATCCATGGCATGGGAGACTTGAGTTGAACAATTTTGAAACTCTATAGCTTTAACTGATATGTCTACTGTGTTATTCTAGAAAGAGAAACCTTTTCTTGTTACTTTCATGACTCTTTGTCCTCTGGTAACAAACTGGATGGGATTAATAGGATTAGCAGAGGGAGGCTGCTCTCTTTTCCCTCCTGTGTTCAATTTCCTTTTCCTTCTCTGAGTGCCAGAGAATGAGTAGTAAAATTTCCTTTTGCTCAACATCTTCTCCATCCTGGCTATTCCACATAAAATGAGAGCATAGCTGGCTCCAGCATTGTCTGTTGCAAAAAGAGACAGCCCTCTTCCTCTTTTGTTTCTGGAAAGACCCAGGTAGAGTAAATCCTGAGGGAAGAAAGATATCTAATAATCTAATATCATATTTCTTTACTTTGGAGAGATGTCTGTACCTTCAAAAGAGAGAAGTAATTTTCAAAGGATTGTTTCAGGATCATTTTCTGGATGTCTCCATCTTGATAACATCTCGGATAACTGAGGTCACTATCTTCTTTCTCTGCTACTTGCAGAATAGTTTTAGTCTAAGCAATTGTGCCTGTGGTTTTTCTGTACCACATATAAAACATATATTTTTATTCTTTTCTAATTGGTCTTAGAATAATAACTTCAGAGCATTCAATGGTCTTGTGCTTAAGGCATCAGGACATTTGGATTTTGTCCCATGTTTTCAGAATCAATATCAATTGATCAGTATTGATTCTCAGTGCATTAATAAAGTAACAAATAAGCCAGACTCTTTTAAATCCTTTTTAATAACTGATAGAAGGACAGCTTGGTACAAAGATATATATTTTTATGTTTTTTGGAAGAACTGTGGCAATAGCTGAATTAAATGGCTTAGATTTTCCAGCTTAAGTAGAAAGAAAAGACACATCCAAATCTAAAAAATAAATCAGAGTTTACCTTCTCTTTTATTTAGAGTGAGAGGTCATATCAATCACTTGGTTTTCAGTAATATTAGAGCCAGTGAAAAAAATCCACACTCTAGGTACTCCAGTTACCTCTGTCTCAAAAACTGAAATATCAATGATTTTATAGGCAACTTAATTATTTCATGAACATGATTAATTCATGTAGGTTATAGAAAAAACACAGGCTCCTCTTATTGAAAACCACCAGATTTGGCTGCCATAAAATTATTAAAGGAGTTTTTCCCTGTTAATTGAACTAAATGAAAACCATATTATATTAATAATATGAACAATAAATTATTGAAATACAGTATCTTTTACATTACAAATGTTATTGTTGTTTTAATTACATATTAACATTAATAAAATACAAAAAGGAACACAAGACTTTGAGTTAATGTGGATATTTTTTCCAGCTTTTGAGTTTCAGCACATTTTATAGTTGTATCAAGGTCATCAGCTCTCAGATAATGTAGCTAAAATTGATTTCTGAATGGTCTCCTGCTGTGCTTGATGTCATTTTCTGTCCTTTTAAAAGACAAAAAACTCCGGGAAGAAGGCAAAAATTCTTGTTCTCACTAGATATTTTCTTTTTATGTCCTTTTGTTGCCATTCTTTTACTTGCAGATTTGTTTGTCTCATGATCAACCTAGAAGAAAAGTTAATTATTCCTGAGTTTAATTTTCCTTTCTAGAACCCTAACATACATATATCTGACAATGTCTTTTTGAATTAATGGCTTTGTGTACTGAGCAAGAAAATTTTCACAACCTTTTTGAGTTGAGTTGAGTTGAGTCATTTTTTTTCATTTTATTGTGCTGCTTTTGTGAAACAATCTATTTACGGTTTGATTTTTTCATAAGCATGAAAAAATTTCTGTGGCAAAAAGAGCTTGGTCTCCAAATGAATCAGTAATTAAATTTTAATTAGTCAGGAATCCAAAAAATAGTGCATAAAATAAGCAATTTTAAAGGAATGTTAATTTTCTTTTTAAAAATAGTAAGTCAAAAGCTCACACAGACATTGACCTTCTTCTTTTTTCCTCTTCCTTCTGCAGGAAATATAAATTGACTACAGCTCTTTCATTGCATTTATTGTTTTACCACCTTGCTAACCACGCACTCTCCTGCAGAGAGATGGAAACATTAGCAAAGTCAGATCACACAACAAGCCTAGTTTAAGGCAATATCTGGAAAATGTTTATTTCACGAGTTATTTCTGTTGCTAATTAAACAAGTTGACCTAAAACCAGAAGCTTCCAGAATATCAGGAGTGTGCTAATGAGTCCTGGGGAAGGGCAAGAGCACCACAGTTGCCATATGACATGAAGTAAATGTAAGATAAAAAGGGACTGGCAAAGGACTTGAAGCTGCAAAAAGAAGTCATGAAAGAGTCTTTAAAGTCATACCAGGGAGCCATAAAAGAGAAGAAAAAAACAATCTGAATTTTGGAAGAAAATGAAAAAGAAAATTAATGGCTGCTTGAAGATAAAGGAGGGAGTTGAATTGTTGAATTGAGGTTCAGGCAAACAAATTTAGCAGGTAAATTTTACTTGTGCAATCAAACTTTTTGTGTCACTGACTTTCAAGTTAAGGATAATGTCTGTAATAATAAAGGTAATAGAAAGTATTTCTCAAAGCAGGACTGAGAAAGTTGTGCCAAACCTATTAGTGTCAGTTTTCAGAGGGGCATTTTGTTTCATAAATGTCAACCTTACACATATGATGCTAAAAGGTTCTGGTTACCAATGTTGTGATTTTCATAAAAGGTGTAAAAAACAGGAGTAACAAAGCAAAATATCAGTGCAAAACTGCAGAGGAGATATTAGAAGCAATGGAAGGGATCTGTTTTTGTTGTATCTCTATTTGTTTACTTGTTTGAAACTCATACCATTACATCAAGAGAATCTCATTCTCCTAGGAAAAATAAAATGTTTATTGGCATAGTAATTTGGGGAATGTAAGAAAAAACAATCATCTAATTTAGATCTATACAGAACAAGCCACTTTGAGTTTAAAAACATTTTCTTTATTGATTACAAAGATAGAGGTGAGCAAGTGCGCAAATTACGCATCTGGATTAAGTTGGAATTATCATATACTAAATCTGTTAAATTTTAGACAGAAAACAGAAACACATGTCAGAGCATCTTAGTGTTTTTTTTTCTTTTTCACTAAAGATAGTGATAGGTCTTTTTAACTTTTTTTTTAATTCAGCCAAGAAAATTTTGCTCCTCTTCTTCTTTCTACATGGGAGATTTAATTGTGTGAGAACTGCATTTATTTCACTTAAATTTTGATTTTGTACTTCTAAAAATAATGTGTTAAAAACACCAGCATAATTGTATGAATTGCAGTATATAAGTAGTTGAATTTAGAAGATAACAAAAAAGCCTCTCTTGTGCTTTTTCACAGCAGACTCAAATAGACTGGCATCTCAGGAGTAGTCTGTCTCCATGACACCTTGAAATATCCAGTAACCATAGTACCCATAATTTTAAAAGATTGGCCATTCCAAACAGTTTAGGAGGTTCATGGAGAAACTAATCCAGAGTGTATTCAAATGCTTCAGTGTCCTATTGTTCCAAGTAATAGCAAGTTTTTACGAGATAGCAAGGGCTTAGTTTAAATGCTTGGTCTGATACTGTTTCAGTTGTAGTATCTTGCATGCAAAAAAAAAATTAATTACATTATGAAAAAGGCAAGCAATAAGTTATTTTGGAGGCTATTTATAAGTACAATTTTTGAAGCAAGTGAGCCCAGAAAACCAAAATAACTCTTCTTTGTTTTTCTGTTAAATTCAGCCAAAATATTTCAAAGGGTTTGTCTAAGCAATCTTTTACAGATAGCTCTAAGCAGACTGAGTGTATCTCTCAGACAATTAGGGGCTATATATATTTCCAAATCTTTCTATCCTATTTGGAGCTGTTAATTTTCAAATCCAATAAGAAGTATTTACTTAATTCATTGTTATCTGCTTTATACTTTTTTCGTTCAATCTCAAGAGTAATATCTTGCAAAAGGAAAAATCATTTGATGCAGAAGGTTATGGGATATCTTTCAGAATGGTGATTATAAGTAAAGAAATGGATGACTTCCCAAAGTGGGATCTTGCAGTCTTGGAGAAAAA
The DNA here is from genome assembly GCF_008360975.1 of Lichenostomus cassidix. Lineage (NCBI taxonomy): Eukaryota > Metazoa > Chordata > Aves > Passeriformes > Meliphagidae > Lichenostomus > Lichenostomus cassidix. The sequence goes on along the minus strand of NC_139482.1, from coordinate 107,586,630 downwards.
GGGCAATGAATAGGAAGAAAGATTCAATAAAATGTAGTGAATTGTTGAAAGTATTATTTGAAGTAGTGAAGTAGTAGTGAAGTCACCTAGCATCCATATTTTGAGAAGCATAGTGAAAGATTAAAGTCAGTGGAGAAAATGCACTGACAGAAAGTATACTGGCTTTAAGAAAATCTTTTCAGTAAAACCTATAAAAAGTTTGATATTTTATATTATTAAAGAGAAAGTAAAAGGAGGTTTCAAATGTGCTAAATTAGTATCTTCACAGATATCTCAACAATGGCTAAAGAAATCTCAGAGATGTTACTTGAAGAAAATTAAACTGAGTTGGTAAAAATTAAACTGAGACAGATCCAAATTTTACAACAAGATACATATTTTTGATCAAGCAGGCTGGTAATTTTTGCAACATCTGCCAAGAGATATTTCAAAATCTTTACCTTTTGATACCTTCAAGTTAACAGGGACATAATTTGTCCACATTGTCTTTTGCCTCACAGAAGTTGTTGGGCTCATTTTCTATACCATCTGAGGGATGACATTTTAAAGGTGCTACTAGAGTTTCAATTTCTGTTAAAAAATCAAAGATCTTGAGTTAGATTGTGGAGTCCTCTCTTATATGTGGACATTATTACTAGTCTTGGTCTTACAAAAGCTTACAAAATTTCTTTATTTTATACATTTTGTAATTAATTAATGTACTCACATTATAGAGGACATTAAGAGCTACTGATGGAATGTTCCATGTAATAGTTACATGAACTGATGACCAATTTACTTTTCTTAGTTGACAGGAAAGTAAGACTGGAGTTTTCAGCCTAGTGGTCTCTAGAAAGAGTAAAGAACACACAAAGTTAGTTGCAAATATTTGTTGACCTAAACTGGTAAGACTGAGTCAAGCTTTTCTGAGAGTTTAGATGAGTGCTCATCCCCAGGTACCAGAGAATACCAAAGATATCTGACCTCATCTCAGTGATCAAGCACAAGAAAACTGAATGCCAACATATTTTCAGGTGCTTTTTTTTGTTTTTTTGTTTTTTTTTTTAAATTCTACCAAAACATGTAAGTTAGGAGAAAAACTAGCTTTGCTACACATATAAAAATTTCACTTAAGTGTCTAACTCCCCTGTTTCAATCTCATTTAACCAACAGAGACATTAATAATTTGTGCTTAAAAGATGAGAAAATATTCAATTCCCACAACAGAGAGCAGGAAAGGGCTGTTATTTACCATGGACTGTTGGCTTAAGCATGATAGATATGGTTAATGGCTTTTCTCACTAGAGTCTGGGGTGCTGAGCTCTGCAACTAGGCATTCAACTTCTGCTTGGATAGATTGAAGGGTACATTAGCAAAGACAATTTGTACTGGGAAGTGTAAGTTTAATTTGATTCTAGTTTAAAGCAAAATAATTGCATATAAAGTCATAGTACTATAGCATCCAGGCATAAAAATTAAAGAACTAGTTATGCGGAAAGTTCAATTCCTGTATTAGAGCTCTTGGACTGTCTGACTTAAACTGGGTTTATTACAAGCAGCACAGTCCTGATCAAGCATGTACAAATGTATTGGTATGCCTCTTACACAGAAGAAATATAAAATGTGAGCTTTTTGCTATAAACTATTCAAAACCCAATTCAAATAATACACAGGAAATAAAACAGGCTTTCTCTTTTGCAGTTGCTGGGCATGAAAAGTAGACAGGTGAGCACAAAGTTATTTCAGGTGGCCTCGAGTTGTCAAAATCATAAGCACAAATGAAATAGAAGATCCTGCTGTGCAATCTAGGCACAGATTCTGAATTTCAGAGTATCTGGCAGGTGAGCCAAGTCTGTATCTGACTTTTGGGATAAATGAAACAAATCTATGGACTTCCTCATGTTTTGCCAAGTAACAGGAGCTCCTTAAAGGATGTTGTCTCAAACTGGAATTGCAGCAACATAGGAGCTCTTAAACCCACAAATTGAGTCCTTACAAAACTCATTGTAAGCCTGTTGTTACTGGATAAGGAAAGTTGTCAGGTGTGTACTGCTGGACTGTGGGGGTTTCCTCATATACTGTGAGTACCTAGTTGTCTATTCTGGAAAGCAAATACAACACACGTGCACAGCAAGAATCAGGAGCTTGCGTCTGTTCTTTACACAACAAACATTTATCATGTTAAAATGCTTTGAAATTATAGCAGCCTTAGAACACCTTTTTCTCATAACATGAAACACCAAAAAAACCCTCTGACCAGAAGCCCAAATTTAATAGATCCCAGTTTCTCTTTATGAGGGGCTTTCAAACCTGATAATTTCACAAACATCAGCAACTGATTGCTGCCTGAAAGAGAAGTGAGTGACTAGTGGTGTAAGATGGATAGCAATTAGAGGGGACTGGCAGATGGCAGCTGAGCACAGGACTGGCAGTGGAAAACCCCAGAGCAGACAGCAGTGCTTACAGTGATGACAGATTGCCTGACTGGAAAAAAAGCTTGAATTCCCTCGTGTTCTTTTCCCCAATGTTTTAATGGTGGACACAGAAGTTCAAATTGAGCTTTACATCCATCTTTTGGAAAGTTAATCTAAATTGAGCATTAAACTTACTGTATCTTTGTACATGCTTTTCTGTCATCAAAATGTAACCCCTTTCTCCTGTGACTGGGATTCTTAACAGAAGTCTGCAGTATCTCAAGAAGTGCAAATCCACTGTGTACTTCTAAAATTAATAAGCCAATTAAAATAAATAAAAGAATGTAGTGCATAAACTTTCATATTCTCTGAGAGTGTAAATTATTTTAAAAATTATATTTTTTTCACCAGCAGACCTCATTTGACTGCTTAATCCATACAACCTTAAATCAGACCTGTACTCTATCCTCTCATGTTCTCTAAGATGTAACTTTATCTCTAGTGTCTATTGTATAGACTGAAGAGACTCCAAACCTTCTCATAGTTAGGTCACCTTTGTCCAATGGACTTTATTAGCATTACAGTACTATTCAACGTTTCTTATTTGAACAGGAAAATGTTAGTTGCACTTTTATCCATCCTTCTATTCCTATTGAAATAAATCAATTAATGATCTCTTTAATGTTATGCATTCTTGTGTGATGAAAATCTCAAAACGACCTTTGCTGTTTCGGAGATCAAGTGAAAAATAGCAGCAGTGAGGTTAGCTCAATGAATATTGGACTAAGAGTCTGACACTGCCTTCACATTTGAGTTGCCTTTATCAGAATTCAGGGGCTATCAGGAAGTCTTTAGCACCCATCTCATAAAATAGTTTTACATTCCATATTCAGGTCCATTATCACTCTCCAAAATCTTAAATGTTAAATCTCTTATCTTATTATTGTTTTTTTAGTTCTTAATTCTATTGAATAGCTAATTTACAAAACTTTCTTAACAATATTCCTGTCAAACCTGTTGGCAGTACAAGTTATGATTCTCCTTTAACTTGTTATGCTCTCTCCTTCCTATAATGTATTATTTTCCCAGTGATGCTGTTAGGTTTTGTATCACTTTGATGCTAAAGATCCTTGAATTAAAATACAATTGTGTCATTTGTTTCTTTTTGACTTTCTTAAATACCATGCCACTTGGAAACAGATTTTCACTAATTATATTGCCCTAGTAGGTGCTACTGCCATCAATATTGCAAACCTTTGCTGTCCATTCTGCTCATGTATGCCACCTTAGCCAATGTTAAATGGACATGTCCTTCTCTGTAAAATCAAATAAAATGTGAAAACAAGAAAAAAAGAATATTTTTAAATTTCTGATGGATAGGTATAGTATTAATGAATTTATAAATTATATTTATTATTTATTCTATGCATTTATAATGTTTTTCTTTTAACACATGGCTTGTGGCATGTTTATATTTTAAATTAAATTAATCTAATTCAAATAAAATTTCTGTAAAGATAGAGATTAGGAATTTGTAATCTCATTTCTGTAAATAGTTCATGATTCTTGTTCACAGTTCAAAATTTCCATCATAAATGAACTGTGTGAAACTGTTTTACATTAAAATAAGGAAAAAAATTTTTCAAAGTTATAAGAAAGAAACAGTTGTTATTATTTTTCTAGGACTCTCCAGGTTGGAAAATAAAAGCAATCCTGAACATCTCAACAATGTATTTTGCCAGGCAAAAAGCCCTTATTCATTAAATTGCTTCTTGTGAGCAAATGCCAATTCTATGATGTACAAGAACCACAGAAGAACAAGCTCTCAATTACTTTGGTTTGAATTTTTTTTAATATATTATATTTGAACATCAAGCTACAAAAGCAAGACATATTCCTGGCGTACTTGCATGCTTGCATATAAGTGCATGCCAGAAGGTTTTGTAGGCACACAAATTGGTATGTCTATAAAATCTGTATACATTTAATATTTCATGTAGACGTCACCTTTCACCATTTTCTGTCTGTTAAAAATCTTTCCTTTTAAAGAAAGGCTAAAGTATATTTAAGTCAATGCTGGCTTCAAGACCACATCATGTCTTTGACAGCTCTTTTCCCTGAAAAATAAATAGGTTGTCAAAAAATTTGTTTAGTGTAAATGCACAAAACATTGTGCAGGTAAGGAATTTCTGTAATTCAGTTTTCCCTTGGATTTTGTCCCAGGAGGAAGACATTATGCACCTATATTTCTCTTGTAGCTGTATGCCTAAAAGGAAATGCTTCGCCTTCATCAAAAACCGAAAAGAACAGAATGATGATGCACAACCCTAACATCATTATAAGTTGGTATTAGAGATTTTTACCCTGAATTTTACTAAAATGCTACTCATCACCTCTACAAGAACATATGGATTAATTAGGAAGGAAATTTATAATAGAGTATGATCAATACTAGAAACTAGTCACTAGAAAGATCTGTAGTAGGTATCGTCCTGTGAAAGGCAGGGATAAAAAGTTATCCTTCAGGGCAATGAGTTGAGAGGTAGCAAGGCCATCAAGTGCAGAAAGATCCACCTGTTGCCTTCAGCAAGGAAGGCATACCCCTCCTTAGTCCCAATTTGGGTAGTTTTAAGCCTTTTCCCTCCACACAAACTTTTCTGTTGTTCCTGGGCAATTCAAACTTAAACCATTCAATGTAACATATGGTGAAATTTCATATAAATGTGCCAATCTGATTCCTCAGCTCTGTGAAGGAGAAAAAAATTGGTACATTTAATTTTCATTAGATGACATATTGAACATTTGGAGGCTTGGTGTCTTCCCTATCCTTCATTTTTACACTTTCATATTATTTTTCTTTTCCACATTACTTCAAGTTTTCTTTTGGTAGGCAAATAAATTGTGTTATTTTTAGAAGGTTTTTTTTCTACTTTTTAATCTCTTGCTGGACAAGTGTTTGACATTTGGGAAATAAAGAGACACAGGAGCTTCAAATCTTAAAAAAAGTTAAAGTTTATCAATACCAAAATAGCAATAGAGTATTAACAAACAAATTGATAGAATACACAGACGTTGAGCTCCTATTGTGTGTTTCTCTTCCTACTGCAATTTTTCTTCTTGTTTTCTTTTCCCAAAAGACTGACACATAATGTTTCCCTTCCTTCATTCTGCTGCATTCATTTCCAGTTCCTAAATTAAAGATGCAGCTGTGTGGTGTAACTCTCACCCAGAGGGTTTCATATGGCCATCTTCATTCGACTGAAGATTGACAGAAGAGGCTATGGATGTCTGGGGAAATGATAAATTTTTTTTTGCTCTGCTCTGCTTTAAAAAGCCCATATCAGTCCAGGGGCTGCTTGAGCAGATAAACCTTGGGTTCATCTGGGCCCCTTGTGAGTTCCTGTGTTTTGTCCTAAAATTCACCTCCTGCCCAAAAGTATACACCAGCATCACCCTACATTTCCTTATTTTGGAGGGGTAAAACTTATGCTGACAGGTTCTCTTTCATGTGGACAAATGCACAAATAGATTTTCAAAATATTTAAATAGACTGAGCTACTTTAGATATTTCCGTCTTTCTTTTATGTAAACTTTGAATCACAGTTGCTTTGAGTTTCTGTACCTGGTTTCAATTACAAAAAAAGGGTGCCATACTTTATATAAGTTCTGAAATCTGGAAGGTCACTGGATTTATAGGTATTTGTGAAAAATAACTGATGAGAGACATAGAGTGGAGGTGATGAGAGAAGTCTGTTTCAGTCAAGCCTAAGAATCATAGGAGATAAACTGGATGTCACTGCAGTCCTCTGGAAACCTGATACCCAAGGGAGATTTTTTCTTGAAACTTATTTATAAATTTGGGAAAGGATATTTAATTTTTTTAATAATACATATCTAAAGTTTTGCAGTTATTCCTCTTCTGGCCAATGTGGGAATATCTTATCACTCAGCACATCCCTTCACGCTTATGAAGAAATAACAGCCTTACAATGCATGTGTTCAGCTTAATAAGTTTTATTGCACAGTGGAGAGCAGCAAGTTTTTATAAACAGAAAACATATTTCTTGTGGAATACCTAATGCTGTTTCCATCATCATTCTGCATTGAACATGATCTCTCATTTAATTATTATTCCTTTTTCATTCTGGCCACCTTCATGTAAGAGCAGCACAATCTTCACTACTGGGAAATCACTGAATTTCCAGAGGAAACATGCTGGGTTTTTAACTCTATAAATATGCATAAATTTTCCACAAAAAGTTTGTTCAGTTCATAAGAGAAAATGAGCAAACCAGCTGTTACTGGCTCCTGGAGTCAATGCATGGCTCTATGAAAAAAACTTTGTTTTCATTTATTGTGATCTCATATTCATTACAGTAAAATGAATATAGATTTTAACAGTATTTATTTGTGAACCCAGTAAATTTCACCATTAGGCTAATAACTCTGTAACTGTTCAGAGGTAAAAATATAACTAGAGTACAATCAAACTTCATAGTTTTTTAAAGGTGCCATTAAATATAAACAATATAACAACTTTGTCCATTAAATATTATAAATATGTTACAAATAGAAATAGAAAAAACCTCATTATTGTTTTCATGTGTATTCCAGCAAAATTTTCAAGCTCGTATCAGACTTTATGCTTTTCATGAGTGATCAGGGATTTGTATCACTGAGACCTCTACAAAAAAGGAATGAAGAAACAATCAGAAGCATTAATTTTTCTATGAAATCCTCTCTCACCGACTTTATATGTATTTACACAGATGCACATGTCTGATTAAGAAAGAAGAAGCTGCAGATTGAAGGGAACTCAGAAAAGGGAGTTATTAGGGAGAGGTTTACTTGCCTATACATTTATTAATTTCCAGCACAGTGGATTCTTAATGTCTGAGTAATTATATACTAGCTTGCAAAATCCACTATAAAATGTACAACCATACGTCAGGAAGACAGACTGACCATACAACTCAATAAGTCTATCTCTACATTTTTATTTATATGAATATCAGTCAACTGAAATTTCACTGAAAAATCTAAGAAAAATTACAGATAAAGAAATTATCAAATTGATGCCTCATATTAATATTTTAAGGCTCAAATTAGAATTCAACCAAAAATTTTGTATCTGTTATTCTGATTCCTTCCATTTAAGAGACAAATATTGTACCTGCATAAGGTGTACAGGGGAAAATGAAAAGTTATGAAATCATTCTGGGTTTTCCACTAGAATTAGAGGCATTCCAAAAAAGAGGCCAAAATTTCTTTATCAGTCCCTGAGGAATTTTGCACTTCCCTCAACACTCAAGTCAGAAATAGAGGTAAGTATTGAAATAATACTAGGAAGGAGCAGACATTCTAAGTTTTCTAATCTATTTTGTGTATGTGTGTGTGTGTGTGTGTGTGTGTGTGTGTGTGTGTGTGTGTTTCAGTTTTGGGACAGCATCAGAGGCTGTTCTCTGGATTCAGTGGTCCAGCATTATGCCAGTGCTATTTATAGCACACTGGTGGCAGCTTTTGAGCAAGCCCTGGACTTACCTGCAGAGTGCAATTGGTGCCTTGGATGAACCTCTTGGGCAAAAGGAGAAAGTTGGTGATGTTGTGCAGTGACTTGGAATGCTAAATCACGGAATGTTCTTGAGCAAATGAGATGCTTTGAGAAGATAACAGGGAATGTACACAAAAGCTCCTCAGCAAGTGAAGCAATGCAATAACCAACAGAGAGAAAGTGATAGAACACTCCAGCAGCTCTTAAAATGTGAAACGAGTATCATTTGTGGCATGTGAGTGATGAGAAAATGTAAAGGCTGAAATCAGAAGCTATATGGATAAAAATTAGAAAGATGTTACCCAGCTTCTTGCAAGTTCTGATGAAGTAGCTATAACTGTTTCTGGAAAGGCAGAGGCCTTGTGAAATATTTGTAGAAGCAAAGGATAAATTCTCATTTTCTGAAGAATGGCACCAGAGACACTTTAGAACATGGATTGTGTGTAGATTTCATTTTATCTCAATGCTGAGTAACTCTATGTTAAGAGATAAAAGTTACTTTTGTTGGGACAAGGGCAGGCATGACATTTTATTTCCAGGCTTTACACATGGATTTATGTTGAGAAAATAGAGATTCAGTGATAAGTTTGTGTAACACCTTCACCATTGAACATAACAACAAAATATTCTTGTTGTGTTTTTTTGGCATGCATTCTCATTACATATGTATTGTTATGCCTTCCCATATACATCAAAAGAATAAAAAGTAACATTTTTTTGCTGCTTCTCATAAGTATTCATTTTTCATCCCAAACACAAACATCTGTTTCAAAAATACATTTGGATGTAATTTTTATTTTAATAAAACAATGTTTAAGGGTTTCCTAATATCTGTTATTTTGGTCTTCTTTCAGTATTTTTCTCCATGAAGGGAATATTTTGTTCCTAGAAAATTACAAGCAAAAGTATTGACATAAATTCAGAACACGATCAGTCTTTTCATATCGATGTAAAATAAACACTTCCCAGAAGCCTAAAACCTAGAAAATTCATTGGGCTTTATTCTCTGTATCAACTGGAAGCATGCACATAAATATCTTGTGGTGTGAAAAGGGACTGTAATGTTTAAAATTTTACTGTTGATCTACACTATAGACATATATATCTACAGTACAAGGCAAGACATGGTTCTGAACTACTCACAGAGGATGAGGACACTTTCCACATGAATGAACATCCAAAAATTCATCGTGTAAAATTTTAGCTTGTCAGTCCTACCATTAATAACTTAAAAGGACATACATGGCAGTCCTTAAGGATGTTTACCAAAAGTCATTATCCTTTTCAGGAAAGACAAGTAAAAGCTGGGGCAAATCCTTAGCATCCTTCAGGGATTTGGAATGTCATATTCCAAAACAAAGAGAAACTGACTCTGTTTTAACTTAATAGGGTAAATAGCACCTTTTTAAGAAGTCCTTTACAGCACTGTTTTCTATCCTTTCTATTCTGTCTGCACAGAGGAAAAAGTCGTCCTTCATACCTTCAATTCATGTTACAAGCATATTCAGGAACTACATTGTGGAAGCACTGTTGGGGAAGGAACCTGGTCAGAGAACACTGCTTTGAGATGTGTGAAGGGAGAAATAAGTAGTGGTGGTATTGACTGACTGAAGCAAACACTTTCATTGTGAAATAGAGAGGAAGATTCCACATCACTTCAAGTTTGCAATTCAAAATGTATTTCCTTTTTGAAAGTTACGTAAATTCTTTATAATCTGTTAGAGATATTTCAAACTTAAATTAAATCAATCTGGCTCATGTAAGCAATATAGATATAAGAAGTTACAGACTATGAGAAGTTAAGTGTCAAGGAGTTGATACAAAGTCGACTAAGATAAGAAACTTTCCAATCATTTAGTATGCCAGATACTGGCAAAAAAAAACACCCCATCTTATATGTATGGCTACCTGCACTCAGAGCTGCATAAAATAGATGGAAATGACTGAAGTGGGTTGCTGTTATGCAGCTTTCTCACCTTCCTTCTCCTGTGTTTCCATAAAGGCAACAATGGCAACAGCATTCAGGTCTGAAAACAAGAGCAGTGAAGTCACCATTTGGGTGCGGACAGCCTTGACCAGTGGGCAGATAATAAGTATGTAAAATCTATTAGGGAGAAATTTTGTGCCAGAAAATCTTCCTGGGCCACGTATTATTGGCAGAAAAAAAACCCAGGTCATTCCATCTTCCATCTTTTTGTATTTCCAGCCAGGGGGAGGAATGGCATGAGGTAACAAGAAGGGTAACTCTGGTATGCTAAGAGATCCAATATCAATATCCAAAACAGAAATCTGTTGCCACCCTGGAAGAACCAGAAGAGTTTCTTAGTGGTGCACTAGCCTGATGGGGGAAGGTGGGGGGGAGGGCGGAGAGAGTGACAAAATCAAAAGCAATTGAACTACAATTTAGTGCTTCATAACTGCAAAGTCCCTGCTGACGACCTGCAATCTGTCAGCCTGTCCCACTCATCAACAAACAAGATTTCATTTTAATTACCTTAATGCTTCTAGCTTGTGTGCTGTCACATTCCTAACTCACTTACTACAGCTATAAGTTGATATTCTAGCCATGGATCTTATACTTTTGTAACTGCCTTGTAGAGAAATATTCAAATTTATTACTCCCCAAACTAATTTGTTCACTTTTAGTACAGAAATACTGGCTCATAGAACTATTACAATCATATAGCCCCATAGTACATTTTTCCCACTGCAATTTACAGGCCATAGTTTTCTTCTGAATTTGCCAGGCTTTGGGACTTAGGCTAGTCATGCTTGCTCTACTTGAATTTCTCCTATGCTGCCTGTAATTTTTTTTACTCAGCTTAGTGGTGACAGCAATTTCTCTAATTGACCTAGAGTTAATTTGTTTTCCTTTTGTTTACCTTTGTGTGGTACAAAAAATGCCTGAAATGGATTACAGTAAAAGCAGTTATTCTATGTAGGAAAGAGTATTTATGATTCTAAATTACAGTGCAGTGTGGAGGAATAAAGGGCTGGTACTAGAGAAGAAGAGACAGAGGATGCAAGGTAGAGAAGTGCAGGCATCAGATGGGGCACAAACTTGACACTGGAGACTCCACAACTATGAATGCCTCAATAATTCAGTAAAGAAATGCAGACCTGGAGCTGGGCATGGCTAGTTTTAGGGATAAAAAAGGAATAACATCTCCCACACTTAAGAGGTATTGTATACAGGAAATTCATTGTATATATGAAATTTAGTGTGGAGCTGCAGATCCAAGAGGCAAGAGTAAAGGTGTGAAAGTATGTTCAGTATGTAAGCAAATGTCTAAAAATTATTACAAGTGGATCCTATAGGGAGCAGGGAGAGAGTGGGAATAGACCCAGGAAAAATGGAGGAAACTAAGCATCCAAACTGCATTGTTACATTTGTTTTTCTGCAGCAATGAAATCTGCACAAATAATGATTAAACTCTTCAGATTTCAGTTATACTAACAGTAAATTCTTGGCTTTACTTGTCTATAAGGTATGCTTCTACTTTGCCTGGAAACAAGATTTTGAGCATAATGATGTCTTGCCTCAGGGTAATTCAAATGAGTCACCGATCACAGGTCTTAATCATGTTGTGCAGAAGTAAAGAAAACAGTCGTTCCAAATTGCTTTCTTGTATGACTCCACAATCTGTTGCCTATTATAAACCAGTCTAGTTTTGGGAAGCTGCTTGTCAATAAAGATACTTTTTCTCCCAGAGATGCTGTATATCCAGCGGATGACAAAACACTCTGACAAGATTGGAGAAGGAATGAAGGAAACACCAAGGGAGAGCAACAAGGAGCTTAGGCAATTTTTTGCTCAGGATTTCTGGAGAATTAGAACTCAGGGAATAACGGTAACAAACAGATGATGTTGGGAGAATAGGATGGGTTTTTGGCAAATATACTCTGTTGAGGGGGGAAAAAAAGGGGAAAAAAAAGGATATCTGAAAGCAAAAGCTTTTAGTGGAAAGTAGAACAAAGCTTTAAGCCAACCAGGAGGAGCTCTGGGAAGATAAGCTATGTATGGAGTGGTGAACAATGTGTCTAGGATATGGTGTTCATCCTATTTAATTACTTGCACATCCGCATACCTTACCCTGGGCATGTTAGCATTCTCACAAACAAGAAGGCAGTGCTCAGGGAACAGCAAGCAACAAACTCAGTTCCCAGGGGGTAGAATGGATGAGGCAACCCTGCTTGGATGAAGGTGGGTAGAGAAAAGAGGGGTTGAGGCATATTATGGCAGTCTGTGACATGGCCCCTGGACAAAGAAGCAACTTAGACACTTTTTGTGTACTAGTCTAGATGTAGGTTAACATGCCAGCTGTGACTCCTGAGAGGGGAAAAAAAAGATTTTTTTATTGCCTTGTGTTCCTCAGAAGGGCAGATGCTATAATGGGATGCACAGAATAAAGACTGTTTAAAAGACTACCTGGGAAGTCTGCTGTACAGCATGACTCGCAGAAAGTTAAATCTGACAAAGGTCACAAAGTACTAATTCACACAGCACGTGCAGTAGATACTGTTTGTTCCATGATGCAAAATTTGTTTTTGTGTCCAGAGCGAGTCAGTTACCACAGATGGCCTTTTTAAGAAGAAGAGATCACATAATACAGGCGCAATTGGATTTGCAGCTGTGTAACTTGGAACTGTCTGTACCAAACCCCTGATTTTTATTCTTTCTGTGAGTGATTTTCACAGAACATAGTATTCATGTACTCTGGAAACCACAATGCAGTTTAAAAAGAATTATAAGCCAGTTTAGTACCCTGTATCAAGAGCACCGTGAAAATCTGTTAGGACGTTTCTGTATGAGCGATCACTTGTTACAACAGATGACGAAGTGTAGAAAAATACCTAAACAACTGTTATCGGTTGGGTTATTTTTTTCAAAATGATGAATTAGAAAGAAAACTAGTTAAAAGAAAGAGTGTTGAGCCTATAAATCAAAACCCATTATTTGATTGACCTTTATTTTTCATTACAAAGTCTATTGCTTAGGCAGCGCCCATTTTGTTTCTTCAAACACAGCCTTTTTTAAGTGATTTCAAATATATTAGATATTTATTTGCAAAATAAATTTATCATGCTATCTTAAGAGAAAACAAAACAAAAAAGTCCTGAAGGATAGCTTCATATGTCATATTAGGACATCATGGTTATGATGATTTTTATCTCGGTAATATCACTAATTATGACGTCCCATGAACTCTTTTTTTAAGCAACAGAATGAAAGGTACAGAATCATACTGCAACAGTTAAGGAGGCATGGATTTTTTGTTTTGAAAAGAAATTATATGTCTTGAAGTTCCAGGCTGGGATAAAAGAGGTAGGTTTCATCCAAGAGAAATGATGCTTACCTATTTTGTTTTTTCAACTAAGATAAAAATTTCAGGCTAAAAGAAAACACTCAAAGTATTTACTCAGTACAATTTTGTTTGCATTTGATTTAGAGTTTAAAATGCTTCAAGTATCAAAACAAAGAGCAGCATAGATTTTTTAATTTTTCTCGCTGCAAGATACAATTCTTATTGGGCAATTAGAGGTTTGAAAATATCAGAAATATAGTCATCAGCTAAAGCTCATACAGAAAAATTAATGTAATAAAAATACACTTTTTGTACAAAAAAAATATCCTGTGGAAAAAGGCTGATTTTAACTTTCTGCTGAGATTTAAATTATTTCTGAATATAAAAGAAGACTTCCAAAAGCTTCTGTCTTGATCACATTTACTTGCAAACTATAATGTCATTATTAATTTTCATATATTTTGAATAAAAGTACATTAAAAATGTTTATTCATTGATGGCCACAACCAAGACAGCAGTGGAATAAAAAGGTCGAATGAAACTCTCCTCCTGAGGTAAACTCTCCTCCACTGAACCAACCCTGTAAGTGTCAAGCAGGGCAGGCATGCATGAGGTCAGGAGTGGTGGAAAGCAGTGGGAGAGAGGCCTCAGGGGTAATTTCACATGAGTGCTCGAGTGCAAGGTTTGAAAATCTGGTGATTCATGTTCAGCAGCCTGCAGGTCTTCACAGAATAGGGAGCTTTAGCATTCAGACCATGCTGCTTTGCTTCTGGTTCCACAGCTTTTCTGCCTCCTTTAGAGTGGCAATTGTTTCCTAGAGTCCCATGACAGTGGAGTATGGAATAATCTTCTTGGGGCCATTGTCACCTTGAGTAATTGAGAGTGAATCCAAGACCTAGGGTAAGGTTTAGAATCAAGAAATAACAAACAGCATTTTTGTGCTCATACAATTGTGATATTATTTACCCCAAAGTAAATACATGTACTGTAAAATAACTTTCATACTGGGTCCCTTCCTTTTGTCCTCACCTCTTATTTTATATTACTCCTCTTCAAAGTATTGTGAAACTGTGATTTAATTTTTATGAACAACATTGCTCTAAGAAAACAATATCTTGGTATAAAAGTATATTAAAAAAAAAAATTAACCATAGCCTTAGATTTACAACTTGTTGTGTTTCCATCATGTAATCTATAATAATTTAATCTAATACATTACAAAATCTGTTATTCTATTAGTGATACTTATTACAAAAAGATTTTGCACATCATAGTGTACAAAAAGACAGTTTTTGACATCAGAGACAAAATTAAGATGAAGATAATGCATTAAGATTAAGGTAATGCATAAAATTGAGAGGGGGGGGTTTAATTTAAGTTCCTCCAGTTTAATGAAAAATGCAATATCTCCTAATTTAAAACAAATGTTCAATTTCTATGTGTGAAATTGAAAATCTAAGTGTTGGTGAAGACATACATCACAGAATTAATGCATGATTTCCAGGGATTGAAATCAGATATCTTTTTGTATTAGCAATGAAAAAAGCTGTGTTTATAATTTCATTAGTCTAAATTTTAGTACATTTGATGACCAGATTGTCAGGTTAGAAATTTTCTTCTATAAAGAAATGGGATAATTTATATTACAATAGTTTGAAGGATCTCACTGTAGATCAATAGCATAGGAAGAAAAAAATAAGAAAAAATAAAACACCATAAAACGAGTCCAAATATGCTCCTAGACCATTGATCTGAAACCTCAACTAAGACAACTTGAAAGATCCCCATTCACATTGAAAGCAACTTCCAGATTATTTTGTTGAGTGCAAAACAAATGCCAGTAACATCAAAAACCCTTTCACCTCTTAGAAAGCCCTTCTATGAAGGAAGGACACCCTGATACAGAGATTAGTTACACTGTATTTCCATTCTGATTTCAAAATTTAAGTTGTTCCATTTTGCATATCTGTACATTATATAAATCATTCCTGCAGGGTAAAGTGGATGTCACATTTCAAAAAGCTGTCTTTCCCTCATATGCACTATTCAACAACAATGCCAAAACATTCTCATTATTTTGTTTCCTTAGAAGAGCTTTGTGAAGTATTATGAACATTTCAGAGAAAGATCAGCTTAATGCTTGATACATATCAATATACAAATGTGATAATCTGTAAACTGTCAGTGATAAATTGCCTTTCCTAAATGGCAATTATTAGGTCGAACCATTAGCCCATTTACTATTTCATCATCGACATAACTTTTTATGAGAAGTGGGAAGTTGAAAAGAAATTAATGTACAGTTCATAACAATTAAGTTCTCTATTGTGCTAAGCAGGCTTAAAGGAAATTAATATAATTTGAAAACTTATGAAGACAACAATTCAAGCAATTTGGATCACTGATGGCCCAGAAAACAAAACAGAATGTTCAGTCTTTGCATTCAAACCCAATGGCAGTTTGGAGGATAAATAATAGGAAATATTGAAATAATAGGAACAACATCTCAAATGAAAAGTCAGACATCCCAGGCATCAGTGTAGTTAATTATTCTTTTGTTCTTTAGGAACAAAAGAATACTGTGCTGTCAGATCATGCAGTGTTTGTTTGATGCACCTTTCTTATGGAAACTGGAGATATGGATTCAAGTCTGACATTTGCAATCATGATCAATGCAACAAAATGAAAAAAAAAAATAGTCAAACAAGTATTGATCCATGACAAATGACACAACCATTTTTTCTATTTCATTTGGACTAAAATCTTTAAAATTGGATTCAGATTTTTAAAATTTTTTATTACTACTAGTGTTCTTTCTGGTCACCGTTATATCAAAGCTTTCCTAAACTGCAGTTTTTGTCATATGAGTTCTCAGTTTTTGATTATTACTAATATGTTAATAAAATTTTACTTCAGATTTGTATGTATATTTTGCTAAAATGAAAAAAAAAATCATTTATTATTTGAGCACACATTCTACTGACTTCTCCTTTAATTTTTTCATCAATTGTCTTGCTAAAATTTCTTGTAGAACTAGCTGAGAAAATGTTGGTTTTAAATGTTCCTTGTCAGAGGATCCCGTGATTTGTATATAGATTTTATACTATCATTAAATTGTAAACCCCATAGATACATGTTTTAATTCTCAAACTAACTAAAAGGAGGTTGACATTAATGGCAGTTGAGCAGCTTAATCCCCTAATCAGCTTTGGAAATCTAAATGCAAAAGTCATGCTGACAAAATAAATTAAGCAACAACCTACTCATCCTTTTCATTCCCTAAACACAGAGAAAAGCTTGATAAAAGGAAAAACTAAAATACAGGTGTATTCTATACATGAAGTTTAGTAGAGCAGAGACTATTCTTAGTGGCACTCTGCTGGGTCTGAAGCATTTTCTTGGGCCACAAAAGCAGCAAACCCGAGTTGTCTGACCAAAATGATAACAAGTAAATGGAATCTAACTGAGACCTTCCCCTTGTTTTCCTATGTATTTACACCAGAAGTGGAAATCAGACAAACACAGTCTGATAATTTGGCTTAAGTATATATATACACACACACACATATATATACACACATTATACACATATGCATTATACATATACATATACACATACATTAAAAAAAAAATATATATATATAAGAGCCTTCAAAATCTATCATCTGCCACACATGATCTCTGCTCCCACTGTCAACTTGTCCTTAGCTTAGTTAGGCTGCTTGGATGTCTAGTAAGCTTTCAAAGCATCACAGAGTTGAGAAGAATAAGAAGAGACATCAATGTGTCCTTAATTATACCACAGGCCTGAGTCACTGAAATTATACAGCATGTTGCCTAGAACTGTAAAGTCTGCTTTTGTCAGAAACTTCTTAGATGTCATTTGTGCCACTGTCTATCATGCCTGTCATTCATGTTAGGATGAGAGATTATTTCCACTGTTGTTGACTAATATATTTTAATCAAGTTAATTATCTATGACTAGCAATCTTGTCATCTGAGATGTATGCCTGTAGATTAATCTTCTGATGCTATTGCATGTGATACAATCAAATATTAACTGCAGTAAAGATGCAGAGGAACAGTTTAAAAACATTTGCCATAATTTTTGCTTTCCTACATTTTATATTTGTGTTCCTATTTCATATAATCAGTGAGATATAGATGTTGTTTCTGTGAAGAGCCATTCAGTCATAAAAGAATTGTTTTACTAGCATTGTTAGAGCAATGTGGCTCTAATTCTGACACTACAAAAAACCTTTGCTTGCAGAGTCTAGAAAGTTGCTCAGGCAACATCTTTTCCTTGTTATCAGGGCATCTAATACAAGTAATTTAATTCTGGAAAACTCTTTTGAGTAACCCTTTTTACTGAATGTATTTATTTGTCTGAAACAAAGTATAATTAAAATATAGTCAGTATTGTTGAACTTCCCTTTAAAGTAATTTTAAATAAAATTAGAAATTATAAACCTGTCCCAGTCTATTCATTCAGTGGATTTACATGTGATCTCAACAAAGCAGGTTTGTTATCATCATGCTATGTTCTGAATGTTTGTTCATTTATTCATTGAATTATGAATACCACATCCTAAGGAAAAAAAAACACAAATCAAACAAACTCTTCAGAAGTGGCAGTGATTCTTCTCTACAACTACTTCACTTGTCTTCAAATAGCTCTTCTATAGGATAAGAAATAGATCACATATGGCATGTATGCAAGTATAAGAAAGAGAAATGTAAATGTTCAAAATACAGGGGTTTTGTATAACATTCTGCTGATATGAATCCTTGTAATTGGTGATGAAGTCTAAATATTGGCCTCATGCATATCCACTGAGCTTCACTATACTGCAAAAGTAGTATTGAAACTGCTCTGTATATATTATATAAACATGCAGTGGAGAAATAAGTCGTGATGTGTAACAAAATGACTTGTCACCTAAGTTATAGACTACTTGCACGTGTTAATGAGATGTTCACAAGAAACACAGAGGTTTCATAATTTGTTTAACATATCCTGAAATTTAGAGATAAAGAAGGAAAGATATATCAATGAGATACAGAAGAAATGTTTTGACAAGGTTCAGATAAATTATAGAGGTCACAGCACTGTTTCCTGGGTGACTACAATGAGACTTTGCTAAGCAGATCTTTTTATTTTCATTCTTTACAAAGTATGTAAATCAAAATCCATCAGTCTTAGTGACTCTTCACCTTTTTCAGTAAAAAGTTCAAGCTTATTTTCCTCACCTTTGAAATACTACATAGCTATTATATTAGGAAAATTCATCATTTTCCTAATCCATTTTTTGTTGCTTTATTTTTTTTCATTAACACCTCCCTTTCGGAGCATTCTTTTACTCCTATTCATATCTGTTTCTTTACAAGTCAGGCTGAGCTCCTGTATATCCCAGAAAGCTGCCTATCAAGCAGCTGCCACTATGTTATGCCCAGTCAGTTGTCCTTGACACATGGCTATCCCCCCACACTCATTTTCATTCCAAACCCTCTTCAAGACCATCTCATTCAGTTGCATAGCTTTCATTCCCAGCCTAACTCAAATAAAACTGTTTATGTTAGTGGCAGGAAGGGATATGAAGGTTAAAAGCTGGACTGCATCTTCTTATCTGCACTGATAAACACCAGCAACCATGAGATGCTGATTCAAAGGACAGCTTCTCCCTATGTCAGATACTGCACAGTGTGAACACATACCTCGACTAAGGCATCTTGCTTCAATATCACAACTTGAGAGCACATGAAGTAAACAAATGTTCAATTATTTCTAATAGCTATCAAACCTCTGGGCTCTGACTGGAAGATCGTGTGTTATGAGACTCATGCTGATTTCTCTTTCAGATGGTGCTTAACTTTTAAAAATTACCGATACATTAAAAAATGTGGTGCAAACCAGAATGCAAAATTTTCTTTGCAAATATGACATTTAGCAGTAAATTACATACATGGATACTTTTTTCTGATGTTCGTTCAGATTTCAAAGTTAAGGAGTTTGTTTCGTTTAGTGGTTCCTATATATCACCCTCCCATATCCTCCTTTTTTTTTCTTTCCCTTTTTCTTTGAACTCTCTTTTTTGGGGAAAAAGTATTCTTGATTAACTCGGTCAATACAACAGCAAATCCATTTAGAGGCCTCCAATCTCATAGTCTCTCTCAAACACAGCTGTAACAGTAGTTTGATAAAGATAAATTACCCTTCTTTGCTCAGACTTCAGATTACTTATTGTGTATGTGCACTAAGCAATTCATAGGAGTACCTATTAACTCTCTGGCACCAGAACCTCTATCACAGGTTCAGTTGAATTAGACATAAAAGTTACTGATTATAATCATATTTTTGGACTTGAATTCTACTTTTTTTACTGAAAATTATTTAACACACCATTATCCCAGCCACTGAAAATTAAAATATACAAATGCCTTGGTGCAAGATCAAAACCACAATTCCATCAGATGTCAAAATACAACTTAATACAATTATCAAGGAATTATCTATAGAATCAGAAAGTGTTAACAGAGGATACAACATATATTTGAAGATGGATAGGTCAGTGTTTGCCGTCATTCAATTTATTTTCTTATCACAAGAGGAAGAGGGACATGCTCGGATATAAGATATTTGAGGGTCAGAACACAGAGATTTTATTTTTTTCTTCTCTTCTTTTTGCACAGATCAGTAGAAAGCCTAATGAAGGGTTTGTCAGCATCTGTGTGTATCTTGCATACCTTTGCTGAACACGTTTAGGTGGGTTAAATATGCTTTCCTACTTAAGCTTCTGAAGATCTCATGAAGCTTTTCAATACTTATTACTCTCCAAAATATGATAAAACTTATGGAAACATTCTGAATTGTTTGTACTTGATCTGCAAAAAAGTTTTTTGTTAGGTAAGAGAAAAAGCATATGCTCTGTAACTCTCATCCCAAAAATGCAACCAATAATGACAGTAATATTCAAATATGTCGTAGCACTATCAGCTGAAAACCAAAAAAAAAAAAAAGAAAAAAAAAAAAAGAAAAAAAAGAAGAAAGAAAAAACCAAACAAACAAAAAACAAAACCAAAACCAAAACACTTGAAAGTAAAAATGACACTGACTGCAGCCTGCAAAAGTACATTTTACAGCAAGATCAACATCAGTCTACACCACTGGTCTTATTCATCTTTGTTACATTGGGTGAACAAACTTCCTTTCTTGACAGGAGTAACCAGACCTGTAGGAAAAACCAGGTGCTTGACAGACTCCTAGAAGAGCACTTACCCTCATGATGGCATCTTAGTCCCACCAGCATATGCCCAGGTATTGTCCTTTTCTACTGCCTACTAACTCATCACTGGACAGGCTATTCTTCAGAGAATCTGATTGTGTTACCTCAGTAAATAAAGAGTGAAATGGTTGCCAGAATGAAGGAATTAATTTATAATAAGTGACAAAACCCCTGTTGCAGAGATTAATGCCTTCTGAATAGAATTTGATGTAAGAATACCCTTCCAATCCCAGATATTGAACATCTCTGAAGGATAATGAGTTAATTTTTATAAAATGACATTGAAGAAAGTGAAGCAGCCATTACAGATGTGCTCAGCAATAGCTCACAGGCAATCTTAGAGAGAGTTTTATAGAGAGAAGAGATGCTGCCCACAAGAGTGCTATTATCTCCAGCTCTTATCTGAAAATGTCTCTTATGATTTTTAGCATACATTTGGATAACTGCCAGAGAGCTTATTTTAAAATGTCACCTAAAGTACAGATAGCTCTTCTATCAGTAGAGCACTACAGTGTGCCACTTCGAGACTTGAACCCAGGACATGGTGTCAGGTGCAAAAATCATAACAAATGAACCAGATAGGACTTGGCAGCCTACCTCATGACTTCTTATCTTAACACAAATTGCCATGACAAAATGCATTGCTTGTTAAAGAGAAATGTCATTTGATCCCATACCTGGAATTATAACATCTGGTCTCTGTTTTGTTTAAATAACCAGATGTTAAGGCTGTGTCTTCTTTGATAAACACTTAGGTTAACACTTCAAAGCAGGAAAGGGATCTGTGAATGTTAAATATAATTCTCAGCAGTAACCTTAACTTTTTGCCTTCCCATTTATTTCTGATTGCTGCTATATGTAGTTTTAGAATAGCAGTAATGTCCCTTTAAATAATGAATTGCTAATGCAAGAACTAATTCTTTTATGCTGAATGGCAAAATTAAAAAAGAAAAAAACACCTCGGATAATGCCTTAGTATACATTAATGGCAAAATTCATTAATTCAAATGTAAGAATTTGATATATATATATATTCTTGGATATACATCCAATAATATTGGGTAAATATTAACACAAAGAACATTTTATGTATAACACACATAATACATTTTGCACCTCTTTTCTTAGCTTGTCCTAATGACTAATGAACTTAACTTTCAGAAGGCCTAAATAAGGATGATGCCAATCTATTACTTAGTATTTGTATTACCAACCATTCTCTAGAAGATCCATTAGTCAGTAAACACATTACTGGTGAGATTTTCCCATACATATTAGAAACTGGCTGAAAACTTGACTTTATAATTTTGTGATTGCCATATATTCATATGCCTTTAATTCCTCCATCTATCAGTGTAAAAAGCTGAAAATACCATGACTAAACATATGGTTATCTTTAGGCATAGTCCTAAAAGGGAAAGCTGCCACTGCTATATTGCCAAACAGCTGTGTGAGAGCACATTAGAGTTTGCTTTCCATGGTTTTGTTGAGGTCTTACATGAGACCTTTTGAATCAGTGATAGGAGCTACAAGGCAAGTAATTGTTCTATCACAATATTTTTAACTTTGTTCATTGTTCACTTGCTGAAATATTTATTTCACTGTGCTAATTTTCTTCAATGATAAAACTATGCATTTAAGAGTATACAGAAATTTCAGTTACAAAAATAGAGAATGATACCATATCACTCTGCAGATATAATCCTTACTTTTCTGACACTGATTTCCATGGGTTAGATGGTACCTAGGGATTAAAGTTATTTCATATATAATTTGCTCCTTCTTTAAGTTAAAAGATTTCTTTGAATAGAAGCACAAGTATTCGGTCATGCCATCGAGTTTATAAAACAATTGATATTCCAAGTAGTCTGTTATCCTAAGCCCCACTTTCAGCTTATTTTCTGTACAGCTACCTATCCAGTGAGGTAATTCTGTAGTATCTAATGTAGTGCATGTTTGTTGCAATGTTCAGTAATATATTCTGATTATCAAAATATTTTTTAGTTCTAATAAGGAACACTGAAGTGTGTAAAAAGGTTTGACAGTGGCACCTGCATCCTGACGCGTAAACAATAATTTACAATGGTTGTGATGTTTTCGACAGCATCTTCCTTTTAAATAATAAAAGGTACATCAAGAAATTTTTCATTAAAATTCTGAAACCCCTCAAGCTAAAAAATATTTTGGGTAAACAAATTGTATGCCAGAGTGAAGTATGTGTGCTACCATACATCTTGTGAGGTGGTAGTCCTAGCGTGCATTCCCTTTGCAGATACAGTGATTTTTCTTTTGAAAATACTTTTTGTCATAAGTACAAAATTCTATTTTTAAGCACTTAATTTAATTTTTCATTAATTTCTTCATCAACACAGATCCCTAACAGACATAGCCTTTTCCAATCTTATATGTAGTAACTGCAGAAAACAGGAATAGTTTAAATTTCACCTCCCAGGGGATACATTATTGCTCAACAAAGAACCAAACCTCCAAATAGTGGCTTCAATGTCTTCATTGCAGAAGGAAGATTTCATCACACACTTATAGTTAAATTAAGTCTGAAAATGGGAGACACATGAGTCAGTACAGCATACATCAGGTAAACAGATTTTCAGAGGCAAGGCTCAGTAGATAGGGGCCAGCACAGTGATTTATATTTTCTCGGATTTACCTTAGTGTTTATCCTCAACTTTGAAACATATTCCATGAACCAACTATTTCTTAGGGCCTTATTCAAGGCTGCTGACCTTGTGCTGTGTTACAAGGTATGAACATGTCCTCAGGATTCAGCCAACAGAAACAAGAACTCGGACAAATGTCATTTACATTATAGCAGGCATAAAAACATTACTGATTTATTTCACATGAGTCACCAAACAGCTTTCAAATAGATGTAATGTTCTGACACTACTGATTCAAGGAATTTCTTAATTTAATTAGGCCATTGTCAGACAAATATGAGTGGCCGAATTTGGAGATTCCATTAATTCAAGCTTAATCTGTGAGAACATGTCCTGCACTAATGTTCATCATGTTTAGAGCGAAACCAAAATGGACTATTATTATCACTGCAAACTTCCTAAGTTATGAACAGATGATATCAGCGATTAATGTTCTCTATTTTTTCTGTGACCTGACAAAGGGAAAGGATATCTTTCATGCATTTGATTTCTTTCTGATACATTTCCTGTAACCCTACGACTTATCTTCAGTGCTTTGTCTGAACCTGTGTGTTGCAGTGTACTAGCAGTATTTAGGGTATGCATATCAACACGGGATCAGTGGTCCTGCGCTCTCCCCCGCCCCCATTCTGTACCTGGTTTATGTTCTAGAAATCTCTCCCTAGCTCAGTGTATTATTGGTTTCCTGAGTCTGTACCCTCCTCTGCTGTAAACCTATTGGTGGTAACCTCTTTTCCCCTCCTTATCTCCTCCCCTCTGGCTTTCCCTGGTTGGCTCTTCGGAGCTAACCACTCCCCTCTTCCCTTCCCTTTTAACCCTCTGCACCCCTTTGTTCGGTGTTCGCAGCCTTGGGTTCCTTGCCCCTTCCCCACCCCTTGCTTTCCACCCCTCTTTGCCTTCCTTCGCCCTGTGCCCATGGATCCTAATAAACTCCCTTGGAACCCCAGACTGCCATCCTGCACTTCTTTGTTCGCTGCGCCTCCACGACGACTCGCGTGCCCCAAGCGCCACTGCCTGCCGCAGTGCCCTGTCACCACATGTGCCCTGGTGTGTCTCGGCTCTGGGCGGCTCCCCTCTGTGCGGCGTGGGGTGTCCGTCCGTGAAACACGAGGCCGTGACGCCACACCTGTGTTCTCTTGAAATTCCCTGCTCCTACTCCTAAGATGTACTCAAGCAAGCTTTATTTTTGCTGTAAATTGATCATGTCAGCATCACAATTGGAAGTTTTTGGTAATAGCTACTGTAACCAAAAGAAGTCCATTTACAAGTTAATCTTTACCAAATCAAAGCTCCACGTATTGATCTGGAAGAATGTTCATACTAAAACTCCCTGATTCAATCCACAGAGTGGATTTACAGAAGGGCAGAACTGACAGAAATAAAATACTTCAGGAAAATACATTAATCATACATGTTTTTAATGAGTTCTGGTCCTTGTTACAATTAAAAGTAGAAAAGAAATCAAATTCTGAAAATAGGTATAAATCTTTGCAGACTTGTAACTAATTAATGAAGCAAAAAGGATGCTCAACACTGACATAAGTACATCTACTGCATTTTGATTAAAAATTGGGAATATCCCTAAAGGGATAGGAAAGTAATGTGAGATTAGATGAAAAATATAAAAACCACAAGTATTAAATCACTCTGATTAATACTAACCTGAGGAAAAAGGAAAAGAAATATTAAAAATATTAACACTTTCTGCCTTTGCTTTTCTTGTACTTTGTGTTGATCAATTGCTCATTTCCAGTAAAATGGCTTTTTAAGTTACCATAATTCAAATTTAAATTATATCTCCTGCAGTATAAAAAGAAAAGAAAGTAAAATATATTAAATGTGATTCTAAGTGGGAAATTTTAGCATGCAACCCAGCTTGACAGACACTTTTGTGTATTGTGTATTACTTAATTTGTTTCATCTTAAGGTACATTCCCATTCAGACTTCTTTTCTTTCAGACAAATGTGAGTTACTCTCCAGCTTAATGGGACTATTTTCCTGTTGTCAGGATTTGAGCCTGCTTAATAAATTAAGATTTTCCTCCATCTCTGCAAAGGGAGAAAATAAATTAAAAAAAGACTTCAGAAAAGAGTAAATGATGAACGAGTAAGTGATGTTTTTTCTGTTTTGCTGCTGCATAGTGTGTAAAACTGTTTGGTTAGGAATTTAAGAGAGACCTTGTGCACCACATTGCAAACAGATAGGGAGGATAACATGGTAACCATCTCAGATTCAGTTTCCAAAAAAAAACATGGTAATCATCTCAGATTCAGTTTCTGGGGAAAAAAAACAACAAAAGAGACAAGAAAATAAGTGTGGAAGTTTGCATGTTGTTTTTCTTCATTAAAATATCATAAGAACTGGCAAATCATAATATGATGCCTCTCTGCTATCTCCCATGGCAACTATAGATTCAGAGAATTTTGTGTGTGGACATGAAGAAATTGTTGTAAACAGGATAAATTTGAAGGCCAGTTTGTGATACTATTTTGGAACTGTCATGAGAGAAAGGAATATAGAGCAGTAGCCATGAGTAGAATTTTATATTTTAGTTAATTTTAATCTGAAGAACTGCGTTGACCGATCATAGTGTAGGAATTAAAGGTGAAGCTGATAAACAAGTGATCTATTTTCAAAAGCTGAGAAGCTTACTGTAAGTGTTAAAGGCTTGCTTTTAAAAATGTTCTGAAGGGAGTTGAAAAAGTAATTTCTTATTTCTCTCCCTTTCCTTATCTTCTCTGTCAGTTATTTTAATTTGAAAATATGAAAGACATATCAGGAGAGGGAGGCTGAAGAGGAAGAAGAATTAGGAATTTTTAAAAAAGGAGAACATATAAAGAAAATAATGTTTTTACCTCTTAATTATACTGCTGCATAGAAAAAGAGATAAATGTCATTAGGACAAATACACAGAAGCAGAAAAATCTTGATGCTATGGAAGAACTGTTAAACAATAACTAACTCATCAGTGTGTTGTCAACACTGTTTTCACCACAAATTCAATCCATAGCACCATGCAAGCTACAATAAATAAAATTATCTCTATCCTAAAAAAAAAACCAGTGTAAAATGTTGTTTAATTGAAATTTCAAGGTCACATTCCTAATAAAGAAATGCATTTTAAAGCACTTCTGTAAAATAGTCACAAATATTTGAAATTATTGATGTAATCTAATTTTCCCAATATTTTCTTGGTATTAAGACAAATTGAAAATATCTGAATATCACTGGAGAGGATCATAGAACAGAATAGACTAGAATAGAATATTTCTGTTGAAAGGGACAGAATCCAGCATTTGTTGTTAAAGTTCATGCCATGGATGATGCACAGGAACTGTTCATCAACTAAAACTTGGGAGTTATCAACACCATGTTCATAACAAATCTAAACCATAGCAACCTTGAAGCTACACTTGTGCCTTTAGAGGACACCCTCCAGTTTGATATCATCAACAAATCTGCATCCAGATTGTTGATAAATATGCTGAACAGAACTGTCCCTAGAACTGAGCCCTGAGGAGCACTGCTGGTGACCAGTTGCCAGCCAAATGTCATGCATTCATCAAAACACTTTGAGCCCTGCCCTTCGGCGAGTTCTTCACCAACCATGCTGTGTATCTGCTCATCTCACAGCTGGACAACTTGTCCAGAAGGATGATGTAAGGGAGAGCATCAAAGATCTGACTAAAATCCAGAAAAACTTCATCCACTGCCTTCTGCTCCTTTGCTAGCAAAATGACCTTATAGCAGAAGGATATAAAATTAGTTAGACAGGACTTTCCCTTCATGAATTTGTGTTGACTGTGCCTGATGAGTGCATTGCCCTTTAAATGCCTTTCGATAGTACCCAGTGTGACTTTATGTCTAATTTTTTCCAGTTACAGAGTTTAGACTAACAGGTCTGTGCTTTCTGAATAGCACTTCTTTATCACATAGTAGAGAATCCATAACTCAGGAGAAAGGGGCATTTGTGTTACCTTGCTCTTGTCAGACATTACCTTTAGTGGAATTTAGACAGCAGCAAGTACTGTTTTTCATTACTGTAACCAGGATCAACCCTTCATCAGGAGATATGTACCTGCTGAATTCTTTGCAGTTCTGTATATTGCAGACCTAGTTCCAGATTTTTCTTCAAGATTTTCACTGACGTTTGTAAGGATACACCAGCAAGGACCATTCTTTAGTGATTGTATTTAGTGATTATACCTACATGGCCTTGCTTCAGGAAGTAGTCCAATATTTCACACTTTCCCAGATTAATCTTTGTGCTTCCTTGACACCTAGGTAAGGGCAGAGGATCTGGCTTCCACTTTTCACTAAATACCAAGTAAGACTCAGATCACCTAGAAATCAAATTTTTTTTTGTAAGATGTAAGCAATTGTCTGTGACCAAATGTGTAGACTTGTATCATTGCCAGTAGGTTAGGTGAGATACAAAAGAATGTCAGGCCAGGTCAGTTTGTGCTGCAGGTAAGGGTAAGGCTGAGGTCTCCACTATGATTTTACAAGGACTTTTTCTACAATGACAGCAAAAAAGCTCTGGGCATGTACTGCTTGTATGCATTTGAGCTCCGGCTTATATCACTTTTGTGATGTTTACGATCCTATGGCTGTTTTCAAATACTGAGATGAAGATTTTATCTAGTTTTCTAACATATCTACTTGCAAATATTTTTAAAATGCCTAAAGTGAGATACAGAAACCTGTTAATAAAGAGGAGATTTCCATGCAGGTTTTCTTTGTGAGAAAGAGGGACATCTAGGGCAAAATTTTTCTCTATTTATAGATTTTGTATCTCTCTCTCTCTTTATAAATATATGATATATCTACTTTACTTGAAGTGCCTGTTTCTCTTGGCTAACTACAAATTGACAGCAGGATAACTAGTCCAGATGTAGGTATCTATATTGCAGACACCTCCTGCTTGATTAATTCAGCTCTCTGTATTTTTTTCTGTAAATAAGTCAAAGGAGATAACACAAGAGAAAGTAATATTGTGATGTTATTTACTGTTTTAACATTATGCTACTTTTTTACTCCATTCTGGGATTTTTTACCAACTTTGCTAGAAATTTGTCAAAGGCCAGCAAGAAAACAGCTAAATTAAGCTTGCAGAAGAGATATGCCAAAATACCAAAAAGATGGATCTATACTGTTAATCGTAACAAAATAACATTTTGGGTTTGTTTTTGTTTTTTTTTTTAAGAAGTAGTTCTTTTGGGTTTGGGGGTTTTTTAAATTGCCTTTCCAAACACAGAGAATAACTGAACTAACTCAAAATTTAAGAAACCTTAGTTTTTGTTTATTCAATATTGAAGGTTACATATATGCAATGTGCTGTATAAATTTTCAAAAATTAAGAGAGTCCAGTACAGGAGAACCGATGCTCAGTGCAGCGATCTCTTCTGTGTTCTCACTAAGCTGTAACAACTTTGACCCTCCGTGATTAACTGCCTAAGCAAAACTGAACCCTTAAAAAGCAGTTCCAAGGAGAGGAATATTATTAATCTGTAGATCATGTTAAGGGTTTATGGTTTTAGATTTAGCATTGCTAGTTACATGTGGACAGAGTTATTAACAGTAATCATATAGATATTGGCTGTATTTTGTGCATGCACTGAAGACATGAAGGAATAAAAATTCCCGACTGAAAAAGTTTGCAGTTTATCTTGACAGCATAAACAAGAAAAGAAAAATGTTGAACAACAAAAGCCAGCAGAAAATGAGAAAGACATGCCTGAGTACAGCTACTTCCAAAAAACTCTAACTTGCCTTTGATGCCTCAGTTTTAGAATTCAGAGTTCATTTACTCCTAAGCTGGTAAGATTTCTCTCTACTTGTGTAACTCATTATTTGCAGTTGTTTACAGTAACCACTAGTAATAGTTTACAGACTTTTTAATTATGGAGCCATTTTTTCAAAATGGATTCTATTTCCATCAGTATTATTATATTAAATGCTGGCATGAGTAAGTAAGTTTCTGTTAGATGAGAAATCCAATTTGTAACCAACATGACTCCATTTGGGTCATGACCTCTAGTAAAGAACTACCAGCTCAAGATATGACTTCACAGAGCAGCTCTGGGCACTAAAGAGATATATGGATTAAAGGCTTGCACATCAAACAGACATCACCAGAAATACTCTGTCTTTAGTAATCTGATCATTTAGACCAAGAAATGCCCCTGTTCTCAGAAAAGAAAGAGATACATTTCTCTAAAAAAATGAAACTCATTTTATTATCTTTGTACAAAATGAAAATCCAAGTCCCATTAGTAATGACTGCAGCACTTTCTCACAATCAACAGCAAGCCTCTTGAATCATTAATGTGATGAGTTCAGTCACAGAAACGAATAATTCGTGTACTTTCAGCACTAAGTGAACTCATCTTTCTTGTCCAGCTCTTCCAATGTCATAGAGATTCTGGGTATAATGCACCATATCAGTGATAACTTCTGAATTAGCAGTGTAATTGCATTTAGCTTTCAAGTTCCCGCTGTGCCAGGCAGTGAACAAAGCAAGAAAGGAGACAGCTTGTCTCCAGCACCACAGGACTGGGTTCAACTCTCTTTAAATTTCTACAGTGTAGGCGGCAATGTATGAGATGGATGTCTAGGCTTCCAAGAAATGCAGAAGAGAGTGAATCAAAAATGGTTAATGTAATCTGGAGAGTAATTTATCTCTCCATAAGTAGGTAGGCAGGTATATATTCATATGTGTGAACATAATATGAGATGTTCTACCATACTTAAGACTTCTAAGGGATGTTGAACTAAATGAGGCTGGACTAGATGATCTGCAGAGGTCCTTTCCAACCCTAACAATTCTGTGAATCTGTGATTCTGTGTTACTCCAGCACAAGGTTCCAAAACACAGTATTAGACATAGAAAAAACTTGTCCTCTTCTGGCCTAGCAGCTGGAGGAAAAGTGGGACACTGGAGAGTATATCTGCCTTTTCAGTGTAAAAATAAAAATGTAATCTAAACTGGTACTTAAATAGAAAGAAAGTAAGTGTTACAATTTGATACTCTTTTTCCTATATTTGTTGACATATTAAAGAAAAAATGGGGTGGGGGAAGGTGTTGAAGAATTTGAAAAAAATAATTTAATTTTCTTTAAGAAGTTCAGATGAGTTTGTGGTACAATAAGATTTTGAGCACAGTGTGGGGTATGAGGGTGGTCATTAACTGCAGTAAAGTACCAAATCTTGAGGAATTGGTGTAATATGTAAATCCTCAGGAGTTTTATAGCCAAAGGCAAAGCAATGGTCTTCAATTTTAATTTGAAGTTTAGATTCTTCTGAGAGAGCTTCAATATCCCATCCATCCATTTCAAATAAAAAACAATTTATTCACTTCAGCACTGTGATCAGAGATAGAGATACTATGAACCAGTAATCCTGGCCTTGGCTTTAGATACTTAAAAACACATGAACTTTTTTTTCCTTTTGCTTTGGCATAATCCACTGATTTAACATATTTCTGTTCATTCCTTTCTTGAGGCACAGTCCATAGGAACAAGCAATTTTGAGAGGTATCAAGTCACACCAAGAACAATTAAAAAAGGATTTGATGCAAGTAAAACCAAAGAAATCCTAGGTCTATTGCAAAGAATATTTTAACAAAAAGATTAAGGAAGAGAGGAAGGGTTTGATGAATGTTGTCTATTAGACAGCAATACTAACTTAACCCTGTATGTACGTCATGTGTTAACCTTACATTTACAGGGAAGAGTAAAGTTAAACCTATTTAAACTGATTATCTTTTTCATTATATCTATCTACTGATTTCAAAATACTGATAAAAGAAAATATGGGGCATTAAAGAGCTTTGTGGACAAGCAGCAAAACAAATTACTTCTAAAACCTTATTCTGATTTGTTTTACTGCTTCTCCCCCACAATAGCCCTCTAGTGACCTAACATGCTTCTTTCTTATATATCTTGTTATGATTGAGATACAAGACACAATATATCACACCAGATGCAATTATTCAAATATGTAATTACTCTTGTTCATACAAAACAATTTTTTTCATGTCAGCACTCCAGTTTTCTCTAGCTGTTATTTTGGTGGCTCTTTTTTTTTAACCATCATCAAAAGATCAATCTGTTTGCAACACTGTGGGCCAATGCAATCCATTTTAAAAATAATTTTCAGTCCAAACTACCAAAGAACAATCATACAGCAATTGTATTTTGGACTTAAAAGTTAATTTATGAACCTACAGTAATTCTATAACTTCAGGCAAAAAATAGCTACTGTTAAGACTTTGACAAGTGTTTCAAATTGTACCCTGAATTCCACACCTTTATGACATAAATTTGTCTAGGCCACATTCTGACAGCAATGCAAAAGCAATGGTTCTTTAAGGGAAAAGACTCAGGTTTATCAGGGACACGTTGCCAAGAAGAATGGGTACTGGGGGAGGTGGAATATGACAGCTCTCAACTGTCCTTACAGCTTCTCAGTTTGTATAGCCAAATTACACCTGCTCACAACTTGAAGCTCTACTTTGTTTCCTGCAGCAGAAAACCCAAAGGGACTAATCTGGCAGCCAGAACAAGAGCTGTCAGATACTCAGGGACTGTGGAGCAGGTATGAAGCAGAACAAAATTTCCTAGATCCATAACCTGGGAGGAACCTGAATTTAAAGGGAATCAAAACCTGGTTGTTTGAACCCTTTGAGTCCACTTTGCACTTCCACTAACTTTAAAGGAAAAGATGAGGGTTTACCTCAATATATAGATGAAATAAATTTATAGTTCTTGGTTTATCAGCATTGTTCCTCTCTGAGAGTAAAGCATAGAAATGTGGAAGGAAAAGCTATATGCTCTGATGCTTAATTGTAAGCTATTTTTTAAGTTTGAATCTAAATTCTCATATGCAATTTTTTAAGGAATTTTAGATTATGAAGAAAAATTTCATAGTTAAGGAAAAAAAATCCACAAAAAACGAAGGCTAAACTGATGTAAGTATACTATAGTAGTCTAATTCTAATTTATACTAGGCAGTTTTATGCTACTCTATTACCGCAGAGAGGTTTGGAAATACTTGCAAAAGTAATTTATGCTGAGTTTAAAGCCCATTTATGCTGCCAGAACAATGATAACTGAGTCACTGAGCTTCTGAGAGTCACAGCAGTCAACATTCATCAAAAAATTCTAAGCATGCACTTACTCATTACAAGTGTCTAAAAATATTATTCATCATGAACACATAAAAAATTACAGTCAGCAAATCAGGAAGGAAAAGCTGTCATGTGAGCTAGGCATCCAATTACAGAGGATTTTGCTCTGGAATTTTCAAATTGAAAAGCTTTAATTAACTTTGCTGGGAGTAGAAATAGATTTCTGCAGATTGGTCTTAAACTTCCCTTTAGCAGAGAATCCAGACCAACTGGAATTAACTTTGCACAATCTGTAGGTAGCAAATTATTTGGCCAAAATCTTCAATGACCATTTAAAAATGATAAATGTTGAAATAAATAAGATTCAGAATAGGTGAGCAATCAAATCTGTGTTGACTTGAATTATTGTTATTTTTTTTAATTGGCTGAATCAGCTCTTCAAAAGAGTTATTTTGAAAGGAAACACAATTAAAAAAATCATTATGACTAGAAGCAAAAGTTGACATATTTCTCTGATCCAAAGTTTTGATGTACAACAATCTCACAAAAGTAAAAAAGAGCTAGGTAATTCTTTTGATGTCAAAATTTATGAAAAAAAAGCTGAAATCTTAAAGTTACAAGATTCCAATATTTTACAAATAGTGATATCTTCTTTCAGAGATATACCTCTTGAATTTATACCTTTCTCTCACCTAATTTACTTACTATTGAAAAAGATTTAAAAAATCATTTTTAAAGATATATCTAGATGCAAAAATATATTAAGTCTCACATAATGCAGCTGGAGAATTGAAAAGTATTCAATTTATAAATGTCATTGTGCGGCAGACTACTTGTTGAAATTGGGAACACTTTGTAAAAAGCCATCCACATTTAAGAGGCAAAGATTCATCATGTAATGATTAAATCCCCGATAGTCATTAAAATTAAGGAGCCTGCTGAAGAGCAGCTTCAGAAAAAGACTTGCAGAGAATAAAGTAAAGATTATCACAGACAGACAAACACATGGTACATGTGACATTATTTCCAAAGAATTTGCCCCTTTATTCTGCAAGCTAATTCCAGGCACAGTCAGCTAATGAGCAATAGCTCATGACATAACTGAGATATAAGTTTTTCTTCTTTGCTTGTCTTCACCTTCTTTAATATTAATGCCAATTCACAATGCTAAAAAACTTTCAACTCACACATTGCAAGTTGGAAACTTAGAATATATTCCCACAACTGGGACAATGTGACAGATTAGTTGGGATTTGCATTTTACTTTTCTATAATTTCAAGTGTGTTTAAATGCCCACATTAGGTTTAGTGTTAGCCTTTTGTCTTGGTGACACTGGGACATACCAGGCTGTTTCTAAAACTGTGGTAAACAATCTGGACTGCATATGTGAAATACAGTAAGTTCTCTTGTGTTGTTTGCTGGGTTTCTTTGCACTATCCTATTTACTAGATATAGCAAGAACCTCCCCTTTCTCCTGATCCCTTACCTCTGGAAGAAATACCACACATGGGCTGTTTGTTAAAGAACGCCAGAGTACACTTGCTAGAAGCACATATCTCAGTGTGACAGAAACCAATTTTTATATGCCTTCACAAAATCTGCATTCCTTCCAGACCATCTGCTTAACAGATAATAGAAGCAGCTGACACATATTGAACAAAGTGTCATTTAGGTTTATGGGAAAAGAGATTTCCTGGATTAATGATTAACAAATGATGGCATTAACTGGTTGATAAATCTTTCAGAACCTCCTTATATATATAACATGATGAAGCGAAGGCTTCTCCCTGCCTGACTTTAGACTGCTTTGCTGAAGAATTTCTTTAAAGAAGTGGAATTGAGAAGATAAGGGTCAAAGATTACAGAGTTCAAACATCAGTAGGTGTGCAGGAAGAGACTAAGAAAGAAGATATTTCCATGCTATATTAAACCTCAAAATCAAAGTTTTGCTTATCAAGATGTAGACCATTCATTTCTCAGTCATCTGCACATAAAACACACATGAAAGTCAGGGAACTGGATTTTCAGCTCTTTAGTCTCTAAGCTTAAGCACATTGAGCACAGCTAATGTTTCTCATAGGCAAAAGATTAGAAGCAAAAAGCAGTGTGTGACAAATGGTCAGTACCCAAAGACATTGAAGATGGGATATACTAAATATGCTCTACGTTTTAAGAGTGTGAACCTGAGAAGTTGCTTCAAGCCTGTAAGTAGGTAAAACCTTTTACTATGAAGTAATCAGTTTTCCACAAAGAAAATTGTAGCTGACCTAAAAGGCAGTGGCACTTTCACATATAAACCATAAAACTCAAAATGCCATCTGTCTTCTAAACTGTATTGATGGTTATTGCTATTAGTGCCCCTTCTATTGACTTCTTAAAAAATAAAATTTTTCATTAATTTATTTTCTCAGTTTCTTTCACCACAACAATTTATGCACTATTCTAAAAGCATATCAAGAAAATGCATTGATAAACATACATAAACTGTTAAAATACCATTTTTATATTAATCTGGATCTGCTTTAAGCTCATTTTAGTCAACTAAGTGGAAAAGGGGCAGTGGTGCAGTGCAGGGTGAGAGTGGGAGGATTTGAAATATTCCTGAAAATAACTGCATAGCCATGGAATAAAGCAGTACATAAAATGCTGGACCTTGTAATTCCAGTAAAAAACACATAGGAATTCAACAAGATGTTCAAAAGAACAATCTTCTCTGCTTGAGTGACTTCTGGCCAGTGGATAGAAGCAAGGCTTAATTTAGCAGCAATTTGTATCACATGGGGCAATGTAGAATCATAGGTAGTCTTTGGCATTCACCAGACAATGTTAACAATCTCTGCAGCTGGGGAGAATTTCCTTTCAGAATCCTGCCTACATCTGTGAATTCATATTTTAATGTTTTATCCTGTCATAACACCTGCTCTCCATGCTGCATTTGATCAACAGTTCAATAGAACTTTTGAACTATCATCAACCATTACCTGAAAGTTTAGTCATATGAATGAGTACATGCCACTCTGTTGTACCTACCTTTATTCTTCAGCTATTTCTGTAGTTAGTATTTTTAAGCACTGGGAATACAAATATTTTCTTTTAAATTCCCTTTTAAATAGTCACATATCATGTTCTGCTCACTGAGGGTCAAAATAAATCTATTAGTCTTATATTAGTAGAAAAAGTTGAAATTACCACTTGGGAGACAAAGAATTATTTTATCCAATCTTTCTGGCTATCTTTATTTAAACACAATTTCTCTAAAAACTAAAAATATGATAGATGAAAGATGACTAAAAGGTTGAATGGAATGAGTGAAAAAGAGCAAGATAGAAATGGGGTGAGCTGGATGTACCACTGCAGTGGAAATAAACTTCTTAATTATGCATTAACAACTCTTCCCATCCACCAGTTAGACTGAAATAACTAAGATCAACTAATAACGACTGAGGTGTGGTTAAATATTAGATTTCTAAAAGTAATCTTATCTTTGGAAAATTACAAATTATAGTAAGGATAAATTGATACATTTGCATTTTATTGGAAAATTTAGTAATTCCTACATTAAATTTTTTTCTTGGGTGTATCTATTGCCTTTTATCTTTATCTGACAAGCATGAGTTCACTTGGGGTTTTAATCTATCATTCTTCTAAAAATTCTACACATGCCCAGCTACTTCAGGGTACCTAAAGCAATTTTGATTTGCAGTCAGTGCGTGGTAAGGGGAAAGGAATTATCCCAAGTGCAAGACAAAGTGTAACTAAAAGTCTGCTGAACTATATTTTAAAAGTGCTTTTTGAAAATTATAATGTCAACTACTTTTTGAAGAGATATGAAGAAAAATATAAAAAAATTCTTGAAAAGGTTTAATGTGAAAGTGGAAGACAGTGATAGTAAGAATGGAAAAGTAAACTGAAGAAAACAGATCTGCTTGAGAAGCCCAAATGTTTGAGGCCTTTACCACGAAAGAAAACTTAAATCAAAATATAATATTTAAAAATGAGGATAAACCACTATTTTCCAAGCAGGTGGCATTTGTTGCATAAAGCATTGGTTGCTACAACCCCATGAAAATAAACAGACCAACTCTTAATCTAGAATGTGACAACTGAAATCACCAGATGGTTGATTGCCTTCATTGTCAGACAAAGATTTAAAATTATGCAACATTTATCATAATTGAAGCTCCTGATAATATTCTTAACTGAGCTTGACTTACATCAGACATACTCCATACACTAGATACGATAGAGATATGAGAGATTTAGATGTCAAATTAAAAAGCATATAAAATAAATTCACAATTAAAGGACTAGGTGCAAACAAGCTTTTCTTATATAAATTCATACAACAATTAGGAATATTTGATTAAAAATAAAAGAAGAATTTTGATGCTTCAGTGGGTCATACCCACCACTAGCAGATTAATATTGCTACCATGTTTGCTAAAAAAACCAGTAAAAAAGACCCTCATAAATAAATAAACACACAGTGCATTGTCATTTACAGATAAAATGATAAATCCAAAAAAGAATATGGAAAAGGATCATTTTACTGAAATGGTTGTCACTTGCCAAAAGTACAAAACAATACTGATTTAAAAAAAAACAAACAAATGTATGTCCACTGACTAGGAGAACATATTCTAAGACAGACTTCCAGAGAATTGAAGAACTAAAATTAAAAAAAAAAATTCTAAGCTTCATAAATTTTCTCAGCCTTAAGAGGTGCCAAATTTGAGCAGCACCATGTGGCTAAAAGATGTCCCAAAGTTGCTTTAAACTGAGTTGTGTCTAAGAATCATTTTAGGATGGACATATTGCAGTGAAGCCTCCTCATGCACATCCAGACATGCTTCTCAAAGCTCAGCATGAAACTTAAGTCATATTTAAAAATTTAGAAAGGAGGTGGACATCTCTGCTTTTCAGAACTGAACTGAAGGCTAATTCTGTAATGGAAAGAGTGAATTTAAGTGAAGATAACTGACCATGCTGTATTGATGCCATGTTAAGTCAACAGGCACTGAAAAGTGCTGTAAAAGAGTCTGAGAAACAGAATCTGATTTTTAGAAAGGGAAACTGAAAACATATGAGAATCCACCACCTTGGAATACAAAAGAATGTGTAAATGTAGTCAAGGAGGAAATTAAATGACTGCTGTAAAAGATTTATAAAAATGGGACAAGCCACTATTCAGTTATTTTAGTCCTGTCTAACATCAACAGATATCCTCAAAAAACCTAAGCATCAGCTTTAGCAACTCAACCTTGTTTTCAGTTTATTTCTCAACGTCTCATGGAAGCTGATGGAAACAGTGCTTAAACTTCTGCTTGTAAAACAATTGCACTTCATAGAGCACAGGAGAAATAAAAGTGTAGGTAGAGTAACAGAACACCAGTGCGTATATCCACACCTCTGCTTCCTCATTGTCCTCACTAGCTTTTTCTGCTCAAATTAGATTTCTTAATGAAGTCCAAAGTCATTATTTTCTATTTTCCATCTCATCTATCACTGTCTGTTCTTTCATAAAATCTTGGGTTTTTTTCTGGTTTATGCTTGAGGTTTTCTCAGGATTTTTGTTTGTTCAGTTATTGGTACAATGTGGTGGGGTTTTGTTTGCTTTTTTTGGTTTGTTTGTTTGTGCCTCTGTCTCTACTGCTTTAGAGGACATTTGAAAGGACATTTTCTTCATAACTGTATGATTGGTTTTGTTTTCTTAATCCTCTTCCCCAAGCTGATATATTATTTAGTTATTTCAGTATGCAGAGCAGTTTGGAATAACACTAGTGTGGTAGGTTAACAAAGCCACTCAGTCCTTAACAAAACAGAGGGAGAAAATACAGTGGCAAACTCATGGGTTAAGATGAAGACAGTTTAATAAAGGCTACATGTGACCCTTAATAAAGGCAATGGCCATGCTCTTGGGTAAAAGGAACAAAAAAAAATATTCTTTCCTTAATATCAGGATGCAATGCCCCCCTCCCACTTTCAGGGAAGTAAGGCCTCAGTATGCAGTGTGAAAGCCACCATGGGAAAAGTTAACTCTATCACAGTCAGATCCAATATAAAAATCCAGGTCTTTGTTCATACAGCCTCTAAGGTTTCTTAATGATCACCACCCCTTGGAACAGCAATCTAGACAAAGCAGAAGGAAAATTGTTTCCATGGCATAGCTATGGATAAAGTCACCCATGCTGCTTTTAGAAAGAAATTTCAGGAGTGAAAATGAGCATGGTAATTTCTAAGGTCAGTTCATTTCCTTTTTATATAATGAGCTTTTCTTAAAAAAACACTCTTAAGCTTCATGCTGGAGTTTGAGAAACCCCTCTGGATGTGCATGTGGAGGCTTGCCATGCCCTGAAGGTGCACACGCACCCTAGAGAGAAGCTGTTTTTCTTTTTTTCTCTTTACTCACACTGAGCTATGCCCCATTAACCATGATGGAACCTAGCTTCCCTTACCATAAAGGTGATTTCCAAGCTTGCATTAAAATATTTTTATTTCTAATTTGTTTGTTCTTCTGCTCAAGTTTCTCTGCACTTCTAATTCTCCTTCTGGTTCATAGGCACACATTTATAATATACCTGAGTGATATTTTCACATTTTCCAAAAAAGTAGCTGCAGAACCTGTTCAGGCTTGTCCTTCCAGGCATTTAGAAACAGCATTTATGAAAAAGTTCATAGATTTTCAATATATTTCCAGACATCACAAAGGTTATAAAATGTATTTATTTTTTCAATACTCATCTTTTGATTTAGAGTGTAAGTAGATCACTGTTCTAACAGACTGTTAAAGAAACCCCAACCAACCA
Organism: Lichenostomus cassidix; assembly: GCF_008360975.1. Taxonomy (NCBI): domain Eukaryota; kingdom Metazoa; phylum Chordata; class Aves; order Passeriformes; family Meliphagidae; genus Lichenostomus; species Lichenostomus cassidix. The sequence continues at coordinate 107,547,481 of NC_139482.1, read as the reverse complement.
AAAAACCAAGAAAAAAGACTTAGAGTAAGCATACCTATATTAACAGAATAGGCCATTTCCTAATATATTTGATTCAATTTTAAGAACTAGCTTAAGCTAATGCTCTAGTAGTTTATCTACAGAAACAATCTCTTTAAGTGGGGGCAAAATCGGGTACTCATATCCCTTCTCTTGTTAAAGACACTTTCTAAAAGAAGTTCAGTATCAATCACTTTAGAATAATTACAAATTATAACTGTCTGCTAATTTAAGAATTTACCTTTCCTCATGATGTATTTAAGCATATTTCTAGCTCAAGTTTTTTTGCCTTCTTCTGTCTTTCCACCAAGTGGTCAGTCATGTACATTTATATCCACTGAGGGAATACAAATTATCACAGCTCTATTCTCTGCTAGTAAAACTAATGTCAGCACCAATTATATAAATTTAGGCCTGTGAAAAGTAAGTTATATTGACCTTAGTTTTAAAAGAATCATAAAAAAAAGATAACAAGATTGATTTGTTACTAAATAATAATAAAAAAAAATAAAAGAGAGAATATATTAGGCTTTTTAGGAAAAAATATAGGAAGATAAACTAACCTTTTAGAAAAGGTATAGTAGAAAAACTGGTATTAATCTGCTGCCAAGTTTTGAATCCTAATTTCACATGTGGTATCCTCTGCATGTTCCTAACCTCAGAGAGGAGTTGTGGCTCCAAAGGTGCAGATGACAAGACTGCTGTTCTCTCTCTAGCAAAAATATGTGTAGGAAGCTAAAGCTAATGATTTACTAAAGCATTATTTATTGTTGGGCGAACAAATCTTAAATAACCTAACAATTTCTTTTAATAATATTATGAGCATTATTAAATCCAATGAAGAACAGTTTGCTTGAATTTATCTTGTGCTACATCCTGTCTTTACCAGTTTGCTCTGATGAAACCTCTTTTTCAGACTAATGCAAACACAATCTTGCAGACAGGTATAATATTGTTACCTGTACCCAGAAGCACAAACAAAGAAGCATAATGCAACTGGAAAAGAATTTGCCATCCTACACAGAATGGTCTGAATTTCAGGTGCTGCTTTCAAGAAACAAAGCAGCTTGAAAGCATGAGTTTAGTTGAATTTTTATGTTTTGGTAGCAGAGGATGTGGATCAGAAAGAGTATATTACACCAGTTGTGTGTTCTGCTCTGCTTCATAATGTCTTGTGAGTAAAGAACGTGGACATGTTTCTTTTCCTTAAAACTTATAATTCTTCCATTATCTCTCTTTCTCTGTTATCAAAGCTGTTAAGTGTTATTCCTTCATAATGGCTCTTTACACCATTGTTTCTGGTAGTTGTCACTGCTGCGCTCTGAAATCTTACAATGGCTTTTTAAAGAACATAAAATAATCTTTCTACGTAAAACCTGGAAACCAGTTCTTATAGAAAATGAATGCCTTGCTACTTGAAATAGCCTTGAAAATAAGGAGGACCTGGAAAATGTAGGCTTTGAAAGCCCCAAATATCAACTTGAAATATGTGTCTAGAGAAAATAAGATATTACTTTCCAGTTTCTGCAGAGATATTCACTGGAGAGAAAACAAATAATAGTTTTGCCAAAATGCTTCCCAGCACCATTTTTAATCATAGGAACTCCCATTAAATTACAGTTAGGAGTAGGAAAGAGAAGAATAGTAGCTCAAAATACAGAAGGGTTTTTTCTGGCATTTAACAAGTCTTTGCAATTAGAATTTTGAGAACATTGGTTCATATTAACTGTTATAAATCAGATACCTGAAAAGGTATTCCCCAGATGAATTATTGACTACACTGTTTTATTTTATTCACAAATCAGTCTAATTGTATGAACCAATGAAACTGCTATTAAATATTATTAGATCTTTTTTCTTGTAGAATAATATTGAACAGATGAATATGATGTGATGTACCCTGACTGTAGATGTAGCATAGCGTTCTAAAAGCTAGCTTTCTTTTGTAACTAAATGTTAGGATAATTCATTTGGATATTTTAATGATTTTCTTTGCTCCAGAAAATATTGTGCTTCTGCACAGCTGTAGATTAGTGAATGAGATGGAGAAAGCTGTCTGATTTTTGTTGTGTCCTTGAGAGTTCTTTTATTCAGTGCTAACAAGCATCCTCACAGTTTTCAAGCAAATTAAGTCATGATAAGTTGTACATTGGCATCTTGACGGTTGAATATATTTAATACTTTCTAATATATTTGATACTAATCAAGTTTCACAAAAAAAACCAAACCCAACAAACAAACATTACAAAGAGTGACAGTCTTGTTTACTTACATGTATTCAACATTTTCAGAATACAGACACATAAAATAAAACTTTTAATGGTCTCTCTGCTAGTTTTCTTTTACCAGGGTCATAATTTCATTTGTACTTCCAAATAAGATATTGTACCCAGTCAAATAATAGTTGTCTAAAGGGATTTGGATCCTAATTTTCAGATCATGTAGACAGTGTAGCTGGGCTGGAGTGTGTCTCACTTCTGGTCTATGTTCTTGACTTTTTTGTTGAAAATATATATATATTTATATAAATTGGATCTGTGCAATGGGATCAAGGAGCTTTTTAATAATTTATACATTTCATTGCTGAGCAGCTCCTCCTGCACATAAAATACAGCCAGAACTAACCCTCCAGACTAAAGGTTAAGACCTTGGACTGGAATAGGAGACCTTAAAAGCATACCAGCTCTAGGCTTTAAATTATAATTCAGACTAACCTTTTGATCACCTTCTTGCATTTAGATATAAATCCATACCATAAGTCTTTGGATCTGTCTGGAACAAATGGGAATGAAGAACAAAACTTCCGCTAACATTTCTTCACAAACTGTCTTGTCAGTGCCTGTCTGTTATTTCTGTCCTTTGGTCATGTAGGTTTTTCAGGTGTATTTGCTGAAGGAATGGAAAAATTATGTCTCCTATGTCCTGCTGAAAGATTTAGAGGGAGAGTGTTATGGGTGGTGGTGATGTTAATCCTTCTCTGCACAATGTCACATGTGATGGAGTGGGAGTTTCTATTCAAGGTACGAAACACCAAAAGTGTGAAATGATGGCCAGGCATCAGTTGTGTAATGGGGATAAAGGTACATGCATAATTTAAAGACTCCTTTGAAATGTATCAAACGGCCAATTCTGGAAGCTTTGTGGCAGCAACAAGTCTGTTTTCAAATCTGCTTCCAATACCTTCTGGTCCTATGTATTCACTCTTTTCTTTGCTTGGAAAAGATGGTGATTGTTAGTGTTTTCATCATCTGATCCAACAAAGCCTGGTTTTTCTAATTTTTTTTTTTATTAATTAATCGATTTAATTTTTTTCTTTTTTTTTTCTCCTGGATAGAGTCATTGTAATAGCTAAAGAAAAAAAAAACCAAAACCCCAAACAACACACCCCATAATTTAATCAATTTATTGTAAATAAAATGTGTTTTCATAAGGTTTACTGCATTATTTGTTTTGATACTAATGAATGAAAACTTCTGAAATATTAAAAAAAAATTTGGTTTGGCTTAATTTTTTTTTATTATGTTTTGTATCTGCTGTGTAATCAACAAAGGTGGTGCCACCTATCATAACTGATGCAGGACATTGATAAAAAGTAGTTATTAAAATTATCTCTTCCAGTATCAAAAAATAATTTTAATAGCTATGAAAAAATGAGTCACATAAAAAAGATACCTGTAGAGCAAAGACAACAGGATCCAAGCTAAAAATACAAATAATAAACATTCAATTCTGGTGTAAAATATATTTACATACAACTATTCTCAAAAAGTGTAGGCAAAAAAAAAAGCTGATTTACATATGTCCTTAAAATACTTAGTTTTCAGTATTCATGATATATCATTTATGGTTTTAATTACTTTATGTTCTGTGTCTTATTTGGATTTTTTTATCTTTTTATGTTATCTATATTTCACATATCATAGCAACATTTTCAATAGGTTCCTAATGTAGATCAGAGAACGAGCAAAATCACACTATCTCACTTTTGTAACTCACACAACAGGAATGGTGAACATATGTTTACATATATTTTTTCCAATGCTCTGGAACAATATGAAACTGCTACCACTAAATATATTCTTTATCAAATAATATCTGTAACTGTACAGCATGTGATTTCAGTGGAAATTCAAATTACTGAGAAATCCATCCTCTTTGGTCATGACAGTAAACAGAAACTATTTTTTATATACTAATACTACAAATATTGCTTTAAAATGGAATTATGGGAAGAAAGAGACAGAGATTTGACTGTTTAATTCAGTATTTTCCTATTTCAAGAAATGGGCATGTAACAGGAAAAGAGCGTTTGTAAATGTTTGTCTGAAGAAAATCTGTTGATCTGATACAATGGTATTTGCCAGGGGTTTTTTTATTTTATACTCTTTGTGAACATTTTTGTTCCTAGTTTCTAAAAATTATTGTGGAAAGCAGAGAAGCAGCAAAATGAGCAAAAATGTAACCTGACAAACAATATTGTTAATATTGATATGTTTTAATATTCTGTCAAGATATTAGATGGCCTTTCTGATTTTTTTTTTTATTAGGTTAGAAATTTTTCTGTCTTGGAGAAGAAAATATGTTCTCTGAATTGTATGAGATTCACAGAAAACAAAGAGCAGATGATAAAAAAAAAGTTTCATAAAAAATAATTACTGAAGGAAGTTCTAATGCAATTCAGAGATTATGATGTTCTTGCGTGAGTTTGATCAATCTTCAGCAAAGTAAGTAAAATGGCAACTTACAAAAGAAAATGATAGATTAAATGAGTAGTTGTAATTATTTTTAATAGATTTTTATAGAACTTTTTAAATTCAGTTATGCACTTTTTTTAACAAAAATATAAATTCTCAGCAAAAAGCGATGCCCAACTTTGCTACTTAAGGTACTGGAGTAATTATATCAAAGATATGTACTAATAGCTTCTCTTTATTATTAGATTTACACTTGTCTGTGTCCCTGAAAGGACAATCAGAAACGTGCACTATTGGGTGCATGTGTTTTATCAGCCAACACACATCAAATTAATAAATTCAGACTGTAATAGCTGTGATGATTGCAACAACACCATCTGCACTGGTTTTTTTCTGGAGACCTTCTTGATAAGAGTGGCAACTGTGTAACTTTATCAATTGGGCTTCTAATCAAGGAATGCATTAGGAAGGGTTAAAATTATTAAAGACTTAAATCCTGGGGATTTCAACCATACTTTAACATATTCCTAAGTGCTTTAAAGAAAATGCAGTGAAGCAGAAGAATATATTGTATAAAAAATAGAAATGTGTGCCACCTGAACAAACAGATCTAGTAACACTCCAAATATTTTAAATAGCAATATAAATACCAATAAAATCCAATTGAGAGGAAACCCATGCAAGCATCTCAACCACAAGAGAAAAAAAATATACAGAAAAAAGTGAATAGAAGCTTTTATTCATTGCTAAGATCCTAAATTTTAGGAGACTGTGTTATATGTATTCCAGTGATCACGTAGCTCTTTTTCGTTCTGTTTTCAAAGAAGATATTCCCTGGCATTTTTTGGATCATAGAAGACAAGATTAATGATTGAAGATAGTTACAGAAGGTCTGCTAAAATGGTATCGTGTTCTTAAATGTAAAATATACATGAAATGTAGGAAGTACCCCTTTGTATATAAAGCGTTGTTTGAAAAAAAATTAAATTAGAAACAAACAAACAAACAAAACCCAAATGCACAGAACTTGTTAAACAGATCAAATGTCTGCTTATTTCAGGTTTTGTAGTGAAGATACCTCCAAGGATTCTAGAAGAATGTCCTTCTTAGACATGGATTACTACTCTACAGCAAAAAACTTCAATAGAAGTTTATGTTCTTTACATTTTACAGCACAGAATTTTATTCTGTCCATGTTATATTTTATAAATTTTGTCCTCAAAGATCAACTCTGGCAATGAATTTCAAATTTAATTTTTTATTTGGTAAATCAAAGGGGTTTTGGTTGGTTTGGGTTTTTGTTTGTTTGTTTGTTTGTTTACTTGAGCATTTCACTTATCTCAGAATATCCATCCAAATATATTTGCCTCCTATTCTTAACCAACAGTGCTTATCCAATACATAGCCAAATTGTTTTCCTTGTTCTTCATAAACAATCTTTGCCCCTTCGCTTTTTATGGCACACAGATTTCATATCTTCCCCTTCAGGTTTAAATGTCAGCCTTTTCACTGGACTCTAATAACACTTTCACAGTGCAGATGTTTCATTTTGCAACTTCATGGAGGAAGACAGTCAACCAAATGTAGACATTGAGGAGGGCCTCTTAAACTTTCTAACTGTGAAAATTGTCATGGAGGATAAAGTTGGATAATTTCCCCAACGCAGATGAAACAAGAGGTAGGTTGGGAAGAAGAAAGGGAGAAGAAGGTCAGAGATAACAGTCACATCATTCCTTGATGTAAAACCTCAAACCACCTAAACCACATCATGGGGCAACCTGGCAACATTACTAACCTACTCTCTCTGACTGATGTCTCTAGAATGATTCTGTACTATTCACCTATTTGACGACTTAATAATAATTTCAGGGCTACTCTAAGAACATTAATATTTTTACTGTTTTGTACTGCCAACATGAGTAGAAGAAAGATTTTAGCTGAAATGCCATCCAAGTCTTGCTGACAATGAAGAGTTGATTTAGAACCAGCAATGTAGATTCACATTTTAATTAATTTTTTCCAAGACTCACTGCTCTATATCCATTGTCAGCTATGATTATATTACTCCAATTAAGTAGTGTCCTGTTAAATTTTGTTAGCAATACCTGGACAACTGTAGATTTGGAGGGTGTGTCTCTCCCATGTTTGCCAAAAACAGATAAATAAGTCACAGTTTGTTGATCTTTATAGATTTATAGAGGAAATTTGAGATGGTTTATTTCAATTTTAAAAGAAGATGCTCTCTTTCGGCAAAACATGCATCTGAGTTAACAATATTACAAGGAAAAAAATCTTTTTGCTCTATATTTCTGAAGGGTGTCATACTACAGTAATTTCACTGTTCTTCAATATCTACTCATTTACTCCTATGTAACTTTAGGATGAAGATGTTAAAATCTGAACCAGTCCCTGGATCTTATTATTTTTCCTACAAAAGTAGGCCAGCACTTATGTTAGTAAAAGCATATCTAAATTTGCCTGATTTGGTGATTATTAGTAGTGATTATTATACAGTTTTTAGGGTCAGTAAAAGTTCAAGTTAAGGCATAAAGTCAGCAGATTAATGATATATATGAACCCTGTATTCTCTTGATGTTCTCCAGTATTTTGGCTTGTGGTTTTCCAGCAACCTCCTGAATTATCAAATACTTTCAACAAGTTTGATCGCACACAGTCCATGAAGGACTCAAAAGCAGAGCATGAACAATTGATCATGAAATTTGCAGTATAAAATGTCACCATGCCCACTAATATGACCACAATGAGTTAATTGAGATTATATGGGATGATTTAATGCTACCCTGTTAAGAATTACTGCCACAATAAAAATCCCTGCTACTGCATAAGCACTTAGGCTTTATCAAAAACAGATAAGTAATGGAGTTAAAATGAATCTTCTGAACATGTATTTGTAAGTGCTTACTGAAAATGCATTGAAACTTCCATCAGCTGTGTCTGCCAAATTCAATAAGCAAAACAATGTGGTATGGTCAATTTGTGCATGAGACAGATGTTTTGTGGAGTATTTGTTATGCCTGCAGGGAGCTGAGTGACCACAGCTTCCAATCAGTAGTAGATGTAATATAACTTTCTTACATTGCTTTCCTCTGCAACAAGATTTAGTGTGTTGCACACAATACTAGCAAGATTGCTGGGTTTTCTCTGAATTGTTCCAAAAACGTCTGTTGGAGTTGAATAAAAGTAGAAAAATTGTCACTGGAAAAACAAGAATGAAATGCTGCATTACCCTTTCATTTTTAGTTAATCTGTCAAACCGCTAACTGTTTTCATCTTGAGGCTGTCTAATTCAATGAAAAGAAAGGATTATAGGACACAAATTCCTGAAGATATATTTATTTGTTCTTAATAACCATGCATTTCTTTTTTCTTCTTTGAAAATCAGTCCACAGTACATTTAATGTATACAGACCCCATCCTATAGAATTATTCAAACCTGACAATGTAAAGAACAAAAATTCGCATAGATGTCAAAGATGAATTCAGCAGAAAAAGGTAGTTGCTAACAGAGGAACTCAGACTTAACATTTAGCCCATGAATCAGAAATTTCCTTCAGAAATGCAGGATTGTTCAGTCTCACTGCTGCCAAATTTTGTTTCTTCACGGTTTTCATTTTATTTTTGTTTCAAATAGACTATTTGGATAGACTGTTGCTTACCTAGTCTGCTTAGATAGTATGTTCACATTTTCAAAACAGAAATACTGAATCTAAAAATAATGAAAAATACTTTTTTTCCCCTCAGAGGTTTCCTATCTCTTGTGGATGATATGCTTAAGACTTGTTTTATTGTATTTGCAGTATTTTTAAATAATCAGGAGAAAAAAAATGGAATGTAAAAAAACCCAATGCTTTCTGGCATGCAAGAAATATTGGTTTAGCACCGCTTGGAGCATAATTGGTTATTATGGTTCCATGTAACTATGGACTTCAAATGGCTTAGCTCTTTATCTGGGTTAACTCTTTTTAATGTGGTTTTGGGTTTCATGTTTTTTTCTCCACACATTAACTTTCAAGGAGGAAATACATCAGTGAACAATATGGCAATTTAAATATATTTGGCTGAAGATGTGATGCTTGTCTAGTACCATTTCTATACTTTTTGCAGCTGATGCATCATTCTTGTCTTTACTCAGTGTACCTCTGACACCAAGTCTTTCTCTTTTCTCTCGCAACACTCTTATTATAAGCATGAGATGAAACAGGCAGAAAGAGCTTCCTCAAATAGATGAATTTGTATAAAATTTGACGTAGATCTTAATTTGGTTATTATCTGTTACTTTAGGTTTTCAGAAAGCGTACAACATGATTCTGTCCTTCTACGGAAGCAAACTGTTTTATTTTATAAACTAAGAATATCTCCATTGGTTTAGGACACTATCTTCACAGATTTAGTACAAAAAAAATCAGAAAGGATGTATCTGAAAGATTCATACCTCTTCTGTGTTTGACGGATTTGTCAATACATAACACATATGTGCAGATATTTATCCAGTTTGCTTCAAAATATCTAAAGCCAGAAGCTTCAGAAACCCAGTCTTCACAAAAGAACCACTTCTCCAAATGAGGGCTGTCAGGAGCCATAACTAGCAGCAATCAGAAGGGACTATTCTTACTATAGAAGATAAAATTTAACCCCCCATGATGTCATCCAGAGTGTTACTGGAACTACTATGTGATGTTTATATAATCCTTATATATCTGTGTCTACATATATATATAATTGTCTACATATATATATATATATATATATATATATGTATATCTTTTTAATATATATATATATTAATGTCACATTGTTGTGTTTTAAATAGTGTCATGAATGTAAGATAAATATCATGTAAGATAAATGTCATAATTTTGAATAAAGTCTTTCCTAACTGAAAAGCCTGCACAGTATGTGTTCAAATAGCAAATTATTCCTCTGCTTCAATGGCTGGACACCAAAATTCCTTTCAGAGGGATTCTTTTTAACCTTCTAACTATTTGAGCCAAGTTTCAATAGTCTGCAAATTTTTAGAACCTAGAATAACAGGGCTTATAATGGAAATACTGACACTCTTGTGGCTATAGATGTGCCAGCTAGCACTGTAATAATCAGTAGATAATTACTTTTAGCTTTCCACTCAGTGAATTAGCACAGATGAAATTTTTCATTAAAAGATGAAAGTTGCTGTAAGAAAGTTCATTTCAGGACATGTCCACAATAATAAACTAACAGCAGCTTGTTCTGTGATTTCTCAATAATTTTTGTTTGTTTGTTTGTTTGTTTAAATTCAGGAGGACTAGCATGACTGAAGATATTCAGAATGAAAGCACAGGTAGCTGAGTGCAACTCACTTGTCCATTAAACATGACCCATCACTGCAGAGCTCACAGGTCAGTGTGATGAGCTGAAATGAACTGTGATTTGATGAATCAGCTCATGTGGAGTGTCACCTGCAGATGTTCTCAAGAAGTTCAACGAGCAGCTTGATATATAGGTGAAAAAAAAAACCAAAAACTAAAAAATGCAATTTTTCTGATGGCATGAAAATCACCCAACTTACCTTATTTTATAGGAATGCTGATTTTTAGTAATTTTCTTTTATTAGGAGTGAAAACAGCTAACCCATCACCACCAGAAAAGCATTGATTATGAAGATCACATTATAGATTCTAACTTTTAAAATATTTCACTATCTTTAAGTAGTCATTATTACAGTAAATCATACCAGGAGTGGATTTAGCAAAATAACATCTATTATTATAATTTACTGCTACTTTAGTTAATCAATCAGTGCTCAAGTTATCTTTTTTCTGCATGTTAATTTGAACCACAGGGTAAATTTTAGGTGTGTCAGGTGATGATTTCTTTCATCATGAGAGGACTTTACAATTTATCTAGAAAAACATTACTTTTAATAAAATTTTCACAGAATCATAGTAAGTATTTTTTTTTTTTTTTGCTTCTTACTGTTGCTTTCTAACTTAATTTGACCTCTTGGATGCCTCTAGGAGTGTTGGGGCAAGGGAAAAAAGAACCAATGGACAAATACAATATATTTGTATCTACTGTTTTCTGCTTTCAGATGTACTGATATTAGGTGGCATCCAGCAGCCCAGAGCTACTTTAAAAAATAGTTACAGTAGATACAGATAAAATAATCTTGCATTTTCACAAGCTTAGGAATGCAAATATACATTTAGTGTTATTAGCAAATTTATAATAATTTCACTTGAGTTTCTCTCTGTGAATTGAAAATATTGTATCATTTATAACACATATATCTAAACTTAAAATGCTTAAAAAGGACAGTTGCTTCTTTTATTCTTAAGCTTTATTTTGCTTCCTAGCAAAATAAAAAAGGATTCTGCATTTTCTTGTCAAATCTCATCCATCCCTATTTCACATAATGCTTTGTAAAATAAGATATGCCCATAGTGACTGCAACAATTTCAAAAATCAAATCAAATTGGGATTACTAGAGGAAGGACTCAAGAAATGGTGGTAACAGAAGTGGAAAACTGACTAACTTGTCAATACATAGCTGAGATCGACAGTCACTATGTCATTTAGTTCACTAATTAATCATGTCTTCAGTCACACTGCTCTCAGGCTTGGTTTCCATTTCCTTCTTTTCATTTTGTGTCTACAATATGCTTTCCTGCAAGGTGTCAGATGGGTTTTTCAAAAGGCCATAATTCCATCTTTAATTTTTCATTTACACAGCTCTCTTATGGCAATGTCTTTTCCTTGTATTCTCCATTTTCCTCCTCCCTTGCTCTGCTCTGCTAAACCTCCAGCCTATAAAGTTATGGTTATGTGAGAAACGTTCTCTTATCTATACATTCAAATTGGAAAAGAAAGATTGTTCAGATTTCATCAAATCACAGATATTTCAACCATATTTAAAAAAAAAAAAAAGAAAATATATGATATTTAAAAACAGAATAGAAAATTAATTCTTTTCCCTTTTGATTTTATTGGATATTAAATTTATCTTTTTTTTTAACTATGTCATATAAAGTCTGAATAAAATACCCTACTTTCACAAAATACATAAATTTATTATTATGTACTCTCTCTAGTATAAGAAATATATATATATATATATATATATATATATATATGCATCTATATATATACAGCAGGAAATTTTCAAGAAGGTCAAAGAAATTTCTTCCTAAGAGAAAAATATTTTTTCCTTTTTGGACAGTATTTCTCCTCTAATATGGGAACACCACAGCCACTTTTCTCTGGTAATAGACAAATAAGACCAATACATATATTTCAAATGAGTGAATGACCTGCTGCAGGAGGGCTTTTAGGTTTTGCTCAGTGTCTATTTCATCCTATTTAATTTAACTGGAAAGTAAACTTGTAAACTAGTTTTGCCCACACATAGAAAGACACTAGGAAAGCACATGAGAAATTTCCCCTTTCTGTTGCTTTTGAAATGTCTTGAGAATAATGAAAATTTTGATATTATGTTATTTCAAATTATCTTCATGAACTACTAGATGGTTTTTCATCTTTAGTATGCTCACATCCCACCTCCCAAGAGACCTTTCTGAGCTCTACTAGACCATGAGGAGCTAGTAATGATGGCTTGTCCACTTTGTCAGAGAAAGTAAAGAATGATAATTGCCCATATTCTTTGCTTGCTCTGAGTTTTTCCTGATGTTTCACTGAGGTTGATCCCTGATATTTTAATTCAGACAATCAAATTTACGGATGTTTTCCTCCCACATATGGAAGTGATTCCCGAGGCTTATGGACTAAAACCAGAATGTAATCTGATTTTCATAAAATGGTAAGTGTATTGACGTGCTAATTAATAAGCTCCAATTTTGCTATGGAAGTTAAGTATTGGGATTTAAATGTTCTAAAGCACCTGAAAGTAACGAAGAGAATGGCAAGCTTTTTCTAAGTCCTTTGTCAGACTACAGAGAGATTCACAAAAAAGAGCACAGTGCATAAAGTAAGTTACAATAATTAATAATATGAGGATGCAAAATATCCCACTGCACCTTTGCTTTACTCTTCCGTAGCCTAAAGATCATGCTTATTGTGATAAAACATCATTAACCTAATTGAATTTCCAATTAAACCATTTATGTAAATTTAGTGACTTTTGGCAATCAAAATATTCTACTTGTTGTAAGTTGATATTTATATTTGGTAAATAATTTCACATTTCTCATATCTTTAAATGCAAATATGTTACACTTATGGGGATTTATGGTAGTTTTGTGACTTCTGTTGGAGTTGATACCTGCCAAACTTAATTTTTTGATTTGTTTAACTTATCAATAGGGCACAGTGTGATAAACACATATTAGAAGTAAAGGTAGATTCACAGATACAAACAATTTCTAAACCAGATACATAAAATCTGTTTTGAGAACATTTTATTTTCAGTTTATTTCAAAGATATGTATGCATAGCTGCCTTTCTCCTTTTGCACTAATGTGAACTATAGTGTTTCAACTGATACTAGTGTGAAAAGGATCAGACACCTACTGAAATTTAAATTATCAGACTGTCATACAAGATTTCATCTTTCTCTGTGCTAAACCAACATATTAGAACTGAAAGTGGAAGTAGAAATAAAACAGCAAATGACTCTAAGTCTACTACATTTGACCATTGTCACTAACTCAGTTCTTTTACAAATAAACTAAATTAAAACCAGAGCAAGTGTTACTATTAAACATTTGGAATCTCAGTGGAAAAAACTATTTCTCAAAGGTTAATAAAGACTGCTGCAATGAAAACTTGTATTATGCAATTGTTATCCAGCAGTGGCTAAAAATGAAACCAATATGAACAAATAACACACAGAGTATGTTATTGCATTTTCATAATGAAGTTTAATTTTGCAGTCTTTCAACAATAAAAGTATGTGATTCAAGTTTAATAAAGAAATGGAGTCAAAGTGAATGAAATATCTTACTTTTACAGTGGTGGGAACAATTTGTAATGCAGCACATCCAAGTGCAATAATAAGTTATCAGAGCAAGACCTACAGGAAAGAAATAATTTTATAGTGTTAAGACTGGCAAAAAAATAGAACTGAATTAAACTCATTTGTGGAAAACATCAACCTGTACTTGAAAACGCTGTATTAATGTTACAATTTTTTCCCTTTTTTCTCTCATATGTGCGTGTTTGGTTTGGTAGCAGGTGTGCTGGAGAAGTGGCTCTGTGAGAAGAGACCAAGAGTTGCCCCTGTCAGGCAGTGACATTTCCAGCTGGCTCCAAAAAGGATCTACTGCTGCCCAAAGCTGAGCCCCTCAGCAGCACTGGTGGTGCCTCTGTGACAGCATAATTAAGAAAGGGTAAAAAATGCTGTGCAGTAGATGTGAAAGTAAGAGGAGTGAGGAAAATGTGAAAGAGGTTAAAGAGTTAAATATATGAAGGGTAAGTTAGGATACACTAGAATACTGAAAAAGCAGATTCTCAAACGAGAAAATGAACTTAAGTTTTCCACTGGTCAAGTTTTAGCCTTCAAGATTTTTAGGAAACTACTATCAGAAAATGCTGTGTGTCTCACTCAAAAATATTCACTCAACTTTTCAGCTCACTGTAGCTCTGGGTGGTTATCTTCTGAGTTTAAAGATCAATTCTAAATTTAATTTTCAAACAAAAATGCAACACTAATTCCATGATTCTTTGTGAGCCCCATGGTGATGCATCAGCTCTTCAGGTATTGCAGTGAGTGAGGTCATGTATATTTGCTCTGCCACAATTAATTTCATTCTGAAATCTTTGTGGAAGTTGAAACATTTTTTAACTAATCTGTTCAGAGACTACTAAACTTCTACACAGTTCCTGGAAGCCACAGCCTTCATTAAGCATGGGTAAAACAGGTAAGCACTCTGTGGCAGTAGAAGAATTACATTCCAAAGTACAGCAAATGGATTATATGTATATATTTATCTGTCTGAATGAAAAAAAATTAAAAAAATTAAAATCACAGTGGGGCAGTCTTGGGTACCAGATGCTAGCTCATCCAAACCATTTATTTTCTTGCTCCAAGGCTCTTGCTTATATCATGTCAATGGTGTATCTTTGTAACAAGACTCAAGCATGAGTCTTGTTATGACTGTAGCTCCTTATAAGAACTTTTTCCAAGAAGCAATATGGTGCGATATGTGTCACCATAATGGGCTGTTCCAAGAGTTTTCTAGCACTATTCCAGCAGGTCTTGTTACTGTTTACATCTTGAATGATGCCACATCATCAAATTAGTCCTATAAAGCACTAGTCATGCCCACTCTTGCAGGCACTTTGAAGTGAGGAAGAACACAAAGAATTACCATTTGTGTCTTAGGACCACAAGACCCAGAGAGAAACACAATGTTGTGTGACATCAGCTCACACCAGCCATAAACAGTATGAGTCAGTATGTGAGAGCTGGGTTTTTGTATTTACTTGTTTGGCCAATTAGAAACAGCCTTATGTTCACGTCACATGCACTCAAGATATCTGAAAGCACTTGAGAGTATTAGAGGTTGACAGATGCGCTCCATTACATGCATTTTCTGGAACATATTCTGGGCATTCATTTAAGCACCCAGAATCTCCAGTGATCTACTGCCCTGAGCTCTGTTCTCTCAGCCACTGTAGGAATGGATGTCAATTCAGGAAACAGACAGGGAGAGAGAGGCTGGCTTTTCTTCCTGGCTGGCAGCATTAGTGGCAGAGGTAGAGTCAGCCTGGCTGGTGCTGGGTGGAAGCTAATGTGATCAAAGGCATCTAGTATTTCAGCCAAGGAATTCCCTTGGTTTCAACCTGCCCTGAAGCTACTGCAGAATTAAACTTTGCTGCTTCATGAATTGAGGACAACTAAAAGGAATTTTATCTACTTTACAAAGACACACTTAATCAACTCTATTAAATCTAAAAGACAGCAAAAACTACTTGCAAGTGCAAGAGCCAGTTTTTAGCCAAGTCTCTAATGCTGTCTAAAATATCAGCTCTTCATGTTGAACCTATCAATAAAAGCATGGTAAATTACTTGTTTTGTCTGTTAGACACATAAGTAACAAAAAGTTTTGCTTGTGAAGGGCAGACCAATATGCCATCACTAACATGCAATGGTACTTTAATGGAAAACTCTGAGGAAATGCTCTGTTTCCCTGCAGATATCATTACAGAATGTTATGTTGTCCTATCCTCTAGAGTTGAGTGCCCCTCCTCTATCCATACCATAGCTTCTGCTCAGAACAGAAGGTGCTCATCTGTATGACAAAGGACATAAGTTTCTAGTCCCTGTTCTGCTGCTACGGTGAAAGCACAGGTGAACATGATGGAATAAACATCCCTACAGAATAAAGAACTGTGTGAACTCTTGTCTAATTGTCTTTTTTCTTTTTCCAGGAACAACTACAAGCAAAGTATTTAGAAGTGAAATAATTGTTATGTGGGCCTTAACTTATTTAAACCTGAAAATCAGTAGACCACATATGTATCTATATATCTATACATATACGCATACATATACACAGACACACAGACACAGACACAGACACACACACATACACATATATATATAATTAAACAAGTCATCACATTTTAATTTCCCTCCAGTTGAGCCTTCCCATATCCTGAGTTTGCGGGATCAGAGATGATCTTTCTTTTAATTAGATTATTCTCCTGTAAGATATTTGAACTTCTCCTGACATCTCTGAATTAAACTATTAGCTCATTTTCCAGTCAAATGAAAAGTTATAGTCATATCCTATTTTCTTTTCAATCAGCTGAAATTTCTGAATTTCAGAAATTGCAGAGACAAGAATTTGCATTTTTATACCATTTAGCTTTGGAAAATATTTTTATTTTCTGTAAAGTATTGTATCGCCACTTTTTCTTTACCTTCTAAATATATTAATTCCTAACATGTAACTATACTTATATTGTGTACATGTATTTAAATAACTTTATAAAATGGGAAATTTACTACATCATATAAGATGTTCTCAATATCCTTCAGTATTTTCACATATCAGAATAAACTGGTAAAAAAAAGAAGTCTATAAGTAATTTCTGTCCCTTTCTTATTATTCTAAACACATATTCTTGCTGCTCTGTTGCCTTCTGATTTAAACCTTTCTGAATTGTGCAAACTCAGCAGCCAAGGTATATACAGCTTACCTACTATGGCATTTACCCAAATGAAAATATATTGTTGGCATACTTTATGAAATCAGATATGTGACACTCTGTAAGAGGAGGAGAAAATCTAAATTACAATCAAGAGAAAGTAGTACAGATTCTGTTCTGTGGAATCACTCTTCATGGGTATCTGGATGTTCAAAAGCTGATGGTCTTTAACAACATTTCAAAGAGATTAAAAATAATCCAGGATCTAGCAATGAAAGGTAATTAATAATAATAATAAAAATAATGTATTAGGCAATGACTGAGACACTATCAGTTTTAAGATTCATCACCTTTTTCAACTATGAGCAGCATTATACCTCTGGGAGGAAAAATTTATGCACTGTTTTAATTCTTTCCTTTTCACAATCATAGAATCATAGCATATCTTGAATTGGAAGGGACACATCACTATCACTAAGCCCAAATCCTGGCCCTAAAAGGATAGCCCCAAGAATCACACCATAATATCTTGTGTTCTTTTCCTTCACTTTCAACTTCTCCCAACATTACATGTTTATATTTTAGTTGCATATAAAATCTGCAAAAATTTTTGAATACCCTTAATTCTTCAGAACTATCTTTTACATTGTGAATATACATAGCCTATATTCTCGGTGTTATTGTCTAACATTGCTTTTCAACAGGAGAGCAGTGAAAGTCCTGTCATTCTAACTCACATACATACATGTGTTTATCAGTTTATTTATTAACTGTACAGTAGTGAGGTATGAAGATCTTGTGTGCTTCTAGTTTTCTTTCTACAGGAAGGACATATTTAATGGCACTGCAAAAAAAAGTGGTTTTTATTTTTTGTAAAAGCCTTTCTAGCCCTAAGGCTCTGATCATTTTAAATATCATAGATATTTTATAATTCCACTCCTGCTCCAAAAAGACATACATCAATTGAAAAAAATCTACCAGATACAGTACTGTGTCAATAAACAATTTATCCTTCTTAGATGACAAAGTAGCTAAATATGAAAATCAAAATATTCTGACAAAGATTTCAGAAGAGGAACAAAAAAAATAAGGCAAATTGCACAGTCACTTTTTCTGCTATATGAGACCTATACCTTTCCCTGACTGGCCCAGTTTCTACCTTAAGGTCTTTATATATTCACATATAGCCAGAATACCTTACCTGAATCTAATTTTCAAATTGCTCCATACAAATTAAAACAATAGGATTCATTATAGACTGGAACCAATTCAGCTTTGGTGTGCAGCTCTTCACCTTGGTTTTGTGCTGTTCATCTCTGATATTAACCTATTGATTTTATCTGCTGCTACAACAGATTGAGCTATCCCAGAATTTTCATTTTTATGTTTTAATGAGCAGGAAGAGGCTTATCTAAAATTGGTTGGACTTTTTTTTTGTTAGTTTTTGTTGGCTTTTTTTCGCTTGTTGCTGTTATTGCTTTATTTTTTAACATATGTGAACATTAGAGGTAAATTTTGCATTTCTACCGTAGTTACTAAGGTTAAATATATGATACCTGATTTTGGCATATGATGGCAACTTCTGAATTACAAAAGGTAGATGTAATTCCCTTTCCTCACCCTTGAAAGATTCAAGCTTTACAAAGTCTAGTCTATTCCTCAAAATAACTTTCAGTATCTTACTCAATTGACAGTATCTCCAACAAATTTTATTGTTTGTTAAAATTATGTATTATATGTAATATATAACTCAAGTAATTATTTAAATATGTAGGTATTTTTCTGCCTGGTATATTTCAGTCCCTTTTGTGCTCCAGCTGCAAATTACAATATTTAGAAATCCTTCAGAAACTTACTTAACACCTTGTGCCCCTGTGCACCAAAAGATGATTGGGGCTCACTTTAGTTAGTTACTGCCTTTGCTATCTCTGATATTGTACATAGGAGAATGTTGGTAAAATACTTGGAGACGTGACTGGCTCAGATAGAATGTTGTAATATCTTTGTCTCATTATGTAAATCAGTATTCACTGATTTCAGAAGATACATTTGCCAGACAACAGATGGGTCAAACACCCTGTCTGCTTAGACACGTATACAGCTAGTCTGGGTGCTTTTTTCTTTTCACAATAATAACAAAAACCTTCCTGGAGTTTAGTTAGTCCATCTCCTCTGTGACATCAATATGCTTTTTCATATATCTTTTCTTATACTGTTCCATTTTTATTATTGGTATATTTATTTTTACGTCTTGAGGAAAAGAAAAAAAATCAAACAACCAACCATATAGCCAGACACAAGCTATAACTTCCCTATATGGATTAATAACATTTTTGTGTGTATTTACATTATTGAAAATGATGGACTGTTCCTGACAATGAAACAAATATGAATGAAGCAAAAGCTGAAGGTAAATGTGAGAGTCTGTTCTACAATGGAATTTGTGAATACAAGTTTAAAAATGCCACACAGCTTTGAATCCATGTACAGCCAATGATGTGTTCCCCTCAACATTAAGTGAAGTTGTTTCTAAACAGCAAAGGGATATTTAGGAAATCAGACTTTATTCAGTGCATATTTTTAGCAGTGTTACGTCTTATCTGAATCGCTCTCCAGGTGAAAATCAGTTTCTGAAAATGAGAAATTTCTGAAAGATCATTTTCAGGTAATCCAAATATGGGGAAGTGCAAATATCTGAAGGTCTATTGATCTGTGTAGTTAGACTTTGCATTTTCTTATGTTGCAATATTTTAGCAATAGAGGTCATGAATTCAAGGGAGCTGCAGTGGACTTGTGGCAATAATCTTCCGGAGACTATTGTAAAGATCCCAAACATAAACTTAGCAATTTTTTTAGGATGCAGTCATAATTTATTAAAGTGGAGAAACCTTTCTTTGCCATTGTTCCTGCTGCTTTGCTGAGTTTCCCTTCCTGTACACAGCCAGTGAGGGAACAGCACATTTTATAAGGATTCAGTCTGAAGCACTGGGCACATTTGAGCTGTTCAGTCCTGCAATCATACAAGTCCAGTGTGTATATGAGCACGTGTAGAGCAAGACCAAACCTGCTGCAAACTGAGAATGTTATGGGTGGAAGAACAATGCAGGAGAGCAACAAGCAATAGAAATAGAAGTAAGAGCCTTGAGGGAAAAAAGATACGGGCAGCACAGGAGAGGTTACAGGGAGAAACTGGACTACCAGCTACACGGCTGGATAACAACAACATAAAGGGAGGGAAAGAGCAATTCATACCTGAAAGGAGCACTGGGAGGATAAAAGGTATCAAAGAACCTCTTTTTCTAAATCATTTTCTCTGCAAAAAAGTCCAGAGTACAGAAGAGAGTGCTTCTGAGATATATGGCCTCAAGAGACCAGAGTTAAATGGTGACTTGGGAGTCATAAATGGGACCAATATATGGAACTCCCTGACATATGATAGGTCGACTGGGAATAAATTTATTTGAGCATGGTTTTAAACTCTTCTCTGGGTTTACCAGGTTCATAAACAGACTTGTTTACTGAAATTCAATGGAGCATGTTAAACTCAGACTGAAAAACACAGTCTGTTTCAGCACAGGGGAAGCCAGATTGGGCTGGTGTCACTCATCACTGCCTCTCAAGGTTATCAGGAAAGATGTAAGGACAGTGTATGGGGAGCCTCAAGACCATTCTGACCGATCTGAGGGTGGCACAATCTCCCTAACCTCTCATAGCAAAGACTGTGATAGCTCCATGACTGCCTGTGGGTCTGTCAATGAAAAGTTGACCAAAAAAAATGTGCCCGTGAATTGCTTAAAAGTATAGCTATTAAAATTTTTGTGCAACCTGACTGTCTCAGCTACTAAAGAGATGACAGAGGATCAAAATTTTAGTGCAGGCAGACCCAGATAAAAGTAGTTTTAAGATTTTAGCTAACAAAGAGTGCACATTCTGCCAGTTTTACATGTGTAAATTCAAAAATTAAATAATATATGTGTGGCTCTCAACTTAAATGAGTGTTGTTTCTCTATACAGAGCTCTCACTTTTTGCTGCTGATTGCTTCAGCTATGCTTACATGTACACATACAGTCACTCACGTAGATCCCCTTTGTGCCACCAACAAAACTTCCCATACTTACATTTCCATCCTTCAGCAATCTTTGTAAAAATGACCCTGACAAAATTAAACTTCCTGCCAAAATTCCTACCCTAATTTCCTGTGCCTAGATAGCTCTATGAAGCCTTGGTAAGAAATCCCATCTGGGCCCAGGCATGGCATGCCAACAACTTCCTTCAGTCCTGGTGACTGAGTCCAAGTGCACAGACATTTACCTTGCAAAGTTATGTTTTTCCAGCTCTAGCATTTCTCAGTCTGCCCTTTTAGGCTTGAGATATTGCTTTGGACTCACCTCTCCTGTCCCCAGCTTGCTGGGTCCAAAGAACATACTGCTCTTCATCAGAAAGAATACTCAAAAAGAGAAAAAAGTAAGAAATTTAAAAGTAAGAAGGGAGAAAAGATGGATGGGATTTTTTAGTAACTTTTATAATTTCTCCCCACTTCATACTCCCTTGAGAACTGCCCAACCACATCACAACCACTGCAAAGTGTCGTATAATAAGAGAAGGATTACTGATTCAGTTTATATGCATTAAAATATTCTTTGCATTTTCATCTCTCATATTCTTAATTCCAACTAGATTTTAAAAACATAGTGTATTATAATTTATCACTATAAGATTTTGCATATGGAGGAATATTTTGCCTTTTGAAAGCCATTTCTGAGCACATGAATGAGAAAAGGGTGCTTGGGAATAGCAAACATAGGCTGATGGAAGGTGAAACTCGCCAGACAAACCTGGTCACCATTTATGATGAAGTTACCCTGGAAAAGAGAAGAGAAGTGAATGTTGCTTCTTTCTCCTATAATAGGACTTTTCTCATGGTATCCCACAGCATCTGTGTATCCCAGTTAGGATATTAAGATCTTAGATATGGGGACTACTAGGTGGGTGAAAATCTGAGTTTTCAGACTCATGATATCATGGTAAATGGTTTTTATGTTTCCAATTAGAAGAGAGTTCCTCAGGGGTCAATTCAGGCACCATTCAACATCTTTTATTCTGCTCAATACCAAAACCTAGAAGAGGAGGTGGGGTGCAGCCTAATCAAATCTGGGGATAATTCCAAACTGAGAGGTGTAGCAATGTGGGTTTTTAGGATTCCACGTGCTTCCTTTGTTTCCCTTCTCTCTATGCTATTGGTTCATTTTGAAATACGTGCTCTGCTGTACCCGAAAACCTATTGGTGTGTTCCCCCTGTCAATTTTCCCTTCTTCCTCCTGGGACTGGCTCTAAGGGAGACAGTCCCTCCCCTTCCTTTCCCCTTAAAAGACAGTGCCTGCGTCAGAGAGGCGTCTTTCATCTCTGAGCTGCTAGCACCTGCTGCCTGTCCTGTCTCCCTTCCCCCTTCTCCTCCCCTGCAACCCTCTCCCCCTACTCCAAATAAACCTCCCTGGCAGAACAGAGATGGAGTCCAGGTTTGTTCCTTGGTCCCACTATTGTTTCTGCTGAATTGATGTGGCTAAGAGACTCATGCCAGCCCGCGGGACCCTGGGGGCCGCCCGCCCGGGATCCGGTGTAATTATGCAGACCAGGGACCCCAGTGCGGGGGGAGCCAGCTCCTGCCGCCCTCCCGGACCCTGCCACATCAGAAAGGTACACAAGGGCCATTCAGAAGGGTTCAAGTCATAGGAAAGGGATGGTGTCAGCATAAAACTGCAGCCTGTATATTGAGGCATATGATTTTTCTCCTCTGAGAAGCATTGGCTAGGTCACCTGAAATATACTTTGTGGAGCTACAAGGCAGTAAGTGCTTTGATAAATGGAAGCAAGTTCATCTGGTTAGGGCCAGTAGCCCTTATTCTGTGAGGAGAGGCTGAGATATTAAGCCTGGAGCAGAGATGGCTTTGAGTAGACCTAACAGCAGTTCTTCCATACTTGCAGGGAGGTCATCAAGAAGAGGGGAGCAGACACTTCAGTAAAGTTCAAATGAGGTTGGGAAGGCAATGATAGTGATAATAAATTGCAGTGGGGAACATTCAAACTGGATATAAAGAAAATTTGTCAACTTGAAGATAATTAAACATTTGAGCAGTTTGTCCAGAGAGCTTAAGGAATGGAAATCCTCAGAGGTTTTTGAGATGTGTGTGGTCAAAGAACTTGGCAGCTTAATTATTGTAGAGCAGCTTAATCACTGTTGACCTGCTTGGAGTGGGAGGCTGCACCAGGACCCCACCAAGACCCCTTTTGACCAGAATAGTTCTCCAATTCAAAAGTCCACAGTTTACTCTAAAGACCTCAGCACTATTGTAAAGCAGTAGGAAGTATGTAATTCTTATTTTGTGTATATTGTGGGCTTGAGGTGTGCCAGATAGCTGAAGGTGTTCCCTGTAATTGTCTGTCTTCTTCTCTAATTCTCTCTTGGGAAAGGGCAGTCTATACCCCCGTAAACTGTGCTTTTTTTTTTTTTTTGGTGAAATTCTTATTTGACTGTAGGACTATTCTGTATAATTTTTCTTCTGCTTGTAGCCAGAATGGCATTATTTTCTCGGACTGATGGAAGAGCCTTCAATCCCAAAACAGATTAATGTTTTGTCTTACATTGTGCTACAACCTACAAGTCCCCAGTCATGCTAACCTCAGACTTCTAACACTGAAACCACTCTTATTTTTAGCTCTGTTGAACAATATGTTGACAGGTAACTGTTCTTGGTTCAGAGATTCTGTTTCTTAATGTCTTATAATCTAATCAGAGCTTCAATCTGCAGATTTGTTAGAAAATTCTCTCTCTGACTCAAGTTTCTAAATACATGGCAGATCAAGTGTGTTATGTGATGTTCTTAAACTCCTATTTCTTCTGAAATTGCATGAATTTATCTTTTTTTGAAGTATATGATTTGTGTTCAAAATTTTTGTGTATTGGAATGTAGTTTTTTCCTAAGATTTTAGTATGATAGTTTGGCAGATGTTCATTTCTTTTTCACTAAAACATTTTCAAGTGAGACTACCTCAGGAAAGAGAAAATAATAGTCTAGAAGTAAAAAAACCTCTTTTGCACCACTTTCCCCCCAAACCCACTATCTCTAATTTCTTTTATTCGACCTTTTTTGTAGCTTCCACAGGCTTTTGGTGTATGTATTCATTTCTGAGCGGTATAAATAATCTTTGGCCCTTCCCTTTTAGGATTTTTTTTATTCTGCCAGTGAGCTACTTGTATTACCTGTTTAGTTACAATTTTTATTTCCTATAACTCCTTAATAATCCCATTCTCATACCTTAGAGCAAGACCCAGTATTGAGAGAATCTATAAATCTATGTCTGATATGACATACTTGAAAGTACAGACTTGTCCATCCAGTGATAACAATTGTTTTCTGCCAGTACTGGTTCTCTTGTCTCCTTAGAAGAGAATGTGTGTCTGTCCATGTGTGTGAAATGGATTTCTACTTAAACTTAGGGACTAGTCACATTGTTTGAAACATTTTAACACTGCTGAGGTATAACACACACTGGAAAGACTTTCACAGTATTAACAAGAAGCAGGGTAAAGAGTAGGGTTTGGGATTTTTTTCTGTAGCTCAGTTCTATTTGAGGGAAATATAACAAGAAATCAATGCTAATCTACCATTAATGAGATTTCTTAGAAGTTGTCCCTTTAACTCTGGTACACTGGTTGTTGTCATGCCTTTCTTCCTTTTTTTCTCCCCTTAATTTATTTCCTATTTTTATTGAAAATGCTCTGAAAGACTATTTATTAACAGGGCAGTTTTTGACTCATGATTTCAGAGGGACAGTCTGGCTCCAAGCACATTTGAAGAGACATCTAATGGCAGCCCTAATGGTTCTAGCCCTTGACCATAACCTCATCTGAAACTTCAATTATCCCTTCTTGTCCCATAAAAATCATTCCACTACTTCCTTCACATACATCTTGTCCAGGTTTTGGCTATTATTTTTTTGCATTATATCAGTGATTCAGAAATAGAAAAATGGAACCTAAAAAGGCACAGTCCGAATACTGCCAAATTGTTTTACATAGGTTTTAGTGCAGTCTGTGAGCATTTTGTCTTTGAGGACACTGGGAGAAGAATTGGGCTCTACATACTCATTGTAATTCAGTGGCTCAGTTGAAGAGTGCACGGTGTCACTAATAAGCTCCCTTCAGAGAACTGTAATGGGAAACTGGTTTCCTGGCACCAGCTGTGTACCTTACTGTGCCCTGCTTCTGTTGAAAATGAAAATGACATGTGAATTCTACTGATCAGAACATATTATGGCAACATGCAGAAAGGAGCAAGTTTCATTTTCCACAGCAGAAAGGAAGAAACACTGTAAAGGCTAAATGTTCCAAAGGACAAGCATCTTGGGTATACTCTGGGTAAAGGATAGGTGTCCTGGGAACACTTTGTATTAAAGAGAGCTGAATGTCTGACAGCAAAGCAGGAGCAGTCAGATGAGCAAAACTGCCTGAAACATTAAAGAAAGAAAGCTAATTACATGTTTAACTGAATCAATGATAAACCTGGGAATGCTGAGACTTGTTTATTGTTGTTTAGGTTTTGTTTTCCTTTGTAGTTCTTGGGGTTTTTTTGTAATTGACTGATAGGCAAAGTCTTGGTCCTGAAAGGCCAATCTTATTATTATCTCAATCTTCACCTTTCTCACAAGATGAAATCTCAGAGGCAGTCATAGCTATAAGCTCTCTCTTCGTGCCTCTGTAGGCTCCCTTTTGAAGGTTAGCCGAGCACCAAAATGTTACCTTTTGTTTTGTTTTGTTTTTTTTTTCTGTTTACCACAGGATTCCCATCTTCTCTTCTGAAGCTTACAGTGTCTATTTCTTGTGTGCTACCTGTATCCTCTTCTAGTCATCCTTTCTTTTTCTATCTCTCTTTTAGCTTTCCTCTGATCTTCAAGTTTTATCTGTGCAATTCCTTGGAGCTTCATGCTGGAGATATATGACTTGTCTGCAAGCTTTCAAGAGTCACAAATGAAATGAGCTTAGGAACTCTTTGTCTCTTGATACAAAAGGCAAAAACTTGCCTTAATGCTGTAGTTCTGCCAGTCAGTACTGAAGACTGTGACAAATACATGGAGTAACAAAATTATCAGACTTTCTACAAGGAATACCAGAAAGAAGAAACAGTCTTGATTTAATGGAAAGGATAATTATTGATTCCTGTCCTCCAGAACAGAGCTTAAAAGCAAATAAAATCCATTACGTTCAGTGGCAGATATTTTAAAAGCCTCTGTGGAATGTTTCAAAATATACTTCACTGGAGTTGCAAAGTGTCTTTATTCTTGTGCACTTCTGCCTTGCTACAAGAGCAGTTTTGCTCTTACACCATCAGAAGAACCAATTTCCTAATGATTACAACTGGTATCTTCACAGATTCAATTGCACCTGTGTTACCGCCTTGTCCAATGTTCTCAGCCAAACAGGATCCATCATGTCAAAATATAATCTGCAAGGAAATACTAGAACTTGTAGGAAAAAAATCTGTAGAGCTGGAAATCCTCAGCTTTGATTCAGCATCGCTTTCAACCCCCAATGTATGGTGAGGAAGAACCACGATCTTTGAAGTTTCACTGTTTCAACCAAAAAAGATGAAATCGCCTGAGTTCTTTCAAAAGGGATGGTTTACTTGGGGTCGTGTTGTCGTCAGTTCTGATTTTCCTTGTTTCTCCCACTTATCCCATCTATTTTCAGCAAACCTTAGAAGTTGCTTCCCATGAAAGGCCTTTTGTGAATCAGATCTTAGAAAACTGTTGTGCATTTTCTTAACTTTTCATCTTCATTTTTAAGATGACCTCTGTTTCTTCTCACAGTAAAAGATGCAGGAGAAATCACAGTACCTTGGTAATGTAAGAATGTCAGTCAGTTTCTGCCCCACACTCCTCATTTCAAGAGAAAGTGCTGCCTTGGCACAATTCTAAGGTATTCTCATGTGTAGAAGAAATTATAATCGCAGAGCATTATTTTTCAATTATCTTTATTCTTCTCCCTTCTTTTCACTTTGTTTTTGTTTGTTGGTTTGTTTTTGCTTTATCTATTTTTAGGTTGTTTCTTTTTTTCCCTCTAGTTCTTGAAGCATTACTTACAATATACCCTATACTTATTTTTATGGGGGATAAATAAACCCAATAAAGAAAAATGCTATATTTTAGTGTCAAAACTGTTTGTATAGTGTAAACTGAGCTGCCTTGCTACTTTGGATTATGGAAGCTAAGAACGCCTCGGATTTACCAGAGAAACCAGGCAGCCTTTATTCCTGTATTAGTCCATCAGTGTAGTATGAGTGTTTACAATCTTTTGACAGTGAGATGGTTGCACAATATGTTATCTCATTACAGTTTGATCTGGCTTTGCATACATATATCTTGCAGATATAATTACCTGTATTAAAAAAAAAAAATTAAAAATTTTAAAAGAAGAAGCATTTGCAGGTCTGTTATTTTCACTTATAGGAAATTTTTTAAAATTTTCTTTTTATTCTACAGGAGTGTGTGTAAGGAAGAATGGTATTTAACCTGATGAAAGGAAAACTCTAATTCCTTTCTGCCCTCTCATTGAAAGTTTGATCAGTGAGAGGCACTTGCCATCCTTCCTCAGGAATCAGTAACAGAACAAGCTGGTCAAGGATGCAACCAAGTCTATATAGTCTTTGATTTAGCCTTTACCCAACTTGCCTACTCTTACCAACCTTTGAGGACCAATAAGAGATGTCATAGGCCCCTATCAGAACAAGTTAGTGAATAACTTTGCTTATCATTACACATTAATAGGGTCTTTCTGCAGGAAATTATCAAACAGGCACTCTATTCAATGTAAAGAATAAAATGGAATAAGCTGCAGCAAATACTTCCTTCCCCAAGATATATCACAACTTCATGGTAAACCCACTGACAGTTTATTTGAAATCCTCTTTGCAGACATTTTATCCATTTGCCACCGCTGATGTACTTTGATTTTCATTTTTTTTTGGTCCTAACTGAAGAACCTGTGGCTATGAGAAATATTGATTTTAAAATTGGCCATAATATTTTGTGACATATGCTGTTATCCTTAATAGTTGTAAGAAACCAGAGTTTGTAACCTATAATTTTTTACAGCAAAAAATTCTTTACAGCAAATTCTTTACAGCTATGGAAAGGGTTTATAGACTGCTAACAATAAGTTCCACTAAGCACAAGTAGTCTTGCTTTCAAAAATCCTGGGGATTTACAAGTATTCAATTCAGAAGGTTTTACAAGCCTTCTGGAAGTGTCAGTTACCTCTATGGTCACTTACACAAGGCAGTGCAAATTATCTTCTCAGGATGCATCCAGTGAGCATCACCTTGTGTTTCAGATTTTGTCAGGAGAAAATTTTCTGATTTTTTGATCAGTGCCTTTTCCAAGTTCTGTCTTAAAATGGCTAACTTACAAAAATCTGAAGTTTTTCCTTTTGCAAACTCCATTTTCTTCTCTACCTTTTTTCTAACTCTAAATCAGATCTAAAGTAATCATTATGACTTGGGAGTGACAGACAAACAGTTATTCTCTGTGCAAGATTTATGAACAATGTAATTCAGTGGACCATCAACAGCTGGTCCCTTCCTAGCATCTCAGAACTGAAAAGAGCTGACTCCAAATGTTTTTAACTTCTAACATAAATCAAATGTTCACAAAACTTTCTAATTAATTGCATACACTTTTTTTCAGTTTTTTGAGTGACCTTTCAAACATTGAGTTCTGAGAAAATTAGGAATGTCTATTCTTCTGTATTTTATAGAAAATGGAGACCATTTATGCAAATGAAGAAAAAACATTTATCATTATTGTGAAAAAGTAAATGTAAATACACACGCAGACTCATACATACATATATATGCATATAATTCCAATGTGTATTCCTCCTCCTAGCTCTCTGCTTGACATCCTAATTTAGAAATCAAACCCACTCTAGGTAAAAAAACCCCATTATTTCAGTTATAGCATCACCCTCCTTACCACTGGTATTCAAATGTGTATTCACAAAATTTATCCTTTTTGTTTTGAAACTAAAGGGATAACAACAGGCTTGGCAGATGTATTTCAAAGTAGATCTGTTGTAGATATGGATTAAATCAAAAACAAAACTCTAAAATACCTTATGGGTCCCAATTCAACACATTCTGTGATGCTCTGAAAATAATTTGGAGGTTTTCTACTACTGCTGCTGCTGCTACTACTACTACTATTACTACTACTACAACTACTACTACTAATTTTGTCCATTCTGCTACCAAAACTGTGAGAGTTTTTATCCGGCTCTAATGTGTGCATTAATGGTGATCACAGAATGAAACTTTAGAAGTGATTTCTGGAGATCTTTTGATCCATACCCCCTGCCAAGGCAGGGTCACCTGGAGCAGGTGACACAGGAATGTGTCCAGTAGGTTTGGAATGTCTCCAGAGAAGGAGACTCCATGACCTCCCAGGGCAGCCTGTTCCTGTGCTCTGCCACCCTCAGTGGAAAGAAGTTCTTCCTCATGTTGAGGTGAAACTTGTATTTTAGTTTATGGCCATTGGTCACTGGACACTACCCTCTTGGCACCCACCTTAAAGATATTTATAAGAATTAAAGAGTTTGCCTCTCAGTCTTCTCCAGAATGAACAGGCCCAGTTCCCGCAGTTCCTCCTCCTAAGAGAGATGCTCCAGACCCCAAATCATCCATGCCACCCTCGCTGAAGATCAGAACTGCATGCAGGACACCAGGTGTGAACCTCACTAGGGCCAAGTAGGGGGGGAGAATCACCTTGCATGCCCTGCTGTCCACACTCTTCCCAATTTATGCCAGGTTTTCATTTGCCCTCTGAGGGCACACTGCTGGCTCATGGTCAACTTGCCATCCCCCAAGACTCTGAGATCCTTCTCCACAGTGCTGGTCTCCTGTAGGTCAGTCCCCAACCTGTGCTGGTACTCGGGTTATTGCTCCCCAAGTGCAGGACCTGACTCTTGTCCTTGTTGAACCTCGCTAGGTTTCTCTGCCCAGTTCTCCAGCCTATCAGGGTCCCACTGAATAGCAGCAGAGTCTTCAGGTGTATCAGCCACTGGCCCAGTTTCATATTGTCAGCAAACTTGCTGGGGGTGCATTCTATCCCTTTGTTCAGGTCATTCATAAACAGATTGAGTAAGACTGGGTCCAGTATTGATCCCTGGGGTATGCCATTGGCTACAGGCCTCCAACTGGATTCTGCTCTGCCGATTGCAAACCTCTGAGCTCTGCCATTCAGACAATTCTTCATTCACCTCAACGTACATTCATCTAACCCACATTTCCTGAGCTTACCTGTGAGGATTTTATGGGTGACAGTGTGAAAAACCCTGCTGAAGTCAAGATAGATAACATCCACTGCTCTCCCCTCTTTGACCCATCCTGCCACGCCATCATAGAGGACTCTGTTGGGTCAAGCATGATTGATGCTGATCTTCCACTTAAAATCTCCCTAATTTAGACTTTTCTCCCTGTAGGGAACAGATTTCTTAACTTTGTCATTCATGTAGAACATAATGCATGTTCTTGGAGATGCTTTCCAGACTGCAACACTCTGGGATATCTACAACAGCCTGAAAGTGTCATTTATGAGCATCAGAAACATCTTCTAGTCAATCTGTCTTAAGATCTTTGAGGAAGAAACTAAACAGCCCTGATTGAAGTATCCATCTACCATGTGTTCTTGGCAGTGAGCTTGAAAATTGTGCTACAGAAAAGATAGCATCAGGAATGCTTCAGATTGGCCTACACTTCTAATCAATTTGTCTGTTTCATAACAGTATAGATATTTTCAACTATCAAGTGTTTATATAAAATTACCTTATTAAAGCCATACAGCATGGGTGTGAGAAGGTTTGTGATTAAATGCATGCACTGCACCTTTGATGAGCTTTATCCCTGTGCTTGCAAATAACCATTTCCTCATTTCGTGTGGTATGAGCGATTAATGTTTTCTCTCTTTAAATTCATAAAGCTGTTTTCTAGCAATATTTTTGTAATCTGTGCAGAAGAATTGAGAACTGGAACCTTTTAATTGTGACGGGAGTTTGCAGAGCAGGCCAGGATAGAGAATTTAAGCTTCAAAATCCACAAGGGGTTTCAAATTGCACTGAATGTTTCAGGCTTTGTTCCACGGGATGCAATGACACAAAAGATTATATATAAAATCTCATCTTATGTAGCAATTTCAGCTCTTTAATCCTTGTTGCCAGTTCATTTCTGTAGCTCTCTTCAAGAAATTAATCGTCTCCACAAGTTCAGACTGCGACCAAAATATCCAGAGAGCTTTCTACAGTCCACTGTACCCCACAACATTTGTAGTTAATGAGGCTAATACCGGTGATACCAATGTTTATCTTAACAGTGTTTGTATGCTTTTAATGAGAGATTTTGTATGATTTTTTCACTGTTTTGATGCTCTAATAGTTTTCTATTTTCTTGCTGTTCTAGTAAATTTGATCTCTTCTTCTGCTTCAGTAATGCTACCCAAGTTATCATTTATATTTGTAATTAATTTGTTTTAAGCTATTAATTTTGCTTGCAGTCAAGTTTCTCTGAATGTAAAAAAAAAAAAATTCTTGTATTTATTTAACACTTCGAAAAATGCCATTGCTCTTGGAGGAATTTAAGTCCTATTTTTCTGTGGTTTATTCTTTTTTCAAATAATTGGACAATAACTTCCTGTCCTCCTGCATTTCCACTAAAATGGATTGTTTTCACTCTCAAATGACAGTGCACATGGATTTTTTAGAAGTGTTGACTTGGACAGATCTTTTCCAGTCTAATGGAACAAGCAATCTAATTTTATTTGCAAATATTTTTCAAACTAAATGAGTCCATTTTCATGTACTGGATCACACAGAGCTCAATATGGTCTTAATGACAAAGTAATGTATGATAATAAAGTGATAGATGTGTGGTAGTAAAGCAGTATTAGTGAGAGAGTCTTTTTATCTTGACATCAACCCCATATTCTTGTAGGTAACCAGTGCTCAGAGGGCTACTGCTGACTGTAGTTTCTGTAATGAATTCTTTATTCTTATAATGTATAAATAATTTTGTAAGAAACCTCCATGTTTCCTGGAGATTTAAATTAAATTATATTATATTAAATAATATATTATTTAAATAATAATTAAATAATACATTACATATGATATTAAATTATACCAAATGTTGGAGTTAAGAACATGGTGTGTTTTGTTTTGTTTTATAGATATGATTTAGTTCTCTTTATAGAAAACTATTTTTTTTCACTGAATCTGATAAACCACGAGGTGTCACTGACAAATGAGAAAAATAATCGTTTGGGTTCAATGAAGGAATTCTAGTTGGTGGTGTTGGTACTAATGGATGAAAAAAAATGAGCTTGTCAAATTTATATTTTATAAAATTCTTAGTATACAGCAAATTATAAGCTTAAGGCTTTTGGAATTCCAAATCTAGGTGTGCTAACATTAACAGTGTGTTAGAGATGTGTTCATAAGAAAGGATTCTGTGATAACTAGGTATATATTTTATCAGGAACTTCAAATTGGAAGTAAATGCAGTAAACTCATGTCTTAAGGGCTGTCATTATTCACTCACTTAAAAAAAATATTTTGCGTGATAAATCTCTTACCCAAACAAACAAACAAACAAAAAAACCACCAAAAAAAACCCCAAGGAAGTATTCACACATTCCCTCAGAGGGATCTCATGAGACAAAAATCTGGAAACATATATAAAAGTACAAAGCTTAACTTCTAACAAATATTGTCATTAGCTCTCTTCAGCAATACCTATGAGGTTCTACATCAAAGTTTTTTAGATGGCTTCACTGCCTTAACATGAGTCGTGAGACTGTAAGAAAGTGAGAAAATACTTAAGCATTAACCAATATGGGAGTTGGCACCTGGAATTTTCCACTGCTATTAAACAGTTAAAAGTGTTGATTAGATAAAGGAAAACAATTTTTTTCCCTGTATTTGTAGCTATTCAGAGCTCTAAAAGTGAGAAGAAAATCTGCACAGTAGTTCCCAATTCAGCCATTAGAGACCAAATTGAAGCATAAGAATAATCCTGATTTTTAGGATTCTTCAAATACTATTCTTAAAAATTACTTACCATGTTATGCAGATCAAGTCTGGCAAACCAGTTGATCAAAAAACATCTATCAAACATTCTTTAGAAATAAGCGAGTGTTGAGATGTGATTTTAAAACTTGAGTTTAGTCTCCAGTTTTTGAAAATACTGCCTGAGATAGAGAAGGATGGCAGAGATTGTCTTTGTCGAAATTGTCACTGATGTCTTTTTGAAATGTTCCCTAGTGAACTTCTCTTATGCAACAGAGTCAAAAAGTGAAACTTGGGAAAGATCACAAAGAAAATTGAGGAAGTTGAATCCTCATAGAGCAAAAATTGAAAGTAAGGTCTGCTGAAGGACTAATGAAGCAAATAGGCTGTGCCTTGCTCTATTTTTATCACAATAGCTAATCAGAATCCTATTAGAGCAAAATAGCCACATTTCAAAAATATATGAATGTCTACATCCTCCCTTCCCTCCAAAATAACGTATTTCCCTATTGTGATGCCTGTTTTGTATACGCAGCAGAAAAACTACAGACTGTAAATAAATTGGGAGGCTTTCTCATGTTTTTATTTCTGTTAGCTTCCTACTGCTTTGCATGGACTGGATGTTTCTGTACATGCTTTTCAAAACCAAATCAGCCTGAGTAAGGTAACATCAGTAAAAGAAGCAGACCTGAAAATTGCAAATTATATCTAAGTTAAGAACAGTCAAGTCGGTATTTGGAGGTTGCTTGGTAGTTTTTCTAAATATTTCCTAGAGCCACAGGGTATGAGAATACCCACATCAGTATGGTCATTCTTTTGACATTGATTTTCAAAATATATGTCAAGCAATTTGCACTGTGTACTGTACAAATGTCAGTCAGAGATAGTAAGGTGCCACGAGGGAGGACTGTTAAAATATAGCATAGCATCAAAAATCCCAACTTTTGTGGAAAAAAGTTCAGCAACAGATGTTAGCATTCTAATAAACATCAAGAAAATCATAATTAAAAGGGTTTTATGTGGCTTTTTCTTCTCCTTACCTTAGCTCATACTCCCCACTTATATTCTTTGAAATACAGATTTAGTAACAATATTGAATTAACAATGACAAGCAGTCTTCTACATTCTCTCTCCTTCCTTATACATTTCTATCTATGGAAAGAATATGTTGATGTAAAATGTAAAATGCAAAATCCACCAAATGGATTTTCCTGTGTTGTCAGTCAAAGGGAAAAAGGTAGTTCTGAAGAATTTGACCTTACAAAATATCAATATTTAGTTTCAGTAGGCAAACAAGATCAAGGTCTTTGGAGATACAGATTCAAATGCATTTCAATACAAGACACAGTAAATTTTCCTTGTGGTTTGTAGATGTATGTGAAGGATTGTTTGGTACAAAATTACAGCCCTTGATCAAGAATAAATTAAAAGTAGAAAATTATAAATTTATATTGAGAGCAAGCCAGAAAAATGTTTTTATTTTGTTTTTAATTTTCAACCCATGCCGTGTTAGGCTCTGGATAGAAATTTCAGATCTGCACTTTAATGAATTTCTGTTTCAAAGGCAACTAGGAATTACAAAACCCCTAGTTCTCTTTGATTAATGTAGTTCCAGATACCCCTGCAGTGCCAAGGTTCAACAAACAAAACAGTAGTTTCCAGTCATGTAGTCATTGCATTTCTAAAGTGTATAAATGAATGATTTCAAACACACACACACATATACTATATGTAGTGTGCAAAAAAGAATATGCAAACATTTTAAAACATTCTTTCAGTCTTTCCAAGATGCAATGTCAGCTATTCATAAATATTTATAGATTTTAGTGTTTACATAAAATTAGATATATAAAGAAGAGCACACAAATATAAATATGTATATTTGTATACATAAATATAATTTTCATGTACTGACAGGGCAATTCAACTACCTGAATATTTTTCATTTTTACAAATTTGGAGTGGTAACCATGAATGGAAAGTACAATAACATTTTAGTTTGATGAAGAGTATAATATCTTTGGTCTTTCTGCATTTCTTTTGATATAATAAGTTTTCTAATGTTTCAGTGATGGAAGGAAGTAAATAGAGTTATGACAGATCTTGAGTTTATGGTCCTTGCTTGCCAAGATCATTGTTTAACTCCATCTTTAGTCCTTAAATTTTGTGCCATTCTTGTAAGGGGAATGAAATAATAGTGTGTGGATTCCCATCTGAAGTACCATTCCAATACATACTGCATTCATTCAATGGCATCAAGCTTGGATTTGTGTCTGCATGTAACAAACATTTGCCGTTTGGAGCAGACTGCATAGGAAACTGTTTTAATATATGATGCCTGAAGCCTTGGACAGAGCATTTATCAGCACACTCTGGCTACCCAAACTATTTCCATCTGTCCATAACATGACATCATAATGGCAATTCTGGACAGAAAAGGCAGCCCAGGGTCATTTCTGGAAGAGCTCTGAAGCCATCTGCCCCAAGGGCAGGGGGAAATTGAAGTCAGCTGCAGCTGAGGTTGCACAGAAGGGTGATATTCAGCCCTGCTGTTGTGGAATCACCTGGAGCTTTTAATCCTCTGAAATGGCTCACGTAAAGCTGAGAACAGAAGCTGTAGCTGCACAGAAACCTTGCTGTTTGCAGTGAGACTCTAAGCTGGAGATTTATGGGTACCTAAAGGGGGTCAGAAGAACACCTTTCTTTGAAGAATAGCAAATATCATTCTCTTTTAAAAAACTATATAGAAGTACACTTCCTCCCCTCTTTATAGCTATTTAAAACTTATGAATGCAGATATTTAAATAGTTTTTTCAATCATTAAATCAATGTAATATATTGATGGAAATATTTCATGTTGGTTTACAAGGCAAGTCTAATTTTATACATAATTTATATAAATATATGTATCTTTTGCATATATAGAATCAGAAGGTTGCCTATGTTCTGTATTACATGAAATATGCTCTAGTAATATTTTCCAAAGTAAGCCACATTAGAAAAGTCACCTCTTGCATATTTATCAGAGCCAGTTCTAAATTCTTATCTCAGTCAAATGCTAGTTGAAATCCATTAATTTAAGTTGATTTACGTTAGTGTAAAACTGGTAGAATATGAGCTAGAAAGAAAGAATCAGGTCAACATTTTTTAATCAGAATTTTAATATTCACACAGTCAGAGTGGTATGTAGGTTAACTTCATAACAGCTCCATAAAGTGAATTGATACACAGTACTGTATCATGCTAACATAGCATTGCAATCTATAATTTAAAACTTTTCCTTTGAAACTAGCTAAATACAGATTAAGAAGATAGATGGAAAGAGTCTCATCATCTATCAAGTAGATAAAACTATACATCAATGAACATGCATAGGCATTCTTCTTTGTCATCTCCTGTGCTGTGTATGAGTAATACAATCTTGATTGGCTGAGAAACTTCTGTAGACTTTTAAATGTTTATATATTTCATGTTTTCCGTGGTTTAAGATACGTTGCTGCTTAATTAAACTGACTCTATTCCATGAGAACCATCACTATTGATTTCTTCATAGAACAATGAATTAGTGCTATAATTCTTAAATGCTTGACAATTATGTTTCTCCACTTCTCAGAAAGAAAACAAAGTATCAAATGCACTTGTATTGGAGATGATGTTGTGCAGGTGTTTGCAATATCTTTTCAAAGCACAGGGGAACAGCTAATGTTTTTTTAATGTTTTTCTTTATGTTCTGGAAAATAAAAGTTTTTCTAGACGTTAGAACATGCCCCAATCTAATTTCCTTTTTTCCTTTGAAATCAGAAATTGTTGAACACTCTGATCTGGTTTTGATCAATGATAGAACAATTCCCATTCAGAATCCATGTGTGTGAGATTAAGTACTGACAGATTATCTGTTAATTTATGCTAAGTAGATTTTCTGGACCTGTGACAAGAAATGGGCTCTTAGGAGCATCGTCTTGGATGATAAACCTTTCATGTTCATGTTCCCTGCTCAAACTTACATGCTCAGCTACCCCAAGAAGTCACTCTATATCCAAAATTACCATTCAAATTCAGCATCCATATTTTCAAAGTGTTCCTTGCTACTTCTTTCACCATAATTGCCCTCTCACCCTGAAGAAAAGAGCCTTGGTTTGAATTCTGTTTTTTCTGATTCATCTCATATTTCAATGCTACACAACTATCATCTCCATCTCTCTTCCCAGTGGGTTTAGTACAGTGTATCACTCCATTTCATCAGTCAGTAGCAGTGTGCATGTATATGATAAATTAAATTGATGAGCCAGGAGGGGGAAAGAAGTCTGCTTATCTGACTACCATTTTCTTTTAAGTGGTGGAATAAAACATTCCAAATGAAGAAAAATAACTTTCCGTGGCTTACCATAAAATGCTGGATCTGACCTTGTGATAAA
Organism: Lichenostomus cassidix; assembly: GCF_008360975.1. NCBI lineage: Eukaryota > Metazoa > Chordata > Aves > Passeriformes > Meliphagidae > Lichenostomus > Lichenostomus cassidix. The sequence continues at coordinate 107,510,137 of NC_139482.1, read as the reverse complement.
TATGTGAGGTAAAAAGTTTATGAGGTCTGCAACTAATTATTTTATCAACCTCCTTTTTCCAGTGTGAGAAGTCTTCTAAGTAGGAGAGTAGCTATCCATTTTGACTCTTTTTGCATGTTTAGTGGTAGAGTTGGCAGGGCTGGCTTAATGGTTGGACCTGATAATCTCAGAAGTCTTTTTCATCCTAAATTATACTATGATACTATGATCCATAACCTTCATATCATTTTCTTGGACAGTTGCTGCAGGGGTACAGAGAAGAACCACTGTCATTGAGACCTATCATAATTATAACTATTATGTACCTGTTTAAATTTTCTCTTTCAGATTGGAATCAGAAATATACATATATATATATATTTCAGATTGGAAAAATACTAATGTATTAGGTATAAATTGCAAGATTTTGATACTTTGGGGTGCTCTCCATGGATGGCCTCTCTAGGAGGAGCTCAGGGACTGTCTGACACAGGTGGTTCCAGATGGTTCCAAAATGGATCCACCAAAAGACACAGCCAATGCTACCAGGAAAGCTGGTGTCATCTCTTATAGCATATTCAAGAAAACGTCAGTGAGGAAGGAGAAAAACACTAAAAAACATCAGAAGGAACAGAGGAGGAGGTTCTCCATGGCAGAGAAGGCACACACTGAAGGGACTGATGTCCATGGAGAAGTCATGCTGGAACATTGAAAAGGATGATACAGAAAGGTCAGCAGAGCACAATCACTATGCACTGACAGTTTTCAGCTGAAAGGACCAAGTGCAGCCTGTGGCAATAACACTGAGAAAAGACAGGTGTCTGAAATTGAGCCCAGGAAGGAGGAGGAAAGTGCCTAAATGTTCTGGAGGTGTTTTTGTTCATAGTACATGTATCAGTAATTTAATATTTATGTTAACTGGCAAATTAAATTTCACGAATTCAGGTTACTTTGCTCATGACAGCACCTACCAAGCGATCTCCTTATCTTTTTTTTGACCCATGAAATTTCTCCCTCCCCTTCTGCTGCTTTTCTCCCTCATGCCATTGCTGGTGGAGAAGTGAGCAGGCATGGGTCCCTGGCTCCTGTCTGGGGCCAACCCACCACAATCAGATAGTGCCAAGTGGTTACCAAGCCCCTCATAAGCAAGCATCCTACTAGTCTTATCAAACTGAGGACTTCTGCCTGTTATGCACCATTTTGGTTGTTCCCTGGATGTTCTAGGAGAAATGTAATGTCGTGCCTATACTTACATATTTATCTCAATGCAGCTTTAACTGTAGAATGAACAATAAAAGTTCCATGATATTAACTTGAGGAGAAGGGGTTAAAACACATACTGACTTGAAATATGATAATAAAATGGAAGAGAATTCAAGTTGGTGAGAGAAATAAAATATGAGTTGCAGTCAATATTGCCACCAAACCATCAAAGGCATCTGAAAAGACAAACAGCACCAGGTGAGAAATATTTCTCTAATGAAACCCAAATGTCAAAAACATATGACATTTCATCACATTCTTTCAAAAATCTGCTAGAAAGACCTGCAGCACCGATCACCATCAGTTAAAACATCTATGACATAAAAATTTGATAACGATTCTTCAATATATTCTTTTGAAAAGTAACATGACCATTCTGTACTTTAAACACAGTTAAATACTGTGCTGCTCTTTAATGTCCTTGACAGCTTTATATAGTAAAAATTGTTCTTCTATTTTCCCTTCTTTTAAAAACTGGCTTAGCAAATATAAACTTCCACACCACTTTGCTGAGTCAAACACATTTTTTTTTATGTGGAGGATGTGCATTGACCTTTAAATCCTTTTTTAAAAGAAGACAAATATTAATATAAAAAGAAAAAATCAGTAGTGACTACATCCTTGAAATAGGTGTTTTTGGCCAAAGAAATAGAGATACAGTCCTACCTGCATTTTAGCTTCTAAATTTAAATAGAAAACACAGCATATATCATTTATACAAGGAAAGAACTCTTATTCCCAGGTTAGATAATTTGCTTTTCCAATATCAGCTGATACTTGATTGAATAAAGATATTTAATAAAGTTACAGTGTTAATTACAATAGAAACTTTTGAGAGTCATTAGTTAATTTTCACATTTGTCAGTCTTTATAGAATTGATTTTATAGTCTTCAGTCTTTTATTTTGATTTATTTTGTTTTCAGTTCTGGAGAGCTTCAATCAGACTCTTTTCTCCAAAATTTTTAGAAAAAACTCAGAAAGTATTATTTATGATTCATGTCTGTTCAACACCAGAAGGAAGTTTCAATAGTCTCAAATTCTTTCCTACTATTCAGTTTGTTTCAGGCTCCACTTTTCTGTACATAAAATAGTCTTAATCATGTCACATTTAACTCTTAGATAGTTTACATTCATCCTGCTGTCATTTGAAGAGAATCAATTGTTGATTTATGTTTTTCCTTTCCATTCTGCACCACGGCGCCTTCTACTCTTTTGATTCTGACTGTAATAAAATCAATCATCAACTTCACAGTTTCTCAAGTGAGTAGAAGGTTTGCAGGCCTTGTTGTTTTTGGTTTTTTTGGGTTTTTTTTAAGGTTGACAACGAAATTAAATTTGTTTTAAAAGTTTCCTCTGCTCTGCTATACAGATAGCAAGAAATTCAGGCTTCTTGACTTAGTACATTCCTTCCTATGAAGAAATCCTACGCTTAGACCTGTGTGCAAAACACATTGAGTCGAATGCTGAGATACACTTAGCCTATGGGTACCATTTCCTGTGTGTGTGCATATGCACAAATGTATGGCTTTAATTATAGGTGAACTATGCCCTTGCCCATGGGAGCCAAATACAGCTATAGTTTCACCACTTGCTTTGGCTGACAAACCTGATGTTGGGTTGACTGCCACTTCTGCTGCTTCCGAAGATGGACACTGGCCACAGACACTGCTTAAGATGGTCCCAGCAGCTGCAGGAATGGAAATAAGGAACCACAAGTTCCTTATTTCTTGTTGAAATTTCTTTCCAGCATCATTTCCTTGAATCACATTAACCATTCCCAAGAGCATCCTGTCTAGCAGGGCCTGGGCAAGTATACTCAGATAGCTTATTCTTGGAACAATGAAATTCCAGCTCTGGGACAGTCCTGTGCTACTAAAGATACACCATAATTCAATGGTTATTTTGAGAGAAAAAGTTCTTCTATTCGGAAGCACTTGAAAGCAGAATTCCCTACATCATACCTTTAGTTTAAAGTCACCATGGTGCACTGTATTCCAGCTGCTCTGCTTGTGTGATTCAGGACCAAAGACCAACTAGGTGAGTCTTACAGTATTTTTACATATTCGACATTTTCTCTTTAAGCATAGTACTTTCTCTAAGAGAAAAGAATACCAACACATGTTCTGATTGACAACATTGAATGCATTACATTTATTTACTACAAATATAAGATAGGGGTACAGGTCACAGAATGCAGTTAAATATATTTCATATACATTGGTTATTTCAAGAGCAATATATACTGTATATGTTCATGAACTCAGGGATAACTTCAGGGTTATTTATTGGTACTGTATGATACACTACAATTAAAGATTGAAAGAACTGAAATAACTGAAAGAAGAGGAAAAATTTCAGTAATCTAGAATATGCTCTGGTTTTAATTCTTCTTATTGTAATGTGATATATAGCAAAGACTGACCAAACCAGACAATTTAGAATAGAATAATAATATAATTATTTTCTTGGTACAATAGTTTTTTTCTAAGAACTCCATTAAAAGTATTGAATTTTTTTAAAATTCACCCATTCTTTCCTAAAATGTATTCATTTAAAGGCAAGAAGACATCATATCTATTCTAAGTTCAAACATGCTGTTATGGAACAGCAGCATATGAGAGATACACTGCCATATGCCTCAAGATCCTCTGTCCAGAGAGCCCTGAGAAACTGGGATTTGCTCTATGCATGTGATAGTTTCTTGTGCAGCTTCATTATTTCCCTATAAAATCTTGGCTTGTGGGTACAGAGAGAGGAGAATATCAGACATGGTATCTAAATGCATTTCTGCGTCTTAACTGAGATGTACTGATTTGGATTGCTAAATTTTCATATCACGTAACCTCAAAGCTTTGTGATGTGATTAATGCATCTTGACTTAATTTATGAGGGGAAAAAAAATCAATGATGAATTGAAAAACTTGCTTTTGAAATTTGTTTCTGATTAGATAGCTTGGGCCTTAAATATTTAAAAGGCATTTTAATAAGTTCTCATATGGCATGAAATAGCCCAATTCTATGGCAGAGGTCTCAGGTTAGAAGATTATTAGGACATTAAGACATTATCCTTTTTTCTTCCACAGCAGAGTATGATTATGCTCGAGGGAGTAATTGGCTGAGGTGGATAAAGCAGACCAATTTGATTTCTTCAGACAGCCTCCATTCTTCACATTGGCAGCCAAGTGCCCTCTCAGGACACAAGAAGGAAACCTTTGCAAACTCTCTTTGGATTCCTGACAAGTGTCTCATCTGTTTGCTAAAGAAACCCCCACGACTAGTTTCTCTGTTGTCCTCTCCACATATTTATTTTATAGATTATAGTGTGCTGATTGCAAATGTGTGTGCCTTCTCAGCAGCCAGCTAGACAAACCTTGTCTTCCCAGCCATAAATTTCCCATTTTAAATATAAATGGAAAATAAACCTTTCCCCTCCAGAAAAAAACCAGGGGTCATATTTTGCCTGCAGTTTATAATGCTTTTCTGTGATAAAATGATGGAAAACTTGCCACTGAGACAAGTAATCTACAATTACATGTATATTATAAAAATAATATTTTCCATGTATATATAATATATCTAAGCACACAGAAGACTTCTATTCATGATCTCAATCAAGACACTATCTCAGTGTCCTCATCATTTTAATTACCAGTAGATCACAATTCAACTTCTTCTTCTTCTTAATACTGGTGTTTATACTTCTGTTCTCAATTTCACCATAAAGTCACAAAATACATATAACCATTGACACATATATAGCTCATCATTATTTTAATGTTTTTAATACAGAAACTATTTTAAAACATAATATTTACTACAAACATTTAATTCTGCACTACATATCATTCCCACTAGTTTGCCAATCATTCTATTTTTCTGGAATACACTCTTTTTTATATTATTCCCCTCAGGAAAAGCCTCTGAGGGAAGATAGGCTTTTCTGCATACATAACATGTATATCAATCCATAGAACCTCCAGAAGACTGAGGAAGGAAGTGAATCTCAATGTTAAAGATGTGATGATGCCACTTGTTTCCATAGGTGTATTCAGAGGGGAAACAAAGAAAAAATCTAAAAAAACCACCTCCCCTCTTATAGGCATGAAAAGGAAAATGACCAACAGATCCTTAAAAGATCTAGAAAATTCCAGATCTTTTAGTGCTGCAGAAGTGAATGCCAGTACCCTGAATCAAACTATGGAATGAACGCAAGTCAGTAAAGAGAAAAAGCAGAAATATTTTTCTTTTGTTTAACTTGAAACATTTTATACCCATCTCTCATCATTTTGCAGAGACATGAGCAAGATCATGCAATCTGAAATATATTCTTGTTCCTGTGTTTGGTTTATTTTCTTAATGATCTATGTGATGAGCCATATATATTAATAAATAATATTTTCATGCTTGTATTCAGTACATAACATTATAAATATCCTTGTTTTTGTGAAATATCAAATTCAGCATGTGTAAGAGTATTCCACTCAGATTTATGTGGTGCCTCAGGAGCAGAAAGTTTTCTCACTGGTCTACCGATTAGCCAATTATTTAACCAGGCATATGAAATATCTGAATGTGCTTAACATGTGTTTCCAAACAGCTGAGGATTGTCAAAATATCAGCACTATTTCCTTATACTTTCATGGCAACGAAGTAGCACTGAAGGGGATTACTTGAATTTGAATAGGGTTTAACAAACCCCAAGCAAATGTTTGAGCATAGATGTTAGTGTCCTCTCAATGGAGATAATGACCTTTCAGACTGCAGCTCAGTATCCTTGCAGTGCCCAGCATCACAAAACATATTTCCAAGATGTTGAAAGGATGAATTTGGGGATGAGCTTGGCAGCTAGTGGTAAGTCCTGCATGACCAAAGCTTCCTCCAGAGACCAAAATGTACCATATATGTTCCTTGGCAGCAACATACTGACACAAAGGAACCTTGAGGAGTTTTGTCTCCCTCTTCATCCCATCCCAATTAAGAGCATTAAAAAACTAATTCTATATAATTTCACACTACAAAAACATTGCTCTACACCATATCCATCTATCTGCTGAACAGAAATAAAATCTCTCATTAAATATCCCCGCCACCTACATGGTCTCTATGTATTGTCTTACTGCATAGATAGATATTAAAAATCAAAGATGCTTTCTGAATAGACATAGGCTTCTATTTAATGCTCTAGCATATTTTGGGTAGCTGAATTTCCTGCATTTCACTCCATCTCAGTGATATAATGTTGAAATTTTAGAAACAATTATTGAAATAATGATTTAACTCTGTATTTGTATAAATAGATATGTACATATCTCTATTTCAGAAGAGCCAAATTTTAGCCTCATCAGGACCTCTAGATGAAGTTTTCAAGTTATATTCATAGCTTAAGGAAGGTATTCCTATGACATAAGGAACTGGCAAAGTCAATGAGAAATGGGAAGCAGAGATAGCATCCTAAATGACAAAGTAATAATTATTTTACCTTTGTGTCATTTACATTGACACAGAAAACTTACAGCTGTAAGAAGACAGTTGTTATTGAAGTTGTAATTAATTGAAGACAACCCCTCAACTTTGAGAAATTCTTCCTGTCAAATGAAAAGAATAAGTTTAAGATCAATATCAACACCAGATAAAATAAAAGATGATTCCTTAGCAGCTGTTACAGCCATGTGCAGACAGTGCAACAGAGTGTGTGATTTAAAAAATACAACAGGAATTAGCCATCGCTAGAATGGCAAATGGGTTTTGCTATGGTATGGTATGGTATGGTATGGTATGGTATGGTATGGTATGGTATGGTATGGTATGGTATGGTATGGTATAGTATGGTATTGTATCCAGTGTTCTATAATCTGGATCCTTTTCTCACCAACAACATCACTACTTGAAACTGCAAACCTTTCTACAGAATTTGTTTTCATCTCATAGACTCAGAGTGGCTGAGGCCAGAAGGACACCTTGAGACCATATGCTCGAGCCCTCCTGCCTAGGCAGAGCCACCTCCAACCAATTGCCCAGGACCACATCCAGATGTATTTTGAATATCTTCAAGGAGGAAGCCTCACAACCTCTCTCAACTTGGGCAGTGCTTGGTCACCCTCACCCTGCTATGAAGGGGCAAACTATGATGATCTCAATGGCTGGCTCAACCACAGGCCTTGAGGTTTTTTTTTTCAAGGTGTTCAATTATGCATCAAAGAGGTGGTCAAGACACAGAAGAGAACTGCTGAAATTAATCTTTTGGAAATGTAAAATTTACCTTTTTTTTTAAAGTCTTTGAATAGGTAATGCCTTATATGTGGATATATTTTATTTTCCTTTTTATAAATTTTCAAGGCTGAAAATTGAAAATTATTATCTACCTATTTCATTAAGCTAAGCATTGTTGTAGGAGTAGCAACATCTCTCCAGCTTTTAAGCCTATGAATCTCTAGATCATGACCTACCCTAACTAGGAGGTAGGGGAGGCTGTTTTCTGGGGAGGCCTTTTGCAATTGTCTAGGTAATTGATGCATTAAACTACTTTTTTCTAAGGTCACAGGAGGCTGAACAATCTGAGCAAAATTGTGTTTCAGAAGATCTGGGACATATTTTTTTCCTAATCAGCACTTTTTCCTGGTTCAGAGCTTACTGTAAAGTTAGGAATTACCTTTATATTTGGAGCAGTACCTCCGACAATGTAAGGTAATGATCCTTGCAGACAGGCAAATAGACAGAGGAATGTTATTTGGTGGAGAAAATATGTAAAAGATTAAGGAAATTCAAAGTAAAAAACATATTTTTTCTTTTTTTTCCCCTAAAGACAGGTTTAGAAATTTTAATTTATTTCTTCCGCTTAACTATGTACTTAAAGAGGAACCATGAAAGAGCATCTCTAAGGAAAAGGTTGGATAAGGCATAACCTGGAGAAGATTCTTTCTTGAGCAAGAAGACCTATAATAATACTTTTAGCCCTTTGATTCCTCAATTTTTTGGAGCAAGGAACATCTAGCATCTCATGAGAAGGAAACATATTCAGACTATGAAAATAAACAACTGATGCTTTAGTGAGTCAATTCATATGATAACAAATCAATAGTTTGCATAAGGCCAAACAACTGCATGGTGTAGTTGCCTATAAAAGCAGAAAGAAATCCTGTTTGTTGCTAGGGGAGATAGGTATGGGAATGAGTACTGCTAATGAGCAGGAAGGAAGACTGAACTCATTAACTTTACAAACAGTGACCCAGATCACAGCAATACTGACTGCCATCGAAAAAAATATGCAACACATTGGTACAGCAAGAGAAATAAATCCCTATTGCTGCCACTTATGCTGTACCTATTGTGTGGAAAAATATAGCAAAGAACTTCTGTTTTGCAAGGCTGCCAGTCTAGAAGCTTTACTGAGCACTAAATTTCAAAGGAAAAAAATAGCATTTTATTACTTCACTCATCTTCTACCCTATGGTAGGAATTGTTAAAGAGTTACCCAGGGTTTCAGCTGCTCAGTTTCCATTGACTTGAATGATGAAAGCAAAGGTAAAACCCTATGCATCTCCACAAAAATCCTAATCATATCTGCTTATTATACTGACAGAAAACAAGTTGTTATTACTGTCAGTTCAGTACAGCCAATGTAACTGTTAAAGAGCAAACTGAATTGCACTTTTCCTTGGACATTATCAACAAAATTTTCAGCCAGATTTTGATTCCAGAGATTTTACTGCTAGTGATGATTAGTGTTGTGCACAGCTAAATGACCAGGCAGATTAGTTTGTTCTGGATGGAGCCTCAAAAGTTCAAAAGCTTCTCTTAACCTTTTCCAAATCTCATGTTTCAGCAACACTGAGCTGGTATTCCTGTAAGCACTGGTCCCCCAGATACATTACAAGTTCACTAGCACTTCATGCTATGGGTCATTTGGAAAATATTGTGAAAATTACTTCTATCGAGTAATTCTGACTCTGCTGTCAGTGTTATTTTCAACAAAGGCTTGACAAGGTTCACAAACACCGATTTCATATTAAAATATGTATATGTAATAATCAATCATGAAAAATTAACTTTATGTGATCTGTAATACAAGTGTTTTCCTTAGAAAAGTCATAGGGAGATTCCTCAGAAGATTCCTCATGAATTCCTCCTCAATTCATGGGATGAGTGGAGATGCTTATGCAAAGGGAGCCAATAAGGTCTCTCCGTAAGTCTTCCCTACTAAAAAGAAGTAGCAATTCTATTGGATGGCTACGGGGTTATAAAGAGCATCCTCACAGTCCTATTAGAATTTTTCTTTTTACTTAGAAAGAAGTCTTTTCCCTATATCTCACCCTTCTAATTCATAAAGGTGATTTTCTGTGAGTTCAGTAGTAACGCAGTAACTGAATTTCTTCTACCAACAGCGTTCTGTGGAAATAGAACTAGGATGACAGCTTTCTTGCTGGTATGGTATATGTTGCTGAAAACAAAACAAAATTCAAAAAACAAAACAATGAAAAAACTTTGAGGGAGTTTTTCTGCACATGTTAAATATCAAAGAATGTACATAAATACCCTTCATAAAGGCATGATGAGAAAAACTATTATTGACCTAATTTTACCAACATAGCTTTCATTCCAGACCAAAAATTAAGGACAATAAATTATATAGGCAGTTAGTTTCTCTTTCTCCTTTTGAAATTTGTACCTCTTACTTTTTTTATATTGCTACTAGATAGTGCAACAGAATGTCTGAAACAGGAAGCCTACCTTAAAAAACATCAACTTTAAAGGTCAGACTGCACTTTGAATCTGTGTCTGCCATGAGACTTGTAATGCCTAACAAGGAAATAAGGAGCTGGCAACAAAGCTACAGCATCTAAAAGAAATTAGCATTGTCATATGTGCTTGATTTTATGATGTTATATATGTGTGTTTGTGTGCTGCAAGGGTAGAGAAATTGTTTGAAAGAAGTTACACACACAAAAAAACTCAGTTCTTTTTTCTTTCTAAGATCTCATAATTATGAAAGAGAAAATATGACAAAAAAGAGATTGATAGGGAAAGAGAAAGGTGACTTATGTGCTCGAAAACATTGATATGCACTGTTACATGCACGTCCTGACAGTTATTTGCTTTTATTTTAATTTGATTTTTTTTGTAAAATATTCTGTCATCAGAAGAGATGCAAATCATGTGTGTTGTCAGAAGACAAGAGGGAAGCCAAGAAAGGAAGGCCAGGGAAAACACGGTGCACTAAAAGACATTTCTGATGTGGAAGGCAGGATGAGGTTGCCTTTAGGAAGAAGGCAGCAAGATAAGGGGAAAGGAGCAGATCCATTTTTCCTGGGTGTGACAGTGGTATCAGTAGGGTGACTCACATCAAATAACACAGAGAAGTACCCCACTTACTGCTTCTTTAACACATGCGTTCTTTTTTTTCCTGGAGTTCATTCTAACTTCCTAATTTTTTAAGGCTTTTCTATGCCTGAAATGGATTTACTCTGAGACAGAATTTCACTAGGGTTTTTTGGGGGTGTGTGCAGCAGTGGAGATATTAAATCAGGCGTCAGGCATGATTCTACACCATGGATACGATACAAAGAAAGCTTGTGTCCTCATTCTTTCTACAGCTCTCACAGCCAGGTTTCAAGAGGGTTCCTGGAATAACACCCAGAATGTACAGTGGGCTGCAATGAGTCTTATAATGAGCAGATTCTGAGGAAATTTCTTTCTGCTTTTCCATGGGCTCCAAAGTGAATTGCAGCCTCTTATTGCCTCTGCTCAAGTGACATCACCCCTCTCTCAAAAATAACGTTTGTCTATATTTATTTCTTAGCTACTAACAATTCACATCACAGCTGTCTTTTTATACTAATTATGTCAGTTTTCAAAAAAGAAATGGGGCCTTTTGTTTCTTTCTCCTGTAAAAGTAAATAAATTCATAAATAGAACTTGGAAAACATTGTGCAAAGATGGACTTGAAGTTCACTGAGGATGGAGTACTTGAAAATCAGGTCTATAACAAAGCTTATCAAAATCTATTTCCTGAGCTAGAGTCAATTTAATGAGCATGCATTTCAGCAGTCATTATACGTTGGAAAAAGTTTCCAATAATTAAGGATAATTGGCAATGGAAATAAAATGAACAGATGATAATGGTTCTGCAGCAGAATTCAGCAGCTTGCTCTTTCAGCATGCATTGAGTAAGACAACAGAGGCAAAGGTTTCTAAGAGGCAATCCAAACTGGTCAACTGTGTCTTGATTGTTATTCACCTACATTTTTATGCTCTTCCTCTGCCTCTATTTTTCAAGCTGTTGTTTGTTCTTTTTTTTCTTTTTTCTTTTTTCTTTTTTCTTTTTTTTTCTTTTTTTTTTTACCTTGGACTTCCCACAGCATAATATTCCAGGGTTAATTACCAGACAAATTCAGTCTATATTTAATGATTATACAACATCACAATCTAAACTGCTATTAGCTTTCCTTCTAGTGTCATTGTGCTTAAAACAAGTCACTTTCAACACCCTGACTAACCTGTAGCGTCAGTTTTTATTAGGTTTTGAAATGAAATAGCTCTAATATAGATTAATGTTGTTGAATACATAGGGATTTTAATAACCTGCACAGTGTTTTCCACAGCTTACTGATATTTTTATGGTGGAGCAGGGGAAGAATAGGAAGACTCTTCATAACATGACAGTAAATGCATTTTGTACCATGGCTGTGCATGCTGGCTCCAGTGCGGCTAAGTATTTTCAAAATGTAACCTTCCATTTTCTTTAATTTAAATCTTGACTTTTAAAAATTTGTTGTAAAATGGAAAAGGAATCCCAAAAGGACAAATTCAAGGACTGCAATCACAGTGTTTACAGTATTTGTTTTGAAACTAAGATATTCACTCACCCTTAAATCTCCCTCTTGATGCAGCCTATGAAAAAATGATGTCTTTCAGCCTCAGAAACTCTATGTGGGCATGGTTGTCTATTCCATCCTGCTGTCAATCAAAATGACTCCAAAGAAATCCCAGAGTTACCCATGCATACAGCAAAAATATTGAATGATCTGATCTTTTAAAAACACTATAGCATGCCCAATCTAAATATCAAAGAAGTCTCTGCCTAATTTCAGTGGGAATTTATAAAATGGTAATCTGGGAATATTGCTTTGTTCTTGAGTAAGACAGCTTCAAATCACTTATGCATGTCATTAAAAAAGTGACAAGAGAACTTTGCAATTGCAAAACATAATCATATGTCTGAATATACTACCTGTGATACCAAAAAATGAATTTAGAAATTCTAGAGAGATTTTTCAATTTTTTAATTGAAAGCCTTCTTTTATTTGCATCAATTTGTAAAGGCAGGAACTTTAGTCAACTTGAGACCCCTGCACAAAACTCAGAGGAAAGAAAACAGATTTTCTGTTTTAATTATGTCATAGCCCTTAAATCCAGGCTCATGAGACACAAAAGGTATAACAAATGAACAATGAAGCTCAATTTCGGAAAAGGATAAATCTTCCCAAGCACAGCAGAAATTCAGTATCCAGTTTAAAGTACTTGTTAGATCAAAAGTTAGGCATAGAATTAAATCACTTCCACTAGGTCAGTTGTGGACACATTAATGAGATGGGAATTTTCATATTTTAGAGAAGAGGAAAACAAGTATTTGGGAGATTTCTTATTTTAAATATAATTACTGTAGTTTGATTGAAGGCATTGCCTTTGAAATAAACAAACAGTTGAGTTGTGTAAAGGAGAAGTTGTGAAAATCGATGTATAGATACCTTAATTTCGGCCTCATGAATTCATTGTTACCTTTTGATAATCTCACTACCTATACGGCAAACTGTAGTGATTCTGAGGAAGGATTAATTTTGGTGAAGTTGAATGTTGGAATTAGACATGAGAGATTTTTCTCTTTGGCTTAGCTCACCATTAATAAGTAATAAAAGTATTGAAGTTCTGTTTTCTGTTTCAGGGAAATGAGGATACATAGTGGAAAATTATGCATCAAGTTATTCAATGTGGGAATATAGTAATTTTCTGTTAATTATGTATGTATGTACACAAGCACTAAGTATGAGGTATAGGAGTACACATAAAGTCTTATGTATACACAAATACTTGGGTTTAGTTGGTGATTTCAAGTTAAATTTTGCAGTTTTCTGTGGAGTTATTTTATGTAGGAGTTCCAGAAGAATTCATTGTGAATTTTTTCTTAAAGACACAGTTTTTTGCTTGAACAGAAAAAAAAATACAAGAGCAACAACAACAACAACAAAAAGAGACAAATTTTACCAATCCTTTGTGCACTGTAGCAATTCATCCTTCAGTAGTTTGAAGGATGGTCTGAGCCAAGTTTCCATCAGGATGTCATTCTTTTCAGTGTCGGTAAACACAGACCAGCATTCATTTCACACTGCAACTGGGCATTGCAAAGCCCTTTAAGGTACAGATGGTAGAGTTCATGTCAATCTGTAATGGCAGATCAGAAGACAAACCTCCAAATTTCTTTTACTGGCATAGTAGGCACATGAACAGTAGAAACAAAGCGCTAAGTTTATACAGTCAAAAGAATATGGGATAATATTGTTAAGCTGGTAACATTTCATTCCATTAAATATGAATTTTATGTGCTGCGTGGGGGTGATATTACTGCTCATTGTTCTACAGCTAGGTTTTATCAAAGGTTTTTATGTTGATTTATAATACATGTAACTTGCTATAGTTTTACATGATAATTTAACCTGGAAGGGACCCCAGGATCTCTACCCCTGGTCCAAAGAAGGATCAAGTGAAGCTATTCTGGGGTTGACATCAGGTTATTCAGGGCTTTTCCCAATGTGATCTTGAAAACCTCCAAGGATGGAGACTCTACAGTCTCCCTGGGCTGCCTGGAGCACTATTGTTCATTGGTGAAAAAGCTTGTTCTGACATCAGATCTGAAATACTCTTCTTACAATTTATGAGCTATTCCATTTGTCTTCCAACAGTGCAGCTCTGTGAAGAGACTGCCTCCTTCTCCTCACAGGCAGTGGGAAGGCTGCTGTAAGGTGCACTGAAAGCCACCCTGCTGAACAAGCTCCAGTTCTTCAGCTTCTCCTCCCATGATTAATGTTTCACACCCTATCCATCTTGGAAGCCCTCCACTGAGCTCTCTGCATGGCAATTAAGTGCTCTATGAACTGCTTATGTTTAGTAATAGCAAGACAAAAAATTATTGATGTACATGCAGAAGTCCCAAGCATTTTCTTTGGGGAAAAAATCCACCCAATTACAGCGTTACAAAGGCTTACACTGAGAATACAAAAGATGATATTTACAGATATGTTAGTTCTTGTCAGTATTCCAAGAAAAATAGAGTCAACCGCTACCAGCTTCAGAAGTGGCATGACATGAATTTTCACTTATTCTACCTTTTTGTCTTGCTAGAGATATTCCATTTTGGTTAGTTGAATAGACAACCATGGTGAGTTTCTTTTGAGTGACGGATCTATTTGATTTGCCAAATCCAATTCTACTATAATCAGATTATGTCATACAGAAGGTCATACAAAAAAAATGCCTTTCATCCTTGTTTCCTCCTGAAAGTATTATTACACAGCATTGGCTAAGATGGCATAAAGCTTCTTTCAAAGTATCTGACAATCCTTTTGAGAAAGATAAGATATACCTGACCTATCTACCTATTTTGTTTAACTTCACCTGCTTTATGACTTTGACTATTGCTTTTTCTACCAGGCCTTCATGCAAATGTAAATGTTTGGATTATAGTAAGAGTTTTACATTAGCTTATGCCAAAAAGAGTTTGCCTCCGTGTTTTATTTGTCAAAACTCAATCTTCTCATGGGGCTCATCATTTCCCTTTGTAAGACTGTCCCTATTGTACTAAACTTCTGACTGGGCTTGCTTGACTAGCATATTTCCAATCTTTTTCTCTGGACACCCATAACACCCAAAACAATAAGATATTTTCTACTTCATGGTCATCTCTAAATCAGAAAAAATATATTTTAAGCTGTGACATAAGTAATATTTCAATATCTAATGGCAGTTTTCCCTTCTGTTCAGTCTTTTGCCACACTAATATGAGCTACAGTTTATCTGTCACCTAATTTATGTATCTCACGACTTTGTAATTAACACATTAAGAATGTACTTTTATTTCAGGACAGATGACTTTGTACCTTGGATGTACTTGGATGAATAATTACAGAAGTTTGACCCTGACATTCAGAAGAAGGCTCAGATATCAGAGGAAGTGGTGGGTTTTTGTATTTAAAGTGTTACAGTAATCAATGAACACAGAAATGCACTTCCAAAATAAAGTCCTTTAACATAAGAGTCACCTTACCTGTCTTTCTGCATTGACTGTAAAGCAACCTGAGGAAAAGCAGACTGATAAGACAAAACACAGGACTTAAAATCCTTTCTCACCTTACAATCAGTGAAAATAATTTAATCACATTCAGTGCAAGCAGTGAATAGAAAACTGTTTCTTCATACCCAAATAGTGTTCAAGGAAGGCCTTGAGAATTACTGAAGGAGTTCCAAACTGCTTGAAAGGCTTTAGGCAAACATTGTAGTTCTGACTGCAGAGAAGCTCATTTTTTCTTTCAGATTTCAAAGATAAGTGCTCTCTGAAAACAGAGACACCACTGCTCACAGATTATTGATGGAATTAAATGGCAAAATGGAAATTGCTCCTTATCTCTTTAGAAAATAATTACATAAAAATCCAAATTTGAAGGGGATACTCACATGGAAATACTTATTTAAATAAGTAAAATTACCAGAAGCTGATCCGTATTTTAGAATGAAAGGATTGACATGAATAAGGCAAAGGTGTGTTTCCATTAATTATTCCCATTTATAAATGCACAGTTCAATTCATCCAAAAGATTATGACTGAATTCTCATTTACATTAAGTCCTCTTTAAACCTCTTCACAAGTACATAAGGACTTTGAAATGCACATAACTGTAATTGATGCCAGAACAACTTAAAAGTAACCTTACTGCAGTTGAGAATAAGGCCCTTAATTTGGAATATTTCAGATGTGTTAAAACTTAACTTAATTTTAAAAATACCAGAATATTTTCATATTTGAAGTGGCTTTTTTATAAGAATATAGTTCAAAGGCAGATTTAATTTTTAAAAAACTTAAATGTGAAGTGATTAGTTTGCAATATCCACTTATCTCTTCTGGTAATTTCTCTCAACGTTTATAAGGATTTTTACTATGCTACATAAAGCCTAATGTTCCTTATGTACATTTACAACATTCAGTGCAATTGCTTTGGAAGAGTTTGCATGGCTTATTATAAACAAAACAACTCCCCTGGCTCTTAGATGGAATCACTCTAAATTTAGAAAGTCAGCTTCCGAATTTCAAATATTAGAACAAGTTTGCAACATGCTTAAGGATGCTTACGAAATTCTCATAACCTTAGTGTTGTGCCTCTCCATCAGATTTTAATTCACTGATATATTCACTTAGTATATCTAGGAACAAGACTGAGTTGCTGTGCAACGATTTATTCCAAATTCAGCACCAAACTGGATGGGGCAGTCACAGAACAGATGTTGGTTCCCATGACTGAGAGTTGCAGGGCAAACTTGATGAACCCTTTCCTTGTATTCTGGATCTCCTCAGTACAGCCTTTGGTGTGTTAATTTGATAGGCATTGTGCATTTACACCCTGACTCTTTGCCTTGAGGAACATGAGTGGCTGCATAAGTAGCACTCCTTTCATTGAAAGGACACTGATGTCTTTCTTCCCTTCTGTGTAATAACACAATGGTTGGAACATTTGCCTGAGCAAATCGAAATGAGTTCCTTTTTTCACTCCAAGAGACCTTCCCATTCCTATGAAAGAAGTCTGACCATCAAGTTATAGACTAGATCACATGCAAGTCCTACTTGAGCTTGACTGCTGTCCAGATATGAATGCAAGAGTCACAAGACAAGAATGAGAAGGAAAAATCTTCCCTAGCAGAGGCAGAAGATGGATTTTGCAGATTCAATAACCCTAGTCTGTCTGTATCAGTAGTCTGGCCTATCATAAGTTCATTGGAAGAAATGTCATGGTTAGAACTTCTGAGCATATAAAGGAATTTTCTTCTGTGTTACCTTAAAGTAATTTTGTATCCCTCATCCAGTCTAAATTTCACTTTGTGTTGTCTAAATCCTTTTGTAGCTTGTCCTCAGTCTTTGCACATTTCAGTAAGTGTACAAATAGTCTTAACAATTTAAAA
Source organism: Lichenostomus cassidix (assembly GCF_008360975.1). NCBI lineage: Eukaryota > Metazoa > Chordata > Aves > Passeriformes > Meliphagidae > Lichenostomus > Lichenostomus cassidix. Next base: position 107,492,676 of record NC_139482.1, on the reverse strand, counting down.
TACTTTTTGAAAAGACCAAGGGTATACAAGAGTGTTTATTCTTGTTTACAAGAGTATACATTTTTGACATTACTGAAGATAAGAAGATGGAGAGTAACTCTATTGGCACATCAAAAGATGTTTGATCAAAATGAAAGATTTTAGAGCTTCAGCTAATATAAAAATTCTAGACCAGTAGATACTGAAGCAAACTCAGATACTAGGCTCTCAGCCAATTTCCAATGAAAGCAGAAGGTGATCCAACATGGTCCATATTCCACTTGGCTGCCATATACAGAAGCATGGTCTGATCACTCCATCTTTTATACCACACCTCTTTGTATGGGAGAGCATAAGATGGCATCACATATATGTCTCAAAAAAGTCCCTTATGCTGGGATCACTACCGTCAGGTTCTCTGGTAAACATCCCTGGTATTGCATTGTTCAATGAGAAGTGAACTTTGTTAAAGTAGTACTAAATAAATTTCACATGAAAGCAAATATACTATTTTTTTTCACTAGCACATGCTTTAAGACATCAACACTTAATTCCATTTTCTGGAAAGTAAGAATCTTTATTATTGTCAATCAACTTGGACTTCATAGATACCCAGTTTTGTGTCAACCAATGATTCATAGTAATAAAAATATTTCATTTTTTCAGAGTTGTAAATAAATATAGCTCCCTTGATGAAAAGAAATGTATAGATTTTGATCTGTTCATCAGACTTTAGACCCTTTCTTTTTCTTTTACTGCCACTTAAACACAGAAATGGGAACTCAATTTTTCTACCACATAGTCTGTAGTTCACTTTGGCAGCCTGGATGAGATGATGACAGAAGAATCTGTAACACAGATTCTGAGATTGCAAGTTGAAGCAACAGTTAGGACTCTATACTGTAGGTCCCCAGAATTTATTAAAATGATGCCTAGGTTTCCCTGGGAGACCAGAAAGAGGAGCAGAGTTGCTTTGCATGCCTGATGGTTGGGGAAAAAAAAAAAGAACAGTAATTTTTAGCACTCAGGAACAAAGTATCATGTTCTAAAAAAAGATAAGACAGTTTGGTAAGAGGCTAAGCAAAAAAATCCTAAAGAACTAAATTTCAAAGACAGCAAGCATGCATTAAGTGTAATCAAGGACAGACAATGAAATAGACATGCAAGAGCATTCCTTGGATGTTTGGGAGTGAACACAAAACAGCCAAAGCCCAGCTGAACTGAACAAAAGTATTTTTTTTAGTGGCTGGTGATAAAACAAAAGGAAACAGCTACAAGTTGGGTTTTGAATGTTCAGACTGATCATAGAAAACTTCCTCATTATGTAGTTAGGGTGGCAGAGAAACAAATTGTCCATAGAAGTCCTTCTAAGACTCCACTAGACAAAGCAGCAATTGAACTAATCTAGTATTAAATATAGTCATAATTCAAGCAGGAGGGTGCCTAGATGACTGTTATATGTCCTTCCAGCAAATATTTGTGTGATTCTAAAAACGTGTATGCACAGAAACCCATTTGAAGATTTTCAGATTCAAAATTAGTTACAGTAGCATGAGCAGAACGATGGTGTACAATCTCTTTTTGCTCTTTGCTATGTGCAAGGTCATCTTCCTTTTCACTGATTGCTCTCTCTCTCACATCCTTTCACTGATTCTTTTTTTTACATCACATCTAGTTCATCTACTTGCTCTTACCTTTCGCACCTTTCAATGCTCTGAGTATCCCTACCTATTTGTTCTCTGACTCTAATGAGTTGCTCTTTGACATTTCCACTCCATCAGTGATAGTAGCCTAAACTATTCACTTGACAGTTTCTGCCACGGGAGTCTTAGCACTTTTACAAATAGAGTGCACTCCTTGAATTAGTGCATAAAGCCATTAACCTCTCATCTTTCAATTCCCATCTTGAGACCCACAGGATCTGGAAATGGCCAACTGATAATGGCAAGCTAAAAGGCCAGTAGGGACTGCTGATACCTATTTTTAATGTTTACAATGATGTAGAATGATCAGGTTGAAAGATATCGTCATAGATAACCTTTATTAAAATTATTGTAATCTTCTTATGGATCCTGTCCTCACATTCTGTCTCGCTACAGATTTGATGTCTACTTACACATTTTCTTATCTTTCAAGCTCTGCATTCTAGGTGGCACACTTTTAATGGTCTTCATAGAATATCCTAGAATATCCTGAGTTGGAAGGACCCAGAAGGATCATCCAAGTCCAACTCCTGACACACTACTTCATAAAAAGCTCCATATCCTTTTTAATCTCAGCTAAACTAATTAGTAGAATAAGCCTCAGTGTCACTATTAGTATTTTAAAAGTGTGTTTAAACAGTGTTTTTTCAGAAATTAAGAATCATTCCAGTAACAGTGGACATAATTTAAAAACAATTTTTATAGTTCAACAAAGAAGTTGAAATATCTAGATGACTTTTATGGAGAGTAATCCGTTGTTATTCAGAGAAAAAAAAGCCCTCTTTGGTGCCAAAGTATTCCAAAGGACACACAGGTTACCGTATACATAAAAGGGAAGGAAGATAAAACACAGTATAAATCAGATTGAATAGTAATGTAAAATCCAAATCTGCATAAATGCAGTAAGCCTGGATAAAATATTCAAGATATTGGACTTGTTTTTTTGAGGGTGAACTCATTACCAGTCTTAGAAGGCAGGAAGATAAGAAAGGACTTGCACACTTGTCAGTAAAGATGTAAGTCAGATTGTGACTTGGCTATCTGCTCTGAACAGCAGGAGTTCAAGGGAACAGTACTCCAGGAGATTAGAGGAAAAGTTGTGGCTTGCAGATCGCATACATTCCTGGATTTCTCTTTGCTCTGGTGAAGGTGTAAGTCACTTCATTCTTCCACATAAATCAGGCTATTCCTATCAGAGCATACGTTCAGCTACCTACAGCGTTTTTGACTCCCGAACTTCCTGCTACCTGCTGATGTGCCTGCATATAGAAAAATTGGGTGTAAAGTCCTTCTTGCCTCCTCTGAGGACAGCCATGTTTCTTTCGAATGACAGAGTTTATTTCCCAATATATATATATATATATATATATATATATATATAGTCTACGCTATGACAAGTTTGAGAGTCCTGTGGCTTAAGAACACAGTGATTGTTCATGAAAAACACATACTAGTAATGTCAAGAAACCCTTTGGTTTTACTTTTTGCTGAAGTTGAACAGATTATGAAAGCGTAGGGAAAAGTTCAGGCAAAATATGGTTTTACCTACATGCAGCCTATTCTTGTCATTTGCTAATGAGTGCCATTGATGTGTGGCTTTATGAGATTTATAGTAGAAGAAGAGAAATTTCTCAAGGTTCAGAATTATTAACATATAATTTCACGTAATGGGCCTTCTTCCTCAAACTCTCACTATTCATCTTGAAAGTGTTATATACAGTCCAAAATTCCAAGAGAAAAAAACCCAACAAAAACAAACAAACAAAACCCAAACAAACAAACAAGCAACACCAACACCCCCCCCAAAGAAACCCAAAAAACCCCAAACCTGGAAGAGTATAATTTACAGAATAAAAACTCATTACCAAAATAAACCTTCCAAAGCCATGAAAGATTCTCTTTTGTTCATTCCAAAATTATGAGAAGAATCTACTTGCTACTGTTTCAATCCCTTAATGTCCTCAAGATCCATATTAACATGCTGACTGTTATTAAGACAGAAGTCTGTAGCTGCGTAAATTCTCTGTGATGAAAAAAGTATCTGAATAAGCAGGAAATTAGTCCTGAAATATTGTGAAATCCTGCAATGTTAATATACCCTGAGGAGGATGTTACAGCTGAGGTTCAGATGTACTTATACAAAACTCCTTATCTCAAAGCTAATGAAGAGATACTGACAGTTTTGCTGCAGTGTGAAGTGTTCTAATGACTACAGATTAGTCATTTTCTAAAGCAGCATTCCCTAGTGGATCCCCACCCCAAAAATCATAACCCAAAACAAGCAATAGAATGTCTGTAATCATTAAAAAACCCCAAACAAACAAAACAAAACAAAAAAAAACCCCAACAACAGCAAGGAAAAACCAAAACAGACCCCCCAGCCCCTCACATCTCTATGTCAGGAAAGCTGGAAGCATTTATAGTTACATTCTCCACAAGAAAAAAGCCAGAGATGACAGTGGATTTAGTGAAGCAGTTAGTTAATTATTGCAGTGAGGGTTTTAATTTTCTTTTCTATGTAAATCACAATTGAGAAAAGCATCTGCCACCTCTGATATTTCCTGTACAGTAAATTTAAATGGATTAATCACCCTGCTTGTTCTGAAGTTCTGAGTAATGACAGGCACTTGCCAATGGTCTGTGGAGTCCCTGGCTCATTGGTTTTTAGCTGTCTTGGGGGAATTGGTGAGGCTATGAAATGATTTAAAGAGAAATTAAAAAATAAATCACACTAAATCATATTTTCCCCACCCATTTCTACACCGTATCATCAGAAACTGATTAAAATATTTTCTAAGAGACCAAGTGAGTTTTCTAGCAGACTATCTGGACAGGACTGTACTTGATCTCAGCCAAATCAGGATTCTTATGTTGATTTTGCACAGAAACATTTTTACCAGTCCAACAGAACTCCTTAATGCAGTGGTTGATATGTCTCAATCATTAGCCATTTTTACGAATAATTTGTGTGATTTTTGTGTTCTCTCCACTCCCATTCTTGAGTTCATGGAAATTTGGCATCTCCAAGAGTCCATGTGAACCTCTTACAGAAAACTGTCTTGCCTCGTCATATGGTATCTTCCTCTTTCTTTGAAATTCCTTTAAATCTCATTAAAAAAGTTGGACTGGGGTGCTCAAAAGATGGAGGGGGGTTGGTAAGCCAGCTCCCAGACACTGCCCAGTGCTCATCTTACAGGTAAATGTTGTCCGTAGTTGCAAGGGGGTCTTGCACAATTTTAACTGTGAGATGATACAAGAAAAAAGTTTCTCATTTAAGGAACATGCTGCACTGCTTAAAGGACACTCCTAAGCCACAGAGAGAAAATAAGAAACAAGGAACTAGAAAACACGATATAATTTACTTGTAAGAAAATCTTTGCTTTTCTAAAGATAGTACATCAGGCTTTTGTGCTTCTGATTTCTTCATCATTTTTAGAACATGTTTTTGTGATCCTCATAGTCCTACTTTTAATTTCCTTTTTAAAAAATTTATTTATGCATTTCACTGCCTTAAAATTTATTTCAGATATAATTTGCATTTGTCCATTCATTGTTTTATTTTAAAAAAAATACAAAACCCCCTGTTCTTTCAAGAGTAATTTTCTAGTATTTCCATGTGGTTCTTAAAGTGAAGAGATTTTTTTCTGTGCCTGAGATAAAATTAACCATAGTGAAGGCCTATAAATTTTTAAAAACAAATGCTGCCAAAACTCATCAGTCTTGCAGAACTCAAATGATAAGAGGATAAATAGTTGTTTTGGTAAGATTAGTTGTATGTTGAATTAGTTGTTTGTATGAAAGAGAAAAAATCTGTAAGGTGAGGTCACAAATCTATGGCTAAAATCTCTTCTGCTTTCATTTCCTAACTGAATCATTGATTTAAGCAGCCTGTGAAGTAGCATGAGGTGTAAGTAGATAGCTGCTTTGGCTATACAAATTAACTTATTTTAAAGGTATTAATGCCTATGTAGATATGATAAAGAACATCTTTTACCTCAGGATCTCAATGTGCCACATGTATATTCACTAATTAGCAATCACAGCAAATATGCGAGTTGAATAAAGAGCATGAAGCAATTTTTTCGTGCACAAAGCTACACCAGATTGGAAGACAGTAGCTATTTTGTAATATAACACTTTTTTTTTCTAAATTAAGAGGCAAAACACTCGTTTGTTAATTTTAAATGGACATGAGCACATTTACAAAGTTCTTAGACATGTTGCCACAAAGAGCATTATGATCACAGGATTCAGATTCCTATCAATGTCCCAAGCAAAAATATCCTTATTTTGCAGGAACATCATTTTCTCCACACCATGCTCTAAGCCATGTTCAGATGAATCAGGGATGATTCACAGGAAGGACAGCCAACTCTTTCATTTTCCCATCCCAGTGCCAACAAAGATATGCAGCTTCTTATTCAGGTTGGAAGTAGAGATAAAAAATATATATCCATGGTTGTTTGAACACAGGGTTTATAATTTACAATATGGATCAAAGGGTATAAATTATGTTGATTTATCTGCTGGGTTTGTCAGTACATGAATAAAACAAAGAGCAACAGTCTCCATGCCAGTAGTGTATTATTTAATCCAGACAACATAAAGATTGGATGATCAAACTATGATGATGTTTCTAAGTCATAACAAAACATTCTTTTTTATTTCTCCTCAGAAGTACTTTTCAAAAAAGCATGTTGTAAAAATATAATCCTTACTGTCTGGATGTGGTCTGACCAACCCTTTCCTTTCAGTGGTGGACAAGAAATGGCATTTTCTTTTCTGAAAGTATTTTGAGGTGGGATGTAAATGAGAAGACACACTGGATTAGTCAAAGGAATGGTTTCATATGTAATCAGTGCAGTAAGTGAATTCAGGCTGTTCTTTACAGCTGGTTTTGAGTACCATTGTTTGTCTTCCAGCTCATGTCTGTCTGGACAGATGTATGACATACACCTAGATAAACCATTGATATGACAAAAAGTACTTTCTAGTAATACGAGTCTGAATTATCTGGATTCAGGCAGCCACAGAACTTTATCCTGGTTTTGCCAGCCAGGCCCCAGTAGTTCATGACTTCCACACCACATACCAATGAACCTGTTGTGTGCGTAGGGACATATCTGAGCTCTCAGCAGCCCATTCCTCCCATTACTCCTCTTTCCCCCACTAGGTCTGTGCAGACCTGAGGCAGAGTGAGCATCAACATTCAAACAGCAGCTAATCTTTCAAGTGAATAGCTGGTGGTGCTAAAGGAGGGCTTGAGCCAGGTGTCCTGGGTTGTTCTCTCTCATATAAATAATATGTTTATTCTACTGTGTAGAGTAGAATAAATGTGATAATTCTAGGTTAGCAATAACGAAGTATATGGAAGTTATTTGTGAATTTTTCACCAAGAAAGCTGGAGAGAGAAGCTGGGAGTATACAGGAATATAGTTCAGCCTGATTTTATTGAGAGAGAGAGCAATGGGGAACAATATAAGATTCCATTGATGTAGAACAAGGATTTGGGAAAGCTACAACTAACATTATTAAGACAATTTATAATAAATTTTGTCTTGTTAAGTGGATTACAAAGGAATAAAAGACAGCCACAGTAGTTTTGTAAGGGAAATGTCAAAGGTGTAAGGATGAAAACTAAAGGAGTTGAAAAGAGAGGAAACCAAGGCTAAAGAATCTGTGACTACTCTCCTGATTTTGTATTTCATTTCGCAGCACAACTGTAGAAATGTAAAACTTTAAGGCTTCATACCAATCTAGGTTTCATTTTCCTCCTGTTTTTCAGGCTGTAAGAAGAAGCAGGCTTGACTCAGACCCTCAGCAACATCTGGCTGATGGGGTAATAGGATCTGTGGGGTAATAGGACATGTCACAGCTCCTACACATCCACTGTCCTACAGGGCTGACAGATGCCACTCACTGTTTCTGCCCACTTTTCGTGGTCACCAGATGAGGTATCCAGCAACTTTTTTTGGTGTCTCTCCTTGTTTCTCCTGCTTGTCTTAGAAAGAAGCATCCAGAAGGGGAGGTCATAAGCAGAAAGTATATATTGCTTCTGCAAATCTGTGCTAGTGAGCATGGCACTTCTTGCTCTATTTCTAAGCTTCTCCTGTGTTTAATATGTTTAGGAACGATCTAACCTCTACTCTCTGGGCTTTTTTGTCTTTGAATGCCTTTTATTCTCTTGTTCTGCATTTAACACAATGTATCTCTGATTTTGATGCTCCCAATCTGTCTGTTGTAGAAATAAATAATAATAATTACAACAATTTGTCTCCAAGAAATTACTCTTTTATAAGTAAAATACACGTTCATTTCAAAGAGTTTCTTATCATACAAATACTGCACCTGTTTTCAGCTAAGAGCACGATCACAGTTGCTATGATTCAGGGAGCAGAGCAGAGACTCAGGAAGTTAATAAAATGTGTTGATTGCTTTATGAAGAAGTTGCAAGCTTATGAATCCTTAACACTGTGCAATTAGTGACTACCAGTGAAAACACACCCTCCTCAGGACATCAGCAAATCCATGAATTTCAATAAAGTTACAACTAAACCAATTAACAACTGAACACAAAATCAATTATTGTGAAACAGGATAGAACAAAACAATGACAAATGCTAATTTTAAAGCAAGAACAGGAAAAAATCCAAACATATTAGCATTTCAAACATGAGTATTAACAGTCTACATGTATTAGAACATATAAGAATGATAGATCTTATACAAAGATTTACATGTGCATAAAAAACACATCTTAAAAGACAGCATTCAAAACAAGCCCCACAACATTAGAATTCTACCCCTATACATTAGAAGATGACTTTTCTTTGATCTTCTTAGGTATTAAAGAAGATGTCAAATTTGTGGCTTAAATCAAAGAATCACTAATTAGACAAAGAAAAAATGTTTCTTTATCTTGTAAGTCTTTTAATTTTAGCTTTACATAACAGCAGTCCAACTTAGAAACAGAGAAAGCCAGTCATGAGAACATATGATGTACTGCAGAGATCCGAATTCTTCCTTAAAGCATAGCACACAGAAGCTTTCTGGCTTTTTAATTTTTATAATGAGGGGTTTCAGAGCAATGTCCCATGCACACAGCCCCTGGATATCTGAGTATATGATGTCACTAGCTCTACACAAATACAGTCTTGCTCTTGAGAATGATGTCAGAGGACTCGTTTTTCATGGTCATTGTTCATGGTCAAGCTGCTGAGACTTCACAGAAAGGAATCTTCAGATTCCTGCTATTTAGGAAGCTAATGGAGAGATTCAGAGACTCAGGGCTTTGTAGCAGATTGCTCCTGTTGATTACGTTTCTAAGGCTAGATGGCAGCATTGTCAACTCTCATGATTTTTATCAAAAGTTCCATGATATTTGATATTCTCCTTAAAATGCCAGCTCTCAGAATACCAAGTTTCCCTGAAAAACTCAGAGTTTCTTTAAAGCTATGTTTTCAATTGTCTGATGGTCAGAAACATGGCTAGAGCTCAAAAAAGGGATGATAAAACTGGAGAGGGAAGTGGAGTCTAAGGATCATTTTATGCAGCCGACAATAGCATAATTAAAATCACTAAATAAATCACCTGCAGCATTGAAAAAATTGATAGTGATGACAAAAGAATCCTCCAGTTTTCCTGTCAAAAATAGGAGGAAAAGCCCAGTGCAGGTGGAGAAAAGCATTTCCCTCTTTTGTTCTCAGGATTAATGGTTATTTTTGGGCTGTCAGCTAAAGACAGTCATCTTATACTTCCAAAGAGCTTTATCAACTTATCTGTTCTTATCCTTTTTCCACTTTGCCCTATTGTCATTTTATATAAGATACTCAAGTCAGAGATCATCTATTTTTATATCCCTACCAAATGCCAAAGAGAACTCCAATGTGAAATAAATAAATAATTACAGCATTAATAATGTCAAGTATTCATTAAAAACACTATCACAACAACCTTCCAGGAGTAAATTCTTTTATACTTGTAATCAGTTATGAAATATTCATTTGTTGTTGCTCCTGTATACTGCAGTTAATTTGGCAGTAATTACATGAAGAAAGTTACTAAAAATACAGTGCTTAAATACTTATGTGGCTACCAAACTCACGATTGAATTATGAGATATCCCCTACTTAATATATTTTAGCTTCCAGTTGAATATCTCATTTAGATCTCATTACCTGTATTTTCAATTTCTTTAAATGGCATTAACCTTTCTTACACCATATTAAATTTCTTCACTTACTTCAAATATGTGAAACTCATTGCATGGTAAAATAATTCATGGTATAATTTATTGATATAAACTCAAAGTAGGATTATTCAGTCTTGCTTAAATTTACTGTAGAAGAAAAATTCTGCCCAATATTATAGTGGAATGGTAAGTATTCTATATTCTCTTGGATGTGTTTGGGACTATTTTCAAACACAGTGGATTTTTGCTGCCTTTTCAAATTCAGCCTTCAATTGCAGATTGTATATTTCATCTTTTGCACAGCAACTCTAGGATTTTGTTTTTCACTGTTCAACTTGAAAACACCTAAGAACATTAGCAAGTATAGTGTAGATTTTAGTATAATTTAAAACTATTGTGGACAAATTTCCCTAAATTCCTGTCTCAGAGGGCCATGGGTTAAGCATTCAGACACCGATTTCACTGATTTTTAGAAGTATTAATGACAATGGCCTCTCATTACAAAAAAAATAAATCAAACAAACTTTTAGTTTTGGCCATTCCATGTTATTTAGTGAAAACACTTGCTAAAACTGCTATGGTTTAAAACATATACTATGTAGGTTTTTTATATTGAATATGGAAAGCCAAGAGATTTGAAAATTTCAAGGAATTTTTAAAAATTTCTTCAGAAAATCTAATTTCTATTAAATATCAATAAATAAACCAATATAATATGCATATTCAGGTTTATGAAAGTTGTTTTTAACATGATACAATTTTGCTCACTGATTTAGATTTTCTGCCAGGCAAATTTAAATGGCAGATTAAATTTCCAGATGCTCTGACCAAAGGCAGAATAGCTCATGTTCTTAAATTACATTTACATTGCTGTTTCAAATCAACTGACAAACCAATAAACTGTGCTACCCTATCAGAATATCAGATTAGAGATGGTGCTCTTATAGACCAAATTCTGATGGGGTAACACATTCTTATAACAAAGTTGGAATTTTCCCCTGATTAAGTTTTTTGGCATATTGTGCAAGGCACAGAACTCTGAATGAATGCAGTAAATTCTGGGAAATATTAGAAAAATGCATATATTTTAGGTGTTGATTTTCATAAGAAAGTAACTATTTTCTTAATGCAGCTAAAGGTTAATAATAGCAATATGACATATTTATATTGTTCAACACATGCATAAACGGTCTCATATAAAGACAGGTGTAATTTTAATGTGCATTAAAGCAGATATGAAGAGCATTAAACTTTTCCACCCTACATGTACTTTGTCAGTTAGGTCAAAATATAAATATAAGATATATTGAAGGAAAAAAAAAGAAAAATATGAGTGCGAAAATCATTTTAAAAAAGTCTCTCAAATTATTTATGATCCTCTGCTAGACTTAAACTTGTTTGATCGAACTGCTTACCTAATTCTTTTTCTTTTTAAGGAGGAAAAAGTGTGGGTCAGTGAAATAAAAATCGTTTCAGCCAGAGTCCTCTCCATCCTCTGATAGAACCCTGGAAATAGTAATAGAAATGTCAGATTCATGTAATACACTACCTAAAAATTTCCAGCTATTGCCTGTTAAAATAATGTTGAGGTTACTTTGGACACAACTTCTGGAACACATCCAGCCTGGAAGAGGCAGATGTCTCCCTCACTGTAGCATTATTTCCCTTCAGAGCAGCAAGCACTGACCATGTACAGCTTACAGCTGAAGATATATACTTCCACAACCAAATTGAGATGGATTTTAGACATTTTCATCTCCTACGTCAAATACCCCACTGTTGAGCCAGGCACTAATCATCAGCCACCCAAACCCAAGTATGCACCAGGGATCAGCAAGGTCAGCTGCATTACAGGCTTAAGGGAGCTGGGAGTGAGCAGCTGGGCGTGGCAGCACAGCTGAGAGCACTTGCAGCTACAAGTGACTATATGTGGAAGAAATCATAAGGACTTGTGTTTGCATGGCTAGATTTTGATACTGGGGTGGCTTCTGCAAGAAGCTGATAGATGTTTCTACTACATCTGACTCAGTCAATGCCAGCTGGCCCCAGGACCCACCACTGGCCAAGGCTCAGCCTACAGGCAGCTGTGGGAGCACCTCTGGGATAACACAGGTAAGAAGGAAACCAATTTATCACACAGAAGAAAACTGTGGCCAGAAAAGAGTGAGAATACATGGGAGCAACAACTCTGGCAACACCAAAGTCAGTGAAGGAGGAGGTGCTCCAGGCACTGGATCAGAGATTCCCCTGCAGCCCAAGGTGCAGACCATGGTGAGGCAGCCGTGACCCCACAGCCCACGGGGGTCCAGAGAGAAGCAGAGATCCACCTGCAGCCTGTGCAGGATCCAACACCACAGGACATGGAAGCCTGAAGGAGGCTTCCTGGCAGGAGCTGTGGACCATGGAGAGAGGAGCCCAGAGCATCAGGTTTCCTGGCAGGACTTATGACCCTGTCGAGGGGATGCACTGGAGCACCCTCTTCCTGAAGGACTGAACCCTGTGGAAGAGACACACTGCAGCAGGTTGTGAAGAACTATAGCCTAGTGGGAAGGACTCACACTGGAGAATTTTTTGGAGGACTGTCTCCTCTGGGAAGAGGCCCATGCTAGAGAAAGGGAAGGAAAAAGAGGAAATAGAGGTAGAAAAAACATGATGAACTGACTCTAACTCCTATTGCCATCTCCCTGCACTAGTGAGAAGATCAGGGATAAAGCTAAATTAAGGAAAGAGGAAGAGATGGAGGGAAGGTGGTGTTTAGATCTGGGTTTATTTCTCATTATCCCTGCTTTTATTGCTAATTAATTCAATTAATTTCCCCAAGCTGGGTCTGCTGTGCCCATTATGGTAATCAGCAAGTGATCTCTCCCTATCCTTAACTCAACCAATGAGCCTTTTGTTGTACTTTCTTCCTCTTGTCCAGATGAGGAGGGGAGTGACAGAGTGGCTTGATGGGCACCTGGCATCCAACCAGGGTCAACCCACCCTGCAGTTTTAACCATCTCAGCACAACCACCATGCCTTTATAAAAATCTTCACCAAACCTCCACAGAGTGATTAGCTTTACCTCTATGACATAAGTTTGTGTAGTTCTCTGGAAGGGTGTTTGCTTAGTGGATGTCATTCGGCATCAAAACTGAACAGGCTGCTCTTGGAGGATAAGGGAAATGAAGCAGAGATTTTATGCTTCCCAACACAACAGGACAACCTACAGGAGAAACAAATACTTTTCTGTTTTGGAGGTGGGATGTAATGAGAGCTGTGTTGTTAAATTCAAGAAGTCCACTGACCTGCTTGTGATTTTGATCACTCTTGAGACAACGTGTAATAATGGGCTTATAAGAGATGAAAGGAAGAAAAGGGTATGGAGCCTGAATATCAGCAGTAACTGCCTAATAACCAGAACGTTAAAAGGTTTCAGGTTTTCATTTTAAACATTAAACCAATGGACTAATTAAGCAGCACATAGAGACTGCTCAAGGGTTTCAGTTTCGCTGCATGTGTCACTTAGGCACTGTAGGACAAAACAATTCAGAGTATACTGCAGGGAACAGCTTAGCATTGGAAGAAGAGCAAGATTTTGTAACCTAACTCTTTTGGTTCCCTCTTATGCTGGTTTCTTTGTGCCAGTGGTAACTTGCCCAAGTAAAAAGGGTGTAAGAACCATGGGATTTGGTCTCATTTCCTCTGTATTTGTCATTTTCCAATCTAGTGTGAGTCATCACAATCTCTCTCAATAACTATTGCACTTCATATGCCCCTAGGAAATACATATTAAGTCTCTTATTTTTAACTATATTCTCCAGTGATTTAATTTCATGCTCCTTTCTCCCCTTCCCCTAATTTCTGCTGAGCTCAGTTTCTATTTTCTATCTATATTTTACAATGCCAGATTCCTTGTTTGAAGCTGATGTGTTCGGACAATGTAGTCTGCCTTCCTTTCTTCCTCCAATTTTCGTTAAAAGGAGGAAAAAAATAGACGTTGCAGTTGATAAAAATTATATTTTGTTTGCCTGGAACACACAGGAGATTGCTGCATTTCATATGAGGTTGAATCATGACCTATAAACGCTCACAAATGAAGGAAAATAAACAAACAATAGATTGATCTTAGAAGACTTAGAAATTTTTAGGATGATATACTGCCTGAAAATAAGTTTGCTTACCTGTTTGTAGTCACATTGAGACCAAAAGCCATTTATGAATTGTTTAAAAAACATGTGGTATTTATAATTTTGGCTATTGCTTTCTATAGTCACAACATTGAGCAGCTTAAAAAAAAAAAATAAGATGAAACCATAGCTTTCGGCATGAAACATTGCCTGAAAAAATTGTATCACGTTCTAAGGGTATGTAGGTTATCAAATGAGAACAATTTAATATGCTCCTAAACAAAAGTTTCTCCTAAAAGCAAAAAAACTCATTCAGTTATTGCTAATGCTCATTTGTACTTTTTTCTTTTCTGACAAACTTTTCCTACTATTCTGTTCACTACTTGGGTGACATCTCTGAAAAGCAAGTTTTTGACTGTAATTTCACTGGTGCTGAAGATGTGATACTGAACCTCATTTTGGTGCTTCTCATTGCAACATTGGCACATCTGCTGAGGTGTTTCCTTTAAGAGGAGCCTTTTCCTCTGTGGAAATGTTCTTTCCTTGTAAGAAGACTCACAACTTTCCCCAAACAAACCATATCACTCTAATAATTTGATCTTGGGACTGGAAGTCAATTTGAAACCTTTTGAAATTCTACTCAGGTGGCAAGTCCTTACAAGATCAGACAAAGGTTCATTTTAAATATCAATATAATTTATATTTTAAGAACATTTATTATAAAAAGTCCATTTTCCTAATCACATGTCCATCTGTTTCTCTTCTGGTTGGTTTCCAATCTCTGAATGCACATACTTCTGTGGAAGAAATTAGGCATACATGAAGAGAAGAGAAAATAGCCCAACTTCTTTTACAAAATTGTATCAGTATGACTTCGAACTTTCATCACATTTTCCACAATGCTAAGTAGATGCTCACATTTCAGTGATCTCCATAATATCACTTCTCACTTTAGCAGCTCCTAATAGTTCCTCTGCATGGAGCAGCTTGAATTTCCTGATGGCTTGACGACATGTTTTTGGCCATTATTGCAAAGGCTTGATTTACTTAAGAGCCTAATAAGCACTGAGGCTTTACAGTGAAGAATGACATTATCAAGCAACTTGAAGAGCTACAGGCAATTTTGTTCAGTCCTACGTTACCCCAAAAAAACCCAGGAGCCTGGAGCAGATCTAATATGTAAATTTACCAACTAAAGGAGAAGAAATCACATATGACATAGAAAGAATGGTTGAACCAGACAAAAAAGTTGCTTACTATACTTCCAGGTTATGGAGATGTAACAATAGGGTAGAAAGCTGGTTCTATTTCTGCTATAAACAAGTGTCATGTCAGAAAGAAAGAGAAGATTCAATGGAGTCCATGGGGTGTTCTGCATCTCCATTAGACAAGTGGTAACCATATGGTGTAATCTGAAAATGAAAAGCCCTGAAAGCATACTTGCTTAATTTTTAAACCATGGCTTTACACTGAAATAAATGTTATTAGTTAAAATAGTGCTAAACATGGAGGTTTTTTTTTTTTTTCCTAAGGATTTAACTGCAATAAATGCTTTCTATATAAATGGGTTGTAGGAAATAGCTATTTGTTTGTTTGTTTCCACTGAAAGTGTAAGTATAGAGAGAGGAATTTTTCTTTACTTGCAATCATTTTCTTTTATCATTAGTAAAGATTCTGCCTTGGGTCTTTCAAAATAATTCTAACAAAGCAGCGGTGGCCAGAATAGGGAACAGCTTGCTCTTATTTTCTGTGTTTTACTAGTTCCACATTACAATGGGAAATATTAGAGATTGCTTCTTTGTTCAAATTTAAATCTAACTCCTTCAAATTGAATTGGACCTAGAAAGAAAAGCTCAGTGTGTTACACAGTTAACCCACATCTGACCTGGTTGCAAAACACAAAATTGAGTTTATGATCAATTAGTACCTGATATGTAACCTATTTACATAGTCAAACCAAAAGGGTAGAAACATTACTAAACAGCGTGCTGCTATTAAAACCACTAATTGTTTTTAAATCATACAAATGGACAAAGAGCACTGTGGATCATGAAACTGAGTAAGAAACTGTGGGGCTAGATATACGTATCCTTCTGTCTCAAGTAGGTCAGGCCTCACCCTGACCCTCACTTGATTTTTCCTATTAGAATGAACATTGCTGAAATGTAACATGAGGTGGGTCCATCCCTTATGCAGGTGCAGCCTACATCCCCATGTCCATCTTATTTCTCCAAATGTCACGATTTCACTTAGTGGACAGGTTAACATAAAGTATATGTTCCACTGAATTATCTTCAATTACCTCTATTCAATTTATCTGGCATGTTCACTGACATCTGCACTGTTTCTGTTTGTACCCAAGGAAATCCCAGCAAAATTGTAATAGTTCACATGGGTGAGAGCAGCCCAGTGTACTGGAACAAGAGCTGGGGTCCATGTCTTGACTATTAAAGATCATCCACTGTGTGCACCATTCTTCAGCAGGTGCTTTGAAATCCATTTGGGGTTACAAGCACTCAGTCTCTGCCAGCTTAATGCAGCTCTGTGGACTAAAAGCAAGGAACTACATTATGCAAGAGACTGCAACAGAAAAACAAAAGACATCTGGAAATGTGAAAGGCTTGAAGAACTATGGCTCACTGCCCACAAACCTATCTGTCTTTGCAGAAGGCTATTTTGAGGCCTTTCTAGGAATGGTGTTGTACTGTGTTATTTTATCAATATTTCTCATATGAAGGTACAATTTATAGGAACACCTTGTCCAGGCACAGTAGGCTTAGCTAATCCATTTCCCACGTGAATGTGCATGAGGACCTAAACCGAGAGGAAACAAAAGCCTGATATTCCATCCTGTTCTTTGCTAACATTCTTGTTCCCAAAGCAGTGAAGCTTGCCTCCAAATCAGCACCCACTGAAATGGGTACACAAAACAGATACGCACATAGAGCATTTTGAAAATCTAGATTCTGAAAATCCCGAATGTTCAGAAGTGACAGTGACTGCAACTGATCTTAATGACTTTTAGAAACAAAAGGTTGGTCCTGAAATTTAAATGTCATACTATTGATTCTAGTGTTAAATGTGAATTTAATTTCTCAAATTTCTAGACATCAGCAAATATGCACCTGTTATGCCCAGAAGCAAAGAGCTCAGCACAGAGGAATACTGCTGTGATTCAAAGCTACTACTATTTACTTTTGCTTTATTTGTTAAAAACACATTAAGAAAACTTAAATCAAGCTGTATGAAACTGGAAGTAGAAACTTTAATCTTTCATCATAACTTTCTGAAATTGATGTAACATAGCATGCAGGTTTAAAATGACAAAAAATGATAGCTTAATCTTTGAGTCATTCTACCATATGCGGTAAACCTGGGATTACCCTCTGCAGAACTGAAGTCTTGAGTTCTTTTCCAGGAGAAAGCATCTTGCTCCTCACCTGCTTCAAGATTAATAATATCATTCCAACAAGATTAGAGCCATTAGTCTTCCTGACCTGACCCAAATGGTACAAATGGGATTTTAAAGACAGTGTCTACTGAAAGATCCAGCAGAATGATGAGGTACACAGAATAGCTACCATGAGGAATCAGCAGTGATAGACTGTCAGGGCTATAAAGAAGATACCCTATTAAGTTTAGCTATTATCCCAGAAGAAGATTATAGTCATAGATCCTGACCTTTAATTAAATGGACAGCAGAAAGACTGAAAGATAAACAAACTTGTGCAAAAAATAGCAGCTTTTACTGACTTGGTTGATAGTCTGTGGAAAAGGGGCAGTGACCAAAGGGAGACGTTTTTTTCTCTCATTTGTTGATGAGGCAAAAAGTCATGATGTCCACTGTTTGATAGAACAAAAGTTCTGCTTTATTGACTTAACAGCAATATAAATCTTGATTTCCACAATTAAGAAAGGAAGAAAGGAAAAAGAAGAGGAAGAGGAGGAGGTGAAGAAGGTGTGAGGGGATGTGAAGGGGAGGGGAAAGGGAAGGTGAGAGGAGGAGCAGAGGAAGGGGGAGGGGGAAGGGATTGTTTGCATTAGATCAGCATGTATTTTGAAGGTGTCTTTGTTTTTACTCTCTAGAGAACAGGTTTAATTCATGGTGAATACTAATGAACTGTAGATAAGCTTTGGCTTTCACTTGTCCTGAATGTCACTTCCCTTGGGTCCCAGTATGGCAGGATAATAATATCCATCATCTTCTTACGTCACATTTTCTAAATACTGAAAATGGTACACAATGAGAAAATGGTGACTTCTGAAGGTGACATGAAGAAAAAATACACACGAGTGTGCTTGGAATAAGTTTATGTCTTGAACTTTCATTATCCGAGGACTCTCACATAAAGTATTATGTGCTTGTTCAGAGTGCATTATACCTTACTTTATGATCAATCCTAGGATAATGTTCTATTTGTATAATAAGCCCATGTATTCATAAGCAAAGAGCACAAACAAATCTGTCAATTATTTGTAAACAATATGACAAGAATTGCTGAGTTCTCATAATCAGATGGTTATTGAGAAAAGAAAAAACTGTTTTATTTAATAATACTTAAAATCATGATAGATTCAGCTTTTTTTGCTCTTAATTTCATCATCTTCAGGAAGAGGAACTAGAATTAAAAAAATCTGAAATTAGTCATTGCTATCTATTTTAACAATTTCTCCAGTCCTCCACTATAAAAGTTGCAATGTATAAAAGAGCCTTATGACTAAGAACTTTGAACCTGACAGAACTAGAAACAATACTAATTCAATAAACTCTAAGGCTTGTATACAGGACAGGAAAAATAGATAATTGTTATCATTGACAAGTAATAAACCTTCCGAGCTGATTTAAAAGAGGTTCCACAAAGACCAGAAAACAAATAACCAGCCAACAACAAATTATATGCATTAATGGAAGGTCCTGTTGCTCATAACAAATTTATTCTGTTTAAAATTTTATATTTACCAGGAAAGTCTAAGTCAATTAACTGAAATTTTTTTAACTATTTGAATTTGAAAATTTTCTCCAGACATTGTGAAGAAAGCATATATTTCTCAGCTAACTAATAGCATACATGACATAAATGATTCTTTTCCAACAAAACAAGGAACTGCTACTTAAAGCAACCTGGAAGTTTCTGCCTCATCTACTAAGACGTAGCAAAATAGTGGGTTCTTGCATTATTGCGTTCAGCTGTAATAGTATAGGGTGTAGTGAATAATACATCTTGCCCTGTGTGTAGAATAATTTTACTATAACAAAGAGTAACAGTGGGACTTGTAGCTTCAGCTGTAGCACCTAATGCTTTCATCAACTGAAGACAGAATTTTTGATTCCAGAGCATGACAGAGATGGCAGCTGTCACATAATACAACTGTCTATTATTGTAATCTAGTGGTTTTCATCCAAATAAGAAAATATTTGTGCGGTATGAAATGAAATTACAGCAAAAATATGTGATATCACAGAATCAACAAGTTTGGAAAAGACCTCTTAGATCATGGAGTTCAACTGTAAACCCAACACTACCATGTTACCCACTAAATCAGTCCCTAAGTGACATCCACATGTTTTTTTAACATTTCCAGAGATGGCGGTTCTACAACTTCCCTGGATAGCCTATTCCAGTGCCTGACTACCCTTTCAGAGGAGAATTTTTTTCCTATGTCCAGTCTAATTCTCCCCGGTAAAGCTATTTAATCTTTTTTACTATATAATAATTTCATGGAATGTGCTTTCACCTCTGGAAGCTTAACTTCAACTTCTGCACTGGTCCTCTAAATCATTCATTGTAACAAGCCCCTGGTCATTTATTTCATTTACTTCCCAGTAAAAGCAGTTTTCTTCAAAAAATTGCAACATACTGAAAGTCTTTCCATAACAGAATTAGAAGCCTGGAATAAGAGAAACACCCTTAAGGTATTTAAGAATCTAGGTAGATTGGTAAAATCTGTCTGAATTGTGCACTGTTCCAAACCTTTCTCTTTATTATATATCAAACACAAGTATGCAAACTTACTTATGAATGTTCTCATTCACCTGATGTCAAATGATATTGACAGGCAGCTTCAACTTTCCATGGTTAAAAGAGATTGTTATTAACTGTTTTAAGAAGCAACAAAATTTTAAATCGTGTTGCACAGAAATTTGTGTTTTAAAAACAATTCTATTTAGTGCCTATAGACCCCTCTGAACAGTCAATTAATTCACCTCCAGAAAAAAAAACATTTAGTTAATACAAGTCCAGAAAAAAACCCAAAAATTAAAGAAGGCTGAAAAGATAGAAATGAGGTATCTGAAATATAAGCATTTACTCATGCAAACCTTTACTCATGTAATTAATCACATTGGCCTTCATCAAAGTACTCACACAAGTAAATCTTTGCAAGATCAACCTGCTATCTTGCTGACTATCCTTAAAATCAAGGACATTCAAGAAGTGAGGGACACAGAACAATGATTCCACAGTATTAAACATTAAATCAATGATCAAATATTAAATGGAGGATTACAGAAAATGACTAAGATGCATTGCTCTTAATTGTGTAAATTATGGACCCAATTGCTGGTTTCATTTGCAAGGGGGGGAAATCATTTACAAGGTTAATTGCAGTGTCACTTCACAGCCTCCAGTTCTTTTTCATGTTGTGCAAAGCAAGTGTGAGCAGATGGACAAGAATAACATCTGGCAGAGAGAAGTGGGATCAATGCTGCTGACAGTCTTGACTGATTTCCTTTGGTGTACACACAAAATGATTGGTGACAGAAAGTGCAGTCAGAAGAAAGCTCCAAGCCTGAAGTGAATCTTTGCTGATGCTATTAGAGAACAAACTTCTGTAGCCCTTCTTGACAAAGTCTGGAAAACCTTAAGTGTCTTTCAGAAAATATGATGATAATTGGCTTTTGTATAATATATGGCCTCAAAATGAGTGACACTCGTGCAGTTTTCTTCACACGCTTTTACTTTGGTCTCTAAAATTACCAAGGCTCTAAAATTACCAAGGCTCTAATTTTAGCTACATTTGTGGAAAGGTGTGCATGTGAACCAACTGTAAGATTCTTCCTTTTCATCCACACGTAACTGTGCTAAAATATGGTAGGTCATATGAACCACAGATCTGCAAACTTGTAGGATGCACAATACTATATTCCAAGTTCTTTCAATTATTTAGCATTACTTTTAAACTCTTTTAATGTATTTGCAAAATAGGGATTTAGATTATGTAATTTCAAAATCACTCTCCAATATTTTGAAGGGGTTGTAGCAGTGAGAGAGGGTCTTATTTTTGCACAAAAGAACAAACGTAGCACCTGTCTTCAACAAATGCCAGAAGAAAGGTCTGGGGAATTACAGGCTGGACAACCTTACCTCAGTTCCTGGAAATATCCTCATGGAAGTTGTTTCCAGACAAAAGAAAGAAAAAATTTTGTGTGGAAGGTAATAGCACAGACTTCCTGTGGGGAAATCATTCTTTATCATGAAGTTGCCCTTTGCCTCATTCCTCCAGTCTGTCTGCTCCAGGCCTGCTCAAGTGCAGCCCCAGTCTGACATAATTTAGAAACCTGATCAGGGTACTCTCTGCCTCTTCTGGTTTTTGGGGTTTTTTTTAGAGAGAGATATTGCACAGGACAGGTCCCCGGATAGATGCTTGAGGATCTGTCTTGGAATGGGCCTCCAGGCAGGATATGAAATATTAAATACTTTTCTTAGATCCTGACAATCCAGCCAGTTTTTACCCATCCATTGGACTACTCATGTAGGCCATAGCATCCCAAATTAATTACGAGGATACTCTTACTTCTTTTTCTCAGAACTTAAGAATACTTTTTTGTTAATAATTTGTTTCTAATCTTGACTTATTCATTTGGACTAGAGGAATTCTAGGTTATATTTTGAAAACTAGTGTAAAAACACAGTTAATTGTTTTGCATAACTCCACATTTGCATCTCATGTAAAGAAAATTGCTTTTCAGATTTGTTTTCAAATTGACCAATCACTTGTCAGTTTATATGTATAGTACTTCATATGAATGCACTTTTTACAACAAAAGCACAAAACCCAGCAAATCATTAAAAATCTTTCCTATTACAGAAATAGCTATCTGATTCCCTACTCTTCAAATAAACCTAATATTATTAAAAGTTTTTTACACTTCTGTCTTTAGATCTTGTGGTCACAAGAAGGTTATGGGTAGTTATGGTTCACTTCTCTCTGTCCATCTGTTCTGATTTCTGTCTGGCATTGCTTTGATAGTTCCTGAAACTTGATGTTACTACCAGATGAAAAAAATCTCATTATTAACACCATTGTGCCTTTATGGTAACAGAGGAGCTACTTCTGTGCATTTACTTTCTTAGTATTTTGGTTTTTTAAATTCTCTTTTCTCAAGGTAGGGAGTAATTTCTCAGTTATCAATCAAAATGTAAAGTGCATTGTATGCACATGACACGTGGAAGAGGAAGTTCAGGGTTGAGCTCACACCTGGGCTTGTTATTCCCTCTACAAAGTACAAATAAAATTGTCTCTGTCTTGTCAAAATAAGAAACATTGTGCACAACACATCTAATTAATTATCACCAACATAATAATCACTGGGATCCAGCGAGTTACAAAAGAGCTTCTCCTTGTTTTGTTGCTTCAACATATATCCTTCTCCCTCTGAGAAATATCGAGGAAGGGGCTTTGATGTATTCAGCTATGTAAGGAAGCTGTTACTAAACAGTTTATTCCTTTCCTCTGATATTGTCATTTTTTTCCCCATTTTTTTTTAAACGAGCTCATCAGTTCTGGTTAATTGCAGACAAATCTGTATGTACAATATAGATTATTTTCCTATATTTGCACACTTTCTGTTACAAGTGCTGTATGAATACTAATAATACAAAAACAAAAAAAAAAAAAGCAACAAACTCTTGCAGCAGAAGTGTGAACAGGATAATTTTTATAACTTGGAGCACAGGAGAATGGGTTCATACAGGAAGGTTAACTTGATAAGTTCAAGCAATGGATCAGATGCTGCCATGTTTGCTGAAGAGTGACTGAGGATTCCAATGGTCAGAAGTTGCTTCTACTGTGTTTCCACAACTGACAATATCTGTTGGGATCTTTCACTGTATTATCAGTTACTGTAATCAAACTAATTTTTTTGGGGCAGTAGCTGATAGAAATTTCTAGTTTATCTTCTCTCCCTCACCTTTTCCTTATACTGCTATGATATTCCTAGGACAGCCACATTTTTTTCCAGTGATGGAAACTGCAGCACAATTTGGAGCAGATTTTCTCAGGACCATGTTAGCTTTCCTCCTGGGACAGGCAAGATCTCACCTGCAGAGCTTTGATTATTTGTAGGGGAAGACAGTACATGCAGGAGTCAGAAAACAACATAACTCCCAGCCTTCTTGTCTCCCTGCAATTTCTGTGGAGAGCTCATGCTGTTAGGAAGGGAGAAGAAAAACACATGTTCATGAAAATCTCTGGATTAAAATCAAAATAATACAGATAAAGGGGCAATAATAACATTCTTGACAGCATCAATGAACATTTCTTGAACCAGCCAATTAAAGATCTCAAGGTCTGAGTCTTTGATTACATCTCAAGAAGTGTTGAAAGCACTTTTCCAGATAAAACTGACAAATGGAAGTGCAATAATACAGTGATATTCTAACTCTTACAACAGGAAAAAAACCCCAACAAAATAACATGTAGTAAATGTGTCTCATTAAAAAGGGAATAAAAAAATGAGAAAGAAGGAAATCAAAAGTCATGGTCAAATAGGAAAATACCTGTATGAAACATAGAGAATGAACATTGCTTCCATAGAGAATCATTTGTATAAACAACAAATTAAGCATGACTTTAAAAGAACTCAATAAAAACTAATGAGATCAAATTGACGTATTAGAAAATTACTACAACCACAGACATCTCTAAGAAAGAAAAAAACTCTGTCATAATGGAGAAAACTGAAAAGAACTATCTTTGACAACTTAAAAGTAGAAGTATAATAAGGTGCATGAGAAAAGATTTTTATAGGCAGCTTCCTCATCCCAGCATACTTTAAAATACCAGAGAAGCATAAGTTGAACATATAAAGCACTGGGTTGTGAAGCTTGTACATTATGATACTATAAAAGGAATTAGACTTTGCAAGACTAATTAACATTTTTCATTGGTTTACATAGAAGGATTCTGGGGGGGTGTCACACTGATGATTTCTCCCTGTACTTACAACGATGAACTGTATAAAACTGAAATGTTGGTAGAAACGGCTTTGCAACAAATTGCTAAACTTTAAAGCAAGAAGTTGTCAAGTATTTTCAGGAAACTCCAATTTAAGATTAAAAAAGCTCTCCATGGATCATAATCTGGTGTTTACCTTGTATTTAACATCAAGGAAATGGACATTAGTTTTTAAAAATAAGTTTTACAAAGATTGCCATACCCAACAAAACAGATGAGTGAGGGTCCCACTGAGAGAAAGCTTGACGTCATGACCACAAAATTATTGAGAGTTGTAAAAGTGTCAAAAGTGACCACAAAACTCTGGGCAGTTGTCAAGGGCATGAGGACTGAGCTGGTCTCCTCAATCCTGCCACTGAGGGGAAATGGTGTAAGAAGGGCACTAACAGAACAAGTCAATAATTGGCTGCAGAACTGGTGCTGCCTGTGGGCTAATGCACTTAGTATGAGGAGCAAACGTGGTGAGTTAGAGATCTGAATTCAGTTTTCAGAGCTGTTTTCTTCCTTGGGTCACAGAGGAATGGTGGATGTCTCCCAGGAGTGTAGTGTTGCAAGAGAGGGATACAGGCTTTGTAGGAAGGACAGGAAGGGAAGACAAGGTGTGAGGGTTATCCTTGATGTCAAAATGCACCTGAAGTACATGAAGCTCTCCCTCAGGACAGACAAGAGATTATTGGTTAGGATTAAAGAGAGGACAGGCAAAGGTGATGTGATAATGAGTGGCTGCTAGAGGCTGTATGACCAGGAAGAACAAAAGGATGAGGCAAGCAGGTTGGAGCAGCATCACATTCACAGCCCCTGGTCCTGATCAACAATCTGATATTTGGTGGGGGGTCAACACAGCAGGGAATTGGGAATTCTGGAGGTTCTTGGACTGCATTTATGATAAATCCACATCCAAGTGATTGAGAAGCCAATGAGAAATGTTCTGTTGGACTCCATACTCACCAAATATGAGAGACTTCTTGGGGGTGTGAACATCAAAGGTGATTTGGCTGACTGACCATGAGACTGAGGAGTTCAAGATTCTGGGGACAGGGATGAGAGTGAAAAGCAAGCTCACAACCCTAGATTTCAGGAGAGAAAACTTTGGTCTCTTCAAAGATCTGATTGGAAGATACAGATTGGATAACACCCTGGAAGGAAGGGGAGCCCAAGAAAGCTGTTTAATATTCAAAGATCACCTCCTCCAAGCTCAAGAGGGCTCCATCCCAAAGAATATGGTGTCATTTAAAAATGCTAGGAGGCCTGCATGAATGAACAAGGAACTCCCCAGACAAACTCAAACACAAAAAGGAAGCCTACAGAGGATGGAAGCAAGGACAGGTAACCTGGGAGGAGTATAGAAGCATCCTGGGATGAAGTTTTGAAGGCTGAATTCCAAATGGAATTGAATCTTGCCAGGCATGTCAAAGACTAGAAGAAAGGCTTCTATAAATACATAAGGAACAAAAAGAGAAATAGGGAAAATGTGGGCCCATTGCTCAAGATGGGGGACCTGGTTACACAGAAAGTGGAAATGGAGGAAGTACTGAAATGTCTTCTTTGCCTCAGTCTTTACTAGCAGGATTGCTCTTCAGGAATACTAAGTTTCAGAGATCAGGGGGAAAGGGTGGAGGAAAAATGATGTACCCCTGGTGGAAGCTGAGTAAGTTAGGGAACACTTAGGGAAACCAGGCCCACATAAGTTCATGGGCCCTGGCAGGATGCACTACAAGTGCTGAAGAGCCTGGCAGATGTCATTGGAAGGCTACTGAATAATCATTAATTATTCATGGTGACTGGGAGAAGTTCCTGAAGACTGGAGGAAAGCTAATGTCATGGAAGAATGAAGACCCAGGGAACTGCATTAGTCAGCCTCTTCATAGTTCCTGGGAAAATAATGGACCAGCTAATCCTGAAAACTATTCTTTGTGTACATGAACAGCAAGAAAATCATCAGGAGTAGTCAGCATTGCTCCGCCAAGGAAAAGTCATGCGCAGCTAACTGGATAATCTTCTACAATGAAATGATTGGCTTGATATGTAAGAGGAGAGCAGTGGACATTGTGCACCAGCACTTCAGTGAGGCGTTTCACATCCCAATAAGGCTGACAGAGTGAAGCTGTTGACATACAGTCTGGATGAGCAAACAGTGGCATGGATTGGAAACTGGCTGAAAGGCCAGGCTCAGGGGGTGGTGATCAGCAGTGGAAGGCCTGTCTGAAGGTGAGTGACTAACACTGTACCCCAGGGGTCAATACTAGATCCAGTTTTGCTTAACATCTACATTCATGACCTGGGCAGAGTGTACCCTCAAAAAGTTGCCACAAAAATAGGATTACAGGTTACCTTTGGAGAATACAGAGTTACCTTTGGAGATTAAAGCATTCCTATCC
This sequence comes from Lichenostomus cassidix, assembly GCF_008360975.1. Classification (NCBI taxonomy): domain Eukaryota; kingdom Metazoa; phylum Chordata; class Aves; order Passeriformes; family Meliphagidae; genus Lichenostomus; species Lichenostomus cassidix. The sequence continues at coordinate 107,466,080 of NC_139482.1, read as the reverse complement.
TTAGAGAGTCTGGAAACTAATGAAAGTTCTGGAGTCTTCTTCCTAGTTCTAGTCAGCCCTGGTTGAGCAGGGAGGTTGGAAAAGATGAGCTTGAGAGGTCTCTTCCAGCCTCAACCATTCTGTGATTCTGTGAAAAGTTTCTTTACCAGGATACATAAACAAATTCACAAGTGGTCAGTGAAGGGATGGACTGTCATACAAAGCTTATAAAAATAGCGAAATATTTGGAGTTTGTCTAAAAGTGATTGGAAGTTCTTGCAGAAAGATCTCAGAGATACAGTGTGGCTGAATGGCAACGTGATGAAACAAAAAATGTTTATTCCCATTCAACATGAGGGACAGGAAAATGAGGTATGTAGAATTTTGGTCTAGCCCTAAACAAACACTAGCATTTAAACAGTTTGTCAGGATCAGAATATACAAATGGAATGTATATGGGCTCTTCAAACAGTACTCACAGACTCCTTTTAGCCACACTAGTTGAACAAATGAGGCAGGAAAATGCCTGCAGACATTTTCCCCAGTCTCTTCAACCAGGCCAAAAGTGCCTGAAAAATTGAGCATTAATTTTTTTAATAGCAGGGCCTTTACATGAAAGGTCTGGTGACTGCAGGATTGGCTTGTTTATGGACTTAATTTCCACTGAAATCAAAGCAAACACAAGAAGAAATATCTATTCTTAAGGCCACCACCTGCATGGCACTAGACAATGGATCCAGGGCTAGCATGCTTTATGAGTAATTGCCCTAAATCTAATTATTTACACAGATAATAACCCTCAGTTTTTCATGATCTTAAAGGCTGATTCTTCCTCTCTCCCATTTTAGTTTTGATAAACAAAATGTTATTTTCTGTGGATATTTTTGCTTCAGTTTGTGATATCCAGTGCTACAGCAAGTAACAATTCAGCAGTGAGTACCAAGTGGCACCAGCTTGTTAAAATGAAATCTGTTCTAGAAAAACATAATTTTGGAAGGGATTTTGTAGAAAATGCATGTGTGCTTCATTAATTTTGGAGCTACTGCCAAGAATCTGTTCAGTGTAGAAAAATATTAGGAAATAGGCTAGAGGATTTTAAGCACTGTATAGATGGGAGATTGACACCTTTACTATTGTGTATGTACCAGGCTTTTCATGTGCATGATCCTAACATAGATTGACCAGGATTTTTTTTATTATTATTTTAGCTCTTATTCTATCAGCTTAAACAAACAAACAAACAAACAAACACATCTTACTTTAACAGAGCATATTTGTCAGATTACCAATTATGGTGTTGCCTGCTGATTTTGAATTCCACTTCACAGGAACTGTGTCATCCTTCCCTGTTTTTTCTGAGTCAATAAGTATTCTTACCAAACTGTCTAGGAATTTGCAGCCTCAATTAAATCAGGATGCCAAATGTTACACACACGTTGTGACTGGATCCTTTCAGAAATACAAGAACAGTTAAAGATTTATTGCTGCAGGTAGCGTTGTGCTGGACAAGAGAAGAGAGAATAATTACATTGCTTGTCAACAGGATGTGTTCTAGAAATATCCAAAATGTAATGGTATCTAAAATGGTGGCCATTTTAGATACCATTACTCCACTATTGAATGAAGCAGCCAGTAACACAGACCCAATACTCTCATTTATGAAATGAAAGCTTGAAAGGAGGTATGAACTTGCCTATTGTTCATAATTGTGCTCACTTATCCAATTCAGAACAGGTACTTCATACTTTGACATATCAAACTAAAAGTAATTTGCCAGTGGGAATCTGCAAACATTTCTTGCAGAGTTCTGGCAGCACAACAATTATAGTGACAGGTAATACGGTATTCTGGAGTCTTCTCAGGAAAAGAATTTCCACTCAGTGTCAAATGGACACTTGTCAAGCCAAGATGAATGTGCATACTTAAAAGAAAGTCATCCATCTAGCTTGATAACTTCTGTAGGCTGAACAAATTCAATATGCTTCAAATATGATAGTTCAAGTAAATGTGTGAAGCACCATATGGAAGAAGTGAACACCTGCTGCAAGGTGTCACCTAGCAATATTGCATGTGTCTGATGGAAGATTGCTGACATTATTCACAGAAGGGACAGAGTTTGTCTCCTACAGATAAAGAAATGATGGTAGTGTGACTCACAGGGGACTTGCAAAAAAGAGTAGATCCAAAATCTGTCACTTTTGGTAATGTACCTCAACGACTGCAGTTGCCATTTTTTGCAAGGTTCTTTTTTTAACTGCTGTCAGCTGCATGGTCTTCTTTTGCCCTTTGGTTTTATGGGGATGAAGGACAGAATTTTCCTGTGGCATACGGTCAGGTACTTTAGAAATTACATTGAAGCCTTCCCAGTACAGTCTTTCTTTTCTTTGCTTATACAGTTTCATTACATTCACATTTATATGATAAAGAAGTGTTATGACAGAGAATGTAGAATGATGCCCTATTTTATTAATTGTTTAGGGATGGTTCTGTGTTCCTGAAAAGTAACAGAAACCCCAAAAGCTATCTGTACAATATGATAACAACTAAAATGAAAGTGTTATCACACAGGAATTAATCACATAAAGAGCATAGAGGTCTCTGGAGAGAGGAAGCAGAGAGAGAAGCAACACTGTTAACTCAGAATACCTTATTCTAAGAGAATGGCCAACACAGTAAGTGTGGATAATTACTATTCCTATAACTGTTAAAGTAAAAAAGAGGACTCCTATTTGTTAAAATAAGTAGGGGGAAAGAAAAAGTTTTCTATGAGATTTTTGAGGAAAAACATTTACACACAAGGCAAATCACAGTCCAGCATTTAGAATAGCATTTGAGCATTGTTTCCATATGATATTATAGGGAGGATTTTTCTTTCTTTTAGCTAAGCATATCAAGCTTGGTGAGAATTTATTGAGAGCAAGTAAAGAAACAAACATAGACTGCAGGAAGATGACAAAGGCAAATGGTGCTCCCACAATTCATATGAGGTTTTCTTCTTTATTTAGTTAGATTTACATCATGAAAAAAAAAAAGCTGTACATAAAGCTCTAGGCTCTCGTACTTAATCTTTCAATGGTATTCTACATCCAGCAGGCTTAAAAAACCCAAACATTCAGCACGAACATGTCATTCAGCCAGTGAATGACATAAACCCCAGTATTTTCACTAACAGTTGTCTCCTGATAAATAGCACTACCTCTCTCTGGAAAATCCTTATACACAAATGGCTTTGGCCCTGTTCCTGGATTGTTCCTGAACAAAATCAAGTCATATAAAAACCAGGAGTACTTACAAAGCATATCCTGCTGGCAGCATGTATCCTGGTAGGTGACAGAGAATCTCTTAGATAATCAGGTCTCTGATATAGAACTAGAGAGACAATGACTAGCAAGTATGAATATTCAGCATAGATCCCCCTAGAAAAGCACCCTGCTTGGTCTTTTGTCTTCTATGCATGACTAACTTTAATCTGTAGTGATAAATTATGTATTGTTGTAACCTAATGTTTAAAAGGCCCTGGACAGCAGGGGCCAGTTTTAAAAGCAAAGCTGACGTAACGCTGCAGCAATTAAATATCAGGGATACAAAACTGACTCTCATAATTTTCAGTGTGATCATCATCAGCTGTTAACAGAGTAACAACCTAACCTATTAAAAACTGAATAAATGACCAACTACTAAAGAGCTATTTATGAGGAAAGAGATGGATTTTGCTTTGCTCTTTCTTGACTATTTCTATGTTGACCACTTTTACCTACTGTATCATACAACCATTTTCTTTAAATTCTTTTCTTCTTACTGAAAACTCTAGTTTAATTAATTTTCATACTTTCTCATGCATGACTGTAAGTGTATTTGTATATACGCGGATGTGTCTGTCAGAAGATATTACTGTGAGGTAAATACACATGACTGCTTAATTCCAGGGAAATAACCTATGCATCATCTGGCAAGGCATAAGTGCACACAGGTTATTATGAACCCTGCAGCTACACTAATTTAGTAAAGTTTTCATAGATGTGTGTCTACGTTAACAGGGAAACTATTTCTTTCCCCTCCGCTTTGCTTTTGTTTTGCAATTGCATCCCTTCTGTGTTTACATAATGAAGAAGGTCCATTTATATAAAGAATGAAAAGCTGCAATGAGTCACCAAAATAAAGTAATTTTATAAAGAAAAGGTTGTTCTGTAATAATTTGTTTCAGAGTTGAAAATAATTGGAAGCAATGCTCTGAAGACTTTCCATAAATGTGGCATTCTGGGTAAAGGAATTATTGTTATTTTGGAAATTAATCTAATTTTTGTCTGCACATTGTCATTTATGTGAATAGGACTTGTCAGCTTGATTTGTTACAATGCCTGAATTGCTTGCTTAATCCTCAAAATATAAATAAAACATTTAATTGCTTTAACTGGGAATGTTAACCTTTTCAGTGCTGCTCTGTGTGAGTGTATTTCAGGAGAAAGTTTTATTATTGGCTTTACACCTTGCACAATACAATCTCAATAAAATTGTTAAAAGAATATGAAAAAAGATACATTAAAGGATGGCACAATGAAGAATCCTCGGGTGTGAAGAACAATAGTGCACAGAACTTGAATCCCTTTCACACCAGACTCATCCATGAGACGCACAAAGAACATGTGGTTTTTGCAAGTCAGCTCCATTAGCTGTAGCGGCCAATTGTAGAGATCAAACTTATAGATGGGGCAGATAATCAGGTAATTCCAGGTTAGGAGTCTGGGAGTTTTACATTAAGCTCTGTGTTTTGTGCTGTCTCTGAAACTGAAGTACAAAGAGGAATAATTCAGATTAACAGTATTTCCAATTTGAATGTTGTCCAGGCAGAAGCACTACAGACTGAGAAAGAATTTCATGCAGGTTTTTCCAGTAAATGAGAAGCATCCAGCATGGTAGCCCTGTCCTTTGAAATAGAAAAACAGAAGCAATCTTCAGAGACTATTCTGCCTTCACGCTCAAACAATTCTGAGAGCAGATAAATAAAAGATGGGGTGGAGCAACCATATTTTACACTGATATTCACAGTTGTTCAGCATCAGTAGAGCTACTTTATTAGCACACTGGCAGCTGTTGCAGGAGAACCAGTAAATGAGAAACAAAAAACTCAGGAGGGTTATCAGTTGAACTACATCTTAAGAAAAACCACAGGTTGTCTAAATATGTCAGTGAAAAACACTACAGTGGGAGCACTCAAGTTTAACTTCTCTGAGAAGTGAGGATGTACAGCCAGTGTGTCACAGATAACTGAAATTTTTCCTTATTATGTAATACTGAGCAAAATCTGTGATCTTATTTGATTAATTTATCTTTAAAGAATTTTCTTGTATAATCCAGACATACATTGGCATACAAAGAAGTTTGGTACAATTACCAAACTGCTTTAATAGAACCACTAAAGAGTGACCAAATAATAAATAAGTTTCTTTTTCTTTTATTTTAGCTTCTGGATATACTGCTGTATCTATATATATTAGTTTAAAACACAGAATATCAGTGTTAGTTATGTCTCAAGTAGTCTCATTTATGCTACACATGACAGAACAGGGATTATTTTGTTGCAGCAATTTGTAGTAAAACTAAACTCTCTGATTTACTTTATTTCTCATTTCATTTCTGTTGCTGAATGGCATAAACTGTAATTCAGAATAATTTTTATGCAAGAATTTTCTGTTAAAACCATGTGAAAAAAAGTATAGACGAATGCTGTATACTAACTACTGTTTCATTGATGCCTGGTAGTAACATTTCAGGACAGACTGAATTTAGGAATTTGTAGCTGTAATTCTAGTATATGGCAGTGTAACTTTATCTTTTCAACATTTCATTTTGTTGGGGAAGATGTTAAATCTGTCTGTATGCAGACTTGGCTTTCAGAGAAGACTCATGTCCCTATACTTTATTCATTTTGCCTCCTTCCTGAATTACTTCCAAAACCAGAAACCTGATTCTGCTGGAGTTAGACTGTTCCAAATATTCTGTGATCAGAAACATTGTAGTATTTTTTGGCTGGTAAATTGTACCGCCAGTTAAGCTTTCATATGTCTAGTGGAAATTACTTTCTGAAGTTCAAAATGTTTTTTTTTAAGTTTGTAACTGTGTAAACAGAACATAAAGATCAAGGAAAATATGATATAATTGTTCTGCAAAACTCATGCCAGTTTAATTAATTTTATATTTTTTAACATGCTTATGACATGGACCATAATGATGTTGAATTATTGGCTAGCCAGATCAATGAAATATTGGTTATGTGTAGAAATAGCCCATATCTATTCAAAGGCTGTGTAATAAAACTCTTATTTGTATCTTTAGGAGCTAGAAATGCCTTGAAAATCCCATGGAACATGGTCAATTTTATTTGGTTTTAGGACTAGTATTTGTTATGATTGCAAGCCTAAGGGAAGGTTAATTAAAGTCAATAGAGATCTCTTAAAACCAGGTAATATTAAGGCAACGTACTCTCTTTCTACTCCAAAAACTAGTGAGAAAGAGTAAAGCTGTCAATATAACTGCTCTCGATACACAATGACTGGCACCTTCATGTGGCTTATCGTCAGGCAGATGAAGTGGTGTGACCTGGAGTAAAGCTCAAAGGACAGCAAAAGATGTAGCTCCTGATTTGCCTCTTCCTAATCTTGTGGTTCTTGCATCTGGAGTGTTCAGTAGTATCCTCAATATTCTGCATCTTTCCTTCCCCTTTTGTAGGACAAGCCTGCAGGCAGGTAAGGCTGGCTGGCACTGCCAGCCTAGTGACCTGCAGGCAAGCAAGGAGCAGCCTGGGCTACCACTGGCCCCACTTGCCCACTCAGGCCTGAGGTACTGTGGGATTTCTGTACAGGGCCACAGGGGTGAAGGTGCCAGGAGAGGTGGTGAGAAACAATAAGGGCCAATGGTGCGCTGAGAGCTCTAAGTTACTGTGACTGAGCTGATTGCTATTTCAGAAAAATTACCTTTTTAGTAAAAAAATAATTTTAGGTTTTTCATTCCTCTGATGCTCCCTCCTGCAGGCACACTGGCTGATGTGGAAGAAAAGCCTGGAAGAAGTTCAAAGTAAGGAGGTTGCTTACATGCAAATTGCTCTTTCACCAATCTACTGACCTGTTGAAGCGCTGTGAACAAAGATTTCATCCTTCATTGTTTTCATAATTTTTTTATTAAATAAAATCTAATAATAGCTACATCTGTCACATAGAGATCTTGAGAGGTCTCATTCTACTAAAAGCTTTCCAAAGAGAATCAGATATGAACTTCAGTCAGTGCTTCATAATAAAAATATTCTTTTTTCCCTCTGGTTATAATTCAGTGCTGCTGCTGCCCTGATCCTCTTCATGAGAAGGTCTCTTTACCTGAATTATTCTCTAGCGACATTGGATAGAGTTGCAAAGGAAGTATCACAGTATTATGCTTCACTAAGTCAGCTTAAATGGACGGTATAGAAGGAAAATTCAGAGTTAAAGGCTGAAACTCATTAATTCACTGCATGTTGTTAAGTGAACAGTGTAAGAGGGGGACCATGCATACATGGCAGTAAGGATCTCACATATTTTCCCTGGTTATTAAAGATTCATGACTGTCATTATTAACCTGCTGCGTTAATATGTGAAAGTCATTTCACCTCCTCATGAGTCTCTCATTTTCTTGGCCTTACCTTATGTTTGTCTTACTTGGCAAAGCTAAGCAGCATGGGAAACCCCTCTCCGTCCTCATCCACAAGGAGACTTTGAACATGTATAACTACTTCAGGGAGGAGTAAAATTTACACACATAATTTTTTTTGTACAGGATTAAGATAGCTTGGTCTAAGCATTTTTATGCCTATTTAATGTTACAATGCCATGTAGATCATTTGGTTTATGTTGTTCAGTTTAAACAACAAAACTTTTGCAAGTGTATTTAGTTTTTCTATGTTTTCTATGGTATTTAATGCACTGAGGACCTCTTCAATGCAGTGCAAGGCAACTAACAATAGTTATTATTAGGAATAAAATCAATTGCTAAGCACTTTGTATTTGTGATGCTGCATAAAAAGCATAAAAACCCATGGTGCCTACGACAAAAAGCAACTTCTCCCTAGCCACAAAAGAGTATTAATATAAACCATGCATATCTATAATATCACTTTTACAGAGCTATTTTAATGCATGGTTCCTCTGCTATAGAATTGTAATGGAGGCTTACATGAAATAAAAAAAATAATTCCTCCTAGAAGTTTATGAGAGTTGACTGTTCCATTGGAGCCATTATGGTTTATCATGTATTTAAGGACTTCTAAAATATGAATTATTGATAGACTCCAAGGAGCAATGTTTCTTTATAATTTATAAATATTTATTTTCTAAGTTTCAGAATGGGTATTATTGAACTCATATAGACCATAATGGCTCTAAGTGGTCTATAACACAATAGAATATGACATTTTAAAAATCCTATCTCTTATTTGATCTACTGAAAGCATAATTAAGTGCTATTAAAATCCAGAAAAGGAGGGAACTTCTTTTGTTATGATGAAGCGGGTGTGTTTGTAACCTGCCTTGTTTTCAATGCACATAAATTAAGTCTCAAATTTACCTGCTTAACAATATTTTCAGGTATTTCCACTATTAACACATTCACTGATACTTCCCTAGCTTGCACATATATCAGAACCTTCTTTTTTAGTTTGACCTTACTGAACACACTCCTTCTATTATTATTATTACAATATTTGATGATGTGTTTATGTGACAATAGGTATCTGTGACATCAAAGGGTAAATTGTAAGTTAAAAGGTAAAGTAGCATGAGAGTGACTTAAAATTTAACAGTGAATATTTTGACATGCAGTCTGTACATTGCACTAGGTCAGGAGCTTCTCTGTTCAGCTGAAGTTTGTGTGTGTGTGTGTTAGGAACTGATTGTTTATGCTCTCTCTATTCTACTGAATTAAATTATTTTTTTAATGCAACTAGTTCTTTCTATGCTAGAAACTCATGTCCTTCCTAATTTGTCCCAACCCATCCTAACATGCTTTTTCTCTCAGTGTGCAGTAATGTTAATAAACTGAAACTTGTGAATAAACTTCTGAAATGTAGATTTTAATGCTTAGTTGTTTAAACTCCACATGCTGTACATTGCATTTCTTCCTACAGTAAGCAAGACTGTGTGAGAGTTTCATATATTTTAGACTCTGTATGGTTATACATAAAATAAATATTAATTACACTGTCTGCTAGAGACATGTAAGTGAAAAGAGGGTCTGAGTTGTGTCACATTTATGTGGTGACAAACAGAAAAGTCTCATTGATTTATTTAGGAGATCAAATATTTTGAGGTGCTTTGCAGCTGGGCACTGTTTCCTTAATAAAAAGACAACAAGGTATTTATAGCAACAACAAAAGATGTCTCTTGGAGTCTGAAAATGTGTCTTTTTTCTTTTTTTCAGATTCAGGGTAAAACCAGAGATCATCATCACAGAATCCAAGAAAGTCTGTTTATATTCTATTATCATAGAATCCAAGAAAGTTTATTAAATATCACACCTGCCTGCCATGCCGGGTGTTTGAATTATAAAATAGTTATGCTTGGATGGATTTTCAGTAATATTTATAATAATTTATAAATCAGCAGAATTTCTATTGAGGAAAAAATGAAATGGAATAATTGGCATGTCCAGGATATAAATCTCAGGTAAAAAGAGCTGGAGTAATAAGCAAGGTAGTTTGAGAAATGCTTTAGTGAGAAAAATATTTTAAAAATGTAAGGGCCAGATTCTGCCATCTTAGTGGTAGTATGCAGCAGTAATATGTAATTCCACTACTTTTTGATTTTCTTTGGACTTCTTACTCAGGCTAGCATTATACAGTATGAGCAGATGTGCCATAATTAGTACTTAATATTATCTTCAAGAAAAACATCCAGATTAGAGAGTATGCTTCCTATCCTGTGCCGGTTTTTATTTAGAGCTTTTGAGTAATTGTGCATGCATGATCTAAAGAAGACCAGGCACTTCATATTCTTTATTATTCCAAAATACAAAGTTGATATCACTGGCAATATAAAGCAAGAAACTCTTGTAGCATTAGCACTATTGGCATTCTGAAGTGTGACAAACTCAGGAACTAAAATTTATGAGTGTGTGTTCAAAAATTGTGAATTGTTCATAAATTGTGCAGTCTGTGAGGGCAACGAACCTATTCCCAGCCCCTCTTCTATGGGAAAGCTCAAAATAGTCTCTTTTTCTGAAGGAGTAAAAAAACCCCAGCCTAGAAGGCTCTTTTCAAGCACTTAAAAGTATGAGACATCTGAAATTAAATTCTTTCAGGATCTAATGTGGAAAAGCTTCTTGAAGAACATTGTTTGAAGTAAAGACTTTATTTCTGAGTCATCAGGGTGTTGGGTATGAATGCAGCAGCTTTCATCTGATTTGATTGGAAATACAGCTACTGGCACAGTTTGCCCATTTCTGTGACTTTGCACTTTATCACATTAGTTATACAGGGAAGAAGCAATTATGAGATTATAGAAGAAGTCCAGGGAAACAAATAGGAGAAAAGATGTCTGAGATTTGTTTGTTTACTTATTTAAATAGAACTGTACAGGACATCACATGTATTAGAGAAGTGGATAATAAAAGCAACAAAATTAATAATAAATTGCTAAAAGCACCTGGAAGCAAAAGAGTCAAGAATATAATTTTGAGGGTAAAGCAGAGCATCCTGAGTTCATGTTCTTGAGTTTAATTTCACAGAAAATAATGAAATGCACAAGTACTGTAAAAATAAATAGCTTGCCTGTGGCAAAAAATAGAGGAGGCACTACTAATGGAAAATTAATTGTAAAAGAAAAGTGAAGGCTTTGAGATAAAAAAAAAAAAAACAAAACAAAACAGAGGAACACAATGTAATGGGAAAGAAGCTTGAGTATTTTTAGCTTTCAAAAATACATAATAATAAGGATATTTACTTGTCAAGGTTTTACTTTCTCTAAGGTAAGATCTTCATTGTCTGTGTTCCTAGCGGTGTGTTCCCATAAATATGGGCAGAGTTACCAAATAGTCAGAAGCTGTAAATGAACAGATCTTCTTTACAGTCAACGGCAGTGCAGAAAAGCTGGTGTATATTGCTGGTTTGCATTAGTTTCACACTATAAAGTATCTGTATCCTTTGGATGTTTAAAGGATCCCTCAAAATGAGCCGCATTGATAAAGTAATGCATATCAGCCAAAAATTAGCTGGGGAATAAAGCTTAATAAATTTAGGCAGGTAGTTAACATCTCTGCCCAAATGAAATTAATCATGTAAAATGAGAAGGCAAAAATTCTTTATTCAAGGTTTTTTCAACTTTCCAGAATTTCTGTTTTGGAAAGAAAGAAAGTAGCTAAATGAATATGCAATAGCCCTTAATTCTGTCATAGATTCATGTAGTGGGGAACTATTTTAAACTAGTTTTATCTGTTTGTCACTATTGACAGATGTTCAGTAAGACAATTACCTGTAAAACATCATCTAACCAGTAAAAATAAAAGTCTTCTGGTTCTGATCAAGTCTTTTATAGGTGATCAAAGATGTATCATAGCTTTTATGCAGAACTTGATTTATCAGCTTCAGTGTTTTCAGGACAAAACTGGATCTTTGAACCCATACAAACAGATACAAAGCTCAATAACTTTTTGAAATGTAATGATTTTTTACTTCTGTTAATTTAAAATTTTCAGAGTTTGATGTTAAGAGTTATTTAGTCAAAAGATATCTACCAGTTTTAACTATCTCATTTCCTACTCTTTTTTAATGGCTGGTACATGCTATATACATGTTCTACTGGGAATGGAATTCATTGCAAGCTGTGAGAAGTTTTTACCATTTCTGTGCTAACTTTTTCATTTTTTTTATTTTTTTTCATTTCTTTGAAAGTTTTTTTCATTTCTTTGAAAGTTTTTTTCTCCAGATACATAGAAAGAATAAACCAAGATTCTCAGAATGACAGTTTCCATATCTATTTATTTCAGCTGGTAGTATATAATGTCTCTCAAGAACCTTCATCACTGTAATCTACTTTTCTGAAGCTTGACTTGAGTTATATTATAGGGTCTATTTATTTGTTTAATCTTTTATCTGCTGGATGGGCCAATGGTTTGGTTTTGCTAATTCAAATCAGTCTGTGCAGAAGGCCTGTGCCAAAAAAAAATGAAATCAAGGAACACTTAAAGGTTTCTAGATCCTAAATAGATTGAGAACAGAGGAGATAAAGATAATATTAATGAATCTGTACTAATAAACAGCCCTGTCTTTAAAAAATTGTGTAAAATTGTTACCCCATGATTCTCTTTTTTCAGGCAGAAGGTCTGCATGGTCCATGTGTTCTCTAATGTGCCAGGGGTTTTTGGGAAGGCTAATTTTAGCTCAGAAAAAAGTAATACTTTTATAAACCTGATGTAAACAGCCTGCTGAGGGTAAGAACCCTGAGTGAAACCAGGACTAGGGTTATGTGGGGCAGCAAAGAGTCTGTGTGGTACTACATCCCAACAGAGAGACAGAAAGGCTACTTGTCTCCTGAGGCTTTTAGAAATACTAGCATGACCAAAATCTAAATAGAAAATAGTAAGACAAGCTTAACATGATTGTGGCTTTCTTTTGTCCCCCAAGGCTGTGATGTGGGTGTTTTTTTTAGCAACATGCAGTATAGAATCTCAGCTATTGTGTTTAGGAAATAAGAATCCATAATCCATAAGAGGATTTTTGGATGTAGCCTTCTAGAATCCTATTTTATTTATTTCCATACTGCCCATCTTAATGTCATTTCTTCAGAAGTCAAAAGACAATAACACACACACAGCTGAGCAAGTCCCACCAGCTTTCAGGACACTGAATGCAGATGCAGGAACAAAGCAACTGGAAGAATAAGGAACAGCTAAAGAAAAAGAAAATGCCACTAGTGAAGGGGAAATATTTACACTGACATTCATCTTCTGGTAAGGTTTTCAGTGTTCTATTTAATAGTCATTAGTAGGCAGATGTCACTTTTGGCTGATATATGGAAGTCAGTGCATTCAAACTTGTCCTAAACAGGACTGAGGTCAGATAAGATTATTTTAAACTGACCGAAACATCATTGATTCCAGACACAAAGAATGTGCTTTATTTAGGCAGTAGGCAGAAATTCTCTGCTCTTTTCTTGAGAGTTGAAAAAATTTTCATACCAGAATACGATTTCAGCAAGCAGGAGAGTTAAATTTCCAAGCAGTAAAGAAATTTTCCTTTAAACACACTAACTCTTCCAAGAAGTGCCCATCATTTTTGGAAGCTGCACATTGGTTGCAAGATAGGGATAATTCAGAAGCTGTTTCATTTGATTCTGTCTATAAAAAACCTGGAATAGTTCAAAATGCTAGCACTAGGAAAAAACCAGTTATTGTATAGAGTTCAGTTTGTCTCTGTATCTTCCTGGCTGTCATGCCAAGAAATCACTGTCATTAACCATAACAATAAAACATAGCACTCTGTGTCTTTTATTTATCAAGAAATCTAAGAGTTTTACAAAAAGTCCTGATAACAGCTCTCAGTAATTGGAACATGCAGCATCAGCTTGTCTTTGTTAGATCACTTCTTAATGCCAGTACACCATAAAGAGATATTTTCCCAGAAATCTCTAACCTTCATGGGCATTGTGTGATTTGAAACATTAAAGCAGCCTGGGGATTTTCATACACAGTTACAGAGAATTCAAGGAATAGTTCTGATAAATTTTGCTGTTGCTGTAGTTATCTCCAATTCTATCTCTGCATCAGTTCACAGAAGAAAATTGGGTCCATTTTGTTACTCTCATTTCTTCTCATTTGCCCCTTATGTTGGGGGTATTTTCATTTCCTTTAATAAGCTTGAATCAAACCCTAGCTTCATATCAAGCATCACAATATTTACTTAGGATTAGGGGGAAAAAAAACCCACTGTTTTTCATTATTGGTAATTTCTACATTCCTAAGATCTGGATGAGCAAAGCAATTTGTATTTTGCACTAATTAGAGGTAGTCTTTGCAAGAAAGCTCTGGAGAAATTCTGTTTGTGTGAATTACTATGACTTTTTGCTGATACCAAAAACCTTTACAGTATAGAATTTTAAAAATAATCCTTCTGTATACTCTAAGTTTTCATCTGTGTCTAATAGAAACTATAAAACTCTTTTTATGAAACCTGTTTTACTTCGTTTAACAGAAAAAATTCCACTGTTTTTAATACAGTTATACTATTTTAAAGTGGTCATTCATCTTCTCCTGTTAGACTTCTGAGTACACTTAATAAATCTGAATTATAAACTTGAGATTTGATTCTTCAGTTCATTAAATCACTTTTAAGGAAGGAGCTAACTTCAGAGTCAAGTTAGTTGCACTGGTCTAAAATTGCCACACATTAATGAAATAATCCCAGTTCGACCACTCACACTAGCATTAGGTAAAAAAAATAAGCTGCTCTTGTTTTACACGTCTTTTAGAAAAAATTGGTCTATGTCTATTGTTACTTAAGCATAAACCACGAGTGACTCCACTAGTGTTCGCAGGTTATATCAGTTTAAAACTATCATGACAGCAGAATCCTTTATGAAAATCATAAAGACAGCAGAGTGCCACCTAGCATCAGACTGCAGATGTGATTTTTAAAGGAAGGTGATTTGTTACCTAAAAAGATTCATCCTTATTTCAAAAGGTTACCAATAGACCTTGTGAGTCAGAAGAGGTGAGAAACCACTAATAATCTGACAAGAGAGGAGAGGATTAATTCATCCTTCATACATGGAGGAGTGAACATGTAGAGGACGAGAACAAAGGAGTGTTTATGGCCACTACATACGTCTAAGAAAATTTTCAGCTCAAATATGGGTCTATGTAGCTTAGCACTCAAAATAAGCTGTTTTCAAAAAACACAAGTGTCATTCCAAAGGAAAGCACTAAGGCTGATACTGTGATGAAGATGCCAGCTGCCTTTTTTGTTTTTTAAGTGGTTAAACAAACACACACACACACACACACACACACACACACACACACACTCTGACTATGACCTCTTGGGACAGATACAAAACCCTGACAAGGAAATAACTTTTCTTTTAAGCAGTGGCTTGTACTGGATATGTCTATGAAGCATCAAGCAGCATTTCTTCATCCAGCTGAGAAAGATTAATTCAAATACTTGAATGTGGCAGGTTCAAAAACTGTGTTCTTCAGATGAAACAAACACCATTCCTCATACAAAATCATATTTTAAGAAAGCATAAAACCCCTACACTGTAGCTTATACATGCTAATCATCAACAGGTTTGTTCATTACTGAGCAGTGAGACAGAGAACAGATGAACAACGGGCAAAGAGTTTTCAGCAGAGGCACACAGAGGTCCCCTTTCTCCACTTTACAACACCCTTCACTGGCAATCCCTCACCTCTGTGCAGCAAGTATACAATTCTCTAAATGGCCTACACTACAGGTAGAGCTTTTTCTATCCCTTATATCTCCCTATTTTCCATGTTCTCACATTTGTTTATATCCTTCTTGTTCCTTCAAATCTCTCATGCAGGAAATATCCTTTGAAAATTCCTCAAGCTGAACCTCTCAGTCTTCCTTGGATATGGTTTCCTTGCTGAAAGTGTGTAATGCTTATTGCTATAAACCAAAATGTGATGGTGGCATGAAGAAAACAATATAAATCCATAAAACAATTGTGTCTCTATTTCTCTGATTTACTGTAAAATGCTTACTGTGAACCTAAAGGTCTACAACTATTGCATAAATACAAGTAGATCTGAAATTAGACTTACAGGAAAATCAAATTTAATTTATCTAAATTGTAAATTAAATAAGTAACTGAAAAAATAATTTTAATACACACAGACCGCAGTACTTTTGAAACAAAGGGAATTCTTAGGAGAGAAAATATTATGTAGTTTTTGATAATGATATGCAAAAGAATGTTGTGGTTCAGATTGTTTTAGCCATGAAAATTACAGCTTATCATCAGCTGTGGAGATAAATACTCTCAACAGTGAACGACAGGCATCCAATCTCATGTCTCTAAAGACAAAGGACACACAGATAGGTGAGGTTTGAGGATGTCTGCCAACATTTCCTGAATTCAATTCTACACTCTATTCCTATTCACTGAGTTTGATTACATAAACATTGCTGTCCTGAGCCTGTTCCAATTTCAATGTATATAATAGGATGTGAAATATGATGGGAGTAATTTCAGACCATGCATGTGTTCATTGTAATCACTGGTATTAGAGGTCATCTATTTTCATGCCACTCCAAGCTGAAGCTATTATCACTGTGTTGCTGGTAGAGGTTCAATACTGCAGAGCATTCCTAATGAAGAAGGGAATCATTGCAAAAGCAGGGCATGAAGTAATAATAGCATGTAAATGCTGCTGATGCTCTAAAAGAGCCTGAAAGGCACTCCTCTCAGCCAGCAATGTTGGAAGAGTTGCTGTAAAGGGGCCTGAAGGCCAAGTCACAAATTTTAGTAAAGGTCTCCCTGGTTCATCCTTGTGTGTAGACTGAAGGAAGTTCTTTCTGATTAGCTATTAAGATTAATATGTATCTTTCATTTCTTTCTGCTTTTAATTAATTAACTCAAAGACCACCAAAGTCCAAAATCAATCATAATGAAAATTTTATATCTTAACCTTTCTCCAAGAGTGATCAAGGTTTTTTCACCTCTACAGCTGATTTTTATGCTCTTATCTGAAATCTTCAATGCAGAGATAATGCAGATGAGCAAACCCTACCCCTATCCACTTCAGGTTCTGAAAAATTGTTTTCTGAGGCTGACTTCGATTAGAGCTCATTACCCTGTAGTTAGGGGAGGAGGTTCCTGTTCCCATTGAACTTCTTTCACCTGGCAGTAGAATGAGTGTACCATTGTGAGGTAGTCTGCATTATGTTGTATAAGGTACTAAATACGTAGGAAGGAGATAAACATACATTTCTGTTTCCTATTTTATGCATTATAATCACAATCACAAATGTGCCGTGTTCACAGTTTCTAACACCTTTCTACATATTATCTAATGTGTTTGGGGTTTTTTTTAGAAAAATCATCCATCTTGTAAACCAAAAAGAGCATTTATTTTCCTCTGCTCCCATATTAAGTCAAGACAATATTTGACTGGGAAAGGTTCTGTCATTTACCAGGAAAAGAAATATCAAGACAAAAGAAAAGAAGTAAACGTTGAACAAATTTAGAATTAGAAAAAGTGTTAGTTTGACTGAAAACATAGTGTTGCTTGAAAGAATTTGCAAAGGTCTGTGTAGATTCTCTGTAATGTGAGCTTTTAAACTGAAGATGGAACACATCCTTAATTTCCTTTCAGATGTTGCCCACTTTCTTTCCTCTGAGAATTACTTGGAGCATTTGTACAACCTCCACTGCTCAAGAGACAGGCCATAATGATGTCTTTGGGCCAAAAACCAATAAATACAGCCAAAAGACTTTCAAGAGTTGTGAGTAGTTACTCGACAGCTAACTTGCCTGCTCCTGCCAAACTCTTGCTGCCAGATATTACTTAACCACATACACACACAAACACACATGCATAAAAAATCTAAATAGCATGTTGATATGCCACAGGATGTACAGCAAGAATTTATGAGGTTCCTTCAATGTCAATACCAGGACAAGAGTTGGACTCGATGATCCTTGTGTGTCCCTTCCTTTATATGATATTCTATCAGCTTTCTATATGATGCTAAATAGAGACATTTGGGGTGATTTCAAATCTCTTCTTACTTGTTTGTGTTTAGTCAACTTAGTCCAATTTTTCTGGGAAGCTTGAGTCTTAATCAATTTCCCTGTGCCCAGCTAGTTGATTTTAATAACACGGACATTTCTGCATATTTATATACAAATAACATATATAAAGTAAGGAATTTGACTCAAGAAAACTTTTCATAGATGATGCTTAATATAACTGCCTTGAGGCTTTCCAAAGGAGTAATCTGGTACCAGTAAAGGACTAGTGAAGAAGATGCTACTTTTTTGCTAAAGATTATAAATTCAGTTATAGTTGCAGAAGCATTTACTAACATTCCCAACTGGAAGACAGGCAAAATAAAATTCCTTAAACAGGATGCTAGACCTACTATGAAGATGATCCTAGCTTAGAGATTTGTATAGATTTTAAAAAATCTCTTTTATTTCTCTTTTGTCCTTCAGACCTTCTGAGATACAGTTAATGTTTTATCTCTGTATTCCATTATGAACACTGAAATATGTACTGAACAGACAGTAGATCTATGGAACTCTACACCAAAAAATACTACAGATGTAAAAAAATGTGTGGCTTTGAGAGGAAACTGCACAGAGAATCCATTGAGAATTACCAAATACTGCCATACCTAACGCAGGGAGATACCTAAAATGAAATTCCTGGAGACAGTGAGAGCATGATGGAAGGTGTCATGTAGGCTTAGCCTAGCTTTTCTCTGCCTTAGATATTTCCTCTCAGGAACAGGATTATAGGGCAGAGTCACAGGACCCAGCTGAACATTTCTCATGGTCTTGTGTACAACAGAATAACCGTATTTCAAAAATACTAAGCAAGACCCTGAAGAATAAATAAGACCTGTTTCTTTCATAACTAACCCTAATTCTGTTGCAGAGAAATATAACTACAGTAAGTCACTGAAGAAACTATTCAGTTTTAATATTTTCTAAGCATTCTTGCCTTTGAAATATACAAAAGGAAGGCACACATTTTCTTTCCGATTCTTTATATCCAGAAATTCTAAGAGACAAAAGCTTCTCAATCAAGTTAGGAAGTCTTCTTGGAGGAGCAAACGGCCTCTTGGAGAGTACATTATTCATTCTCAAGGGGAATAGGTAAGCCATCTCTCATTTTGCAGCTAAAGCAGTCCCTGCTGACAACCCTGTCTACACAAAGGTATATTTTTTGTGGCAAAGGAATTCAGGCACAGAAGCCAGCATTCTGACAAAATATGATAGAAATATAATATCTGGGACCTAACCTAATTAAAAAGAGGCATATTTAGTCTTGGAATTATTCCATGTGGCTCTCCAGAGAGAAAACTAGTTTATGAGATCTGACAGCTTCAAAACCCACGTGTTTTTCTCCTCACTGTTGTGAATGATGGTGAAGTAAAGATATTCGGGTTTGATAAGAACCCTTTGATATGTGCTGATAAAAATAATGCAGAATAACCTAGACAGATGCAAGTTCATATTTTCTCAATGGCAAGAAAAAACCACTCACTGCATAGCACAACACTTTGCCCTACTGTGTGATTCTTAACTGAATTTGCCAACTGAAAGAATGGGTTAGAGAAAATCATTCCCGAATTTGCACATGTTGCTGCATGTGTGAGAAAGCTTAAAAAAAAGAGAAAAGGCTAAGAGGCATGGTTAGACTATCACTACACTGCAATATATTTAGGCATGAAGAAGCAATTTCTGGAAGCATGAACATTTTACTGCCAACTAGAATCTTATCTTGATTAGACTATTAAAGGCAGTCCAAATAGGCAAAAAAAAAAAAAAAAAAAAAAAAAAAAGAGAGAGAGAGAAAAGTGGCAACAAAGTTTTGATTTGATGAAATAAGCAATGGCCTCTATTATGTTAAAGTGACTATCATAATATTGTCTTTTGGTAGATCCTTCATCACTGAAAAGGCTAAAGGAGGTTTACTGATATTGGCAATGGAGACATCCTAAGTCTCTTTGCTATTTACAGAAGACTCCTAACACAGGCATTTCTTATCAGGCTTGTTTACATGAAGAATACTTACCTAGAGCAATTCCCTGTCTCTTCAAACAAATATTTACACTTGCAAGTAGGTTTACATGTGTGAGTAGTCTCATGTGTGATTTCAGTAGGGCTATTGACATGCTTGCAAAATTAGAGCAAGGTTTTGCAGGCTGTGAAAAATCTCTTTCTTTTTTACCTACTTCTCAACTTGCTAAAATTCTTCCTATGCACTCTAGTGTCTGAGAAAATCCTGAAACTATTCAATATAGACATGCATTTATATCCATTACAGCAACCTAGAAAATATAGATTGAGTGTGTATTGTTTAGAAAATCTGTGTTTGCATTTTTTTCTATTGTGTAGCTGATTGCTTATTATTACAAATGTCAGCAGTAAACCAATATTCAAATATGCTATTTAATGGTATTCATCATATGAAAGAAATCTCTCATTTTTTTTCATGTTGTCACATACTTAGAACAAGAATGCAATTTGTAGTAACTGCACTGCCATTCCATGGAATAATGCTCTCTGCCTCTGCACATTCTTGAATATGCCAGCAATCAGATGGATTTTTGAACAAAAGCTTAAACAAGCACTGCCATTCCACAACAAATTCAAACAACATTTTAGCATTGCTGAAACACTTGAAAAGAATTTGTGAAATATACTGTTAAAGATATAAAGGGTCAAATATGGTCAGCAAATTATTTCAGCTTCCATAGAGCAACTTGAGGTCTGCCTGCGATATGTACAGGATGCATTTTCTTATGTAGAAAAGAAAAAACTTTAAAAACAAAGTAACAGAAGAAAAGCTATTGTTTTGCATTCACATGCATATAGAATTTAAGAATGTAAAATCATTAAGTTTCATGCAGTTTTAGGTTTTTATTCTTTAACTAATATTAGGAAATACTACATCTGATTTTCTCATGTTTATAGAAAAAAAATTGATACATACTAACCCTATAATGTCAGACTAGACACCTTACGGCTTTGGCAGTTTCACTAGTCCTTTGAAAAATAAAAAGAAGGAATTCAAACCTCCCTCTGCTGGACCATCAGAAAATAGCTACCTGGTTACTTTAGCTGAACTTTCAGATTTGGCTCGATATTAAACTAGACACAGTAAGGTTGTACTTATTAAAATAAATTAATTATAATACTTGAGGGAGTTAGATAAGCTCAGGTAACCCTAATGTTCATATACTAATACAACACATACTGTTGCCATGAAACTGTGTAAGTCTGACAAAGTTTTCCTTTGGTCATTGATAGCCAATATTTGCTAAATCATTTCTGTGTGTGCAGATGCAATGAAAGAACCCAAATGAGGTACTCATAAGGCCTGTAGTAGCTAAATTAATCACCTAGGGAATCATAGAATAGTAGGTCTGAATAAATCCTCAGGATGTCATTCAGCTTGTTCCTTTGTCTTGAGTAGAATCAACTATGTGTGGGCCATTTCTGTCATCAGTTATCACTTAATCTCAGATATTCTTAAAGCTCTGTAGTTTTCACACTCCTCCCAATCACTAAAAATATTTAAAGAATATTTTTCTTAATTTGAATGACTTTTAATAGCATCTTACTTTGTCCTCACACACTTTGTTGGACTTTTCCCCCCAAAATTACACCTTACAAAGATACCAGGTATTATTTAAGACAAATTCCTACTAGTTTCCGTGACTACCTGCTCTTATAGCAACAATCTGTGAACAATAATTTTGCATTCTTCTCATACACTGCCTTCATGATTTTGTACACTTCAGTCACATTCGCACTCTGCAAACTGATGATTCCCAACATTTTCGCTCTTCTTCATGGTGCTCACTCCATCTCTTTAGTCAATTTCATCTAATTTTCTCTGTGCATTCACTAAGTCTGTTATAGTCTTTACAAAATACAGGCACCAGAACAGCACAAAGTACTCGAGATGCTCTCAGCAGTCCTCCTGATGCTGTCCAACATTTGGTTGGTGGCTGTGGTTGCCACTGAACATTGAGATGGTGGTTTTGGAGAACTGTTAATGACAATTCCACTTTGTCCTTCCTAAGGTGCTACTGCCTGCTGATAAGATTATTCATGTAAACCATGTCCTTTAAAGAAACTTGTGCTTCTAGCTACTCAGACAAGGCAGTACTAACGTAGAGTAGCTAGTGTCCAGTAATTCAATTTTCTGTATATTCCAAAGTGGTTTTGCAGAGAGAAGAGTTCTAGACCTCCAAAGTGACTGAAAATTGGGTTCATTTTTAAGTGGCAAAATGTAAGAACATGTTATTAAAAAAAAAGCTTCCGAAGCGAAAGTTTTCTACTCCTACTAAAACAATGAATATCATAAAGGTGAGCACTGAAGCTCAAGAAGTAAAATTAAAATGTCATGTTTTGTTCAGTCAGCTTCTTTGAGATTCTATTTCTCATATAAATGAGATTCAATACTCCTGCTAATGCTCATGACAAGAGCCTGTATTTTACTCCTTAAGAACTTTGTTTTACTTCCCAAGAAAATTAAGAGTCTCAAGTGTGCTTTGTCTTTGAATGGGAAGAAAGCCAAGAAATCTAGCAGTATTTGGCACATTTGCAGGAGTGCCTTACATGATGTAGGTGTGGATAATGCATCTGTTAGCCGTGAATCATGCAATAGCATATTCCTTGGTTTTGAGTTTGAAGATGATTATTGTGCCAAGACATATAAAAAAAAATGAACATGTCTATAAAAAGAAAGGTTCTCACTGTAATGAAATTTACTTGGTTACTGAATAGCAATTGGAAGGAAAGAGCATAGGATGGGATGACATATGTCATGGGACTACTTCCATGGTATAGTGGTGATATGCAGTTTTTCAGGATGCATAAGAGCCAGAGCTGAAATAAACAATATTCAGAGAGTAGGAGTATTCTCAGAGGATAGCTCTGTTAAAATTTGATGTCTCTAAAGGTCTGGTATAATGTTTCTAATCGTTATTGAAAGATGTCCCTCCCTCTCTGTGCCATTGATCAAGTTATTTTCTTTCTCATTCACAGGGAAACTTGGGGTAGTGGACACTAGGTTTCCTGGAAGATGCACAGCATATTTCCCACATCTAGGGAAATTATCGATGGTCTTTCATCTAAAATTAATAGCTATTGATTATATTATTTCATTGATTTTATTATGTCATTGATATCTTACTATAATTCTCCAGAGGTTATGCCACAGGATTCTTTTTAAGAGGAATTGCAGGATTCCTTGCATCTGCCACTAGTTCTCCAAATCACAGTCACGGGATAGAGTATGCAAGAGTTTTATGATGGTATTAGTTTTATTGAGCTAATTTAATAAAATGTAACATGCCAGGAGTGGTAATAAAGAGAAACACTTTTTCAGATTTGCTGCCTTGAATAACCTTTGCTACAAAATCCAAAATGCACACTACTTTAATGTGAGCTAATTATTGCATCTCAATAAGTACATAGTACACCATGGTACATTTTTGATGACATAAGTCAGTGCTATTTTGCCCAAGACAACTGCTAATGGTGACTCATAGTAAGTTACAATTAGAAGGTTTTAATATGTCATGACTTTCGCAGTATGCCTGATCCATGGATGCAAGAAAGGAGCAGTGAACCATACACACTACAGCCCTCCATTTTTTCTGGTACAGAGTCAGACAAGCCACTCAGTTTGCCTTGAAGAATTGTGCATGTGAAAAGAAAATTGTGTTGTATTTTACGTAATTTTAGATCTATGTTAAACTACCAATCACCAAAACTGGAAGAGAGTTTTGTTAAAAGCAAATATACCACCTCACAGAAACTTGTTTGGTCTAAAAAAGAGCATATCAAAAGTAAAAAAAATCAGGAATTATTCCCAGAAAAAGACTTGCATACTTTCAAATCCAAGAATACACCCTGGTTAGTGAGGTTCATATTAAGTATAAAATCAACATTTTAAAGTAAATAATTGGAACATCTTACTAAAAATTCTGTTGCATTCTTTTTCAGCAACAAACTTTAATGAGATCTGTATAGCTTTTTTAAAAGAATCACAAGGCTCAACAAAAAGGCAGGAATTGATAAAGAACTAGTTTTCCATTACTGAATGTGTAATAGAGATCCCACTTTCACATGTATTTTATACATTTGTGAGGGTGGTGGGGGGGAGAAAAAGGAAAAACAGTTGATCTACATTAAAATAGATCTTTTTGTGGGTTCAGTCTCAGAAACTGAAAATGGTAAAAATTACAGGTGTTCTAAAATTAACCCTTTTTAAGAAATAGATCTTGATAGAGGAAGTAGGTAGTGAAACATTAAATATCCATTAAACAAGTGTTTCAAGAAAAATATTGTCTGTATTTTGCCAACTGTTTTTCAATGGAACACCTTAAGATTGCTCTGGCATACAGTTATAGACGAAGAGTCTCATTCAGCAATTCTGTTCTATGCCAGAATAATTCCATTACTTCCAACAGCTGCTCCCAAAATACAATAGCAGAAATGAGCACACTAGTGAATTGCTAAAATGATGGTAGTAAAATTTTTTTGCCATCTTTTCAATCTATTATTTTATTTAAAATATTACTTTAAAAATGGAAGACTACTCAGTCACTAAATTGATACCCACTCAGGAAAGAAAAAGAAAAAGAAAAAAAACCACACAACAGTTCATAAACATCAAAGGAGTCCATTAACAAAATGAAGATGCATTCTTTATAGTTTAAATTCCAAATATTCATTGTTCAGTTAGGACACACAGGCTTTGACTTTGAAACCTCATTTCTCACCAGAGTAGTTGCAAAGGGCCAAATCTTCTTTTAATGTGAAGCTCCTGTTTGAAGGTTGATACAAACATATTTTATTTGAGGAAAAGCTTTGGGGCAGAAAATTGTCGTCTATATTTTTATGCTTTATAAAGCATTTGTATATATACTCTTTATGTGGTATGTTAGAGCTAACTTTTGTTTAGGTGGCTACTACTGCTACATTTAGGAAATCCTGGAGAAGCAAACAGGTGAAACCAAGGCAGTGTGACTGCTCAACAGGTATTGGCTTCTCATAAAAAGGGGAAAAAATTAAAAAAAAAAAAAACCAACAACATTTGATTTCACCCTGAGACATTTCAGCAGTAAGTTTCTAGCCAGATCCAGAGGTCAACATCATGAATGTCTCTTATCCTCTTCCACAATTAACAGTGGAAAGGTGGTTAAAAGCAGAACTGTGTTTCAGCGGTAATTTTTTTCCTGCTCTGAAAATAGCATGATTGCAATGGCCAATGTGTTTTTCCATGACTGAAAGTGAGCCTTGTTGCCTTTTTAAACCTGAACTGGTTGTGTAGAAGTTATCTAGTATAGGATGGAGATTTAACAGCTGCAAAACGCAGATAGCAATGTTTCTAAACCTGATAGGAAAGTAGAACTTATTTTGCTCAGTTCCTCTTTTAATCCTCTGGAGATTGTGCACACCATTTCAGTTCAGACAACTGTAAGCCACCCTCAGGTAGAAACTACCTGTCTCCCTTGACTTTTTGTAGCATTCAGCCTTATCTTTTTAGATACTCTGGCTTGCATCTAAGCTACCTCACAAAGGTAAATGGAAGATACAGTCACTCAGCGTGTCTGAGGGACACACAGCCCAGTGCCAGGACTGGGGCTGAGAGTTAGCTTTGTGGGCTGTCAGGCTGACATTACATTAATAGCAACCATTGTGCTTTTAAGATTCCACTTCCCACTCCCCTACCCACCTACGCCCCCCAAACAATGGGTGGGAGTTGAAATTTTACGTCAATCATACCTTGTCTGCAAAACATTAGAGATTATTGGAGAGGAATTTACAGATTTATGGGGATGAGAGGAATTATTTAGGGTTTTGTTCTAAGTAATGTTTCTCAAACATGAGAAAACTGTGTGTTTTTAATCAGAGGCTGTGGAGAGAGGGTAAGGAGGTAAGAGATTTACCTGGTATTTTGTTAAGAAGGACAAGGAATATTGAAGTATTCCCTGATACTTTGCATAAGACTTTAATTTAATGCTGTTAAGAGAAACTACTGACAACATACATACTGTGTTTCTTATAGACACACAACAATAAGATCAGCAGGGAGTGGGGCTTTTTAAAATATTGTTTTGCAAGACAGTTGGAGTGAAATGGAATTTAAGATAAAATCCTTTATGCAAGTAAATACACCACCATATGCACTTGCTCCTAAAAGACATGCTTTATTTTGCATAATGAAGTGTACACTTTAAATTTCCCAAAATAGAATACTTTCATTGCCAAACTTTGGGCTTTATCTGGCATGTTGTTGACTTGCATCCCCTAATGTTTCAACAGATTTGTTATTTAGACTGAAATGTTTCTCTGAGATTAATGGTTTGGCTTTGGGGGAAGTGGGTTTCAACACCAAGAGGAAGAAGTTCAAGTTACTCTCATATTAGTGATTTTGTTTGGTCAGTTTTGGGGGCAGGGAGGTATGCTGGGTTTTGTTTTGGGATTTTTTTGTTGTTCTTTGAATGACTTTGGTTTTGTTTCGTTTCTTTTGTTATTGTTTTGCTTGATTTGTTTTTGTTTTTCATTTTTTAAAAATTAGATCTTTATTATTGATATTGTGAATTCATAACTACCAGTGATGGCAGATTTCAAAACATTTAGTTAAATTGTTATATATATTTGTACAAAATCTTCTTAATCTCTTTTCTTGATGGGGAATAGTATCTCCTGATTGCAGTACAAAATTATACCTAGAGAAATTCATTTACTGCTCCCTTTTTCTTGTACCAGTATGACATTCTGGCTCCAGTTTGCCAGCTATAGTGGTTTCAGTGATAGGAAACTCTGTCTTATTTGTTTTGTCATCTCAGTTTACCAGTTCTGAAAAAGATCATCAGAACTGGTAATCTCTTCTTTCAGAAATCTTTGCCCACACAGCAATATCCAGGGAGAATTTCTGCCTCAAGAGTTGAATCTAATCAGGGACCAAGCCAGAGAACAAATTCTCCTGCTGCTCCCACAGTTATTTCTAAATGCAGAAGTTTACATGACAAAAACATCTACAAAACAAAATAGTTTTTCAAAGTCTGATTTCATGCTAAGAAAAATAACGTAGAGGAATATGTAGAAAAGCCTTGCTGCTGTTGTTTTTGTCCTGTAAGCACTGAAACTTGTAGAAGGATTATGTACTGTAAGAGGAGTCAAACTGTGAAAAAGCCTGGGAACCAAATGAGAGAACATTTGTATATGGGTATACGTGTGCAGTACAAGGCACATTGCAACAGCAAAAATGATATTGTCTCTATTTTCCAGGCTGATGAAATTGTATTTACATTTCACAGATATTTTTTGTGTGCGTGTGTGTCTGTGTGTGTGTGTGTGTGTGTGTGTGTGTGTGTGTGTGTTTTCTTGGTCTCATAGGGTTTCTGTAGCAGCATTTTGCGCATAGTATGGTTGTTTTGAGGATTTCAAGCTTCCGTCAACCTATGTCACTGTGACTTCATTGCCTTTTAGCACTGGTGGGAATTCGCAGCCACTGGAGTACAAACCATAACTGTAATGAACCTTCTTTTTCCTCTATAATCACTCCATGTGAGTTTATGTCATCATCATCTTTCTGCTGAAGATAAAGGAATTGATCTAGAAATGAAATCTTCTGTCAAGTAAAGACCTGCTGCATTCTTGTTTAAAATTTAAAATCCAAATTAATCTCTAGTATGCTGCTACCAGTGTCCAAGTTTACAGTTTCCTTTCCTGGAAATCTTCTTCTGATACTCAAGGATATCCCAGCTGTCTGGTCATTATATTTTAAAGAGCAGAAAAATATGAATAAACCTCAGTTAGGTATACACATCCATGCTTTTTGTGTACACATATATATGTGAGATTAGGTATGTGATTATGCTTATATGTTATGTGGATTTCCTAGTATAAAATCTCATCTGTTTGCTCAACTTGTCATTGATAATTCAAAATTAATTTGAGCCTTCTGGGCTATATAGATAATGACTCAACCATTATATCAAAACCCTTGGAACAGAAGGTATTTTCAGACTTCTTAAATGATTATACCTTAGCCAAAATAATTCTATTAAAAGTTATTTAACTAAAAACCCAAAACACGAGCTTTATAATTTACAGACTTATTTAAAATTTAGATAACAATTCAAAGGAAAGAAGAAACCACCATCCGTGAGTTCTAAAATTCTTTTTATTCAAGAGAGGATTTTCTGTCCTGGAGGGCAAATTCTAAAGGATACTTTGAAAACCTGGAAGAAAAGAGCATTATAGTATTTCCTACATCTTGTAGAATTCTTAGAAATGAGCAAAGAAAAGAAGAAAAACACGACAAGGGGTTTCAAACCCTCCAAAAAAATTTTCTTGCTTTTTAAATTTCTTATATTTTTTCATTTAATATGCTATGATTGTCATTTTTAAGCTTTGTGGCAATCTCCAACTCAATGTATATGAAGAATGGGAAGATTCTGAAGTGACAAAAGCCAAATGCAGAGATTCAAATTTTATATCAAATTTAATTATTTTCCCCATATTCTATTATCGTATCAGGATAGATAAGTAGAAAATTGACAACATTTATGAATTTAAAATTTCTATGTAAGACACAGTTTGCACAGTTATTAATCAAAGAGAAACGCACGTTAACCAAATAAAAAAAATCCATTGTCTTGATGAAGTATGCTTTTTCAAAGCACTGTAACTATAATGATACAGTAAAAATATTTATACAAGAATGTGATCAGAAAATGCAGATTAATATTGATAGAAGCAGTAATAGTAGCAGTACTGGTAGTAGAAGCAGCAGGAGGAGTAGGAGTAGTTTTAAATGATAATTTGATTAGCCAACAATTATACCTTAGAAAAAAATCTCTCTTGAGTGCCATGTGGAAATCAGCTGCCTGTCAGCTCTTGGACACTGAAGGTATCAGTACACCAAGCTCCAGTCTCACTCTGCCAAGCCCTCCTCTCACTTCTTTGCTGTGCTGCACTGAGATGTTGCTTGCTCAGTCACTCTGCACACCAGGCATCCTTTGACTGCGTCCATCTGACAGCAAGGTCACTTAATGGAAGAGAAATGTGGGGTTGCAGCCAGGAGTCTGCTCCCTAATGGGAGAGTTTAGTCCAAAGATCCTCAGAGAGGGTCAAGACAGCAGGATTCCAGGCCCACAGTGTAACTTGCCTGAGTTTCACCACTTGGCATATTGTCCACTGCTGGGGTCTTAAAGGTCAAGAGAAGAGAAATTTGGATATCTTTATAGTATGTGCTGCAGGTGATTTCTCTGAGAATATTGAAGTGAGAGAGAAGTCAACACACTCTTGTAACTTTAGAAGCTTCCATGGAGCAATTTTGCAGATTACCAGTTTAGCATTTTTAATTGACTATGCTTCTTATTTTGTGCTGTTAGTCCCACTTTTTTCTGTGCAATGTTACAATGCAATTTTGTTTGCTTTTACTTTTTATAATGTGCCTCAGCCTCTATAAAGTACACTATGGAATCTGAACATGTGTTTTCACAATGATCACAACCTATAAAACTGTGCATTTGCAAACACTTTTGTCGGCAGGTCTTGAGTTCTAATTCAGTCTCATCAGCGAATGTCTGTGAGATTTATTCACGGGTATTCACATACCTGTTATTCTTGTCAGTATTGTCTGTTTACTGCAGAAACTCTCTAGAAGAATGAGTATATCTCTGATTCAAATCTCCTTGACTCTAATGGATTCCATCTGGAGGGCCTACATGCTTGTAAAACCTCTAGTACAATTGGGAGGACCCTTTGTCTGGTATTTTAATGTAGTCTTCTGAAATCTTTAAGCATTTCCAAGACAGGCCTCTATTCCATTCACTTTTAAATGAGTTATTCATTTCAGGGAGATTACTTCAAGCCTTGCAGCATCTTTTGCATGACAAAAACTAAGCTAGAAATCCAGATAGGATCCCCATCACAAAACAGCATAATGTTTGGTCTAATGATTAAGCTAAGAGCCAGAAGGAGCTGGTTATGTAAGCTCAGAGACAATGAGCTCTCACTATTCAGCATCCCACTTCTTCCACTGATTTATCGCAATAATTCTGTGGTTTTGCAGCCCTTGGTTTTGAGTGTTGCCATTATATTTCTCTGTAAAGTTGGGCAACGTTTCCTGTGAGTTTACTGCAGATGAGGTTATTGCATGTGTAGATCCTGAATAAAGTATTGACTTCATAACCTCACTGTTCTCTTATACATTGTATCTCTGTAAAAATGAGCTTCTTATCTTAGGACACTAAATAACTTGACAGATACTTAACCCTCCTCAGTTCCTTGAGGGTTTGAATACTCTGTGCATCACAGGAATGACAAAGTCCAAGACAAGAAAATCTAAAAGCAGGGAAACCATATAAAGACAGCATTGTAACAATATAAAAATGCTAAATAATAATTTCTACTGTCTGAAAACCCTGAGTATTTTCATGTGATACATGAATAAATTAAATAAATGGATGTAATTTAAAGTACCTGAAGACCCTTACTGAGACATGTATTTTTTTAACTCACATATTTGACAATTATGTTTAAAGAGTTCTTTGCTTAATTGTTGTTGTGATCCTCAAAAGAATTTTTGATTAAGTACTTCCCACCTGATTATATTTTTCTTTGATAACCAGGAGCTTGTATTCTGTCTTAGCTCAAGTGAGTTCTTAGATTTAGAAGTTTCAGAATTTAAATTATATCATTCATTTCTGTTTTCTTCTCTCCAACATCACGTACAGGCACTCAGTGTCAATGTAGGTGGATGAAAAGATCATGGGCAGCAGTGAGCCCTGGCTGTGCTGGAGGAGTATAGAGTCGCAGAGGAAATCACATCAGTTCAGAACACCTAGTGTCTGCAAAATACAGCCAGCGTCTATGCCTACATACCTGTGGAATTCTGACTTCTGATATTCAGAGCCAGAAACCTTGCAGCATTCTGTGACTTTGGCCCAACTCTCTTCTGCAAAGAGAAGTGGGAGGAAGGGTGTGTATGTGTGTGTGAATCAACAGGATTCACATAGGACCAGATAACCAGGACCACCATGAAGCCACGGCTGAAATGCAAAGGGAAGATTTATTCATTACATTGATAACAATGGGCAGCACAGACACACGGTGACACTTGGTTAGAATCAGCTCATCCCAGCAGACAGAGACACCTGGGAACACAGGCTGTTTGGCTCAGCTCATCTTAGAGCACAGCAGGGTAGGAGGGCCCACTGCCTGCCCCAATAAAACAAAAGGCTTCACTCAGACTGCTGTGCTTTTATGCCCTCTCTCTCTTCCAGCAGGAGGCTCAAGCATGTCTGTGAGAATGTGGTATCTCTACACAGCAAATCTACTTCCCAAACAGGCAGAGGATGAACCACACTAGGCATAATGAATGGAGTTTTCCCACACCAATATTTTTAGCATTTCCAGCTGCAAGGTCATTTTGAGTGAAACTATACCCTCCTCTTTGCCAGACCTTCCAGTTTTAACCCTTTCTTCCCAACAGTGTGTGACTAGAAGGCCTGGCACGTGTGCTGCCATTAAACAGATATGGATCTGGGTCTTGTCTAGAGCATATGTATTTGTATGCAGATCATGTTCTCAGCCTGTTGGAGACTGACAAAGTCCAGCAATGAACTCAACAGTCCCTGAATACCTGTGTTGCTTGTTCATGACATGCTTGGATGGTCCCAAGCACGTACAAAGGACTGCTTCTGTCATGGCACCCTCCTTCAAGGAAAGGGGTTTGTCAGAATACAAATCTGAATGCAAGATTGCTAACATTGCAATAAAAATTGTCATGAAATGCCCAATCCCTCTTTAGCTGTATTTTACCTGTGAAGTTCCCTCAGTGAGATTATGATTGTTAGATTTAAAAATGTGTACTTATGTATGGCATGAAGTATGTGCTTTTATCTTCAATTGATAAAGCTGAAAAACAATGATTGTCCATGGTACTGTCACCGTCACTGACTCTGCGTTAGTGTTACCATATATCTGTAAAGTAACAACTATTCTGACTACTGTTAAACATCAGATCAGTTCAACTGGTGTCCTCCAGTAGCTGCATTTCAGAAATCAATTTTTTATAGTATTAAAACAACCATTTTTAAAACTATTGATTTGATTTTTTGTCCTTACAACTAGAACCATATATTTCTAACTTACAAACAAGTCCTCAAAAGTGCTATCCGTAAATTATTTCTAAACTAATGAGAATTTAAGGAATTGTCCTTGATAGAAGACTTTTTTATGACTACAGGAATAAATGTGGTCATTACTGCACTAAGAAATAGTGGAAGTGCAAAAGTGCAAGACTGTGGGAAAAGTGTTCAAGTAACATTAATGGGCATAGATAGACATGCACATAAATACACATCTATAAATCCATATTTCTACTATGTACATACATATATATGTAATATGCATACACACATACACACGCACACACAATCTGGCTTTGCAGAAAACATCTGTTAGTGATTGTGGTTTGACTTGCTTCCATGAGGCATTAAGTTCCTTTATCATAACCATCTGTCATTTTTGCCGTGTTTACTGAATTAATTACAGAATTTTAAACAGCTCATTTAAAACAAACCACAAACAAAATTACTATCTGGTGAGAGCAGTTAATGAATAATATGTGTATTCTTACTGTGAGTACAGTAGCCACTATTAAGATTCAGTCATTCAACTAGTCCCTGAAGTTTTAGGGATATAATTTTAAGTTCTGTAATGTAAAGAACCTCATGCTGTTATGAGCAAACCCCAAATCCTTCCGAATTACCGAACTACACAAAAATCAGTGCAAAGGGAAAATAAATTTAATCCCTAAACTCCATTTCTTCATTCAACAGTGGGAGATCAAACCTTTGAATGGTACTTTGAAAACAAATTAACTTTTGGCATAAGTAGAAGCAGTTCTCTGAGTCAATAGAAGTACAGCATTTACATTTGCTGATGTAGAGCCCTGGATTTAGTTTAAACCTCCTATTTCAGCACAGGTGCAGAAAGCTTGCTTTTAAAAAATCTTTCCTATCTTAAACCTCTGTGCATTTTAGGATGGACTTACATCTTTTTTATTATCACAGTCAATGCTATAATACTGTGGGGGAGAGAGGTATAAAAGTGGCCCTTGTATCACATTTTCTCATTCCAGTTTCATGCAGGACAAACTGGGAGTAAATGCAAAAACTGTGACCTTCTCTTGTATGTGAGGGCATTCTTGACTAAGCTGTGTAATAAATATTAGAAATGGTCAAACTGTGTTGTTAAAAAAGAAGTTATGCTATTACACATTAATTATTTCTGGGAGAGCACACAGTGGAAATATTTGGGTAAGTGCTTGCCAAGAGTCAGGGTTGAACAGTCTAACTCATTATACAAACTGTGCTCTTTATTCCATTGTTTTTGTAGTCTGTACTAATTATGGAGACATTAGTAAGATTAGATGTCCCCAGTTGTGCCAGTTATGCAACAGTACATCCTTATTTTTGATATGAGCATGGTTTCAGTTGAAGGATATATCCAGTGGCTGTTACCCTTCCACATTTCAAGATATAGCCTCTGACAGACTCTAAACTTGTGGTTTGGCTTCATGTTATGTCTTCATTTGCTCTCGCATAAAAGCTCTGCACCTTCCCACAAATTGCTAAACAATTACTTTGCTTATCATCTGCAATATGCATTATAATTTCACCACTTGCAATCTGAATTCTTGCTGAAGATCATGGGTTCCTTTGATCTTCCAGATAAAAGTAAAATTCTGAGTAAGTATGTTTTTATTGGCACCTTTCCAGCTTTTCTTTCTTGTTCTCTATAACCAAACAACTGCATAGCAACATTTTAAAATACAGAGCTGTCACTGTTTTATATACTCAGTCCCATTTGCTCTTAATTATTGCACATTTAAACTGAAAATTCTCCATTTCTAAAGATGATATAGGCTTGTATGTATTCTAATTAGGCAAACTAAATTCATTTTGACTACATAATAAAGTAAACCAAACAAAAAGAAAACTAAAGTGGGAAATAAGTGCACAGAAAAAGCTACTTTATGAGTACATTAGGAACTTTTAATTTAATAATAGAAAGTTAAGAAACGTGATAATTGAAGTGGCTTTTCCAACAAATGTTTTATGACACTTTTTAATTGCATGTGTGAGAGACTGGAGAAAACAATTACTGGCTTAAAACAACCAAAGTGTGTGTTGTGTGTGTGTGTGTGTGAGGAGGCAAGGCAAGTACTGTGAATGTGGGGTGTGCTCTGCCCCACACCCTGTCCCCTTTGGAGCCTCTGGAGCAGCTGTCAGTCTCTGGCACACCTGAAGCGATCCCCCACAGTCCATCCCTGGAGCTCCAGTGCAGCCCCAGAGTGGCCAGATGATCAGAAGTTCCAGCTGGGGGGAAACAGTGGCCAAGGAGGCCGGAGCAGATAAAAACCATTGCACAAATCTGAAAGTGGTTGTGTTCCTATTTTCCTTGGATTTTATGGCAGCCGAGACAATGCTGGATCCAAGGGCAGTGGCTAAATCTCGTTTTTTCTCTTTTTATCTCCTTTTCTTCTAATTTCCTCTTCTTATTGAAATCTGAGTAATTTAAGGTTGGATGGCTTATAGTTTACTAAGTCAACTCTTTATGAAATGCTTTATTTTGATTGAATATTTGCCACTACAGTTTGGTTCTCTAACCACCTGAGAACTTTTTTGATGTTCTCCTTTGCTCCACCTCAGGGAAAAGAGGCATCTTAATGGCCTTTTAAATAAACTCACTCAGCGGGGCTTTACAGCATGACCTTACAGTATTTTTTCTGCACTTGTGGGGAAAAAAATGCCATGAATGTATTCCTCTGATTCATCTGCAGCAGAGACCTCTTTATTCAGTGATGCAATCATATTTTGAAAAAAAAATAAATAGTGTGACAAATTAAAAATTCAGTTTCATACAGTTTATGACAAAAGTACACCCTGATTTAAAGATTTCCTGTTTTCACTGATTTCATAATCTTGAGAGCTGTAATTAGCAACTTTATTCTCATATGTACTGTCTTTATTTGACTCTTCAAGACTGATTTCAAACACTGTCATATAAAGTTCTGTATGGATTACAGGAATAGTATGAACACTCAGAACCCATAATATATAAGGTAGTCTATGTAGGATGTGATCAGATTTAACCAGAGATGCCAGAAATAAAGAAGAATTTCACTGGATTTTCTTGCACTGTTTTCTTGTAGTACTTCTATAAGCACATAGAAACCAAGTTTTCTCACTGGCTTGGTGAGTCTAGGTCTTAAGGCTTACTCAGTGGTTTAAAAGTGACTTAGCAGCTCCACCTGAACCTCCTGACAGTTCAGGCCCACAGACTGCGTGGGTGCATTCAAGCTTGGATTGAGATTTGTCACTTATCCCAAGAAGCAGGGCTGTGTGGTTTACAACTGCTCATCTTCACATATATTTTTCGAGTACGTGACCCTGGTTTATCTGCAAAGCAGGCCAGCTTTCAATGCCATCAAAAGCTCCCCAGTAGAAGGTGTGTATGCCCAGACATACCCTTTTTCTACACTGCCTCTGCTGTCACAACAATTAGAGGTTTCTGTTCTCCAAAACTCTTCCATGAGACCCACAAAAGATGATATACATACCCTCAGCAGAGGCCCTAATATGTGCAATTCCTCTCACAGTGGTTTGGCTTCTGAGCAGTGCTTTCATCTGGAGCCTATGATCTGACATCACACTCCAGCACTTGTAACCATGAGTACTGAGAGATTCAAATTTGCCAGAAAATACTAGTCAAAAACACTATAATGGCTAGCCAGCCTCACAGACAAATGCTGTAGCTCATATGCCAGATACCACTGAGACCCATGGCAGCTATAGTATAGTCTCTCTTGGTACCTGTCCAAGCCTAGCCTCTCCCTGCTGGGAGATACTGAGCAGCCCATATGTGCTAAATTTTAGCAAGAAACAGCCCCCACCTGCAATGGGGATCTCCTCTCCTTCACCAGAAATACAAGCTGAAAATGATCTGGTGAAAAGCAAGAGGAAAACTCCTTCCAGGCTGTACAGTCACTGCTGCCAAAGCTTCAGTCCTGTGCCAGCAAAGCTAATGGTGGCAAACCTGTGCTTACAGTGATGTTAATACAAGGAGTCAGGCAGAGTCCTGAGGTGGCCTCTGGGACAGCCTCACACCAATAGGTCAGGGGACAGGTCCCAAAGTGAGGACACAGCAGCATGATTTGTGTGCCTGTCCCCTAGCTGTGTGCTGTGGCCAGAGTGTGCACGGGCACAGTGAGGAGCTGCTGCTACAACAAGGTCACAGAGGACATTGCAGAGTCTGTATGTGAGCCCAGATTTTCATGCCTGTATCATCACCCCATCCCCTTCCTCCTTTCTTCTCCAAACTACTCCTTCTCATCATGCAGTGGTGGCACAGTTGTGGCTGGGTGAACACTGAGCACTGTAAGATGCTCAGGCAAGTTCAGGATGGCTGAAAATTCCACAGATTTTAGCACATAAAAGACAACCAAAAATATAGACCAAATATTTTCTGAAATGTAAAACTGTCCTGTCTGACTGTTGCAGATGAAAGGGACTCTAGCTTGAAAGAAGTCACCTCCAAGGAAGTTGAAAAACATGACTGACTCTATCCCACTGTGTTGTACAAGAATGTTCTTTCAGTGGCAGCCACAGTACATACAGTCTTGTGCATGTGGAGCATAGAGTCAGCTATAAAAACCAGAGGGAATGGATCCTTTCAACCAACAGTTTAAATATCTGTGCACATAATTAATATAATCTGCACCGTCTATTAATATAAACGCCATGTGAGTGGCTTGTTGTTACAGAAGAAATATTTGCATTTTTAACTGAGAGATAGGTAGTGAAGGTTTTCACCTCAAGCTTATTTTATTTTTCATGTTCTATTTATTTATAATTCTGCTGAGAAATTTACTGCATAATGACTTCACATTTTGCTCTCAGAGAAATGTATTGTGAGGCTGCACACTGACATTTGTACAATTTTATACCACATGGCACATACAGAATAGACTAGGGAAATTAGTCTCAGATTTATAAACAAAACTTCTTACACAAGTGACTCATTTTTGTTGAAGGTGGATGGCCCTTAATGGGAACACATATGTTTATACTAAATAACCTGTAATACCAACTAAGGTGGCACAATTCTCTCCACCATTAGGAAGATTGATTTTGCCTTGGAGTGCCTCTACTCAGCAGAAGTACCCTTCAGGTAAGTTGAAAAAGTTATCAGGCGTGTAGTGTAAATGAGCAGTGGAGATTCTGGAGGTGAAGGAAAACTGTACCATGCCATTGAAAAACATTCTCTGTTCCATAAGATGCTAAACATTCACCCAATAAAAAATATAAAAAGCCCACTGTAATATAGTTATTATTACTGTAGTTATATTACTGTAATAATTATATTAATGTAATAATTATATAACTGAAATAATTATATAACTGTAATAACTAAATATTTGTTACAAATAGGCTAACATTTAAGACTTAGAAAAAGAATTCTAAAGTTGAATTAAAAAAAAAAAACAAACCACAACCCAAACTCCAGAAATGTTAAAATTTGACCTTTCAAATCATAAAGATATGAAGTATTTGATGACAAGTATAGGACAAGATTAGGACAAGATTAATTCTGCTGAATTGCTAGCAATATTCCACTGTAAATCTGCTCAGAGACCAGATTAAGTTTAGATTAAGTATAGGGTAGCTATTGATATGGATGAGCTTGGAAGGTGATTTTGGGTTAATAAAATGCCTAAGTGAATATGGCAAATTTAGCATCATCATTATTTTGGAATGGTTTTCAAAAATTGTACTCTAGATACAGACAAAGCACTTATAATCATGCAAGGCCAAAAATGCTAATGAAAATCACAGGAAGGGAGGGCAGAAAGAAAAGAAAGAATATTTTACTATT
The DNA here is from genome assembly GCF_008360975.1 of Lichenostomus cassidix. Lineage (NCBI taxonomy): Eukaryota > Metazoa > Chordata > Aves > Passeriformes > Meliphagidae > Lichenostomus > Lichenostomus cassidix. Next base: position 107,428,407 of record NC_139482.1, on the reverse strand, counting down.
TGGTTTGACATTTATATATCTAAAATAAGTTATTGTATTTTAGTTATTGTAACCAGTTCCTCTGAATTATAGCTCCTGTGTCCAAACTTGTCTCTTTGTGAACTTTCACAATTTCAAAGAAGGATGAAGTATAGATACCCAAATGGACTATATATATTTTTATAGATATTTATAAACCTCATCTTTACTGTATGAACGTATTGCACAGAGCTGACTTATGCACTTCAGTATGGTATTATCAGCACTTTGATTCAGTAAACTCTAAGGAAATCAATGTTAAGAGATGTCTGAAGTTTTATTTATTTATTTATTTGCTTTTACTTTCTAATGTATGAATAAATAGAAATTCAAATGTTGTCTCCCTGTGCTGTTTCATTTTCATCCATGAGATACTGGGCAAGGAGAATGGAGAAGCACTTAGAAAGGTAACAACCATGCTCAGATATTAGGTTGTTCAGACCAAAGCTTTCAGCAAATGGTAAATTCTTTTAAGAGGTAAAACCAGATCTATTTATTTTTCACTCTGTCATAATTTTTTGAATTTGTTTTAACTTATGCTTAAACTAGGTGCTAGGATAATAATATACTCCACAATTCTGTCATATACCAAGAGAAGAATTCACTTCTATGGAGTCATTTTATAGTTTTCTTGAGATACACAAACAATGTGTTTATTTTATACACCCAAAAAATAAATTTCCTTTGCTCCTTGTTTTTCCAATTATCCCCATGGAATCAAAAAAAATTGGGGTGAGGGATGGTGGTAAAGAACATGAAATATAATGTAATCATGCAACCATTCACGACAAAAATAAGCATGTACTGTTCCAGAGCAGTTAAGTCCCAATCCTACTGATTTTTGAAAATTGACTGCAACATGTACTGGTTATCAGACAGATCTCAAAACTGAATCTACATCATGGCAATCTCCATAAACCATTTATCACAAGGTGAAGGGGATGATTATTAGTTCCAATATAGACACCGAATTACTTACTGTTTTGAAACATGGAGAGTAGTAGAAGAAAGGTCCTCTAAAAGCAATCAGAAAACACACCAGATGTTGAAGCTCAGTTGTCAAACCTTGGAGCAATAATAATCACAATGATAATAACAATGACACTAATGATGATGACAATAATAATAATAATAATAAAAAAAAAAAACAACTTCATTTTATGTCAGTGCAGTCTTTGAATGATGGTATAATGAATTCCTCATGCTAATGCCTGTAAAATGTTCACTGCTAATCATCACAGTGTCAATGACACCCATTTAGGATACAGACATACAGGGCAAGGGCAACAGCTCCCAAGTCACAAATGAGGACTGTCTTTATCATGTAAAAAAATAAACATAAGAGAAATATTTTTTTTTCAAATCTTGTTTAATATTGTCTATTTGTATTAAAGGAGAACAATCTTTTTCATACATGGAGGCCTTCATACTATACTGTTGATAATTAATTAACTAACTAATTATAATCAATGTCTACCCTTTAGGAATTACTCAAAGAATTTTTCACAGAATTGAATCTGCAGTTAATCATAGTCATTCCTATCAGTAGCTGCCTGAATCTTCAGTGAGTGAATACCATAAAAGACATCTCTTATTTCTCAGGCAGACTTCGCCTCTCATCTTCTAAGGTAACTACACCTATTTTTGTTTTTATTGACAGAACATGCTAAGTTCTGTTGTTAGGAATACAGTCCTTTCAACAAAAAAGCTTCATCTCATACATTTCTTTAGAGTATTCCAGTTACAAGCAAATCTGCAGAGCTTGGTGGAGCATTGCATTAGAGACCTTTGAGCAACTCAGTACAACTGCACAGTGAAATGGGGTGTTGAACATGTATATTTTCCAAAACAGCAGGCAGGATCAGCACAGTGCTATGTCTCAGCTAAATAGATCTACATTTTAGCAAGGCTTATTAGCTCTAAGCAATCACAGGCATCTATGCATTTATACATCTTTCATCTCTGGAGTTTTGTTAGCTTGGGGACCTCTGGACTGCAACCTGCTGTGCTGAGTAAATGCACCAGTGCCTGTGGTATGGCTACAGAGCCAGCAGGTCTCGAAAGGCAGAAACACCTCAACGCTCCCAAAGTTATTTCCCCTGCCAACAAAGATCAATTTAAAGACCTCTATGATTTGAAAACTCCAAAGACTCAGGTTAACAAGTTATTGGTCCTCAAGTTATCTGCAAAACAGGCAGGGTTTTGAGTGCATATTAGAAGTTCTGCCAATATTAGGGTGTATTAAGATCTAGACATAAGATAGTAATCAGCTAGACTATTAACATTCTCTCCCTGTTAGACATCATTTCTCTGTACACTGAAAAAATATTTGAGAAAATTGTGGTGCTATCTACCATAAAGAGCTCCATGATGTTTGTGTTAAGGTAAAATTCTACATTTAATAATTATCCTTTATATAAATCTCAGTTCAAAAGCTCTGCTTAGCATCAGAGAGGACCTTGGGGTCTCCCACAATTTTTCTTCTACATCCACAAAATATGGATCTAATATAAAATGCATTAGAAAAGTAATATCTCCTGACTCTATATGGCTGAATTTTACAAATAAGTTAAAACTTTTCTACACTTAGCTCTCCTGGTTCAGCTTTTGGAAGATAGCATGATGTACTTACTGTTATCATTACTTAGTGAGAAAAACTTACTCTGCAATTTTAGAGGTAGTTATTGAAATATCAATTAATGTGCTCTTTTTGTGTCTGTATATTTCTGAGTCCTTCTAGCTGATTTATTCAGACTGCACTCTACATATCTGCAGGGAAAGTATTTTTCAGCAAAGACATGCACCCTGATTCTTCAAAGAACTGCAGTGCGAAGGATTTGGGTTAACAAACAGGGAGTTTCGATACACCATTGCCAGATGTGCAAGTATTGCCATATACAACAGCTGCACCTACACTTCTTGTTAGAAGGTTATCTCAGAAATCTGCACCAATATTTACGAAGGAAATGTAGCACCTTTCATTCAGTGGGTTTTTTTCCCCCTGTATCCATGAAGTAGAACTAGACAGATAGTGAAATATTCAACTTCTCTTTCTGCCTGAGTAGTTTTACAAATACATAACCCAGACACAAGAACAGTATACTATTTTTCTTCCGGAGAGCACTGCCTGTAAAAGATATAATTTACAGGAATAATGTAGAGAGAATGGGAAATGTGTTCTGCTTCAACTACCCGCTCTAATTCAGCTTTCTAGAGCTATTGCTTTGATACTGCATTAGGAAGAACTGAAGTGCTGAGCCCAGTTCCCTTACTGCTTACAGTAGGCACTACTGTGACAAGATGGTGTTTAGTTTTGCTCAAAAACAGCATAATGAAATTGAACTGTTGATAGGTAATATGGACAATGAGCAGTAAAGGCTACAAACTAGACATTTCTCAGCAAAAGATGAATCTACAGGACTGCATTTACACTTCTTCCAAAACTAGAAAGGAACAAATAAAGGAATTTCCTAAAAGTTTACTCCAGAGACATAAATCCAGCATTCAAAGTTACTATTCAGCTGTTTTGTCAGAGGATATAATAGAAAGACCAACCATCAAAATTATCATCATTACTTTCAACAGAATATATTCTAAAGAGGAGTGTTGGAAAGTACTTTCAGTGGTTGAAAATAAAAAAAAATGCTGAAGCTGTGACAGTATTTTTACTTCTTTAACTCCATCTTGCTTAAAGCTCTTCCCATCTTCATTTACTGCCATGGCCCTTTGGGCCTCTGTGAAACTACATATTTAAGTGACAGGCACGGAAGCCCAAGCTAACAGATCCAGAGGCAAGATCAGGGCACAAGGTGGTTCATAAATAAATGTAAGATAAGCAGGTACCTCTTGGGCCTGTGAGATATGCAGTGACCAGTTTCTCTTTCTTGACAAAAAGGTATGTCTTAAGCTTTCAGCAAATAAATCTCATGTAATGGCTTCTTGCAAAATGTCTGTATAAAGCATAATTATAAAAACTAGTCTTCATTAGAATGAGGTAATTATACATCCCAGAGATGCTGCAGTTGAATGCAAGTATTGGACATTGTGACTATGATCCTTCAGCAGAAACTGCTCTGTAAGCTTCACCAGCTCACTTTTATTCCCCAGGATTTTCCTGCTCCAGAAGTCCCTGCTCAGTGCTGACATGAGTGTTTATACAGCCGCAGAATGGATTGGATTGATGAAATAATTTATCCTAAATTATCTCTGAAAAAAATGTTTGAGCTCTTTTAAAGCTGGATCAATTCCCCAGTTCACCATATTAACAGCTGGATGCAACTGTGGGTAGCAGCAAACACAGAAGGCAGATTGATGTTGGGAAAAATTGCCTGGCAATAGGGTGAATATACGCTGATGCAGCCATGTCACCAAATGTGAATCAACCTAGAAAAGAGAAATGCAGTCTAGGAAGTACAAGATCAATAAAGAAAATGCTGTGATAGAAAATGTGATACATCATGCATTCTATAAATTTGGTAATGTTGCCTAACTTCTAAGGTTACAACCTTTTCTGTGAAATTTAAAGCAATTTAGGATTAAGTTGGATTTGATCATCAACCATGACTACTACTGTGTTGTTTGTCAGGAAATAATGGCTACAGAACATCCTTCATTAAATAGAAATTTAAACATATAAAAGAAAATGTCATTTAAATTAAGGAACATTAGGCCATAAATATTTATCTTACTCTTTTTATTTGATGAATAATTCTACATATAGACACAGTGCATTTGAAATGGGGAAGAAAAGGACAAAAAGTCTTCAATGAGGGAGTTTATGGTACTTAAGTAGTAATGTGATAATTACCCATGCATAACCACTCAATTATAAATATGGAAATGCTTAATTAATTAATAGATTAAATTAATCATGACACAGAAAGATATCAAAGGCTACACTGCAGCATTTAGCTAGAACTTTGTGGTTTGTGTACAGCTTCTGTGATCCTGGAAAAGTTTAAGGTCAAATTATAACTAATAATACTGGAACTTCTTATCAGAATCCTCTGATTTAGAAGTAGAGTACTGAGGGATTTCTTCTCTCACACACACTCTTGAGGTGCTTTATGCTGGTTTTGAAGGGAGATGAGACCTTTACTTTTTCAGATTAGTTAAGCCCATATGAAACTATTTTTTTGTCTTTTTCCATGCTCCTAACTGTGGGGATACTATATTCCTCAAGTCCTCAAGAAGAGAAGTTTGAGTAAAAACACTCCATAACATCTATACCTCATAACGTTTCTTCAGGGAAATCAGGACTAGGCTAGGTATAGGATATATAAATATTATTTAATTTTTTTTTACAGTTAAAGTGAAACTGATTGATTTCTGCTCTCAAAAAATCTGCAAATGCACATTTACATCTTGAAACCAATCGCTGTGACTCTACATTACTCTCATTTGTATCTCTGCTACTGTTCTAACTCATGATTTTGTTGGAATGAATATTTGTGGAAACTAGGAGTTTTAAACAAACATTAGGCAATCCAATAAAATTTAACCTTGTATCTGTACTTGTGTGCTTATCCTAGCCATCTGTTTCCAGACACAGTATTGATTCATGACACATGACATGTCTAAACTGACTAAGAGTTTCACTATCGAGAACTAACAAAGAAACTGCAAAACAGAAGCTGCACTAACAGATGTCACTGCAGCCTTTTCTGGAGAAAACACTAGATGAGGATTATACGCTGTGCTTGGTTTGGGCAGTGGTGCTCAAGCAGAAGTTATGTAAGATAAGTTCTCTAAGGTGCTCTAAGGTTCAGGTTTCCTGAAGTTCAGACTGAGGCCAGAAAGCTGAGGGTGGAGAAACAGGCTGGGAGGGAACAATATTGCTCTCACTGATTTAACAGTCAACTACCATGCTGTACCATCAGGATCTACAGGCACTTACAACAGAGACATGATTTTAGACTTCCAGCTGGCATTTGAATTACTATGCAGGTGCTCCAGTCAGCTTTTTGTCTTCTGCAGTTAGTTTGTGATACAGATTCATTGTTTCACAGGGGGCTTTTTCATGCATTGTACAATGGCATTGTACAAATCATACCATGCATTTAACATGGTCTGTCATATAGTTTGCTTATTATATTATTACATTTAACAGAAATCAACAGTAGAATGCAAGAGTATTTGAAATATGCCAATGTCTTTCACTAAAACTCACACAGAACTATACCATATTTTAGTACTATTCAAAAGGTGGAGATGTTAAAATGAGAAACAGATATTCAGAGACTGACAATGCCCATTTATGTTTTCATGGAATATATAGATTTGCCTATGAGGTATAAAAAGTCAAAATTACCTGAAATCAGTTTATGAGAAAAAAATCACTTCATTTGTCATTTAATGCATTACCCATTGGGTCAGCAGAAATGCTTTAAATTATAACTTTTTTTAATAAAAGAGAATAAGGTCAGTAGCTGGAGCTTTGAATTCCACAACACACTGTGGAATTTTGAAACTGCCATCCCTTTTTAACCACAGATATTCCAATGTTGTGATACCATAGGAAAAAAAAATGTAAAAAAAGGAGAAAGTGTCTGTTTATAAAAGGAGTGGCTGTTTATAAATTACAAAATAATTAAAATGAAGTTCATATGGATCAGGTCATATTTGTTTTCATGAGATTTATATTAATTATACTTATTCCATACTGTCTAACTAGTCTTCCCTCTTATCATATGTAAACAACTCAAAGACATAAATATTTAAAGTTAATTAAAAAGTCTTGATATTTGATGTATTTTTTAAGCTGTCAAAACTCCAGAAGCCTAAATCTTGGGTTTAAGACTTCTTTTCCATGATCTACAACAAGACTTATGCCAGTAATTGAGTAATTAATTTGTCAAAATAAGTCACATAATTTCATTTATTATCATAACAATGTATGAATTTCAGAAAAAGTGACATAGCTTGTTGAAGTCAGAAATTGTTTGTAGCAGCAGTGTTGCAGCAACCATTTTTATGACAGCAACTTTTCCAAGTAGCTAATTTAATACCACTTAAAGGCTTGCTAGCACTGAAACTTTTCAATTAGTTTCATGCTAACAGTTTAGAAACTATTAGCAGTTCAAACCCTTCTGGGCCACCAAGCCAAGGCCAGGATATGCATAGCTGTGAATCTGCCAAGAGAGTCCCCTTTCCAAAGAAGGGTAAATGTATTTGGGTAAATGAACACCTACATAGAAAGGAAAAGAAGGGGAAGGGGAAGGGGAAGGGGAAGGGGAAGGGGAAGGGGAAGGGGAAGGGGAAGGGGAAGGGGAAGGGGAAGGGGAAGGGGAAGAGGAAGGGGAAGGGGAAGGGGAAGGCAAGGCGTAACAATCATGATATATTTGTGGCTTTTTTTTGCCTACATGCAATTTCAGTGTCAGTTTTCAAGTGTAAATACTTCAGTACTTGCTTAATAGGATTGGAACATTTAATAGCCATAATAGTGGATACCTGCAGGTCAAAGTTCTATTTCAATTATTTACAAAAAGAAAAAGTCACAAAAACATACACATTCCCATGATTTGCTGTAAATATTTATTAAAACAAAACTCCAGTCCCTACCTTCAAATAATTTCTCTAAATAAATTCTCACAAGAGGAATGTTTTTTGGTAAAAATCACACTACTTTTGCAGTATTTTCTTATATATGTAGCTTGTATTACCTGAAATTAACTGAATCCATGTTCAAAAGCTGTGTTTGGAGCAGCATTCAGAAAAACAAGAATATACTATATGAGAAGATGTAAACTATGCATGCAGTGGAAAAAAGGAACCAGTCTGTGGATATTGACTTGAATTTTTCTAGGGCTTAATGTACAAGCTAGAAATTATAGCAAAAATAAGGACTAAAATCTGATATTTAAAGATGCTGGCAATATGAAAAAACACAATTAATACAAAATTATTGTGATTTTAAAATTTATTTTAAAATATTTTTAAAATTTTAATTCTTAATTGTATACATTATTGGGCTACAAACTTGTATGCAAAATAGACCTTCATTTATTCATATTCATGAGAGATAACCGAAAAAATTAAAGTTAGCAGTTGTTCTTGCATCCAGTTGCCTTAATGTCATCTCAAAGCTGGAAAGAAATCATCATTTTCTTTATCAGGAAGGATAAGAGTATCAAACAAATACATTTTGTTTGGTTCTTCTGTTATCTGAATTGTACTGGATACTCTTAATGGCATAATAGGATATGACTTATATGAGATCCTTGCCATTCTGCAGTTATTTAAGTGTGCCATTATAACTCCAAAATTAGCTGAAGTAATCCTATAAATCATACAGAATATAACATTGTGATATGCATGTTATGCTATATGGTGATTAGCTTGGAAGCAGGGCCAATGACCATTTGCATGGTAATGAAGCATTCTTTCATAAAGGTGTCAAAAACAATCTAAGAGGCTAATGAAATTTTATGCAAACCACCTGCTGGTCACCTTCACTTCAATTAAATGCCTTTCTGGGAAATGGAAGAATCCTTCTTATTAAACACAAATTAGAATGCAGATAAACGCAGGGTAAGCAATAAGTAATGTACAGAATGCACTGTGAAGGAATAAGACCACGTGTACCATAGAGAAGATTAACCATGATTGCTCTATAAAAAGGACCACATTTTGTTATTTTTGAATATTCAAGGGACGGTGGAGGCAAATCTGTGTGACTTCTGCCAGTAGTGCTGCTATGAAAATGCGCAAATTCAGAGCAATAATTCCTTCATCCTTCTGGATTCTGCACTTAAAACAGGATTTTTTGTTCCTGTAAATGAGTCAGTTACAGATCACAAAAAATTGTAAAAGACAGAAAAATAAAAACAGAAAAAACAGAAATACACAACAACAAAAATATTGAATTCAACTTTTGGCCTATAAAGAAGAATGTGTCCTTCTGGCTAGAGCATTCTCAAGGACACAGACACTGAGAACTGCAGCATTTCATCAAACCCCATAGGCAAAGAAAAAACATTGTGTACCTATTTTGTTTTTTAGACATATTTATATTTTAGGTAGGCAGAAAAATTAATAATTCCCCTCTGTCATATAGTATCATCATGCACCAATTTTCACACAATATAAATTTTATACAGGTGCCTAAAACTACTTCTTATGTTAACAGTGGAAAACTTAGGGCAGCATCACACAGTAAAAGTTCTTAAAAACCTGTGGGTTAATGGATAAAGAACTTGGAAAGAAAGGAGTAAATAAATGATCACTTTTCAGACACATCTGACAGGGAGTTTTGCCTGGACTTTCGCTGTTCACCATATTGAAAAAGAATATATAGGAGGGGGTAATTAGTGAGTGGTGATTCAAAATTACCGAGGACAATAAAACCAGCTGGCTCTAAAGAGCTGCAGAGACTATCCTGGTATTAAGAGATTAAGTGATAAAGCAGTAGATGACATTCAGGAATGATAAATTCAAAGTAACGCACGTGATGAAAAATAGTCCCAAATGCATGCACTGGGTGATATGTTCTACCTGATCTAAATAGGAAAGAGATGTGAGGATCATTGTGAACACTGTTAACTCAAAAAATAGACAAAATGAAGGAGTTATTAAAAAAAATAGAGAATTAAATACTATACATCATTACACAACCACATAAATCTGTGTTGTGTTTTGTCTGCTGACTGGTGACAATTTGGACCTCACCACTGAAAAGGTTATAGAGGAAACAGTGCATTTTTCTTGAGTAAAGAAAAACAGACTTCAACTTTTAAAAGAAACAACAGAGAGAAAACAACTACGCAGGAGATGTGCAGAAACTGAGTGATTATGTAATATTTGTGATAATGAAAGCACTAAAATTTATGCAAAGAAATCATTATGTAGGGCTTTAAAATAAAAACAAGTAGTTGTTCCACATTGCAGTCAAACTGTAGATGAGACTTGTAACTAAAGGAAGTAGTTAATGTCAAATTATAAATAGATACAAAAAGCAATTAAACACGGTAATGAAGTAGAAACTGTTTAAAGTTTTAAACAAAAAGATAATATCCATATCCTGAGAAGCTTGTGCTGAAAGATGAGGAAGGATTACTGTATGCTTTATATTTCTTGCTTGAGGAATGCTATCAGCTACTGTCATAAAGCAGATAATAGTCTTTCCTGACCTAGAATTACTTACTTAGGGTTCTTTAAACTAACATGTCATATACCCTTGAGAAGGGAATTTATGTATTTGCACAGGGAAGCAATTGTGAGAGAAAGAAAGAAAGAAAGAAAGAAAGAAAGAAAGAAAGAAAGAAAGAAAGAAAGAAAGAAAGAAAGAAAGAAAGAAAGAAAGAAAGAGAAAGAAAGAAAAAGAAAGAAAGAAAGAAAGAAAGAAAGAAAGAAAGAAAGAAAGAAAGAAAGAAAGAAAGAAAGAAAGAAAGAAAGAAAGAAAGAAAGAAAGAAAGAGAAATGAAATGTTATAGGAACATGGAAAAACATTTTTCTTCTTTTTGCCATTTACCTTAAAGTGTTAGCCATTTCATTGTATCCTGTAACAATCTTTTTGAGTACTTTTGAAGGTTAGCATCTGTTATTACTATGCTATTATTGCTTATTTATGCTTAGGAAAAAAACCCAGATATTTTAAGTCTTAAGTAGTGAAGTACTAAAACATTTAGAGAAGAATTTGAATGAGAACATCTTCCATGTTCTGACTACATTCATGAGTGCAAAATAGATAGGTTATTCAGTTGATTTACTTATGTGCTTAAATGCCTATCTTTACTTGCAAATAGTTTTACTTTCAGTGAACAGATGTGTATCTGAAACGTGTGTGATTTGGCAATCTAGAACATTTTCATATTTGTTCTTTACATCTTTTTAAGAAGCTTGAAAATTGCTTGCTATGAATTTGGAAGACTTTACAGTAAACTTTTCAAGTTATTTTGTTTTCTGTCCTGTTTGAATGCATGAAAAGATACAAAACATGCCTTAGAATTTGAGAGTTTACTAAATGTGTACTTTTACCTAAGGATTCTAGTGATGAATTCATGAATGAAAAAAAGATTAAAATAAACTACAATTTATAAATATAACATATATAAGGACAAAATTAATATTATCCTGTTTGTAAGACATCATTAGAACCAACATAGAATAAAAAATATCAGCTTGTAAAAGAAAATTACTTTTACCTGTAAGCTTATTCAATGCTCCTTGAAGGGGAATAGGAAGGAGAAGAACATCCCTTCTTATAGGAGGTTTAAAGGTTGGGATCTACATGAAAAAAAATATTTGATTTTGCAAGCTGTAAGCAGAAGTTTAGGTCTGCTGGATTTGGCAAATTAACATAACTTGAGATTTTGCCCAGAGTTCAAGGGAAGGTTACCCTAGACTGAAAAATTGTGTTATAATTAATGGTGGAAGAAAATAAAGAAGACGAGTTTTCTTTCTAGGTCTTTCACAGCTAACTTCAGAAGCATGTAAAGACAAGTGCTTAAATCCCTTTTTTCCTCTCTCTTAAAGTAGTGCCACAATAATGTAGAGATTACAATAAAACTAAATGTCATATTTACTGAGATAAAATTTATCTAATGGGTTAAAATATAATTTCCACCCTTTATTTATTTACTTATTTATTTAAAGTCACTTTTATGCAAGAACTTAATATGATCCAACACTATGTCCAGACAGAAGTTTTGGGATCCTTCCCTAAATTCTGGTCTCCTTCTGGGATTGAACTATTGGTAGGAAGTAAGAAGGGTTTTCCCCACCGTTTCCCTTATCCTGTTATTCATGTTGCTGCTCATTCATGTTGCCTGAGCATCCTTCCATGGTTAAGTGATGCACACACAGCCCAGCTAAGGGCACCAGAATCTAGTTTCCTTTTTAACAAATATTCTGTCACAGGCTTGTAAAAGATTCATGTCTTCGTGACCTTGTATCCAAATCTTTGCAAATCACACTTCATTGAGGCAAAGACCACCAATTTAATTCACCCTGTTTGCCCACTATGAAAATGTTGCCATGATCATATTGTGATGGTGGAAATATTTGCAGAATGTCTATCTAAGCTACAGCCGACAACAGAATGGAAACTTTTCACTCAAGCATGAAAAATGTTGACCAGAAATTAGTGTTCTCATACTATTGCGGGTATTATGCTTGCTGTGGAGAAAAAATGATGCTGTTCCTGACTATATTTGTCCAGGTATTACAAATGCTGCTTAAAGGAAGCCAGAAATCACATAATAACCCACTGGACTTTCTGTTAAAAAAAAATCCACCATATTTATATTCACCTGAAGTACAGCAGCAAATCTCTCCAGTTCAGCTGCAAAAATATGTAAATTCCAGGCAATAGAAAGTGATTAGGAGATGTTGGGATTGCCAATATCATGAACCTACTGAAAATTACATTAACATAGAAAGATAGATCATGAGGAATATTAATGAATTTACAAAAAAAAAAAAAAAGAAAAAAAAAAGAACATCCCCAGTAGTTATTCCCTAGTTTAACAGCTCTGAAAGAAGTGAGAGAAAACATAGGCACAATCTATTAAAAACTGACCACAAATATAAAAAACCCACTTATCTATAAGCTTCCTTGTAGCACAAAAGTTTATTGAAAACAAGCCTAATTACCTGTGGAAAAGTTTTATTCCCTAGAGATTGCTTTCATTAATACAAAAAGAAACAGAGACGTGTATCTATTGAACACAAGCACGCTCCAGAAATCCTGCTCTTATCAAAAGAGCAACAAAATCAAATTATGCTGTGGTTCAGTGAATGCAGAAACTCTTAAGTAGTATTTAACATCTGTTTGCCACGTGTCTTTTCCAATTCAAGTTTCAGAGCTTGTTGGGTTTGTTCTGAAAACTCCTCTGAAAACAACATGAAAGACTCAGTCTCGAATTTATCAATTGGATTCTCTTATTTTTTCTTTTTTTTTTACATCACTGTAACTCTTGTGATCATACTGGGTTTGGATAGGAATTGAAAAGCTTGCAGACCAAACCTACCCTGCATGATTTTCCCTGCATTTTTGTTCCCTTTCTTCTTCATATTTGTAGCATTACCCTAGGTGAGATGGGAGATTGCCTTCTCCTATATGTAAAGATGGGTAAAAAACAAAGATTATTTCAAAGATTTTACTGTCTGAGTACAAAAAAAATGCTAGCAAATACATTACCAATACTTAAGAGTTTTCTGTCCAAAGTAGAGATAAGAAGCTAAGTAATTTTCAGTGGCTATTTAGCTGCTTACTTCCCACTGACATTTCAATATTGGTATAATTTTAAATTTGAAATTAGAAGGGAACTCAGATTACCTAAAGTCCAGATTACCTAAGGTCCTTTCTGTCAATATTTTTGTCACCAGAAATTTCATGAATTAGAATGATGAGTGCAGAAAACATCTTTGATGGTGGAAATAATTAAGGAAGGAAATAGAAAGATTTCAGCTTTCTCATAAACATAAGCTTTTGAAAAATTAGGGCTGGGCAGCAAAAATGCTTTTTAGAATAAACATATAATAGAAATATATAGAAAACATTTAAAACTGGCTGTTAAGCATTTTTTTTCTCTACTTAATTCCCCGCACAAATAGTATCTCCATATCTTAGATCTTTTAGAAATAGCAAAAAATCTCAGGCTTAGTTGAGTCAGATTTGCATCCTGTGGTCCTACCTATGTAATGAGCCTCCTCTCAGTACCAAGAACTAACCAATACTTTAAGCCTAAAACATTGCTGCTGATGATATCACAATTAATCAGGAATGATTCACTAATCCTGGCACCTCCACCCACATAACATCGTTGATAAAACCAAGAAGGTCAGAAATGCAGCAGATAAAGAGAAGTATTGTTCCCATTGCATGAGACAGACACATTATCTGCAGTAGCAATAGGCAGTATCACTGAAAAGGTAACATTCTATGTTCTCACAAAAGCCCGGGTGTTTAATGTTGCTGGTACTCATTGTTTCCAGGGAAAATAATTGACATCCAGTTACTACAAGCTGGTGTGACCCCAGCTTGTGAAACCACATGCTGCTTATTGTCTGGGAGGATGATGCATGTCACTACTAAGCACTCAATTTCTGGTTCACAAAGGAAGGATCTTAGAGTGTATTCACATACTAGAAAATTACATGTTAAAAGCTTGGCTGGCAGCACTACCCTTTTTGATCATTAATTAATTGCAGTGGCTTTCTATAATGAAGGCCTCCCACCTGCTTTTTGTTTGTTTCTTTCTTTTTTTTTCTTTTTCAGCAGAGGAAGAAAATCAGCTTTTTTCTTCCACTTTCAAGAAACAAAACCTAATCTGCAAGTTAATGTTAAACGAGGCCTCTATATTTGTACCTGTACAGGGAATGAGAAGGGAACACCTTTTATCTGCCAGACAGTTTAAGCAGTTCATGCAGTTTAATGCCTGATTATGCCACGTTGAAGACCTTAAATTGTGTGTAAGTAGTGACACACAGGTGGGCTGCTACCTTCATATGGAATCAGTGAGGCTGTGTAGAAGGATTACTTCTTACTATGCAGGCAAAAAACAGATGCTGTGTATTACTGCTATTCAATGGCAGCATTTTATTAAATGTAACAGACCCAGTCCTGCAGTTACTATGACCAAAAAAAAAAAAAAATAGTATTTAGGAAACATGCCTGCAATGATAGAGGTCCTCAGAGGAGCAGGTAACAATTCCACCTCACCACTTACAGTTTCTTCCAGTTCATGTGGGTGGAAAAATGTTGGTTTGTGCTGGTTTTGTATGTAAAGGATAAAAATTTCAACTTGACAGGCAGATTTCATTCTGGAATTTTCTAACTTTAAAATATTTTACAACCATAATGTTCATTCTATCCATATACTTTTGGTAAATTATCACTATAGCAAGAAATATTTAAGACACATATACAATGGCATGTGAAAAACTTCAGCATTGAAAAATACCTGCTTTGAATTGCAGTATTGGGAGAAAGCAGTAAATGTTCATTAACAAGTTCTTATTTATTTGTAATAATATTTTAAGGATGAGAAAAAAATACACACACTACAAAATAGTTATCTGGCATGAGGGCAAAACTGGCCTGTTCACAAAAAGTAATCAAGGCCTTCTATTCTTTGTTTCTGTGAGGACAACAGAAAAAAAAAATTAAAGGAGATATAATGTATAACAACTTACAAGGTATTCTGTTATGCTTGCCACAAAGGCACTCCCCAGACTCTCTGGCACCTTCACAAAATGTTACAAAAACATCTGAATGGCACCTTTACTATAAAAGGACCCTACCCTGTGAACTGGAGCACAGAGACAGAAACATATACATAGACCTGTGTTCAGAGAAAATCTTATCAGGAAAATTCCTTGAGCCACAGGAAAGTCAGTCCAGTCCAATGATTCAGTCACTCATTGTGCCAAATTACTGGAATTACTTTTTTGCTGTTCCTTTTGAAGTCTTTGTTCCACTGTCCAAAGATCTCAGGATTAAGGAGATCAGGAAAATAAGTAATTTCTCTGCAATTGATTGATTTTTTTTGACATTTAGGTCTGTGATACACACTAGTATTCTCTTTCAACAGTGCTAGTAAATGAAAACAATATTTCTTTAAATTTTCATTTGCACCTTTCTGGATTTTTTTTCTTTATTGATGAGTGTTTTAAATGTAATCTTAGTTTCTATGGCTACATTAAACTATTGGAAAAAAAGCTGGAATTAAGTAGACTTTTCAGATGCTTTCGAGATATCCTGCATCAAATTTTGATGCCACTAGACACACAGCAGACTGACATTTTCCAAGAAAGGAGAAAAAGAATATTTCTTTCTTACTAAGTTGGTTTGGATTTGGAGATTTTTTTGAGAAGAAGTTGCTTACATTTCCATGATGTGGAGAAAAGGAGAAAGCTGAGTGGAAGAACGTACACATCTTTTAATCCTCTAAGGGCTTCCATATTACCGTAGATGAAAAATCTGGAAGATTTGTAAATTTTGTGAAGTATTTTTTATCTTTTTTTTTTTCCTCTATGAAGTAGATAAATCTTTAACATGTGGAAATTATGTGAATATTCCCACAAGGAAAGAAGCATTAGAATTTGAGTACTCACAGCAAAAGAATTCAAAAGCTATGATAGAGAGAAAGAGCAATTATCATGTTCATGATAATGGAGTAGAAAGTTTATCATCTGTCTGTGAGTGGTGGAAATTTAGGACTGAGAAACACCAAGTTATCTCTGTGAGACTAGTCTTTAAGCCAAATAAATTCCTTTTATGACTTAACTAATATTTCTGGAGTTATATGAACAGTGAATATGATCCTCTTTATTTAGGTATTCTTATCATGTAGCAGACAGGAACATACCATACTGCCCTCACTTTTGAAATCTGATGTTCACTTTTTATCTGTATTTTAATTCCCTTGCAATCTTTGGATACAGCTTCTCAAATCTGAGATCTAGCTTTCCCAGGAACTGTAGCAAATTTTCTCAAGCTAAGTCATATGGACTGGTGGAAGTTCATGCTGAAACACAGTAGAAAAAGCAAGGGAAAATCTAATAAATACAATTTTTTAATTGCTAGCAAAAGGTCATAGGCTTTTACTACCATTGCAGGGTGTCAGGGTTTGTTTGGTTTATGTGGAGCTGAGCTCTTTCTGTCTTCCTTTGACAACAGCTGTGCAGTGGTAAGACACTACTGCCTGCACTTGTTTTAACTTTGGGCAGTTGTGTGCTGTAATGTCCTGTTAGTTACTGGGTAGGAATAACAAATATTTGCTGAGTGGGGAGTGAGCCATTTATGAACCTAGAACAAAAGGCAATGCAGGAATGCAAAGATGGTGGAGAATATCTGGGACCCTAAACTGTAAGCACAAACCCAGTGTCCAGTACTGATCAGTAAGTACAGCTTTGTAAGGCAGTGACTGTACACAGACCCAGCTGTGAGGGAGAAGAAATCCCTGTCATATTTGTCCCAACAAATGACTTGGGATGTTGACAACTTGCTGTAGCTCAAGTCCTACCCCTCCTTCTTGAAGCTGTTGACTTTGAGATCTAGAGAGACATTTGAAGGGTGAATTTACATTAGAGGAAAAGATTTGATGCTAGATGCTTGTGCATAGAAATCTTGAGTGTATTATTAGCTATAAGAGTTAGTATCATTGTAAGTAGACTAATAATAAATGGTAGGCAATTTGGTTAGACTGTTCAGACGTTATTAGACTGACAATAAATTCTAGGATGTGTTCCCTTTTCTCCACAGAAGATTGATAGCAACTTCTAAATTCTGATATGCAATACCTATTGTAAAAGAAGAACTCTGGATCATATCAGAGGGTACTGTTGAAGACAGAGGTAATGCAGTGTGCCACAGGTTGTTATTTTGTATAGCAATGGTGACAGCAAAAGTGACAATTTATTGTCACTCTCTGTTTCTATCTAGTCCTCCTACTCCTTTCTCAATTACTCCAGGGCTTTTCTTTTTAATGGTTATTTACCCATTTCCCTCGTTAAAACAGAATTTCATCAGCTGTTTTCTGGATTATTCTAGGTAATGGCAGAACACACAGAGCTGAATATTATTATGTTCTGTGCTTTCTGAGCTAAAATTGCCTGCTTTATTTTTTTTTGCCTGTGCGACTATCTTTATCAATTTTGGCTTGAGGAAAAGAAAAAAATCTTAAAAATCTATAGAGATAGCCAAACAGGTTTATATTTATATTCCCCATGAGACAAAGGAAGATTGAAAGAATCAGAGGTATATGAACTCTGGTTGTACCTCCACAAGGGAACCATATCCTATTTGGAACTCCTTAAGTTGTACTCCCAATGGCCTTAACCAAGACAGCAAGGAAAGCAGAGGTATCAAAGTGGCATGAGACCAAAGAGAGCTTTTAACAGAAGAGGTTTTTATTTTAAGAAACAATGCTGACAGCAAAAATATCTGCCAAAGTTTGCCGGTGGTGATGGTTATTGCTGCTGCCTGTTATAGTTACAAGTTGGCTGCTTCTCTCCCAGATCTCACACAGTGAAAATAGCATCACTTATTTTTAGGCAGTATGCAGTGCAAATACAATAAGAACATAAATGCAGACACCTTAAAACTCTTTGTGGCTGCAGGGCTCACAAAAAAGCCAGGTGACTCAAGGTTTTTTGAGGAGCACTTTATTTTGAATCTCAAGAATTTTTGGAAAGGAAGTGACTTCTCCCTCAAAATGCATATTGTCAAGCTCTATACACACAATCATTTTGTCAATCAGAAATCTATTTTTGGTGTCGATGGTTTAGTTATGGACAAGGCACTGTTCCCAATGATAGTTTATCTTGCAATAGCCATCTTACCCCACCTCTATTGCTGCATTATAGTGTCAAATAAATACATCATGTCAAAAAAAACATTTTCAAATTGCAGGCAAATTGCTATCTTTTGTACAGCATCACCAGCTCTGTGGGCTGCAGAGACTGCAACTGTGGAAGCAACAGAACACATGACTGCATTGCAGGCTGCTCTGCTCTTCTTTTTTGGTTCTGTGAGTGCTGCTGACATGGCAGCTGGAGTCAAGCAAGCTGCAAATGCCAGCATTGAAGTTCAACCAGTACTTTGGTTCCATGCCTGTTACATGGGGCATATAAAACAAACATACAATATTAGCTCTTTCAAGCATTTCAAAGGACTGTAAAAAGCCAAGATTGCTAAACAGATTCCAAATATACACCACAAAAGTAAAAGGTAGAGCTGGGATGGGAATGAGTAGCAATTTATTCCACTGAGAAAAATCATGTTAAAATAATGTTAAGACCTCTTAGAAGAAAAAAGAAGCATAGCTATAAAAAAGTTTTGAATGCCTGTCTGAACTCTTACAAGGTTAGAAATCATAAAAAGAATGCAGTGTATCCCAGTGCTCTCTGATTCTTAATATTCTTGGTTAAGAATTAGATGTTTTTGAAAGTTTACAGACTTGGGAAACTTTTTCTCAAAAAGTAGTTCACACCATCTTGTAGCTGACCTTCCTTTTCTAAACACATTCAGGTCTGTTAGCAGCTCTTGCTTCATACAGCTACACTACTACCTTGGTTGCAGTATAGAAATACATTAGCCAAGTTTCCTCTAAATAGTTTTGATACAATATGCAAGCAGGAATTACAACAAAGATATGAGTTCATCATACCTTAACATAAATATTTGGAATTTTGATTCAAGACTCTTTCACTCTTGTAGGCAGTATCAGTGATGAGAGAAGTCATTGGATGCAGCAGTAGTAAAAAGAAAAAATATTTCATATCTGGTTCTTGTGTGGGCACTAATAACTTTATTTTCTCTCTTCTAATCTGCCTTCTATGTTCCTGAAACTTACAGAAATTCTACAACTTTAAAAGTATTAACCTGCTGTGAAATCTAGTTAAAGTTAGAATCCAGTTTTAAAATTAGTAAATGAAATTAAAGGAATAGCAAAAAACTCCTGAGAAGATAAAGAACACATCTCTTAGACTCGGCTAGAGCTCCACAGAATCTGAAGAATCCAGCTAGTTAAAACCAGGAAAGGGAGGAATATGCTGTGATCACAGATCCTTCAGCTAAAAGCCCTTGATCTGTTGAGCTGAACACATTAATTAGTAAGATGTCAGACAAAGAGCATTAGCAGGAACAGGACATGTAGTTTAACCTACCCCCATGTGTTCTGTGATTTTTAGAAATGTGTCTTTCTGGTGTGTGTGTCTGTGCATTGAAACATGCTTGTATTTGTATTGTAGAAGAAGGGAACAAGGGTTTGCTAAAAAAATCCTGGCTTGTGAACGGCAAGCACTCATCTAAAAAGGGGTCTCAAATGCACTGTTCTTGAAATAATTATTTAAATTTACAAAATTTAATATCCACAAAGGGTTTTGAAGATGAATGCTGCCTGGCAAGTGAAACTTTCTTTATATGTTGCAGAGCTGAGACAAAAATAGCAATTCTCTTTCATAGAAGACTTCAGCACTCGAGAAATCAAGCCTCGCACCAAAGCCGAACAAAACTTTTCCATGATTCTAGAAAGGAATGTCCATTCAGATACCTTACGTTCGGAAAATTAAACCAAACCAATAAACCACATCATACACACACACTTGTACCCCCTCCAACCCCTCATACCTGCCCCAATTTTGATTGCAATTTCATAATTTAGCCAAATTATGAAATTTTGGGGTAGAGGGAGGGCGGAAGGTTCACAAAATTTTCCATACCAAGCCTCTAAACTATGTCATTCTTAATATGTCATAAAATGATACTTAGCTATGTTTTTTGGCAGGTTTGCCATACTATTATAGAACTTTTCACCCTTGATGAAATGTTCCATCAACACCTTCACAAGCAATTCTAGCATGGACCTTTCATAAGAAACTACAAGAGAATTTAGCCTTACAAATGAAGGAAGATAACCAAACTTAACCATTTTAACTCAGAATTTTCTTTATAGGCTTAGGACATTTTCCAAGTAAGTTCATATCCTACACTTTTGCCAATCGCTGTCAGTGGGGACAGTTGAAGAGGCTGTTCTGTGATAACACCAACCTCAGATTATTCTTATGTTCACCTCAGTAGGTGAGTGCTGAAGCCAACGATACATTTCTGGTAAAAAAACATGACCTAAAAGGAACTAAGCTTACTTTCTCTCTTAAACATGACAGCAAGGTTAGGGTAAAAAGAAAGGAAGACTGAACGACTTTTCTTGTTAAGGTGAATGAAGGCATCTTGGAATGCAGGTAGGAAAAAATGCATGATTTTAAAGATTACTCTTTTTTTGTTGCTGTCTCAAAACAACATTCTATTTTAAAATGGAACTGCAAGTCTATCTTCAAAGAAGCTTATCATGCGTACCATCATTTTACATGCTGGTGTGGTCCCTACAGGCTTGTACTGAGATCCTTGGAGTGCCATCACATCACTTTGAAACCAGTAATGCAACAATCCCACTGTCTCTGTGGATTTCTCGTGGAAGTATTTTGCTTTTGCAGCTTCGTATTGTAATGGCTTCATAATGGAATCCCTTTAGAGCGATATTGAAATCATCTTTCCATCATTAGCACACATTAAATGGCACCATAATAGGGCCTCCATTAAAGACTTGCATTAAAATCTTGCTGAAATTATCATTGTGTTATTGTCCCACCAAACTGACTGGAGATGTAGCTTGGAAAATGCCTGGTAAAGTTCACTACTTTTCAAATTGACCTTTAGTGTTTTTAATACAACATATTTTGTTTATATTTTTTACTGTTTTTATTATCACCAAAATTTTGTATTGTTCTCTGGTGTACTATAAACATTTTGTATTTTTGCTAAAATACAGCGTCTGTTTTTTTTAAAAAATGTGTATTTTTTAAGCCTTCTAACTAGAAGATGTTTCTTCTAAGAAGCATTGATAACAGTATTTAAGAAGTATAAAGGAGGTTTTAAGAGTACTGTCAGAAGCACAAAGCTCCGTGTAATTCTTTCTTCTCGTTCATGTGACTGAAAAATGTGACAGTTCAAATGCATTTCATCTGAAAGTAAAGAAAAAAATGAAAACACTTCAACAATATCCTGAATCCCAAAATACTAAGTTATTTGGGTTTATAACATGTTAGCTGCAATTGTTATGTTCAAGAGACAGCAAATCTTTCTGAACTTTGTAATATTTGAAACACCCTCTGAAAAGAATGTAGGAGCCCTGTTAGGTTTGACAGTGTGACCAGCTGAGAAGCAGAGGAAAGGGAGAAAGAACCATGATTATTGATATGCCTGGCTAAGACACAGCTAGGCAGAGAGAGAACACTCCAGTTAAACTACCACCACATAAATACAGATTTAGTAAACTGTCAAGTGAGGCATTTATCCACGTGCTTGACACACAAGGTGTGGATAGATCATACTAGCAGTTTCAGGCCTGGGATCAAAGAGTGACAGATGGGGATCACTTTTTGAAGTCCATGTTCAAAACCTTTCGTAACTGTTCTGCTGCCCGCTTGGGTAGGCTGCGGTCAGAGCATTCTCCTGGATGTGTCAAAGGCTTCAAAAGTGTTTGACAAACCTGACACAGCTCCATTGGTACTGGGAAACAGGAATCCTGGGTTTCAGCACTGGAGAGGCCTCATAACAGTACCCCACTGGTGTATTTTCTCAAGACATGCATTCACAGTTAATATTAATCAGAATTGAGGAATATCCCAGTGGATCCAGCATTAGACCTGCTTGTGAGGATTAGTTGTGGCAAATTACTCAAGGGATAAATAATGCATTCAAATTACTTTGGATCTGAGTAGTAGGAAAGTCTTAGTTCTGTGTATTGCTGTCTAAAAATACATAAAATAACCTTCTGACTACTAGAGGTAAAAGGAGAATGACTCTAGAAAAAATCAGAAACGTTAGCAAGAAAGACAATAAGCACTACATTATTCAAGTTTCGGGAATGCTTTGTTGTAGGTGGAAATTAATTAATGTTAAATTGCAACAGAATTCCTAAGGGATTACATATTGCAACCCTGTGAATACTGAGAGAATTCATCATAATTGATGGTATATTTCCGGAGGAATTTTGCCCATTACATAGCTTTGAAATATTTCTTTCATTCCATTAGGGGCTTTATTTATGAAACATACCCAGGCACTGCAAACAAAAATGAATGTTTATACATATATATATTTTTCTACACGTGTACATAAATATATACATTACATATATGAAAGAGGGTTCTTATTTTTATTTTTCACTTTTTTATAAATGATAACTGTATCTCCAAAAGAATGCATCTTGTCATACACACATTTCCTGGTCCTATCAACCAGTCCAAAAGGGATTCTAGCAAAAGCAAGTGTTACTAACACTTTTAGTTCTGTGTTAAAAAATGGCCTGCTGGCAGTGTGAAATGACTGATCTTGACTATGACAGGGTGAGAGAGCTTCTGAAACTTTTTGTCACACAGCCAGTCTTGGAGATTTGGGGATATAGAGAAGAACAATCTTGCAGCTTGGAAAGAAATGCCTGGAATCTGCACCTCAACAACCTGGAGATTGAAAGGAAGAAAACAGGATTCATATTTGGATCTGTACTGCTTTAAGATATTTGGAAACCCCAACTGTCTAAAAACATGAGTCTTAGTTCTGCTTTTAATAATCTCTTGAGAGCTGTTTTTAAAAATAACAAACAAAAAAACAGAACTGAGAACCTATTTACCCTAATGACTGAAATTACATATGTAATCTGGTATTTTCTTAGAGCTACTTTCTGAAATTTCATTTTATGGACAGAATTTTTCATTAGCCTTTAAAAAAATTCAGAGATTTCTCAAATTTATTTCCCAATAACCACCTCTCTTTAACTGTTATCTCTCTTGTCCCTGCTTTGTTAACATAATGCATAGCCTAAGCTTCAAGGAACCACCACACACCATTTCCCATCTTTTTTTTTTTTGTTTTGTTTTTGTGGTATTTTTTGTTTGTTTGTGCGCTTGGTTGGTTGGTTTTTACTGCTTCATGGTAGCAAGGCTGGTCCGAAGCAAATTGAGTGATTTAAAGAATGATTATTACAATTATTGCAACAGTGAAAAATGAGTTGCAAGATTTTATCAGATATGTAAAATCAAATGAATAATTTCACCTGAGCCATAAACTGAATTAAAACACAAATTATATAGTTTTAGCATACTTATCAGGCATAATATCAGTTCTGGTTTTCACTTCTGTAATAATTTTTCATTTGTGTTCTTCACAGAGCATTGAGTTTAATTGATACCTTTCAAGAAAGAGATCCAGTTGTCAGATACTTGGGCAAACTCAAGGAGTCAAAATGAAGAGGTAGAAGTCGAGGTTCTCTTGAGGTACTTAGCTCATAGGCTAATAAAGAGGTAAAGGAGATTAAAAAGCTCACTTGTTACTTTTGTGGGCTAATTAACATTTAGAAATATTTTATTCCCAAAGGCAGATACAGCAATGATTAATTATCATATTTTGATTAAGTCAATGATATGATGTATTTTCTCATTATATATGCTAATATCCAGTCGGGCTTCACAGTTAGCCCCAGGATAAGGTCAGACACCAGTTATCTGAGCATGGATAATGCTTGTAACCTGTATTCAGTCTAACACATTCAGATCATCATCCTCAAGGTTTGGTGTAAGGTGGTGTAGTTTGGGGGTTTTTTTAAGAAATAGTTAATTTTTGTATTCTAATTTTGATTTTAACTCATCTGAGTTTCCCTTGCAGTGTACATGGGTTCTTAATTGAGCACTGACGAGTTTATAACAAAATTATACTATGATTTTTGTTTGGTTTTAATGAAATGAGACATGGCTCTGTAATTTTTTGCAATGTCTGTGATCATTTGAACACCCTCTTTCTTAGCTATCAGAGCTGAAAAGTGCACTGTTACAAAAGATCCTTGACCTTTTGAGTTTTCTTGCTTCAGAGCCGCAGGCTGGCTACAACTGCCACTATCTAATCAACCATGAGATTATTTTCAATATTTTAGCTGGTAGGACTAGCAGTGGACTTTCTCAGAAAGATTTTAATTCAGCTGAACACAGTGGCAGCTCTTACTGCTACACCTAGCTGTGATTTCTTTAGCCCTAAGAAAGTCTTTTTGCATGTTAAACATGCAACATCAGTGCCAAGTTATCTCCAGCCTTTGTCATGGTCTTGTGTTTTGCCGTTTACTGCAGTGCAATACATCTCTCCTTACATCTCTCCTTACTTTATATAGTAGACCTATGAATGGTGTCTAGTCAAATTCATGAACTTTCTTCATGCAAATGAGAACACCTAATTAAGAGCCAATGGTCGAAATTTCCATAATGATGTAGCCAGATGAAATGCGTTTCAGGTTCCCACAGGAATATAAATAGTTTGTCTTGCATTAATGTTGATTATACAAAAGCACCTTGCATGAAGATATTCCTTTATTTATAACACTGGGTCTAAGAAGACTTTTTTGGGTTTTTTTTAAATTTATTTTACTATGTAAAAATTTTAAAAGTTAGTTGGCTTCTCTTCCTGAATTCTACAGCAATCCTGAAGTTAATGAAATGTTGACATCATAATACAATAAGAATGACTAAATGGATTCATCAAAGCTGTTTATGCATTATGTAACATTTTAAAATTGTATAATTTGGGAACTGGAACAGTGTATTTTTATGCCTTTTTAAATTATAAATTATTCCTCAGAGTGAACTATTTTGGATATTGTATACAACAAAGGTTATCAAAATAAACTCTAAAAGAGGTGTCTTAAAAAATAATATGTTAAAATTGAAAGATTTGTGCCAGAGATAACATAATTATTTAGTGAACAGAACAAATGACTATGGCCATAACCAATATGAAATCTTTTTCCACATCTACCACCCCTCATTAATTCTAATGAACTGAATCATTTGAAGCTGTGATGTAGACCATTAAGTGATTTTATGGAGCTCCTCCAGGTCAGTGTTGCAGTGAGCATTTTTTATTATCTCACACTTAAAAGCATGTGCCTGAAATCATACATATAAAAATAATTTTGACTGCCTATTGGAGTTCTGTGTTGCCATGGTTCATTCATGCAAACATAAATTTTGTAGAACACCACTCACCTACTCATTCAACCGCCCCCAAAAATCATAGAATCATGGAACACTTTTGATTGGAAAGGACCTGTCAAGGTCACCTAGTTCCAACTCTCTGCCATGAGCAGGGACAGTTCCCAACTAGACCAGGTTGCTCAAAGTCCCATCCAGCCTGGCCCAGAGCTCTTCCAGAGATGGGGCATCCACAGTTTCTCTGGGCATCCTGTTCCAGAGTCTCACCACACTCACAGTAAAGAATGTCTTCCTTGTATCTAATCTAGACCTACCCTGTTTTATTTTAAATCCATTGTCCTCTGTCCTGTCACTCCAGGCCTCGGAAAAAAAGCCTCTCTGCTTGTTTCTGACAATTCCCTGTTATATATTGAAATGCTCCATTTTGTTCTCCCCAGAGATTTCTGTTCTTCAGGCTGAACAACCTCATCTTTCTCAGCCTTTCTTCAAAGGAGAAGTGCTCCAGACTTCTGAATATTTTTGCGACTCTCCCCTGGACCTGCTCCAACACCTCCATGTCTTCCAGAGCTGTACATAGTACTGACAGTGATATCTCACAACAGAGGATTAGAGTCATCATTATCACCTCCCTTGACCTGCTGGTCACAGTTCTCATTGTGCAGCCCAGGATATGGCTCTTTCTGGGCTGCTACAGCACACTGCCAGCTCATACAAAATTTTTTGCCCACCAGTATCGCCAAGTCTTTCTCCACAGGTCTACTCTCAAGTCATTCATCCTGCAGCCTGTATTGTACTTATGGGTGTCTTGACTCAGGTGCAGGACCTTGCAACTGACTTTGTTGAACTTCATGAGGTTTGCATGATAAATATTACAGGTTTGCTTTTTCAGCATATCTTCTGTGGATGTTTGCATGAAGGATCATTGAATTCCATTCATGTGGTATTCTCAGTCTTTGATGCTAAATTTTGGAAATACAAGAAATAAATTAATGTGTTTTACAAAGATGTCTCCATTACAGCACAGAATACAGATCTTGTTTCCAAAGCCTACAAAACTTCTGTTTATTTTCCCTGTGACCAGAGTCCAGTCTATTCTCACACATAATGCCACATGTAACAATAAAGTTATATCTTCAAATAATTTATCCTCTATTTTAATGCTTAATAAAGAAAATGTTTGATTATAAATAGAAATCACATTATTTAGAATCCTAGTATTTTTGTAACTATAGAAGAAAATGTAACTTTCCCTCTCTAAACTGTACATCAATTTATCACTATATATTATCAGTATTACTATTCATGTTGTTTACAGAGCCAGTCACAAGTTATGGCTTCTTCAAGCCAGAAAACATTAAAAAACCCAGGAAAAAAAAAAAAGTAAGTAATTATTTGGTGAGCTGATACACTTATGTGGATAAAGTCACCCCTGCTGATCCCCATTTACTCCCAGCCTGGTTTCTTCATGTACTTAAGATGGCTGTGCTTTGCAGACACATTTGAAACAGGAGTGAGAGGCAACGTGGCACAGAGAATAACATGAGATGCTCAGAATACCACGATAAGCAGTGGTCACTCCTGCCAATATCACAATGTATACTGAGTTTTGTTTGTGTCATCTCTGCAAAAGTGTCCTGTAGGAGAATTGAATGAGGCAATGAAGTGGCTTTCATGATGTTCATGACAGTGAACATGACATATTCTTGGAAAATATATGTAGATAAGTACTTGACAACCCCGCTGGACTGAAGCTAGAAGAATGGGCTAAATGTTGGTCTCCCAGCATGTGTATGTGCAAATAAGAAGCCATAAAAGACTTTGAAAATTAAAGCAAAATATTAGTTTGACACTGAAAATATTTCCATCTCTTCCTTGACACTAACAGTTTCTAGAGAGGAAAAAATAATTTGGCTGCTCAGAACATTAGGCATAGAAAATTGAGACATCAGAAAGTTACAAATGTGCTCACAGTGAAACCTTAGAGGAACTATTTAAAGTGTTCTCTTTCACTCCTAATCATGTTGTTACATACAAGGAAAAGAAATCCTGATGATAAATACAGAAGCGCTTTTCTATATTGCATGAAGGCAGAAGAACATTAACTCTGGGAACAAATAAAACAAAACAAAACAAAACCCGCAGGTATATCTAGTAGGGAAGATACACTTTTACTTACATGGATGACAAAAATGGTCATGTTTCTTATTTTTTCCTCAACATCTTTTTTGATTTAGAATGCATTTTTATTTTTATAAGGTATTTCAATAACTGACTTGTAAAGTTTATGTCCAAATAGGCTGCACTTGAACTGGATATTTTTAGCATACAAAGGCAAGAGAAAGAAATACATTGCTATATATTTATGCTGAAACTGCAGATATCTAACAATATACATCTTAATTTTACCACTGTGCTTACCAAGGCTTTCTCTGTCATTGGCTGCATCACTAATACAGTGTTTACTAATAGCTCTATAGAGAAACAGCATTTCCATAGTAACAAATGAGCAATACTAGAGATATTAATCATTTGTACATCATCTGTGTACAGTTCGCTGTAAAGCAACATTTTGTAGTTTGATAATTGCTAGACTGAAATGATTGTACAGTATGAGATTATTAGCATAAACACTCAAGAAGATGAAGAATGCCTGTTGAAAAGGAGAAAAAACTGAAGAAAAGGTGGTACTGTACTGCAAATATTACCATAAGAAGTAGCAAGAAGAACTAGCTTTAATATTAGTCACTGTCTTTAGTATTAGTCATCTCCTATGGATTAATCCATGAAAGATCTCTCCAAACTTTAGCAACATGGAGACATGTATCTCATTCAGCTCCCAGTTTCTCACTGAAAATACCTTTTTACAGTAGAAAAAAGTCTGATGCTTTTGATGACCATTTTGGAAACATGTCTGTGGTACTAGGGCACTTGAAAGCACAAAGTCATCAATCAGACTATATATATATATTATTCTGAGCAGCACTGTTTATTATAAGTACAGTATCAGGTTAAAATACAGAAGAATAGAATATTGTTCAAAAGTAGCTGCTAAGTAATCAGAGCCTCATTGTCTTAACCATGCTTGATGATTTCATATGAACATAGAAAACAAGTGTGACGTTCAACATTTAATAGTTTTGCAATAAATATTCTGCCTGATTTTTTAAAGTTAATTAAAACCCAGACCAGGATTGATTCAATGATGAGAACTTAATAACAAGAACAGTTTAAGTCTATGGAAACTTCCATAATTGTATTGACCCCTGCCAGTGACCAGAATAGATCTCATACAGCAGAGTTAGAGCAGCTCTCCAGGTGCAAGATAACCCCACTAAACCTTGCTGCTCAACAAATTGCCTTTTCCTTTTATCATTAGTATCTAATACTATCTAACATAGTTTTTTTTTAAGATAAAATAAATAAAATGTACTGTGTTATTTTAAAGTTAATTTACAAATTCTCTATTTCCTGCCTTCAGGCTGTTTTTCTAGGTTGCTTCTGTTCTCCCTTCTCTTGCTCTCACTCTGGTTTGGATAAAAGGGCTGCATTTTTGTTGAGTTCTCTTGTATTTCACAGAACTGCTAAGCCTGGAATTTTCTTGGGCTTCCTTCATGTATGTCTTCAGTCTCCACTACAACAGCAGGACTCCATTTTAAGGTTTACTATAGCAGATATTAGAAACTTACTAGTGTTTAAGCACTAAACAACCCCTTTCAGTTGCTTAAAAGAACCATGCAATTTAGTGTGAGAATATGTAGGAGTGCAAACACTGAATCAAAGCTGCTGTATCAGAATACCATGCATTCATTATCTCCTTTTCAGAAGGTTCATGTCTCATCTTTGGTATGTATTTTAGATGTTATTTCTTCAGTTCTTAATGGCACAATGTTGCCAATACCAAAACAGTAGCAAATTGTTTTGCACTATTATCCCATTAATTGATATCAGTTTCTTCTTTCACTTATAAGCATTTAAAAAAATCCTTGAGGTTTAAGCAATTCCCAAAGTTATATTACATAATGTTTCCTGTACCTTCATACTTGATGTCATTGCAAGATATTATTGACTTTTAGCCCTGCATTAAATCACTTTTCTTCTTTCTTTTTTAATATACTTGTCTTTTAAGGACTCAAGCTTTCTTGTAATACATAATGCAAAGATTTCACTAAGAAATTTGATAGCATTTCACAGAAAATTATACACTAAGGCATTGGTTTGCTTTTCTCACTGCTGTACATTAAATGCAAGGATAACTATCTGGGACTGTGGGTTTTTTTAACCATTGTTGCTAGCAGCTGGATCTGTTCCTACATATTCAGAACCTAATCCCTTTTCCATGATATTTGGGACTCCCCAGAGGTACATCATCAAAGGCTTTTTCTTTCATATTTGGAAATTATCTTTAAAGGTACTTATCTGCACTGAAGCAATTTTACACTAAATCTTCTAGTATTTAATATCAAATACCAATATCATTAGGAGAAAATCAGGTACACTTCTGGGGTTTAATACACATTTGTAAATGTTTAAATTTTCCACAAAATAAAAAATAAAGCAAAAATATTTATCATAATTTAACAAAATCTGTCTTTTATTTGTTTATAACAAGTCTTCATACTCCTTATTTATTTTTATTTCACCTTCTTACTATATACCCACATCAATTTCTCACCAAATAAAGCCATGTGCTGTCATCCTAGTTAGAACCTCCCATCTCCCTGCGCAAAGACTCAAGTCCTAAACTCTAACTCAGGCAGTTTATCCCTGAGCTGAATCAAAATAAAGTTATCCTGATGCCCAATTCTTAAGACTTTATCCCAAAAGACCTTGATAATTAACATGTAATCTGGAAGACAGTTGATCCATATACTTGCAGTTTATGTATATTCAGAACAACATAATCATGACCACTGTAAACAAATTCTGCATTGCTGCAATGTTAGGCCAATTCACCAAAATCAGGAGGTTTCCATGAAAAGAGGTGGATTCCAGAAAACTCTTATTTTAAAGAATGGACTGGAAGGCAGTTTTCAAATTCATAGACATATTCTGATGTGAAACACTCATATGAACTAGTTGCAGCTCAGAAAGATATGTCTCTCAAAGCCATATTTTTTTAATATAAACCTCTAAATACTGAAATTTTGAAAAATTAATACTATTGAAATTATCAATCTGAAGAGCTTCAAAAAACCTTTTCTTTCACATTGCTTTCTAATATAGTATTGAGATTTTCTAATTGTTTTATGATTTGGAACTGAAATGGTTTCCAAAGCGTCCAGAGCTGTGCTTATTATATTTTTCTAAGGACTTCCAGTCTGTCTGAGCAAAAATGTCTTTGTCTGCCATCATAGAAAAACAATATTTCAATTAATATGAACAGGCATCAAAAAGCTGTAGACACACCTGAAGTCTGTATTTCATATTCATTTGCATGGCTTTCCAAAAAGAGGTTTGTTTACTTTACTGGTTGGTAAGGTGGTAGACCTGTACAGTAGATGCTCAAAAGCAGTGGAAACATTTATACTGTGGCATCTTGGCTGATGCCAAGACAAGTGAAAAAAAAGCAATATTTCTAGTCCATTTCTTTTTCCACAGTCATGTCTCTTCTACCTGCATATCCTTGTTTCTGTAGTTGTCTGTGGAAAAAAGTACTAGGAGGTCCATCAGCAGCTTTCACAGATACATTTTCAACTTGCAGTATATCAACACCATGTAGAGCCTTATTTCTACACCATTATAAAGATTCATACTGTTTGATATGAGGATTCATGGAAGAGTAAGTGCCACTGCTGACTCAGTCTAGCTGGCATTTTACTTGTGTGTCTCTGTGAAAACACAAGTAAATTCTGTGATCACTTACTGCTTTGTTAATGCACAGAATAATTCTAAATTCCCATATATTCATCTTTTACAAATCCTGCTGAGTATTTCCTGATGTGCTTTTTTCCCTTCTGAATCTAAATATTTTTTATTTTTATTATTGTGCTTTAGAGAAATTGCTGCTGGGTTTGGTTGCTGTTGTTGTCTCTGTTTTATAGTGATACTGAATTTAAAATGAAAATACATTTCATTATTTATTCATAGGACTTGATTCACCCTCATTGTGACATTATTTTTGATGTTGACAGTTGTTGGTGAATAGTGTGGAAAGCCAGAGGGCATTTATTTGACCATAAAATGCCATAAACAATAAACTGATATTTTCTTGCTTTCATTTGGGGCTTTTTCATCTTCAAAACAAGAAATTAAAGTAAAAAAAATTAAATTAATCCCTGAATTTTATACCATTCATGTGAACATGTCTTGCTATGTCAGCTGCGGCGTGCAAATATCAAATCTTTCTATGAGATTATTTGATAATCCCTGTCAAGATATAAAAATAACAAAAAGAAGGTTGATATTAAAACTTACCTTTATTTAAAAAAATAAAACTTGATTAGAAAAAATCTCCTTTTTTTAATATATTTTTGTCCTTTTTTAAAATTTTATTTTAATGTTACATGAATAGAAACCTTTGATAGTGGATGAAGAGAATAAATTTATGGAATAAAAATAAAAAATTCCTAAATCAGGAAAAATACCAGTATATTAAAATGTACTGTAAATAAAAAGGAAAGTTTGGTTTCTCTCAGAATCCATTATAAATAAAACATCATTTTCAATCACAATTTGAAGATTTTAATTGGTATGGAAAAAACACATATAAACTGCAGAACGTAACTCTTGAACTTCAGTAAAGGAATAAGCTGTTCAACATTACAACCACATAGTAATATAGTTAAATTGAAGAGTTGTATCAATCATTGGTGGTTTTGAGGATAAATGAAAGTACAGGAAATTTTAAACTGTGTCTCACAGCAGCTGCCTAGATTCAAACTATCCAATTTATATCTGTCACAGGCAAAAACTGCTCATGTAATTTAAACCAAAGCAGTTTTTTGAATTATTAATGGCACGTACTTAACAAGCAATCAGTACACTGCACATTCAGGATCAATGTAATTCAGCAGATAAACCACAATGCTAGACATTGCAAACCATTAATAAACACTTATGAATTTCGAAAGCCCATCTTCAGCTCGTCGCAGGTGGTATTGATCACACACACATGCACCCATGCACACACACCCATGCACACTCACACACCCCTCTGAAGGGGAGTCTGTACCCCAGCTGCCCTCCAGCATCCCTTTTCCCCAGGCAGTGCATGCTCCCTGCCTTGCAGACCCACCAGAGGTCACACTCAGGACCAGAGCATCCTGCCCTGCTCTGTCTCTTCGCCTGTTGGGTGTGTTTCCCATCCCAGCAGCCACTCTGCTGCCACAGGGTGGTGAATGGTGGTGCCAAACCACATCTGGGCTGTGGCTTCTCCTGCTGCAAGGGTTGGTCATCTTTAACATGGGCAGGGCTTTATTTATTTGATACACATGCACTCTTCATGCTTGCTTTTGTAGCTTACAAGTGTGATTTTTGCCTGGCTTAGGACATAAAGGCATCCCTGCAATGTTTTCCATATCTTAGTGGATTTTTATTTGGAAAATGGTATCCTTTTGTGTTGCAATGCAAACTAAGTGCCCACAATAAGAACCACCACCAGTGATCATCCATATTAAGATATTAAGTTGGTAATAAATCGTGAAATGAAATTCATGTTTTGTTTTACCAGTTAAAAGCTCTAGTAAATCTATTAGGAAATGTCATAACTCCCAAATTCTCAATTTGGATGATATGCTCAGGCACATTTGGTGCCCAAATACCTCCTGGAGAAAAAATTCCTAGTACTGATATCATTCTAGGTGGAGGGGTGTTTGTGCTAGTTCTGTGTGGGAGTCTCATTAGTGTAGGACACATATCAAAATATTTCACGCTGTGGTTTGACCCTGTCTTGTCACAGTGTGACTCTGGCTTCAGAGGAAGTTGCATAATTCATGAAGAGTCTCCTAAGTGAATGGTGGATTTAACATGCCTGGTAGCCTTCATCTTGCTGAAAGGTAAATTTACAAACACAGACACACATGCAGGAAGGCTCCACCTACAGCTGCTCAAAAAATGTTTCAGCAGAGCACTGAACTACTCCAAAAATTCAGTTTTGTTGAAATCGAGTTGTTCTACATGAACATTTCAATTTTGAAGAAATTTTCCACAGGAAAGTGTCAAAATGAATCATTTCATCTTTCTTGTTTCAGTCTGATAATGCCAAAACATTTAATTTCAAATATGTCACCCTATTTCATTTCATTTGACATTTAGATTAAATGTTAATATTAATTTTAAGACATTGTGTTCATACACTAATATATGTACACACACATTACATTTTTTAATCTGATTTTGTGTGAATTGTTGATATTATAAGATTTCTGTATTATCAAAACAAAGAGTTGGGATGTTGCCTACTGAAGTTTATGTGCTGGGTCCTAGAAATTGTAAATTGTGAAACTGACATGGGAAACCAGAGAAGTCCATTTTTTAATGCAGCAGATGCTGGCAAAATTCTTGCAGAAAAGTAAACAGCAAGGCAGTTATAGCTGCAAAACATAGCACAAAGATTCAACACTTTGAGTCAATATGCCTCAGTTTAAAATAGGCTGCCTAGTTACCAGTCAGTTTTAAATCATGGGGAAATCTCAGTGTTTTATCAAATCTCAGAGCTTTGAAAATCCAGAGAAGGGGTGAATTCTTGGACATAATGTTTGTTTACCTTTCTCATTAGCTTGGCTAATTAGGTTCAAATGTTAATATACATTAAATCATCCTTTTTTCTTTTGAATGCCTGTGAAGAACACTCAAGAGACAGGATTAGAGTATGAAAGCTTTTATGCACAAAATGTCTGTGGTCATGACCACAGCCATTCAAGCTCACACATATCAGCCATCCAGGGAATCTCACAGCTGCCTGACAGGGATCAAGCAAGAGAAAATATTAGGTAATAAAATCTCAGAGGTGTACTCAGTCTTTGGCTCCTCTCCATCTGCCAACAAGAGTGAAAAATGAGTACTGGCTCTGCTGTGATATACATCTGCCCACTGGTCTCATAAAAAAAAAAGGCCAGTGAATAGCCATTACTACATTTCGAGGATTTTACCCACTATCCACTTTGAGCCCATCCATTTGTTCCCTGATAACACATCATGGCAATCAAGATCATAATTAGTTTTATTTTTTTAAGGTAAATGTTTTACAGTTAATTAATCAACTGCCTGATTTATTGTTTAAGGTAGTTTCTGGAGTACTCTGATGTCTTACACATGAGATGAGACATTTAAACTCAAACCAATGAAAGTGTAAAGGATAGTTCACAACACCCTGGGTGTTACTTTTGCCAGTGTGACTGTTGTGACCAAACAGGAGTGATTTGCACACAGATGTAAGATGCCACCAATCCTTATCTCTTCCTGATAAGTTAAACTCTAGCTAGTGTTTTCAGAGGCCATAACAAAACATCTCCCCTTTATTTCTATCCCTCTAAACTATTGACTAATTCTTCAGGTATTGCAACAACATTCTGCCACTCACATTTCTTTACTTGGGGATACAAAACAAATGCATTCATTTTAAAGTTTGGTCAGTCACCTTTGCTTATGTAATAGCTAAAGTGCTTCTGCAAATAGCCACAAGGCTAACTCATGGAGCAGGTTAGCCTCAGCAGCAAATCATGTTTAATTTCTTCCACTACCACTCCTAACATTGTTATGGAAGCAATTAAATTAACAGATTCCCGTGACAGTGTTTCATTTCTCATTATAACAAAAAGGCAAGCAGCTAACACTGCAGAATTTTCATGAGCTAATGCCTTGTAATAAATCTATTAGAAAGCCATTGGTATCTAATTGTCTAATCACAATGAAGGCCTAGGAGTGACATGGCTGTAATGGGATTAAAGTAGATTGTCGTGCAATGCCTGCATTCTCTGATCCAGTCTGGAGATAGCAACAACCTTGCAGGTCATTTCAGTTAATTTAGCCAGACTCAGAAGAAAATAAGGAAAAACTGCTTTGATTAAATAGGAAAAAGAACAGGCACTGTTTGTGTTTTGTTTACACCTGAAAGAGATAAAGTGGAGGTTATGGCTGGAAAAAATGCAGCATTAACTTGAAAGTAATCTAAGGTACTAGTGAAGAGCTGTTTGCAGGATTGAATTTGGTTGTATATGAGGAATTGTTGTGTGTGGTGTGATGAAGAAAGCAAAGTTCTAAGTGTGCAGAAGGCACTGAGTTATCAAGCTTATGCCTCTTTATCCCATAGTAATTTGGCCCCAAAATCTGAAGCTCTGAGGCCAGAAGCAGTCTTCTGCCTGATAAAAGCCTTTCTCTAAAGCTATGCAGACTGACAACTAAAGGGAATGGAGTCGCAAACATTGTTTCAGTGATTCTGTGAGCTATTAGGCTTCCTTGCAGTGGATGATGTGGAAAAACAGAAGTCATTGCTTTGTTGAAACCATTTCAGGCATCTTGGAACATTGCTTTGAAATTTGTAATGCCAAACATGGAAAGTTGCTCTACCCTAGACTTCATGTTAACAAGATAAATGATTTCTACAGAGTTGCTGAAGATTTTCAGGAAATCAATTTATCCCTTTCCATCAGAAATCTCATTTGGAATTTCTCTTTAGCTTCTGATGTAAGGTAATTTCACCATAGTAACCAAAACAGGGAGAGTACATGTGAACAAGGGATAAGAGTTGGGCTGAAAAATCAGAGCAAATATGTATATAATTAATCATACTAGCTACAGATTCAGCTTCCTAGTGTGGACATATCTAAAGTAATCTGTCGATGAGGCATTGTTATTCTAGGAACTGGAAACAGCACCAGTCTTAAAGTAAAGTGCTCTGGTATCATATGGTGATTATTCAAAATATTTCCATTTAACTAAGTGATGTTGCAGTGTTTAGA
The DNA here is from genome assembly GCF_008360975.1 of Lichenostomus cassidix. Lineage (NCBI taxonomy): Eukaryota > Metazoa > Chordata > Aves > Passeriformes > Meliphagidae > Lichenostomus > Lichenostomus cassidix. Next base: position 107,392,012 of record NC_139482.1, on the reverse strand, counting down.
ACAATTACTAAAATAATTACTCTTTCAGAAGGAGGAACACACTACAAATCTGACTTGCAGTCTGAGCAACATTATTTAGACTTTGCTACTTATTTCTTTTGCACACTAAAGGCTTCTCTGTCTTGAGTACTGCTAGTTTGAGAGCCTGGTAAATATTTGTACAAATATTTTGCAGAATAAGGAAAAAGAAATAAACACAGTGCTTCACCTACTGTGGTGTTCTAACCTCAGCCAGCAACAAAGCACCACACATCGAGTTGCTCATTTTCCCCCTGGCCCTGTTGGAAGGGAGAAAAATTGAAAGAAAAATGTTAAACCTTGAGGGTTGAGATAAGAACAATTTAAGAATTGAAACAAAATAAAACCAAAAACACTAATGATGATAATAATAATTATTATAATAATTATAAAAGTAATAGCAATTGTAATGAAAAGGAGAGAGAGAGAGAGGAATAAAACCCAAGAAACACAAGTGATACACAACTGCTCAATCCCTGCTGACCAATGACCAAGCCACACCCTAGCAATGAATGGCCCCATTATGGGAAATTGCCCCAGTTTGTTTACTGAGCATGGTGCCCTGTGATATGGAATATCCCTTTGGACAGTTTGGGTCAGCTGTCCTGCCTCTGCTCCATCCTGGCTTCTTGCACATCTGGTCACTGGTAGAGCATGGGAAACAGGAAAGTCTTTGGCTTAGCGTAAGCACTGCTGAGCATCAGCTAAAACATCAGTGTGTTATCAGTATTATTCTCATGCTAAATTCAAACTACAGCACTGGACCAGCTACTAAGGAGAAAATTTATTCTGTCCCAGCTGAAACCAGGACACAGTCAGTCATAGGCCATGTTCAGAGCTTTTAGACAACTATCACTAGTTTCCCGCACATGTTGTACTAACATCCAAACAATGTTTCACTGAGGATATTTTTCCCTTTTTCATACTGTACTAATCTTGTAAATTCAGAAAAACACAAAATAGTTCAACCAGATCATTTTGATTTGATGGAAAGTGTCTCAAAATTTAAAAATATTTTAATAGGAAAAACAATCAATGCTTTCTGAATTTTTGGGGGGGACATTTTACTTTAGATAGTATCTTTAAGCCAAAGATTCAGTGCAAGGCTTCTGATTCTCCATTAAAGGCCTTTAAAAAAATTCAAACAGTGAATGTATTTTGTCAGCAATGGTAGTCTGTGATAAAAAGAGTAGAGATACATAATCATGAGAATGAGTCTGTCTCATCAGCAGTAATTTCCTCTTCTAAAGGCTGTGGATCTGTTGGATCTCCTCTCATTCCATGTTGGTGTGACTTTACAGATTTACTCCTCATACATGCAAGCAACAGGCAAACCAAAATTGCACCTAAATTGATAAGGCTTGATCAGCTTGCACCTGTTGAAAACCTGCTTCTGCAGTTTTAAATTACTTCTTTGTTTACTTCAGCAGCTTGATAGCCCAAAACAGGTACTCTGGTAAGGAACATGAAAGGTTTAGCTGTGCATTTATGGGTTCAACTCCAGTCTTCAAAAGCTTGAAACTGAAAATCTGTGTGCAAGACTCAGTGCACTTCTTCCAAGTAATTGGTTGTACTAGATCTAAAGAGTCCAGGTGTCACATACTGTAATTTGTGTCTATGGGTGATAATATCGACTAAGCTTATGCACTACATAAAACTGAAGTGCTGTCTAATGCCTTTAGTGTGACATTCATCTTCATAAATGGCCTCATTATTTCTTTTCTGCATTTAAATATAGAGAAGCAGCATCCTTAGTGTGCTTGTCCAGTAATACAGGTGATTCCCATGCCACAGAAGGAGAAGACTGCTTTCCAAAATTTATATAATTTTATTTAATAATCACAACTTTTTTTTTTAAATCCATTGCGGTATATATTAAGATGCTAAACAACAGTGATAAAACCATCTCTATAACTTTTCTACTCCTCAGAATAAAAAATTTCAAACACCTTTAAACTTTCCTCCCTCCAACCATAATTTGATAACTGCAGTGCCTCCATGTTGTTAGAAATATAGCTCTCTGCACTGTCAAAGGTGTACCTCAAAATTAACCTGAGTGGACATCAAAATATATTATGAGTTCTTTGTATCTCAGAGGTATCCAGAAACTGAGAATAAGCTTACAGCTCTACAGCTCACTAGCAAAGACCTCCTCACCAAGGAGAGAGAGTAATGCTATCCAGTGTAGGAAAGGATAAAAAGGCAGCTGGGCTTGGCTTTTCTCCCAGTGACAGGAGAACACAGAAAAAGCATTAGCAGTTTTTTGTCTCTAAGTCATTTGGGTCACAAAATAATAATAATTTAAAAAATGCTATTGGCAAGCAAATAATTGGACTGATTTCATCCTTCAGAAAGAGATTTGTGAAGATGCTATTTCAGAAAGCTGGGGTTAGCAGAGGAAGATACAGTCTGATAGCACAGCTGAAAATAAATACATGCATTTTATTCGAAAGAAGGACAAGGGAGGGAAGGGGAGTGGTGGGAAGGGAAGTAAGGGAAAGGAAGGGGAAAGGATCTAGCCATTACTTATGTCCTGGCTTTCCCAAGTAACTTGGTTCTCAAACATTATGACTGAAAGATGAACTCTCTGAATAGTTGATCCTTACATTTGCTAGCCTTTTAACATAATGCAGTAATTAGCAAGTATTGCATGATGAAAATAGATATCTTGTTGCAATTATGTTTATCTATAAAAGATGTGCAGTTACTTCTGGATACAGGAGGAATCTTACAAAAAGGTGTCCCCCTACTGTGAAATGTAAAAGAGTTTCTGCCTGAACCCTGAGGTTCTTCCTATTGAACTCCACACAACAACTTCTGATTGTCTGTACAACACCTGTCAACAACTGCTTTCACAGTTTCTCTGCGTTTTTTCTTACTCACAGCTTTGAAAACTGCACTGGGCAAAGTAACTCCATCTAAGCTGCTCAAATTTCAGTGTGGATTCACGAATTCCCCTTGTTTTGGTTGGTGTGATGTGCCTGTGGTTTGCACCTGCGTTTAATATCAACAGTGACTGACTGCATCCACCAATGTGTTTTAACCTCCACAAAAGTACTTCTTTCCTCCTATACACTTTTTCTAAATTTTTTACTTAAAAGATATGCTTTGCAGCCTGCTGGGGAGGTCACTAGCTTCAGTCAAAATTACCCTGGAGAGGAGGTAAAAATTAAGAGTCTCTGATGCCTTACTGAGAGTGCTTATTGTTAGCATTGTCATTAGTGCAGGGAGTTGCAGGGGAGATCATATCCTTCTGAGAAAAGTCATATAACTGACAAAGGTCCCTCAACCCCCTCAAACTACCTTTACTATATCATTGTGCTGTTCATTCAGCAGTTCACAGCTGGCCTCTGCCTAATATCAGTTAGGAACTAACCAAAGAAGGCAAGAAGAAATCACCATAACATATCCCAGAGTTTTAAAGGTTAAGCACCATTGTGTGACAAACAACACGGAGGTAGTGTGAAGGTGTACTGGAAGTGTGCTATCCAGCTGGTGAACTACTGTATTTTTCACTAGATGGACTTTCAAAAGGTCATTCAAGTAGAATGCCAGATAGAAATACAACAAAGTGTGAAAGTGAAGAAGTTACAGAGAGCAACCATGAGAATAGATGTTGCAATGAGGCAGATTAAATGTACGTTATTTAGTTAGAATAATATCCCAGCTGGCTTTAGGGATGTTCATCCATGTCAAGTCTGTTTTGGAGATTTTAGTGACGATGACTCTTAAATATGACAAGAGATAAATTAAAAGATATTGGGAGAATTGACTTTTAAAGAAGAGGGCAAAAGAATTTTGTTTCCCTTGGGGACCATGGAAAAAAAAGATGTTACACCATCATTTCCCCCACTGGAATTACTTCCTGCCTTTTTTTTTTTTTTTGGCGGGGGGGTGGTTTGCGGCAAAAGGACAGGGGGTATTACTTTACGTGTTCTGATGTATTTGTCCACCATCGCCCAAAAACTTTTGTCCAGTCACAACTGAGGGACAACAGAAGGGCAGAAGGCTCACAGATTGAAGGGTGAAGGGAAAAATGGTTCAGCTGGTGCTGCTACTAAAGGAAATATCTCCATGGAGGATGCTGGTAGATAACCAAACCACTAGATTTTTTGGTGAAGGCTGAAACATGAGATAAATTTATTGATTTTTTATTTTATTTTATTTTATATTCAGAGCAACATGAGCAAAACCAGGTGCAGTATGACCCATCCAAGGAACCATTCTAGCATCATTGGCAACGGGACTTGTGAGCCTTGATTAGTGAGGCATTCATATTGCACGTGCAAAGAGTCAAGAGAAATTTCTCTTACACATAGTTTGCAGGGAGACAGTATTAGTCCAAAAGCCAAACAGCTGGCAGTTTTAGTCACTGTTCAGTGCCTGAAGCTAACCTAGATACCTGATACCTCAGTGCCTGCTTTAAGAACTAGTTTCTCAGAAGTAAAATTCCTTTGAAAGGCATAGACAAAAAATTTACATAAAAAGGAAGTTATCAGCACATGTGAGGCTTAAATTGCCTATAAGACTAGGAGAAACACTAAAAAAGTAAGAGGTGGATTCACAAAGATATAATTTGTTCTTTCTTTTTTTGTGATAAATAGCTAGACAGGAGTTAAAATACTCTACAGAACAGAATTCAAGATTTCACTTGTGGTCATACTTCATATTAAATAGGTGTAAAAATAGAGATTATGACTGTCTAAGAGAAACAGGAAATTCAGTAAATCCTTTATCAAATAACAGATTTTCTAAATTGTTTATAATAACTGTGACTTTGATATTCTTGAAGAAACTCTGAAATGTGTTATTCATGTCTGGAAGATAACATTGGTTTATTATCTCTAAAACCTTAGCAGAACTGGGGATCTTCCTTGACAAACATAAATAGTATTATTTAAAAAGGAGTTTAGAATTAGTATAATCATTACCAAGTAAGCTACAATTAAATATCTCCAAGACAAGCTTGTCAAAGGTCTTTGTTTTGAAATGAGGAGAAAATTGTAAATATACTCTTAAAAGCTCCATCTTACAGCAATTTTCCCCATCAGAAGACTCGGAAGTCAAATAATTCCTCCCACTCACCCCAACACCGCCCCTTGTTTTTTCCAAAAAAACCCAAAAACCACCAAACAATAAAAACTGTGAAAAACCACCCTTTTCATATCTCATGAAAGAGGAATTTAATAGCTGAGAAAATAGTTGGAACTTTTTTTGCATCTAGCGGGGAGAGAAAAAAATAAAGCAACATTAAAAAAACCCATAATTTTTATTACCAATGCTAGAAGACTTTCACAGTAATGTTTTTTGGTCTTGAGAGTTTCTACCTTTTAAGATATTTGTTTTACATGACTCCTTGAAGTTGTCGCTCCATCCTTGCCTCATTTTAGCAGAATGAGTTAATACATCACACCAAAATAGTGCAGTTTATCATGCTGAGAATAGGGTGGGAAGGAATTTTTATATCTTGAGTGTGTTTCCAAATAAAAACCAGAAAGGCCAGATTTGCCTAAACTTTATTTTAGCTAGGTTATACATTCAGAGGTCTGAAGGAATACAAAATTAATAGAGAAGATTCAACAAGAAAATATTTAATTATAAAAGTAAAAAAAAAAAGGAAACCAAACCACCTGAATTTTTGTATTATTCTTTTGAAAAGAAGACAGTACATTCATCTGAGTAACAGATTAAGAATTAAGGCCTGTGGGAAACAGGGAAAATTCTATGTGAAAATCCTTTAGCAATGTGCATGTCAGTGAAATTAGGAATATTACTGAAATGAGAATATTGAATCTGCAGCTGCAGTGATTGGGACATTGTTACTTCTGGTTTTCTATCTCAGAAATTAAAAGGTAATAAAAAAGAAGAATTCTGGTTTAGTACCGAGGAATCTTTATTCTGGCTTTGGAGGAAAAGGAATATGGGGGTTACATCTTCTCAAAAAGGGTGAATGCTGAGGCTGAATGAAAAGTTTTTCCACTCTGTTATATCTTCATTAATTTCTGATTCACTTCCATACTTAGGTTTCAAATAACCTGAATACACATTTTCTTCAATCAATCTCTGGATTTAGATTAGAAATGAATTTATAACTATGGACATGTTTCTTCTGGAAAATTGTTGTTCTACAATTATGATTATGTGGAGGATGCCTCTGTAAACTTGGAAATATTTTTGCATCATTTATAAACAAATAAGGACCTACCAATAGATACTGCAAATGTCATACTCTGTCTTAATCCTGGCTGGAGGAACCATTTAATAATTTTTTGTCACACATTTTCGGTGAATAGCAATCAACAATTGCTGATGGAAAAGCAGGCTGAGCCTTTTTCCTTCAACTAAGCCCTTCCAGCTCCCTCTGGGAAACAAATATAGCAAAAGAAGAGAACCAGAAAAGTGCCAAATGTTAGAACAATTTTGTTTCATTTCTGAACTCTTCAAGAAAATGATAACACCTCTGTTCTCCTCTTCTTCCTGTTTTCCAGGTGCTTCTCCTGTTCGTGTGCCAGAGAGAGTGAAGATGAAAAACCTGCAGTATTTGCTCCAAAAGTCTGGTGGAAGATTTGAGGAAGCTTTGAGAAAGCAGATTAGAAGATGACTGGAGTGGGTTGATGGGGTTTGATGTGTTTGCTGAGAAACAGAACTGGAATACATAATGCCCAGGCAGGAACTGCAACAATTATTTTCAGCTATTAACCTAACCAAGTCTTGTTCTTTATAAAGCAAAGACTGATCCCATGTAAGACTATCCTTTTGAAGCTTGATTAACTACTGGACCCTAGACTGTCTCCTCTTGAGAATGTTCTCATATTGCTAGATCTTGAGAATCATAATCCAGACATCTCTAACAATATTAACACTTTCATGCTTCTTTTAAATCTATTACTTTTTTCTGCTTTTTTGCTTATTCATGCCACATTGCTGTATCCAAGACCACTTCTTGTTGCATAGTACACCACTTATCCTTTGTTTAATTCATTTGTTGAAATAGCAGGAACGGTGTAGTGATTCCATCAGTTCTGCTGACCACTTGGAGTTCAGAATGTAGTCACATTTTACATCAGGACTAAAACATTCTTGTGTTAGACCTCAGGGGCTTACCCTGTGAGGAGGAGCTCAGTAAAATAATGTTTGACTCTGCACTACATTTCAGAAATCTCACAATGATTTCTTTTTCCTTTGGTATTTATTCCATGAGAAAACTTCCCAAATTAAGAGTGTCTCAGAGGTCATGATGTCTACAGCTGAATACAACGTATTTCGTGGATTCCTCTCTACAATAATACACTTTAACTGAAAACTATAGGCGGAAGAGATACCATGAATGAATATGGTCCAGGGAAATCTGCTTATACACACTTTGCTAGTTTGGTGTTGTTTTTCAGTACCATTGTAGCACTGCAACTTTATGAAATTTGAAAATTTTCTGCTCGGATAATGTCTCATCAGTGGCAATCATACATATTATTTTCTCTATCCTCAAAAGACAATTTTCATAGATTTATATCACTCAGAAAGAGCATACAATTGCCCTGGTCAGAAGTAGATGTTAAAGAATTAAGCTGTTTAACAGAAAACATTGAAAGTGAAGCAAGTAAAATGCTCTATTAAAGGATTAGAAAAGTAAGGACTTGAGCAGGATCACAAGGGGAAAAGACTGAAAAAGCCTTTATTTTAACAGGACATTTATATTCTAATATACAGAAAGAAATTGCCAAACATGAAATATAACGCCTGGACCATGTCTCGAATGCATTCTTTAACATCACTTAAAAATTACCAGCAAATTCATCAGCAAAAGCAGGTTTAATATAAAAGGAAAAGCACAACAAAGTTTGTTGTCCAGGTTCACTCTACCACTAGTTAGATGGTAAACCACAGAGAAAAAGAAAACAAAAATCCAAAATAAAAACTGAAGTAAACCCAAACTATTTATTTCGGGGCTGGGGTAAGGGTGAGAAATTCCCCTCTAGTACAGTGAGGTACTCACTTTGGATACCTTTGCATCTTCTTAGTGGGTGAAGGGTTGAGTCTGGAGGAGTGGGGGTATCAGCCCAAGATCCATCCTCATCATCATTCATCAGTCCTCCAGATAAAGCAAACTTGAGACCTCCCTAGCACCAAGATGCATCCCGCTCAGTGGGAGTTTGCTGTTTGCACCCTGCTGTAGTCCAGGACAGCTCAAAGGGTCTCACTTGGGACTGCTGCTTATAGGGTCTCAAGAGATCTGGTTTCAGTCAAAGTAATTTTCCATCCTGGATGCAATGCTGGTCAGTAACTTTCTTTGACATTTTGATAATGAAAATGTTATTTCATTGAGGTTGTTATTCAGGCAAAGAAAATAAGTTTCTAAGGCTGTTAGTTACAACCCAGGCGCTCATTAGAAAGCACCAGTTCCTGGGAACACACTGTGTTTCGGATAAACTCTAGAGGAGCTCAACCCAGGTGGAGTTTGTAAAGGCTGAGGAATAACGAGCATTTCTCAGATCATGGAATGGCTTGAGGCAGGAGAAGGAAGCACCATCACCACTCCAGTAGCTAGTCTCCACATCCAGCATCTAGTGGATCCACAGGCTTTAGCCTGCTCATATAATTTGGCTCAATCATTTTTTTTCCTTTGAGTTAATTTTGCCTATTTTATTATTTTTCTTAAGCTTTTGTCTTCAACTCTGGTGTCACTACATGAAGTCAGAGAGCAGCAGTCTTCAAAAGCAACAGTAATCCTTTCTCTCTTGAGGATTCAAAATTTCTACTAATGGAAGTAGAATAATTTCTGAGGGAATATTTTGAAGTGTTTAACAAGAGTAAAGGATGAGCTGATACTCATTAACTTCCAGATTTTTCATTTTAAAGTAAAGAGTACAAATCACTTAAAGAAGACAGATGTGAGAAAGTACTACACAGAAAGGTACTTAAGCTCAGAAAATTATTTCTAGATGACTATGCAAATTATTTAAAAAAATGAAAAACCTCCTCTATTGCAGCATGCCCGAAAGGAATATAATGTACCTTTTAAAAAATTGGTTGCCTTTATATAGGTTAGATGACTCAAGTACAGATATTATTAAGTGTATGTAATGTAATATTCAGCAAAATAAATAACCCAAAACTCTTTGAGCATCAAATACCCAGATAAGTGCATAAAGGATTAAAGGGTTTTTGTCTTTTTCCCCGTGAACTAAAAAATTTTGTGAAGTTGTCAGACACGTACAGAAGTGGATGATTATTTGTTTGGAAGGAGGAAAACTGGAGAAAGAAAAAACAAGAATTCACATGCAATGTTTTTTATAAATCACAGATCTCTAAATAAAAGTTTGGAAGACAAGTAAGATTGTAATGGTTTGTTATAGCAATTACAGTCAACACATTTAATATAGCTAGATGCATTTTTGATTATGCTTATAATCATTCTTGTTTGTTTAAATGGCATTTGTTCATGAAATTTATTTGTTCATGAAAATAAGTCATTTTTCTAGGATCTGCTGATAAAAAGGGCTCCTGAACCTGCACTCAATGCAGAATGACAGAACTGATCTGCCCCTATATATATACTTTTCCTCTGTCACACAATAAAATTGTCTGTTTACTCTGACTGATTTTTAGATTCAAAATACGATGAATTTTTGTAATAGGACACCATAAACACACATGGCAAAGAGGTTGTTTTGAAAAGGCTAGGTAGGAAATGCATTAAAAATGAATGAGACACAGAGGCCTATGTGGATAAGAAAAAAGATAATGTTTGGATACTTTTAGTTTTCTATTTAGTGGATCTGAATTCAGCATAGTTCAATGAGGAACCAAAAATGAATGTTGTTTGCCATATACTACATGATTTTGGCCTATCTGTCCCGTAAGTGTTGTGTGATATTTTTATTACCTAATTCACTGACTTAATGGGCAGAGTTGGCATTGGCTGCCTCAAAATGTTCATTTCATACTAGGAGGTTTACTTGGAGTTGTTTGACATTTCTCAATATTGTCTTCTCACAGCAGAAAGGTTCCTTTAATCCTCTTGGAGTGAGTTTCACCCTAAAAGAACAAGCTAAGTAACATGAATCCTGTTTCTTGTCCTTTCCACTCACTTCCTTCTCCCCTAGAGCTTATTAGAGCTTGTGTGTTACTTCACAGTTATAACTCATACTCAGTCCTTTTGATAGCAACTTTAATTTCCAGTTCCAATGGTGATGCTTGAACGTTCAGCTGCAAATCTCATCTCAAGTCTATGAAAAATTTATTGACCATTCATCAGTTTGCAGTCTATATTGAAACAAATTTTGCCAGTGACACATAGAAGGCAATATGTTTTTTTCTCTGTAAAAACATTTTTTTCTTTCTTTTCTTGAATACCAATTACATTATTTAGAAAAATGAAACAAAAATTCTCTAGATCATTTTGACACCTCATGAATTGTGGTGCAGGATAGGATGCTTATGAGATTGTCTCTCTGTGTTTGCTCAACAGGAAAAATTATTGAATATGCATTCTGAATTACGTCAGCAGCAAAACTATCAGTGATGCCTTCCTTGAGACATTTTTACAACACTCTGTACAAAATTAAAGAGAAAACAGATTCATATTTGCTTTTCTTATACTTCTGCTGTGGGACCAGCATGTGTGTTTTCATACTTCATCTTCGCTATATGCTCAGATCTCAAAAGACCAAAAGATTGATTCTTTCTTTAAGGTCCTAAAAAGATGGCTGCTTCTGACATTCCACATATTTGAGAATACCAATTTATATTTTTGCTTCTCTTCCGGTGATAATTAAGCTGCCAAGCTCAACAAGTCTGAGAAATATTCCAAGGTGATGTTGCTCCATTTATACTTCTGAAGTTCGTTCCCAATTGACCTAGTCAGAGTGGAAAAATTTAGCAATTTGTTTTCTTTGTTTTGTTTTTTCTGGTGCTGAGTTGTTTTAGGGGCACTGAAAATTAAGAGATACACAGAAACAAGAAGCATGAGATGACCTAAATGTCAGCCAGAATACATGTTCAAAGACAAACTCCCCTGAAAACAAAATCCCAACTTCTGGGATGCATTTAGACTAGTAAGTATAAAATACTAAGCCAGCATATTGAAAACTTCTCTGCCCACCATTGAGCACTCATAAGACAATGATCAATTTAAAAAGTTTAAAATTTCTAGAAAATTCTAAAACAAAATGCAATTGAACACGAAATCATGCAATCTTACTGATTCAAAAGTACAGGAGAAACAAATTTGTCAAATATTTCTTTTTTGTGTGTGTTTTATGTGTCAACAACTTTTTTTTCTCCTGTGAAATCTGTTCTCATACTAATAAAAGAAAAACAACACCTTCAGTAAACAGATTTGGATCAGGTTAGGAAAGCTAAAGCCCTGGTAGAATTAAATCTGGCCAGGGACATTAAGGGCAAAAAGAAAAGCTTCCATATGTGGTAAAAGGAAGCCTAGAGAAAATGGGCCTTCTGAAAGAAATGGGAGACCTGATTATCTGGAACATGGAAAAGGCTGAAGTACTCAAAAATTTTTGCCTGTCTTCACTGGCAAGTGCTCCAGCCACACCACACAAGTCACAGAAGGGAAAAGGCAGAGACTGCGAAAACTAAGAACTGCCAGCTGTAGGTGGAAATCAGGTTCAAGACCATCTAAGGAGCCTGAAGGTCCACAAGCCCATGGGACCTGATAAAATGCATCTGTGGCTCCTGAGGGAACTGCTGAACGGACTGTTTAAGCCACTCTCCATCATATCTGAGAAGACATGACACTCAGTGAAGTTCCTACTAACTGGGAAAGTGGAAACATAAACCCATTTTTACAAGGGAAAAAAGAAAGACCTGAGGAACTACAGGCTGGTCAGTCTCACTCTGGTGCTTGAAAAGATCATGGAGCAAATCATCCCTGAAATTACTCTAAGGCACACTGAAAACAGTGAAGTGATTGGTGACTACCAACATGGTTGCACTATGTGTAAAGCCTGTCTGACAAATTTGGTGGCTTTCTGTGATGGGATTACATCTTTGATAGATAAGGGAAGAGCAACTGATGTCATCTGCTTGGACTTGTGCAAAGCATTTGACGTCATCCCACATGATATCCTGGTTTCTACATTGGAGAGACATGGATTTGATGGATGGACCACTCAGTGGATAGGGTTGGATGGTCACACTCAAAGAGTTATGGCCATCAGCTCACTGTCCAGATGGAGAGCAGTGGCTTGTGGCACCCCTCAGACGCCACACAAGACGCAGCTTGTGCTGCTCAACACCTTTGTCAGTGTCCTGGGCAGTGGAATAGATTGCAAGTTTGGTGTGGTCAACATGCTGTAGAGAGGGGATATTGTCCAGAGAGACCTTCACAGGCTTGAGGATATGGGCCAGCGTAAACCTCATGAGGTTCAACTTCCAAACAAAACCATTCTAGGAGACTATGAAAACTGAATACTGCATCTTAAATACTGCAAATCAACAACTTATAGGCAGGGAGCTCATCCTGCTAATCTGTAGCCTTTTATGAACTTTTATATACTGCTCTGAATGTACAAACTGAGTATTCTTCAGCACAATTTCTTACTTCTTGAGGAAAATATTTTTTATGTATTTACTTGCACTAATTCATTACTTAAACTGGGTTAATACAGTCAGACTTCTTCTGACTATATATTTAGTGAGAACATATTGCCACACACAGCATGAGCCCTGAGAGAAACCTATTTATAGGATAAATGATTCCTCTACCCCATTTGCTATACAAAATACATCCACACACATATAAAAAACCTTGAGATGCAGAGATGTGTGAACACTGTATATTTTAAAAGGTTTTTCCATTCCAGCAGCTCTAATTGACTACCAACTTAACCTTTATGGTTCAAATATTATTCCCATGCTATGATCCGGACAGTCCTCAAAGCTTCCAGGGGTTTGTTGCTAGATTTATTTAGCCTTTGTGTAACTTCTGATAAACAATACAAAATCTGCATTATAAACAAGCAGCATCTTACGCATTTAATTGGGAAATCCAGAAATTCAGAATAATGTGTGCCTCCCAGTCTACCAAGTGAAATCAACAGCCATGCTCTAGTTTCCAGAAGAAAAAAATGCTTTAGCTGTTGCTAAGTTACGCTGAATACCCATTGAATTACACACGAAACCTATGTTAATTCCAAATACAGTCATTATGAGTGGCAGTATTACAAAGAATACTGAATAGATTTGAAATAATAGAAAACCAAATTAAAGAACTGCCATCACCTTTTGCTACCTTTTCTTAGGCGTTTCTGAACATTTTTTTAAAGATAGCTTAGCTGTCAGGTGAAAAAAAAATATAAAATATCCTCATTGGCTCTTTTAGAGTAAAAACCTCTGCAACATAAGGGACAACTAAAATTTCAAAGTACAAATCAGAGAATGAAAACAAGGAAGAAGAGCTGGGCTATGCTGATATATAGACTAAATTTAAAAAAAAATTCAAACCAGTTATATTTTGCTGTGCTCTAACTTGTCACTGTTCCTTCTGCCGCTGCTGGAATTACATCTTGGACTGAGCCCAAGGAAGTTTTAAAGTAGGGCAACTCCTACCAAGCAGGTGATGGTATTTTCACTGCCACAGTCCTGACTCTTCGGTCCATGCTGCTGTGATCTGGAGCGGCACTGACACTTCTGCAGCAGGCTAGACTTGTGCTCACTGCCAGTGCTTTCCAGTGTAGGACAAATACTCTATTTCAAGAATGCCAGGAAAAGAAATCTAAACTACATTCACAATGAAGCTTTATAAATCTGTTGATGGGATTGCATGAGGTATTTGACCCAGAAGTAGTGACTGATGATCAACATGAGATGACTTGATGACCAAGGAGAGCACACCCAGACCTTTGGCCTATGCCTAGATATACCTGCTTGCACTGCCCACAAGGCCAATAAAAATTACATAGGACATTTCTGAATTTGCAGATGTATATTCTTGGAAACTTAGGACACTCCCACCGGGAGCCAAAAGTGGAAGGACTTCTGCGCTACTCATAAAGTAATGATGAAAGTTGCTATCCAGCTGTGCAGAAGGCATGTTCTCTGTAAGTACAAGAGCTTTGCAGATGACATTACTAATGCCCTAGTTATTGACTGCATCAGTACATATCATATTCTGTCCTCTTTTTCAGGTAAAATTCCATTGTAGCTGAAATGAATATTGTTATTTGCCCTTGCAGGTCAAACACCAGTGTCTATAATAATTATATTTGTGCTACTGGTGGCAATGCTGCTGTCTTTGTGGGGTCTGCCATCTCTTTGCGTGATACTTCGGACCACAGATTCCATTTCTATAGCTGCAGTAAGAGTTCTGTCCAGAGGGTAATAAGTTCTAGAAAAGCCCACTGTCTAACAATTTCCAGATCTGTTGTGTCCTACCACTATAATTACAGCACAAATTTGCCACTGATCACTCACTCTTGAATAGAATAGAATAGAACAGAATAGAATAGAATAGAATAGAATAGACTATTGCAGCTGAAAGGGAACAACAATGATAATCTACCACTGCTTGACCGCTTCAGGGCTAACCAAGTCAAAGTACATTGTTAAGGGCTTTGTCCAAATGCTTCTTAAACACTGATAGGCTTGGGACATCAGCCACCTCTCTAGGAAGCCTCTTCCAGTGTTTGATCACCCTCCCAGTAAAGAAACGCTTCCCAATATCCAGTTTGAACCTACTGTGGTGCAGCTTTGAACTGTTCCATGCATACTGTCACTGGATACCAGGAAGAAGAGATGTGCAGCTCCCTCTCTACTTGCCCTCCCCAAAAGCTGTAGAAATCAATGATGTGGCCTCTCATCCTCCTTTTCTCCAAACTAGACAAACCCAACATCCTTAGCCACTCCCCACAGAACATTCCTTCCAGCCCTACATTCCTACAACCACTACTCTGAAAAGTGTGAGTCTGATCTCTCTTTCTCATTTTGTCACCCAGATCCATTGTACTGCACCGTGATATACAGTTCTTGGTTCTTAAAAGACTTGCAAAAGAAAAATCACTGATCAGAACCCTCTCACTCACAGCTGTGAAGGTAAGTCTCTGATTGGGCTTAAGGAGTTTAGCGAAGAGAGGTTAAGGCTTAACTATTGTAATATTATATTCAGCTGGGCCACTAGTACCACAGCTGGTAGCACAGACAGCAGAGGTACAAATCCAATCACTCTCATATTTTTCAAAATGTATGCCAAGGCATGGTGTAGCCATGATCCAAAATGCAAATATCATGTCTGTGGACATTGTCATGATTTGACTCACTGCCACGCTGACAACCATACTGCTTTGTTCAGGTATTTAAAAGCATGACTGCAACAAGCTATCAGCAAATAACAGTTTCCTCCATGCTCAAGCAAAGCAGCTGCCAGTTCTTATCAGAACTCTCTGGAGTGCAGCACTGACTACCACGGGTTCTTCGCAACTCTGCCTCTGATACTTTGTACAAATGCAACTTTCCACTTGCATGTCCATATTACATAAATAAAATACGCCTCTTGGCTGCTTTTAACATTGTACCATACGTTCACAAGTAGTTTTCAGACTGATTCCTCTGACAATGTTGTTACAAGTCAGACACAGTCACATTGTTTAGTCAAATCTGATTTTTTCATTTCAAAATTCTCATGACCTTATTTCTACCTTTGAAAGGCATGACTTCATTGTTTTGTCACTCTTTTTTTCTCTTACCCTGTGTCCTGACTTACTGGCAAAAACTGATAAATACTATAGTATTTTATGCATATTTGTGCTACCTCTTTTTTATCACCTTCTTCTGCAAAAGTGTGCAAATGAAGACATGCAATCCAGATTAATCTTTCACTCCTGTCATTCACTTTGGATGTTTTAAGATGAAAATATGAGGGCTTTGTGTTCCAAATGCAGATATTTTGTTAGGAAATCTGTAATGTTTTCTGTCATTTGCAGGCAGCTGGACCTATACGAGATGGCTACTACTAGTAGCTCACAATGCTTCCTAGTAAAAGGAAAACGTGTCTTTCTGTGCTGCTGCATTGAAATCTCTTGAACTGTTCCTGCAGTTATAATTCTCTTATAGATGCCAGAAAGTGTCTAGCAGTACCTTGGTCACTGTTATACTCCATTTTCACCGACTCTCATATTGGGTTTTCCTGTCAGAAGCGATAGTATCGTTCAGACTTGGTGAAGATCATTATACTGAAACAACTTATTTCTTGCTTTTCCTTCACTCTTTCAGCACCTGTTGTCCCATTTCTCAGAGATGCCTGAGCCTGAGTGTGTATTTTAGCTGGTCATAATCTCAAGTGAAACTTGTAACTCTTTTGGATGGTGTGAGGACTATTAAATACTTCATTGTTTTCACAATTTTGGATCAGATTAAATGCTTCCTTTTTCTAAGGCGCGATCAAAGTAATTCATATGCTCTGCTCTGATTTGCATTTTGTTGTGATTCAGTTTTAGGTGACATTTCCTGCATTTGTAAACACTGTGATTAAGTTTTTGTTGTGCACTTTTCTTGTGCTGAAATGTACTAAAATGTCATAAAAGTTACTTTGACTTCCATCAGACCTGCTGACGTGTCATTCTTCTGGAATATCTCTTGTGCAGTGGAGTACTGTATGCTGAACAGTCTTTTGAAGTGCCATCTTTAGAGTGCTGAAAGTGGTTAGCTTGCTATTTTCTTCTTCCTGATTCATCTTTACTTTGGGTCTGATTAATTTGTTCATTTGGGAGTGATGTTGCAATACAGCAAAATAGGACTGTCAAGTTTTCTTATTGTTTCAAAGGTCTGCCCAGTCTGATGTTGCGGTTTGGGTGTTGGTTTTGGTTTTGGGTTGGTGTGTTTGTGGGTGGTGGTTGGGGGGGTGGTGTTGGTTGTTGTTGGGGTGTGGGGGGGGTTTGGTTGTGTTGGGTGTTTTTGTGGTGGGGGGTGGGGGTGTGGGGGGGTTGGTGTGGGTGTGGGTGGGTGGGGGGTGGGGTTTTTGGGGGGGGGGGGGGGTTGTTTGGTGGGGGGTGGGGGGGTTGGGTGGTGGGGAGTCTGATATTTGCTTATCTTCTGAATACATCAAACTTACATTCTATTTCATTTCTCCATTTTCCTAATAAAAAACATCCAAATACATTTAATGTCAAAGTACTCTGGCCCTAGCTATTTGTGGAGATTCATATATTGCAGGCATTATATTGGCACCAACAGTATAGACGATTGAGTTGCTTTTCTTCTGGTAGATCCAATACAAGTTAATGCCTTGTCAAAGCAATACTTGTTTATTTTCATTTGCATTTGTTTATGGATATCCTATGTAGACCCCATGAACAGATCCATTTCCATGTGCTGATTTCATTTCAGGGTTATTTTTGCTAGGTACTTATTACACATATATCTAGTTATTGACATTTTTCTTGAACATACTATTAATGTTCTATGTGGACTGAATATTCGATGAATGTGCCAAATAATATGAATACAGATACAAGCAGTGGTGTGTTGTGATCTACATTTTTTTTAATTCAGTTTCAGGGATGCAATTACTCTGATGTTTTGAAAATTCTGAGCCTTTCCTTTAGACCCATTTTAACGTAATACATAATTTCACCATTCTATGTTCCTTAACCTGCCTTGCAGCCAAGAGCACAACATGAGCACAGCTGAGCTGCTGTGTCCTACAGTCATATCCCACTGCATGCCTTGTACCGTTCTGATGGTGTGTGCAAGTCATCCATGCCAGGATGTTCTGTGCCAGGGCATACCATGACCATCTTCCCTAGTTTTACATTTAGGCAATAAGATGAAACTGATACCCACTGCAAGCCTGACTCGTCACTGTGGTTACCCTAATTTTTCTCAGACTAATTTTTCTTCTAACTCCTGGGTTTGCTCATGCCACTACATGCAGGGCAATGCATGTCATTACTGGCATTAGCAAGAAATCTCATTTTTTCTTGGTATGTCTTCTGCACACTTCTGTTTTGAAAACAAATTTTGAACAGTATTTTATTTAGCACCTAATCTTTGATCTTATTGTTTTATCTCCTTTATTTTTTAATGATAAGCTATGACATCTACATGGCCACATGTCCCCTTATGCAGTGTCAAAATAAACCTTTGCTCCCTGCACAGAAGCTTTTTCTCACTAAGGCCTGTATTTCTGCTCCAGTGAGCTTAACTTTGAACATTCATTTGGTGTCTATTTGTCCACAAGGAACTACACCTCAAATGTTAACTCAATTACGTTCTTCCATTTTTATGATTTATCTTTAGGGTCTTCCTATTTCCAATTTCATAAGAGCCATCTGATTGTTTTCTACATTAATTGTATGTTGGGGTTTTTTTAGATATTTTTTTTTCCTGATTCTTCAAATTTTCTTTTTTTTATCTCTCTCATGGAAGTATTAACTTCCACAAGACAAAGGAATTTTTTTTTTAAATTATTCAAATCAAGTTCCTTGTCCATAGCACAGAGGTGTTTCACAGTAGAAGATCGGGTCTTAGGATCAATTCAAGAAGCAACATCACATTTTACTATGCAGTTTGGTTTCTTGTGGTATTACCAATATGATAATATCAAATAGTTTATCAAATTAAGACAAGGTTTATACAAGGGGAAAAAAAAGAATCTGGGAAATTGGAACGCAAGTTGATGAGAAATTATCCATGTGATTCTCAAAATGAGAAAATGTAATTAAGAACTTGTGTGGGGAAGTATATGTGAGAGAAAGCAATGGTCAAAAAGAAAAAAAAATAAGGAAAGGGAAAATAGGAAGGTACTAATATTAAGGAAGAAAGTTGTTCATATGCTCTAGATGCTCCCGGTATAACAAAAAAAAAAAAAAAAAAAAAAAAAGACCCATAAAATGGAAACTATATAATTTGGTGTAATTTACAAGCTGAAACAGGCTACTTTAACAGCTCAGATTCCACTCTAGCAATTTCCTGCCATTACATTTCCAATCTCCTTTTAAAATGTGTCCTTATTCCTCTTTTAGGGGACCAATTTAGTGTTACCATTAGCATTTGATGTTTTGTTACCAAATGATTTCACATATATAATAAAGTGGGCTGAGAGTATTAAGCCTTGCATTTTGCTTATCTCCAGAATTGTCCTGATAAATATTTCCACTGCAAAGAAAAATACACGAGACATACCAGACTTTTTCCTTAAGTTAAACCCAAAGAAATTGTCCCTTCTCTGTCCAACTGTGGGAGCCTTTATCTAGCAGAGGTTATAACTTCCACTATGACAAATGATTACTTTTGAGGTCCCACAGAAAATAGCTCATACCTCGTAGTATGGGGAGAATTTTACGGCTACATTTGTCATCATCATTTTTCAATGGAGTCTGAGAGCAGGAAACATACCCTTCCATTTTCACCATTACTTTCAGAAAAAGAGAAACAGAACTTCAGGCAGATACAATAACACATAAGAATTCAACATACCTAATGTTTAATCTAGGGTTATTAAATTAAAATCTTAATTTTATGTTGTCAGGTCTGTTATGCATTATCATTTCTTTCAGCAGATGAACTCTTTGAAGGGAAGTTTCCTTCCTTATGTGGGCCAAATATTGATCTGTTTTCCATCTTAAATGCCATGCCAGACTTTTTTTATTCATGATTTTTCAAATTTTACTATGGTGATTAATTTTTAATCTGCCATTGTCTGAACAAGACTAAAGACCATTACTTTTTCTACTTCATAAGTGACAGAAATGTCTGAGTGCTTCAGACTATTACATTTATTGAGTCCATTTAGTTTCTACCATTCTGTAAGGAATACATGTTCTGTTCACACAGCTGGTATTTCAGGAACTACTGTATCAATAAATAAATTGTTCTGCTTTCCACCCCCACACCCCACAAGTCCCTCTGGGCTTGAAGAATTGCATATTACCTCCCTGTAATAACTGAATTTCAAAACATTGCTATTATAAAATCTGTTTGTTTTTTCTCCTTAAGACACTGACACATGCAATTTCCCTTTCTTGATTGCAGTCATTGTGTTGGGGTGAGAGCTAGAGCACAAGCAAGAGGCTGCCCAATAAAATAGCATCCTTTCTCTACTATTCTCACTGTCAAGAATATCTGGGTTGAGTGCCTTGTCTTTGTCTTGCAGAATAAATAAAAAATTCAGTCTTTCTTTTTTAAGGCCATATTTTCAATTATTTTTCCCAAGTGTTATTAAAGAGATTTCAAGCTCTTCTCACTAAAGCAGAGCCAGAAGAAAGAGAAAACCCCCAGAATCATGAATGTGAAACTGTTTTGAGTAAACAAGTTACTGAGCAAACAAACACAAGGCATTGCAGCTTTATTGCGTGAAAGTCAGCCAGAGAATGAAGCTTTGATAGGGATGATTTGTGAAAATGCCAAGCAGTAACACTCTACATTCATGAACTTATCCAAATTTTAGCCCTGGCAGCCACTTCTGGGAATGATTCAAACCCCAGTTCAGATTAATCAAGTTTTAAAGTGTATCAATGGGAACAAATCAACATCCCTTCTTATATCACAAGTTTTTGCAGAATCCTTGCTTGATTATCCTGATTGTTGTACGGAATTAGAATTTTTTTTTTGTTCAAATCAAGGTTTAATAACTATAATTTGACTATTCTTTGAATATCATCACATAAGAAGACATTTTTCCCGAGACCAGTTGACTGTCTTACTATCCTAAAGCATCATGTGGAATTACACAGCAGACAACTCTACGTTACTCCAACTAGGATTAAAACATATTAAACAGTATGTAGCCATTTCTGCTATTGATTTGCCTTTTGTCAGGTGCAACATAAAAGTGCAGAGATATTGATACAGCATAAGAAGTGGTGGCCCAACTGTGATTGCACAGTCTGTTTTGATGTTTATTCAGACACTGGTGTTAATCATAGTTCTTCTGCTGGCTGTCAAAAAGGACTTAGGGATGATAGATGTCTTTTTTTCTGAGGTGAATTTTCATTCTTTTTGGATTTTTGGGCCTCTGGCGTCAGTTTAGTGGATGATGAACAGTAAGCTGAAAAGCAAACCTGAGCAAGAAGAGGAGCACAAAAAAAAAAGAATGAAAATGTTGATGAAACTACAAGAAAAAAATTAGAATAATGCAATTGAAAGAAAATCATTCAATGAAATATCATATATTAAAATAAGGGAAAGGAAAAGTTTGAGGACTGTGATAAGCATTTATTGATAAAACAGTGAATAAAGTTTCCTGGCCCTAAGTGAATTCCCCAGTGTGGTGAGGTGTATTCACTGAATTCTGAAAGAATTTGCAGCACAGGTAAGCTATCAGAAACAAAATCTTTCCTTTAGTTAGACTTCAGGTGCATGTCCTCATTGGCAGTGGCAAATTAATTTTTCCTAATAATAATTTTATAGTGAAAGTGGTTTTTCTTCTGTTGGCACTGGGATGTGTATGTGTATCCACATGCCTCTCCCTTTACAGAGGACACGAATTTTCAATAAAATTAATGAAAAGCCCATGTCTTGGAATAAATTTTGAAAGTACTGTAAAAGATACAGTTATGTGTTTCCATGTCTGTATGTACAAATATCCCTACATGAGAATGGTAAACATTACTGCTTTCCTCATTCCTTTTTTTTTGTGGCTGTTGTCAGTATGTCACTTTCTCTTGAAATTGTTTCCTCCTCTTCCTTGTCTTCTTCCAGCTTCTGGTCATTCATTTAAAAGACCTTTTCCAAGAACATTTACCTCTCTGGATAATATTGCACACACTTTTGAGGTTTTTTGTCACCAAACAAATACACACTTAAAGTCCTGATGCAGTATCAACATGAGCACACTCCTTACGGACTGCAATTTTGTATTCCAGAACTTCAGAGCTCTACAGTGCCATTATTTAACTTGCTAATTCTTACTTCATAATTAGGTGCCACTCATCAGGCATTACCCTCTTTGGAGATGCAAGTTCTGAGGACTTTATGAGTCAGTAGAATTAGAAGATTTTTAGTGGGAGACAGAAAGTCTATGTTGTGAAAAGTTCTGTGTCTGTGAAAACTACCCTTCAGGAAAAAAAAAAAAAAGAAAAAGATAAAAGGAAAAAGGAATGTGTTACAAGCAAGGAGACTCAGTGGGATTGTGACCAACTAATGAAGTGGCCGGTCTGCATAAGAATGGGCTGAAAGTACATTTCCATTTCCCTGAGGATGTGAGAATACCCATATATTAGGGAGGGTGAGCTGCCCATTCTGTTTGCAATGAGCAATTTATATATCTGCCACTGATAGAGAAGTATGAAAAACTCCATACATTTGTATTGGCAAGGTACAGTTATGTCATCTCAGCAGAATAACTTTTACTCTTTCAAGGATGGTGGTAAACAATGGAGTTCCTCGGCCATTAAGAAAAGGACATGTCTTACGTCAGAGACTATTCCTTAATTAAAATCTTACTCAGAGAAAAACCTTTCCGCAGAAGATACTGCAAGAAAAAAAGGAAAAGTCTAAATGATTATGGCATTTCTTTCTTTTCCAAGGCATTAGTATCTCAGTGAGCAACTAAACTTGAATTTTGAGTGGCTTGGGCACAACATTGCAGCCGTAAGACTACGTATTGAATGCAGATTTTTTTGGGTTGCATTCAACTGATAACATGCTGCTATTTTGTGACTTATCAAAAGCTAAGCACAAAGTAATTTACTCCATTAATTCAATATTTATCACAATAAGGTAATTATGAACTTACCACATATCTTTTATTCATGGAAAGAGATTTACACAGAATTTTATTTTATGGATACCCTACCCAGATATTTATTTTTATTAGTATTCACGTTCTTCTCTGGAGGTAGATTGTGCTTTACATTGTAATTCAGCACTGCATCTGTGATAATCACATTGAGAGGATCTACACTTTGGACTGAAATAGATTATAGGATTATTACAGGAAAAATAATGTACCACTTTCTGTAGCAATTACTTTTTATATTAAAAATAGCAATTTTTTTAAGAAAGATATTGACATTGCAATTAATTTATCATCCTTTACCTAGTGCTTTCATTCTTAAGCTGTTTTAAAAACTAAAAACATATATATGAATGATAACAAGCTATCTGTGGCAGAATAGCTGTAAGTTGCCCAATGTGACCTTCAATGGAACAATAAAAAAAAATCACAAGTCACAGTATTACTTCCTGTATTACTTACCAGTATTACTTCATAAAATGGACTATTTCTAAATCAGATCCTGAGCATAGCCAAACAATATTAGTATAACTACTCTCATCGTCATGAAAGAAAATATTCTTGGCTAAAGTAATCTTATTGGGAAAATCAGTTTAACTTCTGAACAGAATACTATAAAGGCTTTGAATTAATTTTATCTGTTTTAAGACATAAGGAGAAAAATACATAATTTCTAGTCAAGAGAATAAACAAAAAAAAATATAGACACTTTTGTTTCCTTCTTTATCCCTATAATTTGAAGGCTTCTGAGACTAAAACCAAGAATATTTTCTATCATAAATATCATCTTGAGGTATTATTGGCTTCCTGACCACCTGTGAGGGAGGAGCTGTGTGAAATAGTGAACATGGAGTTGCCTAGTACTGTTCAGGAGGCCTGAGGCAGAGGTGGAGTGTGTTTATTCAGCTAATCATGTTACTTATGAAGCCCTTATTCTGCAGGGTTTCTTCTAGAAACAAGAATCTATTCACCCATGTTTTGTCTCCTGTGTGTGTTCAGTATTTCAGTCTAAAACCCTGAGATAAAGACCAGTGCAAACAGACAATAATAGATTATTTGAGGGACCGGAAGAAATCGTTTGCTCTCACTTTGCAGAGGTTGGTGATGTTTCTCTCCTGAAATCAATCTGTGTTCTGTAAATAAATTGTTAATAAACACGCCTTCTTATTGGCACCAGCCAGAGAAACAGATAAAATCCCCAGCCAATTACTTCCCTGTTCTAGGAATCAGGTAGTTGGCTGATTTGCAATCAGATACACAGGCTGTCTGTCCTTTGGGGGTTTTCTGTGGGAAAGCTTTCTGAACTGCATACATATCACCCTATCAGAAGAAAAACAGAAAAAAATAAAAACACTTCAGCAAGCTGCAAGGATCTAACTCACAGTGTCAAAGGGAAAGACTCAAGGTGACAAACCTTCATGCTCACTTTCCTGAGAGACACAGAATTTGCTGCTACTAAACCAGGTCTGTCGAAAGGACAGCTCATGAAAGTGGAATGAGGGAAAAACAAGTCTCTGATGGCTCTTCCCAGTGAATTGAAGCAAAGGGCTTGATTTTGCTAGGTGTATTGATAACAATTTATACAACACTTTGTAGACAGGATTTCCTGCTGAACCATTTCTATGCAATGTTAGCAGATTAGTATGAAAAATCTGTTATTATTCCTGCAATGACCTCACTCATGAAGAGACAAACTGGTTGTGGAATTACCTTGCAAAAGCTGAAGTCCAGCTTGCTGGATGCCCTTATATGTAGTTTTATAAGAAAGCCTAACTTTCTACCTGAAGAATTTTTTCCAGGTCTACAAGTTCCTTTAGAAGTCATATAAAAATACATCTTATTTTGCTGCCATACTGAGAGAATGATTCACTATGAATCATTTATTAAATGAGTTTAGCCTCTTTTTCTCGCTGCAGAATGTCTACAAGCTTATCACAGCTTTCTTGCATATATTTGTTATTCTAAATTACTTGACAGGTCTTTTTTGTGTGTGAATTTGTTTACTCTGTAGGTTGTAATGTTTATTCTGAAATTATAACTTAGTTATCAATTTGTGACTGGTTATCTAAGTCAGGAAGCTGTCTTTTTTTTCGCTGCTTGTCAAAGTACTCACTCCATTTAGGACAAATCTTTTGGTATGGCCAGTGCTCTATTTGAAGTTAAGGACACAGCTTCATGCATACAGGGTCAGTCCTTCAGGATAGAAGCAGAAATTTTTTGTGAAAGCACATGTTCATAAATTTAAAGTGGTTGGGTTTTTTCTTTAATGAATTTTTTGTAAAAGCCAATTACATCTTAACTTACTATAGGTAAGAGGATCAGAAACCCTCTTACAAAAAATGTGAATGCTATTATTTTTTCATTAAGAGCTTAGAGTCTTTGTTGTTGCAAAGCCCTGTAAAATTACCTATGCAAATAACCTGGTAGCCAGTGAATTCTAAGTGTCAAATGTACAAGCTTGGGAGAAAAAAATAAAGTTAAGGGATTTCCACTGAGAAGAATAATTTCTTCTGAACATAGTTCAGGCAAATGTTAAGGCAAGTTGACACAAATAATCTCTTAGGTCAATACAAACAGATGGAATCCCCAATGTCTGCTGAGCCCTGTTTCTTTCTATCTATCATTTTTATATATAATAAAAAAATTTTCATTAATCTAAGGAAAATAACAGTATTCATAGTAAATTTGAATTTTAGATACACCATTTAAAATATAACTTGAAAAGAATATTTTATATATAATTATCCTGTGTGATCTTTCTGAGTGTGTCTGGAGCACTTGGCATGAATGTGATCCCAAATTCCTCCTTGCAATCTCTGTGGAACTGTTCACAGATACTGTTAAGACACTTATGCAAAAGGCATGGAAACAAAAAATTTAAGTGAATCACAATCTGCTCGTACCATTTTTACAATGAGGTACGACTATTGATTTTAGTGGATGAAAAGCAAATGAGAATTCCACCTGTTTTGTCAGTGCAAGCTTTAAGTTGACACACACGTGCAAAAGAATGTTCTCATTTGCCCCAGAGGGGTAAGAAGACCTTGTAGTAAGAGGAAGGAAAAAAACTTCCTTTACCAATGAGAGATGTTCATCCATTGTCCTCAGAGAGACTAAGCTAAAATGGCCATCACAAGCTGAGCATTCGTATATTAAAGCTAACAAAAAAAACTCATTTTAATAGCTAATCTGAAACAAAGGAAAAAGGTTTCTGTTGAAATATAGAGGGGATTAGCTGCGGACATGAAAGGAATTGGAGCAATGGACCCATTGTTTTCTAGCCAGGGATTTAAAATTTAAATGTACAACTAGACTGTGGTGGTTTCCAGATCTCATTTGCACCTTCACTTCAGGAGAAGGAGGGGTGGCAGGGAAACTGGCCTAGCAGTATTACCCACAGTGATAATAAGCATAGGTTGCCCCAAGGAGAAAGAAAGGGAAATTAGAAATATAACATACATTAGAGAGAGTATATACTGTTGACTGAGAATTAGGCACTGACAGGCAGCAACTGCAGGGGAGCTGTCAGTGGTTCCACTAAGCTTTTCTAGCAGGCATCACTGTAAGATATTGGTGGCAAATAAACTGGAGACAGATTGGAAGAAAAACTGAAAAATTTTATAATGGAAGGAATGTATTCACACGTCCCCAGGTGTCCATGTGTGTGTAATGTCTTTGTTGTCTGTACTATCCATTTTAATAAATAACCTCATTTCTATTATAGAAATATATGCCATTTATGTATAAATATTTCTATTAGAATATTTCTATATTCTATATATCATTTATTATCTAAGCAATAACCTATTTCCAATCAGAAAATAATGTGAGCAATATTTCTGAGATCTGTGCTTTTTTTTCAATTCATGCTGGAAGATGCAGAATTCAGCCAAAACAGTGGCCTGTTCACAGATACCTACTAGATAGAAATGTTCTACTGACATGGAGTGGAACTAGGGGAGCACAGTGAGTAGTTTGGTGTGTAAATGCATAGTTGTGTATATGCACAAGCATGACTTTCAGCCCCACCTATGTATTCTTTCAATCCAGACTTGATATATCACCACTGCTGAGTCTAAACTAAAGGCAAACCAGCATGGTACCATTTCAGTAGCAATCATCCCTACTGTATGTGCCTTCAAGGGGCAGATTTGTTCTATTTTTAGGCTCTATTCCTAATTTTCTAATTTTCTCTCATTGCAATATAATTTTATTGTGTGGTTTTATACTTCTCATTCCTCCAATATCTTGCCCTTTAGACACTATTTCGATTTGTGTTCTGCCTGACTGGTTCCACAGTACCAGACACCTCCTTGTCAGACAGTCAGAAGAGACTGGCTTTATTGCCCATAACAAATAAAAGTTATCTTCCCTCTTTAAAACCTATCTTTGATTTGGACAGTCTACAAGTTCAAAACAGTGTTGATGGAAGGCTATAATATGAATGAGCAGATGAGACAATTAGACTGTAACCATTTGTTTAAAGGATTTAGGGTCTCTTTATAGCCTCTGTGAGCCATTATTAGTATTTTATTACTTTGCCTTGTGATGGAAGGACACATAAGACAAAACAGAGTTTTTCAGGGGCTTTTTTTTTTTTTGTGAAAGATCTGATAGGAAAATCCATGCAAACTTATGAATTACCTAAGGCATGTTCATGAAGAAGCTCTTTAATTGGAAAATTTTCTCTAAAGAAAACAGTTCTTCATTGTTTCTTTTGTTTTCTTGGTTGAAAATTACTTTATAATCCAAGAATTTGTGTAGTAACTGTTCCCTTAGAAATTGTACTCATAGGTTTTCTATCAGCTTTGCTGAGAAGTATATATGAATAATTAGAAGCAATTTTACTACATTCATTTTGTGTCAATTACAGGGAAAGAAAAAAAATTAAGTTTTCAGTCCAGGGAAAGAGTGACATTCAAGAGTAAAGGAGGGGTGGGGTGAGAACACTAAATACCAAGACCAAAAAGAAGGAGCCTTTTCAAAGGCCACAAAATCAAGCACGCAAATTTTTATTACAAGCAGAAGAATTTTGACCATAATGCCCCAGTCAAAGGTGGTAGATATGCAGGTCAGGGGCAAAGGTGTTTTGAGTCAGCACTGCATTCTATTTCCATTGGCATGTTTCAGCATCTGTGGGCAGCAAATTGTTTGGATAGCCAGCTGGTTATTGACACATTACAGAGAATTCACTTTTTTCTTTTTTTAAATTACTCTTATAAGGATATTTCCAAATAAAGCAAACACATTCCATGGGATACATTGAGTTCTTTGGCTCACAGGCTGCTCCAAGAAAACTGTACATTGGAGGACTGTGAGATATTCAGAGACTTGAAAAAGGCAGCTTCACAAGCTACATTTAATGTTATTTTTCCCTTTAATTTTTAGGCATCTCAAACTTCAGAGTTCAAAGCTTGTTCAAGCCTTTCAGCTTGAAATGTTAAGAGCTTTACAAAGCAAACATGTTTTTATCCTCAAAGAATGACATTTGAAAAAAAGTGAGTAAGGGTAATAGTACATTTTGATTTTTGCTTATAATTCTAGGCCAAACAGTATAGCATCTTTTTTACAGCACAGTAAAAAAGATGCTATACTTTGTCAGAATGTCAGTGCTTTAATTTATTTATTTTTGGCTAAGAAAAGATTAAGATAAGAATTTTGCAGTAAAATATGCAATCATAGAATGACTGCAAATGTGATACTGAGAAAAGAAATCTGTAATTGCTTATTATCTTAAAATGAAAATTTTTATTTGCATCTACTTCTAATTACCACCAGCAAATGAAATCAGCTATTTCAAATAGCTGTGTTAGAGAATTGTAGCGTAATATCTCAGTAATTAACATGGTGCAAATTAAGAGACAAACAATAAGGATTCCACATACAATATGATGGACCAAAAAGTTATCTTAGGGTAGGGCAAAAACACTTGCCTGATTTGTAGTAGTCACATGTTTGTTCAGTTACCATCCATAGTACCTAAAAAAGAAAGAAAATATTTAAAAATCACCTTATAATAGTCATTACTAAGAGATAAAAAGTCACCAAAATGAAAGTAAAACTAGATTGAAATTAAAGTAGCCTTTTAACATCATTAGTAGATTAAAAAGATCCTTAACATTTAGGATGCTTTGATCAAAATCATGTTTCCAGTACAAAATGGAAGCATCACCTTGTGTAAATCATGACCCATTTGAGAGAGACATTCTTGTCTGCTAAAAGGAGACACTGTCTGAAAAAAGGAGCCAGTTCTATAAACTGATGAAATATCTGAGCTAAAATGAAAGTGTGATCTTAAGATACCCCCCGCTGCTGCTCATTCTGTACCAGCTAGATGTGAGCTGAGTAAAACCTCACTGCATTTGCAGACACCTTCAGCCCTTTTCAAAATGACCTTGCTCAGCAAATTGCATAACCAAATTTTGTCCTCAGTTGCCACTCAGGGTGACCTCTCCTAAGTCTTCTGATTTCAGTGTAAGATGTCAAATGTCACATGAGTACAAGAGATGATAATCTTTTAGTTGTGTCAAGAGACAGCAGGAAGATGCTACTTTGCAGATCCACTTGTATTATATATCGTTAATCACAAAGTAAGTCTCTAAATAGATTGTCACAAGTTCACATCACCTGATGACTTGTTTCTGATGCATTTAGAACAGAGGGACTTAGTGGAAAAGCAAATGAGTGTGGATTTAAAAGATACTTTCTCAATAGATTTAATAACTTATGGAGTACTTGGAAAAGGTGAACATCAGTAAGTGCTTATTTTGAGTGTCTTCATTAAAAAAAAAAAGAAAAAAGAAAAAGAAAGCAAAAGAAAAAAACAAAGAAAAAAAAGTAAAACCAATATTGCTTGCAACAGTATTTTATGAAGGTGAATATTCTAACCTATGAGTCACAGACTGAAATGGCAAAGTAAACTTGGGATGTGTTTTGTTATGATATTTGTTTACAAGAGAAACATGACCAATGTTTGATGATAGGTGAACAGTATTTAGCTGATATAATGAAAGAAAGAGCACAAAGAAAGAGAGAAACCTCTCCCTGGGGAGATCAGGGATGTCTGAGAAGACAGGAGGTAGAATCTATTTATTAAACCATCCATCCACTGTGAGATTTATAGTGTGTAACGAAAGAAAGGAGTGATGCCATATACACTATTTCTCTGCCTCATGGCAGGGTCAGTTAAAGCTAAGTTGTTCCAGAGTGGTATTTGTCTAAACTGTGTAATGGATATTTTGCATTAGTCTTAGACTTTCTATCTGAGTAATTGGCTATTTTTATCCTAGGTTTTCTTTTGTTTTGCTTGTTTTTGTTTCCCTGAACTGTTTCCCAATTATTCTAGAATCTATCTTGTTGTGCTGTAAGACTGCGTCTTATTATCCTACACAAAGTAGACCTGGAGAATAATTTATTCCTTTCATCTTTACATGTCTGACTACCTCTTTCCGATAACCTTCCCAGGTATATAATCCAATTTTTTTTCACTCTTTCCTTACAAGTAATATTCTAGACATCTGATCATTATTTTCTGCCTGAAATTCAGCCTGGCAAAAATCTTGTATTGTTCTAGCACGATCCACTAAAAACAGAGCGAGAAATAATTTCACAATTTTTTACAAACGACCGTCATGTTTATGCACTGAGGGATGATACACCCACCACTGCATGTCAGTACTCATTCCTATTCACTCTGTGGTCTTCTCTAAAGCACAGGTCCTCCTCTGGACACCAGCTACATAGACCACACCAGTCACCCTTCTCATCTCCTGCAACTCACTATTTTACTTCTCAGTATTTAATGCAAAACAATCTTTTTTGGTAATTTTTGTAAATTTTTGGGGCCATTTATAAATCTCATCTTTTCTTCTGGATTGTTTGATAGCTCACTCACCTTGGTATCAATAGTAAATCTTGAAAGTACCAATCTGTGACATTCTGAGCATGACTGGGACAGGACATCCTGTTGATCATACAATATCAATAACTAAATGACTTTGAATACTATGACTGCAGAGAACACACAGTGCTCATATTATTTGAATAGAATTTCACAGCTGCTTCTATATCTACATTATAGAACTTCTATCTAAATCACATTTCCTTGTTTTTTAATTCTATCAGAAAAACAGTGTTCAACTTCTGTAAAGTCAAAAGCAGTCACATCAATTGTTTCGTCATTCAAAAAGGTTCTCTTAACCTGTGATACAAATAAATTAGTTTAGCTTGAAGATTGGGTTTTTTTCTTTACAAATATATGCTGGCTTTTGCTCCTCTTCTTGTTATATTCTAGTTGTTTACAAATTTTTGGCCAAGTCAAGATTTTTAGGGTATGGAATTGTTTTGGTTTGGGGCTTTTTTTTAATTTGGTTTTTGGGGGTTTGTTTGCTTTTTGGGTGTTGGTGTTTGGGTTTTTGTTGTTGTTGTTGATTTGGTTTTGGTTGTTTTGTTTGGTTGTTTGGTTGGGTTTTTTTGGGATTTTTTTTGTTTGGTTTTGGGGGTTCCTTTGTGTTTGTTTCTTTGTTTGTTTGTTTTGTTTTGGGGGGTTGTTGGGTTTTTGGGGTTTTTTTCATTTGTTTTGAGGGAGTGGTTTGTTTGGTTTTTTTGTCTTTTGCTTTGCTGAAAGAGAAATTAAGGGCAGGTGACTGTTCTGCAAATTCATGGTTTGTTCAGCTCATTTAAAGAGCACCATGTGCCAAATCCTAACAACCTACATTAAACTCCAATTGCTACTATCAGTCCTTCGTATTAACTGAGTGTATCTCAAGGACTAGAGCCTTAAAAGGAAATATGTGATACAAACGTTTGCATGATTACTCATACAGGTTTGATTATTTTTCTGTGGTTTCTTTTTTCCAGCCTTCTGGAAGGTTGTTATGTAACAGGAAGTAAGACCAATGGTTTTGAATTTTCATTTTTAAGCAAGTAGGATAACTCTTAATGATGTTTTAGTATTTAGTGTTCTTCCCACTAAAGAGCCACTAAAACCAAATTATTTTGCTTTTGACTGAAAACCAGAACAGATTTCAGCTTTTAAAAAAGAATGCTAAACTTTCAATATTGACTTCTAGATCTGATGAATGCTAATATATGAAAGTACACATCTTTTTCTAAATGTGTCTCATATCTGGAAAGAGAGTAAAATAATGGAAATCTCCTACTATGCAGACTGTAGAGAGTCAATGGTTTTTTCCTATTCTGATTTGAAATGAAAGTAAAAAATTCTGAAATAAAGCACCTCCATTCCTTTCCTCCCATAAGACATTTTAAAATCAAATTGGTTTAAATTTTCTTTTATATGTATGAATAAAAGTGGACAAAAAGTTTTTCTAAAAGAAAAAAATTCCTATAATTTTATTTTTAAAGTTCTGAAAAATGAAAATTTAATGTTCCTGGAATGTATTTCTTTCTCTTTTTTTCTTTTTTTAAACTTATTTTGTTCAATTTACTTTCTTCTACAGAAGAATATGAGGCATTTAAACTTCATTTTTCCTGAGGGAAGACAGCTTTTTTCAAAAAATCATGTCTTTTGAATAACCCACATAAAATTCTGCAGCACTGAAGAGACAAGATTATTTTAGAAAATAAAAATGGACTGAATATCAAATCAAAGAATCTTCACTAGAGCTTTTATTTTGTGTCTAAATTGCCTGAACTAAGATGAACCTTCTTTTAAATGATGATATCAGAAGTCAAAGCACAGCTTCCAAACTCTTGTCTTGCAATTATAGCACTACTATCCACATTTTGAGTAAATTTGAGAAAGAAGCCATTTAATAATAATTGCCAAATGACAAAAGATTCTTCTGTAGTCACAGAGGATGCTAACAATGAAAAGAAAATTATTTCTTATGAAAATCAGAGCAACTCCCGCATAGTATAAACAAGTAATTAAAAATAAAAATAGCTAAATCAGTATATAATCCAATTTAGCATTTATTGTTTGGACCTTTTAAGTAACAGGAGAGGATAAGTGAAGAACTCATTTGAGGAAAGCACTAAGTCATGTAAAGAGAAATGGATTGTGTCAACTCCACCCACCAAATAATCACAATATATTCTCTCCTGAAAATTAAAAAGAGGGAAATAAAAAAAGGAAACATTTCTAAGTTATAGTCTAGGGTAAAGTGGACTTTAGGTGCACAAATTGAAAGAGAATTTATCTCAACTGACACTGTATTTATATGTTTGGCATTTGAAACGTATGCGGTGCTGTATTAATTAAGTGGGATTAACTACCTGTCACAATTTTCAACAGCTTGATATAGTTCTGAGAGTCAGGGGGATTAGCAGCAACTGTGACTTCAAACTACAAAAAGTATCTTCTTATGTTTCATTTCCAAATCGCCATCAGTTTAGATCTCTGAGCAGACAAAGATTTTGAATAAAAGCCCCACTGTTTCTTTCTATTTCTAAATAGCTGCTGAAACAAGGCCTTTTAGTTTTTCAGTAATAAAAAGCAGTCACCTCACTTTACACCCATGTGCTGTAGTTACTCTATCTACACTATTAAACTCACAAGATTTGACAAAGGTCTAAGAAAAACTGTATATTAAAAGCCCTTGTTTGCTTTTATCATCAATTTTATTTTATCAGTATATTGGAATTTCAGAAAATAATGTACTGCAGCCAGAGCTTGAGATAGATCTTTGTGATATATACCTAAACTGGATTCAAAATTCATGACTGGAGCAGGTCAAGGGATCTCTCTGGAGGATGCTGATGCCATGCAGGCTACATCTTGTTAATTCCTATGACATTGCTCTCAAGTGAGTTCATCTGAGTTTTTAAATTTAATGCTCTGCGGGAGTTACCCTGGTTAGATACCAGGTGCCCAGAAAAGCCACTCTATCGCTCCCCTCAGCAATTGGACAGAAGAAAGGAAATATAATGAAAGGCTCATGAGCTGAGATAAGGACAGGGAGAGATCACTCCCTGATAGTGACAGAAGTCATGTGCAAAACAGACTCACCAAGCTTGGGAAAATTACTTGACCCTTATACCAACCAAAATCAGAGCAGGATAATGAGAAATAAAAGAAATCTTAAAAACACTTTCCCTCCACCCCTGCCTCCTTCCCAGGCTCTACCTCCTCCACCCACAGCAGTGCAGGGAGATGGGAATGGGCGTTATGATCAGTTCATCCATCCCATGTTTCTTCTGCTGCTGCTTCCTCCTCAGAGAGAGGTGTCCTTCCCCTGCTCCAGTGTTGGGTCCATCTCACAGCAGACAGTCCCCCATGGACTTCTCCAACATGAGGCCTTCCCTCAGGCTGCTGTTCATCACAAACCGCTCTGATGTGTCTCTTTTTCCCGGGGTGCAGTCCTTCAGGAACAGGCTGCTGCAGTGTGGGTCCCCCATGGTGTCACAAGCCCTGCCAGCAAACCTCCAGGCTAGCCTCCTCTTTCCATGGCTCTGCAGGTGCCTGCCAGGAGCCTGCTCTAGCACGGGCTTCCCACAGGGTCACAGCCTTTTTCAGCCATGAGCCGTCTCTGTGCTGGGGCTCCTCCACAGGCTGGAAGTGGATATCTGCACTCCTATGACTGCTATGGGCTTAGGAGGACAGCCTACCTCATGCTTGTCTTCACAATGGGCTACAGGTGAATCTGCTCTGGTGTCTGGAGCACCTCCTCTTCCTTCTCATTCTTCAATAACCTTGGTGTCCGCAGAGTTTTTTCTGTCACATGTTCTCATTCCTCTCTTTTCTTAATTTGTTTCTGTTTTGGCTGGAAATACAGCTTTGTGATTGATAAAAAAAAAATTCCTTGACTGTAAGAAAATGCAATTTGTGTTGAAAGGTAAGGGATAAACTCCAGTAGTTGTAACAGTCTAGAATTTGCCGAATCTCAACCTGGAGAGGGAATGCAGAAAAAGCAGTCCAGTGTAACCACTTCTTCTGGAGATGAAAGTCTATAAACTGCATAAAAAATTACATTTGTGATCTAAAAACTGCCTTGGTTTTAATGTTTTGGTCTAATTAATAGGGCTGAAAACAAATGAGCAAAACCAGCACAATCATTCATTCTCAAAATGTGTGATGCAGCTGTTCAGATGAGGATAGTGGTGGTGATCTGTCTCCATAGTGCAACATTTAGCTGAAGTCATTCAATTCTTTTTTTAGTCAGTAGTGCTCTTGGCAATATATTTCATCAAGAGATTTTCATTGTGACTTTGAATAGCCCACAGTAATGAAAAAAAAGACCTCTTCATAGCAGTCTTGAACTATCTTCCCATTCTGCAGGAACTTAAAAACCAAGCTATGCAGAACCTAGTGAATTGTTTCAAGAGGGTTATGAAAATATTTGCTTAACAGCTATGTGCCATGCAGTTTTTGTAAATATTTGCTCAAATTTCAATGTGACTTGGCTGTGCACCTTCTCAGCTGTAACAACTTGTTTTGAGAATATATTTGTGTGAACTTTGCAAGCCAAAAGCCTGTTGTGCAGCTCAACTTCACACTTTTGTCTTGGCCAGCTACGTGATTAAGAAATGTGATGTTGCCTGGAACAAGGTTTGTCTTTCATTTTTCAAATATTACTGGAAAATCCCAGCTGTTCTGGAAATGTTACTGACACAGAGGTAGGTAGTCTTTTAAGAACACACATGAGGAAAAAATGTGATATCTCGGACAACTAGTTTTACATAAAATTAGCCCTAACTGTCAGTATGCAAATTAGAATTATGCAAATTTTACTTAAATTACTTAGATTACAAATTGTAATATGCTGGGACTCTCTTTTGTCTGGTGTTCATAAATCACCTAGCACAATACAGACACTGCTTCATCCATCAACTCTTAAATACTCACAAATTAGTATTACATGGCAGTGTAAGCATTTGAAACATTCTGATTCATTTTAGTTTTGCAAAATACATCCAAAACACTAGTCTAGGTTCTCGGGACACTTTTCAAGCAGTTCCATGTATTTGGGTATTAACAAAGGCAGCTGTTTGAGACAACTGAGGAGATTCAGCACACCAGAAGGACTGAACTGATTTGATACATCCAAGATACGTCAATTATCTGAGCTAGCTCAGAGGTGTCTCACTATTCTTTCATGATTTCTAAGAAACTACTGAGTGGAGGGGTTAGTCAATCAGTTGGATGGCCATGCACGTACATTACTCATCTCTTCAGAATAATAACAAGTGTACAATTTAAATTTCTTCCCTTTGCAAGTTATCTAGATACAGGTCATGAATTTTACAAATATATATTTCTATTTACAGCTCTTCAGTAAATAGCTTGTGTCAATAAATATTTACTCATGATTTATTTATGATATGATCATTGAGAATATTCATTATTTATGCTATATAATTTGTCCTGTAAATTACATGGCATTATTTATATTCCCTGAATAGGTGATTTATAGATAGCATTGTAAATAAAATTAATTGTATTTTCCTTTATCAGATAAACTGTGAAATTTCCTTGTTGTTCAAATCATCCAAATAATAAAAGCAACCTGCAAATTGCACTGCTGATCCCCATAATTCCAGTGAAATTGATGGTATCTTTGTTGTTGGTTTTTTTATTTAGAAATGTCAAAAATAAATACTTATGCGTTGGAATATAGGTAAATTAGTGAATGGCAGAAATTGCAAACAAAACTGTTGGAGGTATTATGAGTTCTGTTCATATAGAAGCAATACAGTGGTTCATGTACTGAGATATGTGAAAACATTACAGGGGAGAAATATAGGGTAATTCAGGCCAGCCTTAAGATTTCAGGGCCATTACTGACTTCACAAGAGCAGACATATTTCTCTTTCTTACTTTGAGAAAGAAGACACTTGTTTTTAAAGTGTGAAACATTTTACCAACAAAGAGAAGTGAAGGGTCCCAAAGTTATTGAGGGTGGGGAAACTAAAAAAATCACATAGCAACAAAACCAAATTACTGTTTTCTTTTCAGTGCTGCCTAGTCCGTGAGCAGTAACAGGCAGTGTGCAGAACAGCATGGTGCAATCCAAATGTCACTGGTCCTGGGGATAGCAATGCCCCTGAAACAATGAGAGGAGGTGGCACAGCTGCAGTATTTCCCACAGACTTGCATTTTACAGAGGTATTTAGAGCAGCAGCGGCATCTGGGCCTTCCAGCTCAACTGCACAACACAGTAGGGGTTGAACAAAAAGAAAAGAAATGGGAAGCAATGTACTTGATTGGAGTCCCACATCTGCCTAGCACTTAAATACCATTGAAAATGCCAAGAACCCATTTCTCTGGGATTTCTTTAAATAATAAAAACAACAAAAAAACCCTCACCATGAACAAATACACAAAGTCTTCATTAAATTCCTTTTCTAATAAAACAGACAATGAAATGACACAACAGATTTGCTTCAGGGATGTCTTTTATTGAAATCACCTAGGATGCAAGGGAAAGCAGTAGCATGAGCTGACTGCTCTACATCAGGAGCAAGCTAGGAGCCACCAAGGCAAGAAGGGCAGCATCCTTCCTGACAAACACTGCAGCCCCACAAGGTCCAAACAAGAGAAGTGGGGCAGGCATGGTGACAGTCACCAGGAACCTGCAAAGAGTGGCAGACTTAGCACAAGAGTTTAAATGTGGTACCTGAGACAAAAAGCAGAAGATGCATGGGCAGAGGTCCCAGCTGAGCTCCTCACAGTTTTTTGCCACAACTTAGCGCTTTCCTAGAATTTTGGTCCAAGGTCACAGAGATAGATGCTATCTATTGACAGTGAAGGCTACAGGTAGGTCAGGGCATTTAAAGTTTGTCAGTGAACTGAAGACTCTGACAACCATAACACACCAGGCTTTGCCTTAGATCTCATTTTGATTTTGGTACTTATTAAAACAGGCTTTATACTAACTGCTAAAGGAGATGGGTAAAATATTTCAACATTTCATTGCCGTGGTGGAGTCCTTGAAAGTCTTTCAATGGTGATTCTTTTACTACAGTTTGGGGACTGCTGACTAAACTCAATTTGCTGCCCTCTTGGGTCAAACCTCAGAAAAGCAAGTTATCCCCATCTGAAATATGGTGAAAAAGAGAAGTTCTCTTGCTGAGAGATGGCAGCTAGGCAGGGAGAAAAAAATTAAGAGGCAAGTCTCTCCCGTCAATTATGATCATGACAAATACTCTGGATGAATATGGGCAGACGCTGGGATGAGAGAGGAGAAGAGCATTGCCTGCCTCAGACTGTCCATATTGCTCAAGTTACTGGAGTAAATATCTTCTTCCCAAGCAGAGGAAGCAGCTCTGCCTATGCCTGCCTTTGTTCCCAGCCACACAGATATTACTGAATAATGAAGCTTGGTTTTCAGAGGATTAATCTTTCCCCTCCCCAGTTTAATGCCTGGTTTTGGGAAGCACTGGTGGGTGATTATGTGGTCTCTTATGACAGCCGAATACTTTGCTGCAGTTCTCTGCCTCTATCATTGAGTCAAGCACTTTGATTCCCTTATAGCAAAGATCTACAAACTACTTTTTTATTAGAAAAAAGATTGGGTTGGGGAAATAAAAAAATCAAACAAGCATGAATGATGCACTAAAACTATCCATGTTTTCTGCATTTCTGAATATATTATTTCTTTTGTGCCATCAGTTATGAAGATAAAATACCTCTGCTGGCCACTAAATATTCTGAATTAATAAGAAAAACTCTCACCATTAAGTTATATTAAATGTCCCATAGAAATGTTGATTAAAATCATGTTTGGTGATTGGAAAGCTGATCATAAGTACCAACCAAAAGAAAAAAAACAAACAAAACAAAAGGACAAAATAAACCTCAGCACTGAGTAAAGAGATCAAGGGATATTTGCATATTTTTCCAGTTATTATTAATCTAAAATGGAGGTAATTATATTAGAGGTCAGTGTGGTAGAATAACAATGCCAAGGTTACTATTTAAGTAAGACACAGAACACTTTAAATTGTCTGAAGCAACAAAATAGAGGCAAATTAAAATCATGATTGTAGGAGAAGGTAAACACAAAAAGTCAAACTGGAGCAAATATTTCAGCCTAATGTGTTTAGTGAAGGTCACTGTAATTGGTTTCAAAATGTTCTACAAATTTGGCTTTTAAGACACAGTTTTTCATTCAATACTGTAAAACAGTGTTATGCCAGAAGCCACTGCTGAACCTCAGAGGGGCAGATCCAACTTACCTCCTGGCTGTCAGGAATTAGGGGTTTCAGGCCTTTTTTTGTTATAGATGCAAATGTGGGCAAACCATATGTATGCAGGCATTTGTAGGTTCTGAACTTTATTGGAAGTTACAGGAACCTGCAGAGTGAATGAAGTCCTGTGTTTGAAAACATGAATCTGCCACAGGAGCTATTTCTTTCCGTCAAATATGTAGAATATAGGGAATGACTATTCTGCTTCCTTTTTTAAGCTTAGGCACAAGTCATGAGAAAGAGATGACCTACGTGGAAGCAACAGGGATATGATCAGTCTAATAACCCAACCCCATGAGAGTTCCCTGTGATTGCTAGGAAATCCACTTGGGATTCTCAGTCCAGAAATCCTGAAGTGAAAGCAGGTAGCAGCAGGAGCTTTCTTTAGTTGAGCGAAGTAAGAATAATTTCTGTCTCATAAATTATGACTGCTCTTTTTCTACTTAATAACTTATTTACTGTGGTGTTCTGCTAGAGCATGAGATAAACCAGTACAATTCCTTCCCTAGCTGTCTTGTAACATGTCCATTTTACTTGAAAAGTACCATGGATAAACCATTAGTACTGTCTTGGAAACCAGGACCACAAAAAAGACCTCTGCCACAAGTTCAGTGAATATCCTGAGGGTTAAGACTGCTGTTTGCCCTCTAGTTAATTTATAAACTACAGTTTTGGTAAGATGAGCAGAAATCTGTTTTTCCTTCTAAAAAACCTAAGTCTAGCTTCCACTGGTGTCTGACCTCTCTTAATGAGAACCGAGCTGTGTCTGTATAACTTAGTAGATAAAAAAGCAGTGCTTTTTGGGTTTCTGTTCACATCCACACTAGTGAATCCACAGTGCTCCTTGCAGCTGCAGTGTGGTGCTGCATTGGGATGATGAGACCTTCACTCTGCTCTCCCTTGGAAGAAAGCCCAGGCATGCAGGCAGGGGATGTACTTGTAAGGGAGCTCTGGTGCAGGCAACTACAGCTTGGAGACTGTGAGACATGCTGCAGAATGCACTGATATTGTATTCAATACACACAGCCTTTTAGGTTTAAGCACTTTCTATAACTGCATTGCATAACAGACAAACTTCTGCAAACAGACAAAACTTCTAGATATTAAAATAATTTTAAGGCTAGAGGACATGAGAGCTTAGAACTGAGATTAGGTTTGAACTCTAAAGTTTGGCCTGTAAGAATTATTTTAAAGTACCCTCAGAAATTTTGGTGGGTTTTGTTTGTGTTTTGTTTGGTTGGGGTTTGTTTTTTCTGTTTGTTTCCTTTTTTAATCTGATCTTCTCTCTTGCCTACCACAGATGATGTAACTCAGTACTAGGGTTCAGTTTAATAACTGCTTACCTGTATAGGCAGATGGGGCCAAAAGTAAGAGACAGTTTGAAAATGATGGGCAGATAAGTATTTTGGACTGAAAAGCCATAAAATATCTGCATAGATACAACATGCTATGTACTTAGAAGTCAAAGTAAAGGATCTGATTCTCCTATCAAGCTTAAAGTTAATTATGTTTTCAGTAAGCAGCATTAGTTAAGTCTTTCTAACACATTGTTTTGAGGTTTAGGTTAAGATGTTTTCCTCATCCTAGGGCACTTGTTATAAGCAATTGGAATTTAATAATAATTCCGGATCATTTAATTTTTTTTAAAATTAAGAGAAACGGGAAGCTCTTGAAATTATTTAAATAGCATCCAGAATTATAAGAAGGGAATGATAGCAAAGGTAGGACAAAATATTTGCAGTATGAATGATTCAGACTTTAGAGACCACAAATTTAAATGCAGGGAGGGAGATAGCACACAAAGAGTTCAAGCAGAGAATTTCACTTATTGCAGTTGCCAAGTAAAGCCATCAAAGCAAATAGCTCAAATGAGTTTAACAGAGAACCTTGCATGTCTGATCGGGAAGGGAATCAAAGGATATAGTTACTAAGCAAGAAAATGGGTGTGAGATAAACTTAAAGGGAACAGTTTATTGAGTCAGGTGTCCTTTTCTCTCTCTCTGGCAGTGCCTTGTGTCCTTGTTTCATAATCTTTCATAAAAGAAGGATTGAAAATAGACATAAGGAAAAGCCCTACAAAGACTATAATTAAAATGTACTGCAAATGTTTTAATCTGACTGACTTGTGTTTTGATTTGGGGTTTTTACATTAATTAGAGAGACTCTAAAGGCTGTGACAACCATGTCATCAAAGACAAAGGCTTAAAGAACAGCCCAAGACAGAGAGATTCCTTCTTAATGAAAACTTGTTAAATATGTTAAATATGAGAACTAAGAAAATGTTGAAACTGTGGATCTGAAGAAAGAAAGCTACATAGATGTGAAAGGTGGAACATAAAACCTATACTTGGGAGAAATCAGAGAGTAAAATCTCTGTCATAATTGTCTACCTGAAGCCCAAGCATAAGATAGATTCTGTACATCAGTATATTATTTTTAATTAGTGACACAATTTGCATGTCATAATTATCTTTCCAACTGTCTTCTGGGAGATAAAACCACATCCATTAACAAAACTCCAATGTATCACAGTTTCTAGACATAAATAATAAATAAATTTGCTCTATTATATTGCCTGGCAATCTTTCCCAAAAATGGAAAAGCATAAATACGCTTCATTAATCAAAAGGACTGGAAATATTTGAGTTTTAAAATGTTAGTGCTCAAAGAATATTTTGTACCAAAACCCATTTTAATTATTTGCTTTAATAAGTAAAACCACAGTTTTATTTAATAGCTTGATTACATACTTCTTTAAAATGTTTGGGTTGCTATAAGCTAGAGTTCAGTGCTTACCCACAAAACAAACTTGTTAAACCGCGGAAGGATTTCACAAAGGATAAGCTGTGGCCATCAGTAGTAAAATCAATGTTTCTCATGTAACCAGGTGAAAGTGGGATACTCTGAAGTGCTGAGGATTTTGAGTGGTTGCTCCTT
Organism: Lichenostomus cassidix; assembly: GCF_008360975.1. NCBI lineage: Eukaryota > Metazoa > Chordata > Aves > Passeriformes > Meliphagidae > Lichenostomus > Lichenostomus cassidix. The sequence continues at coordinate 107,350,218 of NC_139482.1, read as the reverse complement.
AGGCTGAAGCTAACTGTGAGCCCAGGATCTATCTTTGGTTCATCAGATAATTTATAATCTTTCACACCACCTACATTAGTCTTGCAGGCCAGAGGTACAAGATAGGACATGAATGTATAGCTAGGAGTTACAGGATTTGAGAAGATTTTCTGAACTATAAATAGCTTTTTGTGTCTCCTGTGTTTGAGTTTTAGCAGTTGCAAGGATAAGACCATTGAATTGTATGTCTTCTTTGCTGAACAGTTTGTGTGTGTATGTGTGCAGAGTATAGTTCTTTCCTGTCTTCAAAGTACTGCATTTCAGAATATTGTTCTTTACTATCTCTAATTTAGAATAGATAGATAACCTAAACCCCAGGCTTAACTTTGCAGCCACTCACTTGGGGTCAGATGGCACAGGCTAACAAACACAGCATTTCTCCCTTCCCTTCCCTTCCCTTCCCTTCCCTTCCCTTCCCTTCCCTTCCCTTCCCTTCCCTTCCCTTCCCTTCCCTTCCCTTCCCTTCCCTTCCCTTTCATTCCCCTAGAAATGGGGATTTTTTTTTTCTCTGTAGTTTTCCTTAGGACTCTAATATTCTTCAAGGAAAACAGAGCACGAGGTTTTCCCAACTTCAGCCCTAGACCACCTGATTGAAGCCCTCAGTGTTGATACTGGGAGACTACACAATTAAAAAGCAGCAGTGGTGAACTTGAAGAACATAAAGTCTGACTGATAAGTTATTGGCTTTCTGTTTTATCTTTGTCAAAATTAGTGTCTGCAGACTGGTTTGATTCTTATGGCATGCTTTCTCTCTAAGAGAAAAATAGAACCAACTCTAGCATACAGACACACTGTGGTGAATCATCCTATGATAATTTAAGACAGTAACTTACGCCGCATGCAAAAGAGGAGAAGAAAAGCATACTTGAAGCACTCCAGTCACTGTCTGGTGTAATCACTTTAGCTGCCAGCAGTGGTAGTTTGTGCTGCTATGCCAGAATGAAGCAGATGAAAGATGCTCACAGACTCCCCTCTGCCAGCTCTGCTATCAGGGTTTAACCTCCAGGAAGCACACGAGGCAGGCAGCAGAGCAGTGGTAATAGCTTAAGTAGCTGCAGAGATCTGCTTTACCAAGCATGAGCAAGCCTTTAGCTCACAGCCAGGCTGTGCATTTTTGCTGTTGGAAGCATGCAGCTCTGTGTGTAATACCTGATGAGTGGAGAGAAGAAATATATAATTTTAAATTAACTTCTTGGTGGGGGAGTAGAATGAGACCACAGCATTTTGCTTATTTTGAGATAGGTTTGAAACTATGCTTCTATACCTACTCCAAATGAATGATGTACAAATTCCCTGTACTGCCTAAAATTCCTCCAATCCATCTGGATTTTTGAAAATCATATTTTTGTAAATTTAATTTATATCATGAGATCCTTTGAATTTCACATGCTTTTATTCAAAAGTGCAGCACCTTACTTGCACTTAAATCTCAACCAGAGAGAAATAATGGGTTTAATCTAACCAGACACATTACCGCAAACTAAAGTAAAAATATATTTTTTTTGTCAGTGAATTATCTTCACATTTTTTTTTTCACCCCAAAATAAACTTTAGCTTAAATGCAAAATGCAAATGTATGAATATATTAGAATTTACTTTGCACTCTGCCTGGAAGACTCAAATTTCTTTCACACCTTTGTGAGTTTTTCTTTACCTTTAAAACATAGGCCTTTCTCTTTCCATCTTTTTTGTTCCATAACTCCCTTTTCTTTGAGTGTCTGTCTCAAAGACATGATGTGAATAAACATTTTCACTCAGGTTGTGAGGGGCAATGAGCAGAGATGTGCAAGCAGACCCGTTGTGCAAACTGTCATTATGAGGCTTTATGATGTTACACCTTCAGCCCAAAGAGGCTAGTTGAAGTCATATTGAGTTCCTAACACTGATGCCAAAAAATGACAATTACATTAAGGAAAAATACTTTGTCACTTTATACTGCAAATGCATGTGATATCTCCAGAGAAAAGGTCAGTTTTCATTTCATTGTTCTTCCAAGCTCATATTATTCTCTACTGTTGATAACACTCTGAAGGTGTTTTGAATCCTTGTGGCTGTGATTATCTTTGACAACACTTTCAAAGCTCAGACAAGCTGATTCAATTAAAATAAGATCTGAAGTTGTCAGTATAGGAAGAAGTTGAATAGTCTTTTTATATAATTAATTGTACATCTGAAACACAAATGAAACAGACTGAAAAAAATCACATTCTTTTTTCTTTAATAAAATTGTTTTGCTGAGAAGAAAGTTCCTCCTAGCTCTATGAGATTCAGCACATCCAAGAAAAAGTAGCAACAAGGCGAATATTCTGCTTCATTTTGGTTTTTGGTGTTCTTTTATATTCAACAGTAAAGAACTTTGTTTCTTGTTCTGTAAATATCGCTGTAGAAATTTGAAATCATCCATAACCATGGGGTCTATAAGGTTATATCACTAACTCACCTGTTTTTTTACTACCAATACACAGTGGATGATTGCTCAGAAAAAATAAGATAAAAGAACAAAGTGAAAATATAGCTTTCTAAATGTCAAAACACGCTCTCTTTTTGCTTCCCACTATTATTTAAGATGTGGGATACTACACAACCCACTTGAGCATTCGTGGGACAATTTACATAGCCAAAATGATGAGAAATACTTCTGAAAAAAATAGGAACATGATAGAGCATCTGCAGGCTCCAGGCTGCCCAATATCGATCTTCTGTTTTCATCAGCAGGTAGTGCGGCACATTTGTAAAATGCTACAGTGGCACTAAGGACCCAAGACCTGCAGGTTTGGTTTGGGATCATAACTTGAGACAGGCTGTAGGCCAGTCTCTTCCACCAGACACTCCTCAGCAGCTGCAGCATTCTACATCAGCTCCTGGAGCTTGGCTTCCAGTTAGTTAAAGCAGAAAGGAATGCAGCTGGTGTGCTTAAATAAGTCCATGGGATTTGAATCAAGCCAGCTAGGGGAGTTTTTCACATCTGTAGTGTTGCTTCACATGAAAATGCTGATGTCCCTTGTAAGTGGTGAGTGCTGTGAGGCAATCTGATGAACCTGATAATGTTCCTGTCATCAAGATGGGATAGGGCTGTTCAGACTGGGTCACATCAAAGGTTCAATTTACCCAGTGTTATGCCTTTGAAAGGGACCACAACAATCCTACAATCCTTCCATAGCAGAAAGAGAACCTTGCACATCACTGCTTGCAGTGGATGTTTATACCATAAATTTCTCTTAATTGCCTCCTAGACTGCTGTAAACTCTTGATACTCACTGAATTTCATAGTTGGAGTGTTGGGTGAATTCATGACACCATTTTAATTTTAAACTTCCCATGCAGTAATGATTTCTTCTGAAACTTCCTGGTTAATAAGCAGTCAACAATCACTTTTCCAAGCCTTCTCCTGGTTGTTGGGCTGGTTTCAGCTGGGCTAGATTTAATTTTCTTCACAATGGCTGGTAGAGGGCTGTGGCTAGCACAGGTCTTTCCCATGAGAATTCCTTTTGTGTTTTATAAATAAAGTTTGGATGTTATTAAAAACAGTGTCCCAAGATCTGGACGGTGCAGGCCTGGCCAATCAGGCCTAGGGGGAGGTTTCTGACTAACCAATCTGGGTGACCTTTGAAAACTCTATATATATGATGAAATCAAAACAATAAAGGTTTTTTCCTTCTTGCCACTGAGAACTGGGTTCTTTACTCTGCTAGCTGCTCAACAGCGACAGAGGGCTATGTTTTGGATTTGTGCTAAACACAGGTTTGATAATACAGAGATGATTTTGTTATTGCTGAGCAGGGATTACACAAAGCCAAGGTATTTTCTGCTTTTTGTACTGCCATGCTGGCAGGGAAGTTGGAGGTGTCTGGGAGGTGGGAGGAGACACAGACAGGACAGGTGACCCCAACTGACCAAAGGGATATTCCAGACCATATGACATCATGCTCAGTATATAAAGTGAAAAAGAAGAAAGGCAGGGGGAAGTTGGGAGTGATGGTGTTTGTATTCCCAAGTAACTGCTACATGTGATGACACCCAGCTTTCCTGGAGATGGCTGAACATCTGTCTGCCCATGGGATGCAGTGAATTCCTTGTTTTGCTTTGCTTCTGTGCACAGCTTTTCCTTTCTGTATTAAACTCTCTTTATGTCAAGCCACAAGTTCTCTTTTTTTTACCCTTCCAATTCTGTCCCTGACCTGCTGGTGGGAGACAGCGAGTGGCTGTGTGGGGCTTGGTGGCTGCCTGGGGTTAAACCACAACAATTGTATAGATCCCTACCATGTTCCCTTTTATCTATCTGTCTTTCAAATGAAAGGATCCTAGTCTGTTCAGCAGTCTCTTCTTGTACAAAAGCCAATCTGTGACACAGATTTACCTTTGACATCCTTCTCTAAACACTTTTGGTCTCTCTGTATGCTTGTTGAATTAGGGAGATGAGACCTACTCCTAATCCTAAGGATTCGTGAAGAATTATGCTTTCTAGTTTGTCCTTTGCTATTCTGTAGGAATTCCTGTCATTCCATCTGCTTCTTTGACTGCAATTACTAATTCAGAAAATGTCTTCATGCAATTGTTTGTTGTAAACCCTGAACTTTCTTGTTGAATATTAACAACATTGTCAGATGCCCCTGCTGTATATGTAAGGTTAAAATTCTTTTTCTACATGGTCAGATTTTATGCTGAATAAAATTGAACTTCATCAGCCATTTTTCCACCAAAATACTCTGTTCAGTGTAACAAAATGCTTCACAATCATTCCCAGGTCTCAGTGCCCTGAAGGGTTAGTACCAATATGTACAGCACTTGTTTATGCCACCTTAACCTCACAAGTCAGAACTTGATTTGAGCCTTACTCAAAGACGATACTGCATAAATGTATATTTCTAATGAGATTTCAGTGAACCTAGTGCTAATTATCATCACTGTTATTTTATACATTTTCTAAAAATACTTTATTAATGCTAGCTGTACAATCTTTCTAGACATCCTGTAGTTAGGATGGAATGGAACAGTGAGAGCACAAAAATCTTTCTCTAGAGCAGCTTTTTCTTCATAAGTTATAATTATTATATAACTTTCTTTTCAAGACAAAAACTTCCAATAGTCTTGGCCTTTTGTTCAGCGATTTTTTTTTTCACATACAATTTCTGGCATGGAAAGAAAATTACAAGCTCAGCCACTTTTACTGCATTTTGTCATTGTTATTGCTTCTAGACCAGCTTCTTCTGAGTGAGAAATTAGAAGGGCAGATTCACAGCAATAGCAGCACAAATCAGAGACCTTCAGCTCTGACAGTTCTAGAGGATGAACTTAATGCACATTGAACTATATCGTTAAATGCTGTAAATGGGCATGTCTCCTTTAAAAGCAAAGGAGACATGTCTCTGACACCATAAGACTGTCTGACTCATATTGATGACATGTCAAATGCCACAGGACTCAGTCAGAAAATAACTTCTCTTGAATATGCCTGATAGAATATGGTAACTAAAAATGTAAATTCATTTTAAAATTATTTGGTGAAATGTCAGTTTCCAGTTGCTTGTGAGGTAGTTGTCAACTCTGAGTCACAAATTAGTAAAAAATAGAAACAAACTATCATAGATACACTTTTCTTTTATGCTGACACTAGCTATATGGAATGCCAAAGTGTGTGGATTGTGGTTGGCTCCTGAGAAAGGACATAGTGTTAATAATCCAGGGCATCATGACAGCTTGGATCTCAGGGCTCTCAGAATACTCTAGATGATGAATGCCTGCAAATATAAATCACTCTACACTACTGGAAGTTAAGTGTTCAGTAACAGAAGAGGTTGCTGTTCAGACTCCATGAAGAGATTAGGTATTCTCATTAAAATTGCTCTGACTATGAGTGACATATCAAGCGGAAAGAGGTTACATTAATTTAGCAGCCAATTAATCTGCCAAAAAAAAAACCCCAAAAAAAAAAAAAAGATTTTTGGGAAATTTCATTTCTAATGTGGGGAGTTTTTTTTATCTGGTTATGTCTCATGTAATAAGCATGACCCTACAGCACTGCCCTTTGGTGCCATCTTGTAGAGCCTGCGGGAGGGCAAAATAAAAAAAAAAGAGAGATGCTCCTGCCAATATTACATTCTAGGCATGGCAGAAAGTAGCTGTAGTCACATGCATTTATGCTCCTTTATAAGTGGAGTCTCTCCTGACCTTCAGTGGGTTGGTAGGTTCACAATTCCAAAAGAGTAAGGAGGAGCTGTGACACCATGCCTGCTGACAAGCTGCTACTAAGCAAGAGTGCATTTGTTTGTCTGTTTTCCAGGGTTCCTGTGATTGAATTTTATGTATTTATTTATTTCTGTTGTTTCTTACTGCTTGTCTGCATTACTCTTCTGCTGATGTACCTGTGTTCTCTTTATGCTCATGATGTTCTAATTTACATTGTAGTTGACATATATTTGTTTTCATTGGGTGTCTGATATTCTCTCCTATTTTGCTGCTAATTTGCATTGTTATTTTCTGAGATTTCTTTCTACCTGTACTATATTGTTCTTGTAGATTTCTCCTGACAAAACAATTTTATTTGGACTTTAAATAAATAAATTCTAAAATTTCTTTTGTTGCTATTGTAATTTAATGTACTCTTCTGTTTTATGTAATGCACGCTGGTGACTGGTGGGCAAAACCCTTCAGGTATACTGTATACAACTTTTAAATTCTTGTAGAACATGACTGTGCCCTTCTGATGTCATTTAATTGAACGATTAATCTCTTTTAATATTTCCTCATAAACTGGCTTTCACATTGTCTTAATAATTTTTGTTGCTCATATTCCAAGTTCTTCTCCGAGCTGGGTGCAGCGTTACTTGCAAAGAAATTTTTACCTTCCTGCTTTTGATATCATGAAGTTTGATTACTTTACTATTTTTCTTCTTTTTTCCCACTGTATTACATTACATCTTCATCTCTCCTCTCCTTTAAAGTCAGGGATTAAGTCCTCCCCAATAGCTCCTTCTCAATTAAAAGTCTATATTGTGATTCTTTTTTCCCCCTGTAATATGCGAAGTCATCTTTTTTAGAGTGAACTTCTTGCCTCTGACCCTTTTTGATTTATCTCTTTGGCCTCCTTGTCATTTGTAATACCTCACATTAAATAGGGCCTGAAGATTTTAATTAATGTGCTGTTTACTGCTTCATGCAATTCAGTAATAAAAAAATTATGGTTAAGTTATTAAGACTATTCTTGACAAAGGGCAAATGTATTTCAATAGTGATGTGAAAGACTGAAGCTTAGGAAAATGACTACACAGCACAAATACATTTTAGCTGAGAAAAGTGAAGTGGCTTGCCAAGAGAGGCTGTAAGCCTTTGTTTCTTTGTATACAGAGTGATGACATTCAAACAAACAAAAAATGCAGGACCTATTGGCAATGTAAATCAGAGGTAGTGCAATGTCATACACTATCACCTCCTTTATCTCACAGAAATATGAGCTGAAGTAATGAAAGTAATGAACAGTGCAAACGTGAAATATTTATAGCGGTTTCTTGGAAGCCTTGTAACAGTGTCAGAATGGGGGTACAAAGCATCAAGAATTACTTGGCATCTCAGAGAAACCTGGATGTCCATGCAGTGTTATTCCTTCTAGATTTCTCAGTAGCTAAATGTCAGTACCTACCATGGCAACATCAGAAATATTTCCCTTTTTTCTTGCCATTATGAATGTGTCTCTCTCTATCACCATCAACCTGAAAAGTGTCACCATAAGCCATTCTATTTCCCAGCCCCATCTGAGCATCACTCAGGTCATCACTTCTGCTCTCCCTCCTGCCATTCGAAAACAGTATTTTTGTACCTCTGCTAATATAATGCTACATACTCCAGCATTTCTTACATTTTTGCTTCTGTTGAGAATATTGAATAGGAAAAAGTACATTCTTTTTAGTGCTGGTAGATTTTGCTAGCACTGAAATAAAGGCTTAAAACAGGATGGAATACGGAGGAAAATATGGTGTTGTCCAAACTATTTTTGATTTTGCAATTCCTATTCAAATTTTGATCACCTTTTGGCCACATTTGTACCTCTGCTGACAAATAAGATATAAATAATTTCTTCATGGATATTAAATCACAAGCAAAATGTCTTAATTGAACTCAGGTCAGGTCATGCTCAGGAAAACAAAAGAGTGTTCCAGCATTTCTTCGGGTCTCATGCTTTCACCATTTACATATATATATATTTATCGTATTAATCCATATATAGAAAGATACATAGAATTACATATACTGTATAATATATTATATTAAGGATGTATACGTATATAAATACACATACACATATTTGCATCTTGTAAAAAATAACACCTTCCCCATCTTGAGGACAAACTTTTTCCACTGTGTGTCTTTGGGCAGGATGCTTATTTGATGTAAATTGCTTTGGCTTCATCTCAGATCTGATGCTTCCAGAACAAAGTGGCTGAACAGCATTGGCCAGCAGATAATGTATTACACTGCTGTATTTCCTGACTGTTCTACATGAATATTACTAAACTCCATGAACAGCATAAGAGTACTAGCAGCTGCTTGTTTAAAAACAGGTTAGACAGGAAAAATACATTTAAATTACATACACATACCAATGGCTTCTGTGTGATTTTTGATTTCTTTAAAGTTCAGAGCAGTCTCAAAGTTCATGAAACTAGTCACAGCAATTTTGTATTAGTTTTTTTTTTTTTATTCTTGGGGCCAAAAAGAAGTAAAAAAAAAAAAAAAAAAAGCCAAAACCAGAAACACAAATACAGTTCCCTACTCGTATATGGTTGCACTGAAACAAACACATTTTATAAAATGAAAGCCATTCCAAAGAATTCCCTCGAGGAGTTAACAGCCACACAAGGCAGCTATTACTTGTACTCACAATTGCATCAATCTTTGATCTTTATTGTTATGGTATTATTTCTATTCTAGTACTATAAAACTGTTCCTTGTGGATTTTCCGTAAATAATATATGTTCCTGCCCTAAAACTGCTTGAAAAAAGATATGGTTGCAGATCAGTGCTGCAAATAAAATCTAAGGAGCCCCTTTATTTAATTTCATCCAGAAATGGCTGTGAGATTGCTATCTTGAGAGAGGAACAAAAATTAAGTTTTTGCAATTTTCTATTTCCATGACAATCTGTAACATGCAGAATAGATTTTATGCCATTTCCTGTTCTTACTTCAACTTTCATCCTGAGACTTGAGACTGCAATAGAGTTTTAATTTCCAAATATATCATATGAAATATCAGTGGTCTGTACTTCTCAGAATTTCTCTTAAGTTGTATTTTATGCTTTGATATATTGATAATTAATTTACCTAAAGCTTTTTGGACACTATAAATGAGAACAAAATGAGAATTCAGAAGAAGAGGAAGTTGCTTGGCTTATTTTAAATTAGGGTAAAAGCATGCAGAAGATTAACAAAAGGATGGTGAACAACTGCACAGAAGAGGAGGAAAATGTTACTGTCCAATCTGCTTACAGCTTACTGCCAAGCAGACACAGGAGTCATGGAATCATTAAGGTTGGAAAAGACTTCCAAAATCATCGAGAATGTGTAATACAATCTTCTTTGTAAGTTATTACATTCAGGTTATTTCACATTAACTTTAAGAAATGCAAAAACAAAGATTATATACATGCAAGAAGAATATTTTCATAACTTAGTCCATCTAAATGCCTTTCATCTTGTTCCTATAGATTGCTTTTTATTTACAAACGTTTTAAAGCCACAAATTGTTTTGTTTATTTCTTATTCTATTTGAACTTAATGATTCTTGAATAATTGTATTGTAACATGCCACTTAGTTGTTCTTTATTCCCTGGATTAAATAATTCACACCCACAACAACAGGTTAGATAGAGGAAAAAGTGACAGTCTTCTAAAATTGAGCTGGGAATTTTCCACGTAAAATCTACCATGAAAAAAGTATGACTGGAAAAGTATCTATATTCACCTCATTGTACCTTTCCCCCAGCCCCCAATAAGTTTGGAAAACACACTAAAATAATTACATTAATATTCACCCTACTACTGAATGCACAGGTGTCATGGAATGCTATAGGGACTTTTATGCAAACCATATTTGTGGTCACTTCTGGAGCTGTTTATCACATGCCAGTTCTTAGCAGTATGCTGTCTTAAATACAACACCTTCAACCACATAAGCTGCATTGTCAGGTGTCAAATGAGAGCAATGTTTATTATTCATTTTCCTCCTTTCCACTTCCATTGGAAATACCAAGACAAAATGATGAGAGCAAATTATAAAAATGTCACACTCCCTTTACTTCTCCACAGTCATCTGATTCAGTAATATTTGACTCCATTGGAAGGAACATCAAATTGCTGAAAGTTGAGTTGTGGTCCCATGAAGCAATGGGTAAGACCATATGGTTAACAATACCTAAGTGAACAAATGGGAGGAAAAATAACCTTTTAGTGTGAAATATACTGTTCTCAGGCTCTTTTTCATGCTACCCAAAAGGACACATTCATCTTGAAAGGTCTCTGATAGCTCATTTAATATTAGATTCTTTTCTTATCCATTAATAAAAGGTAATCAGTCTCTGGAACCCTCAGTATGCCTTTTTTACCACTATATAGCTGTTCCAGTGGGAGATCCATCATTTCGGAGTGAAGAGTATGCCAACATGCAGAGAGATAATTTGGGCCTATCTAGTCTCCAAACAATGATCCAACTCCATAAACCCAGTGTGAACAGCATGAGTTTCTAACTGCTTTAATAAAGAAGGGGAGTAATTTCTTGCAAAGTCCAAAGTGCTGCCAAACAGTGGACAGTCAAAGCAGCAGAGTTTGGCCTACATTATTTTAAACACTGGTGGGAAACATCCTTTTTTCTCTCTCACTGCACTGAAGTGAATACAACCCTCTTCTCAAACTGGAGCCTTTTATTAGTTTTGGCTCATAACAGCTTCACTCTAACCAGTTCACTCTGATCTGTGTGGCTCAGACTCATTACCTAGTCATTAAAGTAAATAAACCTGAATTCCTCCCATATTCAGAGTGCAAATCTGCAGGATGTTGCTGTAACATTAGGCATAATGGTGCAGAATTACTGCTGTAATATTTCAGTACTGTGCTACAGAGCTGTCACATTCAGGATAAACCACCTAACTGAAATGCACAACAAAAAAATTGAGCAGCAGATCCAAAAAGTTCAATTGCAAATGTTAGAAGGATTTTTTTTTCATTTTAAAGGAGTAAAACCTGAAAATGCTGAAGTGGCAGACTAAAAGAAAATATAAAGCATCCTCTTTTGCTTTTTGAATTAAGCTTTTGGAAAGGTCATTGACTAAAAACATATAGGAAAAGATATTTAAACTTAAATTAACATATTTTGTATCTATTAAGAGATATTACACCTTGAATATGCTGTCTATAATTTAAAAACCATATTGTACTCACATTTTCTTTTCAGTTTTAGAGCAGGCAGAGGACCCAATTTTGCTGTTCTGTTTACTGGTACAATCTGTAACTGAGCTTGAGAATTTGCATAAGAATTGCAAATAGTGCCTATAGTAGTTACACTTCCAAAAATAGAAGTTTCACTAAAACCAGAGGGAAAATCCATTCCCTTAAAAAAAAAAAAAACAAAGTTGTGTATTATATGTGACATAAAAATGTCCAAATTTAGCATGCACTTCTATGACTCTCTAGATACCCAATGTTTAAATATATCTCAAAGGGCATAAAAATACTTGTGTAAATTGATATAACATTGACCTGAAAATGGATAGCAGTTAGTTATATGTTATTTCAAAACTTCCATCCAGAGTTTTTTCAGTCTTATTTACCAAACACTTCCCACTATAACTGCTCCTGATCCATTTATACTGTGTTCTGCCTCAGAAATTCTACACATGATATGCCACATGACATAACGTTTCAGTGTTTGTTTTCGTTTAGAGCTGGATGCATTATGCTTTTAAGCAATCCTCCTTACAGGCTGCACATCTAATATACACTTGGGAGGTTTGTTTTTCATTTTCCAAAACTTGCCACAGGAACAGCAATGGATAGTTGCTCTTGGACAGACTTGGAAGATAGCATCTCAGACACTATGTGGGGAGATGCAATTTCCCTGTAAGAGATTCCTGAGCAGTTCATTCCTTTTACACTTCAGCAACCCTTCTGTATATCTTGTCATGCTAATAAAGACTCATTGAATGCAATTGACACAATTGCTACAAAAAAGCTGCAAAAGTGTAGTAGAATAAAAACTTCACTTGCTTAACTTCATAGCCATCAGCTTGAAAATGCAATTTTTCAAGCAGTGAGAAAAAGCACTCTATCCAGAAAAAAAGACAGGTGACATTCAGATTCACAGCAATTTACTCGTAGTCAGAATGCAATTTTTCTTTCAATGAGGAAAAGCTCATAGTCATACCCTCTGGCTCCTTGTGATGCACCTCTAGTAAAATACTGCAAAGGAACTAGGAGAAATAAACATCCCATCATCCCATACATTGTGTTCTTGCCTGTATACATGTATATATACACACACAATAACTAGAGTGATGTAAAACAATGCAAAAAATCCTGGAGAAAGTAATTTTCAAGAAGGTTATGAAAGCAACATTTTTCAGGAAAAGTCGGAAAATTAAGAGAAGTAGAAATTCCATGAAAGGATCAATGCCCTAGTGGATTGGAAAGTTTAGCTATGATTGCAAAAATTATTTGGTTCCTAGGAAAGGAAAGTAGTATGTGGTGAGATACCAATATTTTCCATTCTAACTTATTCTATGATTAGAAACTAGTTTAGAAAGACTTCTCTTTATTCCTATTTTAATTCTAAATATGCTTTTCGGAGCCTAGAGAAGCTTGAAAAAGTATGATCTTCTTTAACAAAAATAGCAAGCTACTTCAAGGGGGTTTTTTACCTCCTTTTTAATACATTTTGCAAGATATGAATACAATAGCTTAATCAAAAAGCAAAAGCCAATAATCTTTCTCTATTCAAGTAGTGTCACTCATACCTTTAAAAATGAGGGAAATCCTAATGATTGAATTGGAACTCATAGACTCATGTAATTATAAAAAAAACCCCTCATAATAATATTCACATTTTAACCAGTAAAATGATGCTTAGATAAAGTATCAGGACTTGGTTATCCTTGATTTTTTTTTGGAAAAAAATGAATAGAGTAACTGAGACAATTACATTGCACAGGTATGCAGTTTTGGGAAGTTGAAAAGGTTTTACTAAAATGTTTGCAGAAAAAATAACTGTTTCCAGGTCTATTAGCTTGCTGCAGAAATCTTCTGCAAAACACACTGTGGTCTATTGCCAATACAGGACCTGACCTTAATCTTCCATTTTCATACAGCCAAAAGAAAGCTGCCTGGAAAAAAAGTAGAGTACATGCCTGCATTAACCTTTGAGAATTACATTGAATGCTGCACCTTTACTCTGTTCCCTGAAAAGGGAAAGTTTAATGTGACAACTTACTTTGGTATCTGAGTTAGGTTTTTGATGTTCCTATAGTGAGTGGAGTTGTTACTGCAGGCTCCAGGAGGGTGGCACAGGCTGGCTCCCGCCCGGAGCGAAGTCCCTGCTCTTCATAATTCCACCGGATCCGGAGTGGGCAGCCCCCAGGGTGCCACGGGCTGATGCAAGTCTCCCAACCACAGAAATTCTAGCAGGAAACGTAGTGATACAAAAGAACGAGCTGGAACTCCATCTCTGTTCTGTCAGGAAGGTTTATTTGGGGTATGGGGAAAAGGGGTGCAGGGAAGGAGAAGGGAGACAGGACAGGTAGCAGATGCTAGCAGCTCAAAGATGGAAGACCTCTCTCTGATGCAGACACAGGCTTATAAGGGGAAGAGAAGGGGCGGGATTTTTCTCCCCTGGAGCCAGTCCCAGGAGATGGAGGGGGAGAATTTACAAGGGGAACACACCAATAGGTTTTCAGGTACAGCAAAGCATATTTCAAAATGAACCAATAGCATACAAGGCAGGGAAACAAAGGGAGCACATGGACTCCTAAACCCCCACATTGCTACATGGAGTGGTTTTCAGTCAGCTGGAGAGGAGTGGAAGAGGTCTCTGCTGAAGGAAGCAACTTCACTGAGTGGCTTGACCACTTCCGCTGGATGTCTGAACTTGATGCTCCATGTTACCTTGGTTGAGCTTGTCAGCAGTACATAAGCAGTCAGAGACAAGTGATTAGGCTGGTTTAAGTCTTAATTTACTGATCTAAGTTTCAGCCTGTAACCTGCAGTAATTTAATGGCTACTATATAGTCCATGGATTCATTGACAACTGCATGACATCCTAAGCCCCCTCGAAAAGTTTTTATCCCACACCTGTGTTTCACAATGGACTACAAAGGGAACCCTATAAAGTTTAGCCATTCTTTTAATTTCATCTGAACAGCATCTAGCACAGCCATAAACACTGAACTCAGACTAGAGTCTTCAAGCCCTTCATTATAAAATGATCTAATTTGAAAACAACCCTGGTATACCATCTCGAAATTCATCATCAGTTAGCTTGATTTCTGAGCTAACTGCCCAATAAGCAGTTGACTGTTTACATATGCTAATTTTTGAAAGCATAATTAGTACATTATCATTGTGGTTCAGAAACACATTATTTTACAAACTGAAAAAATAAAATAAAATATAATATTTAAGGAATATTGTAACATCAAGCATAAGAATTTTATATTTTTAAAGAGAACAGAAAACATTAACAGAGCTTCAACGTGACAAAATAAGAAATATTGGCACCATATGACTGCAATCAAAAAATTGAAATGTCAATTTCTAACCATAAAACAATGAAAATATCAGTCATTGAGGAAATACTCTAAAGCAAGGAAATTCAATATTGACAGAAAAGAATGATAAGTCTAACAAACTACATGCAAAAGAGAAATTATAACATATATCTAAGACTGGATTTTCCCAGAGATTAGAGAACATCAGCTGGAGGGTTAGATATGTTGAGCAATCCATATTTAGCTTCATTTGATAGGGAAAAATAATGGAAAATTTTTCCCTAAGTTTGGCAAACAATTTGGAAGTTATGTCACGTATTGAAAGTTAAGTCATACAGAAATTAATAGTGCCTGTAGTATTCCATGATATTACACAGCATCAGGAATATGAAGCAATAATGAAATTCACCAAACAACTCCATGAGTCTTTTGTCCCTTCACTTGCCAAAGAAAAACAAACAAAAAACAAAAAACAAACAAAAACAAAAAAAACCCACAAAACAAAAAAAAAAAAAGCAAGGAAATCGCAATTTTAACTTTTGGGAAGTTTTAGTAGATTTCATTCCATGTAGTTCTCTCCCTCTCTGACATTGGAGATACACACTGCTTACTGTAACTCATTTGTTCCTTTTTCATATGCAGTCAGCTGCCCTAATTTCTTCCTACTTAAACTGGCATCTCTAAATCCTTAGTATACACTTTGAGTCAAGATCTGTTTGGAAAGAATAAAGTCCAATATCCTAGTGAGAGCAAAGCCTGTTGTATTTTCCACTTAAAAGCTTCCCTTTGTGTCCCAAGGTTCCCAAGTGATCCATACAAAAGTACATTATCTCTTGTCAGTATTTTATCTCCTAGTGTTTTCTTTTAAAAGGCTTTGATTTAACTCTGTGCATTTAGGCTCGATAAGATCATACAGAAAAGTGTAGGTCAAATAGTATTTTTAATAGCAATGCAGATTGCAGGGATTACTTAAATTTCACTCTATGTATGTCTAAATAGCCTTCTTCTAAAATTGTTGTATGTCTCGGACTTTTTCACCCCATGAGCAAGTCTTTTCTGGGTTATATTGCTATGAATCAAGGCTCATTCTTCCAAAATCTCTGGAATTACTCTAACTTAAAGCAGTATAAACTTAAGGTACTGGAAATGCAAATTTATTCTCTGATGCCTGGCTAACTGTGACCATAACAAGTATAAAAAGTATGCAGAAATACATTAATTTGATCTTCTGAGGTAGCTTGCAGAGTTAAAAGAAGTGTAACTGAAAAACAAGACGCTTTTTTAATGGCTTATACATTCCTTCTCTGAAACCATCAGCAAGCCTGTCTCACAGCAAAATTGGACTCTTTCAGATCATGATAATAGAAGATGTATAAAAAAAAAATATTTTGCCCTAATTTCACTGAGTAACTGTATGTGTGAATAACACAGCATCTTATTAGACTGGTTGCCTGCCACAGCTCTGCTCAAGATTACTTTCTTTCTTTCAGGAGGTCTCAGATATGAACAATAAGATATACTGTGTCTTTTTTTTTCTTTTTCCTTCAGCTGGACTGGCAGCAGAGGCTATAAGCCAGGTTTTGCAAGCCTTGTGTTGGTAAAGGAATTAATCACTGCACTCTGACTCCTCGTGTGCCACAGAAATATGTAATGTGAGGCGACCCACGTTTGTTGTGGTCTATCAACACTATATTTACTCATGTGACTTCTAAGAGTCTTTCTAGACACAGCAAATCCAGAAGCTAAATACTGCTTCATTTGCTTGGTCCATGCAAGTGGATTGGATCAGCTGACAGTCCCAGTTAAGATGCAGACATAAATGAGGGACTGTTGCAAATAGCAGCAGAGGTAGGCGTTCACATAAGAAGGCACTGGGCAAGATTTACATCCTATTGTGGTAAAATTAATTGGAATTAGAAGCTTAAACATTAAATAGAAAAGTCTCTTTTCACAGTAGACTTCTTAAGCTATGATTTCATTTTAGCTTCTTTGATTCTTTGTCACAGCTGAAAGCCCTTTGTCAGTGTGGATAGGAAGAGGAGGACTGTGGGGAGGAACCCCATCTAGAGCAAGGTGGCATCATTCTTATGGGATCCTCACCACCACTGTGGGAAACAGAAATCTTCAATGTACTCCAAGGGGAATTAAATTGGAGATGCTATTTCCAGAGTCTGTTTTTTGTGTCACCCACATGCTTTCATTAAAAATAGGTGACTGTCCCTTCTGCAGGAGACAGCTTGGCCAGTTCTTCTGAGAAAGCTCAGTGGTATCAAAGTTAATGTCTGGCAGCTTTGAAATGCCAGCCACCTGCATGGCTTCTGATTTTTTATGTAAACTTCAGATGTAGATATACTCTTGACAAAAACTGCAATGGGCCTATCAAACAAAGCTAACAACAAAGCTAAATGATTCGAAATTTGGTTCCCACTGTGGTATTATTACATTAAGCTGTATTTGAAGAGTTCTGAGAGAATGGTGACATAAGAGAACTAAAACAGAATAGAAAATAATACTGTGATTTTTTAATCAGTTTTTTTATATATTAACATTATGAGGTTTGGTTACTGAAACAGTATTTCAGGTTGGCTTTTTTGTTTTATTTGGTTGGCTGTGGGGTTTTCTTGGTTTGGGTTTTGTTTTTGTTTTTTTTTTTAGAGTTTCTTTGTCATAGTAATGGAAGAAAAATGGAAAAGGGGATGAAATTACCACTAGCTTACAGAGCTGTGACATTGGAGCAAGGGAAAAATTGCAGTGTGTCTCTCTGAGCTAAGCACATTAGCTGCTGAATGTGTAAATTGCAAAAATAACTTAGAAGCCAAAAGTGAGAACAAATGAGCAAGCAAGTGATCTAATCTCTGCTGGAACACATCACCCATGTGATTTGCAGGGTCTCTTGGAAACAAAGAAGCAGATGAAGCAGGAGTAGCATTTGTGTTATCAGCAATGGAGAAAAATCAATAACAGATAAGGTCTGAGTGTCAGCAAAATAAAGGAACTTTCCATTCCTCTCTGAAACACTGACACAACTGAAGCAGGGAAAGCCAGGGGTCTCATTACAGTGAGAGGTTCCCGGAGCTGCCCACATTTAATGTTTAGTTACAGTCATATGTAGCTTTAAGGCTGCTAAAGCTTAACTATAATACCAAACTTTTTGAGGTAATAGCCTAAAAAAAAAGTGTCTATTTTGGAGAGAGAGATGTAAATGTAAAGCACTGCCATTTGTGGAGCAAATCAGAGATGGGAGACACACTTGCCTTGTAGTCCCTGGGAAACTATGAAATCCAGAAATAGTCTTATTTAGGACACAGACTGTTCTTCCTTACACCAGAGCAGCCGCCTCTCTAAGTGCTGCTGCAATATGAATTGCAGAGTGTAATTAATTGGATTTCACAGTCTGCTAGAACTGTGGGCAGCAAGTGCTTTGAGCAGCAGGAAACCCTTCTTTCGGACATGGAGCTCCTGAGTGGCACCAAGGAATCACATTATGAGACCCAGGAAACTTCCAGTTTCAGTGAAAGAGGAAGTGCAGGTCAATTACAAATCAACCAATTTTTAAAAGGTTTTGAACTGGAAAGACACCTCAATGTAAGCCAGGTAATGGTCCTCACAAGTGTAATTCTTTGAAGGAGCATGAAACTGTTGTGTTGGTTGATCCTGGATAGGCTGGGGGCACTGGAAAATAAATCTTCCATTTTTGTTTCATGCAGTGGACAATGACTACATATTTGAACCCTGTACACAGTTGCTTTCTTCAATGTTCTGTTTCTACAAACCTAAAAGAGCATAAAAGGCAGAGCAATAGGCTTTAAAAAAATGCCACATATTTATCTTTCAGTGATGTCCAGAGCCACTAGACCTTTCCATGTAATTGGAACTGAAGATGTTTGTGGTAATAGATAAGGAAAATATTGACTATCTAATTGTTTGTTGTTATGTTTTCTGCTTTTATGTTGAAGACTCAGAGGTTTACACCATATTTCCAATTAATGTCTTGTCAAGACTAACAGGCTTGGCTTTAAACCTGTGCATCCAGGAAGGAGTATAACTAAGAAATAGAGCTGGTTATTTGTATAAGATACTGAAGAAGATTGGAAAGGTGCACTCAAGTACATAATAGTGAAACTGAAGCTGAAATTAGTTATTGGAAGGCTATCCAGGGATTAAAAAAATCCCAAATCAGAAGTGCAGCAAAGTACTACATGTGTCTTAGCAAGAGTCAAATGGGTAATGAAACTAAGAGATGGAACTACAACTAGTGGTAGGACCCAGGACATATACTACCAAGCCTGAAATAAATCCTCTGTGAAGGGCTAGAGAATCTTGTAAGGTATCTACTAGTACTAAAGAGGTCAAACAAACTATTATCATATGGAATTACAAACAAAAGTGGTTTAGAATTTTAGAGAGCATATGGTATTAGAACAAGAGCTTATTAAACTTCACCACACTGGAACCTGCCGTTTTTTGACCCTAAAAAGGAGTAGTATAAATAATCTCCTTTAGTCAAAGTATATTTGTCTACAAAGCCCTTGTTAACTGTGTCTTGAAATCTGGCACTCTCTTAACTGTTCTATTGTTTGTATTTTCAGAGAACTTAGAAAGTCTTGCTATTCATGCAGTTACTGTCAGTATTATGTATAAATAGTGGTAAAAAATGATCACTATAAAGTTTGGGGCTTTTTGCAGAATTTACAGTTTAATATTGCACAGTGTAATAGAACTCAGGAAAAAAATGTCCTTGTGAAATGGAACCTTCCAGAAATATTGGAGCATTGCACTCCACAATTACCCTTTACTCTGATGGCTAGAAGAGCCATGATTTTTCAACAGCTATTTTCTCTTGTTTGGGACCAAACTCAAACCATTTCAGGTGCACTGTAGCTGTTTTAGACCATCTTGTGGTGACTGTCAGCTAAAGAAAAGAATAGTGGTTAAATTTTTCTCTACTGTTAACCAAGCTGAAAACAGTGTAGGTGCATTCTCCACTCCCTCACTGTGACTAGCTGATTTTTCAGAACTTGTCCCACTGTTTGTGTGTTCATACACAACCCATGATATGGAAACACAAGCTTGGTGCTTATTTTCTAATAAAACCTCTTTTATCTGGCCCAAAAGTTGCTTTCAGCACCTTTTTGGCAGGAAACCTTAATGACTATGAACCATAGGCACAAATCCAAAATATAAAGTAAACTGGATTAAGATTTGAGCAGCTAGAGTTAGGGCACAATATTGGTTTTTAGAAAGAGGATACAAATTTTAAGCACCACATAGGGAAAAAGAAAAGCAAATAGATCCAATAAAAAATCCTTGGATATATCCCTGGTCTCTGGTTTAAGTAAGCCAGGTTACACCACCATTTGCATAGTTTGTGTTGCAGTTTTCTTTTCTCAAAATTAGCAGATAGTTTCCAAAGTTGGTTGTCAGCTCTCTGTCCTTGTAAGTGTGAAACTGGTATGAAAAGAAAGCTTGACAGTAGTGCTGAAGAAAATGTGCCCACATTTGTTGCTAATTATGGTTAGATGATGAGGCTTTCACCGTGATTGTTATTGAGGTCCCAGGAACACCTGCAAACACAAAAGAGAACATTTCCTAACAGAGCTTACACATCAAGCTGACTTCAGGATGACTTCAGTGGATGTATCCATAAATGGTGAAAAGCAATTGAAAGCACCCAAGCCATAAGACTTGGGTGTTGTTGTTAAGCCGTTTTTTTTTTTGCTCCTTTTTACTTTCCCATCAATTTGTGCCACATGCTTAATGTTAGAGGTCACAGTCACATTTAGATCGTCTCTTGTTTCCTGCATGCTTTTTTTCTCCTTTATCCCAAAGTAAGCACTTGATGAAACTTGTAATGACACAAATAATGTTCTGATGTTTGTTGATAAAAAAATTTAAAGAATGGTACAATGACATTTACAAGTCAAGAAATAGATGCACTTGTACAGTTATAAATCAAAACACCTCCAGGCAAGCAAATGTAAAATGGTGAAACATTATATGAACAGGTATTTAATGTGTTTACTCAGAATATCTGAGAGGCAAACTGATATGTGTCTTTTATTGCAGTTATGGGAAATTAAAGGTACTTTTTGAGAAAATGAAAGAAAACAAACCACAATGACATGTTTGAAATAACCCTACCTATAAATACAAGAACAATGGAAGAAAATAAGGTAGGATACTCTGATCTTGTTTCATGCACTGGATTGCATCACTGTTTTACATAAATTTGTTTTTGTAATTCTTTCTTTGTTTTTTGTTGTCATACTGGATGTATCATCTCTGAACTCATATGCTTCAAAGGCAATACAGGCCTGAAATAATATATAGATAACAATTTAGAATTTAAATTACTATTTAGACTGCAGAGAAAGAATTCCTAGTGGTTCAGCTAAGGTTGGGTTGAGAAGTGGTTCCCACTGTTGCAATGTCCAGCCATGTATCCCTGCCCATATCCTCATGTGAGGAATTACATTTTGCTGAGGAAAATCATTACCATGACTGCAAAATTTTATGAACTCTTTTGTTTACATGTATGATATACATATAAATAAAAAATACAATACAATATAATGCAAAATATTTCTCTTTTTATTTTAGACAGAGAGCATGCTACTGAAAGTAATAGAAGAACTTTTTAAATGGGTCAGTGGCCATATATTAGGTCATATGGAAATGTGTATTGCTTGAGGTATTTTGATTCCCAAGTATGAATCTCATACTTAACTACCATTTAGATATATTTAAGACTTAATTATCACAAATTTCTGAAACATTTTTCTATGAATATAAAACAGACAAAATAAGTACAAAATTGTTTGACATAGTTTACTGTATTAACAAACATAAATGGAAGAAGAATGCAAAATAGTAAGAATATTGACACTGTTTGTACACATAAATACTCGTATTTCAGAAATAAATCTACGACCAAACTGACAAACTCTCACTAAGAAAAGCCATATATTCTGTCTTCCAATAAATGCAATTTGCATTCATGACTGATAGCAGGGGCTTGTGGGAGCAAGAGAAGGAACAAGTGAGAACACAATGATTTCCTCCTGGGTTCATCCCACTGGTTAACCAGTTGCCTGTTTAGTACTTCCTGGACAAAATAATCACATGTGTTTCTGTGTGGGATTTGCTGAGGCTGAGAAGGGAGGTTTCTAATTGTTATTATAAGCTTAAGTATCTTTCCCTTCTTCCTTTTCTGCCACAGGGCAGCTGTATGTATTGTTTATGTAGAAATATATCTGGGATCAGAATGCCAGAGGATAAACTGGATTAGGGAAGACAGCTGAAGATCTAGCACTAGGTATTATCTAAGAATTTGGTTAATTAAAGCCCTCCTGTCAAAAAAATAAAGAACAAAATCTAACCACACATTTTTGACAGTATTATGCATAAAACCCAATGGTGGCAAAAAGTTACTTGAGAGCATTTTCTTTCACTGATACCAGCATTGGAAATATATATCATTTATATTTTCTGGAGGATATGTGGTGGTTAATTATTTGCACTCCCTGATATAAAAGGGGTAGTTTCAATGCATTGTCAGTAAGTTATGACATTGAGGTAGAGTAAAAAGAAGAATGAAGATTCTGTTGTATAAGAAATCTGTTCTTCCCCATAAAGAGGCATTCTGCATGCAGAGAGGACTCTGAATTCAAGGATCCTTAAGAAAGAAAATATTAAAGATACAATTTTGTATTCCAAACTATTTTGCAGTTGTGAGGAAAAAAAAAATCAAAAAAAAGCCTAAACAATATAAGTTCAGTTACTTGTATTGTTCTGTTAGGATATAACAAAACCTGGAGAAGTGTCTTGGAAGTTATTCTTCTGCAGAGAGTGAAAGATGATCGTCCTCCTCTGTTGTATATCAAATTTACAAGCTGATGGAGAGAGAATACCAAGACAAGACTGTCCAGAACTATCATTCAATAGAGAGGTTCTGAAAATGAATAAAGAGAATTAGGAGAGTGCCACAGATATAAAGAAAGGAATTGAAATGAAAGTGTTTAAACAGCTTCCTGAGAGCATGAATCTTTAAAGCAGGCACTTCTCTTGATACAATCTGATTTCAGAGTCAACACACTTCTAAATGGCTTAAAATATTTTGCCCTTTCCATAAGCCTAAGAAGTCCCTGAAGGATTATGAAAATCTAAATTCTAGTTCTTCTGACCAAATGTTTGAGGAACAGGAGGTGGGCAAAAGTCAAAATCCTAGGTGTGACATTTATCTCTTGACACTTGTTTTGTGAACAGCTTTGTGAGCTAAATCCAATTCTGAATGTCTTATCTCTCCATTTTAAGATGAGTCAAATTGACACATTTTCATTTGGAATAGAAATAGTCTTAGATGAATAAAAATTCCCTATAGTCATTAATAGCTGACCAGCATAAGTTGTTAGAGTGTTATTGTCCAGTTAAAAATTCAGGCTGGAGACCAAGATTCTATAGAAAAGATTCCCCTGTATGTATAAGGTCAGGATTTATAGCCGGGACATGAAGAGAATTTTATTTATGGAGACCAAAAGCAAATAAAATGTTTTTAAAAACATCAATCTAATTTCAGAAGCAAATTCTGTGAATCTAGGCTCCCTCTGAAGTGTAAAGTATTGTATCTGAAAGTCTCAAAACCAATTACAAATATTCTGTTTGAAAGAGTGGTAAGAATTGTTTGAATTTTTTATAGCTTCATTAATATTTAGTCTGTTAGAAACCAGTATGAGTTTGTTGTTAGCTTCTATAAGAATACATATTTCAATCATAGATCACAAATCCTTGCCTTAACCGTGCCATTGTCTGAGCAGTTGTTTTGTTCTTGCCTTTGCACCAGCTTTCAGGGGTTAACTCAGGTAAGCCCTGTGCACAGCCATACAAAATAATTCAAATTGTGTATGATTTTCTTCCACAGGTGCTAAATTACTATATTCACTTTTATTCAATTAAGCATGGAAACTAAAACATCCCCTCTAACACATGCTGCTTGTTACCGATTTAGAATTATAGATGATGAAATGCTTCCAGGGAGATTTCCTACATCCTTTCTCTGAGATTTTCTGATCTAAAGCTCTTGTGATAGATTAATTCTATATACATCTGCCGGATGTGTGAATTTGACACAATTTTATAACCTCTGTTTATGTTATATATGAACTGATCTTTGATAGCACTGGAGTAATTTTAGATGTATCATCAAGCTGACTTTACCCCCAGTGTGTCCCTGGGATGTCCACAGCCTTGAGAGAAACCTACTTTGGCCCAGGAAATTCTCCCAAGCTGTGGTGGCCATGGTATGAATTGCCCAAAATGAGAGAACCTGTATGACACCTTCAGCAGGGATAAGGTTCTTCTTTGTACTGGCTGTGGTGCAAGTAGAAAATGCCTTTACTTGGTTCACCTTGGGATAGTAATTACAATGTAAATTCTGGCTGTAAAGCTCTCTAAAGGTGAGGAAGAAATACAGCATTTTTCTTCCTTGTGTCATTTGGAAGTGATCATTTTTGTCACGATTATCTGATGCAAACCTCACAGAGAATACCCTCAGTGATCTGGGGAGAAACTCATAAAAGGTTTTTGCTTTGTGCTGAATTTTATTCCCTGACTTCTCAGCAAGATGGTGTGAGATATATTGCTAATTTGAGAATGAGTATTCAAGGAGTACGTTAGGGGAGACTAAAAGTAGTTGGTGGGATCATGAACAGCAGTGGTAACTTTGAAATTACATATGAGCAGGAGACAGAGATGCTTTCAGTAAGGCTACGGTCTATCCACATATTCACTTGGAATGTACGTTTTCACTTTTAAACTTTCTTTAAAGTTTAGGAAAGATTTAGGAAAGATAGGGAAAAACAAATCTTCTGCCACATATTTCTTTATTCCAAGAATTTCCAAAGGACTTGCCCTTTTGATCCTGCCTGCTTCATCTGTCGATTCCTTCAGAGACATTTGGTTCCTAAAATGACTTTTACAAAACTTAGCCAACATAAGCAAAGAAAGCATAAATTGTAAAAGGGAGCTAAGGATAAATTTTCCCCTCTGTTCCTTCCCTCGTGCTGGAGGGAGCTGCTGGATTCTAAAGTTCTTTGATGATATTTAAATTTGTACCAAGTATTGGCCTCTCACCTATACATCTAAGGAGCATTTCTGAAATCTAACCACAGCTTCTACATTTCAATAAATGCTTGTCCCCAGGAAACACCTGAAGTGTAAAAGATGCAAGACTGCTGTCTGCTTTGATTCTGACTTTGCTCTGTTATCAGTTCCAAGTGTTTCTCTTTGAGTGTTTTGTTTCCTTTGCTTTTAAAAGTGAAATGTGAGAAGTATTTGGGATTCCTTTTTCTGGTTTAGAATGCACACTCTCAATCAAAACTTTGAAAGAATTCTTGTCAAGCTGTAGCTAAGATACACTCCACAGTGATGAAATAATCCATTCCATGTCCACAGCTGACATTTGTACTGACATGAAATTTACCCTGTTTTGTGCAACAGAGAACTTTTCTTGCCTCCAGCAGTCTGGCTCCAGGAAAAGGATTCTTTTCCTGTATTTTCTGCATGTCTTATGAGGCCTTGATTAAATGACGTACTTATCTTTATTGTTTATTTTATATATCAAGACTAATAGAATAAGATTTGTGGTTTTATATATATGCATATTATGAGAGCATGTATTTATACAAAAAGACACTGCCATTACACAAATCACAAATACAGCAAAAATATTCCCATTAGAGTTCATAAAACACAAGTCATTGTCTATTTAAAGCATTAAAAACCTGACCATAAGCATGTAATCTAGTTTATTGAACATCTTTTATTATTAGGCCATCAGAGACTTGAAGCAAGTATACGACACCATGAAAAAGTCTTTGTCTAGAAAAAAACATCCTTTTTAGTCAAATTCCTATTCAGTCCCCTTATTGTTGTCACCAGAATATTCCTCAGGCAGCACAATATTTGTCCACAGAACAACAGATTAGAACCTTTAATTGAAAATTGAGGATTACATGGGCAGCTAAAGCATATATATCTATAAAAATAATCCTTCTGTGGAAGAACATTATAAAAGAACATTGCCAAAAATACATGAACTTATTCAGCTTCTGCTAAAATAGAAGTTAAACTAGGCATGAAATTGCTATTAAAAATTTACAAAGTCCTACTTTAAGTCTTATTATTAGCTGTTAAATCCAGGCTAATAATTTATACAACTTCCATGTCATTTTATATACAAGAAGTTTACTTCTTTTTCTGATTCTAAGTTTCTGAGAAATTAAAATTATTTATTTACATGATTTCTTCAGCAGTTTATGTAAGGCATATGGTCATTACTTTAAAATATATTAGTTTTATCTTTTTCTTGTTGGTAAAGCATGTTATATTTGCTTAATCCCAGAATAAAAATTGTCATATAGGCAAGAAAATGTCGTGTACAGTAAATGTTTGCCCATCGTCCTTGAAATGTTAAATGTTGTGGTGGATTGGCTGGCAGATCATGGGACTATTAACACAAAAATATCTGCAGGACAGAAAAAATCCATTCATCCAGGTTAGATTCTCTGCATAATCCTAATGACATTTTTAGGGACAAAAACAAAAGGGATAATATGGATTAACAGTGTTAGCTGCTATCTGTGCCCACATCCTAATCTGAGACAGTCTTTTATATTTTTTCTTTCAGAAGAGGAGCCTTGTTCAGCATCTGCAGTCTTCAGGTTGTGAGGTGGTTGCCTGTGCCCTCAATGTTACTTTTTCCATACCTGATTAAATTAAAACACCTGATTCGATACCTGATTAAAATAATTAGTTACCTGCAGTTTGAAGATAGACAAATACAGGGTTTCTTTTTTGTCTGGACATTTTACAAGCTGCTTAGTTTTGTTGTCAGTATGGACAGACTTATACTGGTAGAACAGACAGGGCCAGGCCACGGGTACAAGCAGTGGCAAGTTATCACCACAGAGGTGAAGCCTTAGAAAACAACCCCCTTAGAAACTTTTGGTCCATGCCAGCCAGTTTGCTCAAACACAGTGCCCAGGTATGAACTGGAAGTAGCTTATCCAGTTTATTAAAAAATGCTATTTTGGCTAATAATTTTCTGTCATGATAACAATTTCTACCATCACCTTTGTGATCTTTACCCAAAAGTCATGAGTAAGGAATTACACATAGCACTTCTTTCTGCTCTAATTCCAACTGATGCCTGAAAATATTGACTTTAATATCATTCGGGATGTAAAACTTGTGCCAGAAAATCTATTTAGAAAAAAGCTCTCTACCAGTCATCTTCAGATTTTTCTCCAGCCACCTCTGAAATTCAATAATAATCTTATATAATACTTGAAAATCTCTTCTAGCTACTTTTTCATATCCTAAGATATGTACTATTTCAAATTAATTTTTAGTCTCTGCTTCTGTTTAATCTCTAAAAATATATTTCAATACATTCTTTTTTATGAAAATCATATACTTGATATATAGCTAGGAAGAAGGACTTTATATTGAAAATATTTTCTGACATAAGGTTATTTTTATTTTATTTCTTTATAGTGACACCTCAGCTTACTAATGTACGTTTGCAAAGCAGATCAGCCAAATTAATGAAAATTTTGCCTTTCAATGTGGAATTCATATCTTGCTAGGTTTAAATTCATATGTAATAAGTATTTAATTTAAGAATTGTTTCAGGCTTCTTCCACTCTTGGTAAATATTAGCACAAAAAACCTCAAAGTGAATGGTTTTTTGGTTTTTTTTAGAGAGATGTAAATGAGACTTCTGGTTTTCCAGTTCTTGGGTGTTCACTTCACATGAATTTCACATCACAGAGTGGAACTCAAAAATCTAAAACTCAAAATTAAACCAGAAAATCCAAAATGGGAATTTAACACATGAGATCTCACAGGCTAAGTAGTCTGACAAAGACAGGGTTCTTAATATGAAAATGTCACTGCGCAAAACTAAGCAAAACTCTGATATCCAGAGAATTCAGTCCGCTTGACCCCATGAAACACAATGAACACAGGAATTTTTCAACCACTTGTAAGGAATAAAACAAAATATGGCCAAAGGTGTTTACACGGTGAGGTAAAGAATTAAGCAGATATTTTACTCCATTCCTTTTCTTCATTCACTGATATACTTTTCTGAAAAAATCCCTGTTTGACAGTCTTATAGATGGTATGAGTGTCTGTAATTACAATCCCTTCTTGGAAAGAAATTTATTGTGAAGGGCTTGAGCTGTTCTTCTTGCTGGAATTCAGTTCTGTTTCCTGAAAACAAAAAAACCAATGACAAAACAGAAGGGCAGGTGAAAAAAAAATGGGAGGAGGAGGAGAAGGATAAACAGCTTAGGGTCTGGATTCTTACCTGCATGATTGAGGCAGAAAAAAAGAAAAGGGAAAAAAAAAAGACATAGCATGTGGTTTTATCATCTGCTTTGAGATCTGGCAAAATTGTGTCAATGTCAAAGCATTTAAGGTACTGCTTTCAACTTCTTTTCTGATCACAGGCTCACAGCAGTACTGCCAAGAATCTGTCTTGGCTGGCAAAGTCAGGCTGTTTTCAAACAGAAAGAAGGATTTAGATTAGAAAGAAACAACTGAATGCAGAAGAGAAAAAAATAAATTAGAATGGGTGTAAATTAGAAAAATTATTAAAAAAAGTGAAGTCATAATTCCAGTCAGAATGTCCAGGATAACACTGAGGGCTTAACCAAGGCAAGTAGAGGTTTCATAATCCTTTGGTCCCCTTTCAACTTATTGCTAAATAGCAGGATGGTGGAGGATTTGGGGAAAACTGTTGCCAGACAAGGGGAGATGGCAGCAATGGCATGTAGCTGACATGGGCTATTAGATTAATTCAGTGTTTTAGGGATACAAAAAATTTTGGCTTTCAAAAACATGAGAAAAAATGCATTTAAATTTTTTACCTTGAGCAATTCAGAATATCTACCTAAGACAGCTGAAATTAGGACAAGCTCTTCGCTTTCAAAGTATTTTATACTGAATAAGACACAGCTTTTGTTTTGGTCCTAGAAACTGAAAATTGGACAATTCCTCCTGCATGTTATGTTTTATAAATAAGTTTTGTACACCTGTAGTCACCACTTTCAAAAAGGAGATGACTGTTCACTGCAGTGAAGGAATAAATCAGGAATGCATTATTAACTATAACAATATAGTCACTAACATAAATAGCTATTGCAATATATTTTTTTCTTGCTGGTAGAGTTCTGTATATTTCTAATGCAGAAAAAAATTTAGTCCCCTCAAAAATCAGATGAGCATTTTCAGTACCTAAAGGTAAAGTCATTATAGGGGGTAGCTCGCTTGAAATTTTTCCCTTCTTTCAGATAACCATACATTAATAGATAATGAGCATTAAAAACCTGCACTGCCTTCTGGCAGACACTATGCTTTAAATTATCTTCCATCAATGAAATTACAGAAGCTTAACATGGAGGCACTGTTCTTCAAAGAACTTAAGGATGAGTATCAATAGTGTAGGGAAGCCATGGAAAAAGCAAAAAATTGAATATGGTCACTTAACTCATCCCTTCTATATGAGGAGGAAATCATTGCTAGCAGGATGCCTACAGTTAAAAAAAAATAAAATTATATCATTATGCAATATCAACGCTGCCAATAAAACCTAGGATAAAACTGTAAGGATAAATGTCACCAGAGAAAGCAATGTCTAGCTCCTGAAATGGTCCATGATCTGAATAAAAACTTGCTTTATAAACAGAAATGGAAAGTGCCAGAAAGGTATAAGTTGCCTGCTGGAGTACTGCTGATTTGGTGGGAAACTGTTTCAAAGAATGAGCTAAAATGTTCAAAGTAATCTAAGATGCAAATGTAATGCATTGCTCCAGGAGCTTTATAATTGTTTCTCAGTTTGGCAGTTCACTGGACTGTACTGAGTGTTAGTCAGAAAATAAACAGATCTATTTTAACTTCAAGCAGATCTCGATGGCTGCAACTGGCAGAAAGATGATTCTTAGCAGTTGGAGATGACATCCTCTTTCTCTGCATCAGTAAAGCAGAAAAGACTTGTAAAATAAAAGTAGACCTTAATCTATGTATCAGATATGTAAACAGAAATGATGGGGAAAGTTTTATACTAGAAGAAATGTTAAAAACAATGACTTGCAATAGAACTTTCCTAGTTATTATTGAAAAAAACTCTATATTTTTAACACAGAAGCTGGCATCTTAAAGTGCAGCGTTTCACTATTATTCCCTTCAAACAACAACAAAAGAGTTGAAAGGCAGATATTTCCCAATTAACAGAACAATAATGAAATAGTCACATTGTATTTTAACATAGATTCTGATACCTTTACCTATTTTCATCTGTACTTATGAAGCTGGTGGAAACTGTAATTGAATATAATGCTAGTTAATATATATAAAGACATCATCATTAATCTCCCAAAACATACATCCTAGTGAAAATATAACACTTTAAACAGCTATTACATATGACACCAATTATATTGGAAATACAATTAATTTCATTGACACCATTAGCACATACTATCACAGTGTTTCTTAAAAATCTTTATTTGGCATATTATCAAATCTAGATCTTTTAATTTTATAGTAGCATGTAACCAAGTAACAGACTGCCAGGTCAGTTTTCTTCACAGCAGGAGTCACAGAATAACAAAGAAATGGATTTACAATTATGAAGGAGAAAATTAGCAATGAAGATGGAATCATTAGAAAAAATGACAAAGACAGAATCATAAGAAAAAATTAGAATACACAATATTAGAAATCCAACATTGAGTTTTATAAGGGGTACTTATAAAGAAAGGACACATTACTTTTCAACTTTAAAAAGTACCTCTAATATTCTGTAGAGAAATAAAAATTGTAAGATTATTTAGAAACCATTTCATGGAAAGATCATGTTTTATATAATTTTTCAAATATTTAAATATTTACTCTGACTTCTAAAGAGTACTTTAGTTGTCATATTCCCCAGATTCCTATGAAACCAGTTCTACAGCAAAGAACGGTTTCCGAGCTTCATCAGTTTTTCTGGTCAGAAAAAATCTAATTACTAAATCATGTCCATGCATTAAATTTGTCAGCTGATTTTCCTACTTTGACAAAATCCTGTTAAAAAAAGATTGAAAAGACACTGTAGGCTTTCATGTATATGGAAATGTACTAAATATCTGTCTTGCCTGAACTTGTGGTGTACTTGGCTGATACCCTAAAAGAGATATTTAAAATACGTGCAACAGAAGAGTGAAATCTTGCAGTGAGACTTGGTTAAAAAAATATAGAAGAGAGGATCACCTGCTTCACCTGGAACATTTTGCCTCCTTTTTTTACACTTGATTTTGGAGTACAGTGACTTCCCTGGACCTTCTATTTCTGAGTGTACATTCCAGGTAGCAAAAGGCACTTAATCATATATGCTGGCAACACTACCTGGCCCAAACCCTTAGCTATGATATATGCCTTCATAGGTACAGCTGGCATTATATATGGTGTTCCACTTTCAAGTTACTAATGTGTTTCTCAATTCCATATTTAAAACTTGTGTAAACTTGAGAGAAAGGAATACAATAATCTCCTACACATCACATTTTCTAAACTTTTTTATCTTGAAAATATTCAGGCAAGAGGGGTTTTACACAAGCTTGTGAAATACTCTTTGCTGTACGAGGGTGGGGGAACTTATTCCACAGAGACAATTAAATGAGCCAGACAAGGATCTGGCTGTCATTTTTACAGATAGGACAACATATAAACTCTCACATTTAATTGGTGTGAATGTGACAAGAGAAAACTGAACATAAGGTCTCTAGACAGCCAATAAATCTGGCTTGTGTCTTTCTCCCTCAATCAAAGACAGAAACTGGCTATTTTTATATCTTGGGTTCATGTACAATTCCCTGAGTGTGTGTGTACAAAAAAGGGCAGGAAAGAAAGCTTTTAACAGGACAAAAATGCCATAAGCTTGCTTGTTTTCCTCTAATGTCTAAAATATTCTTCAATCTAATGTCCTTCTGAATAGGTCAAAACTGCTATTTATTTTTGTTTGATTTGTAAAGTCTCCTCCTGTTCTAGGTCAGACAAATCAGACACGTATCATCCCCCATACACTTTATTATTCAATTTTCTCCTATGTTAAGCAGTGTACATCTCTCAGAAAATATACGGTCTCTATAGGAGCATACCACACACAGAATAGAATGGGAAATGAAGGAACATACTCAAAGAGTGGTATTTACTGTCAGGGCAAGAAGTAAATCCCAGCTGTTATACATTCCAGGACAGTTTCAGGATATTGAATGTATTACTTCTGTATCTGTAAGGCCATGATAAAATCTAAAGAAGATTGGGAGCAGAGGAAATGCTGAAATTTTGTTTGTTTTCCTAGCCTTTTCTCTCAGACTTTTCCAAGCAGCTCATACAAATCATGTTCATGACTAAAAAATGCCCGCTAGGTCAATTCCTGTTGATTCATGGTCTGTCCACTCCAAAAATACCCCATGAGAGTGTGTCATATTTCCTGTGTGTAGAGTAGCCAGTGAGGGGTATAATCTGCAAAGACCACAAGATCTGCTTTATTCAGTAGGAATTACCCCTCTAGTAGTCAGTGTAGAGTAAGGTAAGGGATGCAAAAACTCAGGATCACCAATACAATCATAGGGAACAAAAAAATTTATTCTGCAGAAGTAATATTGTTACTAATATGTCATATAGTACTCCATACCAGCCCTAAAGGAAAAGTATCCTCCATAACTTTGCATTTTATCTCAGCTTAATACACACCAGCTGAAACATGCAGGCTGAGAGTCTTGAAAGTTTAGCATTAATGTAGAAATGACGCAAATAATTTTGAGTTTTTCACTTTGAACTTGCTCTCTGAGGTTTCAATTTCAGTGCCCTTCCACTCAAATTTCTCGTTTCTTCCTATGGAATGAACTGCCAATGAAAGGAATTGGAAAGTGAGGCAATAGAAAAAGGAACTTACTCTAGAGATCAGAAAAGTTTCAGTTCAGAATCATGTAGGGAACAGCACACAATACCCTTTACATGAATTTTGCAAACTAAACGACCTTTGAATATGCCTAGATTTCTGGATAGATATATTTTACATATTTCAAAATAAATAAACATCAATAATTCATAAGGAATAGAAGAAATTCATGTACATCTTCTATTAATTATTTAGGTATGCAATCTTCATTTAAAGTATTTCTGACTATCCTTTCTGTGAGCTAAACAGTACTTTTGAAAAATGAGCCTTGAACAAACACAGTAATTTTCATAATATTCTTTTCTTCTACATGAACTCCTAATTCATGTGATGAATGGGAAGTTTTGTAGTGTTAAAAATCATTATGTGAGGTAATAACTGTGAATACATACTAATATGTTCCTACTCCATATTAATATATGTAGCAACCATTTCATAAACTACAAAAACTACAAGGCAGAACTTAGTTCAAACTAGTAATTGAGCAAAACAAGAAATACTGCATTTCAGAAATCTTTGACTTAATTTTTTCACCACTGAAAAGGATTTCAATCTAAATGTGAGTGATATAATGGAGTAAGGATGGTTAAATTTATTTTTTCTTCACTGTCCTGTTAGCATGGAGGTAAATTGACACCATTACTTTTATAGCCTTGCAATCCCTTTTTTCTCAGCTCATGGATGACCATACAATAACAGATGGAGAAAATGTTTCTTGCTATGGATGGAACAAAAACTTTAGCCTTTTCATTCTACTTAGAATGATGGATGGTCTTTTGAATTAGGCAGATGCTCTTGTCCTTGATAAACTTCTCATACATAAAGTGGCAAATTTAACTCTCCTGCCAGAGGGAGAATATTAAGAACAGAGGTTGCAGCAATGTGATTTTATGATATAGTCATCATCATGTCTCAGTAGTGTAGAAGAGAATTCTTATGGAATACTGACATATATTTAGTTATCCTTGGAAATGGTGTAAAAAAAATTATTGGAACTTTTATTCACACACTCTCTTTCTTTTAAATCAACAGCCTCTTACCACATCTGCAGCCTTGCGAAGAAGTGAAACTGCCTGTAAAAAATAAGCACAGAATGCTCACAATAAATGACAAAAAATAAGCAAAAATGTTCAGATATTTCTCAGGAAGAGTCTGTGTGAAACTAGACATTTGGCCTAAGTTTCCAAGAATAGAAGAAATTATTAAAAAAAAAAAAAAAAGGGAGAAAATGAGATAGAAACTAGAGCAAGCAAACAAAAATAAGTGCTTTGTTCCAGTGTTGTTGGGCAGTCACAGAGACAGAAACTAACAAGTTGGTATGATTTATACATTTAATATTTTTCTATTTATAAGGTATTCTGTGGCATGTGCAATATCAGTGAGCAGAAAAGTACCTAAAATCCATGTTATCTCCACTTCACAGAGAATTTACTTACCAGGTCTCACACTATAAAGGTATTTTTCTTTTCAAGGACTTGGGTGGCATTTACTTTTAGTCTTTAGCTTGCTCATTCTTGTTTTCACATGCACTTGATAATGTGATGACTCTGCAAGTACAAATTAATACAGTTTTACTGTATTTTGCTGCTTCTTCTTCTACACCAAGTTTATATTATACCTGTGATCACATAATGAGAAAATTAGGATGCATCCAGATCTAATTATTTTATCAATATCTTTATGTTGGTACCTCAGAACACTTTATTAAACACAAAAGGCAAGATTAAGATAAACTATGGGCAGATGAAAAATCCTAAAAGATGACTTGGCCTTGATATTCTCCTGAATTCATCCTCTAAGCTGCAAGTTTTGCATTAAAAGTAGTGAAGAACGCTTTGCAATCCAAGGACTGAGATTGCAAAGTATGGCTGAGCTACTGTTTCAGCATGACAAAATGAGTATAATGCAACTTTTAAACAAAATTATTCCAAGAGGGAAACCATTTTTTTAAAAATTATTCCGTCTTTCCATCAAAAAGTAGGATTGACGTGCAGTTTAACAATTTTATTTTAAAAATCAAAATTTACATCAATAGAATCAATGTAAAAAAAAACCCAAAACACCTACTTAGAAGCAACAAATACATTCTTTGTTGCAATAATTTAATTTTATCACTGCATAATTTGAGACTTTTGATACAGACTCTGGTACAAGAAGAAGACTGAGGGATCAAAAGCTAATAACATATCTTTGCAAGATGGTAGGTCCTCCTGAAAGATAACCTCACTGCACACTATTTGCATTTCAGGTCATTTCGTTCTGTTTTACCAGGTGGATCTTGGTGTAACATAAATTTCATGTTCAGTAGGACTCAAATACAGTCGTGAAGGATGGTTTTGAAGAGACATTAAATCTTAGAATAAGGTTTTTCAAAACCCAGAGGAACCAGATACTCCAGATGTTAGATGAGAGGCAGATTCCAGCTCCTGGATTTGCATGCAGATTTCAGGCTATTTCTGGCGTCCAAAACACACTCTAATGCTTTGGAATGTCTCAAACCATGACAGAACTGTACTCAGAAACATCTGGTCTCACTCAACATACAGGTGTGGCACTAAAATGAATTAGAAAGTAAAATGGACATTTATTCTGCAATGTCAATGGTTTAAGTGCAAACACAAGACGCCAGGAAAAAAATCTCCAGTTTTACTCGAATGTTATGAATGTTAATAGTTGTCAAACTTTCAAGATGTGTGAGTCATTGCATGATATTATTTATGCTGACCTACAGAGCCATAAGTGCTTTATGGAGACAGAGGAAAGTAGTTAGAAGTTCTAATAATTTCTTGCTTCCTAATTTACCTACAGAAGTATCTCTTATCTCTTCAGAATCTCAGCTTAAGAATCTGCAATCTGTTTTGAAATAGATTTCACATTTTTCAAGAAGAATACCCATAATCAGTGACTTCAATATACTAAAAATTCAGACTAGCTTTCTACAATACCTACATTTTTTGAAAATCATATCCCTGAGTCATCTGCTTGTCTAGAATATATGAAATGTGTTTTTCAGTAGCATTGCTTCTAAAGAAGACTAAATAATTATATTCTGCTGTTACTGCAATTGATGTTTAATGTTTACTCAACATAAGGGTTGCTCTAAAGCTTCCCACTGAATCAACACAGAAGAATTCAGTGACTGAACGCAAAACAAAATGGTGGGAAGCAAAGATCAGAAAAGTGTCATGGTTTCTTTTTTTCTTAGAGAAACATCAGTTTCTTATAGTGTTTTGAAAGACTGTCAAGCTGGTATTTTAGTAGCTGAATCATCCATGGAATCTTTGCTTTAACATTTCTGCCACCAAAGGCTGAAAAATCCTCATTAACACTATTGCAACAGATCATCATATCAGGTGGTACCACTAAACAATTAAGTTCACATTCAAAGGCTCTTATTTACATTTTATTTCATTAAAATAAAATTTTCCTTTCCAATTATGCAAACAATAGCCATTTCCACTGGTGTTCTATTTTGGAAACTAAAAAAATATGTACAACCATTACGCAACTGAGAACATTTACAAATACACAAGAAATATAAATATAAAGAGGCATTAACAGCAGAAAACACAATGTATAATAAATAGAGCATGTAAGTATTTAATGAGTCAAGTCTTGCTGTGATTTAGTGACTAAGTTTATTACTGAATAAAAGGGATATTTCTTCCACAGCACAAATATTCTATGTGCAAACAAAAGGCATCAGAGACCAGAAATCTAATCTTCATTCCAATGAAGCTGAAACCTGGTCTTACACTCAAGTTCAAATATTTTACCAAACCTATCAGTTTTCTGCCATTTAGAGTTATTGTTCCTACAGTTGACAAATAATTGCTACTAAACATAACGTCTGCATGCAGGATGAGAAAGGATTGTGTCCTTTATTTCAGTATCCCATATCTCCTCAAACACAACTTTTAAAGGCTTCTATGACAGCAGTGTTCATAAAGCAAGAGTACTAGCATATTCTTACTACTTGGGCAGTGTTTATGGAGACTGGGAAGCACAAAAAGCGGGATAGTAGGAAATATCCATGTTTTCTAGTTCAGCAAGGAATTCAGAGTTATATAGTGGAATGGATTTTTGAGGAAATTTAGATTTCTCTGCAATGAAGACATTTTTGCTTAGAGCACAGTGTCCAAATCTGCTTGTAATCAACAGAAAGCAAACCCTTGTAAGCATGATTTATCTCACCCATCCTAGACACCAGGCTTTGGGCAAAACATTTCTCTCTAGAAATGTCTGTTTTGCCCCCCAGCTATCATGAGAGGCTGAAAAAAAAGTTCAAATGTAGTCATATAGATGGACAAATCCCCACAACATTTTGTATGTGAGGTAAGAGGGAATTTTGAGTATGGGAACAGGAAATATAAAAACATTTGTGTCTCCATGAGCAATGAAGCAGATGAAGAGTCTGGAGCCCAAGGCTTATGGGGAGCAGCTGAGGGAGACGGCATTGTTTAGCTTGGAGATAATGCTCAGGAGAGACCTTGTTGCTCTCTAAAACTGAAAGGAGGTTGTAACAATATGGGTGTTGGTCTTTTCTCCCTTGAAGCAAGTAATAGGACAAGAGGAGACAGCCTCCAGTTGAACCAGGAGATGTTTTGATTGGATGCCAATGGCATCCTGGCTTGTATCAGATATAGTGTAGCCAGCAGGACTGAGGAAGTTTGTTGCTCAGTACTTGGCACTGATGAGGCTGCACCTCAAGTGCTCTGTCCAGTTTTGGGCCCCTCACTTCAACAAAAACATTCAGGTGCTAGAGTATATCCAGAGAAAAGCAAAAAAACTGGAGAAAGATTTAGAGAAGAGGAAGAATTTCTTGGTTGATAAGCATTGGAACAGATTGCCCAGGGAGGTGGTGGAGTCACCATTCCTGGAATTTTTCAAGAAATTACTGAATGTGGCACTTAGTGTTATGGTCTATCTGACAAGCTGGTGGTTGGACTCGATAACCTTGGAGGTCTTTTTCAGCCTAAATGATTCTGTGATATTAGGGAAAATGTCTTTACCAAAAATGTTGTCAAGCATTAGAACAGGAATCCCTGGAGAGGGGTGAAGTCACCACCCCTGGAAGTATTTAAAATATGTGTAGATGGTGTGCTTAAAGACTTGACAGTGCTGGGTTAACAGCTGGACTCAATCATCTCAAAGGTCTTTTCCAATATAAATGAGCATATGATTCCATGATTCCATGCCAAAAGGAAAAAGGCAGAAGAGAGTAGAGTTATTTTTGCTGCTGCATAGCAGATGCATGGCACAAACCTGTGTCAGCAACATGCCTGTTTTCCTGTCTCACTGCCAGCAGCCATACTGCTCTTGCGACCAAGTAACAGCCTTCACATGGTGCTGTCGTCTCCTGAGTGGGCACCACAACTGCCTCAAGGATTTCTAGTGGGATAAATGACAGAGGGATACCACGAGGTTTCACAATGGGAGCCAATGAGCATTTGATGTCAGTGCCAAAGTATGTTAAGGTGTCTGCTATGAGCAAGGGTCTGTAGCTGTGCTTGCTGTTGAGCCAACAGCAGGTGTTCAGCAGAAGGTAGTACAATCTGCCTGGCTCATAGACATTTTTCTTGGAGTAAAAAGATCCTGGAAGACATACTCAAAGTTAGCATGGGTGGGCATTTCTACTTCTCATTAGAAACAGCGCACCAGTACACAATGAATGTTAATGTCTGTATCAGCTAAAAATATGTCAATATGAGCATATGCTAGAAATTTGTATGAAATCATCCTACAAAGTTAAAAAAGTCCTGTATCAGGACTGTATGGCAGAGCACTCAGGAAGAACATGACATTCCCCCCAAATGATGTAATTTTGTATTTCTGGAAATGTTCAATCTGCTAAAAATTTCCAGAATGCTTCATAGTGTGAAGCTTCAATGAACCATTTGGTTTGTACCTCACATGTGCAGATGGTTTCTTGCAATAACCTTTGGACCAGGTAAAGTAAGATCTGGAAAAAAATCCCTGCCGAGTAAAAACTGAGCATTTATCTTTTTGCAGGTTAAACCCACTTGCAATCTGTGCACAATCCACCTTTCTCCTAGTATTAGTTAAGCAAGTACTGGTTTTACCAGGGAGTCAGTATTAGAATGTGTTTATCACCAAGGAGCTGTTGGAGGATAGGAGCAACAGGGGGAAACAATCCTGTGATGAAATTCAGCTTGCCACTGAATCAGAGAAAAAAATCTCTTTTAAGAAATACCTGTTCAGAAAAAGTAGGATGGAGAAAAAACTCTTCTGGGTCATACATCTCCCGATATCCTTGTAAAAAAAGTGTTCAGGGTTAAAAGAAATGCAAAGTCAAATATACATTTTTACATAAATCTAAGAACAATAAACATAATGAAAAAATACTTTAATGTGAATAGCCCTAAGAAGGCATATTCTTATTAAGTAGAAAAGATGGGCAAAGCTGATAAAAATTGAGTGATATTGTGCATCAAAAGTCAGTCTGTTACAAGTGGCAGCTCATGTGTGCTACATATCCAGGTATAAGAACTTCAATCTTATGTCTTCATTTTCATGTCTTATGTGTATAT
Organism: Lichenostomus cassidix; assembly: GCF_008360975.1. Lineage (NCBI taxonomy): Eukaryota > Metazoa > Chordata > Aves > Passeriformes > Meliphagidae > Lichenostomus > Lichenostomus cassidix. The sequence continues at coordinate 107,310,876 of NC_139482.1, read as the reverse complement.
TTCCAATTTGAAATTTGCTTTCTGGAAACACTAGATAAGTTTTTCTGTCTTCACAATAATATACTATTGGCTGTGCCTGATAAAATATTTTTAGAAATTTAACACTTCGTGAAACAAATCCATAATTTTTATGTAAGTGCAGATTTTGAAAAGACTTGGATCTGTGTCTGATTATACATAAGCAATGGTCATGTAGAAAACAAAGTATGCCAGGATTTCTTTTAAAATCATCAAATTTTGTTCAGAAAAAATATAGTTTTTAAGTTCTTGTTAAACTATTAAGACTACAGTTTTCATTTTTGGAAAGAACTTTGATATTCAACCACAACAGCTTCTTGAAACTCATTTATTTTGAATACCTGACTTTATAATACTATATTAAGCAAAAAGAAAAGCCATAAACTTAAACCCATTCCAATTATGTATAAAGTTATTAACAAAATGCTGGCAGAATGCCTGATCTACATGAAAACCCTGCAGACACCAGTGTAAATAATTGTGTTTGAGTTTTAATGGCAGATACTTGGTCATCAAATAGCTATGTCTGTGCATGACATAAAACATTTATACACAGTTGCATTTGCAATCCATACAGTCTGTTGCATCTCATTCTACATTACTGCTTCAAGACAACGATCTTTAAATATCACTGACATAAAATCTCTTGGTAATTTTGATATTATGAATAATGTTATTGTAAAATCAGGGTGTTTACCAGGCATATAGAATATACTATAGACTTGGAGGGATTTTGAACTTTTATTTAGGAAGAAAAAAATGAAATAAAATTGTACGTTTAAATTTTCTTGTATTTCAATGGGACAGCAGGCAATGACAAATATTATTTCTCGCTACTATTGTGTCTAGGAGCCTTAGACAAACAGCCTTTTGTGCTCAGTACTGTATAAGGATACAACAAAATACAACCTCCCTCCCAGAGAACAGATAAAATCAGTAATACATAATACTAAAAGTTTAAATAGGAAACAGAAAGAAGAAATACGAGGGATTCATAAAAACATATTGCAACAGACCACCACATTATTGTAGGTATGATTCCTGGGGTTTTTATACAGGCAAGTTTTCATAGATTACATTGTCATTATGCTTTCAAGCAGTAACAGTGTTATGGAGACAACAGAAATTGAATAGGCAAATAAAATCTTCTAATGGTTAAATTGCTCATTAAAAATATATTATGAAGGAATTGCACTACACTTGTATTCAAAAGCCTGCAGAAGAGCAATAACATTGACTTTTATATGATTCTTTTTCACTATAAGTTAAATTGAATTATTTCTAGAGTGTAGGTAATGCTGCATATTAATTCCTGTACATAGCTTAAAATTTTCATCTCTAGGTTTTTTCCCATAAATCAATTTAAGAAGTATATTGAGTGATAATATTTTTGTCCTAATCAATTTTATTGTTTCCTTTCTGAAGGGTTGATTTTTTTTTTTTTTTTAATATAACAGCCTTTTCCCCTGAAGAATATCTCTCCTTCTTTGCCAAAACCACCTGGAAAACCAAAGGGTAGTGGAACTGATCCAAAAAGTGAAAACTCAGTTTTAAGAAATAATTTAAAATACTGGCCTTTTCTCAATTGTCTTTCAATGTATACCTTTTCAGTCCGTAAAATAATTTGGTACCCTCTTCCAGTGTCACTCACACTGCTTTATAGATAAAAAAAGTCATTTAGTGAAAGTCACAGCTTTTACATGAAAAAAAAATGTTCAGTCATTGTTTGATAACTTTTAATCAAGAAGTAGTTTTTAATAAAGAAATGAAAAAAAAATCACCAAAGCTGCTATTTTATAAGGAATAAAACATCAAAATATTATCTCTGTTTCTCAGAAAAAAAAAAAATTAAGTAACCTTGAAGTGACTCCAGTGACTCAGGCTCTAGGTGGGGGTAGAGGACATGGAAAACAATGACTGATGGAAGCCCCAGCCATCAGAATGGAGGACATAACTCACAGCATTGACACCTTTCTGTCACTGCCCATTTTACACACCTTTCAGAGGCACAAGGAGGCAAGCATCTGCTACTAGGTTGATGTAGATTAGTTCTACAATGCCCGTGTGTGTGTTTAAGCATGCCTTAATCTTAAAGCCCAGATATCTCTTTTGGCTTGGTGATTGTCCCAAAGTCCAAGTGGCCTTCATCTGACAGTATAGAAATTGAGAGATGAGAGAAAGACAAAAGGATTTATTTCTTTTCTTGTCATATCCTCTTTTGGATGGGACAAAGAAAAGCTGTCTTACAGGTAGGATATTCCAAGTAGGATAACTAGCCTCATGTCTTCATCTCCTGATTCTTACATTACAGATAGAAAAATGGAAAACTCCCTTTTGTTAGACTCTTGGGCTTATCACTGAATAACTTGCATAGTGTAAAGACCAGTAGACTGCAGATCAGCCCTGCTATGCCCAGCCTTGTTTTATATTTGTTCTCAGGGTTTATGAGGAACTGATGACCAAGTAGCACCACAAGGTTTCTGCAACAGTAGTAGATTGCATCAGTAGTAGATTGCCAGAGTCCAAACATCTCCCAACCATCCTTCTGTTATTTACTAAAAAATCCATGTCAATATATAACAGTAACAGTTTCTATTGCATTCTTATTTTGTGAAAGGATATTTTATATGTAAGAAGAATTTTCCCAGTATCCTGATGATTTTTTTTTTACTCGAACAAAGAATAGATATAAAGGGGAAAAAATAATAAGTTGTAGACAGGAAAGCAATAAATACTTTGATTTTTTTCTACACCAGTTACTTCTTGTCTTTAATTATTTTTTAGACTGTGTTTTTTCCACTGTTTGAAAAAACATTTATATGAAGTTGGAGACCTAGTACCCTGAAATACTTTGTAACCAGGAAACTGTAGTATGTTTGAATACTACCATACACACATCCATAAGCATATACATAAATTTAGATAATTTTACAGAATGTTACACATTTCATCCAGCATAAGTCTTGTGTAAAATGGAAATTTCGTCTACAATTCCTGTCAAGTTCTTACAAAAGAAGATCTAACACAGGAAAGATCTGCCACAACAACTGCAAAGAATGCTTCTCAGGTTGAGAAAAATGGTTATGGACTTACGAATGGGAAAACAAAAAAACCCCAGAAATTATTGCAATTTGCATTTATGACATAACTGTATTCAGCACAGATTAAAATCAGAGGCTCTACTAACAATCACTTTCACAAAGAAGATTGTGGTATCATGAACATATTTTCTCTTCTGATCCTTACGTGTTGAAAGAATGCACAGAATACACAGTGCTTGGGATTCAGTGTCAATTAGAAAGCAGCTCTCTACAGTTTGCCCTGTAGTGGATGCCAGGTATTGAAAGGTTACCAGCTGGCTTTGGAAGAAAAGAGAATAATATGCTAATAGGAAAATGTGTTTAGTCTTATTCTATATTTAATGAGATTATTGTAACATGGGTGCTTTCTCAGGATCATAAGAACACAGAATACTTCAGGAATATCTTCTTCCTAGAAGCTTTTCTCTTCATGGAGGAGGAAATGCTGACTCTCCATGAAACACCTTGTAACTTCTTTAATAATAATGCAAGTGCCTTGGAGTTTCAGAGTCCTCCTAATAAAATTCTTTAGAAAACAATTTTCTGCAGTGGTGCCATGCCACCTCTATATTGTGCTGGGAAAATGCTAGCCTGAAATAAGACAGAAAAGGAACCCAAGAGAAAAAACTTTGAAGCTTTATAATTTCAAAGAAATTATTAAAAATGTGGAAAATGCTGATTTTTTTTGTTTGTTTTTTGAATGTGTAGGAATTAGACATTAACTCTCTAAATCTCATCACTTTTATTTAGCTCATTCTTGAATCTGTTCTCTGACTTACTTCAATTATTTAATGATCGCTAATGTACTTATGATGAACACATGACCATGATAAACCCTAGTTAAAAGCTAACAGCTGAAGTACATTAGATGAATATCCTTGGAACTCAAATGCTGCTACATGAAAAATCAGAAATTAAATCCTATTCAAAACAACCACAAGTGGATGATCTTGCATTTTTAAAGCTGCAAAATCCAAAGTCTCATCTTGCTCTTAGTCCCTTTACTGAGATCATTATCTTGTCTAATGGCCTGAAATTGCTTTTAATATACTCAGTCCAGTTCCAGCAGTTATAAAATCCCAACTCTGCTAACTGCACAAAACTGAAAAAGGCTAGCCCATAAAGAAGTAAATTTCAATTAAATCCCAAGAGTCAAGCCAAAGTGCATTTGGAAAGTTAGAAGGCTACCATGGGAAGGTATATACTAGCTTGCATGAATGAAACTTAGGCAATAATCTGTTTTTAGATTATTATGTCATGAACAAGAAGGGAAAATAGCTCTTACAAAAGATAATAAATAATAACTATCCTAATATCTACCCTAATAAAAAATAACTCCTAAAAGACATTGCTGAAAGTTCTGAATATCCCATCTACCAAAATAAATCGCCCCTTTTTCTTGCTATAAATGGCTAATCTGTACAGTTGCATAAATCTGGTTTCACAATAATTGCTTTTTTTATGTGTGAACCACAATTTAATACAACAGGTTTTGCTAAAAAAGGTTACTGTATGAAGGTAAATCAAGGTTTATTTGTTTTGAAACATAAAATGATGCTTCGCTTGAGCACAAAATCAGAATAAAACATCAAGTAACCTGATTTTGTATTACATGTCTTCTGTTGATATGTGGAAAATTATGAAAGCAATAATGCAACCTTCAGTGTTCTTTTTTTTTTCTGACAGTCCAGAAATAGTAAGAAGTATAAAGCAGAACTTTTATTTCTCAAAGAAATTTATACACCCTCACATATCACATTTGCGAAATAAAAAAGTCAGCAAATGTTTCTACTGCCAGCAGTGTGTCAACACTGCACAATTGAAGGGTTACTGAGTAGATACTTTTCCTAACTTGAAGGGAGACTGAAATGGTCATTCTGTGAAATTACTCAGTCATAAATGATTGAAATTATTGTGGCTTTAAAATTTACTGAAAGAAATTGGCTGGAATCATGAAAGGATGTCACAGGAAGCTTTGCATGTTTTATCATCTCTGTAAGCAGTGTGTTGATTCTTCACATTATATTTAATGGAAGGCATTGCAACAATTTATGTGTCTTTTTTCTGTTTTCCATGCAACATTTTGGGATATTAATTTTTCAAATTGTCTTGTTCAAGTGGCTTAAAATGAAGGATCTTAAGTTTCATCTAAAATCAGAAATATGTTGATTTTGATTCCATTTGGAAATGACTGAAAGACCTGCATTTTAGTTATGTAATGACCTGTGGACAAGTCTCTACATTTGAATTTCAATTTCCAGGATGCAAAGCAGTCAGTAGCTTTTATGAGTCATCACTTCTTTTTCAAAGAACAAGTTTTGACACATCATGGGAGGAAAAGAGCACCCACTATCACTAGCCTTGAGTCCATCAGCTTTGGCACTGGTAAAGAAAAAGCAACAGATTTTAGTTTAGCAAATTTATCTGTGTGTGTTTTCTTGTATTCATCAAGTTGAAAAGTTTTGCAAGAAGAAGAAATTGACAGGTACCCAGAATATTTTCATTCCATAATTCAGTAGTGATCAGAATTTCTAGTCATATGGTCTTACATCTTAGAATCATAGAATAGCTTGGGTTGAAAGGGACATTAAAGGTCCTCTAGCTCCATCATCCCTGCCATGGTCGGGGAGTCTTCCACTAGACCAGGTTACTCAGAGTCCCATCCAGCTTGGTCTGAGCAGCTGCAGGGATGGGGATCTCACAACCTCTGTGGGCAAACTATTTCAGTGTCTCACTATACTTAAAGAACTTTTCCTAAGAAAAAATCTTTGTGTGTTTCAGTTCTTGAAGGAGTACCAGCATGACTGATTTGCTAATCTGGCAACATGTAGTTTCTCCAACATTTTGAAATGTTGTGGAGTTCATCTGTTCAATTGCTTGATGCATCGTCCAGATTATTTTGTTGGAGCACGAGTTTCTATAAAACAGAGTCCTAGTGTGAGTCACATTTTATTGATGGTTTATAAATGTAATAGATACAGCCTTTTTAATATAGGCATCTAAAATACACATAAGATGTATTAACATAACATGATTGAAGTTCCCTAGATTTGCTGAAACCAGTGGAGAGATATTAATTCACTCTGTCTCTAGATCCAGCCTGATACTAGTTCCTACCCGTTATGGCCTCTGACCTGTAAAAGTAAGTGTTCATCTTTTTCTTCAGACCCTACTAATACTTTGTAATAACAGTATAACATTGTATTTGGACTAGAAATGCCAGGGACTTTTTTTCCTAGATAAGAAATGCAGCTGTTTACATTGGTATCTAGTGAATGAATACAACAGTATTTGTCAAAATCAGAGCTCCTCCTGGGCTGTAGGATCATTGTATATTTTTATATGTAAGCTGTTCTGACTTGTTTCCCTTTTGAAATGGAACCCTTGAAAGCTACAGCTGCAACTATGAAAATGCATGAGGAGTTTAGAGTCTTTGTGAGATTTTATTCATCTCCCTTTGACAAGACAGCAAGTTGTTTGTGAAAGACCTACATCAGATGCTTATGTTTATGCTATGCACTCCCATGGTAATAGATTTCTCATTTCATTTCAAGGTTTAAAATTTTCTTTCCTTTTACAGACATCCTGAAATTTCTGTAGAAGGAAAGGTTCCTGTGACTATTCTACTCACTGAAATTTGAAATAAAATTATGGACTTTTGGAATTGCTTGCCTTTTTTTTCCCTAGGGGTGGAATGGCAGGACAATTGCCAACAGTGAATTGTGGTTTCAGCGGTAGAAGTGAGGCACAGCTGACATGAGAAGGACAGTTGTTCCCTGAACTCTTCTCCTGTTCTGTGAAGAGCCTCACAGTGGGATGCAGGAAGGAATAGAAAATGCAATTCCCATAGAGAGAGAAAGTATTAGGTGAATATGCACTGTTCTATCCCACAACCTAGAGATCCCAGCAGCCTAAAATCCCTGTAAGACTTATGAAAGTGGTACAAATTATAAGTATTTTCATGCTTGCTTCTTCATGCCTAAAACTCTTGTAAATCTCACTGTTTGAGCCACATGCTGATCTACAAGATCTAGCACAGAAGCGCGCAAGTGACAACAACTGATCATAACAAAACACAGAAGACAAGAAAACCAAAGCAATCACAGATGCCAGGTAATTATGAAATCAATAAGCAATTCAGTAAGTCTGAGAAAATACTCAGCCTTTCAGAATAAAAGCTAGCATCTGTATAATAATAGATACCGTGTCAGATCAAATTGGTCAAGCTGATAGTCATTGGATTCATTGTACATGAAAATATTGACAGGCACCACCAAGTTAAAAAAATAAAAAGGAAGAAAACAAAAGACATAGACACAATAAAGACATTTGCTGTAGTTAGAAAAAATAAGAATATAATCCTGAATTTAAAGAGCAGTTTAATTCTTGGTTAACTTCAAATCCTTTTTCAGCCTTGTTTGTTTTCATCTTCTTTAATGTGCCTCTAATTTCTCTGCTCTTCCTCTGTAACCCACAGCTAAAACATTTTAGATTTGCCTATATACTATGTCTGTATTTAAAGGGTAAGTGAGGAAGTCTTTTTTTTTAAAGATGTGTAATAAAGTGCCCTGACAAGTTAGTTCTCTCTCTTGAAAAAATACCTGACTATTGCCTTTGTGTCCTTATTCCAAAAATATAAAAAATGTGAATCCATTCTTCAGAAACGCTTGATTTTGCTTGTGAAAATGTCATCAACTCTTTGCAGACAGATGTTTTGTTTCTGTTTTGCATCCTACATACAACTGTTTCCTGTACTAGAGATCTTGGCCTTGTCATATTAAAGTATGACAGGCTACAAGCCATCCTGATGAGATGAAGTCTGTGGAAACCTTCTTTTTTTTTTTTTTTTTTGAGTGCACTGTGAAAGTACCATGAAATTATCTATTTCAGCCAGCTGTGAAGCTTCCAGAGGTTTCCTCTGCAGCACGTACTGGGTTAAGATTAAACTCGGCAAAATGCCTAAAGAGATACTGAATAGATTTGATACAAATTACACTGTCCTGCTGGTTTGAAAGTACACATTACTAGAATCATTAACCATAATCATCCTCAATTACAAGCACTGTAAGCACACATACAGCAGACCAATAAATGAAGCCATTGTTTCCATGCAATGCCATAATTTAAAAAGACATGGCCACCTCATCCACAGTTTGACACAAAGATGTAACCTCCAATAGAATATTCTGAATTATTTTTAGTCTGAAACTGATGTCTCTTTCATGCCTCTTTTTTTCCCATTCCTACTAAGAGTCAGTCTTGCTATGTCTCATCATCCTAGCTCATGTGAAAAACACATTTTCAGTTTGGACAGGACTCAGAGAGCTTTTGAACTCCTGTAAGCAGCCAGCAGGGCTCACCACTCCAAAAGTTTTCTCCAGGAGAATGTTTCATGAAGTGACATTGTTGATGTATTTCCACCATGAAAACAGCAACTGGGAAAGACCATGATAACAATGAAAGAGCTTATTAATAGACTTGCTATCCTTTTCTGGGTCACCTCCTACTGTATTAGAGTCTTCCTGCCAGTCCTGCATGACAGCAGTGCTTGCAGCACATACAGCTCACGTCCAGATGGAGAACAGAGTTAAAGTACATTTTAATAATGTATAATCTATTGTATGGTGCCAGTAAGTAATATTATGGGGGCTACTATTACAGTAATCTTTAAATTGTTTCCTACTACTTTCTCTAATGAAATGACACTTTTGAGAAAACAATTTGCTATGGTAATGGGAGGTATTGAAAATCCCTCCTGCTTTCACTGGGGTTAGTAAATATATCTTTTGTACTGGCATATAACATACATTACTGCAGGTAGAGCTGATAACACTACCTATTATTAGAGCTGCCAGGTATTTTATAATAGGAGGGTTTATTTTCAGCTGCTCATGGCTTCAGAATTTTATATATTTGGGTTACTAATTCTTATACTTTTCCTGTCACAAAATCAGAGCATTTTTACCTGTTTGTTGAAAATTTTGCTTAAATGCTTTATTATCTCTTGGAGAGGGATTAATGATGTTAATTCTGTCTCTATCTGTCTTAAAATATAAATACTTTCATGTTCCCTCATGGGTTTAAGAAAACAAGATTTGAAAGTGTTTTGGGGTCAAGTGTACACATTTTGTTGTCCCTGTGGAAAATGACCAAAGGTTAGACAATTTATAAAGTTTTTAAAATTGCAATCTGAACTGAGTTGGAGACAATTTAAGACTTCAGCAGGTAGCGTATGCTGAGGAACTTACACTGACTATGCCAGTTGATGGCATTTTCCCAGAATGAGGTTACAAACTCCTACAGGGCTGGCTCTGACCTTTCCAAAGCTCCCAACGTGCTAGTGAGCAGTGCTTTTGATGCTATCCCAGCTGTATTGAGTTTGGAGAGCACTGACCCAAGCTCTGATGTGGATGGTTGCTTAGCTATTGATGTTTGCTCAGTTAGAAAGAAGTGGAAGAAGGTGAAGCAGAGACATCATGTTGCCTTTGAAAGGGAAAGCCATGTAGTGCCGCTGTTTGGAGGGGAGGTCAGCTCTGTTCCCTCTTTGCCTACATATATGATCTTCCCCCAGTGAAAATTTTCTGTGAATACAGACACCCTACATAACACAGCCAGCTCAGTCACTGAGGCCTCAGCGTGCTGACTACACCCTGATGAGACACAAAGGATGTGAGAACAGAGGAGCTCCAGAGCAGGCAGAGGAGTGTCATGGTGAACCTTGTGCTGACCTGTGGAAGCAGCTCTTGGATCACACCTACATTACCACCAAACTGCCCAAACAGGTGCACAGGAGAGGCCCAGCAAAGTTCACCACTCCTGAACTTTCCTCTCAGAGAATCATTCGCTAAGATTTTCTGCAAGCCACTCTCACAAAAAGAAAAGAAAAAGTTTCTCTAAGTCCAGTCTGAACTTGGCACCTCTACATGAGGATCCTCCAGCAGAAATTGCAGCTCAAATTATGACACAACTGGGAACTCTCAGAGTATTTTTTTTTTGTCATTAGGAGGAAGTTATGACAAGAAGCTGAAACTACCTCAGCACAATTATATACAGTTGGGAGCCTTTTAAATAACTCTTTCCAATAAGCTTTGGGAGCACATTAAAAGGCCTTTGGCCATCAGTAGAGCTGTTTCTGAATATAGCAAGGAGTTACTGTAAACGGGAAATTAAAGCTCCACATTCTTTTTAGATTCACATCATCACTGAAAAGGTTTTAACACAATAATCATGTTACTTATTGCTTGGTCAGAGTAAGGATTAGTTTGGCACCACAAAAGGAATAGCTGACAATCTGAGATGTGGTTACAGATTACTTCCAGGGGCTTTTTGAAAGTTAGTAGTATTTAAATTGAATCAGAAATATGTCCTTTGATATTGGGCTCTGAGTGGGGGGATAGTATATGAGAGGATTCATTTTCTGAAAACATTTGGAATTACTTTTTTTCTTGACTTAGCTAGCTAGTTACCGAATCGTTTCTGATTTCACTCTAAACCTGCAGAATATTACATCCTGGAAGTTCAGGATATTGCCAAAGTCAGCAGAAATCTGTCCTCAGGGCTGAAGTCTTTATCTTTATTCAAATATAGACGATTTTTAACTAGACTGAAAATATAAGTCTTTTCCCTTAAAGTGTATAAATTCTCCTTTAACTTAACTTTGATAGCTCATGTTATCTTGAAAATAATATATTAATTCCACTAGGAAATAAAAAAGAAGAAGGAAACACTGTCAGTAACACAATGTCTGTCTAGGTAAAATCTTTCAGTTATTCCTGAAATAAATCTAACGTTGACATAATCTGGCCAGATCAGCTCTGTAGTTCTGTCAAGAAAGGTCTTTTAAAATTTGTGACTATAAATAGTCAAAGATGGTGAGACAAAATTATTCTATTATTTTCAAAGGTATTAGAATAATTCAGAATGTCTGCAGAACCAAATGGTTTGAGATTCAAAAGAACAGCAAAAATCAATCTGCCAATGCAACAAATGGACTAACGTGTAACCAAAAGGTGTATAGAAATCTGTTCCTGGGTTATGTTAGTAGCTGTGAGGAATGAACACAACTCTGCTGTCAGTTCCCCTAAAACTTTCACCTAAGTGTGGTAGTGTTATTCCCACCTTTCAAAAAGCAGTATTTGGCATTCATGTAGAATTTGTAGGGGTGTGTGTTACAGAGGCTTTGAGAAACTGAGAAGACACCACCACAAATTAAATCATATTTTGAGCAGCATTGGCAGGATCAGTATGGATTCCTGGCTAAAGATTATATTTGTCTTTTAATTAACTGTTTAAAGTGACATAGGGAAATCTATGTTTGTTTTACTAGGCCCTGCATTACAAGACTTGTAATAAGCTTGTTTAAGTTCAATTGACAGATAAAACTTCTCTCATAACACGATTGAGAGCAGTGTACAAATAAAGCGATATCATTTCCTGCAAATATTTGCCAAGGACATACAAAAGGACTTCTGTTAAGCTTGCATGTTTTTTTGCTAATGGCTATCACACCCCTACCACACATTTCAGGAGCTAAACTCTTTCTATGACACAGATAAGGAAAAAACAAAAAAAAAGGCTGACTGTAACTTTGCTGAGAGGGATGGCATCTTTTGGGTGGATCTCCAGCTGCAGATAAGTGCCAGGAGACACAGTCACACGTTCAAAAGGGAGTGGGTGACTTAGTCAACATTTGGGCCTTAGCTGAACAAACAGAAAAGCAAAACACCTACCTGCGTCAAGGGGAAAAGAATCTATTAAGGAAAGAGGTGCTGGATTCTGCAGATCACAATACCCTTGTGAAGTGAAATGAAATCTGTAATCATGAAGAATGAGTTCCAAAAGGCTAAGTATGTTAAAATCCTTTTCTGAAGTGCTGTTCTGTAAACTTCTTGACCTTGCAAAACTGAACAGGAAATACTACATGGAAAGACCTTCCCATGATTTTCAAATATTTCCTTCTTTAAAAAGCAATGCAAGTATCATGAGTATATGAGTACTTTTGCTATGGGATCAGAATGTAGAACTATGGAGGTATTTGAAGAAAATTTATTTCAGTTTTGTCCAATATTTCAATATCAAAATTAGAGCCACGTTTCTTATGAAAGTCTACTTTTCTGCACTTGCCCTACTACTTGGAATCTACAAGAACCAATCAGAAGGAATAGCTTTCACTTCTCAATGGTTTTTTTTCAAAGTGGCTTTTAAAAAACAGTAATTAAGTAAAAAAGGTTTTTTCTTTGTTGTTTTTTTTTTGTTGTTGTTCGGTTGGTTTTTGGGTTTTTTGTGTTGGGGTTATTTTGGGGTTTTTTTGGGGGACTATTCGTTTGTTTGTTTGGGGGTTTGAGTTGGGTTGGTTTTTTCAAGATAGTTTAAAGCTCAACCTCTGACTAATTAAATTAAGTGTTCATTTGGAAAACATCATAGTCAATCATAGTCAAAGGTCACAAAGTTTTCTGTTGTCTTGTTCTTCATCAGTGAGCAGATCTGTTATACAGCTCTAGGAGTCTGTGAGTAGTGATCCCATCCATGTCTTAAATTCCAGATGACTCCGAGAAAGAAAGATTCCCAGAGTGTCTAGGGATTTTGTTTTGGAAGAATTGTTCTCATGATTTCTTACCTTCCTGGAAATTCTTGGGTCATAAGCACTGAGAGTCAGCACTGTGGGAGTATTTGTGGCTTCCCATTCAGCAGCCACACGGTAGTTAAAATAACGGTTGTGTTTTTTCAGAGTGCATTACACTCAAAAATAAACATTCCTTTCCCAAGAGTTTATCTTTTTCTGAGAGAACATTTAGTAGGGGAAAAATTATAATTACCAATCAAAAATGTATTTTCTATTTCTTATGGGAATATGATAGTAGCCAATTCTAATAGAGAGACAGAAATCAGGGCTCTTCATTTCTTACATTTTTTTACAAACAGTACCAAAAGGATCTCATCACTTTATGAAAAGCAGGTTCAGAATTCTTCCTAAAAACCTTGGGCAATTTTAGTTTTATTAAATCCATGAAGGAATAATCTGTGTCAGAAGAGAAGGAGAAAAATGTACCTCTTAGTATGTTTTAGAATATAATCATTTAGAGCATGTGATTCTCCCTCCAAGGAAGTTCTGGAAGTCCTATCACTCAAGCTCTTTACAAATAAAATTAAGAAACAGGAGAATACCTTGTAGGGATAAAGTCTGCAAAAGGCAGCTGGGAATAATGAAGACTGCTCTTCTAATTCTAATTCTATTACTGGAAAGATAATGCAACAGGAAGAGCAAGTCTTCATTTAAAGAGAAGATTTAATGAGGTTGAACATCTGAAAGACATATACAGATGTACAGACTAAACCGATCAAATAGCTATCAAAAAACAAATATGTGTGGGTAGTACAAATTTCCTCCTACTCACAGGCGTGTAATTCCATTCAGGCTCCATGCCCTGCCTTTGCCAAATATTCCCCATTATTTTTAAACCTGTTGCTTTTTAGCCGAAATTCCTTTGGATAAACATTGTATATGTGATTATGACTGGATATTCATGTGTCACATGTCTCTTCTCTCAATTCTGATAAAATTGGAACTAGTAGAATATGCTATAAAGATAATTAATTGTACTAGAAAATGTACAAAAATAGACAGGAAGAAAGGAGAAACTCTGCTACTCTGCTTTAGACACAAAGCACACTTACAAGTTCCAGAATCATCACAGAACTATCAAACAGGTCTCATATCTTCTTAGGCACTTCAAAGAGACATAATTCTATGGGAAGCCATGTTCATTAGCTCATAGGCTCCAGGAATTGCTTGTATTCTTTGGTCTTGCATGATATTTTCCCTGAGGTTAACATCCTTCATTCCCAGAAATAAATCATAAAGGAGTAATTTTTTTTTCCCCAATATGGTTAAGATCTAGGATTAGCAAAGAAGGGATCAAGAAGTTAGAAACGTCACTGATTTCTTTCTTTTTGGACTAAACCTATGAATAACCATGCAGAGGGATTTTTTTCTGCTCTGAGACACTTCAAATTGTCTAAGCCTATAGTGCCCAGTGATAATGGTATCCTCAATATCCGAAATCTAGATAAGTATATCATGCTTATCATTGGCTGCTATTAAACAAACATTTTTGAGAGATCAGGCCATATCCATCAAGTTTTTCTGGAGCAAACTGCAAAGCATCCAAACATAATTAGATATTTCTAAAAGCAGCTCCATATTTATGATCAGCAGTAAAGAAGAAATCAATCAACCTACAGTCAACAGAGAATTAAAAGACACAAGCAAGGAGAAAAGAGATGAGTTAATAAAATTCAGTATTTCCTACTACTGAGAACTATTTTATACTTTGGTGAGATCTTTCATGAAAATGTCTCTAAATTAGCTGGTGGTCAGCATAGAGAAATCAGTTGAAGTTTTTTATCAACTTGGAGAATGCAGGGGAGAGCATAAAAGGAGATTTTAAGTCTGCAGTTCAACAACTGCATTTATAAAACAATCTGCACATCAAACAAAGGTGGAGCAAAACTCAAGCTGACAGCATTGAAGTAGGAAAGGAACTGAAAAACAAGCTGCCCAACCATAATGGGCCTGGAACAACCGTTATAGTTTTTATTTGCTAGCTCTTGTAAAGATTGTATAATGGAACAGTGTTTCTAGCCCTGTACCACACCACACAATGAAATCTGCATAATACCTGGGCCTATGCTATCACTTCATATTAGAGAAATGGCTACAAATGGTGGTGAGTGTTGAACACCTTTGACATAGTTGTTCCATCAACATCTTCTGCGCCTTATTTGTTTCAGTCTTAGTAAATATTTAAATGGTCTAAGTACTTTTGCACAGAATTTGTCTCCCATTTTCATCGCATTCTGTGTGTGTTTCATATGTGATATGTAATACCAAAAAGACTGAGAAACATTTTTTCTCTGTAGACTTATGGCTTTCATCTCTTATTTAAGGCTCTAAAAATCTTAACCTCATTTTGCCCCAAAGAGATCTTGACTGTAGTCTTACATCCAAACTATCTTTGGGAATAGTAGTATTTCTGTAAATACCTGGATCCTCCCTTTTTTCAAAGTCACATTTGCTACCTGGTAGCATACATTCATTAAGGAGACTGTTGTCACCTTAGACTTCTCATATTCATTCAGCCATTCTTTCCTGGCAGTGAGACATTCTGTCATTTTGAAAGGATTACCCTGCATTATAATTCAGTGTCAGCATATCCAAAGCTATAAAACCTTCTAAGTGATGGATCTCTGCAAATCTTCTCTTTTTTTTCCATTCTATATTGTCACCTTGTCAATCAAGCATAGTCCAGACTCTTTTGGCACATAGGAACCCTCTTGCAAAAAACAGAGTTTTGAAAATGTATACACTAGATGTATGATGGAGTATTTTCGGAGATTCACCATGGGACTGGCTGTATGGCTCATTTGGGTTCATAATTTTCTGCTTGAAAAACTATAGGAGAGAGATTAATTGAGAGTCCATGCTTCTCAAAAGCTATAGTTTGTAAGTCAGGGGTCATGGTTATTTTGCTGTCTTTGAGGAACAAAATAGTTACAAGATCAAAATAGACAACAATGTCAGTGACATTGAAAGTCCAAAAAGGGTGATGATCAAGACTTGCATTTTGTGTCTGAATGAGAGATCTTGGGACATATTGTTTCTGTAGAAGACAATTATGTCTAAGTTTTCTAAGTATACTTACTTTTCTAAGTATACCTCAAGGCTTTTAAATCACCGATAGTTTTGCCTTTCTGTGACAGTGAGGTTTATGGTGACTCTGTAAATCACAGCAGACTGAGTTTCTGAATTCTGTGGCTCACAGGTGTCAGCAGTTCGCCTCAGTGATTTGGCAAATCCCAGTGGAGTGCTCTGCTGCAAAATAAGCAACTGGTAACTGGGTAGTATGTGTCCCATGAGACCAACCACCACATAATGTATATTTGACCATTGCACACTGTTTTATCTAATAACCTTCCCCTCAGTGGATGACACCTCTTTCAGAGCTTCCTGCACATGAAAAAGGAGAATTACAATCAGAAAGTGACCCTCTTTCCCTTTCTATAAATGTAAACCTCTCTCTGTCCTCAAATATGAGGAGGACTTGACCTGTCCATCTTTTGAGAAGATCTTGTGGTATTTGGATTGGGGGAGGGGGGTGGGAGGGGCAAAAATGGAGATTGAGGGAGGAAGAAAAAAAAAAGAAGAAACCTTTCATTCAACGCAACTGAGCGATACCAGGATCAGACAGGATTCCTGAGTATTTGATCTAAATTCTTTTTTTTCCAACAAACATGAGAATTTACATAAAACACAAGTAACAAACAAGAGAGACTATTTCTATATTGCACTAAATCATTCCTATAGTTATTTTTCACTGTTCATTTCTTAACCAGCGGAACTTTTCATGGTTTTTTGTTTAACTCTCCCCTTGTACTTATTTATGTACATAGGCAGGACATTTACTCATCTATAATTTTGGAAAAATGCTTTGTTTTCTTTGTTTTATTTGCCTGGGTTGTAGAAAATTTATTTGTGCTTCTATAATTTATTATTGTTAATTTTAAACCAAAGTATTATTTATTATTTAATATAGGCTTAAAAGCAAAAAAAAAAATCATTAATATTTATTTTCTCTGCTGAAAAAAAGTCTAGCAAGAATAACATTACTTTTCTTATTCTGATACATCTGAGATGGAAGACAATTTTATATGAGAAGAACTTACTTGAAGTTTTTGTTGCTGTTGTTGTTGGGTTTTTCTGAGTTACTCTTAGGTTCTCAGAAAAATCTGACCTTTTATTATTAGGTTTTGTTAAAATGTTTTGGTTCTGTGCATCCCATATCAGATTAAGGGGATTCTCCTATTAACTTAATTAGCTTGGATAATTCTAATGACAGTGTTAGCTAATAAATTTGAAGTTTCAGACAAATTTTTTTGAAAAGGTAGAAAAATATTTTAATACATCTAATCTTCTTGTATTTAAAATATATATATTTTAGATATATGTGTGTGTGTGTGTGTGCATATATAAATATGTTGAGAATACCTATTTTCTAAACTTAAGGGTTTTTCACTGCCATCTTTCTAGAAACAAAAATATGCTCCCTCCTCTGACTTGCAGGGAAAGAAGAAGGACCCCAACTACATAATCCTTTCATTTAACATGGCAGAATGAGTGTAAAATGAATAACTGAGATGAGAAAAGCTCAGAAATGAAGAAATAATATGGCATGGCATGGCATGGCATGGCATGGCATGGCATGGCATGGCATGGCATGGCATGGCATGGCAGAATGGAATGGAATGGAATGGAATGGAATGGAATGGAATGGAACGGAATTGAGTGCTGTGCTCTGATTGTCCCATAATAACCTGCTTCATACATCACCTTCCTGGGGCAGAAGCTACTTTCAGTGCTAATTGTAAAATGGGTTCTCTAGTCAGAGCCCTGTACTTAGGTCACTCTCCTAAGAATGATTTCAAATTCCTCGGCAAGACTTAGCATTTAAGCCATTTAAGCCTACATTATTCACATATAACTTCAATATTTCAGGTCTTCACCTCTCAGATTGTGAAAACAGCACCTCCTCATCTTGAAGTATCTAACAATAGAATAATGTTTTACAAACAAAAGTTCTATCTTCCTGTAAGTTCCAGCTCGGCTTCTGACAGCCACTCTCACAACATCTAACACTCATGCTGCAGGGTCAGGCTACACGTGTCCCCCACGTATGTGTGCAGGGACACAGACAAGTACTTCACAGGGAAAACTCATTGCACGGGAGAAACTAATTCACTCACCTCTGTTTTCTTTAGCCTCTAAACAGTTCTGTGGTCCTACATGTCAGTGCACATGTAAGAAGCCTTTACAGCTTGAGAGACTGGGTGTTTTTGGCTGTTAAATCCCATTATTATTAGATTTAGAAGCAGGGCTTATGCTAGGGCTCTTGCTGGCTTTGTTTGGGGTTTTGTTCATTCTTTATCAGAAGATTATGTTCTTTGTTTCCTGAATATTGCTACTTTGATTAATGCCCCCCAATATTCTATATGGTTTAAGAGTAAAGCACCTTGCTACCATCTAGGCCTGTAGTTATAGAAACACACAGCCAAGTTTTCATACTTTTTCATCTGCTTGTATTATCTCCATAAACACCATCTCATCAAATATGTTTTCTAATGTTTAGCCTCTTCATTCTCAGTATGAGTGCTAAACAGAGAGTCATTCTTTACTGTTGCACTGTGGATAGAGAGAGGGCCACGCTGAAATGCAACACTATCAAGGAATGATTTAGTATATTAAAAGGTCAAATGTACATTCATATTGGATTTTTGTCTTTGCTAAAATATTCTTGAGGTGATAAATACTTGCTTAACATGAGTAATTCTATGCCTCCTTCAGCTCATTTTGAAGTTGTATCACTGTTGAGAAGGTTTCTATTAGATATTACTCTTTGTGAAAGTCTCAATTATATTTCAGCAGGTTCATTTCTTAAATACACTACATTTCCTTTACGTTATACAGGTTAAATTTTTAATAGAAATGTCAGACACCATAAAACTAAAATTATTGATTCCATCATACAGATTTCACAGTCTTCGTGAGAATGAATTGTTCCAGGATTTTACTTGTGTTTTTAAACTCAGGATCTGATGTGAATTTCACTTCTATGGACATCTATACTTTCTAATCTCATCTTGTTTTGCGAATATTAACACCTGCTGCTGTGTTATTTTTTTGAATGTTAACTACCAAGATTAAAATTAGTCACCTTGAAAAAAATTACTTGAAAATGTGCTAAATATATTTGTAACTGACTATTTTTTCCTTGAAAAATAATTTGAAAATAACTTATTGTGATTGTTTACCAATTCTTCTAAAAACCAGATTTACAAAATATGACCTGAATGTATACACTGTATAGCCATTACATGGCTGAACAAAACATTCTCTGCATTACACCATGTTCCCAAGATCTGGATATTTCAAATAAATATGTTTCTACTTATGGAATCTTTTTAGAGATGCAAGCACCAAAAAAATTCTTTAAAATCAAAAATTTGCAGCACATTGAAAATGTAATATACATTAAACTAGGCAGAAAGAAAAAGTACTCTTTAGAAAGACACACTCAGTACCAAGGCAAACTCACCCTCATGCCTTCTAGAATTTAATTTTTAGTCATTTTGAAGAACCATCTGACTGAAATGGTGCACCAGTTTCAAAGGGTAGTGAGATCTAGAGTCTTGTTAGAAACTTCCGAAAATAAACTCCATAACTTCTCTGTATATGAAGAATTCTTATGCCATGCTAGAAAGAAGATGTGATTTCTGAGCTGTATTCCATTTTTTTACTGCTATGAGTGTAACTGAATATATAAATTAGCCTTGTGAGATTTAATACTCATGAAAAATTGTAGAGGTATTTTGCATCAATTACACATGAACTGACTCCTTGATTCATGTTGTTAAATGAAAGACAACAAATTATTATTATTCATAGGTTGAAAAAGAGGCCTTGGCTTGGTGTGGGTAAATTGAAACTTCAGTAAAAGTTCAGAAGGGTCTTATTAATTTCCCTGAGCCTGATTAGGAATTCAATATAGAGAAAGGAAAGTCTGAGAAGAGATATTGCTACTCTATACAGACCAGGGAAGCATTTTAAATCCTTCAAAGAAAATGTATTCATCTTGCATTTCAGATATAAAAGAGAGTAGAGAGGAAACTAACCTTAGAAAACAAATTCCTCACATTTTTTATTTCTATCTGTTAGAATACTGAGTTTAACATTAATTTTTACCAATCAGGGGAAACTCTTGCAGTCATCGTGATGGAAATGTCTGCCCAAGATGTACTAATGACAAAAATGTTGCATTGCAAGCTCAGATTTATTTCTGAAAAACTGTGCCCAGTGAGATTATTGACACTCAGTTTCTTCCTGCCACCATTCTGCTAAATACAAATTCCTGCCCAGATCTGTGAAAGGCCTGGAGAGAGCACTTCTTCAAACACATCTCTTGAAAAGGGCTAGCTCAAATTACCTGTAATTTGTAACTCCTGTAAAAATTCCCCAAGGAATAAGACATTTATAAATCTAAGGGAGTACCCATAATTACATCAGATATAAATGGAAAATACCTGGAATAGCTATGAAATATCCAGCAGAAGTTGGTTTCCAAAGTAATTTAGGAAAAATCCTCACTCAATCACATATCTTGGTTGCTCTCCTTGAATTTCCTGGTTTGCATTGCTTGCTGAGGGAAAGGAAAAGGATAGGTCTATTGAAAAATCCTTCATAAATTCCACTTTTTCTGGTGGGAAAATTCCACTGCTACAAACATGACATCTTCTTTTAAGTTTACCCTGAAAATGTATAAATAATTAGTAACCTGTGGTGAGAAAAATAGGTGAAACCCTGACAAGTAGTGTTTCCCAGTTCCAAAAAATTATGTACTGTAGATTTTATGTTTTTGTCCCTCAAGCTGTGAATGAAGAAGCAAGGAATTTTCCTTTTCTACAGTAATTTTTTTTCCTGTGAGTTTCTCCAGGGTGCTTTATGACTCTGCATGAATCCCACTTATGGTTCAATTGATTCCAGAGGAGGTAATGTAACAACAAATGCTCTGAAATAAAAAGAAATGTGACTTTCACATTTAATGCCACAGAGTAATATATTCAGGAGTTAATATCAAATGGTGCCCATTTCACTCTCACAGAGTTTCAATTAAATCTCTTTTTGGGTCTATGCTAATGCGAGGTTGGCAGTAGCTGAACAGTGTCAAATTTATTTTCATCGTGCTTTGTCTGTTGAGGCGCGATAGGTGTAACTGAAAGTTTGACCAACTTTTCACTATAGGAAGAATAAGCTCATCCATCAGTGCCAGGATCAGGAAGTTGGTGTCATACATCAAGCCTCATTTAGCACATGCGCATCATTCACAGGGATCAATTATTATAATATTTATTTTAAATGGCACAGGTTGGAACCAAGAAAGTGAGACATCCATCTTTATCAGTTACATACCTTTAATTCCTAACAGTGTTAACTGCAAATTTGGTGGTACAGCCAGGCACACTCTAAATTTTGTACAAGTAATAATTTTTAATTTCATTTAGACACATCCCAATTCATCTTCATCTTTCATCTCTTACAATTCAATAAATTCTTGCTTTATGAAATCAGTCATGAAACTCTTTGCTGAATAACCCATAATATCAGCAAGCTGTTGTTAAACAAGAGGTGACTGTATTAGCTCACTGTAACAGCCAAGGCACAAGTTTTAAAAAAGAGGTTTAAAAAGGTATTAATTTTCCCAGCCCCTCTACACAAGCTAGGCTTTGGGTCTTCCCCCCTCTCTGTACTCTTGCTGAAATGACAATTTGTATAATGGAAGCATGACAGGAAACAAAACAGCACATCTAATACAAGCTGAAATTTGAAGTGATTTTCTTATTGATTACTTTTCATTTTATAGTTGTAGTTCCCCCCAACCAGCCATACTCCACCCATTTCCTTCCACCCACTCATCTCCCATATTTTCCTTCTTTCCTAGTGAAAATCTTGACATTTAATGTCAAGGATCCTGCTGCTAGCTTTGATGTTAATAATTTGCCCAAACTGACAAGAGATATAATCACTTTTTAAGTGTTATCAAGAACAGCTGCTGTGAAAATAATTCAGTGTGTGAGATGGGGGTGGAAAGAAGGGGTGGCTAGTAGAAAGGCAGGACTGGATTATTCTACATGCACAATATCTACAGCCATACCCCAGGATAAAGTGGAAGACTCTCTGTCTGGCATTTCTTCACTAAAAGATATCTAGAAAAGAAGTCACTTCACACAAATTTAAGAAATGAAAGCTCAAAATTCCCAAAGAGTCATAGAAGAATAGACTGGACATAAAAAACCATGTCAGCAGATCCCACTGAAGTCAGAATGTAAGCCATCTAAAGAAAAGGATAATTAGTTTTAAAGAATTCAAATAGCAATTTTTTTATATAGTATGCTTTTGTGATTCTTTTTCCTATGTAGTAGAGGATGGATGTGTGGGTATGTTCATGTATGTGTATGTATGTTTAGTGAGCATAAATTGTATTCAGCAGAGCAGTTGTGGAGCCTGATACCCCCATGCTGTATGTGTAAAAGATGTTCCTCACTATAGGGAAGCTGAGGGAAGCTTTTCCAATTCCCACCTTTGGAAGCAAGAGAAATGAGAATTGGCAGAAAAACAACAGTCACCTCCCAGAGGTGTCTTACCCTGCAGTGTGCAGTGGAGTCAGAGCCAAAACCAAAAAAAGGAAATATCCATCACCAGGCTTAGAAGCCTTCATCTCCCTCAGTGCTGCCCCTTTTAAGGAGCTGGTGTTTGACAGATGAAGGGCACAAAATCCAGTCTCTCTTTACTCCCAGCATTTAATTCCTATTTACCTTAGTGTGATGACATCACGCAGGAACAAGGGACCGGTAATTCAAATCATCCCTTTTGGTTGTGGGAAAAAGTGTCAAGTTCACTGGGAAGGGGGAAGCTGACAAATGACTGTGAGGGAGTTTTCCTCCCTGCTCCTTCCATTGGGGGAGGATGAAGAGGCCAAGCAAAGCCCAAGAGCATTGTATAGCCCCACACTACTCCTCATTTGAGCAGGATGTGAAGACCTAGGCAAGGCTTCAAATATTGCATAACAGCATTTGGCAGAGAATATCTATTAGAGGTCCCAGAAAAACTGTAAGCAGGGGAATTTGCAGACAAATCTAACATGAAGCATTAGTTGTTGTGCATTTGGCAGACCTTTGTAAAGAGGCTGAAAAATACTGAGAACTCACTTTGCCAGCATGTTGAAGTCAGGGTTACAATCCTAGAGTGCAGTACATCCTTATATTTCAGGCAGTAATTTGGGAAGTTGTGTTTGACATTTCAACCTACGTTCAGATGCAAAAGTTCAATTTTCTGGGATTTTACAAGCTCTGAGGAACATAATACGCTTGGGAGACATCAAATTCTGTCCTGGATTTTAATAACCATTAAGTGATTACCACAGGGAATAGGATACTTTGAGCAGCTGGGGCAACATTGACCTGTGAACTGGGTCTTTTCCAACTCTAGTAAGAAGCAGGTTAGACCAGAAAAGGAGATCTTATAACAATGACATAACAATTATTAAAGAAAAAAAATATACAGAAGAGGAAACTATAAACTGGCAGCAGTTCTGATCTCCCGTTGTTCATTTTTGACCTTTTACCCTTCTCATTTAAAGCAACCAAGAAAAGCATAATAAGTACTAAATACTTTAATGTGATCATTTAATTCTACCTGCAGTTACCTGAAAAGTCTTGAGAAAAAGAAAATTTTTACAAATCATGAAGAATATTTCCATATTTATTGAGTTCTAGTAAAATAAGTTGCTAACAGAGGCAAAGAAGTTCAAGTTCCAGTGCAGGACTGTTGCCCATGTCTCATTAGGAGGTCATCTATTCTTGCTCTTTTAAATAAATTTGACTCACCTTTCCCAGGCTACCAACTGTTAGTGTGTCATCTTACTTCCATCTGAGAGGAAGGTTGTATCTGTGACATTAGGTCTTCAATTGACATTAAAATTGTATCATAAGGAAACTGCAAATTAATTTTCAACCGTGGTGTGCATGCATTTGTAAAGTCCATAGAAAACATTTCTCCAGTGGATGAAGGGAACAAATGTGTGATAGATGCTACTCACCTTGACCAAAGCAATACTAAGAGCTTTCTGAAATTGCAGTTGTTAGCATGCTCTAACAACCTAGAAAGGGTAGATAAAAATGCTCCTGTAGTTTATGAAAGAACATCTTTACACCTCAAGGAACAGCTTGAAACAGCAGAGACCTCTTGCAGCAAAATAGCAAGCTAGCAAATTAGGTAAAAATTAGGTATGTCTTTTATTCCCTCCTTGATTAAATAATGAAAGCTTTTGTTCCAGTATTCAGGTGAGGAGTTGGCTGTTCAGCTGGTCATCTGTTAGAAATAAATAATTAATCATTTGATGACAAAAAACAATGAACATTACATTTTAGTGTTACATAATGCAGTTGATTGCTTATAGGACAAACTAACAGAAGTGACATTGTACCGTATAAGATGTACTCAACAGAGATGAGAAAATTAAGCTGAGCTTTTCAAGTATCTCTAGTCAAAATGTTACCACTTTTCAAAACAATTCAGAACTGTTCTGCCAGACTGATATGGATTTTTTTTAAACTTTCTATTTGCCTTGATTAGATCAGAAATGCTATTAAAGTTGATTTTAAATTAAAAAATTGTTCTATTTTTTGGACATGTTGGTTGGATACCAACCAAAAGAAGTTCCAAATGACCATTACTGGGTCATAGAGTAATGAAACCATTCTGAATAGGCCCTGTATGATAAAGGAAGATAGAATTGTAATTACAGCTGGAACAGCTGCAATGAACTTTATGCATGAACAAACACAAATAAATGTATGTGTAAATGATCTTTTCTGAATACAAACTAGTAATTGCAGTCACGTGCAAATAGAGAATATCACAATATCATGTTAAGCATCTGAATATCATAAAATGAATTTTTTGCTGGCACCTGAATTATGTCCACTTCAAAATTAATTTTGTAGTTAAGAAGTTATTGTTTCATTTGGAGTTTTTCTTTGCAACTAAATTATTAATTACCTAATTAATTAAGTAAGTAAGTGGAAGTAAAAAATGTCCTTATTGCATCTTTATGGATAAAGAAGTTTTGGAGGAATTCACGAGTTTGAATACATGGATGCAATTTTTTCCAAATTTCTTTACTTGATGAAACAAAATTTTTGCATTTTAAATTTTACTTGCGTTTCATTAAAACCTCCTTATGTTGCTCAATTTCACATCTTTCTGATATTACATGGATTGAAATTAAAAAGTAAGAGACAATGAGGTAGAACATTTTTCACTGCTGTGAAAATAGCTCTTGTATAAACCTCTTTGCACACATTAAAGGAGATCTAATAGGAACTGGCTGGGGATAGAGTTACTTAGGAGGTCAGTTGTATTGTGCTTGCAGACACTTGCATCCATTATTGGCTCATGCTTCTCTCCAAGTGTTGTTTCTGTACTTTCTCCAGGATTTTTTTGCTGAAAGACAAAATACATTCTACTTCTTTAAATATATTCAAAATAACCTTAAAGCTAGCATTGCTGAAATCAGCTCCATGTTTAATATCTTCTGTTTGCAGGAAAGTAAAGGAATGATCAAGAGGAGACTTGGCTGCCCTCTGTGAATCCTTGGACAATCCTTCTTGGGCAAGACACTCTGACAGTGCAAGATAGATGTCAAGGCATTTTAAATTATTTTGTAAGTCTTCTCCATGCACTTAGAATTAGAAGGGCAGGTAGCTACTCCAAGAAGCAGCTATATCACCTCTGTTAACTTTTTACCTGTGAAAGTGTTTTAGCCTTTGACAGACTCCACTCAGAGAGAAAAAGAACATGTTTACCTCTTATGACAGAGGACACTAGCACATACAGACCTGGGCTTTCCACAGGAAGTTTTCAGTTAAATTTGTCAGATTTTTTAAAATCAAAATTATTTGTTCTTTCACGCAAAATAAATTATTTATATGTTTCTAAAAAAATTGTTTTCTTAAATTAGAAAGTCATCCAACACATGATAGTCTATTGAATTGCGAGATCTTTGTATTCTGCATCTGAAATAATAGATCAGATATATCCCAGCATTTTAAATTTACATTAGAATACCTAATGAGGTGTCGTGGGGTGTTTTTCAGACCAGGCTCTCCCCAGTGGTGCTCTAATAACTTGCAATCTTAAGATACTACACTAGAATTTATTAATAATGATGGATAAGTAATTTTCCACTCAAGGTTTTATGTTCGCACAGTAGCTTTTGCTCTCTAGAGGCATAAAGTGCATAACGTTATTAAATAGACATCTGACCTAGTAACTTTTGGTAGCATTTTATGAAACAAATGGTGTCTTATTCAAAGATGAAAATAAGTCATTTTGATAGAGATAGGTTTTAGACTTTAATTATTGGTTCCCAAAAGATGGATGCTTCTTTTGGTAAGTCAGCAAAAACTTTAAACAGATGTTAGGCACATGTAGAAACCTGACACTATCCAAACAGCCATTTGAGGAGGGCTGCTGGTGCTTTTCTGGCTACTGCATCAGCAGTTGAGAAGTGAGCATGTACACGAGGTGTGTTAGGAAGTGGTGTTCTTTTGCTTCTGCAACAGAGTGAATTCCCTCAGTGCCTTTCAGCCTGGCATCAACAAGCTGGCAGTTTGCCATCTGGAAAACTGACATTTGTCTCCCCTGGGTCTGCTGAACAGCTCTGCTGAAAAATGGCATTAGTACCTTAAGAAAATATAAAAGGGAGTAGAAAGCTTGTTGCGCACAAATAATAGACACGCTGATGTTTTCCTTTTAAATAGCAGGAACTGTTGGCCTTTCAGAGTGTTTTTATTCAGCATCCTTTATGGTAAAGGTGCTTTTGCATGAAAAGAACAGTGAAAGTGTGTATTAGGTACTGGCCATCTCTTGTTCCATCAGTCAAGCAGGTTATTTTAAGAACGTCTCTGGGTTTTGAAAAACTTAGTACGTGAATCATTCAGCGCCTTTTTTTTTTTTTTTCTGAGAGTTAACATTAAGGAGCACATTAGAGCTTAATTCTGACAATCTACATTTCGAAAGGAGTAATTTCAGAAGGATTTCTCTTTGAGATAAAACTGGATTATAATAGGATACTTGTAGAGCCAAACATCATTGCTTAAGGCTAAACTTTGTCCCAGTGAAAATTACTCCTTTGCAGAACATTGAGAGTTCTATTACCTCTTCATGTCCCAAAATAGAATTAGAAGACATGGGTTGACATAATGAGTTAAGTGCTGGAAATAAAGCTGTCATGATAAAAAAACTTATGATGCAAACACTGTTTAACTCCATCTCAATAGTGACAAATTTAGCTTTGGATTAATCAGGCTATTTTCTCGTGCTTTCAAATGTACAACCTGTTCATCATTGCACAGATGCCAAAACTTCTTATACTTTATATTTGCCAGCCATCTAAATGAGATGTAAGTAGTTCAAAAGATATGTTCTAGTTACAGTAATACGGTAAATTTGATTCTAAATATACTTTCATATTTCAAATTCTTTGTTAAATTGAACTGGTAAAGCTTCAACGCATGGTTTGTGTGTTTTAAAGAGATAATAAAGAATATCAATTTTGTGTAAAAGGGACACGATTTAAAGTAAGAGGTGTTATATGTTTATTAAATCAAAATGCAAACCATTTTTGAATGATGAAATTTTGGAGTCTTTCATGGGCAAACTATTCAATACTTTTCCTTTCAAGGATTTCTCTCCTAGTCACAGGAAAAAGAAAAGACTGTCTTTTATTTCATAAATGTGTTATATGTGCACAAATGTCAAGTCAAACCATTATAACACACTCAGCTAGCTGCCAAAATGATTGCATATTAGTGTGGGGTTTTTCCTTAGAGTTAGACTGAAATGCCTTTTAGCAAATAAATATTAGAAAAGTATTTATGCTAACACAGATTCAGGTCATTGCAGGCCATCCAAATCTTAGTGTAAATAATACTGCTTAGCTATTTTCTCTTGTTGTGATAGTCTGGTCATTCTTTTGATTCTTGGTACAGAGAGAATACTCAGATTATATTTTAATCCATGCAGAGCAATGGAGTCAAAATACTTGACACCTTTTTTCTGAGGAGTTTTACTTTTTATTCTGAATCACCAAGCTTGTCCCTTCATTCCACGTCAAGCTTTCATCCATCCATTGATGCCTTAAAGAGGATCCCTCTAATGTTCTATGCTTGGAGCTCCCCCACAATCACAGTTTAACACCAACCAACAGCCTGCAGACCTTCACTCACTTCCCCCTGGGTGGGATGGGGTACAGAAATGGAAGGTAAAAGCAAGAGAAAAGAAAGACCTTGATTCTGTGTAAACACTGCTCAGCAATAAGGAAAACATCCCCACACAACCAATCTTGTTTGCAGCACAAGTCCAAAGCATAGCCCCTCACTTATACTGTGAAGAAAATTAACTCTACCCCAGTGAAAACCAGCATGCCTGCCAAGCCTCCTCAGAAATAGCAGAATTCAAGCTGGGTTAGGGACTAAGAACAAAGGCATTTTTAACTGGATATCATGGAGAACACTGGAGATTTCACCACATTTATCAAGCAGACGTTATTAGACATGTTTCATATCATTGGTCTGACAGACTTTTAGTACATGAAAAATTGACCTGTCTATAGACTTGGAATATTTCAGAGTGGTCTTCTTGAAAGTATTCAAGGTTTAGCTGTGTTTGACTTGGATTAACTAATTTGATTGGTGAAATGGTAAAGACTCGTCTATTTATTATTAGGTGGAAAAAAGAGAAATTACTAAATGTCCAGGAAGATAATTTTAAAATAAATGTAGAAGTTGGAGGCCCCAAGAAAGTACTTAAATCTTGGTTTGTTTACTGACAAAAAAGTTACTTACAAAAATCTAGCTTCTGCCCTCTAAAAGTATGATCTAAAAATCAGATAATGCCCTTGAAAGGAAAGAAGCAAAAATTTTTGTGGCAAAAATTGCACCATTCCAAAAGTATGAGGTAACACTAGGGGTAGCAGTCTATAATCTGGCCCTGAGTACATCCCAAAATGGCTTAACTGATCAATAGTAAGCTGAGTATTTCTATGAAGATAGCATTGATGGTTTGGCAATGACTAACTTTGAGTAAAAGAATAGATAAGGTGATAGTAAGCACAGGTTTAAAATACAAATAACCCGAAAGTTTATGAAGGAGGGACTCTCAGAAACTTTCTGTCTGGCAACTTTAGTGGTGTAATTTAGTGTGTTTTTGTTTTGTGGATTAAGTTAGCAGTGTGGTATTTGAATGTATGCCATTGCTTGGGTTTCCTAAGGGTTACTACAAAATATGCTTAGGTCGTGATATAATAAAAGACAAATCGAATTAAGCAGATATATCTGTCCTCTGCATCTCCCCATTTTCAACAAACAAACAAACAATTAAAACCAAGACCAGACTTTTAAGAAATCCCAAAATATAATTTTTACACAGTAAAGAAAAAGTTAGACAGAAAATTGAAAACAGTTACTTAATACCATACCTAAGAGTGAATTTCATGCCTCTAGGAACTTCATAAAACATTCAAACTTGCAAGAAGCATAACTACATGACATGGGAACACCAGAAACCAGACAACTTTGGTTAAGAGATCAACGGACATTAACATGTTCATTCTGGAGTTAACTTTGTCAGTATAAATATTTTCCTTGGAGTCCTCTCACAACTGTTCCTGTCGGCTTTGTGATACTTTACCAGCTGGAAGGCAGGAGAGCAGCACCCCTGCAGAGGACACTGATGCTGCTCAGTGGATAGTGGGGCAGGGTGTGCTGATGAACAGTGCATCTGGCGCTGCCTCCACTGAAGCGTGACCACGTCAGAGTTGTGAGGCACTTTGTGCCTCATTGTACCTTCTGTGCTTGTGCACACACGAGCTCCCAACCCTGCTCTCTTCAATTTCAGCTTTTCAGATCTCAGATGTACTAATCAGATTCCAAATATTGGCCTTTGCTTCAGCAATCACTGCCTCAAAAGAAGGAAAGTGACGAGGCGGAATGATCCTTACCACAGGGATGGAGCATGCTATGGAATCTATAAATGGAACATCCAGGATGAATAGTATCATTGTACTGGATTTTGCAGACAGTGCCAGCTACTGCAGTCAAAAGGACATTGGAGTAAAGCAGTTAATAAAAGAGAAAAGAGGAGGAGAAAGAGGTAGTGTTGAAAATCATGGAACTGAGAACGTTGAGGCTTAAATGCTTTTTTTCTCAGACAATGAACTGTCTGCATCAAAGTTCGTCCAATAGCATTTAGCTTTGTGCCTACTTCCACTGTACCTGGCCACTGGATAAATAATGAATAGTGAGTGCAGACAGAGCTTACAAGAGCTCTATTATTCCTACAGCTTAAACTCTTAATTTAATAGAGTACACAGGAGAGGAAGAAAAAAATTCCAAAGAGGTAAGAAATAAAGACACGTTGACAGGACAGAATGGTAAAAATATCCTACAGAAAAAAAATATGTTTCTGTTCTCACTTGGTTTATTACCAAATAATTAGTACAAAAGCATTTTATAGCATTTTTTCATCCAAGAAGCTCAAAGCAACTTATAAACTATTCTCTAAGGGTAAAAGTTCCTTAAATGTGTTATGTGATCCGTGAGAAATATTTCATTAGCAATTTTCAAAACTTCAGCTCTTAAAGGACACTGCTGAGCCTGAAATTTTTAACCAAATGGCACACTTTTACAAGGTGATACCACAGATAAGACATCATTTCTAATGGAACTGCACATAAGAATCCTGTATACATCAAAGGGGAAGAAAGAGGTCTGATTTTTAAAGGCTTTGGCTCAAGGGTACTTCTGTGTATCATTATTTTGGCTTGAAAATTTGTTCCAAAACCACACAAAAACAACATTAGACAAAAAGACTGAAGTAATGACTCCTAATTACCAACTATATTCAGTTCGGATTCCCTGCCTGCTCAGCATTTGTATTCTCTTTCTTTTCTTCTATGAATAAGCAGTACCTGTGTGTAACATATGTCTTTTTGTGCAAGGAAGGAAAAGTACCATTCTATGAGATAAATGGCAATGCAGCTTGTACCAAATGAAAGTAACACCTCGGGATTTGTGATGATGAACATATGCTCAAATTAAGCTAAATATGTTGTCTTCTCGAATTGTGGTACTTTCTTATGCCATCATTTCTGCTTTGCCACTTTTCTCTGTCACATGTCCATCCTATGTAGTGCTTTAGGATGGGACAGTGACTCCTTGTATTTTAAATTTGGAGTGCTTAAAATCCTTCTAAAAGCTGCAAAAATTAACACTGACTCTGTGATTTTGGAGCTCAGCTTTCAATGAAAATCAAGACAGATCCTTCAGGTGTAGAGATTTAACTTCCTTTCATTACTGTGGGACTGTGGCATGGGGGAATTATTTATGCCTCTCAGTGTCTTTTAGTGTCTTTGAAAACCTCCCCAAACTGACTTATTCTTGTATTTGTTTTGGAAGGATAGCCCTCCCCCTTTCACTCTTTGCTAGGTTTTTTTTTGTTTGGTTGGTTGGTTTGGTTTTTTTTGGTAGGAAAACTCTACTGGATAAAACCAAGAGCAATACTGAAGCAGAAAATAATTTTCACCTTTAAAGTTTAAAGTTACATTGACCAGGAAATTTCACTATTAAGAAAAGACCCAAACAAATGGACAAGCCCAGACACAACTGGGAAAAATACTGTAAAAAAGTTTTACAAAGCCTGTAAAGGAAGCAGACAGCTTCTCTTGAAAACAAGCTGCACAATGGTTATCATGCATGAACTGTACTGGTGCACATCTAACAATGTGTGAGTTCTGCGGGCAGATCCCTCCTTTGCCCTTTCAACAAATGTTATCATTTCCCAGGGAGCGCTATCTTTGCTGCAATCTGCACCTACTCCACACGGACAGCTCTCCCCCCACCGAGCATGTGCAGCGCCATTTGGGATACTGTCCCGTGTCCTTCCCTCCGCAGCTATTGACAGACCTGAACTTTTCTGTTATCTCAAGTAGCCAACAGCAGGGCCTGTCATTGAAGCAAACAGGCTTTGTATATCTGAGCCACTATCATGCAGCCCCTTTGTTTGTCCAATGACAGTATCTTGTGATAAATGTTTCAGAAATGACATTTGAGATGACAGTGGAGGAAAACTCTTAAGTAAGAGACTACAGCTCCCAGTGTCTTCCTGAGAGACACTGCTGTCAGTAATGGAGAAATATTTACAAAGAGATTACAATGCAGGTTGCAAAAATGAATGTATTACAGGCAACAAAAATCCCTTCCAATTAATTTTTTTTAAGAAGAAACAGCTATAAAAAAAACCTGCATAGTTTCACTAAATGAGACAAGATTTACCTTGTCAAAAAGATTTAAGGAACTTCTAAAGCCAATGGTAAATTTTGGATTGGGAAAAAGGTTTGTGATACAACTTTATAGGAAAAAAAGAAAGAAACCCATACAAAATTAAAGAAGGGCGAGGTAGAAGAATAAAGTCATTTATCAAAGATGTACTGGAGTACAGTAGACGGCTGTCAACATAAGCACAGAATGGAAGATTTGGCCATGCTGTCCTGGTATGGGCAGAATATGAAGTACAGTTTGTTGTCCCATGAGGTCAACCCATAAATTAATCTTGGCTGTTGCTTTAACATCCAATTTGGCTTTACATAAAATAAATACATGACAAATTCTAATCAGAAATGGCCAGTCTATTCAGAAATGGATTGATACTCTGGACAGCTAACAACTCATACACTGATGATTATTTCTGCTGTTTCTTTTTTCCATCAAGTTTATACACAGTGCTGCAATTAGCCAATCACTCTGGCATTAATAACTTGTTTGAAAACTACCTTATTTTTAGCACACAGGAACTGCACATTCCAACCACATTTTTAAAAAATGGTATAAACAGGAGAAGTTATACTGTGGTAGAAACAACATGTTAATTAGGAATCGAAACACTAATGGAAATAAGGGAAAACAAGGGAGGAGGTATGAGAAATTCACCTTCCAAAAACTGCAGAATCATGCAAGGCTTTTTGCGTATAAGGTCAGAAAAAAGGCACAGCCTAGAAGCCTGCAAGAAGTTCTTGTCCAGCCCTGCTGAAATCCTAGAAGAAAGACTAGGCAAAGAAAAAGAAGAGGGAACACTGTACACTGAAGTGCAAACAAGAAAATGAAATGACATGGAATGGCCTGAAATTCAGGGAAATGGACCAAAGCTTGCTCAATAGATCCTCCACAAAATCGCAAGATTTTGATTGAAAAATCTAATCCATTTTATATATCTGCTTGTTTTCACTGCCCCTCATTTCATCCCAATACATTGCGTTTTATTGACAAAATTCCCAAATATTCCAATTTTTTCCCACTGGCCTTGTATTTAATCATACCTCCGGCCCCGAGTGCTTGTCCCAGATCTTCCCTGAATTTGGAATTTCATTAAATTCTTCATTTCATGAGAGGAATTGAAACCCTGCGATTTAAGTGAAGATCAATTTGGCAAGATTTGGACCATTTTCCAGAGCTTCAGGTCATGCCATGCCATTTGCTTGTTTGCCCTTGGGTGCACAATTTTGCCCATTTTTGTTTAGCCTTTCTTTTCCTCCCTTTCTTCTCCCCTATCCCCTTTGTGCTTTCTTTTCCAATTTTAAAACTTCATTGCCTAGAATTCAGAACACTTCCGCTCCTTTGCACTGCCCCTCAGTTCATGCCAATCCACTGTGTTGTGTTCGCTCCATTTCCAGATTTTCCAATTCTTTCCCACTGGCCCTGTATTTGATCATATCTCCTGACCCTAGTGCTGGTTCCATTTCTTTTCTGAATTTGGGGAGATTTCCGTAAGGAATCATTTGGAAAGCTTTGATCCATTTTCCTACGCTTCACGTCATGACTTGCCATGTGCTTATTTGCACTTTGATGCATAATTTTCCCTCACTTATTTTTTTACCCTTTTTCTCTTCCCTTTCTTCCCCTGTATCACCATTTCATTTCCTGTCTGATTTCAAAAACTGTATCCAAAGATTTGGGCAATTTCCACTGCTTTGGAACACCCATCAACTCTTCGCAATCCACCGCATTGTATTTGCTCCATTTCCAAATTTTCCAGTTTTTTCCCACTGGCCTTGCATTTGATCATATCTCCTGCCCCGAGTATTGTTCCACTTTTTTTCTGAATTTGGGGCGATATCAGGATCAATTTGGCAAGCTTTAAACCTTTTCCCTGCACACCTGGACATGCCAGGCTATTTGCTTGTTTGCACTTCAGTGCAAAATTTTCCGCCTTTTTTTTTAGACATTTTATACCTCCATTTCTTCTCCCATATTACCTTCACACTTCCTTTACCGATTTCAAAAATTTAACCTTATTTGATCATATCACCTGCCCACAGTGCTTGATCCACTTCTATCAATTTGCGATTTCATTACCCTGCATGAAATTTGTCATTTCATGAAGGCAAATGAAATCTTGAAATTTCAGTGAGGATTAATTTGGCAAGATTTGATCCTTTTCCCTGCAATTCAGGCCATGCCATGCCATGTGCTTATTTGCACTTCGGTGCACAATTTTCCCCCTTTTATATTTAAAACTTTGTTTTTCTCCCTTTCTTCTCCCAAGTCAGCTTTTAGCTATCTTTTCCGATTTCAAAAATTCAACCAGTTTATTTTGGTCAACTTCCACTCCTTTCCACTGCTCCTCCTTTCCTCCCAGTCCACTGAGTTGTATTAGCTCCATTTCAAAATTTTCCACTTTTCCCCCCTGGCCTTGTATTTGATCATATCTCCTGCCTTGACTGCTTGTTCCACTCCTTCTCTGTATTCGGGATTTCATTTGCCTTCATGAACTGGAATTCTTCATTTCATGAAGGCAAATGAAATCTTGCGATTTCAGTGAGGATCAATTTGGAAAGCTTTGAGCCTTTTCCCTGCACTTCAGATCAAGCCATGCCATTTGCTCATTTGCACTTTGGTGTACAGTTTTCCCCCCTTTTTTTTTGCCTTTCTTTTCCTCCCTTTCTTCTCCCATATCACCTTTTCACTATCTTTCCTGATTTCAAAAATTCAATCCCTACCATTGGGGTAACTTCCGCTTCTTTGCACTGCTGCTCATTTCATCCCAATCCACTGCGTTGTATTCACTCCATTTCCAAATTTTCCGATTTTTTTTTCCACTGGCCTTGTATCTGATCATATCTCCTGTCCTGAGTGCTTGTTCCACTTCTTCTCCGAATTTGGGATTTCATTTCCTTCCATGAACTGAAATTTATAATTTAAGAATCAACCTTTGCAGAGGCTAATAGGAGAGAGAAAAGCTATAATTGATGTCAATCATGTAGAAATTTTCTCATCAAGAATAATAAGGAATAATTTCTCCTGAAGGGTAGATTTTAAAAAAAAATTAACATTGCAACCTGGACAAAAGCAAAATATTTCCTCGCAGTCCCTGTGGAGATTTAGTACAGAAAATGAGAGCAGCCATACTAAGGAGTCAAACAAAAGAAACTCCCTAGAGCAGCACTGACCAGAGCTAAGGAATGCCAAGAGTGCTGAGACATAGTGGTGGGCTAATGAGAAATCTGGTTGTTTAATATTCTTCATATACTTGCTTAAGCCTTTTTTTTTTTAATTGGTCCCCAATTTTTCAGCTAAATATTCAGTTTGTGTTTGTAACAACTCTCCCATTTTCTATCAGCTTCTCTGACAATAAGACTGGGCAACCAATGGAACCCTTTAGGACTTCCTGCTGTATCAACTGATGTGGCCTACTGAGGTGTGGCCTACTGAGGCACCACCTACCACCTCCAGGGGACTTTAGTGTTTGCAAGGACGGTGCACGTATGTTCAAAGGGGCTGCAGTTGAGGGTATGAGTATTGCACTCATCCTGCTGTAGCTAGACTTTATTGTCTGAGAATATTGTCCTGGGGTGATGTTAAGAAGCTGCTTTATTCCTTTACTATCTGCTTAATACCCAGGGCTTGTGTATTTTTAAGATGGACCCTGGGGGCAGGGCTGGAGCCGTGGGACCACAGGTATGGGTTGGTTCAATAGCCCTGTAGGGAAACAGCTCTCCACTTGGCTTTGGGAGGTGTTGCAGTGTGCTATAAGATTTTTTGTATATTAATGCTGCTTCAGATATTTCTCTCTGGCTGGAATCTGTACGGTTTTTCCCCTCCTTAACCCCTCCCATCTGACTTTCCCTGGTTGGCTCATATGAGTAACTCTGCCCCTTGTCCCTCTCCTGATAACCCCCTGTGAAAGCCTGACCTGGGGTTCACCATCTTGGCTTCTGAGCACCCCACATCCTTCCCTGCCTCCCCACTCCCCTCCACCACCCCTGAATCCTCCCCTGTGAAACTACATAAACTTCCTGGAAAGCTTTGATGGTGATCCTGCACTTCTTCTACTGCTACGCCTCCACAGCGAATCGTGTCCTCAGCAGCTCCACAGCCCGCCGCAGCCACATGTGTGCCTGGTGTGTTTTGGCTCTGAGCAGCTTCTCCCACATTGCAGCATGGGGTGGCTGCCTTTGAATTGCGAGACTGCGTTGCTGCAGGGAGGGAGTGCACAGTTAATGCTGCACTGCTCTCTTGGTGGGATTTTTCATTCCTGCTAGCTTAGAAAAAGGTTAGGGTTTTTTTTTTTCCTTTCTCCCCCTTGCCTCCCTGCCTTTCTTCCCTTCCCTCCAGCCCAGGGAGCCTGCGGGATTGCCCCAGTGGGCCTATGGGGTGGCCCCAGCTGGTCTGAACCCTAAGGAAGGCCACATCAGTGAGTGAAGGGGCGAAGGGACACAGGAACCCACCAGCTTCTGCTGCTGTGAGGAGGAGGACCACTGCCTGAGAGGCAACAGGTTTTTTTCCATCTTTCCTTCTCTAGGCTGCTCTTAGGCTGCTCTGTGGACTCCACTTCCCCTTTCATGGGACTAGGAGGACTAGTTGTTGGTTCCTTGTGGGCATCCTCTCCCTTTTTTCCCCTCCTTATTTTCCATTTTGCTCTGTGTTAATAAATAGTTGAGGGTTTTTTCCCACTTTCACCTGCTTTTGTTAATTTGTCTCATTGGCAGAGGAAAGGGAGAAGCCCTTTCCCTTGGGAGGAGGTGCTCATTCCAGAGTGCTTTCTCCTGAAATTTTGTCTCCAAAACTGAGACAAAAATGCACACAGGCTGGAATATCAGCCAGGTTCTCCCTAGTGAGTCATTGTCTTAATTTTTTGTCAAAGCACACTTCTTCAAATTGAATTTTATTTTGATTTTAGGACATGGAGATATGCAGAATTATCCATATGCAAGTGTCATCCAAGTACCTGTGCCTTATTTCCCAATCTACTGAAGAGTCTTTTCTTATCCTTGTTTTTATTCCAGTAAAATTGTATTGCTATTAAAAGACATCTTAGTATTGCTTTCCCCCAGATGTGGTCCAAATCACTTCCTCTTTGCAGTGTGTTTCCCAGAAGTTTCATGATGCATTTCTTTACAGTTCTCCCCTGGGCATATATTTTTCCATTGGTCTTTCTATAAAGTGCAGTGGAAACCTGGTAGCCCCTTTTTTTAGAGCAGGCTCCCACAGGAGGCAGTTGGGCGATCACACCAGCCACCAGAGAGCAGAAAAAGGAAGATAAGAAGGTGATAAAGAAATGTCCTTCTTCCCTCCCTGCCACTTTTGCAGGGACTTGAAGTGGAAAACAAAGTGATTTATGTCCCAGTCTGTTAGACTGGTGTGTACCCTGAGCTTGAAAGTCACCTCCAGTGGAGCTGTTCCTTGTTGTTGACGAAGCCTACTTGCTCTGGAGAAACAATAGATCTTTACCTAGTGTCATTATGGAAAATGTCAGGCACAGCAGTGGCCACAGAGGGGAGCAGATTTAAGATCAAGGTCATCTAGAAATGACAGCCAGATCAACAGTCCATTCAGGTTTATATGCTAACTATATTTATTCCAACAGGGAGGACATTTGTATGGGCATCCCGTATTGCTCTGCTCTTAATGAATATTCTGCATGCAGAGTCACTACAGGATCAGCCACTTATATCAGTCTGAAAAATAATGTACCTTACGTCCTTTATTCCTCATTTTCTTCTTTCTTTGTATGTAACAAAGCCAAGCACAACTTGTGTTCTGGGAAAACAGTATGTTTGCTGTTCTGTCAAAAGCAAAATTATTTCTGAACTATCAACAATGAAAAAAGGAGGGAGAGAGGAAAAGAGGACACATGAGAAGGGAAAGGTTGAAATATGTGAATACCATGAAGAAATATCTATTTTCTTACAAACAATGAAAGAGAATATTGCCAAACATTCCTTACACTAAATAGTCTACATCTTTGAAATGCAGGGACAGCCTGATGAATTTCACTCCATAAGGCAACAATGTGCAAATGGATAAGAGCCTGAAAATTAAATGGTAGAGTTTCCTCCACCATATTAGAGCTCCTACCAAAAAGGCTTTGTTTGCATGGCTCATCTCATTAATCTAATATATACATTGCATTAATATTTTTCTCTTACTGCGCAAGACTGATGTGATTCTATCTTTTCTAGTGATTTAGCAGTGCAATTGTGAAATTATTTTGTAGCCAT
This sequence comes from Lichenostomus cassidix, assembly GCF_008360975.1. Lineage (NCBI taxonomy): Eukaryota > Metazoa > Chordata > Aves > Passeriformes > Meliphagidae > Lichenostomus > Lichenostomus cassidix. The sequence continues at coordinate 107,272,556 of NC_139482.1, read as the reverse complement.
GAAATGGTTCAATTTCAGTTTTCTGTTTATTAGGAAGGCAATGTCTAGTCATTACACTGACTTTCAGCAAGGGGAAAAAATGGAATTAGATGCAATACTAATTTATTGTTTTGTATAAAACCAGAGGGTTTTTTTCCCCCTATTCCGTATCAGAATAAACCAAGCAATGTTTTCATGACAGATTGGAGGTGAGGAAGGGAGGGGGAATGGCAACTTAAGCAGGCATGTGGCATTTGGAAGATTGTTCTCTGTACAATTCCTGAATGTCCTTTAGGAAATTTTGACTTCCCATTAAAAATATAATACTAATAAATTTATATGTTTTATATATATATATATATATATATATATATATATAATTTTGTCTTTGTGACTCAAATTGAGATTAAGTTGTATTTTAAGCCTGATGATTTAGCTTGACCCCAAAAGGATCAAGGAATTCCTGTGTGACTTATCACGTGGCACTTAGAATTTTGCCTACAATTGGATTTTGGCATGCATATATAGCTGATTAATAAGTATAAGCTTCTTCCATTTCATGAAATGGGGCTTACATTGTTGTCTGTTCAAAAATAAAAATTTCTAATAGCTGAACCTTTTATTTCAAGAAAACTAAATTTGATCTTACAGTACGAGTAGGAAACAGCTGGTTTGAATTGAAACTCCTGTTTTGCCTGCAACACAGAAAGTAGAGCAGGGCAATGACAGCGCTTATGCACAGCAAGACTTGAGTGGCAACAAAGAGCTTTTCAAACTCATTTATTTGGTTGATAATTCTTTTAGCAAATTATGCAGCTGCACAGATTTTTGAGTGGGGGAAGATGGTGCAGCAAAAAAAGGTCAGTGAGGACTGTAACCAACTGCTGAGCTTTATCCAGCGATAAACAAGGAGATATTGATTCTCAGGAGGGAAAACAGCATTCTCATTTGATTACAGTGTTGCAAAAAACTTTTCCCATAAGGTTTACTGAGATACAGGATCAAAAACTCATTATTTCCCTTAGTTTGTTTTTGTTTGAGGATTTTTCAAATATCTTCTAAAGAGGACCCCCTCTAGGTAAAGCTTTCTTCATGTCTGAAGCTAGCTTAGTGATAAAAAAATGAAAATAATGCTTTTTGCAAGGGAACATGATACAAATATTTCCATAATGAATGTAAACTATGCGAGGCTTTATTATATTCAGATTTCTCTTCTTGACCTTAGTGAAAGGTACATGACAGCTGACCCAAAGTTCCCTCTTCCTATTATTTATATAGCATTAGGTGTTTTAACACAGGATTTCTGAAGCCATTACCAGTTAGAAATCACATAGGAATTGTCAATTTCCTTCCTCCATCCATTTGCACTGGCTGGAATTCCAATAGGTGGACCCGGTGCTGGTTTATCCTGCCAAGGCTGTGGCATTTGACAGAATTTGGTTCTCTCATGGGATATATACAATGCAAAGTTATGCATTAATAAATGCACTAGCCATACCAGCACAGTACCTATACAACCTACCTGGCTGTTCTAAAGACTAGATCTTGCTGATGACAGTCTCCTTGTTGAACTACTTTGAGATCCATCTTGGGAGATCAAGCATGTTTTGCCATGTCTGTTGTGATTACTCTTACCTCAGTGGAGACCAGCTGTCATTCAGAAGGTGAAATATGTGTTTGGATCTGGAGTATATTTTTCCGAGGTGAAGAGGGCAGATAGGATTTAATACAGAAGTAAGCCCATTTGAGGATTTCTATGTCACCAATAAAACACTGAATGTGGGATTAAAGCATAAAAACAGGACACAGCTCATCCATTATCTTTCTTAGTTGTTGGAAAAACTTTAGCCCTCTCACAATGCTCCCAGTCTTCTGACTTTAAAATAAAGTATCATCATGTGATTCCACAAGAAACCAACTTTAGTGGAAAAGGCACAGGGTGCCTTTCCTCCAGCTGTGATTTGTTCTTCTTTACCTGATCTGCTAGAGCTATTTCCAGGGTCATTCTGTACTACAGTCCATCCTACAGGTAATGATAGGATGAAAGAAATCCGTTTGTTTCTAGGATAGTTTTAAAGCTAATTCACCAATGATTGCCATCACAGCATTGCCAAAGAAGCAGCTATCTGTGGGAGGCAGTGAATGAGGGTGCAAAGGCACAGACTCATGAAGATGGCCAAGTCCCCATAGGCTGTACTCCTGCAGCAGTGGGGGAAGCTGCAGAAGTGAGGGAAGGGAACAGGGATTGAGATACTACCCAGAGCCTCCTTTCTTCCTTTATTCAACATGTCCTTTAACACCCTTTGGATATCTTCCATGACGGAATGCACCACTTGTGAAAATCTTCTGAAACTTTTCACCTAATAATTCCTAAATTAGAGCCTTTGGAATTATATTCTTGAGGAAAGAACTGCGGAGATACATTTGGTTCAAGGTGAAGAAATTAATGCATTCCACTCATTGTTCTGCTTGGAATCAGAATATCTTCTTGCTTTGGCTTCCCTGGTGATTACTATAACTGGCAATATATTAAAAACTTAGCCTGAGTATTTCTATGCTCCCATGCATCTTGACCTTCAATCAGAATTTCAGACATAATTAAATGCCTCATAAAAACAATTCAAATATTATCTTTAGGCTCAGCTTGGGGCCCTACCAGTTTTTTTGGCAATCTCATAAGGGAGGAATTGCTTTCTGAAAGTGACTTTATGAGGCTGAATTTAAAATGGCCAAAATAGGGAAACATAGAGCAGTTCAGGCTGTGGTAGACTATATAGCAGAATGAAAAAAGTTGCTACCATCAAATCCCACAATATTATCATTAGACATCAGCTTGTGTATGACCCCTGTATGCTGTTGTGTAAAACATAAACATAAAATAACCTAGCTATGGATATGCCACCATATTTGCAGTAATTTTTATTCAATTTTCACAATATTAAATATGTTGAGCAGTCAAATGTGATATAAAAATAAAAGGTCCTGAGGTCATGAACCAGAGGAAGTAGTAAATGAAGAAGTGCTCAGATATACAACATTATAAATGGTCTTCAAGGAATTTTTCTAAAACTCTACTTTATCCATTGGAAATCTTATTTGAATCTTTGAGTGTCTGCCTTTCTCAAATATCACACAGAAGTCAATATACCACGATATAAAAAGCAGAACATGTCTCAAAATTCTTTCCTTGGTTCCTACAGGTAGTAAGCTTCTTCCATGTTTGGCATCTGCTGTTGCCTTTGTTGCAGAAAATGAACACATTTGAATAATAAAATATAAATATTAGTCAGGTGCACTAGGCTCTCTGTAGAGCACCAGTGTGATTTAATTACTTTTTTAAACCAATGCTATAACCAAGATTCCACCCAATTTCCTAGCTTGGTTAGCCTTTCCCAAGAAAGGGAAAGACAGATGTTTTCAGAGACTCATCAAACTCTGTACTAAACAGTGAATATTTTTAAACTAATAGGTATCTTCAGTAAGATGCAAACCCTAGACGAAATGTCTGGCTATAAAAAGATATATTTACATATATTTTAATGGCATTTAAAATAATTAAAACAAGAGCACTCATTTATTCAATCAGTCTCTAATTTGAGTACATGCATGTTTTGTGAAAATAGTTTTAATTTTTTGCATTTTTACCAATGGATGGTGCTAGTAATTTCTATATTTACTTAAGTATCTGCACCCATTTTACTCAGCTCAGACCCATAACAATCCTCTGAAACTACTAGAGAGAAACAGTCTACCCATGTGCCAATTAAAGTAAGAAATGCCAATTCACCCATATTCAACATTTGACATATTGAAAAGGCTAGTAGAGCAGCAAAAAGCCATCAGCAACTACCCACTGCAGAACATATACGGTATGCAAATGAGAAATCTGCTGTTCTTGCTATACCAATGCATTTTCAAGATTTCTGGAATTGTCACATGATGTTTTGCAGTCATTAGGGTGCATACTTTTAGCAAAAAGGATGCTGGAATCAGTCAAATTAGCTTCTCCCTCAGTCTTCTACAGAGCACACTGGAAACTGAATGCTTTAAGCACAAATCCTGCCAATTTTTGTGCACATGCCTCACTCTATGCACTGGGAATAGTTCTGCAAAGTCAGTCAAGATGTTCATAGTATGTAAAGTTAAGAAAATCTAAGATTGTCTGTGACTTATATGGAGTGTTTGGAGTATTTGGAATTGAACATAGTGGCTCTTGATGGAGGTGGTCAGATATTTTCTGCAGCCATTAGGAGGATGCATCCAGAATGGAGGATACTTTTTTTATATCCCACCTGCCTTAGACATCTAGAAACTTCCCATTCAAAATTCGCTGTTTAAATATTTCGGTTCTGTGGGTCAAATTGTGTTGTATGTGTTCCGAGCAAGTATGTTCAAGGTCACTAGAAGGGCATTAAAAAAAAAAAAAAAAACAGAACAAATAAGAATAGGTAAAAACAATCTTGTTTTCTGCATTTCCAATTTCCTCTAGAACTTTGGTATCTGTAAAAAGACTCCTAAAGAATGTTTCCAATATCTCATTGTCATTGGCTTTATTTTTCTTATTACTTAGAGACATTCTCAAAATATTTTGAGATAATTGAAATGCTGTTGCTCTTCAGAGGGAAGTTGTAGCCCTGTGCTCTCCAGTTCATTTCCACATGCAGTACACTCTTCAGTGTGAACTGGCTTTACTCAGCATGGAAGTAAGCTCCCTGGAATAACAGATTTTCACAAAGAGGTTGCAGCTTATAGACCCTGAGCTCATGGGGATTACAGTTACCTGCAATTTCCTTTTATGACCTCCACTGGCTTTGGGGATCATAAAAAGCTATTGCAGAGTTCCACTATCTATCTATATGTGTGTGTGTGTGCGTGTGTGTGTGTGTGCGTGTGTGTGTGTGTGTGTGTGTGTGTGTGTGTGATACATGTATAAAGTATTTTATATACTGTTACATATTTCTATTACATGGATTTTATTACATTTGATCGCAATATAAATTATATGATTTGCAATACTTTGGTATAATTCATTATTTCATTTTGTTCTATGTGTATATACATATGTGTAGGAGTATGTCATACATATGTTACATGAGTATGAAATGTATATGTGTATAAAACATGAAGAAGCATATATGCATATATTGACTATGTTTTTAAACATGTATATGTCTCTTATACATACTATATGTATTGCATTATAAAGCAGAGAATATTATATTTCCTCCTTTCTATATTTAAGAGAATACCACCCTCTGGGGACATGTAGTCAGCAGCTCATGCAACTTATTGCTATATAGATACTTTTTGTTTAATTTATCAAACCATTAATATGTTTCTAGTAAGTATAAGGGAAATGTGAATTAGTTTTTTTTACAGATTCATTAAAAGCATCACAAATCTGAAAAGCTCATTCTAGTAATTTCTATCACTGCCATTACACACCGACATAATGGAAAATGCTTTGGGAGAGGGAAATGTGTTCTTACAAAACCCAAAAAATAATTATTATGGCCAAAAACCCTACAGTGATTCACATTTTATTCTCTTTTTCCTCCTGTCTCTTTCTTTTAGCAAACCAGACATTATTTTATGAACCTTGTTCAGAAATATCTGTGCCTGTAAATGAATCAGTATGTTCTGAATCTCCCTGGACATGCTGATTTATCTTTAGGGCTTATGTCAAAGACCCATGCATTCTTCAAATAGTTTGGGAGGCCCATTTCCACAGTCATTATTTTTCCTCATGTAGAGGACCAGCAATCATAACAAAACCTCAATATTTTCAGCTGTACTTCTGTAATGCAGAATTTTTATTAAAAAACTCAAGCCAGTAGCCTACTCCTTCTGTCTCAAAACCTCCCTTACAGGTGACATCTGAAAAGGTGTCAGCTGCTTCTATCCACCAGGGATAATGAATGAGACTCCTGAGCTGCTTGTGAAAGTATGTGGAGATACAAAAAAAATTTTGTTCCCCATTCTTGTTTAAGAAGATTTTAATCTTCATTCAGTGATGTTATGACTCCTTAATAGTATACAAATATTTATACCTCAACTGGAACCTTGCTCCCTTTTCTCACTAAGCTGTAAACATTAAATTTGCTCTCTCATGAGGTAGTGCTGCTTTCACTTTGTGGAGAGACAGAGCACACAACAAGTGACTTCAATTATCGTAGGTTGCATGGTGATTCAACACTGAACAAAATAACTGCTCAAACACAAAAATTAAAATCAGGTCTCTCAGCAGTACCTATATTCAGATCCTTCATTATAGAACAAACTCTATAAATGGCATATAAACTCTGTAAGTCCTCTGTGTCAGGAGACGCTTAGGTTTTGATATTAGAAGATTCTTCAATCCCAGAGGATGCTGGAACAGCTCCCCAGGGAAGTGGTCACAGCACCAAGTTCAATAAGTGCTTGGACAATGCTCTCAGGCACATGGTGTGATTCATGGGGTTGTCCTGTGGAGGGCCAGATGATCCCTGTGGATCCTTCTAACTCAGGATATTCTATGATTCTATGAAAGTTAAATAGATGCTTACGAAGCACTGGCTTCTGTCTCATTAGCTGTAGACTACAATGAATCCATTATTATAAACATTCTTTACACCCAAATGTCGCTGTTGAGCAGCTAGCAGAGTAAGGAAGTCAGTTCTCAGTGGCAAGAAGGAAAAGGCCTTTATTGTTTTGATTTCATCATATATATAGAGTTTTCAAAAGTCACCCAGATTGGTCAGTCAAAAACCTCCCCCTAGGCCTGATTGGCCAGGTCTGCACCGTCCAAGTCTTGGGACACTGTTTTTAATAACATCCAAACTTTATCTTTATTTATAAAACACAAAAGGATTTCTCATGGAAAAGACCTGTGCTAGCCACACCCAAACACAAGTCACTTGGTTATATTTTTTTTAACAGAGAATTTCTCTTAAGTACTCCAAGTTTAATATGTCTCTGATGATGACTGTATGTTTACATTCTTCCTATGTTATCTTGAGATACTTGGGAAGCCTTAGGTCAGATGTCTGGTTCAACATTTCAGAAGCGACTGAAGCTGAGCAGATAACTCTGTGTGCTTAAAAGCCACTGCTGTAAAATCTGGTTAAAAAGTTAGTTGACCTCAATTAAAGGAAAATTTCAACAAACAAAAAGATCCTAGAGTCTCAAAGAAACGCAGCAGCAATCACATTTGTTTGACTGCTAGATTTTAGTGGTCAAAGTATATTCCAAATCATTTAGTAATTATAGACTCATTTGGATTACACACCACCTAGTCCAATCCCCTGTTCAGAGTATTTCGATTGAGATCAGATTGCTCAGAGTCTTGACCAGTCATATCTTGAATATCTCCAAGGACAGAGATGTCAAGTCTCTTGAACATCAGCTGGAACAAGAAAAATAAATGCTTTCAAGCCAGACCAAGGGTGTGATCTACTCATTGAAGTTTTGAATGCAATTGCTGGCACAATATGCTATTTTTTTTTCTGTAAAAGGTCATTGCAGAGGCGAGTTGAAGAATTTCTAATCCAAGATTCTTACTGTAGGTGTGGTGTCCAAGGAAATGAGAAGAATTAAAATCTAAGCGATTCCACATACTGATAAAGTCATACTGAGAGGGTTAGGTGGGATTGAAGCATATGTTTTTCCAGCAACAGTGCAACTGCAGTAGGTGTTTAAATTCTAGATCAAAGTTAAACCATAATATCTGATTTTCATGCATGTAATTAAAAATCAAAAAGAGTAAGAAAAAGCCTCTGTCTAACAGACTGAAGCATTCTATTTAAGGATCTATGACTTTCATGTGAAATATTTCAAGGGTTGTCAAGGCAAAATTCAATTAATTTTAAACCACTAGTAATATAAAGGTGTGAATAGGAGGGACACAAGCACCCAAACTGCTTCACTATTGATCAGATTTAAAAACTGTGAAAGCTAATAGAAAGCAAAAGATAGCTAGTCAAAAGGCACAGGGAGGCTGTCAGGTTTTTGTCTAGCTTCTTCAAGTATGGTGTTGTTCTTTTTTGAGCAGATAAAACGCATTCAGACATTTCCACAAAGGAAATTATATTGTATGCCATTTTTTTTAATAAGATTAAAAGAGCTACTTTTACCACCAGTGACTGCCACTAATTGGTATGCTGCAAGGGAGCTGACACATCCCTGGATGGCACATCTATTAAGTGTAGACTGCAATCAGTAAAATAGGTTTTCCAACAAATGACTTGTCAAAGCCTTGACACAAGAATTACTTATGCTTGTAGTCAGTCACTTACTTTTTCCCAGTTCAAATGCTCATCTTCTGCCCCCACACTGGAATCTGAAACACAGTGAAATGTGTCTCTCCATTTGCTCTTTATTAAAGTGATAATCCATGAATAGAATCAAATCAATGAGTGTCTTAAGGATAGTCCAGCAGACTTGGGTTGGAAAAGCAGAGGTGCAGGAATGCAGCTTTCCAATTTTCTTTTCAAGAAGCTGCAATTCCAAGACAGTCTCAGCTTTTCTGTGGTAATACATGTGATCAGAAAATGTCTTTTCCACTGACAGCTCCACCACCAAGCTTACCAGACTAGCCTGGCTCTCTTTCAGTCTTCAGTCTTTCTGGAAATAAAATGCATTATCATGCTACCTAGCAGCAAATGCACAGGTTTTACCTGGATAAAATCTGGAAATATTCAGTGACACGGCTGCTATTCATTGTACATGCAAAATGATCACTTGGGAAACTCTATTTTTCTTTTGTTTTCTTTCCTTTTTTTTTTTTTTTTAATTTAATTTTAAAATTAATTCTAGGCATGCTTTGACTTAAGTACTGAATTGCAACTCTGCTTCTGCATCTGGAAACCTGAGTGGATAGGAATGATCTTTTGACTAAATTTCACAAATTCAACTAAGATATATGTGTCTATTTACAGGGTCAATATTTACTCCACCTTGTCCCCTTTTTTATGACTGACAGCTATTTTTGACAAGTATTATAATATAATATGAAAAAATAATACACAATCTGCTTTTAGGAGTCTCTCCAGAGCACTTTAGGACCAGTTGTAGCAATGAATACTAAGGGCTAGGAGTTACTTTTGCAGACTTTAACATTTAATCAGTTATGTGGCTCTTTTAAGTTGAAGAGAGAGATTCAGAAGTTTATTCATTTTAGGATTTCTCTTGAGCTGGTACCTAAAAGTCTAGTCAGATACCTAATTGCCACCCCACAAAAGCTAGAGAAAATGAACAGCAATCCTAGATTACTATCTTTAATGCTGATAGATTCTCACCAATGGGCGGAAAAAGAGGTCAAACCAGAAAACCCTAATGAAGTAGATTTATGAAGCTGATTTCACTGGGAAGATCAGATTTTCCTGCACAGTTTCTTACAGTTTACAAGACCTAGGTTTGTCAGATTCATTTCTGATGTCTTGATTTCCTTTTTTTTTTCATATTTTTATTTTCAGTCATAATTAAGAAATGTAGCCAGGGAAAATTTATGATGATTTTTAACAGACAGACCCTTTTTTCCACCTGAGAAGATTTATGAAACTGAAAGAAGGAAATGCTAATGGAATCACCGTGATCCCTTGTGAAATTCTGTCTCAAATATTACTGAAAACTGTGTTCAACAAACCTATGCTGTCCATGGATGCTTATTTACACAATTTGCACTAAGTAGAGATTATCACTCCTTTTAAAAAGCTATAATTCTGGGGAATTCTGTTTTCCAAAGCATTGGAGTTCTACAAGTTTACTAATGTTTTCCTTCTTGATTATAAATATAAGATGCTTAAGATTTCTGTAAAGCATTTCTCTTTTTATCAGGGACTTTCCAATGCAAAAATGAACTCTCCATAATATCAATAAAGCTGGTATTAAATGGATTAAACATTGGCTAACTAACTCCTCTCAAAGCAGCTAGTGAGGTGGAACCATCCTTGAACTGGTGCTAGTCGTGCTTTGCAGTCATTAGTATTAGACCTGACCTTGTTCAATGTTCCTCTCAGTGGTCTGGAAATAAGTGTAAAATCACTGCCTTTTCAAATGACATATGGATTTGTATTGTATCAAATAATGGTGGCTAGGTGTTCATTCCAAGCAATTGACACTTTTGACTACATCAGACCTTGTCATTAAATGAGTCCTAACATAGTCAAAGAAACAGTATCACAGAGACCCTAAAATAGAATCTGTATCTCCAAAATGTACAACTGCATCCTAGAAAACTAGGATTGTATGAAAAAAATCTTGACTTCATAGCACAATAAGGCCAGGCAGGTTGGGGTTTTGAGCAACCTGGTCCAGTGGAAGGTTTCCCTGCCAGGACTGGAACTAGATGATCTTTAAGGTCTATTCCAACCCAAACCATTCTATGATTCTATGATTCTGTGATCCTACAGCTAAAATAATTCAACATGAGCTGCCTGTGGGAGGCTGAGATAAATCAGGTTAACGAAGTAGTTGGTGTTGACTGTCAAGTAGAGGTATGGCCAGTCATACACCTGTTCTTTTTATAAGCTTGTCCATACCAGTAGTTAGTTGATATTTGAAGTTATTTCTGAGGTGTTGAACATTTGTACAGCAGAAAACTAGACAAGATGTGAATTAACTGTCGCATACTGCTAAAGTCTGGAAAAGTTCTTTCATTAGAGCAAAACCTCACAGTAATTTCTTTTCACATGTTCATGGTTTGGCAGAAACATAAGTGACAGATATAATAGATCTTGTCTTAGAGAAAAAGTTCCAGAGAAACACTGCTCAGAATGCTCTCTTTTAAATAATCTATGAATGTATTCATACAAAAGCCATGGTCATGTACTTTCCCCTATTTTGGGGGTAACCTAAGCTCTCACATTATATCAGTGCTGACATTACTATGGTTACCATGATTTTGTAAGTTAATCAGACAAGCATCAAAACATCTAGTGTCACAACGTTAGTGTGTTATCTACACACACTGCAGACTAGAAGGACAATATTTATCAGTCCTGGAGACACAAACTAAGTGTTCTTTTCTAGGCCAAATATTGCCTCTGACAATTTATTTCACTTACACCAACTAAAAAACTCCCTATTTATTGCAAGTTGAATTCCTTTACATTTGCATAATAAGGGGGCAAAAGGCTTTATAGAAAACCATTGGATTTTAACAGAGAATCATTTCCAGTACAGAGGTATTTCTCAGTATGTGACATTGTGGAGACTGATACTAGAAGGATTTCTTCAATTTTGTTTCCTTCACTTTGAAAAAAGAAGAAAGCTTAGAAGAACAGCAAAAATGATGCTGAAACTGGGCAAAGAAATACCTCTGAGTGACAAGAGATCCTTCTCTTAACAAAATAAAGAGCACATTATTCACATTGTATATATACTGTATGTTCTTCATAGCGATAAAAAATCTAAAATGGAAGACTAGATCTCATAGAGAAACCTACTGCTGGAAGCATCTGATAGTTAAAGCTAGACTTCTTTAAATTTCAACTAAACACTTTTTGTTTTTAAACAATCAGTGATAGAGCAATGAAAGTACACTATCTAAATACAGCACCTAGGAAAGGTGCCAAGTTTCAATCATTTTATATCTTCTAAAATGTAGTAGATAGCCATATGTTAGTGAAATATGAGTAATTTGCATAGAAAGGAATAAATTGATGGAGTTCTATGGCAACGGTCATGGTGGAAGTTTCCAGTAGATGTGGTTGTGTGGTTGTGGCTTGAAAGCCATTGTGTTCCTGCAAATCCATGAATTTTAAACCACATGAGTAAGAATCATGGGCAGAATATAACAGCCAAGATTTAGGAAACAGAGATCTAGCTGAGTGCCAAAGGTATAAAGGAGTTTAGTTCCTTTCAGATATATTTGAAAATCCCATCAATACTATTAAGGGTTTCAACTACTTTTATTTATGTTCGTAGAATATTGGTGGAATATTTCTGAAGATTTAAATTTTTGAAATTCCTGAGCTCTGTTGTGCATGCCATTCAAAACCTCTAACCTCAAAACACCAGGGTCTTGTCAGCTTAGATTATGATGTCAGGTGAATTTATTGATAAAAATTTTGTTGTCAGCATTTGTGAGCAGTAATACACTGGCAGCACACTCCAAAGCACCAACAGACAGATTATGAGAGAGAAAGAATGACTGGATTTTGCAGATGTGCTGTTGGTCACTGCTATTTACTACCAGAAATGTTTATTTAGACAAAGATATTCAGTGTTTCAAAAGGATAAAATAATTCAAAACACCTTTTTACTGTTTATAATACACAAGACCTGCAATTCACTAGAAACTGCCCTAACATTACCTACCTAATAAACATTACCCTTCCTGGGAAAAAAAAATGTATTAAGATTTATAAGGAAAAAATTAGAATGTGAAATTAGAAAAAAATTCAGTCTTGGCATAATACAAAATCAGAAAGTTAGTTATTTTCTAAACTAAAAAGGAAATATTTGTAATGCATCATTTGTTTCCTTGAGTATTCATTGTAACAGTGGAAGTTTCATTTCCTGTTTTTAGTTGGAGTGGGGGTTTTGTTGTGTTGTGGGTTTTTTTTAATTTCACTTTTGTTGTGAAAGATTGTGCATTCCAAATGCAGATATTACAGCCAGTAGTTTTTTTTTTCTTTTTAGTCAGGCTAGTATATGCCAAATAATTGTGACCACAGGAACTGACCCTGGAATATTCCCTAAACAGTTAGCTGAGAAGAATGGGACTGTTCTTTAAGCTCCTTTCCGCTTCTTAGCTGGAAAATTCTCTTTAGTTATTAAAAACAAGATAAATTAGACCATTTTAAGCTCCAAATTGCTGCAGTTAGATTAGAAGTGGGAAACTGACCTTCAGCTTTGTTCGACTGCTACACTGCCTTGTGCAATGGAAAGACATTAACATCTATGGTCCTGGACAGACTGTGCCTCTTTGATGAGCCCTGTGCATCTTGATCCCAATCCTGTCCCTCCCTTGCAGCTCTGTCCTTGCAGGAAGTGCTGCTCTATCCATTTTACATGCTTTTGGAGTGAGCAATGCTGAACCCCCAAAACAATGGCTTGACTGTGGGCAGGTGTGTGTATGTGCACCCCAAAAGGGAGAAACAGGACCACTAGTGACTTAGTCGCAGAAAGCTTTATCGTGCTTTCACCTACTTCTCTCAAACATTTATATTCTGCATATAACTTACCCCTAGAATTTTAAACAGTATTTGGAGTTTGTTGAACTACAAGGGGTTTTTTTGTATTTTCTTTTTTCATGGCAACAAAATTTTGGGATACAAGTGTTACCACAGTGGGGTACTCAGCCATACAAAGTGCATAAAAAAATGGTCAAAGAGCACTGGGAACCTAAAATAGATATCAGAGTTCCTCTGGTTAAAAACTTAAACTTATAGGCATGCACAACATTATGGGATTACAGGTCATGCCCTAAAAGGAAAATCAAGAAATAATTCAATTCAAACCCAGTGCAGTATCTATTCCAATTCACATTGCACTTCCTCATAAAAAGAAAGCACTTTCAAGGAGAAAGGCAAAGCAAGAGAGAAATATCATTCTTTTCAATACCAACAAATAGCTACTCTTAAATAAATTGTTGCTTGTATAGATACTACTTTTCTACATGTAATATTAGTGGTAATCACACTGGCAATTGTTTTTAACTGACAGATTCAGGGTGACTTCATTGTTTTACAGAGGCATTTTTCCACTTGACTGGTAATGCCACTATAAAGATTCTTGATTGCATTTCTTTGCTTTTTGACATTGCACTCTGCATTTGTCATTTGTATACATACATATGTAAACAGCTTCATGGCAAATTCTATTTGCTGACTCACCTTGAGTGACCCATAATGTATGTGATTGCAGGATATAGTAAAAGGCATATGAATTTAATATGGCCACTTGTCTGAGAAATTATTACAGTCTTTAGAGAAAAAAAGATAGGAGAGAATATAAGAGTTTGGAGTTGATATGAAAATATGGGAACACAGCATCAAAAAGATGAATAATAAGACTCATTGGACCAACCGTGAAAAATTCACAATGTTGTTCTAATAAAGCAGGCAAATATTTTCACTTTTTTCTATAGATAAATGAACTCATATTATGTGCTTACTTCTATGGACAGCTTTGAATTCTCAAGGGCTAGGAAGCTGTGGAGCATCATGTTCTTTCCATGAGATACCATGGCTGTGGTCCACCACAAACTCATGTGGCAGAAACAGAGTAAAATGCTGTGTGATCACAGGTCAGCAGAGGTCCAGGTGCCACAAGCCAATGGTTAAAGGAAAAAGAGGGTATTGAGAAGGTTCCTGTTTGAAATGTGGTCTGGAAGGGACATGTCTTGGTTCACAGTCTCATAGAGAGATGCTTTCTCAACTTCCCAGCTTCCAGCTGCTGACTACAGAGGTGATGACTTCTTAGGTAAATTAGACCTTGAAATACTCAGAGAATACAAATCTGTCGTCTGTCCTTTGTGGCAAAATTATCCAGCATTGATTGTGACTGTAACAACCACTTATATTTGAGATTGGGAATTTTCTGTTTGAAAAATACACTGCTTTACATGTGCTTCTGGAAAACACAACTTCATTAGAAACAGTTTTCTTCTCCTTCTTTTGCCCTCTAAGTTATCACAAAGTGAACAAAGAATAAGCTACATCTTTCTGTGCCCAACACCACACATTGTAAGTTTTGTAGGTTTTCTCCTCACTAAGTTTTATATCTGGCTAAGCTTCCACATAATTCATTTTACAACCCTGTGATTTATTATTTTTGTCCATTTGAAGATGCATCTACAAGGGTGTGCCCACTTGGCAAAATGAGAGGCTTTCCTTTTGAAAACTGTAGCATCAAAATGAGCAAATGTAGCAAGATGAAAACTTGATTTTAGAAGGTATATTTTTGTTCATGAGCTACATCTGAGATTTCTAGAGGCCTAAACACTTGGAACACTGCAACACTTGGAAATTAAGTGGTGAATGATGTGTATCTTATTTTTCAGACTGCCTCCATTCAGTATTGGCTCTTCCATAAAATAGATTTAAATGGAAAGAGGAACAGTGAAGCATGTTTGATTTTCATTTTCCTTATGAAAAATTCAGAATTCTAAATTATATATTCCAGAAAAATACTGAGAACCAATTTTGAGGAAAATCTCATTATATTATTTCTGAGAGTTTTTACTAGAGCAAGGGTAAAAAAAACAATGTAAAAATAAACAAAGGAGAAAACCACAAACAAACAAAGGCCCCTGAAAATGTCCCCCACCACTCCCCACCAAAAAATCCCACCACCAACCATATCAATACCACCCTGGTTTACTCCTGTTCTGAAATAAAAATGCGGCACCAGAAACCTACCTGGAAACACTGTGTTTTCTTCTCTATCAGAATTTTAAACTCACTCTGAAAAAATGTCATCTACCTCTTATCTTGGTATCTTTGTAAATTGGTTAGAAGGGACTGTAAGGACTTAAAGAGCACAATTGCCTGTCTCAAACACGGTTAAGATCACAGAAGGACTTTTCCATGGAATAAGCACAGAATGGAGTGACAGGGCAGGGCTAAGTCCAGGCCTGGGCAAGCAGGATCTGGAGGGCACATCCTGGGTAATGCATCCGGACAAAAATTCCCACTGTGGCAAACTGTGTAAGGAAGGAACTGCTCCTATGCATATCACCAGTCAAAAAAAGATCACCCCAAGTTATGGGATAGATGGCTTCTGTGACCACTAAAGCCCCTCCTGAATATGCCTTCATGGATACCTGGAATTTAGACTGTAAGTTAGGCCATCACAGCTGGAACCTGAGCTAACATAAAGATGGTA
This sequence comes from Lichenostomus cassidix, assembly GCF_008360975.1. NCBI lineage: Eukaryota > Metazoa > Chordata > Aves > Passeriformes > Meliphagidae > Lichenostomus > Lichenostomus cassidix. The sequence goes on along the minus strand of NC_139482.1, from coordinate 107,256,767 downwards.
CAGGTGTCTGAGACCTTGGGGAAGGTTAACAAAGCTAAGGAGAAGAATGTATCCACTGATAGTGGACATAAAGAATGAAGACACAAAAAGCCTACTGAGCGACTGTGCTGAAATCAGCTTGTTCTGGGTAAAAGGTAATTCTGGCAGGGGGGATCACAACCCACCAAGTCAAGAAACCCACTGACTCAAAAGGAGAGAAAGAATGAGCATGTGACTAACTAGCATTAGGAGCAAGGGAATAATTTAACCAAAAGAATAAAAAATTGTATAGCCAATGAGAAATAATTCCTTTGTTTGCTAAAATGTATAAATACTGAAAAGAAGAATGACTTCCTGATCCTCATCACTGAGAAAACCAGGGTCAAGAAGAACCAATGGACAGCCCTCACTTTCCCTTTCCCTCTCCCTCTCCTTCTCTCTGTCCCTCTCTTTCCCCTTACCTTCCTCTCCTCCCTCCTTGCTCCTCCCTCTCTCACCTCTTCTCCCCATCCCCCCCATCTTTTCTATTTCTTTCTACCTCATTTTACTGTTAAATAAAATCCATATTATTGACTTCGGCATGTGGACTTGTTTGCACCTCAATTCAGACAGAGGTATCTCAATAATCGATTCATAACAGGGACACTGTGCAATGATGCATCAGTAAGATAATGAATGGCATCTAGTTCTGCCCTGGCTTTATAGCACTCTGAGACTAGTGCTTTTGTGAACCAGTCAGCACCCTCTGAAGCCAAGCCTGAGTGAGTGAGTGAGTGAGTGAGTGAGTGAGTGAGCGAGTGAGTGAGTGAGTGAGACAAGAAGCTGGAAGGGAAAAGTGAAACCTTTTTTTTCACTTTTCTAGTTAATTGGTTTTATAGTACTTCCTGTCAGAGACCTGCTGGACATACACAACTCAATTGTACCAGCTACTCAAAGCCACAGGTCTAAAAAGGTTTCATTTAAGAAAAGGGCAAATTAGCTTGCAATGGCTGGGGAGCCACAGATATGAATTAATCTGTTATGTTGGTACTTGATCAGTGTACATTTCCTAAACATAACAATAAATTTGTGACACTGGAATCATCCTTTTGGGTGTTTTACACACATAAAGAGCTTGGCTTTCTTTTGTTAATGGAGTTCTCTCCTTGCTTCTGAGCTGAGTCGAGTTACCTGATTAATGTAATTTTCTATTTTTTCTGTATTTTAAAGCTTCTGTGGTAGTAAAAAAAAAAAAGAGATGGACGATAAGAGCCATCTAATAAGATGGGATTGGTCTCTTCTTTCATGCATCCTCTCAGTGCTTATCTTTTATATCAAACTTCAGAAAACAGAGCTGGAACATTTCTGTGTGGAGAATAAGTAAGAGTATTATAAAGCTAATGGCTGTATCTGTATCTTTGACTGAGATACAAGGGCATAGCTCCAATGGCAATGTCCTACCTTGCTCTTGTGAAGGCATTTATTATGCATGTGGTCAGATATACTATAGATCAAATCAGTAAGATATCTTTGGGACATAGTAATGCATCTTCCTCTCTTCCTTTTTTCAGATTTGCTTTGTTTGCTACAGAAGCTGGTTGTTACAAGGTGCCAACATCTCATTAGATTTTACTTGATATGATTATTTTAGTGCCTTCATCATTGTCCTAATAACTGGTCCAATCTGGTTATTTTGAACTACCAACCTCTGAGTTTACATTTGCTATTAAACAAAATATATAGGGATGGGGAAAAGAAGCTGCCAAATAAGTAATTTTCTGGGCACCTTGCTGATTCCTACTGGTAAATACATAAAGCATCAGCAAACTACAGGAATGCCTTATCAACCTTTTTGAGACATTGACAGAATTACATTACCAGGTTTGTTTGGGTTTTATTTTTCCAAATTATTGTTTATTTTGCCTAGTCTACATCAGATATTTATGGTATGAGGACTAATAGATGCATTTAGGAGCATAATTGGATGCACCTTTTAGTGACTGGAGAAGAGCATATAATAAAATATAAAATACAAATATTTCATTATATACTGCTGTGACAATGAGTCTTCTCGTCCAATTAGCATAGGAATGGCATTCCTGTCTATTCTAGCTCATGGGGAAACAGTGACTGTCAGCAAAAAGTAAACTGTACATAAGCTCAGTTTGAAAATAGCCTGCATATATTCTATATGGAAATCAGTAAACTAACCTCTTTGCTAAAAATATGATTCCATATTATTGAACCTTAAATATGCCTACATTTTTCATTTTGAATAGAAATACATTTGCCAGTAAAAACACTCTAAGTTTACATTTTATATGCATAAAATCTTTGCATTGGAATTCATATCCCAGTGTGACATTCATTCTTCCCACCATACAAAGAACTATATGGTGGGTTAGGGTTTGGATTTTGCAGGGTTTTTTTGGCTTTAGTCTCTCCTAAAAAATATATCCAAAATATTGTGATTGATAAGCAACTGTTAAGTCTGATGAAAAATCTCAACTTATTCAGTTTTACTTCCTTTAATTAAAAAGAGAGAGCATTGAACAATCCACACTTGCAAGTGCTGGCAGGGCACCTAGAAATTATTCCACCCTCCCTATGGGTAGGGTGAGTGTTAGCAAAAATGAGCAACCACTCTGTGCTCCTGCATGTAGAGTGCACAATAGGAGAGTATATAAGCTGTTTCTTTTCAGGAATCCACAGCTCACAGGACACCCTTCCTATCAAATGCAGCTTGGATAAACTGGAGATCACACTAGAGTTACTTCATTTTATAATCAGAATGAGTACAGGCAGGCAGACTGTAGCTGACAGACTCTGTGAGGAATGATGGAATGTCCTCTCTCATCTCTTCAGACATCTGAATTTTATGTATACAATGCTATGAGACACTGTTTTCCTGGGTAATTGGCAGTGGAAAGGCCACAGAAATATTCAGGCTTACTTTTGTTAAATAAGGCTATACATGGAGGTAGGCATATGGGTGTAACTGTTTTGCTGGGCTTCACAGATCTTTCTTCCAGTTGGAGATTATTTTGGTGAGGGAAGAAGTAGTCTTTTTTATCCACTTTAGAAATTATTCTTAATACATGTCCTAAGGAGGTGAGATACTGAAATACTGCATACATGGGTATATATGTCATCGGGTGATATTGATGTTCTGTGGAAACCAATTCCTAAGTGAGGAACAACATTCAAGAGTTCATAAATCACACCCATCTCACCAAACTTGTCCACCAAGACCCAGAAGCACTTGCCCTATACCTGCATTTCACAATGTTTCCTTAAGAAGCTGTTCCCTAAGCAGAAGGGATAACACAGACAAACATCAATGCCAGCTGGAGGATTTTGTGTTATGTTTATGGCTAGACTCGATGATCTGAAAAGTCTTTTCTGACCTAAATGATTCTATGATTCTTTAAAATATTTAAGGACTCTTGCTAAACCTGGAAACACTACAGTAAAAATATACTTCTTGTGGAAAGTATCAGCGAAGAAGATATTAAGGGTTATAGCTGCTTCTTCTATAACGTATTACTGCAATAAGTAGAGCTGCCTGAGGGCCACAGTAAGTTTGGGATTTCTTTTATAGGTTTAGCAAGTCATAGATATATTGGCATGACCACCCTAATTTTGATTCTCTTTTTTGACTCATCTCTGTGGGAAAGGAAGGATCCTTAAAAAAGTTTTACACAAATCCAGGCTGCAGGCATGCTGCACAGGTAGCAATTGTGTTTTTCAGAACGTCTCTTTACAAACACAAAAATGAACTGGTGAAGTTATAGATCTGATCTCTATGTGTCACCGGAAATAGACTGCATTTCAAATAAGAACATGTAAGAGGAGTCCCTTAAGAAAGCTTTATAGAGTCATAACCTATCAAAACACTTCAAATATGAAGTGCCTTCCAGAAGAAAAGAACATGCTCCATTTCTACATTTTGTAGATGAAGTGTTTAGTATTTGGCTTAAATGACTTTTCATTTCACTGATTCTTTTGTGTGCTGTAGCATATTACAAAGTGAAAAAAAAAAAAACAACAAACCAAACCAAACAAAAAAGTAATCTTATTCATAATAAAATAAATCTAATAAAAAACCCCAGTTGACTTATCTGCTTTATTTCACTGGTAAGTATTCAAACCATACTGTGAAATATCAAAATCCTTCCCCAAGTAGTTCAGGTGATTGACTGTGGTATACTTATACTTTGTTGTGCTCAGGCAGCAGCTTGTTATGCAATGCAGAATTGCAAATTTATATGCAAATTGTCTTGGTGGCATTGCCCAGGTGCTGGCAGTGGTGGGTTGCAAAGGTGACCTCCATGAGCAGAGGGCCAGGCTGCCCTGTGCCAGACACAGCCAGTTCCAGATGTATCCACTGCAACTCCTCAGCCGAGATGGTGATGACACTGTGGAGCTGTGTTTAAGGGCAGAAAATTCTGGGGAGAGAGAGGGGCTGGGAAAAACAGAGCAAGAGTATGAGCAGAGGGGACAAGAAGTCTTAAGGTGTTGGTGCTCTGCTCTTCCAAAGGGATGGTAACCCATGGAGGACCCACCTGAAGCATAAGAAAAGGGTGGTAATGAGAGGCCAGCAGAGCTAAATCACCTTGACCACAACCCTCCATATCTCCCTGAGGGAAAGGACTACCAGCTGTGGACAGCGAATCAGTAGGGAGAGGTATCTGCAGTGGAGGGGTAAAGTTGAGCCTGGGAGTGAAGCTGAGGAAACCCACACCAACTGGAAGGGGTGGAAAAGTGTTTTCACTGTATGTGAAATATGTATGTTTAAATGCATTTTATATTCTGGTTTACTGTTGTATCCCATATCCCAAGCAGTACTTTTGTTGTGGAGATGTGGGTGCACTGTTTAGTAACCATGACTTCCCCAGTGTACATAACCTTTCAGAAGGTGAGAGGGGTTTGAGTACAAAGATGCACCTCTGCCATTTTCATGTGCATGTTTCAAAAACAGAATGAAACATGTTCCCAAGAGGAATATCTTAGAACATCTTTTCTTTCCTTTCAATAAGACAGAGCAAAGACATTACTTACAACATACAGTAATCTATAATATTAACAGCTGTCAGTGTATTAAAAGTAGTTTAAGCAATTGTCTTTAGTTGTCAAGATTTATAAGGATAAGAAGACATTGAGGGTGGGAAGAATTACACAATGGGAGCAAAAGCAAAACACTCGCTCTGACTCCATAAAATCAGGAAACCCTGAAAGAACATTTTGTCTGTAAAGCATTTAGGATCTTGATTAAAGCCATTGTTTACAGCCTAGCAAAGACACTATTATATCAGCAAGGCCAGTTTCACTATCAGGCTCATCAGCACAATAAGGCCAGCAGGGACATTTTGAAAGGACTCTTCAATTATGCCCTAAAGTGGTTTCAGTATCTATACTTTAAAAATATGATCAAGAATGTATAAAAATAAACCCCTATATTTCATGCTGATGTGTTCCAGTGCATTACTGTCAGACTTTCACCATGAAAGGAGTAGGCCTTTTGTTCAAAGACAATAGCTAGAAGAAGATTCAAGGAATAATAAAGGAAGAGTCAGGAAACAGTTATGAAATATTTGGTTTATCCAGCAAATGTGAATGCATCTTAGGTCCAAGCATTAGCACTGCTGCTCTTTCTAGCCCATTAAAAATTAGCTTAGCTGGCGATTAGACAGACTGTGGTTGCTCCCTCCTTGAAACCCTCCCCTGGCTCTTCAGCAAATCATCTCACAGACTCTTGTCCTTGCTTCAAGGTCCTATGATGACATCTAGGTTTCAATTTACATTTCATGTCTGGTTTTGCCATCATGATCACCTACATTGTGTGTGAATTAGGCTAGCTTCTCAGACTGTTGGAACTGTACACTGTTTGAACAGTTCACCCTTCTAATACCAGTCTGAATAACCAATATTCATACTTTCCTGCTAGACTGAAAGCTACTTTAAGCCCAAGGATGTATTATCTTGGAGAATATTTGTATTAGTGACAAGTGACTAGGGCTTACATTGACAGTTGTTTGGCTTTTTGCCCCCACAATTTTAAAAACAAAGCCAGCAGGAGAAATCTCTGATTGGAGGTTAATATAGATTAATTTTCTCTTTTTTTTTTCTCTCAATCACACATGGGAAGAAAGTTTAAAAGAGAAAAAAATGCTAATCGTAGGTTGATTTAACCCTTTTCAATTATAAAGTGAAACTTCTCACCAAAATGTGGAGTTTGAACAGAGTATAAGTCTATACCAGGGATGCTTCTGAATGAGTTTTAAGAACAAGTCCAACCCTTCCAGTTCAGAGCTCCTTCTTCAGGGTTTAAATAACCCTGTAAAGCTAATTGATCTGTGTGGGTGTAAATTCCACTGTAAGGGCTAACTGTGATACTGCTATTGCACTGCAATATACAGTCCAGCTATACTTGGAAAGTCTGGATAGATTGCTTTTAAAAACCTATAAATTAAATGTTTACATATTTAAGACTTTGTTTCAATTCAATTGTCTTGCAGTTGATTTTCACTAAAACACTAAACACTAAAACACCAAACACTAAAAAATAAAATTTTTTCAAGTCCAAAACTCTATTTTAAAATTAATAACCTGTACATCAGAGTGGATGTGTATGTTTTTCCTATGTGCCTAAAAGATTCCAGCCAGTTATCCTTCCTGTTCTTGAAGAATATCCTTTACATTGTTTCATCCTTGACTTTTTTCAAGATCCTCTTATGCCTACACATAAATAATGGACGAGTCTGCAATATCAGCAGTAGATACCTCTCAGTCTTATAAGAAAAAATAAAAAGGGAAATTTTTCTTTATTAGTTCAACATAAGTGAAATGGTTTGATTCTATCCAGCAGTGTCCTTTGTGTACAAGATTCTGACAGACTTAAATCAATATATTTTCACTTGCTGGGACTATTTATCCATCTTTAAAGTATCACAGTATTGTCAAGGACAGACAAGTGGACATGTAAAAAGAATTCACAGAACCACTCTTTTAGATGTGGCTCTGTTAATTGTGTAAAGTTTAAAACAATATAACAAACCAAATATTAGACTCATTAATGAATCAACATGCAATTGTTGTCAAATATAGCACATAATTAATTACTGTAATATGCAAATGGTATAGGGTAAAATGACTTGATTTAAAATGCGAAGAGTGATAGCTGACAAGATACTCTAGAAGCTGAAAGCTTTGTATGTCTGTCAAGTGAAAAGCAGACACATTCATCTTCCAGACAAAAACCTTAGCTACTTGAAGTAAAGGACGGCATTGTTAATACTTGCTTCATATTCTAGACAGGATCACTCTAAATGCAATTATCTGAAAATTGTAACAAATATATTACTGACAGCTGATTAACTGCTTATTAACTGTATCTGTAGCACCACAGGATGCAGAAAATGAAGTAGAAATCAAGGGGTGACAAATATAATAATGCACCAGCTTTATTAAAATCTTGTTTGGAAGTCAGAAATAAGGATGAATATTTACAACTAAAAATTACCATTTAGGACCATCAATTTTATTTTTAAATGCAATTTTAAGCCCTCTTCTAAAGTCCCAACTTCTTTTTATTCATGCTTATGACATTAGGAGTTCATATGGATGTAATACTGATTTTCCTGTTTTGTGTTATTCTGCTTCAGTTTGAACATAATTGCAACAAAAATGCATGCTATTAGTCATTGTCTCATATTTGCCTGTAATAATAGCTTGAAATGTTTTAAGAGTAATGACACCTTCAAAGTATAAAGAACAAAGCTCTTTATGTAGGGGTCTAATGTGATCCCAATTTATGAAATTATTTTCATAAACTTGTTTCAATAACTTGTTTTATGTTGGTCTGGTGAATTGAATTTGACCATCATTATAATTTTCTCTCCTTTCGGTGTTTGCTCATTAGAAGAAAGCAACAAACATTATTTACTGATTCAGAAATGAGACAGTAACTGGGCAGGTATTCTATATAAAAAGGTCCTAAATGTAAATAATGACAGTTGCCCCTACCCACTCACTCCTCCTTATTAAATGTTCTCAGGTATTATACAGAGAGTGAAATCATAGGCAATTTCAGGGAGATCTAGAGGACTAATGCATGGATTATTCCCCCCAGTAATCAAAACCCATTCAAAGTCTACCAGTCAAAAGACGTTATTATGAAACTGTAAACTTAATCAACCAAAAGAATAAACAAGGACAGTTCATTGTGTTCTGTCACCAATTTTTCTGAAAAAATGGCTTGTCATAAATGGGGAGATAGAAACATTATTCAGAAATGTGTTGTCTATACCAGACTGATAGCTTTCTAAATATTAACAAAGAGAGACAACGTATCCTTTTACAAAACTGCTGCTTATCTCTCAAAAAATGAAAATAACTCTATTTTACATCACTTCAGTGTGCATTACAGCAAAAACCTTATTTCTAGCTTTTTCTTAATAAGAGATATTGTGGTGATTATTATGAGAGATATTTAAGAAGAAACAGTCCCATTTCCTTCCATACTAGCTTTTGAAAATATTTCATGGGTGTATAGACACTCCTGAAAGCATATGTCCATTTTGTGACAGATGATTTATATATAAAATATTGAGGACATTTTCACTGACAGGTGACTAGGAACTGTTGTCCCTTTACTCCCTTGCAGGTTTAATTTAACTCATCACACATACTCACACATGCAAGGCGTGAGCAGGTTTCTCACACAGAGACAATCGCGTGCTCTTTACTTGAAATAGTCCCAGTTATAATCAACTTCAACATACCTATACAGTATTTTCAACTTTTGCTTGACATCATAGACTATGCTGAAGGGTTTGGTTTGCTTAAATGTTTTTGGGGTTTTTTCTCCTGAGCCCCTGGCACTTCATAGAGTCCTCCTGTTCCTGGGATAGTGCCTGTGTAAAGGCAAGCTTCTCTAGCTACTTCATGGCTCTGAAGTCACAGATGTTTTTTTACCTCTCTGACCAGAGAAATCAGTTTCCAAATGAGATGCAATCCTTAACAAGAATTTTGGGCATCACTAGGAATAGCAGTTAGGTAATAGAATTTTGTGCAACAAGAAATATTGACAGGAATAACCTAAGTCTTATCATATCAGACCAAAGAAGCAGTTATCCCAGTTTTGTGTACCTGACATAGCCAATAACAGATGTCTAGCAATCACTGCAAAGGCACTCCTTTATATATTTGTATATTTATACATCAAATCTATGGCAGTTAGGGACAACATATAGAAAGATACTACTCTTCCAGTGTAGCTGTCTCATTTTTTTTCTTTCATGAATGTGACAGTTACAGTCGGAGTATGTCTAATTTCTTGTGGCAGGGAATTCCATGGGTAGCTACACCTGAAGAAGTATCTCTTTTTTATCTGTTTAGAACCTGAGACTTACTTGTCTCATCTGATGCTCCTTACATCTTGTATTAGAAGAGACAGTAAACAATCTTTCCTTATTCACCTTCTCCCTGACACTTCTGACATTCTGCCATAACCACCTTAGATCCTTTCTCTTCCAGGTCAGACTACTGTATTTAAACACCCTTCTTACAGAAGCCATGTCATACCTTTGATCATCCTTGTAACCCTTACTGTAACTTTTCTTGTTGTAATAGCTCTTTTCTTACAGGAAGGAACAAGAATTTTTCAAAAATATCTCAGATTCGTTCTCATTTTTATCCTGGGAGGTCCGAGATTTGAGCACTATCACCCATTAGAAGGGATTATATTTCTATCCCCTAGTATACCAAGCCTGTCACTCTAGTGTGAGATACAGTAAAGCATGTTCTCAAGTGAGAGCAGGTCTCAGAAAAGATTTTCAAATCTGTCAGAGAGCAGAACTTCCCAGGTTGTTCTCTAAAATCCCTCAAGTGTTTTAGTGTATGTATATATATCTGCATAACTGTCTTGATTTCTTCAACAGGTTTTAATCACCTGAGTTCTTGGAGCTTGCATCAGAGTTAATGGTTAGGAGTTCATAAGCAGTGGTTGAAGATCCCCCTTATCTCAACAAAGGCATTTCCTTCATGTGTGTGGTTTCAATCCTGAAGGGCTATTAATAATGTTAAGGAAAGGAAGTGCAGAAATTTCATCACTTCACTTAGGTGTAATGTTAGTTTAGTCTTTCCCTTTGTAAATATGCACAGAACCAGAAAGATCACGATTCCATATGAGCATAAAATGTGGCCTGTATACTTGACCTTTAGAGACTCCTCAAAAAAACCTAATTCAAAATTCACTTTTCAGATGAAATCATGATCTTTCCATGAGACTAATCTAGGAAGGACTCAATTCATGTAAGAGGTACATGATGCACGCACAGGCTTCCAGGCACAAAAATGCTGTCCTTCAGAACACAAACCATTTTCAGGAAAGGGCCAGAAAAGTTGAGCCATCTAGCAGGATAGTCTAGATTTCTATCCCTTCCCTCAAATAAACTAACTGCAGAATGAGGCAGAGACACTGACAGGACACTCTCTCACACCTTCCCCAGAGCTGGGACTGTAACTGTCTCATTTGCACAATGCCAGTTCTTGTGTGCCAATGGCTCCACGAGCTTGTCCTGGGAAAGCTACAATCCTCCACAAACAAGCTGTGCAGTCACAATGCAAGAACATAAGCCCACACACAATCTGTACCCTCATGACTGGGCAAATAAATAGCAAACATAACAAATGTATAATATTGTGCAAAATTCAGTGCATAATAAATACATAGAAATGTTCACAAGAAAATGATAAAATCATAAATAAGGGAAGAGAAGACAGTGCCTCCCATGACACATTACATCTCTTTTCTGCATAACCATTAACACCCTCTGGAAAACAAATTTGTGTCTAGAGAGAGTAAAATTTCAAATTTGTTCATAAACAAAACCACTGTGGAAGGCTCTTCCTTTGAGAAGTAGTTTTAAGACAAGTATTATTCTATACCTGACTGGTTTTCATTTTTTTTGATCAAGACAGCTTCTCCTGATTTCACAGCAGTTTTGCTTACTTTTTTCTTCATAAGGAAGGAGCCAGCAATAGTAACATTTAGAACAGTCTTAAAAAGTGTTTACATGGAACTCTTGGTATGACTGTGGTACTGAGGCAGTAGTATATAGCAGAACAAGGCAAGAATAAGCAGAGGTTTCCTTTCAGCCACAAAGATCTGGTTATTCTACAGGGAAGGGTTTTTTCTATTTTCTTAACTTGGAAATATTTTTTTTCTGAAAAAATGCTAATAATAGAAACACTAATACTACTTATAATCATGCATTAAAAGACTATCGTGCTGTATGTCATTACTTTAATGGAAAACAAATACATCCATATTCAAATATATTTGCATTCTCTGTGTCATGCATTTGGAGTAATCTCAAATACCCTAAATGGAGGTTGTGAGGAAATTTAAATTCAGCATTAATTCCACTCATCTCATGCAATTTATGCTGTTTGCCTAGTTTTCTCACTTTTCTCATTGACAATTAGTGTAATGCCCCAGAGATATTCCTGCTAAGTGCATATGAAATCTGGCAAGGATGAAATTACTTAAAAAAGATTAATGCAATATATGCTACATAATATATAAAAAACCCTCCACTATCCATGCAATATAAGTTATTTTATGAGGCCTGCTTTCTCTCAAAATAAGCATAAAATTATAGCAATACACAAGATATTTCAGAATAGATGAGGAGTGTGGGTCAGTGGAAGAGAAATAAATTAATGAAATAAGAATTTTTGCATCTAAATTAAAAAATGTTTTTTTTAATTTTCCATTCTTTTTCATTATCTCACTCTTAAAAATAGAAATTTATCTAGTAATCCATAACTGATGGAACTTTTATTGTTAGAGCTTTAAGCATATTTAACTGCTAAAATAATGTGTGACCCTGTAAATGCAGAGTTATGTGTTCTCAGTAAAATAGCCACTTCTCAGTGAAAAAGTTCTAAGAGACAAACTTTGATTAGAGGTCCTGATTGTGGTCTTGGCTATTGTTTCTTTATGGGTGTCTTTCCAGAATTTTCTAAGTAGTTGCCCCTTAAGTTGGGTATAAATATAAATTTATGAAACTAGCAAACAGTATGAAAAATACTTATTTGCAGAAGCAACATTCTGACATTTATACTTTTTTTCCCTGTGTGAGCAATTTTGTAATGTGAAGTTCTGAAATTCAAACTGTGAGTTTATTATATATTAAAATAAAATTTCTCCAAGGGTGGTTGTATGTGTATGAAATTTCCTTATATTCTCAGCATATTTTCTGTACTCCTGCCCATCTTTTCAGATCTGAACTCATCTCCCAGTAGACTCCATTGCTACTTCTCTCTGATCTTAATTTTGATTTGGAGAGATGGCATGAAGCATATGTTTCCCAGCTGGATATTCTGTGGGGGAATTTTTATCTGTTCATTGCATTCAGTTCCAAGGGACATTAAGGTCCCATGAAGGAAAAGATCATAATGAGAAACTATCTGGCTCTCTTCTTCTCATTTTTCAGCAGCAGATTCAGAAAGTTACTTACTTAAAAAGCTTTAGCTAGTGTCAAGCCAAAACTAATTTTTTCTCTTTCTGGATCTGATCCAAAGAAAGAGTTACAGATTCATATAAATATGATTTTCAGAATATAGGACAAAGGAATGCTTCAGCTAAAATACACATTTCCTGCTACAGGAAAAATTTTTTCTCTGATAAAAATAAGCATGTTTTGAAAGACATATGAAAAGAAAATTTTTACATTTTATTACATCAGAGAAGAAAATAATTGTTTGGCAATTGGTTTGCTTTTCATATATAATACAAATGTAAGAATAGTAAAGGATAAGCCAGTAAACCTCAGTAGAAGTTTTCTTCATTTATTTCTAAGATGTTGTAGACAAAAATTTTCATTAATTTTCCTGTTACAGTTATTTTCATAAAATGAATAAAAAACTTAAATAATAATAAAGAGGATTTGCCTCTTGCAGAATTAACAGGGTTAGAAGATGCAATATTATTTTAACAAAATTATTTATTGATAAATAAATTGTTAACTCTTCCTTTCAAAGCCGCAAGACTGGCTAGATTATATATTCTGAGCTAGTACCAGTGCTACAAGTATGTTTAGGTTTTTTGAATGTTTAGAGAAAGGTGTCAGTTAAAAAACAAAGCCAAACAAAAACCTTACAACCAACCACACTGAGATTTTAAAGAAAAATTTATGTTGTTTCCCCAGTTATCTTATTTACAGCTCTCATCCTACCTTGGAAAAACACTTGATAATGTTTGGAGATCCTGAGTATGTAGGGAAATTGAAGTCAGGGGGCTATGTATACTCTTTATTGTCAAGTGCTCCATGAACCACTTGGGAGATTGGCTTTGTTGTGCTGTGAAGAGCAGAGTCCCCATAATCTGAGTGAGTCCTTTGGAATGGATGTTCTGCTCCATGACAGGTCCCAGAAGCTAAGCATCTCTCTTGGTAGACTCCAGGGAGACAACCTGCATGCAGCCTGCACCTTCCAAAACATCAGCTGGAGGATGGGAGATGGTCAATTAGAGCTTGAGTTGCCTTGTTGTAGCTCAACAGTGGGAAAAGCAGAAAAGTGCAAGGAAATCATGCGGCAAGTCCAGCCAGAAGTTTCTGGTGTTAACATTTCATAAGATTCTCAAGTATTGAGTTTAAATTATTTAATGAGATGTTCAGTAAAACATCTAATGCAGGAAGATTCTCATTCAAAATTGAAATTTGTGAGGTTTAGCCATAATTAATAACCAGTACCTGGCTTCCCTATCTAAGAATAGCAACAGTTTCTCAAAGCCCTGTGTTACTCAATGAGAGATGAAAAACTCATTCCTGCTGTAGGTATTAGCATTTCGTGGTTATGCAGATGTTAAAATAATCTTAAATCAAACATATTCTGAGGGGACTGATACGGCATTAGATACGCAACTGTATTATAAAAGACAACAAAATGTGTTTAAGAGGTTCATGAGTTTAAGAGAGGCTTTCTGTATTTAAGATTTTAACTTGAATCCAAACCATCAGCTACAGCACAGCAGCTTTGTATTTACTGGATGGAAGGAGATGTCTGATGCATTTTTGGCAATTCTGCATGGCTGAATGGATTTGGATAGAATCAACTGGTTATTCATAGAAGTCCTATGTTAAAACTGACTCAAGGATGTCAGTCTGTTAAAGATGTTAGCATTTCTTCGATTTTCCATCATATTTTTAATAATTTATCTCCTACATTTTGATCAAAAATGGAAATACTTAATTTTATTCAAACAGTCCTTTAAAGTTGCTTTATAAACTGTGGGATAGATATTTGAGAAAAGCTTTTCTAGTACTTTGGGGAAATCCATTCTTTCCCTCTTTTGAAACTGTTGGTTCAAAGTGAGCCCTTTGGAAAATACAAAAGGTACCTAAACATGGATTTGAAGTCATTATGAAGGCTGATGTTTTAAAGACCTCGTTCCTTATTTTCTGTTAATAAAATAGAAATACCACATTATAAGAGTCTATAGCTTCCTAATACTGCAGTGTGGGAAATCAGGTGTACCTTAAAGGAAAGTATGATGAAAGAGATGTATTTCACACTAAGTATCTGATATGGGTAGTCTGAATGACAGGTGACTCTCAGGTAATATTCACCTGTCATTCAGGGATGTTAAACTACTGAATGATTTCTTCTAAAACGGGCTTATATTAATCAGAGTTCAAGAGTGGGTATATTCCCCATCAGCTAGTTGTGACTCTTTTTTTAAGTAGTTTCATTCAGAGGGATTAAAATTCAATGGGATAATTAGCCCACTTAGAGCTGTGAAGACCAGCTCAGCTAATTTTACTTGTAATTTAAAATGAATAAAAACCCACTCTAGGATTGAAACTAATTTTCTGGTAGAAGTTTTTTTCTCTTTTATCATAAACAATTGGCAAAAAGGACTGTAGAAAAAGAGAAGAAAATGGGAAGGACTCATTATGAACTCTCTCCTCAGTGAACACCTGCAAATACATGTGGACATCTAAAACTGTCCTCTAAAGCCAGGAAAATAATGATCTGTTACAGAAAGATTCCAAAAGGAAGGCATTTTAATGAAAAGCAGTGTTTGTCCATGCAAATATAGATTCACTAATAATAACTAAATTTTATCCCTCAAGTGTCAAATAGGTGGAAGATTTTTAACACTGTTATGTAGTCTACTGGCCCATTGTGTTTCATCATTGAACACTATTTCTTCTTTCTTTAGTGCACCATCTGTTCATAACACTTTCAATAATTGACTCCCATGTATAATATTAGTGTATAACAGAAAGCAAAGTTTGCTGATAATTCCCAAGGACATTGTTTTAAACAGTAACCTGATATACATATAAGAAAGTGTCAACATTTAGCAGTTGGGAATAAGGTAGTGTACTTGGCTGGATACTCTGTGCAGAACCTGACTTTCTCTAGTATGACACCTAAACTAGACCATGTGTGCTGGAAAAGAGCCAAAATCTAGGTCAAGTTGTAAGGTGTTGACATTTGTCAGAAATTATGTGATTCAGTGTTATAAACCTAGTAAAAAACAGAGCAAAATATAAATTTTAGATGTAATAATTAGATTAGTCTTTGACAACTGAACAAGAGATAACAGCTTTTATTTGAAGGAAAGGACTGGATCATTTAAACCATATCTACAGAAAATCACTGTTATTTACAAATGACAACAAAAATGCAAATGTCATTTTGCCAAGGTAGAGGTATTTATTTGTTCAGTCTCTTGTGCTAGAACAGAATTTTGGGTCTAGCTTAATTAGTTCTTTTACTTTCTAGAGGCTAGAGGTTTTATGTAGTTCAATGGTACTCAACAGGAAAAGAAAATATGTAAAGCCTTCATGTGGTTTCCCTCTTATTATCTGAACATTGAATGTCTCATTTTGCTTTACTTCCATCTTATAAATTGAACAAAAATAGCACAATGCTTATTCACAGTGTGCTGTTGCCGAGTTCATTGTCATTAAAAAATAGGTGGCCTAGTTTTTGACTAAGAGACAACAAAAATGACATTTCAAATATACATGCAACTGCTGCTTCTTAAACAGATGACATTATTCTGCAGAAAGCTAAATAAATCTACATCCTGCTAAAGCAACATGGGATGCCATCAAGTATAACTAATCACCCATTCAATAAAATATTTGTTTAAGACTTCCAGAAAGATAAAACTCCAGAATTACTTCAAGTTAAAAAATGAGTAACGAGAGGTGGCTAAGGAAGTGGTAGTCAAAACCAAATAAAAATTTTGTTAAAGTGATCTATATTTCAAAGAAAGAAGAAGGTGGTTGTTTTTTGGTTTTTGATTTTTTTTTCTGGGCTTATTCAAGACTGTAGGAAGAATCCTTAGAAGATCTGATTTCCAACCTCACCTACTTCACTGCATTCATAATGCCCTTTCTGACCTACTCTTTAAGGGTCAAGATGTGTAATACATCATAAATACTAAGGAAATACAGCATCCACACCCAAAAGAGAATGGATGAAACAGTTGCATGCTTCAGCTAAAAGTCGTTGCTTAACACTTACTTGAAGACAGTCAGCACAGTAGAAAAACTATGTAGCAGTATAGAGGCATCTATGTTAAAAAAAAATAGTGAAAGAATGTCTGGATATTTCATCTTATAAAATCAGAAAAATCAGTTTTGTAAATTGTTCAGGCCTCAAATATAGCCCAAAACTCTACAGAGGTGTCATAGAATCATTTAGGATGGAAAAGACCTCTAAGATTGAGTTCAACCACTAACCCGGCATTACTATGTCTACCACTAAACCACATCCCCAAGTGCCACATTGTGGCAGGACATTCCCCCCCTGCCCCTCTCTCTGCTCGGTTGCAGAAGATGGATGGCTCAGTTAGGTTTACAGCCTAGCCAGGGTTATCTGTTGGCACCCGAAAGTCTAAAACCATGACCCCGTAACTCATATTGTGGAATGAAGAGAGAATGTAGAAAATAAACAACTATAATTTTAGTGACCACAGAAGTCACACTTTTCATCCTATAAAACACTCACGAATTTGCAGAAAAGGTAGAAGCTTTTCTACATGGATACTAGAATGTGAGGAAAGCCTCTCCCCAGAGTTTGGATTCAGTTCTGTGGTAACTTCTTGCAAGATTGAGGGTGGATTCTAATGTATCCCAGCACCAAAATTGGATTTTGGTAAGATCATTGGTTTCCTAAATTGTATTCTTCTTTGCTAGCCATAGTAATAATAATAGGTACCTTTTAAGCACTCTATTGTTCTTAGTCTCCCTGTTTTTGGGCAACATATATGTATGTTTGTTTAGCTATGAGTAGCTTTTCATGTATTGTGTAGTAGTAAGTTGTCTGGTTCTTGGCTCCATTCTCTCTTGTGTCTAATAAACAGTAATTTATTTTATGTTAGACCTAAATCAGCCACCTTTACAAGGACTTATAAACAAGACTGGGTTTTTGGGGTGATGGTTACTCTGAATAGGTTGATCACTAGTTGTCATAGGCCTAGGCAGCTGGTAAAATGTATTCACCCTCTGCCTCCACTCCCATTACATGTCTTTTAAACACCTTTAGGGATGGTGGTCCTACCTGGGCAGCCTACCTTCCTGGGCAGCCTGTTCCAAAATTTGACAACTTAGGTCCTTTCTCATCAAGCACCTTTGCAGCCACTCTGCCCCCAGCCTGTGGCACTGCCTGGGGTTGTTGTGACCCAGATGCAGGACATGGCACTTGGCCTCATTGAACCTCACACCTTTGTCCTCAGCCCATGGATCCAGGCTGTCCAGACCCCTCTGTAGATCCCTTCCTGCCCTCCAGCACAATGCTTCTGCCCAGCTTGGTGTCACCTACAAACTGACTCAAGGTGCACTCAATACCCTCATCTGAGTCATTGATAAAGATATTAAACAGAACTGGGGAACACCACTTTTTACCAGTTGCCCGTGGGATGTAACTCCATTTACTACCACAGTTTGGGCTCCACAATCCACACAGGTTTTTTTTAACCTAATGAGCAGTACATCTGTCCAAAATTCATATTGTCTATCATGCCCTTCCAAGGTAAGACTGATTATCTCTCTGAGCTCTCAGGTCAAGTAGAATGGAGTTTAAATGACAAAGAAAATATACATATATTGAAAGAGAACTCAGAAGTCAATTATTAGATAAAAAAAGTGCTGAGTGATGACATGAACTTATAGCTGATGCAGTCAACTAACATAAATGTATAAAAGAAAAAAATTATAAAGCTGAGGAGACCAATAAGTTAAAGACATTAATCAAATCTGGCTCTCAGTGTAGCCAGCTGTCCTCTTAAAAATAAATATTACTTTTATTAATGGTTTTCTTTTTGTATGTGCTAACCTTCATATTAACAGTTTCCAAGATGAAAATATTCCATGATGATATACGATAGCATGATTCACTGAAGAGCTCCAAATAGTCATAAAATTAATGGCAATATGAGATGAACAGGGAATAAAGCTTCAAAGTCTCCCACTACACATATAAATGAATGTGTTATTTGTCTGTGCATACATGTGTGTGCATATAAAACATATATATTTATTTTTTAAACTAGTCCTTCATGAAAACAATAATATCTGTCCCCATGCAAGGAGGAGCATGATTTTTCAATAGATTCATGAGCATTTTAGCAACTTTGGAGTTTAAGGTAGAGTAAGTTCCAGCTGACTGTTTCCTACAGCTCAGGCATTTATCCTCTCTTCTAGATTGGTTGTCCCAAGCCTCATAGTACCGAGCCTCCTTCTGCATCTTTTCTTCTGTCAGAAAATCATTAGGATTTTCCTGCTTTGTTTGACCAAGTCTGTTTTCACAAAACTCTAGAAAACCTAATTAGCTGTCAGGCATCTTCTACTGCAAAAGATATTCAGATTTAAGTAACTCCAAACATTATCACCCTGTGTTATTTCCGTAGGAGGTGGGATTCAAAAATAAGAAATTTTCTGGTGGGTATACAGAGGGAGTACTTCAGATAAATTCCAGAGAATGGTCCTTCTTAGTGTTTTTCACTTACAGAAGGGTTTTTACTTGCAGACCTTAAAACAACTTTTATCTGTATAAGGAAAGGGGTTAAATGTGTGTATATAGAAATTTATATGTATGGATATGGCTGCACGTAAATACACACGCAGAGGCATATGGTTGAGAAGCAATATACGTGAAAATCATGGTAGTCTGATAAACAGAATATTCGTCTATCAGCAGGAAGGGCATAGAGCTATTGTGTAAATTCTGGTACAGATATATTTATATAACATTTTGGACAAAAAAATTCAAAACAAATCAAAACACATTAAAAGGAATCCTGGATCTGGTAGTAGAAACAACTGATTCAAGTATGACAGAATAATGCCTTTGAATTTGATACTTACCTGGATTTTCTTTCTGTTTTTTTCTGATAAATGTGCAAGCACAAAATCATAGGAATCTGTAATAAAAAGAGTTTTTTCTTTGTATGAGACCTGTGGAACAGCAACAGCAACTTGGAATTCCACTGACTTCATGAAGTATTGAAAATATTTAACCTGTGTGTATTCTACTCTTTTGAAATTTAATCCTCATAGCTAGTACAAAATGTTTTGGTTTGAGTGGATCGGTGTTTAGAGATGTTATTCAGGCCCCCACTGAAATAATGAAGTTAAAATAGCAGATGACAGAAGTATACAAAACTATGACCAATGTAACACAGCAGCAAGACTAGAAATTAATCTTATACAATGGTTGGGCAGGGACACTAAAAAAATGGAAGTACTGTTGCCCATTGTAAATAATTAGATCATAGAAATCTTTGCCTCAGGGGACTGTAAGTGCTAGGTTTATAAAGGCATTGAAAAATAAGAAGTTCCTTAGGGGGGAGAAAAAAAATTAGTGAAAAGCCAACTAAGTATGAAGGATCAAATTTCCAGTGGGGAAACTATACCTTGAAAGAAGCTGAGTGCCATCACAAAAAGTGCCACCGTGTATTGAGCTGAACACACACTCTTCCCTTAGTCAAGGGATCTGCTGGACTTGAAATTCTGGTTTTAATTAATCCTTTATTCAGCACAACAGAATAGTTCAGGACAAGTATTATTCTCATCTTAAATCTGTTCTTTTTTGTACATTCTGACTGTGGGGCGACAAGTTGGGTAAAATTAGTATATTTATATCATAATTCTTTATTTTATTCACTGAATAACCAATTATAACATTTGACTTCTTTCAAAAGAAAAACAGGGGGTTTCCCTGAATTTATTTTTATTAGGACTCTTCCAACCATTTCTCTTTGCAAAACTGAAGAAAATATCTCCTGAAAATATTGAGGGTTTTTTGGTCATTGCAGTTAATACATTTTTGTACATTTTATAGAATCACAGAATGGTTTGGGTTCAAAGGGACCTTAAAGATCATCTAGTTACAACCCACTTGCCCATGGGCAGGGCATCTTCCACCAGACCAGGCTGCTCAAAACCTCAACCAACCTGGCCTTGAACACTTCCAGGGGTGGAGCATCCAGGACTTCAATGGACAACCTGTTGCAGTGTCTCACCAACCTCATAATAAAGAATTTTTTCTTAATATCTAATCTAGCCCTACCCTCTTTCAGTTTAAAGCCATTCCCCCTTGTCATCTCAATACCTGCCCTTGTAAAAAATCCCTCTTTGGCCTTTTGTAATGCCAAGTCCCTTTCATGTACTAGAAGTTCTCTGTAAGGTTACCCTGGAGTTTTCTCCAGGCTGAACAACTCCAACTCTTACTGTCTGTCTTCACAGGACAGGTGCTGCCACAAACTTGACAAAAATTGAGTTTGCATCAATTTTTTTTTTCCTAAGCAGTTTTCTGTGACATATTTGATAAAAAATAAAATACAGAAGTCTTATGTACATTAGTAGGAAAAAATAGTGAGATAATCTGTTTATTCAAACCAACATATAACAATAAAATGTATTTTAAGAGATTGGAAGGAGGTACCATAATTCATTTCTGCATTAAAGTGGTTTGGTTTTTTTTAATGTGTAATAGATTCTGGAAGTGCTTAATCTCTTGACAAAAACTCTATAATTTGCAATATTCTTCTAATGATCACTGGGTATTTCTTCCACTCTCAGGACATTACCACTCTAGTGGGAATTATGGACACGCTTTAAGAGGATTTGATTCCGTATTAGGGCAGCAATTGTGTGTTAATTAAATACCAATTGATTATTTAAAATGCTTGTGCTGAGTTTTAGGTACATAATCAGTAGATCTTGATTACAAGTTTTTCAATGATAGATTACATGCTCTGGTATAACAGAAAATGTTTGAGTGATGTGTAACAGTGAGTAAAGCAACTCCTTGATGTTCAAGGACACCATGGTAGATGAGGGTAAATGAATGTTCCATGTTAAAATATATTTATCATTGAATGTTTTGCCTAATACAGCCATTCAAAAAATTTACTGAGTCTAGGGGCTTTTTTTGTTATTGTTTTCTATCACATGAGAAAGATCACAGAATCACAGAGTATTCTGAATTGGAAGGGACCCACAACAACACTTTAAATACCATACTTTCCTTTCTAAAGAGAAAGCAAGATTTGAAGAAAAGGTGTAATTTCTGTTTTCTCAGACCCTGGGGATTACACACCCCTGGCAAATAAGAATTTCTCAGATAGGAAGGTGTTTAATACCAGACTGTAGCTAAGTACCACACAGCTGCTCACTCACTGCACTGCCCCATGATGGAATGGGGAGGAGAATCAGAGAAAAGAAAATAATCCTCCTGTGTTGAGATAAGAACAGTTTAATTATTGAAAAAAGTAAAACATTATTATTAATATTGTTATTGTTGGAACAAAATGGAAAGGGAGAGTTAGATAAAATCCAAGAAGCACAAGAGGTGCACAATAAAATTGCTCACCACCTGCTGATCAGTGATGGTCAGACTGGCCCCTCCCAGGCAGCTCCCCCTGGTTTATATACTGATCACGATATTCCATGGTATGGAAAATCCTTTTGGCCTGTTCAGCAGCAGTTTGCTCTGCTGTCCTGGTGGTGCTGCTCCCTCCCAGCTCTTGTGTACCTGCTGGCTGGCAGAGCATGTGCACTGAGAGCTCTTGGTGTACAGAATAAGAAGTCCTGAGCAACAATCAAAACATCAACAGGTTGTCATCGATCTGATAATGAATCCAAAACACTGCCCTGTACCAGTTGCTAAGAATTAAAGAAATTCTATTCCAGCTGAAACAAGGACAGTAGGTTTATGCTATATCCTGTGTTGAATAGCCAGTAAAATGAGCAATGTTTTTTTTTTTTTTTTTTGGTTGTTGTTGTTTTTGTTAAACCTTAGGCCATGCAACCTTTATAAAATCTGATCCATACCCACTTGATGTGAGACTGGATGAAAGCTTAAGGTTCACTAGAAGATATTGCCGGTTTATTGCAATCGGCATCATTTTGCTGATATTTAGTTTTCCGGGGGCTATCCTGGCAGAGAAAAATTCATCATGCATGGTTTCTGTACTAAGATGTGACCTACTGATTAGGCTGAAATAATTTTGTGTTTTCATCACTTTGCAGAACTACGTCATTTTGGGTGGTGTGTTAGCTGAGTCAGCAAGCTTTGTGTATAAACATGTAAGATACACAGATAAATACATACAATTTAAATCAAGGTATTGTGGCAGGAAATCAAATGGCATAAGTGCCAGTGCTACCAGCATAGGTATTATTACAGTTAAAAATACTTATGATTTTATAATCTTTAAGATTAGCTATATCCAAACAACTCATTCAACCTAATCAATCAAATATCTTCTGAAACATAAAAAATAGAAACAGAGAAAA
Organism: Lichenostomus cassidix; assembly: GCF_008360975.1. Lineage (NCBI taxonomy): Eukaryota > Metazoa > Chordata > Aves > Passeriformes > Meliphagidae > Lichenostomus > Lichenostomus cassidix. Next base: position 107,233,980 of record NC_139482.1, on the reverse strand, counting down.
ATTCCTTTGTAATTTTTCTACGTTGGGCTGCAGTTTTTTCTGTGTTAAAAACTTCAGAATTTAAATATACAATTGCCTTAGACTATGGGGTATTATAGAAGGAATGAAAATTTCTCTAATACCTTTTGGACAATAGCAGCTGTTTTTATCTGCTGTGCAAGATTAATTTTGGCACCATTCCTGCTGTTTCCTGTGTGCAAACCCAGTGGGGGTGAGGATATCAAGACAGAGTTAGTGTGCATGGTCATTGCCAAGGTTCTCCCTCTGTGTTGAAAAGAAAAAAAAAAGAGAGTCTAAATTTGAGCAGATATTTGAGCAGATATTGGACTGACAAGCCTAAAGACTGATTTTCTGTGTTTACCAGCAGAATGGCTGTTTAACTAACAGACAGTGGCAGTCCAGGCTTCAGCATACAGGCCTGCCAGCATCCTTGTTCAGAAAAGATCAGGGTTGTGAGAGAGAAGCCAGAACAAATCTCTATGGTCACATACCCTGTTCTCACTGGCTGCATTAGGAAGGAGAAGTGTTACAAAGTCAGGGCAGGAGACCCTTCCTCTCTGCTCAGCTCTGGTGAGGCTACACCTGGAGTAAGGTGTCCTGTTCTGGGCTTCTCAGAACAACAGAGACGTGGACATATTTGAAGGAATCCAATGAAAAGCTACAAAGAAGATTAAGGGACAGAGGCATTTTAACTGTGAGGGAAAGCTGAGAGAGCTAGGTCTGTTCAGCCTGGAGAACAGAGGGTTCAGAGTCTGCAAAAGTCTACACCCTATCAATGCCCAGAAATACCCAAAGGGAGGTTGCAAAGAGGACAGACTCAGGCTGTTTTCAGTGGCACATTATGACACAACCAGAGGCAGTGGGCAGAAACTGAAACACTGGAAGGCACATCCAAATATCAAAACTTTCTTTACTGTAGGGTGGCCAAGCACTAGAGCAGGTTGCCCATAAAGGTTGTGGAATCTCCATGCTTGGAGATATTTAAAAGCCGGTTGGACATGGTCCTGGGCAACTGATTCCAGGTGACCCTGCCTGAGCAGGGGGTTGGAGCAAATAACCTCCAGAGGTGCCTCCCAACCTCAGCCATTCTGTGATTCAGCCTCCCTGCTGTGATCACCAACAAGGACACATGGTAGTAATTTTTTTTGCCTGTATATAAGCTGCCTGGAGACTAAGCGCTAAAATTTCACATAGGACACTGAACAGATTACTAAATTCAGTCACCAACCAGCAGAACTTGGAACAGGCACGGGTCTCAAGGTCTGTATTGTCATCATCTGTGTTCCAAGTCACTTCCTCACTCTCAGCAAAGGTGCCAAGGTCTCTGCTGATACTACATTGTCCTCTCTGTCCCATGCTCTCAGAATGAAAGGCTTTGCCTTTCACAGGCTTTAATAATAATCACTGTGGGCCAGACTGTGCACTCAGGTGGCCAACAAGCTGAAACACCTCATGAATACTTCTCTATACCACCATACATCAGTGAGACTCTTTGAAGTCAATTATTCTTCTGCATTTCAGAAGTAAAATCCTAATTTTCAACTAAGATTATTTTCCTTCCTCCTCCATCCCCTTCACAGGGATGTCAAGGGAGTAGAAATTCTTATGCCAACCAGTCATGAACACATGAAGCTGTGAAAGAATGCAGACAGACTTTTTTCTCCTTCCTTCCCAGAAGCAGGACTGCATTTCACCCTGCTGAATTCCAGCCTTTAGTACTTCAGCTGTCAGATAATGAACTTCTATTTGTTTTCAAGATCACTCATGCCTTAGAAAGAACACAGAAGAATGTTGGGTGTGCTGCTTTCTCTGAAATGGAAGTCTCTGATTTCAATATAGGTTACTCATTCATAATTATTGGAAAGCTGTAGGAAAGACAATAAGAAAGGATTTTCTCTTTGTGGGGGTGTTCTGTTTGGTTGGGTTTAATTTCAGTCTTCTTCCTTCCTTTCTCCCATCTCTCCAGAAGTATTATGTATGACTTCGTGACTGGGTGGAAAAATTGTAGATAAAGGTACGTGAAATGCCAATTGTCATGTATATCTTATTCTACTCACTGAGTACAAGACAAAGCTCCACTTGAAAGTTTGGAAATTGGGTATTATCTCCACTGTTCAGCATTGAACAATAACAGGTTCTTCATATCACAAGATAAGCACAGAAAAAAAACCTGAGAAGCTCTTTATCAGTGCAAAATACTCTAAGAACAATACATACGCATTTGGATAGAAATAGAGAGTGATTACATTTTGACTAAAGTTAAGGAATAGAGCTGCTCTCAAATCCCTTGGGAGAAAGAAAGACACATAAATACATTCTACCAACAAAAACAGTTTAATCATATATGCTGCCTAATGCTGCTTTATGATTGCAGTGACCAGTTTGCAAGGAACAGATTTCTCTGATAAATAATTCTACAGATAAAATACAGCTTCTCTATGTGGAGCTTATTAGTCATATCCTGATGTGTCACTGATGTCTCAGAGAGATAAAACAAAAAATAAGGGAAACATGGTTGATGAAACAGGTGTCTGTTCACAGAAGTAATTCTACATATGCATATATATAAACATCTATGCACATAGACATTTACTCAAAAATATACATACATAGGCAGTTATTCTAAATCTATGAATTCAAGACTGGTTTCCAACACAAAACAACATAGAAAATACTGAAAAACCTGTTTACTTTTGAAACAGCAGAAGAAGAAAGAAACTTATCTTCCCCATCCCACAAGGCATTCTAATTGCAATGTATAGTATTATATAAGGATACTTGCAGAGTTAAATGAACATAAGACTGAAGAAATTTACTCAATAGGGGAAAATAGCTATTTCAAGACTTCATTTTTTTAACTGCTCAAAGTGTGGTCAGTAGAAGAAGCAGATGCAGCTCTGAAAGCAGATAGCACCTGAAAGGATACCCATTCTTCATGAAGCATAGTATTCCTCTTTTGTTGTGAATTCAATGATGTGCAACCCAGTTAGGCTTGAATTAAAAGGAAGGGTGGCATTAGAAAGGGAAACTAGGATGAGGGGTAAAAACCCTATCTCCCTTCTAGCTCCCTATTCTGAGATTTGAGATGGTTACAGGTGAACTAAGAGCTCCTCGCTTCACTTGTGAAAGAGATACAAACGCTTGTGGGTGGGGAGACCAATGATCCAAAACACGATTATTAATGCCAGCTCAGGAAAAAGAAACATTCTGCTGCTGACTCAGCAGCATCATGTCTAATTTAAAGTATACCAGTAAACCCTTAATCTATACACATTGACTTCTCCATGACTAAATTCTTTGAAATCCAGATTAATTGGCTAATATCTTGCCAAGCTGGAGCTTAAAGCCTTGATACTGGGTGGGTACATTATGTGTTTGTATATTTATATGTTTTTCTCCCCTGGGAAAACAAGTTTTTAGGAATGGATTGAATTGCCTTACTTTCTTAAGACTATTTTGAATATAACTTATTTTTAAAAGATTTCTCCAACCCACCTGCACAAGTGTTCTAGACTAGGCATTGCATTCTCACACTGCATGTCATGAAGCACACTGTGATACATTGTCATATATCAAAATTAGATAGGAATGAATCATATCAGATTGAAATTTTGGATGTCTCACTTTCCATGTATGTGGTTTGCAAAATGGGGCTGAGAGCTCAAAAGACTGCTGTTTTCTCTGGCATCTTTTTTGTCTAAAGATAGAAAAGAGTTAGCAAACATTGCGAGCATCATAATTCAATTGCTTCCTGTATTTACATAGGCATCTTCTTTCTGCTCTTAGTTAGTGCTCCAGATGTTCTACTTCTCCCTCCAGACATTTCTTTCCTTCCTTTCCACCATGCAGCAGGTTATTCTTCCTTTTTCATATAGCTAATAGTCACAGCTCTAGCACCAGCCTCCTGCAACCCCAAGAGATTGCAAATGTAAGTTGGACATTCCTGGCTGAACCCACTTCTCTGTTTGGCTGCTTGCCTCCTGTTATTGCAAGCACATGCCTAGGATCTTCTTAAACCTATATTGTGGGTTCCCTATATTGCATGCCTGGTCCTGGAATAATTTGAGTGTTTAAATATAACCTTAATCCACAAGTATAATAATCCCCATTTTAGGCCACAGCTGGAATCTCAAAATAGAAAAATGGGAAATAATGAAACCCTTGCAACTGTGGTTGAACCTCAGATCTATTCTTGAGTGAAAGTTTTGGCCTGGCTTTCTCTTCTGCAGATCAACTCAACGATCCCCTGATGCAAACACAACAGTCTTAAAAGCACACTGGTGTGTCACCCAGTGATTCATCATCCTGCAAGTCAGAACTGGAATAATCATTTCTTAAACAGGGAAGTACTTCCACATGATGTAAGAAAAGCTGACATTTAAAAAATATACAGGGAAGGATGCTTTTTCAAAGATTTACTAGTCAATACCCCTAGAGAAGTTGCTTAAATAAAACCATAGATTTTAAGTCTATGCTAAATGCTTGCCCTAAAGCCTTATTCCAATCCCATCAATGCTGATGGAAGCAGAATCCACTGAGGCAGAAACAGAAGGCTGGAGTAGCTAAACTTCAGCTGTGCTAAAATTCACAGCCTTTTGCAGTCTCTTGCTAGTGCAGAAAGAATGAGGCCAATCAAGTCTGGGTTTTCCCTGTTCCTCTTACTGTCAAATTCTTCCTTACTCTATGCTCAAATGTTTTCTGTTTGTTAAAATATGCTGAGTCTCTTAGAGTCCCAGTTTTGTAGATCTGGAGGTTATGAACCTAAAAGGTTTGACAAATAAAATACATCAAAAGGAAGACAGTATCTTTCTTCATGCTTAGGACAAAGGTTCAGGCTCATAAAGGATTCTGATAATCTCTGTGGGTCATATCCACTCTGTGTGGGTCATACCTTTCCTATGCCATGTCCTCTTAATGCCTTCCACATTAAGCTAGTGCTTGATTTGTGCCATGAAACATTACTCTTTATATTCTTCTTTTTTTTTCTTTCCATCTTATCTAAAGATATTCTCATTATCCATATAAATGCCTGTTTTTCTTTTTGAATTCTATGTCTCAGTGAAATCTTATGGCAGTGGGTTTGACTGATTAATTATGCATTGTATAAAAAAAATCCTCCCTTTTATCAGTCTGAATTTATTTCCTTTCAGTTTCATCTACTGTTCCATTATTCTTGTCTCATGACAAAGGGCAAGTAAGTTTATCTTGGTTTAAAATCCCTTCATATAATCTTTCTTTGATGTGCACCATTACTATATCCCCATCACCTAATACAGCAAGGATCTCAGTATGTCTTGATCTTTGGATGTTAATGGCTTTCATTTTTTGGCTTTTTTTTTTGTTGTTGTTGTTTTTAATATATCAGAGCCCTAAAGGCTTTCTGGTAGATATATAGATCCTGGTTAAATGGATCATCACTATGTTTCTAATAAAGATGTTGTACAGATATTTAGATGCAATGCAAAGTCCTCCAGATCAAGGACTACCAGCTAAAATCTATTGTTTCTACATTGACCTCTGATTGGTGTTCTGCACACTTTATATTAACTTGATTTCTGAAAGCCTTTCTCATTCAGTGTTGATTTATGTTGCCAATAATCTCTAATTAGCTCTTCTCCAAACTAATCTTTATTTTTCTTATTTTTTTAGTTTTACTCTCCTCGTATGTAGAAGCTTTCCTGTGGTTCATTTGCTCCACTATGCTTTTGCTCTTTGCTTAAGTTCTCTGCAAGCACAGAGCAGCCATAAGGAGTTGGGGTTCTTTTGAGCCTACATTCCTTCCAGCTCACACGGTGCAGCCATACAGCAGCAGGATAATGAACATCTACCCATGCAGCCATCCCTCCCTCATGTTTAGGGTTCATATATCCTTATTGTGCTATGCTTTCATTTTTCCTGGTGAGTAGATGAGCAGTCTGATTATGTTGAAAGCATAAATGTGATGTGCAATCATAAGAGGCCTCTCCTTTTCAACAGAAACTTGAAGCTGGTATACAAACCTCCATATAGCAATAGTTAACCTTAAGCTGTCAGCAGAACCACAAAAGTCTGTTTGACACTATTTCATTGATTTTGTTTGAGCTGTAGTTTGAGCAGAGTTCAGTTAAGTAGTGCACAGGAGAGTCTGGTTTAAAACTCATTCTATGCTACTTCTCACCAACTGGTCTCAGCTGCTGCCTAATGTAGTTACATTTCCAGATGTCTAATTTCTAGCAGTGGTCAGAAGGGCTGTATGGAAATAACCACCCTCAAGGAAAAAAGAGTTTTCTGGATTTTGTCATCACAAAAGGAATGCAGAGGGCAGACTGTCTTAGTCACCTGTCTATGCAATGGACAGTCAAGCTCTGGGAAAGATTCCGGTAGAGGAAAGGAGAAAATAAAGTTTAAAAGCTTTGACCACTAAATTGCATTTAGTATAATCAGAAAAAAAAATCCTAAAATTCCAAAGTTTCAGTGTTGACAGGTTCTATACGAATATTATATGATTTTACCTACATATTATTTTTTTCCATATTGTAAAAACAGTTTTCAAAAGTATTAAAAAGTATTCTTGTGATACAGAACACTGAAGGAGAAAACTGGTAGCATCTTACCATTGCAGGGCAGATAATTTCCTCCTGGCATTAGATTTGTGCCCCCTCACCCAAAGCTGTTCATCTGACCACACGACTGTGGTGGAGGGGAAGGAAGCACAGAGAAGAGCGTGACAAAAAAATCAAATCCCTGCTCTATTGAAACCATCTTGCTGGGGTTTAATTAGAGGATTTCAGGAAGCCCCAGACTAGTAAATGGAAATCTTTGTGATTTGCCTTGGTAATTACTGGAATGAAATTTCAGGAGCTGAGATAATTCCCAAGGGAAAGTGCATCTGTGCACTTCAAATTAGCTGCTTATATGCTCACTTAGATTCTTTACATGCCTTCCAAACCATGCCGGCATACTTAAAAGGTATGCTCGTGTTAGCAGATTTAGAAGGAGGGAATCTTTGGCAGATTACCTTGGCAGAAATTTCCCCACAGTGTTTCTTGTGGAGTGTTTCTCTCCTCCTAGAAAAGATATACCAAGGGAATTCAGCTCTTTCTCCAGAGATATCTGCCTAAATCCCAAGAAATTAAAATTAGGAGAATAAAAGCATCTTCTTCAAGATCCTCAGCCTGTCCTGAAACAAATATACACCTGGTAGTTCTGGCTCTGTTCCCAGACTGGTGTAATTTCAACCCTACATATGAGTGGATGGCTGCCACAGTTTAAGGTTTAGTGTCCTGTGATCTCATCAGACTAACAAATGGAGTAAATACTATCAGAAAAGGGGTAGGCTTTAGTTTCAGAAGGCACATGCATTGTGCTTCCAGCCCTAACAACTTTCAGGTATCAGATTATGAAGATATGGATTCCCTTCTCAGCTGTTTTATTTGGAAAGCTTTACAGCTTCCCTCATGCTTACAAGCTAGGGCTTTGCAGTTAGGGGTTTTCATAAGTGTTCCTATAGGCTTGACACATTTGTTTAACTTTTAAAACCTTTCGCTATTCTTTTACTTATTTGTGAAGTTACTATAAGGCTCTAATTCCTTAGCACTTATTCCTGTTCTCTGCTGATATGGAGCTCTGAAAAAAAAAGGCATAATTTGCCTACCTGAAAAGTTACACATATTTTAAAGACACTTCTTCAGATCACTATGGAGTTGCTGTGTCGTATCTAAGTTAAGCTACCAGCAGTTAACAAGCATTGACAAAAGCAAATATTCAATTGCCCAGGTACACAGGTATCCAGTGCTGTTTGATGTACCTCAGATAATGTTTCTGGCTTCCAGCAGCCCCTCCAGAAGGGCATGAGTCTCTTGTAGTCTCTTGTAGTCTCTTGTAGTCTGCTGCTGCACATCTGCCAAGCCTCCATGACTGCCTTGACTTTAGGATATCATTTCACTGGTGTTGAATGCTTACTTCCAGTTGAATTAATCCCTTAGTGAGCATCACTGGAAGCTGAGTTCTGAACTTCTGAGGCTTTTTTTTAATATTACACTTTCAGAAATCTCCACCAAAATCTATATATCCCACTGCCCTTTGTTTTCCATACAGGCACAATTAAATATTGCTGTGTTCCACATCCTGCATCGAGTGTAGGGAACATGAGCATTCCTGGCTGCACTCCTCTTATGGCTTAGTCTCAGTCTTGAATTCATAAATAAAAATCCCATGCAAATTAGCTCATTTATTTGCAGTCAGGATGATGCTAGCACTTGTCATAATCATGTATTCTACATTTATTTCTGTCTCTCAGGATTTTTTTTTTCCCAGCTATTCATATTTTTGTCTCCTGTTATTTATTTTCCTCTGGTGTAGCCCAGCTTGCCCATTATTGTGGCCACAGCTGAAACTTCAGCATTCAAATAAATCAATTGCCTCATCTCTTCTTCTATTTTTGAAAAAGAAAAGTAAACCAAACAAACAACAAAAGGTATTCTAATCTTTAGTTTATTTAAGAAGGGAGGGCTAGTTTCTCTAACTCTAGGGAACTGAGGTGGTCTATTTTTTATTTTTGTGCCCCTTCCAATATTCCATTATTAAGCATTTAGGTTTCGATGACCTTTACATGAAGTATGATTGAAACAGGGATAGTCCCAACAAATCTGAAGATGCCCACACTGACTGAATTTTCTTTTTAGGTAAAATACACAGTAAAATTATTATATCATTGTACTCTAAATGGCTGTTTCATGATCATTATCCAGCCATTTTATGCAGGATGAAAATCTGAATCAAGTGTCTTGACCCAGTTCCTAGACAGTCAATGATAAGTCTGGGGTCAGAGACAAAACCAGCATAGTAAAATTTGCTCTTGCTGACTGAGATACAAGAAGCGTATTCTTAAAAAGAAGCAGACTCTTACAAAGTGTGTTCCCTTTAAGCTTCTTCAGTTTCCAGAAACATAAGCAATGTTTGATTGTGTCTAAGACTGAGGGGTGCCCCGTTTTTTTTTACACAGATCAGCTTAAAAAAAAAATCATATCCTAGGCCAAACTGAAGTAGTGTTCATAGCAGTCAAAGCAGAAACAGATTGGTAGGAGGCAGTGCATCAAGGCTGTGAAAACCAGACAGATCTCAGCTAAGATGCTGCCGTAAAGGAAAGGCTCATCTGAACAAAAGAACAGGAAATTGGTCCAGGGACACAAACACCATCGTGCTCAACAATAATCCCTCTCTTTAGCCTTGAACACTTGATTTACTATCCCTCCTTCACTTTTCCCATCTCTGAAAAGTTCCTCTCTGCAAAGCATTTGGAATCTAAAATGAGTAATAGAAAAGTTCTCTATCACCATCATCAGTCTTCTCCCGATACTTAAACTAGAACAACAGAACTTTCTGTAGAATTTTTTTATCTAAAATTGGTAACCTCAAATGGACTGCGATTTTTGTTAGATAATGAAAAATACTTGAGGTAAAATGGTAGATAAAGGTGAGAAATAAACAAAAAACTCCACAAAGAAAGACCAACAACACAGGGAAGAAATTTAGAGGTAAATCAGAAGGCTTAGACACTAATCAGTTAATGCAGTTAACACAAGGCTATGCCAGCTCTATTTTATGGAGGACAAAATTATAGAATGCATTTTCATTGTTTGACCTAATTGCTATTTTGAAAATGGTTTCCTTATCACTGAAAGCTAAGAGAATGTGAACATACTTGTAGACCCTTGTTCTTTTATTGAAAGATTTATGTTGCTAACCTTCAAACACTGGGTGATATACAGGTTCAGATCTTTACTGACAAATTCCAGGCTCCCTGAACTCTAAAAGTTGGAATGCAGGTAAAACAACAAATACAGCTCACTTATCAGATTTCTCAGCATGAGGAAAACTTAAATTAAAAAACATCAGAAGCAGATATCAAATGGTTGTGACCTATAACCATCCCTGACAGCTAAGAATGGACTTGATCTGTGTGTGCTTTGTCTGACATGGAGAAAGTGCTAACCAGACAGACAAAAGAACAATGGCTTATAAAGAAAATATTCCAGAGAGATTATATTTCAGATATGAAAGACAAGATAATTTATGATGAGCATTAGAGGCATTAGAAACACTGTTTTTCTAGGTAGGTAAAAATGCCACATTCTATTTAACAGACAAAAGCCACAGAGGACTGATGGATTTGGGAAACTCCAACCCTTGTGAATTTGTATCAGAGCAGACTGAGAAAGCAAATGAAGCAAAGCTATCAGCAGTCTTCAAATCAAATGTGCAAGTAAAGCAGTAAGATCAAGTAAAGGTCAGATTTTATGGCAAAAATCAAGGATTAAATCATGGGAGCTGTCATCATTGATAGTATCATATATTTCCTTTTTCATACACAGCGTGGTCATGGGCTGTGTTTCTGTGGTAACAGGAAAGGTTGACATCAGAATTATGATGTAAATGAATGGATCCTCGCATACCTTCGGATTCACAGTCAGTGAAGGGTGCATATAAGGAACTTAGATGTAACTTCTCTAAGAAATCATTAAAAAGAACAAAGAGGAAAGGGTCTATGCACTGACAGAGGGCTCTGCACATTTTTTGACAGGATAGCAATAACGAAAGCGAAGCAAGCTGTTCTGTAGCATGGTTTTTTTTCATTTCTCTAATCCTATTTTCTCCCTTTGCTTCCTGTACTATTGTCTTTCAAAGATTGTATTGCTAGGTGTAAAATATTATAAATAAAGTTGAATTAGACTACTTGACAAAAATAATGAAATATATTGATTCCAGTTAAGTGTGTCTCCTTTAAATGCAAGTTGCTTCATAGATTTTTGTGTATTGATAACCACGTTGAGTGCAAAGCACATTGCTACACAAGTGAAAACCAAATGTTCTTGAAAGCATAATAAAGTTGGAAATGGCCAAAGGACCAATACAAAAATGATGCTGGTTTTCACTTGGGAAAAATGTCTTTATATGCTTGAATAAACTTTTATTTGTTTTCCTGTCCTCTTTCAAGCCAGATATTATGTGCCAAAAAGTAACTCTGAATGAATGACATTGTGAGGTTCCGTATTTGTTCTGTCTTGGTGACTTCTGGATCAAATGCATATGGTTTACAAGTCTGAAGACGATTTTCTGGCTGCCAGAGCTGCAAATTCAATCTGGGATCAGAAAATTAAGCATTGTTCTTTCTGGACCCAAGTGAAAAGTTCACAACAAAATGCCAAACACATCAAAAGCACAGGTCACTGCATTTTTAGTTGATCTTGCTTCTACGGTCTTGTTTTCATTTAGAACTGCAAAGATGTTATTTTCTTTCATGTCAAGACTCGACAGTGGTACAACACTTAAACTAGAAAATAAAAATATAGGTGAATAATCCTGAAATTTGCTATTTTGAAATCCAAGATAGTCAGATGAAAATCTGCCCTTGTGTTTTCACTCTGGAGGACCTAATTAAAACTAGTCTTTAAAAAAAACCAACCCATCAAACAAATAAAAACAAAACCAAAACACTAAAAAGCCCATATAAATAATATTTTTAATAATGTGATAAAAATTTTAAATTTTAAGACTTTTTTTTGGGCTATTTACCTTTTATATTGTTTATACAAAGATCATTCCCCATTGTTCTGCCAAAGATTCTGCTTCTGAAGTTTTAACGAAATTTTGATTAGTTCATGTTATGGCATAGGATTAACCTTTATCATTATTTTGACTGTACTGAATCTGTATCTATAACATCTGTTTTGGCAAGCCACAAAACAAACCACCTCTAGCATATGCCCCAGTGAACAAATACGATATTATCAATTCTTCTCTCTATATGTTTGTATGATTCCTTCTGACATGGTAGTGTGAAGTGTGGTACCGGCAGCTATGGCTGAAGAAACTCAGTCCAAAAGTTTCTTCCATCAAGGCAGCCTTTACAACATAGAATAGTTCGGTAAAGTCTTGTAGAGTTACAGCGATTAGTCTATTCAGAAAACACTGGGGATTTCAGGTCCGTATTTTAAATAGGTATGTCATAGGCCAGGACTAGAAATACATATAAAATAAATGAGAATGTAGTGAGTAAGCATGCACTGGTTTTACTTTTAATCCTCCCTCCAACTGTAGTAGCACTTTTTTTTTTTTTTTTTTTAACTCCATAGGTTTTTTTGAATAAAAAGACTTTTACCCTGTAATTTCATTTGAACTTTTAAATCAGTTAACTAAGCTTTGTTGTAGTTTATGCCTTGTTGTTTTCTTTCCTCAACCAGTCCAAAAAGTCAAAATTCAGTCTCCTATACTAATGTTCAAATTATTTCCTGCTTGCACAGGAAAGAAGCCATTTCAGCTTTGTTCACATGCACCAGAGTGAACAAACAAATAGAAGCAAAATCCCATAGCTTAGGTGAAAAATTATCATCATGCAACAGAAATATCCAGTCTGTGCAGCATAAACATATGGAATAAAATGACATTTCAGAAGAAATCCATTGAAGAAATTCAGATAATAACCATGGTAGAGAAGATCAGGGGGTCTTTTCAGGAATTCCATGAACCAAGACAGAAATATCCTACATTTATGTAGTTCATTATTCATCACAAAGAGTTTATTTTAAAGAGGAGACATTCCTAATTTGTAGCCCAGAAAACTGCGGATGACCCATCCCTGGAAATGTTCAAGGGCAGATTGGATGGGGCCTAAACAAACTGATGGAGTAGATGATATTCCTAACATGGCAGGGAGTTGGAACTAGATGATCTTAAAGGTCCCTTCCAACCCAAATCATTCATGATTCCCACCATTTCAGTGCTTCCCAGAAGGAACAAATGTGTACATAGATCATGGATGTGTGATGCTCGAAGTCCTTGGGAAAAGCTGACACAGGTTTTTTGGTTTTTTTTTTTCTTTTTGGGGTGAGACATTTACCTTTTCTCTATTATTATTTTTCTTAAGTAATATCAAGTGACACCAATAACAATGGCAACTAGCAGCAAGCTGCACAAAGGAGAAATTGCATGGTAGTCATGGAGTCTCAGGATGGAGAAGAGACAATCCTAAATGAGTCCCAGGATAGGAATGTTCCACAGCAGCATTTTGGCTGATGGACTTGCCATGCAATATTTTATCCCTAACAATCAGTGTGGAATAGACTAGAAAAACAGGGAACATCTCTCCACACAGACCTTGAGACTGAATTGTACCATCAGACAGCAACCACCAAACATAAAATGGTCCTCAGAACTGCACTAAACCTAACTTCTTGCTTCTCTCTGCCAGACATCTCCAAGAGGGCAGTCAAAAATATCTTCTCACTCCACTTACACGCATTTTATCCAGTTATGTTGCATACAGAGATGTGATGAAAAATCACATTTAGATGCAAGTTGAAGAAACATGCTTTGACCATGTAGTCTAAAAGCATCAGATGTCATCTGCAATTGAAATTATGTAAATCTATTCTGCTGAGGAACAATTAAGTATCATCTAGGAGTATTTCTAATGACATTTCACAACGACAGAATGTGAGGTTTCTGTGTCACTTATTTTAAAGTTGTCCTATTATTTAGGTGAAAAATAGAGAAAATATGTATTTGAATTCATTTAATACAACTGTGCCTGTAAATTTATAAATGACCAATTAAAATTAACAAAAAGACAACTCCAAATTTAAGAATTGCATTACTTTCTCAATTAAGCATTATTCAAAGTTATCAGCTTCTACTGCATAGTGCAAGAATAGATTTAATCCTGGGGGTTTTTTTTGGTTTTTTTTTTTAATGGAGATGGGTGAAATTATAATCTCACCACAAAATTTGGTTTTCAAGCAAATTTCACTTTTCCAGTAGTCAACTTCATGATCCTTCAAGCATGCCCTAAAGGCAAACACATCGATGTTGTTTTAGGGCAGGAAGGGAGAATGAGTTTCAAAACTAAAAATTCAGCAAGGAAAAAGACCTATTCAAGTCCCCTTTCTTGAACTGAAAAAGCTTCCATTTATATGTCTGTGCTATTTTAGCATAGGCTGATACCACTTTCATTATCACTGTGAGGGAGTGCCTTCTTCCTGGATGGTGTTACCAAAACTGGATCCTTCATAGTCCTAAGGTATTAGAAAGCATTGAAATTACAAGGAAAAATGGCCCTTAAATTCTGAGTGTATTGTAAGTAAGCAAGAAAAAAAATGAAGAAAATTCATAGAAGTACAAAAAGAGTTGTGAGTCAAGGTTTTAATTAAATTTCATTTCCAGTATTTTTTAAAAAGCGTTGAATTTTTTTTGCATTAGTAGAGGCTAGGGATCACTGTATTAAGCACAAATTATTTCTCAAGAAGAGAGGGCTCAAGAATTTAAATTGCACATACTACAACCAATCCAATAGGCTTGGAAGCTGTGAATGACACTGGCATTTTATCAGTGGAACAACTTCATTACCTGGTTTTCACAGTGATTATCAAAGGCCTATCACTTTAATGATGTGCTGTTTTCTGAAGTAGGATGGCTGTTGAAATCTTAAAGTGACAAAGAACCCTTCAGAAATAAAATTATAATCTCTTCACCACATGCAAAGAAGAGGTGGCTAATCCTGGCTTCTGCTGAAAGCTGCTCACAGAAAAAAAAACCCAAGAGCTAGAGCCCTGGATATCCCCACAAATATCGAATATCACATAGAGGCAGGTATGCCAGATCTCCTCTAGCCAGATTCATATCACTTGTTTTAGTCAGAGTGATTCTCAGCCAGATGCGTTGCTGTGATTTCTGCCAAACCCTAGGAAAGAAAAAAGGAAGAAAGAAAAAAAAAAGGCTCAAACATTGATTTGGAAGAATTTGAGACATGAGGTTGGAAGGTTTATCTGCACACGGACAAAACACACTGTAAATTCACCTTCCTCTTGAGTGCAGTTCTGGTTTCCTTCGCTTTTGAAGAACAACAAAAACATGATGAGGATTATTAGGACCTTTCAGCAATTATACTTTAAAAAGAGCAAAAGCTCAGTACTATGATTTGAGGTTTTCATGTGCAAAGTCACTGATACCATGTCAGATCAGTTCTGTTGATTTCCTAAAATCAAATATTCTAGAGGTACCAGGAAAAATATCTTCAACCTCCAAAGAAACAAAATTTTTATGGAAATACTTCTCATCATTGATCACCAGAAAACCAAAATTTTTATGACAGATATCAGAGTTCTAAAAATGAGGTTTCTTAACCTCTTCTAATAAAATATCAAAAATGTTTTTTCTAGAAGAATCTACAGAACATATTGTGGACTTTAAGCAAATTATATTAATGAAAAGAGGAAAAAGACAGAGACATTTAGGTAACTTGTTTAATCTGCAATTTGAAAGGTAATATTTGTCACTCTCTTTCCAAATTCAGATGTAAAATTTTAATTCCATGCTGTAAAAACTTTAAAGTACCTTACATTGCCCAGAAAAAGAACTTGCAGCAAAATTGTGATATGAAGGCAATTAAAATATTTAGAGTCAGAAAATGTAATTAATTACCTTTATTCTCACACTCACTGAGAGTATCTTCATTCATTCTTGAAGAGGGCTTTTCCTGGGACAGTCCCAGAACTCAAGGCAATATACACTGCATGCATCAACAATAAAAATCTGAGAGTTGCTTCTCAAGAACAGAAACCACATGAAGAGAAATCTCTGTGGAGAGGAAACTTAGATGTCCCTAAGCTACAAACACATGATCTATTCTCAGTATGGTGCACACTTTGTTTTCCAGGTAGGATTCAAAAGATATTTTCTTACAGATGAAGACTTCCATTTATTTTGACTGGGATGTATTCAAATGCCTTTGCTATACTTTTCTGTTTTTTTTCCAGTAAATTCTATTTTTTTTCCTGAGGGAAAAAAAAAATTCTCATGGAAAATTATATACCAAATCTAGTCCTTAAATTCTATCATTTTCAAGATGTTACCCAGATTGACAAGGAGGTCAGCGATGTGCTGAGTGTTGCTACAAAGATTACAGAAAGTGCACTAGAAGTGCTTTGACTGTCAATGCCTTGATGGCTTCAGATCACATTCTGGTGTCTAAGAGTTTCTATTAGCACTGAGCTCAGTATTTCACCCACTGGCTTTTCCTCAGCTGAGTATGGCATGGATTCAGAACAGGGTTCTGATGTAAAGTTCTTCCAGGATCTCAAACAGCATGCAATGTTTAAAAAGAAATTTTAAAAAATATATTATTTGTCGCAAAAGATTTTATCCTGCTTGTGCAGAGGCAGAGTGCTCAACCCAAATCCAATCAATTTTACACAGTGTAACTGACAATTTTGCCCATAATCAAGATGCACTCCAATCAGTTCAGTGAATCATTCAGGGTTAACCAAACAACATGGCACCCAAGAATTTTTCTGATTGAGATTTTATGGATGTTCTGACAGGACCAAACATATGCCAGGCCTTGAAAAAAATATTTTTACACCTCCAGTTTCCTGTCTTTACCACATTAAAAAAGAAACACTGCTTTTTCAGTATTTTAAGGAAATCAGGCAGACAGCATTGTTAATTATATCAAAGAAACTGTTTTAAAGTCTGCCAGCCAATGGCCAAAGTGAGCTGTCAGAGGAAATAAAGACTTAGAAAAGAAAGAAACACAGAATAAATTATTTGTAAACGTTAGAAATAATAATATAGGCACACATGCTACAAAAGAAACCAAAATCATCACAGTATCTGCCAAGCATAATCCTTTTTACAACTATGTTTTCACAATTTCTCTGTGTTATGAGAGCCTTATGCTCTGTCTGGTCAGGCAGTGATTTCACCAAAGTTAAATTGAGTGTGCTGATTGAGTGTTGTTCTTGTCCCTCAGCATCTGACGTTTTACTTTAAAAGTGGCACTGTTTGGTATTTGCTGTTTCCTAATAAAAGTCTGCAAATGTATTTAAAGGAACATTCAAATCTCAATTTCAAAAGAAAGTAGTTTTAAAATTTTAGTTGCTTTGTGTGATCAGCATGTTATAATATGTCTTCAAAATCAGTGTCATTGAAAAAGGTAGCAATGGGGGAGCTATAAAAAAGGAGACTGTATATCTGAGGGTAAAGTAATTGATTCCATATTGAAATAATTAATCACAAGTTATTCAGAGGATCATCTTACATTTTTTTATCTAGCAATTTTTCATATAGAGAGAGTGGCAATGAAATTTCAATAAAATAATTTTTTAATTGAGTGGCTGGGTTGGGGGAAATAAAGATAAATAAAAATAAGTAAAAATAAAATCATGGAATATTTTAATTTCAGTTTGTTCAAAACATTTTCTTTCCCAAAAACCCCCAGTTATTTATGTCTTCTTTCCTGGGAAATAAGCTCTTAATATTCTAATTTGGTGGGATTTTGAGCTGTCTTTTAAATTTGAATACTCTATTCCATTATAAACAACTTTGATTGAGGGTTAAATGCTGATCAAGAAATTTTGCGTGGGTCTAGATCAAAGTCACAGAATTCAGTTATGATAACAACTTTCTCCAATCTGCAGAAATCCAAAGGTTGTTCCTCCAAAATGACAAATAGGTGTGTGTAGATAGATAGATAGATGTCTGCTGAAATAGATATATATCTTTATATATATATATCTGTATGTGTAAAGGTATGAATACCTATGAGGGAATTATTTTTGTTACAAATTAGTAGGAAAATATCAATGTGACCTGTAAATATGCAGTTTGACATCAGTGTTTTACTCCAAAACCTCACAGATAAAAGTTCACTTCCAAAGCTAGTGGGCAATGAATTCAGTCTACTGTTTTTCCTATCCTGTACTATTTTTCTGTATTCCAGTTTTGACAAGTTCTGGATCTGTATTTATTATAGACATTTGGAAATGCCTATAGACATTTGCTCATGCCTTCGATCAATTTTTGTCGTTAGCAAATATTTCCTGTGGTTATTTCAATGTTATATTTTTTCATGTGTTTTTCAAATAAGTAAGATCAGGCCAATCAGTCTTTCTCTGGAAATTTCTGTGTGTGCATTAAAAAGTGTATTTAGGTGTATGATTGATTATTGATGACCAATAAAAACCATAAACTTTCCAAAACTAAAAAAAAATAATGTTGTGAGTAAATGTTCTCTGCATAATGCAAATGTTAATAGCCAGTCACTTCAATAATTCTCAATGAATCTTCCTAACCCGCTGCCACCAGCAGTAGAAACTGTGAATCTCAAAATTATGTCATAAATTACTCTTTTCTCTTAATCATCTTCCTTCTTCTCCTTACCATACCTTTTTTTATAATGCTTCAGATATTCCTTGCAAATACCACAAACATTTCACCTGGAAACCTTGCCCCCCTTTTCCATGATAATTTTATCTCACTGCTCAGTCAACACTGCACTGAGCGTATCTTACAGCAAGGCAAACTTCCTTTGTTCTAATCAAAAGCAGAATAAACATTTCTCAAAATTATTAACATGTTATTGGTATGCAACCTCACTTGATTTTTCAGCTAATTTCACTTCATGATTGTGAGTTGATCAGGGAGAGAATAGGTAATAATTTCCAACCAAGATGGTAACTAAAGCTGTTTAGGGCTGACTCAGGTTTTGGGTCAGTCCCTGATGTGCACAACATTAGAAGTCCTGCATGGCTGCTTCATCTGAAGTCAATCCTTTTTGTGTTGAGTTGAAAATACTTGAAACTGACTGCTTCTTTATAAATTATTCCACATTTCAAGATAAAATGTCATAACATTATTTTAAACTCAGAGAGGATTTAGCCATATACTATGTATAGCATCAATTAGCATAATACCAGATTACGAGGTGATATGCTAATAGGAGAACGATGCAGTATTGGCATTGCCCAGCACAGCAAACTCTGACATCTGTTTGGCAATATTTTGCAC
This sequence comes from Lichenostomus cassidix, assembly GCF_008360975.1. NCBI lineage: Eukaryota > Metazoa > Chordata > Aves > Passeriformes > Meliphagidae > Lichenostomus > Lichenostomus cassidix. The sequence continues at coordinate 107,215,158 of NC_139482.1, read as the reverse complement.
GTGTAAATTCTGCAGCTCTGTCTGTCTGTGTTTAATGAGCTTGTCTGGAAATTCAGAGCACCTAACTGGGAAATTATCTAAAGTAACAGCACAGCAGCAGTCTGTTTTAATTTAGGCTGTCTGCAAGCTACTGCTATGAAAATTAACAACTCTTAAGTGTGTTAAATAATCCCTGGCCTTCGTAATAATTGAGCAGGCTGAAAGAAGTCATGCAACTTGTATTATCTTGTTGTCAAACACCAGCTGACATTTTTTCCCCTTGTATATTGATTTGGAGAATTAAGCTGCCTCTACTTAGATACGTCAGCCTGGAAGGATTTTAAGGACAGCTAGCAAAATCCTTGGGCTACCAGTTTTAAGGTAGCAATGTCAAATGGGATTTAATTTCAGACCCTGCGTTTGTACCACCTGAAGAGAGGGCAATTGGGGTGCAAATTAATTGCTCTTCTGTCTATTTATAAGGTTTTGGGAAAAAAGAAGTGACTGAGAACTAAGACAGGTTTGGCTGCATGAGTTTGATAACAATGCTCTGCAGCCCCAAAATGTAAGGTCTGTACGTGTTTCCATAAATTATACCTAGTGATGTTTTCTGCAATCAATTAGCTGCCCTGCACTGGCTTATTAATACAGCCATTGTATGTGCTGGAGTCGGACAAAGAGTACCATTCTGGCAGCAACATATGTTTGCTTAGCACTCATTTGGCAATGTTGCAACCTGACACTGGTGGCACTCTCACCCTCAGAACTGATGGGAGAGGAGAACAAGAGGAGCTGACTCATGGCACTGGAGGTATCACAGAACCTTATGAACATCAGGGATGTTGTTGCAACAATACCTGTTCTTGCCAGGCAGAGATACACATGATCATAAGACGTGGTTCTAGAAGTGTTTCTCTATCCTGGACAAAAATTCTGAAGCTACGAACCTCTGCAGAAAATGATGTGGATGGTGCTCTACTGTTGCCCAGCTCCTCCAAGCTCAAAGAAATATAAACTTCCTCAGGCATATATTATCTCACTTTTCTGCAACAGCTTCTGATTGATGGTCAGTCTTGTTTCGTGGTGACTTTAAAGAGTCAGGAGGTGATATTGATTTTGGGAGAACTAGTGCTGAGGTGACTATATTTACCACTTCTTTGGCACTGAGAATTACTATTAGCTCGCTTTTTCAGAAGTTTGCTTTTAATTCTATGGTAAGGTACCTAGACACTGGAACAGCCATTAATTATAATTTTTTTTTGTTCACAGAACAGAAAATATCCAATAAATGTATGCATTGTCATGGGATAAGGAGTGGCTGAAGACCTCAGTTCCTGGAATATAAATGTAGATGTGGATGGATAGGTCACTGCAAGCAGGTGGAAGAAATCCATCATTGTACAGACAGTTTCCTGGATTACTGCTGTAGCTATCACCAGGGAGAGACCATTACAAGTTCATGGTACTGATGACTGACTTCTTGCTTTGGGGTCTGACCATGAGCAGAAAGATCTTGGAAACTTCCAAATCTTTCCTTCAATTTCAGTTCAATAACATTTCGTATCAGAAATGTTTTGTTTCTGTGCTCAGCAGGGAATTTAGATTAATATTTTGCACTTTCACATACTTTGCCTTATATTACTTCTGTAAAGTATGACTGAAAACAACAGTCCACAGAATTTGAAATATTTTATTCTGAATATTAATAAAACAAAGGGCAAAAATCTCTACTTTTATTTCACCATAAACGATCCTTAGGCACGTAATCACGCTATCTTCCCATAAATACAACAAGTAAAATTGAAAATGTGCAGGTTGCAGAAATGTACCCACCAATGTGTGCAGCTTAGTGAATTTACTTGCAAGACTTACAAAACTAAATATTTTTTAATAAAGAATACATATATAATGGTTTCAGTGTGTGGACATTTTTTCATGTAAATATAAACACTGACGTATATGGAGAAATTAATCTGTCTAGTGCATCAGATAAGGTTATACACTGGCCAATCCCAAAGGAAAAGAAGTATATTTTGTATGAGCTGAAAAATATATAATGTGTTCCAAGGGAATATAGTAAACATTTTTCTTCTTTTTCTTGACATGAGACTTTAAAAGTAAATGTTCTTTTTCACATAATAAAACCATTTCCCCTACCAACAGTTTCAACAAACACAAAACATTGAAGCGAGCTCTATCTTTTTTCTTTCTGATTAAATATTTTTTGGTAGCTATGTGCTGTATGGAGTAAAACACACTTTTCAACATTTAAAGATTTGAGATGAACAAGCTTCATATTATCTGTCTGGTTTTGATTTTGTTCATGGATTTATTGTCAGAGAAAAGTTCTCCCCATTCTGATAGCATAGCCTGAGTTGAATGAATGTACATAAGTCATTACAGAAGGATTGCATTCTTCAAGGCAAGACTATAAAAAAAAAATATTGGCTATTCTCTCTATAAATGAAGGAATGGCAAAATAATTCTTTGGTATATCCATATAGTTCTAGACAAGGAAGAAATTAATGAAGTGAATCAAAGATGGAAGCACAAGATTTTTCCTAATTTCTATGAGACCGCTGTGTTTGATGTAATATGTACAGCAGAACACTGCAAAGCTCCATGCCTTGCAAGTCTGAAATAGAGTCACCTTCTAGTGGGAGATAAGAATTCCTCATGTAAGTGTCCTGCAACTTGCTAGGACAGAATCTGTAGTCTGGTTCAGGTATTGATTAGTAAAGACCAAAGCTGGGAAGAAAACTCTCTTTCCTCCGTCCAAAGACAGCACATTTTTCTTCACCAAGGAGAGCAGTGAATTTGTCATGTCACACATGTCAGTTTAAGGCTACTTCACACACTGTCCTTATATTATGTTTCTTGAACCATTATGAAAGAGTTAATATCTGCAGTTTTATCAAATCATGCTCAAAAATAAATAGAACCTCTCAGAAAAGTAATAAGAAAGTGTACCCATGAAGATTGATCTGGCACGAGTTTTTATGATATTTAGCACCTAAGACAAGTCCTGCTTCCATGTTTCTAAATCTGTCCTTGAATTAAATCCAAATTCCATGCTCATTATTTCTATTCAGCCAGTTTTGCAGTCATAAGAGGAACATTATCCACTTAGGATGGTTAAAGAAAATTGTCTTCATTAAAACACATCAGAATGAAGCTGATATTGGGAAATGATTCTAATTATGCCAACAATGAAGGTTGTGAACAGCTGCCCAAAGGGGCTGTGGAACCTCCTTCACCAGACATGTATATGTACATAAATTAAAATGAAGGTTTCGTTTATTTGAAACTAGCAAATGTTTTATTGAACCTCTTTTCAAAGGACTCTTGTTGACTTTATTTTTTACTGCCTTCCAGATATTCCTAATCTACCATCTTCCTGCTCTATGGAAAATAGACATTCTGATTTCTTGATCTTCACTGGTGGGTAGGAAATTCCTATAATTCCACTGCACATCCAAGACTATCAGTGACATACAAGACTGAAAGTTATGTCATATGACTATAAAAACAATATTTATTCATGCTCACATCCTTTGATTGTGTGAATGAGTTTAAAGAAAGTTTCTCTTTGGAGCAAATACAAATGGAATTCATTCATTATCATAACTTTTATTCATAGGGTCATTATTATAAATTTCCTCCAAAACCTTTAACTTGAGTGACACATTCTAAGCTGTTTAAGTTGGCATGTGTATTCTAGAATAAATTCTATACTTCTTTATGCCAGGTCATGGAAAAGTTTCTTTGGTGAGGTAAATACTCATGGATACTCTTTTAATTTAGGAGATAACTAACATAGATGCTCCTTCATTTCAACCCACATATGTACCAGCACTCTTACATTCGTAAAAGTAGATTTTTGGATTTTAAGAACTTTAATATTAAATATATGTGATCTCCCAAAAACTGTGAGAAAAATGAAAATATGGGAAAGTGTATTGTGTTTGCATGGTCAGGTTTTGGTAGTGGTGGGGTAAGAAGCTGCCAGAAGCTTCCTCCATGTCTGGCAGAGCCAAGGCCAGCTGGTTCCAGGACAGACGAGGTGCTGGCCAAGCCTGGGGCAATCAAAAATGGTTGTAATGCTTCTGTGATAACATATTTAACAAGAAAAAAACCCAAACATATTCTTGCACAGTTGTAATTGCTGACAAAGAGCAGGGTGAGAACAGCTTTGCAGACACCAAGGCCAGTGCAGAAGAAGGGGAAGGAAGTGCTCTAGGTACCAGAGCTGAGATTCCCCTGCAGCCCATGGTGCAGCCTGTGGTGAGGCAGCTGTGCCCCTGCAGCACATGGAAGTCCATTGGGATGCAGAGATCCACCTGCAGCCCATGGAGGAGACCCACAAGGGAGCAGGTGGATGCCAGAGAGGATGCTGTCACCCCATGGGAAGCCTGTGCTGGAGCAGTCTCTTGGCAGAGCCCTGCAGAGCTGTGGAGAGAGGACCCCATGCTGGAGCAGCTTTCCTGGCAGGATTTGACCCTGTGGGGGACCCACGACAGAGCAGGGTGCCCTTGAATGACTGTACCCTGTGAAAGAGTGACCCACATAGCAGCAGCTTGTGGAGAACTGGGATGGACTCACATTGGAGAACTTAGTGGAGGACTGCTTCCCATGGGAGGGACCCCATGCTGGAGAAGGCAAAAGATTTTTCTCCCTGAGCAGCATAAGGAACAGTGTTGATGAACTGACAATAACACCTATCTCCTGTCTCTCTGCACCTCTGGGCGGGGGGGCGTGGGGAGGGGAGGAAGGTAGAGCTGGGATGGAGTGAGAGATGAGGAGAAGATGTTTTTAAGATTTATTTTGCTTCTTAATTTCTAGCTTTTATTGTGTTAGTAATAAACTCAATTAATATCCTCAATCCAATCCATTTTGCCAATTATGGTATTTGGTAAGTGATCTCTCCTAGACCTTATACCAACTCATGAACCTTTGTTATATTTTCTCTCCTCTGTCCACTTTTGGAAGGCAGTGATAGAGTGGCTTTGGTGGGTACCTGGCATCCAGTTGGTGTCAACCCACAATAGAAGGTAAAACCACAAGACATACAGTGATTACATATAAAAAAATATGTTCTGATTTTGCATAAGGTAATATTCTGTAGCCTTGGTGACTGGAATAGTTTTGTTATTTGAATAATAAAGGATTAGCATGAGTAGCAATCTCACCCTTGATAATATTCTTTAAAATGCATGTTGTGTTTATAAGAAATTATAAATAGCAATCTTCTAGCAATAGCAAGACAAGGCATGGGTCATTAGCTATATTACAATGTAAAAGTCTAGATCTTTTCTCCAGGAAAAAGTACTTGAACATTAATCTGGTTGAGCAACCTAACCAATGAAGCATTTTTGTTTTTCTAATGATACTGGGATAAGTTCAGACCAAAGAGAAAAGAAAAACAGATTTTTCTCCTTTTTTTTCCTCTTGCTATATTAAGCAAATAGATTTTTAAAAAGTCTGGTTGCAATCACTGACATTTTAGAAATGCACTTTTCCTATTAGTAAAGTAACTTGCTGTTGCCAACAGCTATCAGAAGAGGAAGTGTCACAGTTACATAGGTTTCAGGCTTGGTATTTGTTTCCTGAAGAATATAATCTACCTCAATTTCATGTCAGGGACAATGTAACTGATATGTTCATAAAGCACTGATGTTCAGAGATCCATCTGGAATCTTTTTACAGTGGTCTATCCTTATGTTTTCAGATATTTGGTCTTACTATGGTGCTGTGCAGGGACGTGAGTTGGACTTGATCCTTCTAACTTGGTGGGTCCCTTCCAACTCATTTTATTCTGTGATTCTGTGATTACACCAGTTTAAAGCTCACAAAGTTACAGTGTTATCACTTTTTAGTGAATTAGTGAACCATAAACATAAAGAAAGACATTACAGAAAGACTTGTTTGAATGATTTTTGTCAAAATATTTCTCATGACATGCTGTCAAAAATTTATTTCTTTTACTTTGGTTACTATTTTTCCAGATTTTTAATGGAAAAAATCAGTAATTTTCCCCCATATATTTTCAATTCTCTCCTAAAAATTAATTGGGGTCTTTCTTTTGTTCTGTTTGGTTGGATTTTTTTATTATCTTGTATGTATCTTTTGAGAAGACTCATAATATCTCATTTTATTCCACGATTAATATTTTTCAGCTCCTACATATTTTTCAGAGTATTTTAATTCAATCTCTTTTTTTTTCCTCAGAAAATCTTCTTAGACAATTTGAAAAAGAAAAGGGATGATTTTTTCTTTAGTGGTGTCAAAGTAATTAGGATTTAAAAAATGGCTCTAGTCTTTGTATAGAAGCACAAGAGCTCTGACACACTATTCTTTGCAGATATATCTGAACAATGCTCATGCTCACTGCTTGCCTTACTTAAGACAATTAAACTTTAAGACAAGAAAAGAACTCTGGGAACATTAGATAGAAAAAGCTTGTGATGAAGAGGCAATGGAAAAAAGGCAAATGTTGATTCAAACCAATCATTGTGAAATAGTGTGTCACTTTATTTTGAATCAATTTAACTCAATTACTTAATGAGGCGTAGTGGAGGAAGTCAGTCACGCAAGTGATTCAATTGTTTAAAAATATTGGAAACAGTAAGGGGGGAATACAATATATTAGGATTTTTAAAGTGAAAAAAAAGAGATAAGAGAGAGAATACTGGAAAGTCACCTTTTATGGGAGGAAATGGGCAAGTGAGAGTTTAAATTATCTCTTATTGCCTCTGTGTCTTTCAGTTTTGTCTACAGGAACCATTTGCTTTTACAATGAAAGACTGATTTCGTTTCAGTTTTTCGTACCTTTCTTCAGCTAGTGTCCTTCATGTGATGGTAACTTGGTTTACCAAAAAGATAAGGCAAAGACTGATTCACTTATGATGGCTAATGGCTCATACAGGCATGCACTAGAAGTCCAAAAATGACGGAGAACAAAATAAGCAGCAGAAGAAATACATTGCAGGAGGGGAAAGAAAAAGAAAAAAAAAAAAAAAACAAACCAAAAAAAACCCCACCTCAACTATTTTCTAAAGAAAAGAAACAAAACATCCCCTGATATTCTCCTAGCTGCATACCAAAAAACATATTTGAAATGTTAAACTATTGTTACAATTTGGGAAGCATGAAAATTGCAAAAGCTGCAAGCTGAAAATGCTACAGATAACAGTGAATCACAATTTAGTGGATTTTCACTCTTTCTACTAATAACTGACAAAGGATGCTTTGATCAAGCAGATTCTGTTGACAGAGACTTTCCACAGCAGACAGAAGCTCTTATCTTCAAGCTATGAAACACAAAAAACGTTCATAAAGATCACTTTGAATGCCATTTTCTCTGTATTATGTAAGTTTAGGGATTACTGAGCACAAAAAGGTGTGTGATGAAAGATACAAGACTTGGAAGCTATTCTAGTGCACAGTAATTCACTGCATTTATTACCATTAAATTCCACATTCTGCTGGTAAACATTGTTCCCTATTTAAAAGATGTGTCAATGGTTCTAGCAATTTTCATAAGCAAAAATTCTGCTACAACAAATGGATTAACCTTAAAACAACACAGGCTTTCAACATTAGATACAATAGTTTTTTTTCCCTTCTTAAACCAAAGCTCTTCTTCTGGAATATTGCAAGATATTTAGCATGAATTTCATTAACTTACTAAATAGAGAGTGAGGGTCTGTTGCTGGCTAGAAGTACTTTAAGAGCATAGTGCCTTGCTTGCATTTTCAGAACATCTTAGTAAACCAATTAAACCAGCTTTTATTTTAGACATTTGTTATTGCTTTCAGTGCTTTTTCCAACACCATAAAATTCTTTAACTAACCTTTCAATATTGAGTATCCCATTATAATTTTACAGTTGGCCTTCCAAAAACATTACAGAACTTGACGGGGTTATGAATCACAGATTATTTGCCTCTCTGTGGACTAATCTATCAAAAGGATTGAGGTAGGATCTGTATCTAGAGGGCTGGTGTTGATTCGAATTCAGTGGTAAATTAAACTGGGAGAGTGTGTGATTACCTCACACACACATTCATACTGCTGCTACAGCTGAGGTTTAATTACTCCTAAATCATTGCAGGTTTCACAACAACATCTTAAAGCTAAATCACTAATCCTACATAAATCTACAACATATTGTATGGATATGTCATTTGGAATCAATACTAGCCCAGAGAAATCTTCACTGTCTTATACATGATGATAGTCACTGAAAACCAGGGTATCTCATATCTTATCTTTAAGACTTAGATATCTAAATCAGGATTGCTTCATACATGTTGCCAGTCTTATAACAAACTGGAATTTGTCACTCAAAACCTTATGAAATACAGTATAGATAAAACAGCTTTCCTAGTAATAAAGCTCCTTATGAAAGCAGTTCCATTTTCTTTTCTGTGACCTCAGTCTATAGCTGATGGCTGCAATGTTTTTTCCACTGTCACAGAGATCATTTAATTTTATCTCTACACAGAACTAAACAATCAAAATGGTATTGATAAGGAAGATAGTATTCAGCTGCTTTTTGTTTTTTTTGGTGTCTTACTTGATTTTGGTCCCCATCATTTCAGTTTTGCCAATATTGTCTTTCAACGACCATTCTTAAAATTATTAGCTGCTTTAAAGTTTTATTTGATTTTTCTTCCAAGTAATGCCAATAATGTAACTGACAATTGCTTTGAGTATTCATTTCTCTACCAATGCACAGACAATCAGATTCATTGCCACCTTGAGACTCAGCTATCATCAGTCACCCTAGCCTATCAAACCAGTCAATCTACATAATGGGAAAACATAAAAAACCTGGGGTCAGAAAAGAGCTCTTTCTACTTGAAAGCTACAAGGAATATTCTGTTTGCTTTCCTTGCAGGCTTCAGCTGGTTATGTTCACAGTATAGGTCAAAGAAATGTTTGTTGTGCTATCCTCATTTGTTTAAACCACCTGGAAAACAGATTTAAGTCCTGGATTGTTTTTCTCTGTGTATTCCTACTAGGTGATTTGGGGTTATTTACTTAGAATTAATACATTTTTGTGGATTAAACTAAATGACCAATGAATGCTGCTACCTGAGTAGGAATAATTCTTGACATGAAATAAAAATTACCCTTTCCTCTATTGAGACAGGTTGTAGGAGGTCCAGACAAAAGAGCATATTCAAAACTAGTGAAATACTCTTTAACTCTATAGATCTGATAAAAACTCAGCTGAATTTAAGAAAAATATCCCATTAAATATAATAGGCATTCACAGCTGCTCTAGTTTGTGAAAAAGAGTTGTTGTAATTTTACATTAGTCAATCATAGTTTAACTTTTAAATCAATGTATAGTTTCTGGCATTGGCCATGCATATGTGGCAATATAATGTGTTCCTCAGAAGGAAGAGTATTTGTCCTTTCTTTGATATTTTTTAAACTCTACAGTGTGTCTTTTCAAGTAATGGCAAGAAGAATACTAAGCTAAAAAAACTAAAACCTATGAATATTGGGGGAAAGTAGGAGGACTCCTGGAAAAGAAATATATTGCCTTTAATGGATTTCTAGGAAGAAGTAATCAGATCCTTCCTGCCTGCTGATTCTGAAACTGTCTATAAGGTAAGGTCTCCAGTTGGAGATTCAAGTCACTTCAATTGCAGATGTGTGAAGTTGGTGCAGTCAACAGAAGCTAACTTCTCCCTTCACCTTCCTAAAATCACCCTACCTTTTCAGTCGCTTCAGAGCTGATTACCACTCCCACTGAAAGCAGAAGACCTTTGCTGCTTTTTTCATGTAAGCCCATTTCTCCTTTTAGATAAAGCCCTTTTATCTTCTTGCATTCCTTAAAGTAGGTAGTAAAAATACTTCAATGTATAACAGATGTGCACATGTATATTGCATTAAAGTCATTGCAGATACAGTGCACACTCTCAAACATATAATTTTTTTTCTGTTTTCATGTGATGAACACCTGCATCTTTTTACTAAGGAATGTGGTTAACCAGGAAAGACAGCTCACTATGCATGCATCTTTATTTCTGCTGGTATTTTAATAGCAGGATTACGTCTGGATACCTGTTTTATGCCATTATATATGAATAATTTATACGTTTATCAAATATATTTAATTAATTATTTCTGAACCAAGCAGTACCTATATGACAGCTCAGATACATAGTTGCTTTTTGGAAATGCCCAATTTCAATACTAAAACATCTTGAAAATTAGTTTTCATGACAGGAAAATCTGTTCTACCACTTTCAAAAGTGCCAGGTGTTCGTGGAAGGGAGGACTACAGTGCAACGCCTTTTACAGTCATTAATAAACAATTCAATCAGTGTCCTTTCAGCCAGATCTGACTGCCTTTCTACAATCCCATTGGCATTGATGGGGATTTTTTCAGGACTTTTATAAACTTCCTATTGGGAAGAAATCAAATCAATAAAATCTTGGAAAGGTAAGATTCCTTACTCATATCCTTAAGGATATCTAAATAGCTGAGCTTAAAAAACAATGAAACTGTCATTAGTGGACGTATATTTCAATGGTGGTCAGTTAACAAAACATATAAATCAAGGAGTGTTAACCAGATGGATTACAGAAATGGAAATGCTATGGTAGACATTTATATGCCTATATAACTGTCAGAAACATGTAAGCCAAAATTCCTTACTCAGAAATATTTATTTCATTTGTAAGCAATACTAGAATAATCCCTTCACTCTCTGTGTTTTCTGCACACGAACTGGAAAACTGGTTAGAATGTGCCAAATTCAGAACAGATGTTACACTCTCACTGAAGCTTTTTATGGTAAATTGGGTAGTCAAAAGTGTACACAGAAGGCAAAAATTACATAAATCACAAGCAGTGAAGATTATGGAAGACCCAAAAGACTTGCACAGATTTTAGTGAAAACAGGAAAATGGAAAGTGAGTGTTTCTGGTGAATTCTGTTGGTTCAGGTTACAACAGCTTTTCATCTTACATTACTACCTGTGATTCCAGTGCATTTAATGGTATAATAAAACATTATCTGGAAACTTTGTATTTTATTGTTTTTTTTTCATCAATTAGACCTGGCATTTCCCATACAGACTATCAGTAAAACATAAAAATTGTTGAAATAGGAAATAAAGTATCACACTTATATTGCAAGCTCCAGGGAGAGAGATGGCTTTGACTGATTCATATCCAAATTGTGTCTGGAAGTTTTGATTTTGACAAATATGGTCTAGAGGGTTTAAAAATGAAACAGGAAATTATTTGGTAAAATTTTTGTTACTTTCCAGTGGAAAACTCAACCATGCTTATGTAAATCACTGCAGGGTAGAAAACTTCTGTTCCAAAGCTCCCAGGATGTGTCTGTTAGTGTGGAACTGTAATCATAGCAACAAGGCTGCACCCTAAAATGGACAGGAAATAGATAACACAATGATACAGCTATGCAACTTCAGGAGCAGCATCTTCAGATGTTAACCACCTTGGAGTGCTGCCTGCTAGAAGGTGAGTTTGAAATCAGGTCTTTCAGAAAAGGCTGAATCCTCTGATGCCACCATTTCTTCACCAATAAAATGGTGCTACTGATAGGAATACTGTTTGCACAATATTATATGATCATAGAATCACAGAATGTTTTAGGTTAGAAGGGACCTTAAAGGTCATCCTGATCCAAACCCCTTGCCATGGGCAGGGACAGCTTTCATTAAACCAAGCTGATCAGAGCTCCATCCAGCCTGGCCTTGAATGGTTCCAGGGATGGGGCAGCCACAGCTTTTCTGGGCAACCTGTTCCAGTGCCCACACAATTTTTTTTTTCTTAATTTCTATTCTAAACTTACTGTCATTCACTCAGGTAGAAAGTTAAAAAGAGATATATTCTTCTAACATATAAAATAGCTTCTAGTTTTGACAACACTGTCTCAAACTAGCACCAAACAAGGAAGTCATAACCTAGACTCTGCAGCTGCTAGCACTGCACAGCTCCATGCAGGGCAAATACAATCTGAATGGAATGAGTTAAATTACTATTCATGTACCTCAAATGATTATCTGGGTCAGTTTGACCTGTATGCGCTGCTTCAGTGAATTAGCAGCAGCAACTCTAACAGGTTTGATACAGAAGTCACTTGAAAAAAATCAAAGGCATGTGTGGTCAAACTTAATGATCACAGCAAGCCTGTCTGGTCTCAGACTCAGTGAACAAAATTGTTTTAACTAGCTGGTTACAAAGCCAGCTTCATCCTTGTTGTTCAAAACAGTCAGAACTTATTGGTGAATTTGGCTCTTAAATTTTCTGCTGTCCTTGTAGTTGCATGAGGTTGGTAGTTGCATGAGGTTGATAGTTGCAGTTTCACATACATCAGTCAGTTAAAGCCCAAACTATCATTGACATCAAAAGGAGTTTTATTCATGAGCAAAGAAGTGTTGATAACACAGGGATGTTTTTCTTATTGCTGAGCCAGGCTTGCAGAGAGACAAGGTCTTTTGTGCTCCTCACCTCACTCAACAGTGAGTAGCCTGGGAAGGCACAAGGAGCTGGGAGGAGACACAACCAGGGCACAACCAGGATGACCCAAGGGACATCCCGTACCATATGGCATTGTGTCCAGCATATAGAGCTAGAGAAAGAAGGAGGAAAGTGTGGACAACTTGGACTGATAGTGTTTGTCTTCCCAGGGCAGGATTATGCATGGTTGAGCTTGGCTTTCCTGGTGATGTCTGAACACTTGCCTAACCATGGGAAATGGTGAATGAATTCCTTTTGTTTTGTTTTCTAGCATAGTTTTTGCTTTTCTTATTAATCTGTATTTATCTCAACCCATGAGTTTTCTCACTTTTACCCTTCTTACTCTTACTTCCACCCTTCTTACTGTCACTTCCATTCCACCAAGAGGACTGAGGGAACAGCTGGGTGGAGTTTAGTTCCCAGATGGGGTTAAACCACAATGGTATTGCCAGATGAAAAGAAAAGCAACATCCTGCTTCTTATCCAAATTTAGTCCCTAGTTAGAACTGACTAGGTTTGTAGAAAAGATATAGGCAAAAAGAGTTAAGTTTTAAAAAATTATTAACAAGCCAATGATTTCTGTTTTGAATACTAACATCAAGCCTGCATGCTTCATTCCCTAAACTGCATGAATGTGCTTGCTTCATAACTCTTTCCCCAGATATTTTTATTATTTAAATAGAAAAGAGAAAAAAAAAAAAGGAAAAAACCCACAATACAAAACCAAAAATAACACACATAGTTTTAGTCAACTGACTTTACACTCCATCCTAGTATCAATTTCTGCTCATCTTAGTTGACACCATTACGGACCATATGCCTGGTTAAAATAATCTATATGTTGACATTGCCTTTCATCAATATGTGCTTTAGGAAAAAAAAAAAAAAGAATTAGAAAGATTGTTGTATTAATTAGCTAATTTGTATAACATATTGAAGATTAAAATTACAATATATGTGCAGAGTATTATTATTTTTTTATTTCATCATATGTATGGCCATTTGTTCAATTACCCAATTACAAAGGCATAACCAGGGAGTGCATTAGGCATAATCACCTACAGCGTACTTTTTTTTTTCTCATGTGATTTGACTAAAATTAACGCTGGGATATCTAATTAATGGCAATCCCCATAAGAAAATGTCTAAACAATTTTAAAAAATACACAGAACAGCTCGAGGCTTAACATAGATTCAGAAAAAGGCACGGATCTTAAACTGTGCCTGTTTTTTGTGTTTGTAAATTCTGCTCCTGCCTTGACTGGCTTTTTTATAAGAAACCTCCTGTCTTCACATTTGCTACATTCAAAATACAAAAATTCCTCAACCTGTACCATATTAGGCAGACGGATAGCAAGAAACACATTGCCACAACAGTATTCCTCCACAAAGCATGAATATCAAGGTGAAATCTTGTCTTCTTTACATGTAAAGGAAATTTTACCCTGGTCTCATGTATGTGCAAATACTTAATTCAGATGTTCGTATTGAGCTGTCATATCCATGGTTTCCTTTGATACTAGTAGTCCCAAAGTACTATTAATTTAGCTGAAAAATTAAGAGAAACAGAAAGTTTTCACAGGCCATCTGATTTCTCTTCAACTGTGTCCTGTCAAAATACCACCAAAGGCCCATCTTCCTTGCTGTGTATTTGCACCTGGGGAGGGAATATGAACCAAGGTGACTGAATATTTCAATGATATGTAGATCTAGGTCACTAGATCTAGAACTGCCCTTGGTGGTGAAAATAATATTAGGTAGTAAAGGAGCAGGTGAAAGACAGACAAAAAAATTCATGTAATGCACAAAGAGTTAAGCAAATTACTTGGAGGATAACTACAATTGCTATAAATGGCAATTGCTATAAATGACTTCCCTTTTTTCCCCCAACTCTTCATTTTTCTAAAATATTATTCCCTTCTGCAAAATGTTATTAATGACAAACAAGATCATTTATACTTACTCTCTGTTTTCAAGGTATACAAACATACTTTTTTTCTCTAGCTGCAAATTATTACAAAGTTGCTATATATTCAAGCACTCTGTGCTCTAGTATCCTGCATAGAATGAAGCCTTCATACAAAAAGATTGTGCACCTTTACTTGTTGATAAACAAAATGTGCAGAGGATTCAATGTAATAAGAATTCGTCTTAATTTTATGTTTCTCAGCAGCCAGTAAATAAAAACATAATAGTATTTCTGATTTACAACCTCAGGAGAACTTAAAATGAGCACATTTATTTCAAGAGATCCTTTCACATACCAGGAAAGCCTTGTACAACATCATTTTAATTTTTTTCCTGGTAAAAATGAGAACAGTTAATTGTTGACAGCAGTCAAGTGCACACAGATTTTTTCTCTCTTTGTCCATTTCATTTTTTCTATGGTCTGTTTTCATAACATTATAATTACACTGGCTTGTCATTGTAAAATACTATGCTTTCATCACAAGAAGAGAAATCCAACAGAGATGAACTGTGAAGAACAGCACAGAGAAAAGTACAGGTCATCCATCTCTAATATTTGTAATAACTCTAGCAGTTTAAAAAATACAGAGTTTTTAGCTTCATGTGGAAGGGGCTTTTTATCAGCCAGTACTTACTATCTGTTATAAACCACCTTTTTTATCTGTTTACTAAATATGTGCTTAACTTCTGGCCTTCTAAGTAGACCCAAAAATGATGTTTGGTTCCCTTTTTCTTCTTGTTTTGCCAACTTAAACAACATTCTTGTTGTATGAGCCAGAAAGCAGTCAGACTCTGAGTCTGGCAGTGCCCTGTGTCCTGCAGGTGGAGATACCACACAATGACATGGAAAAAGAGATGTGAAAAGTTCATATTTTTAGCTGAAAAATGTAATAGTCTGAAATGAAAAACTACTTGTCAGAGTGGACTGTCTTACTGAAGAATGCTTAAATATATTCATCCTAAATGCATGGAGGAGGAGGAAAAGAAAATAGTGACTAAATTCTAAAACAAAAAATTGAATAAATAAAACAAAAAACTAACAGGACTAGAAATCTGTTCTGAAACCTGGGAAAGGAAGAAAAACAATAAAAAGAAAAAAAGGCTCTAGATCACAGCTAAAAGGCTTTGGGATAAACCTTGCCTGAAAATTTTAGCTGCAAACTAAAACTTAACAAGGAAAGAAAATGAAACCTTAGCTTCATAAGATAGCATTTTTGCTATAGCATTCAGGAGAATGTGAGACTTGCTGGCTACATTGTCCACCAAAAACCTACAAGGTCTTTCAGCTTCTCTTGAACTGAGTTTCAGTTCATGCACCTTGGCCGCACTGTTGTTTCCTTTGTGTCACAAATTAACAATTCAAGGTCGCTTAAATAACCACCATCAAAACTATTCGCAAAAATGGTTTTAATGTCATTGAATTTCTAGAATTAATACCATTTTATATATAGAAACGCGCTGTAACAAAGTCTGATGGCAATGTTCACTCTTGCTACATGGGTTAAACATACAATGAAAAATCAAATTAGAATGTATTTAAAACTATTTACAGGGAGACTGAAGATTCTAAAAGATAAGGGAGATCCTTCCATTGACTCATGAGGTTTAGACTGGACTTCCTTGCTTTTTAGACTTCTCATGGGGCCTAGGTGTGTCTAGGTCCAATCTTAGACTCTGACTTGGTCAATGGTTTCTGTCTAAAGGGATTAACTACATGGATTCCATTGCTGTTGATTTATCATGCTGTCAGCAACAGTTGTTAATGAGAGTCTCTCTCCCTTGGGTAAGGATGGATCTCAGTCTCAGGTAAGGAATCTCAAACCTCGATAGGCATCCCAGCTCAAGATGAGAGCATCTGGCATGTCCAGTTGCAATTTGGAAAAAATCTCAAACTGGACTCATCCAAAGATCTAGCATTAGTAAAAAGTTACATCTGCCACAAGAAGCAAACTTGTGAGGCATCCTAGCTCAACAGCAGGTCATTGCCATGCAGCCATATTTTCTAGGCAGGAGATCCTAAAAAAAGTTCCCTTAAGCTATTATATTTATGGGGTAAAGGGGTTGACCCATCAAGTTGCATACAGTGTGACAGGTATGCATGAGACTCTTTGTGCTGACAGCTTGCTTTGTTTCTTGGCAAATAAATCTTGGAAAAAAAACCCATGATTCATGAGTTAATTCTATGATCTCTGTCCAAACTCATATGCATCAATGTTCACTGGGTCACTCTGCTCCACTGGGGGTTTCCTGGAGGAGTTCTGGGCCCAGCTGTGACTCAGGTCTTTGCCTTCTTTGGAGACTCTACCAACTCCTGCTGGTTTGATTAAGGGGATTGAGCACATCCATCAAACCCTCTAAAGTCCTCAGTAATTTAAGGCAGAACACCAGCTCTGTGTGTGATTGATAGGTACCTCTGTCTCTAGGGGTGGTCGTGATGGTTGTGTAAAACACACACCAACCATATAGGTGTTTTGGAAATAGTATTACTCTCTATTGTCCTTCAGAACTCACCAAATTCAGAAATTCAAATCCCCCATTTACAAACCCACTAAAATCATAGCATTTTTTCCTATGCTCTTTTTCTAATTTTTCCTTTTTTTCTTTACAAAAATGTGAATAGGTGGGTACTGATATTTGATACTTATGAGCAAGGACAGCTGTTTTATCAAAAATATTGGAGATTTATTTATTTAATTTAAATTGAGAAGAGCAGCAGGCAGGAAAATACATGAATAGTTTTAACTTCCATGGAGGAAAGCAGACACCAGCAATACTAAAATAAAAAAAAGAACAATAGGAAAAGGAACAAGAATATCAGCAGCCTAGGATTATTTTCAGGTAATTGCCTGGAAAATATGTGGGTTTCATAAATCATTGATAAGAATCAAATACTTGGCTCTCTTCCTTTTATAAGTCTCCAAGCAGATGAGGTCCAGCACTCAGAAAGCCCCATGAATTCAAAATACAGAGTCAATTCCCTTAATTTCAAATAATTCTAATAGAATTTTTTTCGAATAGAATTTAGTGTGGCCCAGTTTGTTCCACTTATTCATTCCACAAGCAGTCAAATTGCTAGTGGTGGCTGTCCCACAGCTTTCTCAGCAGAGAGCACAGCTGATTGCAAGCAAATTTCCAGACTTGGAACAGTTCGGGAACAATATAGACAAATCAGGCAAAAAAGGGTGCCCATGGGCACAAGGGAAAAATGTATACAAGTATTTCTGGGATAGAGGGAAGAAAACTGACACCTGAAGGTTTAGCTGTAAAACGGAACAGACTAAAAGGTAGCAGCAAGATTATTTTGAAGGATATTTTTCCCTCTTTTCCCCACCTGAAGAGAATTCAGTTATGTAAGTTTAGTGGTTTCTGGCAGAGGAGTTCTAAGTGACTATTGGCATCAATGAAAATGAAGGAAAACTGCCATGCCATCTACTTCAGGTTGTAATGTAGCTCTCTGAACTTCATGCTTCTCCCTCTCTCCCAGCTTTCTATTACTTTCTATGTCTGCTTCATTAAAAATCTATTGTACATATGTTTGATTTTCTGAATCCCATCTTCATTTATCATCCAATGGAAACAAAGTGAACTTCTCCCAGAGAGTATGTTGGGCTCTCCCACAGTCAGGTACGAGCTAGACTTATTTTCTAAAGACCTATCCTTTCCTGACATTATGCAGACCCTGTAATTTTGAATGAAATTTGTACAAGACTTTCCATTTGGGCTTAAAAAAAGGAAAAAAAAAAGATTTTTTGTGGGTTCACCCAGAAGACTAAGCTAAAAATTAAAAGTCGTCTCAAACTCCTATGAACTCAGTCATTATCCAACTGGTAGGTGAAATACAGAGAAATGAGGCTAAGCAACACCAGAGTCTGGAAGAGAGTTGTGTTCTTAAAATTCTAATTTTCTCCAAGACTTAACCACTGAACTGCACAACTTTATGGATCACAGCCCATTAGACAAAAAAAGGTACAGCATGTACTCTCCTCTGAGCTATCCCTATTTGCTTTGTGTTTTCACTTGCCTTAGCAACATCCAACAGAGAATGAACTGTTCACATTTCTGTCACAATCAAACCAAAGTTGGCTGACTTTTCAATTCTAAGCACTCACAGGCACAAAAAATCAGAACACCGTTGGTTTGGAGACCTTGTAGTAGGGATCAAGCCTTAACCTCATCTAGGGCAAGTCCTGTCTGACCAACCCAGTGGCCTTTTATGATGGAGTGACTACATCAGTGGACAAGAAAAAAGCTGCAAATGTCCATTATCTATACTTCTGTAAAGCCTTTGACACAGTCCCCCACAACATTCTTCTCTCTGCATTGGAGAGAGATGAATTTTGGATGGGCTGTTAGATCAATAAGGAATGTTTTCAGATGGTCACATCCAGAGTGTAGCAATCAAAAGAGTTCCAGTAGGCACCAGTGACAGGTGGTGTCCCTCAGGGATCCATGTTGGGGCTGGTATTATTTAATATCTTCATTAATTACACAGAGGGAGGGTCAAGTGCACCCTCAGGAAATTTACAGATGACACCAAGCTGAGCTGTCCAGCTGACACACCTGAAGGATGGGATGCCATCCAGACAGACCTGGACAAACTCAAGATGTGGACCCATGGGAATCTCATGAGGTTTAATAAGGCCAAGGTCCTGCACCTGGGTCAGGTCAACTCCCTGTATCAGTAAAGACCGGGGGATGAACAGACCGAGAACAGCTGTGCTGAGAAAGACTTGGGGGTTCTGGTGGATGAGGGGCTGGATATGATGCAGCAGTGTGCTCCTGCAGCCCAGAAAGCCAAATATGTCCCGGGCTGCATCAAAAACAATGTGGGCAGCAGGGTGAGAGCCCTCTACTCCTCTCTGGTGAGACCCCCCCTGCAGTGCTGCATTCAACTCTGGGGTCCCCCCAACACAAGAATGACATTGGCCTGTTGGAGTGAGTCCAGAGGAAGGCCACCAAGGTGATGAGAGGGATGAAGCACCTCTCCTATGAGGAAACCTGGATGGTTCACCATAGGGAAGAGAAGGCTTTGGTGGGATCTAATTGCAGCCTTCCAGTACCTGAAGAGACCCCACAAGGCATATGGACAGAAACTATTTACAAGACCAGTTCATGACAGGACAAGGAGGAATGGCTACAAACTGAAAGAAATTAGGTTTAGATTAGCTATTAGGAAGAAATTCTTCATTGTGAGGGTGGGGAAGCACTGGAACAAGTTGTATAGAAGAATTGCTCAAGACCAGGTTGGATGGAGTTCTGAACAACTTGGTCTAGTGGAAGGTGCTCCTGCCTGTGGCAGGGGGATTGGAACAAGATGATCTTTAAGGTTCTTTCCAACTCAAGTGATTCTCTGATTCCCTGATCATGAGTACCTCTGCTTCGTAAGAGTTTACGGCCCTGGCTGTGAATGGGAAAAAGACCCCAAATGTTATTTCTGCTTTACAGAGAGAGAATATATGAGAAATTTTTCCATTCTGACAGGCCTCTCTGTTTTCCAAAATCAGCCTAAGGAAGCCAAATCTCCTGATCTCATCCACAGTGCTTTGGACCACACTTTTTTTGGCCATATGTAACTGGTAACACTTTTCCTGAGTTCCAAATTCCAGGGAAGATGCCATTACTGGTACTGGCATTACAGGCAGCCTGAACTCAGCCTCATTCTGCTCTTGCCACAGGTGATGAACTCAATCCATTCTACCCTTGCCACAGGTGATGCTGGAGAACCTTTAGGAGCTCAGGCCATTTTGGCCCAAAGTTGTCCATAAAAGTGGAAGGAAAAGATGAATGGGCTAGGCTGTACTGGGATGTAGTAAACAGCAAGTGCCAAGGCTTTTTCCTCCAGAAATCATGTTAGCCATGAGCTGGGACCAAGGGACCTTGTGTTCCTTAGCCAAGGGTGCAGATTGTCCCAAAAGGAATATATCTCATGGGCTTAGGACACAGTAATGTCAGTGTGTCCACTTGCCAGCTGTTTGCAGTATGTTCAACACCTTCGCCATGTTCCTTCCCTCCTTTCCCTCCAATCCCCGTGCACAAGTGAAAACACATATCAAGGCAGCAATCTAGCCTGGACTTCTCCCCAGAAAGCTCTAGAACTCCATTGTAAGAGACCCAACAATGTAAATTTAACTGTTGGATAGGTTTGAACCTGACTAGCAACTCATGCATAGGCAATCAAGAGCAGATGAATTCTCCAAGACATGGAAAGTGTGCAGCAAAATGAAGCTCTTCTAGTAAAAATATCTTTACAACATAAATCCTGTGTTGTGATTTAATTTACTGGCTTTCTACAGCTGTACCATCTTGGCTTTCTTCTTTAATGTCATTATTCACAACAGAATTTTATTTAAAATGTCTAGGAACTAAGGCTACATCTGCAGATATGTCAGAAGTAAATAGCTTTGTAGATTTGGGCCTCTGTTCTCAAAGCCCATTGTCTCCATTGTGCTTTCTTTCCACACACGATGTATCTCTGTGACAAATGGATATGGCTGTGTTTGATTTGAACATTGACTGACGCGTACAAGCAGGGCAGGAGGGAGCAGAAGGGTATAGGGAGCAAATATTCAATTTAAAAAACTTGTGCTATAAAATACTTAATAATTTTCAAGTGAAAAGGACGTCTTCATTTTCTAAATGGGTCTTTTAAAATGATAGGCAATAATGGGAGAATAAGTCCATTATTCATTTATAAGGGAATTAGCATAACAAAGCTGCTTAATGTGAGAGTTCAGAAAGCTCTGATTAATAAATTAATCCTTATATTTTACAATAGGTCTCAATTTTTTTGAATAATTTCTATAAGAAAATGTCTTAATAATCTCAATGTTTTTCTTTGGAAAATTTAACTCTTTGTTTGCTACCCAAAGCAGAGAGCAAGATGAATTTCCTTTGCAGATGGGTGCAACTAATTGTAGCTCTCGAAAACTGATAGCATCAAACAGGGATTGCGGGAGGCAGGAGCAGAGAGAGCTCCACTGGTGGCTTTGCAGCCTATAAGGGTGCACCACACTGATGTTAATAGCTAAGCAGCACAATTTCAATATAATAGCTGGATGGTAATTAATATGAAGGGAAAAAGGAAATATGAGCCTTCAGTTTTGAGAAGAGCAGCCTCAATAGAGAACAATTTATTTTTTTAAATTCTCTTGAGATCCTTTTCATAATTTTTCTTTCTATAAGTTACTTTTTGGTGTGGACACAGTCTCTTAAACTTGCCTGCTCTTCACTAGATAGACTCTACAGTACAATTAAAAGCCTTTGCTTTTCCGAAAAATATCTTTTCCAAATGAAACACTTTCCATATCAAGCTATTGCTCTGCTGTCTTGAGAAGACAAGTAAGGCATCATTCTCAATCTCTTTTTCTTAGAAAAGCCTTTTACTCTGTCTTCTTTTTTAAGCTTCAGTGAATCTGTCCTTTTCATCTGAATAACGCATAAAAGGGTTTTATTCAGGTTTACTTTATTAGCAGCATTGTTCCTACATAGTTGTAAGCAATATTATTTGATGTATGGCATCATTCCTTGTCTATTTCTGTATTGAAAATTTTAGATAGTAGCCATTCTCTTTGTACAAGAAGGCACTAATGAAACCAGCACTTTTTGATTCCATTCCTCTTACCCCCCATAATTGACCTCTAATGCTGTTATTTCCCTCCATGCAGGTCTAATGGGAGTGGACAAATCTCTCTGATTACTTTTGGAGGGCCAGAAAGGATGCTTACAATAGGAATCTTGAGAAAAAGTGCTAGTCACAAGGAAGCAGAGAATGGTGAACACTGCTCAGACACACTATGCACCATAGGATGCCTGATGTGACGTGTTCCAGTCTGCTTTTGAAATCTTTGGGGGGAGGATTAATGATGCAGTAACATAACAAGGAAGCCAGAAAAGAAAAAAAATAATGGTGACATTGGCAGTTTCACCTTGAACAACATGAATGCTGCTTTTACTGAAATTATCATACTGCTCATAGTGTGGTTTGACTTGGGAGTAGAAAAAAATGGGCAAGAGGCTCTTCCTGACCTCCTCAGTTTAGGAACTCAGTCACTGTACAATGACAGAAAGTCTCAGCCATTGGGTTTGTGTCTTTTCTTTGGATAATGCAAATGGAGTTTCCTTCTCTGGTCTACTGCCTACACATCAACAGCAAAACAACTGCAAACCTCAGTTTGGGTTGTCAGAGTAATGAAGTCTCAGTTTTGATACAACTGACCTCTGCTCCTTCACCTGTGGACCCTTCTGGTATGTTCAACTTGTCTGTTCTCAACTCACCTTTATTCTGTAAATCTAAAAGACAAGGCACTGCCTTGTTAAATGGAATTGGACAGCAGGGGGAAAAATCATTGTACACAAAAATAACAGTTTGCATCTAGACTGCACAGCAGTTCTTCACAAATAACTCTCACTTCAAATGCAATCCAGAAGCAGCAGATCTTTAAAAGGAAAGCATTTGACAGATTACATTCTCTAATAAGTCTCATATTGCAAAACAGAGGGGAAGGCACTATTATAAAACTGTTCCTAATTCATGTTTTATTACAAAGTAATGATGCAAACAGGAAAACAGAAACTCCATTACTTATTTGCATAAGAATTCCTCTGTCAACAAGCCTTCAGTTTGAGTTTTATTTGTGATTCCTACCACTCCTGCTTTGGTTAAATTTATGGTTTATGTCTTTATTATTTTGGTTTAATTTATGGTTTCTTGTTGTCTAGAGTGCTTTAGAAAGAGCTGTGAAAACTTGGTGAAATCTATTTGGCAAAGCAAGACTGTCTTTACAGAAAAATTAACAGGGTTTGCCAAGCTCATGAGCGCAAGGGTTGTATCATTTAAATCTTTCTCTCATGCTCAATGAAAAAAGAAAAGCCCCTAGAAATTACTTCTTTGGCACTCAGTGCTAGTCTCCATTTATTTGTTCTTCCCTTTGGCATTGCTGCTTCTCACAAGGAACTAAAAAACAAAAAAATCCACTTTTGCAAGTTCCTTTAAGATTCTATTCATATTCTTCTTCAGTTCATTTCTACTGTCCTAGCTCTTGTCTTCAGCTGTTCTCACCATACTATTCATAGAAGACACCTCTCTTTTTCAGCACAGACCTAGACACAAAGCAGAGATTTGGTGAGTGTTGTTTACTTATCATCTTGGAAAGTGTGTTGAATCTTTTCCAGCCTTAGCAATTCTCTTATTCTCAGGCTTGCAAGGATGACAACTTTCACTGTGAATAAATGTTTGCTGTATGCAAATTTGTGTATCTATGTTTCTGTATGATTGTGCATTTTCAAGCCTTCACTGTGAACCCAAAGGCAAAACCAGTAGAATGCCATGTGATTTAAGAATATGTTTGCTGAAGTTCGCTAGCCAGCTGCTACTTGTGGATTTTCAAGATAGATTTGTTATATTAGTATTTATAGTTTTTCTTTACTGTTCAAAATTTTAGCACAGTAGTATTTCTGTGTCAGTAATGATTTAAGATCTACCTATAATCTTTAATTACTCTCTGTCTGTCATTTGTTCTTTGAGCCCAAAGGATGTGTTTGCATCTGTTGCCTAAGTATTTAACCTGAAGTGTTACATCAAAGGCTAAACTAGTCAGGGTTCACAGTCATAAAATGAAAGGTAGAGTCTGATAGAATGGCATTGATTCGCTGTCCTACCCAAAGATAGCTGACAAATTAAAAACAATAAAGTACAAGTAGAGACACATGACGTTTCATTTCTGGTTAGCTAGGGAGAGTAATACATGAGCCACAGGCAGGTCCATCAATCTAAAGTGGCCAGAGATGAAACTCCATGTATAACAGAACCTCATCTAATATTTTTTTCCTTTTGCTTTGCTTTGTAGCTTTCCCCTAAAATTCATCATTATAATAAAATGAGAAAATGAAAAATGAAGTTTGAGTGGTGTTCAAAATTATGTACACTGAGAAAACTAAAAAACACCACCATAACTGCAACAACAACCCCCCCAAATAAATATTTTGCACACTACAGAGCAAATAAAAATTTAGTTTTTTGTTTTGCAAATAAGAAAATCTAATAATAAATTCATTCTGGTGTCCTACTTTATCTTGAATATCATATTTGTAGTCAGATATGTTTCTGAGCACAAGGACAATATACAAGTGGGGCCACAAATGTAACCAAGACCAACTTTTGCAATTCCTACTTTCCAGCTCAGCCAGAGTATCAACCAAAGGTGTCTCAGAGCAGCTTCATCTGCAACTCCTTCTTATGGCACAGAGCATCGTTGCCACACTCTTTGTGAGGTGAGGAAGCAGAGACACAACATGTGAAAGTCCAGTGGCCATAATAATGTCTTATCCTTGGTACAGGCTCCAGTTCTCCAGCTCAGCACCAGAGCAGGTGCTGAAAGCAATAATTCTATAATCAAGTTATGCCTGTATCCTTCTACTGACTTAGGGCATCAGAGATGAGGTTTGTGTGGGGTTTCATCAGAGAATTCACGTCTGCTCTTGCTCAGTCAGTAATTTGGTTTATATTGGTCGATGAATGGTAGATATGTGACATCTTTTTCTTCTCTTCTGGGGATGTGAGCACTCCTGGGGGAGGAGAGAGGGCTATCAGTTAGCCAGGTAAGATACCAGTCTGCCAGTCTGCCAGGAGTATCGGAGAAGAAGTGCCAGATATGGATACAAAAATGGGGAAAAAACCCCAAAAAACTTCATCTTCATGATTTAAAGCTTTAGAAAAGCTGACTTTGTGGTAAGTGTATACTGATGCAGACACTCCTCAGAATAGGAGAAAGGGTGTTGTCCTGGTCTTCTCTCAGGCAGCATTACAGCTTAGCCTGAGCTTTTAATATCTATGGACAACAAATGTCACTTAAGAGCTAACTTCCAAGTTAAACTTCCAAACTTGCCCAAATTCTGTTAGGAATTAATCTAATACAAAACTCTAGGCTGTGAGAACAAGCACGTGCAATGTTTCTATTTCTCTCATGACCAAGAAAAGTTTAGCCTTATCATCTTATTTAAAGTGTCACCCTTGACTAACCATGTGCTTAACAGGATCACCTCATTGTAGATTCCAAATAAAATAGCACCCAACAAATTTGCTGCATTTCTTGTCTCTCTTGACTAAGAGTCTACCCTCTTCAATTGCAAGACATGATCAGGCAAATCAAAAGCACTACCAGGAAAAAAGAACACAATGGGAAATTTTCTGTAAAACCAATATATTTAAATGTAATTCCCAAAGCAGTCCTTAAAAAATAAGCACCATAGCTTAATAACCAGTAAATGAAGAAAATCAAGGCAGTGGAATCCAGTTTTGCAAAGACCTAATTAGGATGGTCAGTAGAGTTGTTTGGCTCACCGCTGGGATTTTTGAGTGTTTTCTGCATTTATAAAAAGGTCCATAATGAATATGAAATAGTGAAGAAGAAATGTTTTCTTAGGAGAATGATTCACGGGTTTTTAATACTGAAAACTCCTCAAGCTGCTCAATATTAGAACCTAGTAAGACATGTCAGAAGGAGGTTTACTCTATATTTAGTACCTCTCTATGTCCTTGATAGATTATTTGCTCCTCACTACTCTGAAAAAATGGGTAATAAATTAAGTGGGCCTTGGGTTTTAGGTGGGATTATTCCTTTTTTTTTAATGTTCAACTCCTCTGTATTAATACACCTTACTCATTATATTTATATTTTTAGTGATTTCTTTTGTAAATTTCATATCTAGTAAATTTTCAACATGGAAGAGTTCTTCCATCAGAAAAACTGATTACTTTTCCTCATAGTAAGAAGAGAAACAATTTCATAGGAATGGTGGCAGGTTATCCTGGGTGATGGAAAGGGTTAGGCATTTGTTACAATAAATCTAAGCATGTTTTCTGGTTATATCTTGATTATATATGCATATGTTGTGTAGTACTTTAAATACTTCTAAGGAGTTCCAAATGAAGAATGCAAGGGCTGAGTTTGAAATCTATTGCAGTGTCTTTACGACCTTTACAGTATTGTTGCCTCAGAACATGTGAAAGATGCAGAATGTACGTGAGCTAGGCAGAACTACAGAACTCTCAAAAGTTACACCCTGAGGCATGTAGCTCCAACACTACTTGACACAAAGTGTAAAAACAGCCAGTTTACAGCAGGCCTTATTAACAACATGTAAGGATTTGAAGAGCTACTGTGTGCAAATAACAACCCTGTGATTAGATTACTTGAAAATACACTTTAAAGAAGGTTTAGATGTTCACAAAAAATCTGGAGCAATTACTCCACCAGGGATGCCTAATTGAAATTGCAGGAGGCTTAAAATGGTTGCTTTCCATTTCTCTTTCCATTTATCTCAGGAAAGTCAGTGATATAAACTTATGTCAGTGTCAGTAATGCTAACTTAAAGCTTTCAAAATTCATGAGTCAGCCCCAAAGAAGTTTTATCATTCACCTAAAAATCATTAGGTTAAATAAAGGTGAGTGGCTATCCATTTTTTTCCATCTCTCCGTCTGTAAACTGCCTGCCTTGTTTTTTTTCAGGAACTCTTTTCTTAACTCTGGAGACCAGAAAGTTGTGCATATTTCAAATGAAAAGTAGGAAGTCTCTTGGGCACCCCATTAAGCTTCAGGCACAGGAATCAGGGAAAAACACTGTATACTGTAGCCTTTGTGATTAAAACAGATTCTATTTCAATTTTGATATGAGAAGAGACTGAAAAACTCATGACTGAGAGTGTTCACTTTGGTATAACTTTGGCCCAACACTCCTTTTCCCCTTTTAAAAAAGAGTGTCAGGATAGTACCTGAATTTTAGAAAGTCCTTCTGAAGTCACAGAGGAATATGTTCATTTATACTCAGAACATCTGTAGTTACTCTCACTCATTTCTCAGTTTTGATGTAGAAAGAGGGAAATTCCATTGGACTTTGTGAACACTCCATGTCTTTACTTTTCTCTTATCCACTTTCTCATAAGCATATTCAAGAAGAGTAAGTGAATTCAGTGAATTCAGTTCAGCCTAGACATCACAGAAATTATGACTGCACTAATTAGCCAGATGATCCAAGACTTAAAAGACACCTCTGTTAGCTAGTAAAAAGATTTCCAAAGGTCTGGAAAGAGATATAGTGGAGAAGAATATATTTAAATAAATGTGCCCTATCATTAGTAGTTAAAGAAATGTTCCTAACCTTTATGTTGATGTTAAAAAAAAAATGAAGAGGGAGCATCTGGTGGTTTTATTCTTTCAATTTTTATTATTTACATGTAGACAGTAGTATACTTCTTCATCAAATGGACTTTGTTAGGAGCTTTCATTCATCATAAATTTGCTGTTGAATGGGGCAGCTCATTTAGTTCCAGCAGACACAGATAAGACTAAGGTACTCAATGCCCTGGATTTTGTTAACAAAATTTGCTCCAGGGAAAGGAGTAGAAAAGCTTCCAGCAATAGAACAGAACCGAGTCAGGTGCCCCTTGCACAATCCCTATGGGACACTCTGAGGGTGCTGAGAAGTCTGGTTACTGACATCATGAGGCTGCTCTCAACTATATTTTAAAGATTTTTGAGGTGAAGGAATGTCTCAATGACCAAAGAAAAGCAGATGTTCTTCCCATATTCGTAAAAAGGCTCAAAACGTAATCAAAGGAAATTCTGTCCAGTCAACATCACTTCAAACCCTGCAGAAATCATCTAGCAGGTCCCCTTGGAAGCCGCTTCTGGATTCATGAAGTAGAGGAAGGTGGTTGGGAATATCTAGTGGTAATTGAAGCAGATGAACCATGCCTGACCAACCTGATGACTGTCTTATACGTCTCTCAGCACCCTGGGCTGTGCTCGTCAGAGGATATCAAGTGCATCACTAAAAATTATTATTTACTTGACACCTGTTAGACCATACAGAATGTTGATCCAGGTTTGAGCACAAAATATTTATTGACAAATTGCAGTAACCAAACATGTTGTCAAGTGAGGCTCTGAGATCTCCTAATTTAGAGGTTCATGAGGACTGGACTGGACTGGACTGGACTGCACTGGACTGGACTGGACTGGAGAAAATGCTAAGCAATGTGGTGTGACTTGCCTGCTGACCCTGCTTTGAGCAGAAGATTGGAGTCTCTGACTCTTTGAAGTTCCTTCCAACCGTAATGCTTTTATGGTTGCTGTTAAATTTACTTTCTAATCAACATTAAACACAATTTTCTAGGTCAATGGCTTGTTTGTCTTGAGAACAAGTGGTAAAACTACAAATGGAATATATCAAAGAAAATTTAAATCTAGTGAACTGTTTAAATCTTGATCCTTCAAAATACAAACACATCATGTCAAAAAGACAGTTTTTTTAATCTTCAGGTTAAAAAATTTGGTTTGTATCAACCATTCCCATATTTTGTCCAGAATTAAAATAAAACATTTATGTATCTCAACGCAAGTCAGTTTTTCCAGCTTTATGAAAATTAAAAGTATTTTTTCTTTGCTAATGTACTGAAAAAAACAATAATTTACACATATTTGCTGAAGAAACATTTGTTTGGGGCTGTGACTTCGTTTATGTCTTCATTGTTCCAAGAGATTGCAATGCAGTTTGTTTTCTGTATTGAAGGGAAGTGATATAGTACTGAAAATTGTGTAAATTAGAAGGTGGAGACAAAGCGTCACCAAAATAACTTTTTTCCTTCTTCCTCTTCTGTTACTGTGATAGGTTTGTGTGTGTTTGTGTGCATATTTAAACAAACAAAAGTGTTTTCTTATTTCTTCCTCCGTCCTTTTTTATGATGTTATCTGAGGTATGACAATACTGGCACTTTGAAAAATCAAATGCAGATGGATTACTTTGAGCTCAAGATATAACTCCAGTTCCTAGCTCTAATAAACAGGAAGTTTCCAGACTGATATTTCCACAGCACAGGAGGAATTCTGTCTCTTCATATTACACAAAAAGTAATTCTAGAAGTTATCCAGTCTCAATAAACAATGGTCCAAGCAGTTAATCTACAAGTTAGGATTTGAGACTGATGGATGGGAGGAGAAGCAGGGAAGAAATCCGAAATTCTCTTTCTTTTCTGGAAAAAAAAAAGTAGCAGAAAAGGAAGTGTGCCAAGGTGGAAAAAGGAATGGAGTCTAACATCTGTTTTGTCCAAATGTCTAGAAAATTTCAGTCAGAATCATATTCAGGACATGTGACTCTCTCCCAAAGCAGGTAATTTTTCCAGGAAAACAAGCACAAAGAAATTACCTGTGGGACAATTTTATACTCTAATACAGGAAGTACAGAGTGAGAGCTTTGCACAAATTGCCCTGAAAAATATCAGCCAAGAGACAAAAATGGTGATCACTTAGGAGCAATAGTGTTGATGCGCCATCTGGAATAAGAAATCTTGAAAAAATTAGGAAAAGAACCATGAAAACACAAAAAGTCTTCTTGCCACAATAGTATAAACACAAACTCAACGCTACCAGAAAGTACATTCCCTTTTAACTTGCATGAGACTGATTCCTACTCCCAGAAAAATTTCACTTACCTGTAAGATGCCTTACCTGAATCAAGGGCAAGAGACTGTTCACCAGTGAAAACTAGAGGAACAACCTCTACAGCAACATCAGCAAGAAACTTAACTGCACATTCAAAGAACAAGTTAAAACCCTAATTGTGAAATTCATGAAGTGGCAACTTTGAGATGCAGATCAATCAAAGGCAGGATTGATACAAGGGCAGGTATAGATTCCTCTATCTTCATTCACTGGACAGTATGTATATATTGCATTTTGCTGCAATTGTTTCTAAGCCCAGGACCCTTATGATCCATTGGCAGAAGCTACACTGTGTCAGCTGAAATGGAGTCTTTTTCTACAGGTAGAATCTGCATCATGTTTCTCTTAGCAGAAATCTCTCCTTGCCTATCTGTCAGGTTATTCTGCAACTATATCCTTAAAAATTAAAAAAAAAAAAAAAATCACGTTTCTTTTTTTAAACAGCCACACTCTATTTTCTGGAATATATAAGAGAATTATTATAATGCTAGTAAGCTCTTTCATATTAGCAGCATCTCAAAATACCTTTGCATAGATTGATCCTTCACTGATTTCTTCTGACTTGTCTGGAAGGCCAAGTGTGTTTCCTGTCACTGGAAGTATTGCTGAAGGAAGATTTACAAGAAATTCAGGCCGCCTTTCTAAAACTGCATACAGCAAACACATGCAGGTTATATGTTTAACCCTGTTACTCAGAATAGCAAGCACACAGGTGAGAGACTAAATAAGATTGAGAGATGGCAGCATCAGTTAACCTATAGCAGTGTTGTTGGGAGGTGGAGAGGCAGGGGAATCTGTGCTGTGGCAGCCAAACACGCCTCCAGTCTTGTCTGCTAGGTATGCAGATATTTCAGATTACAAGATGGAAGGAGGTGTTCTTTATCAGGGTCCTCTTTTAGAGGTATATGATTTGTGAAGGAGCAGCTGTTGAAAAAACAGAGCACAGACAAACAAGCAAAATAAATACTGATCATATTTCTCCTCTCTGAATTCTTCTCTTGCATTACCTGGGAGTCATCACCAACTTCCTTATCTTCATATGGCAAAAACAGAAGCACAGTCCACTTGGCTTGATCTTAATGGACCACTTACTGTAAGCATCACAGGTAGCTGTAAGGAGTATATATCTTGACTCATAAATTAAATCCAACTTAGCTTTCATAGTGCCACAGCAATAATATTCTATGAAAGCTTAATAAGTTATAATGAACAAGTAAAATTTATGAAGCGTGAACATGGGATAGTTTTTTGTGGCATTCATATTTGCTATCTTACAGCAAATAAATGGCTATTCATTTGAAAGTGTCAGAGAAAACTAACAGGAGGCACTTATTTAAGCATCTTCTCATTTTGCACATGTGCGAAGCAATGATGATTGGTATTTAGTATTTATGAGTCTAGGGATCTCTTACTGTGTTAATGTAGTTGTAGTTCTCATAAATTTGTATCTTTAACACTTAGAACATTTGTATGTTTTGGTGAACACAGTGGTAATGTAATGTGGAAGGCAGTGCAATCCCATTGCTTTATCCTTGAATGAGTGTTGTGATTCTTGTGGGGCCTTCAGCAAATCATCCCTCTTCCTCTGTGGTTGGTAGTCTCTTTTTTTACAGTGGTCTCTGGAAGAGAGGTGCCCCACATTATTTCTGTATTTCTCATTGTCTTACTCCTCTCTTTAGAGCAGCTGGTCAAAAACTATGCTTCCCTTTTATCATACTCCACCACTGTTTTATATTAGACACAACATATGATAGGAGAGGGTAATTGGCAAATAGGATATAACTACTGTCCAAAGATCACAGTTTGTGACTTCAAGTTTTACTTTGGATCCAGGCATTAACTTGGTGATTTACACATAGATATCAGTATCCACTTCTCAAGAGCTCTCAAAAGCTATGATGGTTCTGTCTGCTACTTGTCTTTCCTGTAAAGACATACAAGTAGGCAACTTTTTTCCCACCGAAAGTATGTGAAGGTTGTTCCCTTTCTGTTCTTCAAGTGCTGCATGTCACTCTGAAAAAGGAATGAGAGAAGGTGAGAATCTAAGTTTGCTTTTTATTTCATGTAAAGTCAATTCCATGAATATTGTCCTTGCAATTTCCCAAGAGTGTCCCTAAGTGTTCAGACTCCTCTTTAAAGGAGGCTAATGTTGCCAGGGAACCTTGACATTGCTGATAAATGATTCTACATACAGGTGAATCATTGATTTATTGCCTGCAGTGTTAGATTGAAATTTGTAAGAATTTAGTATCTATGGACTTTTATAGACTTTTATTTGTAGCCATAGTTTTCTGCTGGCCACTTCTGCTAAAAGAGAAAAGCTGATGATGTGAAGGGAAAAGGAACAGATAATGTAACTTGGAAATTCTTAAGAATTGAGAGGTTGGAAAGTGGTGAGACATCATCTGTCACTTGACCTTCAAGTGAGCAATGGAGGTGTTTGTCGCATAAAATAAAAGCTCTTTGGGAGAGTTCCAGAAGGCAGATGAGTGGGTCAATTTACTGCTTGGCTCCTATCTGTCTCTGCTATGTTTCTTCATTCTCTACAGATCCTCATAACACTAGCCAGGTCCAGACAGAGAGAAAATTCTCTCTTTCTTGTCTAAAATTGCATATCTAATCATTGCTACCCCATTAGACCTGAATTCTGTCTTGGTAATAGCCATTTTATAATCCCCTAATCAAAAATGAGACAAAACCCCACAATAAGAACACAGTTATTTCCATTGAGCCAAAAAGTGGTATTGCCATAATTTATCTTCATGGTTATGAGTCTCATTAAGAAAGTTTTAAGTTTTTACACTTTTGTCTCTCTTTTTATTCTATATTGGTGAATGAAGAGAGGTAAAAGGACACTTTTTAAAAAATAGGTAGTTTGTAGGCAATTTGAATCTCATCTAATCTAATTAACACAAATATTTCCCCCCAAAAATGGAGTTTAGTTTTAATGTATGAAAGATGAGCAAAACATTGCAAGTGTTTCTGAAACAGTACTGCTTAGAATCAACATTGTAATCCACACATTGTGGTTTATACAACATAGGTCAGTGTTTGCAAGATATTCACTGGGACTTATTCTAAAACATTGAATTAAGTCCTGAAGACATCTACAATATTTTGCAAAATTAATACATTGTTGTCTTTTAACTCCATCTGGCAACTAATACCATGGAGCCACTTGCTCACCATCCCCCTGTGGCGGGGAGAATCAACCCATGGGCTGAGATAAAAACTGTTTAATAATTGAAACAAAGTAAAATATAACAATAATACAAATAATAGTAATTATAATAACAATAATAACAAAAATAATTTTAAAGAAAAGGAGCAAGAGATGGGAATTAAACCCAAGAACAAGCAATTGATACACAATATAATTGCTCACCGCCTGCTGATCAATGCCCAGCCTGTCCCCCAGTAGAAACTGGCAGCTCCCAGCCAAGTCCCCCCCAGCATATACATTGGGCACAACATTCTGTGGAATGGAATATCCATTTGGCCAGTTCAGGTCATCTGTCCTGGCCGTGCTCCCTCACAGCTTCTTGTCCTAGCAGAGCCTGGGAAACTGAAAAGTCCTGGATTTAGCGTTAGCAACAACAAAAACACTAGTCTGTTATCAATGTTATTCTCATAATGAATCCAAAACACAGCATTGTACCAGCTATGAAGAAGGAGAAAATTAGCTGTACACCACGGGAAACCACGACATACACTAAGGAATTTTACCAGCCACAAACAATTTACAAACAGAAATATGGATGTCATACATCAAATCAGTTATTATCACTCATACACTCCTCATAACAGACATGATAAGATCATAGTATATTTTCAAGTGTGTTCATGTTTTGGAAGCAATTCTTCTACTTTTAACTTTTTCTTCAATAGAGGTGTCTTTAGTAATGAGATTATTTGAAGGAGCTAAAGGCATTTCTGTGCTTTTAAGAGGAATATAAGGAAAAGATTTTTGGAAAATACATTTCCCCAGAGTAGAACACAAAAACATAGACAAGGTAAGGATTCTGAACTGAATTCTATTATTATATGACTAAGCAAATGCATCTTGCTTTAAAACAAATAGAAGTATAGAATGGAACATCAGTAATGCTTGTCCTCACAAATTAATTCCTCTTCTGACCACTAAACCATGCCAGTGTACATTCTGAGTTCACAAACACTTTCCCCACAGGTAGTTTCTAGTGTGGTGTCTACCAAGATGGTTTACAATGTCAGAACAAGCACCTTGTAGTCATATCTGTCCAGAACAGGCATCCTTGTCATCTAGAATGCTGGGAAGTGTCCTCAGTTGCCATAAAACATAGATTTCCCAATAAACTTATTACAGGGGTAAGAATTTCTCAAGACAGTTCTTATATCAATGCACATGCAGGAATAAGGGTTTTACTGGAGAAAGAACATAATAAAAACAAAAGGAAGCTGAAGCATGTCATTAAAAAATATTTTAGCTATGGTTTATTCTTACTTTTTTTTGATGCAATATCACACCAGCTGTTAACAAATGTTGCAAAAATACTGTAAATTCCTGGTTTCACATCATACTTTCAAAAATAGCTGAATAAACCTGAGTAAAGCACTGCATTTCAGTTGCAGCTCTCCAATACTGGGATCTGGTGTTACCTGCTCAGCAATACACAGTTTGTCCAGGCTAAAAGCTCTGCAGTGTGATTTATACATATGCCAAGATACTGAGCAAGCTTAACAAGTTTGCTTTGGTTACCTTGCAGCACAAAGGAAGAGCAATACTTGCCTACTCAGTAGTTTTGCCAATCCCTTTCTAAAGATCTTCCATTATCAGATCATGGGAGATGCAAATTTAATTCAAAAGGAGGAGCTGAGTAGCTGCTACCACCTAATGGGCCAGTGAAGCATACGATTGGAGTTCTTGCATTTCTAACTGCAAAACTAGGTGGAAATAAAGGCTTTAGCATCCTAGAGAGCATGCACATTGCTTCTGTTGAGCAGGAATGAGCTCTATCTGCTGTTCTTCAGCATCTCTGATGTACCAGAATGCTCTGTTGTGGTATCACAAAGAAACTGACACGTACTGGGGAATGCCAGAGTCCATGTTTCTCGACAGAAACACCCATGTGCCATATACCAAGGGGCTGGGGGTGCCAGCCTGGACCAGTGCATTCTATGGCTCTGTCTGGACTGACAAATTCCTAGAAATCAGAAAGGAAAGCAGTGAACTGGTAGCAATATTGTGGGAAGAGCAAAGCCCCGGGACGCTAAGCAAAAGCTAGGTTCATATTTAGTTTATAATGTATCTTGCTTACCTCCACGTGATATGAAAGGCAAAAAGGTGGTATACAGATAATTTTAATAGATAATTAAGGAAATGGCCAAAGAGTACCAGAATCTGATACATTTTCAAGAAAATTGCCTTTCTACTCATTATTTTTGCATCCTTTTTTATCTTCTTCCATGCAGTGCTGGAACACTTATTTCCACTGAGAAATGCAATTTTACTATAATCAAAATAATGTACTTGTCCACTTTGGTGCTCAAAGCAATTGGGGAGAAAGTCTAAAACTTTATTATTTCCTTGATTCATTTGAATAAAGTCAAAAGGCATTATTTTAATGAAGTTGAAATATGCTTTCTGACTTGGGGTTTGATTTGAATATTGTAGGGAAATGCGTGGCTTAAGTAGGTATGTTGGATTAAATGTTAAGTGCATTACCATTTTTTGCATAAGGAAATAGAGAGTTGCTTGAGAGACTTGACAGGACCATTTTCTATTGTTTAAGGGACTTAGAATGAAAATGCTTCACAAAGTCATGTTGATGCCACCAAGAATGCTTTTCAGAAAATTTACGATTATATTGTAATGTTTAATTTTTACATTTCTGCATTGAGGCATTTGACAGTCTTCATCTAGAAACCATGCATCTAATTATTATTATTTTTGTATCCCTAATAATACAGTAGTATTTCTTAAACTATGTTAAAAATAAAACATCCAAAGTGAGTGAACATTTTGTTTAGTTATGAGTTTTTTCAGGTTCTGTTCAGAATAAAAAACCTACTCATACTAGCATCATTTTTTTACATATTTGTACCCTGTTCTATTTTCTGTCTCACTGAATAAAAAGAACTGATTTTATGAAAATGAAAACAATTCATCATTGGTAAATTAGATATTTTAATTAAAATAAACATCCCATTTCAGTTTTCAGAAAGGCTTTCTCTTTGCAAGAAGGTTTTGGTTTCTTTTTTTTTGGACTTTTGTGGTTTTATTTTTTTATCTGTGATCATAACCACTTCTTTAGTTTCTGTATCCATTTCTATATCTAACTGTAAACAGCAGTTTCAATTTTTTGACCAGCGTAGTAACTGCTGGTACTATATGGACATATGCTTTCCAGATACATAAAAAAAGCATTTTTCACTTGTTACCATTTTACTGTTTTGTCCTAAATAACATGTTGCCATGTCAACATCCTGTCAGATCCAATGGCAACAACTGGGTGCAGCATAATACATAACACATAACACACAACACATGAGGACAAGGTGTAGAAGAAGCGATTAAAATCTATGTTATTCTGTTTTAAGGCAGCTACCCACTCACTGCTATTTATGGTAACAAAAGTCAGAAGTGTTTATGGCCCAGCCAGCTCAGAGATTGGTGGGTGCTCCTTATTCTCTGTGGCTGAAACTAATTTGGGACCATGGTCTGTTTTCAGAGTCCTCCTTTCGTTCCAGAGGGGCAAGATACAATGCCTGTGTTCACTGGGTGCCTCCCACTCTGGAGTGCAGGCGTTGGGACCAGGCTGTGCTGGGGCAGCTGCCTGTGTCCCCTCCCACGAGAAGGTCTGCTGGAGCTGCACAAAGCACCTTGAGAGTGGCTTGGGAAGAAATCTTTCTGGAATAACTTTAAAAATTACTTGCCTTACTTCATTTATATAGAAAGCTCATGCTTCCTCAGATCCCTTTCCTAGCACTGAAAACTAAAGCAAACTTACTTTGCAATTTAACACATCCTAACCTCTCAAGCCTCTGTTAAAGCCACAAATTTCCTGCATTCTGTGACCTGGCCTGAAATATTTTCCATGGTTTGTCTTGCTTTCAGGGAACATTTAAATAATTGCCTAGTCAGAGTAACCTATTCTAATCTTGTTTCAGTATTGTTTTGGCCCATATAATTCATTCAGAGCAAAACAGCTCTCTCATCCCTAGTTCCTAGGAAACCTTTTCTGGTAATTCATATTGACAGCAGTGAGTTGTGACATTTATCGGTGAGGTGAAGCTGACCAGCTGCAGGGCTCCTGACTGATTTACTCAGCCAACAAGCTGCTCATGATTCCAGCCAAGTATTGACTTTTCTTTCCCTTCCCTCCCCTCTAGCTGGAAAGAAAATACTGAGGCATTCTTTATTGCTACATTTTTATTTTTTACCAGTCATATTGAAATCTAAAATATGGACCACTGACTATATTTTCCCTCCAAAATTTACTTTCTTAATGCAAAAGGATCTTAAAAATGTTTCAAGGAAAGAAAATCAACATTGAATCTAAAGAAGTTGAAATAAAAAATAAATGAGCAGATTTTATCTAATGTTATTGGAATCACTTACTTCAATAGCAATAAGCTTCAGTCTCATAAACAACCTGCCTGCAATCAAATGACCTTTGTGATGAAAAAACCCTAACAGTTCAAACTTAGCTCATTTTCATTCTTCAAACCCAAAAGCACAAAATGTGCTTCAAGTGTTCTTGGATTTTGTATTTTTAAAGCTTCGATACCAATTGAAGTCAAGCATAGAGAACTTTCTGTATTTCTCTAGTTTCTCTCACTTTTCAAGTCCCTTCTTTTTGGACTAACATGCCTGAGCCACAATCAAACTTAAAGGAAGCATGAGTATTTCTAGAACTGACATTTTCAAGCACCAGTGAATTACTGAATCACTCATTCTTGGCACTGACACATTATATCCATAATTGTTCTGCTTGAGGAGGTGACATTTCCAGAAATGGCAGTTCAGCATGGCAAAGGACACAACACTGCTGGGAAGAGAAGTGAAAGGTGACAAGACCATGCAGCTGCCAAGGAACAGGCGCTCTTCGGTGCATCGGCACTAGATGTAACCAAGTTCAAGTGTTGTAGTCCTGATGGAGATTCAAGTCAACCTACACTGCTAATGCTCTCATCTGATTTCTGTGATATTCGCTGCATGGAGTTAACACAAAGGCCATTACTGAAGCCCTTAAACCTGCTGAAAGGCCTCCAGGGTGACTGCTGAGAAGAGCACAAAGGACAGGTAGAAACAACAGGTGAGGAAAAGGGGAGGGCAATGCGGCTCAGAAAAGCCAGCCAGAAGGGGGCTTCTGATGGATCAGGAAAATAAGTTGTCACCATTATGGTAAAAACTGTGGGACAGATAAAATGCCCACTGGCAAAAATACTCTCACTTTGTGATGACTGCAATTGCAATATAATTTACTGAAACTGCAGTGTTTGTGCTAAAACTATTAAACCAGCTGTTGCACTAGGGATCACCACACTCAAAGTAATCCCAAAAGTTAATCCATAGATGTCAAGCATGTGCAACCACATATGTTGCATATACCATACTGATTGTTATATAAGCCTGTAAAAACTAAAATGCATATGTACCTACATTCAGCCATTCCCTCCTGTGTAAAGAGATTATATATTATGCTCCTCATATATACAATGCAGGTATGTTGGAAGAATGTGTGTATTTTTAGAGATGGACTTGGGGAAAGAGTACATTTTCAATCTGTGCTTAACAAGAAAATATATTAAGTTGCCTGTTTGAAGTGCTGTGGCTTCTTCAAATGTAGCTGTGAAAAACACCTTTTGTCATTCCTCCCCAGTGCATTATGTTGTGACAAGGCAGTCATGTTACATAACGTGATGGGGCTGATACCAAATAGCATGTGAAAGATTTGATCTCCTTCTCTTTCAGTACGAGTATCCTGAGCTGTGAGTAGCTGGACTTTGGAGGGTCTTTTCTTTCTCTTTAAAGAGAAGGCACAAAGGAAAGCTCTGTTTGAAAGTTCTTTTATAAGAGCTGCCATTAGAAATTTTGCTAATATTTTCTTTACATCTATTCACTGAAAACCGTCTTCATCTTTAAAAAAAGCACATTGTTACTGGATCCCTCTTTCCACTGTCTCATCAAGAGCAGATTTTTATTAGGGCCTATAAAACAGGCCTTGAGAAACTTAAGCATGTAATCCTGTGTGGCTCATGGCATCACATGGCGAGGTGCATACTGCACTGTCAGTGACCCACTGGCTTGACCCATTTCCTCCTTGGTGCTGAGAGCAGCAGGAGAGAAGGAGGAAGGAGGGCACTGGGAAGTCACTAGGAGAGGGAGGGACCAGCAGGGACGTAGGAGGCTGAAAAGCGGGAGTTCTTTCCCTCTCCCACAAGGTATTTTTAAAACAGTTGCCGTTTTGGACTCCCTGAATCCCTTGTGTTGAGAAAGTTTTCTCATCTTTTTAGAAGTATACTGAGGAATTATTTCCTCTGCTATAAATTAAACCACCACAATTTAATCCAAAAATGGTGTAATCCAACTGCTCTTAATGGAGTTATCCCAGAGAAAGCATTGTCCCATCAGTGTAATTGCTGTAGGTTAAGTGGCCTCAGAAACCAGGTTAACTAGAGATTTGCTCTTTAACAAATGCTCTTCTTCAAAGAAGAGTCTAAAAAATTAAACAGACTAGTCTTTCAGTTAAAGACTTCCAACCAATAAACCCAACCTCTCTGTCTTTCTGAAAAGTAAATATTCACTGCATTTTACCAACATGGCCTAAACTGTTTTCATACTCAGAGTTCAGCAGAAGCAGCTAGGAGAATATTGTACAAGAAAAAAGAAAGCAGTGAAAATTAAAAAATATAAGGCAAAAATTCAGGAAACTTTACAGTCATATCACATTATGATATGATATGATATGATATGATATGATATGATATTATGATAGACAATATACAGTCTAGTGATAGTATTTGCAAAACTCTACCTGGAACTTAACCATCCAAAATGCAAACCATGACAATGCCTTTGATTACACATTAATACCATCAGTGACACACATTTTTAGTCACAGACTTCAACATGAGCAAAAAGCAAAAACATAGCTTTTAAAATGTATTCATCATAGGGAAAATGAAATAACTCCAAACATTCAACTTAATGTCAAATATGTCATGTCAGTGTGTCAACTTCCTCACAGGATTGTTTCTAAAATGAGATATTGTGAACTGACAAGTTAATAGATAAGTGCTTTCATTATTACCTTTTCCATAACTCTAGAAAGTGAGGTCATTTTAACTTTTGCTATCACCTAAACCCATGAGATAGACTACAGGAGGATATCAAGGCCCTAAAATACACTACTGTAGGAAGGCTGGGATTATTTTCCTGGATCAGCCTGAGACCTCTTCTAGACCTATATCCTGCTCCTGATAAAACTCAAGAGTTTATGAATCACAAGACTGGTAAGAGACATCATGGTCTACTTTTCCAAGTATTTCAGTGAGGCAATGTTTATAAACTCTAATTGCTCCAGGGAAGAGGTTTTCATAACATGCTGTTAAAATCTGATTATTACAATTATTAGAGAGATGCCTTTGCCTGAATTAAGGTGCAAACAAGACCACACGCTGAAGTCAATACTATGGATTTTATTTAACAATTAAGGCGAGGTAGAGAGAGATAGAAATGGAAAAAAAGGGAGCAGGGAGAAAAATAGAGAGGCAGAGAGACAGATTAAAAGATTCCACTACCCTACGATCCAGATGGTGTCCTGTTGGTCCTCTTCTTCTGGTCTTCTCAGTGGCAGGGATCCCAAGGACACTCAAAACTTCTCACTGTACATTGTAGCAAACAAAGGAATCAATGCTCATTGGCTGCACAGTTCTCTTATCCTATTGGTTAAATTATTCCCATTAGTTTCCAATACTAATTAGCCCCCTTGAGTCAGTGGGCTGTGACCTCCCCCCGCCAGAGCCAGCCGGAGCTGATTTTCAGCACAGACGCTGAGTTGGTTTTCCTTGTGGGTACATTCTTCTCCCCCAGCCTTGTTTAATTGTCCTTAAACCTGAGATAATCAGGCAATAGTACCACCTTTATCTCATCTCAAGTTCCCACGAGGTGGCTTAAGTCACATGCAAATTCTGGGAATCCAGGAGGCATATTCAGGCAGGGGGTGAAGGGAGTATTGCTGGGCACAGATGAGCAATTGCTTCTTTGTGCTGCTTGCTACAGTGGGTGAAGTCCTTCTATGATCTTAGCAGCATTTGAGGCAATAAAATTTCCTACACATGTGTGGCTAGCACAGGTTTTTCCCACGAGAATTCTTCTTGTGTTTTATAAATAAAGATAAAGTTTGGATGTTGTTGGAACAGTGTCCCAGAACTTGGGCAGTGCAGGCCTGGCCAATCAGGCCTGGGGGAAGGCTTCTGACTGACCAATCTGGGTGACTTTTGAGAACTCTATATATGTGATGAAATCAAAACAATAAAGGTCATTCCTTCTTGCCACTGAGAACTGGTGCTTTCATTACTCTG
This sequence comes from Lichenostomus cassidix, assembly GCF_008360975.1. Classification (NCBI taxonomy): domain Eukaryota; kingdom Metazoa; phylum Chordata; class Aves; order Passeriformes; family Meliphagidae; genus Lichenostomus; species Lichenostomus cassidix. Next base: position 107,173,637 of record NC_139482.1, on the reverse strand, counting down.
CTAGCTGCTCAACAGCGACACACATGCACTAACAATTCCTCAGATTTTCAGCAATGTATTTGCATAGTGCAATGTCTCATTTATTGCTCAGCTGTGGCACCACCACTGTACTCCTTCAGCAGTCCTGCCTATACCTCACTCTTCTTTCAGTTTACTGGTGATTCAAATAATGATGAATGCATACGTCTGCTTTAAAGACAGGCTATCCAAAAAATGTAAGCCTCTACTCTCTTTTAGTGTTCTGTCTGGGAATAGCACATTTAGCACTCTGGTACAACCCTTTACAAAATGTGTTCAACTTTATGTAAGTTTTACTCCTGGACTGAAAAATGGAGCCAATATTGGTCCTGTCTCCATAGTTTTCCAATCTATTGAGGATTTAGTCTATTTGTCAAGGCTCTAGAGATCCATTAGTCATTCATTGCCCAAGTAATGTAGAGTACTTGAACGCTGAAATAAAACTGGGAATTAATGGAAATCATGACATATAAGCACAGCCTAGAAACAGAAATAGTGCAGCTTTATATAAGTTGTGTTGGTAAAGCATGTGAATGTTGCAAAATCATGCATATTGTCTATGTGTATTGGCTCATTCAGGAATGAGAGGTCTTCCCCTTTTGGACAGTGACAAATGAAAAGCTGCTTCTTGTGAAGAGAAACTGGAAAGCACCAAAATTGTTTGTAGATTCAAATGATCTGCAGGATCAAACAGGCTTGAGTTTCCCTAATCTCTTTTGTTGAAGATTATCTAAAGGCCAATTGTGTACCTATTTGGATGTTGTGTATATATTCAGAACATTAACTGAGTCTTAAGACAGGAAGAATAAAGAGTGCCTTCATTCAAAGATAATAAACCTTAGCTGTTCAATATTCATATCACTTAACAAAATTAGAATTATATAGCAGAGCCTTGACTGATTGTGAAGTGAATGAATTACATGGTAAAAATGGAGTTCCAAAGCAGGACACTGGAGAGGATGACTGAGTTAGAATGCAAATATCATGAAGAGAAACAATTACATTGCAGTGTCTCCCAGACATTATAATTCATGACTTTGATTCAATTAAAATAATTTCAGAGCTTTCTAAGTGCAAAGAAGAGCACTCAAAGCTAGTAAAGCTATGAAAATTGGCTTCACAGATGGCTGGCTTGTTCTATAAGAAAGCAGGAGGTCTACTTTCAAAAAAGAAAACTTTCCAAATATCTGCCTGATAAGTCAGAATTTGAAGAGTTGATAACAAGGTGAAGAGGACAATCATACAAATTAGCACCAGGAAGATGGCTTGGGAAAACAATCACTCATTAGAACCACTTGTTCTTTCTCAGAGACTCAACAAATTAGTTCTTCTGCAGAAAACACATTTTGAAATTATGCCTTCTAGAGATAGAATCATCCATGGCTTCTTGCCCAATATATCACATTTAAGATACTGAAGACCAGATTCTGGCCATGTGTTTACACAGATAATAAAGTAAATAAAGATGAGACCTCAGAGATTACAATCTGTTTTGGAGACAGAGCAAATACTCTGCTGAAATTTTTCTAGAGGTAAACTTACATCATGATGAGCTTTCTATCCTCCCTCTCTTCCCATTTTTTTACATTTCTTTTTGCTTTACCTTCCCATCCATAAAAGACCTGCACTTGAATGACCATCTTAGTTTTTGTTATTATTCTTTGGGATTTTCCAGTATGATTATCAATAACTAAAGGCAAAATATAATTGCAAGGTTTATACCATGAGTGTGTAAACATTCAGGTTGCATAAAGGAAAGATTCGTATGTCTGTAAATGTATATAAATACGCATATTTATAGAAATAGAAATAGCAATGAAGCAATGAGTGAGTGTGTGTGGCTGTTCACATCATTATAGAAGAGACACAGCACATACAACACTTATCTGCCATGATGCCAGCAGAGTGCTGTGTCACTCAGTTGCCCACACCTCACTTTAACTGTTGAATCAGGTGCAAGGCAGGTTGCCATTTATAGTGTATAATATGTTTCCTGTAAACGTGCAGGAAACATTTGTTTGAAGTTCTGAAGGAAGCAGTATTGATGTTCACAGAGATGCAACAAACTACTTGATGAAAGAAATCATTTCCAAGAAAGAGTCCTATGGGAGAAAGAGAGCCTGTTTATTTACACGAAGATCAAAGAAAATTTCATATGAATTGATGCTAAATATTTAGTACTTGAGTGACTAGTAAAGAACCCTCTAAACTTCTAAAGCAAAGAATAAAAATGGGAGTAAAATCCTGGTATATAAATATATACATAGGCTCTCTGTCTGCAAAAACTTTTTTTATTATTTGCATTATAGCAGTGTCTAGGGTCCAGCTTGAGATCAGACCCACTCCGTCATACTGTATGCAAACACTTAGCAAAATACAGTCTGTGTTCTGACAAACTTATCATGAAAACAGGCAAAGGTCAGGAAGGAGAACAAATTCTGATTCAATTTGTCTTAATTTCCCTTATAATTTCAAAAATATGTACATTAAATAAAATTGTCACTAAATTACTCCAAGCAATGGAAATTGCTTAATCTGTGTGTCAGGCAAACCAAATAGGAACAAAAGACCCCATATACTAACTGCTCCTGATGGAAACTTTCCTCAGGTTGTCTACCTGTATTTTCATTTTCTTCTTCATCTAAATCACGTTTAATTACAAAAATCAAAAACAGAGATGATTTGTGCTTACACAATTACATAGTTTCACAGTGACAGGATATTCCGTCACAGGCTGAGCAAGCACAAAAATTATGTGATAAACGAGTAGTGCAGGAATAGACACCCATCCACCAAAGAAAACTATCTCTCTGTGGGTTGTCAGCAACCTCAGCCTCACCCAAAATAGCTGCCTCTAGATGGCAGAAATCTCAGTCTCCCTCCTTAAAGGTGAATCCTGAGGTTTCAGGAGGAACTGTGCCAAACCTGATGAATAAGTCTGAGTGCCTGAATTTCTGCTGCTAGGGAGGGAGAAGGCTGTGAAATAGGTCAGTGGCATGTATTTCTCATAGCTCACCACCTTCTTTCCAGCTTCTAGCTGCAGATCCCTAACTCTGCAAGACCTCCCTCTAGAAATCAGCACAGTGCTAACGCACATCAGTGACTCTGGGACCATGGTTAATCTGGAGCTGGGCTAAATTCACACTTCCTCAAATCAGAAAAGCTTTGTCCTCCTATGTGTAATGTACTACTTTTCACTGTGTGCTCCTGAATAGTCCTCATTTCTGCTATACTTTTCCCAATAGCACATTAAGTGTGCCTTTACCATCTGTCACACGTGGTTTGTTTTCTCTCTTCTTCTTTATTACTACCAATATAACATAATATATAAAGAGTAGGAAGAGTGGGGTTGTTGGCTGCAAGGAGTAAATAAGGTGAAAAATTGACAACAACCTGCACCAGAGATTTATGAAAAAAACTTACTTGTTTTCTATTCCTTCACGTATTCAAAGTAGATTCTTCAAGCTACAGTCACTGGTATGGTATTCATTACTTTTTTTTTTTCCTCTCAAGGAGGAGTTATTTTATTTTAAACCTAAATAGTGAAAATTTTTCTCTCTCTGTGAAGGCTTATCATAAGCATGCTATAATACGAACTAGACTACCTCAAAGAAACAAAAGAAGTACCATTGCTTTAAACTCCTAACAACGGGATACCAGTAAAAAATTAAAACAAAATCCACTCTGTACTAAGCCTTGTGGACAGTTTCAGGCACTGAACTATACTGAGCCCAGGAGAATTGTCTCCCTTCTTTGCAGTGCCTAATGGAGGTCGTGTGCTCCTTGGCACTTGCAGCTATAGACTTGTGAAGTGTCTGCATTAATTCTCTGTGTGACCTCAGATGGGCTCATTTGCCTGTCACGGTCCCCGTTGGATACTTGACCGCTTAAGTCTGAAAAAGTCTGAGCCCTGAAGTTCTAGTCCAACCTCCTTGCCATGGGCAGGAACACAAAGAATTTTCCATATCTTCCCTTGAGAGCTCAGACCCACTAATGTTATCGTCAGAAAGATTTCTTTGAAATTAATTCAACTTTCCTCTTTTCAATTTCGTCGAATTTTGCCAGATAACATTGCACTTTCTGAAATCTAGTCTAACATTTTTCTAATCAATAGTTCAGTTACAGATATTATAGCTGCTTGGAACATTTTACAATTTACCTTTTATGGGTTTTTTAATAGTGGTTTATTGATATCAAAATATGTCACGAAATTGTATAGATTCCAACATCAGTTTTGATGGCGTGCTTTTTGAGGTCATGGGTGAAATCTGTAGCAACCCTAAAAAGGAATACATAGAGAGAGAAATGCAGAGAAATATAGAGAAATATTAGAAAACTAATCTTTTCACTCCACAAATGCATATAACTTTTTGGAAGAATATTTCCTATCCATGCTTTGAACTCAAATTACAACAAAATCTCTAACATATAATAAAACCATATTGACAGTTCTTAGCTAACCATTATATGTGCATATTAGGACAATGTAATTATGTCCTCATTTTCTTTTTCATCAAAAATACAGACCTAACAGGACACATTCTAATAGTCTGTCTCCTCTGCGTTTGATAAAATTCAATATTTTCATTAATGATATAAAAGGAACAGAGAGTAGGCTTATTAAGTAATAGGTACCATTTCCTGGGAGGGAGCAAAAGAATGCCAGAGGACAAGGACAGAATTCAAAATGATTTAATAAATCAGTGATATGGATAGAAAATATTACAAGATTTAGTAGTAGTAAATGCAAGATGCCATACTTAGTGATGATTAATTAACTACATAAATACAGGATGAGGAATAGAGGTCTATAGACAGTTCTATAAAAAAATAAATGAAGGACTGTGAGGGGTCACAAAGTGAACATGAGTCAACAGTGTCATGCTGTTGTGAAAAAGGCAAATGCCTCAGAATCTGTAAAGCAGGATGTATAAGAAAGACTATGACTGGAAGGAAATATGAAGTAATCCCTCTGCTTTGTTCAATGTTTTATTCAACACTATGGCCTTAGATAGAATATTGTGTCTCGGCCTGGGCAGTATGCTTCAATGAACTCACGGATCAATGCAGAGGGTCTAGCAAAAAAAAAAAAAGAAAAAGAAAAAAGTCACAAAAAGATCAGAGGTTTAAAAATATGGCCTATGGGCAAAGACTACAGGAAATGAGTAGTTTAATACTACTAAGTAGAGAAGACCAAAGAATGGTGTTTGCTTTAAATAACAGTTAAACAAACAAAAGGGATGGGATGATTTCTTGAAGTTCTTCCTTGCCCTAGGATTTCATGATTTCTGGCAGCTGAAGTAAATAGGCCTATAGTTCTGTGGTGCAGAGACAACAGCCAGAAATCTATAATACCTCCAAAATAAAAAGTAGATGTATCTTTACATTTCCAGAACTCTTACTGTAAGAACTTCCAGAGAAAAAAGAGCATAGCTGAGTCAAGAAAATATATCACCTTTAAGTAGCAGCAAAGAGTCTGTGTAATTCACTGGATAAGAACCTTTAAAAGTCTATTTGTACCATACCATCTATAACCTACTCCCACTCAGAAAATCATAGGACCTCAAAGATCATTTTGTTCCACCCCCCCTTGCCATGAACAGAGACACCTCTCACTAGACCAGGTTGCTCAGAGCTCCATCCAACCTGGTCTTGAACACGTCAAGGGATGGGACATCCACAACTTCCCCATCACTGTAAAAATGTTTTGAGATTTTTGATAATCATTTTGCTAACAAACTAAACGCTATTCAAGGTATAGCTTCTATACAAATATAATAGTCAAACAGATATATTAGGTGATATAGAAATTTAAATCTTGGTGTCTCTAAAATAACCACTTTGGGGTTTTTGTGTAAGCACAAAGAAGCAAATATGAGACCCTATAATAAAGGTCTTGGATGATTGTGTGCTGTACTTCTTAACACATATATCTCTGTAAAATCCTTAAATCAGCTCTTTATTGTACTCCCCAAATTGAAAAAGGGAATTGGTGAGGAAGTTTCAGAATTAAGTACTGAGAAATGTGGTGGTAAAAATCACTGCAAAATGAGCAGCTTGCACAATATAGGTCCTAAATACAGTTAATTTCTGCTTCTACAGTTAATACGGTTCCTGTGAATCTCAAAGGAAATGATATTAATCTTGTTTCATCCTGGAAGAAGGAGCTGCCTAAAAGGAAAACTGCTGAGAACAGAAAGCAGTGACACAACATTTGAGATGTTCTATAGAAGCAACATACGGAGACTGCACCATTCATCAAGCTGCACATATTCTTCCTTTGCAAACAGTGCTTTCTTCCCTAGCTGCCAAGGTGGTGAGGAAAATCATTTAGTTCGAATCATGTGAGTCCCCTGTGGAAGTACTGGACTGGACAGTACTTGCTAGGATTTCCAGACAGAAGAGGACAATACAGACAACTCAGAACAGCAGGGAGAGCATAAAACTAGAAAATCTTTGAAGCTGTGGTCTTTTGTCTCCTCCCCTAGGGAGCTACACTGAACTGAAAGTGTTGTACCAGAAAATTCCATGCAATCTTTCCTGTCCCCAGCTTCATTCCTGAAGCATGCAGACTGAAGACCCATGCTCCTCTTCCTACTGTGGTGGTTGGACATAGAATAACCTAGGCTTTTGTGTCACTATCAGATGTCATTGACACCAAATTAAAACAGTCTAAGGCTGCCTAAACAGGAAAACAATTCCACAGCTCAGAAAAAAATGGTACTGGACACCAAAAAAATCTGTGACTTGATAAGTAGAACAGAACACAAGGTAGCAATAACAAGATAAAAGTTTCCATTTTAGAAAAAAAGAATCTTATCAGCCACCCACCATGTGCTATAATTTAAAAGCTTTTGAGCAAAAAGCACTGCTTTACTGCTAAAAGGTTTAAAATGCTGCAGTATGTAGACCAAAAAGTCTTGATTAGCTGTGGCAGATGAGTCAGCAGAGAAACAGTTCACAGTGCAGTGCAGCCCTTACATTTTGACATGTATTGTTAAGGGCTCCCCAAAGTCATTCCAAAGAGGCAAAGAAAGAAGGAAAAAAAAAAAAAAAAAGAAAGAAAAGAAAGCGTGGCATAATGAATTTAACCTTGAAAATAACTTAAGGGAAAGGATATGAAAATGGAGGGCATGGCATTCCTCATCGTCATAGATTTTGTGGAGGTTTTAGAATTAGCATACAAAATTTAGTCATTCCTGCCACAGGGGACTCCTCAAGATGTCTATGTATTGGATTGTCCTGATGCACTCTAGGCAGAAAGTTGCTCTTGCAGCCAGGGAAGTAGTGTCTTAATATTATATACTACAGCACAAGCCTTTTTCTCTTTTTGAGGGAAAGAAAATGTTATACAAATACAGTAACAGATGTGCAGTAGTGCTGGATGACTACACACTGTGCATCTATCTGTGACTCTACCATCTATAAATCTAAATAAACAAAAATAATTTGATTGAAGGCTGGATAAAACATATCCCAGAAACATGCTGGTTCTGCAACACTGAGGTACAGTTAGTTCTTTCTTTCAGAACATGATGAAGTTGAGCTCCCTGAGCAGAAGTCTAGAAGGGAAAAAGGAAAATGTAAAAAAAGAGGTTCTGACAGTTCCAGATCCCAAGATATTTCTAGCAAAAGTCAAAACTCTGTCATTAATATTCCAGGTTTCTACAGGAATGAATTCAATGAGCATTCCAGACAATCATAGGAGACTAGAGTCTGGTTTAGATGTGGGATGGTTTTCTTTAACCTCTCAAGGTCTGAAGAGTTCCTGTTAAATATGAGAACGCAGAAGTGCTCTTGCATTATTTAGCATGGCTGCATGGGAAACATTTTACAGTGTCCTCTTCTAGGCATTGCTACACTTCCCAGTTAACAACCAGCTATAGAAGGCATTTGGATTAGGATATTGCAAGAAAGAGTTGCAGAACAGAATCAGCAGCTCACTGCAGAGAAAAGGTTAAATGCTGAGTCCACCCTCCTACTGGGGCTAAAAAGTCAAGGGCTGAGGTAACAGTCCCAGTTTCTCCTCAGACAGGGATGCATAATGGACCCACAGCTGCAGCAACATAGGGAAAAAATAATAAGACAACAAAGCTTTTCTCCCTGCCTTGTTAATACCAACAACAGCTTCTGTCTCTCCACACTGAGCTGTATATGCCTAAATTTTGAAAGATTACCGTCTTTTTTCTTTGTATCCTGAGCCTGAACTGTGCAAATAAGTTATGAATAATTAAGACTCAAGCCTATTTAAATTTCAAAGGTAGTGGAAGTCTTCCTCTCTAATTTTCTAGATTGGTACACACTGTTTTGATTCCAAAATATTTGTTAAATCAGAAGAGGTGGAGTTTTTTCCCTGTACTTTTTGGAACGTGATCAAAGTCTAAAAAGGTATTAGGATGAGGAAGCAGTTTCCAGAAGCATCATTTTCACTGCTGTGGGTCAAATCATGCTCTTTTTCTAGTATAAAAATCCTATCTTTCAGTTGTTACTAATACGGCTCAAAACTGACTTAGGAATATAAATAGAAATACTGATGGATTTCACAGTTTACTGTTAAATTCCTATCATCATTTCACATCATGAGAGGTTTCTAACCACACTGTTATATTTTGTACAATTCTTTACACATTCTTATTTTCACTAGGCTTATATTTCACTGTCTTATAATTGTACTGCATCTAAACACAGAACCATGGGGAGACAGGTAGATAAAAAGTGCAGATGGTGCTAAGAAAAATCTTTCAGCAGATCTTAAGCCAGACAGAACTCTGTGTGCTTTATATTGCAGCTGTGTGCAGTAACTGTAGACCATCATACTGCACAGATGGAAGTGCAAGTTTGAGGGCTATTGAGCATGTGGATTTTCCCAGTGTGTCACAATTACAGAAACATCTGTGCTAAATAACTTCAAGCTGATCCACAGCAAAAATTGGCAATGTTCAATAACTCTCAATATCCTCTTTTTCCCCTGTGGTGAGATGGCCTAGTGATTGCGAGTTGGACTATAGTATAAAACATGTAGCTTCATTATTTCAGGGCCTATTTAGAGATTTCTCCCATGGTATATTACCTAAAAAATCCATATGTTTTTCTTTACTTAGCTCTATAGAGCCTGAGTTTCAGAGATGCCACATGCCTGCAGCTATCATTGACTTCCATTAGAGGTGTGGATATGTAGGTTCCCTGAAAATTGAGTCCTGTGGGGATATTTTTAATTGATTTTGATTTGCACAGGGAAAGGGAACAGTCTGGGTGGTGTGTTCATAAAAGAACAGAAGGGAAACAGAGGCAGTTTGCCTGTAGGAAAAGATTAAAAACTATGAACACATCTGATATTTATATTGTGCCATAAAAACACAGAAAACATTTCTTTCTTTCTTTCTTTTTCTTTTTTCTTTCTTTCTTTTTTCTTTGCTCTTTTCTTTTCTTTTTCTTTCCTTCCTTTCTTTCTTTCTTTCTTTCTTTCTTTCTTTCTTTCTCTTTCTTTCTTTCTTTCTTTCTTTCTTTCTTTCTTTCTTTCTTTCTTTCTTTCTTCCTTCCTTCCTTCCTTCCTTCCTTCCTTTCCTTCCTTCCTTCCTTCCTTCCTTCCTTCCTTCCTTCCTTCCTTCCTTCCTTCCTTCCTTCCTTCCTTCCTTCCTTTCTTTCTCTTTCTTTCTTTCTTTCTTTCTTTCTTTCTTTCTTTCTTTCTTTCTTTCTTTCTTTCTTTCTTTCTTTCTTTCTTTCTTTCTTTCTTTCTTTCTTTCTTTCTTTCTTTCTTTCTTTCTTCTAGTGGAGGCAGTGAAGACAGTATTCTCCTGAAAAACTGTTATAGAACAGAAGACTTTCGCAAATACCCTAAAAGATATAATCACACAACCTTCAATACATTTAGAACACAATGCAGTTTAGGAAACTTCACTGTTCCTTATCTATGGCTGAGCTGGGACACTGTTTCTCTCCCTACATTCTCCTGCAGCATTGGAGCCTTGAGGACTTTTGGATGTAAGAGCATTACTCAAATATGACAAACTACCAATTTCTCATGCACTGCCACAGAATTACTTCAATCCTTGTTGTCTTTAATTTCATCTAGAAAAGCACCCCAAAACAGCCACCAGGTTTTTCTCACCTCCTCCCAGTAAAAGAAATAGAAGTACCCATATATTTCTCAGCTGCAAAGAGTACAAAAACTTCTGCCTAATGTATATTTTTCCATGCATTGTCCAATGTCAATTGGGACTTTCCAAGTGTATAATATTCTTCCTCAGTAACTGTGATCATTTTTTAATGTAATAGATTCAGCAGTAAGACTCCTTCCCTTATATCTAGTGTGGGTTTTATTTTCCCCATTTCCACCCCAATTTCTTCCAAGAATACTATTATTCAACTAAATATTTCCTTGACTGCTTTGATGTTCAGACTCTTGAAATATTAGTGAACTAGTGACATGCATCCTTTCTGACATTCAGCCAACTTAAACAATGTTAGTTCTTTCATCTTTATAAACCAGTCTCCGTTTTTTGATAATTACTGCTACCTGTTTTGAAATTCTTCCTAGTTAATCTCTGACTTTCTATGTACTGCAGCTACTATAATATTCTAACTACCATCACATCTGAACTACAGAGGAACTATAATCTTCTTGGTTTATGATATGACTCCTCAGAGGAAGCAGCCAAAATCATATTGGCTTTTTATGCAGCCTTATCTCTTTGCCAGCTCTTGCATAATTTTTTGCAGTTCAGTATATATTCATCCTAGGGTGAGTGCATAGCTAGTTGATGTTTGAATACAGGTCTTCTCTCCCTCTTGTTTCTAAGATGTTAAGCTTCTAAGTAGGAGCACTGTAAAAAAACAAAAACAAAATCAAATAATTTAAAAAAATAAACAAAGAGACAAAAACCCTCACCCCAACATAAAGGAGAGATTGAAAGATTGAAATAATTTCTTTTTTCCGCCTAGCCACCCATCCATCCCCAGTGCACACCCACCTGAAATCATGCAACAGCCCCTCTCCCAGAGTTCTCTCTGCCAACTCGTCAAATGATGCTGTTATTGTGTCCCCATAGCAACAAGCTTTCTGGCCTGAGTGACAGTATTTCCATATTGTCAGCTGGAAAATGTCCCAAATAACTCTTGGAGCACCTGGAGTTTTCCTGCTATGCAAATATCTTTTTCTTTTCCCCTCCCAATTCTTCTTATATTAAAGGGAAGTTATTTATACTCACTGCAACTGATGGTATGATGACAGCTGAGCTTTTGAAATTTGCTTTAAAATTCTGTAAATCTGTCCTTTCAGTGGAATTTATGTTCCTTATGAAACATAATTTGTGAATTTTAATGCCATATTTTAAATAAATTTAAAAAATACCAGTAACCTCAAGATCTTGATAACTGAACAGAGAAAATATATAATGTATTATGCGACACATACTTCATGCTTTTAAAGTAAATGAGAAACATAAGAGAAACGCAAAAGAACTGATGAAAGTGTTTTCCTCAAGGAGGAACACGTTTCTAACCTATGTATATCTAATACATTACTATATGCTATGACTAATCTTCCAGAGCAACAGTGTTTTGTTCATACAGACTGCTTATGCATATATTAAAAGGGAAGTAAGGTGAGGAATAAAAGCAAAATAAATCCCACCAGTCCAAGTGAATTGGGTGAAATTTGCACCCCTGAAAATATTGCAATTATGTCACCCATCTCAAATTTTAACAGTATTTTTCGGTTAGATTATTTAATCTCACTGACTCTTGAAGGTGACTACCAATCCATTTATCATGGCCACCTAAGGTCTTAACTGGAAGAGTAAGTGGGTGCTCTTGAAGCATGTGGAAACTGCATTTATCAATTGCAACATTCACGTAATATCACTCCAAGTTAGCGTGAGTCTAAAAGAGAACAGAAGCCAGTTTACTGTCTTTTGGACAAGATGTAAGTCTACACTGTAAATGGTGAAGTCAGCCCCAGTATCTGTCGCTGTTGAGCCGCTAGCAGAGAAAAAGACCCGGATTCTCAGCGTGGCAAGAAAAAAGAGCTTTATTATTTTGATTCCAACTTATATGGACTTTTCAGAGGTCACCCAGATTGGTCAGCCAGAAACTTCCCCCTAGGCCTGATTGGCCAGGCGTGAACTGTCCAAATCTCGAGACACTGTTTTAATAACATCCAAATTTTATATTTGTTTATAAAACACAGGAGAAAATTCTCATGGGAAAGACCTGTGCTAGCCAAAAGTATCTTTGTCAAGTTTTATGCCTAAATCTATCACCAAAGTTATCAACATAATTTCAACACTTTAACACCATCACATCCTTTGATTTGGCTGCTATGCTACATATTAAGCTTTCAATAATGAGTGACAGCTCATCCTATTAAGTGCATATTGCTAATTTTGTGGGCTTAAGACTGTTATAGTGCTTAATTAGCAACCGTTTGCAATGTTCTTTAAGAGGCTTTACTGAATAAAGGATTGCATGTCCAAAATATACCAATGCAAATAACACAAATTCACAAATTGCAAGTTTATTCTAAAAATTAGGACCCCATATGTGCAGGTTAGCTACAGGCATATGATAAAGAGAGAAGGAAAAATACTTATAAATTTGACATAAGTTATTAACCATTTATTAAATAGTCAGCATACTTTTAATCTGGGAATAGTGGATGAAAGAATTAATAAAGTCTGCTTCAGAGATCTGTTTTATTGCAAATATGAATTTTGAAATATAGTAATTTTATGAGGCAAGCCTCATAGACCCTATATAATAAACTAAAGCACACTTCATTCAGACATTATATTCTAGCTGTTATGTATATATGACAGAGAATTATTTAAAGGGAAATCCTTATCTGAGGTCTGCAAAAGCACTGGGTCAAGGGAAACATTGAGTTCCATAAATGAGACACTTCCTTGAGCATTGTTTCTGTCTGTGTAAGTACAAAATGCAATTCCCATCAAAACATCTGAAGTGGTTGGGTAATGAGCCCAAGTTGAGGGCAAAACTTGCCTGCATGACAGCAAAAGATGTGGGGTGACAGCAAAAGAGGGATGGGTACAGGACAATCTGGCAACTGGACAAGGTCTAGAGTGTGGGCACAGGAGCACAGTGCTGGGAGACATAACCTGATGGGGACATGAGCCACCCCTGTCCTCACAGGTAAGCCTGTCCTCACCCTCACACAAGTGCACAGCAGCAGATGGAATCGGCAAGAACTCACAACACCCTATCCCCAAGGATAAAATGCAGAAGCCCAACACCTGCAAAATCTATGCTTTCCGCAGGAAGAACGAAGGAAGGATGAACATCAAATATTGCACAACGTTAAACAAGTATTCAGAGAATCAGAGAATTACAGCATAACTTAGTTTGGAAAGGACCTCTAAGACCATGGGTCCAAGCATCAACACAGCATTGCCAAGTCTACCTCTAACAATGTCCTTAAGTGCCATAAGTTCATAGCATTCCATGCAAAGACCTCATGCCTGGGCTTTGGTGTTACTGCTCCACAACTGGGTTTTTTCCCTACTCTTTGCGTTTAGAATGCCATCAGTTTTAAATTCATGAAAGTAGTTGCTTCGAGCAGCATATGGGTTTTGCTGTACCTAATACTGTGATTTCTGACCTGACTCCCCTGGTTGTCTTTTTCCTATATGACTGGGCTCAGATCAGCTCATGCCCCTGCCTGCTGAGTGGTTGCTGCATTTAAGCTACATAAGGGTTACTGTACTTGAGTGTAATATAGCAAATGAGTGCACCAGAATCCCACTGAGGCAGCATGTAGCCTGCGGGTACTAATGGTTCATCAAGAAGACCTTAAAGCCTATTTAATGCCAAAGACTAAAGATCTTTATATTTCTTTCTGCCATTTTGCAATTCATTGCAGAGTCGAAGTCAGAAAGTGAAGGTTTTTTCCTCATGTAGCAAATTAAAAAATGAACAACTGGGTATTATGTGTTTCTTTATAATACAATATGATTCATGCCTCATCCTTCATGCAAGCCAATAGTTCTTTGATTTAGAGCCTGGATAGCTATAAACCATTATTACAAAGTAATCTGCTACAGAAGAATTTATCGGACAAATCCCTTAAGTAAGGGTTCATGGCTCTGCAACCCAAACATCCTACATCTATCTATTTAATCTAGCTAATTTATCTATCTCTATATTTATAAAGCATCCAGTCACTGGTAGCCAGATACCAACAGTGTAAATGTAGTTTATTGACAAATGGTTGCGCGGGGAGGGGAGGGAGTAGACAGACAGAGTTCTGTCATTAAGAAAATAAGTGTTTTAAGAAATGTGATTACTGTGTTGACATATTTTATAAGATTTTATATTCTTTCACATTGTGATCCATTATAGTATTTTTATTTGGACTGGAGCATTTATCTTTGCCAGTAATAGCTGGTGTGGGGTGGGGAGCACCGGCAAGAGTAGCACAGATGAAGAGCCCCAGATCCTTGCCTAAGCACCAGTGTCTCCTATCACACAAGGAACTCCTTTACATGTTACACTTGTTAGAAGTGTTACTTAAGTAATCAAAAGTTCAATTTGGGAAAAATCAGTGCAGTTTCATTTTCTTTGTCCTTATTATTCATAGTGCCTATGTAAAACATTTCCAAATTGGGAATATTTTCTCTGTAACTATATATCTCATTATTTATGAGGAATGATTATGCTCATTATGTATCTAGGTTGGTATACAGACAATTGAGAACGGCATTCATAGAAATGAAATATCCACATTTAAGCTCACACAAGAGAGCTGTTGTTTCATAAGGACAATTCCTGTTGCTGTTCTTAATAGCGAAGGTCCTGCTGTGCTACTTTTGTTTCTGCTATGATGGGACAAGTTCTTGCCTGCAGGCGAGACTGAACTTCCAAAATGATCATGTTATTCTCTGTGTCTAGTAAGCAATGTGGAAAGCATGGGGGTTTGATTTGAGGATACAGGAGAGCTATAAGGATTTAATGTCTGGAATGAGTCACACTGCTAGAGTTCACTCTGCCACTGGTCAGTTGTCCTTTCTTTGCTTATGTAGAGTTACAAATCATTGCATGCTGGTATATTAAAGGACTATTTCTGCATTCGTTGTGTCAATGAAAATTTTATAATGGCAGGAGTTTGTCTTTTTTTTTTTTTTTTTTTATTGTTTCAGTGAACAAGAAGCATGTGAAACTGTAGCAAAGGAACTCCTAGCCAGACCATAGAGCTTCAAACTTGAGCTGACACATTGTGGTGATGTATATGTAATGCAAATGCTCTCCATTTTCTGCCAGAAACTAGGCCATCTAACTGTGCCCTCTGGAGCAGTGTGAATCCCTAGCTGCCTCTTCCATGCCTCTTCCCAAAAGCTTCAGAACAGCAAGTCCCTATATTCTGTCCCCCAGCTGTGCCTCATTTAATCCAGATTTTGAAGTAGAAAAGAAACTGATTGCTGAATAGCACCATGAAGAAGATAAATTGAGATTTTTATTCTTTTATCTATGGGCAGTAATGCCACCTTTCCTAGGAGTAATAATATCACTCCCAATGACACTTAATGGTTAAATCTGTGATATTGTGCTATAGAGACTAATATCTTTGTAGATGACTGCCCTTGTTCTGGAGTACCTTTAAGATAACAATGTAAGGGCAAATTACTTGCTCAGATTTCTGATATGAAGCAGTAAGTCCAGGCTCTTCACTGTCCAGTGCTTACAATTCACTTTCATATCAGATGACTACCTTTGTTTAATTTTTCTCAGACACTGCAGTTATTCACATCTTTTACATTTAACTGTTTCTATTTTTACTTAACTCTTTGATCATTATTTTGCTCCTCATTCACTGTGTTCTAGAGCAGGTGCTCAGTCAATCTGAAAAAATGCAGTGAAATATTTATCATGGAGCCCAGGCAAAGTCAGATTTTGATTAGCTAAAATAATTTCAAATAAAACCCAAAAGAGAGTTTTCAGGGTGTTGCTTGATGCATGGAGGTGCCAGGGTCAATTAGATGCCCCCAAAAAACCAAGAGTGCTCCCAGAATTCCCAGCAGTGCATGATACTTGCCAAAAGGGTTATTGTAGGTGCAGCCATTAGGATACAACATTTCTGTAGGAAACTCATTGATACTGTGCAGCTGCTGTACCAGAAGAACCAGTATTTGTGCACATAAATCCTGATCATGCTATATTTGCTAGTTCTGGTGTGCATCTTTTTCTATTTCCAATTCAATGAAAAAGTGATGTCTTAGGAATAAGCATGACTCCTAGGTATGAGTATTTCTCAAAAACCAATACCCATATTAGTCAGGACACGTTCTTCATTTCGCTCAGCTGCATGTGCACTCATTGCATTTTTTCCCCTGTGTTACCATGACCTCTAAAAGGTAGTTGTGTTATTCCATGCTTCCTAATAAGCAGATAAAGCAAAACAAAATATGATTGTCTTCCTCTGATCTTTTTTCTGGCTTCTGCACCTAACAATGCAAACTCTATTTCCTCTCCATTCCCTGGCTCATTCCTTTCTGAGCACACCTGACACACATAAGGTTTAATAATTTACAGGTAGAGGGCCTAGTTTGCCAGGCTAGAGACATATTCCAATTTCTTCCCACAACTCTAATGAGACAAAGCAGTCAGAAGCTTATTGCTATCACCACATAAAATCAGATTTATGGATGCTTTTTGTCAGAAAGTGTGCAAGGCAGTTTGAGTGTTCCACTGAATTTCTCCATTCATCTTCCAGAGTAAAGTTTCCCCACCTGCTAATGAAAAAAATCACTATTATGACTATTATTTTTTTTTCCTAATTAAGAAGTAAGATAAGATTGCCCCAGTCCAAAACACACTGTGCAATTCTATACAAAACTACTGGCCTTATATCTAGTAGTTATGATTCCCAGAAGACTGTACCTGGAGAGAGAGAGAGAGAGCTTTGTGTGCTATAGCTCATTTCTGGTTGACATGTTAGGAGAGGTGGTATGGAACCAGTGATCCTCTAAATGATCTGCCACTGCTAGCAGAGCTCCAGAGAATTCTCCTCAGATGGCAAAGGTTATCCTGTACTCTCTGAAAATGACAGCAGAGCATACTGTGTATCCCCTTCTTTTCCAGCTAACCAGAAGATGCCTATTGAATTTTGTTTGCTTGCTTTTCTCTGTTTCTGATGTGAATTCTTCATTGCTTCTGTTTAAACAGTCTGGGGTTTTGGATCATCTGAAGATGCCTCATCAGCATTATAATATCAGATGTAGAACAAAGGCAAAAGCGACCCATGTTATATTTGGTGGCAGCACATCTAACTGCAGAAATGGCCAGATCTGAGATATTTTATTCTGAACCAGATGGTGCTGTCAGACAGCACAGAATGACAACTTTCAGATGATGCAGAAAGGGTAATGTGCCCAAGCAGTGAAGGAACTCTACCTCCACTTGCTGCATTATTTTAACTTCAGTTACAGATGGCACAGCAAGGATCATCTCAGAAGGAAAGTAAGACTTTCTCAGCTGATCTTAAAAGTATCTATTGCAACATTTAAAAATTAGGCAGACCCTTGTTCCTAGCAACTGCCTTTGGCTCCCTCATAGTATAAGGAATAGAGGATAACACAAAGAATTGGGAATTGTTGTTTGTTGGATTTTATTTTTTAGTATGAAAAACTACAGAATAGTACTCATTCCAATCAAGCAACATTTGTAATGAAAAATATGTATTAAAATGTGACATGCTGTTTTCCTCTTTATAAACTGGTTCCAATTTTCAGGTCAAAACATTTTTCAGTCCAAAATATAACTTAGGGCAGAAACAGTAAAATATTTCTGGGAAATCAAATTGAAACAGGTTGAAATTGTCAAAACTAAATTATATCATTAATGCAAGCTATCACACATTACTTCACAACTCAAAATTTTTGGGCTTTGGACAATTCTTAAAAAATGAGTTTTCATCATAATTTGTTGTTCTCAATTTCTGCTCATCTTGAAAATACTCATAAGGAAGTATAATATTTCTTACCCAGTGCTGATTCAAGTATGGGTTTTAGTGGTAATAGACCAGCTATCCAAAATGCAGACTTTCCTTCCCAGATATTTCAGGGATATATTCTGCATTCACCCCATTTAGCACCATAACACTACCACATAAAAATGAGGAACAATTTTTGTCTTCTCTTAAACTTAAGATAACTTGGCTTTGAACTACAGAGGCCACATGCCAAACTATCTTCTTTTATCTGAACTAATGAAAATTAGCACATCAGTCCATAAAGTGTACACTAGAACTGTGCCAAAAAACCCTAACAATACCTGGGGCATTTATTTTGCCTATGGCAGATAAACTCAAGGAAGATGAATTGCAATTCAGAGAATCAACACCTCTGCCTGTAAAATTAGCCACTGAATTGATAATGAGAAAAATACTTACAGAGATAAAACTCCTACTTAATGCAATATGCTACTTCTCTTGCTGTAGAAATTTATTAAAAACACACAAATAAAAGCAGTTTAATTTTGCTGATCTCAGCCCTCTGCAGCCATGACAAAATTGGCTGGCTGACAAATTTCTAATGACAAATAGGTGGAACTTTTATCTCTAATGGGAAAACATAAACAAGATATTATTTTGGAAATTTAGGACGAAAATACAGCCTTTAATCATTTAATGGAAATGCAGAGGACAGCCAGAGAAATTGGAACATTTTTACCTGTTGCAAGCAGCTCGAATCTTTGCCATGTTTGTTTTGAGCTGTGTGGCACATAGATTTCTTTGAAAATTATAAAAATTTACTTTTGGGTGGGATGGTTAGGAGAGAGCATAAAAAATGAAAATCTTTCTAAATAAATGTATGAATGCAGAGAAAATCAAAATGGTGTAGAAGAATTAACACAGAAGCAGCAGTAAGGAAGCAGCAAGGGAGTGAAGATACTTGTCTTTCAGAGGAGCACTTATTAGGACTGACTGCTTAATGAAAACAGATATATTAAATTACATAGTGTAAAAATGCCATATAATTTCAAAATACTTTATTATTGGAAACTTTTTTAGGTGTAAATTTTCTCAGTCACACAAGGAAAAGAATTTTACTGAATGCATGCTCTCTTCTCCTGAAGAATTATACTTTTACAGAATTAGAATGGATGGGAGTACTGCTTTCTGTTCCAGAGTGAAAACACATTCATATGCTTTTTTTGCAAGATTTCTTTCAAAAGCTCATCTACATTCATCCAGCTCTAGCAAAAATATGGCATCCACCAATAGCTAGTTTTTGCTTGCTTGTTTGTTTCTTCTGAAAACATGGCTTTCAAACATGATAATCAAAGCCAGCAAAAACAAATTTACATTGGCAAAACTGCACCTCATAATGGTTCTGCTACTGTAGTGATGCCAACCTGGGGAAGAGATACTCACAATACTAGAAGGAATGTTGAGAAAGTTAAGCCAAGCAACATTTTTAACTGGGGTATATAAATATCTTGAGTTTGTTTTTCATTTCTTTTCTCATGATAACAAAATGTATAATTCATCATGTAATCTACACCAATGCATGCAGCAACAAACGAGAGGAGCTAGAAGTCACTGTGCAGCAATTCAACTATGGCCTAGCTACCTTCACAGAAACCTGGTGGGACAACTTGCACAACTGGGTGCTGCAATGGATAGCTATTGACACCTGAGAAAGGAGAGAAAAGGAAGGAGAAGCATTGGGGTAGTCATGTATCATAGAGTGCTGGCAGAAGTACTCACCAAGCCCCTTTCCATCATTTATTGCAATCCTAGATAACCAGAGAGGTCCAAGCTAGCTTGACACCAGCCATTGTGATAAATACAAGGACTGAAAAGAGGATCTGGGGAACTAGAGGCCAGTCTGTCTGACCTCAGTGCCAGCAGAGGTCATGGAGCAGATCACCTTGAGTGCCATTGTGTGGCACACACAGGACAACAAGGGGATCAGGCCCAGCCAGAATGGGCTCATGGAAGGTCCTGCTTGACTGACCTCCTTGAAGGACAGTATGACCCACTTGGTGAACAAGGGAAAAGCTGTGGGTGTTGTCTACCTGGACTTCAGTAAAACCTCTGACACCATTTCCAACAGCATCCTCCTAGAGAAACTGCTCAAGGATTGGATGGGCATACTCTTTGGCAGTAACAAATGATAGCACAAGAGGAAATGGCCTACACCTGGGCCATGAGAGGTTTAGATTGAATCTTCAGACAAAGGGTTTGCAAGCATTGGAACAGGCTGCCCGGGGAAGTGGTTGAGTCACCATTCCTGGAGGGATTTATGAGACATGCAGATGTGTCACTTAGTGACATGGTTTAGTAGTGGACTTGGCAGTCCCAAGTTAAAGGTAGGACTCAATTATCTTAAAGGTCTTTTCCAAGCAAAATAATTCTAAGATTCTATTCTGTAAAGCAAACATGGCAAGATTATTGAGATTACATCTGATATGTCCTAGATCTGATATATAACATTTTTTTTTTTACATTCAGAAGTACTGTATAGAGACAGTTGTCCTGCTGATGGATGAAAGACTTAATCCATAAATAAGCAAAAAACTTATGACAGCTGCATCTGTCATAGAATAATTGGAGACAGCTGCAAAAACACATCACAAGTGGGGATCAGTGATTTGTAGGCTTACTTTTCTAGGTAGTTTTCAAAAGTGTGTATAGGAATCCAGCCTCTGAACAACTTGCCCTACATTGTTTTTTCTAATGCCTGGACAGGTCTCTTAGAAGCAGTTGCTGACTCCTGATACTGTTCTATCAGTAAATGAATGCATACAAGCTCCACAGTTAAGTCCTCTGCCATTTTAGCTGCAAGTTACCAAATCTCTAAGAGCTTCTTGAAATCCAGTCTGGCAGTTTGGAACCAAACTGTATTAGTTGGAAAAC
Source organism: Lichenostomus cassidix (assembly GCF_008360975.1). Taxonomy (NCBI): domain Eukaryota; kingdom Metazoa; phylum Chordata; class Aves; order Passeriformes; family Meliphagidae; genus Lichenostomus; species Lichenostomus cassidix. The sequence goes on along the minus strand of NC_139482.1, from coordinate 107,152,747 downwards.
GAACCAGTGGGAGATCGTAAGTCAGGATTAAAATTTAATAGGAAAATTAAAAATAAGTGTAATAATACAAGGAAAAGCACTGACAAAGTCAGATACAACCTGACACCCTGTTAGGGTGGTGGTAGCAGTCCAAATGAAGTAGTTCAGTTGAAGCAGTGATCCTATGGAAGGTCTGGTCTCCAGCTGAAGGTCCAGTGGTAGCTCTTGTCCTCTGGGAACCCACTAGACAGAGCTAATTTGGGCAGTTCCAAAGCCCAGGTTCTATCCAGGTGGGAATGCTTGGCTCCTCCCTCCTGGGTGGAGCATCTCACAATAGGATGAGATAATTCCATGAGTCATGCAGTTGCTTCTTGATGGCCCATGGTCTGTTATCAGGGCTGAGTCATAGCAGGAGATAACAGCTAATGGCCCACAGCTGGTGGTAACAGAATACTGAATACATCTATATTGTAACCTAGGACACCAACATATATAACCCACATGAAGCAGAAGGTAGTTTCAAAGATTGCAACACTGGAAAAAGAGTATACATTGAGATATATATTTTGGACTGGGTATCAGAGCATTGTAGGGAAAGGTACTACCTTGTAATGAAAAATGGTACTAAGTCAACAGTGGAAACTTACTGCCAATCAGAAAATAATTTCAAAGTTCTGTAAATTATTTCCTTCTAGGCATTTTCTCATAATAACTTGCTTGTTTTTCTTTCTTTCCCCAGCACCTTTCCTTGGAGGTTTGCTGGATTTTTTTCCTCTTTTGGTAGAAATAACTTAAGTTTCATGTACAAAGTGGGATGTCTGTACTTAAGCCTTTTGATATTGTATCAGTTCCTACTTCCTCCTGTATCAGGTAAAATTTGAATCATCAAATATAGACACAGTCCTCTGTTTCAAGCATTTCTTCCAGGCACTGATCTTTCTACAAAGACTCAGGTGCCTCTTCAATAAGGTTACTCCTCAGCCACGTAATTCTATCAATGACTTCACATCACAGCATTCTTACCCAGACAGGATTGCCTCAAAATATCTCAACAGATCAATATTCACCAGTGGTCATTTTATGTTGGTAAGGCTTTGTGAATTTGCTTCTCTGAGGGTCACTAAGTTTCCCCAGACCAAAGTTTATGCTCACAGTTCACAAGAGCAGGAATGACATGGCCACTGACAAGTACCAGCAGCATTATTAGCTTGAGCAGACATGCTGTCCAATCCAATTTTAGGCTCTGCAGACCTGCCCATAACTGCAGTTCATGAAAGGTCAGATCTGTCATTTGTGATCACCACACAAAAAACAGATTAATGTCTCTGTTCCCATTTTGCTGGGTAAGTGTGGCTTCATTCAATTGCTCTTTCCCCTGGAGTGTTAGAACAATCCTCATTAAAGTCATCCAGAAAGCTAGGGTAGATAAATAGCTTGTATGGGAATTGTGTCTCCTTCCCTGCTCTGCACATTCACCTTTTTCTTAAGGTCATATTTGGAGGATGAGGAGGGGAAGTGGCCTGAGCCCAGAAGCACTAGCAATATATTTCATTATTCCTATTTGATGTGGTCAAAATCTGCATCAGTTCTGTCAGTCACCAATGAGCAAGAATCACTCTCATTCTGTGTTATGGCCTGTGGCCACAAATGCTCTGGAATAGTTTCTTCTGATCTTCACAAGCCTTTTGGGATTATTCTTACAGCACCTTCTAATTGTTCCACTCCAGGTTTGAACAGGCACTCCAGGGCAAACTCACCATGACACATCCAACTTTCATGCCACCGAGTACTCCATCTTGCTCAAAGTCCTTTTTATTGAAACATCTCTACTGTGAGGCCCTCATTACGGTTAGTGCTCCAAATGGCTTTTAGTAATGTAGACACAAGTACTTGCAGAAAGAAAAATTCTTTCTGAGCTCCTCATTCCAAATAATTTTCTAATACCCTTTCATATTTTTCTAAAAGGGTTTATCACTACCTCATTTCTTCTACCATCAACCAGCAGTCAGAGAACATCATGTAGGTAAGACTGTGGTTAGCTTTATCTGACATATGGCACCACTGTGAACTGCCCCTCTGCATGTTTTTATTTGATTTTATCCCCTTAAGTCCACCATTGCTTTATTTCTTCCCTATATTTTTTGTTCCTGTCTGATCCCCTTGTTTTATTTTAAATATTTTCCCTTTCCCTTTGGATTGCCTTCTAAAAATAGATCACCAAACGAAAGTATCACAGAGTGGATAGTTAATTGTACTGAATTGACAACCTCATCTGCTTGTGTTCTATGTTTATATTTGGATAGGGCATAATTTCTTTCATCTTTTGAAACCCTTAGGAGCACTTAGGAGAACTTGCATTGCCAGTGCAGGCTTGTGTAGAAGGAGAAACAAAACTCTATTTATCTGCTACATTGTGGTTTTGGCCACAGCCCACAGCAAAAGGCAGCACAAAGTTGCACCATCCTATGGAGGAAACTGGAGGAAATCCGGACTGAGCACCAAGCTGCCTTGGAAGTATAGTACTTTCAAATGCCCTGGCACATTCATTATAGTTGACTGGTTGAGGAGAAATCCATGACTTCCTTTTCACTCTGCTTCAGATGTTGTCCAAGGGAAACAGCACTAAAACTGACCATTGGCCCCAACTAGAACCTCTGTGAAGGGAGAACATAGGTCATTCTAATGTCCAGCTGCCAGGAGGTGAGTCAGTGTGGAAGAGACCTTCATCCTTCCTCGTGGCTTCTTGTCTTTAAAAGCCTCTACAAGCTTTTGGGAACCTTCAATATTAGTCATGCATCAGATCAGTTTAACCTTGCAGAATGCTGAAATCTGAGCATCTCCTCTCCCAAAGGAATGGCTAGGAAATGGCCAGGAAAGGTATGGCCTTTCTGACAGTTGAGAATTTAGCATTCAGTTCTGATTAGACAAAGCCACAAAACTGTGGAAAGGTATAACCTTCCATGGCAGGGAGGTTGGAACTAGATGACCTTTACAGTCCCTTCCAACCAAACCATTCTATGATTCTGTGATTCTATACTTTTGAACTAAGGATTTTCACTTGGCTTTTTCAACTTTGAGACCTTATCTTGTATGCAGTTCTGTGACCACCAAATGACCACAAAAATGCTGTCTTTGCCTGGTAACTTGGGGGCTCATTAGAATCCAGAAGGGCTGTCAGTGCCTGTCCCTTTGAGTAATACAGTGTTTGCAGAAAACTGAGGCTTAGTAACCTGCTCTGCCATGCTTGCAGAGCATCGCTGTGCATGCAAAGACATGGCATGTTTCAGACCACAATGCACAGGAATGTGCATCCTGCTTTTCAAACTGAAAATCCTTCCTCATTTATAAAAGACAGAGCAACAAACAGGAAGGGTTGAGCTGAAGTCTATATATAATGGATCTAAGAGATATCCTTCTGTCATGCTGAGACTTGATTACAGCCTAAGTGCTGTCAGAAGGGCCATATGTTCCATTCACAGCACGGCTTAGCCCTCTGCGGGCTCAGCAGGAGTGGGCAGCAGCTTGGCAATTTGTCCACGGCACGTCATGAATTGACTGGGATAAAGAGATTAGGGCCCTGATCCTCGAGTACCTTCCACCTCGTGGAGTGACTTGTGCGAGTGCGAAGTGGATATGAATGGATACTGCTTGGCCCTGATAGTGATTTAGCACTACTTGGGCTCATTCTGTAAAGGTGAAAATGACTGTAGAAGCAGCAGATAATCATTGACCTTAATTCCTGCCCTGCATTTCCTTTGTGCTTGTGTGTTTCTTCAATGATTTCTCTACTTCTAACTGCTACATTGGAAACAAATTGGAGTGGAGAAAGGCAAAGGTGACTGCATTCTTCTACTGCATTTGAATTTGCCATTAAAAAACAGGCATCTGTGGTCACTGAAAGCAAGAACTAATGGGAAAACTTAATGGTTGCTTAGCTTATAGACAAAATAAGATTAACAAAACAACTCACAAAAAAAAAGGTAAAAAAAATGGGCTAGAAAATTAAAGTTCTCTTCCTCTGCCAGTTTTCTAACATTATTTACTGCACCATTCTCCGCTTCCACTCTCTTTCTGCAACGGTGTTTTCTGCAGTGCCTTAGAAAATGACTTGTAAGCTCACAAGTCAGTGGCACAGCAGTATTTCATGCACTACTTCTGGAATGGGGATCATGTCCAGAACCCTAATTTTCATGCAAATTACTGGCTCTGTTCAGAAAGGTCAGTACTACAAAATGGTAACAAAAAATGCAACAGCAGGCAAGCCTAGTGGAGTTAAGGGTTGGCTCATGATTTTTTTTCACAGAGACCTGTAGAAAATAACTCTGTCTCTGTCACAAAGAGCACAACATTATGATCTGAAATAAGATTTCTATGAGTCAGTCAAGAAGTGGATAACGCACTAATTTACTTCCATCTAAAAGAGAGGCGGAATAAAACGTCAATCTCCCCTTCATTTTTGCTCTCAAAGAAACCGAACATAAGTATGGTCCCCTGAATCACAGGTATGAATCAGAATTTCATACATTTTTTGTGGTAATTGGCACCATGCTCCTTTCTTCAAAAGGGCTCCACAATTAATGCAGACAGGACAAAAGAAAGAACATTGACGTGGTATTATAACAGTAAGCTCCATCTGTAATAAAGGGTCAACTTAATGCTAGCAGGTATAAAATTCCATCTTTTGCCATGTGATGGGATATTCAGTCTGTGAGTTCTTTTAACACTAGACAGGGTCTGGTATTACAGCAGTACTGAAGTTTTCTGAGTATTTCTTTTCTTGGTTTAGGGACGGGAAAAAAACCAAGAATAAATTCTTTCTTTTTTGACCCAAATAAAATGTGTAACTCAACAAAGTATTCAAGTTCTTAATATTAAAGAAACGATGGCTATTTTTAAAAAAAAATCATCACTCCAGTTATTTAAAGGGTTAGGTTTTCAAAACTAAAACTAATATTTTTCCCATTTGGACTGAAATATATCCATTTTTTCCCTGAAGCTGTCATTTTCAATTAATAGATTCCCTGAATGCAGTAACTGTCCACACAAACTTGCCAGTTTATATGAAAAAGAGAAAAAGCAGCATGAAGGACAGCTTATTTTCTGAGTGGTTGTGGTAGACTGGAGATGACTGATTATCCATGATCCCTAAGATCTGGAGCAATGGAGGACTTAACATTTAGTTCTGACTAGCCTAGTAAAGGGCTGTTGATAGCATTCTGCTTCCTGGACCTTGACCTTAAGATTTGTTTGGCTTTGCCAGCTAAAAAAACTGTAAAACATTTGGTTTAGTCCAGCTTTGCCATTAGAAAGTACAGACAAAGAAAAAACTCCTGAAGTCCAGGAAGGCATCTGTAAAAGTGGAAGAGGCTTGGGTTCAAATGAGGTGATGAGCTTCTCTTGTTTTGCATGGTGGGAGTATGAAGGTTTGTATGCTGCAAGATCAGCTTCAGGGCATGGTTCATTCCACTGGATTTAGTGCTGGCAGGACTGGAACTTCTGTGCTTAGCAGAGTGAAAAGCACTGTTGCAGTGTGCCATGTCTTGGAAGGTTTGCCTTTTTAGCTGTTCAAAACCTCTCTGAAGTAGAAAAAAAATGGCAAAATGTTTATACCCTTTTCAATGCACATATTTAGCCTGGACTCCATTCCTTTTTAGCTGCACAAATTTGTGCATTGTTTGCAGCAAGAAATATCAACCTCTGACAAACCATTTCCTAACAACTCACAAACAGAAGTGAAATTTATCACATACAAACCTATGTACACTAATTTGTTCACCTCTAGCATTAGTGATTTGAACACTCTTCTTCCTACTGACTATTCTGTTATACCTTGTGCTAGTTCAGCTGCTCTCTTCTGCTTCTCATGGGAGCATCTCCAGTATATTTGGAATAAACCCTTTGGCCTCCAATTTCCTTCATTGCTGCTCCCTGCTAGTTGGCTTCTGTGATTCTCAAATGTGATCTGGGAAGGAGCTACTGTGGAGTCTGATTTCATTTTTATTTAGTGTGCAGAAATGACAAACAAGCCACCACAGTGCCCCTCTGCTTTGGAAAAGTGCCAGGTTCAAAACCCATAGAGCCTTTTACAAAGCTCCATTACCAGAATAGGTTTCAGTCCTACACCATTCAAGCCCATTAGACATGTGCTCAAACACATACTTTCCCCACCCCTAACACAGTAGGGTACAAGGTGAGACAGATCAGGTTCAGCAGAGAGTTATTACCGCTGCATTCTCAAATTAGAGTGAAATTGGTTTTGTCAATTCTTTCATTGTACTCCCATGGAGAAAGCTTGTCCTCAGTAAATTTTTTTTTTAATCACGTGCATCAAGTGAAACTTCAGAAGTACTGCAGGTGCGACTTTAAAAAACTTCTCTTCTTTGTAAAATTTTGATAAAGATACACATTTAAATGGAATCCAAAACCAGGAAAGTCTTATCAGAATTTGGGATCCACACATGTGTTTATCTTTATAGCTATTAATCTATTGCTAAGCTATAAATCTGTTAGGAAGGGCTTTGAATATTGCCTTTCAGCTGCTCTTTTCCTCTTCCTAAAATAGATCGCACTCAATAACCTTCCTACTCTTGGAGAAGAGGTTCAATATCCATTGGTATCCTTTCTCTTGTCAGACATGAGGTTATTACTGAATAATGATGATAATTAAAAGTACTCTAACTGATGTGACTAATAAAACAAATTTACATCAATGGTGAAGGGCAAATCTCAACACATTGGGTTTGGTTTAGATAAGCTGCCAAAAGATTGATTATCCAAATGTTATCCAAAGGCTGTGTGCTAAAATGGGAGCAGCACCAATTCACATGAAAATCTTATAATAGCAGCTGCTTCGTGCTAAGTTCCTTCCTGCAGCTGGAAAAAGAACTGCTGTAGTTTATAACTGAAGGCAATATAACCATTGATCAAAATGGGCTGATATATGATGCCTTCCCAGCACTTCTCAAAACCATAATCACAGATACTGACACTTTTTGGACATTGATGAATAGTTTTCAATGAGGTGAGGGGACTTGTAGCTTTTCATTTTGACCACTGAATATAAATAGCCTCCCTTCCAGAATTTTATGAGAAATATAAAAATATGTTTATATTAAAAATATATATCAAAATGTTTTATGCTATATTTATATTTTCATTTGTAATAAATATTATAAATTTATATTATTACTTATAATATATTGTCATGTATAACACATTCAGCTTTCAGCTCTGGGTTTTCCTTGCTTATGAACACTGTTCTCTTCAAAAGCAAATGCACTACCTTCTCAGCTCTGTGCACGTGCTAGCTCTTTCTCCTACTGTCAACATTAATGCTACCACTCCTTTCACTTCAGCCATGTTAGCTTTTGTCTACCAGCTAAACTCTTCTCTCCTTCAAACCTTTGAGTAAATCTCTCCTCTAACCCTATCTTTCCAAAAATGTGCCCAAGAAATCAACCGGTTTCTGGGAACTGAGTGAAAGATATTAAAAAAAAAAAATGAAAATAAGAAAGTAGAAATGCTTATTCCCATTGAAGACTGTAGTTATTCAGCTGTGTGGTTCCTCTCCCCTCCTTTAGCACTGGTGGAGTCCACTGTTCCCCTCTGTGCAGCAGGGTAAGCACAGCCCTGATCCCTGAGGTGTGCAGGCAGGTGTGAGAGAATCCACCTTTTAAATGGGATAGCTAAACTTCCCTTCTACTCATCTGGCTACAGAGTACTCTGCCTAATGATTTTTGGTGCCTTCACATGCTTGCTTAGAAAAATAAATAATAATTAGCCAAAGGAAAGAGTTTTGGAATAAAAGGCTAAAATGTCTTAATGTAAAATGTTTGATGGTTTTTTCCACACAAACTTGAACATGCCAATTAAGAGGAAAAATCTCATATATAAAAACTGAATAAAATAAAGTATTTACCAAGAATAGTTCCCCGTAGTCCTTGTTCAAAGGAAACTCCCAACCATAACTCACAGCTCTGATGAGAAACCCTGGGATTCAGTCTTTAGTTTTTAGACTCAATGTATATTATTTTGCTCAGGATTAGTGAATTATGTCAATATTACATTATTTCAAACACATGATTACTAATGTGAGCTTTATAGAATCCATTATGTTCCCTTTTTGTATTTAATTTCTTTGAAGATGAAAAACACAGAAGAATTTCTAAAAAATAAATTTAAAACAAATGTTAAAAAAAGAAAACTAATTCCTTCAATTTCCTATGAAGAAGCTTTTCCCACTGAGGGCATCAAAAAAAACCCCACAACCAAAACACATTTGTATAAAAATAATTTCCTTTGATATCAGCATTCTTTATTCCTCTTGCTATTATTAAAGATGCTAGTGTTTGAATAGCTTTCTCCCTCACAAATCAGCTTTTCCTTCAGCTGAGGGAAGTCATAACCCTGTGTTTATGACATCTCATGCTGTTCCTCCAAAAATAATTGTTGTGCCACCAACACAGAAAAGATCATGGAGCTGATGAACTTTTAATGTTAAACACTTACTCTGATTCTAAAAGCTGTATTTTCAAATTAGATGTATCCTGGCTTTCAATTTTGCACAATCAGAATAAGGCACCTACATGCCCCAAGTGCACACATTGGAGTACCTGTGATCTTGAGCCCTTAAAGTGGACACAAACAAGGGTGTCAAATGCAAAGGATTTGTTTCTGACATGTAAAGAAATGCTTTTCTGAAGTTTTGAATATATATCAACTCTATCAGCTTCTGCTGAACTGAACAAGAAATGAAGATGCAGAACATCCTAAGGTACCCACAGATGAGTGTTTAGTCTTTACCTTAATGATCTCTCTTTCAAAATATCACTTTACCCCATGAGAATGCTGTGGGGTTTTTTTACTATAAGGGTGACAGAGCACTCCAGCATGTTGCCCAAGGACACTGTAGAGTCTCCACCTCTGGAGGTATTAAGCAGCCATCTGGGCAGCTGGGTCTGGCTGACCCTGCTTGGGGTGGAGAGCTTGGACAAGAGGACCTCTGGAGGTCACTTCCAGTGCCGTCATTTGAGATCCACTGTTTACAGTCAGAAGAGGCTCTTACTTGCTGTAATGTAAACCAAATGAGGCTACCAAGATGAACTACTAGCAAAAACATTTGTTTTTAATAGGAAGCAAAATTAGCTAGGTAAATGATGGAACAGAAATGTGTTTTCTTCTGTTGAATGGTGGGCATTATTTTTACATTCTCCTTACCATACTGATGTCTTTTTTAAAGCATGTAACAGTTTCTATGGTAATTTTCTAATTTTAAAAAAGTGAGTGAAATAGCACTTCATAAAATTTATAGAAAAACATTATTAAGGTAAAATATATTGTTAACAATTTTCTGCGGGAGAAATATTTCCATGACAAGAAAAATGAGGAAGGAACAAACTTAAGCAAAACAGCAACTTTAATTCACCTGAAACACTATTTGTTCTTCTAATGAATTATGTTAGTCAGACGAATTCTGAAGAAAAAGGGAAAGAACTTTCATTTTAAAGAATTCTTTATAGGCTCCAGAGTAATTGAACTCTTGGTCAGGGTATGTGTGGTTGAAAACCAGTGCATAGATAACCATTTATCATTCTGCCCATGTTTACCAGTAAATCCATCTTAGAAAAAAAAAATCTAACACTACTTTTAGCTCTCCCAACAACTCCCGATGATTTTGATTTTCTGCAGGGCTTCCTGGTGGCTCTCTGCTCACTCTGTGGAGGACAAAGAGGGTACTTTTATATGTCTGGCGCCCCAGCTGTTGCTCCTGTGTGCCATCCAGCCCTGACACAGCCCCTCAGTCAGGAGGAAGCATTGCCAGCAGAGTTGTATGAAAGTCCTCTGGTAGAACGTGGAACGTCCACGTCTTAGAGGAAAATAGCAACAATCTTTTCCCACAAAATTCTCCTCGCCTTCTGGCCCTCAAGTACAAATTATGGAGGGTTTGGAAGGTGCGGAATACATATCTAAATCCCCTGCTGGTGTGGAGGGCTCTGACTCATTTGAATAATGTTAACACTAAATGTCTTTGAGGTGGAGACTGGATGCAAGTACATCCTACAGTCAAGCCACATTTATGTACTCATGTTTAGAATGCTTTAGATTTGGTATGGGCCTTCTACACTGCCACAGCACCAAACCAAAACCAATGACAGGCACATAGATCCCAGGCGTTTTTCAACTTCTTATGATGACACTAGAGAGATTGTACTTTTGCTTTTTTTATTGTCTCTGTTTGCAGGTTCCTTTTGAGTCTGGATTTTTTTACATAAAAGAGGACTGCTTTATCTTACAAATTAGAGCCACTGAGAATGTCAATTTCAAAATTCACTGGAAAACTAAGAGTTCCCGATGAAACTAAAACTCACTACAGTCTGTCATGTCCAGACAGTTTTGCATGGCTATAGGAGCTACCCAGTTACACTATGAATATTATTAATTTAAGTGATCCAGAAAGGAATTAAGTACTCAAAACCCCTGTGTACATCCTGCAGTAAGTAATAATATCCTCAGTTTTAAAGAGAAGAACACCATTCTTCCCCCCACAAATGGTTTATTTTCCATGTCTCACCCTGTTAACAGTGAGCTCATGGAAGGGGAGGGGATCAAGTTATGGGCAAAACAAACTGGGATATTGACAGAGAATGAAGCGGCCCTGAATGAGAATGTTAATTAGGTGACAGATTTGACACCAAGGATTGCATAGCAGCATCTAGTTTGCTTGTTTTGATTTCTCTTGGAAATTTTTATCCTAAAATTTCTTTAAGAAAGGAATGTAGACTCTGGTTTCCTTGAGGACTTAATTTGATACACTTTTCTTTCAGATACCCCATTAGCCAACAACTGACTCTTCTGGGTTGTGTTGTTGTTGTTGTTGTTTTGTTGCTTGTTTGTTTGTTTGTTGGGGTTTTTTCTTGATTAACGAGTCTTTCACTTTTCTGGAAATAAGCTATTGTGCATGTAAATTTTAGAAGCAAGAAATTATGACTAATTAGATCTAGTGTGATCACTAAGTTGTAAAAGGCCTTCTGAAAAAAAAGAATCAAATGGATTTTTTATAAAAAAAGCAAGATTGGCATCAGTATTAATATCATTTTTCCTAAGACCAAATCCTGACATTAGTAAAAAAAAAACTAGTCTGATTTTATCTGTATTACCCATACATCATAGAAGCTGCATGAATGTCTCTAAAGCCACTCAAAAATACTTATTGCCTTCTTTGTTTATGAAGAGCTCTTACAATAATTTAGCCTTCACATGATCAAATGGTTTTGTCACTTTTAGCTGTTAATTTCCCAATATAAATTTGTAAGGGAATGAAGTGGAAATTGTTTCACCCAAAATTAAAGGATTTTTTTTATCATTTGCTATATTACTATTCCTCTTAAACATTAAGAAATATTGGGGGGTGGGCAGGAAAAAATTAAGTGTACTAGCAATTACAATTTCAAATTGCTTTGAGATTACTTTGAAAATTGAGATCAGTATTGAAAGGGAAATAACATTAAAATGACCAAATCTGCCAATGGAAATTCAGGGAAAAAAATCAGATAAAATTTTCAGATTAAAAGCATTACTTGCAATGTCAATAGAATATCAGTATGTGAAAATATGACTTTTTTTTTAAGAGAGAAAGTATATGATTATTTAAGATTTATTAAATGAGGCTTATATGTTAGATTCAGGAAAGGTTTACCTTCTTTTCCCAACTCTTCCACTAATTTGTACACCGTATTGCAGTTTCTCGCCTTGTTTTTGTTTTTCTAACATGTGGTCAAGTTCAAAAAATGCTATTTAACCCCATGTTAAGCCAATTAACTCATTCAGATTTGAAGATCATATTAATGTAATATGGCAATGAAAGTTAAAAACTTTATACCTTTTCATTAACTTACATAGCTCTTTCCCCGTGGAAAGTGTTTTAAATCTCTCTTTTCTCTTTTTCTTTCATAAGAAAAAAGCTATCTGAAAGGACACCTAGGAACTAAAACGGTGCTTTCAAAAAAAAAGTTGAACTGCTTTGGCTCTCAGCAAGTATCAGTGCCAGTTTCATCACTGATGCCCCTCCAGCTCTTTTCTCTTCAGTTTTCCAAAAACATGACTAACGTACCTCAGATCTTCTTTGTTGCTTCTCTGTGAAAGCTCAAATTCTATAATAATAAAGCTTAAAACCAAGAAGGTTAACTTTTGTGCTCCAGATTTGGTATAATATTGTTTGATCAAGTAAACACAATTAGCCAATTAAGAACAAAGAAACACATGAAGGTCATGCTGAAGCAAGTCACTATGTCTACCATCAGATTAGGATGAGATTAAGTGAGACTGAACTGGCATTTGCTGTTCCTATTAGATTTAATTCTGGCCACTCATGAGGAATTATTTTAGGAAGTAATAGGATTAACTAAGCAAAAACCAAGATGCAGCATTCACTTTCTTTACTAAAATAGAAATGTTCTTAAAAAGCTTATCAGCCTTTTATTATTCATTCATACTTAATGGCCGGTTCTATTAGCAGATGCTTGTGGCAAGAATATAAAAATCATAGAAAAAACAAAGCAGAACACAACTTGCATAACTGTGTTTGGAAATGTCCTTAGCTAACTAAGTTTGTCTGACCAATAAAACACACCTGAGTTAATAGGAGATGAAAAACCGCCCAACTACTTATGTCAATTTTCCAACCTATATGTATTTTTTGTATTTTTTCTATTTCTTATGGCTTTTATGGTTTTATTTCTTGTTTAAACATCTTCAGACACGAGGGACTTAGATGGAATTCTGTGTATGTGTATACATATTCACAGTGGTCATGGTGGGGAGAAGAAAATCCTTAGCATGTGATCTCTTCATCTATCCATCTAGCACAAAGATGAGAAAAGAAGTATCAGTATGCTATCTTTGAGCATTGAATATACATGTACACACACATATTAAAATGAGGCAAAAAGAGGTCAGAAGCTGGCTGCAAAGGTCAGGCAAAGAATTCTTCTTCAAAGAAAAATAGATCAGGAGGAGAAATGGATTTTCTGACAAAGGAATGCTTTCAAGTACACAGGAAAATCTCCATTTATTTTCCTTATTTCATTTGCAAACCAACCGTCCCTCCATCTCCTAAAATAAAAAGCTCTGTTTTGTTTCTGTAGGAGTTATCAACTTCTAATCTGAATGAACACAATTCTGAAGAAAAGAAGCAAAGGAAGAAAATTCACGAATTTCATTTAAAACATCAGGGCCCAAAAGTAAATGTGAGACTTTCACAGATGAAAGGTATTTTTTAAAACATCATTGTTTAAAGCATCAGTCTGGTAAGGTAAATGACATAAGTAAGATTTTGGAAAATTCCAGTGCAATATCACTCATGAACCAGCAACTCAGCTGGGCCTGTACCAGCTGCTTTTTTCCAATGCTTTGTAACCTGCCTGTTGCTGCAGGAAGAGGATTGTGCTGCAATATAATCGGGCAAGAGGAACCAGAGCTCCATCATTGCACTGAAACAAGCAGACGTGTTTTAGTGAGCACAGAAATTGCTGTAAGTATTGCCAAGACCAGGGCTACAGATGAAGCAGCTGTAGATGGTACACTAATTTTCTCCACCTATGTCTTCTATAAGGAGCAGAGATCAAATGCAGTAATTGTGCTCTTTGTGTATGAGTGTGTGCAATATGGCCGAGTCTGTGGAATGTTTGATTGCAGATACAAAGCTTTTTCAGCAAAAATGCTTTTGTGATTTAAAAACCTTAGAACATTTAACTGATTCCTGCCAAATGAAATTACTTCAGTGCTAAGGTGGAGCTGAGATTGGTAGATGACTCTTGAAACAGTGGTGAAATCCCTAACATTTTAAATCCCAGCTGTGCATTGATTTTCAGGACACTTTTATTAATCATTGACAGTACTGTTTTCTATTGATTAGCAGGTTTCTCTGTGCATGGGTAATTCTGTGCAGCATTTGTGTCTCAGTTATATCACAAAAAAAACCCCCAGAGCTTGAAAAGATGGGGGCCATTTGAAAACTACTTAGTAAATTCTTAAGTTTCAGCAATTAGCAGCTAAAAAAATCTAAATACAGTGCAAGCATAGGGATTATTTCAATAATCAATATTTAGGAAGATAAGAGGAATATGGGAGATGAAAGACGGAATAAAATTTAAAAATTAAGAAGGAAATGGACCCAATTTCTGAATATATTTCCTTTCTCGTGTTTGCATTTACAAATCTAATGAAATGTTCTTGAAACCTTATATTTCACTACTTTTTTTAGGTCAAACCTGAGCTATCTTCTCAATCCAGTTAGTTCACGGGCAGTTTCAGGTTAAAGAACAACTAAAAAAATGCCTCTTGCTCCCTTCCCCTCAAAGAGAACCCAAACCCAAACAAACAAACAACCCACTAAACCTTAGTTAGGATATATTATTCCTCTCCTTTCCCAAGCAGTTAGTTCAGTTACTGTTGTTTAATTTCTGTACAAATGTTTTAATCAATTTGGAAAACTTGCATATACAACTACAACAACAAAAAAATAATTTATATTTTGCCCACAGACTTTAAAGCTAAATAATAAATTGAGATTTCATACATTTAATACAACCAAATTATGTTCCCCACAATTATCTCAATATTTTAAAGTTTTAAGGATATGGAGGAACAAATTCTACTATTTTCTTCTCCAGGGGAAAGTCAGGAGTTTTTGTTTTCAGATAAATATTCCAGACATTTTCCAATCTCACTTGCTGAGACAATCAGGGAAAATACCAGCATCCTCACACAGTGGTTTCTGTGATTAAGAATTCCAGAAATAGGAAGAAAGGAGGAGCTCTGGTGCTCTGGATGGCAGATGCTGAGAACCTGAACACACCACAGCACACATGTACTAGTCAGTTTGGAAGTATCTGACCACAGACACACATTCATCTCCTCAGGAGTTAGCTCAAACTTTCTGACATCAGTGATATTTTTGCATTAATCAAAATGAAGAGCAGGGAAAAAAATGCCACTCATTTTTTGCAGTTTACAAGAAACCTTTTGCAACAATATACCAGAATCTTGTTAACTTTTAGACAGGCCATGTAAAGAGAAAAAGAGGGAAAAGCCTTGCTGACAAGTGTACACATCTACACAAGCTAAGCACACTGACCACCATTTTCCAAACAGCCAGAATTCTTTAAGTGCTTCTGGAGGCCAAATTGGTCTGATATTACAAATGCACACAGCCCCATTCCTGCAAATCAATGGAAGTCTGTGTTAATGTACAATAACTGAATATCTAATAAATTACTTTACACAATCAAGTGGAAGTTTTAGCATCAAAGTTTCTAGCGTTTTTTCAACTGTTTTTTTCCTGACTAAAAACCATGGATGAGTGAATTCAGTTTTGTTTCCTTCCAAACTACTCAAACATTGTGCATTTAAATTTTAACATTACTTGCATTCTGCTTAAAAACAAGTAATAAAAAAGAAAAGAGAGGGTCAGACAGGGAAAAAAAAAGTAATTCCTAAATCCTCTGAGTCAGAGGCTGTCTATTTAGAATATGTTTATTCAAAACCTAGCACAATGGAGTTCTGTTCGCATGACTGGCCTCCTCTATGTTACTGTGATACTAATAATAAATTGTTATAACCACAGAAAGTAAAAATTTTTATGCATCCAAATGACAAGGAAACTTTGACCCCATTTTCAAAAGCACCTAAATTGCCTTCAGAGTCTGAATGCCATTTACTTTCTTACATACAATGGCACTTTTGAAAATGTTACCTAAGATGTAAAAATGGATCAGTAACTGAGCCAAGACTGAGATATTGTGAATAAAGAAGCTGAGAGAAGGAGAGAGGAAAATCCAATTTAAACATATAATACTTACACACACACATGCATGCTTACATACATATACACACACGTCAGTTGAATTTACTGTGCCTGAACAGCATAACATTCTCTTTACCTGGGAATATTTTGCATTAGCTCAAACATCTTTCCAAGTGGCATGTAAGCTTACACTACTAGGAAAATACCACTTCTGGGCATCAACTGCCTTTATGAACTTTATGAACTCATAAACTACTTTGTGAGGTGTGCAAAACATCAAACCACAGATGCAACAATGTAATCCAGGAAAAAAAATTCTAAATTACTTTTTTTGCAAGCCTTTCCACTCCTCCTGCTGTCATGCTTTTAGTTTCTCCACTCTGACAGCTACATGTGATATATCACATACACTGCTAAGTCTTCGCTGAGCAAATTCAAAGTTTTCACAGGGTAAACAAGGCCAATCATGCATATTATTTAAGGCGGTCCCAGATGGCTATGGGAGACTTCCTATATTTCTTCCCTACAGTTTAAAACAAGTTTTAAAATGTTAAAAAAGGTACATTAGTCAGTCTTTGCTAGCAGTATTTGTACTATTAGCAAACATTTGTACTATTGGAAAATATTGAGATATGCACTGCAAGACTTTCTTAAACTTGTTTAGTTTTTCACAACTTTGGTTTCTAATGCAAAATTCCCAGATGTAAAAAATGTAGATCAGTCAGATTGACCCAAATTTATCTATGTCATATCAAAACTCTACCATATAAATGTTTGATTAGGCAGAAAATATTAATAAGCCTCTCAGTGAAAGTGAACTTCAAACCAGTCAAGTTTTGCCCTGCCAGACCCTGCCAGACTTGGATGGGATTACTCAGGGGCTGTCTGGCTTCTTGCTGCCAGGATTTCCCAAGGGATAACATCAGGAAATTTTTTATCCCCACAATGATCATAAGGCTCTTTGGAACCCCACATTTCCAACACAGAGTCAAGAATAATGGATAAGCTTAGCCAAGTCATGATAAGAGTGATGATATCACCATAGTCTTGAGGGCAGTTCTGAATTCCTTTTCCATAAGATCTTTGTCTTAATATTTTCCTGAAATGGAGACTTGGATAAAAACAGACTGGATGAGTCAAAATCAAGGTAAGACAGAAATAAAGCTAGTTTACTAGAGACATTATGTGAAGACCTTGGCAGAGAGTAATTTGAGAAATAAGGTTTGCAGCATAATTTATTTTAATTTAAAATTATATTCTTGATTGCTCTCTATTCCTAAGAGGTTTTCCTGCCTTGTAGTGTTTTTGCTTCTTAATTTTATGCTCAACAGAACTATTTCAACAATTCCTTTTAGATGAGGAGCTGATCTTATTTACTGGTATCCCTGTGAGCCACAGAGCAGATGAGTAAAATGCACCTCCATAAATTTGTCTCCGAGGAAGGAGCTTGGTCTAGAGGGGACTATCATGGACAGTCAGCTTCATCACATAGACCACAGGGATCTCATTAGGCCTCCAAATCCACTTTCAGAAGTTGTTCAAGGACTGAAGTCATTCTTTAAATCTCCCAGTTCTGCTGACTGCTGTGTACCCAGGAGGCTACATCCCTCCCTATGGCAGTCCAGTCCAACTATTGCACACCTGCCAACAGTGTCTGCAGAAACTCTACGATGGCAAGCTCTGATTTTCCGACAGCCTTAACTCTTCCTCCTTTCAGCTACTTGATGCTGAAAGAGCAGGCCATCAAGGAAGATTACAGGGCCCAGCCATACTCTTAGGCTTCTCCCCACTGACTTTCCTTTCAAGTTCCCAAATACTAAGTAGTTCCATATTCTTTAGACATAAACTTGGGAGAACAATTTTTTTTTTTTTAATTAATAGTAGCAGGACAAGACCACAAATGCCTTGCAACTATACTCTTCTATGATAAATATATCTTTCCATGAATATGTTATTCCAAATATTTTCCAAGAGGACAAATGTCCACTTCATACACTGTTTGCACTCCTTGTATTAATTAACAGCCTTTTTTTATATTGGTAGATTGGATTAGAATTAATAGATTATGAAGACCACTCAGACCTGTCATTCCCTAAGGCATCGGTGGAAAATCCAGCTGGGTCCTGGCAGACAAGTATAGAAGGTCATCCAAACTACGCAAAGAAATAAAGTGAATATATGTCATTGCTAGTTAATGGCTCTTTTGAACCAAAATAGAGTTTCACTGCTCACACATGTTATTTTTATGATGTATTCAGGGACAACAAGGCCTGTCTGCTGTCCTTATTGACTTCAATTTACAATATAGCTATTTCACTGTCCCACTCTGTCTTTAATACAGTCACAAAAGGCCATGCACTGGAAAGTTATTATTATTTATATACACCACGCCACTGCCTAGGCACGTAATCAAGGATCGATTGTACTGTGTGGTATACAGACATATAACAAAGAAAACAGTCCCTGCCTCAGGCACTTGCAGTCTGTGCGGCAAGTACAGCAGGTAAACACAAGTGATAAATAGCACAGGGCTGGATAAGTGAAAAATAAAATGCATAACATTTATCAGAAAACAGATGTCCCAGCTTCCTACCTAGGTTTTATATTTGTCCTGTCTTTGGCATCCCACTCTAGCAGTTCATTTTTTAAGCTCTTTCGGTATGAAACATAGTGCTTTGTGCTCACTTGCAGATAAATTCCATGAATAAAAATATCATAATAATTTTACATATGCTTAGAAACCATATGTATATGCATTACACAGAAAGTTAAAAATTATTGAGGACTAATGGCAATCACAAGACTTTGCATTTACATCAGAATGCATTTAATTATGAGTGCATGTAGGTGTTTTTACTGCACACCTCAGTTCATTGCATGTAAAGAGTTAATACATATTGATATACTTCAACATCATTAGTCTATTTTATATTTGTGAGGATGGGAAACACATTGGAGAAAAATCTGGACAAATGGGTTGCAAAAAAGTAGCTTAGACAGCTTTTAGAAGTGAAAATGAGTGACAGAGTCACAGTCTTGAATCAATGTCCATATATGTTCTCACTAGAAAACTCTCCCTAATTTTCATCATAATTGTTGTTTATGGTGTACATTTCATCGACCTGGTTACACTGATTCCAATGAGAGATGCCATTTTGTAATTGATGGATGACATTAGGCAAACAAGTGCAGTCTGACATTCAGGTCTAGCAATCACAAAAGGCCCAGTAGCAAAGTGAGTCAGTGAAAAAATCAACTACCTTACTGTAAAATTCCCAGGAATTTAAAACAGATTTGTCTCAGTGAATTCACTGAGCTGACCCTTCAAATCAGACTGCACACATCTGAGGTGAAAACAAGGGCTGTGGTGTCTGCACATGCAATGCCTGGGCTACTCACCAACATCTTCTCATGCAGGAACTATTACCTTTCTCTCCCCAGTCTCGTTTTAGCAAGCAGAAGGTCAATACCTACTTTATGTATTTGATTAGTTACTCATATCTAACTCTTTTTTTTTTACACATGGAGAAATGTACATGAATAGATCTAAAATGGAAGTGGGAGAAAAATGAAGGCTTGCTGACAATCCATCTGCTTTTGCACTGAAGACGCTTAGGCAGAGAAGACGGCTGTTTCCAGAAGTCATTTTTTTGGTAGACTGATCTCTGGGAAGAGCCCACATGTGTGGAGAGTAAGTGAGGAATGATTTAGCCTACACCCATTCTACTACATAAAAGAAGGCCAGGGCACAGTCAGAAGTACAGTACAGCACTGTACCAGGATTGTTGCATTCTTCTATTATTATCACACTCCTTAACATTGTTTTAGCACATGCCAGATGATGCCTGCATGTGGTTTGTGGGACAGTGCTTGTCAGGAGCTATTTCTATTAGCCAGCCTGAAAGCTGTGACACTGCTTTCTGAGAGGAGCAAACAGAAGATATGTGGTCACAAAGCCAGACTGTATCATTTGCCCTCAGGAGCAAATAACAGTCTCTGAATCACTTTATGCACTCATTAGACATAGTTTTTTGAGGTGAAGGACACATGATTTCCCCACCATGTGGAAATACCCATGAAAACTATGTCCTTGTTTCTTAATAGTGACTTCCTCTCAAAACTCTTATTCTTGTACTGAAGAAAGATTACGCATCACAAGATACATTTGAAGATGAGGATGTGGCAAAGATCATCAATAATCACATCATGCAAATCTGGACTGAAATTACTAACTGGGATTTCATTTTGCCTATAGGAATCACAAAATATTGTGGCTATAACAATATTGTGGAGTTTAACTATGAATTCTGAAAAAAATAGGCTGAAGAAGAGAGGCAGAGATCAGGCTAAGTGTGCAGAAGCAGATGGGTTTCATGGCTGGGTGGTCAAGGAGGGAGGGAATTTGCATGAGATGATCAGGAACAGCAATTACGAATGGGATTGCAGGTCAGAAAACAAAGTTGATCTGTTCCCAGGAGTTACTGTTTTTCAAAAGCTGCAATCATGATAAGGGTGTCTGGACATGCTTCTGAGCACTGAAACTCATTCCTCTATAATGCTACCAAGTTTCTAAAAGCACTTCTGGTACATCTTTCACCCAGGCAACTTGCATGATCCTACATTAGCAATTTCTAACTATTTTCAAGCATATTTTGAGAATTAACTGGGACAAATACTCTTCTCAGTCAACAATGCAGATTATGTGGACCTGTATTAAAAGAAGAATTACACTTATGTCTGGTTGTAGAGTATTCAATGCCTGTTGGTGTCAGGGGAATAGGATGGTCCAGGGCTGTTTAATATAACTGTGTGTTCATAGTCCTTCCCCTGCCACCTGGCTGTGACACTAGACCTTGATGGAAAGTCTGTTTTCTAACTATTGGGAAGCCAGTGATTAGCTTCCTAAGAACGACTCTGCATGATCTTGCAACCTAAATCCCAGCAGGATTTAACCAATGGCTTAAATTCCAGAAGCCTGGTAGCACCTATGGAATTGACTTTGTAAGTTTTACCAGCTTACATGGGTTCAATTGTACACCAGAAAAAGCACTATTAAGCGCCTGGGAGCCACATCCAGATCAGTAAATTCTCTTAGTTGAAAATTATTTGTGTTAGCAAAATATTAGGCACAAGCTTCACATTCATACTACACCTGCTCTAAGCATCTGCTGATGGCCACTACTGGCAGGAAAATGCTAGAATAGACCTGATAAGGTACTAAATTATATTTTAGGATGCATTGTGTGTCTGCCCAGGCATGTATGTATGTATGTATGTATATATACACAGACAGACACAGACAGACACATATGTATCCCCAAAAATGCAATGATCCACTTTGAATAGGTGCTCTAAGAGCATAAATTTGGAAGGTCTATGACTAACAGCAGAATTTTCCAGAGGTTAAAAAATATTCCACCCAGACTTCAAATTAAAACTTGAAACAGAAGGTCGATGAATATAAACTAACAGCCTCAGAAAACTTAGTCCTTATTTCTGATCTATTATTGGCCAGAAGAAAAGAGTAAACCAATGCATTCATATTATATGCCTTTTTTACCCCTGTCCCCCACTGAGTAAATGATAGTTAAGCACCCTTACATATAGTATCTGCAAAGAAAATGAGCATTTTTTGCTGGTTAATTTGAAGTGGAACTGTCTGATTAATTTTAATACAGCTGTTCCCTAAGAAACTAGTTTATTAGGAGAGGCTGTAAGTGCTACTCTTCTTCCTTAGATGATGTCTTTTATACATTTTCAGATATTTTCTGTTGCCGTTTTCAGAAAAGAAATAAAGCACTCACCACCAAATCTATGTGCTTTGGGATCTGCATGTCAGAGATATTTCTGATACGAACCTAAAAAAAATTAATTTCACAGAGCTGAGCCAGGAAAAGACACAAAAAGTATTGATATTAAATTACATTTAAAAAGGCATAAATAATTTTTACCTCTCTGCTTATATTGAATATTTTTATATTTCAACATGAAGTCTGTGTGTTCCTTTTTGTGGAAGGGGCCTTATAGCTGTAATTCTGAGCACAGGCTGAGGATATTCAGTGGTAAAATGCTTTATCTTTCTTGTGTAGTAAGAAAGCAGCCATTCTGCCTTAGTTAAATCTAAATGGCAAGGATCACGACTGATTCTGCCCAGATTTTCTGTTATCCCTGTTAACTGTGAACAGAGGGATCAGCATTTGGCACCCAAATTAGCAGATATGGCCAGCAACAATTTGCAAGGGTGTCAGGAGCTCTTCAGGTGACTATTCTTGCTGCTCTATAAAGGACTGTGAGCAGGAAAGTAAAGCAGCCATGGAATTCACAGATTCCAGACACAAGTTTCATAACCTGCCAAGATTTTATCCTCCTATGACCACTTCTAATTTTTTCTTCTCTTTTGGTCCTCTCCTCCCCCTCCCTCTTAAAAAAACTAGAGAGATTCTTTGACTGTTGTTCGGAAAACTTGACACTTCTTTGTGTGCTCTTCCAAGGGGAGGGCTCTTTTACACTGTATTCATCTTCAAGCTGGGACTGCCAATTATAGCTCCACCTGGGCTCAGGAATAAAAGATGTCAGACTGCAGCCTTTGTCCTTTTTTGACTGCTTTATACTGCTATTACACTGATTGCTCTTTGTTTCCCTGCAAATGGGGTTTTACAATTGCAGTCCACCTCCTTCCCTCCTTCTACCAGACTCCCTACTCCTTGTTACAAGATTTTTTTTCTTTCCTTTTCTTCTTTTTTATTTTTTCACTTCTACTATTAATTTTTGGTTGATTTTTGATAAGGATCACTCACCTTGCTCTGAACCACTTCTTTATGAGATTTTAAACCACATGTAGGGAAAAGCAAAGGTAAGTCAGCAGAGAGATCAACACAGACAGACCTCTATCCAGGAATAATTTAGCACCCTGTGTCTCATTTACACTTTATGATTATGACTGCTTTCAATATGATTTTTTTCTCCAGTTTAGAGGCCTGGTGTGGATCCTTCTGAATTAAAAGTGAATCCCTGCCCCTTTGTGGTTTGTTCATGTCTGTCCAGAGAGCAGAGCAGGAAAGCTTCAGCCAACAATGCCAATACAACACTATAAAGATTAATAGGGTACCTGAAAAGCAACAAGGACTTTGAGTGATTTCAAGGATTCCAAAGACTCAAGAAATCAATTTCAGTGAAAATGTCCTTGCTAATTTAGTACCTGATAGTATTTGACACCTTTGTACTACAGTAAGAACACTGAGCAATATAAGGATTTCTGTGCATGTCTTTTGCAATCAGGATTGCAAATGAAAATTAATGCCAGCCAAATCCATACAGACAGAAAGATAAAGAATACCCTTCTAACACCTATTTATTCAAAATAAAAGTTAGCTCTATTATTATCTTCACATCTAGCAAAAAGAAATAAATCAGTAAAGGAAAATAAATTAGGGACACTGGCTAAATAAGAGTGGAACATTGTCGAAACTATTAAATCTTGCACATCGTGTCAGAACTGCTGCAGCATTGCCTTAGCACTGAAGAACCATGTGAGACTGCTGGGGAAAAAAGCCCACAACTCCTGACATGAGACAATTTGGATGCTAGTTGACTTGATCTTGTCATTGTTTCATTGCACGTTAACAAAGACACCAGCTCATGCTAGATGCTCAAAATAGGATAAAAGCAATCCATAAAATAAAATCTCTCCTCTGATGATGTCGTAGGTATTAAAATTCTGTTTATAGTGAAGATTTTTATATGTCCTAATTACATACTGGAACTAACTATTGTCAGTTCTGCAATGCTGAAAGAGCCTTAATGATGACATTATAGTTTGAATAGAATTTTTAAGCAGATCTAACGTAAAAAGAGATGTAATTAATCAAATTTTAAGTTTACTTTATCTAGGAATAAAGGCCTGCTGTATCTTTCCCTAAAACTATTGCAGTCTTTCTGATGCAAACAAGCTCTAGATCTATGAACTTTTAAAAACAAAATAGGAAAGTAAATACAGACAGCTTAGAGAGCTGCAGAAGGGACAAAAACCTAATAAAGGACATATTTCTTCTTCCAATATCTATAAAAAGCTCATACCCTCTTATTTTTTCTAGGAAATATATTTCATCAACACTAGTAAGATCATTATCCACGTCCCAGTTCTAGTGTGCCAAACAATTTGCACATAGATGTAGAGCAGAGAACAAGCAGATGAAGAGGGTTGAAGGGAGAGCAATCTGATACACACTATTGGATGTCAGATGATACAAACCAAATGTGTAAAGATTTTTTTTTTGTCAACCAGTTACAGCCTTCACATTGCATTATTTCATCTGGAGAAAAAAGGTATCATAGTGGGCTGCTCTTTTTTCTATTTCAGCTTAGTTAGGAGAAAAGTATTTCACAGAGCTTCAGAGAAATCTGATACGCTTTGCACAGATTGTATGCAAACACATTTTGTGTGTAGGTACAGATATTGTCCTTACACAGGTGCACACACACTCCACAAAGAATATGTATACAAAAATATGTGTAAAGATACATGTACAAGCACACGTGACCAGCAGCACACACCAGTTAAAAACGTATCAAACTACATCGTTATGCAAGGAAATAGAAAACTGTTGACCCTTAAAGCTTATAAACACTGTGATTCTTAGCTGCATGCCTAAATAAATATTTTATGTTTTAAGGCTAGCTATGCATAGTTCAAGTTAAAGCTGTAGGTTTTATGTTTGAATCGTACCTACCATCCAGCTTTCTCCATGTGTCTGGCCTTGTGTGAATAATGCAGGTTAATCACCCAGGCACGTAGCAATGTGAGGACAAGGCAAAGAAGAGCAACCCCAGCTCCCCTCTCTCATCACTGCTGGCTGTGCTCTTCACTTCTATGCATTGCCTGGCTTGGCACTATGGCAAGCTGCACCCACATTTAAATAAAATGTGTCTAATGAAGGAGTCTCACAGACCTATTTTATATTTGCTATGTTCACTGGCCTCATCTGTGCTGATGAAAGCTTGTGAAAAACTTGTTAAAGGGAAGAGAAAAAGAAAATCAGGGCAGTCAGAATTAATAGCTGCTGTGCTACTATGAATGGTGCCAGAAGCGGCCCTTAAAATACAATTTCAAGCTAAAACTCAGAAAGAAAACTCTCAAGCAGATACAACAAAGGTACAGGGAGGTCATTTGTGCTATTCAAATACCCATCACATTGAAGTGTTACTGCCAGAAAAGTGGCATTTCCAAGAAAAACATCTGCTTCCTATGAGTCGGCTGAGCAACATCCATGGAGCATACCAAGAAAATGTATTTGAAGCAGAGGTGTGGGAGTTAAAATCTCTGTATTAATTACTGAATTTGCCACAGTGTTCATTTAGGACCTTGAACACATTGCTAAATATTGCTAAGCTAGTGGGTCTTCATCAGCTAAATAAACACACTAAAAGGTAGTAGAGTTAAAATAGAGTTGATCTCACTGAATACATCAGGAATCTGTTCTAGATTAGAAATATCAACCCACCTTCTGCCAGTTAATTTATAGGCATTAATGCTCATGATGTATTTACCAGGCCTTAGATAAATAGGCAGACATGGGAAAAGGGCCACTCAAAGACCACGTTTTACTGTGCTTTGTGCTGATGACTCATTATTTTTCTGGGAAAGAAGGTCACTGCCTCTTGAATCATCAGCAAAATGGCAGTAAATTCTGATTTCAGACTGTGTGCAGTGCCGGGGGGGAGAAAAGGGAGAAAGGGGAAAGCATTTTACAGATGATTCGTGAGAATTTTTTTCATGGGACTTTTTTCCACGTTTTTATTGAGCACAGGAAGGAAGACAACCTGTTCTGTCTGTGAAAAAGGCCAAAGACATAGCCCTTGTACCTGGTCAACTAAAATTTATTCAAAGAGATCTTCTAGAGGCCAAAAACCTCTCTGCAGAAAACCTCAGCTTCAGCACTTCTTTCCAGGTGTCCTGTGGTTTCTGTAGCTTCATGTTACTCTCTGTTTCTGCTACCCCAGTTTTTTCTGAGGTGTGTGAGGCTGGGAAGACCAACTCTCCATGAAGGAACCATACTGAACACTATGGCTCTGTAAATGGGAGAAGCTGTAAAAAGTAACTGAGACTGAAGACTAAGATATCACATCTTCAACGTCACTACACTCTGTAGATAAGCTAGGCATAAATAAAAGTCATCATCTACTATTGATCTTCTACATGGCCTTGAAAAATTGGACTGTCCCATGATTCCATTTCTTTTATACTTTTTTTCCGTTTGAATGGAATTTTTGACCAGCAGAGTTTACTTTAAAATGTAGTTGCATCAAATCTGATCTCTAAGTTCTTAAAAAATAGTACATTATTATTTATATTATTGGCATACATATATACACACACACACACACACACACACACACATATATATGTATATATATAACACCAATGTAATTATTCTATAATCTTCAAAGTATCACATTTTAAAGTTACATGCATCAAAATATCACATATCCAGACATGCAGTTATGTAAAGGTTGAAGTAAGTTCAGGAACCTGTATTTCTTCCATTTGGAAACCCTCCTGAAACAAAATTTGTGTATGTCATCCGTAGCAACAAAGTTACTTCCTTGTCACTGCCTAACTGTTTTAATAGATTTTTTTTTTTTTTTGGTGGGGGGTTTGGGATTTTGTGGGGTTTTTTTGTTTGTTTTTTTGGTTTTGGTTTTGGTTTTTTTGAGTTTTTTTACCAAAAAAAATGAAGCTTTCTCATCTGCTGGTTTGGGTTCCCTAAATTAAATTCTTCACATACTTCCAGCAGGAACTGGCCACTTCAAAAACCTGATAGTCTGAGGAAAGGGTTGTCATTGGTACTCCTTAATGCTTAGTTTTCATTAGTTCTTACTAATGAATCAGTTTGTTTCTGGGCTTCCAGCCTTAGCAGTCAAACTACTGTTTTAAGTCCAGTAGATTCACAACACTGAACCATAATCTGACCTAATGATTCCCCCCTCAAGTATTTGTTAAGCAGTGGCTAAGTTTAATACAGTCTCCTCTCTTCTGTGTATTTTTGTGGGCAGATGTCTCTGGAATTAGACCAACACATTCATCCAGAAAACAAACTAATGTCAGGCCAGCATAAATTATTAGACAGCAGTTCCTGATTTATTACAAAGGGCAGTTACACAAAAAAAGTTTAGGTTTGCTTTTTTTGATTTGTTTTGGATTTAGAGGGTGAGTTACTAATTTCATTTCACCCCTTGCTTGGCAACTGTGAAAACAAAATATGTCATAAAATGGCACACTTAGCCTCAACATCACCAAATTGTAAACTGAACATAAGTGGCACATTCATCACGTTTTTGAAAGCACTCACTGCTCTCCCTCACCCCATGTTTTCCCACCTACCAGCTCTCCTCAGGGCAGAGGCCAGACCACTGTGAAAGATAAGAGTGGGAAACAAACAGTGTGGAGATGGAGCCCTCAGGAAGAGAGATGACAGACTGCATAGCAAAGCCAGAATGGTAACATCGGGATGGGAAGGTGGAGTCGCATGTCAAGCCTACAGCTTCTTATCCACTCTCGTGTAAATCAGGACAGTGTTGAAAACTGTCTGATTTGTGTTCCCTTCGCCTGTAAACTCTGATTGGAGTTTACATGCAAATCGTGTTCTCTTCTTAGCTAAGGTTTTTAGTAGCAACAGCAACAAGTCAAAAGTTTATACTTTTGCTCAAGAAGTCTGCTAGATTAAAGGCCAGTTTTTTCAAAACTCAGTCCAAAACATCTAAACTAGTAAATTTACACAAAAGCTGTCTGTTTTTCCTGTGCCAGTGAAGTTCAGACCTAATAATTTAATGAGTTTTGTGTGGAGGTGCTTTACAATTATATATCTTGCTATGATACAGAAATAGGAATTAGCTTAATTCCTGCTCAATATTGTCAGTTCAAACTGTTTAATGTAAAGCAGGACTGGGGAACTACTGGCCAGAGCTTGATTAAATCAATAATACTCTTGGCTGGCAATAAGACTGAAAAAGCAAACTAGAGAGGAAGTATAATTTTGCTTTCTAGGAAGAAAGTAAGTTCCACCAACTTCCTTACATCATCACCAGAGACTGGACACCATCAAAAACGAGCAGGAGAGCAGCACTCCAACACCTGGTGCCAGGCAGTGTCAGGTCAGCTCTGTGTGCTCATGAAAAAGCAGCCCAACTCTTGTACATCTGTCTGCCACAAAGGTGTCTTCAACATCAACATCATCATGGTTTGCTTCAAATCCAGTACCAGAAGAGTTTAAGTTTTTAAGAATTTGGGGGGTTGTATAAAGACTGACTGAGAAGAAGAAATGTAATGTACATCAGCTTTAAATGAACAAGGAAAAGGATCACTTTTAAAAAAGGATCTTTGTTAGAATGGAAAGGTGGAGGACATGGAAGGAAGGCATGCAAAAGATAAAATGCGGGTATGGAGGGCCATTTCAGGGCTTGCACTTTATCCTGGAAGTTTGGAGAGAGCCATATCTCCCTTGTGCTCTCTTTTCTACACTGCCTGTGTATAATAGGAATGATATAGCCATGGCTTAAACCATGTCTGATTTTTCTACTGGAAAATGCTGGCTTGCAGGGAACATGCTGACTATTAGGAATCTAGACAATTAGTAATCTGTGCTTGAGCTCATTCTCTGGTTTGGTTTTACATAGCATTATGATTTATAATTTATAATATTGCAAAACACACAGCCCAGAGTAATTCTCATTACTCCTAGAGATTTCCCTTCAAAATTTAAAAGTGCACAGTGCACATGGGACACTGATGCTGTGCTTTGTTTCTTTCATAGTCTGGCAATGCTAAATATTATTAGATGTAGTAGTAAGTCAAGAAAACCTAGAGTTAGCACAATACTCATAAGAAATGTTATGAATTTTACTTTCTCATATGTTTTTTCCTGTGTAGAGAAGGGTTTCTCTTCATTTAAGTGTGAGGTTTCTCTGAGAAAAGATTCTGTTCAAATCAAGGCTTGATGCTGGTCCACTGGGGTTTCCTATGCAAATCTGACAAAAGTGTAAGGGAATGAGGAGCTAGCATTAGTACAAAACTTGGGTGGGCAACATATACTCCAATGCCAGGCAGCAGGATTTGACCTGCAGGAATGCTGGCAAAGTTCTCAATTCTTAGTCATTTCAAATGATCTCAGCTAAGATTTCCAAGGTTGTGTGTGTGAACGTGTGTGTGTGTGTGTGTGTGTGCATGGACACGTGAGCCTCTGTTTACTTATTTTCAAAAAATCTGTCAGGATCAGATGCTAGAAAAAGTATTTTAAATTATTTTTCTATAAGTAAAGAGATGAAAATTGTTTATGGCTGTCCTTTTCTTGGACACCTTTCAAGATGCTATCCCTAAAACTCTTTCCTTTTATGAACTGAAACCTAAGTGGGTCATTTGGCTTGTAAGAGACATCATTATTTTGAGCTCTGTGCTAATTAGTTCACTTTCACTGATTATCATTAATACCTGTGGCTGTATGATTCGCATAGGCCAATAATATGCACATAAAACTGAGAGAATGAGATAAAAAACTTAGAGTGACTTAAAAAAGATTAAACACAAGCTGCAAATATGGAAACATAAGAGACCTGAAATGAAAAACCGACATATTAAACATCAAATTTAAATCTGCTTTGCAGAGGGATTAAATGCTCACTGTGGACTGTGAGAGAATCCATTTCTAATGGTGAATTTGTATCAGTCCACAGGGAACCCTATCAAGGCACAGCTGACTAATGACTATCATTTTCACTTGATTTCATTAGTATTTAAGTTATAGCATGAAGTACATTCCCTTCGGTGCCCTGAAAGTTAGTGATTTACATACATTTTCTGTGAAGCTTTTGCTTTGACTAATATAAAAATGGTTTGCTGGTAGAGAGTATATTCTTTCTTATGCCTACCCAAGTCCACTCATTCAAAAACAAATGTTAACTTTTCAAATGATTAGTCATAACACATTTTAGAGGCATGTTATCATAAAATTAAAATAATGCTGTCAGCCTGGAATCATTCTTTCTTTCTGGATATGATGTAACAGTCTTTGTTAGTCAGCCTATAGTTGTTTGTTACCAGATTTTTCTGTACAGTATGTGCATGCAATATGTCTTTTTCCTCTACAGTGTCCAAATCCACAGTTAGAGGAAAATATCAGACCAGCTTCAATTTATAGACAACTGATCACGTGTGTCTTTGTGACAATGCCTGTAAAAGAAATTCTGAATATTTGGCCAAGATGGGTAGCTTTTTGAAAAAGGATAGAAGAAAATTCTGGAAGTAAATGGCTGCCTGAATGTCCCTTGCTGACACCTTCCTCTTGGATTCCTCATCCAATTAAAATTAAAACTGCTCATCCTCACCTCCAGATTTTCCCACCTATTCTCTCACCTCCCATTACTGACTACTCAGACAATACAGCCTACCAAACTACCTGCTCCTCATACACTTTTTCATACTTTTCCATCTTTGTAGCTTTACTCATACCCCTCTTTTTCCTGCTGCACTTCATCTCCAGCTGAATTTTCAACTTCCTTCCATAAACTGACAAATAAAACATGTACAAGCAGCACCACTTCACTATTTTTGCAGTTAGCTCCATTCACTCCAGCTTTTTTCAGAAAATCCATTTCTTCTGAGCCTTTCTGTCCAAACAATGCACAGATACAGCACACTGTCACTGGTAAGTAAATAATATTCTCTGTTACTCTTAAGAGCAAAGCCCAAACCCACTGTATACATTACAATAGCCTAATTACATGTTGGGGGGGTTATTATTTTTTTATGAGGCTACAGGAAAGCTTAAAATATTATGGTTACATAAGGAGCCACACCTGTAAAACATCAGTTCTATATGTATAAAAAGTCCAGGAAGCATTGAACCTATAGTTATGTTTAGAGGTACAAAGAGATTAAATCAAAAGTACAGTTAAAAAAGGAGGCATAAAAGTGTAGGCTAAGACAGTTCAGCAAATGAAAAGAAACTGGAAACAAAGGTTCTGTGGAGAGAGAGCAAGTGGGTAACACACTGTGCTTGCCATGTGTAATCACTTGTAAATACTGGCCACACAGGAAAGGTCCATGCAAAAGGCTTCTGTTTTGTGTTACTACCATCAATTACTAGTGTCAGCCAGACACCCCCATCAAAACTGGAATTCTATAAACAGACACTGAGGTGAGCCCATGTGTCAGACAAATGACAAGCTAAATAGACAGGATGGAAAAGGGAAACAGAGGAAGGGTTGCTATTGATGCATTGCACCTGAAATACTGAAATCTTATACAAGTTACTCAAATCACTGACATGTAAGACAAAAACAAGCTGCAGAACCAGATCTGCTTTGTAGCAGTTTGCCCCAGCTCACCAGATTTTTCCACCCTCTTCTTTGTTTTCCTCCTGTGTTTTATGTTTCTTTTGATAAGTTGAACTCCTCCAGGTTCAATTATTCCAGTAAAGGAGCATACATGAATCAAGACCATGTGGTATGGAAGTCTTGCTTGATTCTTTTTAGGATGAATGCATCAAGTTGAAATGGTCCTTTTTCCAGATCAGCTGCTGCTCCTCTCCAGTCTATAACATTCCTCTGCTTCGATGCTCTTGACGGAATATTGCTGCTTCAGCAAAAAGCTTTGAAGGTGAAAAAGTTTGCTCCAAGAACGTGGTGTGTATGATCATGTAGCCTCTAAGTGGAGACATAATGCTGAACTGGGGAGCTCCTGTGATTGTGTTTCTCTCCCTGCCAGTAGAGTTAGAATCTCCTGTTAACCCCTCCAAGCTTAAAGAAAGCATGATGCAGATTTATTTTGGTTTATGTAGGGGATGGATCATAAGCAAATAATCAAAAGAGGTTTTCAACACTATAAAGGTAAAAAAGTTAGTGAAAACTGTCAGTATACAAATAGCATACACTCCAGTGAAATTATGCTAGACATCCAGAAGTCCATGAAGAAAGCATTGTTTTGCCCACTTGATGTTGGCTTCTGAGACTACTGGGAGTCCAGCAGCTCCTTGTTTTCTTAAACACTCAATTCTTAATACGCTATTTCAGTAGAAGGTCTTTAATTTCTAAATCCCAGTACAGACAAGACTTTGTTATGCTGCAGAGTTCATCTCAGCCAGTAGAATGGCCAGTAGAGCCAGCTGTCCATGTTCCTGTTTGCTAGCAAATGCCCTTTAGCAAATGATGCTGCTTTCATACACTGCATTTCCCTTTGAATTATTTGCAATACCACTGAGTGGTCTGCAGTTTGTTCTCCACCCCAGCAATTCACTTCCAAAAATAAAGTGCAATATTTTAGATTAAAAGGAAGTTCCTGAAAATTAAGACTGCCAACATGTCATGCATGCTAAATAATTTTGAAAATTCTGAGCTCAAACAAAATATATTATTAGTTAAGCACAAAGAAATTCATTATTTTAGCCTATTGCTGTATTGCCAAACCTTTAAAATAGATTTAAATTAACTGAAATCAAAGGAGTATTTGAAAAAGATAATGGTTTCAGCAACTCTGTTCACAGTAACTCTTGACTGCTTTTTGCATTTCAGCTTGATCTATTGATAAGATGATTTGTGAGCAAGATATAAACTATCCTTGAGGGGGAAAATGTCAGTAGAGTGGACTACGGGCAGGACTTTATGAAAATGTAGCTGAAGGTTAACTGAAAGTATTTATCTTTTTTCAATATTCCTGATTAGCTGAAACATTTACATCTCTATTACATTTAATCAGTTCACTTTCTGCCTGCATGAAAGATCAAATTCAGGTTGAAACTTGAAATAGAAAATATTTTCCCCACTATCTGCAAATCAGAACATTATTGAAAGTGGCAATGTATAAGAATAAGCACAGCCTGAATGTGCCACAAGGGAGGACGATAAACAAGCAAACAGAAAAGCTTTCTACACCTTGGAAGTCAAAACAGAGATTGAGTTTTTTCAGTGCCTGGTTTTGTTTAGTTTGTTTTGTTTTTCTATACAGAATCACAGGAAGAATGTCATTCACTTGTAAAGCATGTTGAATAGCACAGCATGCACTAAATGGTTGAAAATGGTACCTATTTGTTTAAACTGTGATTACCAATCTGCAGAACTCAGGCTATCCAAATCTTGATAATTAATTGAACCTCATGCAAATTTCTTATTGTATTTGCAATAAACCAGACTCTAAAATCTTACAGTAAATTACTTAATCATTCTCACCCATATCTCAGCAAGTCTGTGGTTCTTGGTAAGATAATGCTGTGGATAACACCTTGTAGCTCCTCCAGGCCAGGCTCAGAGAGGAAAGCACTCATGGCTGAGAAAGTTTAGAAAATTTAGCAGAATTTATAAGTTTTATTTCATCATGAGATCTGGAATTGTCTTTGCTACTGGCATGATATGTTGACAGATTCCGTTAGATTTCCTGGGATTCATTTGAGTGGACCCACCTGAAAACAGATCTATCTTTTGAATATTCTGCTTTTCCTCACTTCTTATGAACTTTATACTACTTTGGTTCTCGAATTTGTAGCCAGAGTATTGTAAGGCAGTTAGAGTCAACTATTGGGTGAGAGTTGACCACTGTCCATGGGAAAGTGACATACAATTATTTGGAGCTTTGAGCTGGAATTTTCTTGGTGGAAGTCCCTGTGCAAATGCTTATCCTTGGTCCACCCATGGACCCCATTCCTGTCAGTTTAAAACAGAGGAGTCACAATGATGTTTGAAAACCATGGCAGACCTAACCTTAACTGAGAGGTGCTTTGTTAACAAGTTAAACTGATTCCTCAAAGAGGGGTATCACCTCCTTAGAGACATCCATTTCCTATTCTCAGTTAAACACACTTTCAAAAATTTGGTGAGTTGCCACTGACAGTGCTCATGTGAATGACATCCATGGACCTTTGGCTGCTGTGACAATGGCACAAAGTATACAAAATCAAGTAGTGCTTTATCCTATCAGACAGTAATAAGCATGTAATTATATCGTAATTAAAAGGCAATTATTTACTGGCAACTATTGAAGACGTCTTTAATGGTAATTCTGAGTGCGACTACCATGTAATTTGTAGAGAGAAATAAGTGTGCAATTACCCTGTTAGTAACACAGTAATTACCAAATACATCCATGCAACTCTCTGTTTTCTGACATGCAGTTACCAACACCTGCAAAGTATAAATTACATGGCAGCTACATATGCAGCTGCCAGGTGATGTACAGTAGAATTAAAAGATGGCAGATATCATTTCAGAATTAGAGCCTGATTCATTAACATAAAACTGGTGTAACAGATTACAAGACAGTATACAAATCTGAAATAAGACCAAGACACTGGAATCCACGGAGCTTGAGAGAGCTATAAATGTGCTGTGAATACACCCCAAATTTTTGTGTAGAATTATGGACACAATAAAATATACTGTCACATATCTGGAATTAGTAGTTCATCCCTTCCACATGAACTGATTCTACCCTTTCAAAAGAGAGAGTTTCTGTTCTTTCTCTCACAGGTTCCTATCACAGATGAGCAACAGAGTCTTGCTGTAAGTAGAGCCTCATATGTCAGCTTCTCACCTCCCTCTTATGTCATTATTCTAGTGACATTTCCAAATAATGGTTTTGACAGAAGGTGGGCCCCCAGCAGAGGAACTTACCAAGTGAGTGGGAAAGCAGAAGCAAAAGCCCCAAGGCAAGATATGTCATAAACATTTCATAGAAAACACTACATACATTATTTTGAAGCAAATGATGTGTTATTTTGTGACTGGTGTAGGCTATGTTCATTCTTGTGACATGGACCTCCTTTCCAACAAGGTCCTTGTTTATTCCACATAAATACAGACTTGCTCTTAGGCAGGAGACTTGAAAACAGATTGACTACTTATGTGCTTAAAGAGAAAGACACATTTATCTACACTAACACACACATCATCTCAGTGTTGAAACCTGTGCATCTAAACCACACCCTGAACACCAAAAGATTCCTGTCAAAAATCCTACTAAAACTCATGCAGAGCTTAATTCTAAAAATACTTGGAATTTTTAGAAAAATTTGGAAACCAAAAATTAGTATGAGCCCTAAGTGATCAGGGTGAATATCAGTCCAATTTTTTGTAACAGCCTACAATAAAGACCTGTGTTTGAGGTTTATTTATGAGTAATTTATCTAAAATGAAAATAGTCTTTGTTTTCATTAAAGAAAGGATGAAAGGAATAGAAAAACACAGGACTGCAAATAACCTTTTGAATCAAAAATTCTAAATCCCAGGAAGGAAAGAGAGTAATTTATTGCAACTAATCCAGTGTGATGAGCGACAACACACTGTCATGCTGGAAAGATTTCTCTCTAGCTGTACTCCACTTCCCTTTCTTGGTTTGGGAAACTAAAGTTCAGCAACAAAACTTAGCATGTCTATTATTTAACTGGGCCTCAGATTTCAGTTATTGTTATCATATTGCTTACATTTTGCCATCTCATTTTATATGCTTGCTGAATTTCTTCAGCAGTGCCAGAATACAGCCACTTAATATTTACAGCAATTCATTCGATGTTCTGTCATCCATCAAGATTTATAGCAATACTGTCCCGAGATGCCTGAATCCTATATAACAAAACACAGGCTTATATAACAAAACACAAGGCTGTTGATTACAAAATAGGATGATGAAAGGGGGGCTGGGATGTCTTTCTAGAAAGTTGTGGAGGAAAATGGGAGTCATCTCAAAGCACCTATCTCGAAGAGAAGCAGGATAAGCCCTTCCTTTCACATCCCCAATAATTTAGAGTAATATAGATAATTAAAGTTTTCTCCAACAGCTATACTGTGGAAATGCTTGTCATCCTTCTTCGTCCACACTGGGTGTTTCAGGGTGATTAATTGTTAATTGACAAATGTCAATATACCCTGGAGCGTATTTTGCTGAAAACATACAGCTAGTGATGGCCATTAATTTTTTCTTCATCTTGTTTGCAAAATCTCACTGAGAGGCATTCACATCTTATAATTTATCCAAGGGTTTCTAGGGAACAGTAGCTTGCATTCTAGATGCTGGCACTCTATTAAAACCTTGAATTAGGTATAAAGAAGGGTGATGTTGTGTCTGAAGGACTGGATTGCACAAGGACAGTCCCTACATTTAAACAGATGACTATTCATTTGTTTAGTTAGACGTGCATAAACATGATAGAACTGAGAGTGATCTGGTCACCAATATTCTGTGTCTGCTGCTGATGTAAATAATCGAAAATAAGAAAAAAATAAAAGAAGAAGAAAAATATTTTCGAAAATAATCGGAAAAAAAGAAAAAAATAAAAAAAAAGAAAAAAAAGAAGAAAGAAAAACTAAAGAAATAAAGCCCAACTATAAAAAAACCGAATAAAGAAAACCAAAACAAACAAAAAAAACCCCCAACAAAACAACCACCCACAAAACAAAAAACCTCACCCCAGTTTTGCCTATTGAACCGACTTCCTGTTGCTGTGTTACCAAAACAGCTAGAAAGACTATTAAGCCATGGTGTGGGCTTTTAGTGACAATACAACTTTTGGCCTGTTCCTGTTGCTTTGTTGTGTCATTGTTACAGTCCAGTGGTTGTATTTCAGCTGCAGTGCTTCTGGAGTTGGTATGGAAGTGGCTGCTTCTGCAAACATCTACAAAAAAGAAACCTCTTTTGCCACTAATGGATATCACTGTAGCAGTGTAAATGGAGAGGTCAAAACCTGTAAACATAAACCCACTCACTGTAGTATAAAAAAAAAAAAAAGAGGATAATATCCTCTTTAGTTCTATACGACTATTCTATGTGGGTTCATTCTGTCTATTTTGAAAATTAGTCAAAAAAGCTGTGAATACACATAACTAGGTTTGCATGCAGGAGATGTTTGGTAATAGTGATTATTTTGACTGACAGTGTCTATATGGTTTCTTTCGGTTATTCAATAAAGGTCAAAGTACATTACTGTGCTCTCGGTCCTAGAAGCTTCCTCACAGAACTGTGCTGTGGAAACTCACAACTCAGCTGCCTGATTTTTTTGCCTATTATAGAGATAAACAGAAACCCTCATTCTCTGGAGCTGTCATTCTCATATCTTTCATGTGTGCTAAACTCACTCAAAAAAATATTTCAGAGGAAAACAATAGAAGTGCTTCATAACTCATACACAGTAATTGGTGTCCTGATGAAATCTGAGGCTTTATCTTGAATTCCTAGCACATCTTATGCTTGCCAGGACTTCACACAAAGAAATGTGGCACGTCTGTGTGTTGCTGATATAACTTTCATTCCAGACGTACGATCTTTTTATTGGTTTACTTCTGAAAAATTTATAGGTATGTTTATATATATATATGCGAAAATTTCAGTCTAGTCAAATGAAAAATAAAGAGTTTCTGAAACTTTTAAGGCTATTTCTTTCAGACTTTTTATCTAAAAAGCCTTTTTTTTTCTTTTTTCAGCTAACAAGTCCTTCTACAAGATCTTAAATGGCATTATTTAATCCTAAAATAGTCTGCATCTTTTAGATACAGGTAGATACAGATAAATAAACTATTTTAATGCTTATTTTAATGTTTTAAGAGTTTAAAAACTCTTCAAAAACACAATGGACATCTAGCAAATGGGCTTTTGGTATTTCCCTTTTTGGGCTACAATCTGCACCCTACTGTGTTACCAAAAGGTACAGTAGAAATTTCAGAGGTGTCCCAAATTGTGATTGTGCTTGGAAAATTATTCTTGAAGGATATATCTGTATAATCTTTACCATTAAAAGAACCAAAAGGTACCAAATTCAGGAAAGTTGCCTATGCTTATCTTACAATCCAGAAATCACCCCAATGGCATGATTTTTGGATACAGGTTCCTTGCATTTGTGTGGTAGCCAGAAGGTGAATGAAGAAAGTGTGAAGTGGGGTCGGAAAGTGCCCATGGCACACACAGAGGGTCTCCTGCATCCATAGTGTAGAGGTAACAAAATACTGGAGCACAGCAATCTTCCCCTTGAGTTGTGTATCTTCTGCTTGGTGGTTTTCCTGCAGAGAACTCAGCTTGCTTTCAAATACTCAATTTTCTCACTGGCAGAAAAAATGAAAAATGGCCATTTCAGAGGTCTCATCAGTTCTGGAAGAAACAAGTAGTTATTCACATTGTTTGAAAATGGCTCTCTGGGTGGAGAAGGGAAAAACAACAACCAAAACACAGCTCCTTTTCCATTCTTCAATCAGCCCAAAATTAAATGCAAGATTCATCAAGCTTAACTCAATTTTCTCTTGCAGTCCTATGCCTCTGAGATAAACTTTGTTAGGAAGCCCACTCACCTATCCAACCTGTGTCTTCTCGAGGATGACATTTTTCTTCTAAACCTTCCATCAGTTCTGGGAGTCAAACCTTATTCTTCCCAAGAGTGCTGCTCCTCAGTAAGGAAGCTATACCATAAAGTCCTCACAGACTAAAGGAAGCTTGGAGGGAGATGAGATGCAAGGACTCCAGAGCATTGAATAGCTCCAGGAAAATGGCTATAATGAGTACGAAAGCCCATTGTTCCTAGGATCAATCATCTGTCATTGAACATCAAACAAATATACTAATACTAATACTAATATAATGCTGCTTTGTTGTTATTATCATTATTACCATTACAAATAGATCAGACCCGCTAAAATAAGAGCAGACCTGAATTCCCACTGAGCCTTTTCTGAGTTTTACAAAAAGTTAACATTTTCATTCACACTTTTCCTCTCTTCTTCCTACATACAAGTCTGGCATTATCTATTACACTACCAAGCATTAGTGTTGCTGGAACACAAAGAAAACACCTGTGTCCTTACACTTCCTAAAGGAAAGATAAGCCATACCACCTATTACATTACTCAGCTGTGCATTTTGCCAAGTGTTTGTGCAAAAATTTAACCACAAATGAGAATCTTGTGACCATATCTTTGTCTGAAATGTGTGCACATATAGTTCACTATACTTTTTCTAATCTGTATGTGTCATTTCATTATTTCTAGCCTATTCAGACTCAATTTCTTATCCTTTCCATTATCTCCCTGGAAAAAATGGATGAAATTGGGTCACTATTGTGCTCATGTCATCCCCTGGGCTGCTGGACACCTGGGTTTTTAGGACACTGTAACATGACAAATTTAGCAAACTTTTATTGCTTTTTATGTCCAAATTCAATATCTTCAAGATATTTCCCAGTATAACATCCACACTAGGATGAAGGGAGAGGTATTTAGAGCTCTTTTTAGCTGATACTTCCCAGCTGCTTCTGTGGAACAGCAATTTGGTGCCTTCCAACTGCTCAAAGAGAGCTACAGGGTCACATCTAAGCCCACCACACAGACAATAATATTCACCCTTGTCTCTACATTTGAACAAAACTGGTGCAATCATAAATCTCACACAGCACAACCATTCCATATCCCATTGCGACATATTAGGGGGGATGAGTTCAGTTTGATTTGGATTTCTGCCTTTTTAACTTGTTTTCAAGTGTGATGGGGAGCTTACAATGAACTGGCTTTAGGTATAATTTACCTCTTCAGACAGGTGAAGAGGTAAAACCTGCCCTGTCTCATGGCAGGGTTTTAATTTTTCCAGCACGCAAAGAAAATCCAGGCATCCTTAAATCTTTTTCCAAGCAATTTTCAGGGTTATTTAAACCTTCTTTACTTATATTTGAAAATATTTAAAATAAAATTCAGTCTATTCCCAACATTCATCAAATTCATTGAACTATCTTTCAGCAACTTTACCTAAAGAGTGTTATCATACTATGAAACAAACCAAATTAAGTTTAAAGAAGTCCTTGCTTCAGGAATACACAGACATTTGGATTTGCACAAACCCATGTAGGGCCCTGGTTTGCCGGAGTTTATATTTATATATGTAAGTACTTGAAATAAGTGAGACAACTCATGTGTTTTCTTTTCTTTGTGTACTTGCATTTAGCATGCTTTTGTTTTGAAGGTTTATCACTGGTGGAAGGTGGTGCAGTTCATTACAGCTGAGGCACCTGAATAAGTGATATTCAGAAATGTAACCTCCCTTCCTGTCACAATCACTATTCATTTCAGATTAAATGATATCAATGCTTCAGTTCTAGAAACTTTTAAATCAACAAAAGTAGGAACAGTGGGCATTAATTTACTTTATAATGTTTGTTCAGTGATATAGGCACTTCTGCATAAACCAATATATATTATTTGAATAACTTATAACAGATGGTTTGTATTTCCCTGAAATAAAAACCAATAAGGATAAGCCTGCAAACTCAAACATTATGAGCATATTTGCTCAAAAGGAAATTCATGCAAGACCCAAGCTTTCAGAGAGATGGAAAATCATGAGGCCACAGTGCACACAGGCATGTCATGCCCTATCTACGACAGAGCTGCAGCCAAAATGGCCTCTGTTGCAATTAGGGAAACACAACGCTCAGGCTCGACCTGGCACTGATGACCTCTGGCATTCTCACCACCACACAGTGCCTAAATGATGTTAACAGGAGTAGACAATGCGCATTCAAAGCACCAGCAGTTTGTTGGCAGCACACAGCAAACACCCAGGCCACCACCAGCTCCACACCAGCACTCCCACCCTCTCATTCCAACTGGTTCAGCTACTCTGACAATCACTACATCAGGAAGCACTTGGGAAAAAAGTACATGCTGCTGTAGGAGCTGGAACAGAAATTCCTCTCCTCTCAACCATGTGGTTAAATGGCTAAAATTAGCATGCAAAAGCCACACTACCGAGCACAGAATGACTTAAAAAGCCCCTGCACAAGAGAGTGAGATCCCTGTCATTATTTAAATATGGCTCCAAATTGATGAGTAGATTTCATGTGAGTTTTTTGCTTTGAGTAATAATACAGTGAGATGTAGCCAGTGAATCTGACTCTTATATTACCAATTACTATGGTCACTTGACAGCTAAGCTTGCAATCACTAAAGGCTAAAAGACACATGGTTTAAGTTTGGAACATCGGTAGAGCATAAATGACACATTTTATTAACAGAGTATACAAAATAAAGGGGTGCATTGGCATGAACACACACAAGATTAGGCAAGAAGGACTAATTTACACCTTATCTGGGAGAGGTAGGGTGTTAGTGAAATTTAGCAAGAAACTTGTGCTGTGACAGATAATGTCCAAATATTAGGTAAAATTAATAAACTGCTAATTCATTTAATGATATCTTCACTGTAAAAGTTTTCAAAAAGTACTTTTCCTTTTGTCTTTTTTTTAGACACTTGGTAGAATAAAAGCTTCTTGGCTGTAACTGAAACATCTGAAAGCTGATTGCTTTGGGAAAACAAGGATATTTGTGGTTTTATCAGTCAGGATAAAAGCAATGGAGGAAGAGAACATGTATTTGTTAAGGAAAAAACATTGTTAATACAACCTGCAAAGGAAAAATCTGCATCTTATCAAGTAATAGAAATGTATTCCTCCACACAAACCTCAGCACTATAGTTTAATTTTGAGACAACATTAGTTTGCTGTAATAGCTTATCAGACTCCAGCTGCTCTACTGGGATATTGAGATTTCAACTTTGGTAAGAACGGCAAGATATGTGAAAAAAAACACAAAGAACAGTTGAAAGTCTGTCAAAACAGGTCACAGAGATGCATCTGTCCTCTTTAAGGTAGGAGTGGAAGTAAGGAAGTGTGGGAAATGAGCTCAAATTGGAAAGTTAGAAAGCTGACATTGATCTGGTCACCCTAGTGGTTTCTAAGATTTTCCAGGCTTTTGTCATGCAGTGGTTCACTGCAATGCAAGGCCTGAAAAATAGAGGAAGTAATCCTAAGAGTGCAATGTCCTGCCACGTCATTTATTGTTTCTAATGAAAGAAGGAAAGGGAGAAGTACAATGAAGTATTTTCCAAAATTGTGACTCAACAAACCACTTACAAAACTTTCCAAGCCCATTGCTTAAACCTGATGACCCTGGATCCCCCAGGACAGTGATGAAA
The DNA here is from genome assembly GCF_008360975.1 of Lichenostomus cassidix. Lineage (NCBI taxonomy): Eukaryota > Metazoa > Chordata > Aves > Passeriformes > Meliphagidae > Lichenostomus > Lichenostomus cassidix. The sequence goes on along the minus strand of NC_139482.1, from coordinate 107,110,988 downwards.
TTACTGAAGTCCAAAGGTTGTTGGTTTCTTCCCAAATAAGATGCAAGGGTTACATTTCTTCCAGACTGGCTTTTACTCGAAATCTTAATTTTAACAACTCTTACCCTCTACTTATCACCCATGACTTTACAGTTCAATTAAAGTACTCTGTATGGCCATTGCTCTCAAAAAATGGTCTCCACAACTGCTATTCACATGCTTTTAATCACAGGAACAACATTCATCAACAGTGCACTGAAATTACTAATTTTTTTTCTCGGTATTTGTCGTTGGTGAGATAGATGAATCCTCTCAAGTCTTCAGCCTTCCTTCAATTGATAACAGGCTACTTTAAAAGAAAATATTAAATCTTGTGTGAAAAGTCTTCTGATTCAGATTAAAGAAGCGTTTAATAGCTTACCTTGCCTATACCAAAGACCTCTGGAGGGAAGGAAAAAAGAGTTCAACAAGACAAAAACTAGTTTTCATTGGCTTTTATGCTGCTGAATGTAACAAGGCGCTTTAGCACTTTCATCATCCATCAACATCTTGGCTCTGGGGTAACAGACCTTTGATAAAGAAAGAATTCTCCCCAGTCACATAATATCAGAAAAAATACTGAGGGAAGTTCACTTCAAAGATAATCTGCTGGTACTGAATTTTAAGGAAACTGTCTTGTAACTTGTCACTGTTTCACAGAGCTTTTACACATCACAGTAGAAGGGTTGATAGATAATCCATCAGTGGCTTCACAACAGCTCATGGGCCATGTTTGATAGCAAAAAGCAATTTGGAAATATATGCTAAGATATTAGAAGAATCTCTAGTTATATTTTGCTAGCATCTCAGTCCACCATACTATGACATCTATGTTTGTGAAAGACACTGTGATAAATCTCAACTATTCTCTTTTCTAATGGGAAGATATAGTGAGCTGTTGTCTTTCCTAAAGCTACAGAGCTGGATTTATGATTAATTCACTTTAGTGTTATAGTTTTATATTTTTCTGAACACATACAGGAGGGTAATATATGTATTAAAAAGTTTGCCTAATTAACAACTTAGATTAATATAGTTTAAACAAAAGCCACAACAGTAACTTCTCACAAATTAATGATACAAAATACAAGACTACAATTCACAGATCAAGTCTGATCCACGTCAGTAATATCCAAAAGCTATCACCAACTGATGGCTCTTTACTGTTTCTATGACAGCTATATCCCCAGGACAGGCTGAACGTCACTGTTTCCATCTGGTGGAAGCAACAGTGGATGAACAAATGCTAATTTAGCTCTCACACGCACTGACACTAGCATGAACTAGGATGAAAACTACATTTTAAAAATTTAGCAAATCAAAGGCAAGATCAAAAATACATTGCTAGCCTCCAGGGCTACCACCAGAAGTACTCATTAATTCTGTATGTTTCCAGAATTAGGCTTCTGTGGGACTCCCTGCTTATACCTAGCAAAAACAGAGGTGTGTAACTCAAGTCAATGGTAGAACTTATATGCTTAAATCTTGTCATATTCAACAAACTACTGATGCAGATTCATGGCTTAAGAATTTATATTAGTTCATCTTTTCTGACATTCTTCTAAATAAGAACTTCCTTCTTTTTTAGCTTTGGCCCTCTTTGTTAAGAGAGATTTGGCATTGAAAAGCACCTCTATTTATCCTTTTTTCTGTAAATAGATATAGTGACTCATCACCATAGTTTAACAGGAATCTATTGTAAGATCACCCTTGTCAAACATTCTTTCACTTGACCCATCACCCAGAGAACAAATAAAACTTCCAAGAGGGAAGTATCCATTCCCACTGCTTGAAGTTGCCCAAGGGCTCACAGCTTAGGCCGAAGTTCATGGTATTTATGAGTGCATACTACGCCGTTTTCTGATCTGATCCCCATTTCAACCAGTTCCAAAGTGTAGGCTTAGACACCAAGGCAAGTAGGAGCTCCTCAGTTCTCTCTGGATATGGATACACACAGTCCAGTCCATAAATAAAGAAACAGAAAGATAAGGTGCCTTTAAATGGCATATAAATCAATGCATTGTGTGTCAAACCTCCCTGTGTTGCTTATTTGATTAATGTAGTATTAGCTACATAATCAGCCTCTTTTAATTATTTATTTTCCCCTCCCCTAGAGAGCCAAAGGGATTCTTTCTCACAGCAAGCCTTATTAAATGTACAGAGATTCACAAAGCTATGCCATAAAGTGATTTCCCCATACAAAACAATACTTTGTTTTTCTATAGCATATCATGAACATCAAAGAAGAAAATGGTTCCACAATAAACATACGTATCATTCCACATGTTTGTAATCCCTAGAGACATAAAGCATACAACAGGCGTGCCTTTTCTGTTACATGTATCTAAATTCTGCCTACTAATCCTATCTCAGTATTTTAAAATTACACATTGGTCCAAATCTCTGTTCTAGATGGTGGTAAACAAAGGCATCCTGCTGTGCTCCCTTGACAGTTTAAATAGATACAGAAACCATCCTGTCTTTTTGGGGGGTATCTCTCAGCTACCACTTTAGGACAAAGGCAAAGAACCTTGACCGAACAGCTTTGAATTCCGAGTCTTCCTGTTCTTCATAGGTGCATGAGAACATTTACTACCAGCTGTAAAAATCAGACAATTGTTGATTTCTTTCAGCTGTAATTGCCATTGAACATATCAGATTGCCATGATCACTCAACAGCTGACAGTGTCCATGTCCCTCAATTTATCATGTTTGAGGGTGTCGGGGTTTGACCTTGACTAAACGCCAGGCACTTCGAGGGGTCTGATTACCAATATAAAATTTACTAAGACTCCTTGTGTAGTACAACATTGGTGTACTGAGGGGTCCAAATTTCTCCTAGATGTTAAAAAATACTTTACTGGTGTTTTGGGCCAATCAAAACCACCACATTCTACCTCTCGCCTCTGTGAAACACATATTTAAGAATCATTAAAATTAACATGCTACATAGAATAAATTTACTCTTAGGACTTCTACTACTACTCTGCTTTAACACAGAACTTAATACTTGTTTGCCTGTTCTTCTAGCCAGTGTCTTTATCTCAAAATACTCATGACTCTTTCCCAGTACGGGCCACCAAAAATATTGGGGTTTGACCCTGACTAAACGCCAGGCACCTCAACTCTCTCTTGCTGCAAGGAAAAAACCTGCAAAAATACACACCAGTCTCGTGAGTTAAATGAGATAGGACACTGGTAGGAGGACGCACAGAAGAAAAGGGCAGGCAGGCTCCAAACTTAAAGTTGCAAAAAGTGATTTAATTACTTAACAGAGCTGGAGGATAAATGCAAGGCAAAAATAAACTTTTCATACACTATTTTCCCCTTCCCTCTTACGAACCCATTTTTATTCACTCCCTTTCTTCCTTCCAACCAACAGCTCAGGTAGGGAGGCAGGGTGTGGGGTATTTTTTCAGTCGACAGAGCGGGTCCATAAATCTATTCATTACCACAATTCTTCTACTACAAATACTCTTTATTTCTACTTATCTCTGTCTCCAGACAGTTTTCTGCTCTCACCCCCCACCCTCTTAAGAAGCAGTCTCTGCGCTCACCCCCCCTTCCCTCTTTCCAAACCAGCAACACAGACAGGGGGCAGGGTAGGGGTTTTCTGGTCAGTCCAACCAGGGAGAGGGGGTTCTCTACTTAGCCACAGGGTCCTTCCCATGAGAGACAGTATTCTGGGAACTTCTTTGGCATGGGTCCAAATCTCACGAGCAACATCCCGCCCGAATTCTGCTGCAACATGAGTCTCTTTGTCCATAAAGTGCAGACTCTCCCAAGCCGAGGCCAGGCTGCTTCCATCCCAGGAGCAAGGCCTTTCTCTCTCTTGCGAGGCCTTTGCAGTTTTAACTCTTTAAATGAGACTCCCACTGGTCCACAGTTTTTCTCCAGGCATACACCTGCCCCTCTGGCATGGGCTGTGGGTGAATTTCTGCACTCTTGTGAACTCCATAGGCTGCAGGGGGACCTCCTGCTCCCCCCATGACCTTCACCACAGCTAGCAGAGGGTTTTCAGCTCCAGCGCCTGGCGCACTGGAGCACCTCCTTCGTCACCTTCTGCACTGACCTTGACATCTCCATGCCCTTCACATATTTTTACCTCCACCTCCTCCTCCCCCAACTACAAAGAAGTGAAAGAAGTGCGCGCCTGCTTTGTTTTGATTTCTTCTTAAATATGTTTCCACAGAGGCGTAACCAGCACCTCTAATTGGCCCAAACTTGGCCGGTAGCATGTCTGTCACCTTCAGAGCCATCAGAGATTGGCTCTGCTGGACTTGATGTAAAAACTTCCAGAACTTTCACTCAGGACGCACAGGAGCCATCTTTGTGCCACTGTCCACCCCTCAGACACCTCCCCAGGCCTACCACAACAGCTTTTGAAGGGTCCAAATTTCTCCTAGATGTTAAAAAATACTTTACTGATGTTTTGGGCCAATCAAAACCACCACATTGGGATATTCCCCAGCTGGGTCATCATTAAAGGGGTCAAAAAGCTACAAAAGATACAAAGATCTTTTTTGTTTGGTTTTGGTTTTTTTTGTTTGAGTTTTTTTTCACACCTTCCAACCTCTTTCAAATTTCTCAGATTCAAAAGGTGATTAAAGAGTCTACTTGAAAATTGAACACCAATGTTGTACTACACAAGGAGTCTTAGTAAATTTTATATTGGTAATCAGACCAGGAAACATATAGATCCATATCCAGTACCTTCTAGAAAACATCCACAGATTCAATCAATAATAAAAGCACTTTGTCAAAGTGCCTTTTTTTGTAATGGGTTCTGAGGCTTGGAAAACATCATGTGCTTATAGCATTTATTTCAGTATTCACAAAATTTTGGGGAAAGGAATTAACCTTTCATAGGAAATAAAAGAATGGTTCCCCTCATATCACAGGAACATTCTACTGTATTTTCCACCTTTCTGAGTCTGTGTAGTGTGGAAACAAAAGGTACACTCACTAAGTTATGACACCAAGCTATCAAAACAGAAATCAGCCCTTGCCCTTTAACAAAGTATGTTGTACCATCACTGACACTCTCTTCTCTTTTGCAGTACTCCATTCTTTCTCACTACATCCAATATTCTTTTGTGTTGAGAGTGAAGAGGGAGAAAAGAATTAACCATATGAATATGCACTATTGTATAATATCCTGCTAACTTTGCTTAGCAAAAACCTCTTCTGGAAGTTTTGCTGGAGAAAGGAATGCAAAACTCAGCCCTCAGCAATGACACTTCCTACAGAAATGAAGTGTTGGAGTCAGCAGACAATCTTCAGAACATGATTAACAAGTTGACATGTCTTGGCAATTCCAGGAAACTAAAAGTGTATGAATCTGACTGCCCAGACTAATGTATTTGTTTTTCATAAGAAGTATGTGTCCCAAGAGATACAGTTTCTATTTCAGTATTTTGCTCTATTACTCAAGTGAACACACCTCTCTAACAAGTACCTTCAGCTGTCTCATTGTCCTTTGGAAGTCAGACACATTTCCCACATAAATGAGTCAGTACTTACCTTAGAGATGCTTGTAAAGAAAAAGAAAGGTATACTTCTAACTGATGTGGGAGCTCAGGACATACTGTTTTAAGATCTGAAAACAGTAAGATGAAATGTATTTTTATTTTTAGTTGAAAGTGACCTTTCGAGGTACCAGATATTTCTTCAGATAGCTTCCAAATGTGACTTCTCTATTGTATAAGATCTCTTCAATAATCCACTGATTCTCAATGGCTCTTCTTTGGGGATAGGAGATAAATAAATTCTTGGAAAATATAAAATAAAAATGAGAATAAAGGCTTGTGCCAAAATATTTTGAAAATGTATGAACTAAGTTTCAACAGCATCAAATATTTCTAAACCATACCAATATGCCTGGCTATGTACTAAAAAACAAAATGCAAGCCACCGTATAAGATTATAATAATGACATAGTTGTTTTTTTTTTTTTATTCAGTGTGGCATAGGCAAAGCTGAGTTCTTGTTTGTATGAACTCATCTTTTCTAAATCCAATGTTTAATAAAGACAGAAAGTAGAGCAATTATTTCATCTGCAAAAATAAACAGATAGCTATTAAATAGAGCAAATATTTGGTTTTTAAAAAGAAAATGTTTAAAAATATTGCATATATTTGCAAATGTTGTACCAATTTACTTATCCTTGTTTATCTACATTATGACCAAATTTAAGATTGCCCACATTCAATTTAATTTCTTATTTTGAATTCAGATAAGCAACATTGAATTTTTCTAATTTGTTTACTTCTGCTGCTTTGCTTAACTGACAAAATATAGTAACTGGCTCATAACAATCTCCTCACCAAAAAGGTATTAATGAGCTGAGGATGCCAGTGAAAATCTGGATAAACAATGTATCTTCTTTGCTGTGTCTTTAAGTTATGTTATAATTAGGAGGGTCAAGCTCTAATAGTTCTTTTTCTTGCCCCACACACTGATTGCTCCTGAAATTTTCTCAGTGTTATATTGCAGTTTACAGGTTCCAGTGCAAGACTAAGCTGGTAGAAATGCATTAACGTTAATCTATTTACAGTGGAAAATTTCTAATGATTTTTGTTAGTACATTCAGAATAGTTGGCATTTGTCTTCCATTAATATTTGTATTACCATAATAGCAAACCTATTTAGGGTCTTGCCAGGAAAAGAAAGACTAAAATGTTTCTTCAGACATCCTAACTCTTATACAGAAAATTTGACAATGAAGGGAGAAGAGGAAAGAACACGAAGTCTCAGAGTAAACTATTTTCCAAATAAAAACTAAAAATAAAATAATAAAAATTCAAAAACACGTCAACAATATTTAGCATATAGGTTATGCCATAGTCAAGCATAAGCACTATAATCATAGTTGAGATAAGCAAAAGAATATCTTCTAACTCACTAAAGTTAGTCAAGTCAACAAAATTGAAGTATCAATAGCTTCACAAAAATATCAAACCAAAAATCCTGAGACATGAGGGAAACAAACTTCATTCATTATGAAAAACACTGCTAATGGACTTGCATTGTTTGTGGCCTCAGTTATGGATAAATATCTGAATCCCATAAATCATTTGGCTTTTTAATTCCGGTTTAGCATTTGGCCTCCCAGAAATTTTTATAAGTGGGTCAGGATACAGACATGACAAGGCAAAATCCTCCTTCCTACTCCAGAAATTTCAGCATTGAACGACTGTAAAGCAGGCTAAACCTGAGAGATAGAAATGCAAGGGGGAGAAAAAGAGGAACAGGACTGGTTGGTAAGATAATCAATCAATGGAAAAAAGCAGTTCCAGGTCAGTTGAGACAAACTATAAGGAAATCTAAAGCTAAACATCTTCTATAAGGCAAAGTTATCCTCAGACTGATCTGTTCCTCCTGGAACATTATCAGGATTAAATTCTATTCTAAGATGTTCAGCAACAGATAAATTGATACCCATTCTCCTAAATCTTGTGGCTTCGCTCGGTCTTGGGTCTGGGCAGCACGCCCCGAAGCCACAACGAAAGGGCGAGCTGCCACGCCGCACGCACGCCAGGAGTGCCCTGGCAGCGAAGCTCACTGGCCAGTCTGCGGAGTCCCCGGGGGACGCAGGCAGGCAGAAACCGAGGTGGGACGGAAGAATGTGTGGCACGCAGTCTGCAGTCTTCCAGGGATTTTATTTAGGGTTTCCGGGTGAAGGTCCAGGGACGGCGAAGGGGGACGGAGAGACAGGGACAGAGAGACAGGGACAGAGAGACGGGGACAGAGAGACGGGGACGGAGAGACGGGGACGGATGAAGGGCTGGAAGTCTGGAGGCTGTGAGCCCCGAAGAGATAGTTGGCAGGGATTTTCAGGGAAGGGGGAAGGGACGGGGTTAGCTCCAGAGAGCCAATCAGGGAAGGTCGAGGGAAGAGGGAAAGGGGTACAAACCAATAATTTCGCGATGGGGGAGGGTACAAAATTCAAAAGAACCAATCATGTACAGTACTGAGAAGAACAAAGGAGAAACTTAATCCATCTAGGGAAGGGGGTGGGGCAGAGAGCAGAATCAATGATCTTCAGGTCCGGTGCATGCTTAATTTCCCCAACCACAGGGGCTCATGGTTGGTTTTCACAGGTCTCCATGACCTCAACAGCTCAGGCTGTCACAGCCCCCTGCGGCTGGTCTCTCAATCACTTTAACTTGCAGGCACGCACTGCAACAAAATCTCACTTCTTATTGTTTAGTAATTCATCGTTCTCTACCTGATATTGGTACTGAGACTGTCAAATATTATCACATACAAATGAAGATTTTTCTCCCTTCAAATAACAATTAAAGTAGATACCTTTGACAGTATTGCTTTCTTAGAAGAAATAAGAATGCAACAGTGAGATAGATGATAAACTAACAATGACTTTCAGAAACATTTTTGCCAGTTGTTTCTCTTTGTTCCTTCAGGAATAATCACTGGAAAACAAAGCTCTAGGTTGCAGGATTGTGTAGCAGATGGTGTCTGTTAATATAATCGATATAATCAGTAAATCCCATGCATTTATATTTTTCTGATAAGAAAGTATTGACAATTCCTCAAATAAGCAAGCTGAACTTCTATTTAACCTTAATACAGTTCACTTTTTTCTAATTATGTTATTGATTTCTTTGTTGGAGGGTTGAGGATGGGGTGGGAATTTTGCTTCTTTTTTTTAAGAAACAGCGTAATAGAAGAACCAGTCCAGAATTTCTATGCTTAGTCAAAATTGATTAAGTTTCCTGGTCTGTGTTGTGTCCTTTATGTATTTGTGTCATAAGGTTCCAGCTAGAGTTCATTGGCACATTCCTTTCAAATCAAAGGGATAGAGCTAGTACTAACCTGGATGCAAATCCATGCTCTGCAACAGATTTCCTGTTATACCTGACATCTAAATGTTTTAGTGGATCTGGACTGAATTGACTTGTCTCTACAGCTCATAAAATTTAATACACATCAAATTAATCGCAATGTGTCAGGGAAGAGAAGAGGAATTGCTGGGAATAGCTCAATGGTATTTTCCTCTCATCATAAGAAGCATGAGATGACCTGAAATCATTGCTGAAATGGTAACTATTAAAAATCAAAAGAGTAAAGTTATACAAAAAGAGGGGGAAATATTTAATATATTTTTATATATGTAAAAGGTATATATTCCACATTTACGTGGACATAATTGATGAATTATTTTAACATCAGCTTTATAATGCTGTCTTTTCTTCCTCTGGCTGACAGAATTTAGCCATTTTCTGTAAGTAGAATTGTAACTAGGCAGTTCCAAAAAAGGAAAACAAGTATGCTAGGAGCCCTGAAAAACTGCCCAGAGATGTTCATTGAAAAGCCTTATTTAAAAAGAAAATGAAAGACAGATCATGATAAATACACTAACACAGGCTGTAGTATAGGAGAAACACTTCTAGTATTCCTTTTTCATAAACTGGTCTGCTAAACCAGCAATGAAGCATCCAGTGAAACTGGAAGGAGAACATTTTTTAAAATGTTTAAAGGAAATCCTCCATGCACAAAAAATTCACCTGCAAAATCTTTGCCACAAGGATGACAGTCCAGCACAGGATGGAGCATTGCCAAGAGGACAATGAACAGCCACATTTCCAGTTAATTAAGACTACAATAACTACCTTAGTGTTTCTTATTAATCCTCAGGCTTCTTAGCACTAGTCGTGACATGAGAGGCAAGGATAAAAAAGAAAGCTTCCCTATAAGAAGGTTATTGACCATTGCAAGATCTTGGCCTTGTCTCTAAAAAACTTGGTAGGGTTCAATTTGTAATATGTACCAATTTTAACAATTATGACATATCCAACATTATTATATTTGACAATAGGATATCTGTTTAATTTCAAATTACTACTTTTATTATTAAATTGTTGAAGAACCTTGTGTCTTTCAAATTCTAGGTCCTTTTATCTTCAAGATTTACTGTATCAGGCTTCTTAATTAAAAGATTTTGTATGACATGACTTTCTTCTTCACTAGTATTATGATATATTCTACTCAAATGCCCTTTTATATTTATCCATCTGAACTAACGTAATGTTTGCATCTGTACAAAATATATTGGAGGAGAAGTAAATGTGAGGAAATTATTTATTATATATTTATTTCTTACTGTAACCTCTTGGTCAGGACAGTTTCCATTAGTATTTTCAAGGGAGAAATAAAAATCAAAATATATTTCTAGCATGATTTTCCAAAAATGCAGGCTTAATGAGGAAGTACTGATTTCTGTAACAATGACTATAAAAATTTTCCATTTAACAATTGTAGTAATGAAACTTGGGCTGAATAACATCTAAATTCTCCTAGACTAAATTTGAACCTGATGGCAATTTTCTTCTCTTACATGTATTCATGTTGCACTACTTCCACTATTTTTTTCAGCTTAACCAGTGTATTTAAATACAACAGACACTGGCCACGAATAGCTGTAACCTATCTGTGGCTGCAGTTACTGACAGCCTCTGGTCCCAAGCCATGATTGAATCTTTACCACCAAAACCACAAAACCCATCTCTTACCAGCTGAATTAAAGAATACTGTAAAATATAAGAAAGTAGTAGATTACAGTAATTGTGGAAAACATGTCACGGTCATGTAAACAAGGTCAGTGTATCTTGTATTTCCCATGATTCTGAGGCACATCCTAACATCCTATGTGGCCTTTAAGAGCTCATGTCGTTTCCTGAGACCAACTTTATTATAAATGTAGTAATATTTCTTGGAAAGTGTGGGATTGTCATAGCCCTTACTGTAGAATGGCATTGCCATCTTCTGATCAATGCTTTAGCTCCTATCTTTCATTTACTGACTGCATTTCAGTGCTGGTCTCAAGTCACAGAAAAGTTTTATTCTTCTGGAAGCCCATGCTGTTGAGAAAAGATGGGGATTTACTCCCTACTGACTGTGTTTTCCCAAAAGTTGTCAGCTTCATCACAGACTCCTCTGTGCTTTGGAGCTGGTCCCCACAGTGGAACCTATTCCTGGCTCTGTTTTCCCCCAGACAATGCAAGTTCCAAGAGATTCTTCAGGGATTGCTCTAATGGCCCTGCAATTCACTGAGAGATGGTTTTAAATGAAATAGCATTTCTTTGGCAACTCTATAGCAAAAGTGAGAAAAGAAAGAAATACCGGATGAAAATAATCTTTTCTGGATGCACACAGTGGAAAACATTGCTAGGGAATGCATACTATAGAAAAATCATCTACCAGGTGCTGAAATATTCACTTGGACATGTAGCATGGTATGAGCCAGTGCTTTTCTTAGAATCTTGTCAAAGCAGCATGACACTGTCTGAAGGCAAAAGCCACTCACATGGTTTGCTTTAAAGATCACCTATGCTAACAGACATTTGGGGCTTTTGAAATGCTCTCAGCATTTTAGCGTTGCAAGTGGGTTAGCCAAGCTAATTAATTCCTTTGGATCACATCATTCATAAAGAAAAATGACACTCTTTTTCAAACAGCTGAGGTCTTGATTTATTTCTTTTTTCATTTCTCTCAAATTTGCAGCAAGAATACATTTCTTTTTTATGAGCCTTGTGGCTTTCCCAGTAATACTGTTATAATGTTCTTTGACAACTGACATTACTAGCATTACTTACATGCCCAGCTCATTGTTCTTAACTAACAAATTTTCCAAACTAACATTAACCAACAAACTGGACAAAGTGCACAGTGTAATTAATTATATAAACCTTTCAAATCCATATGAAGAAACACTGTGAATCATGGTGCCATGAATATTTATTGTCACCTCTGATTAAATACCTCTGGCTCTTACATGCAATCACAGTGGATAGTCCAGTTTAATGACCTTGAAAAACAGCTATGATATTTACAGAAATTGTTGATAGACATGCACAGTTTCCTTCCTTTCGGTTCATTTGTAATAGTGGCAAGGTGCCTGCTCAGGGGCTGCTCAGAGCCTATCCCGGACATAAAATGTAGTGGATTTTCATAAATAGCTTGCCAGAAAAGGAAAAATGTCTTTTTGATAATGTCCTATCATGTGCCAACCCTGCCACATTGATGCCACATGCCTCTTTTCAAAGGATTATATCAGTCCATATTTAATTGCAGAAAATAGCTTACATATTTCTTGTAAACAGCATATTTTCAAACCAGAAGTGTTGTGTATACTGGTTAACACATAATAAGAAGAATGTTAATTCCTAAATAAACAGCATATGAGTTTTTACCCTCTGCCCCAATATGAAACAAATAGGACTTGAAAAAACATAGGTGCATTAATAAGTCTAATACATGATTAAAGCCCGTGTCACTAATTGTAAAGGACATTACTATCCCACAACTTGTGGCTAACTTGTTTGGCTGTAGTTTTGATGCAGGATCTATATATATTGTCATTCACGATCATTTTATCCAGATCTGCCTCTCCCTGTGCAAGGTAGATTCTTCAGCCCTTTTTCATATTCTTACATGAAAAAATAATTATCAACATCTGCACTAATGCAGGAAGTAAATGTGAATGTGCATGAGAAAGAAACATTGTCTAATTAAAAAATTAAAAACAAAATAGCAATTACTTGAAACCTGTTCTTGGGAAGAGAATAAGAAAAACAATTTTAGCTACAGCACAAAGTAGTCAACCAGCTTAATCAACTGCTGGATAGTATTCAAATATTTGAAGAGATTAGAGTGATTGCAGAACTTACATAATGGGAGTTGAGCAGGTCTCCTCCACACCTAAAGAAAAGGAGTTGACCAGATGTTTGCTGATGTATAGTTTGATGTAAGGCATTAGACTTCATGTCAAGTGTTATCTGTGCATTATTTATACAAATTATATAAATGTACATTTATATTTGGAACAAACACATTACTGGGACATGAGTGAATATCTGAATGGAAGAACAGGTTATACATACATTCACATTCAAAATCCATTCACATTCAAAATCCAAACTTCCTGCCTAAAAGGCAAAGCATTTGAAACTGAGAAGAATCTCTGAGAAGATTCTTTGAGAAGAATCCTGTCTACTTTAATGCAGTATGAATTCTGGCTGGGCTCAGGAAAAAGGTTGTCCTACTGAAGTCTAAAATAAATTCACGTAGGTCAGATGGAAGAAATATCAGATGCTTCTAAATGGAAAGGAAGTAGTTTTTCCCCAGATAGCTCAATGTTTAACCAATCCTTCCAGCAACACTATAATGATATAAAATCCTTTATATCATTACAGCTGTAACTGCAAGCAGATAAAATACTTGTTTCCTGAATAGTCATATGAATGCTGACTACTGCCTTACATCTTTAGTCTTTAGACCTCCTTGTTCCTTCTTTGGCAGATTCCAGAATATTCCACATGGTATCATGCAAAACATCACCTGGTACAAAACAAAGTTCAGGTGTCTATCTCTGCTCCAGAACTCAAAGTATTTGTCCAGAAGAGATTTCTCACAAACTCCTAAGTATTCTAAGGGTAAAAAATCAAATCTTCAAAAGGTGCCACTATTTTTAGATGTTACAAACTCCTATTACACAGTTTCAAAAGTATTAGCCTTATCAGCTGTTCTTTAATGGAAGCAGCACTTATACAATTATGTTCCCCTTCTCCTAAGAGCTTGTAATCTATACAGTGAGGAAAAAAATAAAACATCCTGAAATACTTGCTTTTCTGTCCAACATTCTTATTTCAGTAAAACTGCATGGTATACTGGATGGCAACAATTGCTTAATACCAGTGAAAGGCCAGACTGTAACCATCATTTTTTCAGCTTGCATTAAAATTGTAGCACAGGTACCTGAGCAAAACATAGGTTTGCAACTGTCACAGCAGGTGCACTGTATGCAGTGGTCTATTAAAGGAATAAAGATTAGTAAAGTAAGTGCAGCGTGGTATAATGCTGTAGGGCTAGTAAAACGTCTTTTAAAAGTATAGCACTTATGATGCTGTCAGTCTATTGACTGGTGTGACATAATAACCACTTTTCCTAAAAGCTGAAAGCACTCAGCTTCTCACAAGTCCCAGCCCCATCTATTGGTGAGATAAATGACAAACATCTGGAGTAAGGAGCAAGTCTTCACTCCCTGAGCATCTGCAACTTTAGTGTAGTGAGTATGGAAAATGGAGAAAGGAATGTTAGGTTTTGGTTTTCTTTTCCCCATGCAGAAAGGCACATATCAGGCATGGCTGAAAGCAAGTCATCTAAAAGTAATGAGCATGTTTGCTCTGCTCATGGCTAAGAAGGAAACCCAGAGGATGTATTCCCAGTGTAGAAGACAGTAGACACATTGTAAAACTTTTATCACTACTTTCTTCTGCAAATAATATTGCCGTGGGTATATTTACTAGAGTGTTAGTTTCTTAAAAAAATAACATACGTTGCTCTTTAGAAGTGTAATGATATTTCTAAATGTGAGATTATTAAATTATGTTTGTTTGTCTTAAACTTTGTTTAGGAGGGAGGAGTTGTGTTTGCTCGTAAATCTACTTCTCCAATTCCTCCACACCTGATTACTAACCTCTCTGATAATGGTCATTTTAAGTGGTAGCCCTCATTATTACAGTTATATCTTGATGCTAGCAGGAGCAAGGAGCAGGCAGAAACAGACCTATGAAGGAAAGATAGGCCTTTTGCTGGGGGTCAGGTGTCTTTGGAGGGTCCAAGTGAGAGCAGCAACACCTTTGACATGTAATTGCCTCCAGCACAGACAGTAGGTTGTGAGATACATTCACTTTATACTCTCCCTGCACTTTTGGAGCAACCACCATACCATCACCCTAAGGCCAGTAAAATAGCCAAGATAACCCACAGGTCCTGGCTATGTCTTTTCTTGTAATTACACCTATACAGTCTGAAATTGCAGTCATGGTTGGGTAAGGGATAAGGTGTAGAAGGCCAAGTCTTATAAAGGCAAACCAGTAGAGATTCAGAAAGCTGACAATACTCTCACTCCATTCAAGTTCAGTGCTGAACTGGGGCTTTTTCAAACCAGCTGTGATTCATCTCTGCAGTCTCCTAGTTTCAAAGTGCTTGCTTCTGTATTTATACCAGCCTTACCAGAGCACCACACAGGTGTGAGACATCTGTGGACTACTCTGCCACAGTGCTGCCACCTGTTTCTGTGCCATGCAACCATACACCCCAGAACAGGTTAGTAACTACATTTCAGAGTCCTCTTTATAATGTAAACAGAACAACAGAAATTCCACCAGAGGAAGCACCAGAAATTATAAAAGAAAGTAAATACAAATTGAATTTGTGTCCTGCATTAACGTAGCAGGGTGCTCAGTTACTTGCTATGTATAACAGGGGTATATATAGACTGTGTATAGGCACACAGTCCAAATTTCTGAGGAAAAGTTGACATGAGTTAATATCCTAATGTTCAGTCTATCACTCATGGAGCAGAGCTCTGTGCATTAAAAGCACCTTTCACCATTAAGGAAAGCAATGCCAAATTGGATGATTAGCATAAATGTATAACTGTGTTGTCTCCTAAGAGCTATTATCGTGCTTTTCAAATGTAGTTGTTTCAGTTGTTAAATGAATGAATTCTCCTGTTTTTTTAATACATAAATCTTGGCACCTCTATCACACATGCTATGATTCCCAGTAGGTAGAAAAGCCCTGAGCAAATATAAAATGAACTTTTAAAAAAAATATGTGAAGCTGGGGGAAAAAAATACAGCAATTCAGAAGGCAATTAGTGTTGGTAACAGCCTCAAATAAACTTTGGATTGGGAAATTTACAGAATTTAGTCCAGTGAGATTTTGTTAAGCCTTGATACAAACTACATAAAGCAAATAATAAATTAGTCTCTTCAATCTTTCACTTCTAAGATAAAATAGTGTCCCACTTCTGGTATAGAATGACACTCACCAAAAAAAGTATGTTGATATTCATAAGACTATTCCCCTTCTGAGAAAAAAAAATAATCAGACCATTATCCCTGAAATCCAAATGTGCTAATCAGCTGAATTCAAGAGGTCCTTTCCCATGAAAAGGCAAAGAAACCCTGGCACTAGTCATTCCATTGACTTAAATAGAACCACTTGAATGACTGAGAATCTCCCAACTGGGCCAGAGCTTTCTTAGCACTACATTGTAAATTATAAAAAGATATACTGTACTGTATCTTTTCCATTAGGCATAGTTCAGCTGTCGAAAATTGTACTGCTGGTAACTCTTTTATGATCTAGTGAGAAGATGTCTAAGATAATGAAATCATACATTACCCTTTGAGATTTACAAATCTGACACCACATGTAATGTCTATTCTCCCTTCTTTAAATTAATATATAGGGAGACATCTCTTTGTATGTGTAAAATAATTTCTTTCAGTTCTACGTAATTTTAGAGGCCATTTAATGAAGAGAATCATGATTTGATATAATCTTTCTCCCATTGTAGCTAATCTAATAAGTATCTAACATTTTAGAATTCAAAAGGCATGATTTTAGGTAGTACTGTGCTATCTGTATTACTGCTCAATGAGGCTGCCACTTGTTCCAAAGACAAAAACCAGACTGGCAGGGAAGCAGCAGTTTGGCTCAACTTCACATACTCGCTTGTCGGAGAATTTCAAATCACTCTTCATATCTTTAGTGAGCTCATTCGTTCAGGAGAAACAGCCTGGGCTTGGCAACTGATTTTGGGAGTACATATTTCTCTGATGTTCTAGGGAGTACTAATTTGTGCCTTATAAATTATACAAAGTACCTATCAAGCAGTAAATAGGTAAATGGAAGCGAAGGTCAGTAGCATTTGAATGAATTTGCTGCTGAAGATTTGTCCTCTGATATTTTAATTGCTCCCCTCTGATGCATTCAAAAGGCATGATTATCTTTAAATAATGGTGAAAATATAGACCCTTTTTAATTTCTTCTGCTTGATCAACCAAATCAAGATCAAATTTTATGTATTCATCTATAAGACACCTCAGAGCTCTGTCTGCAGTATTTGCTTATTACTTCTCTTTCTACTCTCCTTGCCCCTTCAGACCTGTCAAGCTGCAGGGCATTTTTTTGATCTTTTCACGTTTTATATAACCATCACTGCATTGTTTTTCAGTTTGCACAATAGTATCTGTAGTAGTATTCTGACTAGTCTTAATAATTTCCCTGGTTATTTAGTTGATATACACATGGAGCTCTGTTATTGGGTCTGCATTGCCCAGCAGACTCATGCTGCCTGTTGTTTCCACTGCTTATGGGAACCCTTTGTCAAGGCTTGATCCTATTTGCAGGGCAAAGCAGCATGTTTTTAATGACAGAAGGATGAAAGGAACAGGTTGGCAGCTGTGTCCATGTTGCAGCTCAGTAAATCCACTTGTACAGCAGAAGATTGGAAGGTTTGAGCCAATGGTTTGAAACACATCTCATGACTCTGGGATTTTATAAGACATTCTGAGGAAGAGACAACAATTTTTTTTTCCTGTGAGGCATTCACAGCCACCTCCATGTGGTGATCAATCCTAGGTCAGAGTGAATTTTGTTTAGACTCACAGCCGTCATCCACTTCAAACAGTTTATTGAGCCCTGGGCAAAGACCCAGAACTCCACAGGTCAATTTACTACTGCTACAGAGAGTAGTGACTGAACCCCTTTTCTTCAAAACCTCAAAGGCATTTGTCTTGAAATTTCTGACTTGCAGAGTTTTTAAGAGGCTACTAGTCGAGTAGTTACAATGAGTTTTGTCCTTCAACCTGTTTTATAGATACAGGTTTCTTGTCAGTAGGTTACAAATTAAATTCCCCAACACACACAGGCTATTCAGTAATTCACCACAGCTTTTTAATCATAACTCACAGTATGTGAAGTAGTTCTCCACAGGAATGAAGGATTGTCAGAAAAAAAAAAAAAAAAGAAGTACAGCTACAGTTTATTCTATCATAGAGCAAAGGCTGGATGTGATGGACTCTTGGAGACTTTTCTAGGATTTCTTTAAAATATTTACTCTTTTTTTATCCTGTATATTTTGCAAATACAGGACTTCAAAGACTACAGTTCCCCTATAACTAAAGTGTTCTTCAGGCAGCTTTCTTTCAAACTGGAGGATGTTACCCAATTATCACACTCGTCAGGACTTGTTAACGAGAGGTTTGAAGCCTACAATAAAGATAATCTGCGAGACAAACCCTCATGCATTCACCACTCACTGTAGATGGCTTCTGCTGTGAGGCACTTCCATTTCTTTTCATAGGAAACTTCCCTAGGAGACAAAATAACAGGTATGCCTACGTGCATGCTGATTGTCTACATCAATTCACGGAAACCTGTGGGAGAGATGCAGCACAACAAAATTGCTTACAACAAACTGCTTGTTAAAGATGTCTAGAAAACTTCACTCTTATTTCTCACCCACTTCCCCACACACTCCCCTCTGGTATGTAAGTGGAGCCACTAGATTAGAGGGAAGGAGGCCAGGGAAAGTTTCACAAAACCCAGGATGTTAGACCTCTGGATTTCTAAATTGTCTGCTTCTGAAGCTTACGTGCAGGCAGCAGCCAGCTCAAGCACTACATCCACCCACAGATGTGATTATCAGTGTGCAAATTGAAAGGAAACACAGAGATGACCTGCTTTAGGTAGACAGCGGAATGAGTAGCAGAGGAGAAGAAACAAAGCACACCTCAGGCTCAATAAATGCCCACTAGTGGAAACAGCCTCCTCTGTGCTTTCCCACATCAATTTTTTTAAAAATAGTATAAATCTGAGGGTGCAAATCAGTATCACAATTAGAAAGAGAGGGAAAGGAAAGCATTTTATTATTCAGACTACTATGCTGTAATTCAGTCAAATCAAGGCATTCCAGATGGTTTGGTACAGAGAGGAGGATTTCTGGTTTGTTTAAAGAAGGGAGTTATTTCTCAGCATTTATTATTTACCTTGTACTTTATTTATATTTATATATACAAATTATTACATTAAAATCTTGTACCTGTGGTGCTGAAAACCTTTTTGCCTGGGATAGTTAAAAATAAAGGTAAACCAAAATAGCTTTTGCTCTTATTAATCTTAAACCACAAATTGGCTAAAAGAGTCTGTGTTTGCCTTAAGATAATGCTGTGTAAAGAATATTTAAAATGACATAGGCATTCTTTCCTGAGGACCTCCTGATGGCTCCTGACATTTCAACCTCCTAATGTACCAGGCCGATTTTATTTTGTTTGTGCAATTAGTCATGTTACTTAGCAATACAAAAAGTGCTTTTTACACTAAACTCCAGGGAATAAAATATGCAGAATTCATGAGATACAAAACACATCAAAATTCATTTCCTGAGCAGAAGCACTGAAACATTGTGCAGCAAAAACTCTTACTTTTTTCATTGTGTGTGTAATAAAGAACTCAAGCAACCATGCCCTTCAGGGCTGGGCTCCTCATCACTTTACTTGAACTCAGCCTCAGCATTGAGCCATGGCATGTGAAGTTAATTACTCTGGGCATTGGGGCTCTGAACAGAAGAATGACCCTATTTGCAGCTCCGTGTACCATGTACCACGCTACAGTGAATTCTTTCAGTACCTACACATCGCACACTCTGTGCCTCTGAATGGAGTAATAATTCTCGCACTCTGGAGGAAAGCTCAACTGTCATCTCATTTTCACAGGGACACTTGTCTTCCCAGGTAACCATTTAATGGGGGCTGACATCAGTCCACATCCAGTCACTGTCACCCTCCCTGTTCAAATGGCATGAAAATCCAAGGGTTACAGCTTTCACAAACCATCATGCAAGAGGGCAGGCTTGAAACAATTTCTGAGCCTGGATCTTGTGATCCTGATGCCTTTCCATCAGCTTTCATTATAAGAACATCAGAATTACGTAGATTCAGAAATCTGTGGCTGTGAATGACTCCTCATCTAGAGAACCAAACACTGTCTGCAGGAGACCTGGTTTACATAATTTTGCAAGATGGCTGACTCACCCAGGAGTTGAATATTTTCATGGGATCTGCATAGCTGGGGAAAGATAATCTAACATAAAAGCCCATTAGACATGATTGCTCATCAAATAACTGACTACTTTCAGTTACTGTTGGAGTGAGAAGTTTCAGCACCTTTAACAATTGAAAAAAACCCTGACCCTGTACATGTGCTGAAGTGTCTGGCTTTATCTGACATAGTCAAAAATTATGTCAGATGGTGTGATGCATATCTGGTTAACAGTAATATTACCATGGAAGGGGAATAAAATAAGTGAGGAAAACCTATGTCTGACAAAAACCAGTTTCAAATCTGGCTCAAACAGAGGCAATTAGTTTCTTCAGGAGGATTTGTACCATTTCATTTATTTATATTATGATACATCTTCAACTTGAAGTCAACGCTCCACATTTTGAACAGCTGTTGCAGGAAACGGAATAATCACTTGGAGGCAGAAAACAAGAGCTGGGAAGTTATTTCTTGGGATATTCCTTCATTTTTCACCAATGTAAAGCAGTAAGCACAAAGGGGTTTTTTAATTATTATTATTTTTTTTGTTCTTCTTATTCTTCAATCCTTCTTGGCTTCTTTTTCTTTTTTTTTTTTAATTTCCTGATGCTGGTTAATTAATTGATTTATTCATTCATTCATTTATGTCTAACCTAGAAACAGGTTATTTTGCAGCTGCTGATTTTAATTCATTAGATACAGACCTTGCATAATCATGTATGGAGAAGAGAGCACAGAGAACTATGAAATTGCTCTTGAATATTGCCTTAATTCTATATAAGGTAGGGAAATAAATTATAGATTGAGCTTTTAACTTGTCATGTCTGGACTAGTCATCCAGGTAATTTTTAAGCATGGCTACCATTTACTAATATTCCCTTGCCAATAATCATTCACAGGCCTTTGCTAATCTGATATCAACCTCTAACAGAAGCAGTGGGGTTTGATTGGGTGTAGAGAAAAACACACTTGATCTCTTCCTGATAAAGGTATATGTTGGGATGGGTTGCATTCAAAGATTAATTAGGTGACTCTAAAAGGAAGAGCATTAAATGTTCTACCCTTTGGAAACTGTCCTTACTTTTGTACAGCCCATATTAAGTAACTGTCTATGATTTCCAGCAGAACAAGGATATTCTTGATATGCTTATTCCAATACCATGTGCTCATTAGCTGAAGAGAACTAGATTTTCTAGTTGCAATTAAATGACACTTCTTTTCTGGTTGTTAACTCAGTAATATCACCATTTATTTCTACTAGATTTTTCCAGGTCCAATGGTGTTGTGATTTTTTTTCCTTTAATCTGAGGAAGCATGTTCTTATCAACAAAAATTTTGTCTGAAACTTTCAAAATTCTAAAAATAATCTCTCAGATCTCCTTAAGTATCATCAGGAACAGAATTCTCCTGTTTCTTTTTTTCATTCATTTTGTCTTCTATTCTCAAGCTCTGAGCCTTGTTTTTTTTTTTTTCCGCAGAGAAAAAGCTGAAGTTTCAAAACAGATAGCCACAAAGGTGACACTTTAAGCTACTTGAGTAGCTGAGATCTGGAATGGTTTTGCCTGAATTGACTGTTTAACATGCAGAGCTTTCAGGTGACCCAGCAGAAAAGCAAATACCAAGTTTTTCCTGACATACTCAGTGAAGTCACTACAAGTCTTCCAAGGGGATAACTTGACTATTGAGACACACATGCTTCCATAAAATTCACTCAGTTGCTTCAATATTAAAAGACTAAAGGGAGGAATGGTCCCCCTTCTTTTTTTTTTTTCCCTCCAAAGCATAAATGTCCTGTAATTTATTTTCTACTTTACTAAGGAACTGTTACAACAATACAGATTATGAAGTTTCAGATTAAACTATGTGATTTTTATATGCTGCTTAGTCATGAATTGTCAGAGTCAACATTGATCTCAATAAGCAGATTTCTCAGGTAAACAGTGCACGACATAATATCTCTTTCAGTCTAATTCTTTTTGATTATTTACTGGCTAATATAGTCAGTGGCTTCATTGTATGATAATATTTCTTCTTGCACCTGGATAGCTGAAACATTAAAGCCAGGGAATAGAGACCAGAGGGTTGTGATTTACAGCATATGATACTTCTAGGGGAATTTTTAAGATTAATATCGATTTGTGAATATACTTCTCAATGTTTTGTACCTTTGCACATTTTCAAAACTGCCAGACAGTTGTCTGAATAATCATCAATAATATTGAACTAGTTGTATAATCTGACTGATTCAATCTTTCCTTATTTCTGTTGAAAATTGACCTTTAATTTAATGTTTCTAACTCTCCTAGTTTACTTCTAAGAAGCCACGATTTTTTCTTATTAAATAAAACCGATCATATAAATATCATAGTCTGTCAAGCATAAAACATATTACTCATGAATCAATATTAATATTTGAGCTATTACAAAGATTCTGAGTGCTCCAATTAAGATATGCATTCATCTGGTGGATTTAGAATATGTTTAGGATATTTAAATCAATGAATTTGCTGTGTCACCACAAAATCTTCAAGAAAAGTTGTTTTATGGGATATAATTACAAAGAAAATCCCTCTAAGAACACAGATGAATTTTTGAAAACTGATCCATAACTTCTAGACTTCAAGTTATCTCATGCTTTGTGTGACAAGCTCACTGGATCTTGAACTCTGCAGGTTTTTGAAACAACATTGAAAGGTTAACTTTAAAGAAAAAACACTTTCAAGCCTCCCAGATTATAGGAGAAAATCAAATGTCATCTCCCATAATCTCACAGAACATCTACTGCATCCAAATGAAAGGCAAATTTACTGGTTTAAGAAGCAGATGATTTGTGTGTTCTGCAGCAGTACAGCAATTGCTGATGGAAAGATCTTTTGTAGTTTCACTTCTCTGAAATGGAAGCAATTAATCTGGTTAATATTTTGCAATTTCATAATTTACCCTAAAATAAAACTTAATTCTTAAAAAAAAATGTAGAGAAAGAAGGAACTCACATTGCTGACTGCCTTTTAGGGCTCAGAACTAGGGATGTGAAAGTCCCTTGAGAGTAGGAGACTGACATGCTGTTTCCCATTCTTAAAGTGGTATGGACTGTTTATCCACTTGTTCTCATTAACTTTATTGATGAAAGCCAAAGAAGGAGCATTTTCCTGAAAACTTTTCATTTAAATAAACCATCATACCAAACAACTGTAACTTCCCAGGTACAGAAGTTTGCGATTTGAGACAGAGCTGCTCCTTCTCATACTTATTAAATATGAGTTAGTCCTGTTAATGACTCTGCTATCCCATCCAGTGAGAATCCTGGACACAAAGGATCAATTCCTATGAGAGTGGTGGAGGCACACTCTTAGATTGGATCTGCAGAATTTATTCCCTCAGTTTCAATATTTTAATACCTGCACAGAGTATAAATATGGTAGCAGTAAAAGTTGTATAATGAGAAATCTTTATTGTATACAAAACCTACCACTGATTCATGGAATGCGCTGTTTCTGCAAGGAATGCAAATAATGTGCTGATTTCAATTGAACTGTTCTTACTTGCACCAACTGAAAATTGGAGTCAGGATATGTAAATGTCATTATTACACGCAGTTTTTACATAGAACATATTTTTTTTATTGTTCCTCACTGATGTATATACCCTTTCCTCTTCTACTGCCATGGTATTTAGAAACATGAAAAGTAATAAAAGGAAATAGCCATCTAACTGCTATGCTATTCATTTTTCTCTTTTCTTAAGAATACTGAGACATGGGGGTTTTTTACAGAATTTTCAACTCTACTATCTATAGAGCATCAAGTTATATTCACAGAAATGATAGTAAAAGAAAGATAGAAATAAAGACACTGGATGTCGATATCTTGATCTGTTTTTATTAAAAAACCCCAAAACCAGTATATTTCAGAACAAAAACAAACAAAAGAAATTTTTTAAAAAAGAAAGGAAAGGAAAAAATATGCTGTTGACAGGTGACCAGAGAAAATAACTTGTAGGAAGGTTTTAAGCCCTGAGGATTTATTTGTACCTGCTGGGTTAGAGATGGCCAAAGAGCAGAAATAATGATCAGACAGACAAATACACAACCACAAATAAGCCTGAGCCATTGCTCCTGGCAACTGTACATTATTTAAAACAGTGCCGCTTTGAAGAGAAGAGCAAAATGCTAGAGACCTGCTCTTTGTATAAAGGTAATGGAAGGCTCTGTTTAAAGATCGAGCATCCTGAGAGAACTTTGAAGGCAGAATGCATTCTTCCAGAAACATTTCTTGTGATAGGTATCTAGAAACAGGATGTGATTTGTTTAAAGAGAATCAAAAGTGTTCAGAAAACTGCTGGTCCCTATCTAGAGCAGTTCACAAGGGTTTGAAGATATCCATGTTGGTTTGTTGCCATTTACTGAACCCCACAATTAAATTTAATTTCTGGTATGATTTAGATACTCAGCATACTAAGCTTATTCAAAAGATGCAAATAGACTAGTAAATGTTGCACTTTGATAGAATGGAAGAGGAAAATGGCATACATGCAAGCTTTAATCATATATACCACAGAATGAATTGGAAACCATAGGCACAAACTTGATTCTTCGGGATTGCATGCAATCCTTCATACATTCAAAAAGGTCATTTGAATGTCCCACAGGCACAAATATACCTTCTCTGTTCACTCAGAGAGTAAATGGTTTTTATAGCGTCACATGGAGTGACTCCTGGGGATGGTGCTGTGCAGGGCCCGGAGTTGGACTCAGTGATCCTTGTGGGTCCCTTCCAACTCAGCATATTCTGTGATTCTGTGAACTAGTCAGGACTCTGCTAGTCACCAACACCATGAAAAGATCCACAGGGAGCCATTAAATTTATTTAAGCTTTCTATTCTGGCTACCCTGTACTTGTGTTAATTCAACATACTTGAAGAACAGCTGCCCAAATACAAGGAGGGAGCTTGATGCAAGGAGATGGGGCAACAACATTTTCTTCTTTTTCCTTTTAACTTTTGAAGAACTAGCCTGTAACCCAGCAGCTTATCAGACTGACACATCTAGTTGTGTTACTGCCTGATGGGATGTGGCACAGCCCATCAGGTACGTGAGAGTCAAATTCTACTCTGTTTTGACAGCAGCCACTCAGTCCCAGCACAGGTTGCTTTTACTTTCTTTGTCTGCTTTGCTGGGTTAGTACCACATTAACACTTATTTGAGTGTTAATAGAAGCAGAGCTGAAGTCACAACCTTGTGATGACACTTTCCACACCTGCTCCTCCCTCTCAGTCCTACATGATGATACTTGTGTCAGTACGGTTTGTCTAGACCTTTCAATTTAAAGAATAATAGAAAAACTGTGTTTGTTTTTTCCCAATTCCATATCATGCTTAATAGTGCATGTCAATTACACTCTCATGCCCAGGCAAGGGCATACACAGAGTTTAGGTTAGCAAAACCAGCAGGATTGCAGCTCCCACAAGAAAATTTCCTTCCAATCTCTTTTTTCAGCATAAATCACAATCAGTAATCTTCCACCCCAGACTTATTACTCAGATGCTCCTCAACATTACAATGATCTTACCACACACAACCACTGGCTCTTTTCCAATAAAATTAGCCTGGATTCTTCTTCAGAAGACAGTGAGTTTACAGGCAAAAACTCTCATGCTGTTGAAGAGCTGGCACTCCTCCCTCCTGTTGTTTTTCAGTTTCAGTTTTAAGTGAATAAAAGGAAATCTGTGTAGTTTGAAGTCCCTAGGAATTCTCTCAACTACAAAGAATGAAGCTCACGTTGCTGAGGTGGCAGCAGACAGATAAAACCAATGCTCAGGAGAGAAAATACCAGCAGAACCTCGCATGGCTCAATTTGATGCATTCTTTTTATTATTTGCAGCTAAATCAATTATGCCTAGTATTTTTAGCTGTAGATCATATCTGGTCCTAGTTTTGTGTGAATGTTGAAAGCATCACTTCTAGTACACAGTCAATGTGTAAAAACAAATATTTAAACAATTTTGACCTTCTCTTTTATTATGTATAACAATGCCCACTTTCATCCTCAAACAAGCCCCGTACTTTCAAGATCAGTTTTGCCCAAGGTCTGCAGGCAATTCCAAACAAGTGTTTGAAGACCCCTGAAAATGAGCCTGATGCTAGTTGCCTCCAGGGTTGTTATCCCAGTTACACTCCCACATAGTGCTTATGCTAAAGAATTAACCCTATTATCATACAAGAATGACTTCTGAGTGGATGCAGCTGAATTAAAATAACAAAGGGAGCTGGACATTATACATGTCATAAGGGAGTTTAGTGGGTGAAACGAGGCAGGGGGACTGATGAAATAGCATAGAGCATGTGTGAGCATAGCACCTACTTGTTTCCAAATTTAATTGCCTCTCTCTGGGGAAAGAAGTTAGGCTAATGTTTGCAATGGAAGAATTTTTGCTGAAATATCTTCCCATCCATCAATCTTTTCCTCAGTAATGTGGGAAGTTTGTTTTTATGAGCTCAGAAACCTATTTTATAGTTGTAATATGTAGAAGCAGGGATTACTTAAGGTCTATTTTCATTTGGTTTGCTGTGTGGGGGGTATTTTAAAGAAATTAACAGTTTAGCTTTCCTTTGCCTTGTGATTGCCTAACCTAACCAAGGTCACAAGGATAAGCTGAGATTTAAAAAGGAAATGTATGTAATTCTAAGGATCTGGGCTCTGCTGTGCAGTTGCATGATCTCATCACCCACAAACTCATCCTTTCCCACAGATCCCCACTGGCTTTCCCACTCTCTCCTCCTCCTGTCCTCGTCAAGCAGGATGTAAGAAGAGGACAGACTCACACTCCTCCCACGTTCATCCCACAAAGCACAGCCAGCAGGGTCAGAGAACAAGAAATTATTCCTTTCTCATCCTCCCTTCTGCCATTTAGTCATTAAACTAAAGGGAATGCATCAAGCACTAAGTACAACAGGCCATGACTGGAATCAGGTTATGAGTGTTCATTCAGCCAACTTGAGAGTTATAAGAGGAATGATGGGGCCAGATGTGGATCTACAACAATTTTATTGACTTTTGTGGGGTTACCCCATAGTAAATAAGGTCTGTAGAAAGATTAGACCTCTAGGAGAAAATGACACCTCATCAGCCCGTATTTTGCTTTCTGGAAAACTTGTTATGTCTCGAGAGCACAAATCAGGGCATGAAACAAAAGGAAAAAAGGGCAATTACCAGTCAAGGTGGATATAATTAGGCCTAAATCAATGTGATAGAAATTAAGTGGCTCATTTTTACATGACAGGAAGCTGTGCAGGACACAAACAAATTAGAGAATTTTCCTTTTTTATACAATAGTAGAGGGTCCTTGGAAAGTAAACAAACAGCAAGCACTAGGAAGGTTTATGTCATAGCACTAGTAAAAATCCCAGTAAAGAAAGGGAAAAATACCTTGGATTTAACAATAGCAATAAAAAATATTTTTAAAAGAACATATGGATAAGCCTTCTCATAAAATGCTTAGATTATTTCAGGAAAGAATATGGAATAAAAATATATGTGCAGAAGAAGGAAAATACATGTTGTATGAGAGCTCAGAATTGAAGAACAAGGTTGCCAGGACCTTCTTTTAGCAAATGCAAGAACTGAGGATCTCTTTAAGCATTTGGTTGCCTCCTAGTCATAGTCTTAAAACACTCTCATGGCTCCACTATAGACCATTAATAGGACAGATTCTTCACCCTTACTAACTGCATCTGGAGCTGCCAGCTTGTGACTTCTCCAAGGGACAGAGGAGGAAAAAGCATCTCAAATCTCAGTAGAGCTAAAATAGTAGAAGCTTTGAACATATATTTGTTAGCTAAACTGGGACAAGGGAGGTGTGGATGAATGTTCCCTTCTCCAGCTGTGCAAGAGGGGTGATGCTACTCTCCAGCAGGAGGTCAGCAGCAGCCACCTAACAAGGTGTGAGGCATGTTAACCCCTTCCACCATCTCACTGGGCTGCAAGGATTAACTTCTAGAACTGAGGTCCATAAAAGTGAGTAACACTCACCATCGTTGTGGGTTAAGCCAGGACACTGAAGAACAAGACAAGATGCAGAGGGTGCATCAGGCTGCTAAGGTTGGATCTGGGCTGGCAACATAAGGGTGAATTATCTATAATTCTGTTGTGGTTTAACCCCAGACACACTAAGTACCATGCAGCTGCTCGCTCACAACTCTCCCCCTCATAACCCTGGTGGGATGGGGAGGAGGATCAGACAAAAGTAAAACCTGTGGGTTCAGATTACAATTAATAATTGAAATAAAATAAAATATAATAATAATAATAACAATAATTGTTGTAATTAAAATAAGAGAGAGAGGAATAAAACGAAAAAAACCAAGTAATGCACAATGCTCACCACCCTCTGACTGATGCCCAGTCTGTTCCCCAGCAGTGATTGTTATGCCACAACTGATGTCTCATTTTTCTCAATCCCTTTGGTAAAAGAGTGAAGGTCACAATTTGCTTTCACTTGGAAAGGTGTCCAGTACACCTGGAATCAACTGCCCCAGGGATGGAAACACAGCATTACCATCTGCCAAGGACTGATCCAGGCTGCACCGGAACAGAGTGGAGGCCAGAAATCCAAAATACTTTTATGATATTGTTATTCCATGCTATACAAGAGAAGACATTTCTGAGAAGGGGGAGGAAATAGTCTGAATCCTTCTGAAAGCTCCTTTGCCATAGAATAAAGTAAAGTCATGGAACCTGCACTGGAGAATCAGTTTTTAGAAATAAAATGGCATGGTGGACATGGTCAGATGCCAGTAGATCAATGGATGTGACTAAAAAAATATCAACTATGCTTTCTGAGGCATTGTGAGTTTTTGGAGAATGCATATTCCAAATTATGCTCTGGATTGTCAGTCCTCTCTATCAAGTGACCCAGAAGAACAATTTCAAATGGGGCCCTGAGCACAGACAAGCCTTTGAAAAAAATCAAACAGGAGATAGTTCATGCAGAAGATGTTGGGCCACTTTGAACAGAGCAAAATAAAAAACAAATGTTCTCTACAACACAGCCAAAAGGAATATCTGTATCTGGAACCTCTGGCAGAAAGTACCAGGTGAGACTCTAGGTCAACCCTTTAGGTTTTGGAGTCAGGGATAGAGAGGATCTGAGACCTGCTGTACTCCAACTAAAAAAAAAAAAAGGTAGTTTGAGATGCTTCAGAAATTATTTGTGCTGCAGCACAGCTCCTGCTAGCACACTGGCTGCCAGTGCTGGGCTGGATGTTTGAAAGAAAGGGTCACCTCTACACACCATGTAGCTGATCCTGTACAGAGTAAGTGGGTCACACTGATTACACAACTAGCTTGAATAGAAAACCCCAATCTTTCAGGAATTTTGGAAGTGATCATGGACCACACAGAAGGCTAAGATTTCAAAATATCACTAGAGAAAGAGGTGACAGGTGCTGAAGAGGTCCTGTGTTGACCACCATAAAAAGGCCACCATGTTGGCTGAAGAGGTCACCACAATTGCCACCAAAAAAAGGCCATTGTGATTTAACCAAGCAGGGACTTAAACACCATGCAGTCATTCACTTACTCACAACCCCAGTGGGATAGGGGAGAGAAATGGGAGAAAAAAAGTAAAACTCACAGCTTGAGATAAAACCAGTATGACAGGACAGAAAGGAAGTAATAATAATAATTAATAATAATAATAATAATAATAATAACAATAGCAATCCTATATATAAAACAAGTGATGCACAATGCAATTGCTGGTGACCTGTTGACCAATGCTCTGTCAGTTCCTAAACTTCACCCCACAGCAGTCTTTCCTCATGGTTTATATACTGAGGATGATGTTATATGGTGTGGAATATACCTTTGGCCAGTTTGTGTCAGCTGTCCCATCTGTGTCCCCTCCTAGCTTCTTGTGCTCCCCTGACCTCCTCGCTGGTTGGGTGGCTGGAGAAAAGGAAAGGTCCTTGATTTAGTGTAAACACTGCTTAACCATAACTAAAATATCTTTTTTTTTTTTTTTTGTCCACAATCTGGTCCTAAATCTAAAATACAGCACTATACCAACTATACCAGAAAGAAATTTGGCTCTATTCCAGCCAAAACCAGGAACCCATTATTATCAATCATAATATAATATATAATTGTAATATAGTTACTATTACCAGTTTTACAAAATGGGAAAGGTAAGTTGATCTGATCTATTGCAGTCAAGTTTGGTAGGAGAAGAAACAAATAAAAGTAATGAAAGCAAACAACAGAAAGATTGGGTTTTCAGAAAGTGGTTATAAGTTTTTACTTCTCCAAAAATACTTGCTTCTTAATGAAATCTTCCAGCTATTCCAAAGGTTTCTGGAGTCTGTTTCTGCATTTCCCTTTCGAAGGGAACTTACTGCACTGTTGTAATTCAACCACTAAAACTTCCACAGCAAGAACAGGCCAGGGGCAAAGTTACTCTGATTTTTACACTGTCCCAGAACTGTGTTTTATTACTGCATGCCCTCAGGTCCCTAAGTTACAGCAGATATCAAAGTCAGCTTTCCAAATCTATTTTTACAATAATTCAATCTGGTTTAATGCCTTTTTTTTACATTTTACATCTGTAGCATGTTTAATATATGAAGCCAATTATATGGGAAAATGTAAAATGGTCTGGTTTAATGAAAAAAATAGAGACCACATGTACACTTGAGGAGAATAAACTCTGTTTTATTCCTTGCATTTGTCCTATGCAGCTGGATATAAATACAGTTTTTTGCAGCTTGTTCAGAAATGTTGTTGGTACTATTTATTGCATTCCCATGCCTCAGCTTTATTCAAAGTGGATGTAAACAATAAATAAAATTATTGCCAAGGTTACTTTTTCTAAAAGTGGTTGTTATAATCAGAAAAAGGATGCTATAAAAATGGTATCTAGTATTTCACATTTATTCTCCCTCAGTGACTTCTTTATCAATTGTGCTCATTTTGCAAGTCAAAACAAGATTTTTCTCACTGCCAGTACTGCAGTTCCACATGTTACTTGGAAAGCTGACAGTATTCTCCTCCTCTCATTCAGTTATAAAGGTTTTAGAATAAAAACATATCCACCCATCTAGATGATGATGAAGGAGGTAAAACATAAGGCTTTGCGGTTCTACTTTGCAGTTCAGATAGTAGAAAACATATTTATAGTTAAATGTATGAAAATGTCACAAAACCTGAGGTAGGTACTTGGGCTGCCAATCTGTGATTGTCCTTCTGATGCCAAAGCTTTGACTCCAACAGCAGGCCTCGAGGTATGGCAAGCATAGACCTTAATGCAGCAGTGATTTTGAATAAGCAGAGCAATGCTTAAAATAAATGAAATTATATTGAACATTTGTCTGATTAGTCAGCATCTCCAGTGAGCTGATCGTGAGCTCAAGTCTGGATCTGATTCAGAGGACTTTTATGGCACAGTTTCTAGCAAACTATCAAACCCTTAGCACCTTATTTAGCCCTGAGTGCTGTGCTAACAGCAAAAACTCTAAATGTAAAAGCAATCAAGACCCTGTTAAAAACCAGTTCTGTGTTGGCTGCTATGTTTTCTGGTGGACCTTTAGCATATGTATATAAGAGCCAAGGGAATCCATAATCTAGGTAATAGATAGTTTTCCATCTTGAATATCCTTCTACCTTCTTCGTAGAAGATCCATATTTTTTTCTGATTTTTCACTGGTCATGAAAATGAAGGCATGAGTATTCCATTTCTACAAATGAAAAAAAGCTTTTCCTTTATAGCAGATACAGTGCACTGAGAATGACTGCTGGAACAGAGAAAAAAATAAGGCTGCCATTAAAATGCTGTTCTGTGTTTTTTAGTGTTAGTGGTTTGGGGACTTTAGGGCTGTTTGTTTCAAAAGTATATGTATGGTACTGTGTGTTAATCATAAATTATGCCTTCCTGTTTTATATTGGCAGGACCAGAAGTGATTCCTTGTATGGACCAGAAGACTTATGTTTAAACAGTGAAAGGAAAGAAAAGAATTTAGGAGGCTTTGCTTTGGGAATGATACTTTTTTTTCCCCCCTCATAAATTTAACAATAAAAAGACTGTTTTTACTGTGGGTTTAGGAAGTGTAAAATTTAAAATACTTACAAGTGACTGGCAGGTATCATTTAAAAAAATAATTTGCTCTAACTTGCTTCCTTTGATTTACTTGGAGTCTTAAAAAAAAACATTCTTTCTGCTATTAGCAATGTAACCTATTGTTTGTCGAGCAGCCAAGATCAATTTACAAACCTTTTGTTTAAACAATCATTAAACAGACTAAATTAATGGCATGTTTTGTGCTGCTTCTGATAATCAAGTTAAGACAACAGCCTTACATATCTAACAAATATTTTCAAAGTTTCAGTGAACTGTCATTGGAGCAACTGCTATATTGATCATTCTCTCTTTTCTTCTGCTCTAAAGGGCTACATTTATGTAGCTCAGATTCCATCAAAAGAATAATCTTTCCTTCAATAACCTTTATTTTGTCTGAGCTTTTAGCACATTTGATGTGCTGCTGCTCCTTGGAGTCTAGAATTTACAAATGGCATTTTGAATGGCATACACTGGTTCAGCACAAGCTACCTAAAGGTATGCATTTATTTAAGTATGGAAATTGTCACAATGTCTTTCACAGTTCTACCTGTAGCTGTGAAATTGTATGTGCTCAAATACTTCACTGAATTTGAAGGCTAAAGCCTTTTGTAGTGTCAAACTCTAATTATCACGAAAGATCTTCTAGCTGTTTGTTTACATATATATCACCTCAGCAAACTTCCCTGGACTTAGCTTCTCTCTCATTTATTTTCTCCCATCCCATCATCTGTACTCACATCTAAACCAGCTTCCTCTTTAAATTTCAGTGAAGGAAACACATTGCCCTCATGTTGCCCACCAGACATTGGTGCAATTGACATGATTTGCACCAGAATAAGCAGCAAACTAAGTGTGTTTACAGTGAATGCATTTTACTTCAGGTGTTAAGCCTTGGGCACTGTCAGGTTACCCTCAGAACCTCCTCTAGCTTGACCTTTCCTTGATTATTTTTTTTTCCCTTGGCAGAAACCTCTGAACCAGCTTTTCTCTCTACTATTGCTTTTTCTTTCTTTGCAGCTGCCTCTCTTCCTAATATACAGCTCACCCACCAAAAATAGCTGTCCTAGTTGTAAATAAGGGAGACAGGCAGACACAAACTCGTAGCCATACATAGACCACCCAAATTACCTGTACCTCTCATCACATTTCACCTTTCTTGTCTGAAATAAACAACCACCAAAACTGGCTGCTATTAAAGATCTGCAAAGCATATTAAAGGCAAACTCACCAATAAAGTTTAACCATGTTTTTCTGAGCCATATTTATCTGGTTCATATTACTAGGATTTATGATGTCTGTGTAGTGCTGGATCTTTGCCCACTACTTTCATTTGTTTTCCCCTTAACTGAAAATCTAGCTTAGGTTAAACAAAAGCCATAAAAGCTATGATCAGTAAAAAGAGAAAATCAGATGCAGTGTGAGGAGTTTGAGTCAAGCAGCACAGCTAGAAACTCAACTGAGAGGTGCTGCTGATTCTGTTTATGTGTGATGCTGAATAAGCTGGAAGCTGTTCTCAAGATTCTTTGTTTAAAAACTGAGTACCAAAGAAAGGATTTCTGCCAAGTACTGTCCCATAGCAAATGTAAAAGTCATTTCATTCCTTTTTAATTTCCTCAGATTACAGACACTCAGGAATCATACAAAGACGGAAAATCTATTCTTAGCTTCACTGGAATGGGTGAATCACTTCAGATTAAAGAAGAAACAGCACAAATCTTTGACTGAAACTTCAGCCAAACAATTTCAAATGTTCCAGGATACCAAGGGGTTTAATTAGCTTTGTGTTATTATTTCTAGTCCATCACTTCATCTTTCTAGTGAAATCAAAATACTAAAATAACAGAAAAAATATTCTCATGTTTTTTTCAAAAAGCCTATAGGCTCTTTGTAGACATACACCTAACAGTATGTAGGATATTTTTCATGTCTGGCTGAGTTTGAAAGCAAATGAATGCACAATAGGAAATTATATGAAATTTTTTTTTAAATATTTAAAATTACATGCTGGGGCAGGTATGCAAATTAGTAATTTGTAAACAAGCTCCTTGATAGAGTACTGGTAATTGGATCCATACCTCTTTCCTTGCTAGAATTGTTGTGCAGTGCACGTGTCATATTTAAATCCTGCTATCTGTAAACTTGTTTGAGTGCAATCAATTCATTCTATTAAGTTTTGAATACAATATACTATACATGAAAATCTAGTAAATTATAAAAGCCAGACAAAGCAGAGCAGTGCACAGTCTAGGACTGCCCATTTGCAAAAGGACCTTTCTGAGCTTGTGCTACCAATGATGTTCCTGTGTGCTGCTGGAAGGTTTTTTCAAAAGCTTCAGGATTAATTTGCTCTCAAAATGGATGACAAGCATTCACACACCAAATAATGATATTTTTAATTCATCATTTATCATATTATGTGATGTCATAAATTAAATAAAGCCATATTAATTCTGAGTGAAAACATCCTTTCAGGGGATAGCAATCAGTTCCCATGTGACTGTGCTTCTCAGACAAAGTGGGAGGGTGTGTGAAATAGTTTTCCCTTAAAAAAAAGGTATTTTCAAAAGCTGGTGAGGAAGTATGCAGGAAGAAATGTCTGGAATAATAAACTGAATACAGTCATTGTTAGAACCAAAAAAGGCACATCAGATTAAAATATATTTTTTTAATGTAGTAATGAATTTGATATCACTTTTCAGTCTCCCTCATTCAAATAAGATGATGTTTGTTGCCAGTAAGACTAGCTCCAGTGTGGACAGAATAAAAACTGAGGCCCAGGCTGAACAACACTTTCTCTAGCAGAAAACCTGTGGATGAAATAATGTGTTAAAACTGACAAAGAGAAATATTTCACAAAACACATCCTGTTCCTTCTAGCTCTTTCACTAAACTCAGAGAGACACGAAGCAGCATAAGCTAAAAAAAAAAAAATGACAACAGACTGAACATGTCTCAAACTACTTCTTTAACCCGACAGATCCAGAAACCTTAACCTGTAGGCCTTTTAGCATTTGTTAAAAACAGAAAAAGGCACATCAGACTTCCCATTCACACAACTAATTATTACTCTAACACGGAAGTAACAAACCAGAAAAACTAGATCTGTCAATAGTTGAAATTTATATCTGATGCAAAAGAGGCACTCAAATAAAAGGCATGAAGACAGATGCATCACAGATACTTTTCAACCAGTTCTTCTGTCCATTACAGCAACAATGAAAGCTTCTTGTGTCAGGCAAGCTCTGTGCAGACCCTTCTGGGTTCCTGTAAAGGGGTTTTTCTTTCCATATCCTTGGAGTTTAAGCTCTGCTTCTGCTCCCTGCTGCATGTTGGCTCCCTGTACCTCTCAGGCTCTCCAGGGAGGTACTCACACTAGCAAGTTTCTTCCTCTTGGGATTCTCCCTTCCTAGCCCCATTCTGCCTCCTAGGATTTGAAGATAGTATCTCCATTGAATTTTTTAATTCAGGACAGGAGTGCATAAGTTGCTGTCTTGGAGCATCTGAAATAGCTGTCTTTGAGATGAAAACACATGAATGCACCTAATGGGTTGCAAACACCAAACAACATTCTACACATAGCACTGGACCAAAGTTCATCCAAAGCAATTCCCTGCAATGCAGACAGCATGCTGGGTCCTCAGTGCTGTGTTTTACTGCTACCCTGGGCCATGGTAGTCACTTAGAGAGACAAACCCTCCTCTTCTGTGGTGAGAAAAAGCAGTCTACTACCCTGCATTCACACGAGGTTTCAGCCTACCTCAAACTATTCAGACAAAAATGGTCAGGTAACCTTCCTCCCATACATAATGATAGAGAGCCCAGTACATCACATTTAAGTAGGAACAAAACCTAAGCAATTCTAACTCCCATGCTTCTGTCACACTTGTGAATATCAGATTGCCTTGGAGACAAGGCTGCACTGTTGGCTAGAGGAGTCCTTGGGGATGTGGGAGCTCTGGTGCAGACGACTCTCTCCATTTTGCTTTCCCTCCCCTTGCTGGCTGTCTTCTTAGTCCTCAGAGAACTCATACTGCGTCAGAGAGAGTATGAAGCATTATCTCCTTTGTTCCAGGGGACAGCTGGGAAGTTGGACAGAGCTGCTTGACTGTATTTGGACTTGGCTCATTATGAGCATACCCCAAAAAATCACTAGCAAAAATTGCTAGCAGAATTTAAGGTGCACCTAGATATTTAAGGGGCAAATGAAGATGTAAAAGCCAATGAAACACAAAAGAACATTTAGGCACCTTGGCATTCATCTAGACTTTGCAAGGGCCAGACACAAAGTCATCAAGCTAATGGTGGTCAGATTTCTACATCCACACCTTTTAGGTCAGCTTGATACAGAGGTACAAACCAGGTATTGAAAGCAAATGTTGTCCTGCCAAAGCAGAGCCCTGACTTAAGTAGTACATGTTAAGCCAGACACTAATTTTACAAAAAATGGAAATGTAATCTTGCAGTCCCAAATCCAACACAGACTTTTCTAGTTTAAGCCTTCTAATCATGCTCCTAGGAAGAGTATGCCCATTTTACATCTTTGTGAGTACAGCTTTGGATTTCTGGGTCTCTTAAAACAGAGAACTGTGAATGTGCAGGTCATTACAGATGGAGACAGACCAATATATCACATGTTTTCAGCTAAAGTGGAGTCAAATTGTTTCTTCCACTTGAATTCGATATTGAATTTATTATTTCTTTTCAAGTTCTAAACACCATTGATATAAATATAATTAGAATTTTTCTGATAGTACAATGATTTTTAACTTAACAGGAAAAAGTGTAACATGATCTGAAGACTGGTACTCTTAAGAGGTGCAGAGGACAGTATTCTGCACAGGAGGAAACGTGGTACAGTTCATAACTCTATGTCCCTGGTAACATTTGTACTAAAATTTTGGCATATTTGTACTGAAAAAAAATAAAAATAAGAAAGAACTAAACCTTGGGATGCACGAGTTGAATGCATGCTTAAGACAGTTGAATTCTGCCCAAAGAACTGAATTTCACCTCCGATTTTGTCAACAAGCTCCTGTGTCAGATAAGTTAAATCACTTATATTATGCTTTTCATAAATTACTGTTCTAGTTTCTTATTTTCAGAGTAACCATCTTGAAAACATAGGGTTTTGTTTTTCAGAGATCTGCAATAGTTACATCTGTAATTAAAGACATGGGAAAGACACATAGAAAATGCTTTAAACATATTAAAAATATGTTGAAAAATCAGTATTTTGTGGTACAATTTTTGAAAGTTTAAGCTACAGTTATTTTGGTACACTTCTTTCTCATATGCAAATGGAGATTATCTTCTTACATTACCTAATAGGCATTTTAAAAACAAATTCATTACACATATAAGGCAAAAATTTTTGCAGTACTTGGCTACCTAAGGAAGTCAGATGGAGGGCTGCTAGTATTTTTTTAACACATCACAAATCTCCGTGGCTGCACGTGAATTCTGCACCTGAGATCACCTGTGTGTCACCTTCACACACCAGTGAAATGATGAAACAAGACTCAGACCTTTACTATCTCTACTCCATTTTTCCCCCCTTTTTCTTTATGCACTAGTTTTCATGGAAATTTAGTTGAGCCAATCACACATTATTTACATTAATCATCATGTAGTGTTTAATAGCTTCACATAAGTAAAGTGGTGCTTAGAAATTCAGGAAAGCAAAAGGTTCTCCACTTTCATCAGATGTGTTTCAGGCAGACAACTGTGTGTAGTGAAAAAATATGATACTGAAACAAAGAAAATTACATTCTGTCCATATTTCACTTGAAACAACAGCCAAACACATTGCTTATAGCAGTCAATTTGGACATTGCTAGGGCCCTAAAGAGAGATGGAAAAGCTGTTGGGCAGAGCCATCAGGTGTACTAATGAGATAAGGGAGCTGGAGAGCTCCTTTGAAAATAGTTGTTGGAGAGGTTAGGAGGAGGGAGTTTGGGGGTTTGAGTTTTTCATTTTGGGGCCACACATATTCCAAGAAAGATTCATATTGCCTATCTCAAAGGAACACACATAGAATACCAGTAGGAAATACCAAACAATCATAAGCAGTGCCCAGCAACTTCTGTTCTCAGTGGATATAAGTACAGAGATGATGAAAAGGCAGCTAAACACCAAATTGAATAACACAGACTCTAAAATAAATCACAGTACTCAGTTCAAGTGTAACCAATATTATCCACATTCTTTTGCCAAAACAATAAGAAATTATTGTCAATTCTGCACAGACATTTTTTAAAACAACATTGCTTTTCCTTCATTTCTAAAGGAGAAAATCAGTGTGTGGACAATATTTAAGAATGTATCTTCTTTCCTTATCAGACATTCCATAACTGACTGACCTGCTTATTCTCCTGGAAAAAAAAAATCAATAAAAACAATTAGTTAAGAGGAAATTATATGTTTGACAGTTCAACAAAGTTCAATTTTTTTCCAAATATGGGTATACTAACCTTTGTTGATGAGTTCAAGTGATCTAGATTATTCATGCAAACTAGAATTTACTCAGAAAAATAGACTTTTTACTTATAGAATTATTTGAAATAATTTTTTTCTCATGATGACTTAATATTTATTCTCTCTCTACTTACTTAAAACATACACAGATTATTCCAAAATCATGCATGAGCCAGAAAATAGAGGTCTGAGGAATTTTCAGTATTTCTTTTTAGCTTGTAACCTTTCTCTTGCCAGTCAGTTCATGCCCGTTAAACTTTATATGTATTTTCTTCCATTAAATATGACAGAAAATATGATTCAGAAAAGTCATTGAGCTGGATTTCTTCAGTTTAAGGGAACACTTCCACTTTATATATGAGAAAGAAAGAATATGAATAAAAAATTCACATGTGTGCTTATGTTCTTTCAGAGTTAATGCTCTGGATCTTTTGTCTCACAAATCTTTGGGGTTTTTGAAAAAGATATCACACAAATAAATGCTTTGTAGATTTTAAAAAATAAAAATAACTCATTATGCTTTTTTATGAACATGAGATAATCATATGTCTTTTGAAACACCTCTGTGCAAGTGTAAACTACAAAATGCTCTCAGATCTTTAGGAGATCAAAAAGCTCATAGCTTTGAAAGTCAGCCTCAGTTAACTGCAGAAACTTCTACACATTTGGATATTTTATGATTGCTAAAACTTTGAACATTTAAAGACAGGACTGAGATTGACAGAATGTGAGGTAGGCTACTTCTTCCATGCATTTGTGGTCATACTGGTTCAAAGGAGAATACTGTCCACATCTGCTTATAGAAGAATTAATTTTGGAGGTCTTAGCCAGCAAGAACATGAATCTTTTTAGACACTTTTACATAGATTTATTCAGAACTTCTGTCCCTAATGATCTCACCCAGGGCTTGCTTTGACGGAACTGGGGCTTGTGTATCAAGCTGCAGAAGATGACTAGATTTGCCCTCATTCTATCTGAGAAAGAAGATTTCCTTCTTCCATCCAAGTGAGGTCCTCCCAGACCAGTCCATTAGGCAATGAAAGGAAGAATGTAGTCAGCTAAAGGTGACAGAGCACCACGGATATCAAATGGCTTTTAGACTAATGCATTATAAGATCTTCTAATGAAGGAAATTATGGAGGAACACATTTTCTTTTCTCTCTTTTCTTTCTTTCTCTTCTCTTCTCTTCTCTTCTCTTCTCTTCTCTTCTCTTCTCCTCTCTTGTTTTCTCTTCTGTTCTCACTAAAAGAAGATTAAGATTTAAGAATTAAGTATTTGAAAAGCAAAGGTGAAATTCATGACAGTCATATCACTTATTATTTTCATCATATCTGAAAATTATGTTGTGTGCATTTTTGTCAAAACTTGAATCAACACTATGGTTTGGGGGCACTATAATTGACTAACCCAGCAATTAACTGATCTATTTCTTTATTTTCCAGCTGCTGTCTCCTAAGAAAAAGGAAAACCTTGTATAAAAGGAACATAGAATAAGAATGTGGTAATGGGAGGAAACCTACATAAAACAAACCCATTCAAGGATCAACACAATATCTTAGAGCTATACTTAGTCACAGTCAGTTGGGACATGGGAAAGGAGACTAATTACAGAGGTCAGATGGGTCAGAAGTTAGGAAATTAACCTTAGATTTAGAAGACTTACATTCTATTCCCTACTGTGCCACAGATTTTCTACGTGAAACTGGTCAATTCCTTTTACTTCTGTCTTGATTTCAGTTCTTCATATGACAAACTGAGGATAATAACACTTCTCCCACACATTCTGTTGATGATTTTCATTATTTGAATATTACAGCGGTTTAAATTATATAGATTGGATAAGGGCAAACAGAGGAACAAAAGAAACAGCATTTTTTTGAGAAGCTGAACTGCCTACAGAGGGAAAATCTCCAGAATAATTATAACCATTAAGACAAACTCTGCCTTCAGTGGGTTGCAATTCGGATAGCTGAAATTTATGCTGTAATGTCATTGTGGGTATTTATTTCCTTCAATCTCCTCTTTGTTTAAATAAGAGCCCTACCATTACTTTGGCCTAATTTTTGTGCTGTAATAGAATGGTATTTATTTATAGGTTGTTCTTTTAGTTTAAATCTGTAATTTAAAGTAACTATGAAAGTCAACATTCAGTAAAACCTGTGTCCAGAAGTTCACAGATACCCTGGTAAGGGTGGCACTTTTTTTAAAATGTTCCTAAATTTTATCAATTGCACAGTTTGTGGTATTATATACACTTAACACAGTTTGCAAAGAACTAGTTGATGATTGAATGTTTCTGTTCATTCATTTAATTTAAAAAAAAAATCTTGGTCTTATGTTTATTGTTTTCAATGTAGCTGATAAACTGCTGAGGTTGAAACATATAATGCTGCTCTAAATCCAGTATGGCCAAGAGAGTTCTAAATTGCATCAAATCATAAGAGTCTTCCTTAAAAACGTCAGGCCATGAAAAGACATTTCACAGGGAAGGTTAACAGCAGCAATAAAAGCAGAGAAGACCAGCCAATAGATTAATTTATATGCACACCCACAGTCTCTATCTTCCTATGGCAAACAGACAGACAGCTCAGCTGTCTACAGCCTTCTCTCGCTTTTTCAGTACCTCTGTACATCACTTATTCACATGGGTATTCCAAGGGGCAAATGGGAGTAAGAGAAATTAACTGGGCAGTGCAGCCTAATGGAGTTGTGGCTCTTGTTATGTTCCCCTTATTTGCATCACCTGCTCTAACACTTCTGAAGAGGCATCTGCCAAACTGCACAGCCCTGTTCCCTACCTGTGCAGGTCATGTTCTTCATGTGGCCTCTTAAATGGAACAATTTATCCTCAGGGAAGTGAGTCACACTTCAGTTAATGATGATGCTGGAGCTAGTAGGGGACAATGTAAAGGTTAACATGAATATTTTGCAGCTGATATATTAACAGTATCATCCGGGTTTTCTTGGAAAGAGAACAGTTGCTAACTTGGTCCTGGTCACTATAAATGTCTGTAAAATGAAGAAGATCCAAAGAATAAATTTAATTCAGGCAGGAACTCAATAAAGCCCCTATCCAAAAACAGGGGGAAATATTTCCAAGTGTTTTTAATTGTTTTCATCAGATATAAATGTTAATTTCATTTTGATAAAATCACCTCTTCAACCCACCCTGCAGGGACTTCCTAAGTAAATCAACTATGATTTACAGCTTGTGCATGACTTTAAGCCCCTCTGATAAACTCTTAGGGTTACAGACTATTGAAATCAATTAAACTACTTACCACTAGCCTTTAGAGTAGGTTACAAAGACAATGAAAAAATTCTGATATTTACTTGTTCATTGAAAGCAAGAATCATCAAGAACTGATTGGTGATTTTTTTCCAGATATTATGAAAATGCTTACATATATAACATTTACAGTGATATAATATGTTATGTCAAAATGGCATGAAAAATAATAGATATTAAAAACACCTAGTCAAAGATTTTTAGCATATTATTTTACAATAGAGATATAGCACATTTCCATCAGCCTATAAAGAAATCTATAAGTAGGATTCATAAAATAATTTTAATTTTATTTTCTGAATTCACGTCTGACTATTTAAAAGACTTAGTGTCTTAAATGAAAATAAAACACAGAAATACAACCACAGGATAAACATTATAGAAATAAGACTTGTTTCAATACCTGTGAAACCTTACAAATTAAGAGTTTAATGCAATATCCTGCATACTATTTCATATCTAAATGTATTTTCATTATTCTTATTCTACATGGCAGAACATTCATTAATTTAGGGTTTCTGTTGACATGATTGTTCTTTTTTTTAGACCTAAAGCAGCAGTCTTGCATGCTGCTCTAAGGAAGGTTTGAGAGGCGGTGAATTTTTCTTTGAATACTTGAAAACAAACAGCTTAGAGCAGTAAATTTGCAGACAGATTTTCTTGAAATATCTTTCCTAAAGCATAAGAATAAATTGTTTTCCTTAGTTGTTACTCCCAGGTCCCACTCCAGTGGCATATCCAGCATATCCTGAAGACAACACAAGACCCAAGTGAAAGTACAACAAATATACAAATGATAAAAGTTGTAGTTCAGAAAAATAAAGATGGAATAACTCTCCTTTACACATACACACCTAAAAAAAATAATTTTAGTACAACTTTGCCCTCTCAAAATACTTTCCTTCCTAATTGCTTTTTCTTTTTACCTCTTTTTACCTCAGTTTTAAAATAATATCAAAGACAGAAAGGCACTCTCTATATTGGATTCCATTGCTTCCAGCATTCACTTGGTGTGAGTCAGATCTCATGACCCTGAGTGACAGTAAACATACCACTCAACTGACGCTGTTGAGCCGCTAGCAGAGAAAAGACCCAGTTCTCAGTGGCAAGAAGGAAAAGACCTTTATTGTTTTGATTTCATCATATATATAGAGTTTTCAAAGGTCATCCAGATTGGTCAGTCAGAAACCTCCCCCTAGGCCCGATTGGCCAGGCCTGCACCATCCAAATCCTGGGACGCTGTTTTCAATAACATCCAAACTTTATCTTTATTTATAAAACACAAAAGGAATTCTCATGGGAAAGACCTGTGCTAGCCACACTCAACTCAGCTCAAATAGTAAGAACAGACCAGGACCAAAATCATGTCTCTAGTCAATTCCATGTTGATTCTGCTGTGCAAAGATTTTTTGTATAGTGATGTCGCTGTTGAGCCGCTAGCAGAGAAGGAAAACCCGGCTTCTCAGCGTGGCATAGAAAAAGCATTTTATTATTTTGAATCCAACATATATATAGACTTTTCAGAGGCCACCCAGATTGATCAGTCAGAAACCTCCCCCTAGGCCTGATTGGCCAGGCCTGAAGTGCCCAAATCTCGAGACACTGTTTCAACAACATCCAAACTTTATCTTTGTTTACAAAACACAAGAGAATGTTCTCATGTAAAAGACCTGTGCTAGCCACATAGTACCAAGAGAGCAAGGAACTTAAATACAATAGATGACACAAAATCTAGCCCAGTATTAACTTAAGATATATGGTGGACTGTATCCTAACCCAAGCGAAACATTGAGGGTAACCTTATATGCTATGTGAGTCCCAAAGGACCAAAATCAAAGCCACGAGTGAATGTCATTTCTTAGGAAGATTCTTTATCATGCTGATTAATTTTATTTCTAGCAGTTGGGGCTTTTTGTGTAGCTGCTGAAACAGCACCTTGTCCTGCAACATTCAGACAGGAGCCACCCGCAGCAGTAATCACAGGTATCATTCCCTACAACTGAATCACAGTAGTCCACATTTGACCCTGGCATGGAAGCCACTCATGAACACAGAAACCACTGTTTAAACAGCAGACGGATCAGGAGGAGCGGGAAATGGTCCCACTCCCAACTTTACTCCTGCCAGCACCTGGCTGTGCCACTTGGCTGTTGGATTTGGCTGTGACAGCTGCCACCAAAGGGAAGAGACAGGTTGTGTTGCCCCATGACTGAGAGTGCTGCAGTGCAGGTCTGGGGAGCCCCTTCCAGATGCAGCATGGTCATTCCTTGTATCCTATGTGCAACAGTGGCTGCCAGGCCACTTCCCAGGGCAAGGTTCCCTCTGCCTACCCCAACACAAACTTACCTGTAAAAGAGTCCTTGAAGTAATTTCAGAGAAAAAGCTGTATTCTCTCAGCATGTCCTTCCTCTTTTCCCTTAGTGCAACTCATCTTTCTGAGTTAAAAGGGAATATATTTTATGGTGTAAATAGGAATCCAGCCTAACATCTCTCTAAAGGCACTTATAATCAAATAGCATAAATCATATGGTTAACCTTTTGACACAGTAATTTTAATTAATACATTTTTAATCATACATTACAAGTTATATCTGCTAATGAGTGATGACACAGGCTAGAGAAAGAAGTATGGTATTGAGCTTCAGAGATTTTGCACTAGGCATGGCTGTGTGGATTTCAACAACCATCTTACGTTCCCATTCAGGAAAGCTCCCAAGCTGAAGTTTCATTACAAACATATGAGTTGCCTACAGACATTCTGAAAAAGCTCTTTGAATCAAAGTCTTCCCTTCCAGGTAGCTTTTTTCTCAACATGGACAATAGAGACTACTTAATCTAATTGCACTCTCACAAGAACAGAAGGATAATTTTGAAACTCTTTGGGGCTAAAGGATGTCACTCACACTCTCATCCTGAGATAGTTGAATTACTAATCTCTACAGATGAGTTTTTCTTCTTA
Source organism: Lichenostomus cassidix (assembly GCF_008360975.1). NCBI lineage: Eukaryota > Metazoa > Chordata > Aves > Passeriformes > Meliphagidae > Lichenostomus > Lichenostomus cassidix. The sequence goes on along the minus strand of NC_139482.1, from coordinate 107,066,219 downwards.
AACACAGTGAACAAAGATGGAGGAAAAGGTTTTATTTCCTTGTAATGTTAGTGTGGTGTTTGATGGTCCAGTTCACTAGAAGATCAACAGCAAGTGAAGATTTCCCCAGAGACCTTTGTCGTTACTGGTGTAGATCTCATCACAATTCAACACATTTATTGCTCTGTCTCTTTTCACAGATGGCTGTGACACCAGTTTTCCTCCTTGGCTTTTTTTAGCAACTGTACTTTAAAGAAAACAAGCTGGACTAACAAATCTTGTTAAGATTCTAACATAAAGCACTAAAAGGGTAGAAAAAGTCTCAGTTAAAAGTGAAATGTACCATATGCCCTCGAACAACTATGCATCATTTAGAACTGCCTTTGTGACTGTCTTATTGTTCCCAATTGTACCTGGATGTATGCAGAGATAAAACTTTCACTACAAGTTGTAAATTTCTTCCTTTTCGTTATTTTTTTGTCAGTTCTGAAAAATACTTTCTTTTGCATAGCTTTTTCTGAGAGATTTTATATACATAAGCTCTAGCAATAGATAAGCTACAACATAGTAGACATCCTCTACTATGAACTTTTTTAGTTCAAGAATGCAAACTAATTTTAATTAATGGGGATGAGTTTTTAACCTACTTCCTTTTTATAGGACTTATTAAAGATAAAAATGATGTATGGAGAGTCTCTCTCTTTGAGTGCATGCTATAACCCTGATTTGCGTAATAAAAGAGACTATGCATAAGCTTAAGAGTAATCATAAATGTATATTAATGAGGACATTTATAGACACATGAAAATGTATACCACATTGGGAAAAAAATCTAAGTTATTCATGTCGACAGATTCAATACAGATGATGTTATGTATGTTAATATTATTATAAATCCTTATTGTTATTCATAGGCTTATATTAATATTGTCATTATGAATCATATTCTGTCAGTTCCCATGAGAAAATAAAAATACATGATGGCAATACATAGTGGCAAAGTGGCACTGTCATGTTTATATTAATGTCAAGTTCAAATTCAAATTAGTTCTAAAATTAGTGACAAAGACATTGTTTTGCATTTAAAAACAATCAGCATTCATGTTAATGCTGCTAATAAATTGATATTGAAATAACCAGCTTCAATAACTATAGATTGGATGTGTTTGTTGTCAAAGTAAATGGAAATATAATCTTTTGAAGTTGTCATGACTGGGCAATGAATAAGGAAAATGATGTGCAGACTTTTGCTTATGAATATGATGGTCCTGATTCTTTTTCCTGATGACATTTATTTTGCCCTAGAGTTGGTTTATGGATGTCACCCTGTTTTGGTTTTTTTTCTCCTTATGCCACAACAGTCAGGTTCAAGACTAGCTGAAGGGCATAGATGGCTCTGAGATCCAAGCACAGGGTAGTCACTGGGTATCACAGGGTTGACTGAGCAGTACTTCACCTTCCTTCACCCCAGCTGCAGTTATGGACCACATGCAGTGTTGAATTATCTCTGGTCCAGCCTGCTGCTAGAAGAATCATGATACTTGTTTGCTTAGTTATATTTCCATTCAATTTCTTAAGAAATATTTAAAAGAGAACTTATATGAAATATAGGGGCTTTATTAACATGATGGTTGAAATTGTATCACCTTTCTTCTCCAGAGCTGTGTCAGTGCAGAGTTGTTTGTTGTATATACCATAGAGTCAGCATTTTTGTACCATTTTCATCAGGCAACATAAAGTACCCAGGCTCTCCTAATAACAAACAGAAGTCTAAGCCTTGCACCATTTTTTCTCCTGTATTTTATTTTGTTTGAACCAAAAGCATATAGAAAAATCTGTGTACAAATAGGGCTCGGGATATTATTCTTTCCCAGACAAAAGCTAAAACAGTTGTAATACACCGTAACACATAGTGAGCACCACTTGTGAGAATTAGAGTTTGGATTGAATTATGTTGCTAATCTGAAGAGGATTTAAGAAGACCTAATTTCTGATCCTTTGGGAAATACAATATCTACAGAAGGAGAGGTTCATTTTGAAGAAGTTGAGTTGTATATAGATTCTCATGGACACAACATACTTTCTATACCAAGCAGTACTTGCAAATTAGCATCTGTGTACACAAAGGACTTTGAACACATGTAAGAAATTATCTTTTAATTCAGTCATTTAATTTTCGTGTTTCCATAGATACTTCACAATCTAGATAGAGATTTTCATGTTATTCTACCTATGGAACTCATCCTTAGTTTCATAAATATTTGGGCTTAACTAAGGACACAAAAATCTATACAATGATAAACTATACACGGGATGTACATATTAAGAGTTTTCTATTCATCTTTCTATTCCCTGACAGGTTACCCTTCAGTCAACCTATGCATTACTGGTGTCATACAGGCCTTGATTAAAACAAAAAAAACAAACAAACAAAAAAATACATAGGATGGAGCAACCACTTGTTATAGCACTTGGGAAAACAAATCCTACTGTCTTTCACATTAATGCAAACTCCCTAGATTTAATAACCTGCTCTGAGCTGAGCTGAATTCTGTAGTCACGCTGGTTAAAAACTAACTCAAACTACATGGGAGAAGTTATTTCAAAAAGAAGGCTACCTGGTAGTCTGCATTAGTGTACAAATTCCATAGGTAGTAAGTACACAGACACATTTGTGAAAGAAGAAAAATCCAAAATCTAACTTCAAACTAAGCAGATTCAAAATGACCAAGAAATGTTACATCAAATCCACCCAATCAGGACTGATAATTCTATCTGCAAAGTCCTAATCTTGTTTCCTGTTTGGGAAAAGATAACCTCAGTAATGCATAGAACACTTTTTCAGACAAATACTTTAATGGCATGATTATTTTTAATAATGGAAATTATCCCATTAAAATCTATTTACTAAATCAAGGAGTAAGATAGCTCAGATAGCTTCATCCTTCAGACTATTTTAGAAAAGCAATCTCTTTTAGCCTAGAAATACAGAACTTCGTTTCGATGTCTTGGCAAAAAAGTAAAAGAGAACTGTACTGTAAAAACTGTTTCCTACCTGAATTTTCCACCTAATGTGCAGGGATAAAATCAAGAGCTTTTCTTTAGGTGTATTTTCAGACTTTCTTGATTTGTGTATGGATAACTCTCACATAAATCAATGATGATGCCACATTTGGATTATCTCTATTCTGATACCATCAAAACTGGAGAAAAAGACTTCATTCCTTCCCCTCTTTTTTCTGCCCATCTGCCTTTCATTTCGGAGGGATGAGAAACCATGTCTAACCCAGGGAAAGGAATGAAACACAGACAAGCTACATAGCAATCTGCAGCTTAAGTCTGGCAAGAGATCAGCCTCTAAAGTGCTCCCTTTCAGAGAAGCAGCTTACCTACCTTCCATAAGTATGTGAAAGTCTGTTTCTTTTCTATGTTTTGTCAACACTTGTTTATCTCATCCTACCAAATCTCCTTGAATTGAGTTGTGTGTCTGCAAAATGAATCCAAAGCACAAACAAGACAGTGGCATTCTCTGCTCCCACCCAAAAGAAGTTTCATTTTTCTGTTGGCAATAATCCATGACATTTAAATTCTGTCTTCCACAACAGGCTTATAGAAAACTAAGGAAAGAATTACAGTGCCAGTGAAGGAAACATAACTTTATCACTCTCATTTAAACCAACAGGCAAAGCCAGTCAGGATAATGTGAACTTTTATTTACTAGCTTATTTCTTGATTTTTCACATTACTGACATTACTGACTGAAAATGTTGTAGTATGTCATTTTCAAGATCCAAGTATGGGCTGCAGAACAACAATAAACTCCATGATGGTGAAAGAATGACAGCCTTGAGACTATACATGAGTTTGTAAAGAACCAAATTTTAACCCATTTTAGCAAGGCTGGCAGCTGCTGTTTTAAATGGAAGTAAAAAGGGTAGCAAACTCCCTCAATCAACCAATGGCTCTCAGCCTGGCCATGCTCATGCTACCACTGGTCTGGAGGGACTCCAAAACAGACGGTCTGGCTGTCTGCTGTATTTCTTCTCACTAACTCTTAATGTTAACTCAAAGCAAAGCTTCTCTTTGATGTGTCGCCTTAAGAAAGCAGCATTACCAGAAACCTTGTCTCTGGGGCGTACAGAAATTCAAGCTGTAGGGAAAATAAGTCCAGACTTCTGGAAAATTAATTTCCTTGAAGAGATGTCCCATTCAATGTCACCTGATAAAGCTCCTGTGACTTCATGGCAGTACGCTGAGCGCTCAGGCCTTCTTCCCACTGATCTTTAACTCATGCTTTGCATTCCACATTTTTCCTTTTACTTCTGACCAAAGAGAAATCAACTCTTGCAATCATTTGTGAATCTGATGAGGAGAATATAGGTATAACTTTTCTTCTTTCCTGAAACTCACTATTCTGCTACCTCTTATATTTAACTGAATATGATTTATATAATAATAATAGTGAGAATGAGAATGAGAAAGACATGCTAAATAAATTCTTATAACTACAAGTTCATGATTGCTCTCTGACATATATTCTCCAGGGTTTTCCTCAAACTTGCTATAAAAACAATAGCATTCCCATGGGGAAAATATTATCATTAAAAATACACTGTTTTCATATGCAGCCTATATTTATTCAACCATAGTTAAGTTTGGGTATTTTTCTCATCCTGTTTCATAATTGTATTTGTCTCATATGAGCTCATTTGTTTCCATATTCGCTGTTGGGCTGAGTAAAATAGTAGGGAACATTTAATTTTCTCTTCATCTTTAACTCCCTCTTTCCATCATTACAATTCTGTATTTGTTGGCACCTTTCTGTAGGTGGTAGAACTGAAGGCAATAGTGCATGTGAGATCTGGCCAGAGAGGTAGAATCAAAATGCTGCTGTGCAGAATGATTGTTCCATTGGTTTACTACACAAGATCTCATTGCTTTTTATTGCCACTGCAATGCATTACTAGCTCCTTCCTAGCTATTTGCTGGCTGTCAGCCCCAGATCTTTTTCAGCACAAGGCATTTCACATACTTCCTTCTCCTCAAATATCTGGGCTTTGGAAGCATTTTGGTTCTGTTCTTTAAACAAATTGCATTTTTCTGCCTGGACATGTGTTAGAGTATCCACATGTAGGAAAAAATACTTTTAGTCAGTACAACTAGGGACATTAAAATAGTAATATTTTCTCTTTCCAGTACTGTTTTGGTGAGATTTACTTGCTTTTCTCACCATTCTGCAGAAGGAGAAAAGTGTTATGTTCCATATTTCACAGACCCAACAATCCAAAGACACGTGGCCTGGTTAGTACTCATCTGCTCCTTATAAACACATGCAATAATTATCACTTAAAGATACTTGATATCATAGAAGACCTCATGTAAATTAGGCTACATTGGCTTTGCAGTTACTCTAGTCTTGAGTCCTGTCCACCTTTCAAATTCTTTTTATTTTCCAAGTATCTAAAGAGTTTTCGAGAGCAGAAGGAAAAGGAAGAATTGAACCAAGAAATTTGCTGACCCCTTTCTGAATGTCATGCAAGTGATTCTGAAGACAGACAAATCTCTTTTCTCTTGGTTCCTATGGAAACATCCACCTCTACTCTCCTTTATCACCATATAGCTTATTTCTCATGTCTCCAGGTATTTTCTTTCTCTGCTTCCCAAAATGCTTGAATTGAATATACTCTCCATATTTACTCCTTATGTGATTTGACACTTTCCTTATCATTGATGGAAGCATTCAGCAAGATTTCAAGACAATCTTTCAGCCACCCATTGGTAAAATCTCCATAATTTCACTGGAGGAAAGGATGGACTGTCAGAATTTCTACACAAAACTGTTCCTATTTTAGATGTGCTTCTCCTAGAGATGATGGCTGTTCACCACTTGGTCTGGCTGGATGAACAGCTGAAGGCCATATGCAGCCTCTCTTCAGCATTAAAATCACACGTTTGCCTGTAAAATTAACCAAGGTAATAACTGTAAGCATCTGTTTATGTACATGCAGAAATGTGAAATACAGGTTGGAAAGACATGTTACCTCTTTTTCTAGAGCAAAGGGATACTTGTGATAGATTCAGTATTTTAAAACTAGTTGTAACTTTAGGAAAAGCATGATATCAAAAGAAAACATGGCAGACTGTGAGTGATATTACATTCAAATCATGAATAGATCATTTCAGTACTGCTGACTTTCTTATCAAATTTACATGAAGGGGGTGCAGGAAGGAAGAAAGAAGCCCTATTGTCTAAGACCAAAACCTGAAACAGTGTTATCCTCTATTAGGTGGGAGTTTTTACATCACCTAATGAAGAGCAAATTTTACCTGACATTAAGATTGATGGTTCTTCATGTTTTTGTTTATAACACTACTTCTATCTGCCCCAAAAGAGAGCTGTCTTTACCAAGGATATACCATCAATGAAAATTACAATGTGATCTCATTAACAATTTTTTCAGCAAAATCAGGGTGCAAAAATTCCTGAGTGCAAATAAAAATGTACATCTGTGGATAAGGAGGAAAGAGAAACATTTTAAATTAGTTCTAATACCAATTGTAACACCAACTCATGAAATTATCACAAAACAGCAGTGATGGAACTGCATATTGAAGTGTGATAAGAAAGCAAGCTAAAGAGCAAGTGCTGGGCATATTTCTGAAAAAAGAAGGCACAAGTTACCCTCAACTTCCTTTCTTTTTGCACTCTGCATTCTTACTAGATGATGTGCAGAGATAGCAACATTTATCATTTTAAAACATGAGAAAATTTCAGAAAGGACTTGTGTTTGGGGTCACATAAGGCTCAAGGTTATCTTTTTGGCAATGTGCTGTACTGTTATTGCACTCAGGGTGCACTGCTAACAGTCACTGTTCTGCAAAAATGACAGAAAACTGGGAACCAGAGTAAGCAGTTTCACTTCTTACACACAAAATGTCAACTTAGCTGTTATCTTATGGCCTAAGTGATTAGCAGAAATACACAATCGTTTCTGAAGCTGTTTACTGTATCTGCCACAGAGGCAGCCAAATTCCCAAGCTATCTGAAATCCTCTGCTTCCAATTCTCAGGGTTGCTTGCTTATATTAGAGATGATGCTTCAATCTCTCACAGCAATTTTGCTGCCAAATTTTTGTGTGTTGCTGCATTATTTTCTAACTCACTTCCCTTTGAGTAATGTTCTCTTTTACCAGAAGGTTGAAGTGATCAGGCACTTTTCAGAGCAAAGAAGCCACCAATCAAACATGTGTTGCATAATTTAAACACGTGGTGAGGGAGAAACTACCTGTATAATTCCATTGTGTTGTTTACCCAGAATACTCAGATAAAGTCCCTAAAGGCACTGTAAGTATACAAAAAAACAAAAAACAACAAACCAACAACAAAAACACCCAACTGTTTTTTCTGCTTTTCTCATTCTCTTACTCCCTCATTACACACTGGGCTTTCTTCCAAAGTACTGGAGGTCAGTCTAAGGGGCTTTTTATAACTTAATCCTTAGAATCTAAATCTACACTTGTTTTATCTTCAACTGAAAAAGAAAATAATAAAATGCAAAACATTTCTCTCAGTTATACACTTCTTTTCTGAAGAGAAAGTTGGATTCTTAGCTCCAGTGGGAATTACATTTTCTTTTCTTTCTTCAAAATGTGTCTGGTTTTCATAAGGCCTTTAATTATCTAATATAAAATTGCCTGATTTGTCTTTTCCAATGTCTCATTTAAAGCAGAATGCTTAAATCTGCTCCCTCTGACAGACTGTAGCTAAAGTAATATTTTATTTTTTAATTCTGAGATAATTTATTATGATAAATAAATTACTTTATTATGTTAGTGAATTACATTCATAATTGCTGTTATATTGGCTTCAGGGCTCATTAAAAATATATGTTACTGTTGTAATAACTGTTTTGTACCAACGTATCTTAGTACTGTGCTTTTAAAAAATATATGCTATGACTGTAATAAAAATACTGCATTTATATACTATTTTTCACCTATGTAAAGACAAGATCATCTACAATATATACTTGTGATGAGATACAGAGACTCCATGGAGAATCTTAGCAGGAAAAAAGAGGTTTAATATTTTTTGGTTGGACATGGAATAAACTCCAGTACAAGTCCTCTGACTACTTATTTTTTATGTGATATTAGATTCAAGCACCATCTTCCACAAAAAGTCTATTTGGAAATTGTATTATCAAACATTAAAGAGAAGCTTTATCAAGGGACACGACATGTGTATCAACATTTCGTATTCCAGGACTTCTCAAACTATGGTCTGTGGAAATCAGAGCATCACCACACCCTTCTTTGGAGGGCACACATTTTTTCACCAGTTCACAGCACACATATGATGAAATAGGCAATAAATCAAACTCTAAAAATTGTGTTCTATAGAAAGGGAAAGTATTTGCTGTTTATATTCACATAATGGTAAACTAAAAATGGATGTCATCCTACAGAATGCCTCTCTCATAAGTGTGTGTCACACTTATGAATTTTATGCTGGACCAGAAGCAGCTGTGAGAAGGCTAAAAGCACTCCTCCAACTTTTGAGCTTTCTGCCAAAAAGTCTTTAACAAATAGTGCACTGTGTTTTGCTTCAGTAATAGTAGAAGAAAAACCTGTGTGCAGGTTTATCACTGAACAGCCACAGTGGTATTTGTTCCAGACTTAAATGTGCTTCCTACTGACTTTGATTGACAAATGAAGTCAAGGATGCCTAAGCCTTTTGTTCCTTACAGAATCAACCAGAAAACTTTGATATTTCTACGTTAGACAGAACAATGCCTGTTTTAAAGTATTTTCCCCAAAAGTGTCATCCAAAATCCAGAGCTGCAAGCTGTGCTCCCTATATAGTATGAGAGAGTCAACCCCCTTAGATATATGATCCAAAAGCTCATATCCTTACCTTGGAAAGGAATCAGACAGTCAAAATACAAATCTAAAGGGGTAAACTCCAGGTTTTCTTTCTTTACATTGATGCCTGTCCCCCAGGACCACAACACAAGGGTAGTCAGCAGCATTCCTCACCTCCTAACACTTTGTCTGAGCATGGGTTTGTGGGGTGGGATGTGAGAAGTCATTTTGGGCCAGTTAGTTTTCATGTGGACAATAATATGACATCTCCACAACATGCAAAGTAGTAGTTATCTGACTACCTGTCCTAGGTTACAATACAGATGTATTCAGTATTCTATTACCACCAGCTGTGGGCCATTAGCTGTTATCTCCTGCTATGACTCACCCCTGATAACAGACCATGGGCCATCAAGAACCTACCACATGACTCATGGACTTATCCTATTGTGAGATGCTCCACCCAGGAGGGAGGAGCCAAGCATTCCCACCTGGATATAACCTGGCCTTGGAACTGCTGTATTAGCCCTTTCTACTGGGTTCCCAGAGGACAAGAGCTACCACTGGATCTTCAGCTGGAGACTAGACCTTCCACAGGATCACTGCTTCAACTGAACTACTTCATTTGGACTGCTACCACCACCCTAACAGGGTGTCAGGTTGTATCTGACTTTGTCAATGCTTTCCCTTGTATTATTTCACTTATTTTTAATTTTTCCTATTAAATTTTAATCCTGACTTGCTATCTCCCACTGGTTTGTTTTCAAACTAATACACTACCTTAGCTAAACATGGAAACAGATGTGAGGCCATTTCCAAACAGGAGTGCTTGGGGCTTTCACTGGACCTGAAAGTCCACATATTTTGCAGTATGCTGTGTAAGATCTGGAAAACTCTTGGAAATAATTCACTCACCTGCAGGAAGCAATGTGAGTACTTTATTAGTCACCTCTTGACCAATGGTCTTAACTGGAGAAGTGGCAGAGGCCATGCTTTTACCTTTGAAGAGAGTGCCAATGTACAGGTTTGGGAGCTGAGCTGAAGGGCAGCTGAACTTCATTCTCAAAGTCAGAGCTAAGCAGCAGCAATAATGAGCAGGATACACTTGTCCATCAATGGCAAGCTGACTGCAAGCTTTTTAGTGACCGTATGTAGTGGCCAGGTCATGTTTCCTGTCACCAGAAGGCAAGAAAAAGCACTCTACAAGTCCTGCTCTGCTGCTGAACAGTTCTCAAGTAACTGAGGCTGCAGATTGCTGCTTCCTTAGCAATTACATTCAGGAGTGTTCCCCAATTTCTGTCTTAAAAATCAGCTGTCAGTTCCAATTGCAAATTCTTCCCTTCCACAACTTTTCAGTTAATGGACTGATTTCTGAACTGACCTGGAGTTTGCTTAACCATAATGAGAAAGTTCATTCAAAATAGAGTGTTGGGCCATCTCTAAACCAGCTCATAAAATCACTCCCCTTGCAGTGACAGAAACATCAATATGTACAGAAAGTAAGGAGAGTTTTTAGTGTTATTGAAGCATTAGCCTTGGATACTGGGTTTTGGTAATAAGAAAATGGCTCTCTCCCTAGCAGTGTTAGGGCAAAAGGTATTTAACATGATTGCATTGCCAGCAAGAAAATTGACATAACAAGGTTTTCTGACTTTATAACCTGTATTCATTTAAGTAGGTAATCTAGCTGCTAGCCTGCTGAAAATCACCTGTTTAGTGATACTCAGAGGTAACTGATTTTTAATACAAACATTTATTGCAGTCGTTAGTTTCAATATCTTTCCTATTTGTTTTTGGTAGTGGTGACGGTTTTGTTTGTTGAGTTCTTTCATTAGCCTTCATTCCAAAACTTAAGTCTCACCAGGCCAGAAAGTCTCAGGTCAAAACAAATCTCATCACATCATCATATCTATACCTTCCTCATGTTGCCAAATTGAAAGACCTCACCGACAAACTGATGGTCTGAAAGAGAAAAAATGGATTATTAGGGCTCCAGATTTGCAGCTATAGAAAGGCTGGGGTTTCTTCCTCCCAATTGTCCAAAAATATCAATTCTTCTAAATCATTTAGTAAGAAAGAGCTTTGACTGAATTTGTATTTGCTATGATTTTAATTTATAGAGTCAGACCAATGGAAGAAGAGCTATGTAAGCAATACAGATTTAAAGAGTTTAATGACCATATAAAAATTCCTTTACACTAATTACTTAAATAATGCATGTGCTAAAAAAAAAGAAACATTTAGAAAGAAACAGAAAAGCAGAAAAAATGCAGTTTGCTAAAGTAATCACTGAATGTGAAACTGTGATTCCTAGACTATAATTTTCAAGTACCATGTGCCACTGAGCCATTAGTATGCACAGAGTGCTGCTCTTCACCAGGTCTTACAGATGATATTCTTACAGGAACTTTTTACTGCAGGCCGTTTTCTGAGGGAAAACATTAAGTCAATCAACACACATTCATTTTTTATTCTTTGGGTTCTCTGATAGGTAGCATTTTCATGAGCTATATGGATATTTGTCTTCTAGGAAGCTGATGGAAATTACCAAGATCTTTCACAGATATCGCACACAGTTCAAGGCAAAGATTTATTTCGTGGTATTTTTGATAGTTAAACTGTGCTAAAGCATAAGGTGAAGTTTTAATGAGATAGAACTTTATTCAAGTGTTCTCTATGAAGGACCTTTCTCTTCTTTGCAGTTAGTTAGGGTTAGCTTTGAGCTCTCATCAAGGTCAAGCGTTTCTGAACAAATTTGTAAAAGAGATTGATAGGCACTACTGGACTTTTTATTAATATTATCTTGTTTGTATTTGATTCTGGTTTTGGGGAACATTTTCCCACAGATGTTTTTTAAGCTTTGACATGGAAAACCAAAAAGTTACACAGATCTTTCTGGAGATGCTGATATGATTTCCAGCTATATCAAAGACACCTAAAGCATACTCTGTAACATATTCTAGGTACAAAATAGATAAAAGATTTCGGTGTAATGATCAACATTCTGAGATGGTGAACTAACTGCTAAAGCAGTTGATGGTTGATGTGAGAAGCAACTCCAGAACATATAAGTGGTAACGTCACTGAAAAATCTGAGCATGAAGGGGCATGCAGTTTCTCCTTTATAAATAAATAAACTCCACTGACACTGTAGGAAAAAAGTACCGGAAAAAATTTGCTCTTCCTAGTAACCCTCCTCTGTCATATATACCTTGATCTAATTCTGTAAAACCACAAGACCAGGTATTCAAAATAGAAAATTTACATCAGTTGTGATTCTAAATGGCCTAGAGGTTCTTCAAACACTCTTCTATAAGCCTCATCTCATTTTAAAATTAAAACCCTGCTTGTCTGTCTTTTCAACTAAGATGAAGGGCATTAAATCACTTCTTAAGCATCTCTGGCCTCCAAATTAAACCTTCCTAGAAAGAAAGATAGGTCTTGCAATCTGCTACACTTCATGAAAATTATATATTTCCTTAATTTGGAAAAATAATGGGCATTCTTATTTTTTAAAAGCTTATAGTGATGCTGGAAGTTGCTCCAACTATGCACACCAGCTACAAATCCAGTAAAGCTGTATGTTAAGGCTCATTCTATTTGTTGAAATGAAAGGATGAAGATATGATGTAGCCAGATTGCTCCTTCCTAGCATTGTCAAGATTGTATTGATGTTGGCAATACAAGTTTGACCAACCATCTTAACAAAGAAAGATTTGTTTAAACCAAGTATGTGTGTGCCTTGCAGGCTTGTCTTGGAGAAGATGGCAATTTCCTCTTGCCCTTTTTCAGTATTCTTTATACATAGTTTTATGAAAAGCTATAATATTCCCAGAGACATAGAAAAGATCCAGCTAGTCTTACTTACTCAGAACTGAAAGCTTTAAAGGTTAGTCTTGAGGGACATTATTACACTGCAGGTCAATAATGCCTCATAACCTTTGCCATGCCTCCTGAGGGCAAACACACATATTGTGATACCCCATTCTGCTGCAGATGAAAGCCTTTGGAAAGGCTGGCTTAAGGTTAGGAACTGTAGGAAGGAATCCCCCCAAGGATGCTCTGTAAAGGGACTGAACTCTTGTGGAACAGCAGCAAGTTTGCCTGCCCTGTCCCTTGCTCTGTGTATCACTTTATCTTTGAAGAAAAGGTACTAAAGGGGTTCTTGGCTCTAACAGAAGATGACAAAATATTTTAGATACATGCTTCCCAAATCCAGGGAGGCATTTGAGACTTTTCTGCTCATAAACACAACATTTCAAGGCCTGAGAAAGAAGACACTGGGAGGGAGGGCTGGTTTGAGGTGGGGAGACAAGTTTTAGGTTGGGATTCTTTAAGTTCTATTTAATTTAAGATTGACTATGCTCTTCTCCATTTACAAGCTGAAGTTTCTGATAATTCTGTTTTGCAATCTCTCAGATAAGCATAAAAATTGCTGCAGGAATTTTTCAGTGGATAATCATTTCCATTTTGTAATGCATTAGTTTCAACAACCCCAGGGCCCTTATCTTAACCTCCTGAACTAGAATAACCATACTAGATTTTGCTTCAGTGACAGGCTAGTGTGATAAATTCAGATTTTAAGTTACAGTCTATTAGATTATGGCAGTGAAGTTAAGCATAACCATTTCACTTATTGAATCATAGCTAAAGGAAAAACTTGAAATCTAGACTACATTTATGGTGTTTTGTGCTTAGTTTCCTTGTTACTTATTGTGCATTTTGGCCAATCAAGATGTCACATTTCTTTTCCAGTTAAAAATTATTCCATGATATTGAAAATCAGAAATTATTTTTAAATTGAAGGGAGCAGAAAAAATTCTGCCTTCCCTCATAAGTGCATAGAAAATAAAGGTAAACTGACATCCTCTGTCTCCTGCTAATAGCAGAAGACTGCATGCAAAATTAACCTTCTCATGTAGGCTGCATTGCTTAAATTCTAGAATGCTTGGATCGTGGGTCCATTGTCACTGATATAAACCAGAAAAATTAGCAGAGAAAATCATATCTTCAGCTGACATAAATAAATTGCTCTGAGCTGAAGTCTGTTGTTCTGTACTGATCTAAACTAATTTCAAATCTGGTCCTTTAATGCGTAGGAGGGAAAGTTCAATAGTTCAAGAAGTTCATATTGCATCCAACCTTTCTGATTTGGCTGCAAGAAATCTGTTTCAGAATCAGTCTGCTTCCAACTATATAGTTTGACCCGAAAGTTAATAACAGTGCATTGCATTCCCAAAGCCGAGGGTTTAAAAATAATTAATCATTTTGAAGGAGCGCTGTTGCCATATTTTTTGCCTTTGTTTCCCCATCTACATTCCCTACCAGAGGATTTGTTTTCAAATTTGGAAGAGATCCAAAATCTAAACTGCCTTTTTTTTCCCCTCTGCTTTTGCTAAGTACATTTCTTTCTTGGTCAAAGTAAGGTGCAGCTTTCATGCTTTCTCTAGAATCAAGAGAAATCCTTGCCAGCCTCACGAAAATAAACTTAAGGAGCATAGATGGAAAACGTGGCCAGTAGATGCAAAGGCATGTTGACATAGTGCTGCATTTTCTTGCCCAACTGTCAAGAAGTGAAAATTTGCTGTTAACAGTATGTGTATTTTCTATTAGGATTAATTACTCTTGTCAAATCACTTTTAGGCCCACACAGGCACATTCTGATTTTCAGGCTGCTGAGCACTGAATCAGGGCTATAACATCTCTGAGTGCTGAGCATTTGTCACCTAATCATCCCTTCTCCACACATTCCTGAGTGTAGGACTACACCTCATCCAGCAATTTGGAAAACTTGTTCTGCAATCTGTACAAGCCCCATCTCCAAACCAGTCCTTCATTCCACACCTGAAGCCTGACATCCCAGCCACAGCAGGTAGAGTCTTGCACATCAGAAACTATTAAACTCAAGTTTCTTTAATGGCTCAGTGGGACACAAGTAGGCTCAGCACTTCAGAAAAGAAGGCCACTTATTTAATCACCTAGATGTGGATTTAAGTTCCTATTGTTGAGAATCTAGGCTACAGAATATGAGCCATTTTCACAGGGACACCCTGGCCCCTTTTTCATTGCTCTAGCAAACAAAGCAGCTGTAAATCCAGCTGGGTTTATGGCTGTGCTGGAACAGCAGAAAGCGACCAAAGAACACTAGTGAACCTGTCCACATATATCAAATACCTCAACATTGTCATTTCTAACTGTCAGATTTTTCAGATAAATAAATCTGCACCTTTAATGTTGGTTGTGTAATGGATAAGGACCGTTAAAGAGCAAATTCCTGTTTTCTTTGCCTTTCCACTGCTAAAATCTTGGCTTTCCTAGCAAGAATTTGCTTTCCTGAGAGCTACCTGTCTAGAACTTCTGGTTGCAAAGTGATGCCAATATATAAATTATTTCACCTTTAAATGCTTGTTTGCATTTAAATAGATAGCACAATAGATACTTTCATCATCATCACCAGTCAAAAAGCAGGTAGAAAGTAACACTCTGTACTTCTCCAGAGCCAGAAAAGGTGCCTGTATGAAGGTATCACAAAGCATTCTGTGATGGAGATAAAAAGTCAGGTCTGTCCCACACCTGAAAGTTTAGTGAGTCATGCTTAATGTCCTTCCTGTGATAAAAGTTGTTCATACACACTTTTATGTGCTGTATATACGTGGAGTCACACTCTGAGAAATAATCCATCATATTACACTTGCTTGACCATCTCTCCATCAGTTGTTTGCTACCATTTAACTATTCCCACTTATTCTGCACACACAGGGAGGCCTGATTTGATGAGTGCATTCATGACACACATCAAGATTACAGGTGAAAACTTTAAATCTGAACACACCTTTGCTTTACTGTGCATCACAGCTGGCAGACAGCCCTGCCATTGAACATGCCAATTCCATAGTTAGAAACTGGTTAGGAAGTAAGCCAAATCACAGAGCTATACATTGAATTGCAATAGATGTATTCTGACTACATAATTGGAATATTCTGTAGTGGGGGCAGTCACTTCACAGTTACTTTATTTTCTACTTTGAGGCAACCCTTCCCTAAAGAGTATTTCAGTGCAAATATATTCACAATAGAAATAATCATAATAAATAATAAGTAGTAATAAATCACACATGAAACATAAAAAAGTTATAACAAGCTGTATGATTTTCTGGAAACATATTCTCAGTGCAATATAATATCAGAAGCATTAAAGAGCTAAAAATCTATTTATGGTAATTATTTCTGTCACTAGCATGGAAGCCAGCTGGGAATTGTCACAAACATAGCTATGGCTTGTGTTTTCTCCCCTAACAAAACCATGCAATGGCCTTCCCACGGGGCCCAGTACGTCACCACAACTGCTAGCAGCAGTCAACATGTACACTCTATGAAAATGTCCATACATATTTTACTTCAAATCACAACTTGTGCAGTTGCTTATGTTACAAGCAGGATGTTTCCACTTGTTTTTAAGCCAAATCTGATAATATGAGTATTTTGCAGCCATCAGAATCAACCAATTTTTCTCTTCAGCAAAAAAAGTTGGTGTTCAATCATGACAGAATCACTTTTTAATACCACTACAGTTTTCTGTCCTACTTTTGCAGTTTTCCTTCAACTAAGATTTGCTGAAACTCCTTAAGCATACTTCTATTTTCATTCTTTTTTAAGCCCAACCAGCTTTTTCTTTGCAGATGAAAGGATTGGTGTGAAAATATTTACAACTCCCTCAGCTGCTGTGATAGTTTGTGTTAGTCGCCTTTTCATCCATCACTGACCCAGAGCTGAAATCAACAGAAAAAACTTCGTTTTATCCTTCTCCTCGCCATGCCTCTGACATATCTTCTCTACCAAAGGCAGAGATAGTTCCCTGTGCAGAGATGGACATCTACTAAGGGAAGTCAAAAAAAGTAATATCTACAAAATGCAGACAGTAGGAAATGGGTGAAATTCAGTATCGACACACAGCAACCAAATTTCTGGGTGAGTAGTAAGTGCCAATATAAATGACTTAGTGCTGCATGCCAGCCACACCAGACACCAGTGATAGGTACTCTGCCTTGGCCATAAATATCTCTTTAGTGTTCTGTACTGGGAGGTGGCAGGGTTTGGGTCCAAACCCTGATTGATTGCAAAAACTCTCATGAGGCAGAGCAAGAACAAAAGGGCATTTATTAATATAAAAGTAGCATTCATGGGTTGTGCCAGGACCCCTTCATTTATTCAAAGATAAAACCAGAAACAGTTCCTTCTCCACAGATACAGTAAGTCATGGTCCTGATTTACAGCACGTCTGCAGTAAATGGCCATGTGCATGTTTTTGTCTCACTGTAAATGTGAAGTTCAAAAGTATAAGGAGGGAGAGATGCATCCTAAAATTAGCTATATATTACAATTGGGCTATAGGATATTCTTCTTCACCTTGAATAATACTTTATTGTTGAAGTAATACTGCTGGAATGTAAATACATTGATATCATTTGGATATATATATATATATATATATATACACACATATATACACAGTGAATACATGAGCAAGCCAGCCCAGTCGGAACACAGGGGAAAAAATTATGCCAGCTATAATTCCAGGAGCTGTATTCAAGATATCCCTGCTATTTTGAAAACTCAGCTATTAATAGCTATATGTATATTTAATAATATGCCCCTGTTAGCATATGTTAAAAATCCAAGTCTTCTTTTTGACAGTAAAATTGTCATAAATTTACTTGCTGAACCTTAGTGAGGAAGGCTGGGGTCTGAAATAGCAGTGGTGTCACAGGTTAAATCTCCTCCAGTGTGTGCCTTCTAGCTAACTCTGCTGATCATCAGCTGAAATTCTGGGGACATGATGAATGGTGAATTGAATTTCTTCTTTGCTGCCTTTCCCTAGCATATGTGTGGCATCACCAGTTCTACCCTGGATAAGGGATTTGCCACTGAAAATGCACCAAAAAGATAATGCTGATAGAAAAACCCCTCAGAATGACTGGCTGTATAAGCAAACCTAAACTCTTTTGGGGAAATATTAATTTGGGGTTTAAACATTTTCATTTTAATCTATGTAATTTCTTAACTGTTTTCACATTATTTTGAAACAACAATTACAGTGCACAGTGGGAATAATATAATTAGGTGTAACAAGAATAATATTGTATAATTGTGTAACATTTTAAAATATTCTATCATTTTATGGTTTAACCTTTTACATAGCTCTGATTAAATCCTTTTTTAATCAAGATACCATCCATTTCTTAAAGTTTTGACTTAAAGTTTGTGACAGAATATATATTTCCAAATTTAAAAGGAGAATTTTAGGAGTGAGTTGAATCCTCACTACTTTCATAGGCCCAGTTTATAAAGTAGAAAAATATTTAATATTTATAATAAATTAATTTTGTATTTCCTTTTCCTGCTTAGAATGGAGATTTAGCAATACAATAATTATACATTTTAATATAGTGTGTGTTACAATCCCAGCCTTGGTATAATACATACATAATACCTACTATACTACAGCTCTGATTTTATGATAAGCTGTCTGTATTTTTCAGCTCTGATATGATATGTGCTGACCACTGCTGCAAGAGGTTGCCTAAAGGAAAATGCATTTCCTGGCAAAATCATCAGAAATTACGCTGATAAAAAATGGTACATGTAAAGATGATGTTGGAGAAGAAGTGGTTTCTTCGTGACAAATTCAGCTGTGAAAACATCTTGATTAAATGCCGTTTTCAGTGAAATAATCCACAGCCTTGACCTTAAACATTCTCCTATATCACCCCTATATAGGCACAATGGCTCTATTTGTCCTCAGGAGGAGTCAGCCTGTTCACAGCAATACATATACCTGAATACTTCCAACTACAAGGCATGTCTCTGCTTTTAAGGCTCACAGTCACCTTCTTCTGCAACACATGGGAGTTGTCCCATCCTCAAACATGTGAGTGGCTGTTGCTGTTGAGCAGCTAGCAGAGTAATGAAGGCACCAGTTCTCAGTGGCAAGAAGGAATGACCTTTATTGTTTTGATTTCACCACATATATAGAGTTCTCAAAAGTCACCCAGATTGGTCAGTCAGAAGCCTTCCCCCAGGCCTGATTGGCCAGGCCTGCACTGTCCAAGTTCTGGGACACTGTTCCAACAACATCCAAACTTTATTTATAAAACACAAGAAAATTTCTCATGGGAAAAACCTGTGCTAGCCACAAGTGGCGACATAAATAAATGTTAATATTAAACCCAGATGTCATTGTTCCAAATGTCTGAAATGCAAAAAGCTTTGTCTAGTTCTCTGCTTTACATCTACAGATATTAAATATCTCTTATGTATCAATGTTTATAACATGAATACTTCCTAATAATTGACGATCGGAGGACAGGGCACCTCTCCTATGAAGACAGGTTGAGGGAGTTGGGGTTGTTCAGCCTGAGGAGGAGAAGGCCATGGGGAGACCTTGGAGCAACATTCCAGTAACTAAAGGGCGACTACAAAAGAACTGGAAAGGGACTTTTTACAAGGCTATGTAGTGACAGGACAAGGGGAATGGCTTTAAACTGAAACGGGAGTATGTTTAGATTAGATATTAGGAAGAAATTCTCTGCTGTGAGAGTGGTGAAGCACTGGCCCAGGCTGCCCAGAGGAGTTGTGGATGCCCCATACCTGAAATTTTTCAAGGCCAGGTTGGATGGGGCTCTGAGCAGCCTGGTCTAGTGGAAAGTGTCCCTGGCCTTGGCAGGGAGGTTGGAACTGTATGAATCTTTGAAGTCCCTTCCAACAAAAACGATTTTATGATTTTGTGATTCTGTGATTTGGTGAGTTCATACAGTTAACTGTCCTTATCCACTGAGGTGGTTTTATGGCAGCTGTGATGGTCAAGTGCCAAGAAATAGAGAAGCTATGTAGCTTGTATTTGACTAATAGACATCACAGGAAAGCTTTGGAGAACATAAACTTTAGGGGTTTTTAATCCAAATTAAGCATTGTATCGACAACTTGAACATTTTTAATGGATGTTAGTTAATTAACTACCATGGCAGTGCGTCGAAAAAAAACTGTTTCCTTTAACAAAGAAACTTTAAAAGACCCTTAGTGCATCTTATTGCCTAAAAGAAACATCATTTCTAAGTCATCTATCAAGCAGGCATCTGAATACTAGCCACAGTCGAGCGAGCTGCATAAAAAATGTTAGACTGTGATTATTCTCATTTCATGACAGGAAACTTGTTTATTAATATGGGGTTTTTAAATGCCACTCCACAAGTTAAAAGCTTTACACACATTAAAATACAGCACATATTTCTACACTGGATTTCAACATATATTATTCAGCACTTGTTACCTAATAAAGCTTTAGTTGTTTCTTCAGTGAATGTTTTATTCTCTGCAACTACAGATTTTTGGGCTTGGGAGAAGAAGAGAAAACAATGACAAATCATAATATATCTTAATGTTACCTCATTAAACTTTTTAACAGAACTTTCCCTGTTAAAGGGGCCTTAGAAAAGAAAAATTCTCTGTTTCACTGGTAAAATCTTGAATAACATTCAGTTTGATATTACGCCACTTAAATCTTTTTTTTTCTTTTTTCTCTTCTGCTTATTTTTAGTTCTTGAATTTATGATAATCAGCTCTATTTCTTTCTTTATATTTTCATTTTATTTTTATAAGAGATGCTGTCTTGGAGCACTGATGTTCAAAACTGAAGGGTGCCAGACCCAAATCCCACGCTGTGTGGTAGTCTGAAAGATTATCTTCCACATTACAGTGATTAAATTAGACCAGACAGTACCACAGCCCCTGATGTGCATGCGGTAATACTTTGAAAGGACAGAAACTGTTCCCAACAGCTTCAAAATTGTCCAGCACAGAGAAGCTGCTGTGTGGGCTTTTATCCTCCTACAGATAACGTCAAGCATATCTACTGCTGTGTGCATTCTGCAGCCTTGATAAGAGAAAGAAGAAAACTTTTTAGGACTGCAAGACATAGCTAAAACTAGAGTTTTCTCTCTGGCAGATTTTCGGGATTAAAATAGTACTTTGTTAGTTTTATAGATATTGAGGCCATAAAAGTGTTTGGATTCTGTTTTTTCTGGAGTTCCTACTGAAAAAGTGTATGCAGCTGTAATGGATTTAATAATTACAGTAGTCTCAAACAACTTGAAATACAAGCACAGTATACAGTGACCTTAGAGATAGGTCAGATAATTACTGTGCAGTGACAGAGAAAACTTCAGACAATAAAGTTGTTGTTGTCTTTACTGTTAGCAGTGATAATGCAGCACATTTAGGTTATGTAATAGATTTATATGTCAAATTAATCTTTTCCTCAGCACAGTCCTAGGAAAGCACCTTTGTTTCTATGTACCCACTAAAGTACATCTCTCTGTGAATCATCAGTCCATGTTATTATTAGTCTTCTGCATTTACTCTGTAATGTTATGGAAGGTGGCTTAAGCAAAGTGACCTGAAGCACTGCAATACATTTCAGGGACATGAAAACACACACTGGAGGCAGAGGAAGGAAGGAATCTATTAAAAATGCCCACCTGTGCTCTTTTCATTATTGTTTTCTTTTGCATTGGGTTTATTTAAATGCAGTTTTCTTCTAAATAGACAAAGGCACTATGATTAAGAACGTGAACAGGTTATGTACTCTCTAATTAAACACATGAAGTGTTTAATTAGTGTAACAGAAAGAGAAATATCCATATAGGAGGCAAAAATCCACAAAGAGCCTGTCTTGTGACTGATTTTTTTTCTTGATTGTGTATTTTCTTTGGCAGGGAAGGCAACCTAAGTTGCAGTGTTCCCAACAATCCTCCCAATAATTAGGCATATCTGCTTGAGGAGACTTGAAAGGTTTGGGGAAATTCTTTCTTGTTGTTTTGGGATGCTTCTTTTTAACCTGCAAGGCTTCAGGGACATGCTTGAGAGTCTGGCACCCCAGCCTGCAGTGGTATGGCTGAGGGTGGCAGTAGCTGAACAGAGAGGTGGGAGAGGACAGAAATGGTCAGAGGCAGAAGGAAGCTCAGCTGAGTAACATAAACATGTAGTTACACCAGGAGTTTATGGGCTCATTTTCAGCATCCAGTGCTTGTCCCTGAGGGTGCCATCAGGCTCTGTAAGCTCTTCTCACCCAGGGACTGCCTGCCTACCCCCAGTGCCAGTGCTGGCATGGCACAGCCACCCTGGGACCAGGGACAGGATACTGTGCAGGATGAGCTGCTGGTCCCCACTCCCACATTTACCCTCAGGTCCTTGCCTGAGCTATTCACCAGTCTGCACTGGGTGTGCACCTTGCTGATCCTGACCTTGATTTATTTCCAGGTTGTCCCTGCACCTATCCCATCCCTATGGACTCACATGGTGATCTGGACTGCGGCTGACCCCAGTGCTATCAGTGGACCTGTTCTGCTCTTCTTGCTGGGGTACCATGGGACTGCATCCTGTGTGTGTGAGGGCACTGCCTGCTGGCCATGCTGTCACCCACACACACAGCTCTCCACAGCTTCTGGCACAGCTGGCTCTGCTGTTCCCTGACATCCAGTTTCCCAACAGCTTCAACAGATGCAACAGATCCAAGTTATGCCTGCTGAAGTCCTGTTCTTGTTTGTGCAGTGCTCTCCTTTATCCACAAGCTGTGGTACTTTTTAAAGTGTTAAACAGCCCCTCATCCAGGTGCTAAGGCAGCTCCAATAAATCAGCATTTTTGTTGGCTTGGTTTTGTTTTAGTTTGGCTTGGTTTGGTAGAATCAGTTGTTTAACCTTGATTTTGCTGTGACAGACAAGATAAAAAGGGGTTCTTAAGGTCAGCAAGTCACTTCTTAGATCCCCTTAGCTGCAGTGAGAACCTTTATTTAAGGCTGAATGAAAGGTCCTATGCAGGTATGAAAGGTCTTTAGTCCCCAGCCCAGCTTAGTCCTGAATCACAGAAATGAAGAAAGACTGACCGAATTTATCAACTGATGATTAAGGTACTTCTGTTCAAATTAGTATTTCATTAGTTATTCAAAATAGATCAGCTGGAACAAAAGCTCATAAACTAACTCTGTAATACACCTAGGTAGAAGGTTAGAGCAGTAATACATAAGCAAAGAAGGCTGGATTAATAAATGCTTTTGAAAAGAGAGAGCAAAGTCTTTTAAATTAAAAGTAAACATTATCTTCTCATGTTTTTCTGACAAAATTCTGACTAAACTTGATCCAAACTCATAAACTATTCCAGTGAAAATTGAAATGATATTGTGCAGCAAATAAAAAATTATGCATTTTTTCCTCTGTATTTTCAAGATTTCAGTGCTGCTGAAATAATCCTTCAGAGATATACCCCCTGTAACTGAGACCTTCTTCTCCAGCAGTAGCTGCAGGTGGCAGCTGTGTTAAACCATTGGCAAGGACTCTGGTACGTTATTCCTTCTCAAGGAAGCTGAGGAAGTTATTTCCCCAGCCTCTCTCCCCTGCATCCTCTGCAAAAGATTGTTACAGAGGCGGCAGAGTAAGTAGTAAGTCTGCTCCTGAGAGTAGGTCTACTCCTCCATAACCAAGGGAAGCAACTTAACCTATCACATATTTCTGTTTTAAACTTCAATCACCAAGCAGACATACCTGTTGATGAACTCAGGCAGTAACTTCAGCAGCAGCTGGTAACTGGCTTTATTATCTTTCCAGTCACTGTTCCCAAGTCCAACACAAGTTCTGTAGGTAGGGTAGGATAATTTCACATGATCAAGTAAACTAATTAAAAGAAGTTAATGCTCTTCATGTGAGACAGACACTGATCATTTTTCTACTCTTAGCTAGTTTTCAGTGGTGTTAAAGTTAGTTGTTTTTATTTTGCATGGCGAGGACCTGGGACCTTCCCAGCCCTTGTGGGCAGCCACCAGACTTTCAGCTGAGGTTGCTGAACAGCATAAACCAGAGCAGACAATGATCTTGTACTTTCTGATGTGCCAGCACTGCTTTGTGCATGACTGGAGAATAAGCCAGTTCAGAGAGTCAAAGTAGCCTAATAATAATAAAAATAAATAATAAATATGTTTGGACTGATTTTCCTTCCTGAATATTTTCACCCTGAAGAGCATATTGGAATTGGTGCCAGTGAGAGAAAAGGAATGGAAATATCTTTCAGGAGTTGCCAATAAAGGTAGAACCTTGGACATGCTGACTTAGACTGACTGAAATTGTCACAGGACTGTCCCCTCTGGGGACAATAATTTCCCGCTGCAGGCATTAGTCTCTTAAAAAAACAGTAGTTCAGTCACTTGTGATTCTGTGACCATAACCTGAGGTTAATGGCTGACATTAACTGAGTCATGGTTAATGTCATAATGTAGCTGGCATTCAGTGTAAATGACAGCAAATTTAGGCAATGTGTGTTTGAGACAAGTAAACATTTCCAGTCCAGGTCCTGATTAAGTTTCTTGTTTAGTAGCCATGATAAAACACCCTCACATATTTATTAATGAGGCTGATGGATATGAGCACTAATGAAAATGGACAGGTAGGTAATGAGGGAGGTACAGTCAGAACATAGGATTAAAGTCAGGTACAATTAAAGTTCAGCTCCCTAGTCAAACACAGACTCCTTTGGGGCCCTAAGTAAATCATTTATGCACAGCCTCTCAGTTTTTAAAGAGAGGATAATAATATTCATTATCCTCACACATACATCTTGAGAGTATAAGCAGTTTTGCTGGGCTTTTTTCTTAATTCTCAGAAGTGCCCAGTAGATTACCAATATCACGATTACAATAGTGGGCAGAGATGGAGACAAACAAGCACTGCCTAAGTTTCTTCACAGAGCTCTACTAGCATATTGCAGACATCTTTAGCCCTTATCAGTTATGCTATTCCACTGTAAGCTTAAGACAAGTTGCCAGGAATATACCTGCTACCTGTAGGAGTGATGCCACCTCATGAGACAATCTGTGCCTCTCTAATGCAAAGCTGACTTTAAAGACCACGGCGGTGGGAGTGACTTGAAAGGCTTGGCAGACAATGGCAGCACAGATGTCAGATACCCAGCAAAGGAGAAAGCAAAATACCTTTTCTACAAAAGGCTGTAAAACAGATCCAAACAACGCAGACAAATTGCAGAATAAACCAGAGGAGTGAGGGAGTTAGTGAGAGAAAGAGAAAGCACTACATCAAGCCATCTGGATTAAAACCAGATCCATCATTCTAGATTGGTTCTTGAGTGCTGAGTAAATGAGCTAGAGGAAGAAGAAAATTTGTCTGTTTGTATAGCTGCATCATAGGGCATCAAGGAAGTGGTGGTTTACATTCTAAGCAGAGGAAAGTCTGTGCACAATATCTATTATCTCTGGCTGATATTATGAAGCTGTTACTAAGAAGTGAAGTGTATTTTGGGATATCCCCATGCACATGTACTGCTGACCAAGGTCTGCATTACAACCTATCCAGAACTTAGGCAGCAGTTAGTAATTAAATCTTAATGGTTATCTGCTGAGATGAAAACACTTGGGACAGAAGAAACTGAACTTTAAGAGGCTCACCACTCCATAGAAAGACAGTTTGGAGCCAGGAAGAGTTACCACAGGCAAAATAAAGATATGCAAGGCAGGGGGGAAAAATTTAAAATTAAAAGCAGGGAGATAGTGAAGGAAGTAAAGAAGGAAGATCCCTGGGGACAAGCCAAACAGGAGTTAACACGTGAGCTGCAGAAGCAGCTTAGGTTGTCACAGAATGAAAAGAAACTCACACTGGGAATATAAAGAGGAGTTGTTATTTTAGGCAGGTTTGAAGATTTTCTTGCTCTATTTAGCAGAGAATAAAGATAATTTGTTTACAGCACCACATGCACCTGAGAAATGAGTTGCAGCTCAGCATGTTCATGCTAGATAAAAATTGGGAAAGGGTAATCTGAAGTAAGGACAAATCTCAAGGACTAAAGTTAATCCTAGGACTATACAGATTTTGTTCAGATTTCAAGGCTTAAGGCACACATATTCCAGTGTCTGGCCAATGTCTAGCCAGGCAGCTTAGCCAGATCTAAGACACAGGGGCTATTTATACAAAGACATGCCTTAAACAACTGAGCTTGTACTTTGTCTTGGTACAGGATCTAGTGTAACAGAATTGTCTCTTGACCATGTTTCATTGTGTACCAAAGTCTGTCCAGAAAGCAGATGAATCCATGTAGATAACAATCTGTTTCTCTTCTTTCATAGCATTTCTCCACAAGTAATCTGGCTTTTGGTGATAAACATGCTGGTCATCTTTTAAATGAAAAAAGCATCAAAGGCATTTCAAAACCTTTTTGTGTTTTGTTTTGTTACATCTGCAATACTATTCCAAGTGGTGTGAAATTGCTGTCAACTTAGATGCTTAGACTCAACTGTCTGTGAGAAGAGGTCCTGCAAAGTTCACGGCTCCAGGAACAACAGTAAAATCACAGAATCACAGAATAGCTGGGGTTGGAAGGGGCCTCTGGAGTTCATCTAGTCTAATCCCCCTGCCAAGGCAGGGTCACCTTGAGCAGGTTACACAGGAATGCATCCAGGTGGGTTTGGAATGTCTCCAGTGAGGGAGACTCCAAAAATGGGAGGGAAGTACTATTTAAAAGCACCTCACTTATCCACCATGCCAGTCCAAGACTGGAAAAGGATGTGGGGGGGAAAGTTTTACCCGGAGGGATATACTTACCTTTGGGAAATTGAATAATTACTGCTATTTTCTCTATTATATTTCAGATTTTTTTCCTTTACAATCAAATCTGGTTGAAATCTTCAACAGGTCTGAAAGTTTGAGAGAACACTAGTACTCACTGAAGCCATGTTACTTGTATTGCCTTAGAAATCTGGATACAAGTATCTTGAAATTAGCTTCTCAAGTATGTACATAGAATCCTAATTCATATTCTTTCTTCAGTTAGACCTGTATCAAAATAATCTGATATATGGTGAGGTTTTCTGTTTTGTTCCCCATTTTAGTTTCTATTTCATTTAACCTACTAAGCTAAAGGAAAGCTCCGTCCACTTACAGCAGAAGTTGAAAAATAGCAGGTGTTTGACTATCTTTGATAATGCTCAAACTTGCTTCAGGAAGAAATAGTTAATGCCGTATCCCAGACTAATCCTGCATTCTCAGGGAAACCCTCTGTTTGGTGATTTTCAGAGATGTTAAAAGGAAAAAAATACTTAATACTTTGAGCAAGTTGGTTTTTTGCTTAAAAATCCATTACTTCGTTCAGAGAGCAGCCCTTAAAATCAAAAGAAAAATCAGCTTCTAAAATCAAATTGGAGACAGACCGTGCTTCTGAATCTGTCAGCTTGCAATAACTCAGAACTGAAAATCCTTGCAGCCCCAAAGTCATCATATCATTCTAGCCTGATTCCCTCCGGAAGCAAGGCTTGAGCAGTTCCACTGTGTACAAGTGTGTACATACACATTTGAATCCTGTGGCTCACCTCAACTGTGAAGAAAGGTAGAAAGCTCAAAGATAATTTTCTACAAGTTTCCTGTTAACTGGCAGAGAGAAACTCTCTGCATGCTTTGGCTGATCCAAGGGACCACTCGCAACATGAAAGCTCATTTTATCAGGCTTCAAGTAATCCACACTGCAGGATCACTGCAGCAAAGATCCCAGTCAGAGCACATGAATAACTAGAAGATACAAAATCATTAGCAAAAAGTCCAGCACTCTCAGAATTACCTATTAAAATCAAAGTAACTCCATAAATATACAAGCAGTCTGAGCATCCTCTGCTTCTTCCCCCTTACAGATTGGAGTATTGCCAGACAAAAAAAGAAAAAAATAAAAAACCAAAAAACCAATACAATAACTTCAAGCAGGTTCCGCATTTGTGCCTTTGTGATTTGAAACAATGTGGTGCTCCCAAATGTAAATAATCATATTTTTAGCACTATATGCTTTATTTCCTTCCTTCCAAATGTGATATAACAGTACACAGTCACAGTCTATAAAGTACGTGCAAACTTTGGAGCCATAGGGAAGAGCATGGGGCTACTGGAAACTGCTGGTCAAATTACTTTGTTCAGAAAAATACATCCCAGACAGATGCATGACTCATATCCACTGCCATCTGTTAGACGGAAATAAGCCATCTTTGCCTCATTAAGGTAGAAATGATCCTCTTTGTAGTCAAAGATGACCTACTGACCTGGACCCCAACAGCTCAGATCAAGCAGGTTGGGACAGTTGATGGTATTAGGACCATTTCCTTGCCATTCGTAAAAATTGTAATTTAACCAAATTTCCACCATCTCCTTCTGAAATAATTCCTCCAGGTCGCAGCATTAGGATTCATTACCCTCCCTTCTGTCTTTGTTTGAAGGTAACTAAATGTCATAAACTGTAGCAGAGCATCCCTAATCATAATAAATCCTCCTCTCTCCCAGAGCCTGGTGAAAATCCTCTGGATATGGGAGTGATGTGAGGTGGGATTCACAACATCTGTGAGGCCTCAAGACCAACTCAGTGGGTATTTCCAAGGTATCAGCATCCAGACAGCAGGAAAAGCTCTGTCAGCCCCCATGAGAAACAAAGACAGAGGATTTTCTGCTTTGAAAATCTCAGCCAAACCAGGGTCTTGCAGGTGCTCTCTGCAGCCATGGAGCCTCAGCAGTGCTGGTGAAGGGGTCCTGCCAAACGTGTGCCACTTGAGAGCCGCTGACCATACAGGGCTGACAGCACAGAGATGGCTTTTGGATCCAAGATTTCCAATTCAGATTCCAATAAAGGCATGATGTGCTTGCCATCTGTGTGGGCGCAGGCTAATTTTTTATTACTACACAACTACACTGGGTTGCATTTCTTGACTATTTCTTGACCTTCCTCAGTCCCAGCATCATGTTATCATTTCGGGGAAAAAATGTAACACAAGAAGAGTTCTCTTGAATGCACATATCCAGCAAAAGCTGACAGTAGCTGTAAGAAGTACAAACTACAAAACAGTCAAATATATGGAGCAGGAACAATTTAGGGTTTTATTCCAGAATTACCAGTTGTTTTACAGTCTACTTTCCATTTGTTTGTGGACTCCAGTTCTGAGCACAGACTGCAGGCTGAAGTACTAGAAAACACAATGGCTGAGCTGGGACTATCTCAAAATTATAGACTCTTCTATCATCACAGGTACAGCATCCAGTTTTCATAACATCAAATGGCTTCAGAAAGGGAACATACATTCTGTTGTTGCAAATTCTGCCAAGATTACCTCTCCCTGAAGATCAGTTTCATAGCCATGGCCACACTACAGAGAAGATCCCTCCTGTATGATTCCTTAATAAAACAATAGAGACTCTATAAATAAAAGCTTTACAATTTATGATTATTTAAGTGTTGAAATATGAATCTTCCTTCTTTTCTCTAAGGCTGGTGAATTATGAGACCAAAATGTTTCTCTCATTCCCCACCCTCACCAGCCACCATCTCAGAAAAAAAAGGTTTATATCTGCATTTTACAAAATACCTGAGCTGTGCCAGTGTGTGTCTGACTTGATGCAAACAAGCAAGCACAGCATGGTGCCTACTTCCTAGCAGCGTACAACCTAATTAGATGGAGACCCAGAAGTTCTCGTCAATTCCAGCACCAGGGGAACTTCTTTCTAGCTCTTCACAAAGCAACAGTATTCCTGCACACCACAAAAGCAATGAATTAGGATCTCCATAAGTATGGGAAGAACGGCTAAAATGGCTTTGAAAGCTCAGTATTGCATGCAAAGATATTGAGTACAGCAGGGGCAGCAATGTGGTTGAGGGTTTTGTGATTTTTCCTAGGCTGGAATTTGGGAAAAAAGCGGGGGTGAACATACCAGAAAACAATGGGTGTTTTATAAATTGAAAGCCCTACAAAAATGTTCGAAGAACTGCCACGGACAGTTTCACTTTTGCTTTATTGTCCTTCAGACCTTTCCCATTACTGTCTGCCAGAAAGTGAAGAGACACCATAGATGAATAAAGCAGCATTGTGGAAAACACATTTATTTGTTTTGTTTTACAAAGTTGCAATCTTGTTGTTAGAATTAGCATAATTTTAATTAGGCATAGACAGAAGTCAAAAGCTGGCTCCCAGCTGTGCCTGTGTGCTTGCAGGAACATGCTATACCTGCTAACTGTGGGGGATTTGCACGTGTGTGTGTTTAGAAATGATCTGCAACCATTTTGAAGCCTTCTTTCTCAAGTCTGACATCCCTGCAATGATATCCAAAACAGAGGCTAAGTTACCCTGAGACTGGCAGGACATGTCAGTGAGATGGATGAAGGCTATCTTGGCTTAGATGAAAAATCCATGACTGATATCAGGAGGAGACTTTTTTATGAACTCCTATACTGATTGCTGATACCAGTTCTAATACTCTTTTTCACTATTATTTTACTTATTAGAAAAGCTCTCATCTTCTAGTTTTTTGGGTTCACTGTTTTTTCTTCCACAGAGGCATAAATTGTTGCTGGCTGACTGCAGTCACATCTTTAAAGCTCACTTCTGCAACTGCAGAAAGAGCTAACAGCTCTGAATACCTGATGTTCATGGGGGTTTGGGTCTAAACTGGTTTTCTAACCCTTTAGGCACAAACATTTGAAACATTTGTTCCTACAAATGTCCCTCAAATTGAATTATTTTAATCACAGAGTTCGGAGTAGGTTACTTTTTCTCTTCTTTTTTTTTTCCTTTTTTTTTAAATTTTCCCTTTTTTTATTGTATAAACACTTGAGTGTGTGTGTGTGTGAAATGCTACTGCTGTAGAAAGTGTGACATACAGTCTAGTGCAACTTATCAAATCCAGGCTGTCTGGCAGTCAATTTCCAGCACATCATGTTTGTCTTGTGAGCTGTGACTGCAGCCCATATAGTTTTGATTTCTAGATCTCGTGACTTGACCACATACAGCTGCTGTTTACAAAACTGTCATATTTAGGCAGACAGTGTTAATGCAAACCTTCTTACCCTATAAAGATTATCTTGCAAGAGTTTAATCAGGGAAATAAAACAGGAACAGACTAGAAAAAAATGTCTAGATACTGCAAAAGTTCTGTGTTAAAAAAGGAATAAGCACATATACAATACACCTACACACATACATAGACAGGTGGGTACATTATACACTTAGGTGTATATATAGAAGCACACTTCTATGATCATTGAAAAAGAAACTTTAATATTCATTAATTGTATTCAGTAAATAGCATTCATATTCAGGTTAAAATCTGTCAATTAAGAATCTTGTTCCAATACATTTTGCTGTCAAAGGCATATGAAGTTCCCTTGCAAACAAATCTCTCTTTTATTTAAGAAAAATTTTGAGAGCTGCTTTTTTTACTGAACCTTTTTTATGCCAGCCCATTTATAATAGAAGGGTACAGTAAGTATCCTAAACTAACAATTATAGATGACGACATTCTCTTTCATTATCCAGGATAATAAGCAATTTTCTTTCCTTGGAAACAAGCAGATTCTACAGCAAGCCTTCAACAAATAAAAAGATGCATAACAAATGCTAGGATCATATAATGTTTCTCTTAATTTCAGGCTTTCTTATGGATGACAAAGTTATACTGTAGATTGAAGATTATTTGGAACAGAAAATAAGATGTCTTGAAAGTAAGATCTTTAATTGGATTTTAGAAATACTATTATGCTTTTAAAAAATGATACTGCCTTGCATGCACTGCCAGAAGAGGCTCTGAAATTTGCAGTTCTGGAGGTGTGCATTTTTTTCTTTTTAGCTGATTATAAAAGCATTTATGACTCGGATTCCTCACCTGCAGTCACAGACATTTTTCCAGTGTGGCCCATAAAATTAAACAGTGTCTCTAGCAAGCAAATTTGACAGAACAAGAAAATATTAAAAAAAAAATTAAAAATATCCACGAGAAAATTTCTGATAAATGTCAGCAAGAACTAAACAGAAAATTATTCTAAATCAGCTAAGAGTTGATGATTTTTTCAAGTCTCTTAACCCCTCTACAAATTTGCCTTAAATGGTAGCTTAGTTAGAGCCAAACTGAGAGTCTAAGAACATCAAGGTGAAAACTCATACACTGCTACTTCTTTTTAGAAGAAGACAGTAACTTATTTTAAGGGGGTACATATTATACTGACTCTATCTGGTTTGTCTCACAGAGCTGGTTCATTTCTTCTCTTAGCCCAATTCTGATGTAAGCCCAAATTCAGGAAAGGATTTACAATTCTTTTTAAATAGATGAACAGTGGACCTTTGAAGGACATATTTAGTTTCTTTATAGGAAGAAGAAGGCCAAAGGACAAGGAATGGATTTACCAGAGTAATAAGAAGGTCACATCAATGCTTCTCTCCACCCTCACACCAACCCCAGATAAACACTCAAGTGTCAACTGAAACTGCATGCATGACTCCAGCTGTGCCATTCCTCATCTCCATGCAGAATGGTGGCCTCTCAGTACTTCTCTGATTTGAGACATTTGTTCTTTTGTCCTCTGTGGTAAAATTGCAGGATGTGCTTCCTTCCCCCAGCTTTGCAGCCACATGTTGGCATGCAAAAGGACAGAGGCATCAGGTAAATTTCAAGACACATTGTCACTGACAGAAAAGACACAATGCAAGACCTTTTCTGCATTTTAGGAGAATGCCTGCCCAAATGGCATTTGCCCATTAGCTAAATACCCCAGCAACAAGTGTGAAAAAACCCTCTCCTCTTGTTCCCAAACACGCACGCCCACATTATATGCATTAAGCCTGTCATATGAGTTTTAATAGACTTTGCAGACATAAATAATAAAAAAGGGAAAAAGAAAAGAGAAGCCACACAGGAGCCAAAGGATAGAAGGCATATTTCATTTGTAAACAGGTATCAAATCAGACTGGGGAGGAGAAAAATGGATCCAGGAGCAGGATCTGCAGAGATGAGAACTCTGGTCAAAAACCAAGCAAATAGTATAAAAGCTATCAGATACACTGCTTCTAGTGCTGACAAAGATAAAATGAGTTGGTATTCATTTCACATGCATCTTATGGTTGTTGCACACTTGAAAATATGCAGTATTTCAGTAGAGTCTCTCTAGCCAAATATATCTCTTTTGAAACATAATTTGTGCAACTGTTTCCTACCTTTTTCCCAAACAGATGCAAGTTTAAAATGCATCAGAATTTATAGGAACTATACAGACTTCAGTACATAATATGTTCTATTAAAACGCAATGATTCTTTGGTTTTGAAAATTCACTGAGTGTTTAATTATTGTTTGAAGTGGATAAAAGGAATCTAAAGGTCTTTTCTCAAGAAAAGTTGTTTCTTCTTTGTTGTCAAATGGTAAAGGACACTAATATTGGAGTATTAAAACAAAACAAAAATTGACAACAATGAAAACATATACACTTATTTTACCCAAACTCAAATGTTGCTTGTCACTTAGCTGGAAAACAAATTGCAGTACTCACAAAATATTTTCCTTGCTGGCATGATGAAGAACTTTCTTTTCAAAGGCAGATGACTGGCATAGACATTCATTCTGGTGAACCTAGTGTAAAATTCTCAGATTCTTTAGAAAAGCATTAAACAATTAATTAGGGTCTGTAGCATAGCAGCTGCAAAGTAGGACTATGTCACATGTAGGTGATAGAATGAAGCTCAAAACAGGAAATCTTGTGTTTGGCACTTATGGCTTACACAGCATTCTGCTACTCAACACCACATCCTTAGCTTGTGTAAAGTTTTTGGAGGATTTGATAATCCAGAGCTCTGACTGATTTTATTCTTCACACCTGCAGGGCTGTGATCTCACTGGCATCACAGAGAAGTAGTGGGATGGCTCTTACAGCTGGAGTGTTGGGAGGGAAGGATTCAGGCTCTTTAGGAAGGAGAGGCAGGGGGGACAATGAAAGAGTGTCACCCTCTACAGCAGAGACCAGCTGGAGTGCATGGAGATCTGCCTGGGCACAGATGAGAAGACAGCCAAGAGCTTGTGGGTCAGGATTACAGGGAGGGCAGGGACAGGTGACTTCATAGTGGGGGTCTGCTACAGGATGCCAGCCAGGAAGATTGAGAAGGTGAGGCCATCTCTAGACAGATAATAGCAGCATCACATTTACAAGTCCTGGTTCTCATGGGGAACTTCTGCTGGAGGGCCAACACAGCAGGTCACAGGCAATCTAGGAGGTTCCCGGAATGCACTGATGTAACTTCCTTCTCCAAGTGACCGAGGAACCAAGAGTAGAGGTGCTGTGCTGGACTTTGTTCTCACCAACAAGGAGGGACTGGTGGGGAACATGAAGCTCAAGGGCAGCCTTGGCTGAAGTGACCATGAATTGGTGACACTTGAGATCCTCACAGCAGTGAGGAGGGTAAACAGCAAGACTTCAGGACTTCAGGGAAGCAGACATGAGCCGCTTCAGGGATCTGCTTGGTAGGGTACCAGGGAATAAATCCTTGGAGGAAAGAGAGGTTCCAGAAATCTGGTTAATACTCAAGGATCACCTCCTCATAGCTCAGGAGCAATGCACCCCAATGAAGAGAAAGTCAGGCAAAAATATCAGGGGGCCTGTGTGGATGATCAAGGAGCTGACGAATAAATTCAGACATAAAAAGGAAGCTTACAGAGGGTGGAAGCAAGGCCAAGTAGCCTAAGAGGAATACAAAGAAATTGTCTGAACAGTCAGAGATCATGTTAGGAAAGCTAAAAGAATGATAGAATTAAATCTGATCAGGGATGGCATGGACAAAAATAAAAGCATCTACAGATACATCGGTGGTAAAAGAAAGATTAGGGAAAATGTTGCTCCTCTCCAGAAGGAAATGGGAGACCTGGTTACCTGGAATATGCAGAAGTCTGAGGTATTCTATGATTCTTTTGCCTCAGTCTTCACTGGCAAGTGCTCCAGCCACACTGCCTGAGTTGAGGAGACAAAGGCAGGGACTGAGAGAATGAAGAACTGCCAGCTGCAGGAGAAGATCAATCTCCAGAACATCTAAGGAACCTGAAAGCACACACTGTGACTAGCAGGTCAAGGGAGGTGATTCTGTCCTATTCTGCTCTTGTGAGACCCCACCTGTAGGATTGTGTCCAGCTCTGGGGTCCCCAGCAAAAGAAGGATGTTGACCTGTTGGAATGAGTCCAGAGGAGGGTCATGAATATGATCAGAGGGGTAGAATAGTGAAAACAGGCTGAGACAGCTGTGAAAACAGGCTGAGAGAGCTGGGGCTATTCAGCCTGGAAAAGAGAAGATTAGCAAGAGACCTTATAGAGAAATTGTGGATGCCCCATCCCTGTAGGTGTTCAAGGCCAGGTTGGATGGAACTCTTAGCAACCTGGTCTGATTGAAGGTGTCCCTGCCTAAGGCAGGGTGGGGCTGAAACTAGATAATCTTTAAAGCCCCTTCCAACTTAAACTATTCTACGATTTTATGATTCCATGGGAAGTGACTGGTTTTATCTTTAAATCTTTCCAAATCTTACAGCTGCTGCAGCAGTTAAGATCTATTCTCTATGCACCAGGTAGGGCATAGTCTTCACATCTAGACTAACATCTAAAGGGAAAAGGTATCAAACTGCACGACTGAAAGCAGTACTAATCATTTATGCATACTGTTTGAAAACAATTCTCAGGTTTGAAAAGTGCCTTTCGAATAAATACAGACCAAGGAAATGTAATCATCAAAAACGGCTTAGACATCACCCTCTTCAAAAGGAACAAATTATAATCACGACATGTAATAGCTCTTGAACAACATTCACATCCCTGTCAGGGATTTTAAGATTGACAAAACGGGATGCAGATATTAAATTTATTTTTTTCTTAAAAAAATACACGTGCACAATAATAGTTTCCTGGCAAGCTGAACTTCACAGTTTTTGTCATTTTTTTACAGGCTGTCTTGATTTATAGGAAGTGTTATCTCCCGTATGAAAGCTACAGTGCAAGGGGAACTGCTGTCTCTGGCCATGCACAACTGACCCAATTCTTTACATGTGGAGATTAAAAGTGAAGACTCTGGGAAAGCTAATGTTCTCTCTCACATCCGGGTTGTGAAATCTTCACAGCACTCTCAAGTTATGAATCCCAGAAGCAAAAGCTTCCCCGGGACTAATCTATCCCTCTGGTATCTGTTGAAACAAGAATGAGACCAATTCTGGAGGCTGTTTCTTTCATTCCATACCCTGAGGCTAAAGCCCTGGGTTTGCCCAGGGAGCCCTCTGGCAAGCAACTTGGGAAGAGAAAGAACTATGGGAAATTCTGTGCTTCCTCTTGGAGAACACCCATAAAAGGCTGCCCCACTGATCAGAGGTTGAAAGGCTGTGGTTCCCTCTTCTGCCAAAGTGTGTCCCAAAAGTCACACAAGCAGTCTCAGAGTAGCTGGTTCACCCTCTGCAGCTTTAGGCAGCGTGGGAGCCAGGCCACCGACTGCCATGGCCTTGCTTCTCCCTCAGGCAACTTCTTGCTTCTCTTTTCTGTTTGTTTGTTGGCTTTTTTCCCAGTACCAGGGGCAGGCCTCTGTCAGCAACTCATCACAAGATGAATACTCGGGGTTCACTTCTCCTACTCCTACACCCTCTGCTTCTGTTCCTCTATCCTGGATCCCAGTGAAAAGAGGAAGGGATGGAGATAAGGGAGTATCTTGTATGTGTTCAGTGCTCTGACCTTCGCTACAAGCTGGTTTTTTGCTTGAATAATATGGATAAACTACCATCACAGTGTTTCTCTCCCCAGTGGTGGCCACTGCCCCGGACCCAGAGACATCCCCCATCCCACCTCACACTGAAATCTACATGCAGTGTA
Source organism: Lichenostomus cassidix (assembly GCF_008360975.1). Lineage (NCBI taxonomy): Eukaryota > Metazoa > Chordata > Aves > Passeriformes > Meliphagidae > Lichenostomus > Lichenostomus cassidix. Next base: position 107,029,655 of record NC_139482.1, on the reverse strand, counting down.
CTGAAGGTCACAATAATAACAATGGATATACTCCTCAGAGTCTGCTTTCAAAGCACAGGGAATGAATGAAATCCCCATCTGTTGCTTTATATCCTGCTGCTTTAATCCTCTGAATCACTAGCAGTGAGAAAGGAAGTGCTGGACATGCGAGAGAGCCATCCCAACTCCTTTCTGCCACACTGCCACGGCTGCAGGGAGAAAAGCCACTCAAGCTGAAAAAGAGGGTGATGGTTACAGAGAAGTCTCTGTGAGGTATTCTCATCTCTGGAAAAGACTCCCTGGTCTGAAATAACCTGGGACTGTTGATCTCCAGGGCATGCTACAGGAAGCATTCCTCCGCTCATACCAGTGATGACCATGACATCTTCAGAAAAAGAATTTGTGCCGGCTCTGTAACAAGTGAGGGGAGAGCTTGGCCGCCTGCTGTAAGTGTTGACAGCAAATTGACAGGTTTTCTTGCTTTGTTTTTTATATTTTGTATTGAAAGAACCTTTGTGTACATCCCGAAAAGGAGACATTTTTGTGCAGACAAGTGGTGACAGTTGTGCCTCGGTTTCCCCCTGCCACCCTCCTGTGATGTCACTTACTTTTCAGTTGCTATTTACTGGCACTGTGCAATAGGCTCGTGTTTCTCTTGCAGAGCTATATCTGCAGCCTAGACACCACCTGTAGCCATAACACTTTCAGTTCAGCTTTAGCCTTTAGGCACTAGCAGCTTTTCTCTCTTTAGTAGAGCTGGGAACAGGTGTCCTTTGTTTGTGTTCACTTTGCTTTAGTGTGGAGCCTGTGCTACAGGGAGGGACATGAAGGAAGGGGATGGAAGGGTGATTTAGAAGTGAAGTTGTTAAAAGGGAGACTAGTGTCTCCTCTCAGTCTCAGGTGGTTTTCCTTTTGTTTAGTCTAACAGAAGAGAATCATATTTCCTGCTCTGCATGCACAAACAAAAATATAAGAAAACGAAACCTCTCAACAAAGGTGTTGAGAGCTGTGGGCTTAGAGGGAAAAAATGAAACAGGAACAAAACATCCCCCTCACAACCCCAGCTTCCTTGGATGACACAAAGCATCATAAACAAAATTCTACAGCTAATATAGTGCTGATGCACAGGGATATACAGTACTGCCCATAAAATTAGTCATGTGTTATTGCACAAAGTGGTGTGTTCCATAAGAGCTGCCTATTTAGCAAGCTTGATCAAGAACATTAAATATGAAAATAAGGAAAAACATTTAACATTGTTGAAAAGTAATTAAAAATATATTTCACCATATGCTTCCCTGCCATTACTTCATTTCAGCAAAACAAATGTCTCGAGCATTTATTATCTCCCATCATTTTTTAAAGAGGCCTAATGTTTCCACTTGGCACAGAAGACACACAGATAAAATGAATCAACCCTGAAATGAATTGTGTGAAATGCATTTGTCTGAAATCAAAAAGCTTCCCTGTAGTCAAAAAATGCACAAGTATTTCTGATCTCTCAAAACGTATAGCTCTGAAAAATAACCATTTTGGCTGGTTTTACTCTATAATCTTTGGCAAAGACTAAAATGCCTTTAGCTTTAATAAGGCTCTGCTCTAGCTGGAGTCAGTATTAGAAAGTTCATGTTACTAACACAGTGAGTAAACAACCCTATTATTAAAAAAGCAAAACAAAATTTTAAAAAATATAAATAAAGTACAACCATACATCAAAAAGCTTTCAAAGCACAACTAAACTCTTGAGACTGAGTTCATCCACTGTGCAATTATGCTGTTTCCTGCACTATGATGCCAGGCATAAATTTGACCACAGGGTTTTAAAGGATGGATTAGAAGCAATTTTATTTTAATTCATGCTGGACAGAAGAAAAAGGTATCTTCTTTCTTAAGTGATGATCCAAAGAGCAGTAGTTTGCAGGGCTATATTCTGAGATTTATTTTTAAAAATGATGTATCACTGGCCAGTTAAGGGGGGCGGGGGGGAGGGGGGCAGATATTATTCTTCAGAAGAATAATGGATTAATAAAATGGCCACTTCAAAAAAAGAGAAGTTCTTGCTTGTGTCAAGTGATAGGAACAACCATAATTAATGAAAATAATATATAAACACAGCTGGATGAAGATGTTCATGCTGTGTAGTTGATGTAGTAGTTTATTCATTACTGGCACTGAAGCATATGCTGTCTCTCCCTGTCCTTACATCGACTCTTTTTGAGCATGTGAAACCTGACCCACCAGCCTGTGTAACAAAGCTCTGCCATGCAAGACAACTCACTGGCACTGACCTGGCACGTAGCTGTGAGACAAGTGACCTGAGACAGAAATCAAACACAGCAGATTCTTCCTGGGTGACCGGAGGCAAGGAATGCCTTGGAAGTGATGTGAGAAAGCCCTAGGATGCCCTGAAATGGCCAGTAATATTCCCTCCCTTTCTGGGAGCAATGAGGGGAGACAGAAGCGACTGAGGAGGAAAGAGTATATTACATTAGTCCAAAAGATCTGGCTTTTCTGTCACTTCGTGGAAAGAGCCACAGAGAAAAATGTGGTTGGAATCTGGGAAATGTGGATATGGGACTTGAGTCTTTTAGTAGACTCAGCAAGAGCAAATTTTGCCACAGTACCACAAAGCCCATAACATATTTTTGTTAGCAAATTACACATTTTTCCTTCCCCCTTCTTCTATTCCAACCAAGAATATATTTCAATTCAAATACCACATTCTGTTCTCAACTGAAAAAAATAAAAAATGAAAGGGCAGCTCTGGCTTGAAATGACGTCTACAAATGGAAAAGCTAGATTGAAATGTTTCAACTGAAAACCACGATGGGGCTTGGCAGCCCAGAAACCCTGAAAACTCCCGAGTGAATCATTATCCTTCACTGCTGACCACCATTAAAGAACACGATCAGGAGAAATACCTAAATATTATCAGATGCATAGTAAAACCACGGTAGTTAACAGAATGGTGTGTTTTTCAGCAGATGCAATTTTGTTATGGTTCCATATGACAGAATCTGGCCCTTCAATTCAAGCGCTACAGATGGGTTTGTTCAGCTCTGGAAGTTCCTCTCCAAGAAACACTTTATCAGGCAAGAGGACAACACTGATGCAGAGAGTTTAGAGGTGGTGAAGCTGGGGAATGTAACAGATTTCCACCTTTATCAATGGGACCAAAGGCCTATGCTCATCAATGAATCCCATCAATACAGTAATATATTTTGAGCACAATGGTTAATTGTCCCTTGCAGAAGAAAATAATCTGAGTTTCAACAAGCTTCTTTAGCACTTTCAGCTAATGATTTGATCTGCTTTAAAGTTTTGTTGACACTGTTGAGCAGAACAGGAGTATGGAAAGAAATCACACTTTAAACCACCATATGCAGACTTCGTTCCTCAAAGAAAAGATTTTATTCTGTTCTGAAAGAGGAACAGTTATTCTAGTGGAAGCTGCATTTCCACTTCAGAAACGTGCTGGTGTGAGTGGGTATAGCTATATTGGTACACCATTGCAGATGTAAACAATCCCTGTAAAACAAATTAAGTATTTAAGTACCGAGTCTAAGAAGTTTACTGAATGTTTGCAAACTAATGTGAGATCTCCAAGTGAAAGAAGTTCTCAAATGCTGCAAGATTAACTACTGCTAAAAAAAGAATATTTGACTAATTCAGTTAGCTGAAAAATCTTCTGTTATTTTATTATGTCTAAAATAATCTATAATCTTCTAAAGACTCAGTATGGTGGATTTGTAGTATCAAATTCAAAAGCAGAAGAAGGAGAAATGTCGATAACACTCAGCATGGTCACTTCCCAGATTGTCTGTATATTCCTATCAAAGGCATCTCCTACATACCAGCCCAGAATATATATCTCAAGGACCTCTCAGCTCCCAGACCCCTGATATTAAGTAGTACCAAACAGTATCGTGAAAATGCTATATCTATTCCACAATTACTGTACATATTGTAGATATTAATGCAAGATCTGTTTTAATTAACTAGGATTTTTAGTTACTCAGAATGACTGAAGCTTACTTTTCTCTTGCAAGGATGTATATTGTATTAAGTATAAATTAGCTCTATTTTGAGCTCAGAAGCCATGCATAAGACTGTTGCTGTCCGGATTAGGAAAAAAATGTAAAATTCTGCCAGAAAGAGAAGGAATAAATAATTGTCATCTCCTGACAAACATAAAAGCAGAGGAGGAAACACATATGTGATTTGGAAACAGGATTACTCATAGATTCAGAAGAAATAAATCCAATTATCTTGCTTGATTCATCAATAAATGGGAAAGTAGTATTTGTTTTATTATCAAATTAAGTTATTCTTTGGAAGTAATCCACTTTAAATAATTGTGTCCTAGCATCAAGGAAAAGTAATCAGTAAAAAGGAACATAAAATGTCTTTCTACTGCTTTCTGTAAAAGGCTTTTTCACATTTTTCTGAGCACCAGATTAGTCCATTATAAACAGTGGCAGAGAAATTCAAGGAATACAGATAAGTAAATGCTGCTTTTATAACATCTTTTGCTCTAACTACATGACACAGTGATTTAACAGCAAAAGTTCTCACACCCTAGATTCAGAATAAAATGGTCTTCTGGGAACTCCGCAATTCAGCTACTGTTGAATTTTCTGTCCTCAGTGAACAATGTTGGTGAAACCTTTGACTGCAGGGGCTGAAGTATTCCCAGAAACATCTTCTTCTCGAAGGACGTTACTCTCTCTGTGCAGAGTATAAAAATATTGGCAACGTTGGTTCACCAGTATTGACACAACAAATACAAGTTCACCTATCTCAGGAGTAATGGTTTAAGTAGAGGCAGAGGGAGATGGAAAAGCCTACAACAAGCTATCTGTTGTGCCTAAAATATATTCCTGCAATTTTATGACTTATGTGAGTGGAACTTGTGAATGTAATTAATGGACCAAACAGGGAAAAAACACTTAAAATACTAATTCTTCTTTTTCTAAACCTCCTCTCTGCAAGGCAGCCATTCGTCTACAGTATTTGAACTCTCAAACATTAAGGCATCTAGAATACTGTCTCATATTCAGAGTTTGGTATGCAAAAGAATTAAAACATCCCTCTGCTTATTGCAAAGCAAATCATCAATTCTACCAATGCAGACAAACCTTTTATTTGTCATCAAAGAACTGATTCATCTCACGCAGAGTGAGATTCAAAACTTGGATTATGGAGATTATATTGCATTGACCAGAAGTTTTTCTATTCACTCTGTTCGAGCAAGATTGAGAATGTTTTCATCCATTTACTAGGGAAGTCTCCACTGTGCTTCTTTGTGAAGAGGTGAACCAATTTACATTGCCATGCTAGACACATGAGTCAGATACACTTTAAGACAAAACTGTGACTCACTGATGATAAATTATTTTTCAATGAAAAGTTTTCTCTCTTTGGACAAGTCACAGTCTGGAGCAGCCCTCTGATAGTGTAAGCATCAATCAAACTATCAGTTGTGAACTGAAACTAAAGGTTTTACTTTATGGCAATGTCTGTGGAAAGCACCGTGGTGTGAGAATCTGTTTCCATGACCCAGACGCTCCTTTTTCCCCTGCATCCTACGCTCCTAAATTGCTAGGAGCTGCAGGGTTGTACCAGACCACAGCTCTCTAATGAAAGTAGCCATTAACCCCTCAGATATGCAGGCTGTTTAGCTTTTTTGAGTATATAGAATATATTGCATACATTCATGTTAGGATCTAGCATAGTAATGGACAAGCCACAGAATCCTTTGGAGTTAATTATTTCAGCACAGCAATCTGTTTCTGGGTGTCACTAATACTAATGTGGAGGTTGTATGTACTTATCTAGGACTGTATTTTTAGCTGGCAGAGACCCATCTGAAGGCATAGTTGGCTGTCTAGAGTTGGAACAAAATGTCAAAGCATCCAACATCTAAAAATATTAATGTAATTGCATGTTGAAAATTGATAACTGTGTAAGTAAATACAAATGGATTTCAGATTCAAATTGTGGAATATGCTATTCTATTTTTTTTCTCAGTAGGCATCAATCATTTTAATTTTTTAAGATTCAATATCCAAATATTTTTGCATACAACAGTGATATATTTTGGTTTAACTTTGAACACATTATTAAATAATTCATTTGAATATTTAACAAAAAAAAACAACCCAGCAACCTAACATATTGTCATATTTATAAATATTTACATATTCTTTAAAATAATAATTCTATTAAAAAATAAGAACTTCAAAGTTCTCATTAAACACTCAGGTGTTAGAATGATGATTTCAATTGATACTATAAATATTATGGAAACATTATAACTGCACATTCTGTTTCTGAGACAGTTTAATCCCACAGTTCCATTTAATGATATTCATTCTCAAACGAGATTGCTGTACTTGAAATTTTGGGGAACCTGAATTCAGTGAAGAGCAGGTTAGATCATAATAACCAATGATGTATCAAAATTAAAATCTAGGATAGTCAAAAGGAGAGAAAACAAACAGTGATTAAAATAAATGAACAAAGAACAAAACTCATAGATAAATTTAATCAAATACCTTTAGGATCCTGTGAAGTCTGAAGCATATCACTACAGGCTAATTTCAAGGAGAAAAATCAGAGGAGGAATTCTGCAGTGATTCTAAATAAAGTATACTGTGAGCACAAGGATTATCTGCAGTGCACAACATGAAAAATTAATCTATTTTTGTCACCTGGATTCTATGAGTCCAAATTTTTCAGTTCCACTATAAGAGCATTGGCAATATTTTTTCTCCTCTTCCCCATGTATATGATTTTTCATTGAGAAAAGTACCTCTGGAGTGTGTACACAGCAAGACAATATGATTTTCCCTTGAAAAATTCTAAATTATGAAATCTGCCATTATTTCTTCACATGAAGTCCATGGTTCTTACTCTTTAAGTTATACTATGGACAGAACTCAGTGATAAGGGGACTAGCAATAGGAGGCTGAATCTAGAGAGTGAGGAGCCAGGTCCCTCAGTATCTGAGGGTCTGGGCTGGATGTGTCTCTGCTTAGGAAGCCAGAAGAACTCTGTGATCCTAGACCATGTTATGTGCCTCATCTGCAGGGGAAATCCTAACTGGGGAAGACCCAGATTGCTCTGCAACTTTCCTATTCCTGATTTTCTCAAAAAAAACCCCAAAATATGGCTGTGACTGAGGTGGAAACTATAGCATGTTTCACTTTGTGTGCAAAGAAGGAAACAAAGGGACCAGAACCCAAAGGTAGAGCCACTGTGACAGGGCATACCTTGAACCAAATAATTATAAGTGCTTTGGGCACTAGCCCTTCCCCACCTTATTTTTAAAATCTGAAATCCCCTAAAAGATTAATAATGTATTTATTAATATTTTCATTATTTGGACTTCTGCTAAGCCACTCTTATTCCAAATACAGAGCTAAATCCAAACTGGGTGTGTGATCTTAGTGCTTCTTAACTCTAGCTTGTCATTTCACAGAATTGGGCAGAACAGAGCAGCAATTAAATTAATTGTGAGATTTATGTTTGAAAGGAGAGAAATTAACAAGGCAGACTCAAAATGCACAAATATTTTTGTTAAACAGCAGGTTAGAAAACTGTGGGTGATACATAGAGCAATGAGGTTTACTGCCAAAGGTTAAATTCTGGGTGCATTCATCAGTTCAGACTTCATTATTTCTGAAGCACTTTGTGGGACAGACAAAAAAACCTGCCATCATTCTGTGTGAAGGTTGCCCCCCACGAGGGTGGAACTCACGCCCAGAAGACATCAGAAACCTTAGAACCTCAGTGCTTTCAGAAACCAATGTGGAACTTGTCCTTTACACTCCATCTTTCCTCAGAAACTCACACAGAGCAATTTCATTTTTCCCACCAGCATGGAGAAAGCAGATAGTCACAGAGATCCCTTTCTGTCTGTGATGAACAGCTGTAAGCCTACAGATGTTGGGTTTCATTTGGTGGAGCACACCATTGTGTCCTCTGTGTTAAAAGGTGCTGAGCTGGGGTTTGATGTGCTGTTGTTAAGTGGCACAGCTCCATTTGCACTTCTTGGAGGTCTGGACTGGTTTCTCTGTCTGGGTTTGTCCTTTTGCTGGCTGAGCTCAGTGAACTTTGGTTCATACAGAGAGCACAGGCTTTGAAGTTATCTGAGTCAGGTGTCAATGTTATCATCAATAGCACTTCTGACACATGACTTCAACTGGGATTCTAACTGCATTTTTGCCAATACACAATCCTTTAACTTCCTCTAACTTAGCATAATTGCATTACAGGAATTTCAAGGAGTTCTTTGAACCAAGGTACAATTAACATCCTTTCAAAGAACATTCCCAGCATTTACCCTAGGTAAACTTCCTTTCTGAAGAAACAGTCTGTTTAAGTGTAAATCAGCTTTTTCACTTGTGGAAATAGTTTCCAGTCTCTTCTCAAATACACTTTCCCACCAAAACCAGTCTGCAAGGCTTTGCATGTTATAAGGTGAATTTTTAGCTAGAAAGCAGATAAACAATGAAGTTAAATTTAAATATGTAGTTGATTATTAGAAAATTACTTTCTGCCTCTAGATTACTAGTCCATGAATTCAAGTAAGAATTCACATACTGATAATGGATTCCTAGGTAAAAGATATCAGTGGTCTTACACTTCTAATCTAATTTTTAAAGTGTCTTGAGAAATCCTCAATGCAAGCTTTGGCTGAGTGGAAAATAAACAGCAGCTGTAGAAGACAGATGAAAACCAACCTGAATGAAGCTAAAAGAGGATGATCCTGTCTTCTGTCCACTGTTGAGCAAAGAGGAGACTTCAGCCTCCAGAGTTGTCATTTTAGCACTTCTATATAGCAATAAATATAAGTTTAGAAAATCCACGTGTCTTAATCACTACACAGTGTCATTTAGGATATTATCTGGCATTAGCTAATCATGCACATCCTCTTCAGTTCCCTAATTCAGGCACTGCTACTGAATGGGAGAAGATAAGAACCATGTTTTTAAAAGATTTTTAAATGACAACATTTAATTTCATCATTATTTTTAGGAGAGAAAAACCTTTATAAGCCTTTTAAATAACGATCCACAGCCCTGTGGTAACAGGCAAGCAAGTGCAGGTGAAGGTACTGTGCTATAAGAAGCTTTGAAATGTCATAACAAATTCTTTCCTTTCCTTTACATCTAATCCTGCTGTGCTCAAGCCATGTAATTTCCAGAGGCAGCCCATTTGTGTGCTGTGAACATTTATGAGTTTATACATCATACAGTATTTATTAGAATTTGGATAGAAAACCAAGAGTTTTAATAGTGAAGTTGTATCACATTTTGCTAAATACACACAGAAAATAGCTTGAACTACTACCTCTATTTTTTTCTTGGATTATCAAGGATTAACTTAATGATTTCTGGGGGAAAAAAAAATCTCTCATAAAAGGAAAGAGAGAAGGAGAGGAGAGCTTTGGTCTTATTTAACCAAAAGAAATCATTGCCAATAGTTAAGTAGATGTGATGAAAATATAATTTCTACAATTTAGAAGTTCAGGTTGGGTTTTTTTCTGAGCCAAATGCTCAGCCTTTAGATGTCTTTGTATTGGAGATCTAATAAACTTAATCTTTTTTCCAAAATATCTGATGCTATGAATAAAATACAACTTCCTTCATCAAAGGTCTTTTTAATCAGGAAAACACTGTTCAGGGATAACATAGTATTTTGAGACTCCCTCAAAGTATCACTTACCTGTCAAGCCAGGGTCACACATTTATTCCTGGACTGCAAGGGAAGATGGGTACCCTTGGATAATCCTCTTCCAGAGTTCAGGGCCTGGTATAAGAAATCTTAATGATCTTTAACTTCTGGGTTTAGTGGTTTACACTACATATTTTGATATTTCTTGTTTGAGTCCAAAGCAATAAAAGTGCTTATAAAGTCCATCCTACATCTGGCAAATACATGGTAGAGGAGATCTAAATCTGTGTTCCGGAACTAATTCTTTCAAAATGGAGTCAAAGGAGGATTTAATCAAGTAGAGTTAATAAATTCACCAAGCCCTTATGATCACTATGGTCATGCTTTTAGAAAAGATCACAAATCTCAAAGACAGCTGCTCTCAAAAAAAGCAGAAAAAAAACAAATAAAGCGGAACAAGCTTAAGCTCCCAGAAACTTGTTCCTTGCTGTGCTAGTCCAGATTGTGTCTGTGGTGAGAAGATAAAAAGCACTGGATTCACACTGCTCCAAAATTGAAGGAGAGCAGGGGTGAATCAGGCCATTAAATTTGTAATCAGATCTGTTGACTGTAGTGCTTTTAGTTCTGCTCTGTTTTAAAATAACTGGAATTTTATTTAAAAAGAGAGCATATACCTCAAACAGGCTAGCAGTCCTGGAAGGCTGCCTGAAAAAGCTGAACTCTCAGATTGTCAGATAATTTCTTACAAATTTCTATTCAAATTAATTGATTACAAAATCCACAGGGGAACATTCTTGGGAGACATTTCAACCAGTGAGCATGTCTTTTCCAATGAGATCAATGTCTTCCAACCTGTTGCATTAGGGGGGTTCTTAGTTGGGTTTTTTGTTTGGTTTGCTTGTTTTTGTTTTGCACTGACAGATCACACCTGCTGGTGCTTCCTTCCTTCCTTGCCAGGGGGGGAAAAAAAAAAAAAAGGGAGATACCCTAATCTTTCTCAGAATTTATTTAGCCATGATATTCAAAGTTTTCAATGAGAGCAAATGCATTGCTCATGCAAAAACAAATGTGTGTTCTTTTACCTTTGCTCATGCTTGTTTCCATAGTCATTTCTTTGTCTGAAATACATTAAAATAAGATCAATATTTTAAATTACTTATACATAGGTATGTTTACATATGCAGACACGTATGAATTCAGATATGAGGTTAACATGTTTTTCAGTTGCATACATAATGTACTTTGGCAAAATTACCCAAATAAGCATCAATAACAAAGAAGTTACCAAGTCCTTCTTGGGAATAACCTTAAACAACACTGCTTTAATAATTTGGTGATCAACCTTGGATCGGAGACAGAGAGCATTATGTATTTCCCCCACAGCTGTGTAGTCATTTGTCATGTACATTATGAGTATATGGAAAGGACATTCTTCAAACAAAGGCTGCAAGAAATAAAGTCATCTTCAATCACTGTCATGAATATTCTGTTTAATTGCTGATGGCTTTTATTTCACTGCATTGCAATGCCCAGTCTGCTGTCTTGCAGCCAGGCATTGCAATAGATCTAAAGCTACAGTGGGCTCCTGCCCTTCTCTGGAGGCCCAGAAACAAGAGCAGAACTGCCAGCTCAGACCGATGACTGCTGCAGGAGGAAACAGATCTTTTCCCTGAGAAGGCACAAGACAAATACCCTTGCCACTCACTCTCCCGTGATTGAAATGACACATTGCCACATCTTTCTCTTACACATGACTCTTACAATCACAGATCATTATCCTTGACCTGTCCTTAATGCTGTGCCTAAAGTAAGAGCGGAAGAGACTTTTTGACTGCCCTGCTCCTGCAGGAAACTTTGGTTTGTCCTGTCAGAAGCCATCTATTTTTCAAAAGTGTGTACCTTGACAATTCCAAGAGACCTTGGCTATATCAGTGAGGAGCTCTGCTCTTTTAAAATAAATATCTGCTGGCCTTGACAAGAAGCAAGTATATCACCCAAAGCTACCTCTGCTTTTCTCCTGTGTTTGACATCAAAAAGAGGAGATCCAGAGTGTGTGGTTGGTTGGCCAGGGAGGAAGTTGCTGTTCTGTCCTAATGAGGAAAACAGGCAATTCTGGAGTGAATCCAGTCTACAGGGAGAAGGAATCAGACTCAAAGACCATGCTGATGTTGGTTGCCACATGCTATGGACTTCCCATTTTAGAAAATTCCACTTTCCTTTGAAGTGCCCACAGAAATGTCTGTGGATTTGTGGGTTGATCCTTGTTAAATGTTAACTACTTAATGCCACAGAGCAGGATCTCTCAGCAGAGCATGTCATTTATTTGAACAAAATATTGCAAAAGAGACACCGTAAGTTTTGAAAAGCTCTCTATCTAAAACTTAGTGAACATAAATAATATATTCCTTCCTGGCCTTGGTCTGCTTTAACACAGCAGCAAAAAAGCAGCCTTGCCATTGCTGCTGAGTGCAGCTAATGGTCTTTTTTGTCTAAATTACAGTTGGTCCCTCTAAAAGTGTGTTTCCTGCCAAGTGTGGTTTCACAAAACGCTGAGTCAGAGGAGCTGGGGGGGAGGGACCAACAGCAGCAACGGCAGCTGGACACGGGCCCAGGGCATTAATGCCACTTTTAAAAGGCATTTAAGAAACAAGAATGTTCCTGGACAAAAGGTGCAAAATTGGAAGGCAAATAAACTGTAAGGCAGGGTAAGTTGTAGTGTATAATCTCCCAGAAGGGAATACCACACCATAGTGCCTTGATGACATATAGACTGATGCCTTAATATTTAGGGGTTGGTCCTTTAAAATATTCATGTGCTTCCTATTGGACCAAGGACTCAGATGCAGTCAGGTCGCCATGCATCAGTGCAGTGGTCTGCTCCAGGAAATTTGAGGCAATTTGCTCTAGTTCGGGGTTTTGTAAGAGAGACTTAAATAAAACACTTCACTTTATTTTTTTCTGAGGACACACACATTTGCAGCTTTTGTACTGTGATTGATAAGCTGTGGGCTGTTAATTCACACTAGTATCGAGTGCACAAAAAGTCTGAATGCTTGTGAGGGTGTTGTCCAACACTCTGACTTCCAGCTGGGGTAAGAGTTGTGCTACCTCATCTACCTGGGCTTGCCCTCAGCCCTTCCACCCAGAACTGCCTCTGAAAGACAGAAGATGACAGGGCCACACAGGCAGTAATGGCGATGACGAGACAAGATTAAATATTCTTTTTTTGCATTTCATGTCTGAAAATGGAAATAGGAAAAAGAGTAGGAAAAAGAGTAGGAAAAAAGCAAAGGACTTCAGGTGGCGTTAAAAGAAGTTTAAGCAACTCCCAGCTTCTCTGGTCACTTGTCCCTGTTCCCTGTAATCCTCAATTGTTGTGACTGCAAAGCATAAGTGGGAGCACAGAATGAACAACACAAGGGATTTCATGCATTTGCAAATTAACCCCCACCAAAACTGCCTGTTTTCCACTCAGGAAAGTAATTTAGCTCCATGTACAAACTCAGGGTCAGTGTAACAAAGAGGGCAAGAACAAGTGGCCGCAGGTCTGTTTCAGTCAGCACAACAATGAAAAAATATCCATGTAACCACAACCACCTTCATTTTCAATGTCTTTTCCTGCTCCAAGCTCTAATTCTAGCCACCCATGACCTGATCTTGTTTCCACTTAAATAAACTGTAAATTTGCCATTAACCTTGATAGCAGTAAGATTGAGTCTTGATATGTAAAGGATATGATTTTCCACTTTTCTTCAAGGGTAGCATCAAGGAGTACACCAGCATTAACAACTCCAGTGCTCCTCACTGGCTGCTCTGTCACAGACACTTGGTCCCCAAGGAATCAGAGGCCAAACTCCATGCACACTCCACAGAAGGGCTCCCAAGACCACAGCATGGGAGAGCAAGGACTCAGCAAACTGCAGGTGATCCCACAGAAAGACACCTTACTCATCTGCAGCATGGTCCTTTTATTAGAGCAGACGGTGGGTCCCATACACAGGGTGGGGTCCCTCAGCAGCCAAATGAGGGCTATCCTGCCCAAATCCCTCCACAAAAGAAGGGCCACAGAAGGAAGAAGGGAGAGATCACATCAGCAATCACAGAGCTAACCTTCAGTTACAGTGAAACCACATGTGTAGGCTACCAAGTTCAAAGCAAATAAATACAAGTGTGCTTGCAGCTTTGCCAGAGGCAGAAAGCCATGGCCAAGAGCACCGAGCCTGGCTTAACCCTGTAACCTAACACAGCTGCTGAGCAAATTCTTTGCCCAGAGCAATGAAGAGGCACAAGTGCCCCACATTGGTCCTTTTTTTCCTCAGTGAAGAAAGTAATCACAGCAAGACTTTATTTTTACCCTGGTCAATATTGCCTCCTGACCTATTTCTCACCTTTGAAAGGGTTTAGAGGTTTTAGATACAACCTGCTCTTTCTGTTTCTTTTTTCTTTCTCACCCTGCTCATACTTTAAAAGGATTGTTGATGCAGATAAGTAATACAAAGGGGAAATAGGACTCCTTATTTTCCTTTATAACCTTAAACATCATTTGTGGAACAGAATCAGCAACACTGACCTGGAGGGATGTTTTGAGAAGCCACTAATGGATTGGAACAGTGAAGGTTCAGCTCTGATGTTGATGGGTCCCTTATGAAGCCAGTAATAGAGTAAAATAATTATAAGAATTATTTATATAACGGTTTTCTGTATCATACCTTTTCTTTCAGAGTTGTTAGGTTTTGGTTTGGCTTTTTTTTTTTCAGGAGTTATATTTGTTGCATTTAGCTGACTCTTGGCCCAGATTTTCACTTGTAAAGAATGTCATAAGCTAACAGACTAAATTTATTCATGCTTGGTTTATTTATTTTCTCTAAGGAAACATTTTGCATATCAATGGAAAATATACGGGTGTTTCCTTCGAACTCTTTATTAGGGTAACTGTTAAAGGATGCTGTTCACAGTGCACTGAGGAAGAAAACGATACAGACATTTTGGGCATTCAAATGTCAGGCTGGACATTTGTGTGCTGCAGGAGCAACCTGTGGGCTTTCTGCTGATGGTTCAGCTCTATTTTACATGTACTTTTTGCCACTATATTTTATTGTTGTTCACAGCAGCTCACTTATACATTCCTTTTCATTCCTTAATATTTTTCCAGATGAAAATCTGCCTGAAGCATTTTATGTACTGATAGATGTTCTCCTCTTCTTTCTTTTGCTTTAAGTTTTATTTCACTTTTTTGTAAGAAAACTAGACAAAACTGATAAGCTGGGGTATATAAGGACAACAGAGATGCAAACATCTAGAGAGAGAAATGGGACTATGGCTCAGGAAGGCAATGCAAGTTTGCACAAACACCAAACAAACTTGCCTGGAATGCACAGATAGTCCCTCCAAGATGCAACTGCTTAGTAAGCTACTTTGCTGCTGTCTTGTTAACTTCTTTCCTGTGCATTTCTAAATGTTATTCCAGATGTCTTCCTAATTTTTCCTCATATCCTATCAGGACAGAAAGGTAACAAGGTGCAGGGTCTCCAAAGTGAATGGGCAGATTTGTGCTGCTTCACAGCTGTCAATTTTGTTTGGATTGTGTTTTCCTCTTCTGTCCAATTTTCAGGCTGTAGCTGCTGAAACAGTTCAGAGGCGCTGACAACTGTACACTGTTCTGTTAACAGGGGGCAAATGCTAAGAGGAAAACACCCATTTTTCTACTTCCAAGACTGGAAGGCACATTGATAAACATGCAGCTCACCGCTACTCACAGAAACCAGTTGCAAATTAACTTTAAATCTCTTTGTTGTCTTACTTTTTCTAGAAGTGTTAAGGAGGTAGCAGTGTGAGGCCTGGACTATGCAGAGACATTTGAAAAAGTTATGACCTGCTAATAGCCCTTTTAACAGGTTAAATGAGCATAAATAAATGTAGGATTCTGTGTTTCACAAGATTTAATTTTATGCTAGTTTCTGTACTCATCGATTTTCCCATTTTCTTTCCTTGAAGAGCACCCATAAAGGGAAACCCTATAGGCTCAACTTCTTCACATCCCCCTAAGGATACATAAGGACAGTTAACTGCTCTAAGCCCCTACACTTTTAGCTTTAAGGGAACGCAGGACTAGAATACCAATGTAAATGGACATTATTCAGAGCAGCTGCCTCTGGGCATAGCATTTCTGCCTCTCTGCAATGAGCTCCCTCATTAGCTGGCAGGAAGGAAGGGGTGAACTTGGGAGGAGTGGGGCGGACAGTGCTCTACTGATGGATGGGGATGTCTCCCATGGGCTCTTTGGCAGTTTGGTGAGTGCTGCTGCTGCCTCAGAGGCACTGGAACCTTGAAGTGTTAGAGTTTTGCCTCATCCCCTCTGTGGACTGGTTGGCACTTCTGGCAATTTTCTGTTAGTAATAGCAGATAATGGGGAAGTAGTACAAAAAATCCATTTTGAAAATTAAACATGGGGTTTTAGTTGGAAGGAAGGATTTGAGTAATCACATACTTGTATAATTTTGAAATGGCTGGGTCTGGTGCAGGGTCAGAGATCATCCACTCTGTGACATTCCATGATGGCTCAATATTGGCAAAAATGGTTTGGTTTGGTTTCGTTGTTTCTTTGGCTTTTTTTTTTCTTTTTTTTAATAACTCAAGATTTTCCCTGGACTGACAGATTATATGGGTTTGGCATGTATCTCAATAATTCAGATTAATGATTAGTGTTACCAGCTGACTTCCATTTACCCTAAGTCTAATATATTTGAAATCAGATTTTCCTTTCAAGGCAGGTAGCTTCTTAAATCCCATGATACCTTCTTAATATTAGACTATACACTCTTTCTATTGAAATCACAGAGTCATAGAATTATTTAGTTCATATAATTATGTACTCATGGCCAACTCTTAGAGTTCCATAATCTTTTTTGAAAAGTGCACAGAGTTTGTTAATAGCAAACAGCATTTTTTGTAGCTGGCTCTGCTCTGCTCTGGAGCATTCCAATGTCTGATATTTATGGGTGGAAGAGAGTTTGATGGTGTTCCAGTAACAACCAGGACAACCTCTAGACATAAACCTTATTTCACAGACTGAGCCACCTGCATGTTATATTTTTGTGTTAACTTTGAAACCAGTAGACAATATATTTTAGGTAATGTGTCATTAAAAGTAGTACCTTTTCAGATTAATAGTGTTACACATTCCTCATTTTTATGTTAGGGTTGCCCCATTGATCTTAAGTATGAAGTTAAGGTATACTAGGGCCAGATTGACTCTTGACATTACAAGACACTTTAAAAAGCCTTGTAACAGCAGCTGGGGATTTCCATGCAAGTTCTTTCATGCACTGTTCTCGTGTAGTAAGAGTAAGGTTTAAATAGCAACTTCCTTCAGTTTTTCATAGGCATGGTAACTGCCCCATGGGACTACTGCAAGTGGGCAGAGCAGAGCAGACTTGATCCTCCACTATTGCCCATGGGGTCTGATTTCTCTTCTGTCTCCCATCAAGATGGAGCCTTTTTTCTGTGAAACCAAACTGGCCATAAAGTGCAGCAAGGAAATAAAAGGGTGAGAGGATGCATTATTTTGGTTGTTGGATAGCTGCATTCATTGCTGTGTTTCACTGTGGCTCCAAGTGTTAGTCAGGAGACTGGGGCTCTAGACATGGCACTGCCAACTGCATTCATCAGGTCTCCAAAGAGGCAGAGAAAGCTTCAGTCCAGAGGTATTAAACAACCTTCAGACTCAATGTCTAGTTAAAATTAATGAGCCAAAATCATCAGCATGCTCTGGCTGTTCTGCACTGCCCCAGCTATAGAAAGAAGAGGTAAAACTAGTCTGATGGGTCAGACAAACACCATTTGAGATTGTTTTATATTTCTAAAGAGCAAGAGGAGCTGGAAAACCTGACCCAGCCTGTTCTCAATTCCCTCTCTAAGTCATTATGGTAGTTAATTACCAATGTTGCCAAACATATTGAAAAATGTAGTAATATGGAAACCATGCAAATTAAGAGATCTAGATTGTTCTCTACCTTAGTCTGCTAATATTGATCATACTTTATAAAGCATGTAATTATGCTTCTGAGCACTGCGGTAAAATATACTGACAAGTTTTGAAGTGCTGATCAAAAAGCATGCATTAGAGTGACAAGACTATTCTAGGTTTTTGAAGGAATTTGGCCATATAATTATTCTCTTCTCAATAAAAAGAAGAGAAACACAAAAGCATTTAGGAGCCAGTGCTCAATAAAAATCAATGAGAAATAAGTGTTTAAATGGCTTTGTGGATTCAGCTGATGTGTAAATGACAGAAGTCTCTACTTTTTCTGTACTCCTTATTACAGGTGGAAGACAACATTGATTGCATAACCTGAAAAATATCAAGGGAGCATGAGGAAAACCTTCCCATGAAGAGATTTTTGGTATCCACAACACTAGGGTTATATCTCCTAAGCAATGTAGTTGGGTATTTGAAAGAATTTCTCCTGATTTTCAAAAAAGAATGTGTGCCTTCAGAAGCAAAGCCTTCATCATCTGATTCCTCAGTTCATTCAAGGGAGCATATAGAAAATACACACATCAATATGTCAAGCAATGGTTTGAGGCAAAAGCAGATGTTCTGGACAATTGAAATCTTTTCTGAAGTTTTCACACTTTAGGAAGGATTGATCTTTTCTCCCTGTGGTGCCTCCAGCTCCTGTGGATTTCAGAACAGCTTTTAGATACATGTCTCAGTTGTCTTTATTCTCCATAGATATATACAACTTGTCAACAATTTTATTAAAATGTTATTCACATGAAAGGGAAGAAAAAATCTCTTATTCTCTATTCACCTTTTATTTCATATGTAGGAATTAGAAAGCTGTGCTTACTAGGTTAGGAAAGACCTCATTAAGTCAAGCCACTGAAATAGCTACAGTTTAACCTGTTATGGAAAAGGAGGACAAAATGCATTCACAAATAATATAATCATGACATCAAAAAGAGGTTGTCACATAAACTGTCACAAATAACAGATAGTGAGCTCTAAGTTTAAGAAGAAAACTCCTGAGTAAAAGATCTGTTTCTTCCCTCCTTAAAAATACTATAAATAAAAATAATTCTGAAAATTTGTGGAATTACACCAATATGGGATAAGAAAACACCAGATTAATAAAATACGCACTGCATCAGCTCAAACAAGAGATTCCAGATGGATTAGGAATAAAAGCATTTTTGAGCAGACCTCACGCAGATTGCAGGCACATTCCTGCCACTGTATCTGTAACGTGCTCTGCTCTCTTCAGAAGCCCTTGCAGTGCCCTGCTGCTGTTCCAGATATGAGGGCAGCATCCAGCATTTGGCTAGACCATCAGAGCAGAAGCCAGAACAGCTTCCTGCTGAGCAGACCTGAATAAAATTATCTGGAGGACTTTGGTAAAAATTAGTGATCTTCAGTAAAATTACACAACAGACCTTGGTAAAAATTAATTGCATCGTGTAGCCTGAAGCACAAAGGAAAGCAGTACCAAACGAACAGCAGCTGAGTTTGGCCCACATTGGAAAGAGCTGATTTTGATGCTGGTCAAAAAAAAAGGGGCAGGGGGGGCAGGGGTTGGAAATTTATTTTGTCACTGATTCCAGCAGGAAATGAAAGCAGATCTTTCTTTTAAGGCTGTTTGTTGAGTCATACTGTTCTGAAATTTTCTTCTTTGTATTTCTGGGAATATTATGTAGTGCCAAAGTACCTTCTTGTTTAAACAATACTTTGGATTGCCAAAGGGGTGAGGAATGTGTGCCACGTCACACAGTTTCTGTAATTCTGCATAAAGGAGCAGATGAAGCTGGTTTGACCTCTGTAGAAACCTCAGTTATATTGAAAGTTCCTTGTGTTTGGTAGCACTATAATCAAAAGGTTCTGTATAATTCAACATCACTAGAATAATGGTTGATTTGAGAAAGTACAGGGATACAAATAGGAAACTGAAGAAATTAAATTCAGCAAGACTGTGTAAGACTTTAGTAGGATTATGGAAAACACAAAACTATTCAGGCAGCAAGCTGGGTTGCCTAGAAATGGGGTAATTGTTTAAAGTAGTTAAAAAAGAAGTCATTTGTGCTCCTGGGGCCTTTATTGTTTACAGCCTGGTTATCTCTTGATTTTCTACCTTTATCAAAGTGCAGGTGAGCTCCACATAGTATAACTAACTCACATCACTGTAAAATAATATTGTTTTGTGGAGTAGATACCCACATTTCCATGGAAAGGGTTTCATTTTTTTTAGAGAATTATAGCCTTTGGAGAGAGAAAAGACCTATTAGGTCATAAAATCTGTACCTCTGCCAGTACAGGATTTGTTGCATCGTCTATGTATATTCATTAGTGTTTTGTTCAAGCTGTTTCTCAATAGAAGCAAGGGGACTTCCAGTGCTGAACCTGGGAAACAAAAACATGGCTGTGTTGATCTCACCAGACAGTTGCTCCTTATACCCTCTCTACCTTTACAAGTCTTATTTGTAAATACAGATTTTTCACTTTCAGAAATGCCTCTGTACTAGCCAAATGTTTATTACAATTCCATCTTAAATTCAATTAATAATTTCTTCTCTGTCAGACAGCTTTTGTGTCTCATATTTAGGCAGAATTGAGGTTACTGATAATTTAGGAAAATAAAATTATTCCTTTCTGAACATTTTCATGTCTCTGAATATGGTAACCAGGCTGTAGGGGTTGACAGGTGAAAACTTTGAAGAAAAAGCCGTGTACTATATATCAACATGATGTAACATTTCACCCGTCTGTGTCTTATCTGAATTTCAGACAAATCTGCATTATGGAAATTTACCTCCACTTTTGAAGAGGCTTCAACCTATGCTCTAGATCAAATGAGAAATTGCATATTATTAAAGTCAAGCCCAAGTAAGGGCTTGAGGTCAAGCATATACTAAACTGTTGTTAAATGTCCTTAATGAACTTGATAGTTCAAGAAAAATAGAAAGATATGTACAATTTCTTGTTCTCATTCATAAATGCTTTTCAGTATAAAAACCTACTAATTTCATCTAAATCCAAATTTCTTCCATGGAATTCAGCTCAGCTGTGCAAATACAGAAGGATTTATTAAGAAGCACATAATCATTATACTAATCAAACAAAATCACATAGAATTTCACATAATTTCATAGTAGACACAAGTCTTACTTTCTGAAAGCTGAACTCAACATGATTTTGGCTTTTTTGTAACTTTAAAACAGGCTTTGTATGAATTTCCAAGGTGTTTTGGGGGTTATTTTGTTATTGTTTCTACACTTTTGAAGGATGATAAAATTAATATGGTCTCACTGATCTAGTGATAATCAAAATCTCCATGTCCACACTGGCCCTCAAATCATCTCAGTGTTTACAGAGGGATAAAAGCACTAAGATGATTTCCTTGGCTCCTTGTTCACAGGATTGATTGCTTAGTTTTGTAAGCCAATTTGTTGTGTGGTTTGGCCACTTTGTGTTGACCAGTCCTGGTATTTTAACATCTCTCTAAGAAAAAAACTTTGCACATTGGTATTGAAGCGGGGGCGGGGGGGGGGGGTTGGTTGCTTTTGTTTGTTTGTTTGTTGGGTTTTTTTGTTTGTTTTTGGTTTGGTTTTGGTTTTTTGGTTTTTTTTTATTCTGGTGAAAGGAGACCAGAATCAACTGACATCTTTTGCCACTCCACTTTGTCATTTGGCTTTGTGAAAAAAAACCCAAACATTAGCAATGTCAACCTGACTTTGCTGAGTATAATACGAACATATTCAGCTATTGAAGAGTCTTTTCAGTGGTGCTTGTCTGTGGCCACGTTGAATGACAAGCAGGAAAGAGACCTCCTGTGTGTGTGCTCATTGTAGGAGAATACCATACCTCAGGAGTCTGCATGAACTTTCAGCAAGCTATTAAAAAAGTTGCAAGGTTTATAAAGCAGAGGTTCTTCTAGATGGTGTCATTTTGGCCAGTCACACTGGTGCTGTAATCAACAAAATTGCTCAGCCTGGGGCACTTTCAGTATAAACAGGAAGGTGGGACTGACAAGGTGTTTTCAAAAGCCTCTGCTAGGGAACACATATTCCTGGTTATTGAAAAATCAGATCTGTCAAACTTTTGGCTTCCTGCTTGTCTGAATTCCCCCAGGCTTCCAGGGGCAGGTTTCCAGCCAAGATGATGAAGATTGAAGGTGGTTGATTGTCTTCACAATCGCTGGTGGATAGACACTCTGCTGAGCCCTGCCTGTCACATTATTTTTATGGGTTCTGACAACAGCCTAGTCGAGTTTATGAAACAGATGATTCATCCTATGTATAGCTTTTTATACGTCTGAGATATATATACATATGTATTGAAAACATGGTGGGAACTGCTGTCGCAGAATATGCCTGCATAAAGAGAGACAGTAATTCTTGAAGGGGAGGGCCCACAAAACAGAAGCGACACTCTGGCACTCTGAAATGCCATTCTAATGAGATAAGCAGCATTTAAAATTTGTGCTCCACTGTATTTTCAACTGCATTATTTTCTATGCATCTAAAACTTGATTAGCGGTGTAAAGGTTTGTCTGGGAGTAATGTGTGTTTATTTGTATACTTTTTACAGAAAGAAACATGTTCAAAAGCCCCAATAGTCTGTTCTTTGGTTGAATGATGGTCATGCGGGATTTACAATTGAATTGTAAGGACAGGAGGACAGGAAGAATACAAGTGACAAATACAAGAGTCTCTCTGCCAGCAGGGAAGAAGAGCTGTAATGAGCAAAACTCCCAACTTGATCTAATTTAGAGCCAAGCAGAGCTTCAAGAATGTGTGGGAATTAATCTTTTTATTTATCCAGAATGAAGGAGGAGAATTAAGGCTAAGCGGAATAGCACTGAAATGGACAGATTTGTATTCCCTCCTGAAAAACATTGCATCTAAATGCCTGACAGCTAAAGTTCATAAGTGCAACAGCAGATTTTTAAGAAACTGTACAGACTTTCTGTTTGTTCTTTGCAGATGGGGGATGGGAAAGAGGGTCTGGGTTTGACCAATAATGTGATCATTGTTGAAAATCTACAGCAGTGCAAGAAATGAATGGAGAATATAGTCTTAAGAAAAAGGAAAATAGAAAAGTAAAAAAAGAAGAAAAGGGTAATGAGTTTTCCTGACTTAGGCCCCAGCTAAGCAAAAATGTCTAATCAGAGAGCTAAGGATTTGCAGTGTTTGGCCTCTCAGCTTGAAGAGATGTGATCAGCATGCTAGCGTGGTTGTGGTTTCTGCTCATCTGGGTTCCTACAGGTTCCAAACAGCCATATCAAAACCCCACTTGTCTTCTCAAGCAATTCAGTTAAAGCCTAAATAAAATTAAATATATGAATGACTCATAGAAATAATTCCATGTTGGGAAACTTGTAATGTCACTACTGTTCTTTGGTATGAGCCAGGTCACATAGCTGGACTTAGCTTGCACAAACACTTATTCCTATAGTTGCTGGCTTTTTGCACTCACATGTATTTTTATGTCCCCTTCTCCACAAGCTTCTTTCATCTTTCATTTTGGCAGCTTGCCACTATAGTAGCCAGATCCCCTATTATATGCCAATTAATCCCTTCTTGATGAATTTGAGTCATTTGTATTTTATTGTGCACAGTACGGAAATACATCACGGCAAAATGTAGTATAAATAGGGCATGGGTTAGTCAAGTATAAAGGCTTTTTTGTCCTCTGCTAGATGTGTATTTATCATTTCAAATTAAAATAACCAATGTCCTGCTACAGTAACCTTTTCCATTGTATTTGAAAAGCTTTTTAATATTTTTTTCCATCAGAATGCTAACAGCGCAACTTGCCACATTTTGGTTTAGAAACATAGAGATGAGATGAGGAGTTACTATACTGTGCAGTTCTTACAACTAGAAGTAATTTCAGTAGTAGTATAATAGGCTTCAATCAATAAAAAAAAGCAATTGTCTCCAAGGAGGTTTCTGCATACCTGTGGCCTCTGCCCAGAGAAGAGCAGGTTTGCTCCTATTAGCGAAACACCAGGAGAGTTGTGTGCTCCCACCAAGCCAGGGGCATGTGTGTGGAGCACAGTCAGAAAACATTTTAATTGGATGCCCACAATAGATTGTCAATTCTGCATCTGCTTAAAGCATATACTTAAATCCAGCTGACTTTACTGACACTGCTCCTGTGAGGTAAACAGGGTGCTCAAGCACAGCTGAGCTGCAGACTTGATTTCAGCCTCCTTAGAGCACACTGTGACTGAAGTGACAAATGGTCCACAGTGCCTGAAAGGCAGAGCTTTTCCCCTATCTTTTCTTTTCCTTCCTTCCTTCCTTCCTTCCTTCCTTCCTTCCTTCCTTCCTTCCTTCCTTCCTTCCTTCCTTCCTTCCTTCCTTCCTTCCTTCCTCCCTCCCTCCCTCCCTCCCTCTCCCTTTTGTGCCCCATTCACTAGATATTTACCCTCTCCCCTCCATCTCATCAGATTCAGTGCTTGGCTGACCTGTAGGTAAAATCCTTCAGTTTGCTTTACAAACAGAAAAAATTCATATACACTTTTTTTGCAGGTTACGTTCTGCCATTTTATATAGTTGAGGTGCTGTGTTGAGCTCCATCACCAAAGTACAAAATAAGTGAGTAGTGAGGAGCAAGAGGGGAGGAGAGCTTGGAGGAAAGGCAGGGTCTTCACCCCCATTGCAGTTGCTCTTAGTTCATATCAGGTTGCATTAGCCACTCTTTAAAATAAAGTGACTTCTGAAATTGCAACATAGTGCCACCTCTTTAAACACACTTGTGTTTATAAGGACATTGGCTGAACTGATCTTATTAAGTCCAGTTCCAATTATAAAACCCTGCAAAGGCATTTCATTGCATAATATTATTGTGATGCCTAGATGCTTTGCTCAAAAGTCAAAAGGAATTAAAGCTCTGTTACACAGCAAAACTGTGCACCCAATTAGAATACATAAACTGTTCAGAAAGAAATGTCTGCATGGTTAAGAATAAGAAGGATTTAACTTTTAACCAACCTTAGAACACATCCTTGTATGTATCCTTTACTTGTTAATCTGATTTTATTTAGTTCTAAAAAGGGGCTTTGCATGCTAATTCAGATTAATCAGGTCTGACTGCATGCAATTAAAAATTAGTAAAACAAAGGCAGACCCTAAATCAATTCTTAAAGAACATCTTCCTTCAACTACAAAAGATTAGACTTTATGCATCAGTAGCTCTGAAAGCAAAAACAGTTATTATTGAAGAGTATGCTAGCATTTTATCATTAAAAAATGAAGCACGTTTGCCTAACAAAATTAAATGATCCAGACAATAAAGCACATTTGCCGAGATCAAGAATGATAAAACCAACAATACAGTAAAATCCAATGCAAAAAATATTAAAGCCCATTACTGCAATGAGCTTTTGGCAAAGACCTCTGTGCAATAGAGGTCATATAACATTTCAGTGTTTGCACTGGATATAACCCAGGGAATTCATTCCAAGCCTACAGTGGAAAAATATTGGTATTTTTTGTGTGATACATAAACAATGCAACCTGCACCTTAAATTGGATTAAAATTAGGAAATTTTCCTTAATTACCTAACTTTTATTTAATCCATTGAATTTAATTATGTAATTGAATTTTTTAATCCATTTTGGATTTATTTGAGAAGCCTTATTCAGCTGGCTTAGTTTACTGCAGTTGGATACTATTATCAGACTAAAATATCAGAATTTCTAAAGATCTTTTTCATTTTCTTTGGATTTATTTTTACAAAAGAGAACATTTGGAATTCTTACCAAACAAACAAACAAACAAAAAAACCCAACCAACAAAACAAAAAAAAACCCAACAGACTACCACATATGGAAATCTCTGTAAAACAAAACCTTTTTACAGCGACAATGAAAGGACCCAGAGCAGACACACAACAGTTTCTTTCACAACTAAAGTCACATCCTTGGTTATTTTATGTGAAAGGAAAAAAGGGAGGTTAAAATTCAACTCTGCGCCTGAAAAACAGTCCTTCTTCTGCCTTTTGCAAGTCCTATTTGTGTTACTAAACATCTTTCAAAGGATCCTTCAGGCTGCTCTATTATGCAAATAAGCATTCCCCTGCTTCCCCCATATCCATATAGGTATCAGGGCTGGAAACGTCAGCCCTGGCAACTACACTGAGGTTAAGGTCATAGTGGCAAGGAAAGTCCTCCTCTGGGACCTGAATATGAAGCACTGTGGACATGATGGCCCATCTAGGACAATTCCCAGGAGCTTTGGAGAACCTGGATGTGTTTGCTTGCAGTGATGCATGCTCAGCAAATGCTGAACCTCACTGGTGAAGGGTAGAGCACATGGCAGTCGCCTCCAGCAGCTGGCACTTATTTGCCACAGCTGGGGAGGATGCTGCCCACCAGCTCAGGGGGCCAATTGCCCCAGAAGTATAAGCAGGGAAGGGAGGCAGTTACTAAATCATCCTTTGAGATCAACCACAGAGTGTAGGCTTTTTCCCATGATAGGTATTTATTGATAATAAAAGTCCCAAGTTTTCACAAAGAAATAGAATAAAATATATTGAAATCAGTTCTTCATGAGGCCATCCAGTCTCAAAAAGTCTTATTTACTTCTTTAGGGTCAGCATTTTAAGAGGAACACTGCCTTGTCCAGGTTACCTTCCAATTATTAATGGCTGCTGCAAGCATTTGACTAACAAGGGATTTCAGAACACGACAAAGTTACAGCTGCACATATATTAAATATAGAGCTTAAATTTATCTCAGGACACATAAGACATCCTCTGGGAAAGCTGCACAATGCAACCATGCTTTCTATTTTTGGCAATAATTAAACTATACTATGAAGAGTTATTAGACTAAATGACACTGTAAACCCCAAAAGCAAAATATCTAACATCACAATATGATCTTCTCAGTCCTGTCTCATACCTCATTCTTTTCAGCTCTACTGAAAATTAAAATTAGAGTCAATGGAAACTAAAAAGGTCTTTTTTATGCATGGAATAACATATTAACTCAGTGAAAAAATAAATACTGTTTACCTTTTTCTGTTTAAAAATGTAAAATCCTCCTGCTGCATGAATTTGTAAAGTAAAATTGCTCAGTACTTATACATATCTCATGCTTATCTTCTAAATCAACAGTGATAAAACTAGAATTTTGAAAGTAATAGAGTATATGATAGGAAATTCCCTTTGTCACTTGCATTAACACAGTGGAATGAAGTACAAAATATGAAAATATAACTATGATTCTGACAATAGTCACTTGGAAGATAAACTTATCATGGATTATATATCTTCTTCTAAATAATGCATCACACGCTTTTCTGAACTACTGCAGCTCCTTCTCAAGGTGTTGTAAAAGCTGAGCAACCTGAAGCATATTTATACAGATTAAGTGGTTTCTAATACTCCAAAGAGCACTTAATCTGCATGAATGTGCTCCGTGTTGCTATGTGCTTCCAAAGCCTGAACAAGGAGCCTAAATGATTCTGAAAGTCTACTGCACATTCATATTTTGATAAGTCAAACAAAGGCAAAAATGGAAGAAATATGTTAATTGGCCCTGGCAAGCAAGACAAGCAACTAGCAATCAGAGGCTTTCCAGCCTGAGCTCCTTATTCTCCAGCCATGTCCTTAAAATGTCTCACATTATACTAATAATCCATGTTATTATGCTAATATAGACTCAAAAATGGGATAATGCTGGAAATGATGTATCCTTGATAAAAATGTTCCATAATCACCATGACTAATGTTTATTAAAATGCTGCCCTAGAAACTGAAGCAAAGGCCAGCTGGTTTACCTTAAGGGTTCTGCTATGGTATTTTTCAAATATTCTGTGTTTATTGCTTTTTCTAGCAGACCATCCAAATGAGAAAACAGTGGTAAAACACTTGGCAAAAAAACCTTCAGATTCTGACACCTTCCTCTGGCAAAGCCAGGAGATGGTTATTCAATAGATAGCTAACATATCTATAAGGTATGCTGAAAGTGAAATGCACATAAAGACAATTCCAACATAAAACCAACTAATATTTATATCAGTTCCACACTTTGTCCCATGTTGATTAAAATAAGAGGAAGAAATTACAACAGCAAAATTAGCACATAACTGATTGCTCTTGCTGACTAATGTGGGGGGACAGACTCAGTGGTGTGTTTTGTTGCAGATGTCCTTCCTCTACCAGTGTTTGAATTAAGAACACAAGAAATGTCTTGTTGTGAGCAGAAGGAAAATATTCTCCTACTTTCTTTGCTTCTGGGAAATTGAGAAATTTGGTGGTAAGTAGGTTTGAAGGCACTGTGGCATATATGAAATTCTTTACTCTTGTAATTGATGCTGTTACAGAGGATAATTTTGAAAGGCTGTCAGAATGAGGTGTACTGTCAGCAAGGTGCCCTGTTTAAGTTTCATACAAAATACATACAAAGGCAGCAGCATTTTTTTGTTGTTTTACTCTATGCAAAGTAATAGTGTGTGGGATCTTGTAGAACATGTAACAAATATTCAGTACAAACTACTTTTCCAGCAACTGGGTCCCAGAGCTGTATAAATATCTCCAGAAAGCAGTGCCCAAGGCTTTAAGAGTGTGTGAAATGAAAAGGATACATCTGTCAGCTGGTGTGTAGCGCAGGAGGAAAACTGCTGAGTGAATTGGCAAGGGAGAGCAGAAGATGATAATGAAGACAGTGCTGAAGTCACTGGAAGAGATGGAAGGTAACATTTGCTGGTCTTCAGTTCAGCATGGTTCAGAGCTCTGGATCATTTGGAATAGTTCATCAGTTCCTAAGGCATAGTGGTACTTTCTTTACAAAGGATTCGTCCTGCATATCTTCCACTGACACCTGTCCTGAGAGACAGAAACAGTTTTCCAAGCTAATAAACAATTCACAAAGTGCTTGCCACAGAAGAGCAAGGAGCATTTGGGGTTCACAAAGGACTACAGTAATAGCTGTAGGGAGAAAGAAAAAGTGAAGGAAAAATGATGTATGGCTCAGAGTTGCCATTTCTTTTTATTGTTTATGCTTTCTGTAAGTTTATTTACTGTAATCCTAAAACAGCATTCTAACCTGACCCCAGCCTCGGGGGGAAACTGAGGTCTGCCATAATATCTTTGGAAGGGGAAGCTACAAGTCAAGAAAAATACAGGTGTATAAATGGATGCTTCAACCCAAACAGTTAGGCTATGATACTGAATTATTTACACAAATACATTTGTGTGGGATGTGCATTAATTCCAACTGTTCAGACACTGCCATATTGAACGAGTCCTTTGTATGCATAGGGACAGGATGTTTTCCACCCTGACACCTTAAAATGTTAGAGGTAATAAAATCAGTGCAATGTGCAAAGCATGACACATACCAAACTGCTCCTTCCTCACATTTGTCACTTTAATGAAGCCATAAAACTTGGGTATGCAGCAAGGAAAGAGGAATCAGTGGTGTTTGGGGTTTTTTGTAAATAATTGGGTGGCTATTTTGGCATGAAGCTGGATAATTTTATAGGTGGAGCAGAAGAGACAGATCTCCACCCTTTTTGGGTGCTCAAGAGTTGGATGTTAGAATAAAATTCAGAGCTGTAAAAGAGTTTCCCCTGCCATCATTAATACCCTCTTAATATTGTTGCTTGAAAATTTTAATACACCCCTGAGATGTCCCAGAAATGTAAGTCTTGACAGCCCATTGCCAGTAAAACCTTTGGCTTTTGAAAAAGCAAGCCTAAAAGGTCCAGTGCCACAGCACTGCATTTTATTTGCATGCTGTAGGATGGTTTCTTCTGCATTTCACCACACACTGGTTCCAAAGGAAATTAGACCATATGGTGAGCAATTTGCCTGTGTGTGCAGTTTACCATCTTTGCCCCTAACAGGTGTGGATATCGCAGCAGGAATGGGCTAACAGGATTTTTGTCACTCAGCTGTTTGCCTGCTGTGAAAGGGCATCCTCCCTCACTGCCAGTCTCCATCTCTCCATCCTCCAGACAGCTGAAGTGCTAAGCACAGCATGTTGCCTAATGCTTGTCCATCTCTGCTATGCCACTGCTAGGTAACTTTTTGAACAGGTCTTTTCAGACAGCTGTTTGCAGCTGCCCCCTTATCCCTGTCATTCCTGCCTTCCAAAAGCAGCAGACACAACTTCTGCAGGACCATGCTTCAGCTCCAGTAACACCTCCCACCTCCAGAGGCTCTGGGCCTGCCACCCTTCTCTCTGGGGATGCAAACACTATGATTCTCCTTCCAGAGGCCTTTCAGGGCCAAGGGGTTTTACCTGGTCCCAGCACATCCTCAAGCTTTCTTTTTGGATGCCTAAGATTGGCAGTGGTCACAGGGAGCAGAAGGTTCATGTACAGCAGCAAAGGATCTCATTGTCACTTCTCTTTGTGTATCTCTCTTAACACTGGGAAGGAATCATAGCACAAAAAAAATGTTCAAAACAACAACAGTTGTAAGTTCACCAGTATTTTCATATCACAGTTTTGTAGCTCTGAATTTCTCTAAAAACTCCCTTCTTCTCCCTTTACCTTGTCTTTCTGATTGAAGCTCTGCCAAGCTAACAAATCCAACAAAAGCAGGAAAATCAACACAGTAATCCAAGCAAGACAAAGTAGTTATAAATTATTACAGGCAGCTCTAAATTCAATCTGCTGTTGTCCTGGTGACTGACTGGGAAGCAACAATAATTTTTGTGTTTCTTCTCGGGCTGCACGATGTCATCCACAATTGTCTGTCTTCCCTCTCCCCCTTCCTGAGCCTTCCTTTTCTAGTCCTTGATATTTCCCCTTCTCTAAACCTGTTTTCTAATGATACAGCTTTAGAGTTAAGCAATCCTTCAACTTTCAGTGCTATCTACTACCATATCTTTTTCTTCATGTTCCTTGTTCATATCTTTTTCTTCATGTTCCTTGTTCATATCTTTTTCTTCTTTCATTATTTTTTAAGAAAAGCTCAGAGGCACTGGACCCTTAGTCCTCTGAAAAGTTCCCTGCAGATCCCTGCAGTTCTTGCATTTCCTTTTTTACACGCTGTCATGAAGCCCCGTGTGACGTTAACTCAGTCCAGGAGCCAATGTGCCACTTTGTCACCCTGCTGCTTTGTGCTCCTTTGACTCCTTTCTGCCAGGCACACCAGTATTTCTGCAGCTGATCTCTGACTCGGAGCAAACAAATAATGAAGCTGACCTCATCTCAGAAAATAAAGCAGTCTTTTACCTGGACACATGGTAGCAAAGGGGCTCAGGACTCCATTTCACCTTGACTTCTCCATTTCACTGCTTTTTTGCTCTTTTTTTATCATCACTCATTCTGTGCAAAGAAGAAAACTTCTAAAATATAATTTTTTAGAATCCAAAGTTATTATTTTTGTGACTTTCCTTCTCTGCTCCCTGAGTATTTTTTTTCTGTTTTCATGTTGCCTGTTCGTGGTGAGGCAGTTAACACATTCTTCAGTTGTAAAAGCAATGATGGACATTAATACATCACATATTTACTTAAACTACATCAGTACTCCGTCCTCCATCAAGAGGGAGTACAGAAATTTGCGTAGGCAAAGCATATATCAGGTATGAAAAATTGCAAATAGAGAATGCATGCACATTTGACGCCACAATATGTTAGAGTAAGGTGTTTATAAAAGCAAATAGAGATGTATAATTCCTATTAACCTATCTAGCTGCCTTTGCTTGCTTTGAAAATTTCCTCTTTCAAAGGTGAAAGCACTCTCCAAGAGTATGAGCACACACTGTTTTAGGAATTAGCTGGAGTTGTGGTGTAACTCTCCTGTAAGGCAACATTTCTAAAATTTGACACTAAGAAGGCACAATGCTCTTCATAAAAGAGGGCTGGGGCAGGGAGATGTTTGGCTCAAATTGCCCATTGCAATAGGATCTCAGTTCCATGTGTTAGAACTAAAAAAACAGAAAAAAATTGTGCATATTACTAACCAGAGATTATAACAGAGGTGGGTGGTTTTCACCCTTAGTTATATAGGTGTCCCTCATCTGGTTTCTCTTTCATTTACTAAACAGGAACATGGGAGTCAATTTCATGGAAGTTCACAGTTGGGATTTTAAAATTTCCAATTCCAATAAATGCTTTTACTGTTACAGGTGATTACTCACGTTAAACAAATAAATATTGTGAAGATGGCTAGAATTCAATTCAGCCAAGTAAATACTTGTAATACAGCTATATGTGGAATAAATGCTGCTTTAAAATTCTCCTGAAATATGTGCTTGCCTGAACACATATCAAATTTACATCTGAGATCAGAAAAAGACCCAAGAAAATTATGCCAGTCATATTCTTGGCAGCCATCAATAGAGTAATGCTGTCAAATACAGTATAAATTCCCTATTAGCACATTGTACATTCTGCTTCTCTCGCCTCACCCACAGCCATGCAAACAGGAGTAGGTGGAGGCTGGTGACAGCTTGGTCCCCAGACAGGACCATCAGGTGGCTCTTAAACACCCAACAGCATGGAAGGTGTCAGAGACCCAACCACAGATGGGTAACCCTGTGCAGGAGAGGACTCCTTCAGCTACTGTAATACACCAAGGTGTCACAGAACGGCAGGAATAATCCCATGGTCTTGGTGACCATAGCATGAAACATATTTGTGAGCAGAGGATCCAAAAAGAGGCTGGCAAAATGACAAAGAAAGGAAAAAAGCCAAGGAGCTGCATCCTAGAAAAGATAGAAAAAAGGTGGAAAATCAAGAAGGCATTTGCTGTCATGATGTCAACAATTAATGGCACCCTCTCCTAATAGCTTTTTACTCAGCTGCAGTGAGGTTTAAGATGGTTTTGAGAGTTACCATCTACTTTCCTTTCCTACTGCTATTTTTTCCCCACCACACCCTCACTTTTCCAGGCACTGTTGCTTC
Organism: Lichenostomus cassidix; assembly: GCF_008360975.1. Lineage (NCBI taxonomy): Eukaryota > Metazoa > Chordata > Aves > Passeriformes > Meliphagidae > Lichenostomus > Lichenostomus cassidix. Next base: position 106,997,125 of record NC_139482.1, on the reverse strand, counting down.
TTGCAGCCTGGATAGAGGAATTTCTCCCACTTGAAAACTGAACCAGCATGAATAACAGGGGAGAGAAGGGTTGTTGTGGAAGGAAATAAATAAAGTGGTGAGGATTGTTTAAGACAGAACTACTGGAATGTGAACTTTGCCATTCTGTCCTGTATGCCTTCACAGTTATACCTCTTTCTCCAACACTGCTATGCTCTGCTCTAATCCCTTGCAAAGCTGAAATAGAAGGGTACAATTAATTGACTCACCCCTCCTGCCTGCCCAGGACCCCCATGTCCTCAGATGAGGGGAGGCTGGGAGGCTCCTCAGGGAGCCCAGAGAGACAGACACCCACCACTCAGGCATCTGAGACTGGCTCTGCTGGTTGCTTCCCCTCAGTCAGAAATCTGATTCGAACGGACAAGCTAGAAAAGTCAATGGAATAGCCTGACATTCCCCTCTGCGCTGACACGCTGCTTCAAAGGCGGAGATGAAAGGCAGCCTCACCTTCCTGTTTCCCTCCCCAGGGCCACCTAACCAAGGGGTTGATTGTTAATATACTCTTTGGGAAACTGGGATGCTTAAAAACACATATTAAAAATGAAATGGTCTGAATCACAGTTTGGAAAGTGCCCTCTACAGCTGATGCAGATGGGTGTGCATCGAGAGCACTTTCAAATAGAATGCAGTAGCTCTTCCTGGTTTTGGGATTGCAGGCGGGCCAGATGCCATAACTGGATGCTAACAAAAAGAGATGCTGGAAGTTGAAAAGTAAACAGAGTTGTTGCAGAGAAATAAAATGTTGTGAAAGACCACGGAAGCCATAACGTTCACCACTATCACCCAACACACATGTCATGGTTTAATCCCAGCTGGCAACTAAGTACCACACAGCTACTCACTCACTCCCACCCCATGCCCTGGTGGGGAGAAGAATCAGGAAGAAAATGTAAACTTCATGGGGGTTTGATAGGAACAGTTTAAGAATTGAAACAAAATTAAATATAAAACCAGCAGCAATAATAATAATAATAATATACAAACACTACTGCTAGTAATAATAGCTATTAAAAAGAGAGAGAGTGGAACAAAACCCAAGAGAAACAAGTGATACTCAATAAAACTGCTCACCAGCTGCTGAGCCATGTCCAGCCCACCCCTGAACAGTGATCAGTCCATCCCAGCCATCTCCCCCAGTTTATATACTGGGCGTGGCATTTTATAGTGTGGCATACCCCTTTGGCCAGTTCAGGGCTGCAGTCCTGGCCATGCTCCCTCATGGCTTCTCGTGCACCTGCTTTCTGACAGAACATGGGAAACCGAAAAGTCTTTGACTTTGAGTAAGCTCTGTTTAGCCACAAGTAAAACATCAGCATGTAATCAACATTATTCTCACACAAAACCCAAACCACAGCATTGTACCAGCTATTAGGAAGAAAATTAACTCTGTCCCACCTGAAATGAAACCAGGACAGTCTGTCACAGCTAGAGAGGTACTGTGTTACCCACTAGCAGGTCGACATTGCACAAAGTCCACAAAAGTCTCATTTTAAGTACAATGAAGATTCTTTGTTGGCCTCCAATTCTCAATTATATCTATACACAGCTTTAAGCTTTTCCAAAAATCCAAGCTGGATGCAGTCTTTCTGAGAGGTTCGTAGATAAACCCTGTGTCCACTCTGTGTCACAGGATGTCCTGGGCCCTGACCTGGTGCATAGGACAGCTACAGAACATGCTGTCTGTGGGTCAGGCTTCCAGATAGTCCTTCGGGGCAGGTAGTAAGGTAGAAGTGGTAATGTAGAAGGGATATACTGTTTAGCACACAAATTTTGTCCTTGAGTCCAACAGCAATAGATCTGCTCTTTGCAATAAGTACTCTTGATATGCACTGATTAGTTCAGATATGGGCACACATACATGTTTACGTGCACGTGTGTATGCAAATATACATTTATACATATTTTATATTATAACAACTTCTTATGTATAATGTCTTTTCCAAACAGATGGTTGTGCAGAAAAATACAAGTTTTGTTGGATAAGTAGTAGACCTGTCAGTTGACACAAAACAACATTTTTTGTTATATATTCCTCTCATCTTCCTGTAGGTTTGAATCACAAACAAAAGCTCGTATCAGCCTGTATGAACATATCCTATCTTGGAATGATTTAAGACCCCTTAGGAGAAGGACCACTCTTTTTTTGTTGTGCCCCCACCTTATTTGCAAGTTAATAGACAAGGCAGACCTTAGGCAGCCTTAATTTAGTTTGTCTCTTAGCTCTCGAATCCCTCATCTGTACACTGCCATTCAGCACAGCAGGGGTGTCAGGTTCTCAGACCAGAACAACTCCAGTCCCTCTAATTATTGAGTGAACTTTGTCTTTGGCTTTCGCAGAGGTAATGGAGCCCACAGGGAGCAATGATCAGGTCTGAAGTATAATGAAGGTCATTCTCATCAAGATATTTATTTCTTTAAATTAATAAGAATGCAGAAAAACACCTATTCTGAGCTGTAAAGACACTTATGTTGTTTAAACTCCAGACAAACTACAAATAAAACTGTATCACATGAAGAAATAATACGAAATTCTGAAATGGAAAGTACAGAAATCTGCATCATCTGCACTACACGTTACCCATAAGATCCTCCAAAGTCTCATTTTACCACTAGTGTATCCCTGCTGAGGTGATTGGCATTCGTCCTGTGGAGTGGGATAGCTGCTTAGAGTTTCCCAGGTTACCCAGGCACAAGCATAGATAAGCAGCAAGAGAAGTTCGAAAGACAAACATGGGATAAAAAGAAAATCTTTGTGAATCACATTCGCTCTAGCTTAGTCAGCTGGGGAAGCTAAATCAGCTGCACGAAACCTGGCTGCATTTGTTGTCTAGACAAAGTTAAGCTGGCTGAAAAGGTACATCCTTTCTTCTTTTAGAGACGGGATGTGTTTGTGGAAGATACTGCTGAGACAACCCTGAGGGATGAAGTCTCCCCTTCGCGCACAGTGAAGGGAGCACACATGGAGTAAGTGGAATTATTTAGACTCCTGTGCTATGGGGGGCCTCTACAGTCATAAACTCAAAACTATGGACTGTTAATCACAAAATCTAACAGGAATAGGAGGGTAGGGAATGAGTCTGTTTTTTAAACACTGGGGGAGAAATGATAGGGAATGTTATGTTGCAAATAGTTAAGATCAAGAAGCAGCTGCATGGTTAGTGGTGTTAAGGACAGATTCAGCTTTAACTTTCAAAAGCCTTCAAAAAGCATCAGAACAAAATGCCAGTTAGGGCTGCAAATCCAAGCACTGCTTCGGGGGCTACTGCAACTGATACCAAGGTGACTTTGTGTTAAGTCAATATGCTTTAGCAGACTCTAATGAAAACAAACAAACAAGCCAACCAACCCGCCGCTAAAAATCACTGCAAGTAAAATGTCATTCCAAGAAAGTCGAAAGGGTCTTTGTGAATGAAGTTTTCTTCAACAATATTAAAGACATAACATGCCTCTAAGGTCTGAATGGGGCACATGGCCATGAAGTTGATCCTGTTTTCTTTTGTTTTGCTGTTTCAGAGCTCTACTTAATTATTCTTTCCTCTTACACAGAATAAATGAGGACAAGAAAGACCTTTGTGTTTGCTGAGTAATTGTAAGATAGACAAGGAAAACATGGCATGTAATTTCTTTCAGCTCTTGAAGGCTCCTAAATAAAATACATCTTCCTCAGTGAAGGATTCACAGTAGCACTGAAAGACCTCTTTGAAGGACCCAGCTTTCTTCCAGAAAGGGTATCTCATGGTATGTTTCCATCCCTGCATCTTTGATTTAATTAGATATTATTCAGAACATGCTAAATCCCCAAATTTTACTCTAGTATTCAAATATCAAGCTACCAAATCTAAAATAACTTTTAAATTCTGCTTTTTTCTTTTCTTTTTTTTTCTTTCTCTTGCAGGGGGACTTAAAGCTGAGTATGGGTTTGGTTTTAGTTTTACGGGTTTTTTAACTGCCTGCCTGCATGATTCCTAACCACAATCCTGCATACATGACTTTTGGACAAGCTGACCTTCCTGTCTGGATGATTTCATAACTGTGTCCTATTCTGCTCCCCCAGACAACCCATCCTGGCTGTGTCATGCAAGCTGGGAATGTTTTCTTCCAGTGTGTTTCCTAGCCCCCTCCTCACAAACAGAATCTTCTGCTCAATAGAAGTACATCCAAGATTTTCTTCAAAATAAAGGACAATTTCAAATTTGTTTTTCTGCCTGGGATTTTGAGATAATTCTTTTCCTCTATTACTCATAAACTTCTGAAGATTCCTTGTTTTACAGATATAAATATAGGTGGAATTTTTTTCTTTTTTTTCCTTACAAAGCTCTTCTATTTTGTTTCCTTCTAGTGTCTCTGTTAACTATTTAGGATATTCCTTTGTAGGCTTTTTGAAATGTGACAAGCATTGTTCTATCTTCACAGTTCAGAACTGAAAGCAAAATTTCAGTACTCTATTTTGCCACACATCTGTCACTCATAGAATGTAATGTAGCGGAGATGAAAATAAAGGCAACTCTCTTGAAAAACTCTGAACACCCTCCAGTCCTACTAATTTCAAGGGAACTGTAGCCTGTTAACAACTCTGAAGCCTGACTTCCCCCATCCTGGCTAGTCTTGTCCATGCAGTCCTTTGCTCGTCTGCAAAGCCCATAGTGAATGCCACCACAATGGCACACATTCAGTGACACATGCTTCAGTTAGAGTGGGTTTAAAACTGTCCCTTTCAATTTACTTAGCAAAATTCTGTTTATAGTGTCCTTTTTACATAAATTTCAATTACCACTTCCTGAAGTGCCTACTGTGTGTAAAGAAAGGAGGACTTTGCTCAGGTTTGTGAAATGGACAACTCTACTGTGATTTCTGCATGTCCAAAATACTATTTAGTAACCATGCCAAAGCTAAAAAAGTCTTTAAATCAATTTAAAACCAAACTATTCTATTGGTATTAGTGTTGATACACTGAATATTTTTTAATATAGTTTCACGTAGCTCTTGTTTCTACTGCATTTTAAGGTTCATAACAAAATCTTCAGATGGTTTAAATGCACATTTGTAAGTTCTAAAGAAACTTTGCTACATTGTACTAACTGAAGTTCTGATAATTTAAATATATAGCATTAAAAAGGAAATACATATCTTTTATGCTCTTCTTTTCTGTGCTATCAACACTTTCTATTAAATAGCCACAGTCTTCTTTCTACTACAAAAGATGCACACATCAAAAACAACCAACTCAGTGAAGAGTTTATTGGCCACAGAATCTTTACACATTTGGACCGAAAGGAACTCATTAATGTAGTATAATTCTGCACTGGAAAAAATCAGACTTGAAGCTATCTAGTTTTTCAGGAGCAATAATCGAGTGTTTGAGTCAAAATAGAATAAGCAACTGTTGTCCTTTGACCAAGCTTTGAACTTATGCCTGCTCTATGTTCTTCCACCTTGGCTACTACCAGTGGAACAAGATAAAAGAATATCTTTTCAAATAAAAATGAATGTTTGCAAAATGTAACATTGGATTCAAATACTTAGTAAAACTTCTGACCTTCAGTCCTGCTGAATTCAAAACACAAAGGCAGCTTTGAAATGCTGCAAATTGGGCCCAGCTGACATTTAAACGTCAATTCTGAATGTGTCCACACCAAAATATCGATGCATCAGAACTGGGGCTATTGATTCTTTTCAGCATGTTTTAGCCATCTGCTTTCCTTCACTTAGTTTCATTTCTGTCAGTTCTTACAGTAATAGACTTTGGTTGGGGATTCACACGCAGAGAAACCTCTTGTTTAAAATAAAAATGCACCAAATAAAGTTTCCCTGAAATCGGTGCCCAGACATTGTACCACCACACTGTTAGCTCTACTCACCCAGCCTTGCTAACAGGAATCTTCTGTAAAACAGATGTTGCCTCTGAAACTGTTGCATGGAAAACCCTTGCCCTGAAAAACAGCCAGAGTCCAACCCAAAAATTGCTGGGATCCTGGGATTCCCGCTTTTGTGTTTTCAGGCCGCTTGGAATAATACCAGTGCATGGTTTAGCCTGGGCTCTTGTCCTCAGAACTCCCCAAGCCATCATGTTGGACAGACCATTCTTCTTCACTCCTCTACCAAGTCAAGCAGGATACCTTAAAGCACCTTGGCTCATATTCGTCTGAAGTCATCAGGGAAAGGAAAACTCTCCTGGACAGAAATATCTACAAGTTTCATCGAAATGTCCTTTTTGCCCTCACTCAGGTGTTCGATCCCTCCCCTCTCTCTCTCTTTAGATCTTGGCCTCCCTGTCCCAAGACAAAGGATTTCAATGCTGGGGACAGACACTGCCAAAAAAAAACCAACTCAGGATTCACCTTGAATGATCTCTGAATTAGGCAAGAGCTGAGGACCAAGTCAAATCCAAATTCACATGGTTGGCTTTATTTTTCTCCCTTTCACTTCTAGAGCATAATTCTTTCTACAGTTTTTAAGCATACTGGGAGGATCTCTGGAAAGGAGGGCAGTAAGATAGGCACCTTATGTTGTAGCTCTGAAGAAGACAACAAAAGCAGGGACATACTGGAGGAGTACTGCAGGTACTATTATTATTCTGCCAGTACCAGCAGGTGGGGTGCTGCAAGGGAATATTTCTTTGGCCAGGCATTTCTGAAATGCATTTTGATTATTAGTGCTAAATTAAGATTTTATTTATTGTTTGGTCTTGGGGCTTTTGGCTTTTTTGTTGTTGCTGTTGTTGGGTTTGTTCTTTTTTGAGGGAAGACTTATAATTTAATCTGGCTTCTTTATCTCTGAATGTTGGCAACCTGTCTGGCCATATGGCATTGGAGAACAGCTCTGTTTGGCTCCCATTGTGTTCTACCACTTTGCATTCAGATATACACAGGTGCTCTGAAAAGATGAAGGAGGATCATTGCCCCCATTTTATGAATGAGGAAACTGAGAAAGAGATCACAGGGTTTTCCTGGTCCTTCTTGGGACACAGTTCCTAGAATAGAGCAGCCGACCCCTTGGCACGCTCCTTGCTGGAACAGCACTGTTGCCTGGGATGGCAGGATGAATGCCACAGGTGTGGGGGAGCCAAAGGTAGGCACAAGCTGTTCAATTTAGATTATCATCAGGTTTTAAGCGCACCCTCCACTTTGCATTTGAAAAACTAACTGATTGTGCTATTATGTTTCTCCTCACTTCCACATGCAGCCAGCTGCATTTCTGCTCACACAAGAGAGTAATCTCCCCAAATCCTAAATGTTGGTACTTGTCACATAAAGGACAAATACACTGACTAATTTTTTGTTAGGTTGTTGTTGGTTTTGGTGGGGGTTTTTCTTTTTGTGTTTTTTTTTTTTTTGTTTGGTTTGGTTTGCTTTTTTTTGTTGTTGTTGTTGTTTAACTCCTTTAATTGAAACACGTACAAAAAAAATAAAGTGGACAGAAACTTTCAGGTAAATTAAATTAGGTAGGGAAACAACAGAGAGAAAAAAAGAAGCCTAATTTTAAATCTTTGAGACCTGGGATGTAGAGAGATGTTTGAAGCCAACAGAGAGCCTGATGAGTAGGCTTCACTACCTGATCTCTGTCTCCATTTGTAATGTATTGTCCTAAGCCACTTCATCTGAAAAATGATTCAAAGAATAAACATGTTCCTAGCTTTTGCTGTTATGGCCCAGTATATTTAGTGAAAGAAATTGGGTCAGTGTACTTTTTATTTTCTTTCCATTCTACTAACTCAACAGGATACTGGCGACATTCCAAGCATGCTGTGTCCCATTCCAGATTTCATAGACACTGAAAAAAATATTACCAATGAAAAAATGGACTGTGGATGGCTCAGCTGACACAGCCACAGGCAGAAAATGGCTGGTTGTTGCAGCATATTATCCACAAAGCAAGGCAGACTGTAGGATTTGTTATTTTATATTTAATCCTGCCAACCATGTCTATTGGTTGTCACAATCAGAGCTGCTGCTGCTGCAGGGTAGAAAGCAAAAAATAAAATAACAAAGATGGAACAGCAGAAGCTTCTGCTGGTGCTATGAATATACACAGTGGAGCAGTGTAGGTATAACCTGTTATTGGTTAATTAACTAATTGGTCTCTGATACTTATTTTATTGTACTTTCTGAGAGGACTGGGTGATTGTGATTAAAACTGGTCATTTGGAAATGGGAAAGTTTTGTGAAATAAAATAGCTTGCAAAAGGGACATTATGGAAGGTCTTTTTGGTGCACAGAGGAGAGGCAAAGGGGCCATAGTTATATATATCTATATATCTAGATATGTATCATGTGTATATATCTACATATGAGAAAATATAGTCATGCATGTGCCTTATGCATGTATATTCATATATACCTGTGGGACTAAAAGCTCCTGAAATCTAAAAGAATTTGCCAAATATTACCTTCTCTCCTTAGTCATCTTAATATGATTATATAACTGAGCAATTTCACTATAGAGGAGGAAGCATTGTACACCTACTCTTGGCATAATGATAATATACAGGAGGGTGTTGAAAAAAAAAATTATAACTAATTAGCTTCACAATATCACTCCTGAATAAAAACAAAGGTGTCTTTTCATTTCTAATCCCTTAGAACAATTTACGTATGAAGGGAACAGCTATTTAAAAACTTCCCTTGTTTCTCAATAGTTGGGATTTTTGGCAGTGTGTTTTTCCAGTGCATATTTTTGCCAGCCTGGACAAAGAAGACAGAGAAGCTGACAGTCTAAAGAGTGTGTGTGAGTGTATGTTTGTATATTTACACATGTAGATGGGGTGGAGGAGTAAATAAAAACAATGGGACTATTTTAAAAAGATTGGAAATTTAATTAGGAAATACTCAAAGAAGTTCAGATGCTGCAGAGAGCCTCATAAGATTCAGTTGCTCAGATTGCCACAGCATCCTCCAATGCTATAATTTAAACTATGGAGAGAGCACCCATTAGAGCTGGGAAAATAGTGATACTCGGTTTATGCACAACGTTACACACCAAGACACAGGCTGTAACCTTCTGTAGAATCACAGTGTCTCCAGTTATTGCTTGAATTAGTTGAATGACTGATCTGCCCTTAGTAAGTGCAGAGCAACTTCATGTTCAGTGAAGCAGCAAACAAGCCAGGGATTTTCCTAGCACTCCTATCAAAAGGTAAGTAACGCCATCATTCCAGTAAAACTGAGGTGCTGAGAAATCCCCAAGTAAATCACTGGCACAACTGGGAATAAAAGCTGGACTCCCCAGTTCCCAGGCTTGTGCATTAACCAATAGAAAACTCATCTTCTTTTAGTCAGTGGGGAAAAACAGCTGAATTCCCAAGGGGGAGCTGGGAATTATTCAGTATAATCCTACAATTAAAAGCCAATACTTTTACTATGATAAATCCTATTGTAATACACACAATCTGCAAAAATGAAGGATGAAATAAGGAAGCCAAACCAACCTGGTCCATTGTTAATCAACTAAGATAGTTTAATGGTCTATTCACACTTATCAGGCTGGTGTCAGACAGCAGCCACGTTCTGGGAAAGCTTGTTACAGACGATTTCACAATCATTAACAGGGATACACCTCCAGCCTCCCACAAGAGAAGCACTACTTTATCAGAGGTAAAATGAATTTAAAATCATTGTGGCCTATAGCCTGTGAATTCTGACAGGAAATACATAAAATCATTTTGGCATTTATTTTCTTGATTCCTGTTTACTCTTTTCATCTGGAGTAAACAAATACTCTGTGTAACCAAAATGCATCCAGAATGCACTGCCTGAAGTCAGGATGTTTTGGGCAGAATTTGGAATACAATCCCAATCCCCAAGTCCCGGCACACTCTTATCAGTGAAGAATTGCAATCAGGGCCTTGTAGCAGCAATCAAACAGAAGTGATTGTCATGAGAACAGAGCACATGGAAAAGCAGGAGAAAATTGGATGAGACTCAGGACAAGTAAGAGATAAAGAGGTGTTATTGAATAAAACCAGTAGCAAGAATTCCTGACCTATTTATGACAATTTGATTAAGAAGGTGAGAGGTAACTATCAAAGTGGGGAGATGATAGCTAACAACTGATTATGGGAGGGTAAGCATTGACACTGCGTGGCTCTGCAATGGAGTACACTCGGTGGAACTTTTCTCTGTTTTAAAAAGCAGAAGGTTTTTTTCCAGGTTTGGGATTTTTTTTTTTGTTCAATTGCTTGGGTTATTTTTTTTACTCTTTTTCCTGTTGGACCTGTCAAAAGAGTGATTCTGCTACCTTATAAAAGCAGTGACATTTGGAAGCAAACACAGGCACTGAAAGAGACAGGTTCTGTGCTTTTAGCTCAGCACCCTCAGCATAAAGGTCACAGCCTGCAGCATCACCCACGAAGGGAAGGTGATACACAGGGTCCAGGGGACTCAGTCACCTGGCTCAGAGCTTGCATGCAGCTGAACTGTCATTCACCCCTTATCAGTGCTTGCTGCACAAGCCCAATGTCGAGGTCAATTAAAGGGCAGCGTCGGAAGTAACACTCACCAAGTCGAGGGCCGTGCAATGACTAACCTTGAAATTAATCAAGGTCTGAGGTTTTCCTGAGTTACTAGTCGTGGTAGCCTGATGCAGACAGTAATTCTTAGGAAAGAAAAGAAGGAACTGGTTAGCCTGCCCAAGCCAGACAATTTACAAGTAATTTTGCTTGGGTTATGCATCACCAGCACCATAAGAGAGCTTTCCTCACTCACTTGTGTAGAAACTAAGCGTCATGCAAATGTATCCAGGAGAAACAAAGCTGCTTAAGTCAAGAAGCCATGAGTAAAAATTCAAGTTGCAAATTAACCGAGTGCCTAATATTACATGCTGAAATCAATTACTGTAAAGAAATCAGGGCAGTCCTGCACAAGTGTGACCTGAATTTTATTTCTTAGTTTCAATATGCCATAAACCACTTCCCTTCCAAATAAAGTACATACTTAAAAAATCACACTTAATTTTGCATTTTCACAAAATCAGAAAAGGAATTACTAAGGTTCAACATGTTCAAAAGAAGTAACTTGTCACAGTGTGTCAATTACAGCTATAACCAGAAACTTCCAAAAATAGTTATTTGGAGGTGACTGTATTTCTGGGGTGAGAAAAGTGATTTCCATTGCAGCTTTTGCTTTTTGCAAGAAAGTAAAATATTCCCTGGAAACACAGATTTCTCCTCCTTTTTGGGTTTGGTGGGTTTTGTACAAACACATTTATCACAAAATGTTCCTGGGTCACGGAAATTTCAGCAACACAGTCACAATTTGTTTTCAGTTGTCGGTAGATAATGGAAATTACAGGACAGCTTTTTGGTGCATTTTTGAGTTACAGAATAGGTTGCAGGGAATCAGACACATGATTTAACATATGTTAGATCCTGCAGACAGATTTGAGCTTAGCAGTAAGCATGTGGCTAGTCTAATTTAGAGGAATTATAAAATTAGGCAGGACTATTTCTAGGATTGGGTAAGTCATTCATTTTTAGACTCACAGCACTTGAAGAATCTGATCACTTCTTTATTTCTGAAGGTTAATTCCCTTCATTTTGTGGTATTAACTAGCTTATACCAATCAGTTCCTCAGTGTCAAATGTAAGTGTCTGCTCAGGACAGCAGCCTGGGCTCCTTAATTCCTCGAAGTAATGTCATAGCAGCAGATGCATCAATAGTAGTGAGACACAGGAATCTGTAAAGCATGGATCCATGTTTTACACTCTGTACTCCCTGATTCACCTGACCAGACACCTCACCTTGGTAGCACTGCCTCTGATAGAAAACAACTCCCTTATGCTGCTATGGCAAACAGGAGGAGCTTCTGCATTAAGCCACTGACCCCTAATAGGCATCTAAATAATCAAGTGGGTTTTGCTTATCCCTTGTAGCGTCTTTACTGCCTCGGTATTTTCTCTGACAAACCTTCTGCTGGCTTCAAAGGGATCGGTATTATATTCTACATATTAATAGCCATGTATTGCACACTCACTGTGTTTATCTAAGAAGCACAGAAAAGGGTGGCATGGCATAAATCTGCTGATACTTCATGGATAACCTTGGCTTAACCTTGGATGATATTCCATTTTATAGAATTTTACAGGCTGAAATTGCCAAACAGAGATATGATTTTAATAAAAATGTTATTAAATACTATTTTTTCCTTTTTGTCCATAGAATATACATTGAAACTAGACTCAGAACACTTTAGCTTAACCTTTTATAAACCTATACCACAATAGAATAAAAAGGCTTCATCACATGTAGAATTTGGCTTTCATTTATAAAATAGAGTTTAACAGTGAAAAAGCACACATAATGTAGCCATTTTTCCAGCAAGACATTTATTTTTATCACCTTTTCTTGAAGCTCAGAATAGAGAAATGACAAGGTGAAAGGGCAACTGATAGCCATCTTTACCACAGAATTCTTCAATTATACTTTATCTTTGATGCTTTCTTGTAAAAGAGAAGTATCAAAAAGTACCATGTCAATTATAAACCTTACTGTGGACTACCGTAAACTGACTGCTACCTTAAATGCAAGTGTTAACAAGTGTCATTTGCTATATTTTGAGAAGAACTCTGTGTCTTTCCAGTTTTCTTTTTTTTTTTCCAGTTTAAGCTGCTTTTTCCTTAGAGGCATCAGGAATAAGTTGTTGCTGGTATACGAGAAGAAATGATTTTGTTGCTGAGCTCAAGTTCCATTTCACACTGCTACAAGCATTGCCCACTCTTTCTGAATCATAAAGCACGACAACCCCAATTTCCTAGCATGAAGCTTCTCCATGAATAAGGTTTAATTGCCAATGAGAGGTCCATAACTTCTTTTACTCATCAAACACTTTTTCATCAATTACTGCTTCGTGGAACAAACATTGTCTAAGATGTTAGTCTAACTTACATTTCAAAATCGCTTCAGGAAAGTTAAAAATGTCACAAGTTAATCTATAATAAACCCACAGCTTTGTATGTGACAAGGCATGACAAGTCATTGCTGTAAAAGGAACTCTAACTAGAATGCTCAAAAAATCATGCCTGCTAAAAGAACACTAGATTTTCACCACGTGCTTATACTGGTTCTATACCATTGCATAATTTTTCTTTTACTTCTGTTTATATTCTCTGAATTCCCCCCTCCTTTTCTGCATGACATTTTTCCCAGACTGATTTCTTGAACAAGCTCTCCTTCACCATATCACTTGCACTAACACAAGGAAAGAAGAGGCACAGGCAGGGGAAAGAAATGGTGAAGTGCACTCCCCTAAGAGAAATATCTGTCTAACCCAGATTGAGTGATTACTTGATAAAAAAAATATTTGTAAACATCTGGGTACAAGCTTCTCAGGTTTTTGAAAATGTCAAAAGTAGACACTCAGTCTTCAGCATTAGGTAACAGTGCATTAAAATAGAGTTATTACATTTAACACAAGTAGTGCTGATATGTATGCTGATATTTCTAGTAAAAAATGTATTTTTTCCTAGTGAAGTCTGATAATTTCAGCATAACCTGACTGATTTAAATACAGCTTCTCTAATTCAATAATGTTCATGTTCAGAAATTAAGTTTCCCCTTGGGTTTGGAGACTGACAAAATAAAAACTTAAAATAAATGGAGCCTGTTTGTCTCTTTTGGCTTGGTTTTCTCTCTAGACTCACAGTGGCAAACCCCATGGCAAAACTGATTTGTTGAGGGGGTTTTTCCTCCCCCCAAATTTTTGGCAAGCCAAAATGGTGTAAAAAAATGCCAAGGAAAGGAGCAAGTCCTAAAGTCCTAAAAGCAACAGGTTTTTTAATATCCATCTGGGGAAATTTGAATCTGAGGTTTTAGTGCTCAACAAACAGATGAATCACCTAAGGATACGTGACAATCAGCTAGTCTTGAAAGCTGAATATCCAACAAGGGCAGACACACATGGTTAAATAACTCTGCTACTGCATGAACACAAGGCCCTGTTATATGCCATGATCTGAGGTTATATAAACACAGACATGCTCGAGCATTTGTTAGGGCTTTTTCATTTTTTATAGCATTACTGGAACCTTCCCGAGAGTGCGGAAACAGCATTTGTTGGAGAACAAGCCTCATTAAAATAAATGACAGTGTTGCTACTTCCTCAGATAACTTTGCTCCTGTCTCAGCAAAGGTAGACTGGTTCTATTACTGGGAAACACTCTCTATTGCCAATTCTGTGGTAGAGGAACAGCATTCTAAATTTAAAAATCCTTTGCTATTGATCCGTGTTTATCACATAATACTACACTGGCTTGCATTAAACAGCAGAGATACATTTTCATCCCTATGAAGGGAATTAAATGCCCAATTCTTATTATTGTTAATAGTCGTGTGCCTAATGCCCAGTGTGCCTGCCTGCAAACATACACCCTTAATTGCCTAATGTGCAGTCTTGAGAGAAGCAGGTTATTCAGCTTTATGTTCCTGCATTTGCAAATATACCGAGGAACTGGTGGCTGTGGCACAAAGAACAGATTTGTCAATTTGTTTATTTTCGAAACAGGACAGCACAGGGCCTTTGTTCTAGCAACTCTTGGCTATAGCGCTGTGAAATTCTAAAAAAAAAAGAAAAGAAGCATTTTAACATATGGATTTCTACAGTGTGGGAAGGCTTTGCTTTGCATTCAGGACTCTTTCCAATTAAACTGAACATTAGCTCAGCCCATTTAAAATGCATATAAATTGTGCTTACGGGTTTCCAGTTATGCTTACCCTCCTGAAAGATACCATGAAGGGCATGAGCAGCAATGCAGAAATGTTTTAACCCTGAAGTTTACAGCTGGGGTTTTTGTAATTGATTTGGGTGTTTTTCCTCTGAATGGAAGAATATAGATACCCAAAGATCATATTTAACTCTGGTTTTTGAAACAGTTGAGGGAGTTGTACAGTGAAAAGTGTACAGTGAAAAGCATATATCCTGAACAATTATTGTTATTCAGCATTACACTAGGGTTAAAACAATTTTGGCTATGTTAAGTAGTCCCCAGAGAGCTTCAGTGGGACTAAACCTAATGTCACATTACCTTCCACAATGACAATATTAGAATTTAGTTGTACTAAGTGAAACATACTATTAAGAATTGTATACTTGCAAATATACTTCAAGGTTGGGAATAAATCTGAAAAATTCATGCACAGGATTTCATAGTGACTGTGTCTATTTTGGAATCCAAGGTTTATTGCAGTCCATAACACAATAAGTCACTGTATCCTTCGTAAAATTTTGTGGCTGAAGTTTTCTCTTTTAAAATAATAAAGACATTTCAAACGGGTTTCTTGCAGAAACTGTCTTGAGATTCATTTATTGCAGATCAATCTGTCCACATTATCTCAATTCACACATTCCAACCACCTCCAGTGTCAGAGGGGAAAAGCACAGCCCAGAAAAACATCTAAACAAATAAATAAATCCCTTTTCCTGTGCCTTGAGAAAAGCAGAATGATCCCTTCCCAGGGAAGCCTCAGAGAATTAGGTGGCTAATGGAAGAAGGGTACATCAGCCAGAAGTCTCAAGGGTAACCAGGATGATGAGTTGTTTCCGCAGAGGCAGGCAGAGCTACATCCTGAAACTTTTGGTGTCTCTAAAATCAGCAACATTTCTATTCTTTCATCTGGGGGGAGTGTTTTGCACAGGGAACCCCCCTGGGTGCCTCAAGCCATTTCTCATCAGGCTCTGCCTCGGATAGCAGCTCTTGGCTCTATTCTCTCCAGGCTGTTGCCCCTGGGTGTTGCTCTCCATGCAAAACGTTCCCTCCTGCAGCTCACAGCATCACGATGTCTCTATGCTGTGATAAGGTAGGGAGGAAACCATTGTTAGCTGCTTCATGTCATCAGGACTGAGGCAGGGCAGAGGTTTACAACTCCTCATGTCTCCCATTTGCTTGAATATTTCTCTCATCTCTCAGACGGGGCAATAGCACACTGAGAAATAAACCTCTTTACTCTGCCATATCCCTGTAAGTGAGATATCCTCATTAGCAGCTGCCTGAGCCAGTCAGTCAAAGTTTTCCCAAATGCTTCTTAGCATCAGCTAAGTCCCATAATATTAATACCACTGATGGCTGCTACATCTCTATGGGATTTTAGAAAAGAGAGAATGTTATTAGAAGAGATAGTGTGGCTTTCCCTTCATTTGTTGTTACCCTGTACTTGTTAAACAGGAAGCAGTTTTTCAAGTCACACCAATCAAACACAGATATCTAGGACCTAATGTTCACTGTAAGATGCAGAAATCCGGTCCCTACAAAGCCAGATGGGTGCCTGGGAGTGGTGTAATGGTATCAGGAATTTTAGCTCCAAACCATCTCTGGCTGGCGCTGGCCAAAACCAACACTGTTGTTACTAAGTGAGTTGTCATTTTCTCTCCACTGTCCACAGCAGAAAAATCATTATCCCTTCTGGCACTCCTTAGAGGCATTATTATCTTCCTTGTTAGGAAGTCCCTGATGGTCTGGATCCCATAAGATCATGCAATTCTTGGGAATTCCCCAGCTTCTTTGGTTCATCTGGAGGGGATTTATGGGTGGGAAAGGGGAAGAATAAGATGAGGCAATGTATCTCCACGTGAAAACAAATTTATTCTGTGGCACAGGCAGGAGCGAAGTGACTCAAAGCTGCAGGAGCAAAAGCTGAAGACTCCTCTAAGTTCCCGATATTACTGTACCTCCACAGGATACAAAGTGATAATTTATCCAAACATTGAAGACAGAGTTCCTCGGCTAGCATAAACAGGAGTTTACCCATTGGCTCTGGCCCCCCTGAGAACAAACTCCCATTGACTGATAAGTGATCCTGAGGATAAGGCACTATTGTTGGGCTGTTTCTAAGAGCTGGCCCTCATAAACTACTCCTTTCATGGGTGCCATAGGCACCACATTCTAAAGCACTAAATTGACTTGAGAAATCCCACAATTAGAAGGCAAATTGATTCACCAATTTCTAGCCTGTAAAGGTTTTATTTTGCCAACCTATATTTAAGAGGGCACGAATCTAGGCATGATAAGATTAGCAGTGCACAAATAGGTGAAGAGGAGGCGGGGCTACCCCAATGTATTTTCAAATCAAATCTACAAAGGAATTCCGTGTGCTCAAGGGCAATTACAGTCATGCAACTGTAGGTGACTGAAACCCATGACTAATAAAAATTAAATTGGCCCAAAATTAATCATATGCAGCAGGACTGATTTGATTCAACCAGATTAGCTGCTAAAATGCCTCTAGAGGGTTGGATTAGCAGAAGATATACCCTTCTATCTCAAGGCTCAGGGAGTAATATCTTACAAAGGCAAATTAACAATAGAATACATTAGCTAGTCTTCTCTTGATCTCTGCAATGAAGAAGAAAACAAGGAAAACATGACTTTATGTGTTGGGTTGTGCCTGCATTTTCAGTTCTTCCATCAAACTTACTTCAGCAGATCCTGCAGTGCATGGTTGATGGCGAACTGGGCAGTAAGCAAGAGATTATTCAGTATTAAGTATAGCACCCCCAGTTTTGCATTATTTGACAGTAAAAAATTGGTCAGTCAGGACAGATTTCTGATATTCAATATAAGGATGGTTAATCCAACTTTAGATCAAGGAGATGTGCTAAAACCAGCTGGTCTTTTCAGCTTCTCTCCAACCTTCTTGTCCATTACCTAAGCAAGATGTGGCCTGCTGTTGCCCTGCTGGCAGGATGTGTCTAGAGGTGTGAGTGCTAAACCCCTGGGCTGAACAGCAAGCTCATCATGACTGAATTTTGTGACAGAAGCCTCTTGAACAGGAGACCTCACTTTCAGACTTGCTGTTCAGACAAACAGTCTGATCTTGAAGGTGGCTGCAGAGCATCCCTCAATGCACATGAGGAGGATGTGTCCGCCATGCTTTCCACTGCTACACATACATCCTGAGCTACACAGACATCCTGTGGTGAGAAATGGTCTAGCTTTCCACAGTCCCTTACCACTCCTGCTTGTAAGCAACAAAGGAACAAGGAAATAACAGGAAAAGTGAGGTGCAAAGATAAAATGATGCAGACATGATTTCTTTTCTGACTTTTTTTTAGATGGTGTTGTTCAGTGTGCATGAAACTCAAGCATATCATTCATAGCAGTTCATATTTATTTACAGGGGTATTTCAGCTTGAAAAGTCCAACTTCACATTGTGTGGTGTCCTTATTTTTCACAACTACAGATCAGCCTCTCACTCAATCGGCTGCTGGAAATCTGCTGTAACAGCAGGACCTTGTGTTCTTCCTTAGAGGTATAAAGCAGGTGCAATGGACAACAGTTCCCTTCCAGCCTGTCCAGGAATATTGTAGAGCAGGGGACACAGTAAGAAAAACAGCCTTATAAATCTTTTCTACCCTCTTCCCATCTCTAAATCTGGACATCCACAGGTTCTTGATTTGGTTTACCTCTCCACAAGGCATTTGTGGTTGGAAAATAGAATAAGTATAACCACGATGTGAAGGGAAAAAAAAGTCTTCTCTGTTACCTCAGAAGAAGGAGATACATGTAACCCTTGTATATATAGGCTAAGGGTCAGCCTACACATATCCAATAGTGCATTTCTCCATTTTCCAGGCAAAGGTATGCATCTGGATTTCCATCAAAGTTAAAGGCACTGTCCCCTTGGCTAACTTTAAGCATGGAGAAAGCATAACCCTGATATCCCATGGTTTGTGCTTGATTTCTTGCGTTTATTTGTAGGGACCACTACTGCCTCCCTGTATCTTGTAAATAAATCATTTGATAGACTAACTTCCTCCAGCAAAATACAGTTCTGATAATTTTTGAGTGGTCTGTACCCATCAGTCATATACATGTAGCTAATCAGGCAAACTGCGAAAAAGCTCCAACCAAACCCCCACATTTTCTAAAACCCTGCCAAGATGGAAATATTGCACTAAATAAGCAAAATATGCATTTAGTTTTATCATCAGCTGGATCTAGCACTGTGTAGGAATTTTTCCATCACATGATGTAGACTAGATCTATAACAGCATCCCAAATTCCTGCTCACTAAAATCTTTTAGTCCACTCACTTGTACGGGAATGACATCAGTCCCATAACTCTTTCACTTTCCTTTCTAGAGCATATAAAAATAATTCCCGCAGCTTTCAAGTGCTGGTTAGGACCTGTAACTCTAACAAAACTGGTTTGTAATGTAGCTGACTAGGTTGTGCAGTGGCTGGCCACTCTGCTAGAAGCTGTTTTTAAATTTAAACCTACCATGAATTGACTGAATGTAGACTCAATATGGACAGGGCCTCATTTATCCAAACTCTGATTTATAGTAAATAGAAAAAATTCAGGTTTCATTTACATGACAATCTGAAGAAGCATATTCTACATAAATTTACTCACCTGCTCTTGTTCTTTTTCATAAACCTAGGAAAAGACAATCTCTCCAAGAATACCTATTGGAAAGCCTGGGAAAGAAAATAGAATTGATAAGTGTGGATGATTTTTTAATGTTTGGGACGCATTTAGCTCAAGCAGTAAACACTTTTATTTTTATGAATAGTATTAGTAAGGAGATTTCATGACATTAAGAAAGCTTCATTATTATAGCTTTCCTTGAAGTCACTATTGAGTCAAATATAGCTGCAAAACCTTCAGTGTGTTTGATACTTATGCTTGAATCATCTTTTACATTTTTCATAAGTCTCAATCCAAAGAAAGTAAAAAAAAGATTAAGTCCCTATAAAAATTATGTCAATTAAAATAATCTTTTTTTAATCATCTTCCTATGAAGATCAAAATATGTCCTGTGTGAGCATGAGCTCTGTCTTCTCCCTTTGCAGGAATTTCTAGACAAGATTTCAAGCTTTTAGTCACCAATTGAAATATATTTACAGTGCTTATGGTACACAGCACTAATTACAGAGGCTTATAGGGAAGTTCAAGTTGGAAGAGGGCTCTGGGCATGATCTGGTCCAAACCCACACTCAGAACAAGGCTACTTTTGGGTTGGGTTCTGTACACCATCAGCTATGGATGAACCTTGCTGATAGACCTCTGTGCACGTGAACCCATCTCAACACAGTTTGTGTTGAGAATATTTTAGTCAGACTTTCCCTTTCTGCACTTTGCCGCTGCTGTCTCTCATCCCTTTTTTGTGCATGGAGTCAGGCTCTGTGCTGCCTCTAACCCTTCCTCAGGTAATGAAAGACTGCAACTAGGTACACACACACAAAAACTCAGACTTTCCTTGTATGTCACATGTTCTAGTCTCCTCAATGTCTTAGCAGCCCTCCTCTGGACCCTTTCTAGTTGGTCAAGAACTCTCTTGAGGTGCCTCTAAACCAGACCCAACACTCCAAGTGTGGCTTATGAGTACTGAATGGAAGGGGAAAATCACTTTGTTTAGCCTGTTGAATATATTCTAAAGTAGCCCAGGATGTGGTTAATTTTCTTTCTTTCAAAGACACTATGTCTGCATGCTTAAATGACTACCAGGACTACAAGGTCCATTCCTGAAGAACTGTTGCTTCCCCAGTCAACCCCAGCTAGTGTCCATGCATGGATTTATCCCATCCCAGGTACAGGAATTTACCTTTGTTTTTGCTGAACTTCATAGTGTTCCTTTCTGCCCATACATGCAGTTTGTTCCTCCCTTGTTCCTCCCTGGCAGCCCTGCCTTCCAGCATGCCAGCTGCATCCGCCAGACTGGTACCATCCATAATTTCCAGAGCACTCATCCATGCCAGCCCATCACCCCGGCTGTTGATGAAGATGATGAACAGGATCAACCCCAGTGTCAAACTCCCAGGAACATCAGACTGCTGCCAGTTCAACTTCCTGTCATTAACTACTGCTGCTCATCCAAGACTTTATCTTTTCAGTGAAGTTATGTGGATATTTTTCCAGAGTATGTCAAAGGGCTTGCTAAATTTGGGGCAAACATCCACTGCTCTCCATTTATCCACAGAGCCTGCCATTTCACCACAGAAAGAATCCAGGCTGTTCAAACACAAATTGCTTTTGATAAACCCTTCCTGGCTTCCCAGCCTTCAGAGCACTCTCAGGATTTCCCTGTTGCTTTAGCATGGTATCCTTAACTAAACCACACATTGACAAAAACAACAGAGATTCCTCATATTTTATAGTTAATATTCTAGTCTGAGCAATTTTAATGGTATTGTGAAAGCATATAAAGATCATAAAAGTTAATGGCTTAACATTTCCTAAATTTTCCACCAAGACTTTTTAAGAAGATGTATAGCACAGCACTTTCAAAGGGGACATCCTCTATTACTGTGGGTTTGTAGTCTGCAAAGCACAGATGATTTTCTTTTAGTGGCTAAACTATTATATAGGTGAAATCTTAAGGGCCATATCTTCACTTATTTACATCAACCCATGCATTTTAGCTGCAGTGTAACTGTACTAGTTTATGCAGTTTATGCCAAAGGAGGATCTGGGCTCCAGTTTCTATTTCCAGCTCTGTTTTGCTCATGTGAATGCAGCAGTTAATTCAGAACATATGGAAGAGGTGGGGGAGGGAGCTCCTGCTCACACAGCTCATGCAGCTAGATTGATTTTTGCTAAAACTTAAAAAAACCCCACAGCACTTACCACGTGTGACAACTCACCATCCTGCATTTCTGATATGAATTATACTGTATAACAAAATGTGAGTGTAAAATTTAGAAGCACAGCAGCTATGCCACGCAACACTTCACCTGCCTGGGAGTACAGTTATTTCTATTTTCATAGTAATGGGCTATTGTATCCCAAAATGTGCTGAGAGAAAACACACTAATAGGATTTTATGTGAACACTTGGAGAACCAATTTATACAATGGAACTGGACCGGAATTATTTGATTAAATGCAAATCATTAATGTTGTAAACCATACAAATAGAGAGTAAACCTAAACTGAATGTGAAATAATGAGATAAAAATGGGCTTGCCGTTGTTTAAAATGCACAGGTCAGATCATGCAGCTTCCACAGTGTCTGCTAAGGCAATTTTACAGTAGAAATGGGAATTTTTTGTTATAGCAAAAACAGCTTCCATTTGATTGACTGGGAGAGATGTATTCCAATACTGAGCATGGGCTCAAGGTCCATGAAAGTATTCCTAACTCTTATTTACCTCCTTCATTTCCCACTGAAATCAACTGAAAGTTTGAATACTGTACAGTTTTTAGATCTGAAATATGTGACTTAAATACCTTTTTAAAATGGTCTTTAGTTGGAAGCTTTTTTTCCCAGAAATGAAAAGAAAGAATATATCACAAGATAAAAGGAGAGGACAGCTTATATTTCACAATCCTTGCTTGGATGCAGCCCATTCCCCTGCTTCCGCAGATAAGCAAGGATGCTTAAACAAGCAAGATGGCAAGAGCTAGAAGAGACTGGAGAGTCTACCACATAGAGGCAAAAATACTGCAAATTAGAGAGAAACACAATGAGGACAGCACTTAAGTGCTTATAAATACCCATTTCCTATAGCAAAGCTGTAATCCAGATTCAAAACTGCTTGTTTGTGTCTTTTACTGAATTTTCATTGCTTCTCCAGAGGCAGGAAGGCAGGGAGGAGAGATGCCAAAGTGACACTGTGCCCTGAAGTTTCACTACAGCTCTGTGCTGGCTTGTTTCAAGTGGAGTGCTTGAATTGTAAAGGTGCAAAACACAGTTCCCCTCAGGTACTGCTCACATTTGTGAGAACTGCAGAAATGTGACCACCTTAGGAAAGATACCTTTTATTCCCTTTTTTTTTTTTAAGTACTCACATTCTAGATTCTAGGTTTAGATGCCTGACTTTAGATGCTAAATGAGTTTTAAGATGTCAGCTTTCATGCCCAGCTTGAATGCTTTTTTTTTGCAATAATATATTTTGCTGGGTCAAATGTATCCCTGAAGTAATTTTGGTCTATTGTGCTTACAGTCTGCTTAACTTTTATTTTTTGTTTATTTCTTCTTTGGTTTACCTTTGTTTTTCTACCCTGTGGCAAAAAAACAATCCTTTTATTGAAGATAGCTGGAATTGAATGTGAAGACTCATATGTATTACTCACTGAGGGTGCCTTAGAGCAAAGGGAACTACCTTACTTTTCTATTCTCTCACCAATCCCTCTTGTAATAGCGTGGAGTATTGTTACTATCATGGCATGACTCAGAGAAACAGCCAAAGAGACATTTTAGCAGACAGAATAAACAGCTTCTGAGGAACTGGGGCCCTATTTCTGTCTCTTATGCATTCTTTTCAACCCCTTACTGAGCTTTCACTAGATGCTCTTTTCAAATCTCATGACTTATGGGGCTTCCCTACATAAGAGTCAGCTCAAAATGCACTGCTATGTTCTTTCTCCAGGAGACCCTGGAACAAATAAGATTCAAAGATAAAATTCGGCCAGACACAAATTAGTTTGGGGTCATTTTGAGATTTGACTTGATGGCTGAACGAATTCTTACTGCATCCCCTGCTAAGCCAGGTTGTTCATCTCTCATTTCAAACCCTAGGTACGTTCAGTAGTGTGGTATGTGCAATGCTTCCTGTCAAGCTGATATGAAAAGACTCTCATATATGAAAAAACACTCAGATACAAAATCACCAGGAAATTTGGAAGATGGAAAAATTCCAGCTTTACAATATCCTCCCAGAAGGATTTGCTGCTAAATTGAGATCTATTTGTTTATCGCTTTTTAACTCTCTATGGGAGACACAGCACTGGGACAATGAGGCATACAGATAATGAGCTGGGCAGAAGAAATGCTGCAAGAAATATCCCCAGCTTCAGGGGTTATAAGCTCTCACCCTTTTTTTTTTTAACTCATTTTTCCTGTAACTTAAAGAGCACTGGATTTCCAGCCCTTAGGAGATGACTGCTACTACTACTACTGCTATTACTACTGGTATTGCTAATTATTATTTTTATTGTTGTTTTTATTGTTCTTATGTATTATTCCATGAGAGGAAGAACTTATGAAACCAGATTTCCTACAAGTCTGTTCTTTTGCCCTCATGTCCATCTCACTGCAGATGCCCCCAAGCATTATCTGTCTTTTATGATACTTACTTAAAAAGGATGATACATAACACACTCACTTAGGAACTAAGGTCAATAAAAAAAATTTTTCTACATTAATAAGTAAATAAACAGAGAAACATGCCTAATACATTGAAAAAGGCTTGAAAGAAGAGAAAAGCCTGGAGTCATTTACCCCATTTACCACCAGGGCCTATCATACCAGCAGAAAAAATCACCTGAATAGGAAAAATATGTGTGAGTAATAAAGGTAGGTTTTGAAAGTCTAGATCTGCTTTGATCAAGCACTGTTGTATTTAAAACATTGTCAGCTACTAAGACTTGTACCATTGCTGGAGAAACCAAACTAATGTCAGAGCAATTGCACAGGAAAAGGGGTAATTTAGGAAGTCAAGACCACATGAAATGGAGCAGCTTCACTTGTAAGGGGAAAAACCTCCATTCTTGTCAGCCTCAGAGTACAACCTCAATCCCATCAGGACCAACTCCTTTAATGCCTCTAATTTAGCAGAACACATCAGTGTTTAGCTAAGACAATGAAAAAGATACCTGTATAAATTGTACAGAGCTGATATAAATTCCCACCTGCCTAGAAATCACAGCCCTAGTATTAAATCCCACCATGGATATGCAGTATTTTTATGAGTCAGAATTTTGCCACGGTTGAATCATGGAAGACAGGGTTAGCCCATGGTTAAAGTCACTGGGATCCAACAGCAATTAGAAAAGTCAGTGTGGAAGGTTAATAGTGCCCTATTTGGGTCTCTAAATTATTTCAAAACCTAAACACAGGGCTCTCTGTCCTCCTCAAAAACACACATCAAACAGATTTCATAAACTTGTTACAGGGCTGGGAAAATCCCTATTCCCTATTCAAATTCCTTTTGGAAGTACTTTAATTTCTGTTTAGCTTCCAGTATCAGAATATTGTAAAAGCACCCTGCAATATGCATATCTGTAATTCTCTTTTGACTCTAATATTTGTATTAAACCTCAAGTTCTTTACAAATTCAACACTAGTAATCCTAAAATACATCTGAAGTTACAGAGGACAGAAGCTAGCTCAATGCTCAGAAATACAGTGGTATTTTACGTGGTACAATCACTACCTTGGGGAATGAAAACTTTGTTCTTTTAGGAATCAGCAGTTTCTTATCTAACTGAGACTCCAGTGGGTAGTATATGGTGATTTTTTGACATTCTTTGTACACCTAACATTACATGGGGAGTATTTCAATGATCACTCAAGTTACTTCTATAAATGCTGATTTCATGCTTCTCTTCCATGTGACAGCATGCATAATATCTAAACAGTAATCAGGACCTATGAAAAGAAAACAAGATATTACAAAACCAATCCTTTTTTTTTATTATTTTATGAGAAATTGCTTCAATGTCCAGTTGTGAAAGACTTTTCCCAGACCTTTATAGATCTATTCCCCAGGCTGCAGCTTTTAGCTCTGCGTTAAAACATTTTCCCAGCATGTCTAAGTGAGAAACTCTTTTCAGTCATCATGGAAAAAAAATAGCAAGTCTCATTGATGTTAAACTTGGAAAGGGTTAGCAGAAATGCAGCACTATGAGTGATTTTTTTTCCCTTTTGTCAGATGATAAAACAGAAATACCCCAAATAACAGAGAGTCCAAGATCAGATTTCTGATTGTGGCAATTTCCTCTGAAGAGTTCAATATAAAAATAATGTCATGTTCTTCATGGACCTACTGTCCCACAATCATGGCAGTCCTTGCAATTGAGAAGATCTCTGTGTTCAGGCAACATTCCAAATGAAGTTGGTGAAGGAAACTTCATCTGTTCCTAAGTAACCATTTACACACTCCAGTGTGCATTTGTCAGCCAACATACACATATCATGTGTAGCTGAAGAGCTTTCAGGCTAGGAAGGTTTTTGAGTTCTTATGGATAAAACTACACAAATGTCCACACCAGGGTCAGCCCAGATGTGGGTCAGGTGCACTGTACACAGCAGGGCTCAGGCAAGCATCACCTCTATGATGCAATGCAGATGGAAGGAGCCACACTGAACTATGTGCTTTGTATGAAATCATCACGTGTTCATGGGTTCTTTTACATGTAACTGTGTGGACACAGTTAGATTCTCATCAGCATTTTTGAACCACATATGCACTGTTTTGGACATTTCATCTGACTTTGGGAGACACTGCTTTCTCCGGGACATTCAGATATTTGGTCTTTTGGACATTATGTGAATCCTAATATTAGTATCTCATCCTTGGCTCACTCCTCAATTTATTTTCTCTCTAAGCAACCTAAAAATTGATAACTTTGTGATGACTATATGCCTACACCAGTTTGTTCCCTTCAACTCCCTCACCCCTGCATGGGGTGCCATTAGCAGCTGCAGCAGCAATCACTCTAACAGGGAGTAGCTTTTATCAGAGGAGGACAGACTTCTTATTTACTCCATGCACAGCAGTGCTGTCTGTTCTACTGCTCCCACTTTTACTACTACCAAGAAATTCTTAGGATTGACATTGAAGGTAATGACTGACAGAACATGCCAAGTTAATACCAATAACTTAGCAGCAGGATATAAGCAGGCTGGCAGGCTCTAACCTAAAAGGTACATAACTCCTGCTGCGAATGGTAATACTCTCTCCTACACAAGGGAGCCACAGCCATCATTCTTATACTATGTCTTTCTTGGTTTCTAATTGTACTGGCATTATATGATACTATTCCTTGGCCCAAGAAGTTATATTTCAGATTCCTTGCCTGCCCAGAAGGAACCAGTCAAGAGGTGAACATTCTGGTATTCTTTCACTGCTTCTATGACTTCACAAGAGATGTCATGCCAAAGTCACGTACAAGCTGTGTTTCAGTCACAGTTGCCTTCATCTTTCCATCCCCTTTCTAAAGTCTGTATTTTTAGCAAGACTGAAAAGTCTTGCTAAAATATATCTCTTCCTATGTGCTTGTGCAACAAAGAGAAATGGGCTCCTATCCCAGCTGAAATCTCTGGATGCTGTTTTAGACCACAAAATGCTTTTGGACCTTGGCCCAAAACAGATAGCAGCGTACACAAGGCTACAATAGCCTAGCTCTGCCTTGTTCTTTTTCATACGTAGCAGTTTCCTTGACACTAGACCTGATAATTATTGAATGAATGGCCTCTTCCACTCTCAGCCCCCAGCAACCATTATCTTAATTACAGTCAAGCTGGAATCAAGAAAAAATCCCACAAAATCAACATCATCAAGTCATACCTTCAGCACACTAAGCTGCAACCACTTAATTCAAGTCTGGGGTGCTGTGTAAATCACTTCAGCATAATTCACCTGTGCATTGGGTAAAGTCTACTCAACTTTTATAAAAGCTTTAAATATATAAAACAAGTTCATTAGAATGAGATTATTAGCATGGCAAAATCACAATCTACTGGTGAGAGGGGTGTTGCAAATCATGGCCAGGTGCAGGATTTTCTTTCACCAGACAGTAAACGACTCAGAACCCATTAACTTCTGAGGATTTATATCTTAAAAGAAAGTTACACATGAAAAATGAAGAGTACTGTAGTCTGACAGATCTGGATTCACGTGGATATTTTAATTTTCCAGCAAGCACAAGAAAATGGTTAGCAGTTGGCATACTTAGGCTTCCATATTCCATATTTGTGGGAGCAGTACAGACCCAGATACAGCACTGTTACATGGTTTATTCTGACAACACAATATGTAATGAATGAAAGAACTTGTTACCAAGGAGATAATTGGACTTGAACAGAGAGAATGTCTCAATGTGCCAATTTTCAGCATCAGTTTTTCTTTTGCTGTGGCTGTGAATTGTTGCCGGCCACGTTTTTGCAACAGCAAACTACTGCCTTTATCTTATTTTTGTGTGGCAGATTCCATAGTCCAATATATTGCTTTAATAGAGATTTTATGCAAGGCTTGACCTGCTACATATTAGTAATCTTAAAAAAAACAAAAACAAAAACAAAACACAATTAAAAATGAGAGCATTAGCAAGAAAGGACAGTTTGCAGACACATCAAAGAAGATAAAATAATATTAGTCCAGATATCCTCACAAGAAAATTTTAGAGTGTATAGACAATATATTTCAGGAGGCAGGAATGGTGCGTGTTGATGCCATATACTGAAAGGAATCCTGCCTATCTGTCTGGCCAAACTTCTTTACCATGTTATCCTCTAGTCTTATAACTTTAAATTCTATTACTCTCTACTTGCAAATATATTTTTCTAGGCCTCTCTGATACCGACTTTTAGCATATTATCTGTAAATGGAATCTCTTTGACTTTTTTCCTTTTTTTTTTCAAAACCAACTTCAAAACAACAAACTTCTGAGACATGCATATCACACAGAGTATAACAAATTGATTAAATTGCCTTCTTCCCAGTCTATATCAAAGCACAAATACTAAGCATATATGACAATTATTTTTGATCTTCACTGATGTTTGATATTTGGCTGCTCATCATGTGGAGGGATGTCCCCATTTGCCCTATTGTCCCCTGTTCTACTTGTTGAAGGTGAAGCAATCAATACCACTATATTTTCATTATCAACAGTAGCCTGTATCCTACATCTTAGTGTTCCTAAGTTTGTGTATCAATAATTCCTCTCACACATACAGAGTTTAGGAATAATTGAAGTGACCAACCTAAAGGTTTGTCTTTATTTACTGCCTTAAAAATTTTCTTGCACCATGTTAAAATTTCTAGCACTGTATTTTTAAACAGAGGTTGCAATTTAGTCCATGCATGATCATCTTCCAATGCTAGGAGTGCCACCATTTCCTTCCTCAAAGGAAATGGAGGACACTCCATTTCCTCCCACTGCCCCAGTGAAGACTGACAATCCTTCAGATCCAGTGGACAAAACATTCCTGCAAGTCTTCCTTAACCATCTTCAGTCTCACTATGCCATGCTGGTAAATGTGGGTGAAATGAGTGAGACAACCCATCTCTTTCTGGCTGCAGAGGGTAAGCAGTGCTCCCAGGAGCAGCTGGCAGATGCTCTGTGACAAAGCAGCCCCTGGAGTAATTTGGAATTCAGGAGCAGCCATCAGAGGGAGGAGCAGAGGACAGGAGTCTCAGCCAGTGCACCTCGTTTCACAGCCTGCACTCTGCTGCTTCTCCCCATGCTGGAGTCATTCATGCACAAATCTTTCCAGCCTCTAGGAAGTTTTTCTAATTTTCTGAAGTCCAACGTTTTTACTTCTCTTTTTCTGAGGATTCACTGGCAGAACTAGATGCAGAACTAGATGAAAAACTGAAGGGGCATGTCTCCTTTGTTCAGAGAAAAAACATCCATACCTTCTGCAAAGACTTCCCTTGTGCTTCCATGCCAGAAAAACACATGTAATTCTCAGTCTTTCTGAATACTTGTTTCTCATCCAGTTTCTCTCCCCTCCCATAGTTTCAATCAAGTAATTTTCCCTCCCATAGTTTCAGACAGTTTATTTCTGCTCCCAGTTTTCTCTAATAAACCAGTAATATCACAGGATCATTTTCTAACTGCAAGTACACGGTTTATTATAGAAAACAAGGAGATTTGCTTTGCAAGACATAGGAAAGCAGTAAACAGCTGTGGCTTTCAGCACAGGGATTGGTCTGTACTCTCAGAAAAGAAATATCAAGAATAAGTAGGGAGCATCATTTAGTTCACTCATCACAAAACCTCTATCCCCTATGTGGTAAAAGAACAGTATGTAAGGAGAGCATATATAGTCTCTATAGGTTTGCTGGAGGCAGAATACCTCTGTCTGCTCACTGCCCCATGTCCATGTTTGAGAGTATGTTCTGTGTGACAAGCAGTGGGTATAAAGCTGCTTAACTGTTTGCTTTAGTTTGGCTTGATATTCTGTGCTGTGTCAATTACTGGTGGGATGTGCTTGGTGTGGTTTGAATGCAACAGAGGAACCAGAGTTAAGCAGAGACCTCACTTTTTTTTTTTTTCTGAGCCTTCTCAGCTCTGTGCAGTTGCCCTACTAATATTCAGAAGTGATGCCCACATCTCTCGAGACCTTGACAGCTTCTGTTTATTTTACTTTTAAACTCATTAAGGCAGATGGGAATAAGTTCCTTGCCAAGATAAAACCTGTTAACTGGGGTCATTCTATCACTGCTTTATTGTCTTGAGTGCCCACTAATCTTCAAGCAGCTTCACAAATGTGTCCTGCTTCATATCTATTGAAACTTAACCAGGGAGTCTTTGAGTGATACAGATGGGCAAGAAAAAGAATTATATTACTTCATTTTTTTTTCTCTCTCCGGATTCATAATAGTGAAACTGAGACAAGAATTTAAGTCAGTGGAGTCACTTCCTTTTTATATTTTTTTTAATACAGGAACTTTTCTTCCTTTTCATCAGGCCAAGAGAAATAGATTGTTGATGTACTTATTGAGAGCGCTGCACACAAAGTGTATTCTGATATCATCTTTCAGTTTCATCAAAGAACATTTGTCATCACTTCTGATGGAATTAAATTTTGGTAGCATCCAAGACGTCAACTGAGAAATAAAAATGTGGAAACTCATGTAGAAAATACTAGTATCAACATTAGCATGCTGAAGAATGCAATGATACAGAGACTTTGTGCAGACAGAAATACAATATAGTCTCTGCAGACAACTCTCATTGTCCCCATACAAATTAAAAGGAGATTAGAGGATTGTGTGGTATGGAAGGAACAGCAAAAGAAGGGTAGCATAATAGTCTAAATCCAAAATGAAATTTGGGAAACCTTGGGTACTAGTAAATTTAAATGTTCTATTTCAGAAAATTAAATTATTGTGATTTCAGCAATTTCTAGATTTTGCTACCAGTAAGGAAAAAAGAAGCCTCAAAACAGAAATGTGTTCAGTTCCTCTCTGATTTCCAATTCTTGGTCAAACTGCACTATTAAATTTTGGCCAATCAGCAAGTATCTCTTCCCCCCTCCCTTTCTGGCCTCCTTTTTCCCCAAACCAGTAATTATGCTGTCAGTTGCCTCCCATTCCTCTCCTAGGTATTTTCTCAAGGCTTGTCCACAGTACAGAAATTTATGATACAAGGAGCTGTGCTGGGCTTCTAAGGATGCTTGTAAAACACTTCACATCCATACGCCAAAGTGCTCCAAGTGGTTTGTATTTCTGCCAAAAAACACTTGGACTTTTCTTGTGTTCAGCAAGGGCTAAACTTGGCTTGAGGCCAGTAGGGACAGCACTAAAGGAGATAGGATGCAGCACTCATGCTGCAGCCCTACAGAGGCACTCTGTACATTCCCAGAATCCTCCCTCTGTCAGAGGAATACTGGGAACTGGGAGATGGCTGCCCAAAGGGCTCTGCAGCTGAGAAGCCTTGGGGATGTAAGCAGAAATGCTCTAATTCAGAACAGCAGTCGGCAGGATACCTCTGGATGTTACAAACAGTTAGCACTTAAACCAAGGAACCAGGATAAGCTTAATAAGAACCCTTCTAATTATCAGGGTATTAGTAAGGAAGTGAGAAAATGACACAAGGGATTGCTGCTGCTCACCCCCTGCCCTGCCTGTCATCCTCAGCCATGCATGCAGAGCTTTCCCTACTCTCCTTTCAGTCAGGATCTAGGGAAGCACCATGAAGAAAAGAGGGAGGAGGGCGAAAACCCATATTCAAAATAGCAGCAAAGAGCTCTTCTGCAAAGTGTGTCTGGAGGTATAAAAGATACAGCTGGCAGCTTACAGTGCTTTACTGAAATAATGAGAATAGAGTTGTATAAGCAGCTACCTAAAATGGGCATTATTAGTTTTCTTTATTAGGGACTGGGTGGGAGAGCAAGGACAAGCAGCACTTCCCTGTGCTTTGTTCTTGTCACTTGACAGCTTTTTCTGTCCTTGAGATATTCTCTCAGGGAGCAAGGAGTACACATGGCTCCAAGTCACTCCAGGACTGGGAGAGGAGGGTGAAGCTCAGCATATCAAGAGGTGTGTGTCTGCAGCAAATTTGATTGTTTAAAATAATCTAGAATAATTTTGTCAAGAAAGCAAGATTTGATTGTAGAGTAGAATTTAAACTAAAATTAGAAGGGATTTTAAGTGTCATTACTTAATTCCCCACATAACACATTAGGCACAGGACAGGGAATCCTGATTTAACCTAATGATGAGCAGACTGACCAGATTTTCAAAGTGAAATAATGGGATTCCTGTGGGGGAAGGAACTGGGTTCAGTCAAAGAAATTTGGAGTGAAAAGCAGTATAAAAAATGAAAATACAGTCAGCTTTCCTTCTC
Organism: Lichenostomus cassidix; assembly: GCF_008360975.1. Taxonomy (NCBI): domain Eukaryota; kingdom Metazoa; phylum Chordata; class Aves; order Passeriformes; family Meliphagidae; genus Lichenostomus; species Lichenostomus cassidix. The sequence goes on along the minus strand of NC_139482.1, from coordinate 106,964,855 downwards.
CCTTGCTGTACTGCTCTACCTTTCCTCTACTCCATTTGTGAGCAGCACAAATTCCTCACTGGAGAAGCCCCATGACAGCAAGTAACAAACAGTAATGTTGATGAGGACAGGCAGCAATGCTGGGTTTGTTGTGCTGATGAGATTAACTGCAGGACGGGCAGAGCAAGAATCCAGTTTGCCCATCCAAGAACTCGCTGTCCAAGAGCTGGTGGCTGCATTGTGGGGGGACAAGACACACTGGTCAATAGCCTCACACTCACACATACCCACAATGTAGTCACACAGTCAGACTCACATCCTCACTGTGTTGTGCAGGTCACTCCCCTACAAAAGCCTTATTTCACTGGCTAAGAGATTAAACATATTCTTTCAATTATAACTATCAGAAAGTCTCTGTCTTGTGTGTGCTCACATCTCACGTCAATCTCAACCACCTTGAGATTTTTCAAAAAGCAAAACTGTTGGGTTTTGGCCAGCCCTCTGACTCAGCATCCTTGCCTGAGGGCACAGGGCATCCTCACCTTAGCAGCAACTGGGACATAGTGAGGGGCTTTTCATTTCTTTGTTCTTTCATTTGAACCAAGGCCTGCTGACCTGGAAGGTTGTCTGTTAGCTTAATGAATCATCCTTCAGAGAAAACTTTCTTATTTCTTTTCCCTGTGCTCCCTTTCTCAGATGAGACTCTTCTCCCAGGCTCTCAATTACCATAGACATTCTCATTTTCTCCAAAATCATTGTCCCTTGTTCTGCACAGGAGACACCTCACAAAGTCCTGGACTGGTGGTGATAAACAGCCTGTATGATTTACATACCTTATACTATCTGTCACTTGAGTTGTTCTATAGGATATTTGTACACCTTATATGATAAGCTTTTCCCAAGCAGGAATGAAATTTTTATGTATTGTTTTTTTCCTCCTCTAGAATCCCTCTTTTTCACATAAACAATCAGAAAACGAAATCCTCTACACTGAACTGGGGAAATTTAATATCTAAAAAGAATAAGGCCAGGCTTGTATAAGGCTCTCAGTTTCTACAAAGATGTAAAATACATGGAGGACTGATGGGACAAGCTGGAAATAGGATGTGATGGTGAGGTCACAAGTAGGTAATATACCTACTGTATACCTCTGAGACCTATCTGGTATACAATAACATACTAATGCCATCCTAGAAAAATACTATCGGGGTATTTAAAAATGTACTTAGACACTACATTTTGCTGCCTTGCCTCCTGTTTGTAAAATCCAAATCTTGCTGCTCTGTTCCTCATAAATACAGTATTTGGTCACTTTTGCCTGTTCAGGCAAACACTAACAATAATAGTAATGGTCACAACAATAACAATAGTCACCATTAGATTTACCAGCTCAAGACCTATTTACTGTAACCATACCTTTTCTGATCTCGCTAAAGTCCATGTTTCTTCTGTTTGCTTACAAGGATGTTACTGCTGAAATCATACTTATTTACACAAGTGGTGTCCCACTTCTTTGCTACACTGACCCCCAAGTCTGCTTCACACTGTTCCAGTATTCAGCCACCACTTACACTCAGTACATTATATCAGCTTTGGAACTCTAGAACTGCCTTTATTTTTACTGTGCTTGCTGTAATGCTCCAAACACAGACCAGGTCCAGGAAGGACTCTCTCAGAGACCCCTTCCTTCATCTAAGTTCTCCTAGTGGTTCTTTTAGGCTGAGACATGGACTTGGCTGGAGAGGAGAGGAGAGGAGAGGAGAGGAGAGGAGAGGAGAGGAGAGGAGAGGAGAGGAGAGGAGAGGAGAAGGCTCCAGGGAGACCGTAAAGCAGCCTTCCAGTACCTAAAGGGGACCTGCAGGAGAGCTGGAGAGGCATGTAGTGGGCATGTAGTGATAGGACAATGGGGAACAGCTTCAAACTGGAAGAAGGCAGGTTTAGATTAGATGGTAGGAAGAAATTTTTTACTGTGAGGGTGGTGAGACACTGCAACAGGTTGTCCAGACAAGCTGTGGATGCCCCCTGGAAGTGTTCAAAGCCAAGTTGGATGGGACTTTGAGCAACTTGGTCTAGTGGAAGGTGTCCCTGCCCATGGCAGGGAGGAAGGAACAGGATGAACTTTATGGTTTCTTCCAACACAAACCATTCTATATCTCTATGAAAAATGCTAGTCTGCTTCAACAAGATGAAATTGAAAAGCAAAAAGAAAGAAAAGACCAATGTTTTAGCCTGCACCAGCTGCTCCCTGACAGCAGATAAAACTTACCCAAATAAGCTGCTGATTTCTCCCACACTTTCAAAGGCAACATGCCTTAATGGAAATGTCAACACAGACCAAGTCTGTATTATTTCTCATCCAATTCATCAGTGCCAGAGAATGGTGCCTAATGGATACAGAAGGGGTAAGAAGTCTGTATTTTAAGCTGCATTTGAATATCACTTATTATAAAAGTTGAAACATTTGCAGTAAACATTTCTTCATATTTGTCTGGAGATCCAGATGAAAGAGAAGGAAACATAATCAGGACATAGGACATTCCAATGTTCACAGAATCAAGGAATCTAGCTATGTAAATCTGACCCAGGGATTTGAAAGTATGAGGTCAGAAGGGAAATTAGACCAATCTTTATAGGATGGACTGTAAAATGCCCAACATTAAGAAAGTTGCTACACTTCTTGAAATGTAAAAGTTTAGATTCAGAATTCAGACACAAGTTCTTTTCTCATTGTGAACAACAGGGATATCAGTGGATGCCATATGTTCTTACAATAAAATTGCCTCAGAGAGTAACATAATTTTTAAAAATTCTTCCTGATAGACCATTAGACTGACACAAGCTTACCTTAGCTAAGTACAAACTTGTCTGCTTCTTTTTATAGGGGAAACAACATGTTTCTCAGAAAACATTTTGCTGTTAGTATAGCTTCCCTGAAGACACTCTGAGGGTTACCATGAAGGATGTTGTATTGATACAACTGTCTTTGCAAATATGTTTGAATCTCTAAGTGTCCCAGGCAAATTCAATATTTGATTAAGAAAGAGATACTCAGTTATTTGCAACATTTACTACTGCTGAGTAAAACAAAATGCCACAACAATGTTGCCTCAAATACTGGAGGACTGCACAAATGCCTTCCAAGGACACAAGAAACAGCAGCATTCCTCAGAGAAGCTACAGGCATAGTTCTCGTTTTAGCATCTGTTTTTCAAAAATTTCTCCCACTTTTACTGCTGACATTAGGAAAAAAAAAAGGTTGTTTTTTGGAAACGGAAACATTTTGTCTGACTCAAAAAGATATCTTTCACTTTGGTTTGGATGTTCTCACTTATTAACACATTTTGCATTGCTATTTTTTACTTAATTTTCAAAATCAAATATTTAAGGCAAAATCAAATAAACATTTAACAAACATTAAAATATTTCAACCTACATCAATTAAAATAGTAAATAAAATTCAGCAGGAATTTCTGCAAGGGTTTAGCCATTCTCAAAGGAAGCATTTTCCACCATTTGACAGCACTCTCAACTCATACCTCCATTGTTGCTTTCTGAGCTAGCATCTCTGAGAACACCAATTCACACATTATCAGGTATTATGAAACCAGAGATGCCCAAAATATCAAGAGATTTGGTCAGTCTCCCTTACTCTTCCGCTGGCAGCAGAGGGAATCCAGCCATAACACAGCTGGGATAACAATAGATTTTCAGCAAATTAGGCTGCTGTGCCAAAGCCCTGGAGATCTTCCTGACCGCTGCTGTCACTCCTGCTGCCCAGTGGGTGCCAGTGGGAGGTCAGGGGTGAAGAACACAGCTTGTCCCCTCATCCATCGCAGGAATGAGCCTTCCTCCCCATGGCCACCCTTTGTCCCATCTCTGCCCATCCCAGTGACAGGAGAGGACGTTGGCCTGGCCCCACTTTTGCTGCCCTCTGGTAGCATAACTCTGGTTTTGCTATGCAGCTGAGAAGCTGTAAGCTGGCGCTGCGCCAGCCGTGCTGTATTGCTATGCTTTGGAGGTTTTCACAAGGATGAAAGAAAGCATTTAGGGAGGTTCCAGAAACGATGCTGATGGCTGCCATGCTAATGCTTGTAATGAATTCTAAATTGGTAATGGGACCACTTATGGATAACTAAAGGCTTATTCACTCCCCTGGATATCTGCTTTTCCCCTTTACTACTCTTTACTGGATTTAGTACCACTATTCACTTTGCACTTTCTCCTCTCTGTTTTTTTTCAGTTCTTTTACTTTTCTACTGTCATTTCTCGTGCTGTACTATTCCTCTAAAATTATCATCTGTCAGGCTCTCCACTTATTCCAGTGGCCTTACTGCAGCAAACCCATGTCCTGCAAATCTCTAGGTACCGTTGCTAGTTCTCTTTTTCAATATGGGACTAATCACTCAAGTTGCATGATTTTGAAACAATGCACTATGGATAATAACATTCCTAAGAGCATAAAATTTCATTTTACTTCTACTGGAAAAAGCAAACTTCATTCCAAACACCCATACCATCTAGGGATGGGTGGTATAATGACAAGTGGTAAAATAATAAGTGGTACAATAACAAAGGATTGCATTAATGGGCAGCAATCATAACTGACACAGACCTGTAGTTTCTGGCTGATGCAGTTTTAAATGATGTTAGTGTTGATTGTGCTGTGTCTTATTGCCTTAGGAGATATGTGTTAAGTATAAAGGTTTGCAGTTAGAATTCTGTGAGGCACAAGAATCCTCTGGAACATCTATCATGTCAGCAGAACTGCTAAGTGTAACTCTGGTCAAAAAAAATGACACTATAAAAATGACATCTATCATGTACTGTATTTATTTTCCCTTGGTGATTTCCAGATTAAATCTGCTCAGTTTACAAATCAAAAGAGACTTTTTTTTAATCTGCTTTTTTATCCAACAGTCTATGTTGCCTGTTCAGCTTCTGCCTAAAAAAAATTAAACTGCGTTCCTTCTGTTCCATACATCATTTTCCATCCACTCACAACAAAAATTCTCCAGCTAAAATACAGGTTATATTTATACCGACGTAGAATGAATCAGAACAAACCACATCTCACCCACCTTTCTGATCAAAGTAAAACCTGGTTTTTTCTAACCAATAAGCCACAAACATGTATAGATGACATGGAGAGATCAAATTTGTCATTTTCACGACAGCAAACTGAAGAACATTCCACACTAAATATACAGCTAACTACATGCTACACATTTATGCCTCTCTCCATATATATAGAGACACGTGTATATATGTATATATGCATGTAAGACACACCTGTGTATTTCTACACATATATATTTGGATATGCTTTCAGGCTTTGTCCTAATCAAAGCCTGTCAATGCTATTTTATATCCCTTAAATATTTGTGGTGATAATTCCCTAAAATGTCCCTCCACATTTAGGAGAAACTGGGCAAAGGACAGCACCAGACTTTTTTTAACAGCAAATGACTGCAGCCCTGTACTGTTTCATCTGTGTTGAAAAGCATTAGGATTATTTGCATTACTTCCTACCCCTTTCCTGTGTCTCCTATTTACTCACTTATATTTCATTAACCATCCCTTTTGACACACTGAATTGTGTCAAACTGTGGATCCCTTCTATTTATAATAGTTACCTAGTCCTTGTTATCTCTCCATAGGGTATGAATAATCATGTTATAAAAGGTGCTATACCACCAAATGGATATGGGTAGTTGGCAGGTTTTTTTCCAATGGCAAAGGAATATTATCTGAAAAACAAAATAAAACAAAACAAAAACCACTACAAAGAATGCTGCATTTAAAATACCAGGATTATGGAGAAATCAAGCAATGCAGGGAAAAAGATGATATTTCAAGAAAAAAAATTAACTCTAGTTCATCTTCAGCATTAATCACTAGAATGGCAAACAGATTATCTCATCTCATGAACGAAGTACAGCCAAACAGAGGCAAATCAAAGCAAGGCAAAGGTCACACAAGCAAACAGAATATACTTTGTGCAGTGGACTTTGCCATGTTTGAGTTCACTTTGGCCAAAAGTATGTGAGCAGCTGGTCAACCTGACTCAGTTTTGGAGCATTTGCTTCTAACAGATTTGTCCACAACTTTATTTGTGAAATGTCTTTTCTATCACTACTATTTGATAACATAAATCTGGTGGTGGCTCATCCCTCCATCACAACGTAGAGGAAAATGGCATCATCATCCATTGCCTTGTCCCATCACAACATTATTGCAGGAACTTACCTGGATAGGAAGTTATCAGTCCTTAGGAAATAATAATAATAATATTAACAATAATAACAATGCTTAAGGTCATGTCCTCAATAATGTAACCTACCGTGAGTACATTTGATCTGTTTTTCACTCCTTGTGTTAGGTCACAGTCTTTATTTTCCAGACAAGACTTGGGGTGGAGCCAAGGTAACTGAAAAATCACCTAAAGCTCTCAAATGATGACTGATGGGTGGTAGTATTATTCTTCAGACACAAGGGCAATTTTATGACAGAGGTAAAGCTTGTCTACGCAGGAGACACAACTCTTTAGGGGTGTCTACAGGACTATGAATTAAGCTACCATATGAAATAATGGCCCTTACAAATCTTGCCACTTTCTGCTACAACTGCATGTGATCAATGTTAATCATTTCATTTAATGTAGTGCTGGAAGGTGAAGGGGAGAACAGGAGCTGAGATAGAATTTAAGCCTCAATTTGTCTATATCAGTGGTTGGCTTACAATATGGTCTTAATGTATTTGTGTCAGTTAATAAATTGCTATAAAAACCTACAATAAAACTGAGTTAATGTTGATGGCATATATCTGAAATCTATAGTAAGACATATTCTTACACTGTTAAAAATTAAAACAGTATAGGAAATAGTTCAGTCATCATGAAAAAGGTCAAGATTTTATAATCTCTTCCCACACCAAATCAAGAAAACAATTAAGATCTCAAGAATATTCAGTACAATCCAGCTCAATTAAAACAATTCAGTCAACAATGTAATCAATTTCAACAATGAACTTATTTTAAAAGTTTGATTTAATTAACTTAATCTGGCAATTGAAAAATTATTGACTCATGAAATGATTGATTATGTTGTTTTATAGACAGAGCTTGGATTTACAATTTTTTAAACTGTCAATTTCTTGCCAAAACAGAATCTTCCACAGGAAGTGATTGTGTTCAAAAATCATGCTCAACAAACATCTCTCCATTTTTCTGCCCAAAACCATCATACACAATATAGTCAAAATAGAGCTTAGAAGTACAACATACATTTAAATTTTAAAAAATGCTAAACATTAGTTCTAAAAACCAAGCTCCAGCCATAGACAGCAGAGGAACCAAATCAACTAATTTCTGACCTACGATATCCAGTGAAAGCAGGCAATAACCTCAGGTCATGACTGAGGCATTCATCTGGATCCTCACCTTTAGTGGAATATTTATTAAAAGGAATGATTCCCCAGGACACATGAAAGTGCCTTTTTCTTTCTCTTTCTGGTGAAACAGGAGCCCACATGGCTGAAGTGTCCATGCTGGCCTTCCTCACAGCTCCCTACCCTTTCTGCAAATCCCTGACACATGCTCTCTTCTACCATAAGCACTCTCTCATACTTCTTCTCCTACATACTCTGTTTAAATTCAAAACCACACTCTTACTCTCCCTCATCTGTCCCTTTTACCTGTGCTATTGTTTGGACTATCAATAAACACACACAGCTCAAACTTGCTTTCATTAGAAGCTGGTGCTTTTTCCCAGTGAAACAAAAGAATTACTGTCTTTCAAAATGGCTGCTGCTTCCCACTGCCTCCAGCAACACTGATGCTAAAAAATGTATAAAGACACAGGCTTCCTACCCTGAAAGAGGAAAGGGGTTTTCAAATGATGTTTGTAAAAAGGAATTAGATGTTGAAATGTGTATCTGCTCGGGTAAGTGTAGTCATAGATTTATCCTGGCTGTAGTCCAAGCTAGGAAGTTGTGCGTGTGCTTTGGCTTGGCAGCCAGAGAGGCAAATTAGCAGAGTGTTAATACACCCTGCTTTTCAGCTTTCTGCTCCAGGTACAGCTCTAGACCAGGCTGACTCATATCTGGGGAGCTCAGAAAGAAGGATAGGAGAATAGGAATATCTATGTACTGTTGACCCTCAGCTATGAACAAAAAGACGTCAAGAAATTAGTTTCAGAATTAAAAAAAGCCCCTGATCTGGTAAGAAATTCATGACAAACCTCACTGTAATATACTCATTCATAAGTAGAAACATGTTAACATTCATAAGTTGTATCACGTTAATATTCATAATTAGCATCATGTCATCTCAAAGTAATTAAAGGAATTTAAGTGGCGAAATTCTTAGAGTTTTAACATGTCAGCTGTTAGACAACTTAATGATAGCAAGAATTGTGACCCAGCTTTGATTGTCAAGTTGAGAGATAGTGAAGACCCTCACTGCACATGCAAGTGAGAACACTGGTTGGACACAACTTCAGAGATGACAAACAGCAGCCTCATAGTGACCAGTTCTCCTAATAACCTCCAAAGTATCCCACACAGACTCATACACCTAACTTACCTGGGTAGCCCTTAACTTGATCATCCTCTCCTCTTCCAGTCCTTACTATGAGACCTGGAGACCTAGGAGGCCTTACAACACTATTCCTCACCTATTCCTTGCACATTCTCTTTTCCTTTGCTACATTAGTTTCCATAGACATAGAGAATAACAAGCAACTCCTTAGATATTCGAAGTCTGGAATCATGTTCTTCTCCTGTCTCTTTTTCTTATGGAAAATATCTCATGATGCAGTCTTCCCTGGAACACGAGGTGTTTCCAATTCTGCATTACATTCATTCTTCTGCTTTTACACCGAGAACTGAACTCAGCCCACCGTCTAATATTTTAGTTTCACTTAAACTACTGCAGTTTTCCCGCACACCAAATATGTACAGCAAGATTTCAATCCCTCCCCCCCTTTCTTTTTCCTCCTTTGTGTAATAAATTTATATTTCATGGTATTTAAAAGAATGAAGTTGTGCAGGACTCATTATGTACAGTGGAACGCCAAAGACAACTCTCCCTGATTTAAAACTCAGGTTTGGGGTCTCTAGGAGTGATGTCCTCCTGTGTTGGGATGCTTAACCTACTTCCTACTTCTTCTAAGATTTTGAGGCAGCCAAATGCACATCCACTACCTGGATGAAACAGTATGATGAGCAGCTGTAAGCGTTGCTCAGTTTAATCCTCCTGACCCAAAGCTGTCACTGTATCACTGCAGTTACACCTAGCTAAATAAAGCACACTGCTAAAGCTTAGTTTATTTTTCCCAGACCACAACTGGGTGCAAGTCAGTTTACCAAGCATTGAAAGTAAAGACTAAGAGGCAGTAATGGGGGAATAGGGTATATGCCTAATCTTTTATCTTTCTCTTGCTTTTCTGAGTTCTTAGAATGAATGAATAAATACCTCAAGTTGAGTAATTTTTACCTAGTGTGCTGATCACAGGCTCTTTGACAGGGAAGATTTTGCTTTTGCTGGGTATAACTTGGTCCATAATGCCAACACAGCTGAGAATACAGAGCTATGGGACTCCAAGGCTTACTCTTCTGTGATGGGTGAGGGAAAACAAGCCTGTCACTTAATATATATACTAGCAGGATCTAAAGCACAGTTTGTCATACAACCACAACAAAATGCTTGGATCTTCTCTGCCAGATACTTAAAAGAAACCTGGGTTAGTTTGTACCTAGTCCATAAAGTTTCAACTTCATGGGAATTGTATAAATATTTTTCTGAGAGCTACTTTCCAGTGTGGTTCTAAATAATACAAATAACTCAGGGTAAGCTCATCAGAACACAGATGCAAAGACCTTCACAGTAGAGAGATACTGGTGTGATATGATAGCAGTCTCAGTGCTGATTCAGAGCTGTGTGCAGTATGCAGCATCACTGGGTAGCCCACAGAAGCAGATTAGCTGGTAGAGGCACCATGCTCCCTTCTTTGATGACACATCCAAATGTGGCTGTCTAATGCAAGAAATTGAGCCTTTTCATCCCTCAGCAATCTTCCCTAGAGATTGTACATCTTATGTTCCCCACCGAGAACAAATTGAAAACCTCTTCAAGTCCTCTTCCTTCATGTAAAAGTAGAACTTTTCAGGGCATGTCAACATATAAATGCATCATTAGAAATAAAAAAACAAAAAGAAAAATAAAAAGAGGATAGATAGAAAAAGTTATTATGCATACCAACCTGATCTCCAAACACTAGCAGTTTTGGTTTTGTGGTTTTCTTTTCCCAGACTAATACAAAATTCAGTCTTCACAGTCGCTTCTGTGGGTGGGAGGATGCAAAAGACGTGAGTAAAGCAGGCTTTCTAACAAATGTTCTTAAGATTGAGTGTACTTTAATCTCTTTTAGGAGTTAGAAATTCTCCTAAATTTTACTTTGTTGTTGAGCAATTTATGTTTTCTTCAGTACAAGATGAAGTGATGGTAAAATCTGAAAGCAAAAGCAACAAACAGAAAAAATAGTCTCTAGAGCTGAGTTTCACAGCCTCAGCCATCTTGAGGGATGCTGTTTTATTTGCCTTTTTAGTATATGAAGTCTTAAAGGGTTATTATTTCTAGTAACACTATAAATGTGACAATTTCTCTCTACTGCAGTTTTATTAGTGGAAAATGTGAAGATGGTTTTGGCAATGGTTGAACAAAATGTGACTGGACAGCCAGTACAGAGAAGTCTATGATACATTAACAGCAGCCAGAACAGCAAAATGGCCACTGAAGCATCGCTGATAAAAAACTCTCTAAGCAAATAAATCTTCTAGGAATCAATTGTTATTAAGATCAAACATTAAAAAATCAGCAGTTCAAGAAAAATGTCTGGATTTGACTTTTTTTAAAGGAAATCTTATTGCTGCTCTGTTTAGAAATTAATTTCTGTATTGAAAAACATGACTTGTGAAACTTGAAGAGAGAAGAGTTCATCTGATCACATTATGGACCATGTGAGAGGATATTGAAACTGGAAAGGAGAATAATTTTGCTGTTCATCCTGCCTCAAGTTTAGAAGAAAAGAGTGTCTATTTTTGATCCAGTCATTTGCTGTTTACAACTATTTTTTTGTAAAGTTGTACTGCATAACAGAAAACTAGAAAAGATGTAAGAATGTGTGCTTGTAGAGAGGCAATAATGGCTTATTTTTTTAAGACAAATCCTGTGATTCAGTTACCTTTACAGCTTTACAAAGCAACATAAATTGTCAGAAATTTCAAGACTCTATCTCATTCAGACCATGCTTTCCACACCATAGCTCCAGCTTAAAAATTTCTTACATTTGGCTGCATACTTGCCAACAAAATTCCGGACAAGTCCGGTGATGAGATGGGAAGAATGATTCAAAAGGAGACCTCAGTGCTTTGAAGGTGCTAATATTTATAGTTAGTTTCTCAATTAGAGAAAGACACATTTCAGTCAAACTGTGAAAATTAACTTGATTGTTTTGTCATTATAAAAGTTCTTTCTTCTCTATGATGGAAACCTGTCCTCTATTCCAGCCTTTTGAGAATTTTGAAATCTTTTACACTTGCATTAAACAGCACGTATGTAGAGTGAAGATGGAAGAGGAACTGAAGATCTAGCAGGCTCCTGTGTAACTTAAAGAGCTGAGATTAAAGTGGACTATTTAACATAAATGTTACAACAAAGTAATACAAAATTGTAGAAGAGATTTTCAAGATTCTTTATGGGTGTTCTTCTGTATTTATTCACTTAGCCACCAAAAGCTTTTTATATGATTTTAAATGAAAGTTATTTTTTAAATAAAAGTTTTTATGGCAGTTCCAAGTTCTCTGTTTTTATTTAAACCTCATCAGAGTGTTCCAAAAATAACTATGTAAAGTAATGTAAGTACTTATCAGAACTCCAACAACATACGTCAACATTTATTTCAAGTACCATGTAATAGTGGACTGCTGAAAAGTCCTGTATTAAGTCTTGTTATTACTCTAATTTTTCTAAAATTTGGGATTTTTGAAATTTGAGAATACACAGGACAGCATCTACTCAATTTACAGAGGATCCTTTCCTTGGTTGTCTTAACAGGTTCATTCAACTATAACATCTCCTGCATGATCAGTCTTACAGGTCAAATCTTATCAGGCTAAAGAGACACTTGAAGACAAAATGAACACAATTCCTGTTCACCATCCTTCTTGAAGATGAAGAATAACTTCCTACTTTCACTCCCTCTGTGCAGCATAAAGCTTCTTCTTTGTTTACAGAGTCCTCAGAACAAAAAGGCCCTAAACTCAGCAGGAGCCTGGTAAGAAGTGTCAGTAATAAAAGCATGTCAAAAGGCGTCTTGCAAAGTTCATTATTAAGCTGCACTTATGTTCCACCTTCCATGGAAATTTTGTACAGTCTTTTATAACTGTCATTAATATCTTTTGGATATAAAGAAGAGCGGGAGGAGGGGAAAATCAGCCCACAATTTTAGTCGTTGTTTTATTTAATGCTGAGTTATTTTGGTTTAAGTACCTTGACATTTCACTGCATTATGAATACAGTGTAGGAAATAAAGAAAGATGGAGAAAAAACTGTGCAGAGAAGAAAACAATTGATGAGAGAGAATGAACACAGAACGTTTAATGAATATAAGCTATTTTCTATTAATTTGAGACCAATTTTTAGACTTGGATCAGACTGAAGAAGTAATTTTGCTATGAACACACAGATGCATACAGAGCAGCATAAAGTGAGACAATGGCTTCTTTCCTTGAAGTGTATGCAGACTAACTGAAGTTCAGTAAACATTATGCAGTTGAAGAAAAACCTCCAGGATATCTGAAAAGACCCCAAGTCTGGGTACTAAAAGCAAAACCTTCTGTAATGTTTTCATTTCTGTTTCTTGACCTAAGAGGCAAAGTTGAAGAAAAGGCTGGAGGCTAGAACACTATGGCTGTTTCAGATTTAAAGAATCTACAACAAGAAGATACCATCTTTGGAAATGGGGGAAAAAAAGATGGGTTTTTCACTTTTTTCTTTTTTTTTTAACCTGTTAATAAAAAGGATAACTGATTTATTTATTTATTTATTTATTTATTTATTTTAAGAATGAGATCACAGATTTGCATCACTGAAAATCATTATTTAAATGGGAATAAGATCTCTTGGAAAAAACCCACCATTTTAGCTAAGCAGCATTTTCCGTTTTGGTCCACACCTTACTTACAACACTACTTAACCTCGGTTTTAATGCAGAGCTAGAATATATTGCCTACTTTTATCAAAAGCCAAAAATAACACAGCACTCAGTATTTTTCTTAGCAAATATTGTTAAAGCTGGGGAATGAAGGGAAATAAAACTGACCTGAGCAGAATGAAAAATTGTGCTGCAATTAAAAAAGACTCCGCTGTGGTAGAGAGAAGGGAAAATATAGCAGCATGTAAGAAATAAACAGCAATTAGTGAATGAGACTATTGCTGCTTAAAATTGGTATTTCAAACTTGGAAGAAGATCAAGCAACTTTCTCGTAGCATTCCTATATTAACATGTACAATGAAACTTCATATCAGCAAATTGCAGCATAAAGACGTTAACGTGTTATGCTACCACTAAAATAGCATGAAAACGTCTTAGAGGGGAAAAGAAAGGAATCTGGGGGAGAAAGGTTTCTGCAGTTACACAAAATTATTTATTTTGTCCCCTGTGTATTTGGCAATGAAGATTTAAAATTTAACAATGACAGGGACTGTTAGTATTGCAGCTAATATTCTAAGCAGACATACTTATATTACTTAGGTTTCTTCTTATTAGTGTTAGAACTCTGTTACTACATAGAAAGAGACAGAAGAATCCTGTAGAATAACAATATGTTTGCTTTAAAGTGTATTTCTGGTATAATAAGAATGCTCCTCTAAGCCTACTTTATTGACTTCAAAAATGTTAGAAATGTTCTCTGTTCCAGAGGTAGAAGTTATATTAATATTAATCTAAAATCTTCCTAATATTTCTTTTGCATAAAATAACAAAAGTTGGAAGAGTTCAGTTAGTTCAATGCATAATAATACACCTGTCCCCAAAATGTCTTTCAAAAATGTTATTCTTTGAGCTGGCGAAGCCCCCAGTCTCCCTGGAAATTGTTTCAAACCCCATCCTATGTGAGGGCCTCCTTTATTTGACATTTATGTGATTCTCTTCACGGACATTGTTGGGAGGTCACAGACCAAAATCCAAGTGTTTGTTTTTCATTCCTAATATCAGAAAGGTTTCAAACATGCAGCAATCACTCTCTTCTTCAAGAAAGGTAATTTATCTCTTCCCTTAGCACAGTCAGATCCTGGAGACTTGCCACTTCAATTCTCTGAGATTTTATAACCCACACTACAATATTCAAATAAAATTTTATTGTATTGTGTAAAGGGGAGGGAAGAAGAAAAACTATGTTAGCACTGATTGAAGTTGTAACTTCAATCTGTGAAGGTCAGGAAATTCGAAATAGCTTCTTATCTTTATCCAGCTTCAGTATGTGAACGTGTAAAAGTTTCTTTTCAGACAGCTGTGTGTTCATGTAACAAAATACCATTTTAAATTGTTTGAAAATAATCTAATTTCAAGGTGATCAGGATCTCACTTTCAAAGATAATTGTCTAAAATGTGATTGACATTTCCTTTTAGATCAGTACACTAAAGTTGTGTGTTCCTTGCCCACGTTGCTTGACAGGGGAAGTTGGTGGTACCCAAAATAACTGAGTCAAGAAAACTTAGACTTGTTACCAAAGATATTAACAGTACAATTCCCAGTAAAGCCCATAGAAGCCAAGATTGTGAACTCCAGACAACTTATTTAAAATGCACCCTTTTCAACTGTCAGCCATCAGTTTGAAAGGTAGCTAAACTGTCTATTAAGTCATCAAAGCAAATCAAATGTCTACCGTCTTAGCATTTCCAGTGTTTTCCCTAAAATTAAACTTCTGTATGTTTTTTAAAGACAACAGTAATCATGTCATTGCTTTTGGACATAATGCCCAAAGCTGAGCATGTTTTTAAAATTAATCCTATTATTCTGTCAGACATCTCTCTCCTTTCATCAGTTGAAAAAATAGCCTCCCATAGAGAGTAAAATCTTTTATTTATCATTTCAGTTCTAGCTACAATTAACTTTGTTATTTTAAAGAACTTACCCTCTTACTGAAGAGACCTGAAAAAAAAATCTTCAGTTAAAAGGACACCTGCTGTCAGCATTGTTAGTCTTTTATGAAAACAGCCTCATGTTGTGCTTTTTCAATTTGTTTTTTTGTGAGTACAGTATGTAATTCATACGCACATATGTAAGTGGCTGGAGCACTGAGTAATAGATATTAGACTTTATTTTCTGCTGTAAACCAATTGATTTATTGTCTATAGCAACATGTTGTTTCTAGATTGATTAAGAAAAAAGTAACTAGAGGAATCTTTAAAACAAGAACTTCACCCCCAGCCAGCTGTCCAAGTCTAATCACCTTGCCTGCATTTATTTGATAATGTAGCAGTGAGTTCCTCATGCAACATTTGCTGAGAATGTGAGAGATATCTTCAATGGAGTTGAATGAAAATTAAGCTGAATTCAAGGAATTAGGATAAATCTTGGCCATAGAGGATTAAGGCAAGTGAAAGAGCATCTAAAGGGTAACTAAAGTGCAATACAGGAGAGGGCATGTTGTTCATTCCCTGCAGCAGGGGCCAGAGGAATGGCAGATTCTCAGGTCATGACAAATTTAAAGAAGAAATTTAATATAAGTCCGTGGACTCACTCCTTGCAGTAAATGGTGCCTGGGCTTCACCAAGGAGAAGCAGAGTTCAAATGTGACTATTTAGCATATTCTCAAAATATTCATTGCTCCTTTATTTCTGGTGACCTGTGGATTTTATCAGCCAGTTCATCCTAACAGTACACTTCTTCCATGAGAAGAGAGACTGTTATTTCAGTGTCTAATTTCTAGCGGATTTAAATTTTCTGATTTTTTTCTCTATACAGTGCCTGATTTAACATGTAAGGAAACTTAAAACTTTTATAATAGAGTATTACCAAATGAAAAAAAATTGGTCATAGAGGTAACAATGTAATGCAGGTGCAGACTTCTTTATCCAAGCCTCTGAGACCTTCCCACCTTCAAGGTTATCAATTTTTATGGTGATTACAGTAGTTTTGTCAGTTCCATGTTTGAACTGTTGGCAAGACACTTAAAAAGATATTGCTTAATGTCCTTAGTATAACACAAATGCTTTTTTTTTTTTTTGCTTTTTGGGAATTTATTTTAAGATGTATTTGCTCTGTCAGAACTAAGAAGAAATCCTCATCTCTTTTCCATGCACTTCTCCACAAATAAAGAGTAACAGAACTGATTGTAACATTGTTAGAGATCTATAAAACGATTATGATTGTGTAGATAGATGACTGTATTGGCTGGCCAGAATTCTGTTTCTGATTCTTCCATCCAACACAAACAGAGTAAATGAGTTTGGTTTCTTTAATCTTTTAAAGTGAGTGGGTTTTTTTCCCGGGGTTGGGGCGGGGGGAGGCTGGGGGGAAGTGTTTGGTTTTGGTCTTTTTTTGTTTTATTTTGGATTTAGATGAATCATTACCTGGGTGGAGTGTCTCATGGTAACAGTATTATTACTATTTCATTTCCTTTTGATTCGAAACAAACAAAATCCTTCATTGAGATCATATTCAATATTTTGCATTAGGAGTTTTCTTCAGACCCAGCACGACAGCAAGAAAATTAATGCTGTCCTTCAGTTGACACTGGCAATATTTAAATTTTTTGCTAGGACTGTGCAAAGTGTTCTTAAAATGTATTGGCACCATACTCCATCATGACTTCATATAGCTAGGATAATGTACATTATTTTGCACTAAACACTGACATAATTCTAGTCAATGGGATTTTGCCTTGTAACAGTACTTGATTGGTGTAAAACCATGCTGACTCCAACTGCTTAAATGATCTCACTAAGTGGCATTGAGGTTAATTTTAATCTTGATTCTGTACTTCTGTGGTTTATGGGGCTGTGCCCAATTTTTAGACAAGAATGAGCTAGGGGAGAGCCACGACAGTCAATAAAATAAACTTTCTCAGTACTATAACAATATTTCCTGGTACAGGTTTTGGCAAACAATAGCAAGTAAAATAATCTGAAGAAATGCTTCACATACACCTTTCTGAGGCTGTACCTGTCATTGACCATATATAAGATGGTCAATTAAAACCATAAATCAGTTTCAGCACAGCAATTTAGCAATATCAAACCCAAGTGGGGTCTGTGTAATTTTAAGGCACCAGTTTAGAGTAGTCTCACTGTTCATGAGACTATTTTAATGTTAAATATTTTCTCAAATGCGCCACTGTAGTCTGAGAAAATGCACTATGGTATGATACTCCACCACATACCTCTATCCTACATGTTTGGATTGTTGTGGGCTTTTTTCACAGTGCAGGATGGTCCCTGAAGAAAATAATTTCAGACTTTGACTCAGATTAACACTCTCCTCATTCCTGTTTTGACATCCATTATTTTTGCCATTTCTGTTTTTTAATTGCTTTCAGGACACTTGAAGAAATCTTGAATAATGCTGTGAATACAAATCTTATTTATCCAAATAGGCGGTGCCTATGCAACTGGAATTTTATAGCAGATGGATACCACCGTGCACCTTCAGATGTCATGGTCATCTGGCTCTCAGAATAGGAGTAACAGGCTCCTTATGAAGTGCATTGTATAGTTACAGTCTTGATTCCACTAGGACATGTAGAGGGATGTATATGACTAACCTTTAAAAGGTTTCAAGTCTTCATCTTTCAAAATCTTCATCTACAGGACAAGATATTTTTTCATGTTGCTCCAGGGCTTCATCAGTTAGTAAGTAAGGTCCACTAATATTTATGTGGAAACAACAACATTGCCAAGAACTGGGCTTCATTTCCAACAGTGTCCAAAGGAAAAATCTGTTCTCTGGATAATCTGGATATTAATGTTGCTGAGCATTCACACCTCACTAGGGAATATCTGATTTATTTTCAGTTCCCCAGCATATGGTGCTTTCTCTGTGTTCCTCAGACAGGAAAAAAATTGTTTGGCTTAATTTTGCTTAGTTTAAAATTGGAAAATGCTTTTGTCCCACGTATGGTTAAATGCTGAATTTCTCCCAAGGATGTGTGGAAAGGACTGTTTTATTCAGAAGGAAGGAAAGAAGGAGTGAGCCATTGCTGTGGGAAGGTCCTATAGCCAATGCTTGAAAGGGTAGTCCCCAAAGTGACAGCAGCACATCTTGGGGCCATGCTGCCCAGCCTTTTGCTGAAAATTTCCATTGGCATAATTTTTCCACTCATTTTCTTCATTTTAGCCCTTCCTGACCCTTTTTATCCAGCTTGATCCCTGGGTCCTTGCATAAGAAGCTATTTGCTTCTCAGCTGTGTCTTCATGACTCTCTTAGCACAAATACAGTAACTCCCAAACAGATCTTTTCTTCTTTCTTTTCCTGAGGAGATGTCTGCTTCTCAGTGGAGAAGAGGTACTCCTTTTATGCAAGCTCCAGCATGACAGAAACATCCCAGGAACTTGGTGACCTCTCTTCATAATATCAGTGCCAGCAACATAGAACAATAATTTCTCCCTTTCCCTCCTCCCCCACAGTTTTTGGGGAGCCATTCCCAGCTACTCTTCTACCTAAGGCTTTCTTTTGACATCCTTTTTGGGATGTTTGCTTATCATCCTATGTTTGAAATTATTTTCTTCTTCTTAAAGAGTCTGTGACAGCAGCTGGTTGTTCAACCAGTAAGGTGTTAGACTGGTGGCTAGGCAAAAAAAACTCTAAAAGATAAACCCAAACTGATGGTTGCTAATACCCTTAAAGCTGATTTTACTTTTGAGGATGTTACCCAGAGACAAGACTTTCCTGAGGTATAGAAGGATCTTACTTAAAACAGCCAATGGAAAGATGAAAAAGGGTGCTCTTTATCATGATCTTTTCCTCATCTTACTCTCAACCACAGATGCACTCCAGCTGCCGGAAGAGTAAAAGGAAATACCAATAGATCTGAACAAGCATGGGAGAGTTTTCCTTCCTTGATGTCTGTGTCCTTAGTTTTTAGTTCTTTTTTATTACACCTACAAATAATTATAAAATACACTCTAAAATTAATAGCATTTTGCAAAGGTGGTTAAGGCAAGCAGTTTGCAATGTCCCAAAATGTGTCTGAATTTTCTCTGTAATGTCATTTTAGCTGTTTATGTTATGGAGCAGATCACCTTGAATACCACCAGGTAGCACACACAGGACAACCAAGGGACCAGGCACAGCCAGCCTGAGTTCATGAAACACAGGTGCTGCTTGACTGACATGATCTCCTGTTAGACTGACATCCACTTAGTGGATGAGTGGAAGTCTGTAGATGTTGTCTACCTTGACTTCAGAAAAGCCTGTGACACCAATTACCACAGTGTTCTCCTGGAGAAACTGGCTGCTCATGGCTTGGATGGATGCAGTGTTCGCTGAGTAAAAAATCCATAACTGTCTGGATGGGCAGACCCAGCAGTGGTGGTGAATGGAATTACATTCAGGTGGCAACTGGTTACCAGTGGTGCTCCCCAGGGCTCAGAGGTGGAGCCAGTCCTGTTTAATATCTTTATCAATTATTTGGACAAGGGAACTGAGTGCACCATCAGTTAGACTTAATTCTATGATTCTATTGAAATACTGTCTTCAGCAACAAATATTGCCAGACTTTTGTTTCCCTGGTACTCCTTGAGAAGAGCCAGTACTGTGAATAGAGGGGCTGAGTAATAATATGGATGTGTATGCAAAATGTTCAAAAGCCACTGAAAGAATTAACCCTTTCCAAAATTAAAATGTTGCTCCTGTCCAGGCTGAAGTTTATGGTGCTTACCCAGATCCCTAACTCTAGGGAAGTAATAGCACCAGGAAAGAACACATGTGAGGCAAAGAAATATGCATGAACAGAACTCTAAGCCAACCCAAGACCTGGAACCTAATGCATACAATGGAAAGTTACAGCCATGGATCATATCAGTTGTGGGTTTGATGGATAAATAAACACTATATGATTCTTTGGTTTGATGCAACCAACATCCAGGCTCCTCACAACTGTGGTACAGTCATCATCAGTTCTCTTCTGTTCTCATCCTTCCATTCCTTTGTTGCCATTTCTTTGCATTGCCACAAGGACCCATATTTGGAGGGATTTTTTCACTAGTTCTGAAAATCCTGCATGTGTTTACAGTACTATCCTGTATGTGTACTGACTCATCTCCAGGTGGGATTACACATTCTACTCTTCAGAAGCTTATGATATGTTCAAGCAGAATCAAAGGGGACATGGCTGCTTTAATGGATATGGAAACTCAGCATTATTTATCAGCACTCCTGCCTTCCAAAGGATATTTATTTGCAAAGGCAATCTGGTCATGATGACTCCAAATCAGTGTCAGGAGAGAATACAGAGAGATGTAAAGTGATGAGCGTGGGATGTAAGTGGAAAACTGCCAGGAGTGGAACTGCAGAGAATGTATTTACAAAAGCTTCAGTGCAAAGGAAAATGAGGGTTCTTCCTGTAAAAGTCAGTTGCCGGAGAGCAAATATTGAAGGGTGTGTTTCTGAGCAAAAGATATTATTCTGGGAAACTGGTTCTGACTGGGAGTTATCTGGTAACCAAAGCAAGGGTGTGATGCAAGGGTTAATATGATCACTAGATCTGTTAACATGGGAGCATTGAGTAGGAGTCTGGTACATGTATTACTTCTGTTTTCCAAATGACTACAGCTGCTGGTGAAATACAGAGTGCAGTTCTAGTACCAGCATTTCAAGCAGCATGTTAAAATTTAGAGGGTCAGGGAAGAACTGGAACATTTATTAAATTATTGGGAACTATGTATTTAATGAAATACCCAGACTTTGATTTAGTTAGCTTAATGAGGAAAAGCTTCAACTATCAAAGGTAACTGGTGTGTAGTTCCAATACAGTGAACAGACACATGAAAAAGTTAACTCTTTCAGTGCTGAAAAAAGCAACAAGACTGAATGCCTAGAAATTAGACAAGTTAGATAAAAACAGCTTACTCGTTGCTTCCCTGGAAGTGTACAAGGCCAGGCTAGATGGAGCTCTGAGCAGCCTGATCTAGTGAAAGATGTCCCTGACCACAGCAAATGGGCTGAAACCAGATGATCTTTAAGGCCCCTTCCAACCCAAACCATTCTATAAGTCTATGACATTAATCTGAGGCACTGTTAAAGAGAAGGGTAACCATCCTATGCAACTTGTACAGGCGACATTAGACTCTCCATCACCAGTAAGTTTTAAATGAAAATTGGATTCTTTTGTGGGAAAGGATAAATATCCAATTTAGGCAGCAACTACTCCGGTAACGTTTTATAACCAGTATTATGTCAAAAGGCAGCCTATACTTTTCTTCATTTAATCTAAGACACATAACATTTCCAAAGCAACAATTTTAAGGTAAATCACAAGCATGCATAAAGAATGCCTGACTACAAACCCTGTGAAGCATATAAGCATTTTCAGTATTTATTTGTTTTTCTCCAGAAAGCCTTCTTGGCTATGCAATAGCCATGGAGCAATGTAGGTACCACTGCAGGAGCATCAAACTGGGTGGCAGCAGCACAAAGCTCAGCACTGGATGCAAAATCCTTCTGCAAATCAAAGGGAACACTTGGGTGTTTAGTCCATGCTGAGCTCCCTGCTGTTGCCTGCAGCTCAGGAACTGTGAGCAGACGAGGTTGTAGCAGCAGCTGATACTGCACCCTCTGCACAGTGGTTCAAAGAAAGGCCTAGGTGGGAAAAGTGTCTCTCTCTGACTTGTTGAAGTGAGACTTCTCACAGAAGAACGGCATTCACTGGGAAAATGTAACTGTAACAAGACTTGTGCTGGATTCTGTCAAAGTCAAGCTTCTGTGTCTGCCTTAAAAACCTCCCCTAGCTCTGCACAAGTTCTTGGCTTTGTTAGGAAAACTACTAGGTAATATTTTTAAGCCTGTGCTTTGATGAAGTCAAAATAAATTATTAAAATGGCCCCTTCTGACTTCAGAAAATATAAAAAAACAATGAATATGATCCATTAGCAGCGGAGAAAAAGAGCTTTTGTTTTAAAGCCAAAGAACTAAAATCATAGATTTTTTTTAAAATAGGTAGTTAGTTGTTTTCAGAATCTGTACATGTACTGAATTGTGCTCTTTAACCAAGAAAATAAATTAGGCTACAGTTAAAAAAACAAACAAGCCAACAAAAAAACAAAAACAAAAAAAAAACCACCCACAAACAAAAAAACCTTAATTTCAATTCCTAAATACCTTTGTTAAGACTCTGAGGAAAAAAATGGACAAACTTTTGAACATGACAAGCCCTTGGGAACTCCCATTGATCCAGAGGTGAGAAGCAGCACAGTGGTGTTTATAAGCAGGAAGGACGTAGATTTAGGGCTTTGACAAAAGAGCCCTGTCTCATCTTGCCATGACAGTAGTTAACACCTTGATCCAAACAACCCTGCTGCTCCTTGGCCTCAGAGTCACCATGCTTTTTTCGAATCCTCTGCCAAGTAGCTACCTGGGGGCAGCGCTCAGCTGTTCAGTTCGTGTGGCTGTTGGAGTGTCTGAGCTAACAAACTGATGAAGAGAGGTAAAAGCACATGTTCCCCTCACCTCTGAGGATGGAGACCTCTTGGGAAGAGACAAGGTGTGCAGCTGTTAGCAGTAGCAAACTACAGTGCCATGCAAAAAAGCCTTTTTTTCTGCCTTTTTTCTTTTTTTTTGTTTTGTTATGTTTGAAGAGCTTAGCTGCAGACACAGCTGTGCCTGCAGAGATCAGACTTTTCACAGGACATACTTGGCACTGTGAGGACAAAAACCCAAGTTTTGACGCTGCCAGGGGTCTAAGGTAACCAAGGGAGAATACTCTTCCCCTCAGAATAAATCTTTAGAGACTTCCTAAAGTTCAGGTTAATGATCCCATCACATAAATTCAAATAGCATTTGGGGATAACTGAGGCTTGCATTGCTGCAAAATATATAGACGATCTCCAAAATGTCATTTGAAAGATGAAAGCCATTCTTGAACTCCACTAATGTAAAAATGATTCAAAAAACAGGAGGATTTTTTTAAATCACCAGATTTCTCTGCAAGTATGTAAAGTATTTCTGCATGGCTACTTCACTGCATGCCTAATTTTAACCTGGACTGAATTTTTGCAGACAAATTGTAAAGGTTTTTAATAAGAGAACTACTATTATTAATCTACTTGTTGATAAAAAATTCAGATGCTTGAATCTACAATTTCCTAAGTTTGCTGCTCTAAACTTCCTGAATCTGTTGTAACGTGTGTGTTTTGCACTGCTGCATGAATCCTTCTGCAATTTTTGAGAACATTGTGATAGAAAACTCAGTTTTCCTAACTGCACTTTCTTTCCTTGAATCAGAAAAGGATATCAACAGCATATCAACCATGTCATAATTCTGGGCCATTTCATATCCTACCTTCAGGTTTCCAATGGAAAACATAATTATCGCTATTATAATCCATGAGAAAAGAAGATATCTACAGTTTATATTAACAACACAGTTTCTACACTGGATAGAGGAAGTTGTATGTTTCTGTTGCTTTTTGAGAAAATATGTAAGCACTACATTTTTTTCCCCCCAGTATTGCATGCAATAGAAGTAGTGCCTCAACACTTCCCTTCAGCTTGCCCTGTGATACATCAGTCAGACCCAGCTCCTCCCCTGGGCCTTTCAAGGGAGCAACAAACTCATGAACATAGACAGTCCCTACCATCTCTCCAGTGCTTAATCAAACAGAAAGTATTGGAAAATCCAGAGCATCTCCTCCAGTCTTAAAATAAGGGATGCTGACTTGTTCTATGAAGATGGCTTGTTTGCAGAATATTTGCAAAATAGCAGTTGTTGGGGGAATAGGGGGTATATTGGATGCAGATGGATCTGTCAGGGGATATAGCTGTGAAACTCCTCTGAACTGTAACATCATAATTTGCAGATCTGTAAAAATGCCAGATTCTGGCCAACAGCAATTGAAAAAGGCACAACCTCAACATAAGAATCATGCCCCTCCCAAAGTTAGGCTCTGTGCTTCAGAGCCCGGAGTAAAATCTCTGAGACGGCAACAAGAATTTTTCCAGAAAAATAAAATACCTTGTTTTAGTTGATCTCATTCTTCTAAAAGGACAAAGGATTTTTCTGAAGTTTTCAAAAAGCACTTGGCTTGAAACAGCCGGTCCAGAGAATTGAAACTTGTTAACTAAAATAAACACTACAGTAAATGAAAATAAGATTTGGTGATAGAAAATATTAGGCAAATCTACCTATAGGTGGTAAAAATTCTATTTAATAATGAAATCCACAATGACAGCTCTTACAATTTTATTAAAGCAAATTATTAAAATTTCATTAAATTATTATCTTTCTGTGCTGGTTTACTACAAACAACTAGGGTTAGAGTTTCTTAATTTTTATTACATAGAAGTCAGGAATAGTAAGATTTATCTTTCAGAAATTTCTTTGTTTCTTTTTTGAAGGTGTTACATACATACCTCTTCAGACAAATCAACAGCTTCATTTACATGAGTGGATTCTGGTTATGGCTAAAGAGGGAGTCTGGAACTCTGCAGACTGCATAAATCAGAAAAGAAGTCGAGACTTCTGATCCCAAGACAATAAAATTATTACTTGATATCATTGGAAAGCCAATCAAGAAAAAGGAAATACTTCAAATCATAAATAATAATTTTTAAAAGTATTTACTGAAGCTAGCTTTTTAAGAAGCAAGTTGACCTCTTCCTACTGGCCTAATCAAATATGAAGTAGCTCTGTGAAACTCTAAAACTTTCTGTTGGGGAGATCAGAAATCATCATACACCCTTGTTAAAAGTCATCATCCCTTCAGTCGATCATCAGTTCCAAGTTGATCATCCTTTATCACACCACATGATTAAAGCCTTGCTCTGGAAAAGATTTTTTTTAAGCTATCCCACTGAACAGACATGCTATGCTGATCAGAAGGTCTTGATTTTCAATAGAAACTCTCCATGCCAAACTACTTGCAGACAGTGGGCAGTGATGCTGAATGAGATTCCTGGAAGAATGAAATGCAAGCAATCATCTTGAATATGTTGATCCCAGATCCTCACACTAAGGATACAAACATGAAGCCGATTACACAATATGCAAATATATTGTATCACATCTGGATTACATATGCTCAGCTTCTTCTCCACAGAGAAATCCTTTACAAAATTCAGTAGCAATTAACAGAAATATAACTATGGTGATGGATACAACTTACTTATCAAAAAAGGGAAAAGAAAATCCTTTTCTACCAAATCATATACATATATATATATATATATATATGCATGTGTACATACACACACACAAACATGTATATCTCAATAAAAAGAGATAAATGCTGCTGAGGTTTGCCAAAGCAGAAAAAGAACTGCTGTATGCTACACTTTTCTATCCTAACCCAGCTGATTGTCAAAGTTGAGCATAACAGCCCACTAATGCTGCAGCTGTAGCTACCTTTCCATGTCTTGCATTGTCTTGATGCAAGAAACAATCTGGAGAAACATGTAGAGCCATGCATCTTAAGTAATGATAGATAAGCCCATCAGGATAAATTGGTTAAGTTCTGTAAGAAATTACAAGATACAGTCAAATAAATATTACTTACTGCTAAGGCCACCTTTTTTCTTTTCCTCTTTCTGAGACTACTTCCCTAAATAAAATGACAATTAGAACTTATTGGGGTTTTATTTCACACAGGTGATCAACATGATCAATATGAGAAAGCATATTACAAAACCCCAACACTCAGATCAAATAATTCAGTCATACTTATTTTACCGAAGAGAAAGACAGCAGCACTAACATTTTAATTATTCCAATTTTTACAATATTTAGGCTGTTTTAGTATCTATGTCACTCAGTTTTTCTTACCCACTTGATGCTATCTATATAAAACTGCATTCTCCTTGGCCATACATGATTATTTACTTCCTAAAGCAATAAATCATTTTCATGTGGTGCCAACAACTAACAATCCTACTATTCAGAAAAATCTCCCTCCCCTTAGGAATTTCACATGTGTGAAGTTGCTATAGAGAATATACAAATATGCTTTTTCCCCATTGCCTGTCACAGACTATTCAAAACAAATCTGGAGTCTTAGGATGACAACAGAACACAAGTTAAAAATCACATTCCTAAAAAGCTGGATTTTTGTTTTTGTCAGTGCTTCTTCCTTTTCTGTTAAAAGAATTTATCTGGATTAGCTGATAGTGTGTGCAGCCTTTGTGTCATAGTAAAAAATATTCACTGCTTTTCCCACTATTGTGATAAAACTCATGAATAAGCTTTGAATGTCCTCAGACCCATTAATTGTGCGATTTGGTTTTGTTTTGTTTTTTTAAAAAAAATCAAAATATTTCTTTATATTGCCATGAAGAATACAAGAAGACTGGGCAAAAACTAATATGCCCTTAGTACTTTTGAGCAATATATCTATCCTTCCACCTAGTAAATACTTAAGACATATGAACAGGAGTATGCATGTGTGCAGTGTAACTCAACTTGCTAAGATCACACGTATAAATGTCAGATCAGGACCTAAACTGTCAGTAAAGTACTTAATCTGCATAATTTGAATTGAGGAGAGGAGTAATAGTGGCAGTACCTGGCAGATTAAATGTAAGAATAGACCCACAAGGGAAAGGGTCTCTTTTTCCAAAATATTTGAAGCCATGAGCAATCTAGTATATTCCAAATTGAAACCATTCATTTTTTACAGAATTTTTATGAACCTTAGGAATGAAAATTAATTTGGACAAGTTGAAAGAGAGACTCAACTCCATGACTAACATGGGAATTACCCTAATACTCTCTTCAACTCAATCATGGAATTTTAAAAAGGTTTTTCTGGAAGCCCTTGAGATCTCCTAGTTTAAACATTAACTTATGTCCACTATTTTCATACTAGTTAAAACACAGTCATAAATGCAATCTGAGGCTGAACTGGGAGATCAACACTTTGACTTCTAAATCACTTCTTTGAATCTTGGCCAGAAATTGCCACTGTTTGCTGGCTTTTGCATGATACACGTGAAAAAAGTTGACAATCTCAATCTAGTAGCAGTACTAACTCTGAATTTCCAGCTATGCCTACTTAATGATAGACTATTTTTGTGGATTAGAAAAAAAAAAAAAGCCCTGTTTTCTTGGGTTTGCGCTACAGATGAAGGATTCCCTGAGGAGTCATTCACGTGTGGAAGAAACACACAATTTTCTCCTCTGCTCTGCTCTCCCAAAAAAATGCCTCTCAACATAAGGAGATGTGGTTCAGAAGGTATTACCCACCCCTGCTCTCTCATCTTTTTATCACAATATCCAAAAGTAGGGAACTATGAGCCAGAGGAAAGTTTTGGTTCTAAGTAAATGAGTTTGAATCAGGCCCACTGTGTGATTCAAACATGGTCAAGGCTAGAAGATTCAGTAAAATGATGTTGGTGAGAGCAATTTTTCTGCTAGTGTTGCTATTCCTGCCAAGTAAATTTAAAGGCAGCAGTAGAACCATAAGAAGCAGCAGCCAGAGCTCAGATCTGGTTACTTTCCAGAAATGCTGCAGAGCCTTTAGTTTTCAGGCCTTTAGGGATGGATGGGTTGAAGGATGTGAGGGGCCAGGCTCATTTAGGTGACAGGTAATTATTCTCATCAGACAGCTGGTTTATGGAGTAGTTTATAATGTGCGCTTTGCATTCTGCAAAACACTTCTAAAAGTGAATAAATGCTCGAATACAGCCATTAGTAAATGCTAATATTTTGCTTGCCTATCAGAAGATACAAACAGGACGCTGTTACTCAGGGAAAGTCACTGTTTCATAACAGCAAATCCAAGCATTTCTCTCAGAATTGCTAAAAAGACCAAACACGTGCTCCATCAGGTGCAAACCCGGGAAACTGGCCCTTGTAACAGGATACAAACCTCAGCTGTGCCCTTCTTGCTTACTTTCCCTGTGTCTTTGGCTAAATTTTAATCCAGAAACTCATGACCAGCCGTACTTTCCCTCTCTCATTGTTCTTCACAACTCTTGGGATCGGTACACTCGCACGGGCTACAACTTTAAAGAGGCACGGGAAGGGCGGGGTGTGGCCGAGGGGGTCTGTATTTCCTAGTTGAGGCCGCCTCTGCTCGGCTCAGCCTCATTTGGTGTTGGAGCCTCGCAGGTGGCGTGCGGCTCGCTCCGTGCCTGGGCGCTGCTCTGCCCCGCGGAGGCGGCGGGCGGCGCGGCTGCGGCACCGGCACAGGGACAGGCGCTGGCACCGGCACAGGGACAGGCACAGGGACAGGCGCTGGCACCAGCACAGGGACAGGCACAGGCGCTGGCACCGGCGGGCGCGCATCGCCCCGCAGCTCCGGGGCCTTCCCTGCCTGCCCCCTGCCTTGGGTACGCAGCTGCATGGCAGCTCACGAGTGACCGCTATTTTCAATTCCCAGGCTAATGAAATCAGCATCGTAAAAGCACGTACTTACCCCGCCTTTCCCCGACAAAAATACAAAAGCAAATCCGCTGTTTCCTTTCAAAACATTGCGCGTGACGGTTTGCATTATCTTCTAAAGCGGGGAGGGGGGCTGGGGGGAGGAAGAGTATTTTTCATGCGAGTTCAAGTGTAAAACAACGTGCTTTAATATAAATAATACACCATTTTGAATGAACACTTCATGAGATTGTCTAGGGGCCAATGCCTACAAATCCTCCCCTTGCTATGTCCCAGGATGGAAGCTCTGATGCATGGACACGAAACAACTTTGCCGATTGACCCGCGGTTGAGAGAAAATCCGTGCCAGCTCCGCCAATGACCCGGCACTGGTGCTCGCTTCTGTAACTGTTCGCTCAGCAGCACTCCCCGGCTCCGTTCCGCACGATGACATTTTTGGACCCGCGGACTGTAGCCCGAGCCAAGCTTTGGAAAACATTTACTGATAAAATTCAGCAGGTAGTTTAGGAAAAAGAAAAAAATACGGAATGAGGGGGAGGGAGGGTGGCTGAAAAAAAAAAAAAAAGCTAAGCAGTAAGAGCTGAGCGGAACTTGCCGAGCCGCTAGCACCGGGCGGCGGGGAGGGCCGTCCCACAGCCCCGGGCTGGGCATCAGCTTCTCGCTGCACCGACTGTCCCCTGCCGAGCACGGCGGGGACGGCTCCTTCCTTCCCCGGCAAGTTCTCGCCCCCCAAACCACTGCAGTACACCAAGTGTGTGGGTTGGAATTTATTTCGCTCCCCCGCTCTTTAGCTGTTGGCGTTGCACGGTCAACGGGCGCTGGCGTCCGCCCCGCTGCCCCCAGTGCCCGCTCTCCGGGGACCGAGGAGGGGCAGCACTATTCGCAGGCACAGCGGCGAATTTCCCCGGCGCTCAGTGTGCCGTGCCGTTCCCATTGGCCGTGCGGCCGGCAGGGAGCGACGGGAGGCGGAGAGGGAGCTGCCAGCAGCAGACAGGCAGGCAGGCAGGCAGGCACCGGGCGAGCGCGTAGACAGGCGCACGGCAGGCAGAGGCTGCTGGGGTATTGTTATCATTGTGCTTCGGCGGAGGGCTTTGCCTGCAGGGGGAGGGGTGGAGGGAGGAGAAGAAAGAGGGAGAGAGAAAGTGCGGGGCGAGCATGCAGCAGGGCTGGGGCCGGCGAAGCGGCGGTGCTGGCGTGCCTGGGCTGAGGCGCTGAGAGGAGCCGCCTGCCCGAGCTCGCTGGGGGGCACCGGCGGGAGGAGCGAGGCGGGCACGATCCAGGCGTGGGGAAGGCAGCCAGCCGAGGGGAGCCGCCGCCGCACCGGCCTCGCAGCAGCAGCAGCGACTACTTCTTTCTTATCTCCCAGCCTTTTGTTCGCCCATCCTCCTCCTCCTCTTTCCTGCCCACCCTCTGCACCGCGGAGGGGGCTCGGCAGAGAGACAAGCAGGCTGACCCAGAGCTGAGTTTCACCCATCCTCCGCCCCCCGCTCTCTCTCCCTCCGCTGCATCGCTGCCCATGAGCTAGAGCGGCAGCCGGCTCCGGCAGGCGGGGGCAGACGCCGACCGCAGCTCCCGGCAGCTGCCGCTGCCCGACCCTCCCCACCGCTCCCGTCGCCCCGCTCCGCGGGCTCCAGCCGCGCTCCGGAACTGCTGGGGGCCGCCCTGCCGCCGCCCCTCCTCGCCTCCATGTGCCGGGTAGCGGGAGCGCCGCCGCGGATCCTGCCGCCGCTGGCGCTGATGCTGCTGGCGGCCCTGCAGCAGGTAAGCACCGCCGGCGGGGAGCGGGCCGGGCTGCGGCTCTTTGTTCCCCTGCGGGCGGCGATGCCCGGGGAAGGCGGGAGAGCCGGGGGGGGAAGGGGGGGGCAGGCTAGCTCCGCTTCGTGGTGGGTCGGGGGTCTCGGGGAGGGGGTCGGGGAAGGCGGCAGCACCTGCTGCCCCACCGCCGGGGTGCCCCGGGGTAGCTGGTGGCCGCTCGCGCAGAGCCACCTGCTCGGGGCAGCCCCGCCACCGGGCTCTGCGCCCCGGGGAGAGAGAGAGAGAGCGAGAGGGAGAGGGGGGAGCTCCTGCCCGGGGCCGGCGGAGAGGGAAAGAGTGGTCCCCGAGACGCGAGGGGTGATGGGGGCGCCGATCCCCGTCGCTCCCGGGAGAGCAGGTGTCGCGGGACGGGGGGGCGGCCGGTACCCGCGCTCCTGGCAGGAGCACGGCAGCGCGGCCCTGCCGCGGGCGGCAAACTGCCCGAGTGGGGAACGGAGCGAACACTCCCCCCGCCCCGCGTGAGGAAGGGCGGGCTGGGGTGCCGGAGAGGTGCGGGTTAGAGAGCAGCCCCCGCGCCTCCGCTACTCCGGCTCCCTCGCCCGCTAATCCCTTCCCCGGGAAGAATTTAATCAGCCTCCGCCTGGGCGCTGGGCTTCCCCACCCCCTGCCACTAACGGGAATTTCCACTGGGACGGGCTCGGGCCCCGAAGTGTTTAATTTATTATTATGAAAGTCCTGCTGCTGCCTCCCCCCGGCGGCCTCGCCGGGGCGCTCCGGGCGGGCGAGTGACGGGGTCCGGGCAGGTGGTCGCGGGGCAGCGCCGGGCACCGCTGGCCGCGCTGTGCTCCCCGTGAGGTGCAGAAAGTGGAGCTCTGGGGCGACATGGGAGTGACGGGGACCGAGTGGGGAGGACGGGGAGACGACAAAATGGATCCCGTTGGGGCACCGGGGCCAGTGCCCGCGGGGAGGTGGTTGGGCTCCCCTCCGGCGGCCAGAGGTGTCCGGAGCGGGCGCGGAGCCGGGGCACCCGCTGGGTTCCCCGTTCGCTTTGTGCTCGCTGAGCTCGTATCCGGCGCGGCGCCGGGGGTGGAGAGGGCGGTAAGTCCGAGGGACAGATGGCGCAGATCATCGCCTCTTAATGGTATTTACGATTGGGGCATTTCTGTTGGGCCGGGGGAGCGGGTTGAGGCGAGGCCGGCGGCGGGGCCGGGGTGCCGGGGCGGGCAGGACGCCCTCCCGCCGCGCCCGCAGCGGCTGGCGCAGGGCAGGGGGAGGCGGCGGGCGGCAGCCACTGTCCATGGTGCGGCCCCGTTCCTCCGCCGCACCGGGGGCGGGAGCAGCCCGCCCGGCCTCCCGTCTCCGCTTCTCCGTCTCTCTGACACTCCCGTCCCCTCACGGGGTCCCCGGGCAGCTGAGTCCTTCGCGCAGTTTCTGAGGCACCCCGGGGGCTGATGACTTGCACCAGGCGAGCGAGGTGCTGAATCGCTGCTGCACGGCAGCCGGGGATTTTCCCTTGCGTCCTAGGAGGACGCGAGGCAGGCTGGCTGGCGTGACACGGGAGTGTCCGGCTGAGCATGAGCGGCTGCGTGTGATAGCAGACACCCTGTTCAGAAACTTGTGTGTGCCACTTACCGGCTGTTGTTGTGTTGGGTTAGTTTTTTTTAAGTCCTTATGTGCTGTTTACTGTATGTGCTTTCAGTTCTGTTTAGTCTCCCTATCTCAATAAATCTTTAAAGCACAAAATCTGCAGTAAGCTTTTATTCCATCTTTTTTTTTTTTTCCCTACCCAGGGCAGGTTTGAAATTGAAGCACAAGCTATGAATTAAGGACAGGAACTAGCCGTGTTGCTTTTAGGTATCACTCAGTGTCACTGGTACGTTACGGTTGGGGAATCCAATTTCCCCCTTGTTTGGGTATCCATTAAATCAGGTTAGGGTTGATTTTTAATAGTGTGTAACAAAATTGGAACTTGGGTATGAAATCAGATTTATAGACCTGTGTCTGTACAACACTGTCATTTTAAAAGCTCTTTTTTCCTCCCCCTTTCTTCCATCATGCATACTGTGAGAACCTTCACCAGCTAGGTGCAGAGCTAACTTTTTTCTCCTGTCATCATACCTACTACTTTTGGTTTGTAGGAGGTTATCTGTGTCAGGTTCTTTTGAAATGGTGAACCTTTTCACTTAGTTTTTCTTCTATGCAGCGTAACATCTATCTACCTGTATTTTCTAGAGTTATTAGTCAGTTTGTTATTCGTTAGTGGTGTGGAAAAGCAGTCATTATGGAATTACTTGAGAGACTGTTACTGGAACCAGATTTTAAGGCAGATCTGTGGATGTTGTTTATGTACAGGAAATACAGCTTAAGAGTTTTGCCAGAGTGTAACCTTCACAAGAAAGAAGGGAACGAAAGCTGCACTTTATTGTGCTGGTTAGCATATCAGTATGAGTCTGGAGTATTGCACGGAAAAAATCCTGACAGAAGAGAGGATGAAAGGAGTGAGTCTTGTTTTTCTGGCTAAAACAACAATTCCAACCCAGCAGAGGAATGGGGAATCTTGTATGGGTTTGCAGGAATTAAACTACTGCTAGACATAAACTGGATCACAAAGTAGAAATAAAGTGCTCAAAAAGGGAATAATTTTTTTAAAATATAAGATGATCAAATCACTCTGTGGATGTTGTCCGTTTTTAAATCAAAAGCAAGTAAACAATAAAGCAGTTTTGGAGCCTTTTGAGCTTAGGTGACTGGTTTTAATGCGAATTATGATGACAGAGGACATGAGTTATTACCCTCTGCAGGCAGTTTTGGTCTTACTCCAGGTCTTAGCGCATGTATCCAGGTGATAAAGCTACTACCCTAAATGACTCTCCTGCTAAGCTGCCTCAGCCGAGAATCCGGCAGTGGCATTTCTTGCCAGCTCTACCCCTCTAGTAATTACCCCCAGCAGCAGTAGTCACTGGCAGAATTGTTTCTGCACAAAACCACATTAATATCCCTCACCCCAGTTCCCTATCGTGGGTATATCTTCTGTACCCAATGTACCTGTGTCTTAGATTTATTTTTTTATCTGTATAAGCACGAGGTTTAGGGTGTCTCTGATTAACGACTCCATTAACAGACTCCAACACCATCAACTCCTTTCAAAGTGAGCTAAATGTAGTGAATCCAATGCATTTTATAACACATCTCATAAGCCCCAGACCAGGGTAGTTCTGTGAGTACCTCAGCCTTTTTGGGTGCAGATCTTTGTGTTCTGGTTTTGCTTTGTCTTCAAAAGATCTATTGGAAAAGTTACACGTGGCCAGGGTATTGTAGCATCCTTGTCTGTCTGGTCTAGGTGATAGTGATACCACTGACACATTCTCAAAATTCAGATAATTGCAGAGCTGAATCTCTTTGGATATTAAACTGAATTTATTATTTAAATATATTTTGTTAAATACTTTTTAGAAACTCATTTTTACATTCCTTATAGGACAGATAACATTGTGTAATTCAACAAGCTTTTCAAATTTAAATCATGGGTTGACAAAACAAGAGATAATTTTGTGTATTAAAAATTTTTGATTATCTGGGCAGATATATTAGCAAGCTCATAAATACATACTCTGCTTATGTACCAGAAGGTGTATATTCCTGTGTTGTCAGTCGGTGTATTTTTAATAAATGTGTATTTTCTAGAGAGCCTTCTACTGGTCTCTCTCTTCCTGGGTAGTACTGCTACCTAGGCATGTAGCTCAGTGTGCTAGAAAGATGAATGTATAGTTTGATGATACCAGCTCTAAAAATATTGCACAAAATAATAATATTTTTGAACTACAACTAGTCGAGCATGTAATTCAAAAACTTCTATCTGTTATTTTCCTTTCTATTTCTAGAAGTTGGAGGACCTCCCAGAAACGTCACTGGAAGAACCCTGTCATGTTCTATCTTACTTGGTTTCATTGATGCTCTTATATCAATAATTTAATTTATTACTTTTTTAATAACTGAACACTAACATATGAGGCAATTTAGTTGTGACAGAATTGCATGTTTATATTTAAAAATAGATTGAGGAAGCTGTGAGTAAAGTTATTTTTAGTCAATACAGACAGTATTGTGTAAGGGGCTTGTCATGTGGTAAGGAGTAGGAATTTTTGAATGGCTTTTCCTGCTTAACAGAATCTTTTACCAGTTAAACTCTCTGTTTTTCATCGGTTTTGCAAGTGCTCTTTTAGGTTAACAAAAAAGTTTAGAAAGCTTGGAATAGTATCAGTAGTTATCAGCACTCCCATTAGAATGAGAATGTAAATTATTTTGAACAATGTACACCCACAAAACACAAGTCCATTCCCTAAAGGCTGTGCAATATGTAATGTTCCCTGGAGTTTTTATTTTAAATTTTTGTTGTAAAAGGTTGGAGGAACCCGTAGTGGCCTTACGGAGTAGCCTGTGTGCTTCCACTAACCCAGTGGCACTACTTGTGCATGGGGTTCAGTGACACAGATCACAGAGTAAGCTGATGATCCCACAATGATCATCGAGTCCAGCTCCTGGCCCTGCACAGCACCATCCCCAAGAGTCCACCATGTGCCTGAGAGTGTTGTCCAAACTTTGGGTGGAGAGTAATGAAGGCAAAAGGAATACTGACATCTTTTGCGGGAGCAGTGGTGAATAACTTCAGACCTACTACTGAACTGACACTCACTCACTGGTGAAGTTAACACTGTCATACAACGAGGTGAATCTTGGGAGGAAAGAAATGTATTGTGCATTTGTTATTGCGGGATGAGTTTAAGGAAGATCTGTATTTTTTTCAAGTGCATTTGTAGTTTGTAAGTGATCTGAGACAGACCTTTTTCACCTGGGTGTTGGACCATGTTGCTGTTCACCTTGAGGGGTATATAACCCAAGTGTGAGTGATTCATCATTTGATTTGATCCTGCAGTTCTTGTTAAAAGATCATGGGAGCTCCGTCTGAATAAAGAAGGGAAATTAGGCTTTCTATTTTTAAATGGCTTATGAAAACAGATACAGGATCAGCAGCTTCCAAGATGGAAGGTATTTTGCTGCCAAATCTTTTCAGCATTTCACTTAAACTATCTGGTTTTAGTCAGTATTCGTGTATTTAATTAAATACCATGTTTCCAAAAGGCGCATTTATCCTCTCCTCTAGGCACTCCTTGACATATTTAAAAAATATATTTTTACCAACAGACTCCTCTAGGGACTCTCCCATTCCTTATAATTAGCATATAATTATCACCCAGCAGCTGAAGACATAGTTAAAATTTTGTGATCCCCCCAAAGAGGCCTTGCAAGGCCTCCCCAAAGGTCAGAAAAAAGCAGCATCCTCCTGTATGGAATAGCAACAGTTTTATGGGCTGAGTTCCATGTGAGCAATACAGTGCCTACTATCAAATCACAGAGCGGTCGTTTCTTGTAGAGAAATTAGAATGGATGGTCAAATACAGGACTTTTTTTTTTTAAATTATGATAAAAACAATGTAACTTAGATGTACAGGAATTCTATTCAGTTTCGTTATTCCAGTTGAAATTTTAAGACACATTTCTCAGAGCTGTGGTTTACCTGAAGGACCACATGTTTTGGAAGATGCAGCCACTCCCATGTTCTAGTTGAGGGAGGGGGAAAGTCCTCACTTGGATTATGGCTTTGAGCTGTGTGGGGTATACTAAATAATTGTCTCAATTTTTAATAAATCAAAGGAACATCATCTCCTGTGAGGGTTAACAGAATAGGCTGTTAACATGGTTTGTAAAGCTGGGGGATGAACAGATCTAGAACACCATTGCAGAGCAGGGCTTGATGGTGCTGGTAGACTTGACCTGATGTTTCATGCTCACAGCCCAGAAAGCCAGGCATGTCCTGGGCTGCATTAAAAGCAGCATGGCCACCAGGGCAAGGGAGGGGATTCTGCCCCTCTACTCCTCTCTGGTGAGACCCTGCCTGGAGCACTGTGCCCAGGTCTGGGGTCCCCAGCACAGGAAGGACACTAGCCTATTGGAGTGAGCCCAGAGTAGGGTCATGAAGATAATCAGAGGGGGATGGAACACCTCTCCTGTGGGGAAAGGGTGAGAGAGCTGTGTTTGTTCAGACTGGAGCGTAGGGTGACCTAATTTTGGTCTTCCAATACCTGAAGGAACCCTAAAAGAAGGATGGAGAGAGACTTTTTACATGGGCATGTAGTGATAGGACAAATAAGAATGGCTACAAACTGAAAAACAGTAGATTTAGATTAGATATTCTCCTCTGGGAAGGTGGTGAGGCCCTGGAACAGGCTGCCTGGAGAAGTTGCGGATGCCCCGTCCCTAGAAGTGTTCAAGGCCAGGTTGGATGGGGCTTGGAGCAACCTGGTTTAATGGAATCCCTGCCCATGGGCAGGGAGGGTGGAGCTAGATGACCTATAAGGTCCCTTCCAACCCGAGGCATTGTGTGATTCCATGAACCTTTGGTGGTTTAAGGCAAGTTATTTTGAACCATATGGTAGCATAAAAGTTGAAGATTCTGTTACTTGGGGAAGGTGCTTGCGAGCTTTAAGTGTTGGTTTAAGAAATTGGATTTTCTGTCTAAAATCTTGCAGTTCATGAAGTAGAGCGCTGATTAGAAGTGAAGATGGTATAACGAAAGGCCTTTCTGCTGTAACTGAATGACCTCTGGGAGGATGTGGCCTGGCACCCACTTTGGAAGATTTGGCTTCCAGAACAATTTCTGTGAAAGGCACTTTTCTTTTTCTCTAGTTGCACTCTACGGTTGAAAACAAATTGTACTTGACTGCATTTGCTGAAGTACTGAGTACTGTGAGAGTATAAACTGTTGCAGCTTTGTTTGCAGCAAGTTGGAGATTTAAGAAAGAGTTGCTGAACATTTTGAAATCTAGCATCTAAAGCTTTTCGGAGATGTTTGTGTCATCCTGCAGGGTATCTTTCTTATGCCTTATGGCAGTAAGTAGAAACTTGTCATTAAATAACCCTACCTCATACAGCATATCCCATTGTGTCAGATAGTGTCTGTACACTAAACTAAAAATGGACAGAACAATCTCTAGTTGCAAGTGAGTATTGGGTACCATCCTGGCTTTTAAATAATGAAGAAACACCCAGTCTTTAAACACAGTCACAAATGTTTCTGTGATCTGTGCTTAAGTTGAATATTACTGTGGTAATTGCAAATTATTGTTGGTTATTAAGGAGGAAGAGATCAAATCCCCCATTCTTGCTTTGTTATACATATAATTATGTCAGACATTGTTTTGAACTTCGCACAATAATGTCCTGTGAATTGGCTAGACTTGGCAATTGGTAGCTGTACTATGTTCAATTATACTGTATAGTATGGTATTTTCTTTGATGCACACCCCTTGGTTTCTCATTTTACTACCTAGGCTTCTTCTCCTATAGGAAAAAAAAATATATAGGAAAATAGGAAAATACGTTGATTTTAAAAGAAAGCAGTCTTCCAAAAATAACTTGTTTTCCATTTTGGTAGAATTGCTACTAAGAAGTCTTACATTGTAGTACATGCAGATGCAAATAGTAGAAGAGACTTGGCTATTTCAGATTGATAGCTACTACTGAACTCCAGTGGTATATGGCATATGCAGAGGAGGTGGTGAGATTACATTTTGAAATAGACATTTTGAAATAGATGTTTCTTTAAATGGGTGTTTCCAGATATTTGGAATTGTATTTTAAATGTGTGTACTTTTTAGAAACAATAGAATTTGGAGAGGGTTGTGATTCCAGATCTGTCAGTACTAGTGAAGAAATTCTGCTTGGCTTGATTCTTGTTTCAGTTAGAAACTTTTCAAAACTTTGAGGCCTGTATTGTGGGAAGACTTTTACTGGTGGTGTTTTGAAAAAAATGTATAAGCAAATCCCTTAGAATTATACAGCTGAGATTGTAAACAGGTTGTTACAGTATTTTTTTTTTTTTAATTGAGCTGGAATACAACATTGGAATTAAACCACAGATTTCATGTCTAGGGATAAAGTAACAAAGGAGCAGGGTATCAAAACTGCAGGCTTAACTGCCTAACTATATCAAAATGGTGAATTCTTTTAATTGATTGAATAACAGTTTTGACAGTAGACTTCTAATTTACATCATGTTGCTTCATAATTGCCATTTTCCTGTTGCATTTAATCTGAGATCTACAGTACTGAGTTTATATGCGTGATCTGATACCATGTGTGACTAGCTCTCTAGCATCTGGAGATGGTAGTGCTTATCACTCATTTAGCAGTTAAAAATGGCTAAACAAGTCATGAAGGATGAGGAAACCAAGTGCTGAGCTTGTTCAAAGCTTTGTAACTCCACTGAGTAGGTTTTATGTGGATACAAGCAAAGGTAATTGCTTTCTGTCTTAAAAGACAGATTTTTTTTGAAGTAGTGTCCTTCTGTAGATGAATGTACAAGTAATATTATCTTACATTTGAAAGTGTATTGGGAATTGTACTAATCACACAAAATCCTGTAAATTGCAATAATGTGTCCCATAATCTTCACTTGCTTTCGCCTTTTGCCCCAAATAAGGGGATAAAAATATTTCAGCATCCTTCTTTACTTAGAGTTAAAATGGTTTAAGTCTTGCAGTACTCCTAGGCTGAACTTGATATGACCCAGTGTGTCTGAAGTTGCAACTTCTACTTAATTCAGCATGCTTAACACAGGGTGATTAAGAATTGCTGAAAATTTGAATTCTTCCTTCCCTTGTGTTTTTATTCTCAAACAGTCTTTACAAAGGGCTGTTTTTAGAGAGCAGAGTACAGTCTTTTGTTTCTGCATAAAATTGATGGCTGCAAATGAAAGAATAAAGAAGGCTCTCTATTCATGTTCCCCAGCTTTTGTTTCAGTGGGCATTGTTTCAGTTTATAAGAGCTGTTTAGTACATATAGATTACTGGAAAGGCTGAAAGATTCCCAAGCACATCAGTGCAGATTTGTGAATAATCCTGCTATCTCCTCTGCTTCCCACCCAGTACCTTTTTGTTTCAAAGATACCATGAAAGACTTTTTTTTTTTTCCTTTTCCACCAACATTTACTTTGAAGTCACCTTTTGTACGGTAGTTTAAATGAGTCTTACTATTTTTCTTTCAAATTGTGGAAACCTTATCAAACCTGTGATTTGAGTTCTAAAGCTGAGAAAACCGGCTGGTTGAAATATTAGTTATTTTTGATTTCCCATCTTTTTATCTCAAAAACTCGGTATGTAAATAGAGTGTTGGCAGTTAGCTACAGGGCCAGGTTCCAGTTTTGTAGGTAACATAGTCCTGTGGTAGCTAAACTATTGTTTTATTTGCTTTCTCTTTAAGGTGTCCATGTAAACATACTAAAGTACATAAACAGTTTTACACAGGTGAGATACCCATGTAGAACTTAAGTAAATCCACATCACAGTGAAACTTGAAAATTACCAGTTCTCTTACTGAGCACATACCTGGATAGTGTATTATCTTGTGAGTTAGTAAATTTTTTTTCTTGTTTTTGTTAGTGTCAGTGTTGAGCTGCACAGTTAGGACTCTCTTGGTGTAAATGCAATGCAATGGGTTACAAATGCCTCCTTGTATTAGTGATAAAATTGTTCTAATAGGGGTTTGCATGCAGAGTTCGGCCATGTGTGTCAGTGGAGGGATTACACTTG
Source organism: Lichenostomus cassidix (assembly GCF_008360975.1). Classification (NCBI taxonomy): domain Eukaryota; kingdom Metazoa; phylum Chordata; class Aves; order Passeriformes; family Meliphagidae; genus Lichenostomus; species Lichenostomus cassidix. Next base: position 106,924,883 of record NC_139482.1, on the reverse strand, counting down.
CGCCTAGTCCCTTTTCCTTGAGGAAACACTTGTGGTTTGAGGTGCTTCTGTCCCACTTCCTGCTTTAATGCTCTCTTTCCCTGACATTACTATGGTGAATGGGTGTAACACCATCATCTCATCTTTCTCCCTTCCTTTTTTTCTTTTTCCTAGGGCTTTCTTTGCAAGTGCACGCAGACATGCTTGCATGGCCTTGAGCAGGTCTGCTTGATGGAAGCCCATCTGGGAAAGCAAACAGGAAAATATAACTTAAGTCTTGAGCAGATTTAAGTATAATATAATCACACAGTTGCTTGTGCTGTCCAAGACCATATACTACATCTGGGCATGCACATGGATAGGCTTTTGTTTGGCATGTAGGTGTATTTGAGATTGTGCAAGGGCTCTCACAATTTCTTGGATGTATCACAGCCCAGGCTGGTATGGGAGCTGACCTCTCTCCTGTGTGCAGTGTGAAAGGAGTCTTGCCAATGTATGGTCATGTAGCCACATGTGAGTTGGGCCATTGTCTTGTGCAGCACTAAAATGAGACAAAACCAATCCAATGAAAAGAAATCTTAGTCCTTTGCTGTGGAAAATGTTTGGTTTTGCTTGGTTTTTCCCAAATAGGCAAGAAACTGTCCTGGAAAATAGCTTTGCTACCAGAAGTAGCTTCTGAACATGGAAGACTACAGAACAAACAAGTTTCCAAATGCTGTATTACATTTCTTAATAAAAAGGCATTTAGGAAACTCTTTTAAGAATGTGATTTGAGGGTAAACTTTTTTAATAAGTGAGAGAACAAACAGTTTCAGTGGCTCAGCTCTTCCAGTCTGCAAAATTAATGAGCTCCTTTCCTTTTAACTTAATGTCCCTTTGAAATAGGAGATTGCATTGGAAACATTTGGCTTTATATGGTATCTGATTGAATGCTAATACAAATGTAAGTTCTGTTAAGTTACTGCAAATGTAATATTTTGTCTTAGTTTACTTTTTCTGGTGCAGCCTCACATAGAAATACTCTAAATAAAGCATTTTAAAGCAATGGTTGAAGTTATTCCTCTCAAGTAATCTGTCTCTGAAAAAGTTGCCAATGGGTTTTGTGGCACATTTATTTCCAGAGGAAGGAATGTTTTTGTTCCCTGTATGATTCCCCTTCAGTCTCGATGTCTGATTTAGTGGAAATGTACAGTTGTCAGAAGAATCAAGATGGTGTATTATTTAGATCTTACCAGACAAGTGGGATTTGTTCCTTCCATTCCAGTTATCAGAAAGATTAACCCTTTGCCCTCGTAGTCCTAATTGCGGTTGTTCAGAAACAAAGATTCTGCTTGTACAAGACAGTGGCAAAGTGGAGTATGTGCCAGCTGGAATGTTTCTCTGGTGAATGTGGGTTGCAGGTATTACATAGATTTTGTCTTGTGTTTCAGGCACCGATAAAGGCAACCTGTGAAGATATGTCATGCAAGACTGGATTTCCTGAAGATGTTCACAGTGCAGTAGTGTCAAGGAGTGTACATGGAGGACAGCCTCTTCTCAATGGTATTGTTAGAAAACTTATTTTGAACTTTTTTGTTTCTTTTAGTTGTAACCATAAGTTGCTGGAGCATCTTCATCCTTAAATAGGACACTGACTTTTGCAGGAAAGGACATCAACTGCTCTGTGATTATTTCTTGATCGCTGTCATAGGACTTGGAAAATCTGTTGGCATTAGTTGGCAGCACATGCACCTCTGACTGTAATTTGATAACATTGAGTGTTCCAAAACTTCCCATTGTTGTCCTCTAATTCTCATTCTCAGCACAGCATTCACACTGGTGTTTCTTACTACCTCTGACAATATGTATGCCATCAGTCTATACTTAGAATTCATGTATGTGTGAAGAGGTAAGGAAAATTTCCTTTCTGCTTTACGTCTCTCACAGAAGAGCTGCAGTTACACCCAGTCCTAGTACTCATGTTAATGCAGAGATAGTTCCCTTACTGCTTTTTCATGGCAATCTGAGGAGAGACACCTATGGAAAGCAAGTAATGAGACAAGTAATGAGAGAGTGGTTGTCTGTGAGCCCCTGGTCAGTGACCACAGCACTGCAGGCTCTGTAAGGAGCTGTGCCAGGAGAGGCAGGACAGTGCCAGGGCTGTCTCAGGGACGGTGCACTGCTCTCTCACCCTGGCACCTACCTGCATCTGAATGGCACAGTGCCCAGGCTGGGGATGACCTGCTCGGTGAGTGCAAGCCCTTTCCTCTGCCGGGGATGCCCTGCAGTCACTGCATCTGCCCACAGATTGTCCAGGTTGGGAATTCAGTTCATTGTTCTTTCTGTGTCTCTATTTTTCAGGGATAGAGTAGGACACAGAGGCAGATGCTCTGAATGTTGCCTAAGTTTTCCAGCCAGTTAAGTTTCACAATACAAGTTTGCAGAAGTACCACAGTTCTAGAAAATCTGCATTAATTTTTCTGTTTTCTGAACTGCTAACATAATTTTTTTAATCTAATTTGGAAATTGTGGAACTAAGAACATCAGTTTTAGACGGTTTCAAATACAGCTTAAATAAGGACTAATTTAATTTAATTTGTTGTTTCTTTCACATATAAATTTGGCTACACAGTTTGAGACATTTAAAGGAAAAAATTCTAATGAGTCTGCAAAACAAATGAAGTAAAAGCTGTAGTCCTGATTTTACATGCTGTATGTAGCAGTCTCTTGTTAATTATATTTTACAGACCTGTTTTGTGCTTTCTTAGAAGTATAATGGAAACTTGAACGCAGGATGAATTGATTAGCTTTAGTGTATTTAAACTTGAGTTATTAAAGCTTTCTCTGTTCAGTTTCAAGGAAGTGTATTCTACCAGCACAGACTTTTATTAAAGGATGGCTTAGAAATTTATGTATTGAAGTAAATGTTCTGCCAATTAAGAAAATAATAAAGAGGAAATAGAATATTCCTCACTTTCCCACTGAATGGGAGTTAGTAGATGGCTCTCCTATAGACTCCTGTAAAAGACATCAGCTTGAGAACTCCTTAGTGTGTTATGAACAAGCATGGGCAGGGGGCAGAGACAGGGACGTAGAGAGCAGCAAAGTGCTTTCCAAAGATGCCACCTTGAAACCTCCAAATGTTTGTTACAGGTTAACTGTCATGCCATCAGTTCGTCTTGAAATGGAGCTCACACAAGTTTTTAGGTCCTGTTAATTTGTCCATTTAAAGTTCTCTTTACTCTAAATGGAATCAAGGCTGTTTCTGCAGTTTTTCCCTTTTCTTTTCCCACCAGTTAGGAGCCACAGTAGACTGGGCATGAATTGTCTGTTGTCATTGCTCATGCAAACCTGATGATAATGTCTAATCAGCTTTAACTGAGTCTGAACCAGTAACATAGGATGACAAACTGACTTCCTGTCTCATTATTCATCCCATTCCCACAGTCCCTTCCCTTGCTTCTCAGAAGTGAGTGAAGCATGACTGTTGGTTTGTCCTTGAATGGTATTAAAATGCATAATATTTTAGGGAAGTAGGAATTGGAAACACTGTATGAGGCAAACAGTATGTATCACATCATATCAGCTGGTTGAAAAATGACCTGGGGAAGTCTTTTTTCTACCACCATTTCCTCAACTGAATTACTGCAGTGGTTAATTCTTTTGAAAATTTTGACATGCTTAAAAGCATATAATTTGCTGGTTACACATAAACATACAGTCCATCATTGCATAGCTTTGACTTAAATTTAATTACACTGTCATTTTGAAATACTATTGTTGTCAAAAGCCTATTTTCTGGTTATTAAACTAGATTCAAATGATGCTGGAAGTTAAGTATAGTTGCATGACATTTGCTTCTGAGGGATAATCATATATGTGCCTGATTCTGATCTTGGTTGCCTTGCCTATCTAAATGCATGGAATTATTTAGGTTGGAAAAGACCTCTGAAATTATGAAGTCCATCCATTAATCCGGCACTGCCACGTTTACTACTAAACCATGTCCCTAAGCACCCCATTTACATGTTCTTTAAATACCTCCTCCATTGGGGATGGTGACGGCACCACTTTCCTGGGCAGCCTCTTCCAATGCTTGACAACCCTTTTGCTGAAGAAATTCTTCCTAATATGCAATCTAAACCTCCGTGATGGAAGGTGATGCCATTTTTTCCTGTCCTTTCACTTGTTTCTGGAAGAAAAGACAAACCCCCACCTCATTACAACCTGCTTTCAGGTAGTTGTAGAGAGCAGTAAGGTCACACAATTTGCATTGGCCCATTGATCCTCTGCATTACTTTGAGATCAGCATTCCTGCCCAACTGGCTGAGGTGCACTTGATCCCCTCATCCCAGTCATTGATAGTAATACTAAACAGGACTTGCCCCAGTCTGGGGAGCACCACTGGTAACCAGCTGCCAGCTGAATGTAACTCCATTCACCACCACTGCTGAGCCTGGCCATCCAGATGGTTTTGGTTTTTTTACCCAGCAAATACTGCACCTATCCAAGCTGTGAGCAGCCAGTTTCTCCAGGAGAGTACTGTGGTAATTGGTGTCCCAGGCTTTTCTGAAGTCTAGGTGGACAGCATCCATAGCCTTCCACTCATCCACTAAGTGGGTCCTGGTGTCAGAAAAGGAGATCAGATCAGTCAAGCAGCACCTGTGTTTCATGAACTCAGGCTGGCTGTGCCCAATCCCCTGGTTGTCCTGTATGTGCTGCATGATAGCACTCATGGTGATTTGCTCCATGACCTTCCCCAGCCCCTAGGTCAGGCTGACAGGGCTGTAGCTCTCCAGATCTTCCTTCTGGCTGTTCTTGCAGCTGTGCATTACATTTGCTCACCTGTGTTCAACTGGGACTTCCCTGGTTATGCAGGACTGCTGATAAATGATGGAAAGTGGCTTGCTAAGCACTTCTGCCTGCTCCCTCAGTACCCTCGTGTGGATCCCATGTGGCCCCACAGACTTGTGTGTGTGTAAGTGGTGCAGCAGGTCACTGACAATTTCAATTTCCCCTTGGATTATGGGGACTTCACTCTGCTTCCTATTGCAGTTTTCTAGCTCAGGGGCTGGGTACCCAGAGAGCAACTGGTCTTACTGTTGGAGTGAGGCAAAGAAGGTACTAAGGACCTCAGCCTTTTCCTCATCCCATGTCCCTATGTTTCCCACCACATTTGATAAAGGATGGAGGTTCTTCTTAGCCCTCCTTTTGTTGCTGATTCCATAAAAGATTTTTTTAAATTGTCTTTTAATAGTATTTTAATTTTTTTAAAATTGTCTTTTAACTATTTTTTAATTGTCTTTTAATAGGTCACCAGAATATGTTCTGTTTGGGTTTTGGCACTTCTCATTTTCTTCCTTGTATAACCTCTCCCTTTCTCCCTATTGTTTAACCTTGCAATATCCTTGCGGATGCTTATACTAATTTCTGTATGTTTTAGAGATGAAGGCTTTAATTTTACTCAGTTTTGTGCATTGAAACCACCAGCACAGAGATGTTATGGACATCTCAGATATCTGCAGAGTAATTTGACCCAAACTTAATGGTTTCTTGACAAGTTGCTTCTTGAAATACTGCCAAAAAAATGACCATATGTTTATCACCTGTCCTGTTTATTTGCTTTTGTCTAGTACACAGGGGGACAGGCTTCTCTTAAGTTCTTTGGTTCCATCTTACCAAAACTTAAATAAAATTAGAGTTATCATATGACTTCTTGACTGCATTCCAGTTGTTACAGTAACATAGGATATCTAGCTTTTAAAGCACTATTATAGGAAATTTCCTTGTACTAAACCATACTGAATGTTTTTTGAAGAGGTTTCTCTTCAATCCTGTGTTCAGGTGGTGCTTGCTTTTGAGGGAAGATCAGACTTGTTCCAATTGCATTTAATTCATAATGGCTTTGCTCATTCATATGGCTAGGACATTATGTCAGCATCTAGCAGTTTTTCGTTTCATTCATGAGGGCATGAGATGCAACTACACATTCAGTTGTTATCCAGGTGTTCAGTTGTCCCAGTATGCGAAAAATTCTTGGAGCAATATATCCAAAATAACATTAATTGGAAAATAAAAAAAAAAACCTCTACATTTATTAATGTGGGTAGATGGGGGAGAAAAAGAGAGCTATCCTTGCTGCCCTTGTTTTCAGGATGAGGAAACAGAAAAGATGATTCTAGTTGAGAAGTCAGAGAAGTTGGAAACCACTCCTTTTGGAGGTGGTGGCTGAGCTGTGTAGGAGGTCACCTGCACCATATAGGCTGTCCCTAATTGCCTCCTTGTGGTATAGTGTCACCAGTGGCCCATGGTCCTGTGTTCCCCTGGAACAGACTTCACTGGTCATAGCCTTGGAAACTCTTCAAGCTGATATCTTACAATTTGTCTTGTGCAACATCTGGCAAGTCTGACTTCAAGATACTATATGCTCAGGTCACTAGATGCATTTAAGCTGAGTCCTCTAGGTCTAGTTTTGAATTTATTTAATATGCTTGACATGTTTCACTCGATACTAGTGGCTTCATTGAAATTTGTGATTTTTACCAAGGAACTAGGTGAGCTCAGAACTACTACCTTAATTTCTGTAGAGGGAGAACAAAGAAAATAATAATATCAGAAGCAGAATTAGGAGAAACTTCGTTCATTGCTAAAAAGTGTCTTAGTAATAAAACCATGGAATTATTTGGGCCTCCAGCTCTTTCAGAATTTAATATACTTTGAATTCTTTCAGGACTTAAATCTTCCAACATTTAAAAAGGAAAATAAGTAATATGCAAATAAGTCTCCAGCCATCGCCTAACAGAAGTAGGTATCTAACCCAAATTTACAGGCATAATACTTATGACTGGTTTCTGTAAATAAAATGTGATTACTGTTTGGAGAGCCATAAATAAGATGTAGTGTTCAGAGAAGAAGAGGTTAAGTCAAGAGGGAGTTCTGTTTAATATATTAAATGCCCTTGCTTGTGCTGGTTTTATCACATTTTTGTAGTTCATCCAGGAAAAAGTACTTGTGGCAGTTTGATATGTCCAGCCTGTTTATCTAATCTTTGTTCTATATCCTGCAAATTTTAAGATACAAAATAAAGCATTTTCAGCTAAAATCATTCACCTCGAAAGGTTACTTGAATGGTATTTGCAGAATCATTTCTTAGAGATTCTTATTCTGATAATTATTGTAGCAGTCTCTTATCTTTCAAAGATGTTATTTTAACATTGTCTCCCCTGTTACTAAATGCATGGCGTTAGTTTTGTGCTAGGCATATTCACTGCTAAGCCATTCCTTCGAGTGCTGTGTAGCTATAAAATATTTCTAAGGCCTTTGCATTGCACAATGATAAAGAAATGTTTTGGTGTTGATCACTGAGATAAGCAGTGATTATGGATGATTAACACTGCAGTTTCGTGATCCATTTAAGCCAGAGTAAGCATCAGCTCTGCCAAAAAAGGCACACTTACGTTTTCCCTCCTCTTTGAGCCTGGTACCAAGTGCTCATGAAACAATAAAATGAACAGGGTTAGCCAGTTTATCTGGGGTACACTTCCACTCCCACTCCTTTAGATTTTTTTTTTCAAAGACCTCGCAGGCTTAAACAGAACCGTGGTGTCCCTGCTGCCTTCTCTCCTCTCGCAGTGGAATGCTTAGAAAATAGCATTTGTTTTGATGCATTCAAACTGAGTGACAGAACTTGATTTTGGCATTCCCACAGACTTACTTTGTAGTTAACTGTTGAAAATACCAATTGGTCTCGAACAACTCAGAAACATGTTGTTGTGAGTGTGGCCCTCAGGCATGGCCTGGTGTTGAAGAGTAATTTAACATTTCTTCATGGTGTCGTGGAGGGTTACATAGATGCTGTCTGTCCCAGGTGAAGCTACTTGGCTTTAGAGGGGCTTTATTACTTTTCTAGTGGGGCTTTATTCTACATATACAAATGTCTACCATCAGCTAAGAATAAAATTCCTTTCAGAAAAGTCATAATGCTTAAAATTGAAGACAGCAGCACATCTTTTAAGGCTTATGAGCCTTTCTTTGCTGTAAATAGCTCTTCTACAATTGTATGCTTACTATAGCAGCATGCACTGGGGGCTTTGATACTCTAGTGTGCATTAACTGTAGAGCCAGGGAAAGTGTTCATAGAAGAATCATATTTTCCAAGAGGGAAATCAGTCTTTCCCCACGAAAAAATTTTGGCTTTTTTTTTTTTTTCCTATTAAAAAAAAAGAAAATGGTAACCACTTTGTTTGAAGTCTCCTTGCCTTAAGCAAAAAGACAAGTTGACAAGTTCCTTCCAGGCAGACAGCCAAAGAATCTCAGATGGATGGGGTCTCTCTATGAGCTGCTGGCAAGCTAGGGAAAAATTGTTTCAATTCTTCCCAAATGTATTGTTCTCTGAAATTCTTTTCCTGTACTTTTCACCCTGCCCCCTCTTGCAAAAAAAAAAAAAAAAAGAAAGAAAAGAAAAAAACCTCACAACCTACCATCCTTCTAGTTACTCTTTTAAGCCTTAGTGGGAGTGAGAATTCTTGTTTTCCAGAAACTTCTGTTGGTAATGTATTTTTTCCCCTCAGTTCTGCTTAACATTTTGTAGGTTTAGTTTTGTCGTCTTCTGTGGGAAGCAGAGTAAATTTTGCTGCTCTTACTTGGTGATGCTGTGCCTTGTTTTTTTTATTGTATGTTACAGTTGCATTCCAGTTCTCTGTTTCTTGCATTTTTAATCCTTTTTGTCTTCTTTTCTCAAACAGCTTTCCTGTTTGTACTCTTTCCATACCCCACAGCATCCTAAATTCTCCAGGGTCAGTTTTGAGCTCACCATCCTGGATTAGAAGAGCTGCTTCTGTTTGCTTTCACTACACTAGCACACTACCTGTTTTATGCTGCCAGTTGTCTATTCACGTACCAAGCTGTTAATGTATTCTTAGATACTCATCCCCTTAAAATTAGAACTTGCTTTTGCTGAAGCAAGAGATTGCTTTTTTTGAGATGTCATTTCATTATTCCCTTTTACCAACTACTTAAAGTAGAATATATCCTAGAGTATATATAGCACATCCTCACCTTGATGAACTGTGGTAATAGATCTATTTGAATGGTGACTCCTTTTTGTCTGACTTGTATGTGATACCTGATTTTACTTTTGAGTATTAAACTACTGATTAAAGTTGGTATCTTCTCATTTCAAGCTTGTATGTTGAATGTTCCATACATATAAACAGAGAATAAGCATAAACAACAAAATAGAGTGATTTTATGGATGTGTACAAAGGACTAATATTTCCGAAACATAATTCTGTTATCCCTTGGTGGACTGTAAAGATATCATGGAATTGTATGTAGTATGTGAATCAAATTGTGTATCCAGTATCAAAGAATTTATCACTTGAGTTCTAGATAAGGAGGAATTTTTAAAAAACCTTATAACCATGTACTAAACAATTTTTTTACTTTTTATGGAATATGTCTATTACAGGTGGAAATACATTTTTAGCTAAATCCTAAATGAACACTTCTGTCTACTTTTCCCAAAGAAAAAATACGATTCTCCCTTATTCCCTGGAAAAGGAGCACTGTTTCTGTTTCTCATGTAGACTCTTAAAACTACATCTTGATAAAGAGAAAAATACATGTACAGAGAAATGGCAGAAATCGTGAATGGTTACAGTGTTCTGGGATCTATAAATTACTATCTTAGTTAATTAGTCCAGTTCAGATAGTAATTTCTTTCTATGGTGCATTTACTTGGAATGCACTGAATTAATTAGTACTCATTCCCTTTTCCTATATTCAGCTGGTTACTTGTGAGGGTCTCAAATGTAATGTCCTTTCTGTGTGCAGAAATCTGAATTATGACAGCAGAATTGTTAGCTGCCTCAGTAAGCTCTGAGCAGGGCTCAATGAAGGATGGCAAAGGGGATGTTTGTTTCTGCCCTCTGAAGCTGGGTCTAGCATTATACTCTTACTAACACCATTTAGTGTAGCCTTAGTTCAATTTTAAACAATGCCATCTGGCTTTGATTCCCGAGGGGCCATTATTTCTCCTGGAATCCTTATAGTTAGATCATTCTTCAACGCTGACCAGTGCTCTAGGGGAGGCTGGGAGGAATGGTGGATGCAAAGCTGAGCAGAAAACCTTCCCAGGAGGCAAAAGTGCCCTTAGATGTGGGTAATTTTTTTAGTTATAGAAGAAAAGTTGCTGTTGCGTGCAAGAGCTGCATGGAAAAAAAAAATTGTGTGGTACATAAGTATATGGAATACATGGAACAGACACTCAGGTGAGGCCATGTATGGTAGCATACATAATGTGAGAAAATGGTATTTATAATTAGGCATTCAAATTGTCACTTAAGACTGCAATACATCTTCTGTTGTTGTCACTTTTCTAACAATCTGGAAGACAAATTTGCGAGAGCATCCTACTGAACTGATAGTACAGGAAAATATCCTTTACTGCAAAACATTACCATACTAAATACAGAAAAATTCCTCTAGTATTTAAACACTTAAAGACCACATTAAATCAAATACTACTGCATTGAAGATTTGGATGTCAGTCAACAAGTCCAAGTACAGTTTGAACTGCTCTGATTTTGGTTGAATGCAGTGAGGCAGATTCATTGCTTTTAGTTGAACTTGGGACACTCAATGTGAGGGCATTTTTTTATTCTGGAAATAGTAACTTTCGGAAGAGTTCACTTCCAAACCTCGACAATGTCCTAGGCATCAGAGCCAGCCTTGCTAAACTCAGGAGAAAGAAGGAGCAGAAGGAAGGTGCAAAGGAACAGAGTTGGATTTTGTCTGGAAAGGAAATTTACTGGACTTGCTATTATCTTCTAATTGGACTGTAGAAGGAGCAACTGGCCTTTGGTACCCTTTAAATCTTTCCAATTTAACACAGCACAGATGGTTTTCTACTCCTTTCCATCTGCCCTTGCTGGTTGATGTGTCCTCCAGAGGGCAGGGAAGGTAATGTTGGGGGATAAACTGGGTGAAACTCTGGAGTGCAAAATGGAGCTCAGACTGGGGAAAGGACACAGGCAGAAGAATCCAGGTGATAAGGATGCTGGAATGGGTGGAGATATGAACCTTGCTTTCATTCAAGGGGGAAAGGAAAGCACAGGTTCTCCAGAACCCTAGAAAGAGCAGAGAAATTTTGCATTAGCTGGAAGACAAGGGCAGAAGCAACCCAAGGTAAAAAAGGAAAGTATCTTGGAATATTTTCAGATTTCCTCATGACATCCAGTTCGGGCTAGTCATGGGCATCCGATACCCACCCTAAAGGAAATGCTGAGGACCCAGTGGAGCTCGCCAACATGAATTAAGTGAGCACAGTGCTGAGAAGCTTTTCTAGGAGAAACCATCAGGCCTTCTTGGCACCAAAACGACAACTTGGTGTACCACATCTTCCACTTTTTTTCAATTTATACTAATCGTAAACTTAATTATCTGAGTATTCAGCTGAGATCAGAACATGCACAAGGAAGAGCCTTTTGAAGATAAACTGATATTACAGCCAAACATGAGGTTAGCCAAAGTACCTACATACAGCTGCACATCATGGTTTATCCATTGTGTTGGAGGCAGCACTGGATTTTAGCACTAAGGGTCCATCAGTGTCTATTGAGTGGTGTCAAAACTCACTGCTGCTGCTTGTTACAGGTGATTTGGTACCAGCAATATTTTTTCAATGTTTTTCTGACATTGTGTGTATAGATTCGCAGTTTAAGTGCATATGAAAACACCAACCTTAAGTAAAGCTAGGAGAGGATATACCCAAAATATAAATCTTTCCTATTGTTACAAGTACCTCAGTGGTGTGGCTGCAGGATGAGTGAGTTTGATCAGCAAGATGATGTGTCACAGAACTGTTCCTGCATTTTTGTGGTGGGCTGATTCTCTTCTGGGTCAGCTTGGTTGTTGACTTGCTGAGACCTGCAGTGGAAAAGGAGATAAATTAATGAGAAGGGGGGGAGTGTTAGTGCTGATGAGAGAAAAGGAGGTCATAACTGAATGAAACTCCACAGTGTTAGATTCTCTGTTAGGTTTTTTCCACCCTCTTTTCTCTCTGCAGTGCAGCTGGGAGCCTTCTTCCTGCAGTTTTAATATATGCCAGGATTGGGCAGCTGAGATCAGTGTCCTGCCATCCCCTGCCCTTGATGCCTGCTGCATCCCAGCTCTACCCAGACATAGTAGTGAATTGTGCCCCGGTTCTTAGCTGGGTTGCAGATGACAGTGAGCAATCCCATTAACCTGCCAGCCTGGCTGCAGATAATCCTGGAGAACCAGGGCACCCAGCGCTGCCCACGGCTGCCATCCCTCACCCTGCTGGCTGCAGCTCCTGCCTGCTGTAGGCACTGATGCTCTGGGCAGAGGAGCAGCACAGCATGGCTCAGGTGCATCTCCTCCTCCTCTGAGCTGCCTGCAGAGCTCAAACTGGCCCATTTTCATTTTTTTTTCCCCTTCTTTTTTACTGTCTGCTGTGTTTTGGCAGACCTGCGAGCAGTGGCAAATATTATGATCTTGTCTGCTTGCCTGCAGGAGCAAGCTCTTTCTTGTGCACTGTGCTGCCTTTTAAGAAGTAGATTTTGTTTGGTTTTGAAAGTTAATGGCATATGCCTCTCAGGTTGTAGAGAGGAGGAATTATTTAAGGCCCTCTGTGAGTTCCAGTTTAACATTCTCTTAAATAGGAAAGTTAGAATCCCTAAAAGCACAATTTGTAACATAAAAGCTATCAAAATAGCAGTGCAATCTGTTAAAGTGTTTAAAAATTTGATTCGCTGCAGTTTAAAATGCGAAATAAATGTACACTAATTGTTTTGAATGGAGATGAAGATGGTGTTTGAAGCCAGTCTTTAAAGGAATTAGTGAGATAGCACTGCAGTTAATGGTGGAGCACTATTTTTCTGTAATGGGCTAAGCAATGTTCTCTAATTAGCTTGCAAATTGATATTCAAATACAAGTAAACTGGCAATCAAATACAAGCAAAACATCTATGTAAGTAGACTTTGGTGTCTGCATTTAGCATACCTGTACCAAAATTATGTGTGGGTAAAGGGTGAGCTGTTAGTTGTTTGCAGCACGGTGCTTTTATTAAAGGTGGCTCACTGGTTACATTAGGTCAATATTTTAATTTAAGCACATGAAAAGAGGAAAGAGAACTTCCTTTTCTTCCACAAGTGAGTGGCTTTTAAACATTAGTAACATAATACTGAGTGTGTATGAGGATTTTTCCTGTCTTCATTTCTTTCTGGTTTTGTCAACTAGTTGTGCACCTACAATTTGATACATAGCTGAACCAGTGGAAGTTGGGTTACTCTACTGAGTTTTCATGGATTTGGATCATATTTATGTTCACTACTAAAATTACTGCTGTACAATGTAGCCATTTAATTTTCAACCCTTCTTCCAGAAACAGCATGTATTAAATATTAGTGGTGTTTCTGTTGTAAGGTTTTCAGTTGCATGTAGTAAAGGTTCTTAAACTGGAACTGAATACCTGGCTCAACTAGTTTTCTATAAAGGATAACCATGGGGTGGTTTGGGTTGGAAGTAACTTAACGACTGTCTAGTTCAACCCCCCTGCCATGGACAGGGACACCTTTCACTAGACTAGGTTGCTCAGAGCTCCATCCAGCCTGGCCTTGAACACATCCAGGGATGGGACATTCACAACTTCTCTGGGCAGCCTGTTCCAGGGCCTCAGCACCCTCACAGTAAAGAATGTCTTCCTAACCATACAAGAAAGCTGGTGCATAAGAACTGTTGTTGGGAAAGGTAAACAAAGATCATACATTTAAAATTTTGTTTTCAGGGTCTTTTTAATGTCTTTATTTTCTAATCTATAAAACATCTCTCACTCATTGACACAATGATATCTGACTAGCTACCCTTTGTAAGCATATTGTTTACTGACAGATAGAAGTGTAAATTGTATCAGTGGGTCAAGTATGTGGTTTTGTCAACCACCAACACTTCCATCAGCTGTTACAGTGTTTGTTCAGCATCATCTTTTATGCTAAAAGTCCTTTGGAATGTACTTCCCTAAATCAAATTCTTATCACTGTGCATTCATTAAATCCAATTAATGTTTGCATAGATTTAGCTTTCAGTGCTGATTATCATCTGAATTCTTCAAGGGGAAAAAACCCCCAAACAAAACCAACCACAAAAAATCATGTGTTAAGTGTTTTCTGTAAAGCAGCAAGTATGCATTTTACGCTATAGAAATAATACATCAGTGAAAGTCTTTGACTTTCACGTTCAGTATGTGCTTTTCTGTTCAAATAACCACAATTTTCCTTTTACAGTGCTTTAGTGCATGCGTGTGCTTTTATAAAAAATTGATCAACATGGTTCTCAGGGGATGGTTAATGGGGGAGTGTAGGTCCCTTGGAGGTCACAGGTTCAGATCAGTCTGTCATCTGCATCCAGTAGCCAGTAACTTATAACTGCTTGGTAGATTATGTGAAAGGAGCTTTGGTTGATTTGGTTTCTTCTGAACTCTCTGTTGAAAAGGTACTTATTACATAAGAGCAGAAATACTGCTGAAATGAGTGGAAACTAGGGCAGCACATGCGGGCAGGGAGTGTTCATGTGTATGAAGGTAGATGGAGAAGGTCAATATCACAGTACTTTCCTGACTGTCTAGAAGAGAGAAGCACTGAAACAGAGTGGAATTTTAAGCTCTTGGAGTGCATTTATGCAGATCTGAGATATGTTATGCCAGTAGTTTTAACAGCTTGGAGCAAATAGCACATCTAGTGGTTTTAAGTATTGGAGGTGTTTTTGCCTACCTGTAATTGATTCAGTGTGTTTCCCAGAACTAGAATGAAGTCTGTATCACACTGAAACTTCAAATACAAATTAACAGCAAAAGAAATCCCTCTCATCCTTACCCTGTATGTCACTATCCACACTTCTGACCATGTCAAGTCTCATTTAATTAAAATCTTGTCATTATGCCTGTGTGCCAATTAATTATTTAAGAATCATATGTGTCATTATTTATAAAAATGGATCTTTTTTCCCTCAGAGAAAGTGATTATATCAGTTGTTACAGCTGCAAATGATCTGGAAGTTATTTCCTCCTTCCAATTTGTGGAACAAAGTCCCTGTAATTTACAGATGTGTGCCAAAAAGCCAACGTAGTGTGGTTAAAATGAAAGATTTTTGTTAGCCTTCAGTGGGTTTGCTGTTTAAAGGAAGCAAAGCCTACAAAAGCACAGGTGCACCTGGCTTTAGGATGCAATGTTGCAAGAGATATCCCAGCAGAACTTGGCTGCTTCTGTCTGCTGGGCAGGTCATGGAGCAGTGATGAAGCCTGGCTTAAGGTGGCCACTCTCTCAGGGTCCGTGGTTTTTATATTTCAGCTGATCTCAAACAAAAAGAAAAGCTATTGAGTCCTAACAGTATTCAGTTGTGTGTTCCTCACCAAACGCAACAATAGTATTCAAAGTTCCTTAATTTTTTAAGCCCCTTCTGTCATGCAGGACATAGATCAAAAAATGGAAGAAGCTCGCTCCAAACATTTGTTCCTCTAAGTGACTATCAACTTCCAAGTGGTACCTAAAGGTTTTTTAGGGTAACCAAAAAAGGTCTTGGAAAAAGCTTTTGAGGAGTGCTGTCTGCTCAGAGATTGATATAGATAAATAGTTTGGCAAGGTGTTGCACTAGTGTTTTAATAATATCTGTCAACCACATATATTCATGATGCAGGGAATTTTCCAGATAATGGGTAGTGTCAAAATGCCTCTGCAGGTCAAAATGCGGGTTTTTTTTTTGCTTATAGGTATTTGTTTTTGTTTGGTGCTAGAGTTCTAAAGTCTTCGTATTACTATTTTAGTATGAATCTTGCTGTCTTCCATTTAAAAATTTTTGCTAGCCATGCACAGATCTGTAACAGGATAAATTAAATTCATGCCATGAACTGAGAGAGAAAAAGGTCACCTTTGTGCCATAAATGCAAACTGTGTCAGGAACACTGCTCATTTTGTATCACATACTTTATGTTAAATTTGCTAATATTTCCAACAACAAAAGGTAAATGTTTTATTAACAAAATTATAATTTTAAACAAGTTTTTAGAAAAAGCTGGAAATGTCAAGGGGACAGTGAGGTCTGTAATACTCAATATGGGACACACAAGTGGTTTTAGGTTGTTTTAGAACATACCCAGTTAATTCTGATAATGTGATTGGGGGGTTAATACTCATTTGTGCCCAGTCTATTTGCAGCTTTTCTGAAAGCATGTGGATGAACATGGTATTTCTCATATTTTCAACTCATGATCCTACTAAACATTCAAAACACGTTTTCCTCACTATAGTGAATATTAAAATGAGAGTTTATCTTGCAAAAGGTATTTGCTACAGGCTGCATAATTTTTAGTGGTTCTATGTCTTGAACCATCAGGTCTTCAGAGCCCTCCGAGGTGGATGTTGCAGGTTCCAGGCTCTATCTGTGTCTCTTAAAAAAAAGTTAAATCTCTGTGATTGAAAGACTTACAGGGTTCTGTCATGCGGGTTATTGAAAATGGCTGGGAAGAATAGAAGGCCAGTTTAGAAGACTGATTGCCCCAAGTTCCCTCATTTCAAGAGTAACAGTTCCCTTATTTAGAAGATGTAGGAATTGCTGAACAGCATCAGCAGCTCCCAAATAGAGAAGCGTATCTTGCTAGTGAGAGGCAAACATAAAACAGATGCACATTAAAACAGAGTTTGCTGATAGCAGTCCTGCTTGTGCCTCACTCTCCCAGACCAAAATGCATTGGGAGATTTGGTGCAGAGGCATTTGCATTGCTGTCGATGAGGTGGCTAAATTAAAGCTTGGTCTGTTTTTCGTTCTGTAAATGGTAGTAAGACCAAAGGGGCCTGGACTGGGTGTGAGGGGAAAGAGGTGTTGTGATGAAGGACTGAATGGTAAACTTCCCTCATGTGAGTGACACTGCAGAGAAGAAGACAACCTAGTGTCCACCTTCACTGGTGATAAAGGAGCTCAGGCAGGTTTTACTTCTCAGGTCTAAGGCCCACATCCTGTATTAGAACAAAGGGATCTAAGGGTAAATTACCCTGGGAGAGGGCAGTCCCACATCTCTTCCTAGCCCTTCCCCGAGGTCCAAACGCAGCTTTTGTACTAGGTACAGTGGTCGTGCAGCCTCCGTATGTATCAATGGTAATGGTGGGATCAAATGGCAGGCTTACCCTGGCATGAAAGAGAAATTATATTCCTATGGATCAGCTGGATGAATCAACTTGTCCCATAGCTGCACTGCAGTGGCTTCTGGGAGACGAGGGATATGGGACTGTGGGCTGCAAGACCACCTCTTTTAGCAGGATCTTGTGCCTAAATAATTTTAATTGTCATACCAGAAGTGTATCCTAGCTGTGTCTGTAAACACTGCTCATTTTCCACTGAGATCTTCATCTCTCACCAGCCAACCATACTGCTTTGCTGTCCTTTTAGATCTGCAGAACCAGAGTGGTTGATTTGAGCATCTAGTATGCAAATTAGATGACCTTTTCACTGTGATTACTTTTTCTTTTTTTTAATGAATGTATAAATCATGGATATTTTCACCATTAGCTCAAGCCCTGTGAAATATGAGAACAATGTGCAGCATATCTTCAGTCTGTCCAGTCTCTCTCTTCATCCACACCGACAATCCAGCAGTAAACCCAAAACCAAGTGTCAGTCTTTTCAGACAAGAGGAGTCACAGGCTTACTTCAAAGACAAAATGAAGTAAGCAAAGCTGACGACCATAGTTGTGAGCCATTTTTGCATGCAATCCCTGTTGAACTCTCCTCAGTCACCTGGGGTGATGTAAAACATGACAGTCTACCAGGGCTGCTTCAGGGGCTTCAGTGGCGTTCTTGTTCCTCAGCCTCTTCCACGTGTAGAGCTTTGAGGGATATCTCTGCTGGAGTCTCCTGCTGTACCAGAGGATGCTGCTGCCTTGGTATGTCCATGCTGGCTCTCTGCTGGAGGCTGCCATCCTGCAGCACGGCTGATGACGCAGGCTGCCTGTCTGTGCTTTGCCTCTGAGGGTCAAAGCCTCCTGTGAATTATCAATAAAGATGTGCTGACACCAGGGCAGCAGCAGAAGAACTCGAGCAGCGCAGGGATGTGCATGGCCTTCTGGCAGGTATTGCTTATCACTGTCCTTAGCAAAAGAGTCAAGATAGGTATCTGGGGATGGAAGTATTCTGTGCTGGGAATGCAAAAGAGCCCTTCTTTTGGTGCTCTTGGTCACAGGGACCTTTGAAGTGGTCCTCAGAAAATGGTCTACAATGCTTCCTGCAGTAAATTCCTGTGGTGGTAGGGGGTTGCTGCTCTTCAGCTAAGGCTCAAGTCTTGTTCCAGGTGTATGTAATGTGGCAATTTGGGTTAAAAATAAAGAGACACATTCTCTGTGATTTGTAATAATCAGTTTGATTAAGTTTGGGTTGAAAAAACAGGAATGTTTCCTTTTAAGCTGAAGACTGTGATTTGTTTTGGACAACAATTTTAAAGCTTCCCACTAAGGGTGGGGGGAAAAAAAAAGGGAGCCTTGTAAACTATCTACTACAAAGTTCTTTAAATAGCACAGTCTGTCTCTCCTCTTAAATTAGTGGTCAGCTTAAAAGTAATTCATCAAAAAGAGTGGATTTACATAAGTATGTAGTTTAAGAAAGAGGAAAACTAGGTCTGGAGTTTTTGAGAATACTTGAAATTCAAGGCAAATCTGGCTAGTCCAAAATCAACCACAAATTTTGTAAGTTTCTAGTATTTAGGGGTTTGGGGCTTTGATTGCTTTTTATTTTGGAAGATCTCAGTTGGAAAAGGGAAATTCTGTAGAATCTGCTCTGGATCTTGCATTCTAGAGAAGATTTGCAAGTTATTTTTATGTAACTTACGTAAATGTTTCAGGGAATGGTGGGGATTCTGGTTTCCTGTTCAAGGACAAATAGGAATAAGGGTGTATCTGGAGACTGTTGTGTGTGATGAAAAATAATGTATTGGATGACATAGGTGTGCTTCTTCAGATAAAGATTTTTTGATACCTGATTTTATTTTAATCTGACCCAGTGGTCAGGACTTCTGTTGCTTTGTCTTATGACATGTTTTCCCTTAAAATTGGATGTTTGTTAGTACCTTTTCTTTTTAATTAGAATACTGATGTGCAGTTGTATAATCCAAACATCCAAAGTTACATTAGTGTTTCCTACTGGTGTACATGGATTATTTTTTTATTTGCCCTTGACTTGTAATGAGCCTATGAGCTACAAGCTATTTGTGTGCCCATGGGCAGATCCTGATTCTAAAAGTGAAAACTGACAGCTGTGGCCAAAGGGGGCTTTTCAATGCAATACACTGTGGCTTTGCCAATAATTTAAATTTTTCTAAGCAGGCTTTAAGGGGGAAGGGGGGATCTTTCATTGTTGAGTCAAAAAATTCAATGAAGAAGTCTTTTTTATTATTTTTCTTGTACATCTGAAATATTTTGTGCTCTTATGAGAACGTTGTGAAAATAAATCTGCAGTATTTAGACAGATGCAGTACAGAATGATTTCCTCATCTGAATTCAATGACTGCCTGCCTTGCATGGGTGAATACTTTTCATGGTGCAGAACTTTAGAAGTAGACTGTAATATTTAAAAAATAGCAATTTTAAGGAGTATTAGGAACTTGGTGATGTTCAGCTTTTCTGGAACGCTATGCAAGGTACTGAATATGAATATTGCATTTTGCAAGAAGCAATTCTAATACACTTGCAACAGTGCACCTGTTAGGCAGAGATCAGTAAATAGCTCATGACAGTTAATGTGCATCTCAATCTTTCTGCAAGTATTCTGAGTGAGGAAGGGTGAGAACACAAGAAGAAAGAAAATTATTTGAATGAGTTCACCATGGGTTTTTCTTCTGTTCCAAGTCACAAGTTGGGAAATCCATGACGTGATAAAACATGGAGATCTGTAGTTTCCTGTACACTTACCATTAAGATTGGTAGTTAGACATTATTTCTGTAACTTTTTTGTACCTCTGTCAAACTGCCATAGATGTGAAAACAAGGGACCTCTGTTTTTCTCAAATGATAAATTCAGTACCTCAATAGTAATTAAATTATATAGGCTCAGCTCTCATTAGGTGAATTGGTTTGGGTTTTTTCTACTTCACGTTCTTGAAGCAGCAGAAAACTGTAAAATTTTATCATTTGCTGCTAGTACAGAAGCTGCATTCAAAGCCTGAAGTGAATTTTGTTTTCTAGAAATTGGTGGTTAATACCAAAGATGAATGGTGCCAGTTCTGGAAAGCAGAGCATCTTGTGAGCTGATTCTAGTATAGGAACTGCCCAGAACTACAGGGAGCATCACACTTCTTTTCAGGAATCCTCTCACTTTCTAGTCACTGACATCATAGGGAGCAAGAGCCCACATCCTGTCTTGTGTCACCAGAAATGCCAAAGGTTTATAGGTGATTTGGAGGTGGAGCACTTGCTGTAGGAGAGCTTGGCTGCAAGAGTTTGGCACTGGCCAAAAGGGTCTGTCTGTTTGCTCAGCCACTCTGCTCACGCGGAGCCTTTACTGAGTGCTTTCTCCATCTCTCTGTCCTTATACTTAAAATTTCTCATCCCTAACTTTCAAAAACTGTGGTTTGGAGTATTTGGAAGCTCTTTTAAAGTGATATGATACTGACTTAGACAGTAAGCACAACCTTGGATGAGCAGGATTTTTAGAGCAGGATGCTAGGAATGATGTAAAAAATGCAAAGCAGTGTTCATAGTTCAGAGCAATTAAGCCTGAAAACTTGCCAATTAAACTGTTGAGATAGGAATGGTCTTTTCAATAATGCAATAACTCTGCTATGTACTAAAGCCTTTGATTTAAAAAAAAAAAAAACCAAAAATACCCCTTGATTTTATGTAATACATTATGCAGCCTTTGTCTTTTGTTCAATGCTGTTGGAAAGCTCGGTAAGCAATACCAGTTGCTGACACCTAGTCCAGTTTTTCATCTCCCATGGTGAGCCTTTGCTCCTAAAAATGTTTCATCATTGCATACAGGAGAGCAGCATGTGGATTAAAAGCATCCAGCTAAAATAAGTGTAAGGCTACTTGGAGGTCAGTGGGTTGCCTTAACTGAAATATTTTCTCCATAAATCTTGTAATTTGTCACTGTTTGTCATACTGCTTGGCTTTGCATCATTGATCAAGGTAGCTTGTGTCCTGTGAGTACGAAGAGCTGACCTAGAAACCTTTGTGTTGTGCATGTGGGAAGGAAAGCTTTGGGATCAGAGAGCTCTGAACAGAGCCCCACGTACTTGAGAGGCCTTGCTTCCTTCCCATGGGCATGGTGGCATTTGTGTGCCACAGGACAGAGGACAGTGGGTTTGCTGAGGCACAGTGTGCTACCACTTCTACCAAGCAAGGCTAATCTCTGTCCAGCGAGATCAGACCTGTGCTCCACCCTTGCACTGGGAATCAAGGCACAATAACTATCTTCAGAGTCTTGGGAGACTTGAGATATGTTTTTTAAAAGTGCATTTCAAAAAATAATCAAAAGTAAGTATCAAAGCTGATCTCTGTATTTAAGAAGGGTCTAGTTATAGGATAAGCTTCCAGAAACTATCTGAAGTAGAATAGCCTTTAGAGAAGAAAAATAAGTCTTTTCAAAAAGCAATGCTCTGTTTCACCCAGAAGACACAATGTAAAAAAACCCTCACAATAAAGTCTTTTTACGTATTTGTCTAAAATAGTCTTTGTAAAGATAAAGAAGTAGGAAAAATGGGGAAATCCTCCTCAGCTGAGGCTTGGAGTGGAAATACTCAGAGAAGACAGATTTTCGGGTTTTTTTTGTGGAGAAGGCTGAGGATGGTAGTTTAACCTTTTCTTTTCTTTTTCCTCTTCTTCCCCTCTGTTTTTTTTAGCCTCTATGAATCTAGTGCTAAGTTTTGGAGAATTAAGCTTTTTGCTGCTACCAGGTACTGTCTGTTCTTTGATAAGGTCCCTACATTTTTACCTTTTTTTTTCTGTGACTTAAAAAAAGAATCTAATGAGTGAATTCAGAGAGAGACCAGAATGTGCACATGCATCAGACTTCTCTTTGAATGCCACAGATACCGGGGCTATTTCAAGCAAATGACTTAAGAGGTGTGGCAATGAGCTGATGGCCCTTATCTCTAGCTGTCACCTCAGTGTCAGATCTGATGGGACTTGGGTGTGCAGAATGTGTTCTGCATTCCCAGACGCTGTCCTGCTGCAGCTGCGGGGAGGTCAGATGCTGGAGGCACCTCTGGTCATCTCCAGGCAGCTCCCAGGATGGTAACAGCAGAAAGAGTCTGTGGTTTATTTTGGTCCAGTGACTTTGTCTCTGGCCACAAAGCAGAGATAGGAAATTCAAAGAACAGCGTGCCTCCAGGAGCCTGTAGTGGGTGTGATTTAAGAAGTTATCTGCAGGTGACAAGGTTTTCCATAAACTTCAGCATATGGATTCTGGCTGTACTTTCTGCTGGGTCTATAATTAGTTGGTAGTCATTATTGTTTCATGCATTAAGTGAAGTTAAAATGTAAAAGTGAAATTTTCAGTCAAAAGTGAAACAAAAATTAAGACATCAAGGGAAACAGGCAATGCAGATTTAAATGCTGAATACTTTTAATAGCAGTGAGTAGCTGAGCGTGTTTCTGTGGGCATCCTTTAGAGCTAGAAGAGGAAGAATTGGGGTCAAATTCAGCCATGCTGGAAGAAATTATTTGTTTCTCTATGGCCATAGTCTGTAAGATATGACAATCAAACATTCAAAGGTGACATAAAAAATACTGTTAAAAGAAATAACAAAACTTTAATTAAAAAAATCATAATGATGTGAGTAAAAGTCTTGTGCTTTCCATTTGTTTGTCCATCTGTCTATGTAAAATAATGTGGATCTAGTAACTTAAAGTTACCAGACAGTAATACAAGAATCTTTGGTCCTTACATGGTTAGACTTGACATGCAACCCAGACATCAGTATCCTTTGACCAGTAAATTAACCCATGCCTAAAGAAAATATATAAGGAGGTGAGCATTCCACTGAGGGTACAGCTCTGTTAGTTGTTACTTTTTATGTACTAAAACTGGAAATTGTGACTGTTGTGTCAGTGGGATTGAACTTCTTAGCAATTGGAGACAGCAGACTTTTTTTGTGGGTGTGAGGTTTTTTTTTTTCTTTTATATATCCAGGTTGCTGCTGAAATGTATTCCCTGGGGAGGTGGGGTGATAATGGGCTTTGGAATATTGTTTCTTACGGCAGCCAAACACTGCTCATTCTGTAGAGCCTGCCTTGATTTTCCACGCCCTAAAAGAAGGCTGCACTCTCCATTTCTCATTTTTAGACCTGTAAACCACTTGCAGGTGTGGTTCAGAGGTCTCATATAGAATTAGTACATGAGGCAATTAATGTTCCACTGCATTAAAGCCAAGTTGGTTCTTCTGTCAACTGTTACAGTCCCTGAGAGCAAAGAGGCTCAAGTTGGCACACTTACTTGCCATCTGAAGTCTAAACAGGGATCTGGTCAAGAAGGAAAGTTGAGAGGAAGATGTCAGGGGTTTAAAGTACTTTCATATTTTTCCAGACAAAATTTTGTTAGGAAGGACCTTTGTGGTGATACTGTTTTTGTTTGCAAAGCTCACTGACAATGACAAGCCCCGAGTAGTGCAGACTGTCATTATCGCCGTCCGTGGTCTAACCATTGCACAGTATGCATATTTCTTGATGTCTGTAATCTTCTGACAGGACAGGGCTGTTGAAATGCCACGTAACGTTCATTTCATCCTTTTTACTAGTTAGGTGAATTTTCTTCAGAAAGGTGGTTTTGCTTTGTGGCAAACCTTGGAAAACATTCTCTGGTGTTTTCTGTATGTAGGAACTAATGACAGTGTTACAAAAATAGCCCCAAACTTCTTTGAGTCATCTTGCTCAACTCTTCATTTGTTTTCAGAGTAGCTGCATGTAGGCTGAATTGACCTTTTTGACTTAAGTTTGCTCCATGCAACAAGAGGCTCTGGAGTTACTTGAAGGGCTCTCAGATCTGTCTTCCCTATATTCCCACTGCGTCCATACCTCACTGAAACCAGGACCCAGCCATACCCCTCTGCATGCTTTCATCCTGCTTTCCTGAATGCAAACCCCAGCATTGCTTTTGCCACAGTTCCTGCTGTTGTGCTCTTCTGTATCCTCAACCTACTGAACCAGGAAAGGCCTCATCTTTCAAGTATATACCTCAAACACACCTTTAATTCAGCTTTGTTGAGCAGGTTGGAACAGGTTACCATTGTCACTTAGCAGCTGACAACCTCCTTGTGCATGTGCTCAAGTGGTGGCACATCCAGAAGGTGGCAAACTGAATGCTACCATCCATTGCTGGTTATGCCAAAAAGAATCATAGGTGTAAGGTACATGTATGAGTGCCATTGCTTTTTACTAGATCACTTAGCAGATACACCTTTCTGTTCTTGCACGGCCTTCCCATCTCTTATGCAGAACCCTGTGAAGTGTGTAATGTTGGGAGTTAGGACATCAAACCCACGTGAGTTTTGTGTGCTGAGAACTGATCATCTCATAAGACACTGGAGCAGGGATTGGTTTAAGTTCTTTCTCAAGAGTTATATGTAAATGCTCTGTTGAATAGTGAAATTATTCCTAATAAGACATGGTATGCATTCTTGAGAGTGTAATGAAAGACCAGAAGTGCAGGGGTTACACAGCAGAGAGGCATAAATGGCTCTGTGGGAATAATGAGAAGTTGTGCTGCAGTTTTCTCCTGCTCTCTTGGGATGTGGTGCAAGACCAAAGTTAACTCATTTTCTCATAAGCCCTGTAATTTATCAAGTTACTTAAATGTTTGTGGTTTTGCTTTGTAGGATGCCATTCCACAAGATGGCAGTACTCAAAGGGCAGTGCTCATTCTTAAAGTGAGATTACAGGGTGGGGAGAAGTGGCATCAGTTTAAAAACAGAGAGGGAAATTCTGTCCCAACCTTTAACTTTGCAAAAATGATAAGGCTAACTAGACCTTGAAGTCAGCCTGCATTTTAAACTGGTGATTTGCTGGGGGAGGACACTCTTGGCTGGTTGATTATACTACAAAGTAATCCAACATGACCAAGATACTACAAGTTTTGAAAAGCTTTTAGATAAACGTTGCACGTCCTTACAGTACAAACAAAGCACAGAAGTCCAACCACCTTCCTGCTCAGTGCAAACCGGATTTTTCAGAAAATCTGGGTTTCGCCTTGCTGTTGAAGTGTCTCCTAATGGGCTAAAAGAGTTGGGCAGCAGCTGTGTGGTGAAAGCCTGAGCACCAGCCCATTGGGGGTGCATTGGCACTGGCAGAGCCCCAGGCACAGGCAGTTGCATTTTGGCTGCTGCTGCAGCAGCTGGACCTGTTTAGTTGGGTACTTTCCTGTGTCTTTCTTAAAAAAAAAAAAAAAAAAAAATCCACTCACTTAGATTGCAATTAGGAAAAAAAGTTAATGATCTCATTTGTTAAGAATGAATAAATGTCCAGAAGAAGTTTATACTTACAGATGTTTTGAGTGTCGGTAGCTTGCAGGGCTGCTTGCCAGGAAGGGACCTCTTGGTCAAACGCCAAGACTAAAGTGTTAGAAAATGAGTCGGTTTATCTCTTCACCATTTGTCATGCCCACTGGACATTTAGGTTTATTTTCTTTTTATTAACTGTCTTGCAAGACCCTGGTCCTCTCATATTTTTCTCTTCCCCACCCCCTGGCCCCTTCCCACCAGTTGCAGAGCATTGTTTTGTTTGTGGACCAAAATGGTGCTAGAGGATTTTGAAATCGCTTCCATTAAAAAAAAATCTGGATAGTTGCATTTAATTACTGGCAGAATAATATGTGTACTTTAAACAAGGAGTTTTTTCATGATCAATCTTGTCAGTAGCTACAAAAATGATACTGAGGGAAAAAACTACTATGGCTACAGAAGATGTTAAGTTTGTGTTCGACTCCGTTTTAGTTTGCGAGTTGGCTCACCATAATGTAGAGAAAACGTTTTTACTTAACCCTTTCAGTAAAGTATTGCCTTTGTGCACGTGGGTTAAAGAAGGAAGTTGTAGGTTGTGTGCATTTTGGAAACATGCATTGATCAATGTACATATATAATTGTTTATGGTATGTTTTCATTGCATAAGAACCAGAAATTTATAAACAAGACAAATTTCTATTAAGACATAATTTTCCTAAAAATAATTTCTAATTGATGACAGAAAAGGATTCTTGGTGAGTTTCTTTTACAAACTACTTTTCACAGCTGTATTAAATTTAGAAAAGATAGTGTAATTTCTTTAATGGATTGTGTTTACAAAACCATTGTTTTCAAGAGTTATTGGTTTTTGGGTTTTTTTGATTAAACTTTATCTGGACTCTGTGGTGGTCATTTTGACAGCAAATCATGCTTTCCACATCAGCATCAGCTGTTTGGACATAGGTTAAAGCTTCTTGCTTTCCATGAAGTTTTGAGATGTTGATTGTTTTAAGGCAGTAGTATCTAGAAAGGAGGTGGCCAAAATTGCTATGCTGTATGGCATTACAGTAACTTTTTTTCCCCCCCCAAAGAGTAAACTTGAATTGCATAATGTCAGCTCAGGAAAGTAAGGATCTATTTGACTGAAGACCCTTCCTCCACGCTTTCTTCCCTTTCCGTTGCAAATCAGATAATCTCATTTCTGATGCTGCTCAGAGTTCCGTAACATAAATCTGAGTAGACTAAATGTTCAGCTGCATCTAATGACTTCTATGTACTTTTGAACTGACTGCATAAATTATATAGTAGAAGATTCATGCACAAAATATACAAATACTGAGTAGCAGTAAGTGGGGTTTGTGGATTAAATTCACTCCATGCACATGGCCCATTTAAGATGCTTCTACTTGACAACCTCTGTCAGAGGTACGTTTATGGGAGGAGGGATGGTATTAAAGGATGAAATGTAATTTTGGCACTGTCTAAAAGGACAGTAAGTAAGCATCTTACTTGACAGCCTGTCCAGGATTTGTGGATCAGATAACCTGGGTGCATATCTTTCTCTTTTCCCTTGTGTTGAAGGCTGCAAATAAACATTACTCGATAGAAGGAAAAGCAAAATAATGTGAGTTTTATTTAAGAACTTGGTTGTTAAAGGGGCAGTGGTAATATTAATGAGTGATCACAAGGTTCTTAGTGCCATCCCTCAAACAAGGTAAAATTAATTGTTATCTGGTGCGTGGAGCCAAGGGATGCTAAAATGAATAAAGATTTAAAATTAGACTTCAAGAAGGGAAATGTAAATTCTGTGAACTGTATCTAAATTGCAGAGAAAAATCAGGAGGGATGATCTGAGTAGACTGATGGCAGGGCTGTGGGGAACCCTTTGGGACAGCACCCCATGGTAAAGGTGGTAGGCAAAAATGATGGCATTACGTTGTTTAAATAAAATTGACCTTAAAAATAATTTCTTTTTTTTGAGAAAAAAGCATCATGTAAATCTGACATTATTTGGGACCCTTATTTATATTTACAGCTATTAAGAGATAAGTATCACATTTAGAGGAAAGTAATGATGTTTTCTCCTTCTAAACATAATTACTGTAAGCAGCAAACATCAAAGGTCAGTGTTACCAGAGCACTCTTTGGGATATTCAAATAAGCCATTATCAATTATGGAGTCTACATACTAAGTTGAAAGCTGTGGTATATATAAGGTGGAGACAGAGAAATAACAAAAAGTCAACAAAGGATGTTCTATTCTGGTCTCACCCTAAAGTCAGTGTCTGTGTGCATATATTCTGTAAAGCGTGTCTGTAAAAATGGCTTTGTACTTCCCAGTGTATTGTTCAGCAGTGAGATGTACATCAGATATGCTTACTGTGCAAGTTTAATTATGTTTCCTCTATTTGCTAGTCTTGCATTTTCAGTCTGGAACCCAAGTTTAAAAGTGCATTTTCCTTTATCATCTTCAGTATTAAATCTTGTGTGGATTCAGCTAAGCTTTTATTTTTGCAGCTCTAGTCCTGGCAAGTTTGCCCAGTGGAGCTGTTGAGGCCATATTGTAAGAGACATGCTGTATACTTATAAATAAAAGAAACTGTTTTCTCTTGGTACTTATACCAACCATCCTATCACCTTCCAAAAATAATTTTACTTAACATTCCTATAGGTGTATTGGCTTCTTGCATTTGGCTCACAGTTTATAATCAATGCATAATTTGTTCAGGTAAGCTTTTTTAAGATAGGATGCTATAATGCCATTCTTCAGTTTTCCTTTTGTGTACACTCAGGTGTCTCCTTCATCCTTATGAACTATGTATCCAGTGATGCATTTGTTTGTTTAGTTGCTTGGGGCTGTTTCGTTGTTTTATTTGGGTTTTTTCCCTGGAAAATTAGGTAACTTTTTTTTTTTGATAGATTAATTTTTGTGTCTCCCTCTCTAGTTTAGTAAAGCTGAGAATCACTGGCCCTTTCAAAGACTAGATGTAAATTTGCTTTCCTGTAGTGTTGATGTTGCTAACCTTGAACCTTAGCAGATACCTTGATCTTGTGGAGTCACGTACAAGCTTTCATGGGTGAAACATAGCCCAAAAACTCATCTTTTTCTTTTCCCATTATAGTTTCTTGAACCTGATGCTAGTTAGAAAGCCAATCTGAGGAAATTCCTACGTAGAAGTACATAAACTTCTGGGATTTAAGCTTTTCTGTCATCTCCTGTATCTTACACTTGTTTGGCACATGCCTGAATTATGCAGGTTCAGCAGCCTTGCTGTTTTGTCTCTGTCCTGTTCAGTGCTGTGTCTCTGGGAAGTGATTCATAAAAAGATTTTATGGACACTTTTCAGATGTTCATGTAACTCTTACCACCAAGAAAAAGCAAAAAATTATAATGTTCTTATTTCGCTTGCCCGTTTGTCTGTGGGTTAGGTATTCATCCCCAGAGCATGTCAGAGCATTGCCTCCAGATTGTTCTGGGGGAGTAGGTGGGGTGGTTTTTGTTGTTTCTTGGGTTTATGGTGGGGTTTTTATTCAAGAGTTTTGGTTTTTTCAAGTTTGAGAAGGATTTTCTAAGGGCTTTCTAATTTTGCTATTCTTGTTTGTGGATTTTACTAAAAAAACAATTATCTCTTGTGCGGCCAGTGCTAGGGCTTTCTAAATCCATGTTTTGTAATTCCTGCCATACCAGCAAAGCCCATGTAGGAAAACACCAAGATTTCCGAGAAGAAAACAAATCTGCAGGTGAACAGCTCCGACTGGCTGCTGTCACATAGGTTGCAAAGAGCTAAGAGCTGTTCCCACATGAAAGGCTGCTTTTTTCCAAAGGTGGTGCAAGGTTTTGGAAGTTACGAGAGTCAGGGGAAGTGTTACTCTTTCAAACATAACTGCATGGTAAGTGATTCTTATTAAAGACTCTTGCTGATACGCTGCTTCCATTTTTGCTGTCTTCACAGGCTGGTGCACTGGTGGCACCCTCATGGGTTGTGCAGCCTTACAGAATTCCTCATCCTCCTCCATATTTTGTGTCCTTCAAATACTTTGCAGAGAATATCATGCCTCCCTCAGTTGTTGCTTCACTAAGATATGTGAAGCACTATGTTCAGCTCTTTAATCATCCAATATTAATTGTTCTTGCCAGGCTGCTTCTTAGGGTTGTTGCTTAACTCCCTTTTGGTTTGTCTTTATGCTTCTCTTCTTTAGACTTGGACAAAGAAAGAATTTGGAATACTGGTTAGGGAGGATAATCAAATATCAGTAATTGTCACTAATTATCCTACCTCCAGTCTTTCTGGATGATTCAGTTATGTGTTCTTTTTTCTACTCTATGTCATTAGAAGAGAAGAGTCATCTTTAGTATTGCATCAACTTAAAAAGAAGCATCAGCGTCCTCTGGTTGCAATAAATGTAAGGGGTTTTTGTTTTCTTTTTTGTTTGTTTTTTTGTTTGTTTTTTTGTTTGTTTGGTTTTTGTTTTTTTTTTTTAATTGTGGGAACATTGATTTAAAGAAACATAGCAGCTTAGCTATAGTCTAGTTATCAAACAGGTGGTAGATTCGTAGTTCTTTTGTAGCTCTGTTTTCTTGACCTGGTAACTCTTAGTCACTTTATGTTTGAATGGTGTTTTTAAAACAAAGATCAAGGAGCAGTTGTCAGAAAGAAAGAAAATAAGATAGTTGTTACAAATATGTAAATGATGACAACTCATATTCTAGTGAGAACTGGTAGAATTTTTACAGCAAGTTGTAGAAGAAATATGTATGATTTACTGCCAGACATTTTATGTCAGACAATTAAAATTATTTAGGAAAGCTGGGTATCTGGAACAGAATTGGAAAGCAGATCAGTCTGGGGAATTGTCCCATCTGGCAGATGTCTGCAAGAAATCACTGCAAGCAAGAAGATTTTTTTTTTCTTTCCCCCAAATTATATATGCTTTTCCAAATTTAACAGCAGCCTTTTAAGAAATATGTGGTTTGAGTTTCATTGTTCCCACTATGAGTGCCTGTAAGCACCATTGAGGAAAGACAGATCTCCAGACTGAAGCAAATAAAAGGATTATTGCCCTCCAGAATTGTTATTTGATAGGTTAAATCTCACAGTCCCAGATTTTTTTTCTCTGGTACAGTGGATTTTTTAAAAACATCTTATGGCAGAATAAACCAACAAATATAACAGGATTTGAAAAGCATTGAGCAACCATGACTTCCTTGTCTGTGCAGCCAGATGCCTTGTATCAGTTCTGTATCTCAGCTGCAATGAGGATAGCTATTTAATTGCTATGGTTTTTGTTTCTTGTTTGTATATTTTGGAAGGTCTCCTGTAGATGTATTAAGAAGCTCTCTTATCAGGAAACTAAAGTATGTTAGGTAGAGAGGTACATGTCCAGTAGAAAATGTTTTGGGCCTCCTCAAAATGGAAAAAAAAATCCAACAGCTGCTTGGTTTTGTGTGTTCCTAGCTCTTTTCTGATATCTTCATGTCCATTTTTTTCCTCCACCAAAAACTGACTTCTGGACTGGGGAGTAGGAAAAAAAAAATTTAAAAGTTGTCGTTATGGATATTCTTTTTGAATTTTTAGTTTCCTTTCTGAAATTAGTGCCTCTTTCAAAATCCTGTGTTTCTTTTCTTGTGACGTGCAGTTGGTGTATGGGAATATATAATCACTGTCAGGTAGTTTATCCTCTGACCAGCTTCAGTGAGTGAAGTAATGCTTTACAACCCTGTTGGAAGTCCAGTTTTAAATGTTTTGTTCATCTTTAAAGTTTTATTGGTTTGGGGTTTTTGTCTATGTAGATCACCAGATACCACAGTTTATCTGTAATATTTTTTTCTCTGTGCTTGAAGCAGATTTGATTGGATGTTAGGTGGACATTTATTTATTTTTTAGTGAAATAATGCTGTTTAACAAAGTGCATCCAGTCTAGCAAAGGTTTATTTGCAAGCACACCCATTTTCTTGGCATAGGAAATATTTTTTTATATGCAATTCCTTTGCCATGTTTTGGCTTTCTCCAGCATGATTATTCCCTTCTTTTAAGTCATTAATACTGTATTGTATCTACTACCACATGGAAAATAAAACAGTTCCTTATAGTAAGATGATGACTATTTAGATTTAAAATTATTTCATCCATAAGTCTTGGCTTCTTTATAATTTTTTATGTTCCTACCTGAAAGAATCAATACTTAAAGAAATAATTTCTATTACAGGAGGTAAAAAAAAAACCTGGTAAGTGTGGACCACGTGAATCAGTATAGTTTCTCTGGACGTTTGTAGTTCAGGTTCAGTATTTTCAAGGCAAGAGTTTTTCTTAATTCTTTTTTAACAATCATGGGCACATCACACTAGCTCTTCACCACTAGAGGTGGTGCCATACATAGAGAACCGAAGAACTACAAAGGTAAAAGCCTTCAGCAGAACTTTGGAGTAGTTTCTGCATTGCAAAGACTAAATTCCAATGTACATAACTGGTCTACCCAACAGTGAGACAGTAACTTGCCTAATGAAATAAAGACTCTGATCTGCTTTAAAAAACCCAATCAAGTTATACTTTAAGCTAGAGAAGAACCTTCATGGAATACTACTTCTTTTTTTTTTTCCTGTAAAATAGCAGTGCAATTTTAGAAGTAGTTCATTGTGTTCTGTTTTTGTTCCCATGCTGGTGGCAGTCATGCTTAATTTTGGCCAAAATGAAATATTCCCTTTATTTGTCTGCATGTTTTTGCTTCTGAAATGAGCACCAGAGAGAACCATGTATTATGCAGTATATTTCTCTGCCTCAGTCACAAACACAGTGTTTCTGCCCTCCCTGTCTCTTCAGGACATACCAGCGTTGTACTGTGCCTGGTCACATGAGGAATTTTAGCTGGTGTGGTGGAGATGTGGGACATTTCAATTGTGACCCAGGATTTATACTGTGCTCTGCAGTACTGTGAAAACAGTGGAGTTCTATATTCAGTGGAGTTCTATACTCATCAAGAAATGTGTGCTGTGATGTGAATTCTGCTCTGAAGGCAACAGCACATTGCCTTTCTGAAAAGTTTTACATATCTCTGTTAGTATAATTATTCAGAAATTTTAAAAAGGAACAAAAAAGCCTTTGATTCACCGTGTCCAAAAGTGTTGAAATAATGTATTTTTAAATGTGTTTAGTGTTACGTTTCAGACTTTTTTCCAATTTGAAGTTGGGATCACTTAGAAAGCTGAGAAGATTGGATGTTGCAGTGGTCCTCATGATCTCCTTAATAGAAGTGTGAGATGAGCACCTTAAAAGCAGTATTTGGGGTTGATACCAGCAAAAAAAGTCCATATTTAGTAATTTTTTCTTTTAATATTACCTTGATTGTAAACTTCTTTGCACAAAATTTATTACAATTTCACTATGACTGAAAAGAGAGGTAATATTTAAAAGATGGATCTGGTATCCAGCTCTTGGATCTTAGCTCTTTACTTACTATGACTATGTAAACACCTGCAAGACATCTTGCTCTGTATGGGAAAAGTGCTTATTTCCATTTTTTCAGACATGGAAAAATGCATTGGCCACAGTTTTGATCTTCAGAGCATTTTCACATTTTCTGCTGAAACCATATTATGTCAAGATAAACTAATAACACAACCCCCCATCCCACCCCCCACAAAATGATGCCTTTGTAAAAAAACTTAATTTAATCTACTTGAAATTAATTGTGTTTCCTGAAGGCAAGCCTCATGAAGCAAAGACTTAAGGGTGTGGAAAACAACACTGATTTTTCATTGAAAATCCTGTCCTCCTGTAATATTGTTGTAGTAGCGGTAGTAGAGGCACACATTTTGCACTGCTGTATGTTATGTGAGTTTAGCTTTGGTGCAGCTGCATTGGGGCACAAATGCAAAAGAAAAGAAGAAAAGAATCTGACCGAGCAATTAAGATGACCCTTTGTAGAGATGAGGCAGTTTTCTCCAGCCTGAATTTTTGTTGCTGGTATTGTTCCTGTTGGTCGTTCGCTAAGTATAGGAACAAAAGGGCTTTTATATCTGAGTTAAGAATAGAGTTTCTAACTAGGTGGCACCAATAACTGAAAATGAAGAACGTGGTGTTTGGAAGAGCCAGGAGAAGGACTTCCCATTTGAAGACATCTATTAACAAAACAAAACAAAACACACAA
Organism: Lichenostomus cassidix; assembly: GCF_008360975.1. Taxonomy (NCBI): domain Eukaryota; kingdom Metazoa; phylum Chordata; class Aves; order Passeriformes; family Meliphagidae; genus Lichenostomus; species Lichenostomus cassidix. Next base: position 106,891,287 of record NC_139482.1, on the reverse strand, counting down.
TTTTTCTAGCAGCGTTCCATCTGTCTTTATCCCTGTTTCAAAATCAGATCTCCCATAGATTTGCAATTCTGCTTTGGTAGTCTGTTAAACAGTAGTCTACATTGCTACATAAATTCAAGAGTTTTGAGATTTAAATTGCAGAAATTAATCCTATCTGGCATGTTTGTCATGTTTGTCTAGCATTAAAATTTCATTGACCACCGCTGCTAAATTTTACGAGGAGATTCTTCTTATACACAATTAAACTTTTAGCTCCATGAGAATGCAGTCTTTTGTATTCAGTTTTCATAGTGGAAGGTAAAATGCTCTCAGGTCTGATACAGCATGCGTTGAAGCAATCTGAGTTTAGCACAACAATGCCATCCATTGACACATTGTCAGTCTGCCAGGGTTTTCTTCATAGTGCAGTTTACTTGCATAAATAATGTGTAAAAAAAGTTGAAATGATAAAGTAGAAAATAATGGGAATAAAATGAATAATAAACCAAATTAGGTATTATTAAAGTCCTTTGCAAATAGTGAAGTAGAAAATTATGTGTAGTTTTGTTGGTCAAACATTTTTTTTTTTTCTTTTAGGGATATAGTCATGTAATCTGTGATGCATCTAACACTGTGCTTTTTTGTAGAAACACTGTATGCTATAACAAAAATATCTCTTTCAAACAACTATGCTTTGGGAGTTTCTGAGAAAAAACAGTACACTTTAGCCTGAACCTTATGCTCCTAGGAAGCAGAGTGGTCTCATCAGCAAATTTCCATTTCTGTGCTGTAGTTGTGTTCTCATATTGACAGAGAACAATTCTGGAAAAAAATGTTAATGTTTTCTGTGTATTTTTATTAGCAGTTTCCCTCCCCCTTGTCTTTTTATCTGCCCTGGGTACTTCTCCAGTAAAAATGCATTTTATATGCAAATAATGATAATCAACCTTTGCAAATCCATTTGGCTCAGTTTGAAAGGAGCAGAACTGGAATGATTGAGGAAAGAGGAACGGGATCCTGGACAAACTCATGATATGTGGTTCCTTATATATTGTCTTCTTTTATATACTTACGTATGAAGAAAAATAATATGTGTGAGGAAAAGAAACACTACATATCTTGCTTCTGGTGGTTAGGTTTAAATAGACTTGCAGTAGTTTCACTAAGATATTAATGTTTGATTAATCATATCTTTAATTGATTCGCAACTTGTATTGCTTCTGAAAGCAATTCCACTTACTAACTTAACTCATTACCAGTATTTTTTGAAGTGAAGATTAGTTTTAATATACTGGGATATGCTTAAATTGTTTTCTTTATATGTTAAATTTCCTTGAAAAATACATTTAGTAAGCCATTAACATGGAAGACTAGAGTAGTACATTAACAGAATGAATGTTTGACAAGCATGATTCTTTAAACATACATTGTTTTTTCTTTTCATATGGCTATAAAATTAGAAGTGCTCTTAATGTAATTCAGTTTCAATAAATGGTGCTTTTATCCAATTGAAAAATAACCACTTTTTCTTTCTATTAAGCAAATTAAATATTTTTACCAATTAACTAGATTATTAGCTGATGTGCGTCAGTTATTTTCACTGACAGGAGGGGAAAAAACTATGTAGGTTTGGCTTAATCTATTCAATCTGTTATAATCAAAAAATCTTAAAAGTTTATGCAGTAAATCATATTGCATTAATATCGTCATACAAAAACTGTGATCTTTGGATTTTGTAATTCTAGCACAAGTTTGTACAAAAAGAATGGTGTAGAGAGACTGGGGAGGTAAGTCAGAACAGCTCAAAATGAAACGCCATGCCTGTTTAAGCTGTTGGTCATGGCATTTTAGAGAGGCTGAGTTGGAAGTTAGAGGCAATGATACATATAGAAATGCAGGCTGCTGTGGGTAGGGTGACAATACTGACACAGTCTGATCTGTGAACGTTTCCATACAAACTGAATTTCAATATTAATAACTTTAGTCTAAGATTTTATTTTTGTCCCTACGTTTGTAGTTTGGTTGAACTACAGATAAAAATGGTTAGATATGTTTATAAGTATTTATGGTGTCACTTGACACCAGGCATAATAGTTGAACATAAAAGAAGATTCTCATCCTAAAGCTACTTTGGAAAAAAGAGTTTTTAAATCTAATGTTACAACAAGCATATTGAATTGCTTTAATACAGAGATAATTCTTAGTCTTTATTGCATTTAGTAGCCGGCAAAAGAAGTCTGTATTTGTAATTATCTGTAAAATCAAGCAGGAAGGCCCAAGACTATGAAGCAGAATAGAAACCTCTTCTTTCATGATCCATTTGTAGTTGAGTGGATGTGCAGAGACATCCGTGCTGTGCCATTGGAAGGGCTCATTTAACCTTACTTCCAAAGTTGTGGTATCTCATGTGGACATGGAAGAACAGCGTTGCTCAAGACTGTGGGTTGGTGGTCTACCTGGGCCTTCTTAAGTGGTTTTCTTGTCTTTGTGCTTACAGAAACATATTAGTATTTGTATAATCTATGCACGGTCATTGTTTTCTATATAACTCTTAAAGCACGATGAAAATATGATAATATGAAATAAGCCTTGTCTATTTGGGTTATACCTCAGTATCTTTATGCATTTTGTTTGTATTACCATGATTTGATGCACTGGATCAGCAGCAGTTGCTGTTTTCATGGAGTGAGAAGCTCAGTTTCTTATGTTTTTGTTCATGCTTTTGTTCCCATTTAGTTGGTTTCTTTGATAGTCATGGTTTACCTCATGACATCTTGGTGGTTCATCTTGGATCAGCAGCAGAACTGCTTTATCACGCTTTTCTTCGGGCAGATGTGCAGCTCTTTGTGCGCCTGCCTTCCAACTTTCATCGCGCCTTTTGTCTCCGTGGCGTGGAAATTGATCCCTCCTAAAGGGTGCTGTCAAATTCAGTCAGGGGTAAAAGGATACCCTCCCAACGCTGGCAGAGAAAACCAGCAGGTCCCTGAGGATGAGCCGGTTTCAGCACGGCTGCCTAGCTAAAATATTGAAGCTGGTGGCTCTGTGTGTGCCATCTTAAGAATTTGTCAGTGTGAATAACCCCCGACCCTCCGACTGTATGCAAAGCGAGGTCTGAATAACAGCTTTGTGCTGCAGGAACTTGACACACGGAGCGGGACTAAAAGCTGGGGGTTTCATTGGTTGTTTTGGACATTTAACATTCAAGTCTCGTAAATGAAAGAGGCTCGTTATGACTCAGTTCCGTTAATTAGACGTAAATTACTGTCTCTAGTGCCTTAACACAAGAGAAGGTAAGGGGGAGTTCTGCAGGACCAGAGGATACAGAAATTGTAATTAGATGAGAGCTTGGGCTGGGAAAGGGTGGTTGAGCACAAACCCCCATTGAGCTCAGGGGGCTCACGCTGAACAGTGAGTGCAAGGACTGAAGTCAGAATAATCACTTTTTAGTCTCCACCCAGATTTGCAGTGTTTTCATTCCAAGATGACCGGTGTGGCTGACTCTGAATGATGTGATGAACAGATGCAGTTCATCTAGTAAAGGTTTTATCTTCTGCGGAAAGCTTTAAGCAATCTCCGTTTTAAAAAGGCGATTAGCCTTTAATTCTTAAAAGTTCAAAGGGACTTCCAAAGTGCTCCCTGACTTCTCATGGTCCTGGGCATAGCCGTGGGCTTCTGATAGTATTTATCATCTCTTTATCATGGACAGGCCAAAAATATTATGCCTATTAAATATTGTCTAAAATACCCTGTCCAAAAAATGTTGGGTTTGAGGCAGAAATGTAAAAGCATTAAGGAAATAAATTAATTTACATGTGTCTCTGTTCAGTAAGAGGTAATAATTTGTTTTGAAGCTAACAATTCTTACATTAAATTTGGTGGGGTTTTTCCCATTGCTTGGAAAATTAACCATTCGTAAAACATATGACTTAAAAGATGCTCAAACCCCACTGAAAGGGGTTTCTAAAAAGCATTTTGCAGCTGGTTGATTCAAATCAGAGATGAAAGGATTGTTTTCCATAGTGTAAACATGGAAATGTTTATTGTCCACCTTGACAGTAAATTGTAATAGCCACAGTCTTTCCTCTCCACTAAAAATTTGTCCAGTGGTAGCATTAAACAAGTGTCTGACTCAGCAGTAGTCTGTAGTTTTGTCCCCCTCTCTAGAGTTGAATTCAGAAGTAACATATTACCATAACATTCACAATGGAGTAGTCAGTTTTGAAGGACTGATAGAAATAGGAGTACTTAAAGCATCATTTCATTTCTTTTTGAATGTTAATAACAAGGAAAAGCTAGCTGTAGGGAATTAATGATATGGGGCAGGCTCAGTGATGGAGGATTAACACGGTGAATAATTTTTTGTTCCTGCATTGTTATCTGTCCAACTGTTCAATGAATACTTTTTAGAGCCAAGCAATAAATCTTCCTGTAACTTTTATGCTGTTTCTCTAAGAACAGTTTTCTGTTCTTGTGATAATAACATTGGTAAATAACTAGGCTGGTTATATCTAGTGAAACTGGGATTTGTGGTCTTGCCTCTTGATGATTAGACTTTCTCTGTTCAGCAAAAAGCCACTGAAGTATTAATAAAGGCAAAAACCAGCAGGTTGCACAGCACCAGTCAGGAACCAGCACAGAGAGGAGCAGGGGGCAGGCAAGGGGAGGACACAGATGGACTTCTAAGTAAATATCCAAAATGTAATTTCAGGCTTTCCTTGTAAAGAAAATAGAATAGAGTTTAAAACCTATAATGAAATGGTCATTTTGGGCAACTGACACCTATTTTATTACAGAATACATTACAAGGGTTTACCAGTTGGAATGTCACAGTTTGAAATGCAGGAAACAAAAATGTTACGTTTCTCTAAAGGCTGTTGGTAAAGCAAAAACATCTGCTCCACTCCCAGTAATTCCTTTTGGATTTATTTTTAATTGATACTCATTTTCTAACCCTTGAACTACCTTTGAAGTAGCAACCTAAAAAAGACAGAAACAGTTTCACAAACATTAATATTCCAGAGGCAGATCTGACTCTCAGGCCCATACTTACGTGCAGGCATATTTGCTTCTGTGAGGGCTAGGAGTGATTCTTGCAGCTATGCTGTTGCAGACTTCTAAAACTTAAGCTTATGAGGTGTCCTAGAAAAGCAAACAAAGTGATTCCTTTGAACAAAGTGAATTGTTTTGTTCTTATCTCAAACTGTTTGGCTTGCAAATACCATTTTAGCCTTTTCAGTTACTTCAGCAAGTTGATAGGGAGAAACATTGCATTCTTCACTATGCAGTCTTACTCATTAACTGTGGTCACTGTAAATCATTGTCAGAGTGACAGTCTGTTCGTGACAGGATGGAAGATACCATGTTCGCCCATGCAGCTGGAAGGGCATAACTGTTACCACGGAAGGTCATTTCTGAATGCGGAAGGAATAGCACATATTTATTTTAGACAATTTTTGCATGACCCGTGTTAAACTTTTCATATATCCAGAGTGTGAGAATATTTTCTACAGATAGGAAGCACTTTATTTTTCTCATTGCAATACAGCCAGCTGAAAATAGCCTTATAGATGTTATTGATGCGGTTCTTGTTTGAGGCAGCATAGAATTCTACACTGATTCTGCTCAGTCAGTTTACCATGTAGACCATTGAGTGAAATGCTTAATAAATAAACTCTTATGAACTGTACAAATAATATGAGAACCAAATCCTGGAGCAGACCTAGGAGTCTTGCTGGAGTAACCTACGTCCTTCATGTCCTATCTTCTGCATCATCTGATTCTAATCTAATGCAGTGAAGTATGTAAAACACAATCCTAGTTAAGTCTGTAGTTACCAGATTTCTATCCACCAGCTTGGTACTTACTCCTGTCCTGGTACATGTTTTTCTCCTTCCTGTTAGTCAGTAAAAGAAAGACTTCTGAAGAGGTTGAATCAAAGGAATTAAAAGCATTAATAGAAGAAACTAATTAAATAAAGAAATCTTGTATGTAAAAGCTTTTTTCCTTAGTCTCAAAGCACAAATAGTAGGGACATTTCTCTCATACATAATTTGGATGGACCTCCTTCCAAGCAATGGATCTTCTGCAGTTAGATATTCTTTGAGAGTATGTGATCTCTTCTGCCAGCTTGTCTGAAGAGCTCAGCTTCCAGCTGCTAATTTTGCTCCCTTGGGTCTGTGTGCTTGCCTTACCTCAAATCTCAGAAATTTTCAAAGAGAATAAATCCTCCTTCTCTAAAGAAAGAAATGTCTTTATTTAAGACCGGCTTTTTTAAGACTTGGAGTGCAAGATCGTGTATTTTCGTTAGGCAGTACTGAGCAGCTGGTACTTTTTGGCCTCAAGTTGTGCCAGAGGAGGTTTTGATTGGATATTAGAAAAAAATTCCTCACTGAAACTTCTGTCAGGCATTGGAGCTGGCTGCCCAGGGCAGTGGTTGAGCCATCATCCCTGGAGGTGTTTAAAAGTCATGTAGATGTGGTACCTGGAGACATGGTTTAGTGGTGGACTTGACAGTATTGTGTTAATGGTTGGGCTCAGTGGTCTTAAAGATCTTTTCTAACCTAAACAATTCTGTGATTTTAAACCTGGATGTGTCCTGACTGGGGAGTGCCTTGTTATAGTTGTCTAAATTCATATTTTGTTTGGCTGCTTGGACATTTTGAGAGAAATGATGTGTTTACAGTGAAAAGAAAGCCCTTTATGGCATCTCTTCCCTGCTGTAGTTGATTTCCCTTTGTAATCACAAGTCCTTTTTTTTCTGTAAACATATGACTTGGAAACTTCACACCATCTTCTAACTGATCTTGGTTCACTGTGCTTTAGTCTTAATAACTTCCCTGCCACCACAGCACCCTGAGGTTGTACCAAGAGAGAAGCAGAGCCTCTGTGAAGTGCAGCCAGTATTCTTTTGGGAGTTGTTATATGCAGCGCTTAGTGACACAACATCCAGTCTTTAAACTTCAGACTTATGTTTGAGAGGTGTATCTTACAGGCTGTGGAAAGCAGGGGAGAAAGCAAAGCAATCTTCAGTCTGTTTCTGTTTGAGCATCTGCAGATTTGAAGGTGGTTTGCTGGGGCTCTTCGTTGGGAGAGGAGCAGGTTTGCTGATGGCTGCTGAGAGCCAGTCAGGGAGCACAATTAACAGTGAGGCAGCGTCCCTAGGTATGCAATGAAACATCACTGGCTAAAGACAATAGGAACCTGATATTTTTATATGATTCATTATTCTAAGAACTGCATTGTAATCTCTCCTTTCTAGTCTTAGTTCCTGTCTGCTTCCAGCTGGCTCATCTTTTCATATTAGGCCTTATGCCCTTGTTTTGCAATCTTCCACTATTATTTCTATTGCTGCTTCATACTTAGCTCATCACAGTTTTCTTCAATGGCCTATTAAAGCTTTCCTCTGGATTCTTCCTGCTCTATTGGGCACTGCTCAACAGTTTATGGGAAGCTTTTTGTTTGTGCCCGCCAACTGCAACGCAGAGTAGGGCAGGCGTTGCTGCTTGTCAAGTGGCAGCACTAATTGCGACCCACACTGGGTGTATCATCAAGGCTGTTTCAGATCCAGTGGTAGGAGCCTTTGCCAGCCAGCTGGTATCCATTCAAGGTCAGGTCTGGTGTCTGAATCCCCAAGGGGCAAGTACACAAACACCGATCTATAGCTCAGTGACAGGATTTTATCAGATTCAGAGACTTTTGAAAGACTGGTCACCCCTCAGATGCTAATTCTCATCTAGACTATTTACCTGTAGGCAGTCTCAACTTCAGAACTGTAAACAAATATTTCAGTAATTTTTCCCTCTGGATATATTTATATATAAACCCCTTCTGATCTGTACTGAGTATATATACTGAATATAATTCTCTCCTTTTCAGAAACACTGCCTAAAAACAGGCTCTTGTTTCAGTCCAGTTAATCCTACTTAGAACAAATCAGTTTCAGTGTAATGTTACAATTTTTTATCAAGAAAACCCTAAACACCAAACAAACACAAGTGCAACCAAAAAGAGCATTCTTCCTCCTTGTAGGTGGCTGGCTGTTCTTTGACTTCGTGGAAATACTTGCATAGGTGGAAATACTTGCACATTTTTGAAAAATAGACAATATTGGTGGGGTATGGAATTTTCTTGTGAGTTGAACTGGTATCATTTATTATCAGCAGTGAATATATTTGCTGGGTAGATGACATCAAAATACTTTTATAATTTGAATATGCCATGCAAAAACTCACTTAAGGCATTTTAACAAGTCTCTCTTTGTTCAGTGCAAGGTCTGCAGAAGTACCAGGAGAAGTGATGTTAGCTGGGAAAGGAGCCCACTCCAAATCTACATCTAGAACCACTTGATCTTTGATCTTAGTTTGCTGGTAGTTTGCACGTAGCCCAGGGCAAATCTTTTGACTCTGTATGTGCGCCTTTCTTTGGCTCCAAAATAAGAATACTTGCCCAGCTGAGAATAACTTTGGAAAGATTTTAAAACAGAAAAGGCTTTGTCTGCCCCAAGTCTTGTGTCATTTTTAAAAACTATGGGAGTTGGCCTAATGAAAGATACTTGTTCATCTAAAATTTACCATTCATTGTTAATCCTCTAGTCTATGTTGTCTGGGCTCTGGCCTCTCCAGTGAAGAGGGAGTTATTTTTAGATGGCAGGTTTCCCAGTCTGCCTTAACCCTTTAGCAAAGCAATTTGTCTTCAGTTGAGTACAGAAAGTGTCCAGATGATGAGACACATTTGAACTTGCTACAGTTGGTTGCAAGGAATTCCACCATCCTGTCTTTAAAATGTTGATGTTTATTTGATAAATTGAGTAGAAAATGGGGTAATAACGTGCCAGATAATTTCTGGAAGTCTGCTTTGGAAGATCCCCCAAAGACAGAAGCCATTATATGAATACCACATCAGCAGCATCCTCATGCTCTCAAGGACTTAAATACAGTTAACTTAGGGCAGAGACAAATAGCACTCAGTGTCTTAAGGCACTGTTAGGAATCCATATATACATTTATTAGTATGTATGTGTAGCATATCTGTGTATGTATAAACAACACAAATGTCCTAAGATACAGGAAAACCTGTTGGTTTACATTCAATACACATGCTTTCTTTTTCTGTGTCCCCTAACAATATCAATCTTATTAAGGATAAGTTGAAATTCTGAAAATACACTATTTGATGGTCCTTTTCCAATATATGAGAGGTTCTCTTATGTATCTAGTTCTTGCCTTTGAATAAAGGCCAAAGAAAACATTTTTTAATGGGACAAGTTAATGCAAAAAGTTTCTGTTCTCTGTCTGTCTTTCATTCTTTTGTTCTGTTCTCAAAATGGAAATTGAACTTTTAATATCAATTACGGATACAGTCTTTGAAAAATCAAAGTTTTTCAGCAGTTTTATTAGCAAATTTCAGCTCTTTATCTGAGAATTTCTAAGGGAGGAATGTGACCACTTTTGAATAAGTGTAGCAAAAACCTATATATTTTGAAGTGTTAGATGTTGAAATAATTCCCGTCCATCAGAAACTTGAATGACTTTCCAGTGAGAACTGAAGTGGTTCTGAGTCTTTTTAATAACTTCACAGGCAACCAGACCTCTCCTGTGAAGTGTATTTAGTTGTGTTTTCAGCTGAAAAGGAACTTGTCAGACTTGGTGTTATGAATATTGCATTGGGGGGGAACATTTAATTGTTAATGTATAGTTTATTTGACATCACTGAGTTTAAGCAGTGATTTACCTCCAACTCCATGAGTTATACACACCTATAATTTGGAATCAAATTGGAAGACTGTTGATTATAGAACTAGCATTCCTGTTGCTTCTGCTTAGTAAGCTGTTAAGCACACAGTCAGCATCTGTAATATTTATTATACGCCAGGATGCCCATTTTGTTTTTCTCTCCTCCATACGTATTTGCTATATGCTGGAGCTTTGCATCTCGGTTCCCTCCTGTACAGTAAGATGTCTGGGAGTATCAGTGGGAGTAGAACAGAGCTGACAGTATATAATTCTAGAGAACTTCTCTCTGCTTTGGTGACACAATCCAACAGCAAGAATACAGGCTTGTTTTGCATTTCTTTTTGCATCTGCACAATAGAAATGGGATTTAGCTGGAGAAAATGCAGAAGGGATATATAATACATAGATTTGAAAAAGTTAGGGGGAAATGAGCTAGAGGAAGTAATGTTCAAGTATAGTATTAAGAGCCTACTCTGATGGGTTTGAAGTGATTTTGCTCTTTTGGAAGCAGATGACTAAATAAAGCAATCAGTCATAGATACCTTCTTAACTAGCATCTCCTACCAAATTTTTTATCCTGCCAGTTTCCACCATAGGAATAGCATGGATGTAAATACCAGCTGTAGCTATTAAAGTGATGTTAGCAGCAGGAATGTAAAACCACAGTTTTTCAGGTTCTTTATGAATACTGAGATGTATGTATTAACAGTCCAGGACTGCATCTCCACAAGGATTTATACATATGTCCAGTTCAAAGCATATGAGTAGTCCAAGAGTATTTGTATTAATACAAAAATGATTTTAGTGGTTCAGGCTGTGTTTTCCAGTCAGGCAAATCCTACAGTTGACCTCATGGTGACTTGTGTTAGCTAAGGCTGCATAATGTGCCTTTTGATTGTGTAGTGTAATATTTTGTATGTTTATATTACAAATGTCATTCTTCCGTGATCATGCTTTGTTCCTATAATTCTGATTTTATCTGTTACAGTGAAGGTTTGGCTTTGGAAAATTGGAAACAGACTTGTGGTTATAATTGTATCCATAAACCATGCAGCCTTTAGTGCTCAAGTCTAAATAAAGAACAGAATTCTCATAAAGCAGAGTAATGGAAGCAAGTAGCTTGTGCTGCAAAAAAATAAGCAAACCTGTTCTACTTAGTAATAAAAGTTTCAATATGTTAGTTTGCAAATATTTATTGTGGGCATTGATCTTCTGAAAACTTAGTCTATTGGCTGATTATTGCAAATACAGAAAACACACAGAGATTTATTGTCCAAATGCAAATAGGTTCACAGAGTTTCATTCTCTTTATGATAAAAGGAAGAAAATATTCCAGGTTCTGGTTTTTACGCCTGTGTTCCTTCTTGTTGCTTTTAAGTTTTGTTGTACCAGGACATAGTAGGCGGGTCAGTGATAACTCTGAATCTTGGCAGTCTTTGTACATAAGCTGCATGAAGCCTATGCCCTTAAAAAAGTTCTGGTAAACTAAGCTGCAGTGATTTTGAGCTGGGGCATAGAGGAATGTGCTCTAAGGGACAAACCTCTAATTTACTGTTTCCCAGATTTGTTATGATGAAATAATTTTAATAGACATCCAATGTGGCATGTCAACAGTGGTACAAAAATTCAGCTGTAAGTAAAAGCATATTATCTTTTCAATTTCACTTGCCTGTAAATAAATGTGGTAGAAGATCTTAATTACAGTTTGCCTGAAAAGTAGGATTAGAACTTTTAATTTCTGATTCCTTTTTTGGTCTGGGAGTCAAGAGATTTTTTTGTGAGGTTTTGAGGTTTTTTAATTGGATCTGGGGAAAAAATTCTTCTAGCTAAAAATTTCCTTACCATGAACATACATTTATATGGTCATTGTCAACCGTTCTACTAAATGCCCATGGATTCAATGTGAAAAAAAAAAAAAATCTCATGCTCCAGTTCTGAGTAGCATTTGTGAGCCTCCTCTAATGGAATGAGCTAGGCTGCAGGTCAGCATTAAACCTGAAAAATGATTTTGATGCAAAAGCATACACAAGTACCTTCTTCGTTCATCCTCTTGTTACTCTTCCTGCCTGTTAGAATGTGTCTGTAGTGTGATGCCACAAAATGGATGCAGTTGTTCATGAATCTCATGCAATATTTCACTTACTTTAAAAATAGAAGCAGATGGAAAAGTAATGTTATATATTGTGTTCTGCTCTGTACCTCATCATCAAAATCACATGCCTGTGTGTTTCTGAGCCTACTCTTCACTGTTTGCATCAATGACCGAAATGGTGATAGCACAGCTTGACTATTTAGTTCCTATAAACTTCACAGCAGGAGTCATGATTCCGTGAGTGCAAAATTCACCTGTATCCATATTGGAGGACATCTCTGTTGGAGGCAGGGTTTTAATTTTACTGAGGGAATAGAGTATTTTTTTCCTCACAAATCCTACTGAAATGTACTGTCACAGATGCTTCAGGTACATGAAGTAGCTACACCAAGGAATAGGTCATCTGTACATAGAGTATGTGAATTTACTCATCGTCAGAGCAACTCTGAATGATTCATCAAAAAGACTTTGCTGCTACATTGGCCCAGTCTGGGGAACTAACAGTTTTCAAATTTGTAGCTGCATTGCTGAATTTTTTTAAGGTAATAGTGGCAGAGTTTCATTATACAAATGATTGACAAGTCAAAGACTTTGCTTCAGAAATAATGACCAAGCACTGGTCATTAGGATGCTGCAGCCATAAGTGGTCAGTCCCCAGTTCCTTGGGTTTTTGGCTCATACCCAATAAAATACAGGGATGCTAGATTGATCTTTTTCAAGTACAGATTAATGATATCATAGATATACAAGAAAGGGACCTGGCAAGCTTCACACAGAAGCAAGCACCACAGGCTAAGTCCTGGAAGGATACAGTTAACCAGTGTTCTGGGTGGTGTCTGAGGACAGGGTTTCTGAATTTTTTCTCTTTTTTTAACCTTGCAGAAATCATAATCTCTCCAGCTGAGAGGTATTCTGTCCTGATGATGTTTGTCCTGGTCTAGATATGCCCTAGCTGTGTGGTGCCTGAAATGAGATTCCAAAATCCATATTGTGGTATTTATAAATAGTTTGATTTTTAGTGGTCCCAAAAAACCACAGCTGCTGTTAGCAATTCAGTTAATTCAATATACTGTTTTGCATTTAGTGACAAAACAAATGAGCCAGAATTAACTGAGTTGGTTGTTTTAAGACAATTTCATTACATAGGCACCTCTGATGTGGAAATCCACCAGCAGTAGTTGCTTCCATCAGGTTGAGTGTCTTTTGCATCATTTGACCCAGATTTTCTGCCGTTGTCAGTCAGACATATGTGAGGGTAGCAATCATCTACTACAGATACATAGTTTTAAGTAAAAATATTGAGAGGTCTTCTAAGATGGTGTTGGGTGCTGATTATTTCAATATCCCTTTGTCAGGTACCTATTACCTATCCATTTTATAGCCCTTTAGAAGAGACACTGGGAAGGCAAGGAGTTATCACCTATCTGTGTAGCCTGACTGCTTCCCTCCTCTTCAATCCGCTGTACAGACAAAACAGAGGAGCAACATGAAAGAAGAGCAGATTGTGATGTGAAAAATTATCAGTTTTTTCCTGCTTCACCCATCCTACTGTCAGAACTACGTACTGATACATCATGCACAATTTTTGGAGGACTCACAGAACTCAAAAATGGGCATACAAAAGCCATCAGACTGTGAAATCAAGAAATTTATAAACTTTCATGCAGGTGGGCAATCTGTGGCAGGGTGAGACCTTCCATCTCTTTTTGTGAGAAATAGTTACAGCCCCTGCACTCCATTTGCAAGTAAGAAGTCGGTGTCATTGTCCTGCACGACGTTTAGATGTGGAGAGAGGGAGGCAGACCCCTTGCGGCAAATATTGCACTATCAGCTAAATAGTCACACAGTTCAGCTAGACCTCAGTCTTACAGTGCTTAATTCAAGGGTTGATAGGTGCATGTGACAGTGTGTACCTAAAGCCAATAGTTACTATTATTGTCATGGTGTCCTCTGATATAGGTCTAAATTGCATTATCAGTGAAAAGTACTACAAAAATTGAAAAGATTCTTGTACATGATGCACATACTACAGTGCAGTGTACTGACCAAGTGCTGCTTCATGGTAGTAGCCTTCATCTCCAAGCAGGTTAAAGTTAACAAAAATCATATGCTTGTCCTATCTCCTAAAAAAGCTAGAATCTGACAGTCTGGGAGTTACACATTTCGGCATTACAAGATTAACTCAGTAATTGCAATAAGAAGCATTCACTGCTCGTGGTCCCTTTAAAAAATAAATTTCCATCCAAATTCTTTTCCGTGCTTGCCTCAGTTACACTGAGGTAGAACTTTGGAGTTTTTGCAGTTACAGCCTAAATGTCACTAGCCGTTTTTCTGCTAGTTACCTCGAGGTACTTTGCTGGATTTCTGCTTCAAAGTTTGGAAGGATCCTAGCAGAAGAGCAATCGAATAATTGGAGAGAGCTCCCCAGAGCAGCTCCAGGGCCATTGCACAATCCAGGAGAGACTGCTTGCTTTATTTCTCTTAAAACACCCTTAGGTGGAAGGGTTTAATGCTTGTGCAGGGCTAAACCTTCAAAGTGAGCAAACATGAGCCTCATTTGCTGGAGTTTCCATGTCGAAGGCTCCTGTTCCTGGGATAAAGGGTGCTCTGGGGCTGCATGAAGCTCCTAAGCAAGTGCAGATTTCTACCTCAATGAGCTGGTCCTGCTGCCAGCATTCCCCGCATACCCATCCCAGGGAGGCCCTCCTCCGTAAACTCCACATGAAAGAGAGCAGACTAAAAGCCTTAGAAAGTGCATCCAGCTTTTTGTTTCCTTTGTCATCAATACAGTGTGTTCTGGTGTCTCCAAGACAACTATGTCTAAAAGGCTGACTGCATCTTTCACTGCTGGTCTAAAGCGATCTTGCTGAGATGGGCTGAGAGGGCCAACCTCTAGCCGGTTTTTATCCATGCGTTTTCAGGGTAGTGCCTAAGCACTTTATGTGCTTGCTTTGGTTTCAGTGCTATTGCAAGAATTAAGCTTCGGTTTGTCAAATACTGGTTTTAAGGAAACTGTTTTGGGGTTGTCCCAGCTTATCTTTCTTTGAATAATTGAAGCAAGCAGTTAGGATGTTCCCAGTAACGCCTGCAACAATGCTGGCTTTCTTAGCATTTTGGGCCCATTCTGCGTCTGATAATAGATGCCTTCCTGCCACTGAATAGAGATGTACTGAATCTCGTGTTCTGCCTGCTCTTTTGTTGCCCATGTGTGCCCCCTTCTTCAATGATTACAGATTTCAAATTTAAGTTAAGAGAGTCAAAATACTTAGTTTTATTATTTCTGTGTAGTTGTCTTGTCAGTGTGTGGATTTGCAAGCCTGCAGCCTTGGGGGGAGGAGGTGAATGATCATTCATGGCATGTGTTCTCTGAGCAACAGCATCACAATCCTTTTCCAGTGTTCAGCTGCCCCAGATCTGTGGCCTCAATGTCCCCTTCTGTGTAATGTACTTCTCTGCCACTTGCTTAGAGAAAACTGGTTAATGAAATACAGTTCCATGAGGTCAGGGGCTTTGGGAATTACCATTGTTCTGTTTCCTTACAGTTGTCTAGGAGAAGCTGGATCGAAGGCATGTTTCTTCTGGCTGAAGTGAATAGTAGTTAAAGATAATGTAATTATTTGTGGTTTATAGCTGCCATAGTCAAGAACACCATCCCATCCCTGCCATGGGCTTTGTCAAGGTAGTTAGCATGGGTAATTCTAAGAGAGTTAAGCAACTGTTATTATCATTTTCCAGAATGTCTGAGACCCACATGCTTAGAAAGAAGAAAAAGAAACAAAATTCTCTCATAGCAAATTCCAGCCTGAGTAGTGGTGATTCTATGTTCTTGGCAGTCTGAGTATACTGTAAAAAATATATAGATAATGTACTGTAAAAATAGAGAGATAAACATCCAGGTAGATAGCATTTGTATATGTTGGGAAATCTTTAAATGGATGTATCATCTTTAACAGTTTTTGTTGTAGGCCATTAATTTATTTGTGTGTCAGAATCCAGTATCTCAGAGGTGAAATTGATTTCTGCAAGCACTCTATTGGTATACTTGAAAAGGATAAGCAAAGATCTGCCTGTAGACAGTAAGAAAGGACTGTGTGAATAAGAAGGTATTGGCAGAGGTGTAGTCTGCGATGAGAGCAAGCTGTGGTGCCTATGACCAGGGCTATACCTAACTTGGCAAAAGCATTCCCTTGCCTGCATGCACATGGTGAGACCAGTCATGTATTCCCTCAGCACTGCATTTGGAAACATTTCCTCTGTTTGTGTTTTTTTACCAGGGTCTCAGCAGAGCAGTCAAATTGATGGTCAAGAGAATATGCCATAAAGGAGGAGGAGACTGGGACACTTCATGCTTTGGCAGCCTTGATTTCCACACACACACCCTCATCCCCTTTTTCTGTTAGTCATCAGAAATTTTAGGAAAAGCCACAGGAGCAAATCTTCCGTTTGGTGGTTAAGATTCCAGAGATCAGAAACTGTTGGAGCTCCTTTTCATTTCCCTAGGATGCAGTCTTGCAGTTCTTCTGCATACCAACCCCCCCCGCCGCCCTTTAAATCAATACCAGTGTGTAGTACAGAGAATTTTCTGGTATCTACTTGTTTGCCTTTAGCACTTTGCAAACATAGTGACTTTACTCTGGAAAAGCTGGTCTTTGGTTGTTGAGATTTTATTTATTTATTAAGTATCAATTTGAGATGCATGTTCAGGAAGGTTTTTTGTTCAACTTTCAAATGGAATCACAAGTGAAGACTCATGCATTTTTCTGTAGCAGTCTGTTCATTTTTTCCTTTCTTGCCTCATTTAAAGCAAGAATAAATAACACCAAGATTAATGCTTTCAATCTTTGAGGTGGATTTTTGTTGTTTTGGTTTGTGTAGGGCTTTTTGGGTTTTGGGGTTTTTTTCAAAACAGCATGAAATTGCTTTTCCAGTAGACACCATCCAAGAGTTTTAACAGAGCAGTGGAGTAAATAATACCTTGAAATTGGAGAGGGTGGGAAGACACATGACTTCTTAAAATATTTTTGTGGAGACTTGAATTTTATATAGACATGCAGCTATATCAACTTCAGGTTAATATGATTGGTTTTACTGTATTAACAGGCTGTGGCTGGTTGGTTCAGGCTTTTCAGGTCTTGCTTAAATTCGCTAAATTCACATTCATTATTAAAGTGTCTGCCCTCCTTTAGTTGTTCAGTTGCACCATAAATCATCTGTTTCATGTATTTAATGTTTTCAGTAAATTGACTGATGTGGGCACTGAGTTATGTAATAATGAAGACCTTGAAACTCTAATTAGTTTTAATCTACTGTGCTAGCAAAATAACCTGTAAAACAACACTTTTTGTCTCTGAGTTATTGTTCTAAGTTGCATTTAATAATCACAATTTATAATCTGTTAAATTTTTAATCATTTTAGTGTTTCATGTTAAATATTTTCATTTGAAAGGTGGATTGTTTCTCTCTGTAAATGAATCAGTATTAGGTGAAGTCACTTTCTTCTATGAATGTAATACTTTACAGGTGAGTTCCATTTTAGGAGTTTTCACAAAAATAGCACTTTTTCCTAGATAAAGGCTGGGGGGAAGGATAAAATTATTGTTTTAAGTTAGTATGAAATTATTCCCTGTTGTCACCAGCTTTAGTATAATTTCTTATTTAACATGTACTAGTGGTACAGCATAAATTTCACAATGGTCCATAAATAAACATGGCAAATACTTGCTTCTATTTTTATCATCGGTAATGCCTGCTAGTGGGCTCTGTCACTTAACTTCTGCCTAGCTGTAAATAAAATTAATTTTCACCCATATATTGGTTCCTTCAACTTGCCATGCAAATCTTTAGCCTGAGAGAGATTTTTCTCATGAGGAATCTCTGTGGCATTGTGGTTTGCTATGAAGGCAAGGGCAGATTCTTGTTCCAATTGTAAACCTTTGCAAAAACAGCTTGCTAAATACTGAATTTTGGAGGGATTTGTTTGCCTGCTTTCTGTTTGATTTTGAACTGGCATGCTTAGCACTCTTCCTGGACATGTTATGTAGAATAATTGGGGAGGGAGGAGAGAGAGGAAAAAAATAAGTGTTCCACATGTAGCATAGGACTTGGCAGACTTGATAAAGAAACAGGCCTACGACTCCGATTTCCCTAGACACCAGTCAAGTACAAATGCTTTTGTAGCTTTCACTGCCCAAGGCAAGCTGAAGAGAATCAGCACCCCTCCTAGTCAAAGGCCACTTGCACAGTAAACAAAACAGTCACTAAACAATTTGCTGCCCTTAATATTTTGCTGACCTGCGTGACCTCTTGTCCCGCCTGTATGGCACAGCTGTGCCTGCAGTGGTGTTGCTAGAAAACTCAGGGTTACAGCATTTGGGTGGCATTTGATGTCGTGCTCCTGAGCTCTGTGTTTGTGGGTCAGAGCGTAAATTGCTCATCTGAGGAGAGACTGAGATGGCTTCTCATCTGGAAAGACAGAGGTTTGTAGCAGTTACAGGAGGAGGAGAAACTGCTTGTGTGTAAGCTCAGGTGGTGCTTTTCCCTGTGCAGTAAAACTGCCCAGCTCAGCCATGGTACCAGTAGCAGTGGATCCTCCTCACATCTATCTTTCCACCTCCATCTGCGGGGAAACTCCTCCTGTTTGACCAGGGAGTGATGTTCCTTAGGGTTACCCAGTAAAGCAGCATTGATAGGGGCAGGGAGAGGTTCATTCCCTGCCTCCTTTACTGGATGGTTTTATTTACCTTAGATCGTGGTTTATAGTAGATGCATTTGAAGCCCTTAAAAAGTTTGGGTGTTGTTTTTATTTGAATTTGTTTTCCACCGTTACTATATGTGCCTGATGTTTATGAGCAGATGAGAAATTCAGACTTGGCTGTTGGTCCAGTAAATGTAGTAAAGTACTATATCAGGAAACGTAAATGCACCTTTTAAAAACTTGATAAATTTAATTTTGGGAAACAGTAATAATTTACAACACAACATCAAGCAGTATCAAAACTGTGTTTAGTTCTGATGACCCCATTCTCTAATTCAGAGTTATATACACTTGTTGACCAGGCCTTCTAAATGTGATTCAGACTGAGATGAAAAAAGTAAATCACAAAGCCACCTTTTTTATATTAATAAAAAATACTCAAATCCCAGCCTTCTGCAGCAGATGACCACAGTGAAGAAAAGTACCAAATATTAACAAATATTTAAAAAAGTGCTGCATGACAGAGGAGATATTCTTAGGAAAAGATGGATCCTTTCCATTTTCATCTAGAGAAATTACGTAGCTTTTTTGGTCTTAAACGTCTAGTTTTTCCTTCAGATCAATGACAATCACAAGGTCACCTGTGCTTTTGACCTGATGAGGCTACAAAGAAAAAATGGTTCTCTTTGACAAGAGAGGAAACATTGACATGAATCATACTAATTTATTTTTTTCTAAATAAAAAGACAAAGATTTCTGTACATAGTTTAAGTGGTGACAGATTCTCAGGACAGTGTTTTGAGAGTAGGGTTGTATTTCCCCATTTATTCTTTTAATTACTCCAGTATGGCTTTCAAACTTTTCCTTACCGACTTTCCTGCTGATTCTGATTCCTTTGTGGAAGTTTCTAAACTTAGGTCTTGCCTGCTTGTTAGAATTAATTTAATAATCGTTTTTGATTTTTTTTTTGTAAGTACAGCATGAATTGTGTTTTCTCTTCATCCATCATTAGACAACAGCATCACTAGTTGTGATGGGGAGAATGCATTTGACAG
This sequence comes from Lichenostomus cassidix, assembly GCF_008360975.1. Lineage (NCBI taxonomy): Eukaryota > Metazoa > Chordata > Aves > Passeriformes > Meliphagidae > Lichenostomus > Lichenostomus cassidix. The sequence goes on along the minus strand of NC_139482.1, from coordinate 106,871,736 downwards.
AATAGTGCAAAGAGGTGCTATGTCCAATGTTGTTATCCCCTAAAATACTGAGTTAAGCTTTCTCAGGTGAGGGAGATCTGTTTGCTTAAGACACTGATGTTAGTCTTTGCTCTGCTACTGTGCGTCAAGATTTTGGGAAGATCATTGGGTCTGCTACCTTTTTTAATTCTCTCTCCATCTTTCCCATTTGGGAGAATGATAAAACAAGCACTCGCATAGCAGTAGTACTGCCCTGAAAAACGTGGACACATTTTATGGCAAATACCTCTTAAAGACTTGTAGTTGAAAAACGTGAAGGCAGAGAATTGAGTTGTGTCATTGTGAGAAGGCAGGCTGAGAAAAGACATGGTGGAGACAAGCTGTATTTAGGGTATTAGTTAATACTGAAACAAGTTAACGCTGCAGTACTTGGAAAAAGTGCAGAAATCTGTTGGATCTGGAGGTAAACTAATATAAAAACAGAGTTATGTACATGTACATGTACAAGTTACTCTGTGTCCTTGGTCCTGAAAGAAAAGTTTGAATTGTGTATTGGGGGCATCCAGCAATAAATGAGTTAAGGAAAAAACATGTAGATTGGTTATACCATTTTTTAAAAAATCTGTAAGTTATGGCTATAATGTACAAAATGCCAACAGATGCACATTAAAAGTGACATCTTTGTATTTATAAAACAAAAAAACCCACACTGTAGTGAACTTTATAAATTTTTAACTTCTAATGAGGAGCAGCAGCCATGTTGTGTGCTTGTGAGCCAAAAATCTTGTAAATTTTACCCAAATGCCTTTATCCGTACTCAGGGTACTGTATGTATTTCATTTGTGGCAGCATGTGTATGGTCCTTGGTAATTTTTCTGATTTATGACACTGCTAAGCAAGAATCTGTTAAGAGCTTCACATGAATATTATTATTTTATGACATCATAGTTTGTTGCCTTTTGTAACATCCTTTAGTTATGTACACAGTATCACAAGGATTATTGAAAAATGGACAGGACCTCAAAATGAAGTTCAATTTTCAATGGTTCTTTGCTTTCCTTTGGCAGCATATCAAAGCAAAGTAATAACATCTCAGTGCCAGTATTTTAAAATGTAGCTCAGATGTTTATTGTAAGGTCAGATCTGTTCCATTTCACTTGCTGCTTCCTCCTGCTGCGGGAGAGGCTGCTTTTAGTTTGCAGAAATCCCTTTCTCATGGGAAGGTGAGCTTTAGATACTACAATCTTCAGCCCTGAGAGGCAAATCAAAATAACACATCACTCATTTACTACAGGCATTGCCTAACTTAATAAGAGTTATTCTGGACTCCGAGTGCTCAGCTGAGATGGCTGATCAAATTGATTATATTGCTTGTTAACCTGTCTGATTACCTCATCAAAGTGTTACACAACCCGTGTGGACTCTCTCCACTGGGCAGGAAGGTCTTCTGGAAAGTCTGTGCGGGGACTGTGAGCAGCCTGTCCAGACAAAGCTGAAGATGTGATACCACATGTTCTGGATAGTGCCTTTTGGACAACTACTCAGCCTGTGTTTGCAGGCTGTTGGGCTGTGCTCTTTGGGAGCCTCCTCCTGAGGAGCACTGAATTCCTCTTTACTATAAAATGGGGTAGGGTGATGTGAATATGAATTTTCTTTCCAATTACAATGTGCACCTTCTAATAGAAACTACAAACTAGTGGAGAATGCCTGCACTGAAATTACTTAAAATAAGTAGAAAGTATTTAGCTTTGGGGGCTTCTTTTTTTTTTTTTTTTTCCCAAAGTGTGTATGTGTGAGGGGATGGTTTGTAACTTTTTAGTGTTGGATTGGTTTGGGGGTTTTGGTGTGGGGTTTATGTTTTGGTGGGTTTTTTTCTTGCTTTGTTTGGTGTAGTTTTGGGTTTTTGGTGGGGTTTTTTTTAATACTTTCTAGACCACAGCCCTAAACCCTAGTGAAATAGGTCCTAAACAGCACTGCAGAGACTCCAGTCCTTGCCTGCGGATGCAGACTGGCCAGACCTGCATGCAGATGGCTGCCTCAGACATAGGTGAGAGGAGAGAGCAGTTTTTATCTGTTACTGACGAACGTCAGACTCCCAACATCTGATGACAGGTTGCTATTTCATGCTCTGCAGTTTTGTTTCAACAGAAACTCAGTATATTGTTTCACTGAATGACTTTGTCTTCTCCCTGTTGGTGACACTATTGCATTTATGGACTGAAAGCATTTTCAGACACATACAAAGACACTTCTAGAGTATAGTATTAGAGAGGAACTGTGCATCATGCACCAAGAAAAGAAAGAATTTTGCCATTAGTAACTTTAACAATCTTTCTGATAGATCATGAATCTGCTTACATTAGCCATCAAAGTACAGCATTTCAGGGACCTTTGCACAAGATGTTCATGGTAATGCTTATCCTGAGGAAAAATATCTCTGGATCAGCAGTCATTACTGGTGGACACACTGGAGAGTATTTTCTGAAGTACATATACCAAGTGTAGCGTGGCTTTCTTTATTCCCTTGGCAAACTGGCATTGTTTTTGAATAGGAGGTGAAAAGAGATGTTTGTTCTTGTGAGTGAATGCCACAGGTGTCTTTTTGAGGAATTCAAAGATTTGAGGAAAATTGAGAGGAATACAGACGGCAATTCAAATAGCCATTGAAATGCTAAAATGTTTATTACAATGGGGCTTTTCCATTCAGATTCCTTTAGGAAATGAATATTTAGTATTCTGGTAAGCAAAGCAAGGAGTGCCTTTCTATTGGAATAATATAGTACTTGAGTTTCTAAAGGAAAATTTAGTTTCATTTTTGTGATGCATTGATTCTGCAAGTTAACACTGAGTGTTTCCATTGTTCAGGTATTTAGATCATGTTTGATTCTCTACATATTAGAAGTTACTGCAGTTTTCATCTTGTACCTAGGACTCTTAGTTAAGGATCCATCCCCTTACACTAATTGCTGTAGAAATAATCCCCAGACACTTGGGATGCAGTCTGGGCATTTGGAGGGTGTTGCTGTCTAATCTTTACTAAGAAACTTAGAAATGTTGTGAGTAATAATTGAAAAATCAAGACTGTGTAGAGTGCAATAGCTCACTGCTTCTCAGCAAAATGGTGTTGCCTCAGACAGTAATAGGTTAATTGCCACATCCAGAAATTAATCCTAATGATTCCCTCTAGGAGCCATTATCACATGTGGGGTTTTCATTGAGATATTTATAACTGAAATCTTTGGTCTCAAAGCTCATGTAACTGTTCAATCCAGCAAAGGGGTTTGGAAAGGTAATACCCTGCTCTCATCCTTAGGCTTTGCTAAAAGTAGAATTTTCAGTTCTAGTTCAATCAGTCGAGCCCCTGCTATTTTCAGGCATTATTCCAATCTAACACAATTTGAATGTCAAGTGTCTTGTGTTTTGCACTCACAAGGCCCACAGGAAAGTCTAGACACACAAAAAAAAAAAAAAGGAGGAAAAGAAAAAAGCTGCATTTATCATAAGAAGAGTATCTTCGAATATATCAGAAGATCTGTTCTTTTTCTTCTCTGTTCTTCTGTGACTAGACTGAATCACGATTGTAAAACAAGAGTCTGTTCAGCCAGGTCTGTCTCTTCTGTTTCCACCTGGAATAAATTGCATAAATTTGCACAGCATTGCCTTGGCATAGAACCCTGAAGTATGTCTTAATTTTGCAGTGGCTGTACTGAAAGTTCCCTCTTGAATGAAGTCTGTCTGTATTTCTCTCATTTGTCTGCAAATTGTATCCAAGGATTTATTTTCTTTTTCCCCTTTCTATATTAATCCTGGTACCATGTTGTGCTGCTGTCACGCTTGTCTGCATTTTGTGAAGAAAACCTTTTTTTTAATCAATGCTTTTTTCCTGGTGTAACGCCTCTTTTATTTCTGTCAATTCTATTACTGTCAATTTGAATTTAAGGGGATTATCTGAGCCTCGTAATTTTTTAATCCCTAGACAAGATATTCAAAGAACAGTAAAAAGTCTTGCAGGAAAATAGCGTCACTTAAATTTTGATTTACACTGTGTCAGCTGTACACAAGTAACCTCATGTTGGTCATTTTAATGAGTTTGTGCTGTATGGTGCAGTCAAACATGAAGCAGCAGTACTACTTGTGCTTGCAGCCAGAGTTTGTCTAATTCACCTAGACTCAGGTAGACCTTACATGAAATAAAAAAGTAATTTGAAAAGACTCAGGTCTGAGGTCCCAACTCTGTAGCATAGACACAAAAAGGCCAAGTTTCTCTCCTCTTTTGTTTTTCCTTTTGTTCTGTTTGTACTTGGTCACCTTGCAAGGATGGGCAGTTTTCATCTCATTGAGAATATGGTTTAGATTGTCAACCAAGAAGATATAAACAATTAGTAATGATTTGTGAGCATTCATTAAGTGCCAGTCACTAGAAAGTATTCCAGCGCTCCTTTTGGGTTTTTTTCTGATCACTGTATTTATTTTAGCTTGCGAGGAAAAACATGTAAAATATGTACTAATTACTCTTTGCTGCCATGTGTGGGCTGATGACAACATTGAGGTTTCCCAGTGATGTTGCAGTGTTTTAGGTGAGCTTCCATGGTCAGCAGCGTCAAGTAATTTCCCATATATTTCTAATTCTAGTAGTAGTGGGTCTAATTCAATCTAATTCTAGTAGTAGTGGGTCTTCATTTATTTTTAAGGTATATACACACACATATTGGATTGAGGGGGAATGTGAGGCGTATTTGGAGGGATACTATGTCAAGATTCTATGAACAACCCAAATAATAATCTTCAAATATGTGAAATCAGGCATTTTCCTGATAGTTCTCTTGGTACTTCCCCCACTTTAATGGTAATCAATCAATTAACTTGTCACCTTTGCCATTTTAAATGTTGAAAGCCACGCATAGAGGGAGTGAGCACCCATTTAGGGGTTACTTCCACCCACAGGTACTCCCCCATAATGGGATTGACATACAGCCTTAGCTTTTTGAGTCCTCTGCCTTGTTACGGGCAGCACTACTGTGAAATACTCTCCCCTAGCCTGCACCAGTCACCAAGAGCTTTTTCTGATTTTTAAGGTCAGATATCTCTGTTTAAGAATAATAATGATGAAAACCTGAGGTCTGACTAGTTGCTATTAAGCTGCCATGCCAACTGGTTTTCTGCCTGAGGCCTACTGGACATGATCCAGCAATAGTATAATCCATGGGATTTATGATTTTTATTGCTATCTAACCACATCAGTGTAAATACTGCTGGGCTGTCTGTGCTGCCTCTTCCGCCCCTTTTGGCAACTGGCAGGTTTCTTTCCCTTGCTTGATACAAAAGCAGTGTTCAAACTGGGTTTTTTTCACTGTTGTCCATTTGCTAAGGAAATGAGCATCCCTGTGTTATAGGGTGGTTCTGCTTTGAGATAGCTGTTTGCTGGGGGGATGCTGCTGGAGTTGTGTCCATAGCTGGTTGGCTGGAAGGTTCTCCAGGCTCCCCCAGAGGATAACAGCATTCATCTTTTAGGAAAGAAGTGGCACAGAGAGCTGCTGCAGTAACTAGAGTATGACTAAGGACCTTTTAAAAGTCATAAAGAATAATTGCAGCTTTGGAAAATTGGACTGTAGCATGCCCAGAGGAGTGACATGCAGGAGACAGACAAAAGCCACCAGTGTTGGACAGACCAGACAGAGGAATGAAGGAAGGAAGCAGAGGAAAATCTGTATTTGTGGAGGGTCATTGCATTCAAATGTGTGCTGATTTGCAAATTCAAACGGCAAGTTTAGGAAGAGTTTTCCCATTTCCCCTTGAAGCATCCATAGCCACATGGGAGGGACTGCAATATGTGATCTCAAGAAACAGGTGGTGTCCTGGGGTATGCAGGAGAATACAAAACATTAAATGTTCCCACATCTGCTTCAAGAGTTGTTTTTTTTAATGTGGGGCAGGACTGTTGAGAGGATCACTGCCATTTTGTCAGTGCTGGGAATTTGTATTTGATACAATGCAATGCGAATACAACATTCAGTTCTGCCTGAGCACTCCTGTAATTTAATGAGAAAAATCCCAAATTTTATTTTATTGCATTTGTTTTCGTGGTAAGAAGGAACATACTGCCTAAAAGTGATATATGCTTCTCTCCTATGTTCTGTTGTTGTTCATAAACCCCTTTTAGTGTGGGGGCTTAAGGCACTGTTTAAAACTGCTGACCAGTTCAACGAATTTGTAAAACAGATCATCAGCTCATTTGAAAGTATGCACCCCTTTGATATTTCAGCAGGTTTTGGCTTTTTACGGAAACTCTAGGAGCCTGGATATTTAGTTAGTTAGTTAATTTGTTTATTTTTGTAAAGACAGCCCTCTGATGATCTTTCTGCCCAAGTGTCCTCCAAGCCTAAGCTGCAGACTGGTGTTAGTAACACTTCAACACCTCAGCACCTCTGTCAGGGGCACGGTTGAAAGAGGGGACAGGAAAAATGGGAGCATCAGGGAATAAAGTAAGTTTAAAGAAACTAGAAAACAGAACACCTGGAGAGGTGGGGAGAAGGAACAATGCAGAAGAAGGAGAAAAGAGCTAGGAAAAAAGCTTGAAACCTGAAGCCTAAGAGGACTTCAGGCCAAGAACAGTTAGCAAAGAGAGCATATAAAAGTATCTATTCTCTGTTCTCACTTGCCTTATTGCTAGTGAGGGAAGAGGAAAAAAAAAGAGCTAACTTTTTTGGCATTTTCTAAAGATAGACTAAAAGGCAAAGCAGCTTATCTAGTTTTTACTAGATATTTAAGTCATTACTGTAGCACTAAAACTGCCCTTTAATTGCTGCACTGTAATTGTAGGTATTTGTTTCTTACACTGCTTAAGGTCATACAAAAATGAATAGAGGTAAAAATAGGTTTGTGTTAAGTGCCTCAATTTTGAAACTGTTTTCTGCTAGCTATCTGCAGAGACAGTACTTTCCCTTTACTCTCCTGGTTTGACTGTTCAGTAGATATATTTTTTAATTACCAAATTGGATTTTAGCAGGTGTAGTCAGTTGATGCATTATGGGCATAAGAGATTAGTGTTTAATCCTTCTTTTTATTACTGTGTAGAATGGTATACTTGGGAAAGTATTAAAGGTGCATTGCATACTCCAGAGTACAGAAATGACATTTATTACTGAGTTTTCTTTCAGCTAGCATCATTTAGGAAAAAAGCTGGTGCAGAACTCTGCAGGGGCCTATAGGCTCATCTATAGTGAAACTGCCTTAAACAATACTGAGTGGAGGAAAATGGAAAGAAACCTTTTTGTGTTTTAAAACAAAAGCAGTTGTCAAAATATGAGTACTTCCCCTCTTGAAGATGCTTATTCTCTTTTTCTGCATTTTATTTTTTCTAAAATAAAGACAAAAGGGGTGTGACAGCACAGATCTTTGTGCCAGTGAGTGGTAGAGGCAAGGACTGAAAAGGGTCAGTGAATCAGATATAATTTGGACTCTGTTTGAGATACCAGTCCAGTGTTTTGCTGATGGCTGGTATTCCCGTACTGAAAAGCTGCAGAGGCATTTCTGTCGAATAGAAAGAACATTATCCCCATTTTCATTCTGGCATGCCTGTTACGACTTTGTTCTGTAAACAAAGAGGATTATGGGAACTGGAAACTACATTTTATTAAAGAACTGTGTGAGTCTTTCCCTGTGAATGCAAGAATTGGGCAGTCTGGTGTTAGCTACCTGTAGAAGAAAATACTTTAAAAATAGATCTTAGTGCTTGAATTATTTGGGTTCATGAGAAGGCAGTCCTGTAATGAAGGAAGGAGCTTTAAGATGTCCCAAGTACACCCTGCAACAAAATGCTTTAAAAGAAAAAATTAAAATGTAATTGTACAAATTAGGAATGAAAAAAAAAAGTTGCAGAAGTAGGGAGCGGGAGGTTTACGTCCACCGTACTTTCATGCAGACTGCCAGATTGCTTTGAAAGTATGTTATTTTAGGAAACATAGGTATTTATCTGTCTTGAACTAGCAGTCTCTGGAGTGGGGCAGGAGAGAGAATTACATTGAATCATGTAGTAGTAACCAGTATAAATTATTTTTACCAGCATAACATACAATTTTTATAAAAACTTACAGCTTTTGTGCAGTAGACTACCTAACATCCTAATTCCACAGAATAAAGTCATATATTAGTTCTAGGTTTTACCTAATGCCTGGTGCAGATCACTCAAACTGCTTTCAGTTAATGAAAAAAGTGTACAGTATGAATTAAACCTAACTCTTGCAAAGCAGTTTTCCTTTTAATTATTGTTTTCCTAACTGAATAGACAATTAAGCAAACAGTTCAGCATGGAAATCTGGGAAGTTAAGCTGCTATTAGTCAGATCACGAAACACCTAAAGTTGGTAAATACCTTGAATGCATCCTTGGTTTTATCTCAGTTGAAACCTTCTGGTGTGACACCTTTTCGCCACTTAAGAGCTTCATAATCTGGTTTACACATGGAACTAGGTTGTAAAGGTGGTGAAGACAAGTGTAAATAGGAATTTGAAGCAAATGGCCGTATTTGGCCCTTGGTAAGTGGCAAAACTCCAGTTGAGCTTGCGTGACCTGCTGAAGCAGCCCTGTACTCGGCGTGGGCTGGGGTGGCAGAACGCAGTGCTCAGCACAAGGCAGAGATTTTTCAAAAGCAATTATTGAATGAGCAGACTTTGGTAAGTAGCTGCCTTTTGACAGCCAGCTTTCTTTTCAAGTGTCACGGGTTGGTTACTCCAGCAAGGCTCAAAATGAGTAGCGCTTTGAGATTTTTCTGGATGGTCTGGAGTATGGGATGAACTACAGTTCACGGATATAAAAGCAGAGAAAAAGAAGGGATTAGAAGAAAAGACTAGAAGAACCTGTTAGAAACAACACTGGTGTATAGAAATACCTCTAAAGGATAGATATAATGACAAATGAACTACAATACAGGTAGGGAAATGCCATTGTCTAAAATAACCTGATTATATTCCGTATTTGTTTTGACTCAGTAATTTCTGTAGCTAATTTTCTCAGTTTACAGGTGCAAACATACATTTTTCTGGCTGATGTAGACAACCCATGTATCAAAATCAAATATTAAATAGTGGTTTCAAACTGGTTTCAGGAAGTTCTAAAATCAGGCCAAATTTGAAGGTGATGATGGAAAAGGCAAGTTAGAATGTACTTTAGCTGGTGGTGATTGTAACAGTTCACCAGGATGTCAAAAACCCAATCCTCTTGAAGGTCATCTATAATTGTTGTAAAGGATGTCTCATGGGCATTTCTCATGCCACTCCAACAAGCCGTGAACTGAAATATGAGCATGTGCACTATGTTAGTAGGACTAACAGATCATCTTACAGATACAGAAGTAGCCAGTATGAATAAATTACTAATTTATAAAGAAAGGGGCGGGGGGGAAGAGGTGTTATGTGGGGTTTCTCCTGTAGTTTTCTCTCTCTGTGAAGTAAAGACTTGTTAAATACAGGGCGTTCTTGGAGAGTGTTCAGATACTAAGTATGCAGATAGCTAGAGAGTCCAAGCAGAATGTTTCCATACAGTTTCTCATTCTGTCAAAGGTAGAAGAGGTATCTAGTAGGTAGTTGTTCCTGAGATACCTTATTCTTTTATTTTGTCTTCTGCAAAACAAACCCAAGTGGATTAAATACCTCTAGGTTTTCCATTTCATGATGCACACTCTTAACTGTATTGCTGAAGTACGTGTGTTGTTAGCACTTGGCATTTGTTTCAATTTCCATAATGTCTGCTAAGCGAGCCTTTGCCTTGAGGTTGATGCTTAGGCACTGAGAACATTCAAGTGGAGTAGTAGTGTTCCAACAAATTCACGGAAGGAAGCACACCAGTTTGCTTATATGCGTGTGGATGTTATCTAGAAGTGAACTGAGTATTTTTTAAGTGCAGAAAATCCAGATGGCAAACTCAGTCTCAGGATCAAAACAAGTAATGAAAATTCTATTGATATTCTATATTGCACATGAATATAATACATTCATGAAAAAATTGGTGTTAATATAGCCCATTGTATAATTTGTTGCTCAGTCCTTGTTTGGATCAAGTAATTCTGATATTATTTGCCTAAGACAAAAAGAGCAGAAGCAGGTTGTCAAAGAGGGCAAACCAACATGAGTAGCTGAAAAAAAGGGTTTTGTTGTCTGAGAAGTGGTTCTTGGTAATTGAAGATTACTAGTAAGGTACATGAGGGTAGGCATGTATTTGAAGGTGCTATGAATCATTCATCTCATTAGACCTGAGCATGAGTGGTGGTGATCTCTAGTGCACTTTAAATGAATTTGCATGTCTACTTCTTAACGTTTTGTACAATACACATCTGTGTATATGTTGTAATTACTTCCATGCGAGAGTGTTAAAATGAAAGATTCCTTTAATACCATGGAGCTGTAGATTTTCATTTTGTAATGTTGTAGTCTCAGAGGTCCTCTTTTATTCTTTATTTAATAGAATATACTTGCCTTGGTTTAAGGACAAGAAAGGATTCAAATGAGGATATTAGTGGTCTTTTTTCTTAGGGTATAATATTTAATAATAATCATATGCTAATACTAAATACAATGTTTCTTCTGTTTAAAGATGTACGTTTATAAATCTTTGTGCACAGCCTTATTTTGAGCCTGTGAACTGGCTACATTTACTCCCATGTTACATATTACTGCTTTGATATGACTAAAGGTATTCTCTTTAAAACTGAAACAGTTATGTTTGAGTTTGATTGAATACTTCCTAGGGTTTTCAAATAATATACTTCTGAAAAGCAGATACTTTCAGAAGATGCACAAGATACTCAGAAATACTTAAAAATCCATGAGTCATTTTTACAGATTATGATACTCTTATCCGATCATTTATGCAGAGTATTACTAAAAAGCAGTAAAATCAGATACTTGATTACTCTTTCTACTCCATATAAAGTGACTAAGATTCTAAAGAGTATATCTAGTTAACCTTTTTATAAGAGGAAAAAATATCTGTGATTGATCTGTCAACATAAAGTGACTTGTGGAAAGCATGACTCCCTTTCCTGTGGATTTTGGAAAAGAACATGGTTGCATAAGCAGTCACTATTCATAGTAAAAAAATATTTCCTGTAGCGTTTTTGCAAAAAAAAAAATCTTTGCCTAAAAATCTACTGTCAGAAATCACTCTTTGTTCATACTAGTTGAGCACTGAAAAATGAAGCAAAGTGATCTAAATCGAATTTACAAGACTGATAACCATGTGGTTGGGGGGAGAGTAGCTACTGCACAACCTGTACTCTGTCAAGGGAATTTAATTATAGATGGTTGTACTTGACTATAATTCGTTAATGTGTGCTTCTTGCAAAGGGAGAATAATTCTCACATTGACAATTTTATATGTTTTTACCAGGATACTGTCAGAGGAAGGGATTTTCATTGAATTTCATAATACACAGTTGCCTGGAGGGAGAATATCAATGAAGTGGCTAGCAGGGTGGTTTTTTCTTGGCTTTATTTTTGTGCTACTGGAGTCTATATGTGAAGAGATGGGGGAAAAGAAATCCTCCTCTTTATGAATTTAAATATCCAAAATATTAATATATTCTGTTACTGTTAGGAAATCATTTTTTATTAAATGTTGTTGTGATATCTTGGTCTTTTGGACCATAATGACTGATACTACTTTTAGCTTTCACCTTTTTGAAAAACAATAACGATCAAAGTTTAGATTAATCTTCATTCTCTTTTCCACTCTGTACTTTTCGGAAGTAAGTCTGAGAAGAGACAGAGGTGAAGCTGGCTTTGCTCTTTGTCCTTTTAGTCAAGACAGTCTTTTGAACAGCAGATTTTGAGAGCAGTCGTAACTGAGATGAGAGGTTAGCAGAGACACAGAGCTATGGGTTATGTTGCTGGCTGGTGGGTTTTTGGTTTTTGACTTGGGTGAACTGTGAGCTGTTTGCGAGAGTTTTGTTTGTGAACAGTGGTGCCATTTCAAGGATGCCGAGCTTCCTCCATGTTTGGGATCTGAGTGGTCTGTGCTTCTGTAACTAAGTACAAGCAGCACTGTTTCATAGTCCAGTGATTAAGTTCTTACATCATTTAATGTAGTGACTTTTGAGTAAACTCTTCTTGGACTTCTTTTTATTTTTGTGCTGGGCAATGCAGTCTACCCAGCTCTGAAGGTGGGCCAATCAGAATTACAGGATTAGGACTGTGGTAGTTATTTCTACATACTAGAATAGTTGCTTTAAGTAGTAGTTTTATATTCTTGGTTTAGAATCATGCATTTTCTTGGTTGTTGCATTTTAGCACAGTGTTGCAGTGAGCTGACTCGGGCCCATGTTGAAAAATGTTGGAGGTCAATGGGATGGTTAATATCTGGGAGCTGGACCTTCTGCCTGTCAATTTTCTCCTCCCATATGAACAGCAAACCAGAGGATCTGTCACCTTGTCCAAATTCTGCACACCTGTAGATTATTGGAAAGGAAGTAATTGTATCTGATAAAGCAGGTAGGATGGACTTGAGGAGCCATAGGGATTGCTTAAAAATACGAAAACTTATGCAAGAGTCTGAGTATTGATTAGAATTTCAGAAAAGCATTCTCTCTGCTTATGAGGAAGACCTGAGGCAACCTTTCTAAGGAGGATCACAGGGGGAGCCCTGCTTGTGAGGCTTCAGCCTTTTACGCAGGCAGATTTGTTCTTCCAGGGCTCAGGGCTTTGTGGAGATGGCATGCTCTTCTCCCCAAGGCGAGGCTGGCCTTTCACAGGAAAAGACCTTCAAACTCTGGGATCTGGCTGGAAAGAGAAATATCCCAGCCCAGTCCAGCAAGATTAAAATCAAGAGAGTTGATGGTGTATCATTTATTTAGAGTAGTGCTGTGCTTTGTCTCATTTTTGTACCTGATGGACCCTGTTAAAGTAGTCTTTTCTGTCAGGAGAGGGCAAATGGGGGATTTTGGATAACTGAAAGGGTGCAATAAGGAAAGAAATTTAGTCTGTCATCTGAACGTCAGCTTGGTCCTTGAAGTTCCAATACGAAAAAGTATAATTCTTCTCAGTACCTTCCTGAGAACAGTGCATTATAGAAGAAAGCTTATGATGCATGACATTTAGTAGTGATTTTTCTTGAGAGGGACCTTTAGGTTTTGAAGCTAAATAGTTTGTGCATGGTTTAACACAGTATAAAAGGTCCAATAACTGAAATGAGGCATAAAGCCTCATTTCATCTTCGCTATGTGGATTTCAGCACAACCTTCATAATGATGTTTTGCACTTCTATTGCCCATCCAATCAAAATATATCATAATGGTTTGGAAACATTAAAGAGCGATCATTGGTTATAAAAGCACACTTTCATTTTTTTACTTAGTATTATTTGCAGTAACCCAGAAGATAAGTGATGGTGAAAAGAATTGGGTAAAGGAGGCAGTAACCTGTTACCAGTTCCGTTTCATGCACATCACATCTTTATCTATACAATTGGTTTTACTGACTTTTTGTTCCAGTGTGTGTCTTTTAGACACTACATAAGGAAGGAGGGAGGGAATTAAAAAAGAACAGGTAATTCCTAAGTAGGTAAATGGACGTGTGTGGTACATAATATAGCTTAAAAAAAACCCCAAAACCAACAAAGCAAACACAAAAACCCCAACATTTTAAGCGTAGGTTTTCTCTGTGAGGTAAGTATTTACTGCTTCCTCTGTATTGTCATTAAGGGATGAGGAAACTCAGTCGCAGAGCTCTGATAAGTAATCTACCTGAGATGACACAGCTGAATCATAGGCTGATTTGGGAACAGAATATAATGTTTTTAACATATTTCTGGGTTTCTGCCCTACCCCCATTGGCAGAGAAGGCTCTAGAAGTGTGGTTGTGTTTGCAGTTGTGGTTGCAGTGTAATTAAATTTTTAAGTGTTTTTAATGAATTGGCTTGACTGGATCTTTGCGAGGCTTGAGGTGCAAATCCCCGCAGCCATCAACTGACAACCAGCTGACATGTACCATAGGACATGGAAGGAGATGGTTTTCTTGCTGGTAGTGGGGTGAATCTGTAGGTGGGGGGCTGTTCCTATCTAGGGTTAAAATCTCTGCCTAGCAGTCCACAGAAAAGAATATCATTGTTGCGTGGCATGGGCTGACCCCCAAAGTACAAGTCTTAATTCATAATTACATGTGATAATAGCAGCAACAAGTTAAGTATCTCTGCTTTTGAGTTTGTCCCTGATACATTTCATGTCACACTGAATTCAAGTGGGCTACTTTTTCAATTTTTTTTTGTCGTTTTATGTCTGTTTTACAGTGAGGTTTCGAAGCTGTGATGGAAACAAAAAAATACACTTTGGGAGCAGCGAGCCAGAAGATTTCAGAGTAGGTGAGGATGGTGTGGTCTATGCAGAGCGAAGCTTTCAACTTTCAGCGGAGCCCACAGAGTTTGTTGTGTCTGCTCAAGACAAGGAAACCCAGCAAGAATGGCAAATGAGAGTGAAGCTAACCCCTGAACCAGCCTTCACAGGGGCTTCAGAAAAGGTAAAACAACAGCTAAATGCAGCCTGTATAAATGTATCTCCACAAAGCCTAGAAACAGGGGTATAATGCTGCCTGTCATGCACCTCTCCATGAGCCAGCTTATTAGTGGACATCTAGTGCATGCAAAGCTGGAGCTTTAGAAGGAACTTCTATAATCTTTTTTTCTGTAGTTTTGCTAAGGCATGGAAAGACATTGCCTGTTTAACTACAGAGGATTCTTTGTATTTGAGCTTTTTGTTTGTATAGCTCGAGATTTATACCTGAATTTAATCTCACACAGCCATTTCTTTATTTTAAATTGCTTGAAAGTATTACAGTATTTATTCAAGCAGTTAAATATAACCGCAAAATAAACAAATCTGTGATAGAATGCATCAGTCACATTTATTAGATGGGAGCTGTAGATTTACAGCAGTAAGTAGGAAAGCACTTCTGGCAGGGAATATTGGCTTTGTCTTGTCCCGTCATAATCAAATTGGAGATTGTAAATTATTCATGATTCCAGCACTACTTGGTAAGGAAGATAGTCTCCCTCTGCTGGAAGCTGCCATAGGGTGAACCATGTACTGCAACAAAAATCAGACACAGCAATATGCAATTAGCGATGTATTTACTTTAGAAAAGTGTATTACGTTGTCTGTTTTTCTGTTATATTACCTGCTGCCTGCTGTTTCTTGCCTTCTCTTTAGTGAAGGAGAAGTGCTTAGTTTACAGACAAAGAACAAAATTTATTCATAGATTAACATACCTGTAATAGGTGCACATTAAAGATTTAAGCATAATGTCAAAATAGGTAATGTGGTTATGCAAGACATTTTTCCTGAGAACACACTGGAGACCACTGCTGTGTAATCCTTGGTTTTTTGTTTGCTTACTTGGTGATTGTGTTAAATCTGCTAAGGCATGTTTTTAACAATGGAAATACTGTCATTTTGTTCATGGAAGCGTAGTAAAAGAGGAAATGCTTAGATGTGCCAGAGCATGCCGTGTTTATTCCAAAGACACTATTCAGGTATCCTTACCATCAGCAGGATGCAGAGTAGTAGAATCCAGCCTTCCGTCTGTTCATACTCTGTGACATAGTTGATTAGATTAAAAAAAAGTTGTTATTTTAAAATATTTGGAAAATGTTTTTGTTACCCTTTTTCCAACCTTAACCAAGCTAGCTGTGTGTGTTGTCATCCAAAGGATGAAATGACTGCAGATGTAGAAGGGAATAGGAAGGGAATGTTGACACCCAGCAGAGATTAATGCCCGGTGTGTAAAGTGGGTCATCTACTGCATCCATCATGGCTGACATAGGTTTAAAATAATTACAGCATTAATTCTATGGGATTTAATAGGGTCATAAATATTTGAGACATTCCTTACCAGTATGTATTAAACTTCTCTTGGAACTCAAATTATATTATAGCACACCCAGATCTAAATTTAGTGTACTGTAGCACATTACCTGAACTGAAGCTCTAGCTAATGAGAAATACATAAAGGCATACTATTAAATTCTGCAAAAATATTAACTACTTCTCAGAAAGTGTAGAATAGTTTATGCATGTATTAGTGCAGTAGTGCCATGTTATAAATGGTTTATAATTCCCTTTCTTCTCCTAGTTAAGCAAGAAAAAAAAAAGGTTCTTAAAATTTTGCAGTGCAGTTGTAAGTGATACTGGTTATTTTCAAACTGCACTGTGAATGCAAATAAACTAGTTCGATTAACACAGAGGAAAGACAGCCTTTCAGTCAATTATGTAATTGTACCTGAGTTACTTTATAATGTCTACTAGTAATTCTCCTTCTAACATGTGTTTAATTTTATCTTGTACCTGGGAAAGGACCAAAGGAAAATTGAAGAAATCATATTTCCATGGCAACAATACAAGCACAGCAGCCCTCTGAAGAGGCAGAAGAGAGACTGGGTTATTCCTCCAATCAACCTACCAGAAAATTCCAAAGGACCTTTTCCTCAGGAATTAGTTAGGGTAAGGAAGTTAATAGAAGTGTGGTTTCAGTGTCCCTTAGAGAGCTCTTGAAGAGATTTTGTGTAAATGATGTCCTGTTCATCATCCAGGTATTTATCAGAGTTTTTTGGGATGGTTTGTTGTTGCTACCTCTGCACTGCATGCTGGGATGCATCTAATTTCCTGGGGTTTAAGTTGTCTCTATGCTTCTGTGCTGGTGGAAGATGACCTTGTTTTGGGTGGTAAGTGTGTTAAGGGTTATCTCTGCTGGTTCAGGAGTTCTCCAGTGTCCTTCACTGCAGTTCTCTGCCTGGGAAATAGCTTGGGAGTGAGGTGGAAGCAGAGTGCACCAGGAGACCAAAGGGAGCAGGATCTGACGGGGGTGAGCACAGCAGCTGTTCCACAGGACTCTGCTGCCCAGAAGTGACCATTGCCAGGAGCCAAGCACCTCTGCTGGGCTGGCTTCCAACCATGGTACTGGCTGGTCATGATCAATTTGTTGCAACTTGGCAGACCATTAGCCCAAGTTGATACGCCACAGTTTCACTCTGTTCTGTTTGATGTGTGTGCTGGTGATTGAGCTGCTCCTCATAGATGCACTGCCCTTCAGTTGTTTCCTTAGAAGATGAAACAAGTTCAGTCTCTAAGCAGAAATGGTGAATTTATAGGGAGCTGGCCTGTAGTGGAAGAGAGTCTGTGTCTTCGGACTGGAGAGATAGAGGAGAAGGGGAAAAACACAAGCCAGACTTTTAATTTCATGTGTAATTTTATGATAGGATATGTTTTGTCTGAGATCTAAACAATTCTGCTTAAGGTAAAAATACTTACTTGTTTTTGTTTAACACAAGTCATTTTTATTCTGAGAAGTAGACAGGGATAATTTTATGTTTCTGAAAATTCATTGACCAGCTTTCTAACAAAAAGTTCTGTTGAAAACTTCAAACTTTATACCAACTCTGTACCATTTCCAGACTAACTACTTTTGCAAGTTCAGCTTAAGGAGCAAGGAGAAAATGAATCTGCTGCTTGTCTCAGCAGCAGTCCTGTCCAGCGGTTTTTTGTGGCTAATGTAAACTTTATCTTTTGTGACACCCAGATTAGGTCCGATCGTGATAAAAGCCTTTCGCTACGGTACAGTGTGACTGGCCCAGGAGCTGACCAGCCTCCAACAGGCATCTTCATCATCAACCCCATCTCAGGACAGCTGTCTGTGACAAAGCCTTTAGACCGGGAGCAGATTGCTTCTTTTCATGTAAGAGTTTAATTCATCATAAATCAGATTATCAAATTGAAGACGAACATCTGCTTCAAACATGACTTGAGCAGCCAGAGTTTAGTTTTGTATGAGATATGATTTGAAGAGTTTGTAGCAGATTTGTATTTATTGTACTTAATGAGGCTAACTCTTACTATATTTAAGCAGCTTAAGTACATTAACATACGTAAACAGTGATTAAATGTATTTAGATAAAGTAATTTTAAAAGATTGAAATATGGATACTGTGGCTTATATTTCAAGTACAGGCCATTGATCACAATCTCCACTGAATTGTATACTTTTCAAAAGTCTATTTTTAATTCAGCAACTTAAATTAGGATGTGACTGCTATTAGAATTGCAGCAGCTGTGATTTGAGAAATGGATGGGAAGAATAACTTACCAATTTTTATTTTAGGGGCAAATCTAAGCATTTTAATAGAATTGTAAATGAGGTCTGTCAGCTTATGAAAATGATATTCTTTGCTCTAAAGAAATTGACAAAGTAGACCACAGATTCCAGTATTAGTGGAAAAGGAAAGTTTCAAGGAAGAGGGAGAGCAAGCTGTGACCTGAAGTTGTCTGTGCTTTTGGGAGACCATGCTGAAATGGTTACAGATGTCACTGAGCTCCTAGAGAGAGAGTTTTCCAGCATGTTGTGGATTAAAACACCCCCTGCCTTGTGGTCCAGGGAGCCCTTTGAGTGCTGCTTCCAAACAGGACCCAGCAGGAGGCATCTCGGGGGTAGGCGGGGGTGAGAGGCTCTCTCAAACAACAGCTCCAGCATCCCTAAGATTTTAACTGAGCATTTGCCATTGGCAATTCAAAATTTACTCACTTAGGAATTTACACTGATACGAGTCATTTCCAGAGTGGTGAGTTAATAATGCATCTTGCTGCTTTCTTGTAGTTTGTAGCCATAAGAGATGTGTATGTGTGTGTATGTATATATATATATATATATATAGAGGGCATCAGCAGAACTGCTGTAGGAGAAAGTTGCTGTTTTGCCTAGCAAATGGCCATGCTCTGGTCTAAATACATAGATTTACATTTAAATCTGCATATTTTTAGAGGATGTTTTCTAACAGTCATTATTAAAACCAAAATTCTGTATGCCAGTAGGCGCTAGTAGTAATCAAAATTACACGATCTAAAATAATATTCATCAAATCAAAGAAGGAGGTCTGCAGCTTAGAATAGTTTGGAAGTCTGAACAGCAGTTCCATTAGCAACTTGAAAACTTAAAAGGTCGATATGAGGGAGCAGTGGCAGATAACAAAATACACTGAGCTAAAAATGTGTGGCCTGAAACTTCCTGTCACTATTATTATATCTATTTGCACCTGTACGTTGCATAAATTCTAATACTTGTAGTGATTTTTTGCAGCTGAGAGCACATGCAGTGGATGTAAATGGAAACCAGGTGGAAAATCCTATTGACATTGTTATTAATGTCATTGACATGAATGACAATAGACCTGAATTCTTGCACCAGGTCTGGAATGGGACAGTCCCTGAGGGATCAAAGCCAGGTAATACATGGGCTTTTGGGAGGCAGGGGTATTATCTTGAAGTATCATATTTACAGTATCATGTTGAAGGTGTGATGAAGGGGGGGTGCCTTCAGACTTTGTAATACTTTGAAAGGTGTCTTTAGTGTGATGAGCAAAATCTCAAATACTATCTTCTTATTTCACCCTATTTTAAATGCACTTTTTAGCATGCTAGGATTCATTTCCAAAAGACGAAATTGCTATGTTCATGAACTAAAACCAGGGAAAGCTTTAAGAATATGACTTCTGGTTCCTGTTTTTTGAAAATCCTAATTATAACATCACAGTTCTTACATTTATTTTTATGATAGACATTGATGTTCATTTAGTTGACAGGTCAGGGTGTAAGAGACTTCCGAAATGTCACCAGATCCAGTTCTAGTTTTGATTCCCAGAGGCTTTGAAAATACTGGGATTTGAAATCAGTGTCATTTGAATTCTCAAGAAAACCTAAGTGTTGTTCAGATCTCATTAAAATTCTAATCAGCTCAGACTAAAGTTTGCACTATGGCTGAAACCACTTTCTTAATTTGTCAGAAGTGCAAAATGAAAGGTTAGCAGCAGAAATGTGTTTTCTAACTTTGCAGTGCATACTTAACATTTGAGATATATCTCAAAGACTTTAGAAAGAATATTATTTATATTGATTTTCAGTCACTATCAGTATGTCCACCACTTCTGAACAATAAGTATATTTCCTTTGGCCCAATTAATAACATAAGTATCTAAACATCAGATGTTCTCTTGTTACAGAAATGTTATTTGTGGCAGAATTTTAGGATCCCAGTGTTTATGTAGCTTCTTCAGTTATAAGCAAATCCAGTATTTTATAAACATAGAGTATTTTTATCTCCTCTTATGTATTTTAATTACTCTGTTGGTGAGTCTTGAGTTTAGCCGGTTTGTTTTAAGTGAAGAAGGAATGTGCAGATTTTACCAAAAGAAATACATACTTTGACCATTGCCTGTAAAGTGATCTTGTATAATCTGAGTGTAAACTGTTTATATAACATCAATTATTTATCCTGCTGCTAGGAACCTACGTGATGACTGTTACTGCCATCGATGCTGATGATCCCAACGCACAGAATGGGATGCTGAGATACAGAATCTTGTCCCAGGCCCCGAGCAGCCCTTCTCCAAACATGTTTACAATCAACAACGAAACCGGTGACATTATCACTGTGGCAGCTGGGCTTGACAGAGAGGTACGACAGGTCTTAATCCCTTGGGCTGGGTTGTGCTTAATATTGTGAAGATGCACAGTTCAGGAGTGTGGGTGGATGAGAGGCTGGACATGAGCTGACAATGTGCACTGGCAGGTAGTCATATCCAGGGCTGCATCAAATGCAGCATGGCCAGCATGTCAAGGGTGGTGATTCTCCTCCTCTGTTCTGCTCTGGTGAGACCCCACCTGGAGTGCTGCATCCAGATCTGGGGTTCTCAGCATAGGAAAGACATGGACCTGCTGGAGCAAGTCCGGAGAAGGGATGTGAAGATGGTCAGAAGGCTGGAGCACCTCTCCTACAAAGAGAGGCTCAGAGATTTGGGACTGTTCAACCTGGAGTAGAGAAGGCCCTAGGGAGACCTTATGCTGCCTTCCAGTATCTAAATGGGGCCTACAGGAGGGTCTGGAGAGGGGTTTTTAATAGGACAAGGGGAAATTACTATAAAGCAGGTGGATTTAGATCCGATAAAAGTAAGAAATTCTTTACTGTGAGGGTGGTAAGACTCTGGAACAGGCTGCCAATAGGAGTTGGTTTCCCCATCCCTGGAAGAATTCAAGGCCAGGATGGATGGGGCTCTGAGCAACCCGGTGTAGTTGGAGGTGTCCCTGCCCGGGGCAGGGGGGTCTGGAACTAGATGATCTTTAAGGTCACTTATAGTCCAAACAATTTATGATGCTGTGAAGTATTTCTTCCCCTCCTCAGTATTAACTTAATCCCTTTCTTCACCCTTTTGACACTGGTCATTGTCTAAGTCCCAGAGTACAAAAACTCAGAGGAGAGAAAATTATGTTAAGGATGAAAACTGGACATTACATATTCCATACCTGTAGTTTACTCTTGGCTGTATGGGGTCATGGAAAGGATCATGTCCCCTAAGTCTGTTTACTCTTAAGAAACAGGTACACAGTAAAGCAGAGCAATGGAATTATAATAACAATAGTAATAATAAGAAATAATCTGTCAGTAATTCATTGCTGTGTGCTGGGCAAGACTCATTCTGTCTAGACAGTTCTTCACTGTGTTCACCACTGGAGAAGGAGGGTACCAGAACCTCTGCTCTGATACACCCATCTGTGAGTTTGGGAGTAAAAATATTTCCCTCCCAACTCCAAATCTGTCACATGGACTAACTTTGCTTTTAAACCACTTGAAAACTTCACAAGAGATAAGCATTATTTTATAAACAAGCTGTAAAATCCAAACAAATCTCTTTTGAACACATCTTGTTTCAACTTCTGTTTTACTAACCTCATTTTAGCTCATTAAATCCAAAGTACTGGGTTTGCTGTTCATCTTTTAGCTGCTTGTTTATAGTTATTCAAAATGGAGAATAAAAATGCTTTCTGAAGTTCTGCGTTTGCTGTTAATATTCTGATGCATTTCAGTTTGAAAGGGGCAATCAGAAGATTTGAAAAGCTAAACAGACTGTTAGATATTGCAATTAATTTTTGAGGTTTTATTAACATTCATTGTATTTAAGTTGGTTTTGAAGAGAAGGGATTTGAGCAAAGGAAAACCCTGAACTTTACAGTATTGCCCTATTAAATTAAAAGAATGATAGGCAGCTTTGCCCTTGTTTTTAAAATCCCCTGGTCATCTTTGACAGATGAACTTTCAGAAGGACATAGCGATAATTCTTGAGGTTTTATCACTTGGTGACTTGCTGTACTGGAGGGATTTAACTCAGAAGAAACCAGCTGCCTATGGAGCTTAGACCCTTACATTAATAGATGGAAAAGCCTTGTCATTCACCATCAGTTTTCCTGATGGATCACTCAGCTGGTACCTAAATGAGTATATATAAACATTTCTTGAACATGTTGGATATTAATGATTAACATTAAATCATTCAAATATTAAATTAGACTAATATGAGATAAAATGGTTTCCTTCTCAAGCCATTGCTTTGCTTCCTCCATTTCCTGAGTCATTTTGTGGAAGTCAATTAAATTAAAATGACTGGGAGTCTAGAAGGCTAAAGCTGAATCGTGTTCTGACAGTGGGCTGAGGAGTGCCTTGTTGTCCATGTACCCCAGCTGGTCTGCCCACTTCTGCCTTTCCACTCTTTTCCCTAAGTCTTGTCTCTCTTTAGAAAGCCCTAATTAAAGTCATAAAATACTAGACATAATTTTAAAACCTTAAATAATGTGACACATTATTTATGGGAGCATAAGTGTTGTAGGCATTGAAAAAAGTGGTTCCTCTGATAGTATTCCTCATCTGCTGGTATTTTAGATTAACATGCACAATGCATTATCTGTGCTAACATGCACAGGAGGAGATTTGCTTAGGTAAGGAAACTCAGCTTAAGGCAGGAGAAATCTTTCATTTGTTATCTCAAAAGATGCTGTTTCATGAGATCCAGCTGCTCTTATTTCTTCCGTTATTGCTGTGGAATTCACTTCAACATTAAAACATCTGCCTTACTGCTGGAGGTGCTAAAGAAGTCAGGCAGGGTACTTAAATTTACACACTGACATTCCTGCCTCACGTGAGGTTAATTCAGTGAAGTGCTCTTTTATTTGGCCTGTGTTGAAGTGGAAAGATGTGAACTGATGAGGTCTGCGTTCTTTCTTGAAGCTGCCAGTTCGTTTTTGAATGTGTTGCTGCTAAATCTCTGTGCAGGCTGCTGACACATGCTCCACAGCTTATTCCTGGCTGCTGCTCTAACCACAGTAAAAAGAGGAGACCCACCACCCCCAATTTCCCCGTGCTTGGAAAGTTGTGTGCTTGTTGATTTCTGAAATTTCATTCTCAGCAGTTGTTCTGCTTTATGGGAGTGCTGGGAAGAGGGGAAAAAAACAAGGAACCAAACAAAAACACTGATGTTCTGTCTTTTGGGGCACTTTCTGGGGAAGTTTCTACTGTGCTGGTTCTGTTGGAATTAAATAAGATGATTATAAGGAAGCTGAGTCTCTGTGTAATAATAATGGAGTTTCCTTAATGAAATTTGCTTCTTGGGATCAATGTGTTAAGACCCAGATGAATCAGAAGCACCTGCTGTTTCAATAACATAGAATCATATGGCAGTGAGCTTTGCTTCAATACTGCTTTAGATTTTATTGCTTCACAGTAAGTAAAGTATAAATTTTTTCCTGGATAAAAGTGGTGAAAGTATTTCTTTGATTCCCTCGCGACTGCTTCTCTTGTTGGTGTCATGAAGGAAACCTTTATGATGTTTAAAGCTTTTTGAAGGTCAGTTTGCAAGTATATTTTCCAAGCCAAAATTTATATAGGTATTTATGCATTATTAAACATATATACTGCATTTCTGCAGACTTAATACTAGTCTTGTTTTTTTAAAGAATCATGGGATGTGTGGATATATATATAGCAATACACATTTGAGGTGTCTTGTAATGGTTTCCATGTGAAAGAGCACATGAACATAAATTACTATCTTCAGTGCGAGATAAAGATCCATACAGCTTATTTAAAAAACTTTCTATCATTGTCTCATATTTGCCGCTTGGATGTGCAAACTGTTAAACCTCTCATGTGTGTCGTACTGTCTGGCCAAAATTTGAAAGAAAGCTAAATACTATCAGTGTAATAGTCCTTGCTTATTTTTTATATCAATACCTGTAATTCCTTTTGGTAAATGGTGTGATTCTTGGGGTGTCCTGTTTAGGGTCAGAGTTGGACTCTCTGCTGCATCCATTCCAACTCAGCATGTTTCTCAAGTCTATAAATTGTTTCCATGAGAAGTCATCTGTCACATACCCCACTCTTTAGACAGTGGAAGAAAATAATATATCAGTGGGAAAAAAAGCCCCAAAACACAAAAAATATGCTTCTCTTGAAACATTTTTGTTTTGCCAAAAGGTTTTTCCCAGTGTTAGTAAACCATTTGTGAAAGTGCTCTTTCAAAGTACTAGCAGTTTCTTATTTTGTGTCCTTTCTTTTGGGAGGAACTGAATGGTAACACCTCTCTCCGAGGAAGGACGATGAACTAGTGAATGAAGGAGCATGCACAATATTTGAGTGCAATGAGTTAAAATAAACTTCTCAACGACTCTATACGGAAACCATCTTTATGATTTTCCTTTTTTTTTTTTAATAGAACCTTGTGGATGTTGTTTTAAACAGCTCCCCAGGCTGAGGTCAGGTCTCCACCAGGCGTTTGTGGTGCTTAGGGACCCTGGCCCTGCTCCAGCGGTGAGGGGGGAGCGAGTGCCTGGTTCAAGGGCCGTTAGCAGCACTGGGGGGAGAGGAGCCCACAGCCACCGTACTCGGCTGGGATGTTTAACATTTATGGAAATAATCCGTTTGGTGCTTCCCTCCCCCTTCCTCCCAGTGCCCTTACTCGTCTCTGTTGGCCTCGACATCTTTGGTTTCCATAGAGATCACAAGAAGTTGGAGCAGTAGTTTTATACTCAGGCTTGGCTGAAACAAAACCTTGGCAGTTGTGGCCGTTTGGCCGACAAACCTACCTTGGCTCAGTGCTCTCAAATGCTTTTGAGGACTTTCCCTGTTTTAGTATAAACTGCGCTCAGGTTCTCTTTTCGCTATTTGAAAAGTATTGTTAAACCTGTGATCATGCATTAACTGTCCAAAGTGGTTTGATTTATTAGAGTAGGAAGCAGTCAGCCTGTCCTTACCTTGATGGTCTTTGAAGAAAGTTAAACAGTAGTTAAGTATAAGCAACCTGCTGCTTTATTCCTGTGGCACAAACTTTGCTCCTGTCATTTTGGGTGATGCTAACTAGAATAAACAGTGTGATAGGCTCCATTGCTTAGCGGAGTGCAATTTTGGGAACACCTGCTGTCCTATGGTAATGTTAGTTTTGTCTAAAATTTATGTTGTCATTTTGTGTTTTAGAAAGTACAACAATATACATTAATAATTCAAGCTACGGACATGGAAGGAAACCCAACATATGGTCTTTCAAACACAGCAACTGCTGTCATCGCTGTGACAGATGTCAATGACAATCCTCCAGAGTTCACTGCCATGACTGTAAGTACAGGATAGGAGTTACTGAAAGATGTGCATATTTATAACCATTCTCTGTTTTTCTCATTATATTCACAGACAGTAAATATTTATTACTTATTAAATACCTTACTGGCAGCAGAATTAAAGTATGTGCAGAATATATATCCCTTACATACAGTGTTCTGCTTTTGGCCAAAAGGCAAAGGGTGACAAGGGAATCAAACCATTGGGTCTCTGGGTGGCCTCAGGTGAACTTCATTAGATAAATTGTCAGAGCTCCAGTGAAGAGAGATGGGCTGTCTCGCTTTGATGAATGTTCAGCATGGCGTGGCTCTTGGGTGATTCTCCAGACGAGGTCAAGTGTTTCCTTGGTTTTTGCAGTTCTACGGGGAAGTACCAGAAAACAGGGTGGATGTGGTCGTAGCGAATCTGACGGTAACAGATAAAGACCAGCCCCACACGCCGGCCTGGAATGCCATGTACCGAATGACTGGAGGAGACCCGACGGGCCGATTCGCCATCCTGACCGATCCCAACAGCAACGATGGGCTGGTGACTGTCGTAAAGGTAGGGCATGCTTGCCTTTCAGAGAACTAAACACAGATGGAACAAGTGGGAGAACACTGCAAGGGGGGAAACGTGAATCCCTGCGGCCAGCATGAATCTGGAATAAAATGGATGAGCAATGTCTGTATTGTGGAATTTAGCAATCTGTCTCTTTGAATGTTACCTTGCTTATTCTATCAATAGTACTCCATCTGATCAGTTTTAAAAGTCAGGCTAGGTTGTTAAAAATTACAAATTTTGAAGCTTTATTTGCCAAAAGTTAGAAATTACTCTGTGAAAAAGCGTCTGCTTAGTATTTTTTGCTAGTCTAAAGGAACAACTTCCTACCTCCTCAGTTAGTAGGCATGCGTGTTGTCTGCACATTTTATGTCAAGATGTTCCATTAAGGAGCAGATATAGGCAGTCAAAGCACAGAGGGGAAAAATGATAGGTGGGAGGGTACTTAACAAGAGACATTTAAAGACTGGCTATTTTTAAAACCTCATTTAAATACCTTTTATGGAATAACATGTCTATCTTCATTCTCTAGCCAACACAGCTCTGTGTTGAGGGATGACTTATTTCCAGTGATAATAACAATGTGGTTCTATAATTAAACCTGCCAAGCAGTAGCCACCTTTGCTCATGACTCTCTGATAAGTGTCTCATCTCTGAGTTGGCCTGCTCTGGTTTTGGCTGATCCATTTCAAAGTCAAATGAGCGATGCCAGTATTCCCATTTGGAAATTAAAACATTCACTTTTTATTTTCTTTTTTTGGTTTTTTGTTATGTTTTATTTTTATCTTCCCAGTATCTAGGTGACAAAAAGATACAACCTTCTTACAGCATTAATGGTAATTCACACTGGGTTTTTTTAAGAACTGTCTCTGGTTTATAACTGCTCTTCCCCAGAGGAACCAATTGTTATATTGCAGTCTTCCAGGAAGAATTATGTGAGTGTCTGTGCTTTTTAGCACTCCTTAAAGTGCCCAGACATGGGAAGAGTTGGAAACCTGCCTACAGTTTTTATTGGCAGTGCAATGAGTTGATCTGTCAGCCTGTAATGAAGATTAGATTGCCTCTTGTCACTTCATACTGTTCATACTGTCACGTGCCAGCTGCCCCTGTAAGGTACAGGGTTTCTTCAAGTCTGGAATCTGTGTGAGCAGTGCAGTGCATAGTACAAAGGCAGATCCTGTCTCCTGGCATGCCTCAACCCCATGCAGCATGATAGAGGACCTCTAGACTCAAACTGTTTTTACTTCTCCCTTAAATTGGACTTCTGGCTCAGTGAAGAAGTCTCCAAACTGAAGGTTGTCTGCCCTGGGAAGATGGGAGCTGTTGGTATACCAGAAATGGGGTTGGCTGGGATTATCAAGAGTCTTTCTAGTGAGATGTTAAGGGCATGAGAATCTCTGATCTTTGGGATAGCTATGGTCATGAACTTGTTTGAAGGAAACTTTCATCCTCGTAACAGAAAAAGGCAGCTTCCTCTCCCCAGGAGAGATCATCAGGAGGCACACGAGCACCTCCTGGCACAAAGCTGGGAACTTTATCATTTTGTGGTTAAACTATTTGTTTCCTCATTTCTCTCTAATGGCCAGAGTAAGTTAAATCCAGGCATGACAAGGTTTCTAGCTCTTCTGACTTCAACTGCTGCTGCTGCTAAGCAAAACCCCAGCCCACAGGCTTGGGTTGAGGTCATGATACTGTGTTCTTTTCAGTCTGTGTTCGTTTTTGAGAAAAGCGGTACAAGTAAACTTTAAAAATGTGCTTTAAATTTAAAATGTGTGTCCATCTCTACTGTGAGTAAACGTTAACACTTCCTGCCCTTTGCTCTTCCCAGCCTATTGACTTCGAGACCAACAGGATGTTTGTTCTTACTGTAGCTGCGGAAAATCAAGTGCCTTTGGCTAAGGGGATTCAGCATCCTCCTCAGTCAACAGCAACTGTGTCCATCACGGTGATTGATGTGAATGAGAGCCCATATTTTGTTCCAAACCCCAAGCTCGTGCGTCAGGAAGAAGGGCTGCTTGCTGGTAGCATGTTGACAACTTTCACTGCTCAGGACCCAGATCGTTACATGCAGCAAACGTCTCTAAGGTCTGTATAAACATTTTGCAATATCTGTGTTATAGAATGGGTGGGGAGCAAAGAGATGACATGTGAGTTGACTGCATTTACTGTAGCACACAGCTATCCCAACACACCCCTGTGTTTTTGTGCAGATCTCTCTAAAGGGATTTTTGGCTGTAGAGAAGGTGAACTTGACAAGTATTCATAGGTGTGTAAACTGGGTAGTTTTCTCAACTAAGTCCGATTTCATCAAGGTAGAATGCAATTATGCATCTGTGGTAAAGTATACATTCCATCCTTACAAATTCAGTCAGAGTGGACATGTGCTTTTGTGAACTAAGATGATTTGAAATTTAAATTCAGTAATTTTCACGTGACAGCAAAATCACATTGTTGATGAAATCTGCAGGGTTTTCTTTTCATTTTTTCTCCAGCAATGTAAAGTGGTGCTGTTGTCTGTCTGTTAACTCGTGTACTAATAGCTGAAATCATAATTTGATCATTTTTCTTATGTCTGAAACTTTGCTACATGTACATACCTCATACAAGACATGTTCATTATCTGCAAAGCTAAGGCTGTGACTGGCCATGGGTCAGAACTCACCTTATCCAGGTTTTTTTTAATTAGCTCACATAGAAGAAACTCCACAGCTTACATTCTGTCTTTCCTTCCAAAATCAGGATCATTGTAATTTTATTTTCTCTTGATTTTTGGTTCGCTGTTTGTGATACTTCGCTCGTTTTTGGGTGTAACCATCATAGACATGACAGCATAAGCACTTTAATACTAAGAAAGCTTGCATGTGATTAATGTCAAAGGGCAAATTTATCAGGTAGAAAAATGGTTTTGAAGGACACTTCTCTTTCTAATTGAGATGAGAAGCATGCAGTAAAACCAGAGCCTCTGAAAATGAAGTGATATTGAAGTGCTGGAACTGTGTGAGTTAGTGCAACTGTAACACTATCCATTTTTACCTCTCTCCTGCTCTCAGCACTCTTGACAAGATGAAAGTTAGTATGAACAGCTCTGTAGGTGTAGAAAAACCAAGCATCCTGACTGAATATTTTGAGTCTGAGTATTAATGTTACACAGTTTATGGTAATTGTATGATTTCCTTCAGTTATGTGATGACTTACAAGGCAAGGCACTTGAAGAATCGAAATAAAGAACTGGTTTTAATATCTACTTCCAGGAATTCTAGTGACAGGGCTTGATAAATGAAAATTAGTAAAATGCTATCTTCAAATTCCAAAAAAGTGTTCAGAATACAAATTAAAATACTAATACTGTCTTCATTGTCAATATTTATGTTGGCAGATAAATAACACAACTTATGATTAAATACACAGGTACTCAAAACTTTCAGATCCTGCAAACTGGCTGAAAATTGACCCTGTTAATGGACAAATAACTACTACAGCTGTTTTGGACAGAGAATCAATATATGTGCAAAACAATATGTATAATGCAACGTTTCTTGCTTCTGATAATGGTATGTATCAATATTTCGTCTTTTTTTCCAAAAGCTTTCTTCTCTGTGGTTGAATGGCATTCAATTTTACTGGAGCAGAAAACAGGAGATACTTAAAATACATCCCACTGGAAATCTGTATTAATATCAGTGTATATTTCCCAGATACACAGAAAATGGGGGAAAAAAATAATTCTCTGAGTTTGTAGAAAAACACTGGCTTAGTTACATTAGTTGAGTTGACAGAAAATTGAAAAACCCCTGCATGGGAAGTGTGGTAGGTTGAGTGAATGCACAGCATGAGTGTGCTTTGTGGGGAGTAATGTGTTGGTGGAGAGGCTTTGTATTTTCCCACATTCACGCTGCAGCAGTGCAGAGGAAAAAGTATCTTTTTGTTGTCAGTTTGTTAATGACAATTAACACTGCTCAGAAATTAGTCCTTTGATTTTGGCTGGAGTGCTGTACTGTTCACAGCTGATAGCAGAAAGATGGACAGGCAGAGTTAGGAACATTATTACATTAGGAGGGAAAACTGAAAACACTGGGGCTGTTTGCCTTGGAAAGAAGACATGGTAAGATTTTGTGAACTGGAAGCTAGATCAACTGTTCCTATACTTTAGCACTGTTCTGGAGAAAAACATATATGGAACTGGAAGATTATGGGAGGTGAAATGAGAACCATTGCTAGTTATGCTGAAAAATTCACTACTGAATGTTCACACAAATGTGTGACTCCAGCAAGGTTTATGGAAGCAGCACACATTCAGTATGGATAGCAGGAATGACTAGAAATAGAGAGCTGAAAGTCAGTATTAGAAAGAATTTAAATAGCACAGTTATGGTAAAAGGTGATCTTAAGCCTTCAAAGTTAGGAAATAATTTGTCCAGAGGACAAACTATGCCAATTTTGCACCTTCTGCTTTGAAGCCTTTGATGTGGGTGATCTCTGGAGATTAAGTGTCTGTCTGGTCAGTGAAGGGAATGAGTCCCTGATCTGTGGATCTGCAGTTATTTGCTGAATTTTGCTGAGTAGGGCCTTATTTGTGAGAACAGACTACATAAGAATCAGTGTGTTAGCAGGAGCAGTGACAGTGTTAGATTGGTTCTGTAAAGACAGAATCCCAAAACTGAGGTAAACTTATAAAAGTGTTGAAACAGCTTCATTTAAATAACTTTGCAATTGGAAACAGGCTGAATGTTATTTCTTTTTCTTTAAGGAATACCCCCGATGAGTGGAACTGGCACACTTCAGATATACCTGCTGGACATCAATGATAATGCCCCCCAAGTGCATCCAAAAGAAGCCACAACTTGTGAAACAATGCAGCCTAATGCTATTAACATCACTGCTGTAGACCCTGACATAGATCCAAATGCAGGCCCGTTTGCCTTTGAGCTGCCTGACACACCTGCTAGTATTAAGAGGAATTGGACCATTGTTCGAATTAGTGGTAATTACCATTATGGAAATCTTAATAGATCTAAAGAAAACTTTTGCAAATGTTTTCTCTTTGGTATTATTTCACAACATAAATGAATTTAAGTAGTATGAACAAGAAATCACCTTAGTGTAAGTTCCCCAAAGAACAAGAAATTTTGAGAAAGAAAAGATGTTCACAGCGGTCAAGAAGACTGTTACCCTGACTATCACATAGTGGTTTGAGCAAGAAGTTAACACTGAGCTCAAACATGAGCCATTTTTGCCAATACTATTTGAAACCCACACAAGCAATACCTTATTTTTAACCAGTGCCTTATTTTCACACACAGGCGATCATGCCCAGCTCTCCTTAAGAATCCGGTTCCTGGAGGCCGGTATCTACGATGTGCCCATAGTAATTACAGATTCTGGAAATCCACATGCATCCAGCACTTCCTTGCTGAAAGTGAAAGTTTGCCAGTGTGACTTAAACGGAGACTGCACTGATGTTGACCGGATTGTTGGTGCAGGGCTGGGCACTGGTGCCATCATTGCAATTCTGCTTTGTATCATCATCTTGCTCAGTGAGTAAATAGCTTTATTAATTCTATCTCTTTTACTCTTGTTTTGCAAGTACAGTATTATGTTTTAGTGTCAGGTACCTGTACAAAGACCCGGGGAGTTAAAGGCTCAGGTCCAGGAATTGCTGCTGCGTGGTTCAGTATTTCGGACAAGTGTGAAAACTTCCTGACAGTGCAGGATTCGAAGTCTGAGAAAGTACAGCTAACAGCTGTTTGGCAGGCAAGCCCTGCAGTGGGTTTGTGAAATGGATTTTCCATATTTATACCCATGGACACTTGCAATGTTACGTCAATGAGTTACCAGGCTGAAGGTGTGATTAGCCCCAGACATCCCATCTCTCTTCTGCTGTCAGTATTGTGTGATTTGGTGCCACCTCTAGTGGGTAACCACTCCTTAGTGCTTCTAAGGAGTGCTCTGATGCTACTAACTGGTGTGCTTCAGATTAATGATAATAAGCTGCTGGAAAGTAATACATCACAGCCTTTCACATAAGGCCTGACAAGACAGGCAGGTATGCAGGAACAGTGGTGTGTATAAAGCTGTACTAGTATTTTATTTTGTGTGAAATGCATTCGGTAAGGGAAATGACTGAAAATCATGAGTAAGTGTCTGTCCAGTGCAGTAAATTAGATGCTAGCTCTCATGCCCATTGTGGTGGAACATGAGGAAGAGATTAGCTGGTTCATAGTACAGTATACACTAGTCTAGAACACAGAAAATGATGGAAAGGAGTAAAAAAAGAATAAAAATTGAGCCTGGCTATGCGCATGATTCTACACAAGCATGCAGTACAATTGCTTTCTTGATACAAGATGCTTTCTAAATGCTAGATATGAAACTAACAGAGCCTTATTGAAGGAGAGATTTCTTTCTGAATCTAGTGGTTTATGAAGCATGATCTTTCTCAATTCTTTTCGTGACAAGTTTATTTTGCAGATGTGGTGTGGATTTGTTACTTACAGCCTTGAATATGTGATTGATTTCCAAGCTAAATTGCCTATCATGGTCTGAGTTTAAACATCTCTTGCTTAAGCTGCCTCTGTCAATTTTGTCATTTAAAAAAACCTGTACCTTATCCAGAATGGTCAAATCCAACTTTGTTGGCTTTTCTCTTTTTTTTCCTCTCTTTTTAAATCTTGGTGTTAAATTTCTGTTATTTTCCATGGCTGTATTTCAGAATCAAGACATGGTTTTGTCTCTTCCATTTTTGCATTATAGTTTTAGTTTTAATGTTCGTGGTATGGATGAAACGCCGTGATAAAGAGCGTCAGGCAAAGCAGCTCTTGATTGATCCTGAAGATGATGTGAGGGACAACATTCTGAAATATGATGAAGAAGGGGGTGGAGAAGAAGATCAGGTGAGGAAAGATTAATTGGTTTTATGTATAGACTTGCACTTTTCTCTGCATTTTATCTATTCTGTGTACGTTAAAACACTGTGCTGGTAATTTTACAATTAAATACTGAAGGCACTAAGTGGTGTTTTCAAAACTTTCAATAAAACATAGCTTTCTCATTTTGGTTTTTTTCAGTTCCAGATACATGAACTGCTTGCCATTTGGATAAGATGTAAAAACAGTATTTTGTCCTCTTGCAGTAAAAGCATTCTGATCAGATTCCAGCTAAGGCTGTTAAATGAAAGTTAACATCCACTCTCATTGCTGTCTGTAGACTTTCTTCACTCCTTGTCTGGGAACTTGTTGTACAGAAACACCAATGCAGGGTGCCTAATGACATCTAAACCAAATATGACCCTTTCTTTGTGGTGGGTGAGTGCCTCTGTAGATACATAGTAATGTTGGCTATTGACAGATTTGCCACCACTGGGATTTCAAGCTTGGAAAATATTTAGGTTTCAAGTAGCTGTCAGAGCACATCTGTGTTTATTCAAATACCTTTCCAGGCAGGTGCCATATGCATTTACTCTAATGTCACCTCTGGTTGAACCACTGCTGATATGTCAGAGGACTAGGAGTGATCTGTGTATGCTAAGAATAGCTTCTTTTTCCCCCCTCTCTCTCCAAGTTAGTGGATTTTCAAGCAGTGTGATTTCCTTCCTTCAGAGGACGTTTATTAAGTGCTTTATGAACATGACAAACAGCAGATTTTTGCACATTATTAATGGTAGAAGTAAGTGTAGTAATTACAAAGAGAACAGTGCATATAATAGAGTCTAAGAAATTTTCCAGTTAAAAGCTTGAAAAATTAAGTGCAATTCTTCTACACATTCCCAGTCTCAGTCATCTGGCACTTGAGTTATCTGAAAAGTGTCTTGCTTCACTGATACAGACTTTTATAGTTTCCTTCTGCTCGTTTGTTTGTTTGTCTGAAATTTGTGTTTCCCTTAGTAATTTCCATGCTTCCTGCATTTCCCCAAGTACCGTTCCTACTTCCTGGCTTTTCTGCATAATGCTCTTCTCAGGCAATTTTCAGAGGAAACTTCAGTTTATGCAGTTTTGGAAAATGGCTTATGTTGTTAAATAAAGTGAAAACAACCCTTTGAGTCTATGCATGTATTCCAGTTGTTTGTATGTAGTTTGAATACAAGAACTGCATCCTGTTTGCACATCTGTTATTGTACAGAAAAGTTACAAGCTTAAAAGAAGATTAGGAAAACTCAGTCCTGTGAGAGCTAATTTTTCAGTTCACGTATTCCCAGCTCTAGTTCATCCTGAATTCTCTGGAGGATCTGTTGAGCAATTGTCATGGAGCTTTGATTTTTAATTACTGTCCACACAACCCACAGGACAGAGTGATTTAGGTTCTCTGAGTATAGTCCATGGGAAGTCGTAGGTGATGCTAGGGTAGTGTGGGGAGGGATTGTGCTGCGGATCAGAACTGTTAAGCATTGTAACAGTGTACAGTGAGAGTGAAACAGTAATGGTTCTGAAGTCTCTCCTCTGCCCATCTTGTGCTGTGCTCCTCTCCAGTGGCAGTGCTGTCTTTGTGAGAGGTTCAGTTCGGGTAGTGTGGCAGGAGGTAACATCCTGTGAATGCTGCAGAGATTAGCGCCATGTAAACCATCCATAATCGCAGCCTTTCACCAGCAGTGAATGAATGTGCTGCATGCAGTGAAAGGAAAACTGCCGACGGGTGGACTAGCACTAAAAGAGTAAGAAATGTGAAATTAGAACCATTTCCTCTCACAGTGGGCATAGAAAGCATCTAGACATAGGGAATTTTAGGGGCTTTACAAAAGATTGAATGCTTTTTAGTCACAAAACTCCTTCTTACTTTCTTAAGATGAATTTTAAAGCCGCTATTGCGGTTTAGTTATCTTCACTGCCAGCCACTTTGTTCAGGTACACTGGTCCCTTTTTTGATTCATTGACAGTAGGCCAGTCTCTGGGGGTCTAAAACACCCTTACTCACTCCAAATGGAGAAAACATGTCAGGAAAAGAACAGCTCATACAAAGTATAACAAGGTTTTATGACTACTTCTACTGTATCCATTTTTATACAATTAGTGGGGAAAACCTTACCTGTAGGTTCTCCCATAGGTAAGAATTTGTTCCTATGCAGAATGGATGAAGAGAGAGCACAGACTTTTCAACTTATTTTGCTGTCTACTGTGGATGATGTAAATCAGTGTTGTCTTCCTTTTCAGGGAGATAATTGTATTTTATTTTGGTTTGACATTTTGTAATATCTCAATTCTGCCTGTGCTTTACTAGGTGATGATAGTTCCTACGTTTGTTTCTTCTTGGTTCCCTCCTGGTCCCCCTCACCTCCTGTGCGCAAGGGAAAGAGGGAGAATTATATTTCATTGGGGTTTATTTGGTTTTGCACACATTTTATGTGAGATTTAAGAACTTAGAATGCAAAGCTTTTTGAATGCCCCAGCAAGTTCTCTGCAAGCAGTACCTCATTTTTGCAAAACACGCTTAACAAAATACTGCATAAGCAAAGCTGTGTACAGAGCATTGTGGGCAAAAGATATTGGCTATAAAGATCTTAGCATTTTTGTCAATGTTAATGAAAGCATTCAAGTGTCAAAGGGAGTGTTCTAAAAAAGTATGGGACTAACATCAAAAATGTATTTTCAGAATGAGGCCTCATAGGGTAAAACTGCCACTGTTCAATTAAAATCAGGAAAAATTGCTTCATGTCAATCTTGGATCCATAAATCATCAGTAAATGACAGGAAAATGCTCTGCGTCAATATTAACTTTTTTATGTTGCACCATCCCTAAAATCCTGAGGATTGATTAAAAAGGCAGCTTCAGTAGAAAGCAGTACACAAGGTGACTCAAACACAGAGCCTTCCAGCCCAGGGTGCATCTCATGCAGTGAAATAGAAGGGAATTTTAAAGCCTCATGTGCATCTCAGTGAAAACAATATTTTAAAAGCTTCAGACATTTTCATAATTGGTACCATTTAAAATTACTTCTCTTTATAGCAAGCAAATTATTTTTTAAAATCGCATGCTTCTCTAGAAGGAAAATATGAAGATTCACCCTTTGTAGCCTCGTATTTCCCAGATGTTTAGGTTATTTGAAGATATGACTGTTAGGGCTTGAAGGTACATGATAGAACTTAGATCTCTCTGTGTCCTGAACCAAAATAATTTTAAATTGGATGTTTTTATCTTAAAATAATTTCATTTATTTGAGAGCTTTAATTTATTTATTTTGAAGCTGTGCAATTGGGTTTCTTAGCTGTCACAGCAGACTCAGAAACTCCTAAAGCGTGTTCAGCATGTTCTTTTCAAACTCTCTGTACATTCTATCAGACTGATGTCTCCCATAAGAAATTAGATGAGTTCAAATTCCAGCTAGTTCCTCTGAGTCATAGCAACTGCCAACAAGTTGGAATTCCTGTTTGGTTTTGTTGGTGTGTTTGTTTTTTTTCCTGTGCCAGCAATTCCAAGAAATTATGATGTGAAGTCTGTAATAAAAGAGCAGTTCAGTCCATCGTGAAGGTCTTCTGTTAATCCCATCTGAGGCCATCTTGGTCTGCTTTGTTCGCTCTGACAGACTGAATGCTTGTCAAGAAAATTGAGGATCTTGAATGATTCATAGTCGTCTTCTAGCCTGGCATGATGTACACAGGGTCATGTGATCTCCACAGCAGCTGAGAAAATGCTATTAATTCTCTAAGCCAGAAAAGCTTTTGATCCGTGGGTCATAACTAACGTCAGCCTGCTCGCCACTGAAAAGCATTGTCAACACTGGAAATATTCTGGACTTTTTCACCTAGAAAAAGTGGGCTGAAATACAGGCTTCAAAAGGTGTACAGCACTCCTGTCATTCCAGGCAGAAACTCTTTCTGGGTTTTGTGAAGGATGACTGTACTAGCAGAAGCTGGGGATAAGGGAGGGATGACAGGTAGCAGAGCTATTCCAGGTAGAAAGCTTTGGATTCTTCTAGGATTCTGTTTGCTATATTCTACTTTTAACAGTTTAGCTACCTGACTTAAGAGGTGATGGACCATGAGAGGGCTTGAGCCAGCATCATTCCATGGAAGTCAGTGGGACTGGTTTTGGAGGGTAGAAGTGTTGTTTTGTGCTTAGTTTTTTTGTTTGTTTGTCTTTTGGGTTTTTGGTTGGTTGGTTGGTTTTTTGTTAACCTTTGGTATTTTGTTCTGTTTTTCCTAAAACTGCGTCTGAATCTTAAACTCATGGGGGTGGGGGACAGTA
This sequence comes from Lichenostomus cassidix, assembly GCF_008360975.1. Classification (NCBI taxonomy): domain Eukaryota; kingdom Metazoa; phylum Chordata; class Aves; order Passeriformes; family Meliphagidae; genus Lichenostomus; species Lichenostomus cassidix. The sequence continues at coordinate 106,834,583 of NC_139482.1, read as the reverse complement.
GAGTTTGTTATATTCTGAAACAGAAGGTTGAAATTACAAAACTGGTAGTGAGTGCCTCTCTTGATTAATAATGGACCACATGACCCGTAGCTTGTAGTTCTTTAGCAAATGGGGAGGTGTGAGCTGTAAAAGGTGATTATTCTCTGATACAGCGTGCTCTGAGCTTGTAACACGAGTCTCAGTTCCAGTTACCAAAACCTGCTGCTGACTGAGTGCTGAAGCACTTAGCATGTGTCTGCAGTGTAGTTCACACACAGCACATCACAACCCATAACCATCACTAACTTATTTTCGTCACACATCTCAAGCCATTTGTGTGATTTATATCAAGGCAGTGGGTGCTTGACTGGGATATGTGCAGCATATGTCAGCCTGATAACTGTGATACATTTTTTTTCCCATCTAATTGCTTTTGTAGACATCTCATTGCATGGGATGATTCCCTTCTCTCCTTCAAGTTCATTTCTATAATGTTTTTTGAATTTTAGTAGTACTTGCTCATGCAGGTGGTCCTGTTGAAGCAAGTTGCCTGAGCAAGTGGGTGGTATGCTTTTAAAGTATTGCAGATGAGCTGTTTTGAACATGCAGGATAATTTAGCCCTCAAATCTTTTCAGCACAGGAGTTTCCAATGCAATGATTTTACTATTATTCAAAGTAGTTTTCTTCCTGAGGATTCTTTATGGTCCTTCCTACATCACCTTTTTTTTTTTACAATAGTCAATAGCATGCTTTTTGTCATATTTTGTTATGTAAAGAAAGAAAATAGTAGCATTTATTTTAATGGTGTTAATCACATTAAAAATAAAAAATGAATGGTTTATTGTTATGTATGCAGGATCTAAATTCTAAACAGAAATTGCTCCTTGGTAGAAAGGGTAACTGTGTTCCAGCATTTATGTGTCACAGATAAAAGTAAATTAGGCAATGCTTCTGAATTTTTGTGTGTAGGTTTTGGGTTTTTTTTTCTTATTGTCATAACTTTCTGTATGCCCACCTTTTGAGATAGCATTAGTCTTCTGTGCTGTGTCTTGTAATATCCTCTGTTGTAAACATGATAATGGTCCTTACCTATTCCTTGAACTTCATAAATGCATTTGATTAGATTTTTTTTTCTCCACCTTACCTGAGTGTTATTCAGATCATTTACTCTCACTTTTTAACCTTCCTTTTGCATTGCATTAAGAATAGAACATGTTTTATGTACTGAAATTTCAAACGTAATGAGTGAAATAAAGGTTGCTAAGATATTCCCTGTGAATATACAATACTATAATTAAAAGGTAGTTATTTCAGGGATTGTGTTTGCTTACTAAGACGTTAGTTTCATTTTTTTGAATAAGTGACTCATACAGTGCTCCTGTGGAGGAATTACTGTCATTCCTTGGTGAATCTTTATCTCATGATATGAAAAGTAATGTTTTCATAATTCCATTACAAAATTGTTTTGTTTTACTTTATCATGTCTAGAACCTCTGCTTGTTACTGTGTTTTATCTGCAGCTCAAGTTTAACTTTCACCTTTTTCATTATTAAAAAAGATAAGCTAGCTTTTTCTTTATCTTAAAAATTTTTAACTTGTAGTACTCCAGATGCATCTATAATATAAACAAATGGGAAAAGCAATATGCCAGAAGGTAATCTAAATGCAAGTGACAAAGATCAACTGTTAGCGTAGGCAGTTTAACTATTCTCCCACCTGCAGCCTACATCTAGTCAGTCCTCTGTCTGCTTTTTTTGAAGTCCCATTATTTCAGCAAATGTAAAATTTAGGGTGGGTTGGAGCATTTTGTAGAACTCAGGAAATATTTTACGTGCAAATTTCTAATAGCTTTTTAGGATGATATTTGGTAGGTTTGGGGGTAAAAAAATATAGCAGGATTGGTTTTCACTTCCTTTTTCTTTGTTTTTAGAAGATCTCAGTGGGAACATACAGCAGTAAAATATTTCCTTCTCACTTCCCCATTCCATTTCTCTATTGGAGTAGACAATAGTTGTCTTTGGAACACAAAGCCAAAGCAGAACACATGTTTTATCCATAGATACTTCAAAGTCATAATTAGTTCTGTTCTCTTCAGAAAATAAAAAAACCTGAGTTTATACTAAGGCACCATTCTCTAAAAGGGGATGGAATGCAAATTTCTGTTACTGTTGCTTTATATACACCTAAACCACTGCAGCTGATTGTGTTTAGTGAATGACACTTATAGGTCTCGCCATCAAATTAAGTCAAAGCGATCTGGTGACAATTAAGTAAGCTGATTATTCCTGTATGGGGATAGAGTTGAACTTCCATATTTCTTTGCAAAGGGTGCATCCCTTGAAAGTGAAAAACAGGTATAGTGGTTTTGTTACATTATTGATATGTCCAGAGCTACATTCATGCCTAACCAAAGCTTTAGTTCTGTGGAAGGTAAAAACCCAGGTCATCCGTAGAAGTGTATCACACAGTCTCATGAACAGCCAGGAAATAAACTGGGAGCTCTGAGATAACAGAGAAGCCCGATTCATAAATCATTTGTGAATGTCAGTCACATTCCAGGCACTAGGCTGTGGTAGGGGAAAGCTCAGTTCAGATGTAATATATTACAACATTTTCAGAGTTTTCCTTTCTCAAAAAAGTTGGTACTGTCTATGCATAGCATTTTATAGTTTTAGTACATTGTGCTTTCATTCTGTTGTTTGCAGTTCTGCTTCATAATGCCCCAGTATACATTCATAAAAGGTAGATTCCATTACTCTAAAAATTTTTACTTGGTTAGGGTTTTTTCCAAGAACTTAAGTAAATCTTGTAATTTGGAACAGCTAATCAGGATGAAAGAAATAAAAGATATTTAAAACTAGAAGTTTCTGAGAAATTCTTGATTCCAGGTCTACTCCCTTTTTTTTTCTTTTTTTCAGAGGTTCTAGGATCTTGTAACTGTCAGTCAGAAAGTGAGGTACTTCTTAAAAAATCTCTCCTGTAACTGATGACTGCTGTATGAGGAATTATTACTCAGGTGCTGTTCAGTGAATATCTGCCTTGTCCAAGAGGAAGTTGTTTAAGGAGGAGATTTTTGATGGCTGTGTTATCTTGTTTCTCAGTGATTACTGGGGAATAAAAAATGGCCTTCTGTTCTGGATGTTTCTTCTATTCAAGTTGAGATACTGAGATAGGTGAACTATGCTTTGAACTACTATGTAGATGTTCTTAAAAAAGTGATTTTGGGGGTTTTAGAGCCTTCTGCTTACACTTCTTGTAAGGTGGTTAATTTGTGGGGCAGTCTTTGCTTAAAGCTGTTAGAACTAAATAAATAGGTAATAATGTCTATATTGTAATCAGCTTGGAAGGGAGAGAGTGGGTTAGTAGGATTTGGAGGGGGGGCAGTGAGATTGATTTCACAAGATGCAACTTCTGATAAAATGCCCTTCTAGCACATTAAGGTTGTCTTCTCTTTAGCCACCAGTTATCAAAAAGGTAGCTATATTGGCTCCAGTGGTAACAGATCCCTTGATAAACAAGGGGAAAGTCAAAGAATCATTCAGTTTGCTTCACTTAGATCCCTGTGGTAGAATGTGACGTTTCTGTTTCACTGTTCACTGTAGGCTTGGGACTCTCAGACTAGTCCAAGTTTCTGGTTTCTAAAGGCCTGAGTTTTTCTAGATGCAAAATAGGGGCAAACTTACATGTCTTAGCAATCTTCCAGTAGAGAAAAACAAGGTAGGTTCTCACTTCCATCAACAATCTAAGTTTGTCAGGAAGTTTGAGGAGAAAAACTCAGACTAACCCTCTGTTTGGGTTTGCTCAAATCCAAACCGGTGGAAGGGAATTTCCTCTAGAATTGCTGTAGTTAGGGCTAAACAGCACAAATAAACAGCTCTGACAAACGTTGGCAGGCATGTGAATTAGATGCTCACAACTCTGGCTGAAGTACATTTCCAATGGAGGGCCAAGTCTTGTTCCCCAAGGAACTGCCAGTAGTCCCTGAGCAGATTTTAACTATGAACGGGTTATATGGGAAAAGACTGGAGCAAAACCAAAACGCTGTTGACTTGTGGTCCTGAAATTAAGAGTAAAAATGATGACCCAGAATACTTCTCAAGGCTGGCTGTCCCATCCTATCCCAGCATGTTTTGTTCCTTCTTTGATGTGCCAGTTTTTCATTTAGCTGTCACTTCCACAGTTAACTATCTTAACAAACTCCGCTTGAGGCTAACCTAGAAGTCCATTCAGGAGCTTTAGGTAATATGTGAAAAGCTTTCCCAGTTTTCCTGCCTGTGAAAGCAGCACTGAGTGAAGAGATGGGACTTCTTCAGCAGCTCTAAACAGCTCATGAACTGGCATTTTAAAACATTTTTCCTTCTTTTATTTTGCAGTAATTGAGTAGAGTTGACTTTAGACAGAATGTTGAAACAGCTGGAGTCATTGCATGATGCTGTGTTTGCCTGGCACTAAGCCAGCTTGGGGAGGTGGTGGATGAGTTTGCCATACCCCACTGATGTACAGTTAGTATTGATTTTAATGATATGAGGGGTTTGAGAGTCTCAGGTAATAAGTACAATGGATCTTTTCCCTTCTGGACACTATTAGACCTGCAAGACAAATTTTCTCTGAGAGAAGGCTAAATGGCAGTGTCATAAATTACCCTAGAAAAGAAAACCAAAGTGGGAGTCCACATAAGGACATGTTCTGCACTGTTGTTACCTCATAGATGGCCATCTTTGTTGTCTTTCTAGCTGTTAGAGCCTGGATAAGTCTCAAACTATTAAATACGAAAAGAAAATAATGCCTTTAGATGTGAACATAATAGACTGACAGACTTGATTTATATTTCTGCATGACCACTAAGCAGTAAAAGAATTATGTACATATGTGTGTTGGTGGGGGGAAAAAATTATCTTTATAGAATTGAAATGAACAGAGAAACTCTTCTGGTTTTAATACATTGTTGTTTAACCATACCAGTTCGAATTCCTCCACAATGAAATGCTTAGATTAAAAAAAAAGTATTTTTCATTTCTCCCTGTTGATGTTTTCCACCTTTATCTTTTGGGTGGGTATGAAAAGCATTCATGTTACATATTTATAAATTCTAAAAAGTACATTCATCTCTGTTTGATAGGATTTTCTGTAGCATGTCTCTAAACTATTTTGATTTATTTTACGTAATAAAAAGGGAAAGGATAAAAAGTTCTGTTCTGTTTACTTTTCTCCAATTCATACTGCTTCCTGGAGATCAGTTATTATTCTGTTTGGTACATGAAGTACCGAAGGGTAGGAGTTACAGCTCTGCCCCAAGGAACTTGTAATCTAATTAAAGCATATGAAACTGCATTCTCAGATCTCAGTGGAGCTGTTCCACCTTTTTTGACTATATATTTGTGTGCAGTCATCTGAGAACCCAAGTAACAAATCAGAAGCTGTAGTGGATTTGATAATCAGTTACAGTTCTCCCCACAAACTACTATCGCTTCTGTCAAAAGAATTCTCCTCCTGTTGAAAAGTCTGAGTTTGGGGTCACAGGAGGTGATACTCTCAAAGAGGATCTACATCCCATGAGATAACAGCAACAGTAAAAACTTGCATTCCTTCCTTTGGGAGCCAATAAGGATCTAATGAAAATCTAATAGTCTGCACAGACAACTTCCAGCAAGTTGAGATTATAAATAACATTTTTACCAGAACAGCACTGTTGAAAAATTGATATTTTTTGATGGATAGAGTAGCTTATTTAGGATGATTCTTCACTGCTTGGATTATTTGTGGGGCAGGGTATCTGGCATACAGTACAGTTGGCATGAGCCCCCATTTGCTGATAGTTCTTAAACGACTTTTTTTTAAACCATGAAGTCCAGTTTTTTGTTGCACATTCTCACTAATGCCCTGTGTAAAGGCATCCTGGAGCATGACTTTCTTCTAGACATGGCAACAGTGAGGGGAATGACAATTGAAATGCATCACACTGTGCAAAGAGAATTCAGGCATACCTATGTTAAATGCATAAACATTGATCTAATTAAATTTTTTACATACATCCATACTGCTTATTGGAATTCATACTGCTATGCTAACTTCATCAGTCTGCCAGAGTTTGAAACTGCAGCATGAAGTACTTAATGAACAGATTCACGAGTAATCTCTAGAAAGTGCTTAGAATTAAGGCCAAATCTGAGGAGCTTTGTACTTCTTATGACATTTTCCCCCTTTGGCTTTCATATTAGGGAAGCCATATGAAATCAGCAAGGAGTCTTAAATTCATTCTTTGAAGGTATTAGAAAATACTGCAGAACACTGTGCTTGCCTTTTTCTCAGAATGCATGGTATTTATTTTCTCAGAAAACTAAGAGTTGGATTTGGCATCTTTGCTCTATGCTGTAAATCATCATTACTAGGTAAAGTGTTTAGTCTCTTAATAGTACTACTCAAATCCCTGCTTCTCAAGGGAAAACTTAGAGAAGCTCTACAAATCTGATGGAATAGAATCAAAACAGAAGATTCAGGGAGTATAAATCAAATAACATCCTGTTGGTATGCAAATAACAATGCTATTGACTTATTCTCAGTAAGCATTACAATCCTGAAAATAGGACTTCTGGTGAAATGATACTTTGCATTTTCCCTTTTTTCCTTCTCATGTCTCCCCGACAGATATTGTTTGAAATTCTGCTAACGTACTGTCTCTGTTTCATATTTTGCAGGATTATGACTTGAGCCAACTCCAGCAGCCTGACACTGTGGAACCAGATGCCATCAAACCTGTTGGAATCAGACGTCTTGATGAAAGGCCAATCCATGCAGAACCTCAGTATCCAGTCAGATCAGCTGCTCCTCATCCTGGGGACATTGGGGACTTCATTAATGAGGTAGAGGAGTGAAAAAGAGTTTCCTCCTAAGATCTGATAAGCTTTTGTATTTTGTTTATTCTACTTTGCATGAGTAGCTGTTATGTTAGAACATAATAACTTTTTAAAACTTCCTTAGACAATTAAAATTGTCTCGCTAGACAGAAGTAAATATGTTCTTTTGAAGTGCAGACAAATTTAATTAACTCATTCAAACAGAAAGGGAAGATATATCAATTAACTTCTGTGCATTCATATTAATTACATTCATAATACATTATCAGCTGCGACCACAGTATCTCCACGCAGGATTATGCAATGGGTTCCAAGTAATAAACAGAATAACAAAATTGTTGTATAGCCTAAATTAATTTATTAATTCACAGTAATTTAGTAATGGAAGAAGTTCATTTTCATTCTCCTCATACATTACCCTTTGAATCCAGATAATAGTGGAAATTCAGTACCTTCAATAAGACCAAAAGAATTCCGTCAAATACGATTAGTGAGCAGGGCAGCTAAATTAAATGTTATGTAAGTGCTTTTAATACTTGTCTTGTCATAGAGCTTTCAAAGATTTTGCATTATCTTTGATTCTTCAATCTAATACATGTAATTGAGATTCAGACTGTACCAGAGTACTCATAGTTCTGAAAGAAATTAAGATCCTCATTATTTCTATCACTGGTCAGTCTTAAATCATTGGTGTTGTGGTACTTACAGTAGAATGTGTTTCTTGTGCTTGCTGGTTTTAGAAAAAAAAAAAAAGCTAACCCAGAATTTACTAATGATTTTGCTTTATTCTGTACATGAATTGTAGTAGTGAATTATTTCCTCTGATTTTCTCATATCTTCCTTGTCAGCTAGAGCCGGACACATATTGCAGAGTATTGCAGAACTCTTTCTGCAAACGTGTTTATTCTTGTTTGCCTTGAAGAAAAGTCAGGCTAATATACTAAAGTCTTTCGTGTTGTAAAGCTGCAGAAAATTGAATTTGCCTCTTTTAAGGTGTATGGCAATACAGTTGTCAAAAAACTGAGAGGGGAACTGACTAGCAGGAAATGTACAAATATTCTTGTAAGACATATTTTAAGAGACTCCAGTTTTTTGCATGTCTTACACTTCTAAATATTAGAGTTATAATTGGCTTCTGCAAAATAGTGGAGACAGGGGACAATAAAAGGCCCACATTGTTGGCCAGGGCAGTGTACACACAAGAACTTCATTGTGCTTCCAAACAATCAGAGTTTCCCATCCTGTTCTCACACAGCTGTGACCAGACAGTGCCCACCTGGCAGGCAGTTGTGAAGAACCCTACTTTTTCTTGTTCTCAGACCAGCTAGGAAGCTCTTTTTTGGAGCAAAGGCAAGGAATGGGTGTACTTCTGCTGGAAAGCCAGAATGAAGCCAGAGGTTGTCCGGCCTCCCACAATCTTTAAATGACTTAGCAAGCTGTTCTTGCAATATTACTTTTCAGTAGGTTATCACTCTTGAAGATGATAGCATTGATGTGTACACATGGAGCTGAAGAAATAGTACTTGCTGTCTTGATTTAACCCAGTATGTTTATATTGCAGTACAGATGAGAATGGAGTCATTTTCTTCCTGCTGTCTATTGTATTGTATCAGTACCTCCCTTTATGCTTCCCCTTGCCATCCACCAAAAAAGAAAGCTTCTCCCAGCTATTCATACACAGTAAAATAATGTCATTAATGTCATTGATTAAGATAATATATGGAAATATATATGAAGTTAAAGAAAACATGGCAATTTTCCTGTCTGCAGGTTAGCTCGGAATTAATTATATCCTCTGATTGAAAGGAACTTTGTGAGATAATTTCTATGCTTTAAGTTTTCTTTTCTTTTCTTTTGTGAGATAATTTCTATGCTTTTTCTATGCTTTCTATTTAGCTTCTCTTCTTCATAAGTTTTTTTTTTCTTTAGGATTTCACAGCAAGGTATTATTTTATGGTGGGGCATTCCACCTAACCCTGTCTAGCAGATAGTAGCCACTCAGAGATTGTCCATGTTCTGTCTGTTTTCCCAGAAGTCTGGGCAAAATGGACATTTTATTTCTCTGAAATTGTGTCATCTTAATTTGTGTTTTATGTAAAAATTATATATATATATATTTATATAAAATTTTATATATATATATATAAAATATAAAAAATCACATGGCAAATGGGATTTTAAAATGTCTACTGGGGGGGCGGGTAATGAGTTTTTCACTGTTAGAGTTAAATTTAGAGCTAAATTTCAGAATTATCAGTGTCTAGAGCAGAAACATTCAGGCTGCACAGGTTTTCAGACTCTCAGAAAAATTGCACCTGCAGTCCTGATACGATTAAACCCAAGCAATTTGGTAAGTTTCTCTCAGTTTTACTTGAGGTAAATCGAAGAAATATCTTGAGTAAAGCCTGTACCAGACATTTCTTAAGGCAGTTCCTACAGAAGATAAGCTGAGCTGTGGAAACAACATAGCAAGATAAGAAAGAGCAAAGTTCATATCTCTCTGCATCCATCTTCAATATTATTAGACATAATTCTTCCGTTGGGCATCTCTAACCCAAACCACCCCCAAAACAAGCCCAGTCACTAGCTGAGCAGGAAGAGACTGCCTTTGAATTGTCAGTACTTAGCAAAGTCTGCATTACCCCCTTGGTGTGAAAAGATACAACACTTTTGCAGATCAGTCTGATCTTTCCGAGGACTTGACCCTATTCCAGGAGATGCTGGTCAGAATGATCTTTTGGGATGCTGGTCCATGTGTGGGAATTAATTTAGTCTGTTGAATTCTCACCAGCACCTCAGACACACAAGACAGTATTGTTCGGATTAGCTTCTGAATTACTGCAGCTTTTGACAGGAAAGAACTATAGGTCATTGATTTCAGATACTGGAGGGTTTAGCTCCTATTGCCAAGCAAGTAGGGGGGTTTTCTTTCTTCTTATTTTCATTACAGACTCATAGAAACAAAAGAAAAAGACCTATTGTGTCATTAAGGTTTCTTTCCTTTTAGCAGCACTCTCTTTCTTCTGGTATATTATTTTCTATCTGTCATTCCTGTATTAAATCTACTTAACTCAATGAGACGTACATAAGTAAGAGTATTTTTTAGTGTTCTAGTGACTTCTCAGTTGAAAAACAAGTTAGAATTATGATAAGAAATCATGCATTTTTATAACACAAAGTTGAGATAACATGTACAGAGATATGAACTGTCTAAAATAAGAAGGTTCCAGAGGTGTCTGATAGTCAAAATATATTTTGCAGGCATAAGCTAAATGACCTCAGGGACTTTATTGTTTTGTCTGTTTCAATGGATAGATGAATCTCTAATTTAAGAGGGGAAGGGAAAAACCTCCTTTTCTTCCAGTCGAGTGTACAAAGAAGTCAGTGAAATAAGTCATGTGTTATTAAGAATCCTCTGTAGACCTTGTTTTCCATTTTGAGCCTTTTAAAGCCTAACCTGCAGAGTGTGAAGCATAATTAACACTTAGAATAGTCAGGATTTTCAGTGCAGTGTAAGGTAAACCTGTTTGAAGTAGCTTTGTTAATCTTGTTTTCAAGACCCACCTATATTGTCCGTAGAAATCTCAAGCAAGTTATATTGTGGTGGTGATTTTGTGGCTAGGAATATATTTATAATCAATAGAGGACACAGCCTGAGGTAAACTAAATTTAAATTGCAAACTAGAGGTCTCATCCCATGGGGACATGGAGGACCCTTAGTTCATTCTTAGTAAATGGTTATTGATACACAGTGCCGCCTCCATGCAGAATGGAGTCCCTCAGTGATTTGTGTTTGCTTTTGTCAAGTCAAAAAAGGGTTCCAGATATAAACCTTTTTTTTAAATTTCCCTGACGGTCTCTGTTCTTCTTTTCCTTCTCATCAAAAGTCTGCTGAATCTGATCAAGTAGCAGGATTAATGAAAATAGAAGCATTAGATTTTGTCATGTTCCATGCTAGTTCAAGATTTGAGAGGGTTGCTTTCCTTTAATTTGAGAAAAATGAAAAATGCTACCTGTATTAAGGCAAGTATAACTTAAGGTTGCCATTGTTCCTCACAAGGCACTGCAGTTTCTCAAGTTCTGCCCCTTATCTCCTCCTTAGTGAAAGCTCTACTACATATATAAAAGAGGAAGAGGAAAAAAGTGAGTCTGTCCAAGGTCTCAAGCAGGCCTTTCTGTTGCTGTGGCTCTTCTGTGACTGCTTGTTGTGCACTGATGGTGTAGCACATGCAAGGAAATGTGACAATTCCCTGTCCCAGCAGGTTCCCCAGCTCCTGAGGATGTGCCCTGGAAATTCTGCTGTTGAACAGGCTTCTCACTCTAATAAAACTTGGGGTTTTCAGATCAGGAAGCCATAAACCAAGTAACTGTAACAACTCTGCTGCTCTGAGGTTCTTGAACACATCTGGCAAAAACTGCGATCTCTTTTCAGAAGCAACTGACAACGCCTTGGCAGCAAAATCAGCAGAAGCCACTCCTGGCAGCCATTTGTTGCCTTTTCAGTTGTGCAGATATAGCAGGCTGTGTATCCACACCGCCTCCACCCACTGAAGGGGACAGCATAATAAACAAAAAAGGTGGCTATGCTGAAGCCAAAGGGAGCTTCACAAGCTGATATCACTGCCAGGGCTGTCTGATGTGTTGTAGAACCCAGCAGCAAAGCACAGCAGAGTGCTGGGTATGCTCAAAGAATTGGCTTAGCAGAGGGAAATAGGAAAAGTCATAGTAGTTCTTTCTCGTTTTGGTATGTAACTTGTGACACAAATACAGCAGAAATCTTGGTTGTCATTTGAAGAGTCAGACACAAAGTTCAGTCATTACACTGTGAACCAGAAGATAGGTGCAAATGTCAGTGTAACTTGTGCTGCGCGGTTGAATCAATACCTCCAAAACATGACCTGTAGCTACATTCTCGGAATGAAATGGATTACACCGCCAGCACAACCTTTGAAAAAGTGAATTTGTTAGTGAGATCTTATCTTGTAAGTCTGTAATTCAAAACCAGTTTCCTTTTCTTAAATGCTATCATGATAGCAGCAGCAAATTGGGAAAAAAAAAATACAACTTCCCCTTTGGAAAAACAGATGGAAACAGGCTGCCTTCTGCCTTGTGATGGATGACTGATAGGTATCAGCATTTCTGCAGTGATGTAGGAAAACATTTTGTTCACTGATTTTTTTTTTTAATAAATTGGTATCCCATGGTTGGCTGGCTATTAGTAGGCAGAACTGCAGGGAAATAACATTTCTTCTCCAAACTGACTTTCTAAATGACTTTCACACATGGATACCTGGCATTCCTACCTCAGCAGTCCTTAACCTCAACTGGTATTTATTCTCCTTCCCTGTCACCCATGTTCCAAACACATGGGTGTCTGTCACCCATGTTCCAAACACATGGGTGTCTGTCACCCCAAGCAGGCTTAAGAAAAGATTTAAATACCATAAGGCCAGTTACTGCCTGAGAAGTGAAGTGGCCTTTGTGCTTCACCAGCAGAAAGTAAGAGAAAACCTTCAAAGTGTATCCCCCTTGGAAGCTGGATAAGGGGAGTCTTCCAACACTTGCTATTGCCTTTGCAAAATCTCACATCTTTTGTGCTTATTATGGCCATCAGGTTGGAAAATTCCAGAGAGAGATAACAAGCATCACCAATTATTCTTATCTCATAATTCAAAATTGCACTTTTAATGCAGGCTATTAATAACCTGCTTGATGTTGTACCACATGAAATGATCATTTCAAGGCCAACATTTGTTCTTTATTAGAGGTCATTAGCTTGATAAATATGCTGGGCTTTTCCATCACTGATTTGGAAATTATTTTAGATACATTTTGCACAATTCTGAATTACTTTAGATAGGTAATAAAGAACCAGGATTCACTTCTGCCTTATCAATGTCATACGCTTTATTAATAAATTCAATATGTATATACTTCATAATACATATTTGTAGAAGAAAAATCAGCATCTGGTTCCATTTTGTCATATTTGGACTAAACACAACTAAGAGCAAAACTATTAGTTGTGCTAAAACTATTAGTAGCAAAACTACTTTTCTACATCCAGAATCTGTTAAATAATTTGAAGGAGGCACAGTCACTCCTTCAAGTAAGTGGGAGTATAATAAAATCATTCTTTAAGTAAATAAACATTAAAAATGAAAAGTAAAACCAGCACAAATCACTGGTAAAAATTAATAGTGAGCAATTTAAAATCTTAGCAGAGCCTTATAGAATTCTGGAAGATACATTATCCCTTGTCAGTGCCTGCCAGAGCAAATTCTATTCAAAGTGGAAGATCTTGAAAAACTTTACTAATCCCAAGGAAGAAACAGTGAGGTTTAAAAATCCAAATTATAAGAGGGCTTTCTGATGTTAGGCTTCAGCCTTTTATACTCAGCTTGTAAATGTTCCCCAGATAAGCACAGAAAAATTGTCTCATTCTGAAATAAGTTACTCATGCAACTGTTTAGGTTTGGACTTATGTAGGAAAACAAGGACTGAAGAGGCTTTTCTCTGGAATAAGTGTGGTTCTTTCCTGGCTTTTCCTCTCCAATTCCCAACATTTCCTCCAATTCAATTTGTGTTTGTTTTAATTTGGGCTATTCAACTCTATAGACTGGAAATCTAAAATTTCTGAAGACTCACTATTCGTGTGTTGATAACTTCAGTACTTTGAAATGAGGAAACAGAAATGGTCATCATCTTGTATTCAGCTTTGATGTCACTGTGTGTTTTTTCTGAAGAGCAGGTGGATCTCATGGGTGGCTGTGGCAAAACATAAAAGGCTTAAGACAACACACCATATATTTTTCTCACAGCAGCCTACAGAGGTGCATGAGTTTGCAGGACTAACTAAATATGGATTTTGGCACATGCAGATGGACTGCAGGCCAGAAAAGTCAATGGATATGCTATTGGCCATGTGAGATTGCTGTTAAAGTGAATCTTTGCAAATATAGCTATTTCTTCTTCCTCATTTGTCTGTGTAACCATTCCCACATTGCCCATGGCGTAGGTTGTGAGCTGTACATCTTTGAAACTGTTTATTTACTAGCTTTATTCCCAGTGCCATGACTCTATTTTAAGGTTTCATTAGGGCTGTAATTGCAGCTACATTCAAAATGTCCAGTGCTGTAATGCTAGAAACCTGGCGATTCTAAAAGGAGTTACAAAAATGTAAATACTGTTTTGCACTGAATGGCAGAAGAGGAAGAACTTTGTTTTCTCAAGTGGTGCTTGATAGATAACTGTGCTGCAAATATTCCGGATATGCTTTTGTCTTGCTCCCAGATACAGAACTTTATCTTCTTGTCTTCCTCTCCTTGCAGGGACTTAAAGCAGCCGACAATGACCCTACAGCCCCGCCATATGACTCCCTCCTAGTCTTTGACTATGAAGGAAGTGGCTCCACTGCTGGATCCTTGAGCTCTCTTAACTCCTCAAGTAGTGGTGGTGAGCAAGACTATGACTACCTAAATGACTGGGGCCCACGTTTCAAGAAACTTGCTGATATGTACGGTGGAGGTGATGACTGAACTTCAAAGTGAACTTTGGTTTTGGACAAGTACAAACATTTCAACTGATATTCCCCAAAAGCATACAGAAGCTAGGCTTTAACTTTGTAGTCTACTAGCACAAGTGCTTGCTGAAGGCTTTGGCTTAGGCTGCAAACCAATTTGGGCTCCGTGGAATATCAGTGATCCAATGCTGTTTGGAAAAAAATATTGAGCTCAGTTACACTTGAATTTTACAGTACAGAAGCACTGGGATTTTATGTGCCTTTTTGTACCTTTTTCAGATCGGAATTAGTTTTATGTTTAAGGCTTTAATGGTACTGATTTATGAAATGATGCATTAAAGAGACAAAATATGTTGGGGTGGGGAGGAGTAAGGTGAAACACAATATACTTCAACATGCTTTTGTTACATCGCATTGCTTTTATTAAAATAAGGAGATTAAAAATAAACAAAAAAATCCTCATGGAACAATTTTGTTATCTGGGAGAGAAGACCATGAGGTGGAACAATGTACATTACTTCTAGTTTTAGATGTTAGGGGACTTTTTTCACTAAAATTCTAAAACTTATGCAGCTGGTTGCAAATAAAGGGAGTTTTCATATCACCAGTTTGTAGCAGAATTGACTTTTTTTTTTCCTTATGCTAGAATGTTAGACACATTTTGGTCTTAATCCATGTACACTTTTTGGTTTTGTTTTTTTTTTTTTATTTCTAGTATTTTTTTCCCACTTCACTGTAAAAAATGGTATGTGTACATAATGTTTTATTGGCATAGTCTGTGGAGAAGTGCAGAAACTTCAGAACACGTGTATGTATTATTTGGACTATGGATTCAGGTTTTTGCATGTTTATATCTTTCGTTATGGATAAAGTATTTACAAAACAGGTTGCAAACAAGTGACATTGATTCAATTGTTGAACTGTAGTTAGAGTACTCAATATTTTTTTTATTTTTATTTTTATTATTTTTTTTCGTTTGGGGAGGGAGAAAAGTTCTTAGCACAAAAAAGTTTTACATAATTTGTACCAAAAAAAGGGGGGGGATGGGAGTTGGCCTGATACTGGTGGCACGAGAAAATATACAGTATGTTCTGGGGGCTGGGAGGGGAGGGGGGGAAGGAGCTTTCAAACTGGAGAGACTTCTGAGAACAGCTTTGCCTCTGTATTGTGTACCAGAATATGAATGATACACCTCTGACCCCAACGTTCTGAATAAAATGCTAATTTTGGATCTGGTGCTTGGTTTGGCATTTTTTCTTCTACCTGAGCAGCGCTGACTACAGTAAATAAAAGTACACAAAATGTGTTTGAGTTCTGTGAGAAGTTGTGTGTGCTTCTTTAGCATTTCATACTGCTGGACTGAAAACAAGCTGCATGTAGAAGAAAACCCAGCACAAATTTGGAAGACAAATTCCCAGGTAAAAGCAAAGTGAGCTGTGCTGGGATTTCTGGGAATTCACAATATTCAGTTCCCCACCAATAGCTAGCTCTTTGGTTTAATGTGCATTATATATAAATAACAGAAATTGCATCACTTTTGGTTCATTTCTAGACTAACAGTTTAATGAGTGTGTTTATGCTGCAGATTAAATAAATGAAATAAATTGCAGATTGTGGCAGTCATCTGGCACCTGGACTTTCTTGTGCTGAAGTGAAGACAAGCCCCTGCTAACCTGAGTACACATCAAATCATGTCCTTCAAGGAGGTGCTCACGGTCATGCAGCTCTGTCAAAATGCCCCATTAGGAGATTTGTCATTACTAAATGTGTTTCTGACCTGTTACCATGATTTATTTGCAAACAAAGCAAGCATAGTAGATACAGTCTAGCAGCTCTGTCTTTGTTCTGTTGCAGCAATCTGCTCAGGTTTAATGCCTACATTTACAGACATTAAGGACCTAACTGTGAACAGTGTGAAGCTCAAACTTGGCAGAAACACCACAGTTCCTGAGTCAAGTGGACAGGGAAGGGAACCAGGCCCTGGCAGAGCCACCTTCTGTGCCGGGACAGCTGGGTGGGCAGTGAGTTCATCTGAGGGGAAAACGCTTCCCTGGTGCCACATCAGTGCTTCCTCAGCACTCACACCATAATTTACATCATTTGACTGTGACTGTGGGAGGTAAATCCCGAAATCTAAGTTGGGGAACATTAAATGCTACATGGGGAGTGTCTCCACTGGGCTTTTCATGGCAATGTCTCCTTCCTCATGCGCAGTCCTCTCAGGGTTATAGTATTTCAGCCTGTGCACACCTGGCTGTCATTTATATCATGCATTTGCAACTATAACTTCATGCTGTAATAAAGCCTTGATCTTTGGGTAATATGTCAAAGTTTTAAATGACCACCTTTAAGCTATTTACAAATTTAATTTACAGTATAAGGAAAGAAAGGATGTAGATCAGGATATGGAAAATGAAAATCTGACCATGCATAGTTAAGTAAGAAAAACTTTCATAAAGGGCAGGATTTAAACTGTAAACGCATGTTAAATGAAAAGACTACTTCTAG
This sequence comes from Lichenostomus cassidix, assembly GCF_008360975.1. Taxonomy (NCBI): domain Eukaryota; kingdom Metazoa; phylum Chordata; class Aves; order Passeriformes; family Meliphagidae; genus Lichenostomus; species Lichenostomus cassidix. The sequence continues at coordinate 106,817,719 of NC_139482.1, read as the reverse complement.
CCCAAAAAAAATATGCAAAAATGTATTTTAAGCATAATCTATTTTGTTACTTGGAACCAACAAACTGGAAATGCTAAATGAACATTATGCATTTACATTGAATGTTAAAAGACACCAAGGGAGAGATCTGTGAAAGATTTCCTGTTTGGGCTATAGCACATTCTTCTGTTAAAAGTGGACGGAGGTAATCTGTTACAAGCACCTGACTCTTCTGCACAGCAATAGGAGCTTTATCTTGATCAGACAAACCTCCAGCTCTACAGCTCCTTTGAAATTGTAGCAACAGTTCTCAGACCTAGTGGTAGATCAGCACTAGGTCTGCTGAACAGAACAAAAGGCAAATCATTTTTATGCATCTCAAGCACTTGAAAAAAGATGTTTGAACTGATAATCTTTCATCAAATTTCAGGCTTGTTCTTACTGTAGAAATGTGTGACCAGGTTTTGCACCCGTGATACCTGCTTCAATACCCATCAGAGGGGCTGCACTGACCAGAGGATGGCTGAACTTTGGACAATGTGGAGTCTTTCAAAAATTTTGGAAAATTGGGAATTTTGACAGGCTAATTTGTAAGAATACATGTCACAGGAATAAAATATTTCCCTTTAGCAACAAAGCCCAGCTGGGAAATAGAAGTGGGGAACAAAGGCTAAAAAAAGGGCTAAGTGTTCCCCACAGGGACCCAAGGTGCCTTCCATCACACAGAGAGGGAAAGAGCATCCCACTTGTTAGGAACCTTTGATCAACCAATGCAAGACACTCCAGCCAGCCTGCTGCTCTGTACTGGCCAAACAGCTCTTCTGGGTGTAATGGAGAACTTTGAGATTCCTCCTCTTGAGCTCCATGGCTGATGCCTATCCTGCTGAGTTACATTCCAGCACTAAGCTTTTCCAATATAACCCCTCAGTTTACCTAGATTGTTGAACAGTGCCAAATCTCACACCAGGTTTTATGAACCCTTCAGTTTATGCCCTCAGAGAATTAAGTCTTGTTTTGGTTTGCTTGTTTTGGTGCAGGCTGGAGGATGTAATCTCCACATAGCAATAGCTGGGAAGGCTTCTCTTCCATTTCAAAGCTCAGTATCCTGAACAGCCATTTTGCCCCTGAAACCTCTGTGGCTTTATAGGACATCTAAAAATGCAGCAACTGCTAGTGATACAGTAGGTACTTATAATCAGATTTCACATTTATGTGCTCTCTTGACTTCTGTCACAGAATGACATATACTGTGGCGACAACGTGACATTGCAACCCTGCCCAGAGAGCTTTTTGGGTGAGATCAGTCAGGGTGAGGAGAGGGACATGTGCTCTCCGAGCTGCTCTCCTGTAGCTCTGGCTGCAGATGATGCATTTCTGTGAGTGTAGCTGTTGCCTCTCAGGAGATTTAAGCATAGTTGCAGATCTGCTGCTCCTCTTCCCTGGGCACACAAAAGCTGCCCATGTAGGACACCTGGAATGCACCCACATCTCATCTCCTGTATGCCTCAGCACCTTCACAATCATTTAGTGCCTCCACAAGATGGCCATTCTTTTCTATTTGCTTCCATCTTTGTTCTCCCACCTTGTGAGAGACTATATTTCAGAAAATACCAGGCACCATTTGTCTCTCATTAACAAAGGGAATGCTCTCTGGTTTATGAATTATTCTTGTTGCTTGCTGCATTTCCCATCTAATACCCAGCTTTTAAACCCTTTTGCCTTTTACAAACAAAGTCTACTTTTTTAGTTCTCTTGGCAAGGCTGAGAAAATATTTCCACTTTTGTTTCTGTTTCCACTTCCCCATTTTCTGTTTTTGTAACATCTCTTTTGCTGCTGTTTTCAGACCTTTAATCAATATCCTGTAATAAAACTAAGTGACCAACCTCTTCTTTGAAGTGGCTACTCTTTTTTCCTCCTAGTGGAGAACATTCTTGTAGACTTCCTGTTTTCCTGTGTCGCACCCAGGAAAAAAGTTAGATTTTTCATTGTTCGCTATGGATTGTACTTATTAGTATTCCTTAAAATATATTCATTTTGAGGGAATTTTTTTTTGAGCACTAATGCATTTGTAAACCTCATGGTGGTACACATTTATGTAATTTCATTAAACCACCTTCAGGTGGTTCACTCCCTTCCAAAAGAGCCTAAATGCTGATTCTGAAAGAAACCTATTTTGCTCTGGGTATGAATAATGAATAGTAGCATTGTGCAAATTACTTTTATACTCCTGCTTCTGAAGATAAAATTTGTTGATATGATATGGGTATATACAGACAGATCCATGGGCCCACCCATTTTGGGTTCCAGATTGCAGAAGTTTGATTATTACATTGCGTTTGTTATCTGCAGTGCAGCAGAGTGAGCTTATAAAAACCCATCTGTCTCTGTGTGCTATAAATCAAAAGTAATGGCCAGATAATCAAAATTATGTTCCAATTCTAGAACATTCATTACTGGTGGCATTGTGCAAAGCAGTTATAAAAACAAGCAGTGTGCTAGGATGATTAGAGGGAATTACACTAAAAATGTAGAATCATTACTGGAATGTTTTGACTTGAAGTTAACAAAGAGCAGTTTGCTCAGCAAGGTTATTTCAAGATAAACAGAAATAAACAAAAATGTATCTTTTAGCCTGACCTATTCAGGAAGCAATATTCAGGGCCCTATTTTCCTGAGAACTGATTTTTCCTCGTTTGGGCAAAATGAAAGCAAACAAGAAAAAATGACCAAAAATAGTCAACCCAACCCTTAAAAACTCCTCATGGAATGGGAGAGGCAACTTCAAAGAATCTGCTCTGCTGTCATCTTCCATAACAAAGAATTCCAGGCTATTGCCAAGTTTTTTGATCTTCCCATTTTTTTGTGTGGCAAGAATTCACACTGACTAGAGACCAAATAATCTGACTGCAGAATGTCTAAATCCAAGCTCTAACTTAGTTACTTTGGTGTTTCCTGTTGTTCCTTTTTGGTGTGACTAATTAAATACTTGCTATACCTAAGAAAAGACTTTAAAGCCTAAGCTACTGTTTGGGATGTAAAAAGCCCCAGCCCTTGCTCAGGAACTGTGCCTCGGTGTTTTATATGCTGAGTGAATGCTGTTATTATGAAACAAATGAGTTTTTCCATGAAAATCTCTTGAGAAGCTCTAGATTTTATTGCAAAGGAAACAGTTCACAAATCCTTTGCATTTATTCACAAACTAAATTGTTTTCTGGACATTCCCACTCAACCTTTAGATCCTTGAAGGCAAGACTGAAATGGCAATAAGGTTTTTCATATGGGTTGATGACCACAAGGAAACTTTTTGAGCTCTAGCCTTCAGGCTAGTCCTTCAGAGGCTGGAAAACAATCCTTTTTGCTGAATAGCAGTCCATCAGGTCAAGTTCTCTAGAAAAATGTTTCCCCTTTGCAATTCAGTGGTGTCAACACATATACTGGAGCAGTGCAGTACAGAACATAACTGAGAGTGGCATAACTCAGCCCTTCCAAAGTGGCTTCAGACCCAAAGCTCCTGAGTCAACCGAGATGCTCCCATTGGGGATGCCCTCCCAGCATTCAGCTCAGGGAAACATTTATGTCTGTATTATTCCTGCAGCCATATATGATAGCTTTTGAAGCTAAACAACCTTGAATCACCAGTACTATAAGCATGAATACAATTCTTTCAGAAAATAGAGACTGACAAAGCAATTCCAAGTTGCTATCGTCAGTTGACTTCCTTTTGAAAAATGTCCTTTAATGACTTCATATTTTTTAACAATTCACTGTATTTACTAAGGCGCTATGTTTGCTGAACTCTGGACCACGTTGTGATGACAGTTGATCCTGTTTAAATGAGCTTTTGCAGGAATCTATTTCAGAACTGAGTATTTGGAAGAGAATTTTGATGGCAATTTTGTTGGATGATGGTCTCAAAGACCACTAGACACAGACTTTTCGTAGCTGCCACAGGAATATCAGATCAGTTGCCATTCTAGAGGAAAGGGGGAAGATGATGACGTGAAATTAGATTTTAACACTGCTCCACTTATACATACAGTAGCAAAAAGTATAAAGTGCTGGATCACAAGCTAGATGCTGTTTAAGTATTTATTGGAGGTCTGTGGGCCACTTGCACAGAGATGGGGGTTTTACATGGATAGGATTCATATTCAGTCTCAAATAAAATATCAGGCTTCTCTGAGAATCTCCACAAGGTTATTTGTCCTCCCAGCTCACACAAATATGTTGTACTTCTGCTCTTATTGTGGGGGACATTTTCTCCACTACTTGAAAGTCCTTAGCAAGTCTTCAGTGTAAATATTTGTTATTTGAATATAACACTCTGTGGGATCCCCCACTAAAAGAAAATGTTTGTGAATATCCACTTAATAAAGATTATAATGAAATTAGGATAGAAAGAGCAGATTGTAATAGCATCCCATCAACAACACGATATAAATTTGCCCATTGCAGACAATTGAAGATGTGTTTCATAGAAGCATCATCTTATTGTGACCTTTTTTCAATGCTAAAAAGACTCAAAATGGGTATAATTTTAGAACTAGAGAAGTAGTGATGGAATGAGCACTTATTCTGTGTTCTTGAAGATTTGGGACTTGTGACCCCCCTCAGTGAAAATAAAATTGCTAATGTCAACCCATCTTTGGCAGACAGCACCTCACATTGATTTTATACATAATTCAGCACAATTGACAGCCTTTTCAGGACAAGCTGGAGACTGATATGTTATGGAGGCTAAATTGCTTCTCCCTTCTGGAAAAGGGGGTCTCTTGAGGCCATGATTTATGTTTAATGGTGTAAAGAGTAGGAACTCTGAAGAAGTTGGACTATGTTATGGCTGATGTGAAGATATTCACAGCAAAGTAGTGGCACAGTAAAAAACTGCCTCCACTGAATTTGTTATTGTCATAAGATATAAAAAACCCATTTTTCCCCCTCTGTCTTGCCCCAAACTAGTAAAAGAAGTGAGAGTGTATCACCCATGTTTAGTTTTGCACATGCAGTACTGGATATATTCTCTGTGCCATCAGTTGCCAGCCCAGCCGTGGTGGAATGAACAAGCAGAAAAGTTGATGGGAAAACAGTGCAGCATCCTTGCTGATGCACTTCTACTTTTATCCCTTATTGAAGTGCTCAGAGAAATGAGCAGCTGTGGGGCAAACCAGGGCATAAAACTGAAATTTATTCATTTTCTCTAACTGTCTGTGTCTAAGTTTCCAGCAGGGCTCCTGGGGGGTTTTGCTGGGGTCTCTCCAGGGCCTGTGCACAAGTGCACAAACACTTCTCTGTGCAGGAGCCTCTAATCCCCACTGTCCTTCACACCACAGCAACGTTTTTATTAGCCCCAGCCACCTTCCAGAGGGCTCCTTGTACAGTGGCAGGGACAGGCAAATGTGAAATAGTAAGCCTAAGGGTGCATTTTTATACTTCATCCTCTCTTTGAAAATCTTTTGATTCCATGGAGCACCACCTTTGCCAAGCAGCTGGTGCACAGTTCTCCTCGTGGTTGCCACACAGACTGTCCCATCTCTGGCCACCCTGCACCTTGTGTGGGGCCAAAACCAGAGCAGAACAAACTTTCTTTTCCTGAGCTAGATGTCCCCAGCATCCCCAGTGTTAATTTGAAGTACAAGCAAAACTGCCTCTGAAGTTTAGAAACAATAGTCTCAGAGACACATTGTTCTATCTTATTTTCATTTTTTGTTGTGTTTATGTGAGTCACTGAGGAACGCAATCTGTATTCGTTGATGGTATGCAAAATTCAGTGCATGTAAGAAACTATTCTTGCAGCGTAATCAGATAATTAGATGTTTTGTCGCTGTCTTGCACTGTTTAGTATAAAGTACTTTGAATGACAATATGGCAGCTTTTTTCTGGCAAACTTTACAGGCTGCTTGTTGCAAACTGTGAGTTAACTTTAATTGGGTGTCCTGAGATTTGCTACTAGGAAGGTAATAACCTCAGCACAATAGCAAAAAGCTGCATCTTTTCACTGTTGTCAGTGTTGTAAATAAAGGCTAATTTTCCAACAGACTCAGTCTTTCTTCAGCAATCAGGTTTACCAAAAGAGGTAGAACTTTATTCCATAATTTCTGTAGACTGTAATATGCAAAGACATGAGCAACTCAAATGGTGTTGTGTGTGAATGAGTATATGGCAGTGGGGGCTGACAAAGGAGAAATACGTTTTGAAATAACAACATGAATTTTATTGAAAAAATGTTGAGTTGTTTGCCCTTTTATTTAGCCTTTATGATAGCAAATAGAAATTATTTGGCTTGCCAGTCAGAGTCAGAAATGTGGAGGTGAAAAAAAAAGGCAGCCCAAAACCTCAGTGTAATTTTGAGTCAAATGAGGTTTGGATCAAACTCAATGCAATTTATTTTTATATACTGTCCTCCATGCAGAGTATTACAAAGCCGTTTACAGGGAAAGTTAATCATCAGAAGCTAAAGGGAAAAGTAAGGTTTTAAAAGCCAAAAATAATTCAGTAGCTGGGAGGAATCATGGGGGTTTTTACTGGAGTTCTGAGAGAAATGAGAGAAGTTCTAGTTAGAGCCCTTTTTTCTGTTTATCTGTAGGCAAAGTCCTATATCCAGTTCTGTCAGAAAATGGCACATTGTTTTTAAATGGCACTACTTTTGAATGGCTCATCTTGTCAGAGAGCCATGTCAGTGTCGCCCAACCTGAGACCTGTTCCAGTTCTGCTCTGAAGAGTAGCCACATAGACTACTTGCCATGAATGGGAAACAGTATTGCTGGGATAGAACTTCATACACTGCAAGAATTTCTCCTTTTCTTTTAATGAAACTTGATATCCTCAAAATATCATCAACTTTATCAATTTTGAGGTTGAATTTTAAAAATATTAAAACAGAATGCTGATATTGTATTGTGGTCATATGGAAGTGAACAAATGCACCTACATATATACATGCACATTTATTCAATATTTATCAATTTATTAATAAATTAATACTGCTTAATATTTTGTATATTGGGGCAGATTCCCTGATCTCCTGCCTCAGTTTTGCATAACTGCTAAAACCATTCATGCTAAGTTACACTAGCTGAGAATTCTCTTTATTTCACTTGTTTTGTATTTACAAAAATCAGTTGTATGTATCAGTCAATTAGTGGCTCTCATTGTGAGGTTTTAGTGATGCAGAATGTAGAAGAAACAACGTAGTAACCACCTCCAGCCCCAAAATGATGGATACCCTTGGAGTCACCATTCCCTAGCTGACCTTCCCTCCAGACTCTCATGGGCACCACAATTCACAAAGTGCTTTCCAGACCTTGAAATCACCTTAGGCAAAACAGCATTTTTCACTTGCTCGGTCTTCTTTATCTGAGAATGTCCTTCCTTGAAAGACCATAATAATTCTGACTGCTCTCTCTGTTATGTTCACTGATTGATCTTTGGCTTACACTGGCAGATCAGCCTGGAACATACCTCAGAAAACAAGAGGAAAACAGGTGTGAATGCTTTTAGTTTGGTTTGGTTAGCTTAAAATTTTAACGAAGCCAAACATTTGTTGCTGGTCAAATTCTCCACATTCTTCCAACGTTTGTATGTGTAAAGTGGTCTGTCAAAGAATTTGATGTATGAGAGTCAGCTTGAAGGGGGGACAGGGTCCTACCAGACCTTGGAAGCTGTTCAGCCACTCTTCAGGAAGGAAAAGGAGGTGTGAAGTAGTCGGGGTCAATTACAGCCCCACTGTAAAGAGAGAAAAGGAAAGAGGTGTAAAGCTACACAGAGTGATGGGTGTAGAGCAAGGCAGAGTGCTCCCCGTTAGATAGCCCTTGCCAGGAGAGGAAGCAGCCCTCCTGCACCCTGACCAGCTGCTTTCTTTCCACAGGTGAGTTGGAATGTTCTTCATTCTCACCCACCAGAAGCATGGGGTAGGGTGTTGCAATAGAAAACTATTAGTCTAGATCATGGAAGAGGTAAGAAGATACAAAATCCTTTATTTTTCCTGTGCTTTTGTCATGCATTCATTAAGGGTGTCCATTTTAGGGAGCACTGATTATAGGAGATGCTATGCCTCAAGCTTCCTTCAAGAACACTTTTAAAGAATATTGTGATTCTATTCCTCACTTTTCTAAATGACAACCTCTAACTACACAGTTTTTACACAAGTGTGACTTCATAGACCTTGATATTCCTGTTTATTACCACAAGGCAAATGTCGAGCCCCAGACTGTCCATCCAAGAGAATGATGATGACATTAGACTCAGATGGTATGTGATATTGTGTTACAACACTTGTGGGTTATTATAACACCAGCCCCTGGATGTTAAATCTCTCCCTAGTTCAAATAGTTTTTTGCTAAAAGCAATTTTTGCCTCACCATCCAACGCCTGAAGGTGCTAAGACCTTTTTCATTCACACATTTTCACTTAAAAACAGGGGGGACTATTAAAAAAGTTTGTAGCAGTTGGGAAACAAAAAAGTTTGGCTGTAAAATTCAAATAAGAGAATGCTTACAATGAACTTCAGAAAACTACTGCTGCCTCATATTTACTGAGTGATCATCCAGATCTTCTTGCGAGGTCAAAGATGCACAAAATGAGTCCATTCACTTTTACCTATTTGCTCTTCTGATATGTCAGCCCTCACTTCCCTGCCCCCTATATTTCCTTTGCTTTTGCTTCCAGCTTTATCTCTATCTAGTATCTAGTACAAACAGGTTTTTAGGAAACTGATGGGGCTGTGAATTACTTATTCAGGAGGACAATCCTTCTTGGTTTAATAAGAAAACAAGATACTGGCTTTTGTTCTCACCCTGCTACTTTTCTCTTAAGATTCAGCTTACAGTATTTTAATATCAATGACAAAAAAATCAGAATTTTAATATTTTCAAAGATGTCCTTGATGACCACCACATTGCAAGCCAAATACTCCTTTCAAGTCTGAAAAAAACCCATTTAGTTTGTGTTGCATGATTTTGGTAGCAGGAGTGGTCTCTGTGAGAAGAAACCAGGAGTTGCCCCCATGTGGGCTGGAGACATTTCCAGCTGGCTCCAAAAATGATCTGCTGCTGCCCAAAGCTGAGCTCTGCAGCAACATATCTCTGTGGTAACATATTTATGAAGAGTGAAAAAACATGGTGCAGCAGCTGTGTGAGAAAGGGGAGTGTGAAAAATGGGCAAAAAACCACACTGCAGACACCAAGGTGAGGGAGGAAGGAAGGGGGGAGAGGTGCTCCAGGGTCCTACAGCCTCTGGATAAGAATGTAATGGAGCATCTTTTCCCCCTGCAGCCCACAGAGGACAACAGAGGAACAAGTGACCATGCCCTGAAGGAAGCTGCACTCCATGGAAAGGAGCCCTTGCCAGGAGCATGTTGTCTAGCAGGAGCTGTAGCCCACAGGGCACCCATGCTGGAGCAGCCCTTGAAGAACTGTACATCATGGGAGAGACCCCACAATGGAGCAAGGGAAGAGTGCAGAGGAAGGAGAAGCAGAGATGAAATGTTATGGATTTACCACAGCCCCCATCCCCTAGTCCTCCCTCCCTACTTCCTCCAACAGAGGAGTCAGGAGTGAGGGAGTGAAATAGAACCTGGCAAGAAGGATGGATGATAGGAAGTGTTTTAGTTTTGTCTGTTTTTCTCACTATCCTAGTATAATTGGCAATCAATTAAATTCATTTTCCCCAGGTTGAACCTGTTTTGTCCGTGACAGTAATTGATGAGTGATCTCCCTGTCTGTATCAAAACCCTGTCTTATTTTCTCACCCATCTGTTGAGGAGGGTTAGCAAAAGAGCAGCTGGGTAGGCACCTGGTGGCCAGCCAAGGTCAACTAACTCAAAAACATATCACCAATAATATTTGAGTGGCAGCACCACAGCATCATTAACTTTTCAAAATATATATGGAAGCAAAAACACTCACTTGTCCCTTAGTTCTCTCAGTTCTGTGAAGCATTAATAAAGTAGTGAAATATCCCAGGAATTTTGCAACCTTAAGAATTTGAAAGAGAAGAGGCCAAGAAAAAACAACCCTGAAGGGAAGCTGATGAAACATAACCAGGAGATTGAATAGGTTTAAAAAAACAGCAAGTGGTTTAGAGCTGTAATGAGGAAAACAACCCTCTGGTTCAAAAGCAACTGCTTTCTTGTCCATTTGCAGGATAATCAATATCTCATCCTAAAACATCTGTGAGCAAATATAAAAAAGGAAAAATACCGTATTCTGGAAAAGATTTGCTGACCAAGCCCAAGTTCCATCAGAAATGGAAGCATAAATAACTTCAAAATATTGATAATGATTCTTAGGGAAAAAGAGCTGAATAAACAGCACTGAATAAAATGTAAAATTGCATTTTATCTTTCTGGTTTTTTGTAAAACTCTGTGCTAGCAGACCTGGACTGTGTCTGCCTCTAGCAGTTGATCAGAATTCTATCTCAGTCAGCCTTTTTATTTCCATCCCTTATTTTAAGCATAATTATCAGATTGATAAATATGTGCATCAAGCATAACATTAGCAGTGCCTGTGTTCTGAATTACTGTGGGATTGTTGCTTCTAGGGAGCAAAGACAGTTTAGGACCAGAAAATGAGCATGTTTCACTGAACAGATTATCTTTTCCAGCTAATAATAGTTCATAGCAAATACCATTTTGTGAAAGATAGAGAGCAACTTGCACACTCTCTGTAAAAAAAAGTGGAAAATGTTCCCTACAGTACTCACATATTGCAAAATCAATTTTACCTTAAAGGACAATTTTCGGAATAGTTTCAATCCTAAAGTAGGTCTGTATGTTGCTGGGCTCCTTATATATTTATATCTCAGTGAGCAGTACAAGAACCCAACAGTGCTTCCATTCCAGGCCCTGTGTAAAATTCAGCTTAAACTCACAGTAATGATAATGGAGACTGGATTGCTCATATCCTGAAAGTTTTTTTACTTGAAAGTTCCAGTTAGACCTTACAAGACATGCACCACCTTGAACTAAATATCTAACTCTTCCAGGACATCAGGGTACTTGGTCTTCATAAGCTCCATCATAAATTGTTGTTGAATCTGATTTCTTCTCCACAAACCAAGGTTCACTTTCCACACCAATATTCCTGAAATTTATCTTCTCCTCCATAATACCACAGAACTTCCTCAAGGCAAGCTTAGCTTTGCCACTTTTAGGAATAGCTCAGCCTGCTTCTTGTAAGGAGCAACAGCATTATTGCCAAGAGAAAAAGATGAGCTGTCTGAAACAACAGGCTACATCCTACAAGCTCAAATCCTGTACAGACCCTGGCATTGGACACCATGATGGGATAGGAGGGTGGCAATCAGCAAAGCACCAGCTAGCTTCATGTTTCTCATGGAGTGCTCCTTCCCTCTGTTTTTTATTGTGTCAGATGTGTCAGATGTGCAGTGACAACAGCTGCTCAATAGTGTCTTCCAGCCCTGCTGTGCCTACAGCATTGAGCTGGCTGATGGGGCTGGATGCTGGCTGTGAGGTGCTGTTAGGTGGTGAGGGATGAAGGCTGCCCAAAAAACATGAGAACAACAAATTTCTGAAGAAGGAAACCTTTGTGGGCCAATCCAAAATCCTTTTTGAGTCTCAAAAACAATGGGATTTAAGCTGCTTGCTCTAATGAGGGGAACGTTTCCAACCCAAGCCTTTCATGATGCCATTTTGCTCACATATTCATAAAATCATAGAGTCATAGAATGTTTGGGGTTGGGAGGGACCTTGAGGAACATCTGGCATCACCCCTGTGCCATGGGCAGAGACACCTCCCACTAGACCAGGTTGCTCAGAGCCCCATCAGCCTGGCCTAGAACTGTGCCAGGGACAGGGCATCCACAACTTCTCTGGGCAACCAGTTCCAGTGTCTCACCAACCTCACAGTAAAGAAATTCTTCTAAATATCCAGTCTAAAGCTACCTGCTTTCAATTTAAAGCCATTCTCCTTTGCCCTATCACCTTCTGGCCATGTAAGAAATGCCTCTCCAGCTCTCTTGTAGCCCCTTAGGTACTGGAAGGCTAAAGAATTGTATCTGGAGGCTTTAAATGGTTCAGCTGCAAAGGCTTGGACAGGCATGTGCTGCAAGACTGAGGGTAAAAGCATTTTGGATGTACTGAGTCTCATACAGGACTTTTGGAAGGTTTCAGCTTCTCCCTTCACTGAGTAAGGAGATGAGGTATTTTAGCAAAGAGATACTGAGCATTCTCAACCACTGGGAAACCTTTCACAAGCTTGTACCCGTGATTTAAAGCATTGTCATTTGTTTCAGAAAGAAGGAGAACATCCAACAGTGCTGTTTCTGCTCCGAAAGGATTTTGTGTTCTATGTAGGTTACATTGAGAAGTTGCACAGACTTTGGTTGCTTGTGCAGCCCAACAGACTGTATTACTGCACGTTTTCCAATTACCCAACTTGTGTGAGAACAGAAGGTCAGCAGACCATTCTAGATAAATATTTTTGTCACCCTGTGCTTGATAACTAAGCTTGCCAAAGGGTAAACAGCCATGATTTCATCATCAATCTTGGAATGACAAGGTTCTGAAGTACATGGAGTGCATGACATGTTGCTCCAATATCGGGGCAGAAGATGAGCATTGATGAATAGGGCAGAGGGTAATATTTTGACTGATTGTTTGCATATAATGAGCTTAATGGTGAGGCCTGAGAACTTTGATGAGATGCAAAGATGAAGATAAAGAATTTAAAAGCAAAAATTTGTGGGTTTGTGTCAGCTCTGGTAAGAAATGTGGATGGAAGAGAGTATTGGACAGTACAAAAAGACTTAAAATTCTCTAAGAAAGGAGTAATTCCAAATGCAATAATAAACTAATTAAACACTGTTAGAGTATAATGAAAGTAACACTTCCTCCCACAGGCAACCCACTGTCTTAAATAAGCATTTTAATAATCCCCCTGCGGATTTTGGTGCAATTTTGTCTGACCTTTATTTAAAGACCACCAACATAGCAACTGAATATGATTGGTCAACCTATGTGAATTGGCTTTAACCCAGAGTCAGTTCTCTTTATTTTGTTGCCTACTTTCTTTCACTTTGTTTTTAAATACAGCTGTCCTTTCAGAGGACTACTTTTCTTCATCAAAATCTGCTGCATTTTTCTCTCTTCCTGTGGCTTTAGGTCTCTTGTTTTGTTCTCCCTAATGCTTTTGTAGTCAGCTCCTGATATTTGGAATGTTTTTCTTTGTTAGAATCAGCTTTTAAAACCAAAATCTTTTTTGTTTCTCCTAGAAATCAGTTTAATACCTATTAAGAAAATAGAGGACTGGATTCACACCCTGTATAGACACAGTGCCATTCAACATATCTTGTTGGAGGAAATCTTTTGATACTTCAAGTGTTGTCCCCTAGCACTGCTGCTATATCTGGACCAAGGGTTGAGTCTCTCTGCTGAGGCTGATAGAGGTAGGGGTTCCATCCTTGAGTGTGCTACTTCACCCTGTAGGTCCTGCAAGATCTGTACTGTTGAACAAGGACTGCAAGGTCAGATGAGCCAAACTGAAAACGTATGCACAGCTGTGCATGGACTGTCATTCTCCTCCTGGACTCCCTCTTCTTTAAGAGAAAAGAAGGTGGTCCTTCCCTCAAATCTCAAATATTGTTCCAAGCATGACAAGCTGCTGCTGACAACCGTAGCCACTACACACAAAAATGATCTGTCAAAAGGTAAGAGATTTTGGAGTAGTAGTTCTTCAGCACTAATTCATACTTTTAAAGCAGAGGGATATATACAGCTGCTTTGCTGTCAAAGACATGAAGATATGGAAGGTACCTTTTTTTTTCCTCCCACATTTAGCATGTGTTTTAGCTATGCATAAGACTTTTCCAGAGTGGAAGGAACATAAGAGGAGGAGGAGGGGCAGGGAGGAGGCAAAATTGTCTTCCTTTCTGAGATGCAATCTGAACTGATTATAGAAATACTCACTTTGGCTGTATATATTTTTGAAGATAAGTCTTTCTCATATCAATCAAAACAGAGTGGCAGCAGCCGAGTGAATTGCTTCAAGTAGTTCTGCTGTTCAGAATCTGATGCAGCCCTTTGATATGTTTGTTCAATTGCAGAAGGGCTCTAATGTCACAGGCACAGCTGGTTTCCCACTCAGCTATCACACAGAACAGTGGGGGGCTCTCCTCCACTGCAGGTGCCTCTAACATCAGTAGGACAGGTATTCCAAAGGCCCCATTGCCTCTCCCATTTTACCTCCATCTTACTAAGCTGATAAATAAACTGTCCATAAGGCTTCTTTTTTAAAAATTAATTACTCAATTCCAGCCACTGGTGATTCCAAATGAATAAGATCTTGGGAAGCAGCTGTTTTGCATGAAGACATTGCAAATCTATTAATGGTAGAGGTAAGCAAAGAAGGGTGGTGGAACCAGGAGAGACCTGGCCAAAAAGGTGAAAGCACTGAATGGTGTCCAGGTAGAAAGTGGAGCAGAATTAGTCATCTGACGAAGCAGAGGGTGAGAGTGGCATGTGAAATTCCAATTTTCTGCTTTCTGAGCTCATCTTAACCTGTTATACACAGCTCTGCAACTGTTAGACCTACTAAACCATTTCCACTGACACCAGTGCCAAGCATTCCATTGCTTCCAATGAGAATATAGCTGGGCTGATACAAAATAACTTTAACCGAAAAAATAACATTTTGAAGCACTTAATTTACATTTTTTAAAGTGTGTTTTGTGGATGAACAGTCTTTGTTGACATCTCTTTGGGTTGCAGCTAAAACTGAAGCACACCTAGTTTCCTGTTAAGATCTGGTAAACTCCAAAACATCAGAAGAATTTTAGAAACATTTTTCTGCCTTGAGTAAAACATAAAACATAGAAATTAATATTTTAATAGCTGCCTTTTTGGTTTAAATCCGTGATTAGTAGAGGTTTGGTGGTAACATTTTTGGCAAGTTCTGACTGTATATGTGTTGTTTTGCATCTCCTTGCATTGTATAAGAGAATGAAGAGATTGCAATATATAGCTTTTATCTATACCTGTTGACAGTGGACAGTCAGTAGTTGTCATAGAGAATGGTTTGGTTATATTTATGTGTCAAATGTTAATTCTTCTGGAAGCAATGTCTCAGTATCCCCTATAAGCAGTGCTGGTCATTCCTCAAGGTCTGAATATTGAACAGGTCAGTCCTGGGACTGATGCAGAACCATACTGAACTAGACTGAGTCTTTCTTACCTTGAAGGCTGTAGGCTTCAGCCTTGCAATGCAGGATCCACCCTCTCATGGGTACTGCTAAAATTCCACAAGGAAAGAATTGGGGACCACTGTCTCTTGTGATGGACAGTGGTAAACTCAGGTGGCCAAATAAGAGCAACATACAGAAATAATGGCATGGAGAGATTTCAGCTGATAGGGAGCTCTGAAGCACCTTCAGGTGTTATGAACAAATTAGCCCCTAACCATATATAGACAGACATCAAGGACTAACCTTGGAGAAAGCCTGGAACTTGCCCAGGGCAGAACATTCAGGCACAGGAATAAGGCCTCTTTTCTGAAAAATATTTCAAATTCTCTACAGTATGACATCATCATCAAGTAGGTACATCTATGAGTGTGTTCAACAGCAAATTTAGCAAGAGAAACTTCTACATACCATACAGCCACACTCTCACAGACTGCTTATACCTTCCCACCTGAAAGCTGCTCTTTGGAATGTTATTTTATCACTTCTTCCCAGCAGCTGTGTAAATCCTACAATCTGATATTCTGGCACAGGAGAAAGGACTTGAAGAAGAGGAGGTGTAGAGTACACTAGTCATTCAGTGGATAAATGTGTCAGCAGTGGAGTGCATGGAAAATTATGTCTCTGGGAAGAGTGCTAAGAAAAATAGACATACTCAGGTGGCCTGTAGCTCCTCAAGAAGCTTTTTCAGTCCTCCCATCAAGAAACAAGGAATTTGCATCTTTGGGACAGAGAACCTGGGAATGAGGTATGGCCATAAGAAAGCATTACAGAAGCCAGTGCAGTAGTTTCCAGCTTCAACATGGTTTTAGCAGGCAGGCAGACACAGCTAATTTATAATTGGACTTTCTTGGAACTCAGAGGCAGACCCCAGATTGTGACTGCCATTCTAAAATGCTGTCACACATAATAAAAATAGTATGGAAAAACTGCAGTAATCTGCATTACTTGTGTCATCCATACAGTGACCATTTACAGCGCCAGAGAAATTAAAGTAAATGTAACAGGCCTGCCAAGTTGTTCAAAATGAATGCACACACATTCTCAAGTGTTAGAAATAGACAGAAACATCATATATGGCAAAAAGTAAAGAGATTACACTGAAAAGTGGTCATGAACCTCCCTAGGAGCAATTCAGGCTAAATTCAAGATGCAGATGGCATAATCTCCACTATGATCCTCTGGAAAGATTTGACAGAGGTGGATGCTTTGTTGACCATCCTTGAATAAGGTCACAGAGCTGAACCTATGCTGTTAATGTCACTGTGAAAAGAAAAAGAAGAAGACAGCAGAAGGAAAGGCAGGCTTTACATGACTCCCCCAGTCACCTACCCAATTAAAACTGGGCTAGTTGAAAAATCATCAGGCATTCACTATAATGGCTGTAAACACTTGGAAAAAACCCCAAGTGGGATCCTAGTACTTTAATCATACTACTGATCTCCCTTTACCTATATCATTATTGTATTCTGGATTTTTTTTTTGCTATGTGTTTGTTTTTTTTTTTTCTTTTTCACACACCCTGCTAAGATATTGCATTCAGCCTCTGCATAAAATATGGAGGATAAAATCTGTGCTCTTTTGTACAGCTACACGCAGCCCACGCGGCATTAAAATGACCATCATTTTGCTGGTCATGTCATGTGTGGGTGGCAATATGTAGAAATATCCTTTAAAGGGTAGCCTCCCTCAGTTAACCCAGGATGGAACAGGAGACCAAAATAAATGGCTATGTTTTATTTAACATTTCTCAGAAAAAAACCCCTAAAATAAATCACAGAAATGACATCATGACCCTGAAGATAGCAAGTGAATAACTGAAATGCATTGTTTTAGTGCACCTGGTTTATGTTTCTAACTAAGAACTATTTCACTATTTCATATTTCTGACACACAGAAGTCTCTGTTAAACATCCAGACCACCTATTTCTTCAATTAAGATCTGAGAGCTAGCAGTACATATTTTGTGGCATTTTTAATAAGCCCTTTAGCAGGCCGCAAAAGATCAAAACCAAAAAGTAATATAGTTTTACTAGGAGGTTGTTCTGGCATTTATACATCATGTTGAATACATCAGAAAACAAAACCAATTTAAGAACAGTTCTCTTCCTCCTAATGCACCAAACAGGGCCTGAAATTATTCACTTTAAAGTCAGTGGAAAAGCCCCATTACATTTAATGTGTTGCATCAATTGTTGTTGACTAAAATGTCAATATTTACAGTTGCCACCAGGAAACATCAAACTGTCACAGCACTCGCCTTTTGACAGCAGAAAACTAGCTCTCCTTGGTTAACACCACATGGAAAGTGCTGGGAATAGCAGTCACAGTAGGGATAACAAAATGCTTGATGAAATCCAGGCACTGAAATCCACAGTGCCTTTCTCTTCAGAGGCACTCCAAATGAAATAGGTCTACAGAGGCACAGTAAGTAACTCCCACATCAACCTCCATTACATAAAATAATTAAGTCTACATCAATGATTTGGAATAACAGACCATTGCCACAGGATCAGTGTTGTGCACTTTGAAGAAGAACGAACCTGAGCTGCACCATGCCTTTTATTTTCCATAAATGCTTTGGCTTTGCCTTGCTGTTCTTACATCTGCAGGAGCCCATTATCCTGGATAATATTCTGTTCCATTGACAATTATATCTTATTTCTGTCCTTTAAGTAGCTGCTGCTTTGAGGATTTCTCATTATGTGATGCAATTTTCATCAGTGAATCTCCTTTAACTTTTACCGTCAGGAATACATTTTTATATTAACCCCTGCAAGTATCCAGAAACACCAGCTCAGAGTCAGCAGTCTCACAGAATTTTGATGGCTGCAGCAAGATGATCACTGTACAGAGCTTGGGAACCAACTGATTTGTATTTAAGCGGTCAGCAGGGACAATAGAAATCCCAGGACTCAGAAGAAAATGAGTAGATTTAGGCTTTTCCCACATGCTGTGTTCTCAATAATATGAGCTTTCACTAAAAGAAAAAAAAAAACCTTCTAGCCTTTCCAATTGCAAAAATAGTTTTCGCTAAGTAAATCCCATCGCTGCTGTTTTGTTGAGTCTGCAGCCAGCCAGACTGAAACAATAGCACCCAAAGAGCCCACAACTCCCCGGTTGCATCTTAATGGGCTGTTTGTTAACTTCAAAGCTGACCATTTAAATGCTAACATTATTAGGCAAGTAATACAAAACATAAGCACCCAGCTTGAATCATTAGCATTTAATTGCCTAACATTTTCTCTTGTTTAATCTACAACACTGTGCAAACCGGTCTTAATTTTGGTTTTGAACAGTGCAATACTCATGGTTATGCTGCCCTATGTGGAGGGAATCATGAAGAAAAAGGAAAATATTTGAGCTTGCAAAAACCTGTGTCTTTTAATGCCACAAACAATTCAGCTTACCTCCAAAGTTTTCTCAGAATTTAATGGATTTACTAGGTTATTTTCCTTGACTGGGATCCTTGTTACCTACTCTGGGCAAGGACCGTTGTTAAGAAGCAAGTGAAGATTCAACTGCTAACGAAAGAGTTCAGAGCTCTTTCCTCTTTTCTTTCTTTGAGCAAATGGGAAAAAAAAGTCCTTTCTACTGCTTTTTCAAGGTGGTATAAAGGTCACTGACAATAGCTCCCCTACAGATGCCAATGTGTGACATTTTGCCTGAATAAAACAGAAACATGATAAGCTATAGAAAAATTCAAATTCTTTTCTAGATAAAGCTGTTTCTGAACGTGACTTGTTCCTTAAAATAAAGTACAGAATTTAACTCTTATCTTTGAATCTTTCCTGAAGCTTAGAGCATGTCTCCTAAATGTAAAAAACTACAAAAAAGTGAAGTAACAAAATTCATGCAAAATATATACAATGAGACCTGGACAAAGACTAATAGACTACTGTCTAAACTGATGATTAAAGTAAAGTGATGGTTTGAAGTTTCAGTTTTCATCAGCTGAATTCAAGCCTGGAGTGTAAGGATGGAAATTACATCAAATCCACCCTCAGAAAAAATAAAAAATCCCTAAGTTCCTTTTTGTTATTGAGAGACACCTTGTTGGGCATTTCAGAGGCGATGAGAAAGAAGCCAAAACCAAGCAATTGTGGTGTATTTTTGACATTTTGTCCTCTGAGACTTCTGTTCTGTTGTTCACCTTTTTTTTCTGTGTTTCTCTGGTGTCTGGTCTTCATTGTTAAAAAAGCAGGCTTTTTCTCTTGATCTAGGAAGTGTTTTCTATCCCAAAGAAAAAGCATAATGAAAATAACATTCCACGGTTTATCTCCAAGGTAAATTCACCTAGACAAACACCATTTCCCACTTGAAGTTAGGACTGGAATAAATTTAGCTGGAAGGAAATATTACCCAGCTGGTCCTCACTAGGTGTCCCATTTCTATTCACTGCAGTTTGAAATGCAACTTTTTTGGCTCTGAAGAGAAGCCCTGAAGTAGATGGACATATCAAACCTATGTATGCAGGAGAACAAAGCTGCCATGTGACATGTTTAAATATTTTTTTTTACATTATATTTTCACTCAGAGATTAATTTATGGAAGATTATTTTATATTAAACCTGTAAAGCTCCCTGGATTCACCATTACACAATGTTAGCCTGTGAGCATTACACTGATCCATGGTGAAGAATTTTCTCTCTGGACAAAGCAAGTATTACTAGGCAGATTTACTGTCCAAAAATGTTACAAGGTGGAGCTTCCAGCCATCCTTCAAAAGAAGATTGCTGTAAAAAAATTTGAAATTAGTGACTGCAGGATTGGAGTTTGGGCAAGAGCTCAGGAAGATGTCAAGCAAAAACGATGGAAAGTCAAAAGCAAGGATCCCAGTGACTGGACAGCAAACTGATTAAAGCGCTACTTTATCCCTGGCTGCCTGTAGACCTTCTCCCTTTTCTCATCCATAACAAGCAATCCATAACAAACAATCAAACAAACATATAACACAAAACCCAGCAACATAATCCATAACAAGCAATCAAACAAATCCCTCTGTCCTTCTGCAGCAAGTCACACTGGATAACAGTCCCTTTTCTCATTCCCAGGTATGGCTTTCTTAAACCTCCTGTGTCATTCTCCTGGAGAAATATGGGCTGAACTTCTGCAAACTCATCTCAGGCTCTGGTGGTTTCACCCCACTTTGACCATTTTCATTACACTGACATCTTCAATCCACTCCTTTCTAAAGGAGTCATTGGAATTTTATGAATCATCTTCTTGCAGAGTAACATAATATTGCAATGCAGTAATGGAGGGTGCCAGCAGATGGTGACATATGTAAATTTCTATAAAGATTATGTGCAACAAAGGGGTCTTTAGAAGGTGCAGATACTCTATGTTTTTCTTCTTCCCTCTCTTGTAATGCTCAGGAAAAAAGGATCTTTCTTTCATTATTTCTGTCTTGGTCTGCTACAGCTGGTGGCAGCTGTTTGGGGACCTTTTTCTACCACTCAGATAATTTTGTTTGGCATTGATGCCTGAGTAGCTGCTGCAAACCATCTTGGAAACTCCTACAGAGTGTGTCTACATTATGCTTTTTTGCTGAGGGTTGGGTTTTTTTTCTTCTTTTTCCTTTGGAGAAGTTATTACCAAGTGCACTGTTTACTGTTTATTATCGATATCACAGGGGAGCCAGAATGCAAAATAGATGGCTGTAATAGCCACAGGGTAGCATACTGGGGGCCAGCAGAGGAGAAATGCTAATCACATTGCCATTTCCTGGCCCATATGGTCAGGGTTTCAGTGCACGATGGTTTGAAATGCTATTATGAGTACAAGCTAATATCGATTCTACAGAGAAGACTTTGGCAAATCTATTACCAGCTCTCTTAAACTGCACCTCACTAACAATTTAGGGTAGCTGTTCATCCAGAGAAAAGAAATACAGCTCTGGGCTTGCTGAACTCTTCTCTGAGTTGACCTTATAGGAGGGAAAAACTTTGAAAAGTCACACTAATGCTTTTCCTTGGCAAGAATGAACTGCAGATCTGTTCTGAAGAAATGACTTGCTCAAGCAGCAGCCCTGTCCTTGTATCCCATATAGGTCTAGCTGACTCACTCAGTGGGAAAACCCCTGTAGCCACAGAAGGCATTACTGCCCCAGCTGTTATGGTCACCCATCCACCAAAGGCTTCACCCCAAAATAGAAAGGACCATGTGTTGCCATGCTGGTCCTCTCCAGCAATCTTTCCTAACTTTCCTCTCTGGTGGATCAGATGAAAATGTAAGACTGTGAAGTAGGTACCACTGAGGGACAGGAATGTTCTCTGAGGCTTTGGGGTGGACAATTGGAAGGCAGGGCAGGCAAGTTGAGGCACCAATTTGCCACCTTGTGTCAAGACTGGCTCCAGCTCATCTGCTGGAGCTTTGCAATGCTATGGTAGTGCTGCCTACAGGGCTATTGTTTGTGTTAGCACCAACTCTTGCCACTCTTGCCATTTGCAAACAGCAGAGAAAATAAAACAAATAACCTGTGGCAGCTGAGGAACCAATACTTTCTGCTGAACCAAAGAAATGTTTGTGCTCCTACCAAGTATTCCCACATATTCATACCAGGGAGAGGAAGGACTTGAGGACAATCAGTAAATAATTGAAACGGACTATAGCAGTGTACAACATTAAAGCAACAAGAATGGAGACAATTTTGCTTTCAGACATGGTCAGAATCATCAGTGTACACAATCTATGTGCAGTCTTAATGTGAATCAGGCTGTTTTGAATTCACTTTTCCCTAGTCAGTTACCTTTCATTGCCCCAAAATGTGGTCCTTTTCTGGTACTAAGCTCTATTGGCCCCAAAACTACCAGATATAAACAAGAGGTATTCTCAAAACCTCTTTTCTCTTCAGGTTCTTAAACCATGTGATGTCCTTCAGGCTACACTCCATTTGGTCAGACTATGGAAACAGAAGGTCTCCATTTCTAGGTAGCCTAGGAGCTGCATGTGTTTCTCCATTCAAGAGCACAGAGGAGCCAGCCACTGCTGCCACTTTAGCATAGTGTTAACTGTAACCCTTTAGAAGAGATTCGCTCTGAAAACCTGATCTTAAATGCTTGTAGGTTGTGAGGAAGATCAAATTTAGAAGCAAGCATAGTGATATAAGTCCATCCCTGTTATATTGGAGTGAGTAATTTTCAGTTCTTTGGGATTAAATTTTCCTTAATAGTACAAGGTGTATACTTGCAGCTCTGGGATTATTCTGTCTGGGAAGATGCTTCCTTGCAACACAATCATTTCTTACAGTCTTTTGTATCTCTAGTCTAGACCTAAATGGCATTTACTCACAAAGCCATTGCTACATAGGATGTGCTCTTCTGCCTGGCAAGCTGTGTGTCCATTATCACTGATATTTTTGTACCACTCATCATGATTTCTAGATTATCTCAAGATTTTGCTTCAATGTATCATTTTTCCTGCATCAAAGACTTCTTGTTTTCCATTTATGGCCCTTGTAGTGCATTTTGGGGTTGTATTTTTTTGCTGCATAATCTTGGGAATCAAAGACACATACACCCACAGTTATTTTTCTGTAACCCACAGGTCATTAAAGAAAGACATAGCCTGTTATGAGGTTACAGAGTGCTGCACTGCAGTCATCATGTTGCTCCACTCAGAATAAATCAGAGAGGAAAGTGTATAATTAGGAGCACTGTGTATATTCAGGGAAATGAGGACATCATCAATGAGGACATTGATGATGGAAAACCTTGCAGAATTTGTTGTGTGAGTAGGTGGGCACTCTCCTCTTCAGATTTACACTTCTTGGTGGGAATGGATTTGGTATCAGGCCTGGATTCAGGGAAAAATAAAGCAAACAACTGCCTGGAAGGGACAGCAGATCAAGTTCCTCAGAAAGGGCTGACCACTGTCCTGTTGGGTGAGAGCAGTGTCATTGGCTGAACTAGGGAGTGTGAAAATAAATCTGCCTCTGGTGAGATGTAATAGGCAATGAAAAGAAGACTGGCTTTGCTGGTCAGGCCTGGCAGAAAAGAACACAACAGAGGACAGGTGGCAGTGGTAACTGCCTAAGCTTCCCTGTGCAACATCTTCCTGTTCCACACAGCCTCACATCTGTCCTGCGCTGTCCCAGCATTTCAGTTTGCCTCTGCTGCTGGCAAATTGTGCTCCAGCTCTGTCCTGGAGGCACGGTGATGTGCCTTCCTTGAATGGAAAGCTCTGGTTCTCCTCCATCCTGGCTCATAACACTTTGCATTGTAAAGATCAAGCCCTTCAAGGTTTTTTCTATCATTCTCATTTTCCTGACCTTTCTTTCACTCTATTACAGTGACATGGTACAGCATACAAGAGCAACAGCTTTTTCTATCCTGTGTCATTGTCACCACTACTTAATTCTTGAGTTCAGAGTTCTGCTGAGGTTCAAAAGCCCCTGCTCACTGCATGCAATGTCTTGATAGGGTATGGATAGAGTGGGATAATTTTGAGATGAATTGTAGGTCTAAATTAACCATCTTTTTTAGGACATGTTTTCACAATATGGCCGAGCTGATGTACAAGTTCACTACTGACTAAGGGGGAAGCAGTGGTAACTTTTCTTCTAACTCCTCCTTTCTTCATCCTCCCTTTCCCCCCTCCCCATCTCTGACCACAGCCATCAACTTTCCCTCCTGATTCCATTACAGTGGTTCATCTGATCTCAAATTAAACTGCTTTGTCTTGCCCTTTTTTGCAATCTCATTGGGCTGCTGTGTCTTGCTGTGTGACTTACATGAGTATGAAAGTCCCCTGAAAGTGAGCAGTGGGAGAACATGGCTAGGGGCATGATAAATGGAGATATTCAGGAGTGGAGCTGGACCTGCTGTTTCTGCAGTGGTATGCTGTTTGTCTCAGATGATATAATAAGATCAGATTCTAATTGTGCCATGCGCTGGACAGAAATCATGTCATTAATTTGGACATTTCATAGTACAATAGAGTCACTGAATCAGTTGGGCTGGAATGGACCTCGGGACGTCTTTCAGTTTGCTCACAGCAAGGTCAAAGGGACCATCAGAGGTCCCTTTGGTAAAATGTGTGCCAATGGACTTCAAGAAATCCCATTTTGGTTGCAAGATTTGCCTGCTGACAATCTGTAGAACATAAAAGTACCTATACTGACATGAAAGGAAGTGAGTGGATTCAGGCTCCCTGCAATTTCATGAAAGACATCCTCTGTGTAAGTGGTATTCATGGTCTCATATTCTCCTTCTGAATCTGCAGGTTTTCAGAATGGTTCTCTTGATACACACTTTCTTCTGTAAGGTGTCCCTGGAATGCTGTTTTCCACAGTAAATCCTGGCAGGTTTCACTGAGAGAGGATGCAAAGATGTTCATCCCTCATAAATACATAAGGCAAAGTATGTCAGGGAAGGGAAATATTCTCTCCATTCTATAAAGGAAAGCTTTGCTGAATCTTTTTTCTCCTCCAGAGTCCCAGAGAACATGTGCAGCAGCACAGTAGCAATGGGGACACCAACCTCCTGAGGCTCAGCCCAGTGCTTTTCCTGTAAAACTACTTTTCTTCAAAGCTATCATCTATGAGGATTTTGTTAGCTGCTCACAGCTCTGAGATTTGTTGGGGACTTTTGCCTAAGCTCATTCTCTTTCTTGAATACAAGTGTGCATTTGTTTCCTTGATCTGCTATCACACAATTTCCTTTTAAACAGAGCTTACTGTGCAATCTTATGTGAGCCTTTGCATTTGTTCTTGTGCCATGCACAGATTTTTCTTTGCCTGGTGTGCCTCCACACACTTTATGGAGATTATAGCTGCTCTAGTTTGTGCTATCACTGCCTTACCCACCTCATTTTAACAATCATCTGTAATTCCATTAGAAATTATTCTTTCTGCAGGATGTTCCAACATCAATATGAAAGATATTTGAAAGGCTGTTATAAAGCAGTCAGATGCTTTGCCTTCTTTTGCCAGCTGTTGGGAACACATGATGACCAAGTGCAGAGTTTTCATATGGGTGCAACAGTCTTCTAATATTTTGATTGGAACATTCATTTTGTTCACTCTCTGTAAGTTCAAAGGTGAATGAATTTTGTTAATCCCATTCTCCTGCACAGTGTGAGTTCAGCTTTTCAGTTTTTCTCCACTGGAGACTTTTTTTCTCTTGTGCTGATATGCACTGAAATATTCTGCCCAGCTTGTTCAGTATTTCCCCAGGAATCCTTCTAGCCTTAGCTGCTTGGGTGGATAATTTCACCCATTCACTGCTATTGCTCTCACTTACCATTTGATATCTGATATCGTTTGCCCATCCTCATTTACTTTCTCTTTGCAGCTGATATAGGAAGGGACCCTTTTGACTTCTGATGTTTGCCAAAGTTCATAAGTCTCAGAGCTCTATATTAGGAGTAAAAGTGGATGAGAGAGCTGGGTAACTTTAAGGCAATACTTTTCTACTCATGTGGCCCTTAATGTTGAAAGAATTAAACAGTGGGAGGCAACACATTTGCTCATAGTTCAAAGTGGGTTTCAGTCAATATTCATTTTCAAGCTCTTGATTTTTTTTCAGGGCAGTGTTTCTAGGGAAAAAAGCAAGAGATGTGGGTTTCTCCTTGTGTTGTTTCACAGTTGCCCCCACTCAAAACCAGTCATGCTCAACCACGTAAAATTTCTGAGTGACATCGTCTTGCTGTTTCTATAGGGAAGAACAGATCCATATAATGGCTGGAAAGCAAGACATTTTTTATGTGAGAGAGGCATGGCTTTATTACCACAAAGGAAGAGCAGCAACTGAATACATTGGAGTCCATGATATTTTCTTACCCTCTGACTATACTCCTGGTGCACCAAGAGTGCCCTATTTGGAAAACATCTACAATGCCCATTCTAAAACCCTAAATTTCTGCCCATATCTCACTAGTTTGTTCAAAAAGATGGACAGGTTCTCCAGTATTTCACTGAGATGGAGCAGCCCTGCTTTCTGCAGCCTTAATTAACAGTAATATAAGATACAGAAGCAGTAACACAAGTGCATCACCAGTAGAGACAGTGACATGCTCTGGCTTTTCAACCTGACTGCTTTTTCTGCTCATCCTTCCTGATGATAATTCCCCAAATTAACTTTGCAATGAACATTTGCCACTGGTAATACGGCTGCATCTGCACTCCCAATTATCAGAAGGTGTGGCCAAAACATTTCCTGAATCATCGCCTGGTCTCTGTGCTAAGGATGTGTGAAAGGATTTTAGAAGGTCAGACACTTTCTGTGTAAACAACATTGAATGTCCTAAAATACACTGTCTCCACTGTGAATTCCAAAACTTTTATTCAGCACTTAGGTTAGCAAAATTTACTTGCTTAGAGGCATGTGAAAGACAAAGGCAAAGTGGGTTAGAACATGGCCAGACCTAATTCAATTTTGTATTTAAATTATTATCCTCAGGAAATTTTTACTTAGTACTACTAATTTTAAAATTAATTTCTTAGGAAAGAGATAGAAAAAAAAGTGATTTATATATAATTCAAGAACTACTGTGGCACTGGGATAGAGCAGTGTCTGTAGAAAGGCAGTGCAAAGATGTCTGAGCACCTTGTTTAGTGCTTGTAAACAGGCTGAATCCTAACTCATGCTTCTGTTTAAATGGGCTGTTCCACAGGTCATTTTTCTCATTTTCTGTAGCCAACCTGTCAGCTGGTTAATATTGCAAAGATTTACACTAAATTCGCAACTGCCAGTTTAAAGTGTCAAGGCTCCTTTTAAAGAAAAATAAAGTTAACCTGGGCAAAATGAATAATACATATTTTATAGCCAAAAAGTGGATTTCTTTTAAGTTTCAGAAGAACTGTGAGTTCCTGCAGCCTGTGATTGCAACAATATTTTTTCCTAAGGAACAGAAAGCATTTATACCTTGATATCCAATTCCTTAAGGTATGCCTACACTTATAAATTTAAGTATATTTCTTCTCCATTCATTGTGCACTCTGGCAGAAGTTGGGAGCTATGTAAATTTTTACTTTATAGATGCTGAAACACAAGCAGTGCCCCCTAACACCTCCTGTGGAGCAATAGTCCTTAATTTTTCTCCAAACTTAAACAGAAAGAAAACACTTATTGGTGCCCCAAGTTCTGATAGGTTTTTTTCCACAAGACAACAGTGCCTCATTGCTGTGGCTCCCAGTCTCCATGCTGGTTTACAAACATTGTCACAGGTGACAAAACTTGTAGGCTGAAGATCCCGTAATGTAATGTAAATCTCATTTTCAGATTTTAATTAACAAGAAAAGGTTGTAGAAACAGTAAAGAAGGCTGCAAAGTGTCTAAAGATTGCAGCTCAGTTATTTTCAGTTGATAAAAGGTAGGTAGAAGCTCTTATAAAAACAGGTCATACAATGCCACTCGTGGGCTGAAATTGAAATTTTCAGTGATTTGGAAGATACACAATCCTGTTGTTCTGGGATAACACCACTATGATTCACTGCCTCAAAAGCAATCACAGATCAGCAACTCCTTTCTGCCCCCAGTCACTCTATCCCATGTCAGAGTGAAGGTCACAACAATGTTCAGCAGGCTGGTGAATGCCTGGGGATTCTGTGGCTTGTGTGTATCGGGAGTACGTGAACACAAGTTTGGCATTTCATTTTCAAGCATACAGGGCTTACATCTGTAGCTATTGTAGGGTAAAAGTAGTTAGGGAAAGCTGTGTCATGGAGCATAGGAATGTACCCCCTGTCTTTGTCCATATACACTTGTATTTGTAGACTGGACGTCCCATGGGCAGAGTGAATTTAGAAGGTGTCTGGGCAAAGCAGACTCAAGTGAGGAAATTTTATTTAATTCATTGCCAAAACCCAAAAACTTACAGTCAAAAGTAAAAAAGAATTGGAGCACTTACAAACACATAGGTGAAGCATCAATTTCCAGTCTCTGCTGACCTTTGTGAGGCAATGGGCAGCACAGGAGGTGGAGAAGCAAGGAGTAATGTTCTTCTGCTGCCCTTTGTCACCCACTGATTTTCCTGCCAGGCTGCTTCTAAGTGCTCCTGTTCCAGGGTGGGTCCCTCATGGGTAGACCAAGTTAACTTCTGCCCTTCACAGAGAGGAGGACTTCAAAGGGAAGAGGGTAAATAAAGGCGCTGTGAAGCAGCTCTTTTGGAAGGAGAATATGTCTGCCAGATTGGGAGAGCAGTATCAGCACCAACCAAGCAAAGTCAAAGGCCGGAGTGACTCCATAAAACCATGCCATGGAGGGACACTTAGGGAAGGTGAGGAGAAGAGTGGTATGAAAGGAGAAGTGTGAAGAAGAAGGTATAGAGCAGTAGAGTGGAGATGCAGAAGGCCCAAGAGAAGATTTAGCTGCTGATGTGTTCCTGAGGAGAGGGATGGCCTTGGTCCTTCTGAGGGAAGACCACCAGTTCTTGGAAGTGATTGGTGTTTTATTCTGTTTTTGTGTGTTTGTGCTAGGCCTTGGGTGTAAATACCTACATATCACTGCTCTCCCTGCAGGTTGTGCCACCTCATCCTGTGGGGATGGATCAGCTAATCTAGGGCATTTGAAACAGCAATCTATTCCCACGTGTTCTGGAGGCCATGGAGCACTTACCTCAGTGGATACTACACCCCCTTACACCTGAAGACAGATACTCTCACTTAACTGCCTCTGAAACTTGTAGATTTTATTATCCAATTTTTCTGGTTTTAATTTTGTCCAGCCCCTCTGTGCATTACTACTGCTGCAGTAAGGAAATCAGTGGGTGTCCCAGGTCTGGAGCTACCTGTACAGGGGGTTGCTCTGAGGAAATCTCTTTGAAGTTAATTGCCCTAAAATTCAACTAAACTGCAAAAAATTCCTTGATTTTGAAAAAAGTGATTAGAAATATTGCTAGAACTTTATCAAAATATTACTGGTCTCCCATTTCTGGTTCTCTTCGGGAGAAAAAACCCCAAAAAACCAACAGAAAAAAAAAGCTTTCCACTATGTATTCTGGCACTTTTTTTTGGCTGAACATACATCCATGCACATTGTTGGCTATAAATATTTATTTTTTTTCCTTTGACTGCTTTGAAGTAAATGATAATATGTCCATTTGCCCCCCTCATGGAAGTCAACATGCTCTAGGAGCGATATTTTTGTGTTTATTGATACCATGTGAAGTGAGAGTCATGCAAAAGATATAAAAGAAGAAGGCTCTAATATAAGGAAGTCCAAAGCAGAAGAGAAGAAGTAGGAATGACCAACTCTGAATGAAGGGACTTTCCAGAGAAGCTGACTACAGAAGCAGTAGAAAGGGAGACAGAAAGGGAATCCCATTTTGTCCCCCAAATACTCTGCAAAGATGTTAGAAGAAGGAGGCAGAGGGGCCTCCAGTCAGACAACAAACACAACATCCGTGTTTTCTGCAATGCCATCTGTTTCTACATCTTGCAGTGTGTTGCTACCTACAGCTGCTGCCACCAAATGCCCAGCTAATTTTAGGGTACATATCTGTGCTTGAGCTTGGGTAAGTAGTCTCTCAGCCTTCATTTGTACGAGATGACACATGAGCTCTCCCACCTGCTGTAGATTTCCTGACAATGTCCCTTGGGAGACCATAAAGGCAGCTATGTAGCTGTGGGATGAGGAAAAGGGTCATACAATTAATTAGAAATTGTTAAGTTGTCAGCAGCATAGGCTGTGGTAAGCAGTTTGTTTTCAGCCCAAGGAGGGGTTGACTTGCAAAATAAATTTAAAAAACCCCAACTCTTTGATTGGAAGGGTGCAGCAAATTCATCAATGTTTGTGTAAAGAAGCAAAGGAGGACAAAGCTTGCAAACAATGCAAAATAGCATTGCTATAGAAAAAAGGAATGAACTGTTTTAGCAGCACAGACTGTGCCAAATCTCTGGACAATGGAGCTCCTCACTCCTACGTGGAGGAATTTGCTGCTGAAACAACAAGAAGTTGCATCCTGGGAATGTGGAGATCTGTATATGTAGGAATTCTGCATGTTTTCTTGCTTATTCATATGCATTGTGTAGGGATGGAAGGGGAAGAGGAATTGCCTACCTATATATTCAGTGGGATTGTCACCTTAGCAGGATGTGTGTGTGGAGAATAACCTGAGCTGTGCTGTGGAACAGTTGATGGAAGCATAAATTAAATGTAATTCAGCCATGATTTGGTGTGTGGATGAATACAGTTGTATCTCCATGTTTGAACATTCGGGCTGAGATGGGCCTGGGAAAGACATGTTTAAATCCAAGATAAAATGTTAGCAGTGGAAGAATTTTAATGGTACCAAATTGACAGCAAAATACTGAACTGCATATAGACTTACGAGTTCCACGTTGGTGTGCCTGCAGGAAAAAAAAAAAAGAAGCCTTCATCATAGTCTCCTTGATGAAAACCACCTGTTGATGGAAGCTGAGTTTCAAATAAAATAAACAAGTCTGTCTTAAGAAAGTAAAAGAATGGCACAAAGAAAGTCTCATAATGTAAACTGAGAGTTTACATTCACCTTGAATACTGCTTACAATTCTGGGCACAGCACTTCAAAAAGGGTAAAGCAAATGGATCCAGAGAAGGGCAAGAGAACAGTATCAGAGGAATAGCAAGATGTCTCCTGTGTGCATGGTGATTATAAAGGTGAATGGTTTAGAAAGGAGCAAATAAATTATGACATAACATAAATATATCCAGTACTGACTGGAACAAAAAGGTTAGACACAGGCATCTATTTGCTTTCATACTAGAAAAGAAAAATACAAAGACACCATAAAGGATAAGGAAACAAATTTAAAACTGTTACAAGGATGGTTCTGGAAGCATAAATAGCATGCAGCTGTGTATAGACTGCAGTAAAACATGACTGGGAAAAAAGGGATTAGTAAGATTCCAAAGAGTACTTAAGAGACTAGGTCTCCAATGATATTCAGGTGACTAACTCCAACTGAAGCACATGTAGTAACTTCAATTAGCTGTGAGCTCATTTTTGGGAGGTTCTGAGCATGCTGGCTGTAATCCAGCCAGACCCATGTTTTGCTCTCAGCAGGTAAATATTGTCCCTGATGAGTGCAGCAGAAATTATACCCCTGAGGTTATGCACACACTTATATTATTTGCTGGACCTGCATGAGCATGTTCAGTATTGAGATTTCCATGAATAAAATGCCCACAACTATTTATCCTAGGGGAAAAAATTGCTTCATTGAGGAACAAACACCCAGTGATCTGTACCCATTTAACTGCAACAAGAGCACTCATATAATAATGTACAAGACTTGACTCAAATATAAGGAAGAATTGAGAGCCAGCTGGAAATACATGCTGGTTGTTTATTTCACTGACAAGAAAGATGTTACATTAAAAAAAAGATATTTTAGCTTAAAGCTGCATTTCACTGTCTGACACTCTATTTTGGAAGAAGTGAATAGTGTCTTGTCAGTATGCCTTAGTGAAAAAACAAAAGAGAATATTTTTTTTTTTAAATACACCCCCACACCTAGAACATTTTAAAGACTCAAATACATGAATCAGATATAATAAATAGTTTAGAGGGTTTGAAATTCTGGTTTATTGTTGCTGAGAGCTGTTGGGATTAGTTACATGGTATGTGTTCATAGGTGGCAGAATGAGCTGCCCTTCCTCCATTGTCCTTCAGCCCTTTATGCCTGCTCCCACACTCATTCAGATGTGCCAGCACAACTGCTTGTGGGATCACTTCATCGACCAGATTAGGGAGATCTGGGCTGAAAAGCAAACAAACAAACAAAAAACAAGAACAAAAGCCTTTTTTTTCTGGTGGTTTTCTTTTTGCCCCGGATTGTATCAAGGGTCTGAAACACAGAGTGTTCTACAAACAATTGCATTGCCTTCATCAAGGAGACAGCAAACTGCAGCAGAGGGGCAGCAGCTGGGTCAGGGCAGTGCTGAGGAATTTCCCAAGGCAGTTTTGTCAGCAAAAATAATATTTAATTGCCCTAAAAGTCTCTCTCTAGACTCAATTATGGCAGGGTTTAATTCCAAGATTGATATTCATCCCATTTCTCTTTAATTGTGCTTTTCTACATATGTATATATGCATAGAAATAGATATTAAAATATAATATCTTATATATAATTTTTCTTTATTATATTTTGTAATATTATATATAATATATATTTTAATATATATTAAAATATTATTATATATGCGTGCATGTGTATCTCTAAATTTAAAAAATACCGACAGCAGCTCACTAAGCTGTGAGATTTGTTTTCCTTGAGGTGAAAAACCCCCCGAAACAAAACCACACAGACAAACTGATGTGTTTAGAGACAGAGCTAAAAATGCCTGGGAAAACACAGTGCAATGTTTGTAAAGACCTATACAATAGAGTCCTAGCTGCCTGCCACACAAACATTCCTCTCTTGTGAATGGATGCTTAAGTATGGAGCACCAGAGCACAAGCGTGGGCAGAGCAGCAGATGGCAGGTCACTCTATTAATATGGAGAATTCAAGCGATTCCAAACATTTTGTCGTGCTTTTACCCCCATGATCTGAAACTGCGTGACAATGGAGTGAAGTTCCAATGGCTCCATTTCAGCGACAAGTAATCTGCAGATAGACTTAATTAGACGTTACCCACTTACTGCCAGCTCCTATTTACTGTAACCAAAGCACCCATTCTTCCCAGCTCACTGAAGTGTGTTTTGTGTCTGTCAGCAAGGTGCTTTGCAGAGCTTGTGTGTGCTGAGATGCAGAATCAGTCTGTGAGCAGACATTTTCCCTGTCCCCAGGATAAATGGCAAAAAACCATACCCAAGAAAATGAAACAACTGATGGATCTAGAAAGACGACTTTGATCTGCAGTCTCCAAGATAGCATAACATGTGCTGGCCTGAGCCTGTCACTGGAAGGCCTCATGACTAAAGTTTTCCTGAGACACAATGAGAATTGCATCCTCCTTTAAACTCTTAGATGACCTGCACTTTAATGTGGTTATCCTTAGCCGCATTAAGTGGTTTTTCACATTCTAAATCTTCTTAATACTTTGCTACCTGGGGAGTTTTATTAGCATTCACCTGTCTGAAAATGACTGGGGAACAGAAATGCAAATTACTCCCAGATAATGCAAATATGTGGCATTTTGCAAATGAACCTTGCAAAGCTTATGCACGTTGGAGCATATTCCTGATGCAGCTTCTATCCTCAGTTAAGCTGGTGATGATCATAATATATTATACTGTATGTTCAGAGGTTAACCTTTTTCCACTGTTTTTTGTCTTTATCTCACCACCTTCTCCTTTCTTCTCTCCTGACCAGTGATAGCATCAGTCGGAAGCAGCTGTCTTGGTTTGCTGTCTTGGGGCAGATCTGTTAAATGCAAGGCTGCTGAAGGTGCAGTTCACATCACTCCAGGGGAATAAGCTGAATACCCATGGACTGGGTTTGGATGCTGGACTTCTGCTTTTCCTTGTTTCTTCACCAGCCTTGGTGGAGCATTCTGTGAACTTTATGATGTAGAAGCTGCTCCCTGGTTTTCTGTCTTCAAATTGTCTTTTGGTCTGCCCTCACTTCTCTGAATTAAAATTGTGTTACTTCAGCTCTTCAAATATGGCAGGCATTCCACAGTGAAAGGAATGAGCAGTTGTTCCCTGGAAAAACTCTAAAAAACCAAATAGGTACCACACCCTCACTGAAGGGCCAATCTTCACATATAATTGCGCACTGGAATGAGTTTTATCTGCCAATATAAATTTTTTCCAGGCACAGCTCTACCTGACCATTGTTGGATATACTCTTTGTATTCTCCACTGTCCATCAGAAATGGGATCTTGGAAATAACACATGTACATACCGCTTTGTAGTATTTCATTTCTTCTTCTCAAATACCATCCTCAACAAACTCTTGAAACCTTTCCACATACTAATATTTCTTAAATGGACCTAAATCTTCCAGGATGATCTAATGAATACATCAAGAATGTCCCCATAAACAGACTCTTTAAAATACTTTGATTTTGCATATACACCTCCTAGAAAATTATATAAAGAAAAAAATTATTTAAATGACAGCCAGTGCTGTCATTTAAAAATTGAATAATGTGTGTAGAAGCAAGAACTTTTGTAGATAATCAATAAAGGGTAGAAATCTTCAGTTCTACCCTTTTTTGCAAAAATCTCTGGCTCCTCAATAGCATACCTCAAGGGAAACCTACAAATCCCTTCAAATAGTAATTATATATTGAAATTTGTAACTCCTTAGGTTACTCAACAGGACAATAATGAAGATAGTGCATTATGTGTCATTACAATTTGCCATCTGACCCTATTTTCATGGACATGAATGGTTTCTTTCTTGTGTCTGTTATGCAGGATCTATCAACTCTCCCTGCTAATGTGTGTCACATCTCTGTCAGTACTTTCCTCTCAAGTGATCTAAACAATCAACAAAATTAGACTAAGCTACGATGAAATATATGTAACTTGGTTTTAGCTTTCTTATCAAGGTGATGCTTCTTGCCAGACTTTATAAGAGAACTCCAAAATCTTACTTTTCCCCCCCTAGTTGTTTTGTAAATCTAATAAAAGATAAAAGTTCTTGCAGCCCTACATCTTAACAAAATGCTGGAGAAAATAATCAGTGTTAGCACTTACATTCTGAAGATTGTCAGTGTGGAGATGTAGGAAACACGAAGCAAAAGTTTGGGGATTTTTTCAGATTACAGTGATGTGGAATATTTGTGCATCAGCATCAAGAAAATGTTTTTCCATGTTTGGCTTTTTCATAAGAGTAGGAGGGTGACTTATTCTGCCTGATGATTTGTCATTTTTGCTGGTACTGGCAGGTGCATTGATCCTCATACCCATCTCTCCATCGGCACTAGCAATTCAGTTAAAGGCTATTACAAATGCCTGTTAACCAGAAACAGCTTTTATTAACTAAAAATTGCCTATGCTGAAATGTAGAGCAGAAGAGATTTTCTAGCGTAGTTTCTACCTCCATTGCTGTTTTGTAGATAAAGCTTCTGTGAATTAAAATTTAGAACTCCAAGTGATCTATAAAATAGTGTATATAAAATCATTGTGGAGTTGAAAGACATTTTTTGACTTTTGACTCCACTAGATTTTGCATCACGTTTGGTGATCATTTAAGAAATAACCACCCATAATTTACATACATACACATATGAACTGGTTTGTTAGGTTGCCACTATTTTTTGTTCTGTTATCTGAAAAATCAGAATAGTCTGGGCAAAATATAGTGGGGTTTTTTTATAGCACAGAAATAACTTCCAGTGCTTCTTAGATCCCTCTACAAGTATGGGTAATATGAGAAGACATTTCACTATTAAAAAGGTCACAGAACACTGTTTTTAAGTGAAAGATCTTCCTTGGAAATGTATTAGGCATATTTCACTAGAACGAGTTTCTAAAGAATCTATTTAAGGAGTGATGAAAACACTCTTTACTCTTGCTCAATCTTTGGGAAAGGGAATGGTAGCAAGGGAAACAGAGGAAGAGGGAAAAAACCCACTAAGCAAACAACCTAATATCATTATCTCTGTCTTTTTTCTTATTGTACTTTTGCACATATACTTGGAAGTAATGCACTTGGTGGACTTTCCTGGCTTTGCCTGAACTGAATATCACATCAAGCACCCCAGCCCAGCAGTGGTTTCGCAACCCTGTCTGATATTCCCTTTGTGTATCAGGCACAGGTAGATTTTGTTTCATGAATCATTCATAAACTCACTGCTGGGATTCTACAAGTTGCTACATCTCCCAGTCCTATTCCAGAGGCTTAAAACAGAAAGAGATGACTGTACTTCTGTGGAAAATGGTCACACGTGCCACATCATAAGCTGTCGCTGATGTCAAGGATGACACTTATTTTGAACACATGGTAAAAGAAGTAGCTATTTACTGTTGCATCCATGTCTTCAATGTTTTCTTGAGTCTTATTGTGTGCTATGTTGCCGTATTATTTCACGTGTTGACCGAGGAGATACTTGTGTCCCCAGCACAAAGAACAGTATAAACCAAAACCTGTTTTATGTGGAAAGCAGCTGCTTGAGAACTTCTGCACATCACTTCATCTTCAGTCAATCTTTTCTCTTACCCAACTATGTCGCAGTAAGACCACCTTCTCTTGAATTCAGCCTATTCTTTGCACCTATTGGTCTTCTTTCCTCTCTTTTCTTCTCTTTATGTCTCCACTGTGGGTGGTAGATCCTTTCCTCCTGGTTTTTTCACCATCTGGAACAACCATGAAACATTTTGTGACTGACTGAGCTGGACCTATTTCACATTTCGTGTCATTGAACACCTATTGTCACTGGCCCATGCCTCTTTTATCAGCTGGAAAACATAGTTAAGAAAAAAAATAAGAACACCACCACCACCTTATTATTCACCAATAATAAAGGCAAGAAACTTTCATTCCTGAACTTCTTTGCAATCCCACTATGAAAGCCTCTAAAAACTCAAGAGGCTGCAGCAATCACCCTTCCTTCTACTGAGGCTGGGTTTTAGATCCATTTTAACAAAGAATATCTGTATTTGTGCTGATAAATGTAGCCTACAGAGACATGTTCTCAGATGTTTTTGGTGATGGCATATATAATCCATCACAGTGAATTTTGAAGCAGGGCCTCAGGAAGGGTGATGAATCCCGGATTGAATTAGTTTATAGCAGGGCAAATGTGTACTCCTGTCTATAGCCCAGAAATTGTTCCCTGCAGATGGCTAGTCACATCTTTCACTGTGTTTTCACCTGATTAGGCAGGAGCGTAGGAAGTCCCTGGTGCAGATCCCATTCAATCAAGTGAAACAGAACAGGAATTTGATGGCACACAGGACAAAAACTCCATGTTCACATTTCTGACTTCACATTCCTCAAAGTTCCCCAAGGATGAGGAGACATCAGCTTTGATTTTGCAGTAGGCCTTGCTACTCTCCCTGTGACCACCCCTTCATCTTAGACACATGATTGCTCATGTGTATCGACCACAATTTATGCATAAATGTTAACAGGACCAGAGCAGAACCCTCAAACATGCCATGCTTTTCATACCACTCTTCAATTTTTTTTACATAATGTCTCTGCTGACCTTATAGAACTTGAAATAAATGCATTTTCCAATACTAAATTACAGTACAATATACAACTAGAAGAAGGACTGGGAAGAAGATCTGGGGAGCTACACTCTGATCTCAGTGCCAGGAAATGTTATGGAGCAGATCATCTTGAGTGCCATCATGCAGCACACACAGAACCACCAGTGGATCAGGCCCAGATGGTGTTAGTTTATGAGGGGCAAGTCTTGCTTGACCAACTGCACCTCCTTCTCTGAGGAGTTCACCCCAAAATACACAGTTCACCCCAAAAGTCAGCTGAAGAGTCTTGGTGTCTAGTGTAGTATAACTCAAGAAGTCATCTGAAATAAACCAAAATTATGAATGTGTCATGGAAGATAAGCTCATAAAGATGCTCTGTTCCTCTCTTGCTCTTCACTGAGGTGGAGGTGGCAGCTTCTTCCTGTTAGGGAGCTAATAAGGGCAAAAGTAGCAATCGAATCACTACTAGTTTTGTGCTAGGCTGACCTTTCTGCACATTTCACGTAGCAACCACTCAAGGAATTTAAAATCAACATGTTCACCCCACTGATGTCACATTACCAAGAAACCCAGCCAGACATCCAAGAGCACAGTTGCATAGACTTTTCCTTTTTTTCCCTAGCTCACTTTTATCTCAGGTCTGTTTGGGGAAGGAATAGCAATGATCCAGCTGAACCTTCAGGTAGGTTTTCAAGCCAGATGGAGAAATGCCATGACTGAATAACATTATACAGTGCTGAAGAATCATGTTTTGAAAAGCTTTTAAGGTATTTTTGAGTTAGTCTGCTGCTACATTTTTGGATAGATGATTTATTACTTGGATAGTGGTTACCTGTACTACCAGGTAGCTTCTAAACTTAATTCTGCCTTCTTTCCATGCAAAATCCCTCTTAAACAATGGATGAATTAATGGTTTTTGACAAAACTTATGAAAATAAAGTACAATGGGGGCATGCACGTTGGGGGGTGAGGGTGATGACAGATATTGTGTTTCCCAACATGCAACATTTTATATTAAAGGTGTGAGAATTTTTTGTGTGATGATAGGAGGATATCTTCTGCTACCACATAGTTTTTTTTCATTCCAAGTGCCTGTGCAATGTCTTTAAAGGCTTATGTGAAGGCTGTGTTTTGCTCTGAGTGGTTGCCTCGTTCCTGAGTGCTCCTCCACATGCTGCAAAATGAAGACATTTAGCCCTTGGCCCTATGAATTAACAGCAGCCTTTCACTTGGCTCACATTTAATTACTGTGCAAGTCTTTTTCTGTGGGTCTTTGGACCTCTTTGTTTGCTGGTATCACCCCTTGTGGAACAATTTGCATAACACAAAGTATCAGAAAGTGTCATTTTGATTTAGTCTGCTCCTGTTGAAGTGTAAACAGCCACTCAAGATGCAAAGCAGGGGTATTCTCTGTTCCTTCCTTGCCTTGATTCAGAACCTCAATGGCTCTTCAGGCAGTCAGATCAACATTTTCCATGTGGAAAATGGAAGGGCAAGAAACACTACAAATCCCTCCTTAAGGCTTGTACGGTATGTGAGGCAACTGGAGTTTTTCACAAAGCAGTAATAAAAACAAAGCACATACTTGGTGCAAGCATAATTACCATATTTGAAATTTAGCCCAACCTATTCTCTCTATAGTATTTGTTACTATAATTTGCCATATCCAAAACAGTAAGTGTTAGTGAGTTTTTGGTGCAAAATTAGTTTTCTTTTTGAAAGGACTGTGTGTATTTAATTAATTTTAGGTCTGCTTCTATTAGTCATCGTGGGGATATAATAAACCCTTTTAAATTTTGTAAGGACAAGGAGAGAAAGGAATTACTGGGAAGGACTCAGTTTCTGTCATCATAGCTCAATTGACTTGCTTTCTCTGGTGGCTACAGTGCATCAGCTCCTTGCCAAAGAGCCTGTCTTCCCTTCATTACAATTTTCTAAATCTGCTCCTTGCCTCCTGAACTGTCTGGCATTTTATCTGGAGGACACATCAGTTCAAGGAAAGGGACAAGACTGTAGAGATTTCTCTCCCTGAAGAAATTTAACCTTTGTGCTGGATTGACATGTCTGTGCACTTAAAACCATTTTATACCTAAATCATGTCCAAGTCAAATCCCTCAAGCCCCAGAATTTCAGTCTGGAGGGAAAGGGGGAAATTACATCTAATTTTGAGGGGTTGGAGAGGAATTGTGCCAAGAAAGATGTCAATTATGAACAGGACAAGCTGGTTTTCACCTGCTTGTTTAGCTAGATGCATAAGCAAATCCTTAGCTGCTGTAAATTAGTGTAATTCCACTCACATCCAAAGAATCTCCATGTTCATTATCTGGATCTTTATTTCCAGGTACTGAGTGTGCTGCACAATTTCCTGTGCGAGGTAATTTGCATTCAGGCATGCTCCAGCTGCACGGTTCTATAATGTTTATACGCCTGTCATTATAAAATGCTGAGTGAACAATAACAGGGACTAAACAGGAGCATATGAGGAGCAGAAAAGACTTGGGATGAAGTGCGTGCCTCGCACAAATATTCAATGCATTAACTGCTTTATTATTATTTTCCATTGTTTCTTAGCTAGTCATAGACAGACAGTCTGCTGTAGTGGAAGAAAAATAATTCTTCCAACAATTAGAAGAAATTTAAAAACTAAAGCTATGGCACAGCTACCTTTTTTTTTCCTGCTGCAAGAGCTGAGAGAAAAATGCACTTTGAGGCTAAGCTTTTCAGTGTAGAGAAAGTTAAAAAAATTAATAAAAAATGCAAGAACAATACAGGAAAACTTCAGTGTGCGCCGTGAAGTTAATCCTGAAGGAAAAATATATTCACTGCAGTCCACAAAACATCTCCTTGCCACCTAGTCTCTGTGTTTTACTCTAAAAAGCAGAACAACTGATGAGAGAGGAACTGGGAGGCAAAAGTGCAGCTGTCAGAAGCACCAAGTGAAAGTAGCCCTCGAGATGAGAACAGGAAAGAAACAAAGGAAGAGAGAAGCAGCACTAGGAATCCTTCTGTTCGTTTATGCAGTTGCTTGCAGTCTCCCTCCCTGCTGGGGTCTGAGGCATGCTGAATTCTGGCCATCAAAGCAGCCCTACCAAAACCTTTTAAACCTTTTAATCTACCCTGCTGGCCGCTGGTCTTCAGTGGGACTTTGGGAAGCTGTCATTTGAAAGCCACTGCCAATGACACATAATGTGCTAACAAGAATCATCATTGAGAGCTCCAAGTGATTTTAACATCTGGGTTATGAAGTTTACTAGAGAAAAACGTTATTAACCATTCAAGAACTGTCACAATGTCTTTCATCCTTCATCCAAATGTTTAGCTTTCTGATGAAGCTGTTAGTGCAGCCCCTAATACAAACAAAGTTGAATTTCAGACATAAAACATTAGGCAGTTCACAATCACACTTTGTCAAAAAGTGGTAGCCTTAAAAAATAAATCAGTCCTTTAGAGTGTTAGGTACTCAAGCACAGATAATGCTGGGTACCCAAAGAGCTCCCTTCCTTCTTACTATCTAAATTGCAACATTTCTGCCCTCCAAAGAAAGGAGAAGAAACAGTCTCTACCATTCCATTAACCATTCACAAAGCTTAAATAGCCAAGAGCACTTTGGTTAAGAACAGCCCCCATTCTGGGACAGAATGCTTAATAGATATTTGTGGACAAGCCCTGCAAAACAAAGACAGATTACTAAATTAAAGACATGTAGTTCTGCAATAAAATAGACATACGTGATAAAAAATTTAAAGTGCTTGAGCATCATTGAACTCCAAGTTTGAAGTATTACCCTTGAGAATAATACCCTTAAGAATAAGTAAATTTAAGGAAGCAAATGATTTTAAAGAAAGAGAACAGAGATACTTTAAATACACATTTAAGACCCTGATCCATCTTCCCCCATGCCCAACAGAGCTAATGTGAGCTGGCTCCAAGATGAGCCCACTGCAGGCTGAGGCTGAGCTCATCAGTGACCATGGTAGTTACTCTTGGTGTTTTAAGATTTGGTTTTACCTCTCATTATCCTGCTCTGCTTGGACTGGTAGTAAATTCAGTTGATTTCCCCCAGTTGAATCTCTTACCAGTGACAGTAACTGGTGAGTGATCTCTCCCTGTCCTTACCTTGAGCCATGAGCCTCTCATTATATTTTCTCTCCCTCTCCCAGCTGAGGAGGTGAGTGGTAGGGTGGCCTAGGTGGGCATCTGGTATCCAACCAGTGTCAAACAATCACATAATTTAAAATGGGGGCTTTCCCAATTAGATGATTCTGCTCCAGTCATTTTATTTTTAAAAACATGAGAATTGACCAGAAAAACAGAAACCTCAAACCAAATGACTCCAAACATTCTATATGTTGTAAAGGGGGAAACAATGTTTGAAACTCTAAACTCAAGACTGCCTAAATTTCTAATGAACCAACCAAAAACCTGAGACATTCCAGATGTTCCAAGAGTTTAAGATTCAGATTCCATGTATCAAGTCACTTTTAAAAATAAATATGAAATGTGGTACAGATTTAGACAATTTAATCCACTGTGTTCCACTCATATCCTGTATAGACAAGTTGTTTTGCTATTCCAAACAGTAATGACTTTTGTAATTGGATATGCTGTGAAATTCAGCTCTTCTTCATAGCTCCATCTACTACCAGATTCTGTGTTCTCTTTTTGATGCCCAAATTATCTCACATTCATCTGGACTTTGTCAATGCAAAGCTGTTCTTATTACTAGCCTTTGTTGTTTCCTGACTTGATTTTGAGTCAAAGTCCTTTCTTGTAAATATGTGTCATTAACATACTTGATTAACTTATTAAACACTGCAGCACAAGCTCATTATGTGTTTGTCTGATATGATTTAACTTTCATTTTTAGTGAGTTCATTGCAACAGAAAGGCTGTACCATGCAGAGGGAGCACAGGGTGCTGCATAATGCTCTCTCCCTGTCGAGCAGTGGTTCAAATCCAGTCGCTTCAAAAGCAGCTTTAATTATC
The DNA here is from genome assembly GCF_008360975.1 of Lichenostomus cassidix. Classification (NCBI taxonomy): domain Eukaryota; kingdom Metazoa; phylum Chordata; class Aves; order Passeriformes; family Meliphagidae; genus Lichenostomus; species Lichenostomus cassidix. The sequence goes on along the minus strand of NC_139482.1, from coordinate 106,775,521 downwards.
ACTGTCTAACAGTTCTGGGAAAGGACTTTTTGGTTGCTGCCTCATAAAACTAGGAGTTGTTTGTGTACAGATTTTGTTGCAAAAAGTGAAGAATGACAGAAAATGCTCTTTCTTCTAATACTGAATAAAGGACTTTATTCTAATAAACTGTTATTCCCTTTTGCTTCCCGTGTTTCTTCTCTTTTTACTGCACTGTAGAATTTCTGTTGTGAACTTTTTCCTGCCTTCTCTGTGCTTGTCTTCTTATTAACTAAAGCAACTGTAAGTCTGTTTATGCCACAGTCTGACCCTGGGCAAGTCACTGTGTGAGCACGCATCCTTTTCCCATCTGCAGCAGTGCCAGCTGCAGAGGTTACCAGCCCGACCCTGCCTCCCAGCTACCCATCCTTGCCAGAGGCAAAACGGCCTGAGCTGCTTTCAGGAATGTACTTGAATCCAGACGGGGTAGCAGAGATTTACTCAACGGCCTCCTAAGCAGGGCCCACTTGTTTGTGCTGAAATGGATTGGGGAGCTTTTCCATGAGCAGCTGGAGGAGCCTGAAGGAGCAGTAGATTCTGCTAGGAGAGCAGTGATTCACCACAGCACCGCAGCAGGTCCTTCTGTCACCTTGGGTGTAGGTAAAATGTGCCACACATCTGCATGATCTTGCTCAACATGTTCTGGCTCTCCTGTCTGTAACCTGGGCTTGATGCTGTTCTCCCAATTTCATGCAAGGTAGAATTCATCAGCTGTGCCAACCCCCTCAAGAACAAGGATGGAAAGCACGAAGAAAAGCCAATGCATGATTAAGAATTGCTATGTCAGATTCTAACAGAGTGATGGCAGGCATAGCTGCTCCATTCTAGCCATGAAACAAAGTAAATGGTTTGTTTCCATGCTAACTATTCATGGCAGATAAGAATTCCATCTCCCAGTATCCCTGGAGGAAAGACTTCATATGTCTGTCCAGTTCTGCGTGAAAAGTGCATGCCAGACTATAGGTCACAGCAACCCACTGCACCCCCAGCCCTACACTAGAGAGGAGATAGGTCATTTTTGCCTTCTAGGCTCTTCTATTTTCTTGTCTATGCAAACTCAGCTGAGCTTGCTACCATATCATATCAGAGGCATGAGGAATGCCCTGTCTGCCTGTTTACTGCGCAAGATGTAGATTGCTGGTCTCCTGTAACGAGAAAAATCCCCAAGGGAATAAGAAATTTCTCTACCTCCCTACCATGCTTCTCTACATGGATGGACAGGTCAGGTCAAAATGTGATTCTTCATGATCAGCACATCTTTCTGCTGGTGCCTCATCAGTGAAGAAACCCCAGGGCTCCTGAATGCACTTGGCCATCTCACCGCCCTGCAGACAGGCAACATCAATGCACAATTCCTGGCATATCACTCGTTTTCTGCCTGCATTTGTAAAAGTGCTTTGTTGCAATGCAGGCATGCCCTCCCAGCAGAGTAGTGCAGGCCTGTTCTATCAGGTTTCTGACGTGGGAATTTGCAATTAAGTCAAAAGTGTAATTTCTCTGCAGTGTCTGTGTACTGAGAAAATCACTGATATTCCTGGGAATAAATCCACTCACTCACTATGATATTCTCAGGGAGACAGTAGGAAGATATATCTGTGTTTGGAGGGCTGGGACACACTGTCTATATTAATTAAGAACTGAAATTGATACTCTCCAGCAGACATACCCATTTCAAGATTTACTCAGATCCAGTTAATACGGTCCATAAAGAATCTAAGAATTACTTAGGAAAGGAACTATTCTGGTGTTGTTTTGTCAAAAAATGAGGTGGCACAGTGGAAGGTGACACTGTCCCTTTGCTGTCTAAGAGATAAAATAGCTCGTATGCTCCAGGAAGAAATAAAATAGCTCTTATGCTCCAGGAAGAAAAATTGTCTCCTTTGGAAGAAATAGTGAAAGAACGGATTTGGTCTGTACTGTGTGGGAAATCAGTCTTGATGATTACCACTGTCTCTGATGGCTTTAAGCTTGTCAGTCTCTGCAGCTGATAGTCTGGGGTCTTGCACAAGTGCTAAACTAGTCTTTAGGAAGTGTAGAGCAGTTACGTATGATATAAACCACAGGACAACCTGACCGTGTGAATGACAGCTTTTCAATTTGCAATATGTCCTTTATAAAGAATCACACTTTCTTTTAGAACACGCAGAGAAAACAGTATTCTTGTGTTCATCAAACTGTTGGAGCTACATGACAAGCAAGAAGTCCAGAAACCATGGAAAAGAGGGCATCATAATCCATAACACTGCATAATTAATCATTTTTGCAAAAACGCAATCTTAAAAGCCTTGAAGTGTTTATAAGCTTCCAGTGGCCTATTAATAAAACACAGTCAAAATGGAAATTAACTCTTTAAAATATGACAGTAGGTAAAACAAAATTTTCCACAGAATAATATTAGTTTGAGGGCACGCATGTCTTTGTCTTCTGTTCTTTTAAAAAGAAATACTGGATAAATCTAACTTTTGATTTAAATTGAAGGTATGCACAATAATGTATGAGATGGTAATTAGTGCTACAGAGCAGGAAAAAGGTTAGTGGAGGAGGCATATAATCTAAAAATAAAACAGTTCCAATAGTTTAGCAGATTGGCTAAACAACACAGTTTCTGATGGCAGGAATTATCAAGAAATTCAAGCAATTCGCAGTGCTTCATGATGTTTTTCCATAGCCTATCACAGTTTCTTTTTAAAATAAGTTTTACAATACACACTCATCATTTCACATGCCAAAAATACTGTGTATTAGAGGAACATTAAGGTGATAAAATAATCCCACAGAAGCAAGTAAAACTAGTTGAAGATTAAACCTCTATGGTGTAATATAAAGGGCACCACAGGAAGACTTAATGTGGAACCTAATTTTGGAAACGTAATGATAATGATTATTTTCCAACAGGTAATAAGAATAATTGGCATTTATGCTAGTGTCTTGCCTCCTGTATGATCTGGATGCATTCAGTATGGCTGAGGGGAAGCTACTTTGTGGGTGAATGAAGGAAGTGGGGGGGAAGCAGCTCTGTGACCTGCTGTAGAGTTTTGCTGTTAGTAATGTTTCCCACAGCTGTCCTCCAGTTGCCATGAAAAGGCCAGGGGTGTTTATGTAGGGAGTGCTGGGCTTTGGGACCTAAACTAAAGCAGTGAGTGCTTTAGAGAACCTCAGACTAATGTCTACATAAAGTGAAAGGAGCTGGGAGTATGGAGGTTTTATAGTCTTTTAATTCCATTTGTGCTTAGGTAATTTTTTCATTTCGCTTTTTTAGGTAATTTTTCAGGTTTTATTATGTTAAGTAAATACTGAAAAAAGATTACATTATTGATTTGGTAGTAATATAATAATAGTAAAACTAATGTAAATTTATACAAAATTGTGTAAAAAGGCCATAAAACCTCTTATTAAACTTCAAAGAAAGAAGCTGAAGTTGAACCAGTACACAGGTTTGTGAAGTCAGTCAGACCTAACACTGTTCTGTATTGGTCATAGCATGAGTCAAATACCAGATTCACAAAAAAATACAGCAGATCATGGAGTGATGCTAGTCATCACTAAACCATCACACCTGAAATTTCGAGCCGTGCTTTCCTATATACATTGAATTGCCATCAGCCAGCAGTGCTGGTACAGCAGATTACTCTGCACTCTCCTCTGTTTTGATCCCCCACTGGACTGGCATCAGATCTTGCTGGCAGATGAGGCCACTAAGTCTTGATGCAGCTGGAAGGGAATAAGACTGGGAAACCAAGCAGGGTAAACTTAGCTGGGGAGGTTTTTTATCCTTTTTTTTCCCCCTCACCTCTGGATTGGTGTCCTAGGTTGCAGTATAGATGTATTTAAGTATTCTACTACCACCAGCTGTGGAGCATTAGCTGCTATCACCTGCTAATGACCCACTCCGGATGACAGACAATGGGCCATCAGGGACCCACCGTGTGACTCATCTCATCCCATTGTGGGATGCTCTGCCCAGGAGGGAGGAGCCAGGTGATCCCACCTGGATATAACCTGGCCTTGGAACTGCCTGAGCTAGCCCTGTCTACTGGGTTCCCAGAGGATGAGAGCTACTACTGGATCTTCAGCTGGAGACTAGACCTTCACAGGATCACCACTTCAACTGAACTACTTCAGTTGGACTGCTACTACCACCCTAACAGGGTGTCAGGTTGTATCTGACTTTGTCAGTGCTTTTCCTTGTATTATTTCACTTATTTTTAATTTTCAATCTTGACTTGTGATCTCCCGCTGGTTTGTTTTCAAACCAATACAATTGGTTTTACCAAGGATCTTTTCTCCACTCCATACCACTGTGAATCTCCACTAGCACTGATGCTCTCTCCTCAGAGAGGGAAGGGATGATGGTGGCTGACTGAGTCAGGGGAAAGCAAGAGTGGTTCTTTTGATGGCAGTGCTGGAAGAGTGTGGGACATTGTGTTGTCACCGCATTTCCTCTTCCCTTGGGAGCTAAGCTGACTGCAGTTGGCACAGTCACAGTGCTGACCTAGTTAGCCAGGATCTTGGCCCAGATACAAGCTCAGTTTTTTGTCCCTGGGGAGTCTGGCTTTAATATCAGACAGGTAAAAATGGAAATGGGGTTGCTCATCTCAATGTAAACCTTCCAATAGGTCACGGGCCACAGTTTGGCCCAGAAAAATATTTTGGCACAGAAAAACACAGTTTGGCCCAGAAAGCATTTTCTCCTCAGGTTCTATCTACACAATCATTTATAGATGGTCACAAACCACCTTCTCCCGTGCTCTGCATTTATCAGATGTGAGCCAGCAAATGCTAGTTGCATGGCTGTGATCAAACCAGAGTTATACTGAGGAGAGCTTTGCAAGAAGTGCTAACACAGCCAAATGGTGCACACTCCATCACAGGGAGCACAGGCAGAGTTAGGACATAAATAATGACATCTGTCTGGCCTGCACATGCTCAGAGGAGTGAGGCAGGTTATGAATCAACCATTTTGATGGACACTGGCACCAGCAAACTCCTCCAGTACCTGCTGACTAAATGCTGGGCTCTAAGCTGTCAAATACCATGGGAATGAAATTGAGTTATTGCATTAGCGAGTATTAATCTTGAGTTTAGATGAGTTGTGTAAGATCATAACTGAGGGCTTGGAAACTTTGAGCTTACTCTTTGTCTTTCTCAGCTATAAAATGGCTGAATGATTTTTTGGAATTAAAAACAAAACAAACAAAAAGCACTGCTGTGCTAAAATCTGTGTTCCAGATTATAGTACAGAGCATATTTTTATGGCAGAGTTTAAACTAGAAGTGTGGGTAGAATCTTAATTAACAGATTGCTATAGGACTCACATTATCAGTTGCCAATAACTATCATTCTGTTTACGGTTAAATATCACCTTCTAAGCCTGCATTTAGAAATATCCCTGACATTTAATGTTTCTTTCTTCTTAAGTGCAACAAAACCTGTAACACATAAGCTGTGTGGAACCTTATTAACATGTTTACCATGATATTCTGATTCAGTTTCTTTCATTCTCCAGTTAAGGTCTGTGGAGAGAAAGGAGATGAACCCAGAGTACTTTACATGCAGACATTGCTATAAACAAGGAATCAGAGAGCATATTGCAACCCAAGTTCTTTAAAAATATAGTTCCTTTATTGTCTACACGTGAAATCAGAATCACATGTGTGGTTATGAAATTGCCCAAAAATGGGGTTCTGATATTAAAAAAGAAAAAGGGGGGGGGGAATTCAAAAACATGACTTTGCTGGGTTTTACTCTACTGCATTGCCACATGTTTAAGAGGATGTAGTTGGGTGAAGAGATCACAGTCTGTAATGGGAATATATTGTTTAATGAAAGCTCATAGCACATGGGGCCAACCTCATCACAGGCCTAATTGGACACAACAGCACCGATCTCAGTGGTGTTGTACCCACATATGCTGGCAGCAAATCTGGCCCCATGCCTGTAAGCAGTGAGCAGAAATGTTAGAGCAAATATGAAAAAGAACAACTCCACTAATGATTTTGAACTGAGATCACTGGTGACACAGTTCAATTACAGCATTAGTTCCTGGTGTCAGAGAGGGGTTAAAATGGAATGTAATGACTCTTTAGCAGATAGATTTGGAGCAATTAGAAGTCTGAAAATGTCTCTCTGTGTAACTAAAAATATAATTGCTTTTGAATAGCTAGGCTATAGAATCTTTTTTCTTCTTATTTCTCTTTTTTCTGCACTGAAAACTGTGATTTTTACTCCTATTACTCATCCACATGGACTTAATTGACTGAGGTTCTAAACCCCAACCCTCTAGTGAGTACTGATGAGGTTTTAAATTACTCTGAATTGAAGCACTTTAAAATACAGGCAAGGAAGTGTGCTAAGGCAATACAACATATGGAGTGAAATGGTGGGTTTAGATTATCTTGGTTTCACATCTCTGCATGAAACTTCACTAAGGCCACCTTGGAAAAGGCAGCATTGCCCACTGTTAATCACTGGGCACTGTTCCTGTGCTCCTGTCTGCAGCAGTTTCTAGTCACCAGAAATGTGTGTTTATTATCCCTGGTTGCAGCACTGTGATGACTGAGGCTGAAATATTTTCACTGAAGGATAATCCTGCTGCCCCTTCTATATTTTAGCTGAAAACATGCAGTTAGGGAAGGAATGGATAGGAGTAGGAGAGGACCACTTTCATGTCTGACACTGCCCCACCTGGTTTCTTCCCTTTTTCCTAGTTGCCTTCTACATCCAGACCAACATAGCATATCCCACAGCAATCCTTTGGATAATTTTCTGGTTTCATCACCTTATTTCTGGACCTTCTGGGAGTGAGTGAGTTTCTGGGATCTTTTAATCACAAAAGGTCCAGGATGTGATGATCATAGCACTTGCAGCAGGAGTCCCTGAATGTTGAATAGAGACATTTGCACTGTACTGAAACAAAGAGGAGAGCTGATAGGACACAATGCAGTCACACTGTGTAGATGGGCTGCACTGAACATGTATTTCAGGAAGCTTTTCAGCCCAGCACCACTCTCCTGCAGTGCTACCCTGCCTCTAAGGGAGGGATAGCTCTTCTAAGTTCCATGCTAAGATACTCTGAACAGCAGCGTTTCCAAGCAATGGCAAGGAGTTGTAGAGCCAGATCTTACACTTCCCTCCTTCCACACCTCAGATGTGTCAGACTTAAGGAGAAATGCAAAACCAGAGAGAAATGTCTTTCAGCTGTCAATATGTGATCATAACCTACGGATGCAAAATAAATCCAGAACTACTCTTACGAGGATGGGAGTCAGGCAAAGAAAAAAGGAGCTCTCTAAATGACACTCATGTACCTCAAATGAGCTAAGGAGGGTTGCTTCTGCAGGAACTGGTGAGATGCTGCTGCTCGTACACACCCTCCACAGAATCTGAAAGAAAAGCCAATGGGGCAGAAACTCATTAGAGGGCAGCAAGAGAGGAGTGCAGAAACTGTCATGCTGCAAAGCCATCCTCTTTTCTTCCAGGTTTGTAACTAATTTTCATTATGGTGAGCAAACTTCACTGATGGACATGATGACAGAGGATTGCCGATAGCTCTGCAATAAAGAGCTACCTTGCAGGTGTCAGATGCACGAGATGAAATCCTTATCAGATTGGCTGGGCCATCTCTGCCTGAAATCTGATAGTGCTGCCAAGCAGTAGATGATAATTTCAGTATCCCCACGGTTTTGTTTTGGACATAAGCAATTGCAGAGACCAAGAAAACTTTTGAGTTTAATCTTAAACTCTGAGACTAGCAGTTTTTCAGAACACTGACCCAAAATTAAGGCACAGGCTCGATGTTGACATGAAGAGCTAAAGCAAATATGCATACATTTCTATCTTTTTTATGGCACTGCCAGATGTTCTGCCTCATCTTCTACAGTGCTAATGTGGGTAATGAGGCTGCCTGAAAACATCAGGTCACTTGACCTTGAGTGGAATTTTCCTCATTCCTTTGAATAGCAAGGTTGCATTTGTTAGCTAAGGAGGCAAAAAATGTTTATGCTCAATTTAAGCAATTGCAGACAGCACCTATTATATTTGGAGTAGTGGTTTTTAACTGCAAAGTTGAACTGAAAGAAAGAAAGTATAACTGCTGTTTTATTAAGACATAAATCTATGGAGGTTTAATTGGAAGAAGACAGGTAAAGGAGAGCAGAACTGTGCCTTTTTCCAAAATTTCTCCCACATAACACTCCCAGCAGAGCAGTAAGTGCCAACATATTCCACCAAGGAAACAAAAGAAAGAAAGATTTTATGACAAACACAGTCTTGAGTGCATATTCAGTGATCTACAAGTAAGGTATTATTACTGACGCTTGCCACTTCTGAGAGTTGATTAATTATTCTGAGGGTGTCAGATATATCTTATCAGAGTCCAGTCTGTTTGTTTAAGAAGTGATCAGTGTTGGATGCCTGTTAGTGATTCCCAATAACTCAATTTTTTCCTCCTGACCACATTTTTAATTTCCACCTTATGACACTTATATCAATTTTTAAGTGATATTATAGCACTTCAGAGTTCCAGGAGACAACACATTCGATTGCAGAAAAAGTCTAATAACGAGAAGTTCCTGGATTCAAACTGTGATTAGCCATTAACCTATTGTGTGACCTCAGGCATGTCCCTTAATTCTCTTGTCCCTCAGCTTAGCTATCTAACTTTTTTTCACAGAATTACACCACTGAGCCAAAGATTAAGTGCCTCCTGTGAATCAGCTGTCATGAGAAAATGGAATTAAAAAACAATGACAAAAGGAGCACAAAAGGGAAGTGAAGAAGGTAATGGGTGCTAAAATAGTTACCAAAAAGGAAATAAAAATTTCGTCTCCATTTGTATGAGTGCCTTGTTGTTCTATACAAACCTTTTTCTAAGCAATCTCATCAACATCTTCTTCTTAGGGATTTTTTTTTTATTTCTTCCAGATTTGTTAATTAATAAATCAGGCATCCAGGTTCCTTTTAGAATTAATCTTATGGCTAGAGCAGATGAGAACAAGTAACTTCCCATGTCTGGAAAAATCAGGTAGTTCACTAAAAGCTTCATTGGCAACTTCAACTCTTCTCATCAGTGATTCCACTCCTCCATCCCCATGTAAAATTAATCTGCATAGTAATTAAAAATGTGGGTGACATTGTTTTGCAAATGATGTGAGCTCAGTTCTGAAGTCCTTTTACACCATTCCAGACACAAAAAGAGATTTCTGACACAAGGAATTTCAAACACAACTGGATGCAAGACTTGCTCACAATGATGTAAGTATGGCCTGAGCTACATATGCTCACAAATTCAGTTGCTCTGCTCATTTTGGATGAAAAGTAGAGCAGAGAGTGATCCAAGGACATCACAAATGGCCAGAAAAAAAAGCGATTTCAAGCTCTAATACCACACTCCAGAAGAGTCCTGGTTGCTTCAGTTTCACCACATCCATAGCTAAACACATAATCTTGGTAGAGCAGGGATTACACCCTGTTAGCCACAATGCTTGGATTATTATTTCCTTAAACATTTTTGTTTCAGAGTCCCTTTTGCATTTGAGTGTGGTCTCAATCCTCTCTGTTCCTACTTCATTCCCTGCACTTCATCATCAGGGCAGACCAGGAGCCATGGACCTGTCTTTGTGCACACTTTAATGCCTGCTGCTGGATGCAAATTCACCTCCAATGGAAAAAGAAGCACAGACTCACAAATAAAACTTTGTATCTGGATTGCTTGAGTCTTCTCCTTTTATTGCTACTCTGCTCTCATTTCCTCTGGCTGAGGTCCCTGAGGGGGTGGTTGCTGGTCACACACTCTTCCTGTGTGCTGCAAGCCATGCCATGAGCTGATGTTTCGTCCTCCTGCCTTTCCACCCATCAGTCCATGGCACTGACACTGTTACACCATCACCACTTGAGTCTTGCTAGTGCCTTTCAGCAGTCCTTGCAGAAGTTCTGCTGAATCACTGTGCTATGTTTTCTGTTGTTCCTCCTTTGTCAGAAAGGAATTACTAAATGTATCTTTTCTTTCCTCAATGCATATTTTATTTTCCAGAACCTGGAAAGAGGTTTTCTATGACAGTCTAAGGCCACAGGCAGAGCAAAATTTGTTGGTGCTAGCATTTAACCACTCTATTGGTATAGTCTAACAAACAAGCTTGTGGGCATACAAGTTCTTTTGCAGGGCAGCTCGTCTATGATGTTTGCAATTGGTAGGCCTCAAAGATCTTGACAAATGAAAACATTCTCATTATTTAGATGGGCAAAAGAGGTGTGGAACGGGAGCCTAGCACAAGAAGGGCACATTCTCACAGCTTTTAGGAAGCACTGAAATGTAAATAATGAAGAGAAAGGCAGAAGGCTGCATACCTAACCCCTTCACCTCAGCATTATGCACTAGGATCTCCCTGTCCTGACACTGCCAACACAGCATATCTTCCATGGACCAGTTGGTAATTCGAGATACAGTGTTTTAATTATTAATAAAAGGCTCTGGGAGACATCATGCCCTGTTAGAGACACCTCTTACAGAGTAACTCTGCAGATGGAGCAGAATATAGTCTTAAACGGTATGATTAATATTTATGCAGCTTGATAAGCTAGTTTAGATCCTGACCCTCACTGGGTTTCTGTGGAGATGTGTCTCTGCTTGCTTCCCTACCTTCCCTCCTCTTCCTCCTCCTACCCGAATCCTTGTAATGATAGTGTGGCTGCTCAGACTTCAAGGTCAAGTTTTGAAGCTAAAAGGGGCCTGAATGCTATTGAGCCTGAAATTGGAGCTCCTGACCACTTCTGCCTCCCTCTTTTCTGCATCTCTTTGCAAGGAAGAAGAGGGGATCTGCTGGCATCTATTTAAGTGCAAAACAGGAGGTATGAAAGCACAAAGCTCAGGCGTTCAATCTTGGATTAGGATTGCAGTTTTAAGTTTTGACAGGGTTTTAGGTGATGCAGAAGGAGAACAATAAGAAACTCAGGGTAGGGAAGCTCCTGGAAAAGATTAAGTGATCCTATGAAATGGTTCTGCAAGATATAATAAACCACAGAGCATCATTTCTACATGCTCTAAAATTTAAAGGCACAGGAACCTAACATGTCTATCATGATTCTGTAAAAGGATAGTTCCCCTATTTTTTCCAGTTGTGTTGAGTTGCCTTATTTTACCTCTCAGTGACAGTATGAGCCTAGGGCCTATCAATATATCACAGTGGGACAATTCACTCATGGCACACTTTAAATGAAATATCCACAAATTGGATTACCTGCCCAAAGCACTCCGTAATTCATGCTTTCACTGCATAATAACAAGTGTGCTTGCATAGGGAAAGTGACACTGAATTTAGTATAGAGCCTTGTTTTCCCAATTTTATGTGATGAGAGCAGACAAAAAAGCAGTGGTTTGCTTATTAAGCAACACTAACCTCAAACCTCTCCATCCATGAGTGAATGCAAGGCTGTGAGCATTAGAGGGCAGCACAGTAACACTTTCCCACCTTCAAGGAAAAGGATTTTAGGATGCCATCATTTCCAAATGGTCCAGTTCAGGCAGTTCTGTCAGACCTCCGGGAGGTTAGACTTTTAGACTTTTCTCTTAGACTTTTCTCTTTTTAAAGAGCTGCAGAACAGAGGATATGTCAGCCACAGGAACAGGTGAATGAACTGTACTTTTCACATTTTGGCTGCCGATAAATGTCCTGACCTTACAATCCTTCTGTTGGCAAAGACTTATTTGTCCAGTTGTGCTTTGCTTTCTTTGCTCATACTTTATATAGATTTAAATTCTGTTTTCTGGGAGAGGGCAGAATCAATCCAGTGCAATAACTACCAGACCAGCTGGGTCATAACTGAAGCACAGTGTGTCTTCCAGATGCCTGAATGAAGTCTGTCTTTGGAAAGGGCCTGTTTAAACATGAAAAGAACTAATGATCTGTAATAATGACAAATCACCCTCTTTGTTATCTAATTTACTAGTGCCAGGCGCCTTCACAATTTCTGTGCTATGAGTAGAAGACTGGATCTTGGTAAATAATCCATAATTGCACCACCGTCAAATGAAGATTGATTCAAGAAGGCCATTTTTATCCTGCAGGATCTGAAAGATTTATTCTTTTTCCTTTTTTTTTACATGACCATGTCACTTCAGTTGTGACAAGACAAGTCCATGCAAGACAAGTCTATACAGTATTGGATATGCACATGAATGTTACAAAACTCCTCCATTGTCCAGACAAGCCAGAAGACTGATCCAATTATAACAGGATGAGACAGCCTCAGCTCTCAACTAGGTGTCACGACAAGCCCAGCTGGAGATCTAGACCAGCAAGTGACCTCCAGACTGTTATTCTGCAGGCCAGTGGGCTGGAAACAAGGTCAAGGAGGAGCTCTCTGGTTTAATTCCCAAGCAGCCAGAGTTTCCATCCCCACCTCTTGCCCACCCCATCCTCCTCATGGCACAGCAGCTGGCTCACAGAGGACCAGCACTGACCAAAGGCAGATGCTGAGCATCTCACAAGGTGCTGTACCAGGCTGTGAGTGTCCTGAGGTGATGTAGCTGGGGGAGGTCTAGGCGGCATGAGTGACACAAAAAAAGGCATGCCCAGAACCAAAAGGAAGAAAGAAAATTCTTTCACAACTAATGAGAGCAGTATGGTGTCCTAACTCCACCTTTCAGACAGGTGAGAAGCTTTTTTCTCCACAGCAAGAAAAAGAAAGCCTGTGAACAGATGCCTGAGGCCTGCAACACTCATTCAAAAGACAAGGAGGAAAAAAAGAAGTAGAGAAAAAAATCTGGTTGTATACTTTGAACAAACCAGCTGAGTGAAGGCTTGTATCATTGAATTAGCTTTTAAATCAACCAGACCTTCCATGTTCAAGGCCAATGCTTTCATTCTTGTACTCAGTTTGACATCCCTTACCCACTCATTCAAACACTACCCGCTATCACCGAACTGTGCTGCAGGGTGCTTGACAAAACATTGAAAAAACAAAAACATACATAAATGAAACTTGGCATGATATGTCTTTCTGCCTATGTAGATCAACAGCTTTGCCTTTATTGTGAATTTCCTCAAAACAACTTTCCTTTGCAGCAGAGAGTAATTTAGTATTGTCCAGGGAAAGCTCTCTTATTTTATGCATTTAATTGTACCACAGATGACTGGAATCTGAGTGAGGAAACAGACACTTATGTGAATAAACTCATTATGAACAGTCTTCTAAACCTTGATTTGAAGAAAAAAAGATACAATGGCTGATTCTTGATTGCCCCTTGGAGCCAGCTCTGGCTCCTCTTTGCCTCACATGTGACCTCTTTGTTTCTGGGGAGGCCAGGTTATCTGGAGGGAAAGAGTCTGTCAGACTGGTTATCATTTTACATGGACATGGGATAAAATCAAATACATGTATGTATCACCCATGTGTTTGTATTTTTATATATATATTATATGTATTACATACTGAGCAACCTGATCTAGTGAAGGTGTTCCTGCTTATGGCAGGGAAGTTGGATCTAGATGATCATTTGATAACGCAAATCATTCTATGATTCTGTGATGATTTTATATATACAATTGAACTTCCATTGTTCCTGTGATCCTCTTGTCCTTACAGACCAGTGGTTCACAGAGAATACCAGCACTATCCACTGTATGGGGTTTTCTCTGACAGGATTTATCCCTTCATGGGAAAGCCTTTGGAAATACTAATAGAAACCTAACTAAACCCCAAGCATGAATGCCAGTTATTATGAGATAAATAAAAAAGAAATTAAAAAGTGGCAACTGGGGACAAAGGAAGAAAATGCTTCAAGAAAATGCAACAAGCTCCTTCACTCTTGGTCAAAAATACAGTGGGACTGATATTTCCACTCCACCTTCCCTGTTTCACTCAGTGCACAATTTGTTTTGGTTCTCCATTGAGTCCTTCAGTCTCCTACAAGGTTTTCAAGAGCAAGTGGTGAAACAGTGTAGGCAATGAAGGAGTTAAGGTCCTCAGGGTATTTAAATAAACCACCCTCCAGTGTCTACCCTGTGATGAGAACAATTAACTGGTGTGACAACATAAAGTTTGAAGCCATGAAATGCCTTATTCCCAGTCTTAGCCTGTAAGGATTATCATCAAAAGCCTTGAAGGTTATCTAAAATTTATTAAGCCCAAACCATGGCTGTTAGTTAATATTTTTAAGATTGGCCTGTGTCACAGGCCACTTTTCAGATAACTTCAGCTCAACCCATCAAGTGTACACAAATAAAATCAGGCGTTTCAACTACAATCTGGCAGGACTATGGATTCTCTGCCAACTTTTCCTGGGGAACTGGTTTGCTGAACGTAGCCCATTTCCAGCACATAGGAGTGGGAATTCCATCAGTTTCCTTCTCATTTATGTCCACAAAAAACCCTTAAAAGCATAAAATACTACAGCAATGCAAAGAGGCAAGCACCAGTAAATGGGCTGTCAGCTATTAAAAGTCTACTACTTCTTTTTAGAAGGTGAAGAGCTAGCTGCCTGCACCACCCAACCAGGTGGGCTTGGCTGAGCATTTGCAAGGTAATCATTCATGTGGATCCTCTCTGAGGCACTGGAAGAGCTGAAGGAATGTCAGACATATATTTTACATGGGACCAGATAATTAAATTACAACAACCCAAGTCTCCAAAACGACTTTTTTTCCTAAGACTAGAGAAAAAAATCCTGCCTAAAGCCTGTCTTATTCTGCATCTGAAAAATTGTAGTCAATTTTGTTTTCTTGTGCAAAATTCTCCACTGCTGCATCCAAATTTAGCATCATAGCCTTAGGAGACAGTTCCCTGATTGTCCAGACAAATAATTTTTATTGCAGCTGTTTGCTGGTGTGTTTCTGTGGTTGGGAGGCACTCTGGGCTTGTGGTTGGAAGGCTCCCTGACCTGGAATTTGAGAACTCACATGCATCTCTGGTGATGAAACTCCCAGACCTTCTGCTGTACTAACCACTCCACTTTAGCAGCTGTCTCCCACGTAAAGCTCGTCACAAGCCAAAAAATGTGGAAGTTTTGTGGTCAGCTTCCCTAAGGTACCTGCTTTTCACATTTATCAGAAATGTTGTGTTATGTGTAAAACACTGGGACTCTGACAAACCTTTCTAAAAAGCGTTGGAGCTTTGAATCCTGCCTCCATTTAACAGAGCTGCTTAGCTGTGATAGCATTCACCCGTGAGATCAGATGCCTGGCTGAAGTACATTTTTGAAGAGTTAGCAATTTTAAATGCTTGCCTGCTGCAAGACTACCTCAAAAAACAGATTGTTTTGGGGGTAATATTCTGCCTCTCTTGTTGGAGAATGAAATAAGATTTCTTGGAAAGTGTGACTCTTTACACAGAGAACAAGACTGGGAAAGGAACTTTCTCCATCCTGATGAATAAGAATACAGAGGATATGCTTTGGACAATGATTTAGTAATACAGATAGTTCTGACACTCTGCTTTTCTTTTCAGCATGGACATAAATGTGACACAGTAATTTTCTTGGTAATTCCTTTATTTCTAACTTTAACCTGACTTGGAGAGCGTTTATCCTGCTGGAAGAGGCAGCAGAAGACACTCTTTTGGTGTTTCATTGTGGTCTTCATGACTTACCTAACAATGAGTTTATATAGCATTACTCAGGCTTTGCCTTTGGAGTTCCTTGGAAGAATATATGGATGCATGATTTGACGTGTCCTCTTCCTCTGTAGACCTCAATAGCTTTGTGTGTTCATCTTGCCATCTGCATGGAGCACCCTACGAGCCTGGGACCAACTTTTGGATGAGTTTTCCTCTTATGTGAGATGTAGCGGAAGTGGGTGCTGTTGTTTGTGTAGGTTTTCAAACCAATAATATTTGTCCTTGTTTATGTTGTAATATACTTTTCCCCCACCTTGAGTAATCACCCAGTTGTGGAGGTGTTAAAAACAAGTGTAGTTGCCCCACTGAAGCTACTGAGTAGGAAAGCATGCCTCCACTGTTTTTTGGTAAAATCACACACAGTTTTAATACATTATGTGTTCCATGGCTTATCTAAGACACATGGGTTGTGTATTTGGTGATGAGATTCTTGTGTACTGAGGACCCACAAATCTTTTCTACTCCACTGGAAGTACATGTTGTGCATAAAGCATTTATGTACTACAGACTGAGGGAAAAGCCTGACACTTTTTCCTCTCTTAAGCTGAACACATATGTGTCTTTCATAATTACGGAAGCAAAAACAACTGGTTAAGACATACCACAATGAACTCTGCTGCAGAACCACAATATATGTTTTTGGGGGAAAGATATGCAGCATTTATGCAGCTTCACTTTTAAGGTGAAGCTTCCTTCTGGAGTATTGGATTTATTTTTTCCTTGAGAACATGTCTGAAAATATCTCCAGCACAGTATAATCTACCTCGTTAGGAAGGCAAAGAGAGCTCATCAGAAGTATATTTTGTGAACTCCAAGTATAAAAGCTTCTTCATATAGGGACAATATGACAGCTGGCAGACAAGCAGCAGACTGTCAGAGGTGAAGAAAGCTACTCAAGTGTTCTTTAAATTGAGTAGTAGGACTCTTAGCAAGTAGGGCCTCCAATCCCCATAACAATACATTTAGTGCACATAGCTCTGCCATCACTTGTCCTTGTTTGAATGGTACATTTCTTCAATCAGCCCTGTTTTGGATGAACACAGAGTCCTCTTCTAATCACTCGCTTGTGGAATACCATGTGCAATTCCTGGATTTCACGGTTCCACATGATGCAGTTGGGTGTTGCTCTGTGGAAAGGCAACCGCTGTGGGTGTGAAGTGTTTGAGTGATTGGGGCGGCAGGGCATAGCTGTGCTGGCTGCAGGAGAGGGGGAAAGGTGTGAATGCAGCATCAGCTGAGGGACCCACTGCTCAGGAAGGATGAAACCAATCTGTTGGAGCATGATATTTAGGGTACAGAGAGAAAAGGCTTGCAGTGATTGATGAGAAGAGACCAGATTGGGACAGAAAGTGAATCCCTGTGGGAAAAAAACCTTAGAAACATGTCCTCTCATGGCAGAACTACAGTGACATTAGAGATAATGGAATGAGGAAACAATGGAGGAATTTCTATTAATGAATCTTAATTCGTAAATATACTTAAATATTTCTGCTCACATCAGTTCTCCACTAATCCTTTGTAAGGCAAACTCCTGACCTTTTAACTACTCAGTCAAGACCTGAGTACAATTATGATAAAATTCTCTTATTCCCTGGGCAATTGTATTTTTCATGGGAAGTAAAAAAGAAAAATGTGTGCTTTTTGCAGTACAGCAAATCAAAGTCTTACAGTTGTTTAATTTCTGTCTTTATTTTCTCTCTCTTAGTCCCTTTTGCCACTCCTTTATTTACTGGAAGGAAGATGGCCAGCTGCCTAATTAGAGGGCAGCAGCTTGAAATGCAGTTGCTTTGTGTCAGGCAACCACCTCAAGTCCCAGCCTGGGCAGAGCATTCACACAGAAGTTGTTCCCTTGGAAGCTGCTAGCCTTCTCCCTACAGGTTTCTGGCAAAGAGGTGAGGATGCTCCAGACTCCTCTACTTTGTCTTGATTCAGTTTTTATATTAGTGTTATGATTCTTACACTCTCCTCATCATTTTTTTCCCTCCCTTGTGGCTGATTGTTTTCTGGGCCTGTGGCAGTCTCTCAGTGAGGAGACAAGCTGTTTATTTCACATGGACCACCTCTAGCATGTGAATCTGGCCTGGGGAGCTTTGATATTGGCTAGAAATAAACCACCATGGCAATCTCCATTGCACAAGGCCAGACTGTTCTTTGTCTTATTTTTCAGCTTTCTGGTTTCATTCCCTTTGCTAGTTCTCACAGAAGTTTTTATTTTTCTTTTTTTCTTTTCTTGTTTCTTTTTTCTTTTTTCTTTTTTCTTTTTTCTTTTTTCTTTTTTCTTTTTTCTTTCTTCTTTTTTCTTTCTTCTTTCTTCTTTTTTCTTTTTTCTTTTTTTTCTTTTTATTTTTCTTTTTTTCTTTTCCTTTCCCGTTCTCTCTTTTTCTTTGTAAAGAAAGACCCTTCCTAGGAATTCCACTAACAATATGGGGAGGGAGAACCACAGCATGAAAGAATCAAGTGTTTCAGCAAACAGATATCTTGCTGGGAACATTGAATATAAAACCTGCAGGAATACAACTTAGGAGCCTCTTGGCCAAGCTGCAGGAAGGCAGAGCAGGATAGGTCAGAGGTTCCTATTGCATTCCTTGTGTCAGGGACGATGGCATCTGACTTAACTCTCTCAATATTTCAGTGAGAACCATCTCTATTGCCTCAAGAAGCTAAATTGCATTTGCTGTGCTGCAAGCAAGGTGGTAGTTTTGAGGGAAGATTGCTATCATCTTTTACATGGAGACTCATTAATTTCTGTGATGTGCTAAATCTGCTCACTTGGTTGATGGTTAGTGCAAGTATTTTCTAATTGCTACCCATAATGCACTTCTAACCCCAGAGAAGCTAATTTAGCAGCCTTTATTTTCATCCCCTTCCATTTTTTAAAGTGGGATTATGTTGATACCATGTACATTTACAAAATAAAATGATTCGTGCTCTATAAAGGTACTGTATGAACATCCACAGCACAGGCAAAGGCTTAAAATGCTTATGAATGAAAGAAGGCAAAGGCAGCAAAGTCAATATTATCATTTTAGTGCAAAGTATCCTTCCTTTTGATATTGGAAATATATTGGCTTCTCTCAGACGCTGGGTTTTTTGTGCTGTCCAACAAAGATACAGGTCTAAGGTAATATATATCTCAGGACTTTTCAAAAATGACTGTTTTTTCCCTTCTCAAAGTTTTAATTTTTGAGATAACTATCCAGAGACATCTGGAGGGAACCAGGTTTTTTAGAAAGATGGATCATTTCTTCTTGCCTATGAAAAAGCAAATATAAGATAGGAAACATAATGTCCACATCTGGGACAGCTGGCTTCACACATGGCTGTTAGTGTGGGCACAAGAACCCTGAGTCTTCCAGATTGCATTTACTTTGGAGGCATGTCTGACTTTGATTTGGGTCAAAAATGAATGGAGCCTCCAGCCTGAACTAAGCTTGCTTTAGTGAGCTGCTGTCTATGCTGATGAAGAGCTTCCTGCTGTGTTTTCCCTCTTGTGACACTCTCCTATGGGGTTGGATGAACAGCCAGAGATGATGTGAGGGGAAGAGTTTGCAAGAAGGTAGAGAAAACCAGGGATTGAATTTTCAGTATCTGTTCAATCAGTTTACCAGTAACATGAGGCTTCATTTTATACCCATCTCACTGCACAGCTAAACTTCAGCCAGACCACTCCATGGGCATGTTATGTTCAGGATCTGAAGGGTCTCCCAATTTCGTGAGTCCTGTTGCACACAAGTTCATTTCTGTTAGGCTTGTGGGCAAAAAGTTACTCTACTGAAGAGTGCAGTGTATTGCCTCAATGTACGGCCCCAAAAAAGAAACAACGAACCAGAAGCCAGAAGAAAACTCAAACACTAGGTATAGGAGAATAGTTAAATTTGAAAATGGACTGCCAAGGTATTGCCCTGCCCTGTAGTCTTTGGTGAAGGATTGGTCAGAAAACTCTGACACGAATTTGGAGTATCATTTGGGCACAAAAGAACAATTAGCTTTGGAAGAGAAAAAATAACCCAGATGCTGGGTGTCCTCACCTAGTTTTTAGGGCTGCAGGCTATTGTCTGCACCTCTAGCTGGGTCCTGCCCTGCCATTAATCCCAACAAGTGGGACGTTCAGTGGAAAAGGACAGGACATGACATGAGAAATTGCTGGATGTGACAGATAACCATGTGAGGAGCTGGCAGAAGTTAGAGGTAGTATCTTGAGGGATGGATGGATGGATGGATGGATGGATGGATGGATGGATGGATTTTACAGATGGCTAAGAAGGATATACAAAAGGAATGGTCAGCTGTCACGGATAACTAAGCTGAGGAGTGCTGGGACCTTCCAGTCCATAGTCCTGCAAGGCCACCAGTGCCTGGGTAACTGCATCAGTAATACTTTATTTGGGTACAGATGTAACAAAACTGGCAGCCATGGGAAACAAAAAAAGGCTTCTGTTTATTTGGGAAGAGGCTGCAGTAGGTAATGAGAATTATGAGGGTGGCAGAAGGGAGGGGCAGGATAATAAGGTGCACAGACACTGTGAGCTGCCTGGGGGATACTTGATGGCCAGCCCTGCTCCAAAAAACTAAACCTGTTCTTCTGACCATATCACATATGCCACTCAAGCTGTGGCTGTGAGTTCCAGCCTGGGTGTGGTGTGCTCTTCTGATCCCACAAGGGGATTTTTGGTGACCCAGAGTGGCATCCCAATGTCCCTATGCCCCTGCCCAGTCTCAAGGGCACTGGCACTTGTCACTTTAGACGGCCAACACTAAGGACAGTCCTTAGGCACCTTACCTAGGACAGTAACAGCTGAACCTGCTGGCCCCAAATTGCAAACTGATGTTTTGTCCCAAGAGTATCTATGAATAAAAATCTTCTTTCGAGTGAAAGAAGTAAAAGCATAGTTGAGGTTGTTCTGTAAAACTCGCAAGAGTATATCAGAAAAGAAAAAAAATAACCCATGAAAGGTTTATTGGGGAAAAGGCATTTATTATTTTAGTGGGGTACAGGGGGTCACTTAGGGACAGGAGTGCAGAGGGTTAATTTCTCAGTCTTCTTACACTGATCAAGTGGGAATGCTTGGAGGACTAATCATAAATAATCATAATCATATCCTGCCTAGATGGATATGGGTTTAAACATAGATGCAGTTGCCTGAAAATTACTCTATAAAGATACTGAAGGCAAAGAGGGGATATGTGAAATTAACAGCAGAATGGGCTAATTAAGATCTTCAGATAGGTGCTTTAAACTGGGTTATTATGTAGAATGTTGCTTACTTGAATGTGCTTGTTAAAAATGTCATTTTCTTGAGTATTTTTGTTGTTGTTTTGTTTAACTTAAACGCCCCCCCCACCCCGCTCCCTCCAAGCCCTTTTGTTTTGACCTCTCAGGGGCACAGAGGTGTACAGGGCAGTTCTGAGCTAGTGAGCTGTAGCTGGACAACGCTGAGCCCACTCTGCAGTTTCTTGGTCCTGCTGCCTTCGACATGTTTTGCCGAGGAAGCCCCTGGGAACACAGAGGCACTGAATAACATTGAAAAGAAAAAAAAAATACTTTGAAAGCAGCTCTTTTTTTTTTTGTTGTTGTCTGAAGGGTCACTGGGAGAGTCTCAGTCCATGCATTCTGAACATTGCCTCCTGAGTGAGCCTGAGTTAAAAGCTTGGTTGGTTAAATATTCCTTACAATTTCACCTGAAAATATACTGTTTCTCTTTTAGTTTCCCATTTCACCCAAGGGTCTCTTGGCTAACTCATGAATTTATTTAGTAGAAGCCACAGGAAGGCTGGAAGAAAGTGGACAAGGAAGAACTGCAAAAAAAGCATTGGCTGTGTGAAAGGAAAGGAAATGCTGCGTATCCACATGGAAGGATAAAAGGTACAGAGCTAACCAGAATTCATCAGTGACCTCTTTCCCATAAATAATTAAAATTGTTCTAATTTTTCACAAAAGAGCAATTTTCTTAAGATCTAAAAGGATTCTGCACTCATACCAAAATTGTTGAATCTTTCCAGACTTTCTAGGAGATCAGCAGCAGTTTCATTTTCTAGGTAATTGAGGGTACCATGTTGGCACAATTATTTTAAAACTATTTGTCTGGGACGCTACTCTGGAAAGCAAATGTTCACATCTCTCCATATGTGAGGGTTCAAGTCTGAGCTCCAAAGGGCAGCCAGCAGCATTAGAGGGAATGTATCTCCCAGCTGCTTTACTACCACTGCTTTTAACGAGGAAAAATTTAGCAATACTCCCAAAACACAAGCTAAATACAAGCACATAAATTCAAATGCTGCTTTCCGAGCAGATGCTTTCTCTTTTTTTTTTTTCTGTCAGCTGTGCCCCTCACAAGAATTGATGGTTCAGGTTGAATGCATGTTGTTATGCTATTTTTGTGTGTGGTTATTGGGATTGCTTCTTGTTTGTGTGTCGGTAGTTGCCTGCCAGCTGGTGGCTACATTCTGCTGGACAATTAGCAATTTCCCCCATCTGGTGAATAGATTTACTCCACGTGCACCTTGCATGTGATAACATCTGAGGTTCAAACAGAGATGTTTTGGTGAAAGTTTGCTCTTCACTGTCTACATTAGAGCTTTCTCCTGTATGCTGTGTATGTTTTTGGAGAACTATGGTTTTTAAGTGTGATGGAAGGGTGGTTTGAGTGTTTTGTGTGCTCCAGTTAGACCCTGGTGTTTGCATTGCTCCTAGAAATGAAGCAAAACTACAGAAATGGTGTTTCTAATTTGATGAATAATAAATATGAAGGATTTTTTCCTTTTCACACAAACTTTGTTCATAACAGGCCTTATTTTTGGTGATCTGCTTTGTTTCTACCTCCTGCACAGCTTCAAATTAACAGATACCATGTAAAACCTATCACTGCAGGATTGAATTGTTCCAGAGTCCACTTCACTACATCTCATCCTATCAGATTCTAGCTGATTGTAGGAGTCATGCTGTGCACCCATTTAAATTGAAGAGCTTACAGGCTCGGTTGGGCCATTTCAAAGTTTGCAGAGATTTAGCTTTAATCCTCTTAAAATATTAGGCCATGTGACCTTGCATACCATATTGTCAGTGGGATAAAGATCCCTTTGATTTTTATTTACACTTCTCCACATGGGAGGAGGCAGGTTAATTCATTTCATCTCAGTGGCACCTTTGGCTCCCCATCCCCTCCCTGGGTCACTCATGTGGATGAAGGAATGCTTTGGCAAGTCAGGTTTGTATTTTTCTGCAGCTCTGTGCTCCAGTTTGTTCTTCAGACGTGCGCTTGCAAGATGTCAGCTTTGTAGGCAGATAAATTGTTTTATTTTTGCATAAAAGATGTCCTTCCATCTATCTTTATGAAATGGAGTTTTTCGCCATAAATGTTTCATGCAAACAATTTCAACAATTCATGTACTTGCTTTTACTTTATAACTTTTCAATTAAACAATGGTTTCTGAAAGCTGGCAGTTGTTCCAACCTGCTGTTGTTATGAATTTTGCCTTCAAGTTTTGAAATTTTTTTTTATGTTTACAGTGTAGCAAAAAGAAGGCATAAGGAGTATAGAGAAGAAAAATGCTGTAACCATGGAGGATAATGGATTTGAAAAAAACCCTGAGTACATGGAAATCCCACAGCCGCTTTCTTCATCACTTTGCATAGCTATTTGCACACATGCAAAAGCAGTAAAAAATATTGATTTACTAGTGCCTTGGCTAGAAAACTAGGTTCCATGGAAGGAAAAGTCTAGGGCTTTCTGTCTAGAAGAGAGAAGGGCAAGGAATAGTTTTCAGAGCTAAATTGAGAGAGCTTTGGTGCTATCCAAGCATTTAATTATTATGAAAATGACAAAAAAAAAAATTGCAAGACAATGAGTACTTTCAGTGAAAACATCCCTTCAGCTAAACCTCATCTTTTCTATCTAGTCCTGCACTCAAAATTTGGCTAAGGTTGTTTCCCTACAGTCTTCCAAAGTCCAAGGAAGGGTGGTAAAACAGTGATGATTTCAGGACTAGTGCTAAAATTACACCACTTGTTCATAAAGTTAATGAGTTCAAATTCAAAATATTAACCTGTCTTGCCACCTGCTAGTAGTCAAGCTATTCTAACGCCATACCTATGCTACAGACTTTGTACATTTTCTCTTCCTACATATCCTTCCTTATGGAAGAAGTAACTCCTGTTACTTGACTCAGTACTTCCCAATGCTACATGAAGCAACAGCAAAGTCTGTAATTTATTTAGGCACATACAAGCCCATTAAACAAAGAAAATTAACCAAGTGATCTAATTTACCAGGCAACACTGATCCAAACTTTTTCTCTCCAGGTACATTTCCAAGCAATGCCCATTCCTACAAAAAGCTGTACATTCACAGCCATTCCCAGTGGCAACAATCTATGAGGATTTCTATGGGATTTAACAGCCTGTCAAATGTGCAAAACTGTATTCTAAAGAAGGACATCTTCCAATTTAAATATCACCTTGATCTAAAAATTTTCCAGCTTTCATTATTGCAAATAGTACCTCCATGCTCAGACCAGCAGAGGTAAAACAACACTGTCTTTTAATTCTACTGTTTATTTTACACATTCAAACATCTTTTCTTTTTTCAGGTGAGTCTACCATACATAAATCTTTAGAAGAAATACTTTTATTTTGGGGGTCAGGGGCAGGAAAGTGAAGCTAGGTGATAGCTATAGCAATTTGGAGGCTCAGCTCAATTTCTGACTGAAAAGAAAGAGGTCACACTTAAACCATTTGGAAAAGTCTATAGGCTTTGGTTCACTTTTCCTTAACATATAGCTGCAGCTAAACTGATTACCTTCTCCCCACCACATCTACTCCCAAAAGCAGGAGTGAGGGTTGTAACAAGGGCAGCTAAATCCAAGATAGATGATGAGTCAGAGGCTTCAGCTGTGATTTGTGCAGCCTGGCATATTAATGTAAACTGATAGCAGCTTATAATGAGCATCTGCTATTGCCTCCTGTTAAAGATGAGGTATTGGACTTGCTGGACCTTTGATGTGACCCAAGTACAGCTGCTCTGGTGCTCTTTGTAAGGGCTCAAACCATTAATGCAGAGCTCAGGAGGAGAAAAAAGAAACAAACGTGCAAGAGCTGACAGTCACAAGTCCCTCAGACATCTCTGTGTAAATTGACAGTCTGGGAGTCCAATTCCAGAAAAGTTAGGATTTGGGATTAGTTTCTGGGGGAGGAGGGGAGGGCATGTTTCCTGAGAGACTTGAAGCTATTGATGAACTGCAGCCCTGGAATGGGCTTATATTATTTTGACCTAAAATAAGATTTGGTTTCTATTTGGATTTGGAAGGCTTAAAAAGTACCAGATGCAGAGAGATGAGCTCCAAACAATGCTGTGGAGATGAGTCAAAAAGGAAGCCAGCCTGCACAAGGTACGTGTGAGAATGATCACTCACACAGCTCCTTCCTGAGTAGTCAGTTTTAATTTGTTATCTTGCATCTCTTATACTCCAAGAAAGGTGATATCTGTGAGAAGGGGGAAAAAATGTGTCTGAAGAAAATGGAGGTTCAAAATTTGCAAAGAGATTTGGGATCAGATGTGAAAATTGAGTCTCCTTTTAATTAATTTAAAATAGCTGAATGGTGAGTCAATGGTATTTCTCTAAATGCGTGGTTATAAGCTGAAAAGGTATGGACCACACATCAGGGCATTAGATCTGTAGATTGCTACTCTGGCATGGCATAAACCCTGAGCTGAAAATTAAATGTCATCCCATGTTTAGTATTTGATACAGTGAAATATGGCTTTTGAGACCTGGGTAGAGAACTGAGGACTAAGTGAATACTTTTAGATCCTTCTGCTGCCATGTGAATAAGGAAGGCAAAAGAAAGGCTCATGCTGGAGAGGGTGGGGGTGCCAGAGCTTGTTCCTTGTGATGAAGTGACTGGATTAGACAGTTTCCACATAAACAGATGCGGGGAAGGTTATTACTCTCTGAAAACACTAGTGTCAGGCAGCAGCAATGTGAGAGAAGTGCCAGGTTATAAGCAGAGATTTTTCTCAGGATTCAAGCTATAGCTTTCATAGTTTTCTAACCTTTCCCCCTTCTGAGAGATCTGATGAAATTATTAGTTGCTGTGATAGGTGATGAGTGGAGAGGGATGGGAATGACACCGTCTAGAAATTAAGAATTGGCTTTATTTTTTATTTCCTTCCAAAACTGTTTCTTGCTCTACAATCCTTCCACCCTTTCCCACCCTGCAGAGGTTGCTTTCTCTCCCCCTTCTCCTCTCCTGTTATGCCCTGATCAGCAAAACGTAGTCCTCATCTCCCTTTGCCTGCAGGCAAGCCGGGCCCTGTTGTCCCACCTGCGCTGAGTTGCATTCCCAGCTGCCAGCTGCATGGCAAATCACATGCCCAGAAACACACCACAGGTCCTGCCATGTGCCTCCACAGCTGTCCTGGGAGCAGCTGGGCACTGGGAGGGAACAGTCTGGTTTATGGGGTGAGAAAAGAACTGTGAGCAAAGGCAAAGCAATTTCCTCATTGGGGTTTCTGGCTTATTTTGGGAAGCTCGATAGCTGCATGTTTTGTTATTGTGTGATGAGGTGCAGGGGAGAGTCTCACTTAAGGAGTATATGAAGTGGGTTTGTTTCTTCATTTGGTAAAGAAAACAAATTCAAAATTGAGAAATATGAAAATATGCCCCAACATCTTTGATAGAAATACAGGAAGTTAAACAGAAAAACAACACTAAGTGACAAATTCATCAGGTCCTGGACAGAATAACCTGTGGACACTTCCATGGAGAGGGAGTAGGCAGATGTCCCTTTGCCCCTTTGCTGTTCACAACCGGGCAATGAAACCTGGGAACAAGGAGGTGGAAATGAATGGAAATATTGAGATTAGATTGAAGAGACTGAGAGGACAAAACTTGTTAGAGATGGGGGAAGAAGAGTAGAGAGAAAAGAGCTGTCAGATTACACACATTGTTGGGGTAGGAACCCGACAAATTGTGCAGTAAATGCTGCCAAAGAAAGATTATTAGTGAGTCCTTGCTCTAGCATAAACATCACCCAACAGGCTCTCAGGAAAAGGAGCAGATCTTTAAAAAGTACTTTCTGCCTTTTGATTGAGAGCGGAAAGGGCTATGGGTATAACAAGCGCAAGCTGTTTTAATCCAGTGCTGCTTAAGAGGTGATTGCTTTAAGTGTAGCAATGCCTCCTGGCTGTACAGGAGTCCCTGAAATCTCAGAGGCTTGAAAATGAAAGGTGGCTGTTGTTCAGTGCAAGGCGTTCTCCCTAAAGTGTCTCTCTGACTGTTGCAAGGAAGCAATGTGATGGCTGAAGCTAAATGCTCCAATAAACTCAGCTACTCAGGGAGTGAATCCCAGTGGCTAGCAAATACAGGACCCAGACTACCATGTCAGAAAGTGAAAGCAGGTTAGATTATAAATGCAGCAATTATTACAGTGTTATTGAAGACAATTTCACTAAAAATGAAAAATTCAGGTGATACAAAGGAGGCACTAAGGCAATGAGAGACTGCTCTGAGATCTGAGAGTAAAACAAAAAAATACTTTCTCTGGAAGAATACCAGGTCTAGAAAAACTAATGTGACTAAGCAGCTGGTCAGCAGTTTCAGAGAGAAGATGCAGGAAGACAAAACAAGAAAAGAATAAAAGATAATCAAAAACCTGAAAGGGAAGAAGGCTTTTCCATGTCCTTGGGATGAACAAAGTAATCATTGAGAAACAGGCATACTCATGAAAGGCCTGGGAAATGTGTGAAAAAAAGTTCCACTATGCATAACTAAACAGATGCTTTTTATTTATGCTCTGCTAGAAAAAACAGAGAGCATAGAGAGAGACCCAGATTCAGGCTTGGTTGGACAGCATAGCATTGAAAGGGGTGAGCCCTGGGAGTGCACATGGCTGTCTGGACACATGGGGAGGGTATCCTTGCTTGGGAGGGGACCCACAGTTCTGTGCCTCAGAGGAAGGAAACATCTGTGATTCCACACAGAGGAAATGTGTGGTTTTTGCTGCTGTTTTAGTTGCCAAATGGGCAAGCCATTGCTGGGACCTCTTTGCTGTGTACTGAGGTGCTGTTGGTAGTGGTTCAGACTCCAGGGCACCAATAACCTGTGCTGCTGAGGCCAGGGAGCTTCTTGAGGGGCATTCTGCACAAGCTCCTTCTCCATTGTGGGAATAGTTGACCTATTGTTCTTAATGGCTGTGTTGTAGGCTCCAAGTCACTGAGAAGTGTCTGACCCACTCTAAAGATCCTGCCTTTTGGATGCAGACACTCCTCCATATGGAAAAAATGCAGGACTAAATATAGCAGCAGTCTTGAACTGTGCTCCTTAATTCCCTGACTGGAGATCTTGGGGATTTTACAACCCCACACCAAAATGCTGAGCTATGGTTCTACATAAGGTCAAGAGTGGTCAAATTTGACAGTGCTGAAGCAAAAGTTCTCTAAAAATCTGGAGCCTGTTTGTGTGATTCCTGAGAAATATCTGCTGGCTTTTCCAATTAATCTCACTGGTTAATGTATAAGCCAGGGGTGCATGGCAGTGGTGTCTTCACCTGCTGTGTGGCAGCCCCATGTCAGAGGGTGCAGGGGAGGTGCCTCCCCTCTCACATCCCCCGTTTTGGGGGCAGACACCCACCCCTGCCTGCACACCATGAGAGAGGTGTGTGCACCAGCTGGGGTGTGTGAATGGATGAGTGGAGGAAATGGGGTGTGAGGGTACATTTTGGTGGGTTGCTGTGCTCTGTGAGTGCAGCCTCACTTGATCAGCTTCCCATCTTTAAAATGGAGGGAATATAAACTCCTCTCTAATTTAAAGATAAATTAACTTTTGCTTCTGAAGCGTTCAAGTGGCATATTGAGAAGCACCACAGGAGAGTCCATGAAAAGATAAATTATTTTATGCAGAGGGAAGGGATTTGGTTACTGTACAGTTAAGCAGAGGCTGGAGCTAGATCGTAGGTGGAGGGAATGAAACAATACACTGCACAGCTGTGCATTGGCACCATCTATTGCACTGAGTGAGGCACAGGGTTTCATCAGAAAAAATAGTATGTGGCCTTATAATGAAAGGCTGTATTATAAGTGGAGGGGAGCAGAAAATCTTAAACCTGCCATTTCCTAACCTTTGAACAGTTGACTTTGCACCCACAATGTTCCTTCACTGTTGTTGGTTTTGCATGTAGCACAATACAAAGCAGAAAGGGCTTTTATTATTAAACAGAAGTGACAACAGGATGGATATCTGTGGCACTGGGCTGCACAGGAATGTAGTGGAGTCAGCAGTTCAGTGCATGATTGTTTAATCCAGGATTTGGGCAGTCTGCAGGCGGTAGTACCGCACTGCACAAATTATGCTCATCAGCTAGCAGATTAGACAGCAGCAGCTCAGGACTTCATCCCTGTATTTCCCCTCCTCTCCCAAATATTTTGTTTCCCACATTGTACCAGTTGTACCACTGCAAATCAGGGTAATATGTGAAGATGAAACATTTTGCTTGTACCTCAACACACTGTTCAAGAGGCAAGCAGAGAGTACACTGACTTCAGCACACACTTCTGGCTTCCACCATGTGCTTTGCACTGTCTTGCAGAACTCTTTTTTGTGTTAGACAAGGGTGAAATGTTAACATGAGAATAGTAAAGACACAAGTTGACTTTTGGTGCTTAGAAGCAATAATAGATGCTTGCCTCACTATGAACTTTGTGTAACTCAAGTTTAACCTTTACATGCTTGTGTAGAAAAAGAGATAGATTAGGTTTGCAGGAGAACTGAAGGTTAAAAAAAAGAAAGACTTTAAATCCCAAAGGCAGGGAGAAGAAGTCAGAGGTCTGATTGCATTGTGTCAGATGGCAGTTTTTCTCTTTGAAGCAGCCCTGATACACACAGGATATTGTAATGCCATGGTGTTACAGCCTCCTCTATTCTGTGAACCCACAGAAAATGTTTTAGAGGAGCAGGAGATTCTTGGCACTTTTTAGCCTACAGCAATATCCCCAGTTTCTTAGTCTATTATTTTATGTTTGCTTTCAGGCAGTGTAAGACCAGTACCACAGCCAGATGAAGCTGTGTCATGCTCAGCCTTCTGGTCCTGCCTCTGCATCACCTCCTTTCTTACATCCCATCAAAAGATATAATGACGTGGGGGTGGGAATGAAAAGCCCAAGTGGGCAGACAGACCTGCTGCCCTAGTAATTGCCTGGTGGCAGGAAAAGATTTTCATGACTTAAGCCCTAGAGCTGCATGTGCTTTCTGGACTATCATTATGTGACATAAACCACCAGCTTTCTACAGATCATGGGATGAAAATTGCTTTAATGGATGGGACAGTAATGGTAACTGAAAGGATTTATAAATAATTTTATAATCAATTAAGTATCCCCAGGGTGATAGGTAAATGCAAAAAAGGGGAACTTCAGGATTAGGGATGCAGAGGCAAAACCAGTGCAGATGCCCTTCTGTATCTCCCAGTACTCCTCTCCTCCAGGACTAGGGGCACAAACCAACACAAAACCCTACACTCTTCTCAGTGCTACCAGCTTGATGCTAAAGACTGAGTCAGACCTTTCCTTCAAGGTGCACTTTTGTTTGCATTTGAAGGCATGAGGAGACCTCAGTGTGTTGAGGTGTGAGGACTCTAAAGTATTATCAAGTCTTTCTGCCCCACGGAAGCAGTGCAAGTGTAGGCCCTGAAAAGAGCAAGAACGTAATATTATGCAGCACAAGCCAGTCCAAAACAGAGCTACTCTGATTCTGCCATCCCTTCTGACCCCAATTATATATTCCCACTCTTCTTTTTTTGTGCTGCTGCTTGATAAGGTCGTGGCACGAGATCTGAACTAACTGAATGCTTCTGAAGCTTTTTTCTTTAGATTTATACAGTTAGTTTCATCTCCCCAAACAAGCTCTTCGTGCAGCTGTGTGGGTATTGATCCTAGTGCAATGGAGTGGGTAAGATCACAGTTAGGGGCAGAGCTGCTGGATGTGATGCTGGGCTGGGGCACAGCTGACTTGGATCAACCTCATCTACTAAGGAGTCACATCTTTGTTAAATATTCTGAGTGCCTAATGTTGTTTCAGGCCTGGCAGAAGTGAGCTATATATAGCCCTTGATTACAGACTATGCCTAAATAATTGTCTAGTCCAACGACATGCCTAGAAAACTCTATCACTCCCATTGATCCAGAATGAAAAGCCCCTTGGATCTTGCCTCCAAATTCTAAACACAGCTTTGCAGTGTTTCCTGTTGCTTGCAAGTGTTAATGCTTATAACAACTTCGAGCCTTTTCTACTCCTCCTGTGGGGTCCTAAGAGGCTGCAGTATAAGTGTATGGCATGCTTGTACTTCAGGGATTGTGCAAATTAAAACTAATTCCAGGGAGTTGGGGAGAGTAAAAGATAAAGGAGGCAATGAAGAACTAGTGGAGGAAAGAACACAAAAAAATAATCCAAGCTATCTTTATAGATCAGCCAGTATATTTACAGCTACTGTTGAGAGATGAGTTATTGAATGATACCTGTTTTCACCCTGGCCATAGATTTCAGTAATGCATGCAAGTACAATTATCTTCACCCAAGCGGTAAACATTTGGACAGTCTTCAAATCTAAACGTTGTTTATGAATCGATTTTTGCCTCCTTAAGTTCAGCTCAGCTATCCTTGCAGCATACCAAGTGCCATAACCAGCCTGATGGATCACACAGGGGTTACGTTTTACATCTGGAATCCTGCAGCACCCATCCTGGAGAAATGCTTTCAGACATCAGCAGCTGGAATGGGAAGAAAAAACACAGTCAAAGGAACATGTACCCTTCTTCCCTGTAAACATAAATGAAAGGCTGTGTCCTTTAAGAGCAGTTCTTTGTTTCTGTGCAGATAACTCCAGCACTGCTTCTGTGTTTTCACTGTTTGTTAGCAGCATAAGCTCTGAGAGAAACAGGGGCTCAACATTTACTTCTAGGCCAAATCCTACGGTCAGCTCTCAGTTTTAACTTGTGCAAACTGAATGTGAAAACTGCAGGGATTTGTCTGCATACAGGCTTTTAGAATTCCATTGGCTATAAAATTGTTTATTATAAGGACTCAGTCTCTGAAGAACCTGTGCTGGCTGCTGTCAGGGACAGAACATGCATTAGATTGGTGGAGTAATCTGGTAATTTGCACTGGTAATGCAAATTCTTCATATTTCATCAAGGGAGCATCTACTCTGCAGTCCCAAATGCTTCTTGGCAAAACAACTGGCAGCACTGATCTCTGGCAAGATGGCAATGCTGTTATTTCTCCCAGAAGGCCAGAACTAAACTTCCTCCCCTCCCCTCTGGGAAAGACTATAAATAGAGGTCTGCTGGGATCCCGATCTCACGTTGACAGAGGCAGCTGCCATCTGGGATTGCAGTTGACCCTCTGTCCCTTCTTCATCTCTTCTCTTTCTTCTTTGATGGTATTTGTGTGATTTTGAGGTGAGCTGGTCCAGGGAATTAAACCAACTGAAAAGTAATCATAGGAAGAGAGAGACTGGTGCTTGCACATATTACACATTGCTTCCTCCACATTTCTGGCTACCCCCAGAGAATCTGACTCTACCTTCCACAAGACTTTCTGAAGTGCTGGGCAAGAAAATAAACAGCATGCGAGGTGACTTAGGGATTTAAGCTTAATCCACGTCTGTGTAGTAAACTGCCAAAGAAAGGCACATATTCAAACTGGAAAACATCAATCATATGCTATTTACCAACTGCAGTCACAGTTACTATTTCTGTACCGGCAAACCACAAAAAGTATGAAACCTTGTAGGTTAAATTAATGGAAACCAAGACAGACAGCAAAACAAGTACCTCAGAACTACCAAGCTGTACTTAACTCAAAAGTCACCCTGAACTCATGAGCCTTTGCTGTATTCCTGCTTTCCTGAGAAAGTGCTGCATTTCTGTGCAGGAGGGAGTGTGTCCTCAGGGAGGGGCACAACCTGAATGAGAGCAGGAACACCAGTTTGGGAAAACACGACTCCAAAAGATGTAGCCAGCTATGAATATGTATCTGTTGCATAATTTTCCCCTAAATGTTTAGCCTGTTAAAAGTTAGTGTCTAATAAAATTGCAGGAGGATATTCTTTAACTGACCTCTACTGCATGTGTTGGAAAAAACCTTTACTAAAGATGCCCCTGGTGCCATGTATTTTGCTGGAGGGACCAAGTGACATCTGCTTTATCAAGATGCAGGAAATGCCATTTCCTGTCTAGTCAGGGGCATCAGGCCAAATACTGGCCTCAGTTGTCAGCCAGTCAATTATTTGATTATGGATGTACAGCCAGCTTGTGTTTGTAGTTCATCTTCTAGCTAGACTGCAAAGATTACATATACATTTGACAGTCAATGTTGGGCTTATTTTCAGCTTAAAACCATTGCTTATTAACACAGAAGGCTGGCTTCATGGAAATGAATTGTTCTCAACTCCCCTGCTGTTCAAAAATTTGATGTGCAGTGATGAGTTTGCTCAGGTCCTCATTCTGGCTTTTTTCAGAGAAAAGAATCCATTTCTTCTTCTCAGTAGGATGAAAGAAGTAGTATTTATTTCCCCTTATATCCCAAAATAAATTAAGGTTTTCTGGCAGTGGTGCTCATTTCACCCCTTGGTTTTGATAAACCCTATTCATCTTGAGAAAACAACTCTCTGTCTGCTGGCTTGAGGATCCAGCTGCTTGTCATGTTAAACCATGTGGAGGCTGCATCAGAGTCCATCTGTATTGCCAGGATCAGTGCCCCAGGGACTCAGCACAAAAACACTTTGATCCCTCCCAGTGACAGGGTTTTTGCTAACAAGCCTCCAGACATTTCAGTTGGTATGTCATCACCCTTGCTAAACTAGAACAGAAGGATGAAACAAAAGTATCTCCAAAGACCTTTAATAACAATCAGTCGAAGGGGAATGAGTAAAACATCCCAGGTGAGACACTTCTGTAAAAAGCATTAGCATTGGCCGTGTGACTGTAACGAGGACTGAGAGGCTTTTTTTCTCCACCTTTTTTCTTTTTTCTTGTCCTTTTCTTCAGAGATAAAAGAGAGGATAGGAGCTATGGTCTGTGAATTGCAGTGAACAAAGCTCTTAACATCCTTTAAATAGCTGATAGGGTCAAAGTAAGGCAAAAAGTCTAAAATGCATAGAAGAGAGAATGAACCTGAAAAGTCCTAATATGTTTTATACTGAGTGGCCCCCCTGCAAATTGTACCTCTTAGTGATGGCCTGATTAGTCCAAATTTTTCCCACACTTAACAGCAACTAAGGTACAAACCTCCTGTATGCTGTGAGAGGATTTATGCTTTTAATTCCCACCATTATAGAGCTGCAAATATACCCCATTGCTTTTACCTTTTAAAATCCAGACTGCATGTGCAGTGGGCATGTGATTTGTGCAGCCGGAGTTTGGGATGAGTGCTTCAAAATAGCAATCACCTGAGGCTCTTGCACTAGAGCAATAAGTAAGAAGTTAACTAATACCTTGTGTTGATGAAGCACTCTGGTCAGTGAATATCTCGCAGATCGAGTTGAATTTTGTTCTAGACAACTGAGACTTAGGGTTTTTATAATCCAACTACATTACTTGAGCTGACATCAGATGGTCAGCAAGGCAGTATGTGATTAGTATTAGCAGAGCAAGTTTCAATAGATCATGCAAATGAAGCAAGGAGGGCAGCAAGGCCAAAATCATTGTCTTAATTAACAGAAAGCATACTTTGTAGATGATTTCGTTGCTTAAAGAAAAAGAACTGTGAAGGGGAGAGAGAGAGCATTAAAATGCAAGGTTTCATCTAGCTTGCCCAGCCTCGTTCCTCCCCCTCCTGCAGAATAATTTTGCAGAAAACAGGCAATTTGATCTGAAAACCCAACTCTGCATCCAAAGGCATGGGAAGTTTTGCCACTTGGAAAATGGAGCTTTGTGCAGTCAGTTAATGATCCAGCATGATCTAGTCGAGCAGAAACATCTAAGTAGCTTATCAGCTAGGCTACGATTCTTTAAACATATGGTTTTAGAAGCATGCATTTCAAAAAAAGAGCTGCCTACAAATATAGGAAATCAAGGCACAGGTATTTTTTCAACAGTGTGATAGGGTTGATCAGTTCACCTTGTCAAGCATCATTCAATAGTTACCTTGACTACTTATTATTAATAATGTTGTTCTTTGTGAACATTAAAATATATGTAAACCAAGCTTTAGAAAATTTGTCTCTAAAAAACTGATGTTTCTGGAAGTGTTCCTTTCATCTTCTTTCCAAGACTTTTATTTGAAAAGTTATTCTTTTTAAGCAGCAAGCAACCAACCAACCAACCCACCTACCTCTTTCCTCCTCATCCTCACCAAAATACCTTTTCCCCCTCAACATCACCAAAATATTTCTCTCTCCCTTTTTGTTGCAATTTGGAACTGCAGAAGAGAGAAAACTTCTTGAAGCACTTACTCATCCTTGCCATGCAGGGCCAAAGGAGTACATGTTTCTCCTGACACTCACTGGTTTTGGCTCCTCTATGGTTTCATTAACATTCCTTTTTTCATCCAGAGC
Source organism: Lichenostomus cassidix (assembly GCF_008360975.1). Lineage (NCBI taxonomy): Eukaryota > Metazoa > Chordata > Aves > Passeriformes > Meliphagidae > Lichenostomus > Lichenostomus cassidix. The sequence continues at coordinate 106,740,348 of NC_139482.1, read as the reverse complement.
ATCTCTGTGATTTCAAGCTGGGTAATGTTTGCATTATGGTTGAAACAACCCAGAAAAGTTGGATTGCCTGTATTGTGTATTTCTTAGTGAATGGCACCCTAAGAAACAATTTTCTGCCAGAGCTCCCAGCTGTCCTCTTGACAGAAACTCTTGTGGCAATGAGTGCAAATAGCTCAGTAAGTGGTTCTAGGGTAAACGTGAAAACTCTCCCCCATGCCAAAGGGAGATTTCTCAGGAGCATTTCACAATGTCACTCTCCACAAACATCAAGCTATGCCTGATGGCAACCAGGCTGACATTGCCTCGGTATTCTTCTTCTCTCGAGAGTACTTTGACAGACTGTTTAGTTGGGATTTTTTTTCTTTTATTTAATGGCAGCTTTGCAGGGTTCATTTATGTTAGCGAAGTAGCAGTGTGCCCACTAGTGTGTTAGCCAATCTTTCCTGCATTGACAAAGCAGGGATGCAATTGGCTCTACTACTGTGCTTATGGTACACCCTGATCAGAGTTTGTTTCCTTGTGGTTTTATTTTGTACTATTGCACTTGAGGATATGGGTACATATCAATCATGTCAAGGCTCCTGAAGACATTGTATCATCCTTACCTGTCTTTTTGAGCTGTAAAGCAAAAAAGCATCATTATATACTGCCCTCCTACAAAAGTCAGGTGATTCAACTTCAGTGAACATCTGAAATATATTGATCACATCACTGAACTGTCCAATATTGCTTTACAGCTAAAGAAGAAGAAAAAAATTGCACCTGAGAAGCCAGATTCATGTCTCAAATGACCTTGAAACACATCCTGATGACATGCAGTCATAAAAAGAGGGGTAGTTAATTCTTCCTTGCAGGTGCACCTCATCCTTTGGCGTGAATTGAACAATACCCATTCAGTTGAAGGCTCCCGAGCTCATTTTCAAAGGTTATGGATGGATTTGTTAGTTCCCTCCTGCTTGTTCTAGCCTAGTGTCACAACCATCAAACAGCACTGGCACAAGCAGAAAGCAAGAGCAAAGGGGTTCCTCTCCTCTGTGTCTCTAATTCGTATAGATTGATGCCCTGAACCTCTTGGTTTGTACCCTGAAGAGACACCTTGGAGTTTGCTCAGTATTAGCTGAGGAACACTTGCCTATTGTCCTGTTCTTCAAACTCTATGATATGCATTAGGTTTTCTTCTTTCAGTGAATGAAGCAGAACTTGGTAGCTTACTGTCTGCCTGTGAAGTCTTTTGGCAGTAAGTCACTGCTTTACTTCCTCCCTTGGGGTCTGATAAGTGCTGCTGTGTTTCTGATCATGGTTTTTCAGGACTCAAACTTTTTGTTAAATTGACTATTCTGGAGACTGAGCATCTTTTGGTAACAGTTGTGTTTATAGACAGTAGCTGAATCAGCTGAAATACCAGACAATAATAACTGCAGAGAATTTGTATTTAACTAAAAAGTCCAATTATATGTGAGCCAGAAAAGCTTTTTTTCTTCTTTCCCCTGCAGTACTGTGCATGTTCTCATTCTAAGTCTATCCCTGAGAGAATCTAAATATACTCTTTCCTGGCTTTTGAGAACTGCACAGCAAGACATCAGTGCTTGGTGGGTAAGAAAGCTCTGAAATGAGGGAAGAGACAGAAGCTTACAAAAGAAAGCTCCTTGTCTGTATTTACTTGTTTGCAAGAGCAGTGTGCAGTGTCCCTGGGGGTGCAGGGACAAGGCTGAACACAGGAAGCTCACTGTGCTGGGGGGGTGCTGGGGGTGAGACAACTGTCACATGAAAGCCACGCAATTCACACATTTGTTCCTCTGTGCTATCACACAACTGGCGCTGCTGTGTGGCTTTGGAAGGGGAATGTGGTCACGGCTGCCCAGGGCAAAGCTCAGCACTCTGTGTGTGTGGGGGGATGTGCATGGCAGGAACGAGTGCCTTGCACGTCTTTTGCTACCCACATGGCCTTTGTGAGCAACTTTGTGTGCCAACTTCTGCTTTGAGACTCCTTTCTTCTGCCACAGTGGTGCGAGGGCAGACTCTCATTTGCACTGAAACCTCTGTGAGCAGCAGGCCCTAACTTTTATAATGGAAATACCTGCAGACTGAAAAAAAAAAAAGGAGTTCTGCTTTTATGCTTTTGTGTAACCCAGGCTTTATTCCTCAAAGGCCTTCTCCTGCCGTTATGAACAAAACTGTACGCCCAAATGGCTATTTCTGCCACCATCCCTAGCGGTGACATCTCCTCTCTCTGCTCCTGGCTCAGGATGCATGCTCTGCTGAGAGCACATCATCGTCACAAGGAGTGCAAGAGCTTCCTTGGCCTGTCAAGCTGGTTACCTGCTTGGGAACACAAGCTGATGGGGAAGCTCTTTGGAGGAGAGATTCTGAGTGTCAAACATTTTTCCTTTTGGTAATGGCTCATTCTAACTGAAGAGCTGTAAGTATTCCAGATTTTGCAAACATTACTGCATTTTTCTGAACTTTTGGCAAGTTGCATTTTCTTTCTTTTTCATTTTTTCTTTTTTCTTTTCCCCCTTTACTTCCTTTTTCTTTTTTCCTTTCTTTTTGCTTTTCTTTCTTCTTTTTGCCTCTTTTCCTTCCTTTTTTTCTTTTTTTCCCTTTTTTCTTTTTTCTTTTTTTCTTTTCTTTTGTTTTCCTTCCCTTTTTTTCGTTTCTTTGAGGGAAAGCTTGTTGTCTTCTTCTTTCTCTCCAGTCACATTAGGACAATGTCACAAAATTCAACACCCTTCCTTTTCTTTCTTTTAGGCAGTTAGCCCCAAATCTTTTGGTTTACAGATTCTAAAGCCTTATTTCTTTACTTTGCTTTAACCCTGCTCGTATAAGAGCTCTCTTTCACAAAAATGTGGACATAGATATATGAGACAAAGGTCATACACAAGTTAATTTTTGAATGTATCTCTAGTGGCATTGTAGGTGAATCGTGTATGATAGGTAAGTAGTTCACGGTGGTGGCAGCAGAAGAGCCCAGGGGACAGGGCAAGGATATCAAGGTTGTAACAGTCTGTGTTGGAGTTTTACTAGCAGAACCACCTCAAGTACAGGTATGAAAGTTATGGTGATACAGCATGCATCACCTCAAGCAATTCCAGCAAAACACAGAACTCAAGGCTGTTGCAACTCCAAGCATTGTGGAGTGACAGGAGTTTGATGAGCTGCAGCAACTCCGTTGTCCATATGGACACCACTGGTTGCTCCCAAGGCCACAGCAATGCTTACCTAAAATATCAGTGATGATAACCTCAGTCACAGCATGAAGTTAATAAGACTATGTGGAGTCGGAGATGGAGAAATACTGATGTCAATTTATAACTGAATTTGGATCCAAACACAGAAGTTATTCCTATATGCTGCAAATACCAATCACATTACAATTATAAATAAATGGAATATAAATAAATGAAAGAGGTCTCTGTTGCCAATGGCACAGGTCAGGGCTAAGATATAAAACCAATTTACTCTCTTGCCCCTGTGGGAACTGCTCTATTGGTACTAAAGATTTAACTGCATCCAGATTGGAGAAGCTGTGCTAGTTTTAGTCCATGGGAGCTAAAGAGGCTGTTATGCTAGTGTAGATGAAGGCTTGAGGTTAAGACATGCTGAGGAACAGAACATCACTTGTATTCTCTCTGTAGTTAACATAAAACATACACAGAAATGAAATGCTGTGCATTAATAATTTCCATTAATTTGCTATGTCAAGTGCCAAATAGAAAGTCATTATATTTCTACTGTATATCATTCTAGCGTAAAAAGTTCATAAGCCATTAGGATAATGATTTCTACCATTACTTGTCAGTAAAGTGTGAAAATATTTTTTTTATTATCCATTTACATTAATTTCAACACGCATGCATTTCGTCAGGAACACGGACTTTTAGAAGTGATTGCTTCCCATTGATTAATGTAGCCAGAAGTTTCCCGATTTGCCAAATGTCACAGAACATTTTATTAATGGTGCCTGTTTTGTGTATAAAGCTTTGCATCACAAGACATTTCATCTATTAATTAGTAAAGCTTAGAAATACCCAGTTAAACAAGAAAATATTGCTAGTGTGGTTGCTCTGTTGAGGACTCCACTCCTAATGCATACCACTAGTGTTCTTTTGCCTTGGGATGAGTGAAAATGTGACTCTTAGAGTCTGAGTTTATGTAGTCTCTAAGGTAAAGAGCCGTTCTGATATGGTGAGCCATCTGTAGGCAATTCAATTTAAAATTGCTGCCCATCTTCCTCTGAGAAGGAACTTGCCCTGCTACGCTTACATCCATTCAGGACTGGATGTCAAAATCCACAGTTAAACTTCAGTACAGGTATAGGGAGATGATGTTCACAGAGCTCACCATCTTCTCCTCTTAAAATAGCATCTGTCTGAGAAAACTGGTTTTTGCTGGGAATTTTTGATTCTTCAACACCAAATTTTTTCAAGGGAACAAGAAGGAGCTTCTGGAAAGAACAAGGCATATATCCTGGATAAGAAATAATCTTACTCCAGAACAAGGACCAGGGACATAAATTTTCAGGGTTTGACTTATCAATTCAAGCCAGTAACACAAACCTCTGCCACCAGCTGTGCTGTGACAGTACCAACTCAGGTCTTCCTGCAGCAGTTTTGTTTTGTAGAGTTAATATGGTGACTGAGCCTGAGCCCGATTCCCCTAGCTGGAGACCCTCATTGCCAGTTATGAGGCCTCTTTTTCATCCTGGTTTGAAATGTTTTCTTTCCTTCCTAACCCAGAAATGGGAGATATTTGAAACTTTCAATTGGAAACAGTAAAAACATTTTCTGTTTACTCACTGTAATATAGAGCTGAGTTGAAAGCAACAATATTTGCCCTAACTCGTTTTATTTTCTCTTTAGATGAACATTCAAGTGAAAAGGATTTTGTCCTCCATGTTTGTAGAAAAACAACTTTAGCAATTTATTTTAAAGTGTCCTTGGAAACCAAATATTACATTTTGCCAAGGCAAGCACTGTTGCTCAAGGAGCTTGAATATGCACTCAGCTGGGTGATAGGAACAACACCATGTGACTAATAAAATCAATGTCTGCTAAGTAATGTGGTTCAAACTGGAAATGTTTTCGATCAATCCAGGGGTACAGTTTTTTTCCTGACTTAAGAATAAAATAGATGTAGTCTAACAGCAGATATTTTCCTATAGAAAAAATTAATTTACATAAAGCAGGATATTAATAGATCAGAGTAGTTCTCTATGAAGATAGCATCTCTGATTTAATGCTATCTTAACTTTGTCAAAGTAACATTAGCCCTTGCCTTCATATGAAGTGTTCAATTAAGCCAATTTCTGCCCTTAGTCCTGACATGGCTTGTTGTTACAATGCACTTTGAGTATTGAAAGGAAGGCTAACCTGTCATTAAATATAGCTGGGAAGAGATCTGGCGTAATTATATACTTTCTTGTTGCTGAAGTGACTGCTAAATATTAGCACTGCAAATTGCAGGCAAACCATCAGGCATTGGGACTCTGCAAATGTGGAAAGGGAGGCTGAAGGAGGAATGATGATAGAATGAAAGAGTTCAGGAGCTTCTTCAAAGTCAGGTGAGGGTATTTCATACCCAGGCTTGATGCCACCATGTGCTATGTGGCTGAAGAAGAGGCATCCCTGACCTGTACCAAGGGAAGAAAGAGAGAAACAGCAGTTAACAGCATTCAGTTTTGATTAATTGAGAATCATCTGGAAAAAATGTTACTTCAGAATATGGGTTGGTTTTTTTCATTTCTACTCAGCCCTCATACATACAAAATACACTAATTTCAGTCCAATTCCCCTATTTAAGGACTATAGTTTTTATTCCCATGAAAGCAGATGGAGAGAAAATCTCTAGTGTGCAGAAAATAAAGCAAGCTGTCCAATTAAATCACCACACTGATTCCTAATTCCATTGTGGCCTGTCTGAGAAAGCCATTAGGAACAAAAGACCTCTCTGAGGAACATTTTTCTGGCACTTCACACTCATGAGGAAGGTATCTGCAGGCAGCCAGGCATGTAAAGTGCCTGGAAAAGGGGGAGATACTCAGGAAACTGAAGTTCTGCAGCATTCTGGGCAGCACAGCAAGGAAAAATAGAAATGTTTAAATACAGTAAGCAATCCTAAGCAGGAACTGCTATGATCCAGGTGAGACCCAAGTTTCACTGCAAAGGGGGGACACTTGGCATCAGTGTTCCCACCTCTTTGCGCTTATCACTGACACAAGGCTGTGGGGCACAGGCAGGCAGCTGTGGGGTGCAGGCAGGCTGTCCATAGGAGGCTAATGAAACACTCCCTTTTAACTGCATTGAAGAGGGAAAAATAATATTTACTTACCTTACTACCAGGCTGCAGTCAATGTCTTCAATACATAATGTTAAACAGGCAATTAATAGATAAACATTTCTGTGTCTAGAAATGTGGTGGAATTCAAGTTAATTCCTAGTGGTACAGAGCAATTGCACTAACCTTATTAAACTTCATATCCAAAGGCAGTAGATTTGCTATAGAGCTTTCATATCTGCTAGCGAAATTCCAGGCAGTTACATCTTTTAATTTGAAGGTAAGCACTGATAGATCCATCATTTGGAAATAGCCAGTTGCAAAGTGAAAATGAAGAAACAAAATACTGTGGATTTAATGTGGTGGCTGTGTGCTGCCTTCTATCACCATACAGCAGGACACTGTTTCAGTGTCTGTGAGATTTGGCAACAAAAAGGAAGATTATGGAGGAACACATTTGTTTTGCAGGGCAATGCACTATCAGAGCTGTGTACAGAGTAGGAAGCCAAACCAGTGAATTTCTGCACCAAAGTCAACAAATAAGCTGATTGACAGTGTTTGTTGATAACAACCACAGCCTTTCTGTTACACCCAGCCAAAGCAATCAAAACTCAGTAACCATGAAGGGACAGTATGAGTAAGATCTACAGTTAATGGATGAACAACAGCAGCCATTCAAGCTTAAAGAGAGTTTGCTCACCAGAATTTGAATGTCCTTTCTACTGTGGTAGCAATACAAGTGGTTTCTTCCTGCAGCATAAGAGATAACCCCCAGGACACCTGGTAAAGAGTGAATGTTATTCCTAGGGCTGTTTTACTGTGTTTCATCTTGTTTTCTTGGCAGTATTACAGAGTGTAATTCTGTGAATCATGAATACGATTCATACTAGCCAAACTGACCTTTGAAATTGGGAGTAGGCAAATATATCAGAAAAGATTCAAACTCTAACAAATAAGCTGATAAAATGAATGAATGATATTTATAGACCCTGCCAGTCTATTAAGAGGTCACTTTGACAGCCCTGGAGGTCCAAATGTGAGAGTTTCCATTTTCTCCTGCATACCTGAGCAGCCATTCATACATATTTAGTAACAAGGTGCATTATCAGTTTTGGCTGTTCAAGCAAATGGCTCTCTGATAAATCTGCATGTAAAATGTGTTGTGAGGTACAATAAACAATGTATTTGTGGGTCTGAGTGTCCACGAAGTTCATGAAAACCTTAACAAGCCCAGACAAAACAAAGAGGGGGAGAGATGAAGAAGGCTACGGCATTTGTCTAAAACACCTACAGGTGACTTTGACCAAGGGCTGGACAAGGACCAGTTTTGAGCAGTAACCAAAACCCTTTCCAGCAGCTCCTGCTAGCGAACACACCCCTGGGTCTGTGCAAGCCCATGGGAGGAACCCAACTGAACAAATGTGGCAGTGAGTGGGATAGGTGCAGGACATGACTGCCAGCATAGAGTGAAGTAAACTTCCACCAAAAGAGCACTAGAGTGTCACCAGTTTTAAAGCTTTTGTCTTTTAGTGACTGCAGGCATTTTCAGCAACATGGTTGAAAGACCTACACCCTAGCTCAGGTTTGTTTTGTGTGAAATTGTAGACTCCAGAAATGCTGGAGGAAATTTAAATAATCTCTTACCTGCACTATTTTTCTAATAAAGGGATCTTTGACATGAGTTGAGAACCTGACCTGACATGACTCTGGAGCCCATAGTTCCATGTCACAGTAACAGAGTGTTCTTCCAGGCACCCCAGTGATAATCTGTGCCATTAGTTGGTTTGCAACCTCAGTTTTTAGTTAAACATTTAGAAAAATTGGCACATGCTGTTTGTATACTTCCAAAACTGTGGCTTTGTTCCATAGCTGTATTTGATCTCTGTGTATGAGCCCTTAAAGCTGGAATTTCACTCTAAAAGTGAAAAGCAGTTTTATATAAAAATATGCTTCTTTTTTCTTAGTCCTAACAACAAGGTAAATAAGAAATGTTGAGAATTGCATGTGACTGGAAGATTTGAGGTTTGCTTAGAGCCATTTCAGTGGTTATTTTGAACCTTCACAGCAAAACAATATCATTTCCTTTCTTCACATTCATAACTCACCGACATGTTTACATTTTCAGCCGAACATTTCCATTCTTGGCTGTGCTGAAAGGTGATACTCTGTTTACTGGCTATAACACTGAGCAAAATCCCTTCAACCTTTTGAATTACCTCAGGCTGAAAAGTATAATCCATTATCCAAATATTCTCCCAGTGTTTCTCTAGTAGAATAATATAGCACAACAAGTTGAAGATAAAAGCTTGGCCTGTATATAGCACTTGCTAAGGATTTCTTTGGCTGGAGATGAAGGAAGAAGGTTTAAAATAAGACCACCTCTGTGTGTGCTCAGTGAGTGTTTTGCTTAGATTGTAACACAATGCAAAGAACCATTTCTAGCCATCTCCATAAAAATTCCCTCTGCCTGTGTGGATAAGAGGCTGGTACTGAGACCACCACGCTCAAATTGCCATTAGCAATGAATAAACACTATGAAGATGTAAAGCCAGAGTCCTTTAATATCATTTAAAGGAAAAAGAAACAAACAACACCCACGCCTCCCCCCAGAATTCCCCCAAAATTAAACCATTATTTTGATATAATATGAATTTATACATGAATGTGTACATTCATAGAGACATGACAGGTGTATGTACACACACCCACACATGCACAAACACACCCTTCCTCTATATGAAAAAAAAAATTGAAGTAATAATATAAAGTCCTTCAACACTCTTGTCTCGATTACTCTTCATATCAAATTGACTGTCTGTCATTGTGAGGCTACAGCCATGTACACAGATAATTTGTCTTCAGGCAAATATTGGTTAGTCAGAGAGAGGACATGGCTTATTTTCTGGAACAAACAAGGTTTAGTGCACTGTTAGGGTCATTTAAATAGTAACTTCTCATTATGAAGGAGAAGTTATGCATAACTCATTACTCATTCCCTTCTTTTAAATAAAAATAATAAAAAATAAACTGCTGGTTTTCTTTTTAGATGCATTTTAAGCTGTGCAATGTAACATGATCATTTGAACTCAGTAGCATTTTTTGCTTTTGCTTAAATGTAAACTGTTTTGTCAAAATTAGAGAATCAAGACATCATCACATCCATCCTTTTAGCCACAGTAGAGTCAACTATACACTAGCTGACAGCTGCCAATCTATTCTGGGAGGCTTCCCCGGAAATCTATCCTTGTGCCTTGCTATCCTTACCACTAGAAAATTTTTCCCTGATGTCTATGTCAAATCTCTTAGGCTGCAAGCTGGGTCTATTAATATTCACTTTCTTTTTTCTACCCTGCACCCTTTTTCTTACACACTACCCAAAAATGTATAGAATGTTTCATCAGAATCTTTATAATTGAAAGAAAAGAAAAATGTTATTTTCTTGCAGGTTTTGCTCTTGTTCATACAGTGCAATAAATTTCCTTTTTTTTGGTTTTTTTTTTGACAACAGCTGATGTTATTCGCTCAAACAAAACAGATGCCTAGGTTCTTTTGTGAAAAACTCCTATCTGTTCAGTTGTCCACCAGCTGTATCCATGCAAGTCATTGTTTCTGCCTAGTTTGGAAACTTCTACTTGTCCTTATGTACTACTACTGTGTCTGTATGCATTGGAGTCAGAGACTTATTAAAATTACAAAAGATCCCCAAGATCATCAAGTCCATCTGTTGATTCCTCCCATTGAGTCTGCAGTCCAGTAGATGCAGAAAGGGACCAGGTGAGTCATGTAAACCTCATCAGCTACCCATTCTGAATTAACACTTACAGATCCATCACAAGAGGTAATAAAATACTAGCAGTTTGCATGGAAGTCTGAGGTTTAATCAAGGAGTTTTAATCCAGTCTTTGTTGATATCCCAAGATCCTGCAGTTAAAATTTTCCAAGTGTGTATTTACATCTTAGAAAGAAGGTGACATGAAACCTCCCTCCCCTGTCTGGCGTGGTTTGTGACCACTTTTGGGAAGACAGGCACAGCTAGACAAGGGCTTCAGCTACCATCAAACCCCAGGGTCTGTGAAGGGAGAGACACCACTGGGATTTCGACCTTCTCACATGTGGAGAACATAATCTCAACCTGCCAGATAGACAGAACCATTTCCCAGATGTGAAGGACACAGAGGTTTGTGTGCTCCCTCTCTCGCTTAAAAAAAGAGGTAATAGAGTGGTTCTGTTTATTTTTTTCTTGGCAGAGCTGCATTAAAGTTCATGTATTCCCTGAAGGTCAGAAAGATTTGCTTGAATCCGGAGTGCTCTGGGTCTTCTCTTGTGTGTGCATGACACGTCATTAGGTGTAACACAGCACAAAGGGTCACTGACTGAGCAAAAACTATGAGCCTGTCAGTTTGTCAGTCTCCAGCCATGGCCAGCTGTGAGACTAACCTGTCCAAAACCCACTTGTCCCTCTGCTCACAGGGAGTTCACACAGCTTTCTTCACTCCTCACTACCTCACAGTTTCACAACATGTGCATGGAGGATTGGGATGCAGAGCCTCTCTGAAGCAGTTTTCCAGCTTGGAAATAACTTGTTTGCACTCTGTGGTTGGAGTAGGGCTGCTTGCAGCTTGGGAAACACTGGAGGGAGACTGATGTGTCCTTGCCCTACATCTGTCACTGTTTAGCCTCCAGTTAGGCAGACAGGTACGTAGGATTGATTCAGGGTAAGCTTAGTATAGTCTAATGCCACTGGCAGGTTTTTTGCAAATGCAGCCTGACTGTGAGATTATCTACAGCCTGGATAGCTGGATGTTATTCTTCCTGTCTTCCTTCTTGTAATTCCCAAAAGTAATCTCTTATCTAAATATTACATAATGGAAGACCAGGAGATTGGCAACAATAAAATGAATAACAAGTTATTGACAGTAATTATTCTGCAATTTATCTTCAGTCCATGGACTCATTTTATCTGATGTTTATTTTTTCTGATCCAAACTTTTCCTCATTTGTTTTCTTACTTGAGTAGAAACATCCTTAATGACTTTTTCTTGTCCAAAAAAGAAAGTTCTTTAGCAGAAAAAGAAAGGCTGATCAGAGAACAGCTTTCACTGGCATATTTGTTGTGACTACTTCATAGTTTGTAACATATGTGGGAATAATATGCAAAGCGATGCAACTAATGGAAGGGTCTCCTACAAGAGCAAGGAAGGCAAGTTCTATGATATATTGGAAAAATAAATAGACAATGCACTGTAAAATAACAATTTGCCACAATGTATCAGGGTAAGATCAATAAAACAGCTGCGACAGCTCTAGCAGTTTTTAATGGGTACTGATGGTACACCAGGAAATGCAGCTCAGTAGGAACGGAGCTGCAAAGTGAAACAGCTGAAGTAAATTCCCAGTGTAGGCACCATGACCAAAGAGATGAAGCAGAGCAACAAAAAATGAGGAAAGATATTAAATCTAAAAAAAAAAAATAGCTGGGCTTAAATTATTGCAGCATGCAGTGAGGCTTTTGCTGCTCTGGATGACAGAATGTCTTGTTGCAAGGACTTCATTAAAGTGGCAAATGCACAGCAGCCCAGTGCTGCTTAAGGACATGTTAGAATCATCTCAGGCTATTTTCTTTAGATTTCAGGCACCTGTCCTGAAATCAGGAAATTCAAAATAATGCCATTGCAATAGCATTTCAGGTATGTAGTCAACAGAAGTAAAGTGAAAATGAAGCCACTTAATACATTCAGTATTGGGAACATGAATCCAATTTCCTGAAAAATAAAAACACCAAAAAACAATCACCCCATATAAATCTTCAACCTCTATTTCTATTTTCTGTTCCACGGAGTCTTATATTTCATTCACAAGCATAACCTCTGAGCATTTTCCCATATTGTCTAAGCAACATGTCCACCATCTGTCATCCAATTCTTTTGTTCTTCTGCAGAGAAGCATGGACAGTGGTGTCTCTCCTTTATGTTTGGTTTCTAAGGGATATTTGTTTCATTTTTACATGCAAGCTACTATACAATTCCTGGGGGAGAATGAAAGTGCTAGGATTCATGGTTGTCTGCAGTTCATTGGAAAACCTATTCAGATAAGCTCCTGAGAAAGTTCTGTTCATTGAAGAAAAAAAACCCAAAACCACGAAGAATTGCTGTTGGGTATTTTATCAAGCTGCTTTAGTATAAGCCTTATGCTTTGGGGGACAGGTGGGTATCTCCTACATCCATTGCCTGGGAATAGAGAGAATTGCAGAGTTTTGTGGGAGATTATGGTGTTAAGGGAATTTGTAGTGCAGCAGCAGCCATTTTCTCCCTTGCTCCTAATACTCCTTGTGCTCTCCTTTTCAGGTTGCTCCCACCACAGGGCTGAAGACAGGGATGATGACACTGAAGTGCAGAACTCAAATATTCCTTATAGTAGATTTAGTTTAGCTAAGTTTAGTTTGTCTCTATTTGCTAATTTTCTTCTGCAGCCATACTAGGCAATCAGAAAAGTAATGAGAAGAGTGGGGAAGATGCAGACAGCAAATGAGAATAACCAGGTGCTTAAGGCACTCTCTGACCAGCTGTACACAACCAGCTTTTCCAGCCCAAGAATCAAGGAGGGAGAGGTGGGACTGGGACATGTTTGGAATCTGGAATGAGAAGTGGCTGCTGTCGCCAAGTTTCTAGATGGAGAAGGGCATGCTCTGGGGAGTTTGTGTGCTGAAATCACTCGAGCTCCCAAGCTCACAAATGCCAAAACAAGAACTCCCTCAACAGAGCAGTGATTGACATTCAATCCAGCTGCCTTGGAGAGCTGGATAGCTACAAACCTCACGAGCTTCTCCATCCTGCAGCATGCCATGAAGTTGAACAGGCTTGCTAAGCTTTGCTCACCATTTATGTTGCATGTACTCTGCTTCTTCCAGCCACACTGCTTTGTTTTAGTGAGCTGGCAGGAAATGGAAAATCTGTGCAGGATTCTTACATGTTTTCACAGCTGCTGAGTCACAAATATGACAAAATGTAATAAAGTTCTCATAAGGACTAATCCTTGCTGTGGCAGTATGCAGTAGCCAACTTGTGTTTGTTCTGCAGTTTCCACTGCTGTCATTTATTTTTCCATGAAAGGTGGCTCTTCTGAGGGTATTATAGGAGCACCTGTTCCATCAGGGCTGGGGGAAGCACTCAAACACCTATCAAACACACATAAGGGAAGGCTGATGTCGATAGTTATGTGTGCTCTAAAGGGAAGAGCCTAAACTCAAACAGTGCTGAGCAAGACCTGTTACAATCCCATTTTCCTATTTACACTTAGTATTTAGCCATAAAACAGTGTGGCTTACAACTGGCTGTGCTGGCACCATTTTGGACTCCTGGTATTAATAGTTTATATGACAGGCATTAAAATTAACTATGGAAGTGTTTTTAAAGAAGCAAGTGTTCCTGTGCTATAAAACACATGCTGGAGAACTTAATCAGCTGGAATGTGCTTTGCTTATGATGTGCAAGTCTCACCTAGCATTGCAAGCTTGAAAGAGTAGAATTCCTCCATCAGAAAGTTTCCTATGGGCCCACAATGCCTTTCTGCATTTTCATTCCCACCTAAAGTGTGTAATTATTCCTTTGTAACTTTCTAAATGGAGACTAAAAATGAACATTGCTGTGAGCTCACACAGACAGCAAAGCTGTTTAAAACCCTTGCCTCAGCCACACAGACTGCTCCTGTTTTTATTACCAAGTTTCACACAGCTTTTGTCATCACACTTTTCTGTCTGTCATCAAAGAAAGTGCAAGTTTTGGTTCTTTTAATCAGCAACTGTAGATGCTAGATCTTAGCTGTGATTTAGAAAATGTCCTGTTCTTCCTTTTGTGAGTAAAACTTCCTGCCAACACGTTAAATAAATTTATAGATTTTGTGGAAATATTTAATACTGGAAGGCAATAAAAAGGAGAAAGAAACTAGGGAGTTTAAATCTCTAGTTAAAAAAAAATTAAGGAACTTAATTTTTCATGTGTTACTTACTATAATCCCTCTTTTCAGTCCCTTGTCTTCCCTGCAGGCTTGACTTACTTGATCTGAAGAGAATACACAAAATTGTCCTTGTGTCATAAACTTTTATTTGCCTTCCCTGTTGCATTTCTACCTCTGTCCAAATACATCTCCTGGTTATGTTGCTATGTCAGGAATGGTCAAATAAGTGATAGCAAAGGCTTAGGTGTGAGGGAAAACACCACCAGCAAAAAGTTCACAGGCCCATTGCAATGGTTTCCCCTGATAGATTGTTTCATACATTTTCCTCTGCAACATCTTGACTGGAAGAAAGCTTTGTAGCAGTGTGAATTAGCAGTTCCTTTTCATGTTTTGTGGTTCTTTCCCTCTCATCTTTTAGTCATCTTTTCACAGGTGCAGTATGATTTTGTCCTAGGAAAAATGTCTGTTGATAATGGCAGCTAGACAAAAACCTGGGAATTTATCTTCCCTCTTTTTAAAAGGAACACCTAGCTCACAGGGAGCTGTGCACATACAGGGGCTTGCCAGTCATTCTGGTATGATTAATCCATTAAAGGGCTACTAATTTCAAGGCTATTGTTATTGTTGGCCAGTTATTTGAATCATTTGAACAAGCAAGTAGACCTTTGCACCTAAATGCCTTGAAGTTGCATTTTGAAATTGGTGAGTAGTTCTGCAAAGGAAGTATCTTCTAATTCTCCTTTCCTTTTGTTATGACAGATTAGATGTGTTTGCTTTTTCCCTAACAGATTAATCTTTGAAATACAATATGTTGTTATCATCAGTGTAGAGATACTGTGAATAGATCTGAAAATCACTACTAGCTTAAGAAAGGAGTCATATTGTATATAGGCATTTCTGTAAATCCAGATTTCTATGTCCTCATCCCCTGCACTGTCACCCAAAGGGACACCTTTGCCAGCACAGAGGAGGTCACAGTCAATCAAAGTCAAGCCCATTTGGAATGGCAGCAGGGTTTAATGCCAATAGCTGCAGAGCGGTGCATGGGTGTGAAGGGTCTGCAACACTTTGGATTCATAAGGAAAGCAGGAGAAATGCACTCTGCCTTCAGACTCAGGAGGGCACTGACCCTCACTCAGCAATGCGGGGATCTTTCTGTCTTGAAAGCTTTTGAGAAATCAAATACCAAAAATTTGTCTCGAGCATTTAACCCAGTCCTGCTAACTAGGACTTTTGCTTTGAAAATGTAGGTCAGGCCTTAGAAATGTAAATCAGAGGTCTTCTGCATTCTAAAGAATTAATTTTCTACCTGTCTACTTTCTACAGTCATTGTGAAGCGGCCTCCATGAAGCATCACAGCAAGAATCTTGCAGTTTGCTAGAATAGGGGTGATTTAGGTGAGAGCATAGAGAGCAAGGAGGGACAAAGAAGGCAAAATGAGCCTTTGACACCTAAGAAGTGATGACAGGCATGTGATGAGTGGCACAGTGCACACTAAATGCTAAAGATCACCTGTTAGCAACGTAAATTGAGTGGAAGAGCTACATGTTGGGCTGAGCCGATGCATAATTGGAACCCAGGAATGTATTTGTGCAGTCTGCAGCTGGAGTCCAGAAATATGTGGACTTAGCAAAAGTCATCAGTAGTGTCAAATAATTATGAAATACTTGAAAGCCCCAGGTAAATAACCTCTTCAGAATTGGCAGGCATCAATGGGCCATTACTTATTCTGTTCTTTCCTTCTTTATATGGTGAGCTGTTGCAAATCCCTAGTGGAAAATCTAGTGAGGCAGACAGGGGAGAATGCAATCAGCAATCCAAGCAATAAGAACAAAAAGAATGGCACTTACAAATTTTCCTACAAACTCCACAGTCCTTTCCAATTCCAATCTGATAGAAAGGATTTAGCTGAGTAGCTTGGCTGGGTAAAGTGGAGTTTTTACAAGTCTAACACAAAGGACCAATACATTTGATTTGGTGGATGTGTAAGCTCTAACAATAATATTCAGCAAATGCAATTCCTTAATCATTGTGACCATAAGAACCAAGTGTTTGTAATGTTCTCAGTACGTGCAGAGAGTAATTACATCGGATTTTAATAAGACTTGCAGTGAATTGTTGACCAATGATTCACTATGGGGGAAAAATTAATTAAATTTTAATGTGAAAAGTTATTGTTAATTAAAAGTTGTATGAAAAACAGCCATAAGAAGTAGGTAAGGTGTACAGGTCTGAAATTCCAAAAAGGGCATATAAAGAAAAGGAGTAAGACATTTTTGAACTGAATTTTACCCTACAGGTTATATGCCTAAAAAGACCAATCCACATGCAAATTCACTTCTCCAGCTATGAAAAATGTCACAGGAAGATGAGCAGCCTGTGACAGATGATAGCTTCCACCCATGGCTGTAGAGATAGCAGTGGGCTGTGGGATCAGTGGATGGGTTGGACTCAGGAAGGACATTTACTTTCACACCCTCTATATATTTGCCTCTGCGAGGCTTATAAAGAAAAAAATTGTAACGTCTGAGCAACTAGGGTAGGAACACTGGCAACTGGAAACGATGTCACTGCAGCCTTGGGGTGCATTCCCTTATAAGGCCCCACCAGATATGCCACTGACTTTATCCATATTTCCAGCCCCTATCAGCCTCTGCTTTCCAGTCCCTGCAGTGTCCTTTTCACAAGACCCTTAAAGAACACTCCATGCTGAAGCTGGAGAGAAAATGCCAGAAAGAAACTCAGGCACAGATCCCAAAAGTAGCTTAAGTAAATTTTATGGTTCTCAATGAAAAATTTTGATCCTTGACTGCAGATGAGTTTCTGCTCAGCTCCGCCATACCTGGACTACTGCAGTTTCCCTCCCACCCTGTTCCCAAATCAGGATCTGCTTTTGGGCATGACCAGAACAACAAACAAGATGTGGTTAAGCTGTGGTAAGTCCAGAGCCCAGTTCATGAATAAACCTGATTAGGATCAACATTTTCTTCCTTCTCTGAGAAGCTTGGACAGAGCTTGGTGCCCTTTTGCAACAGCCACTTCACCAAAATTAATGTAATGGGGGCACTGAGCACCAAAAGTTAAATAATGTACCACCACCACTGTGGTAATGAAGTCCTCTTATAGCTCCAGACATTAGTGTTTTCCTCCACAACAAACCTATGAAGAATCAGCAAGGTCACAAATTGTATGTGTGGGTGACACATTGCGACTCATTTTACAGATTCCTTTTTCCTTTTACAGTTGAGAGATTCATGGATCCTAAGTCACTTCATCATACATATCTCATTCAGTTCATTATAATGAAATCAGCAGGGTTAAATCACGCATTACAAAGTGCTTTTCCTTAATCATCAGTTTATCCAAAGCACTGACAAGTGAGCTATTGCACTGGGTAATCCAATGCCCATTTTCCCCTCAAGGATTAGGATTTATTTACTCACAACTGACAAGCATCTACTATCTCATTTTGATGGTATTTGTCCAAATGAAAATTTAAAGTCTTACCCATTATATGGTAAACTCGTATAAAAACAGCTTCTTAAATTTTCAAATATATGCAGCTGTATATCTGTATAGTTGGCTTTCAAAAATCTCAGTTCAGTGGTCTGAAATATATTGGAATATAACATATTACAGGTAGTGCAAATGCTTTACAGTAAAATATGACTCACTAAACTCTATCAGAGGGTCAGTGACCGAAAGAGGAACTATAATTGCAGTCTAACTACTGAGATTCAGTTTTCCAAACAAAAAGGAGCTTGAATTTCTTCCCAATGCTCAATATTTCTTAAAGGGCATATAATTAATTAGAATTAAGTTCCAGTTTTAATTTAGCTTTGTGAACACTATACTTGCAGTTCTAAAAGAAACCCATGCAGAGCTATTAAGAGATGTTTGCAGAAACCTGTACCACTTGATTGCTGAAAGCATCTCTAAATATTAAATCAATACACACATATGTATGACCTTTCAAAGAGCAGTTTGCATGTCATTCTCAGTAGCCCCATGAAAACGTTCCAGTTAAAATGTCAACAGCAGGATTGCTTTTAGCATCAAAGGTTATTCTTGCTACACACTTCTATGAAGATGGTGAACTGAGCCACACATGCATAGCTGTACCAACAAATTATAACATTAACCAAAAGTAACAATTTATTGTATCATTATGCTGTTGCCTAAGTCACATCATTGTGTGACTATTAATAAGCACAGTTGAAAAATAGAATTAGTGGAGAGGTTATCTCACAAAGAAAGATCATGACTGCCTTCATGTAGCCCAAAATGCAGAGCATGACCTTTGATAACAAGGAAACAGTTGAAGGCAAATTATTCCTAATACTGTAATTTCCTCGAATATAATTTCAAAAAATCCAAGAAAGGCATTTGCTCAAAAATTAATGGTTGATCCCTAATCATTGTACACTGGCCTTTGGCTATGCAATTGTGACTGACCTACTAGTGGGAGCGATTGCAGTGCCAAAAGTTTTGGATCTGGTGACCACCCAAGCTCTGCCTTCTCCTCCCATCCCTTGCTGATTTTCTGTGGGTGCACAAGAACCTCTGTGCCAGCACAGGGCTGCCACTTTGGGTCTTTTGTTGTGAATAGGGTCTTTCCACAAATGTGGACAATAGGGGAGGGGGATTATATTTTTGGCGTTGTTTTGACATTAGCTCTTTGTTCCTAAATTGTACATGACCCTGAACTAAATTCTTTCTTATTTTGTCTGGTTTTCTACAATGAGTTCAAGCCATGTGTACCTGTTCTCCACTGGCAATGAACTGTCAGCCCCTGGACCCATTTTGTCGCAATTCTGCATTTGAATGTAATCATACTTCTTAGTTTGACAAGTACCTAAATATCTACAGTCTACTCACATGTCCTGTGCCTATAATCAATAATTCATTCTCTGAATAACTCCATAAAAATGTCAATGATGATGAATATTTTCTTTCTCTCTCAGTTTAAAATAAAATCCATATTAGTTTCATCAACTGGCAATTATTAATGTACCTTACTTAACCAAGAATTGATCTGATTCTGACAAGTTCTTAATGTCTTTAAATTGTGGTAAATAATTGCTATCCATATTCAGCAGTTTACTTCACCAACATAAGATGATCTTGCTTTAATGGGAGACATATCTGTGAAACCTTGAACAATATCGGGTAAAAACTTTCAGTCATTTCTTTTGCTTTAAAGCTTGTGCTCAATGGGTTTTAGGGGTAGCTACAGCAATAAATGGAGGCTAAACAAAGCTCAGGGCTCAAAACTCAAAAGCAAAATCAAGCTGCACATTTTTAGGTTCAGACACAATATATATGAAACATCTCATCCCTCCTTCTATTTTTATTTCCTAATAACCTGAAAATTGTTGTATAAATGTCTACCTTTTAGAATTCCTCACAGGTTCGGCATGCCTATTAATAATTCAGAAGTTTGAAAGGATAGCTTGTCTGTGACATTAGCTTGTCATAAAATTGCTACATTTTTCCTTATGGATATGGTTGAATTACATATACCTCATATGCACAGTTTGACTTCTGTGGCAGATATTTAGCTCACCTATTTAGACTTCTTTTTTTAATGTCTTCTCTCTGTAAAAGCCTGTGAAGCAAAGTGCAAAATACTGATAACAAGTACAGACTGCGGGACTGTGGGTAGGATAGGTCTTATCTGAAATGTAAATCGACTGTGGAATAATTAAGTAATATGGTTGAATTGGGAAGTGTAGTCAGTTTAAAGATCTCATGGCTTTTAGTCTCACTACTTTCTTCCATTTTTGGCTGACGTACAGCTTCATTTGGCTGTCCAGTGATCGACTTCTGAGTAAAGGATATTGAGCCTAAATATTTGAGATTAAGTACGAACTGTACTTTGCAGTAGTTGACTGAGGGTTCCTAAATCAATTGAGGTTCCTACACAGGATGTGACCTTGCCTACCAATCAGTCCAGGTCTTGTTCAAAGTCACCTGTCCCTTCCTGTTAGAAGAAAAGTGTTTTCCATTGCTCAGTATCCCAGCAATGAGATTTATTTTAAGGAGCTAAGCACATTGGTATAAAAATCTTTGGAATGAGGAAACTACTACTTGCTAATGCTTTTCCTTTGTATGGATGGCATTAAGCTGCCCAGACCTCAGGAAAATAATAAATCCTCTTTCAAATTCCCAGAATGCAGGTAGAGAGGTGCTGCAAGGATTTAGTAATTTGTTTATTTTAAATGGCATTGTGGGCATGAATTTCAGCCATCCCACTGGAGTAAATTGTACTAAAGTGGGCTACAAGTGTTGTTAAGACCCCAGACATAAGCCTTTTGCCAGTAGGACAGCTTACACAAGCTTGCTGGAAAAATGCCTGTATTCAACAACAAATCTAAATTCACATTGAGTAGTAAACCTTGGTATAGTCTGAAAAGAAGAACAAACAAAGCACATATTGTAGATATACCCCATAAAGGTACAGGAGCCTACATTAATCATGTGAGCTAGGACAATAAGTGACCTTTTCTAATGAGAAATGAGGCAACTAAAGCAGCCATTAAATTTCTCAGTGGCCCTATTTAATGTCTGTGACATTCATCATCACACGATGTAAACATCCTCAGCCTGTCGACATTTGCCAATCATCTTTCACTAAGAGGGAAATTGGTCTGAAGCTTTTAGAGCACAGCTTCCCAAATTCTGCTATGCCAAAGCCATTCTAACTCCTTTTCAACCCTAAAATTACAAAGAGCAGCTGTTAAGCCAGCAAGGTTAACAAACCTTGGAAGAGTATACATGCTACTATGTTTTTAGCACTTTTCAAAGCACAAAAGTTGAAAATGACTGTCTGACACGGGCCTGCCACTTTTGCAGGAGTCAAATGTACAAAATCTCTGGTAAGATATCAAGGCTTTGTCTTTCAATAGCTATGATTATGCTTGCAGTTCTAATTCATGAAGGGTTTTCAAGAAATGGAGGCTGATATGTACCAAGATGTAGCCACTGCTTTAAGCTTTGAGGTTTAGTTTCAAACTCTGGGCAGAGATGAGAATTAGAAATATTGTCAAATAAAGATACCATAATTCAGTGGCCAGGGAGTGCATTCTCTTGAGCTCGTGAACTCTCACTGTGATTTTAAAAACTTGGACATCTACTACTCTACCAAAACCTTCTTTCACTGGCATTTTCTTTTTTTCACTACCCTATTAGGATTTTCAGGGTTTGAATTTAGCCTCAGGCCTTCTCAGCTTCACAGAAAAATGATGTTGGAACAGCAGCTAGGATTCTGCAGATCAGGTAGGGGGCTTGAAACCATCCATGAGCATTCTTGTTTTCTTTTTTGCCTTGTTGATTTGCCCAGTTCTTAACTGATATCCCCTGCATCTGGCTAGGAAGCCATCAGTTTGACATCAGTGCCCTCCACAGCCCCAGCCATGTCCTGTCTCATATCAGCACTGAGGAGCTGATGGCAGGCAAGGTTTTACAGCATTAGGCTTCACTGAGTGCCAGGGAAGTTTCATGCTGCTCTATGTGTAGAGACAGAGAATCCTTTGCCACTGATAGATGATCTGCTTAGGGCTACCAGCAGGTGAGCCCTTGTTGCTTCTGTTTTAGTGTACTTGGCATTTGATGTAGCTGACTTGCCTGAGAAATTTGGGAGAGTGGGGAGATCTCATCCCTTTCAAAATGCCTTTTTTCTATTCCTCTCTCAAAAGTCTGAGCCTGTTTATTAGGGACATTTTATGCCTCCTCCCCCAACAGCTCTCACCTGGAAAACATCTGTTGAATGCCACTTTTCTTCGTTTTGGTGAGCTTACATGCAATACTGTGTCACAGAAGATAAGGTCCTTTTATAGTGTCTTAAATGTCAAACATGAATGATATCCTAATTCACTTAAAAATGGGATTTGAGATGAAAAGGACCTGGTTCAAGGCAAAGAAATGAGAGTTGTAACTTCTTCCAAAGAGAACATCACTTTGATGAAAGAGCTATATGCACAGGCACATAGGTGGACTGCTGCCATCCCTTGTTTAGGTTATAGCACTGGATTCAGTTACTCAGGCTTTCCTCCACTTTTGGGTGCTTATGACCATCACTGAAAGGAATGCCTGTGGATGGCAAGGAAATGCAGCTTTGGAGGGGAACCAAGTCTCTGTATTCCAAGTTTTGGGTTTCTGTGATATGGATTATTGCAATCCTTTCTCCTTGGATGTACCAAAACAATCTCTGTGAAAGCTTAGCTGGTCTATCATGCAGTTGCACATCTTCTACACCAGACTGCTAAGAGAGCTATCAGTCCAGTTGTCCTTAGCTTTTCTTGGAACTATATGCAGTTTTTGCTTGGATTGAAAGTGTTTTGCTTTAGTTTTAAATCTTGGTCTTGGTTATGTCAGTGTCTGCCTGTTTGCCTGTGGATTGTGGTGGCAGTGACTGGCAACCAGATTGCATTCACTGATTCTCAGTGTCTGTGGGGAAAACTGAGTTTGTTTTTAAAGGCTAAAGTTGACCATGTGAACAATACAGGCAAGACGTAACATTCATCTCTCTATGGCAGCTTCTCTAACAGATAAACAACATTTAAGCCAATGGCTATAAATTAAAATCTCCACTTATTTAACACCCTGTAAAGGCAGTATGAAACAATTAGAGGAGTTCAATGAGCTTCTAAATTTAGGGCAAGAGTGGACAGTTTGCTTGAGCAGCTGAAATGCAGCCTGTATGCCTTGTCCTATGCCAAGTTGCAAGCTGTTTTTGTCCAGGAGCTGTTGGAAAATTCAGAATTCCAGTTGTGGAGGAGGCAAACTGCTAATGATCACTTGCATCATCCCAGCCCTCCCTATCCTGGGGAGATATGAAAAGGATCATGGGAAGTCTGCACTGCAGGACCACAGGGAAACAGCATGATTCTCTTGCATGGGAACCACTGATGGTGCTTCCCTAACCTACTGCTTCACAAGTCCTTGTGCCTTAAGACTGCAGGGAGATGGCAAGAACCTGTAATCCCAGTGTATGTTTATAAAACCAGGATCCTGTCAGGTGAAGAGATCAACAGAGGCTTTGCATCAGGACCACCTTTAAAAACATTTCCAATTGTGGTAATAGTAATTAATTGAAATGAAGGTGTGCAAATACTGACTGCAGCCTGAAAAATTCGTGATTAATTGGCTGAAATGTTTGCTTTTTTGTACATCCAAAGAATGAGACTCAGAACTATTTTTTCCCTTTTTTTTTCTTTCTTTTTTTTTCCTGTTATAGTGTGCTTGCAGTTTCCTCTCTGGTTTGGAAATCCCAGCTGAACATCCTCTGTTACTACTCCCCATGGGCAGGGATTTCACTGAGGAAAAGCTGACATATGATCATCACTGTAGTTCCAATACAAAGTTGGTTGTGTAAAGGAAAGCAGCTGGCTGAGTCTAGCTATAAAGCTTCATTGCAAGGCTTCTGAATAAAAATATCTGAGTTCTGTATGACCTTTTTTTATACCAGAATCCCACTTGCTGGCAGAACATGCATTATAAGGACTCTTTTGTTAAAAGGTGGGAAAACATTTTCCAGACAGTTAACATTTTCCAGACCTCTGCTGTTTTGGGTGAAGAGTGACAAATAGCACCACACATCAAAAGACTATTCTCATTTCAGTTCCCATTCTTTCTGACTTTTTTTTACCCCTCTCTTTCTGTCTGCTCAATATAGAGAAAAACAAGCA
Organism: Lichenostomus cassidix; assembly: GCF_008360975.1. Lineage (NCBI taxonomy): Eukaryota > Metazoa > Chordata > Aves > Passeriformes > Meliphagidae > Lichenostomus > Lichenostomus cassidix. Next base: position 106,716,433 of record NC_139482.1, on the reverse strand, counting down.
CCACTGCCCAAAACATGGGACAACAGAGGAAGAAAAGCTATCAAACAAAGCCTTTATAAGGAGAGAGTTGCAGAGGCAGGCTATAACTGTGGTAGATAAAATACCATTCCTTATGAAAGATTCAGTCACTTCATCCATGCACTCCTTGCTATATCAGCCACGATTCCTGCCTGTCCTCAAGCACTGAGTGATGGAAAGTTGTCAGAAGCTCAAACCTTGAACTACACACAGAATACAAGTCCTATGTCCATGTGCAGCTTCTGTCAGTGCTGTTTTTCACTATGAACATTGTTTTCAGTCTCTACCTAATTAGTCCGCAGAGGGATACTATTTCTATGCACAGAATTTTCTTATTTTGTAAAAAAATAGTGAGAATTCTCTGCATGTGAGTAATGGTAAGTTTTGTCTTCTAGCCCATCCCAAAGGCACCTTTCCCTTAAATATTAATCTGCAGTGGTAGTGTTCTTCAGATCTTTATGCAAGGGATTGCTAAATTTGAAATCAAGTTATTTAACATAAGATTGGATAGCAGAAAACTTCTTTGATTTGCTCCTTTTTTTACTTCTGTTTTAAATACATATTTTAAATATGTTCATTTAGCACAATTTCTTTTTAGCACTTGGAGAAGCTAACCTTAGCCATCAGTTTCATTGTAAGGAGACCATTTTTCTTCTGACAAGCTTGTGAGCATCCTAACCTATAATTCACCCAAATTTGTGAGACATTAATTCTGTCTGGCAGCTCAATCCATTAAAGACAGTAAAGAATTTGGATCAATTAATACATTCTTTTGACAGACGCAGTAATGAAATTGCTACTTCCATTCTATTTGGCCTTTGACGTACGAGCCCAGATCAATCCCAAGCAGTTATGAGGACCATTTTTATGTCTGGTCTCCAGCAGTGACTTGCTATTCTCTGTGCATTCTCAAATTCTGTCCCTGGGATTATTTATATAATCAATGTCATAGTAGCATACTAATGCTTCCAGAATTGTTCCCAATTTCTATGTGTAAAAATTTGCCATTTCACTCTTCTTCGATATGGAAATGGTACTAAGCTCAAGGCATGGAGAGGTGCAAAGTAGAACTGTGTTTCTGCTCTTGGTGGTAATCAGAGGTCTTCTGTGTAGTTCTTGGGGTGCAAGACTGTGACAGGGACAGTCTACTTGTACCTGAGGAGCCCAGGAATTCCCCTCATACCCAGGGGCCCATCAACTGAATTTTTCAGAATGGAAAAATAGAGGACTCCAGCAGGCAGGACATGAAACCATTTGGCACTGCAGGTGGCTTGCTGGACCTTCCTGGCCTCCCTCTCTGCACCTCTGATTCCACAGACATCATTCATAGCTGGATCCAACAGCAGAAGACGCCAGCAGAAGTGCTCATATTAGATGCATTTTTTATAGTCAGGCATCACGTATGATGTTTTTAGTACTGTATTTTTGTCTCTTTCATAATCTCTTATTTCCCTAGGTTTTATGGGCCTGAATTAAAATGGCCTTTAAACTCAAGTCATAGGGGACCAGGGGTGTTGTAGACCTTGCTAATGATTTATAAACACACACAGTTGGCTTTGCTGAGATTCACAGCATGTTTATTTGTGTTCATCTCCTTCCCAAATCCCTGAACTTCTGCACCTCATATGCTAGAATTTGATTTAGAAGAGTGCAGGTTTTTTCCCCTTATGTTGTTTTATTAAAGATAGAGAGTATCAGATAATTTTTTTTGCTTGTTTCTTGGTGGAGTCCACTGAAAGTTTAAGGCTAAATGGGGTGATGTGAGAAGGGGTTTGACTGATGCCATTGCCAGCAATTTAAAAGTCCCTTAATTTTTCTTTTAATTGGAGTTCATCCTGATACTGATGTGGTGACATATTTTTCTGTGGCCAGCAGGGTAACCAGATGTGTGTCAGCTTTTTAACTTGTACAGTAACGCTGGTAGACACTCTGAAAGGGAAGTTGTCACAAAGAAGTCATTTGTGGTCTGTCTCAAAGCCACATTTTAGAAGCTCAAAGCAGGAAAAGGTAAATGTGCTGGAAAAGTACACGTGTGGATGACACAATGCAGAGAGGTACAGGCATCAGCAGCACTGGATGAGGGAACCGGAATCACGCGCACAAAAGCAAAAAACCCCTTGAGAACTAAGTAAGAGGAATGAGATCATAGATAACAGGTAGGAATACATCAATTAACTGTTGCACAACATCTAAGCTCAAAGTCTTATCAATTAGAGATATGAGATCAGGATCTGGTGTAGGGAGTGAAGTAAACATGCAAAAAGATACATGTGTTGTACACGTTATTTCTGGCAGAGATAATAAAAACCATAATGTTGTTGTGCAAGACACTGGCATAGCTCATCAGAAAGGCTGTACACAGTAGTGTTTTCCTACATGAAGTGTGAAAATAGGGACATGTTCAGAAAGGAGCTATGAGTATGAGCTAACATCTAGATCATTTTTCACAAGATCCTGTTTTGCTAGAGGACCACATCACATACAGACAAGGCTGAGCAGGGCTGTCAGTATTCATGCACCACAGAAGTCAACTCTGAGAAGAAAGAAAAGTTGTTTAAGGTGGCAGGGAACTTTTCTTTGTCACAGTTTCCAAAGAAATAATTCAGAACAGAAATCAGAATTAAAGGATTTTCGGTAAGAGAAATGAGGTCTCGCATGATCTTCCATTAAGAATAGGGACTATGGGAAAAAAAATAAAAAAGCGGAACTGTTGTGAGAATAGTTTTTACTAGTTTTAAGAAAAATATATTATTATATTTTCTAAGAGAGCAGAGTATTGGATCTAACACAGTACATCTGTTCAAACCCATTTTCTGTACCCACAGAAGTTCCTTACACTTATACAAGTTATTTTGGTTCATGAATACAATCAGTGGACCCATTTACATCTGCACTCATATGAAGTGCAAAGTGTAATTGTACTTGAAATTAAGATACAGATGTTTTACGCGCAGTAATCACTGTTTTGCAGAGATAACTCTCAGGAATTGTTACAGATGGCATAAAGATTTGTTTTCAGGAGCAGAAGTTCCCCAGTTCTTTCTTTTTATTGAGAGCAGACAATATTTACCAAACAGAAAAAGTGAAAAAATCCCACATTTATGGGTACACATTCTCTGTATTTGCTTTTAGATTTCAGGCCCATTCAGACTTTTACTATAGGTATGTGGGATTCATTCTACATAGAAACCAAATGAGTTTTAAATGTTCAAGTAAGCTTTTAAAATTCTAATTTATTCTTCCTGTTTTGTATTTTTCTCAAAGCAAAACTGAAATTACATTCTAAACAAGACCCCAAAATGCTGCTCTTTGCCTATTGAAAAGACTTTCCTCACGTTTTGTGCATTGGCTCAGAAAGCCTAATACTAGATGCATTTTCCTCATTTCACTGTGGGGATGTAAATTTTAAAATGGTCTTAGCTTCATCTTCTGAATAATTCTGTTCAGAAACAGCATTAATGAACCGTCTGCCATCTTTATCACTCATTGTTAATCCTTCTCCCATTCAGTTCTCTACCTGTCTGGCATTTCAGTACCACAGACATATTTTGCTCTTTATAATACTGCTTGCACATTTCTATATGTGTTGTATACTTCAAATAACAAGATGCTTACATTTTTCTCTTGAAAGAGCATTTTAATAGATTACAGAAAGTCTTTCAAAGTTACTGGGGTCCTGACAGCATCTTTTCATGAATCAAGTGCCCTGTCTCACCGTCTGCTGGACTTTTGGATTCATCTGTATTTTTACATTTTACATTCAGCAGAAATATCTGAGTGTGTTAGCAGTGTGATATTTGTCAGTAAGAAATCCCAAATATGTCCTGGATTTAGACAATGGCCCAGGACGGATGGACCTGAGAGACAGCAGAAAAAATCCTTCTTTTTTGTTTGTCGGTTAACTGCTTTATTGCAGTTCAATGCATGAATTTCAACAGGGGGAGAAAATTTAAAATACCTCAGATTTGTCCTGAGAATGCCATTTCTTTTCCTTTCACGCTTCTTTATTTAGTACCAGTATAAACCTTGAAAAGAGAGTCTTCCTACAGTTGCAAACTTATCTCTGTAATGTAAATAAGAATGAAAACAATCCTTGGTATGTATTGATTAATAGAGTGCAAATATGACTTATAGCCTGTGTGTATATTTGGAAAACTTAGGTATCAAAAAACACTGTTAATATCTCTTAGGAAGTTGTGTGGTGAACATAAATAGAAAACAGTTTTCTATCACTGAACCTTAAAATCTTCAGCTAGGGTCTAGAGGGTGAGGTGAGGCAGAAGATGAGCCATAGTTTCGATGCTGGGTTTTTGTTGTGTATCACTGTCTGAAGAGGAAGCATTGCCATCTTCTTCACTGAACATTGATATACCATGCAGATAAGCCTTGCCATTTTGCACCTACTGTGGTTTTGAAAGCTGAGAGAAACTCATTTCACAGAATTTCACAGAATTTCACAGAATTTCACAGAATTTCACAGAATTTCACAGAATTTCACAGAATTTCACAGAATTTCACAGAATTTCACAGAATCACAGAATATTCTGAGTTGGAAGGGACCCCCATGGAACACTGAGTCCTAGCCTTAAGGGAATGGTCCATATAGGCACCAAACCCACAACCCTGGCATTATTAACACCATGCTCTAACCAACTGAACCAATCTCAGTGGCATATTTGGAAGGGAACATAACACAAAGATGGGATCTTGAGAAAGAATTTGAACTGGTATGGGATAGAATACTGGGTTGTAGGAGAAAGGAGATAAACTAGGGGGAAAGTACTTGAGAATAAATTAGCTTCTCAAGAAGCAGGCACTTCCGCTGGAGTATGAGAACAGCAACCCAGTCCTGGTGGGATCCAGCCCGGAGTTCTCACCCGACTTGGAAATGAGTGAACTGATTGACCAGGCGGTCTGTTAGTTTTGTGAAGTGTGTGGTGGCCTCTACTGGTGTATTGAAATGTTACACGGATATTTGTGCCGTCCCAGAATTCTGGAGAACTCTGGATAATCACAAGAGATGTTTAATATTCACTGACCAGCCAGTCTGGGGTCCTGTCCTGATTATTATTTCGTTTGCAATGTAAATGTGGTGATCTATTAGATGTTGCCTTTTAGTCCAAGGGGTTTCCTCTCCTCAACTTGATATGGAGTTTGTCAAATGGACACATTCTCTCTTTTTTGATGAGGAAGGCAGGAGTCTCCTTAAGTTATTGTTGACCACATCTGATGCAGCAAAGCTTAGCAGAGGATGCCATAATTTGTCCTGTTGCATTTTTATGTCTTTTGATGGGTCATGAAGATAATGTAATAAACTTTTTTTCAGACTGTTCTCTGAATCATTCTTTCATTGCAAAGACTTTTTATCCTGTTAGTATGAATTAATCTTGTACTTCTTACCTGTGCATCCCTTGTAAGACCATTTAATATTCAGGTAGTTCTTACATGGTCTATCATAATTTATTATCAATGAAGCAACAGTTAATGGGCATTTAAGAGGAGGTTACTGCTTGTGTTCAAACTCAGCTAACATTATTTGCTCCTTCATTGCTAATCAATTTGCTATATTTTCACAGAGATACCACTGCAATGCAATAGAATTTCAGTCATAACTGTAATTAAATAGCCATATTTAATTTGAATTAAATAATGAAAGCTTAAATAAGCTGTTGATTTTTTCTTCTCTGATAGAGCTAACTTGCCATGAAGAAACAGCTTTTCATTTTATTTCAGAAGAGCCAAAGCTTCTGTAGAAACAGTATTACCAAAGGGCTTGCAAAATGAATGAAGGCTGGGACATGAGAGAGGGAAACAGAACAGGAGCTTGTTAAGTCCAGGATCTACTCTTGCAGAACTGGTTGAAGTAAGGGAGTTTTCTAAGAGATTTCCTTCAGTCTTTCAAGTGCTCAGATTTCAGAATTCACACTCTATTAGTACTAGTCACTGGGGCACAAGGAAAGATAGAGACATCTAAATTTCAGTTTTCTCATATGTGAAACAAGATATGGAACTGATAATAAACAGTTCTTTGTAAAACATTTTGATATTTACGAAGAGTATTCCAACATAATTCCAATCATTTTTATGTGAAAATTGACCCATATTTTACCATCTACATTGGGACTTAGACATGTCTTTTCTTAGTGTTCTTTTCCTGTCTCTGCCAGTGCTCTCACTTTGTATCACACATGTTTATTGACTTGGCTGCATGCTGTATTCATATTGCTTTGAAGCTCCCTTCTCTACAGAAATATTGGAGCCTCAATTCAAACATTAACTTTTCAGAATTTTGAGAGGAAGGAGCAGCACAAAGGAAGATTTGACATGCTTGTCATCAAAAGCTTAACAGGAACATTGATTCTCAGCCATTTCTTCATAGGAGCTGCCTGAGTATATGGGATCTTGCATTTAACTGCTACAGGTGACTGTTTGAATTCCATTAATGAATTTGATCATAGAATCAATAAGGTTAGAAAAAAAACCCCAAGATCACTGAATCCAACCTTTGACAAAGCACCATCATGTCAACTAAGCTATAGCACTAAGTGTTACATCCAGTCGTTTCTCGAATACCTCCTAGTTTGGTGACTCCAATACCACCCTGTTTCCAATGTTGCACAACCCTTTCCATGAAGAAATTCCTCCTGATGTCTAATCCAAACCTTCTCTGGTGCAGCTTGGGGCTATGTCCTGTCACTTGTTGCCTGGCGGAAGAGGTTGAGCCCCACCTAGCTCCAGTCTCCTTTCAGGTGGTTGTAGAGAATGATAAGGTCTCCCCTGAGCCTCCTTCTCCCTAGGCTAAGCAACCCCAGCTCCCTCAGCCACTCCTAATAGGGTTTGTGCTCCAGATACTTCACCATCTCCGTTGTCCTTCTCTGGACACCAGAGAATGCTCCAGCACCTCAATGTGTTTCTTGGAGAGAGTAGCCCAAAACTGGACACAAAACTCAATGTCAGGGTTGTCTGCAATATGAGATGGAGAAGGATAAAGGTCACCTTCCTTCTCAGTCACTATTAAAACTCTCCCTTGTGCTAGGCTAGTAGGACAGGTAGGGATGATTTTGCGTTACCTGGGGTCTTCTTTGATGTCTGTGTTCAGATGTTGCTTAGAGAGCACTCTGGTGAGCTGGATGCTGGCTTTACAAAGTATTGGAAGCTTTCCTTGTCACTATCTCTTTTTCTAGGGCCTATTCCTTGTTTTGCTCTGTCATATCTAATACTATCCTAGGAAATCAGGACTCATATTAGCTCTGCTGAGAGAATAGGGTCGGAGAAAATGAGTCCAGGTGTCTGTCAAGTATGAGACATTCTATGATTCTGTGTCTCAAGGAGATCATGATTTGAATTCATTAATAAATAGCTTAAAAAAGATCAAAACAGTGTTCACCAGGGCTGGTTATCCTTCCCCTCACATCAAGACAGGAGAAGAATGTGCAGTTGGAAATGCCTTGCTACCATACAGGAGCTGGGAGGGTGGATATGCTTAAGTAAGCTTTCATAAGCAGATATCTTCCTTGAGCAATTTCTTAGCTGGCAAGGTCAAAATACCTCCTGAAAAATTAAACGCACTCCCTGCTGTGAGAGCTGATAATCACCTCCAATCACACCAACATCAGTGAAGATGTCCCCATTTCTTTCGTGTGGCTGTCAATCTCTGCTCAGATTCCAGAGCCAAATGTGAGTTTGTGCTGACAGCCTACTCTTCTGTAGCCTTCTCCCCAGAACGAAGGTCTTGTTGCTGTTTAATAAAGACATCTTTATTAAAGATGCAGTCTCTAAAATTCTACCTAACAATTAACAAGGTTGTTTGTAAGCAAAGCACTGACAGTGAGGAGTTGCATGACTGGAGTTCTGTAGCAGGAGCATTTGATCCTTGCCTCCAATTTTCTCACACTTCTTGTTTTCTTTCTGCCATCTGCAAAGCTTATCTAGCCCTGTTGCGAGCCAGTGCATCTGGCTAACGACAACATAATAGAGCAGTGAGTGGACCTCTGCCATTCTAGTGGGCTGAATTGCCTCAGCAGAGGCTGGAGCAGCCACTGGGGTCAGAGCAAGGGAATCATAGTCACCAACTCTGATGGAAAGCTAGAAGGCAACAATTTGGTTTAGCCAGCTGGTGCAATGTCACCCAAGCTGTTTCTATTTTTTTGGCTGTGGTTTTGGCAAATTTCATTACAGGCTTGGGAAAGTCCAGGGATTGGAGGTATCTTGCACAGTATAAATTATTTTGTTACTTGTTTTCAAATTTTTTTCATAATCTACATACTGTGTCATTCCTAAGGATGATGGTGTTTTCTGCCGGAACCTGCCTGATGTTCTAGCAATCAAACAGCTCTATTATTTCACGCAAGAAAAGCCCAGTAACCCTACAGAGCTAAATTTCTCCTCCCTATTTTTGCATTCCTACATTGCTCCTTCTCAAGAGGATGTGATACAAAACAATGTTTAGCTCGATTTCCTCTGAACAAAATGAAACCCTACCTGTCACAGAAGAATAACTCAGTGCAAAACTGAATATAATGAATATGGTCTGATGAGCAGAAGTCTCTCAATCACAACATGCTCCCCACAGGACAGCATATTAACAATACTGCATTGTGAATTGTCTTGAGAAAAGGCTTCTGGCCAAAACATTGACATTCACAAGCAGCTGCTGCACTCAGAGAATGTAGGTTTTAATTATCTTGGGTAAAACAATCAATTTGGAGTGCAAGGCAAGTTAGACTCCTGAATATTACTGATCACCTGGAAAATCACAATGAATGTATGCTTTTCTTCTCAATCTACCTTTCAACCTGCAGCTCATTCCCTGGGCTGTAACAAATGCATTAGGTTTTGCTTAGCAAAGCAGCACCACTGAAGAAAATTCATGAAATGAAACTTGAAAGAAAGTGGATTATTTAAATGAAAAGAGGTATGATATTGCTAGTCACCTGCTCCTCACTCATTTCATGGGGATTTAATATACTTGCATGAGATTTCAAATCAAATAAAATAGTCTATCTACTGATTGCTTGCTTCTTATATTCAATAACTAAGCACCCACAGTTATTTCCTTTTTATTCCCACCATGTTTTATTTTTTTTTTTTAAGATCATCCCAACTCGATGCCTTAGATAGCTGGGATCAACACGTACACACACAAATCCATACATAAATTGCCATGTCCTCTATTCTCTTCTGCAAGAAGCCATAAACACCTGTCTTGGGGCTCCTAGTGTTGCAGGTCTAGTCCAGTCCTTGCTCCCAGTAAATGCAGGCCAATGCTGGCAGAGTAACACCGGGTGGCAGCAGCGGGTTTTCAGCCAGTGAGTTGAGCTGTAGCGAGGCTGTTGTCACAAGTAATGAAGACATAGAAATTAATTTTGTTTTGATTTCCGAATTGAGTGCTTGGCATGTTATCCAACTCCAAATTTCTTCGGTTTGTCATTTTTTCATGCCTCAAAGTCTTAAATCCCTTCTTTTAGCTTAACCTAACATTGTAATTGCTGCAAGAATGACAGACTCATTGGGGTTTGTGATACTGGAGGATGTGTGGTGCATGTATCATCTGCTGAGAATTTGGGATTGTTTCCAGCTGGAGAAAAGTCGGACAGCTATTTGTCTTTAGGGTATACGTCATGTTTGTCCTGGTCTTTGTCCTACTTAACGTGTCAGAGCTGTGACAAGCACAATAGAAGAAACCCTTTCAGAAACGAATTTTGCAATTACTGCAAACTTTGCTGGGCAGATAACAGACCTGGGGAGAAAACTGCCTGCTAGCCATTATCTTCTGACAGGGGGTTTTCATCACTTGACAAGTCCCATCTGAGTGGGCATCACCTGGAACTTGGGAGCAGAGCCCTGGGCAAAGGCAATTTGTTGGGCTGTTTTCTTCTTTCTGGGGAAGATTAAGATGAGGTCAGACTCCAAAGCCAACATCCTATTGCTTTTTCTGACATACATGTTGCCTGTTAGTCTGATGACTCCCAGCTGCATTTGCTTTTTAACAATTTAGAGACTGACATATACTTCTTGCAGGGGGAAAAGTGGGGGTTGTAGAGTTTTCAGAGCCCACACCTCAGACTACATATTGACAGTCACCTTAGCCATTAGTGAGATGCTCCCACTGCAAACTTCAGGCACAAACAGGATTAACTTTGTCTCTTAATATCAGTGGTACAGTAGCATGACTCAAGATATTACTTTGAGGGGTTTTTTTTCTCCCCAAGAGTAAGCAAAGTTTTTCTAAATGTCTCATGCTCAGATTTCTCTATTTCAGTGATGTAGCTGAGGCAGCTCAAAAGAATAGCATGTTATATCTTGCTTGCTTTCACTGCTGATTAATGCTCAAAAACCATGAGCCCCAGCTGAAAGCAGTTACATCAGTGACCTCTGCAAAACCAAAATGTTTTGATTTTAGCAGACTCCCTTTCATGCTGCAAATTTCTCTTTAAAATTCAGAGCTTTTAATGTGGTCATAGCATAGTTCAAAAGCCAGCTAAGGCTTTTTTATGAAGATTGGTAATGTGTCTGTCTGCAGCGAAAATCTATCTGTTCAACAGCTAATGTCTTGAAAGTCATCCACTTTACCAGCAGCAACATCAAAAGTACATGTACTGTGAAAGTCAGATGCAGTCTTGCATGGGAAATCTGTTCCTGCATATCATGCAAGATCAGGATGTATTTCCATTCCTAAAAGAAATATATATTGTGTAAAATATAATGCTTTATATGGTGTATATATATAACATATATGTCAGCTATATGGTCGACAAAAAATGAGAGACAAGACTTCTCCTTAGAAACAATTGCAAGCATTGCAAAAACATACATTGGACTGTACTAAAACAGGGCAGAAATGGATCACAAATATAGTCTCTTTTCCATGTTGCTTTCTACCCCTTTTGCCACCTTGGGAGCAGGTTCACACTGTTCCTCTGTGCCACCTCCCTCCCACACCATGACACCTGCTTCAGGTACCACACAAATCCTGCCATTTGAGTGCCCCGGGAGGTTCACAGAAACATCCTCCAGTGCTCTAAACTGGTACCTGAACCATTTTGATAGCAGTACCACCAGCCTCAGCCATCTCTCCTAGAATCATCTTTCTTAATATTTCTCTGTATTTCTTTACCTGGGTGTTGCCTATTCTACCTTGTACTTCCCTGCCTGTCCCTACACATGGTAATGTCTCCTCTCTGGTGCAAGTTACTCAGCAGCTGCAGATCCATGAACCACAGGTGCCAGGAAAAATGCTTTCTTGAAAGGTGAAGGAGGAAGCAAAGTCCTTCACTCACAGGTGACTGAAGAGAGGGGGAGATATGAAAGGATGTCTGGAAGGGTAGGGAGAGTGGGTTTGTAGCAAGCCAAGTTGCAATCAGTAGAAGCTACTGCAGAATCCACTCTAAATCTCCATCTTCCCACAACACCCTGAAGCACTTCATGCAGTCATAACTGCTGACTGCTCTCAGCACTGAGGAAGCCACATTGATCATCTGTAATGCATGTTTACATGAAAGTTATTTACACAGATGCAGAATGCAGCAGCTCATTAAATAATTTTTCATGACATGTCACTTATGGAGCAGAAGAAAATTTGGCTGCTACATAGCAGTTTCTACTGAAGTGGCTACAACATAATGCATTGACATTCAAGAGAAGCAATCAGCTAGAGAAATTTTGTATTGAATGCATTTTGAAGAGTAATTAAGCTTCCTACAGTAAGCAATGCTTGTTAAATTTTGTGTTAGTACTTGTTACTTAGAGCAGATAACATTATATTGTTTTAAACAGCCTGTCTTATCTTCCCTAAAGAATGAGATTATCTCTTGTCTTGTTCTTCCCAGTCTCTCATGAAATACACTCTGTGTGTGTGTGTGTCCCTCTCAATCTGTTTTTCACATGGCCTCCCATTTTAATGCTCAGGTCTGCAGCTGCCAGAGCAGCAGCAGGCCAGTGAGAGATAATGGTATTCTTCTCCTTCTCAGGGCCTGCTCTGCCACTCTTGCTCCCACAGCTTAGTTTCTCTTGTTATTGGGAATTATGGCACTGCTCACCTGGCAGGAACTGCTCAAGGAGTAGGAGCAGTGAAGGCACTGAGACATGGATAGGATGCCGCCCTAAAAGTGAGAGGACAGAGTCCTGCATAATTAATGTAATTAATTTGGTTAGTCAGGGCAGAGAGAACAAAGCCTAAGCACCTTGATGAGCAGGGATTTGCTGTAACCTCTGTATCTCGTGACTTGTTTATCTAACTGCAATGCCCATATTTATTCTTATGGTCTGGGACCAGAATGTGTAAAAACACTAAACAAAATAAAGTTTACTGCTTCTCCTGTAAAACATTTACTGCTTTAGTATAAAGCTATGTTAATGTGATTAGAATTTTCTCCATAACTAGGGTTTACATTATGGGACACCTTAAAGCATAAATGACACTGTTCTTGATACTGTGCAAATATGTATCGCTTGAATGTGCTTTATTTGTAAGTCCCGAAGCAGCAATTGAGCCAAGTGAGCTAATTCTTCTGAGCAGGATTAGTATATCCCATGAGAAGCCATGTCACATTAAAACTGATCTCTTATTTTTTGAATAAAAATGCAGTTGCTGTGGCTTCTAGGTACCATATATGATCCACTTTCTTACATTTCAGCTCTGGATGGCAGTCACTAGGGAGGATTTTTAATCTCATGACTTTTATCAAAACACAAGAGCAGAAGCATAAACCGCATTATTGCTGAAGGAAGTTGGTATTCCCACATGCATGAGTAAGTGAATTACAAGTTAATCCATGTGCAAAAGAGTTTTAGTGATCTCAGTCTGCCTTCTGCAATTTCAGCTCACCCTGGAAAAATGAACCAAACATCACTACAAACACATATTTTTTCACTGTCAAATATTTCTCATTCCTAGACACTGTCCCTTGGCACCTCAGTAACTTTTTCATTCTTAGAGTGGGTTACTAGTCACTTAGGCAACAGGTACAAATTCCAGTGGCTCAGAAATCTTGCTATGAAAACCTGCCAGCTAGTCAGTGAACAAGTGACATCTCCATGACTGGTAGAAGGAATCTCCACATGATCTCCTTTATTTACATCTTGACAGAAGCTGCTAAACCAGGGAAGATCTGGAAAGTAATCCAAGATTATGAACAGATTAAGGCAGACACTGTGTGCAGCAGTTCTCAGTTTGAGTGTTTATCGTCATGCTAAGCTTTTCTGAAATATAAGAGTGACTGGAGGTCAAACTGACATTCCTTTTTGGCAATTTTCATGCTTTCCTCACAAGTCATGTGTAATGCTTGATTGTTCTAGAAACTGCTTGAGCTAATAATGCAGAACATCCCATCTTTCTGCAGTCTTGTAAAGTCACTGATATTTTTGTCACATTGGCATGTTCTATATGACACAGGGATTTCTCTGCAGGATATCCATTTTCAAAAATAAAGCTAAACTCTTTGAGACAGCATGTGTGCAAATTCTTTGAAGAGAAAAGGTGTTAAATTTTTCCTGTTTGAGGTTTTCAGCAGGATTTCCTATTTGGTGGTATAATTTGTCCACCGATTTTCTTCTGCATGGCCTGAAAGGTCAGATACTAAAGTCATGACTATGACAACATAAATTGGTTTCGGTCAAAAATGTCTTTCAGGAGAAACTGATGCTTACTGACCTAATTTTGCTGATGGGGTATTCTGGACTCTTATGAAATAACTTCTGTGAATGCATTGGGAGTAATTCCCAGTGCACTCTTGCATCTTCTCAATGTTTACTGGTAGATATTAATTTAATTAAATTCAGAATATAACTCTAACTGTCATGGCCAAGATGTTTTCTCAAAATTCATGTTTCCAGAAATCTAAAATATAGCTATGGTCTATGCAAAACTGAGTCTTGCCAGCTTTTTTACAGTTGCCTTTTACATACCTTCACCTGTTGCTACTGCTTTTAGGAGAAAGCATTTGAGTTTGCAAGGAGCACAATACTGCTTACACTTGTATTTCCTTCTGTGAAGGAAAGGTAATAACATGAGTGACTGTTCAGGATTATCTATAGCCTGGCCTCTTCTTTTTCTATGGCCTTTAAGATTCCTGGACAGGGTGTCAACACTGATTGCAAATATCCTCCGTTTGAAAACCTAGAATGAAGAATGCATAGCCACTGGAGGGTTTTTTTTAAAAACCATACAGTTATAGCCAAATTTTTACTTTGTTTGTTGGGTTTTTTTCCTATACTTTACTGTGAAGGCAGTGACTAAGATTTTCATTTCTCTTTAGCATCAATATGATTTGCAGCCAGTTGGTTTCCAGCTCTTGCAAGGCTCACACTTGAGATGATGAAATGTGTGGATGTGTAGGTGAAATTTGAGTTAAATATTCAGAGGGATGATGGTCTAAAGCCATTTCCACAGAGGAGCCTGAGACACTGGATGAAGCCTAGTGCAAAGACAACAGTCTTGACTGTCTGTGGTGCTTATGAAGCAAGTGCTTATGAAGCAAATTACTTCTTTCCAATCTAATATCAATTGCATGACTTTTTTAGGTGTACTGAAATATGTAAGTGTTTGAATATATGGATTTGTGTCACCCAGGTGGAGTTCTGAGTACAAAGAGATTACATTAAATGAGAGGTGATCAAGAAAGATCAGAAAGACAGACACCTGCTGAAGCTCAGGGCCATCTCAGGAGGTTCTGCAACTATGAATGCGGAGAGTTATACATCAAGAAAAAAACATCTCATAGTCTACAATGTTTTGGGAATTTTCTGAGTTGTGTTTTGCCTCTGAGAATTTCCCCTCACACTGAAACAGGCTTCTTCTCAGCCTTTACTAGAAGTCAGCAAGGAGCAACACCTTGGAAAGCACCATGGTTTGGGCCAAGATTCTCAAAATAGCTAAATGCCTAACTTGTCCATAATTCTTTGGGAGATAGATTCCCAAATACTTAGTCTTTATACAATCACATTTTTGAGAAGGACAGAAAAGACCTGTAAAGCACTAATCCATGAAGATGAAAACTTCTCATATTTTTGTAGGAGTTATTAAAAAAATGCAGGGAAACCCCAAGAAATATTAGGCAGGAGTTCACAAAATGTGAAGTGCAATAAGAAAATTCCAGGAAGTATTATTGTATGAGCAAAGGCCAGTGATGTTAATGGCATAAGTTATATAGATGAAAATAAATTTTTTTTAGTATTTTTTATCCATTAATTTCAGTGACTTTGCACCAAGACTGCAAATATTTAAAAACTTGAATTGCTTCTAGGCTCCATTACAGTCCTTAGAGCCTGACAGAAATCTTTCCAAAAGTGTGATTTTATAAGACATATAAGAAACAAACCCATAGAAAACGTGATGTGAAAGTTTTACAGTAAGAGGATAATAATTATGTTGAGTAATACCCACTGTCTGCTAGACACTTCAGTAGATATTTCATAAGGAGGAAAGCCTTAGCTGCAAGAATCTCACAATCTCATGACTGCATATTCAGCCTTAATGTTTTATTTATTTCCTTTGTTTTGAGTCTTACTGTGACTTTAAACATTTTCTCAGTGTAGTTGGAGGTTTGGGGTCTGGGGTTTGAAATACATAAATATGCATTTGAACGATAATAGTGCTTTTAGTCTAAATGCTTTTATCTCAGAAATTCAATAATAATTACTCTATAAATAAATATCACAGTGCTAGATACATACAAGCAATTTAATCTGAACAGTTAATTTGTGGTCTTAGCTAATTAAACTTCCCTGGCCAAACTAGGCCTTGTGTATATGCAAATCTGCAAAAAGGACAGAATATCAATAATTTTGGGACCTGTTTTTTCAAGGCGCTGACTCTGAGCAGCTGACCACACTGGAAATATGGAACCAGAGCAGACTTTGAAGGAACTCTGTAATGCTAGAGGGGAAAAGCATTGGTTAAGGTGATACTTCGTCGTGTTGAATACAAAACTGTCCTCGGGGGTACTGTTAAGTTGAAGACAAACACATCCACATCTCTGCTGCAGCTCTAATACAGCAGGGAACATACGTATTGGTTCAGGACTGTCTGCCTTTTTGTCTTTGCTATTTAGACTGGGGATGACAGAACGTGTGAAAGTATTACAATAATTTGGATCATGCTGTCTCCTTCTGCTATTATAAGTCTTATATCTCGTTTTACCTGCTTTCAAGTCTCCATGTTAGAATCGGGTCAGTGCACAGAGCCCATGCTGAGAGCGGTGTGCTGCCACAATGAGGGAGGAGAACCGCGGTGCTCAGCGTAGCTGGCTGGTGGCAGCTACAGCTGTGTCAGTAATGCAGAGGCTTTCAGAGCACAAAGGAAGGCCCTGAGAATGACAACCTGGTCACCATTTGTGGCACTCCACACAAGAGGTGGTCCCTAGCTCTAATCATCCTTTTAGTCCCCTTACAGGCTCTTTACAACAGATTGAGGCAGTTCTGTTATTGATTCTGAACATGTACCCCAGTGGGGAGTTTCCTTCTCCACTGTGTGTTCTGGTCAAATTGAAAGACTTAAAAGGTGTGCCTGCCCTGCAGGAATAGCATTAGAAGAAATCTGGCAGTCCAGACAAGTTCCATTTCACCATGAATTTCACTTTGTGTTGGTCCAGGTTCCCTCTTTGCCAGTGACAGTGACATATTTTGAGCTCTCAAGTGCATCATCAGAAAATCCCTTACCTATACTTGATAGTGAGGGACAAAATCACAGAATCTTAGGATCACTTAGAAAAGACCTTTAAAAATCATCTAGGCCAACACCACTTCAATAAGCAGTGACATCCTCAACTAAATCAGGCTGCTCAGAGCCCTATTCAATGCGATCCTGAATGTTTCTAGGGAGGCGGCATCTATCACCTCTCTGGGCCGCTTGTTCTAGAATTTGATCACCCTCACAGTGAAGAATTTATTCCTAATGTCTAATCTAAACCATCTTCGTGGTCTCCTCTGGACTCACTCCAACAGGTCCACGATATTCTTGAGCTGGAGGTCCCAGAGCTGCATTCAGCACTCCAGTTGTGGACTCACAAGAGCAGGGTAAAGGAGGAGAATCACCTCCCTCAAGCTGTTGGCCATGCTTCTCTTAATGAAGCCCAGGACACACTTGGCTTTTTGGGCCTCAAACACATGGCTGGGTCATTTTGAGCTTCTCATCAACCAACACCTGAATTCCTTCTCCTCAGGGCTGGCATCTCTCTGTTTACTGCCCAGACTGTATTTGTGCTTGGGATGAGCTCATCTCTTAGCTTAATTCGCCTTAGTGCACCTGGTTGTACCCACAGTTTTGTCTGTGTATACAGACACAACAACTGATTGAGAAGGTGGATTGCCTCCTTTTTTAATAAGTGCTCTATCTATGCAGGGCTTAAATAAAGCAATTTATCCTAGGTGAAATATAGGGATAAGCATTATTTCCTGTATTGACAAGTAATGGACTTAGAACAGAATGGAGGAAAAACTTCATAACTTTCACTCCTCCACAAAGGGGAAAGTTCATGCCTTTAAAAAATTGTGAATCAGAGGTTTGTATAATGGTTGGAATATTGAATTTAGAGATGCATGACAACTGTTTTTTTACTTTTTTTCCCATGCAGTATATTTCCAAGTAAATATTACACCGTTTTCCTTATATTTCATCAAAAACTTAAAATTTAAAGGATAAAAAACCCCACAAAATGTTAAAATACAAAACTAGCAGATGAAATTACACCTAAGAACTGATGTGACTTTCTGAAATGTTTTTCATAAGAAAATCACAAGCACAAAATCATGGAACTGAAAAGTTCAGGGTAGTGTAAATTATACTTCCTTACACAATAAAAAGTGCACTCTAGTACTGATTATCTTTACAAGACCCCACTAATTTGGTGCAGAGCACCAGCTCAGAAGGTAAATATGTAGTATACAGAGAAATGGGCATGCTTATCTGGCTTGTATAAAAATCTATGTAGAATCTAAATTTATAGCAAAGTGATACAGCACACCTTCTTAGCAAGATGTTTAAAGCAGTATTGGCATATGTTTTTATATGACTTATACTGTCAGTTGAAGAACCAATTACTGAAGTAATTCAAAGTGTTACAAGGGTAACATTTGTGTTCCATAGTGAAGGAAATGTCACAGTATTTCAGTTCAGTGTTTTTAATAATCATATCCATGTTGTATGCACATCAAACAATTCAACAGCAATATTGAACTTTTAACAAAATAATTTGCTTAACTGTTAATTTAATTTTTATTAACTGCTTAGATGATGCATATTTTGTTGGGAAACATCTCAAAATCAAGTTATATCCACTAATTTTAGCTTTTTGAAAGATTACAGTGACGTTTCAGCTGATTGAATTCCATTTCATGAAGAAAAAGTGACTGCACTGGAAGCAAAGCTGGTGTTTTATTATAAGGGAAACCAATATTTACATTAGTTCATAAACTCAGCATCAAAGAAAAAAATGCTGCATGTAATGATTTGCACATTGCCCTGTGTATGCATGATAGCAACTAGAAAAACACTTCAAACAAAGTAACTGCAAGAGGTAGGGATATAGAGCATGATCTCCTGGTACGAGTGCTTAAAAGAAAGAGTGTTGTCAAGACCTACCACTAATTCATAAAATCACACAGAATGTGTGTGGGTGAACAAACATTAGAGACTGAGAAAAGCAAAGCTGCCTTAAGAAGAAAATTATACTTGTGGGGAGGCCATTATCCAAAGAGAATCCCATGGCTTTGTTAAATTCATTTCTTTATTTGTAGATTCCTCACAGTTGTGTGTTTTGTAATTCAGGAACTGCTTGAAAATTGCACATGACCAAATGAGAAAAATCTGCCAAGAACTTGCGTGTGCATGTCGATTTAGACAGAAGTTGTAAATTGGTATTTTCTGTTTCATTTTGTTAAGCTTATTTTGACTATTTGGTAAAATTACTTTCATAAGTCCTCTTAAAAATCAGAACACATTATTAGAGATATTATGAATGTTAAAATTATTTATATTAGAGCATATTGCACATAAGAGTTGCCTAAGAGGAATTAATTAATTACTGATATTGAAATTAAGGAAGAATTAAGGAAAAATTTGGTACCAAAATTTGTTTCAGGAGAATTTAGAAAGTGTTCAGAATGTGGTTTATTTTTATGATTCTAGAATACCTCATCAGAGAATTCACATTTCTGCAGCTGTGGTACTGTTATCTTCAGGTTTAGTCTCAGCACTGATTATCCAGCTGAAGGAAATTATTTCACTGAAAGGATTTTGCTTATTGTGCTGTATGGTGCCTTAAGGATTACTTGTGGTCTGGTTTTTAAGGGAAGAAGGGCTCTGGTCTTGATTTTCCTCTATACATCTCCTCAGGCAGCAGCTGAGCACCCAGGATAATTTCAGGGGACAGGGGAACAGACCTGTCAAGGCCCAATTATTAGAGTTTCTAGAAATGCCTCTGCCCAAGTTAAGGTGCAAACGAGACCACATGTCAGTCAATAGTATGGGTTTTATTTGATAGTAAATGTGTGAGAGAGACAGAGAGATAAGAGAGACAAAAGTAGGGAAAGAAATAGAAAATAGGTGGGAGGGTCTCAAAGAGAGTGACAGAACAAAGAAAATGTCTCCATCTATGGATCCCAACGATGTCACGTTGATCCTCTCCAGCTGGTCTTCTTGGTGGTGGTTGTCCCCCCAAAAGCACAGAATGCCATGGGTTAATATACACTCAGGCCAGGGGCAATGTCCAGGCATGTCCCCCCGGGGGAGGGGGCAGCCTCTAGCAGCAGACTCTGCTTGCATCACCTGCACTCCTGTGGTGCAAGGCCTCTGGAGAGCACCTTGGGGGGGTCTTTGATGGATTGTGACTCTCCCTCAGCTGCCTGTCACATGAAAGTCCTGTGAATATGGCCTGTGGGGTTGGGGGTTCCACAGCTGGGCCAATTTGTGTAACCGAGGATGGGTGCTCATTGCCTCTGACCAGAGGTTAAGGCTACACACCTGAAACCTCCTCCCCCCCGCCTCGTTTTGGGGGAATTCTGTGTGAACCTGGCTTCTGTTGGCTGTGGTCTCCTCTACCCCAAATGTAACCAGGGAGGAATCTCTGCTGCATTTGGCTCTCTTGTGGATGCATTCCTTTCCCTCAGCCTTGTTTGTTTCTGCCTAGGCCTGTCTGAACAATAGTATCTTATCTGAGTCCAAAGTGCTAGTCAGGTGTCTTCAGGGAGGCTTCTTTGATTGTAGCTTTTCTATACAGATTTTCTATAGTTTTTGTTACAATGAGCAAAACTTTATATCAGTGTTTGAGGCATGAACTATTTCAGTCTCTGACAAGACTCAAGTGAGGATCGTGGAGCAGGCTCAGCTTTCCCGGAGGATCTGCATCTCCCCATTGCTGCACATGTACTCACAACCTGGCCCCTGCAGGGGCTGTCCTTTGCCCAGCAGATGAGGGGAGAAAGAGGGCATCACCTCAGAAGAGTTAGTGTGAGAAGTATTCACAATTCACAGGTTGGCAGCACACATTTTTGCACATGTGTATCCTCCTCACAGGCTGCAGAGAGTTACACATTGAACCATGAAGCCTCCTCCTCTTCTCATCCCATGAACAAATATTCAGGCTGAGGATGTAAAAAGAAAACCTGGTAACAGAGAATCAAGTCTGCTTTCTCCTCCATGCTGATTGTCACTGCAATCCTTTCATAATCTCGGGATCCAGCTATATTAGATTCCCTTCCTTATCCCACGTAACTCAGCTGGATCATGTAGATCCCTCAGTTGAAAACACTGAGCCTTTGCTAGTGCTCTTGGCATGGCAGGCTACAGACTGTCAGTAATTGTAGTAACACGGTCCGGGAGGGCGGCACAGGCCGGCTGCCCGCCCCGGACCGGGTCTCTGGTTCGTGTAAACCCACCGAATTCGGGGCGGGCGGCCCCCAAGGTTCTGTGGTATGGCGGCAGTCTTCCAACCACGTCAGTTCAAGCAGGAATATCATGATATGAAGGAAGAACTGGACTCCATCTCTCTTCTGGCAGATTGGTTTATTTGGGGTAACGGGGAAAAGGGGGTTGCAGGGGAGGAGAAGGGGGGAGGAAAGGCAGGAACGGGGTAAGGGGTGCCAGCCCAGAGATGGAAAGACCTCAAGTGATCTGAACATCACCTTATAAAGGGAAAGGAAGGGGATGGACTCTCTCCCCTAGAGCCAGTCCCGGGGAGTCTGAAGGGAAGACAGGCATAGGGAACCCACCAATAGATTTCAGGGTACAGCAGAGCATATTTCAAAATGAACCAATGGTATACAGAGCAGAGGCACAAAGGAGCACATGGAATCCTAAAACCCACGTTGCTACAAGTAATCCCTTTTGCATTTTTGATGTTTGTTTCAGATAAGATAAAAAGACCCAATAAGTGAATTTCTTTTGAAAGATTCATTGAGCTTGAAGAGCCAACAGTAAATCTGATTCTTTAGTCTTGTAATGTGAGGCCCAGCATGGGGTGATTTGGGCTCTGCCCCCACTCCTGAAGACATTCTGTGGGAGAAAACACAGAGACAATCTGAAAAATACATTGACTTCTTGCATGAAGGCAACTAATGTCCATCTCAGTCTTTTTCTGGGTACATATCCTTTTGTAGGTGAGGTCCCTAGGATTAGTTGACATAAGGATTTAGTATTACTGCATAAAAACTACAGTAACTCACACTTTGACATCTGATAATCATTAGTTCGTGCAGCAAGAAGCACTATTATTTCCCTGTTTCCTTTAGGCCTATAAGCTGCTGGAGATGTTGGTTTGTGTGTCCCAGCAGTGACAGTTTTGGTCATTTTGAGGAGCAATGAAAAGAAGAGGGGAGTTGGTTTTTTTGATGATGGGTTTTTATATTGAAGGAAATTCCTGTAATATTTCTAACAATATTGCTCCTTTCCCAGGTTTTGCTTAGAAATATGAAAACCAATGTTCTGGACAAATAGCGGACTCTCATTTGCACTGCTTTCATTGGTAAAATTTGTGCAGAAACTGCAGACAAACTGCCAAATACCTGATAGTTCAACTTTCCCAAAGGGAAGCACGAGCATTTTTTTAGTCCATGTTAAGAGAAAAGATAAGCTTTCATTTTCATACATCTCAGATTGAATATAATAATCTTTTCTATTTCTTACTCAATATGATATAAACTTCAATATTAACTGTAATATAAGAAAACATATTTCCATTGGTCTGAAAAGCATGATTATTCTCTAAGTCATCCTTGTCCTAGGTACACATGTGCACAAGTCATGAAATTAATGTCAGCGCATCTCCAGTGTCATCACAGGAAATTCGAAAGCACCATCTCTACAGAGGCGTTTACTTTCTTACTTTTTGCTGGCAATGAGTCTGTGCAGTCTAGCTTATTGAAACCTAGAAGAGCAGAAAGGTATTTCAAATCCCAGGCACTCAATGAATGAGATGTGAAATGAATTTCATGTGGATCAGCCCCCCGGAGGCTTGTCACAATAGATAAGGCAAAGTGGATAGACGCTGCATTAGTTCATGTATGCTTCTGAGTAGCAGAGCTAATAACTGAATCATAATTTCACTTCGGGACACAAGGCTACTATATACTGTCCTCCTTTGATCTTTTCACCCATTCCAGCAAGCTAGAAAAATATCATAATAAAACTTTCTAAATGCATGCAAGAAGAAAACCAGTGAAACCTTATAAAATAGCCAAAACACTCCACAAGCAGCACTTATTATTAACCCCTTTTAACAGAAAAGTGCCAGACATACTTTTTATTTTTAGTCCTCAAGATATATAAGCCAATTTTCAATTACTTGTATGTGGGATAGCAGTGAAAACTTCATGTGTGACAGACTGTGTTTCTGTTTGACAAATCCTCTCATTTAACTCTTGTTGGGAAGTTGATGTGGAGACACCTGAGCTGATACTTCAGGAGAAAAGCATATTTAGCTCTGACCACAGTGGCTCATTTCTTTTTTTCTCCATGAGAGATTAAATGTATAATGAACAGAGTAGTGCTGAGGTGTTGCTTTTCACCAGCTCTCAGCAGCTGAGTACAACAGAAGCTGTGTGGGAACAAGATTCAGTTTGGTTTCTGTTAGCAGTTGTGCCAATGTTAGTGCTTCCAAGGACCTGCTTCCTGCTCGAATCTCCAGCTAGGAAGCACTGTTACTGGCAGCAGCCATCAGCTTTGTGGTTGAACAAAACTGATGATTTAATATGAGAAAAAGCCAGGGAGTATCAGTTGGTCTGGTTACCCCTCCTCCCTTTACTCCCAAAGGCTGTCTCCAAAACATGTCGTTTTACTGTAATCCCTGGAAAAGCCAGTGAGAAGTTCTACCTCAGAGACGCTGTTCCTCCAAATTCCTTTGACTGTTAATGCTGCCTCTGTGCAAGTCACACACCATTTAGCTGCCCCAAGGCTTCCTTTACCTTTTTGAGGCAAAAAGTACACAACTGGTTACTCCTGTAATTATGGATTAAAAAAAAATCCCCAAAACACACATTTCTGTTTTATGAGTTACTCACATGCAAGAATGTATCACATTAATATTTTTCTACAAATTATAGGTAAATTTTGACCTAAAACATTTAATTTTATAACTGATTTTGTTTGGTTTTTGGTTTTTGTTTAGTTTTTGTGTATTTATTTCAGTTGTTTTGATTAAGTTCTGCATCACACAGAAGATCCCAGCACAGAATGCATTGGCAGTGATTTTAGATTGCAGGGCATTTTATAGCTCAGCGTTATGGCTGAACAAATGAAAGGGGGATAATGCATGTGTTATTATGGCCTCTAATCTGAACACCCAAAAAGTGACTCCTGAGGAAATCACTGCCTTGCAGTCAGAGGTAAAATTACAAACCATCACCACTTTTAACTGGCTTCTTGCTCTAGTAAAGTAAGGGAGGGAAAACAAGTTATCATTTCAATCTGTTTTTTATTCAGTGTAAATTTTCCAGCAAGTGGATTCTGGAATAATCACAATCTTTGAATCATCATGTAGATACAAACAAAATTACTTTCCAAACTATCTGCATGCATACAAGTTAATCAAGTTTCAGCTGAGCCTTTTTTTGTGAATGGTCTGTGAAAGAGTTAAAGTGTATTCCTTGACTCTGAATAGAAGCACAATGAGAGATGATTAAATACTGATTTTTAGGTGAAAGAGAATAATATATAAATGAAAATCCTTGCTCTTAAGGAAAATGAAGTCTGAAATGCTTTTGAAATCAAGTTCTGAAATCAGAATGCTCGAATAAGTCATAATTTGAGAGATGACCAAATTGTTCCATATCACCAGCCTATTCATTGCTAATAAGATGATTGACATTATAGTACCTATTGCCCACAGTTTTGCTTTGGTATTACGATGTTCTTGTTACCACAAGCTGAAAATTTCCATTTCAGAAGAAATCCTCAAATCTGTCTTAATTTTTATTCTATTAATTATTTGTTTTCTGGTTTGTGTTGGAGGACAGATTTTCACTCCTGTTAACTCAATTTTCTTGAGTGTTTAAATGATGTATCTCCACTAAATCACAGAACAGGCAGATTTCTGCTTGCCAGGTTCTCAAGTCTTTGTTTCCCAAGTCATAGTAGTTTGTTTGTTCTAGCACAAAAAAACCCCAACAATACAGGCTCTTGCACCTATTTCCTGTATAATTTAAGAATTTTAGGGGACTATTTCTCTGGGCAATTAACTGCTGCATGGAGAATTTGCACGCATCTCTGTTGATAAACACAATTTCTGCAGTATTCTATTTTAACAGTGAATTAAAAAGAACCCCAAAGACCTTATGAGCTACAACTCATAAGGAGAGACCTTTGTCTGTGGTTATACAAATAGCACTTTAATGTATATAAAGATTATGGTAAAGTTGCTGCTTTTCATTCCTTTAATGGTTCTGCAGAGTGAACATGCTTTCCTGCTTATGTAGTGGTATGGCCAGTACTTTTTCTGTATCCCAGCATAGGTAGTTCATTACACGCAGAGCCCCTGTATTTGGTCCTTTATTTTTAAAATGTAACTCCTTTTCCCCCTATTATCTGTGGCCCTTGCTTCATAGGCCACCAAGCTTATTCATTTTTCACTGATCTAGCTGTTGCACTGAAATTAGCTCACTGATAAGTGTCTGTCACCTCTCTGGGGGGCACTCTGTAAACAGCCATTAACTGAAAGGCACACAAGCAGGTAGGCATGTAAATACATAAACAAAGACCCTTTGAAAAACAAAGCGATTCTTCGCCCCAAGAGAATTTTCTTCTGTTTCTCTACTTAAAAGTTAGGAGATACAAATATAATTAAGGAATGAAGTAAACAGAATGAGTAATTAAGATAATTTTTTGTCCTGAGGCTGAGCTCTCTTAGTGACCTTGGTGACCTAGTTATGAAGTTTCATATTTTTCAAAATCCAGGCATTTTTTTTCTCACAGTGCTAAGGACAGGATTTTTATGATTCATGGGTTACTGTCACCGTGCATGCCTGCTAATGGAAAACATATAGGATACAAGCAAATGTGCAGTAGCTCGGGTGCCTAACAGCTTGGAAAACAGCCATTCACTTGTCAAGTTCTTCATGGAGAGTAGCTGGAAGCCTTGTCAGACACACTTTGTTCTTTAATGGAGCTAACCTTGTTTTATTGCTGCTTTCTCAGATAGACAGGCACAGCTCAACTTGAATCAAGGTTTTTGGGGTTTTTTTGTTGTTGCTTCAGATTGTAGTTTTTTTGTGGTGTTGCTTTTAGTGCAAACAGCCATGTCATCACTGTCCTCTTTTTACATCTCTAGTGCACAATCTAAGTTTACTGGGATAGCATTTGTGGCAACAGAATGATCTTAACTAGCATCAGTGATACGAACCATTTTGCTTTGCCAAAAATGAGTTAGAAATGTCTGGACTCTGAATCAGGAATGTGGCAGTGGTATAGAGCATGCATGCTGTACAGGATGTCCTGAGGGCTGTAAGATCAATTCAGCTTTGCTCAGCCATGTCAACAGCGACTATCTAAAGATGCTGACATGGCTCAGCTTGATAGGTTCAAGAAATTTAACTGCTTTGATAAGGTTAAAGGGGGAATCCAGGCAAGAATAGAAAACAAAACAAAACACTGCTTAGAAGCTTGACTGCACACTGCATCAACCCATTGACGAATGACAACACAACCAGTGCAAATTACCTTTCCTCCAGAAAACAAAAATAACAAGCTCTGTATGAAAAAGGTATCAGCTGGTCTCTACAATCCTTCCTGCTCTATCTGGTGTCAGGCAATGACACCAACAAAACCAATTACATTGCTGTTCCTGTCTGTATCATAAGGCCTAACAGTGTTACAGGGTTGAAAGCTTCAGAAGAGGCTGCCTCCAAAATGCAAAATTGTATCCTGAGTTTAAGCTTTTCTATTGGAGAAGAACTCAGAAAATAGGTTTAGGGATTTAAAAACCATTTTCTTCTGTGGGAGAATTAAAGCAGTGCTTATCACAAAAAAGACGATAGAGCTGTAGGGTAAAATTGGAAGCCCACCTAATCAGTGCAAGGATCTTCATAGTAAGATCTTTGATAAATTGGTTTCAAACCCCTTGTTGTATGCACACAGTTCAAGTATGTTCTTGAATGATTTAAAGACTGCATCAATTTTTCAGTCTATTGACTTGTTTTCTAAATGAAAGGTAGTTGTTTTCTAAAGAACTTACTAATACAGTATTATTCTTGAAAATACTTTCATCCACTTTCCAACCCCCCCCCCAAAAAAACTATTCTAAGATAGGTCTTTGTCTTCTGTAGTCATCCACCATACAATGGAACATACACACAGGTGTATTAGGCGTCTGCCATTATCAATTACAGGAATTAAGCCTGTCCAGAATGTTTAATTTCTTTATTTTTTCACCAAAGCTTATGTCCTTTGGACTATTTTTAGGTTTTCTGGTGTGCAAAGAATAACAAGTAGAGAAATCATGAAACATTTGACTTTTGTCGCAGACCAGGCTGGACTTTGTGAATCCTGACACTCATTCCTTGTCTGACAAAATACAGTACATGGAGAAATGCTAACCAATAGTAGGCTGCTGAGATTTAAAAAATTCCCAATTAAGTTGGAAACAAAGCTACAGACCAAATAGGTGCTAAATTAAAGAATAATTAGTGTTTGGACGGACTGCATGGAGAAACAAGTATGGAGAAGTTCTAGGAGAACCTCAATATAGGCAGGAAGTAATTTTTAGGGAGCTGCAGGAAAGCTCAAGTAGCTGTAACTCAGCTTGGAATAATTAGTGCAGAGCTGTGGGCAATGCAATACCTTCTGGGAGCAAAGTGATGAAAACCCGTACTTTTAAGACTGGACTGGACAAAATTATGTGGAAAAGATTAACAGAGATTCAGGGATCAATGCTAATCTCTTTCAAATAGGTCTATGATGTGAAAATCCTTGTGACTCTAACAACCTCAAGTCTTGAAAATGTAGATTATTAAGTCCTAAAAAAATAATTAGAGTTGTTAGGCAAAAGTATGGATTGGAACTAAAATGCATAGGATCACATAGTATATTTTGTTCGGTATTATGTTTCTAGAAGCAGCCAAATCACTGACATTTCAGACTTATGATAAAATGTTGTTAGTCATGCTGGTTATAGTTTGGGAGAGTATTTATTTTACTGATATAAGAGTTTTATCTAGTTTTTATACTGAACCATCAGCTTAAATCAGAAGACATGGTGCATACAACCAGCCTAATCAGACTAACTTTGATAGAAATGTTTAAGAGCTTTTTTGGTTGAATTTTTACTTAGAGATTAATGGTTTTTTGCCTTCTTTCAATGGACAATGTGTAGGAGGGAATGCTTTAATTTGACAGATTTTAATTGTGACTGGGTTTTTTTTTACTGGAAACTCTGAAGCAAAGCAGGTGGCATTGCTCCCCAGAGATCTAAGAGAACCAGAAACTGAAGTTAAGCATCAATTATATTTGTTAGAATAAATTTTGGGGAATATAGCTCAGAAGGAACTTATTCTTGTTTTGCTGTCTTCAGTCTAAAAGTTACAATGGTTCACATATTGCACAAAGTGAGTGTATCTCTCAAATACAATCACTTAAAAAAAAATTATTTTATTTTATTTTATTTTATTTTATTTTATTTTATTTTATGTTATGGCAGCCAGAGGGTGGTGCTGGCCTTCAGAAAGCAAGCTGGGCATTTAGAAACAGATGTCCTTGTAATTTGAATGACAACCTTGCCACTACTTAAGAAAAGCAAGAGATGTTTACAGCCATTTCAGGGAGTGAATCTTACAGGAAAGCTTGGCCCTGATGCCACATCTCTTTTTGTTAGGTAACCTTTTAGGCAGCAGGAGAATTACAAAACAGAACAGAATATGCTGTGACCTTCTCCACTCAAGTTCTTGAATTAGTTTTCTATCATTTCCCTGTATTGGAATGGCTCTTCTGATATTACATTTAAATTCCCTGAAAATCAGTCAGTCTTCTCATCCAAGAAAATATTGATGGGGCCTGCATCATATTTATTAAAAGGCTGATTTTTCATTTGGTCTCATTTCTTGCTAGAAGGAAAGAAAAATTATGAGGAAATGGTCATTAGTCCAAGTTTCATTTCTTTTGTTTGTTTTAAGTTCTTACCATTTCCATGTGAAAAAACTGCATTTATATATTGGTGTCATTAAATTGTTTTTCTTTGTGCATAGCATATATTCTCATGTTGACTTCTTATAACGTTAACCACTAAAATAATTATGCAATTATGACTTAGTGTTGGCTCTTCAAAAATATTTCAATACTCCTGATTCCATCCCAAGCTGCCACTGCTTTTGTGAATATACTTTGTTAAAGAACTTCATTGCTTTGCACATGATTTTCCTCTTGCAAAATACAGGTAATGATGTCTGCCTCTTTTGCTGATACTATATTGGAGAAAGATAAGTACATACATACTTTAAAAATAGCAAAGGCTTGGCATTCTTGCAGCTGAGACATTCAAGGTGAAAGTAGAATTTAGAATGTAATAATCAGTGTGGAAATATAGCTGGCAACTTATTGAAGCAGACTTACCTAAAATATGATATGCAAAACTGCTGTCTGGGTTTTATTATCTGGGAATTTTACCCTGAAGGTGTGCCACATGAATTCCTGCTTCTGAGAAGAATTTCATTCCAGATGCAATCCCAATGTCTTTGTCTTGATATGTGTGATTCTATAGAGACAAAAATGCATGTACAGCTATCAAAATTTGTAAAAGTAACTGTCAGAAGCAGGGTGTGCCAGTAACATCAACACACATTTTTATGCTGTTTTTATAATCCTTTAGACAAACCTTCTTTATTTGTCCAATCCTGTGCTTTTTTAGGTCTTATATATGACTTCTCACTGTAGCAGAACTGTGGCATCCCAGCACTGACACTCCCCAGCAATTTTAAAGGAGCACCTATATTAGCATTTTTAAAACTTTGTCCACTTTTGTG
This sequence comes from Lichenostomus cassidix, assembly GCF_008360975.1. NCBI lineage: Eukaryota > Metazoa > Chordata > Aves > Passeriformes > Meliphagidae > Lichenostomus > Lichenostomus cassidix. Next base: position 106,686,979 of record NC_139482.1, on the reverse strand, counting down.
GAAACCTATCTTAGCATTCTTTACACTTTCATTTATTTAGCCAAGATGAAGAGGTTTCTGTAGCTCTTGGTTTTTTAAATCTACCAACCTTTCTTTTTCTAAGTAAAGATTTTTTTCTTTTTTAAAGATTTTTCATTTTTACTTTTTCCATTTTCTAAGCTCCTGTTGATTTGATATAAAATCAAATAAATGGTGCATTTTCAGAAGTCCAAGGTATTTAATTTAACATTGTACTTTGCCTAGATGGCAAGGGAGGCCATGTTATGTCATTGTTCTGAGTAGATATTTTTAAGAGTGTCTTGAGGTTCCTAGTGCAGCAATCGTTCTTTTGGATGATGCAGCACAAGTCTGAAGGCTGTGAAACTGCCATTTAAACAGGCATCAGCTACATTTGTACCCATTGGCACCAAAGAGCTTTATAAAAACTCTGGTTGTTCCATGTCAGATAATATATCCAGGAGGAAAACAACATGAAAAGATTGCTTAAATGATCAAAACAGAAAAGATGAATAATGACACAACACTGAGAATTTCTGATTATTGAACCAGTAACAAAGCACACTTCTCAGTTCTTCTCGAACAGACCCTGTCAGGAAAACAAAGCAAGTCAAAACCAAGCAGCACAGAAAGGTCTTCTTTCTCTCAGTTTTGATCCTTTGCCTGCTCCTTTGAAGAGTGAGTTGCATAATAGCTTGAACGAACTGTTAGCATTTTAATTATTTAAAAGGTCATCGGTGCGTGGGAGAGCTATGCTAAAAGCTAGAAAAGGTTTTTTAAATCAAACAGAAAAGGCAGGAACAAACTACAGCCAAACCCATAAAGGATGGCTGAAGTGGAGGAACAAACCTTATGGAAAAGTCTGCAAAAGACCACTGCCCATAGCTCATTTTCTTGCCCATGGCATTGAAGAACTACTTTGGATCGAACCATGTTTACAGTCTTGGCATTCATATATCCTTATTTAATAGAATAAAACTTGTTTAAATTTTATCTATCCATCTGCTGAGCCATTGATTTAATATCCAGTTACCTTTGCTAATTTTAGAAGCCGTATGGTAAAGTTTTTTTTTTCTGAAGAGGAAGGATGACCTATAATTTTGACTTGTGTCACAGCAAGTGCCAGTTCTAATTAGAAAGCAGGAGTTACTTCGGAAACCGAAGTATTCTACACTTCTAGGAAATGTAATTTTTTTTTTTAAGTGACTAAATGGGTTGTAACTACTACTGGCAGAAGAATTGCTGTGGAACCGAATTTCCATATTGCCATAGAGTAGATGGCATTCCTCCTCTTAACAGGCTGTCTGCAAGAATGAGATCATGTTTTATGATAAAAGTTTTATGATAAAAGCCTGATACCCTGAAATGCCTCAAAACCATAGAGACAGAAGTTTACATAGTGTTTCAAAAGACTTGCTAAAGATAGTGCAAACAAAGTTTTAGAAACTCAAAGTATCAAACAAAAGTATGGTATTACAAACATGGTTACACAGCAATGGTATTTGAATATGCATATGTGTGAGATTCCAGTATTTTCCTTTCTTAGGAAAGGAAACTAAGTTTGAAACATTATTTGGTTTCCCCTTAAGACTCAAACACCATTTTATTAGAAGAGAGGCACAAAACTTATCTGTATTTTCCTAAAGCTTTGATGTGTTTCAGGTAGTTCCAACAGAAAGATTTAAGCAGTCAGCTCAAGCTAAACTCATTCCTGGAGCTCCTCCACAGGCAGGGATATTCAGCATCAGTGCTTCAGGTCTGGTCCATCTAACTGTCACAGATACTATTTTCTTCCAAGAATTTGTTCTTGAAAAAGGCAATGGCTAGTGGAGAAAATTTCCCACAAGAGTTAATACAATAGTGGTGGGGGGAAGGGGGGATGCACAGAAGGTGCACATTGTTTAAGAGAAGTATGAGGAGGATGGGAAAAGCAGGAGCAGGGCCATCAGCTGGATTCTGAGCAACAGGGTTTTCTGAGCAGATCCCAGAGCTGAAATATCTCAGCTGCTTCACCTGTATGACTGAACACAGTGTGAATCTTTCAGAATAAGCATTTTTGGTGTCTCTAAGTGCACGATTGTATTTCCATAGTTGCTATCACCTCCTTCAGATGAACCATGAATAATTAAGGACAAGGGATAGAAAAACAGGCTAATGATGATGATAACAAACTCTAAAATAGTGAGAGAGGGCATTGATATTGGGGTGCTGTTGCAAAGCAATTGCTTTTCTGTGTTCCTCTCTCCAAACAGAAGACCATTTAAATCTCTATTTTGCTATTGTAAGCATTGCAGAAAAATAACAATATCTGTCCAGGGACAAAAATCAGTTCTCCATCCTTTCAATTCAGTGATCTAAACACAATTAACTTTTGTGGTGTTCCCATTTTGGAGAACTACCTGGGTCCTCCATTTGCAGGTGGGGGAATGAGGGGAAGATCTTTGCAATGGGTCTGGGCACACAGATCCCACCAAGTCTTTTAGGGAGTGACTTGATTTTTCCATCTGTTAGGTCCAGGAGAGTATCTCATGTGGAGGTTTCCTGTGAGGTAAAACACAGATATTTAATGAGAATTTTTGGGCATGGGTTAGAAGAGCAGGTTGGTGGGAATATTGCAGAGAAACAAAGTGCTGTGTGGGAAGTGAGAGTGAGGAAAAGCTTCAAATGTCTCCAGCATGGAAGCATGATGGCTGAGGCATGGAGAGTTTAGAGAGACATAAAGGAAAATACAATATTTTGTTATATACACCTGGGTTTATACTATGATGAGCATCCACAGCTAATACTCAAAAAAATGTTAAGCCTTTTAATTAAAAAATGGCCCACAAGGTCAGAGAGGTGTTGCTCTTTGCCTCTCAGTTTCTCATTAAATGACCTATTGGAAGGTACAAGAGGAGTACAGACATATGTATCTCCTTACAAATCATGTATGTCTCAATTCTTTTATCATAGACTATTGTGCCCAGGGTCTTATGAATTTCTTTTTCAAGGTGAAGCTGCCTTTCTTACAGTGAAATTTAAAAATAGTCATGAACTACTTACATTTCCTCTCTGCTAAGCAATCTTGCACAGCTCAGTGGGGTCAGTGGGGTCATATTTTCCAGGTTCTAAGAAGAAGCTTGATGTGCACAGCTTTTCTGCTGTTAAAAATGAAAACCTTGCCCCTACATCTGGATTGCAGAGCAGGTGCATTCTTCAGCCCATCCCATACATCTCAGCCTCCCAGCAGCATGAGAGGGGCGTGTAACATAGGTTACTGTGTTCTTCCCCAGGGAAATCAGGACAAGGAAAACAATGCACACCTAGAATTCTTCCTGGCACAGGGACAACATGTGGCCAGCAGATATCACACATCTCATGGGACAGACATAACAGGGAGTGAATGAACCCTGCACTGTAGTTGTGCCCCTGTGACTTTGTAAGATTTCAGACTTCTGCTGATGCAGCTTTGCTATTTAAAGATGAATATGCTCCTAGTCTCTGCCTGCCTTGCCTTCCTTCCAGCTCAGTTCACTGTCAGACTCGTGTTGCAGAAACTTGATTTTGTTCAGCTGAAGCAGCTGTTCCAGCAGTTAAATCAGAAATCTCCTTTTCTAACTTGTGGTCAGTGTCCTGTGCCTGCACAGAGGTGTGCATACACACCCCTTGCCCACCAGTGCCTTCCTTTCCTGGCAGACTGCTCTATCAGGCACACAGCTCCTCTGTCTCCTTACAATTCAGCCTAAACTTACCTAGAGACTTGGACAAATCTCCTGCATCTGACAGCCTCCAGAATGAGATGACACACAGGACATATGGCAGAAATATGCAGTGGCATAAGAAGACTTGCTCATTTGCAAAGTATCAGAGCAGAATGATACCTGGATTGGCCATCTGACCCCTGCTGCCACTGCACAGTTTTGCAACAAAGGTTTGTGCCTGAAAAATGTTCTCTCCACTAGCTTTTTTTCAGACTTAAAGAAAGAACAGGAGCCTCTGGGTTGCTCCTGATTGTTTCCACAGGTCCATAAGTGAATTTTCATGGGAAAAGCTGTCAAATCTGGAAAAAGGTGTTTGTTTCTCGACATTTCTGTCAACACTTGAATTCCTGCTGTAGCATAGAGGACCAGCATTTTCTATGGGAAGAGAGGTTAACTATTGTCCGGAGGAATCCAGCAGTGGAATATGCTGTGCCAAGGGGGATGCTGAGAGATGGAATGGCATTGAATAATTACACATATGTTGAACTTTTAGCAAAAGCAATAAAAAGTAGGCATGCTCACCAAGGAGCATGCCTCGCAGACCTTCTGTGTAATGGAGATAATTAGGAAAAACTGTGAAACAAGAAAATTAATGACTGATCAATTAACCTCCCCATTGTTATAAAAGTGAATTACTTAAACTAGAGTTCCACTCAGTGCAGCAGCTGCGGGTAACAACTATTTCATATTCAGCTTGCCAAAGACCTGGGAGGGCTGGGGGTTCAGGGGGACCTCTGGAGCTCTGAGCACCTTGAAGTCCAGGAGCAGCAATATGTGTGGAGGTGACAGAGCTAATGGCAGCCAGCAGCTCAGGACATGGTGCTCACTGCTGGGTCACCTGCTTTCTAAAACACAGCACCATTTGCTGCCCTTGAGGTGGTTTCCCTTTTGCACTTCATGAGAAACATGGTCTCAAAGACCTATTTTGGTTTCTAAGTCCCCTTGAGAGGCAAAATTAGAGACCCCTGGTTTTTTTTATTTTTGTTTCTAAGCAACACTTTTGTCTGCAAATCATCTCAGTACTTCACAGGCTGTAAAGGCCTGAGAGCTAAAAAATATTTATAACCCCATTATACAGAAACTAAAAAAATGCAGAGGTTTCCTAAGCATCACACAGATTATTTAGGGAAGAAATCCAAATTTCAGTAATGCAACACAGCTGCCCTAGCACAGAGGATTTTATTTTCTTTAAGAGTTGTATCTGGCTGCATATTTTAACAATCCATATTTTGATGAAATAAGAGATAAAGCAATGAACATAAAATGGAGATGTAAGTTTTCGGAGGATTTCTGGTCATTTGGACATCAATGTTCTGCTCCCTGATTAGCCATTTGAACAGGACCAGGAGAAAATTGGGATTTCCATGTCATTTTTCTGGCTAATAGTGCTTTTAGTCCTATTGATGAAATGTTATAAAGGAATGGTGAATTTGTTCAAAACTAAGCCTAGTTTTTAGTGGGTTTAGTAGTACATCATATTTAGAAAGGCAGATTTTTACATTGTACTTAAAATCTTTTGATGTATGAGACTTAGGGCTCTGGAGAGAAGAAATTAAGACCTCAAGTATGTCGGCAGCTGAGGGCCAAAACCACCATCTCTAGCTTCACACTATGCTAAGGGTCAACTCCTTGTTTGTCCTGGCACAAGGCTGCTTGAAAATTTGTTAACAAAATATGGTACAGAGATGCCTATAATTTTGTTCTGGACTATTTTTCACCTTTCCCCTTACTCACAATAATTTTCTTTGACTAACAGAGCAGACAATGACTCATAGAGTGCAAATGAATAATACACGGTGCTGTCAGCTTTTTGGTATGTTTGCCAGAGTAGAAAGTCAGCTTCTCATTACCTTCAGCAAGCAAAGGAGCTTAAAAAGCTATGAAAAAAACACACAAACACACACACACAGCCCCCAATCTCCAGAGTAAGTGAGAAAGAAATACAGAGAAATTTACTGCTTTCCTGCAACCACCATAATTTAATCTTCCTTGTTTTTCAGCTTCTCCAGGAGAATTTTCGCTCTCTTCATATTCACAGGACTCCAGGGTGCTCTCACATATATCTTGTGGATGATTCAGGCCAAAAAGGAAGATTAAATTTAGACATGGTAAACTAACATTCTGGTAATACCTACCAAATGTGGTAGTGACTCTGTTTAGCTGACGCCTCTTGTATGGCATGAAGGGATGAGGAAGTTCTCTTCCTCTACAGAGACTGTTGCCAGTCACAATGGGAGCCAAAGTGCTCTTTCATATTTAGAATTTCGTGTAATAATCAAGGTTTTATGAAACCTCTTTATTTCAAACCTCCCAGTTTAATTCAAACTTTCACAATTACTTAGCCACTCAATCATAGTCAAAATTGAACCATTTCCACCAAGCACTTTTATTTTGCCAGAACTCCAGGGATAGAAATGTGCTGTCACAGTTTTCACAGCCAGTCCTATTCCCTGGTGGTGTGTTTCTGCTCTTTCAAAAGCAATGTGACGGGAGTCCTGAAAGCTATTGCTCAGGATGGAACCATTGATAAATATGGTAATTTCTGTGGAAGAGGTGATCTGAGGATACTGCTGCAAGCCTGAAAACCCAAACCACTCCAGCCTTTGTAGTACTGCAGTCAGAGTACAGAACTAAATTACGAGTGTGCACTTCATCATTTCTAAATACAGTATTGTTAATGGGTTCATGCTGCTGACGTTTCTGTCTGTTAGCATTGCTGACATGGCCAGTCTGCAGCAATCTGTAAAAACAGAGAATTCTTGGCCTCCCTTCAGTTCATAAACCTTTTGTTGTATGCCACTTGTCACTACAGTTCAATTAATTTAATCTGCTGTTAGTAATGTGTGATTTGTTTTTCCTCCTGTTTCACTGGTAGCTGGAGTGCCTAGTACAGATAGGTTGTTTTCTACTCTGTTCTGTAGCTTAACAGCTGCTCATTTTAGAAAGGAGTGGGGATATGTTAAGCTAACTGTGGTGTCAGCTTGTAGAGAGCTGTAGATTGGTTCAAAATTTTTTTTTCAAGACAAGATCCATCACGAGCCACTCTTAAAAGAAATCTATAAGCATGAAAATTTTCTGCAACACTCTTTAGCCTGTAGTCAGAAGAAGCTTACACTTTCACAGTCCTAATTTAATTTTGCCCTAACATGCTTATCCTTGTCTGGCTTTCTCAATAAATTCCTAGCTGCTTCAAGTATGTAAATTTTTCTTCAGGGATGGACACAGGTTACCCGGGCCAATTAAACATTTCTAAAGAGTACATAACAACACTGTTATTGAGAGGGATATTTATTATATGGGTGAAATTCAAGAATTCTGCCTGAATTTTCAATCAGATGCTTTTTTGCAAGTACTTTATTCTGAACCAACTACCTTCAGGCACATAGAAGATCCTCCTGGAATCTGGCTCATTTGAGACCCGTGTTTCCTATTCAATCTTGAAGCATGTAATTAAATTCAGTTATGCTGCTTTTCATTTCTTCTTTATCTGAAAACTCTGAACGAATTTCTGTTTCCTTATTTCTTTCTATCCCACCCAGAACTCCCTCCTTTATCTTTCTGTATAATTGATAGCCTTTCTGTTGACCTCAGACGTGTGGCTCTCTTTGTTGTTGTATAATGTAGGCTTTGAGAAAGATCTGAGTCTTCTGTCATCTGGTTGCCTCACATCAGATGATCAATTATGCTGAAAGCCATCTTGAAGTAGCGTTTTTTGACCTTAAGTTCAGCATGTAGAGGAGCCTAAACTGGGTTACATCTGCACACACACACACACAGACACGCAGAGCCCATCTCCAGAGTAAGAGAAAAAGTGGTGGCTCTTTAATTGTTGTTTCATACATAATTATCCAGGAAAACAAGCAAGTGTTTGAGTCTATTGAAAGGATTTATACTGAGGTTTCCAAAGTCAAATACTTTCAGGAAACATCAGATTTGATGAAAAGTCAGAAAGTCTATATATACATGCATGTCTTCAGCTGCCTGATGATATGTGTAATAGACAAACTTTATAGTCCAAGGTCTCTGCTCTGGTCAATGAATGGGTGAATTGTGTTCAGCGAATTAGGTAGGAATACTTGAAGCTCTTACCTGTAAGATGCCTGCTGATGTGTGGCAGAAACAAGGTGGCCCCTTTCGAGAGAGGATGAGACTGCAGCAACACAACTTGTGTAGCTTTCAGTGCTCCCTTGGATAACTATAATTTACTAGGGGGTCTGAAGTCAAACTTCCAAAACTTGTCCAAAATTCAGAGCCTAAATCCTCTGTGCATTCAGTAGAGAGAGGTGGTGGTTGACAGACAGCTCCAAAGGCAGATGTCTGCATATTTGAATAATTCTTGATATGTGTTTCTCAGTTCCTGGGTGCACAAATTTAGCCTCTAAGGCTATTCCTGGGCCCAACTAAAAACTTCTGAGACTTGTTGTCTGAATGCATAATGTGCTATGGAAAGCTAAATCCTGTGAATTACCGGACTTACACATTTTAAATGTAACTTGAAATCAGCAGAGACAATTCCACATCAGAACAATTCCACATCCACCGCCTTACCTCTCCCATGGGCTACAGAGATTAAAGCATTGCTACTTGCATGTGACAGAAGTGAGCTCCACAGAAAAGCCTGTGCTGAAATACCCACATCTATAATCAGAAGAACTGAAGAGCATGCAGTGCACAGGTCACAGGATCACAATTAAAAAAAAAAAAAAAAAAGGAGTATTGTTTTCTTGCTATGAGAGAGGCCCTGGGGCAGGAGTGTGCAGCAGCCCCAGTGTTCATGACATAAGTGAGCCACAGGCAGGAGACATTTTGGGGGACATGGGGTTTTGTAATAAGGGATGCACAATAGAGGGAGACTCTTCCAGCAGTGGCAAATGCCTTCACCCAGAATCCGTTTGCTTTGAAGGTGAGGATGGCAGCATTCACAGGACATTATGGTCTGGCTGGGTTCACAACTGGATGGATTAAAAAAATTATTAGATGATGGGTCACATGAGGCAGGCTCTAACAGGTTTGCTCTGCTGGTGTACCTGTAACTACCTACTGGAGTAGGAATCTGTCCTGGAGACCATCATGTTATCTTTATTGATGTTTTATATTAGATGATGGAGTGTACTCTTATCATGTTTGTAGGTCACAGCAGATTGCAAGGGTCTGCTTGATACACTTGAGGGCAGAGCTGCCATCCACAGGGACCTAAATAGACTGACAGGAATCTTATGAAATTCAGCAAGGACAAATGCACAGCTCTGCACCTGTGAAGAAAAAAACCGTGTGAAATAACAGTCTAGGGACTGACAGCCTGGGGAGCATCTCTGCAGGAAAGGACCTGAAGATCTTGGGGAACATGGGGCTAAGGATGAGCCAGCAGTGTGCACTGCCTGCAAAGAAAGCCAAAAGTACCTTGGGTTGTATTAACAAGAGCACAGGCACTAGATTCAGGGAAGTGATTGTGCATCTCTACTCAACACTCATTGCACTACTTTTAGAGTACTGTGACCTTCTCTGCCCCATCCTGCCCAGTGCAGAAAAGACACTGATAAAGTGGAGGGAGTTCAACAGAGGGTCACCAGCTGGGACTTGAGCACTCAACCTGTGAGGAGAAGCTGAGGCAGCAGGACTGGCTCAGACTGCAGAAGAAGCAGCTTTGGGAGCATCTAGCAGAAGTCCCTCCAGTCACCTGTGGGGAGGTTGCAAAAGGCAATGGGGATAATGGAATCAGGAAAGATTGAGGCTGGATCTAAGGAAACCCCTTTTTCCAAAAGAGGATAACCAGGCAGTGGACCAAGTTGCCCAGAGAGGTTGTGAGAAACCACATCTTGTCTTACAGCTGACCCTTCTTTCAGTTGGATGGGAGACTTTCTGAGGTCACTTCCAATCTGGCTTTTTTCCATGCTTATATGACATAAGGAATGCTGGAGTCTGAATTGGCATTGAATCACAGGTACATAGGTATGTGAGTAAATACATAAAAATTCACCAAATAATGAGACTAAATCTAGATACTGAATAGACTCAAACTCACTGAGCACCATTGATGCTCTGGTCTGAGGAAGGCCTGAGTCCCATGCAAAGATACAGCATTCAGATATCTAATTACTGGGTAATAATGAATATTACCAAAAGAACAAAATATTTGTTTCACAAGCAGTCTGAATCCCATTATTTCCTGACTTTGAGAAGCTTGACTTTTCGGCCTTAATGTCTTTTTAACACAGTTTTCATGTAATGCTTTATAAACAACACAAGAGGTTTTACACTGAAAATGTGTTTAGATGTTTGGTTTATCATTGTGCAAGAGGTTCCTCTCCCTGACAGATTGTCGTACAGATATGGCTTGCTTTCTTTGCACTTAATCATGCATGAAGCATAAACAGGGTGAAGGGTGTTTCATTTCAAAGTCTATGAATGGTAATCTTACTGGCTGCTGTGCTGGCCAAGTACATTAGGATGTTATGCAGTCTGTTGGTTCACATGGCAAGCTTGTAAGTCCCAGGAGATAAATGCCCATATTTTTTTTCCTCACATTGCTCTCTGCCAACTGGACCTGTGTCAGACTGGTTTTGGACAGATCAACCGATCAATGCTTCTGTATTCTTACTTACATCAATCATCTTTTCTATTATGAGCCATATCCCAAAATCCCTGTTTACACAAAACTCTCATTGACATCATCAGGAGCCCTCAGGACAGCAGGGTTTGATAAAACAGTAACTGTTAAAAACAGGGACCATTTCAATAAATCATAAAATGCAGCTCTATATTTAAACAGAAGGTCTTCTGGTACACTAGTAAGGAATTTACCTGCCCCATATCTCTTCTGTACTCCTGCGGAGTCTCTGCTGGTACTCTGCTACTCTGCTGGTAGCCTCTGCTCACCTTGGCCCCGTGCATGCATGGAGCTGGTGTAACCCATTCCTCTGGTTAAGGAGGTGGATACACAGCATGCTTCTGAATGTTGTATTTCATACAACTATTTCTTTATACAGTAAATAGGGGTCACTCATGTGTGTGTGTGTGTATGCATATAGGTATGTGTGCATATGTCAGCAACTTGTTTTCTAGAGTGCAATGTGCTCCCATCCTGCAAGATAGGTATACATCTGCTAAACTGAAAGTACTGTTTCTTTACTGCCTCTTCATCTGCTAACGCAGAGCAACAGCAATGACATAAGCAAGGTTTGTAGATTTGATTACTAAATTATCCTCCTCTTAAAAATTATGTACCCTGAAAAGTATTATTTGTATCATGTCCATTCATCTCTTCTCTTATTTCACCATACCAGAAATATTCATCTATCACAATAAAACATTTTCATTTTCTAAAAGAAGATTTTTAATAATGAAATCATTAGATTTTTGTCACATTTTGCTGCCTCTGGTTTTGAACAGATATATTGTCAGAGAACGAACCCATACTTGGGGGACTTAAAGCAGCAGAATATGTCTCATGAGATTGGTATGACAGATGTCACAGAACTGTTGACACCAAAATTGTTGACATTTTGTTCAAAATGGCACCTAAAAATAACATAAGGAAGTCTTTCTCCATTTGCTTGCTTGTTTTCAATTGCTAAGATTTTCAAAATCATTGTATCACAATTGCAGTAGGTCCTTCTTACCCAGAACCTGCCTTCTGACAAGGTTAGAAGAAGGAAGAAAGTTGGAATTTAAAAACTGAGCTGCACTTTTCTAATCTAATTGCTGGTGACAGAGGGTTTCCCCCAGCAGTAGAGAAGTATGATGCAGTAGTTGTTCAGCAGCATTAATAGCCATCCCTGCTGGCTTTACATTTTTAAATTTGACATGTACTTTTGACAGCTTGGACCAGTAGTTGAGGAGGTGTGTGTTGCAGTGATATGACCATGCACTTCCTGGTTTAAGACATATGCATGGATAGGAACTGCCATCTTAACTGCTGGGAAGAAGTGAACCAGCCATTTCCAGCCCTAAAAATATGATTCTCTGTAGCTTGAACAGAAGGACTGCATTTGGGAGCTGGAGAATGTAAAAGCCATATAATTTAAGGATCAAGAAAAGAACAGGAATTAAAAATCCAGTATGACAGGTGACATATGGACACTTTAGTAGTCATAGTTAGAACATAGGAATTAAATTATGATTTAGTAACGCTATTTTTAATACATATGCAATTTAGTATAAAAATATTCCAGCTGAATACCAAATTATATTTCTGGAATTAAACATTTTTTGACATCTTCTGAACACAAGACACGTTATTTATTAGGTTTTCTCAGAAGTGTAGACATTTAACTGCTCATCCCTATTGAATACCATGTTTCATTTAGTACTTAAAGAGCCTACGTGCATGCAAAATTGATAACTACAACTGGGTTCACAAGCTGCTCAGAATGCAAAGATGCCCATTTTTCATGTTCAAATGCCAACTGGAACCCAAAAAGATGCATTTTATGTATGACAGGTGCACACAGTCAGATTTTACAGATGTGCCTAAGATCTCATGCTTTCAATAATTTGTCATCTCTTCTGCAGTAGATTCAAAACAGATCAAAGGATCAAAGATATCAAATATTGTGGGACACTGAAATACCATCATGTAGTTTCCAGTACTGTAAATACTCTCTTGAGGTCCATGTGTATCTTGTAAAAGAAGTTGTTTCCCTCAACATGACTGCAGTTGACACAGACACTTTACTTGAAATGCAAGACTTAACTACAAAGCTATTTCATCAGATAATTCTTTTAATGATTTTTAAATGTCCTTGGACCATTGGGTATTCTACAGAGCTAAAATGTGGCTAGCACAGGTCTTTGCCATGAGAACTTTTTCCTGTGTTTTATAAATAAAGATAAAGTTTGGATGTTATTAAAACAGTGTCTCGAGATTTGGACAGTTCAGGCCTGGCCAATCAGGCCTAGGGGGAGGTTTCTGACTGACCAATCTGGGTGACCTCTGAAAAGTCTATATAGGTTGGAATCAAAATAATAAAGCTCTTTTTTCTATGCCACGCTGAGAATCCGGGTCTTCTTCTCTGCTAGCGGCTCAACAGCGACACTAAAATATACATAATAAAATCTTCTGTAATGAGCAAGAAAGTGATTTTTCAGTATTACATCTAAAAGGACATTCAGAGCTTCAGTGTAAGATTATTCATTCTATTGTTAGTGTTTCTAGCTGTTTGTTAGGACACCACTGGGGATGCATGTCAAAGGCATGAAAGAAAAACACTTCTGACTGCAGGTGGTTTTGGTTTTCTTCAGCCATAGGAAAGCTCAGGCAAACCCCAGGCAGTGCAGTACCCTCAGCACCACCCTGGAGTCCTTTAGGTAGGACAGGTTGCAGCAGGATTACCTGCTTGGATACCCCATTAGATAGTCCCCTCCTTCCAAGTTCAGTCACTCCAAACTTTAATATTTCATGGAGAAATAAGATTGTTTCTGAGCTGAGCAGATGGGTGAAAGAGCCTGTGAATAATGTTTCATTGGTTAATTTTGCTTCATATAACTTCACATTTCCTCAGTTTAAAAAGTCCAGGTGTGAATGAAAGCAAGGCAGACACACCTTGACACAAAATATCTCCAAGTCCTCTTCCTACCTTGAATGGGAAGGGTAGGGACAGAAAGGGAAGGCCCAGTCTAAACAAGGGAGTAAAGGGTCACATATTTTAACAGAATTGTGTGCAAGACATTTTATTCTTTAGAGCTATTGTTTCATGCTCTCAGTGCATTCAGGTGAGGGGCAGTGTTACAGAGCATTAGTCACATTTTCTGCTTCTCCTTTGTTCTCTTTTCAAACACAAACATGGATTGTTGGATCAATCTAGATCACTCCAGAACCTTAGTGGGGATGTTGCATTCTGCATACTTCATCTGGCACTACTCATACACACTGCCCAAGAACAAATGAACCTTAAATGTGGCACTGTCTTTTTACTCCAGTGCTAATGGAAAGGGAAAGGATTTTTCTTACTGACGGAATAAAGGTAGAAGCTCTGGCAGACCCTAAATGTGGGACTCAGATAAATCTGTGCCAGTAGTACTAAATTCACTCTGTTCACATCTGTTTTACAGCATGGGTTGAACTTGCAGATTGCAGTTCCCTCATTACTTCAGGACTTTTTTTAAAGGTCTTTAAAAAACAGAGTAAAAAAGCTAGGGGGTTTGTTGGAGAATTTGCTGTGCAAAACCCTCTGTTGTATGAGAGGTCAAACCAAATGAATGCAAAGGTTCTATTTGGCTCCAAAATCAATACCTCTTTGGAATTACTGCAAAGACTTGGTGTACTACTGCCAACCCTTCAAAAGAAAAAAATCTATTTTCTGTGCCCTTATACTCACCCTGTCCACTTTGAAATTATACTGCTCATTGACAGAATTAATACAAGTGCAGTTTCCAATTTAATTGATGCAGCATTTTTTCAGTGGAGAAAATACAATTCTTTGTAGTAACTGATTTGTTACAAGTAAATAAAGGGTAATTATGTACCCTGCTGTTCACTATATTAGACAATCCATTTAAGCTCCTGCTCTACAGATGTTTAAGTCTATACAGATGCTTGGCAGCAGACTGAGGGCATATTTACTGCCTATCTACAGTGAGCAGGAACTAAAGTCACTAAATCTGCAAAATGTGGTAAGAGATCATACTGATTTTCCAACAGCCATCCAGCATTACATAGATACTTTATCATGGAGCTGTACACAAGTTACTTAGTGCTGCCTGTGAAGGCATTAATTAAGTGAGGAAATGCAGCCTACAGATGCAACCAGTCTTGCTTTCAGATGCAAACTGTGTGCCTGCAACTTGTTTATGTGTCTCAGCTTTACAGTCCCTTGCAGTTCCAACTTGGATGCTGGCCTTTTTTGTTAAGCAAGTGTCAATAGTTTGAAAGGCAGATTTGGAAAAGAAGACAACCAATGCAAAATAAAATTCATATTTTTGGAAGTTTAGCTTTGCCTGTCTTAAAAGCAAGGCTACGTACAATGAACTATGAAAACACGGCAAGAAATGACAATGTCTCATAGTCTCATAGCTGATAGTATCTACAGGAAATAAAACCCTGCAGAAATCTCAACTTGCTGTCAAAAACAGTCCAAGCATTATACACATGGCTTGTACAACTAAGAACCTGGAACCAGAGTGTGCTGAAGTGCTAAACTGGCTTTTGACAGCACTAGCATCTTGCAGGACAGAGGATGATTTTTTCGTTTCACTGCATTCTCTTAGTTCCATTCAGTGACTATTTAATTCAAACCTGAGAAACCAGCTGGGAGTTGAAAAAGCAAAGAGGCTTATACTCCTCTCAGACCTTTCAAAAAATATGGGAGGGGAGGAGGAGGAGATCTACCACCACTTCTGAAAGCTTAGTGAGATCGTGACCAGAAAGAACCACTGCTGTTCAATTCACTGGTAGATATTGTTCCCCTTCTTTAAAAAGTCGGCTGGTTTTAATGTAAGGGCCTTTTCCTCCATTTAAAACATGTTCTCAGCACATTTTAGGTAGTTTTATCTTTCTTTATGCAAATAGCATTGCTATCCATGTACAGCTTGGTCCAAATCATAAGTAAGAAAGGATCTAGCACCTGGTAATTAAGCAGTGACACGTGGGCATCTATGATAGAAACAATGGAGACAGAGAATAAGAATAAACACCATTTATTGTTTCAAAGTTTTAGTCAGGAGGGTTCAACTTGTGCTCCACAGGTTTTGTGCAGCCCACCAGGACAGCTCTGCTGGCTCACAGCCCATTCCTCTTTGCTCTGTTTCCTACTGATTTCTCAGGAGCAGCCTGGGAGGCAAATGAAACACTGGCAGCGTCAACCTTGTCCAAGCATCTTGCTTTCCTAGGGATGCTGCCACCAGGTGGGTGCAAAGAATAGGGACTGAAGGAACTCACAGAGATTCTCTACTGCTCATGCATCTCAAGCATGGTCACAGAATAATTTTTCAGCCTTTCCCTGACTCTAGAAGGTCTGAGATGTGCTCTACATAATTTGTTTAAAAAAAACTGAGTGAGTAGGTTACAATGTATGGTAGCAAAAGGAATCAACATTTTCTTTGCAAAAAAGGTTTATGCAAAACGAGATAAAAATCAGCTATTTAAACTGTGGATTTCAGCTTGCTGATTTAAAATAATGATATTTAAATGTTTCTGCTTTAACCAATGCAAGAGCAGGTACCTATATCAGTAGTCAAAAATTATCTTTACTCTCATGTTTAGATTAGCAAACCAGTCCATTCCCAAACAGAGAACAAATTAATTTTAAATAGTTGATTTCTTTCAGGGAAATGCATGTGTGTGTGTGTGTGTGTGTGTGAAGAGGTTTGTTAGGAGGTCATGTTACTTTTTAGCACATTTGAATGAAAATTCTTGCAGAAGTGCCAGCCATGAAGGGGAATGAGACATGTTGATTAAAAGGAATCAGGAAAAGAAAAAAAGAATATTGCTTTTTCAGAGGTGCAAATTGCAAGGCAGGCCATGGTGCAAATCTCCTTGTCTGCACTGTTGATTTCATAACCTTCTGCTATCAAATCTCTTAGAGGAAAACTGGCAGATTACTAGAGCTCTGCAAATACTTTGGACTTCACAGCTTTAATTCATTTCAAGAGGCTTCTTCTCCCTATTTAAAAGGTTTTCTCTATTTCAAGAACCTAGCAATAATATGACTGCATTGACAGCACATCTTATTTGATAGACATACAAATTTTCCATGGGAAAAGACAATCTTCTGTATAAGGCTAACAAAAAGATTTGCAAAAGCTTTCTTTCTGGGGAAGAAAAAAAATCAGACATGGATATATAAGAAAAAAATACAATATGAATTGTATATACTTTCTTGCTATGTTGCATAAAAGCTCCTGTTACTATATATGAAAGACGCCACATCTGTAAGTTAGATAAGGTTATAACTTAGATAGGCTGTCTTGAGAATCATGGGTTTATATGCTCCCATTTCCTAAGGCATACAAAAATAGGTTTTCATCCTGAGGGAAGTGGACGTGTCTCTGTAAGTTTGGTAGAAGAAACAGCCAGTTGCTTGTGAGGTGGAACACTAATCTGCAACTGCAGAAATATTTCTACTCCCTAGTATCAAAACAGTGCCAAGTGAGGGAAATTGCTAGAAAAATAATATTAAGCATTCACTAAATGTTGATGTGTTGGGACTGGCTTTCACTAAACTATTGATTGTCTTCAGCAAACTGCAGAAATGTTCATCACATTGTCGAGAAGGTTGTTTGTTGGCCCTGTTGTTAAAATTATCTTCATGTTATAGAAAAGACAGTAAACTCACACAAACTTTGATTTCTGGAAGTTCAAGAGCTTCTCTTCCTCTTTTAGAAGAGGTACAAATGCTTCCTTACATTCCTCACACGTTGTGAGAGGACTGCAGTGGGAAATTTTAGACCACTGGCTTTCTGGAATTTATAAGCTCACAGTTCCCCTTTCCCTGATCCAGTCTTTCCATGCTGAAGACAGACAGTACAAGCTCTCGCAAGATCCTCTTTTGATCAGAAAGCTTAGCTTGTCCTGGGGTTGTCCTGGGGTTGTCTGGAGCCATCTGTCTTCTAGTCCTTCCATGCCCACCCATTTCTCACCTGTATTCTTGTCCATTTTGTTGAAATCTAGCTACCACAAAAATTACTTGCCCCAGAGTATTCTTTCTGTATCAGGGATACATTTTGGGATTCTGCTGGGTTATGGGATGACAGATTTCTCTAGAATGTACTGAATTTTACAACCTAACATTTGGAGCGGGCTCTCAACCACAACCAGGAGGAAGACAGGAGCACTGACTGCTTCAGCAGTTCCTGCTCCAGGCTGGCCAGAACTGTGCTGAATTCTCCTGCTTCTGCTATTGTAACCTTACAGGAAAACCACAAAAAGGCTATATATACTGCCTAACTAATTGCATTGCTTCATTTTTTTCTTTCCAAATTATTTGGCAAGTTTTGCAGGCAGAGCTAAGTTTTTATATTCCAGTGAAAATAGAAGAGGGTCAGCTCCCTCTCCATTGAAAAGAGCTACAGTTTTCCCTGGTGAGGCAGGTCTAAGCAGGTTGCAAAAACACAAATAATAGTCAAGAAGTGATAAAGAAATGATTAGAAATTTCAGCTCAGGGTATAGGGAGCTGTGACTCAGAAGAGAGATGACAGAAATGGTGATGCTGTGAACAAATCCACAAGCATAAGACATAGGAGAAAAAGACTTAAGATCATGGCTAATGTCAACATATAGGCAGAGAAAAAGTAAAGGGACTTAATTTATATATTATTTTATATACATATGGGCTCAGACTTTCCATTTATGATTTCAGATGAATATGAATATTGATAGTTCCTGACTCATGTTTTCACTCTGCCTTTTTTTTTTTTTAGTTGTTTTTATTGATCATCAGTCACTAATACCACAAGAGTTATACCATTCAGGTCTCATAACTCTGACCTCATATTATGTATGTCATTGGGCACCAGGACTGCCCATGGATACTCAGTCCATCCACATAACACATGGAGTTAAAACAGGAGCAAATCCCTCCCATGCTTTGTGTGGGCATGGTGTGTCATCTCCCAGTATTTGCAGGGAAAGGATGAGAGGGAGAATATGGGAGAGCACCACCATCAATCTTATCATCCATCTGTGTTTGCAGGGGGTTTTCTATTAGAGGATGAAGATTATGGTAGCTATAAAACTTCATCCAGAGCTAAAAGGCAGAGCACTTATGGAAGGCTGGAAACTGTTCATGGAACTGCGCACCACACATACAAATCGTTGCTCAAAATTGAAATTCTCTTTCCAGCTGCATCTGGTTTTTGTGGCAAGATTATGCAGTTTTTATAGATGACTATGCTATGATCTTGTTAGAAAAGGGGTCATTTTGTAAGTAGAATGTGCCATAAACAGTCATTATTTCCAGCACTCACTAAAAAAATACTAATATTGACAAGGATGTTAAAAACTTCAAAAATTAAAGTTAGATGATGAAGATCTTAGAAGGCAATAACTAACAGCTCTTCCAAAAGCCGTGTGATGGAATAATTCTCTCAAATGTGTTACCCAGTTATGTGGACATGCTGCTAAGTATAAAATACAGCACAATTACTGATCTTTAGCTCTCAAATCAAGATCATTCCCTTTATGATTTTCCCCCAGCCATATAGCAATGTAATTATTTTGCTTACATTAACATTTCTTGCTGAATATTCTATTCTCAAACTGCAACTATTGAAAGCCGAATGCTGAGATTTAATCTTATCTTTAAAATAATTCAGGGGGTAAAAAAACCTTTTAAATAAGTTTGTAGGTTTGTTTTCATTTGCTTCTGAGGCATAAACAATTTTTTTTTTATCAAAAAACAAGGGCTGAAAGTTGAATCTAGCTGGAAGAAGATGATACTTCAAATAAAAGAGGAAATATCATTCTGAATTCAGCACACTCTTCAAAACTCAAAGAAAGGAAAACACACGTCCCAAATTTTCTTGAAATTTGTATGCTTTTCATTCAGAAACATTGCTTCTTTCTAATGATGTGAGGGAAAAAAATATCAATGAGCAAGACAACACCCTAAGAAGAAGGGGAAAATTTTCACAAATAGTTCTGGAGGTATTTGTGATCAGTTTTCACATATCCAGAATATTTGTAGATGGGAGCCTGAAGTATCTTCCCTGGATACTTTATTTTCTGCAGGTTTTTTATTTGGTGAGCAAGTAACCATTCGTATTTATCATAAAAGTCTTTTACAATGAAGTATCTTGAGATTCAAGGATTTATCTGCCTCATTGCAAAGGGGAACTCCAGTATACCATAGTAGCCCTTTGTCCTATATAATGAAGAGTTCATGAAAATGGGTTTGACACTACAGTCTGTGCTAAAGCTGCATCCACACTGGTATACTAAATACAACAAGGACATAACTGCAAGCCCTGGCCCGTGATGCCCTTGATTTTTTTGTATACTCCTTGTGCATCTTTTTGACCAATGATAACCAGCACTCTCCTAGTCAATGCCAGTCTAGGGAGAGAATAGCACAGAGCAGAGACCATTCTCTTGGATGTCTGTGCAATCCAAGCACTGTAGTGGAAGAGAATTTAACTACTGAGTGGCATTGCCTGCAAGGCTAGGGAACAGGTCCCAGACCATTTCCTTTACTAGCACTCCCTACTAATTTACCATGACTTAGTGTCTAACAACATACTAACCAGCTTGTGCTGGGATCCTTCTGTCAGAAAAAGGCATGGGAGACAAAAAGTTTTGAAGAACTTTAAGCTTGTGTCACTGACAAAATTTTACCTTGACAGGGCTTGGCTAGCTGAGGTGCCAAAGGCTAAAGTATAACAAGTACCAGCGTTTGACAACACAATGAGTTGTAAAATATAGTTACTCTTTGGGGATGTAGCTGATGAGTCCCTGATGCTTATTAGAGGAAATGACATTTTTTTCCAAATTCTTTCACTTGATTTTCCCCACCTGTTCTAACATGCAGTCTGGATGAGAAAGCAATCAGTGCTCAGGGTTGATAACACAAAAGTGGGACAAGATGAAACACTCCAAGGAATCATTGCTACTCAGCTCTTTCTTTCAGGCCTCTGTGTACTCTCCCATTCCAGACCTTTTTGGTGAGAATTTCCAAACTCTGACCCACCTGTTTTATTCTACCCATATGAAATGCTCTCCTGTCAGTGGGCCAATTATATGACATGGCCCAAATCAGCTGCTACCAGAGCATTCCTGTCCGAGAATGATGGCTGTCTGTTTCCCAATGTGAAACCCTTCAGTGTTTTAGCCCACAAAACCCATGGATGTGACTGACAGGAACCCAGCTTCCCCTGAAGAACCCCCTTGAGGAGGTGAGAAGGAGTCCACCAGCCGCTTCCTCAGCACAGCGTGGGTCAGCACTGCCAGGTGGGGATAAATATTTTGTCAGCCACCCATCCTCCCCTTCTCACTGCTGCAATGGAGGCTTCATGCCAAACACCCGCGCGTTGACAAACATTTGTTTTGCGCCATAAAACCCAGTGGCTAACAGCTGCACATGTTGTCTCCAGTGTCATAAACCTGTCATCGGCCTGCTATTGTTTACATATGGCTACAAGGCCCTCGTAACTGAGCATCCCTGCGCGGTGCGGCGACAGCCAACGCTTTCCTGACAGCTGTGTCAACTGGAAGCAGCACAGCCAGATTATTTGCTTCAGCAGAAAGCCTCAGTAGCCCCCACTCTAAAGACACAAATCAGATTCTTTCATTTTTTTTAATGAGCTCAGTGTTAATAATAGATCAACTGCAGTGCAGATGCTGGAGTGGAAATAGCTCGCATTTCACTAACAAGGCACATAATTCTCGCAGAAATAATGGATTTCAACTGAAATAGTTGCAGCCAGCCAGGCAGCACTTATAATGCATGACCAAGTGTCCAAAATGAAATCAAAATCTGGGAAATATGCAAAGGTGCTAATTTTATACATCAGTGGGATTTATCAAGTTCCTACTGATTAATATGAAAAGTTGTTTTGCTGTTCAACTGATAGGGCTTTGTTTTACTTGCACAGACTTGAAAGACATTGATTTAGATATTACAGGAACTTCTAGATTGGCAGAATTCTTTTCAACCAGTAAATCAATTCTCTCTGAATTATAAATGGCAGTTATTAAATAAGGGATTTTTTTTATCTCTGTCTTGGTGACAAGGTTCCTATATATTGAGAACAGTTACAATATTTTTCTTTATATACACATACCAAGGCTTTTCTTTGAAAGATCAGAGTTTAATTTGCTTTTTTTTCCACCATCTTTCACTACTTAAAAAATATTTATTAACTTTCCCTGTTCAAAAGGGGTCATTTACCCAGGATTCTTTACATAGTATGATTTAAAATTGCTTGGCAAGAGGGAAAGATAAAAGAGAAATCCATAAATCAGCATTTGCTTTAGAGCACATGTCTTCCCAGAGAACTCTGTCCCCAGATCATTAAAACTGAGATTAACTTGCTTACCTTCACAGTTGGGGGTTATTCCATGGTTATTCCTTAGTTGTAAAAGCTACTCCTTAGTTGTAAAGTAGAGAATGTAAGAATGTAAAGAATGCACACATTCTAAAACTCAGCTTATGTAAATTGCTCTAAATCTAGATTTAAAAAAGCATCTCCTTCTTTCATGATGGAGTACATATAGCCCTGTCACATAGTAGAACACTATCAGATTGGGAGTAACTATCCTCACAAGTTTCTGGACTGAGGTAATTACTCTTTACTTTCCACAGGATTTTATTTTGCCCAGTTTCAGGAACTCTAGGCACCTTGACAACCTCCAATGAAATGCTGCAGCATTCCCAAGTCACTGTCAACCAGAAATGGTCCCAGAACCCAGCACAAGCCAAACAGTACTGTGGATGCTCACCTGGGCTTCGAACTGGCTTTATTCTACTAATGCTTTGTTGACATGGTTAATTTGGGTTGGTTTCTGGAACAGATTTGGCCAGCAGGCACAGATTTTACTGCAGTCCATATTGTGGATTCTCCCTGAGCAATGTGGATTCTTCCTAAAGTCTGTGGGAGAGGTAAGGCCTGATCCTGCAGTGTCCTAAAAAAGGGAAATGCAAACTTTCAAGGTTTGCACCACCTTACAGTATTGGTCTCCTATATTTCAAGTCCCTGAGCATTGCTAATCTTACCTTTAAGCATCACTAAGGCTGCAGTTATTACAGGTGGGATACTTAATCATGACCATAAATAGTCATGTTTTTCTGGTCTCTGCCAATTTGGGCTGTGGAAGCCATGAATTTTCAAAGTCCTTAGACTCTCATCACAAGAATGCATATTGAAATCCTGTAACCATTCTAGAGAACTTCACTGTTAGAAATTACTGGGACTGTGGTCTGCACCCGGACTCCCTGTGTGACATTATCCTTTTTAGGAAGGGTGAGCAATTGCCCTGCTGTATGAACACATTTTGGGGGGTGGGCAAATACCTGCTGAGCCATCTGTGTGCTCAAATGGACACTCCACTAGTGAACATCCACACATGGTGACTGGGATTCATTCTCCTGGTGGCCAGGGCTCATGGTCATTCCTGACAGTTCACGCCTCATATCTAAAAACAACCACCTTGACCCTGCTTTGATTAGCAATCCCTGGCTCGATGGGTGGTCACCCAGCTGCTAACTACTCGTTAGTCTTTGTTCTACCCAAAGGGCATTGATCCTAGTTTATCTAAAGTATTTTCTTTAAAAGTTTTGTCTTTGATTGAAAGCACCAGCCTGAACTAGCTCTAAATCTTATGTATTATAGATTGTGCTAAATTAGATAGAATTTGAAAAATTACCTCTAAATGTCTCATAATTATTTATCATCATCCAGGGTCTGTCAGCCCCCACAGGATGATCAAAGAACATTTTTTGCCTTGGTGGTGTTTTGCTACACACTGGTAAAGGTTATGACATTCTCATTCAATACTTTTTTCTTCCTTAACATTAATGACCAAAACTGGCAGCAAAAATGTAACACTTCTAGAATAGATTAATTTCAACCCCCTATTTGTATTCATTGGTTTTATTATCAACATCACACATTATCTGTTATGGTCTGGCATTTTAAAAGGGAGGATGACTTTATGCAGTGAGGGCAATGACTAATAAAATAGTAAAATAGCATTATGTTCCAGCAGATAAGTATATATTAGAGTTTCATAGAACTAGACTTACTGACCAGCCAATGAAAAGGAAATTAATCTAATTTATTGTTATATCATTTTTATCTAGGAATGTGTACATTAGTCTTTATGTGATTAATATACGTTAGTGTTAGAGCACCCTTTTCATGCCCTTAGTAATTAGCTGTTGCTTGATGTAAGGCCATAACACTGTCTACTCAAAAGCAATTATAATCTATCATGCATTGGCCTGTTCAGACTTTTAAGTTTGGGACTCTTTCTCAAGAAGGCTTCAGATTTTTTATTGGCTCATACCAGAGTTGTTCCACATGAGAAGCCTAAAAATTGTCATGAACACTTTTAGCTGAAAGAAAAGCATGAAGGAAGCAGTAACAACAACAACAGCTGAGAAAAAGATTTCAGTTTGATTGAAGTTTTGGGCACCCTCTAAATAACACCAATATTTCTTCTCGGGAAAGAATATATAGATTGCAATAACTTTTACCTGTTTCAGATGTTAAGCTTAAAAAATAGGGAACTGTGTTTTAGGATGCCTTCTAAACTTGATTTTTTATTATGCCTTTTTTGTCTATTTTGCCTCTCCTCCAAATTTTTCTTCTTTAGAATCTAAGGGTGCTCTCCAATAAAATGTGATATTGCATGTTTAGAAGTTAGTTATATATAACTCCAGACTTGCAAAAATATGAACTAGTGCTCCAAATTTTGAAATGTTATTAGAATTACTAAGATTTGGATAAGTAGAAATTGATCAATTTTTGCAAATATTATTACATACATTTTCCAGGCTACTGTGTTTGAAGCATAAGCATACACTAAACTAATTACATAAATTGCCTTAATCAAGTTCCATCCTCATGGGCCTTGCAAAGGGAGGCTGAGCAATGGAAAAAGAAAGATAAAACTAAGATGTTCTAATAGGGATGTGAATAAACAGATAAAGTGAGAGTAGCTGAACCTGACTTCTGAACAGTAGATATTTTGGCCTTTGGTTTTGAGTAGATGCAGCCTTGTGTCTGACATCTGCATCTTCTGTGGCATCTGTTCTTGTTTGATCTTTAGGTATAAATTGCACTGCTGATTTTGTTTAACTGACTTAAGGATCTGGTTTCATGGACACCAGCAAACTGACTGAAATCTTCAGTTCCCAGGGAATGCAGCTGGGCCATACAAAATTGCTATGTCCATATTGGTTACTTTAATAACAGAATATTTCCACAAATCAATAGTTGTAAAGACAATCAAAAAATTAGGAATAGTCAAATCCATGACAGGTGCAATCTAGTGGCTCATGTCAATATGAGGATATCTTGTTTGCTGAAATATGCCACTAATATTAGTGTAACTGACTGAATAATTTATGGGGAGAGGGCTGGTATTTAGGAAAATCAAGGGATTTATGTGCATGATACCTCTATTAGCCTTCCTGGCAGCACACATATGCTAAAATCATGGCACAGTAGTGTAAGATGTCCTGAAATGGATCTCCATCTTGGAAAGGTTTGTTGCAGGAGGTGTTTATTGCCTATACCAATAGATGTGTGAAATTGTGTTGTGCTTGGCTATGGTTGCAAGCTGTGTGTTGTTTTTCTTGGCATGCTGAAAATCCACCCTCTGGAATGTCACTGCTTGCCTGCACACCAATCTCTGCTTAGCTTTTGTTCCTCCCCTGGTGAGTGACCTGCTGGTTTAAAACACAGCAGGGGAAACATGGAGAAAGCACAGAAGATTTGGGTAAAATAAAGTTCAAACCTTAAGACACTGCTTTGCAAGAGTCCAGCATTACCTGGTATCTGCAACCTGCACACATGGAGCTAGGTATCTCACAAACCTGAAAGCTGAAAATTCACAGATGTCCTAGTATAAAACAAAATTCTGGCTTTAACAGTAAGGGAACATTTACTCTCCCTTAGAAGTCTATAAGTGCAGGTTTCATGGGAATGTTTACAGTAAACTTCAGTTCAAATTTCTCACTCATCTCTGTTCATCATATACAAATATTCATATGATAAAATCAAGTCTTTAAAATCACAAGGAAAAAAAACCTGCTTAACCTATCATATTATCACAAGCCCTGTGATAATATGATATTATCATATATAATATGATAATATAATAAACTGGCAAGGAATGTATTCAGATTGGAAATGAGAAGGTTTGTATAGAGCAGAGCACTGAAATTCAGACATCCTTCAGAAGGGGGAGTGCAGATCAAAAACTTGAACAAGTTTTATGATGAGTCTCATCAGAAGTATTTAAGGTAACTGCTGACCATATTAACAACAACATCCCTAAAATATTCAAACTACATTTTTAGTAGGTACTCTCATCTTGAAGCAGTTCTGGAGCAGAAACTAGATTAATTTCTGCAGCTTGGAGGGCTCTCTCATTTACTACTGGTAATATCCTATATGCCCAAGGGCATAGATAAAAAGAATCAGTATTATCAGAAGATTAGGTAAGAAGAGTGGCAGCTGAAAAGAACATGTTATGGTCCTTTCCTCCTCATCTAAGGCTAAGCAACACCACTTGTGATCATCTATTTAGGTTGTGTCATTATGAGATCCAAGTTAAATGCAGAAATTTTGACAACGCTGAGCTTTCCAGGGTTCTGCTCTTTCTAATCTTGCTATTTTCATTTGGGTACTATGAATAAACAAATGCACAGGCTAAGTCAGGAGGGTCTTATGCCACTTCTAGCAGCTAAACACCTCTGAAGTGAAACACAGTGACATACACAATTTCTTTTCCATTCTGTTTGAATGCATGGGCCATATGCTGAATTCTTATAATAGCAAAATCCCCTTTGAAGTTGTTCAGTTGTCCAGCAATTTACACTGCCAGCAGTTCTCTTGGATTTCGAGTCATCCTTTCCTCAGGCTTTGGATTGAATGAGATTTTGCCTGAGAAAAAATATGAATATGGTCTTTGTCGATTAAATGAGAGGTCAGTATTGCTGGGAGTCATGAAGGGACCAGTTCTCACTGGGCTGGATTCTTGAAAACCTACACAGCTGTTGCTTCATCACATATATATATATATATATAAATAAGCACTTGTCATGCTCTGTAGCAAGGAGTAGATACAAAGGAAAACATTACAATATTTAGAACATTGCTGGTTTTCACATCTTTCTGGGCCTTGAGAAAAGTTTTTATGGAACTAGTTCTTCTCCCCCTTGAAAACAGCACCTTATATTCTGGTAAAGATCAGGGACATGTTATATAAGGGAGACCAGGTTGGACACATTTTGGAATGATACAATCATTCTGCTCTTACTTAAACTCATCACTACCTTAAATGTCTTTCTGTCCTGTTTTTCTTTCAGTTTGGTTGATGGCATAGAAGATTTACTCAAGACTATAACTTGACACAATTCCTGTGAGTAACTTACTGTAAAGATATTACATGGGGTTTGTGTGTGCTGTTTAAAAAAAAGTTTCCAGTGTATTATTAATTCAGTTTATTATAACCATAAAATGTATTGAGTAGGAGTAACACTAGGTCTATGTTTTTCAACCCTTTCTTTCTGCTATTGCAATAATGCTTCAGCGAAACTATTTTGTTCTCCTTCATGTTGCATACATGCTGCATTCTAATTCTTCTGCTAACGAAAGGGAGGAAGTAATAATGCTGAAAGCAAAACTTTCACCTTCTGGTCTTTCCTACTGAAAATTCTGTATGATTTAGTTGCTGTCTTCATTAATGTCTCTGAAAGAGATTCAAAATGTGCAAGTTTCCAGCAAAGGGCAAAGGAAGAACTATCCATAAATCAGTAAAGGCCAGAGGAACTTTAAATTATTTATTTTTAATTATTATAGTTAATAATAATTTAATGTACCCTGGAATAAGTGAATTGATTATTATTGATTTTTGTGATGACTTCAGAACAGAGAACTCTCACCCTGGCTTAATAAATTGACTGATAAACTGACTACATTGTTAAACATTAGCCTGGAAGTAAAAGATAAGAAAGCACATGCTTTGTACTCTGATCAAGCAAGTTGTCAGTCAAAGCTGAAGAAATATAGCTAAGGAGTTTAAGAACTGAAGGAGCATAAGTTCAAGGCCCAGGAGGGGAAACATAAGACCAGACAATACGCCAATTAATGGAATTAAAGCAAAAAGATTTAAAAGGGGTTTCCCTCAGTAGACAGCGAGAAGGAAAAGACAACAGTTGATTCAATAAGGACAAAAGCACAAATGAGCTAACTATGAAAAGGATCAGAATATTTACAAATTATGGTGTCTGAAGAATTAAGGAACACTAGCTTACAATTACTGTGAATTTATTATGCCCCAGTAGCATGTTCTAATTTGGTCTCGTCTAGCCTCTGAACAAATACACTCATCCTTTAATTCCAGAGCAAAAGAAATAATCCCTTTCTAGTTGCAGTCAGACTATGAAACCGATTAAGATCAGCAAAAATTCAAATACTATAACAAACAAAGGGAATTTCACTGAAGTTTCCTGTCCATCATCTGTATCAGTGTTTGCAGGCTTCACAGCAATTTAAGGTTTATTTTAGCAATGCTGTGTCCATGAGGTCCAACAGCAATACAGGTCCTCACGCTCACTTTCCCACACAATGCAAGGCAGAGAAGGATAAGATAAAGAGAAGGGCACAGAAAGTTCCCTTTCACATGAAGCACTCTGGCAGGGCGTGGTGGGAAGGTGTGCTGCAGACAGGAGCTGTTCCTTTTGCTGGGGTTATTGCTGATGAAACCAGGTCCTCTCACAGGAAGGAGGTATCACAAACTCTGTAAGGAGCATCCCTGGCTTTAATACTTATGTGAGACTCACAAACCATATTTTACCCTACATATTTTGGAGATGTTTCAAACTAGAAAAGGAATGATAGTAAAAGGGGTGTGATTGAGGATAGTGATTGAGATTCAACAGATTTCCAATCATCAGCTTTACAGAAGTCTATGTTCAGAAATCTGCATGAGCCAGCATCCTTGCTGAGGTGAAAACTGATGCTAAGGTATTCTGAATATCCCACAAATACAACGACACAGAGAACAGCCTCATCCCTCAATGAACCACAGAGCTCTGAGCTGAAAAGGACATGGCCCTCAGTGGCCCCTGCAGGACAGAGGATCACACTGTCAGTGACCCTTGCTCCCCTCTTTCTCCTTTTGAAGCGGGAAAATTTCAACCTTTTTTGCATCTGGCTTCCCACCCTATTCCATGTCAGTCTGATTCAAATCCAATCAGAATTGCCAATTACTGATCAGTACACTGCTAATTGCTGATCTGCTTGTCCTTACCCATGTTGCTCACCTCACATAGGAAAAAACGGATTAGTGATCCAGATTGCCAGCTCCAGTGGAGCCTCAGCATCTCATTTTAGAAGTCAGGACTGGGGAGTTCTGTAGCACAGAGGTGGCTTTCATCTTTTTAGTGCCACATCTCAGCTACCACAAGGACCAGAGGACCAGCGTCAGGGGGTTCCCAGGCCTGTATTTTCTGTGTTTAGTTTTCTGTGTTTAGGGAGCTTCTGTGATCATTCTGTTTCCAGGCTTGCAATACAGAGCTTCCCCCTTTTCTTGCTGGAATGCAATTTGTTTTGTACCCAACATTTAAAGAAAAGGCAGTAAAAAGTAAGGTCCTGAGGTAATTCTGCTCCTCCAGAGTTAGCAAATTCAAATATGCTGGCATGGCAAATCCAGAAAAGTTTGTAAATGTGAGGAGATGAAATTAAAATGTTGTTGGGGTCAACTCACTACCATGACATTTCCTGGACCAGGGGAGAATTTCTACAGCAGTAATTAAGCTGTGCCTATCAGTGCAGGGACAAGCAAGGAGGAGATCACACTGTCTTAGGAAACTGCACTGTCACAGGCAGGTATCCTGACCTCACATTATGTCTTTCTCAGTTCTACCAACTACACATCCACCAAAATAGAATTGCAAAGATATTACTCTGTTTTCTGTACTAATAATTTGGCAAATTAATTCCAATAAATCAAATCCCTACTGAGTCACATGCAGAGTGGTGTGGTTGGATGGTAGAAGAGGGGAACAGGAAATATTGGCTCTCATGAAGCTAAAAAGAGCAAACTGATATTTTTTAATTTGTTTAAACAAAAATTGCTCCCTGGATGGAACACTGTGTGCTGTGTTTTGCCTGGAGCAAATGTTTATGGCTGAGTTATAAAATAGAAGTTTGTGGCATCTCATAGTGCTGCACATGCACACACAGACACACAGACACAGTCAATTCCTGTCCAATTGCTTTACATCAGATTAAATCTCTGCTGTCTCAGCTGTTAATGGGTGTCTTGGGAAGCATCAGGTTTGAAAAGCTCCTTCATCTAATGCTTATCTATCTTTAGTCAGCTTGTTACGATGATGTGTGGTATGCTTTTTCATGCCTTCTATGGCACCCATCAGTACCTCAGGTAACAGCACAGGGAACCAAATCTAGACTAGTTATGTCCAGAGGAGACATTTTGATGGCAAATCTAAAAGCAGACGGTGCCTCGTTTCATCAGAAGATTCAAACAAATGCTGCATCTTAGCTGTGTGTCTTTATAGCTAATGCTAAAAACTCATTAATCACCAGTGTCATTCTGAACAAACATGAACAACAGAAGGACCATAGAGAATTCACATGATTTATTTTTCCAACTTTTACCTTTCCTATGGAGAAAGTGAAGCCTTAACTCTTTTGCAATTTTTTTCCTAAAGTACACTGTATAGCAAATGATCATTACATGGAACAGTGATAGTTTGTGGTTCTGCAAATTGCAAGTGTTGCAGAAGAGTGGTTCATTAGTTGTCTTGGTCAGTGTTGCAAAACTAATTTTCTTTTTATATCGAGGGAAGTGCTCACTGCTTTGACACAGTATAAGCTGTTTTGCCTGCACTGTATAATAACGAGTTTAGTCACTAAGGTATAATCTTAATAA
This sequence comes from Lichenostomus cassidix, assembly GCF_008360975.1. Taxonomy (NCBI): domain Eukaryota; kingdom Metazoa; phylum Chordata; class Aves; order Passeriformes; family Meliphagidae; genus Lichenostomus; species Lichenostomus cassidix. Next base: position 106,656,685 of record NC_139482.1, on the reverse strand, counting down.
GCAAAACAAGCAGAATAATAATTCAGAGCTGGGCCACACAGATTTTGAACTGCCTCCGGGGCTGTTATGTATATAAAAATCTATATTGTAAAGGTATATTATATGGACATCAAGTCTTGCTTTAAAATGGTCTCCTGAAAGCCACGAGGTGGTTGTGCTAAGGGCTGCTCTCTTCCCATAAGTCTTCTTGCTTCTATCCTTCCCAGAATCACACATGGCAACTGCATGCCATAAAATGAGTGAGAGCCTTGCAGTGGGGAAAGGCTCCTCAAAGACTTTTGAAGTTGTGATGCAGCCTGAATTTAAGTGTCTCTGTCTGACAGATCCATTACCACTGAGGACTCTGGAGGCCAACCAAAACTCCCAAGTTAGAGCACTAAAACATATTTATTTCCCTATACCTTTCTCTCAGGCTCATGCATACACATTCTGTTTCTAAGGACAATCAGCAAGACATGCACGTGTCTTTGGGAGCTGGGATCACATTGTCCTTCCAAAACATCTTGTCTCTTCCTGGGAAGCCTTTTTTTTCCCCCTTTCTTTTAACATAATAATAACAACATTAATTACTGTTGATAAGAAGGGTAACACATGCAGCACCAGACAGGATAACCCAGGAAAATCCCTGATGAAAATGCATGTGGTCAGAGAAAAATGAAAACTCATGAAATTACATATCCTTCATTCCATATTCATTAGACCAATGTCTAGGACATAAGTTTTACACCACGGAAATTTTGAAAATGTTAGTTTTTAATTCTGAAAGCAGGAAATTTCAAAATTATTTACAAAGTAAGGGATCTCTTTTCAAAGTGATTAAGTGTATGAGTAAAGATTTAAAATAAAAATTTCTCCCATCTACTTCTTAGGTGGCATTCATGAAACCACCTACCTCCTTGAACAGATTAAGTATTTGTGAATACCCTGTTCCTGGAAATGTTCAAGGACAGGTTGGATGAGGCTCTGAGCAGGCTAGTGTAGTGGAAGGTGTCCCTGTTCATGGCACGGGGCTGGAAGTAAATGACCTTTAGTGTTCTTTCCAACTAAAACTATTCTGTGATTCTATGAAATTTCCTCACTACTAGTTTACAGAAATTTCCTCAGCTCAGGTAGTTGTGCTCTTCCTCCTGCTCAGCAAAGGCAGTGATCAATGTTCTCCAAAAAACAATGGCTGCAGCCAGAGAAACCTAGCAAATGGGTTCTAGCACTAGTGGTGCCCAGGAAAATATTTCTTCTGGCAGCATTTATCTTCAATAGCAACAAAAAACCTGAAGAAGACAAATAATTATTTTCCCTGTTCTCAGCAGACATCAGTCAAATGGCTTACTCAGAAGGGATGGTCTTTTCATACTATACTACCTTTTTGTTTATTCTAGGTCACTGAATAGGGTGACTTCCTTAACTGAAGGTTCTAGCCTTCACATTAGTACCAGTTAACAAACCTGATTCTCAGTTACTTTTTGATTTATGTTAGAATCCTTTTTGATTTAGGATAGAATAAGTCACAAGGCTAAAACCCACAGTATGGTAAAAAGCAAACCAAATTCAATATATGAAGCATTCTGCAAGCATTGTCCCAACTGCAAATTAGTTCTGGTTCATAAAGGGCTCTCTGGAACAACAGCTGAATTACAAATCTTTGTCAGTAGGATAGTGATCAGCACCTGCTCATAGGCATAGCAGTTGCCAGTGGTGGCTTTCTGTTCTACAAATAATAATGCATGCTCATAAATGCATGTTCTCCTCTCCCTGTTGTCAAAGGCAGCGAGAAATAGCAAAGCAGTGAATTTGCATCAGTCACTTGCATTTTGATGTCTGTTGCCAAATGTTTGTCAATCAGTTCTGGGGCAAGGGCAAGAAAGGAAAACCATCCAACAGATGGGGCAGCAGATGGGGGAGAGTGGGAGAGGAGCCACCCACCTCATCAAACTGCAGGCAGCAGCCACAGCCACAGCAGGACTACTGCATTCTGGAGTCATGGTATTTTATTGCTCCTTTTAGGTTTGGAATTTTTTTTAACAGATATGGGCCCCATCACGTCCACCACAGCATCATCCACATTTTTTTAAGCTGGGTTTCCCAGGGTGTCCTTTAGTGCATGATAACTGAAGTCATTGCTTTCAGGTTTCATTACAGGTAACCAGAAAGAAAGAGGGCTTTATTGGAGCCAGGACTTTGAGAAAGATCTCTTCTTTGCCCTCTTTCCCATGGACTCACTTATCTAGACGCAATAAAACTGTCTCTCCTCTGTCAGATTTATTCTCTCAGAAACCTTTCTCCAATTAGCAATTTCTTAAAGTGGACACTAACACTGAGGTATAGGTGAGAAACCAAAAGAAAAAATAGTGAAAAAATTGAACTCATTAACCCCTCAAAAATCTATCCATCAAGTTTGTTTTTGTGTGCAAAGAGTCCATGAGAAGACTGTAGCTTCCTTTCTCTTCCCTGCTTTCTTCTCAGAAACTGTTCATGAGGCTTGTTTACACCTTGGGATCAGAAGTAGCAGTCTCGCCCCCTAGGCTTTTTCTTCTTTGAATAGCTGAGCTTGTCATATGATTCAGTCTTCTAGTGTAAATAGCATTTCTTGTGATTTTTTTTATTCACTTTCAAGGTGTATTTCTGTGTAACAGCTTTAAAGTGTTTTCTCAGCACTTGTGGTTAATAGAATTTGTTCACAGCAATCTGTAAAAATCAAATCAAACACGGAAGAGAGTGTCAACACAGCAATGGTTTATAAATGTACATGTATACGCAGCAAGGTTTGGGGAGGGAACTACTTTGCGGATGGTTGGAGTTTGAAGTGAGAATTGTCCATCTGCATTTCCAATGTCTCTTCAGCTCTAGCACATTTTGCAGACAGACTTATAAACCATAGAATACATTCCAAAAGGAACTTCAGAAGCTCTTCATCTCCAGCTCTTCATTTCAAAGACTAAACTACTGAACACAGATATTCATCTGCCCTGTTTTTCAGATACTCCTAGAGATTCTGCAGCCTACAGTCTATTTCAATCTTCATGTTCTTTTAGACCTTTACTTCCCTAATTAAAATGTATTTCCCAATGTCAAAACTAAATCTCTTCAATTAAATGACTGCAATTAAATTGCTGCAAGTCAAGCTTATTACATCTAGTCCAACCTGCAGTGGACTCAGGGGACAGTTATTACCATTCTCTTTGGTTACACATCCTCCTTTTTTCTTCTGTAGACTAATCAATGCCAAATATTTTACAAATACATTGTGTTTCTCAGTCTTCTGTTCTGTCATCAAGCATCCTTACTATCTTTCATAATTGTGGTATTCAGATTGGATATAGTGTTCTAGTTGAAGCCTCAACAAAAAAAAAAAAAACCAACCCTGCTATAATTTGTTTAGAAGAAACCACATCTTGAATCTTAAACATTCTCATCTAACAGGATTTATTTCCACAATTAGTATAGATTGTTGAAACATTGTAAAACCACTTGAAACTGAAGAAACCAAATATTCTGAGCAAGTTTAATATCATATCTTCTATGTGAAGTAGTCAGAATACATTAAAAACAGTCAGGATCGGATACACCATTGTACTTTTATTATTAACACATGGTGGTTGAGAAAGAGTATCTCACTACATTTTCTCTAAGAGCTGCTTCAAATTGCTCATCAAGAGAACACAGAATCACAGAATCAATTAAGTTGGAAAAGACGTCTGAGATCATCGAGTCCAAACTGACAGTTTTGGTCGGTTAGACATCTCATGTACATGAATTTAGCTCTAAGTAGAGATCCCAAGTTACTTCCCTCCCTGTCCTGTACTTTAAGTCAGTATACATGCATTTGGAAGTTTCCATCTTTGGATTGTAAATGGCTATATGTCAATGCTACTCCAGAAATAGGTGATTTGAGTAGTTCTTAAGAGGCTGTGCATAAAAACCAAATATGTCTTGAAGTTAAGCCAATCCTGGAGGTGTTATATATAGAAAAAGCCTCCTAAAATTACAACAGAGAAGTAAATTGCAGCAAAGGCAAAATGTCATATTTTCATGGCTTCATAACAAAAGACTTCCATTTTTAGTTTTAAAACAGCTCTTTTGTTACAGAATAATTTTAAAACTATAGGAAATATTTCCATGCAAAAATAAAATAAAATTCTGTAACATCTCTTTAATGCTGAACTGCCATTATTTTTCTTCAATGCAGCTACAAAATAAGGCTTATTTCTGAAATCCTTCACAGCATGGAAAGTCATCCGCACAAATCTATTGAATTCTTATGCAAAGAACTCAGCCCAAATCACCCTACCTTCACAATGAAATTTCTAGCCAGTAATGTAGCACAGTATTTTTTTGTGTAAAGCTGTATCCTTACAAAAGTGATGTATGTATATAGTGGTGGCAGGAGTAAAAACAATTTTCTGGTATGTGTCCATTACTCTATTCATCTTGTATAGAATCATAAGTACTAGAGAGCTGGCTTATAGCTTGAAGCATCTGTATCTTGTAAGGACCACTTTAGAGCAGCAGTTGCAGAAGCACAGACAGAAATAAGGCATTAGACCAAAACAGACAGGCACAACCATCTTACAGTCAAAGACACCAAAGCAAATACCTTCTTGAACTACACTGTTCACTGCTCCAGTCTGCAATCTGTCATTTCAGCTTATTTAAGCCTACCTACTTAACTGTTTTGTTTGGCAAAGATGTAGTTTTGGGAGCAACTGAGAGGTTGGCGGCAGTTCTGTTCTGGACTCTGCCCTTCGGTGGTATCCTTCATCAGAAAGGTGACACAGACAAAAAGGGAGATGCACAGTGCAGCAAAATTTGTCAAGGGTTATCTGTCAGAGCCCATTAGAAATATGCTTTAGTCACCAAGAAACATTTAAAATTATCACTGAACATTAATTCCTATAACATCTTTCCCTCTGTAGACTTCTGTTGTTTCTTGCTTTTGCTCGTCATAAAAAGAGCCCAGGAACAACCCAAGCTTTCATACAGTGTTTATATTTTTTCTGCCTGCAGCCCAAGGCCGGAACATCAGATGAAAGACCAACAGCAAAAAACAACTGATCTTGAATGTCTGAAGATCCAAGTTTATCATACAGCTTTCAACTTGTTTTCTTTTCCAGATTGGTTCATCTGTGTCTCTTTATACTGTATAATAAAAAAACTCCAAAACCAAAAAAAGTGTGTGCATGCACATTTATAAGCACTTATATAAAATTTTACATAATTGTATTGTTGATGTTTCCTGAAAACCAGCAGCCTGAAATGGCCATCTTCTTTCCCCCTCTCTTTTTTCCTTTCCTGTTGTTAAGTGGTTTTTGAAGTAACAATAACTTGATTTTGTGTATTATTGCTGCTCCATTAATACTGATGTTGATGCCATTCTACATTTACCACCTTCTTACCGCATTTCCCATTTAATAGTTCACATCATAAGACTTCACAGAAAGGCAGAAAGACAAATAACTATTGTTAATTTAGTGCTCTTCTGAGTGAGCTTTATGATGGCATTTTTGAATGACCTTTTCTGTTAAATAAAAGTAATTTTAGGATGCATCTTATTTATTACAGCCATAAATTCAGATACCAAAAAATTAACTTTTTTTGCATAAATATTGACATGATTATAAATAAATCTGTTTGGTGATGGGAAAAAAAATAAAATGGTTTTTTTTGGGTTTTTTTATAACACAGTATTATACTGGAATATTAGAGTACACAGTGCTACATGGTTGGAGCTGTAGCTCCAGGCTGTTATGAGTAACTTGGAGGTCTCACGGTTCTCTGCTGGAACCTCTCCTGATCAATATCTTTATCAATGACCTGGAGGAGGAGATTGAGTGTACCCTCAAAAGGTTTGCAGATGACACCAAACTGGGGGTTGCAGGTTTAAGGTCCTAGCACAATTTGCCCTTGGTGATGTGGATTTGAAGGGCTGTGAGAGCATAAAAAGACCAGCCCAAGAGAGTTAATGTAAAGTTGTCAGACTAACAGCTGAAACTGTCACTTTCAAACATGACTCATGGCCCAACATTTTTAATTCCAAGACGATTAGGAGATAAAGCTGACTCATCCATCAAAAGGGTGGTTTTTCAGGAGGAGCTATGTGTTATCTTGACATGAATTTGAGAGTGCATTTTCAAATTCAATGTATTTATAAATAACATGGAAAATACAGTAAGCAGTGAAGTATAAAATTTGCTGATTCTAAGAGGTTGATCAGTGTAATAGGGAGACAAGGTATTGGGGGGAGTGTCCACATTAGCATTTTAGTTTTTATTGGGAATGTGCTTTCAAAGCAAATGTTTTGATTCTCAATGACTGCAGTTTATTTCCCATTGTCAAAAAGTCTTAGAGTGCACAATTTACATTGCAGTCTGGGGGAAACTAAGCTGGATGATATACTCTGAATACAAAGTACTTTCCAATCCATGAGCTCAGGCTAGTCCCAAGTAACCTCCCCCACCAATACATAAAATGTGTACACTGTGAATATTGGATTCCCGGCATCAATTGGTTCACTCTAAAATGGGGTCACTTTAAAATCTGTTTTTACTGAGCTGCACCACTTGCTAATGTACAGGACAACAAAATGGAGCTGATATTCAGTTTATATAGCAATGGATTGGGAAAAGAGGGAGCCACTCCAAGTAGTATGTGTAAAGCAAGATTTGGGGAACAAGTTAGATCCATAAAAAACCAGATAAATGGTTCTTGTACTTAAAAATGGGTAACGGACAGCAAATAATGAATGAGCAGCCTAGGAAAACAGATAAAAGAAACCCCCAACATCCTGAAACACGTGGCTTTGATTTTTCACTGACTTTTCCAGCATTCTTGTACTGTCAGCCAACAAGTGGCACTTGTCAGAGTCAGGTTTGAAACAGAAGTGGTCCTTTACCCATCAGCAGTGCACTGGTGGGTGTCATGTGGGGACAAATTTTTTTTTCTTCTTTTAATATCTGCTTGTGCTCGCTGCTAGGACCAGAGTGGTTCAACCCACAAGCTGAAACAGACAAAATAAGAAAAACAAGTGAATCCAGGAGGAAGTGTGGAACTCAGAAAGTTGTATTTTAACCATCAATTGCAAAATCGTTTGTTCCACAATCAAAACCTCTTCCTGTCCTCTTAGAAAGGTCAATAACAAAGTAAAACTGCAGTAAGAACTTCAATGACAAATTCTGTATGTGTCATCTTGAACATACCAGGTGTTATTTAATGCTTTTGTAACTATGTATTCTTGGTTAATTGCTTTGAGTTAAAAAAAGAAAAGGTAAATTTAAGACAGCGAACCTTCTAGAGCAATGTTTTCCAAATTGTATTCTAACTCTAGGAAAGCCTTCTATTAGTAGATGCTTAAATCACTGTACAGGAATGTCCTCATCATCTCTGGACTGTTTTTAGAGTACCTTGGTATGAGAATTACTCTCTCCAAGGCTGAAAGGGAGACCTATTTCTTTTCATTTGGGGTCCTTGAGGGCAAATGTTGAGTAATAACCAACTTCAAGAATAGCTGTCAGTCCATCAGAATAGCTGAATAGCTGAACTTGGAGCTGGAGGAGATCAGAAAACAAGAGAAATTTGTGTAACTTAAAGAGAGGCAGAATAATGTTTAAAGACACTTGTCCCTGAGGAAAGCAAAGTCCCTTCCTGAGCACTGTTCCAGACATGCCAGCAGGATTTGACTGGGAGCTGGTGTGTCAGACAGGCAAGGTAAAGATAAAAGAATTAGTATAATTGGAAGATGCCTTTTGCAGCAAGCCAAAAATTGAGCTCTTTAGTCACCATGCAGTTTGTGCTGGCTGAGAAAGCCCATTCTCTGCTTGTTTCTGCACTACATTGTTCTTTCTGCTGCTTTCTGTAATTTTGAATATGTGTTTCCTGGCCTTGGAATTAACATACCATTTGAGGCATGGCAGCTCTTTATAGAGGAGCACCTCAAACTACTGCTGTAGCATAGATAATTCTCTTGGTCCAAACTATTCTGATGGGAGGCAATCAAACTTAATAGTTACCCCAGGGAGGAATTTGGCCCATTTAGTCTAGCGAGACCTTATGCTCCATCAGACACAGCCTTATAAACCCAAAAGATAAAAATCTACCTATATTTTTTCTTCCCTGTTTAAGTCTCTTAATATAAGTAGCTGTCATTTTCCAGCCACCTATTCAGATGATTTACAATACTAGTATTGATGACTTATGCACTGTGTTCCTTTTTTGTGAGGATTTGACCTGAAATGCTTATTGTCTACTCATTGTTTTAAGGACTTCAGTGCCATGGGTTAAGTACTTGCAAGAGAGTGCAGAAAGTCTGGCATTTAATTTCCTCTTAGCTGAATGCTATCACTTGTGTTACATTTTCTCAGCAGCTTGAACAGCCTTGATACCTGTTACATGGCCAATGTCAGCGGGATTCAAAAAGGTCACAAGTGGAGAAATTTGGACTCTGGTAGCTTCTGAACCAGAGCCATGGCAGAGTCAGTAACCACAACAGTATGGACAACATGACAGACACGATTCTAGACTGACAACTTTATACCTGTAAACAGATGCTGAAATGTACCTGTTGAAATGGAAGACAAAATAAATTGTCTGAGACTGTTTTCAGTCCGTACCAGGTCCTAAGCAATATGTTTTAAAACCCACTGCTACCTTTTTTCTGAAATTATTATGAATTCTGTGCTAATATTTTTTTATATAGACATAATTCTTGCTAATATTTTTCCCAAATATTTGCGGCATATCAAATCCAGAAAAAAATCTGTCATGTTCTGAAATGAAGGACTATTTGCAGACATCAAAATGCAAATTTAGAAGCCCAAGCGTAAGGAGTACTTGCATGGAGATGTGTGATGTTCAGAGCAGTACTGAGGTGGAAACTGCTTTATGATGACCTATTTCAACAGCAAGTGTCTATCCAACCACCACTGCAGAGAATTCCCTGAAGCTTTTTTTTTTTCTCAGTTCTCCAATGACAAATTTCGGTGATATCTTGCACTTGTGTGAAAACTGAAGGCTGAACTGTGTGAAGGTAATTTGTAACAGGAGGTGACCTGGGGTCTGGCTGATGGTCTCCTTTCCTCCTTACATCTGCTTTGTAGATCATAATGGTCAATAAATCAGTTAACTGCGAGATATGACTTGAAACTATACCATGTCTCCACACTAAGGACATTGGAGTCACCTGCTTTCTCATTGCTCAGGGAAATCTGCAGAGAAATAGGCACAAAACTGGAGTTGCAAGGGGGCCTGAGCTCACTGTCATGGCAGAGCAAGCTCCTGTGGCTCCTGTGAGACGGGTCAGCTGTAGTCAGGGTCTGCCCACAGGGCATGTGGGGATGTCTCCCCACTGCCTTGCACAGGCTGACAGCTGGAACCAATCCCCTGGGGATGTTCTCAGTGTCCTGATAACAGTAGTGTGCTCATAATAGTATAGCTTGTTTGGGGAGCTATTCTGTTCCTAATGACCCAAACTTGGATATTACAGTAGCACAAAGGGATCAGCCACACAAAAACTTTCCCTCTGCAGTGGTGCATAAAAACACAAAGATTGTCTGAGCTAATGACCTAACAAGAAAGCTCACTTTGCTCAGTTTTCTGCTGGAAGCTGTTGCATAAGAAAAACATCTTACTATGTAAAAACAGTCTTTTTGTTAAGGTCAGTAATGACTCCAAACTGGTATATGGCTCTGTAGTTTTACAAATTTATGGCAAGAATGTGTGGTTCCATTATGAGAAATGAATATTGATGTCTGTAGTATATAGAGACAAATTGAGCTCTAATGATTTCCTAATAAAGTAATTTGTTCATAGATCACAAGGGGATACGAGCAAGAAATTTTTAATGGTAAGGCCAAAGTAATTATTTTTCAGCATCTAATTACACCTATACAACAGATCTGGGCTACATTTGCTGAACTAAATGATGATATAGAATGTCCCACTGAGATTCACATTCATCATTAAAAGCCAGTTCCTGGCCTTTGACAAGAGGGCAGAGCAGCTCCTGAGAGGTAATTTAATATAATTAGGAGGATATTATGTTTACTATCTGCACACTGTGCTTGCTTTAGATTAGACTCGACAACTGGAGAAGTAGAAGGACATTTTTTTCCAAAATTAGCCTTGTCATCTCGGATCAAACTTTGCAGGTTTTTTAATTTTCTTTTCCCATCTCTAAATTGTAGCTAATGAGAAGGAAGGAGCTTGTCACAGGAGTCACAATAACAGTATATGCTTGATGGTGCTGGAGATGCAAAGAGACTTGTACAGTGTTTATAGAGACAGGCAAGGAAGGACCAGTCCTACTTTACTGGATGCTGTATACAGGATATTGTTTTATGTAAACAAGTGTGTTGGTATTTTTAGTGTATGCTGCATGCTTTACTGGAAACTTAGAGAGTTTAACATTTTGTGCTGTGTTTTCAGTTTACAGCATCTTGACCATAACACTTCTTTTTCTGTAAGTTTGTTTATACAAACAAATCAAAACTGTGTTTCATGTTATCAAAGCTTTTTAAGACTTTCTGTTGATTGCTGCCAGCATGCTCTCAGGGAGCTATTTTCGGGGTTTTTTTTCCATGAAGAAGTTCCTATACCTTCTAAAGATGTGGCGAAGTTGTGCATATGAGAGTGTAAGTGCACTTTGAACAGCACTGAGTTTATCCACTTTTTGCTCTCTGTAACACCAGACTGAGAAATTCACACTCTTCAGCAATGCCTTGAGGATTAGGGCAGTGAAGAAGCCAGCAGATCTGAAGCAGAGCGAGACAGAACAAAACTTTGGAGTGGAACTTTTCAAGGCAATACGAACATCAGAAGAAAGAAAATTCAGGATAGTTTAATGACATCTAGCAAAGAGGTTTTCAGTAAAAATTCATGTCACTTTTCACAATATCTTGAACACAGGAAACTTTCTGAAAGCCAGGGCATCAAGACTCTCACAATCCAAGTAAGAACACTAAAAGAGAGATAAAAAACCATGAGCTTGGTGGAAATTTATTTTAATGAAAAGACTTCTTATTTCAGTAAATAATTTGCTTGTTGTATTTCTTTCCTCCACTCTTTAGGGAAATATTCTCCACAAGGCTCCCTGGTCCTTTTCTCTAAGCCAACCTCCTCCACACAGGAAACAAACCTGGATTCCTGCCATGAAAGGGAATACTCAGGCTGGAAACTTTAGGGATGAGGCCTTGGTGAAGGGCTTCAAATCTCCCCTCCACTGCTTCTCTTCTTCTGATGAGCCCCATTGCACTTGCTGGCCAGGAGAAGAAAAGATTGTTTTTCTTTCAACCAGGCCTGTCAGTGAGTGGATATTCCATCTTGTTTTGGCATCTGTGATCTTTTACCTTCCACAGACTTTGCTGGAAGTTGATTCCCCCATCACACCTGGATGCAAACACAGAGCAAATCTTCCTGCTAGCACTGTGCCACAAACAGTCTCCCAGTGCCTCACACCCATCTCTGTCTCCTCACACCCACCAGTTCACCTCCTCATTCCATGTGGCACAACATATTCCCAGATATCTCCCCAGAAAGCTCCTGTGCTGCTTTTCTGCATGATGAAATTCAGCTCCAGCCTAAAGTCAGCCATGTTTTCTGCAATTATCTCCCTGCAGATTATCTGAAAAGATGTGTTCAGCACCCATTAGAAATTAAATTTATAATTTACCTAGATTTTTAAACCACTTCTTTCTGTCACTCAGTTCAGCATACAACTATGCTCTATCTGTAGAAAAGGACAACATGAGCAAGATATTAAAAGGAAAGGGTTTTTTTACTCTCTATATAACTGGTGCTGCACTGCTGTGTAGGGCAATGTCACTCTGTGACACATTTTATCCCTGTAATGCTATTAAGAACAGTATCAAAACACCTTATTTGCTTTGCCAGTAGCAGTCACATAAATTAAAGATGCCCAGAAGCAGCTTACATTATTTCTAGCAGCTTTGAAAAATGATCTAATTTTGATTGCAAGTAGTGTAACAATCTCCTCTGTGATATAACTTTTTATTTGATTTTTTTCCCCTTCATTCTCCAGCCTCAAATTTTGCCAACTAAAAAAACTAAAAACTAGTTTCTATTACCACCTAGATTTTCTTCAGAAAGTCAGACCATGGAAAACTAATAGAATTTCTGCTTTGTTTTCCTGTATTTTTTATGAAATTCTAGATCTGTTAATTTAAAGTGGATTATGAAATTGACTTTCCTTAATCTTAATCTCTCTCCATCCAGGGAAACCTTTTTCTGTTTTTAATGACAAAAACCCACTCCTAGTTTGAAAACTGTTATTAGGTATATTAGTCGTGCAATGAGTTTGCTGTGAGTTCTTAAGCAAGTTGACCACCTTTGAAAGTGAGCTAAATTAAAGAATTGTTTTTTCACTCATGTTAAATTGTCTGGTGAGGTCTTCTTTTGAATTATTTTTCCATAACTAGCAGAAAGAAACTTGCCTGTGTCTCCAAATGCTCTGGTTTACCAGGTGTAAATCTATGACATCTCACTGATATGAGATTTGTATAAATATATGAGGCAGTTCAAAACTAAAGTAAACAAACAAACCAAGAATCTACAAAGAGTAATATATTTCAGCCTTCACTGAAATGTTGTGTCAGAGCCTGGAATATATCTCTTTGTGGGAAGATCTGCATGATTTAGTGGTACATCTGTTATCAGATGTCTTAAAATTCTGATTTATTTGCTACATAAATTAAGAATTTCCGATGTTAACTTTGAAAATGCTTTCACATCTTATTTTTTATCTCAGTACAGCATAAAGTCCCAATGCAAATGTTGTTCAGTCTTTCATGCAGGACACATCTAGGCAATTGCTCCTGCCTTGCCCTGCTCACAGAATGGATGGTGTCTGGGGTGGCTCTTTGCCTTCATCAGATGGATTCAGTAGTGTACTGGAAGATGACAGTTCTATGTGATGGCAACTTCCAAAAGGCCAAAATTAGTCTGTATTTCATTCCAGTCATTAGAACTGGGCAGCCTGTGCTGTGGGTAACATAAATACATGGCTGCCATCAAAACATGAGCCTGTAGCCAGTCAATTAGTCCAACAGACGAAAGCTCTGGGCCAAATCTCCTTTTACTCCCCATCTTTTCACAACCTCATTCTTCCCCTCTTTTCATAGGGGCAGTGCTGGGCCAGTGGCCACTGCTTTCTCACCACGGCTGCAGACTGGCAGGGCTGACACTCACTGTGTGCAAAAATCCACCATTCTCTTCCTCTTGAGCTCTTTTCCCTGGCACTGGCACACCTTGGGAGCAAGCATACATTGGTGGCTCCCAGATGTATCTTTAAAGCAGACAAACCAAAAGGCTCAGGCACACTGCTCAGAGAACAAACAATGTAAATCGATGTGCCATGATTTATAGCAGCTAGGGAATTTGGCTCAGGAAGGCAAGCAGTCTGATGTCATTCTGGAGGTAAAAATGCAGACAGTGAAGCCCACCATGTTTATTATATACAATTCTGGGATGCAAGCTCTGTTCTCCTCAGAGGGAAGCGTCCTGCTCAGGCAGGTGCAAGTGCTGTCTGGAATTCATCAGGATCTGAGTGCTTACAGCCCCCTGCTCCTGTGCTGTAAATCAAAGGGATGCACACTAATGTAGGAGAACATTGCGTGTGTCAATTCATTAGTCAATGGAGTGGGAAAGATTGGCGTATCAATCATGAAGATATATGAAGTCTGCCTCTTAATGATGTTAGCTCGTAGGCAGTTTGTGATGGAACCTTTGTGGCCTGATGACTGTGTTTAATATGTGCAATCCTTACCCCAATAAATCTGTGGCTGCCAAGAGAGCACAGACACTTTGTTCGGTTTATGGAACAAAACACACCAAGTATTGTGGGCAGCATTAACATTTAACAGTGTTAAGCCAGAATATAGGGAAGCTTGTTATCGGATCCAAATTAAAAAATAATAATTACATAATGAAAACAGTTGGCATGGGCTATGATACTTTTCAGGGCAGGATAGAGACCCATCAGATCCAGTTGCTGTTGCAGTCACGTCGGTGTCTGTAGGAACTGGATGTTCCATGCAGTGTGTGCAGCATTAATCAGTCTAGAATTTGTCACTGCTCAAGGTGCAGCAGCTCCAAGTGCAGCCAGGAACTGACTTGCATCAAAAATGTCATCCTGACACATTGCTGAACAGAAGAATGAACCAAGAAGCAAACAGAGAATAAAGTACTACTTAATACAGATTTAAAAAGCTGCTCATTCTTGAAATCTATACTAGTAAAATAATCCTCATCAAAATGAAAAGATCCCACAGCAAATCTACTTATTTACAAATAACTATTCTTCAAAATTTTAAAGACTCAGAGCCTCAGCTGAAGTGAATGGAGTCTTCCAAAGTAAATTAAGCAGTATAAATCTATACCAATCAAAGACCAATCAAAGACCTGGCCCTATTTAGTGCTGCAGTTTCTTTCTGCTGTGGTTTGCCACTGTAACAACATGTGAAGTTGTGATCTACCTCTGCTTTGTTCTGCTCCCACATAAAAAATGGGGAGTTCCAGTTCTTAGAAGGCATTAGTTTTCAGGCACAGCTCTCTGATAAAGCAGCAAAAGCAGGTAGCAGCAGTGCTCCCACTCACACAAGCTCCCTTCAGTGACTTGAGAGCAAAATTGCACCACAGCTAGGATAGGAGTAGCGTGTATAGGAATAAGACTGGATGCAGGAATGAATTTCAAGTGTTCTTTTAATCACTGTATCATAAACGGTGAACCCTGGTTATGTTTTGCAAACAAACAGCAGTGAGGTAACTAGAATAGCTGTACCTCAGACAGAATGGTTTATTGAAATCAATAGATGAGTACATGCACTTTAGAGAAAAGGTTGTAAATTGCTTGAAGTCTTGGCATTTAGTTCATATTTAGAAAAAAAATTCATGTCCTTATATATGTGTGCTCTTTTATTTTTTTTTATAGATTTTAAAGTAATCAGGTTGACAGAAAGACTATTTCAGTGCACTACCAAGCACTGGCTTAATCCTGCCTCAGTACACACTCTGATTCTGAAAGATTTTTCTGATTGAACTGCAGAAAATGTTGAAATATTTCTGTGAATATGAGGTAAGTAGTCACTGAACTTTGTAGCATATGAAAACTACAGATAAATGTATGGGGACTTAGCTGACAGCACTGAAACAAGCTTATCAGCTTCTTAGCAGTGATTTTAAATACTGCCATTTGAGTGTCAGGGAACACAGAGCTGTATTTTAAAATCTGGATAAGAAATTCAGTAGGTAAACATGCTTTCAGAAGAGGTTTTTTTAAATTTTTTATGTGTCCTGCATGACTCTCAAATATTTTATTTTTTCATATGAATGTTTATATATCCATGACAAAGAAAAATGAACCCCAAAACTTC
Organism: Lichenostomus cassidix; assembly: GCF_008360975.1. Taxonomy (NCBI): domain Eukaryota; kingdom Metazoa; phylum Chordata; class Aves; order Passeriformes; family Meliphagidae; genus Lichenostomus; species Lichenostomus cassidix. The sequence continues at coordinate 106,641,311 of NC_139482.1, read as the reverse complement.
TCAAATGTTTAACAGTATGTATGAAAATATAAATCCCATCTGGAAAAAAATACATACTATTTATCAATATTTTTGCCTGATCATTGCAGTTTGTAATGCTTATCCTACATTTCCTGTTCTAAACTGCAGGATAGATAATGTACATCCAGCATTTACCACGTTTCACCTTACAAGTATCTACCTTTATTCAGGTGACATTATTCCTTTAAACCACACAAGGATCAGTGTGAGTAATTAAACATACAGCTAATTTTATGTCTGCTTTATGTCAAAGCAGTCTTGCTGATCATCCAATCAGAGAGAAGTGCTGTCAGAGAAAAGGGTGGCCATGGCTGATTTTGTGTGTATTCTTCAGGGCAAGGTGGTTAGAAGACAACTGACTTGTAGCTGGAGGACTTAATTCAGCTGACATCGATTTGGAGCTGAAGAAGTTTTCACATTGGCAAAAGACTTAGGTATATCAGTCTCTTAGCCACCATTTTGTGAAGAGAGAGGAAGCTTTTAAAAAAATAAATCCTTATTCTTTCTTTGCAACAGAGAACACATTTGGTTTCTGTGAAGAAACAAAGACACTCACTTGCTTAGATGTATATATAGTTTTCTAGCTCTTTATGTTACCTGTACTGTTTGAAATAGATAAAAAGTTTTAGATACTTCTCTGCAAAATCCATGCTGTTTTTCACCATAATTGCACAACTATTTTGAGTCAGAGTGAAAGATGATCTAGCCCAGCATCCTGGTTTGACAGGTAATGTAGGATACCCAGGAACAAGTTTTAGAGCACACAGTGACACATGCTAATCTCCAGTGATCTGAAATTCAGTGACTTCATCAACAACTGTTTTCTGGTTTTCTTTAACATGTGTTGGAGGGGCTGGTTTTTCCCTTTTGTCTGACTGTTCTTTGGGTTTTGGGGAGACTTTATCTATTGATGGACATAGTAGTTCTGTGTTTGGCACCAGACCACATCATGGCAAGAAGTTCCGTAGTTTGACTCATTTTGTTTCTCCTGAATCTGATGTGGAGTTGTTTAATTTGATACCTCTGTTATGCTTCCACACTCACCCCTTCCTGGGTACCCCACAGAGACATATTTTTGGCAGGGATGGGGAATGACTCACAAAAAAATCACAAAGGAGATGCAGAAGGTTTGAGTACAGAATCAAGAGGGCTCATAGGGTAGGGAATTTCCACAAAACAAGGTCTGAGGTTGAAGAACAAGGAGCCTGTACAGAATAAGGAGAGTCAAAACATGAATTCAGAGTCGGCACCAAACATTGAAATGTAAAGAATGCTGGGGGGTGAGGAGTCTGACAAATAGTGACAGCACTTGGGAAGACATCCGAAGGAAATGCAAGTGCAGGATTAATACATACTTATATAAGACATACTCCCAGGTCAGATTTTGGGCAAACCTCTTTTTGCTGCAGGTGCACAGCTAGTGATCAGAAAGTTAATGCAGCAAAGCACCTCTTATTAGCTTTGGCTCTCTTATTCTAACTGGCTGTCATTCAGAGAATAGGAAGCTCAACACTGCGTGGAGAATTGTCCTCTCCACCTGTCAGTGATTAATTTCACACATTCAGCCATCAGGGACTCTGTAGGATATTCTGGTTATATTTCTTTCTTGTCTCAAAGCAGAATTTACTGTCTGTACTTTTTGTATTCAGTTCTAAATGAATTTTCATAGTTTGGGGAAAAGTTTCATAACTTTTTTGATTGCCTTGGAATTAAAAATATTTGCATTTGTTGCATTTGAACCAAACAATTTATAGACTTAATTTTTCAAAAGTATTATTAATCATATTAACACAAATATTTTTCAAGTATCGTAAGGATGTGGGGTTTTTTTCCCTAAATGAAAAAAACTGATAGATTTTTATTTTTCTCTCCTCAGTGCTCCAAATATGGATTCCCTGTTATTTTGACTGGTCAAGCAAACCCAGGCCTAAGGCTGAAATTGATGATGTTCCTCTTTTTGCTTACAGTACAAGATGCCCAGAATGCTTCCTCTATCAAACCTCAGATAGCCAAGGCACGGAGGAGAAAACTGCTGACCTTGATGTAACTCCTGCCATCAGGAAACCCCTGTTCTGAGAAACCACGAGGTCTCCAAACCATTTTATGTTGCAGACACGCAAATCTTTCAGCTACTCCAGCCCCTCCAAAGTTGCTGTTGTTAAGCAGAAGCTTTAGCTTAATTTGTTTTCTGAGAGATTGCGTCTCTAACAGGATTTGTAAAAGATTAAGTGAATGGGGAATAACAGAAAAGGGTAATAAGGCACAGGTGGCTGAGTTCCAGATGAAAAGGACAATGTTATTGGTGAGAAAGCGGCTGAAGAGGCAGGGCAGGAAATAACTAATGCTGAGAGCTTGAGCAGGAGGAGGGGAGAATAGAACTTGGAATGGAGGAATTGGTGAGAAAACTGGCATCTAAACAGTGCTTGTGGAAGAAGAAATGAGAGTGATAAGGTGTGAGTGACCTGGTATATTGTAGGAGTGGTGAGAACTCCAACTAATTAGGTGGGGTGTGAGGGTGGAGGACAAAGTGTGGAGATGGATGTGTGTCCTGGTTTTGTCTAAGGACAAGATAATTTTTTACAGTAGCTGTGAAGAGGGGGAGCCTGGAGGCATGTGGGCATGGCCAAGGCACAGTGCTCTCCAATACCATCCTACATCATGGCTGGAAAGGCAGGGAAAAGAGACTCTATCTCGCTTCCCACAAGGTGGGGGAGAGGAATGTTCCCTTTCCAGGGAAGCAAGCAGCAAGTGGAGAGGTGCGGTAATGCTGGTCCCAGCCAGAGGGTCTCCACCATTCTTTTCTTTTGTCTTGTGCTTGGGGAAAAAACATGGATGCAGTAAGGCTGTTTGTTATTTTGGTCATTGTCCTGGTCAGTGAAAAGCTTTTGCCTGTAAATCACCCTCTACTTTTGTTATTAATATTGTTTTTGTTAGCATTTGTTTTCTTAGCTCATTGCTGTTTCCAGTAAATTGGTCTTATCTCAACTTGGGAGCTCTGTCTTTTGCCTCTCTCACAGGAGAGGGCGGGGAGAGGGGAGTGGCTAGTGATTTTCATTGTAGTGGCAGCACTAAAATTAGGGACTACCATTCCTAAACCATGACAGTACGAAAGGGAGGAAAAGTCTGTCTTTTAATAAATAGAAGCAAGGAAACATAAGCTACCCAGAATGTGTTGTTGAAGATGTGGAAATTCAGTTAAATTGATCAAAGCAGGATAATGCTCAAAACTTCGGCAACATAAAATCCAAAAGCCATAAATGTTTAAGGATCAGTGCCCAAAGAAGAAGCTCAAGACAATATCTGCCACAGACATTGCTCTAGATATGAGGGTAATTGATATCTTGACTGTTTATAATGTGTGGAAAAAGCAGTCTTTCATCATGAAGGACTTCCATCTGAGTGTCTTGTACTGCTAGTCTCATGCTGCCAATAATAAAATGCCCTTGGAATTTTTAAAGGCTAGAGATGACAGTGCCTTAAATCAAAAAAGTGCTCTGTCCATCTTGGGGGACTTCCATATTAAACTTCATTTTGAAACATAAAAAGGAATAGATTATTGGACCAAGCTCAGTGTTAGCTTCAGAGTAAGGTGATCAGTAACTTGTTAATACTTGTTGTTGGCAAACAGAACAAGGCTCATATTGGTAGTAAACAAAAACTTTTTAAAAAAGATGAAAGTTAAAACAAAACTCAGAAAATAATCAGAAAAAACACCCATGATTATTAACTGGGAACATTTGAGTTCATTCTACCACTTATAAAAAACACATGGGCCTGTAAACATGGAAGTAAAATATGTTATTTAGAGAGAAGACAAGCAAGTAAAACAATACAACACTGTTAAATTTCTATTTATGTAGTATTATGGACACATCAAAAAAGGAGTGTCATGGAAAACTGGTCAAGTCAAGTGGGAAAATCATAGCACTGGAATGAAGAAGAAATTCCTGTACGTAATTCTTCATAATCTTTGTGAAAACGGCATGGTCTTTTTACTAGAAGATTTTGATAAAATTTGAACAGTGTGAAAAAGACTAAAAATAATTAGATTTTTCCTCATTTGGGAAAACATTCTAATGAAATGCCCACGCAAGAAAATTTATTTGATGCATGAGACTGACAAATAAAAATTGTCTGGCTGGAGAGCAGTTTTGCTTAGCTGATGGTTTGTCAAGGCGACCTCCACTCTTTCCAATGGCAGCTTCCATTGATCGCAGAGTTTGGAACTCTTTATGACCCAGCACAAAAATCATGCACAGGTCAAAGGAGAGCCTAGATTTGTGACAACACATTAACCAATGCTTTCAAAACTGCTCAGGTGAAAGGAAATTAAGCAAGGAAACAATGTCAAGGGCTTTGTGGATTTCTGCAATCCAAGGGAAATATTACGTGGATAGTTATTAGAAACTGCATTCTGAAACATATGTTTGTTTGCTTCTGCTGACAGAAACAGGGCTCTTGGCATGTTTATCTTTCTAATACTGGAAGGTCTGGGGTACTTAAACTGCAGAACAAGCGAGATGGGTAGAGTGAATGGGGGAAGTTTTGTAATTTGACACCACACAACCTATGGTAGAAAACTGTATGTGTGTCTGATCAGTTGTGCTTTCCACTATTAAAGAAAAGAAGGTTCTGAGGGCTATTAAAGCCCTGGAAAACATGACTCACAGCTTAGGGTTCTCAGCTGATTTATTCTTAGGAAAGACCAATACAGGAAGCGTTCCACTTGAAGGATAGAGGGATCTTTGCTCTCCAGCAAAAAGAAAAACAAGGTCAAATGGATGAAAGCTGGAAGTAAAACCCTCTCCAAGCTGCAGTGAACCAATTCACCAGTCTTTGTTTGTGGATTCTGTATAAATAGAAAGGATAAAAACTAAACTTGGAGCTTTTTCTAAAGGATCTGCTCTGAAATAGAAGCATATTTCATGTTTCTTTGATGTAACAAAGGTCACTTTAGTGGTGGTCCCTTTATTCTTGCAATTGGTGAAAGCAATTTCTTAGAAAAGGGCATTCTGTGACTGAACTAGCAGAAGAGGAAGGCATAACCCCTCCTTTTCAGTGAATGAATTTTACTAAGCCAAAGGGTTTAGTTGGAAGAATGGAAAAGAGTGGGTTTTGCAGGCTAGGGAAGAAGAAACATGAAGAGGGTAGACAAGTGTAGGAGGTAAGCACAGAGAGAAGTAACACTAACTTTTGGGTACAAGTGTGGAGTGTTTAACATTGTTTCCTTTTCTGTATTCAGTTAAATCTAATGCTGGATATTAACCCCTAAAAACCAAGTAGTAGATGTGATGTTCTGACAGCTCTGGACAGGGTGCCAGCAGCAGGCTGTGGGCTGAAAGCTAAGGATAAGGTTTGACAGTTTCCATGTTGGAAGGCCAGGGTAGTATCTAAAACGGTGTGAGTAGAGCACACTGACCACCTGGAAGTAACAGGAGAAGGAGACAAAGTCCTGTGAGCTGAAGCAGAGCCAGCAGAGCTGAACACTTGTGCAGAGCACTGGGAACAAGCCTAGAGGGGGAAGTCCCCAGAGAGGAGGAGCTCTGGACGCAATGTTACTCTCTCTGCACCACACTGGAGGTTCTAAGAAAGATGTCAGAAATGAAGACAAGAAGAAAGATGGATTTACAGCTTGAAAAGGTTGTTATTTTTAGAGCAAGTAATGTGAAACCTTGTCTGAGGCTGAATGGGAACTGCTAGGTTACAGAGAGGAGTGGAGGACAAGGGAAAGTGAGGAAGTATGACAAGGAGCAGGGAATCTCAGCTTTCTGAGGGAACAAGGGTTTTGGATTTATTTCTCCTAGGTGGGGATTAATAACGACTTTGGGTTAGAATTTGAAACTATTACAAGGAGTGACTAAGAAACAAACAAGCTAAGAGTTTGAGAGAAATTTGTGTCTCAAGCAGGCAAGCTGCTAGCACATTTTACAAATGACATCTGCTCTGAGCAGGAATGTTCCAGGGAGGGTTACATTTCAGCTCAATCAATTTTTTAATACATAATTTATTTCTATAAAGGGGACACAGTGATCTGATTTAATTAGGCTAATTAGAGGTCTGTGTCAAATACAGGAGTGAAGTATATGGAGGTGGGTAGAAGGCGTAGGAGTGGAAAGACAGGGGGAAAAGTCCTTGTAGGGAGAATCAGTTTTCACTCAGAATAAAGTGACAGGAATCTGGGTGGTATAAAATCTGAGATCTGGATGCTACAGAAATCTTGCATGACTGAATGCTAAGGTGTTCAATCTTGAAGTCTGAAGTAGACTGAACAATGGAAAAGTAATTTTTTTTGCTGAGCTGTAATAACTGCAGGTGTACATGGGAAAGAATGGATTTTCAGACAGGTGAATTTGAATAGAGGATGTGTAAGAATGAAGACCAGGATACTGAAAGCCGTATGGAGACGTTAATACAGAAATTACTGGTTTAGCTGTCGAGTCTAAAGGATCAGACCAGTGCTAGGAACAAGAAGACTGACGGAAGGAGAGCTGGCAGGAAGGCAACAAAGCAGAGTTTCTTATTCTCATTGGCCCCATGCAGGAACACTGTCCTTCATCTCTGAAAGAGCAGTGGAACAAGCTGAGTGTCTCAAGTACATGACAGAAGTGATTTAAGTCAAGTTTCTACCACCACTGAAAATAACAATTGAACTAAATCCAAGATACTGACCTCTGCAAAGGTATTTACTGCATCCTGATGAAGACTGATAATGTAGCCATAAATATAGCAAGTAGCTGGAAATTCACAGTTGTGAAATACCAAGAGCCCTTGAGGCTTTTCCTCCCTTCACAGTGGGTAATGTATTTCAGTGAAATGTGAGAACAAAAAGATGATATCCCAGAAAGATTTATCTTCTTCCTCTGCATTGCACATTGAGCCTGGATTCACTTCAGCCAACATTTTTCTGATCTAGTGTTGCTTTACCAAGGAGCTTCAAATAGAAAGGAGTCGTACCAAGGAGACTCAAATAGAAAATTATGCAATCAATATATCTGACTTAAAAAAGCAATAAAATAGTTAACTTGCTTGTTACAAATGTTAATTTGTGGCTGTCCTGGAGAATGAAGGGACAGAAAAATCTTTATCATTTGCATTACATAATTTCCAGACTAAAGCAGTGGTGGCTGATAGCCAGCATGAACACTTTAACTGTTGTGAGAAAGCAACATTTTGTCACATTTAATAAATAGGGAAGCTCAGTTACAACGAAGTCCTGAGAGGCACTGAAAATGGAAGCAAGGGCTGAAGCACAAGATATATTTCATGCAAGGAAAATACTGTTTGTGCTGCAGATATTGAAACTGGGATACAGGATAACTGGGAAAGGGTACCAGTCCCTCCCTTTTGTTTCTTTGAAGAATAAACAGTTAAAGAAATGTGCTCAAGGTTCTATTGCACCACAACCTGTTTTTCACTTGCTTCTCAAGAGCATTTAAGCATTTGGACTTTCCTTGAGAAAACAGTCATTTGAAACAGATTCTTAGCATTAAAAAAAAAAAAAAAATTAAATCTTAGCAAAAGTATATTTGAATTATATTCTTGTGCTGAAAGGTGTTAATGGCCACAGTCAAGTGGGACTTTGATCTGCAGATTATCAACAGATTTGAAGCAGATGGGTGTGTTAATCACACAGGCTGGTGAACCTCACAGATGGGTCTGCTAATAACCCAGGCTGTAAGGGAGGATGAAAAAAGTTTTGCAGTTTGATAACTGAAAATAAAAGGCTGTGTCTAATAGTTTGCATATCTAAATCATCTAAGCTGTTTATAAATGCCAAGGCTACAAGACTCACTGTGCAGAAGGTGATAGGAAGGACAAAAAAAGCTGCAACAGATTCCAGGGAAGCAGCCCTAAGGTGTGGAAGCAAACAGGCACTTTTGGGGGCACACAGGGCTTGGGTGGCAGGAGCACAGCAGGGACAAGAAGGTGACACCCCATCTTTTGCATCCCCATCAGACTGCAGCACTCTGCAGATGGTGCTGAGTGATTGATTGTCACAAACACACTACGGATTGCTCTCTGAATTTCTCAGTGCTCTGAATTGCTGGTCTTGCTATCAAATACAGAGCTGGAGCTGTCCAGTGCCAAAAGAGCAAGTATTTATTCACCTGTTAGGTATGTAGATTAGTTACTTTTTAAATAACAAGTTTGGGGTAGGTTTGTCTCCTGAAGAAATCAATGAAAAAAATTTATTAATGAAATTTATTAAAAGAGTACCATCCTCAGTCCACAGAGAGACAGAGATAAAACGATGGCTTTTTTCAAATTAATTTTAGAGTTCCTAGTGATTTCAGTGGCATCAGGATTCCATGGATAATATTGAAATACATCAAACAAAAGAATGCTTAGTTGTTTTTCATAATCTGTCATGTTATGTTTCTAAGTAGATAAAGTTTATATGCAAAATTAAGTGTGAAATATGCACCACTGGTCAATCAGCACTTCAGTTGAGATTTAAAAGATTAAATATTTGGGAAAAAATTAGTATTTGCTTACTGGAGTTAATACAAGTACAATGCTAATAGCTTTTTTATGATTTTGCTGCTAGTGAAACTGAACATTTGAAAGATTTTGAAATGAATGTATGGCAATGTGGGGAGATGGATTAGAAAGGATATTTGTACTTCTTTGAAACTTCTTCAGCATTGGAGTTTTAATGAAAATTTTTTTTGTGTAAGACAGAAGGACATCAATGTTCCTGTGTGTGGCACAGTGCCATGAGGACCAGATATGCTCTTCAAGACAAGTAAAGTAGTGGTTTTCTGAAGTATGCACACATGAATATTATCATTCTTGGAAGCTGAATTAGATTTTAAAATGTATGACTTTTTACCTATATCAGCATTTGGCAGTCTGAAAAAGTCATTAGTGAGAATCTCTACATTAGGAAGGGGGAGAAAAAAGATTAGAAAATTTTTGATTAGTGTATTCCCTTTGATCAGAAAGACAGGTTAGTTCTGGAAAAATCCCAAAGCTTTGTTTGCTTTCTAAATGGAACATATTTAAATAAAAATTGATTTAATTTGTAAAAAAAAAAAATCCATACTAATACACTATATAAATGTGTAATGTATTTTAAATATACAATTTTACTTGGTTGATTTCCATGTAAATCATGCTTTTTATATGGAATCTTTATTCACAATGAAAGGATAAAGGAAGAGTGAACAATTCAGAAATAAAGGTTTATTACAGATTTCATCCTTCAGTGGCTTTATCTTGAACAGCATCATTTGTTTTCTACTCATTTTCATTTCATGCCTAGCCAGAATAAGACAGCTTGGGCTCTGCCTTTATGCTTTTATTGTAACATAGAGAGACTTCCACATGAGTAACAAGAGTTTAGGTTGGTGCCAGAGGTGGTTGGTCTTTAAAGCACAGTATGAATCCAATTCCTTACTCAGCATTTGAAGAGTGGGAAAGGAAATGGAGATGAAGGAAAAAGGGTGCTTGGGTCTATTTTCATTTTCGGAAGGGAACAGTTCCTGAGTTTGTAATGGTTGCAATTCTCTTCCATGTGGCTGATTTTTAATGAGACTCTGTATTTGCTTCTTCAGATGAGAGAATGGATGTAATATAAAATCATTTCTTTCCTGTCCTGCATCAGATGCCCCAAATTATCTTGAATGATAAGGACAACCCCACTGATTGACTTGTGCCAGAATGGAGAGAAGATTCTGGGCTTCCTTTCTGGGTGGATATAACTTGTGGAGATGGACACAGGATATGTCTTGAATCAAAGCCAGGTGTGATCAGCTCTGTAGAGGCACAAAGAGCACCTCTAACGTGAGCATTTATAATTGCTTTTCAGAGGCCATTAAACAAGTTCATTTTTAGCACAGTGTGTGATACCTAACTCAGACATTTCCATGCCTTTTTACTTTGAAAAACTGGGGAAAACTCCCCACCCCTCTGGTAGCCAAAAAAAAAAAAAAAAAGGCCAAAAAAAACCCAACAAAACAACAAAAAAACCCCAAAAAAACCAAAGAAAACCCCCACAAAAGCACAAACACAAACAGACAGGGAAAGTCTTCTGCCAGGGAAAGTTTTTATACACACTCTCCTACATGCCAGACCACTTTCAGCTCTCCCTGACTTTTGGACTGAGGGACAGCTGCTGTCCTTGCCTCTTGCCAGTCTGCACTTCACTCTCCATATTTTCCAGTTTTGGCAGTCGGTTCTAAGAGGATGTCTCAGTTCTTTCCAAAGGCTATCATATGAGCTGAAAAGTACCTTCTAGTTTGCTGCTGGGCACTGTTTTTGTTTACCTTGCCCATGCCAGGGTTCCAGGCTGCTGTTGCTAGTCATGGACTTGCTGAAGAGAGAGGAAAAGCCCTGCACAAGATTTGAACTTGCATCATGACACAGGAGTGGGTTGCATAAGCCTTGGTACAAAAAACTTGTTAAAATGTGCCCAAAGGATAGAAAAATAACCAAGATTATTTATTCAGATCTTATTTAATGATCAAGGTATTTTTTTCTTTTTTTAATCCTCTGGCAATATTTGAATTTGATTACACTGGAGCTAAGATGCCATTCTCATTTATAGTTCTTCAAAGCAAATCTGCTTTTTTGCTATTCACAGCATGGATAAACAGGTATGATCTGATTGTTGTAGTGGACAACCATTTTCCTTCAGAGAAGGGACAGGATCCTGTGGATTAGTTTTTCCCTTAATGGTAGGATAACTGGGTAATTAATTCTTTTCTCTCTGGGTAAATTGTACTTTTTCCTGTACTTATGTGTTTGTCTGAGACCTATGAGTACATAAATGCAGCTGAACCTGTCATTGTGAAAACACTTGTACTTGCTGCTTTCCAAGCAAACAGATTGTTTGGGCAGTGAGGGCATTGAAAACACCTCCATACCTGATCTAAGGAGGATTTGTGGGGTCTCTGCCTGTGAGGTGCAGGCACTGAAAAAGCTCCTGCATTTGGGTGAGGGGCTGAGCAAGCAGTGTGCAGTCAATTCCAACAAACTGTGTTAAGAGTATGCCAGTGACATCTAGTGTTTAATATAAAATCCCTATCATTGAACCCAGTGGGTTTGCTTTGTAAAACTCTTTGCTGCAGCTGGAGCTGTGGATGCTGCTGGGGTGACTGATACAAGGGACAAGGCAGCAAGGCCACAGCACCCTGGGCACAAGGGGAGCTGGGCTGTCATCCTGCAGCCAGGTGATCTCACAGCAAACAGTGTGTTTGAGAGTTAATCACCCTCAGCAGCAAATAAGTAATATTGCAGGGTTGTTCACAGGGTGATGGAAACAGTGTGGTCTGCCCTATGTGTCCTCCACATTCTTCTGTGTAACACACACTTTGTTATTTAATAAACTGGGAAAATATTCTGACTTGGTACTGTTTTATAAGCGTTGGAATGAAGTCTGGTCAGTGGTAAGCTGTCTGTGTATGTACACATACAAAAATTGCAGAGGGTGAAGTATGGGAGGTAGTACAATATAGTTTAATTTTAACAAGAAAAGACAGTATCTCACAATTCAGAGCAGGATTGCAATTAATTCTGAAATAAAATTCCAGCACACTGGGGAGCTCAAAACTGGTGACACAACACCCAGATCCAAGACAAACAAGATGAATATTTCAAGGACAATTGATATAACATAGCAACAACAGCTATAAGTTGCTGAATTCAATATTCCTACAATTAATACTGACAGTCAGGGAGCTCTTGCAGCTTTTTTTAATGTTTGGGTTGTTAAAATTCCTGGTTCTAAAAATAAGGATAAAATGGATTGTGAGATCATAATCTTTATAAAAATAGATGCATACTTTAACTCTGTTGTAAAACACAGTTAAAGAAGTTAGCATATGAGTGACTAATCATCATTGCAAGTATCTCAAGATATCATTAATGTAAAAATACTATAACATTGATAGTAGAATGGAATATCAGCTTGAACTATATACAGATTTATGACATTTTTATCCCTTTTGGTATTTATTGAATCATAGAATAGTTTGTGTTTAAAGAAGGGACCTTTAAAGGTCATCTAGCCCCCACAAGGAGCAGGGACATCTTCTATCTCAACAAGCCCTAATAAAAAGTCTATCCCCATCTTTCTTATATGCTCCCTTTAAATATTTAAAGGCCACAATAACATCTCCCTGCAGCTTTCTCTCCTCCAGACTTAACAACGCCAAATATCTCAGCCTCCCCTCACAGGAGAGGTGCTCCATCCCCCTGGTCACCTTTGCAGCCCTCCTCTGGATCCACTCGAGGGTGCATGTCTTTCCAGTACTGTGGACAGTATTCCAGCTGGGGTCTCACCAGAGCAGAGTAGAGGGGCAGAATCACCTCCCTCACTCTCCTGCCCACGCTGCTTTTGATGCAGCCCAGGATGTGGTTGACTTTCTGGGCTGCATGCACACATAACTGGCTCATATGCAAAAAAATTTTTAAAAAGAGATACTGTTAAAGTAAAGAAATGGACAAGCTCACAGGCTGATTTACTATGAAGAACCCAGACCAAAGTTAAAGATTATTTTGGCTCCTGCAGACTTGCACACATCCATATATGATTAGATTACTTCAAGGCTTCAAAGATGCAAAGTGTACCTGAATCAGAGGCAAGCTGTAGGTCTGGTGTCTTACATTAGATGAAGCTAATATGTTTAGTGCTTTGAAAGCCATACAAAGTCACTAGAGACTTCTTGAATTACCTTTTGAAATAAATGCAGCATCTGTGCTGTTTGATAAAAACAGTGACATAGATGTCTGAAGCTTCTGAAGGCAGGGAGCATCAGTGGAGGTCATTTGAAGAATATTGTGGGACACAACAGGAAAGGACTAAACCAGAGGAGAACTTTGGTGCAGGGGCATAATTTTCACTTTTCTGTTCCTGAAGTAAATTAATGCTGCTCTATAAGTGTGATAGTTTAGACTGCTGCTGAGAGAGTTAAACAAGAATTAACATATATGGAGACAGCAGTAAGTCAACATTGTCTATTCTGAATGGGTGAAGGCACTTGGTATGACTGAGTGTTACTCATTGAACTTCATAAGCAAAAGCAAAATACATCCATAAATATAGGTCATAAACCCAAGTGATAATTTTTAAAAAACCCATATCTTTAATGACTCTTTATTCTGTGGATAAGGTTAGGTACTCCCAGGTGGGTAGAGTAAGTGAAAGTCTCACACAGATTGCACTGTGCTTGATAGTTTTAGTGGATTCTTATTCAGTACTCTCTTCTTTGGGTTCAATCAGAGCAGGAGGAAAAAATATGCTGACAGCTCTATAGTCGTTATACCTCTGTAGGGTTCATTCATTTTGATTACTGCTCTTACTCTGATGATTTTCTTGGTATCAGAAACAAAACTGCAGTTCTCTACACTTCAGCTCACTTTAAGACACCATCAAATTGGTATGACTCTCACAAGCTTTTGTTAAAGTGATGGTGATAGCTATTGAGCTTTAACTAGCACTGTTGTTATGCTTGCTATAAATAATTACTTTCATCAGCCCTTTTCTTGACCGTAGATCACTGAAGAAAGATGCAGCACATTCCAGGTCTCCACACATATTAGCACTAATTTATTGCCTCAGCTTCTTCATCTGAATATAAGAATAGAAGAGGGAGAGTTATCCATCCAGCCTTTGATTCCCTCTTATTTTCTGTCTAGTTTTAGAGTTTGACTTTAGAGTGACTTTGGGGATGGCTTTTGTGTTGTCTTCATGTGAGCAATATTTTAACAAGGGTCTGTTGGGTAGGTTCCCTTGTGCAGCATAGCTTTTTGCGCTGCTAAGGCAGCAACAAGGAGCTCTAACAGAGCCACAAAGTGCTAGCAGAGTCCCTCAGGACAGGAAAATTTGCACAGCTTGATTCTACCACTGCATTTCTGCCTGCCTCCCTGTGAGTAGGGGACAGAATATACTTCAATGGCAAGGGAGGACACACCGGAGATGTGACTGCTCTTAAGGAACTCCACCAGGGTGATGGAGTAGAACAATTTTCCAGTAAAAGAAATACTACAATTTTTCAGAGTTAGATGGATGAGAGGGCTTAAACTATATCTGACTTCATTTTGGAAGCCTTCTCATCCTTGCAGTTATGTTGTGGATACACATCCTAAGTTGAGGATGCAATTCCTGGCAACACACTGTCCCCATTTTCTATCCAGTGACATTGATGGTCATCTGACCAGGTTCAGGAAAAAAAATTAACCCAGTAAGTATAGTTTCTTCACATTACAGGAAGATTAAATACATACCAGTGCACTGCATTGCCAGTGCAAAGAAGAAGTGGGACAAAGTTGGAGATTTGATGGGAACAGAGAGAAAGACAAGGAAAACAGAGTATCTCCAATGCTACTATGAAACTGCACCCTTGAAGAAGCTACTGCAAGTACCCTGTTTATTTGAGACAGAGAGCAGAGCCAGTATGGGATAAGGTGCCATTATGTGTCAATGTGCCATAATGGCACTACTGTGCCTTTTGCCATATAAAAAAGTTGCCATACAGAACTAAGTGGAGCTGCCTGCTTTTGTGGGAGGACTGGAAAACAACAAAAGGAAAATATAATGAACTAATTTTATTAAATTCACTTGTTAAGTCACTTGTGAACTATTGTATACAGGTCTCTTTTTTTGGTTTTTGGATTTATGGAATAACTTCTACATTTTTTTTTCCCCACAAAAATGAATACAAATAGGATTATTAAGAATTAAAAATATTTTTGGGATTTATTTTTTGTGAAGCAGGTAAAAAATTTATTTCTAACATATGCTTTTCTTGACAGTGTCACTTTAATTTGCTCTTAATAGGTTGGTGGAATGGCTGTTTCCATGACAGCACAGCAAATACACAGAAGGGGCACTGATAAACAGTGATGAATAACAGATCATTAGACTACAGGGAGAATTCTTCACTATTCTGTTGCTGCTTTTTACATTTTTCAGGTAGAGACAACACATTTTACCACTGTCCATGACACCAAGATAAAAGTTGTCCAACTTCCAAAGGCCCTGTGTGCTAAAAGACAACAGTTACTACCTTTGAAGGCAGGTCAAATGCTGGCTTTAAACTATGTTAAAGTACCTCTTCTAAGAGTTAACTTGCTAACTACAATGATGTACAATGCTGAATGTCTGATCTAGCCTTGTCAAACTAGTCATAAGCCCCTACCAAGCAACAATGCTTTCAAGATGGAAGTAGCTTCTCCTGACCCACTGTCTCAGTCATGTTCTCCAACAAAAGCAAACACTTACAGAAAGCAAATTTACCCTCTGGTTCACTGCTCTGGGGTTCACTGTGCAATCTGTGTGAAAAGGTGTTGGGATAAGTCATTCTACTGAAAGCCATCAAAGAGGCTGCTCTCAGGGGGAGATGAAAGTGGAGGTGAGAGCTGTCGCATGCAAGGTAACCCCACTGCCACAAACGGTGTTTAACCAAGTTTCACTTTAGTTCAGCCTTGAAACATACACACAGATGTCAGAAGCAAATCTGTAATTGCCTTTGCACAGAGAAATAGCAGCTGAAACATTGCTGTTTGAAGGACACTCAATAGTCCTAGATGCATCCTAGCACAAAATTAAAATAAACTTCTGTTTTGCAAGGATGCAAAGATAAGCGCTGTGGAAAAAAAAAATCACATCTCTTTCCTCTTTAAATCAATGACAATTTTGCCAAGAACTTAAGGGGAATCAGAGTTTTATCCTTCTTCTCTTGCCTTTTATGATAATTCCCTGTTCTGATGAAACTAGAAAAGGCAGTATTGAATAAAACATTAAAATAATAACAATTATCTTCTTGTTTAGAAAATCTGCAATGCAGGTTGAAACAAAAAGGTCATCTGCATGCTCACAAATTTTGTGAAAAGGTTTTTTTTAAATACCTCATATTCTAACCATAAATGATACACTTAAATTTGCAGAAGAGCCATTTCTCACAGCCAAAATAAATTAGTTGCCGACCAGAGGCAGCCAAAGCTTTGCTACCACTCTTCTTGTAATGAAATAACTGGTCTTAAATGAGCCCTTTGGTTTATCTAGACTGCTATCTATCAAATTTTAAGGGTATAATTTACCAAACATGTATTTTGGTAACTGTTCTGGCTCAAACAGCCTTCACAGCTTTGCACCTGTGACCAATCCCCATTCTTCCTTTTCCTACCTATTCCCTGAAGAGCAAGTTCCGCTAATTTCTAAGACTACATGGTTAGCCAAATCAGAGATTTAAACAGAGTAATTTTGGCCTCTCTTCTGTTTAAATACACAAATCAGTTCTCATCCCATTAATTGATAGCAAGTACAAATTTCAGATATTTCAGAAAATGTCCAGCCCTTTTTTAAAATACTTATATCCTTCAAAGATGACTGAAATTGGGCTAAAGGTAACCAAAAAACTCTTCACTTTTTAGGGTTAGACACTGCCCAACCCATCAGCTTTAGAGTTCATTGTTAATTTTCCCCCCTCCTCAGAAAGGAATATTTTATCAGCAGTAATGTTCCACAAGAACTTCTGCTTTGCTTCATATGACTTTAGGGCAACATATGACTCCTGGAGAAGAGCAAAGATTGTTTCTGTGTTGTTCTAAACCACTCAGCAGCAGCAGTTACAAATCAACAAGGCTTTTCCTCTGCAGTTGAAACATGAGTGATAACTTTCATGATTTGGCACTAGGAAACTTCTTCAGTGGAACACTGTGCAGGATAATACTGTGTAATAGAAATGTGTGGCATTTCTCAACCATTCCCATTATACAAGAGTGAAGCACCAGTGAGCCATCTGTGCTAATGCCAATGATGTTATTAAATCATTCATTAAATTTCACAATTTCATATTAGAAAATATAAATTCTTATTTTGGCAAAGGGCGTAGAATGCTTCCTCTAGATATTATGAACTCAGTACTCAAATGTGTTTGCCTTGTTTTCTGATAAATTTGTGTCTGCACTGAACACCCTTACAAGTGCTGTGGCTCATGTAATTATGCCTTCAGATCTTGATAGCAGCAATAGAGTCTTAATTCATGCCAGATTAATTGATAAGTTTTTAGCTCAAGTAAATTTGTGCTAAATTATGCATCCATTTCTGCCAACATCTTCTGCCTACAAAACACAGTGACATCCAGAGGTCTACCCTAACCCTCTTCCTGCTTTTCTTTCCCACCAAGGAAAAGTATTTCACTCTCACATTTGATGTCACTTAACAGTAGGAATATTTCCCTAGTATCATATAATAGCAGCAAACTAACCCTGTGGTTTCACTGGTCACCATCCTGGTGTGAACCTATGATACTGGCTGACCTATTTATTCTAAGTGAGAGCTAAGGATATGGGTAGGTGGACATCCCACTAGGCACTGTGCACACATGGAGTCTGCCCTAGAGACCTCACAGGCTCAGGTGAGATGGCAGCTCAACAGACAAGGCTGTTAAATAGGGAAGGAAAATCACAAACTTACAGCAAAATTATTTCACTGAAAATTTTCACTGACTACCTGCTTACACATCTGAGAATTGCCATGGAGACACTGTTGACCTCTCTGTATCTGTGTTAAGATTTTCATTAAAATGAGAACAAAAAGTCCTTTTCTGGGTAATTTAGTGATGACTTCTCAACATGATACAGTAAATCACCACAGGATAATCACAATTTTCATGTTTGTTTTTGAAGATTTGATAACCTTGCAGATGAGACAGAAAAGCATTTGTGTCTGTAACTCCCTTATGGATGTATAAAATATTCAACATGAGATCATGATAAACGAGATAATGAAGAAAAGTATCTCACTTCACTGTCACAGGCAATTTGCTAGAAGAAATCCTAACTGTAGGTGCTTTACATGATTGCACCTTTCATGAAACAGCTGTATATGACCTGCAAGTGCACAAGCCTTTACTCTGTTTTGCTGTCATGCAGTCCCTCTCAAGCTTTTGACTGAAATAAATAATGAACATAACCAAAAAAGTGGGAGAGAAAGGAGAATCTTCACTGGGTGAATGCTATACTTGCTCTCCAAAGCATGGGTGTGTTAAAAGATAAGGGCCTGTAAGATGCCTTAAGTCCTTGGTATGTTTGATAAATGTTTGACCATGCTTGAGGCTCAGGGAAACAATTGCCTTCCCCAGCAGAGTAGCTTTAAGTCACTTTTTGTGTATCTCTAGTGGTGTGAAGGAGTTTCTGTGGGGTCCAAGGTCTGTCTATGGCTCCAGTCTAAGTTAGTGAAGTACATCTAGTAGCACAAGGACAGTTCACAAGCACTGCAATTTTGTATTTGAAAGAGCTGCAGAACACGGTAAAATCCTGAGAGAATAATGTCTTCTTCCTCAAGTAGGCTGTACTTCAAAACTCAGGTGTACAGTATGTTCTTCTTCTGCAGAGGCTCCTTGGCATCACAGGACTGGTCTGTGAATGAAGCCTTTCAGAACTGGCTGAGAACACACAAAAGGCACAATGCCTCATGGTCTTAAATGGCTGCAGTTATTCCACAAACCCAAGGCAAGCATAAATTTAAAAAAAAAAAAAAAAAGGACAGAAGAAAAAAACATATTTTTCTTTAAGCTGAGGCTCTGATAGCTTCCTAATGGATAATAGGTGACAGTCCCCATAGGAGCAAATATTCAGACATTCTTATATCCAGCTAGAGGACATCATCCCCAACCAGTCCATCTTTACATTTTTTATAATTTATCACCCTACTTGTCAGAACCACAGCCATCTCACAGAGAGTCCAGTTTCAGGCTGAGCTCTGCTGGGATAAAGGGGAGGAAAGAGAGAATGGATGCCAAAAAGGCAGAACAAGAAGACTGTGTCACTGAGATGTGACACAGTGAGTTCATGTGTGATTGTTCTCCAGGCCATGAACCAAACAATGCCAGCTCATGGGGTTTGCCATGGCATCACCTCCTCAGTGAGAGCAGTGGCCCAACTCTGGATGACTCCACTTCCTGAGATGAATTTGGCCCAAATTCATCCCTATTTTACCAAGAGCAGAAAATTCTTCATTTTTACTTTGTCCACTATCATTAACACTGCCTCCTGATGCTAATTAATGCTGCAAGAAGCTAAACCTCAGGCTGACTGTCTCACATGTGGGTATTAGTTCTGTGGATTTGCAGAGCAACATCTGCCTGTGAATATATTTTTTAAAATAATAATTAAATTAAACAAAAGAGAAGCTCTAACCTGAATTTGTGGCTAAATTATTAATATCACTCCAGGTTTAATATTTTTTTTCCAGCCTATTTTGTTTAATGATTTTTAACTATGAATATTACATGCCATTCTGCAGTTAATTATTTATGCTGATGAAACATGGTACTCTCTGTACCCTTTTTGGATTCTAAATGGAAAGGAACATATTTTCTAGACAGCTCCTTCTGAATAGTGATTGCTTACAGAGGCTTCTTTCACCAGAGACAGAATCATCCTCAAGCCAGTTTAAGAAGGCTTGGAGTTCACTGGAAAAAGTCTGGTGAGAGTAGGTCATTCACTGCTTGGTCACTAGCTGGGCATGTGAGGCTGCCAGCTCTGGGTGGGCTTCAAAGAGCCTGGCCTCAGAAGTCTTTTCCTTCCTGGTGGGAAAACCTTTCACATGAAAGGTTAATTAATCATCAAGGTTTATATTTCAGAATTTTTGGTGCTTCAGGAACAGTTTGCATCTGTCCAGGAGTTTGAACTGGGTTTGGAATCTGGCTAAGCAGAACTTTGACATTTTGAGCTTCCATTTTAAATTGACAAGAAAGCAGTCATCAAATATTAAAATCCTCCAGGAGTTGGAATTATCTTTTTCCACTCAGCTCCGATGATTACTGTTTACTGATCTCTTTGCAGCCAGATATCCCTCATTCTGTGAGCTCTCCTAAGCAAGAGGTTTGGCTGAAAAGAATCTGCAGATATTATCTCTGCTATTGTGTCATTTCAGTCACAGAAAGGTGTGGCTCTCCTGCCATAAGTCACAGTGAATTGCCAAATCCCTAGAGTCAGATCTTGAGAATTAGACCTTCATAATAAATTGATGGCACTTAAAGAGCCTGAACCATAAGAAATCCAATGAGATGTAGGTCCCAGAAAAAAATAAGCTTGTTTCAACCAGTAAGGCTACAAGATCTTGTGGCAACCAGTCCCACTTAGGAACGCAGTGTTCCTCAGCATTTGGGGAAGCAGAGCAAGGTGTTACAAGATTTACAAACTCTAGCTGCTAACTACATGTACTACTATTAAGTTAAGGAGGTTCCTTCTCTGGCGACAACAAAGCACTAATACAAGGAACTAGAGAACATATCTTTTACTGAACTAAGCAGTGGGATATAAAAACAAGCTTTGGTGTTACTTCTCTAACTTAGTATGGCGGGTATATCAGCTATTATTAGTCTTTTCTGGAGGTGAATTTGGAGATACTCTGGAGGAGCCATAGAAACCAGGTGCTGCAAAAATTGTGCTGCTGCTGTTAGGCAAGGACAGCTGGAAGCAGACATGGATTAGCACCTGGATCTCAAATACTCCCAGTCCCCAGACACAGGGCTCCATCGCAATGGTGCCCCAAGGCTCCTCCACTGCTGCCCTGTCAGGGATCTCACTGTCATGTCTGACTCTCTGTCTCCTTGCTTTCCTCATTCCACCAGTCTCTCATCAAGAGATAATGAGATTGGGCTGAGATCTTTACCTGGGAATTACAGGGTCTCAGCACTTATGCCCATTGCTGCAATGTAGGGAACAGTCTTGGCTGCCTGGGGAGAGTGAGGGTATTCCCAGCCCTATTTATGTGGTAACTGAGTTTTCAGGTGCTAGTTCCCCAAAGCAGTAATTTAGCACTAAATTATGTAAGCACAGCCTGTTGGCCAGAGTATCTTGGATGTCCATGTGGGCTGGGCAAAGAATAGCAAGAGAGAAAGAGACAGGGATATTTCTCAGAGCTGGGCACTCTACCTATAACTTCTTGGCTTTATTCAGTCCTGGACTTCCTGGATGTCAGCCCAAATTATGCCTGCAAAACAAACTCCAAAACCTGTGTTACATGTATCAGCTATTCATAAGGAAGCTTGGTGATGTTCCTGATGATGTTGTGTGATTGTTTTTATCCCATTCAAAAGTTTTCATTATTAAATAATTAAAAAGAATGAAACTATAAAAACTCGTCATGGTGCATCCTTCTCAGATAATTCCTTCTCAAAATTTTCAAAAGCAAAAAACAAAAATTTGAAAGGATATTTTTAGATACTTTATAACTCCCCATGTTTTAAGAGGATTGCTCAGGCTGTGTGAGAGTTGGTGTTAATGCAAGCTGTACCATTGCCAGTACACCAAGCTAGGCCATCCTCAGCTAACTCCAGCAGCTGCTGGTGCCATGTAAACATATTGTCAGCTATTTTCTACACTTCCCCAAAGTCCCTTTTGCCTTGAAACCTTCCTCTTCTCAGGATCGTCTATGCTTAAACAAAAATATGTTTTCTGACTCCTAACAATGGCATCTTAAATAAAATAACTTCCTGTAATTCTGATAGCAGCTACCATCCTTATTTCCATAGCTTTCATCATTCACCTTTAATCCTCTTTCTTTCTTGCTTGTCATTATTTGTCTTTGCCTTTATTCTTTCTGATCACTATTGTTATCCAATTTCCTTTCTTCTTTCATCTCTCCCTAACTCCCACTGCATTTTTGTTCTGTCATTTTGTGATTTTGTTTTTACTCCCCATGTAGCTTTCTATCAAATATAGAACTTTGTAACTGACTTTACCTTCATCTTCCTACCTTTTTTCCTTTTTTTTTTCAGTCATGCTCTGAGGATCAGACAAAGACCAGCAATGCAGGCAGTTGCAGACTTTTCTCACACAAGACCCACAGAACACAACTGCTCAGTCTCTTTACCTGATGAATGGAAGAACAGCTTTTGGCTTCATTTGTTATTCATATTAGGCTGAAGGCCCTGGGGGATAACAAATATCTCTTACACTGGAACAGGCTCCCCAGGGAAGTGATTACAGCCCCAGCCTGCCAGAATTCAAGGAACATTTGGACAATGCTCTCAGGCACATGGTGTGATTCTTGGGGTGTCCTGCTCAGGGCCAGGACTTTGATGATCCTTGTGGGTCCCTTCCAACTGATGATACTCTTTGACTCTGTGATTCTCTGCAGTGTGCAGCGCCTGGAATGGGGGCTCTGATCCTAAATGGGGTAGATGCTATTCCAGGATTAATTATATCAGGAATTGGAGTCTGGCTTCTCTGTCAGGCTTTGGCTCACTTGAGCAGGAAGAGCTCAGAGGAGGCACCTGTCCTACATGGGCTTATCAAGCATTTATTTATTCTTTCACTTAGACTATTAAAAATAAAGGGGAAAGTAGAGGTCAGAAGATATCCATGACTCTTAAAAATCTTTGCCATGCATTTCATTAGCAGCAAAGTAATGATCAGAAGTCAATGTTTCCAACACTATTCCAGTAAAAACAGAACCAAGGAAACCCAAAATCTCTTCAGAGATTACTCCATCCCAAGTATCATTTAGTTTGACAGGAGGTCCATCACATGGCCTCATGATATGTAAGAAAGAAGATGTAAGAGATGAAGAAGATGTTTCATAAGTTTCTCCCATAAAATTTCCATATCTGGGATGTATCTGTCTTATTTATTTGAATTTAATATTTTAGACCACTTGGCAATATGTGACATGCAGTCATTTCTGATGGGAAGGATTGCTTCCATGCCAGCAACTACACAAAACAGAATAAATCTTCTTCTGAATATATGAGGGAATTCCCCTTTCCCATTTTTCTCTTCCCCAGGGGAATGATCTTCAATGTTCAGAGGTATACTCACAAACAGATAGAAAATGAATATTTAATATTCCTTATTTGGGATTTAAGAAAATGGAAAATGGGTCATCAGCTTTAACTGCAATTCTAAAAATTTCTGTGATTCCAAGTTACTTAACTGAAGTTCTCGAATACAGCTGCATTTCTCTTAGTTGTCAAACATGGCTATACTGAATGATGTCTTATGCAGTTCCAAGGAAAAGAGATCATGTCCTTCTCTTGAGAGAAACTTGTCCTGACAGAGGTGTCAGGGACAATCTACTTCACTCAATTCAGGATTCAGCTCTTTGTCCCTGAAGCTGTTTGCTCAGGGAGACAGACAACTCCAAGATGTTTCTTGAGAAAATTGAGCTCACACACTGTGAGATTGGCAACAGACCTGTCCTAAAATACTCACATTTGGGATGAAATCCCACTCGCCTTTACATGAATCATTCTTTGGGCTTAAATAGCTAATGTCAGCAAGGCTTAGACCTGGAAGGCATTGCCAGAACAAAGGGTCTGTGCTGGATTACACTCACAGACTAAGTTCACTATCCAAACACATGGGACCACAGGCTCCTGTGAACTTGCAATGCTCAGTCTCTCTTCTCTGTCATTTCTGTTCTTCCTCTTGCTGCAATTCTCTTTCCTCTGTTCCACTGTGTCAAAGGAGGAGTGTTTGATTTCAGACAGGTTGGGTTTCAGGGGCTCAGGTTGCTGAATTGTTCTGGGTATTACACTGTCTGAAGAAGCTCCTCCTTTGTGCCAGCAAGCACGTACTCTGTAACCCTCACTGATGGATTTTCAGGAGCTATGGAAGAACAGAATGACTGTATGGATCTGCACATATGGTTGCATAGGTGTAGAAATCCACCAGACAAACACAGGCAATTGTGTGCATTGGGGCTGAGCAGGCAAGCCCTTAAAACTCATCGTTTGATTCTGACCCTATAGCTGTCTTGAAACATTTATGAGAGTTTTAGGACGCCAACTTCAAGCACATGAATCAACCAGCTGAGTTAGCCAGGCAGTCTCCCTCAGCAGCCAATGAAAATGAGAAGTCACCCCCTTGAGAAGCCAACCCAGACCCTAAAAGCACTGTGTGCAGTAGCCCTGTTGATGAGAGCTATCCTTAGAAAGCACTCATGGAGATCAGCTCCATGGGTTTGTGTAGAAGCAGCACAGAGCAATTAACCCCAGCAGCCAGGAGAAGCAGACAGTGCAACACAGCCAAGGGCTAAGCACAATCACACCATGGCCACCAGTGTCTCTGGGTCAGAGCTGGTGAGCTCTTGTCTTGGAAGAGGGCAGCTTACAGTCATGGGGAGCATGGGGAGGCTGTGAAGTGAAACAGATGCTCGCCTGTCTTTTGACCTGGAGAACATGCTTCACTGTAGAGTGCTCATTAAGAGGAACTACAGTTTCCTCTGCCAGCTTGGTAAATCTGCTTTTGCTCAGGCTGCACGCTTGATAAAGTTATTTGTCCTGTAATGAATACCAATTTAAACTTCTCACGCAAACTTTTGTGCCGTAAAGTCATCTTACTGCATGGGGTGTCTACGTGGAAAACATCTCTTTGCATTTGTGTTTGTGCAGCACCAAGCACCAGAGTGTTCTCATGCTGGAAGCAGGGTTCTTGGCCCTGCAATAATGAAAACAAAATTGACATTATTTGTTTTGTGGTAGTGCCTGCAGGCCTCAATCAAAAATGACACAAGACAACAGATGGATGCAAGTACACGGGGGAAACACAAGACAAAACATTTATTCATTTAGTAAGCATTGGCCACAGTGCACCAGCTGCTTAGGTATCAAATATTTTGTAGGCATCATTGTATAGACATAAAAATCATAATAATTGTTATAACCTAGCCTATATGAGAGACAGAAAGGGTATTTTAGACTATTGTGTCATGGGAATGGAAAATGTGGCCATTAAAAGCAAACATTTCTGTAAGTATAAGCATTCAGTCATTCTTCAGCTGCAAACATTACATTATCCTAGATTGTGTTGAAGCTGAGAGTCATGTTCTCATTTAAAAGCTGATAAATATCATATTAGAATTTTCTGACAAGTTTGTCTGCAGTACACAACTGGTTATACTGGCAATGTTGGCTAATTTTACATCTGTTCAGATATTTAAACTGTTTTGAAAAGAAAACTTACCCCTTCCAAAAGAACCCCAAAGCATATTAAAGTGCCACTGATATATGAAACACATAAGAAGGAAAAGTGGATAACAAATTTAATTGCAGACATTAGAACAATATTTTAAAGATGAACTTATGAAAATGTAGAGCTTGTGATTACAGATTTTATGATTTCAATAAATATTTTATTGACTGTTTTTGAAGACTGGCTCAAACAGGAAAATATTAGGCCCCAAGCTTATTGCTCATCAACCCCTTGAATGGCTTGGCTGTTTTGCAGAGTCCATGGAACCACAGGGAAATTTCCAATGACTTTTTTTCAGTTGTAAAAATCAAAACTGCAATTTTTCAGGGCAATGTTCCAAGATTGATTAAATTCTGCTCAGGGTTATTTTCTCAGACATTTAATTTTATTTCTGCTGCAATCACAGGAGAAAAGTTAGGCATGCCTGATTTCCACGTTCCTTTTCATGTCAGAGGTCCATGCTCATGCTGTGGGTGGCCCATCAGGCATGACTATCGTGTATTATTTCCCATTTCCAAAAGGTAAAGTGAAAGATGCTTCCTTAATATGGAAAGACAAGGAGATTTAGTTTAGGCCTGATTCAATTACGTCTAAAGCAAATATATTTTCCCAGGTGATTTTGCTGCTCACTTACTTTGAAGCTTAAAAGCTCTATTTACTTGCTCTCAAATTTTATAACTGTTTTCATCTAAGGTCACTTTTGTTATCTTCTTTTTCAGTTTTAAGGGACAGAAAATATTAATGGAAATTCTTCCCCCTAACTTCTCACAGACAACCTAAAGCAATTTTACAGGAAACACATGAAACAAGTGAAACCATATGAAGAAAGGAGTTTATGTATACAGTACATGGTATGCTTCACCAACATACACAACATTTGTTCATCATTCCAGCTATCTCCTCCTTTCTTTTTTTCTTAAGTGGGGGAAGAATGACAGCAATACTGAATTTATGGAATTAGTTCCATGTGTGTTAAATAGTCTGGAACATATTCCCAACTAATATAACTAACCACCAACTCCAGAGAAGGCATGTCAGATAAGGTAGCAGATTTTTAATTTTCGCAAACACTAGGGAAACATGGCATGAGATTTGGAACTGCTTATGGTTGTTTTCTCTCATCAATAAACAATAACTATCTTTCAGGAACTCATTATGTGTTTTGACAGCTGACAAAATCTGTAAAGTACGATTCCCAGGTATATGGATCATGTGACATTCAGATGTACTTTTTCCTATATAAAAGTCATATTCTACCATTTGCTACACACCCCTTAATATTCCCACTAGTTCTTTTTTTTTATTTCCCTCTGCAAGTGACTCTCTTTCTAGGACAAATGGAAGTAGCAAGAACCTTGGCCTGTCCTCAAGTGACAGAATGTTGGTATAGTGACTGTGCAATTTATAAAGCATTTACATGTATTTGAAAGTGAGCATATATTACAATTTTTTTTCCCAAATAGGTATTTTTTTTTAAGTTCTTGTCTTACAGTGGACTTAATACATACTTTGTAAAGGCTAAAAATTGGGATATCTTGAGCAATCCCTCTTACAGCTTGTCCCATCTCTTATTCTGGCTGATATCTAAACTAAATTACCTAACACAGGGGCAACGACCATCTTTGAATAAATGCCCACCTTACCACTGAATTTAGTTTTTAGAAAGACATTTATATAGACAATTGCATTTCCCAGTAGTGCAAAATAAAAGTTGCATAGATTTACCTCTAATTTAATTCTAGGTTTTTGGAGGATGAAGTTAATTACTTGAATTTCAGTCTTTTGTTTGGGTTGTCAGTACCTGTCCTATGGAATTGTGGCCTTGTTACACAAGTAGTCCAAAACCTTCCCCACATGGACTGAGAAAAACTTTTGAATTTTGATTTGATGGATTCTTGACCATCGAACATTTCTTCCTCTTAAGAGGCCATTAAGATGGTCAGAGTCAACTCTTAAGACTTTTCCTGCCCATGGTAGACACCTCCCACCTGAAGAAACCGAAGTCTCCTTCAGCAGTGAAAAGCAGTTTAGGTTACCACAAGGGGTCAGTAGAAATCAGTGAGAAATATTCCCTCCTTCTCCACCCCAGAAACTATGAAATGCTTACAGCCACTATGTCATTCCCTGTTAATTTCAGGAATTCAGTGAGGGAAAACCAGATGTGCTTGTTTTTTTCTTTATAACCAGACAGCTTCTCCCACTAAAATATATGAGTGGTTTCTTAATATTATATAGAAGTTTGCTCTTGATCAAAGTTAGCTGGGGTTCAAAAGCTGGGGTTCGTTTATTTTTCCAGGAAAAGTTTTTCTCTGTACTTGTTCATTACATTTGCTAAAATGAGTGCTTCAAATGTAGCACAGATTTATGATCAGGGAGCAGAATTTTTGTTCCTTCCAAACTAGATTTTTAAGAATTCATTTTCTTTCTAAATTAGGAGAAATTAATTTAAAATAAGTTTTGAATTAAATTAAATCATCATATGTCCTTGCAACTAAGCAAGTAGTTGAGAGCAGTTGCATATATTTTCTCTCCAAATTCTTATGTAACTCTTTTCGATTTTATTCATGACTGCCCCATGAAGACTACGCATCACACTTGCACTGTTCTCTCTGTATCACATTCCTTTCATTCCAAAGGATGCTGGGGAAAAGTGGGGGAAAAAAAAGATCACAGATGAAGTTTGATTCTCTGTCACTTCTGTGACAAAGCTGTATGCCTAGGGAGCATTCCAGTTATAAATGGCAGCAAATTAAAGACCTGCCTACACCACAGTGGGAACCTGCATCTCATAAACTTTACCAAATACCATCTGACCATTTTCCTTCAGGCAGGTAGCAGGTCAAGCTGATGTCAGTTAATCTTGTACTGCAGCAGTACATTAGCCAGTGTTCGTGGAGCCTTTGAAATTCCTCTCACCTTTTCTTGCTGTAGCCATTCATCCTGAACAGTCCAGATATAATATAAAGGAAGTAATGCTGGGAAATAGATTTGGAAATATTCAGATTTTAATTTATTGCAGACTTGCAGGAAAAGGCTCAAAATGCTGTTAAAAAAGAAGCCCAGCAGTTGAAGCTGTCAGGGAATTATGGGTTTGTAGAGTCATTTGCTGGAAGTATTATTATACTTTGGTTCATTTATATCGTACAGACAGAATAAGTGGTAGAAAATTAAACTAGATGGGGAATTTTGCCTCCAACAATTCAGAGTTTGACCAATCCTGTTGATACTTCAGAAAAAAATTTCCACTGGTATCACTGTGCTTTGTTCAGAGCTGGTGTATAATGAATGTATATTCAGTGAGCTGTTCAGGAAGAGTGTGCACAGTGAAAAAGGCTGATTTTTTATGCATATTGCAAAACCAAAGCAATATTACTCTTTTAACCCAGGCAGTGACATTCTCTGAGCCTCTTGGGGCTAATATGTACAGCAAGCAGAGGCTCTGAAACACCATTTTTCTTTTGCAACCTTCGCAATTCTTTGGGACTGTAAAATGCATGCTCATCAAAAACTGTTAAGAAAAGTTAATTGCAGTTGAAGACATGAAAAGCAGTAGATTTAGAGTTGCATTCTGTTTTGTGCATTGAATGTTGTGGGAAATCCTGCTGAAAATGTAGCAGAAACTGGTCCCAATCTATGCTGGAGGGCAAAAGGTGCAAGCTGTGAGTAGCTTATCAGCCAATGGCAGATGGAGGTGGGATTTTGGCATTGGGATGCTGGTTGCACACCCTGCATTCAACCGAAACCTGTAAGAAATTGCTTCCTTCCCTGTTCCCAAGGGAACCTGGAGAGTCACATCTACGGATGGTGGTAAAGGAAAAGTAAAAAATTAAATCAGGAGACCCCGAGCTATTTGCAGTGAGGATGACCAGTGCTGTTCCTGCTCCTTGTCATCAAAAGAGGTGTACAGACAGAGGTAGTCATGTCTTGGATTCAGAAGATATTAAAATGCTTAAAAATATCAATTGTCTTTTTTTTTTTTTTCTTTTTTTTTTTAGTGTGATATCCTAGAAAACTCAAACTCAGATTTTTTGGGGCACCAGAATTCATTTCCTCCACTGTGCAGAATGTCACTCTTTCTTGGTTGTGAAGGCCGGATTAAAGTCATAGAGTTCAAAAAGCTTTCTGTGGAAAGGCTGTGTTTGGAGGCCCAAAGTGAGACTGGACCCTTGATGTGCTACAAGCTGTAAATAAATATTGCAAGGGATAGCTCATCCACTATAGACTGAATAACCAAGGTGGAGACAAACTACAACTATCACCATGCAGATTTGGAGAGCTGAGATACAGGTATTGACTAAATGGCTTGCTTCAAGTCACATCAGAGCTAGAAACTGAAGTTCAGTGTCCTGAATCTCCTTTCTGCCTCTTAAACATCCTGTCTCTATCTACTTACTCCTTCAGTCATGATCCGAACTGACACATGTGGCCTGACAGACACACCTGACTGAGGAGGGACATTGTGCCAATGTCCTCAGGAGGGAAGGTGGAAAGGCACCTCTGGAATGGAGCTCCAGCATGGCAGGTGCTCAGAAAAGAGCTCAGGTTGAAAGCCTCAGAGGAGCCGTGAGGTGAGGAAAAAAGGGAAAGTTTATACTCGGTAGGGGGGAAAAGGAAACTCACTTGATAAATACAAACTCAAGACATATTTAGAAGCTGGGTATGCAAGCTGAACTTTCCCTGGGGCTAATTGCTGTAATGGCATGTTAAATAAATCCTTTCTAAACTTGGCTGTACCACATGAACGCTGCTTAAATAATGAAGTGTTCATGGACAAATTATCAAAAGAATTAGGCAGAAACAGGCTATTATTTAACTTCAATTGAAATACATGGTGGCTTTTCCATCCAGTTACTGTGACCATCACAAATCAGATAACTTTTTTTTCTGGTAATCTTGGAGTTGCCTCTCCTTTTGCTGTCCTGGTTAACCACAAATACAGCACATGCTTTTCTTCTTTGCTGTTTTGCACTGTTCAATGGCAGACCCAGGAATGTTCTTTCCCCTTTATTGAGCAGTTGGTAACACCTGGGCCTTTCCTTTTCCATTGTGCATGCTCAAGACAAGGCAAAGCTGTTGGGAAATGGAAGATATTTATGAAATAGTTGTCTCTGTAGCCAAGCTTTTCAAAGGGTACCTCAGCTGATTAGTTAGAACAGCCTGTGACCCAGTTAAATCTCAATGATGGTGGTCCATTCTGAGGAAAAGATAGAAGAAAACACCAGAGGAGTAAAGGATTTTTCTACAATCACAAATTCTTAAATCTGGAAAGTTTTCTCTCATTCTGGGTATATAGAAATAATTAGATTTCTATATATAAATTTATATGGATACATTTATAAAAAATTATAAACATTAGCTTATAATTTTAGATATAATATATATGCAATATATAAATTTATGAGGTTTTTTTTGTCTATTACACATAAATGCACATTTATATATTCTGTATAAACACAGAAATAACTAGATTATCAGTCACAGATTTCCTGATATGCTTATTGTAGTGGACAAATGACTGTAAAAAAGAATGCAGGGGCTCAAATGGCTGATTGCACCCAATGACTAACAGACTGCTAATGAAATTCTATAATCTTTTAAAATATTTCCCTAGTCAATGAAATTATAGGAATGATTAACCTAATTGGAGAACCCTAAGTGCTAGTTGCAAAATCACTCAACTGAGGTTGAGTACAAAGGAGGTACTTTGTACTGGTTTATCCCTATTCCTTATCTGTTTGGTGGTCACTTGTGCTGCTATAAAGCAGCAGAATCACCATTTAAAACATGTAGCACATGAGGGCTCTTTGCAAGCAGTAATAAGGAGAACCTCTTCTGGTATTTAACTTCATGATCAGACATGATGTAAACACAGAATATCTCAAGTTGGAAGGAACCCATAAGGATAACCAAGTCCAAATCCCTACTCCTCACACTTACACAAAACTACCTTACACAAAACCATGTGACAGAGTGTCCTCCAGAGAGGCTTGGTATCACTTCACAAAGAAGAAACCTCTCAGATTCATATCTTTTAGTGTTCAAAGATGCCTTTTATTTATGTAAATATAAGGTAAAGTTAGGAATATATACGTACACAATGTGAAAAAGTAAGTTATATGTTTGGTGGCTTTTTTATCTGGGAATATATACGACACTTTATTTTATTCTTTTGATAAAATATTTCCTCAAGTGTTTTCAGAAGACAGGAGAAATAAAAGTATATGATTCTTCTAAGCCTTAGAATAGTGTGTTTACATACCAAGGAATCTATTTCACAGAAATCAATATCTTTTCCTTTCATCTGGGGAAGAATAATATTAGACACTTGTTGGTTCTTGGCATTCTTAACACTCGTTTGCAAAGGGAAACAAAGAATTTTACAGCAGCTTCCAAGAGAGCATATTATTAGATCTTAATACTTAACTGCATTTCCTCACAGACATTGATTTTCTGTTGTTATTGTTGTGACTGCATCCAGGTGGTCATATAGTTTGAAGGAAATATGCAATTAAATTGATATCACAAATTTTTACTTGGTATATTTGTGTCTGCCTAGGTCTTGGACTGAAAAGAAAATAATTTGATTTTTCTTCAGAAATGGAAAACTCAATTCCCTCTCATGAACTTCTTGACTGTTAACAATCACCAAGAGTGATAGAGAGGGAGGGTGGTTCTAAGAGGATCCTGGGAGATACAGTGGGGCCAGCAGCATGGTAGACATCCTCATTTAGATTCCCACACTCATTCCAGAAAAGTGCCATTATCACCAGGAGTGGTTTGGGCCGAGTTTAGGGGCAAGAAGGGAGTGTGAGGCTGAGGAGCAGGGGCAAGGCATTGTCCCACTCTGAATGTGCCCCTCAAAGTACTTCCCACTGCAGTCCAGGAGTCTGGACACTCCCCTCTTAGCCAGAGGGTCAGGTCCCTTGACAAAATGAGCTATAGAAACTACTTCCTATTCCTCCTCCCCAGAGGGGGCTGCAGTGAGAGGATACTTGGTTGTACGTGTACTTTCACCAGGAATTCTTTCCATGTGGAAACTGAATATAATGTATCAATAAATGCTTTCTTTCACAAACTGATTTTTCTGTCTGAAAAATGACTTGCTCTAAACATGTCCAGCCAACTCTATTGTGTATGTGTTAAAGACATGAATACATATGCATTTTTGTTTTATTATTATTAGACTTTTCTCGCTGCTGACCCTTATTTTGTGTCTGTTTTAAAAGCAACTTGCAAAGCCAATGTGATGTGAATATTTAAGTACCCTACCTAAAACACATTAAAAGAACCTGAATTTCAGAAATCTGGGGCTGTGGTTTCCCAACATCAGCCTCATTTAGAAGTTTGCAGTCCATTTGAGCTTTTAGGCAATTAATCACTCCATACATTTTTACAGGTTGAAGCAAGGACATGAATTTTAATTTTCTCTAAATATCCCTGTGGATTTTAATTGCAGAGTAATAGGATGTGATATTCCTTCTTCTGAAAGGTTTGTTCTCACACATCAACACTGATCACAGTCTTCAGAAGTCTTGTCCAAGAAACAATCATTCAAACCAGACCTCAGCTCTGTGGTCTCTGGATGACAACCTGCTCAAGGGCACAGTTACAGCACCTTGTTTTTCATCTGCTGCTGCAGGGTATCTCTGCCCACACCGAAGGGCCATGGGAGAGGATCAGCTTTGGCAGAACAA
Organism: Lichenostomus cassidix; assembly: GCF_008360975.1. Classification (NCBI taxonomy): domain Eukaryota; kingdom Metazoa; phylum Chordata; class Aves; order Passeriformes; family Meliphagidae; genus Lichenostomus; species Lichenostomus cassidix. Next base: position 106,608,666 of record NC_139482.1, on the reverse strand, counting down.
AACTCATTGAAAATTCGTGTATTTTTTTCCTCCTGTGGGACTATGACCCTGCTGATAGAGCACGGTCAGCAGTGCTGCAGCTGGACACCGAACAGTCCATGAGCAGGGATGAGTTACACCACCTAATTGTTTTGGTACTGCCCTCACTCATCCATCCTGGCTGCAGCTGCAGTTTGCCATCTGGGCTGTGCACAAAAATGAAGCTCTATGGACAGGGCAGGTCACATAGGATGAGGTATCTCCAGGAAGAAAAGGTCAGTCACTCCTGCCTGTGGGTCTGAGCACACAGAGACCACGCGTGAAGCAAGCTGGAGCATTTCACACTTCCTGGCAGGGCTTCAGCTCATAGAGTTAACTTTACTCAAGAGAAAACTATGCCAGATTCTGGCCTTTGAAGATTTCGGTAAGCTTCTTTTTCAGGGAAAAAGGGTTGCCAACTGGGATTTTTCGTGAGTTGACTGCTTTTCAAAGATCTTTGTGAAGGGGCTTGGTTAAGGGCATTGCTGGGGGAAACCAATTATAATTTTCAAATATGTTAGACTTAAATAAACATTTAATTAAAATAAGACCAGCTTTTTCAGCCATTGCCTGTCTTCTCCTGTTTGTAGAGTTGGGGAGTTCTGGGGAATTCCTGATACTACACATTTTTTGAGAGTGTCAGCAAACTTCTCAAACTAACCTTCAATACTTCCTTTCCTTTCTCTTCCCTCCCTCCCAACCCTTTTTCTTAGACACTTTAACCTACTTTTTAGTCTCTCATTTTTCCATTTTCCCCTGTTTCTGGCAATATCATATTTTCTTCTAACCTTTTCCTCCTTGCCCATTTCTCCCTGGTCTGTTTTCCATGCATTTTCTCCTCCAGTTCAAATGGACCTTGCCACAAACTGTGTTATCTCTATAATAGCTTCTGCCTAATGATGGAGGCAAGTACCCTGGAACACCAATTTTCAGCATCTGAGAGCCAGGAGGGTATATATGACATGAATTTTCACCCCCCACATCCATCTGTATAATACTTCTTAAAAAGTCTGCCCACATTTAGTGTCACCAAGAGATGTAGCTGGGCTAGCAAGAGGAAGAATGAGAAAAGAAGGTGATTTTGTCACTTAAGCAGTTCCAACCACTGCCAGGCAGTCCAAGAAGACCCATGGGGAGAGAAGTAACAGGGGGTGGCAAAGGGCTGTAAGAGGAAACACCACCTGAATAACATGCAGCATCCAAAAATATGTTTCCACTAAGGTATCATAATGCTGTATTTATTTATGGCATTATCAGCAGTATTACCACAACAGAGCATGCCACATTAGATGCTGAGTGTGAGTCTTTGCAGTTATTAAAACCTATAAATATTTTCCATAAAAGCAAAGGGAAAATATTTGCCACATGAGGATTTTCTTTTTAAATCATCCAACCAATATTAGTTTGACCCAGGTTAAAAGTTCCCTCACCTGCCAAAATAATTTGATTCCAAATTTTCCTGCTCTTTCTTTTCCTCTTATTTTTCCCCCTCTTCCACAGTGACTCCCAGTGTTTTAGTGTGTCTGTTTGATAAGATATGATTAAGGAGCACCACACTGCATTGAGGTAAAGCAAATCTAAACAGTATTGTCATCCCTATTTTGCTGAGGGACAAACATGGTATTGTGCAGTAGCTTTTCACCAGTTGCTACTGGACCATCCTGGTTTTGTCTGGAATACAGTTAATTTTCCCCCTGTTGATGTGTTTTGGATTCAGTATGAGAATACATCAATAAGACACTAAGGTTTTAGTTGTTGCTAAGCAGTGCTTACCCTAAGTCAAGGACTTTTCAGTTTCCCAGCCTCTGCCAGTGAGCAGGTGTGCAAGAAGAGAGGAGGGACCATGGCCAGGACAGGTGACCAGAACCAGCCAAGGGGAAATTCCACACTATAGGACATTATGCTCAGTTCCTAAACTGGGATAGGGGGTGGCAGTGGGCTGATTGCTGCTGGGGAACAGGCTGGGCATCTGTCAGTGGATGGTGAGCAATTGTATTGTGTGTCACTTGTTTCTCTCTGTCTTTGTTGTCACCCTTTTCATTATAATTATTTGTTTTGATCTATTTTACTTTATTTCAATTATTAAACTGTTCTTATCTAAGCCCATGGGTTTTACCTTTTCCTGAATCTCCTCCACATGTCACCAGGGTAGAGGGGGTGAATGAGTGGCTGCATGGTGTTTTGTTGCCAATGAGATTAAACCATAACAAAGATGTGCATTAACCCAATAAACCATTATATTTTTTTACACAGCTTCAACAACACAAAAAATACAGCTTAGCAAACATGGGTAGCAAATACATATGATTACCAGCAGCAAACAAATAATCAAAGCATAGCTTTTGCCTTTCCCACAATCTAGAATTATGGTATTATGTGCAAAATAAAAATTAATAATTAAAATAGCTCAATGACAGTAGTAATTCAGTAGAATTACAATTCTACTGAAAAGAATGTGACTGAATTCTTATATATAATGCCCATGCACATTTCTGCTCAGATTTGTCAATCTCTGGCTCCATGCTAAACACAAAACATGATTTTTCTTTCCCATTTTAAAGTATGCAAAATGTAAAAAAAAATCCTGTAAACTTTGCTTATTGACCTTAACTTGTAGGCTTTCTTAACTTTTAAATGCTTGCACTTATAAATGTACTTTACCACCAATCTCAGCATTCTTATCCTTGTACTGTAATTAAGGTTTTGGAGACATTTTGCTTTACATCTGTGGGTATTCTGTGAACTATCACTTTTTCGCTTGTCGATTCATTCTTAAAAGCAGAAGTTCTTTTTAAATTTTTATAATGTAGAAAAGTTACTACAGGGAGATTCATCAGACTGAGGATTCAGTGGCAGTCTAAATTAATCTGGATCAGGTGAGAAAGTGTTTTGAGTCACACCATGAATGCCAGCCTGCTTACTAATTCTGTTTCAGCTGTGAGCAGACTGCTCAGACTGGAGGCATTTTAAAAGCAAAGAAAACATTTAGATCCTACTGAAGATAAACAATTTCCAAGCATCAAGAAAAAATGTAAAATCACATTCAAAGTGACAGGTTCTTCTGCCAGTTAAAATTCTTGAATAGAACTGGAAAGATAAGCCCAGGAGATCACATTCAATGTCTTTTGTGTCATGGATTTGATAATGGTGCTCTGAATTTTGGAAAGCTAATAGTTGCTAGATTGGAGGTTTGGCTGCAGGCATCTTTCTCTTCGTTTTCACACAAACAGAAAAATTCTGTAAAAAAACCAATTTGATGTTAATCTTTCAGGAGACCAATGTTTAGCTGTAATAAAAAAGCCCAAGATATAATACTTCTCATTAATCTTCTCCACACCATGAGACAAACACTACCAGTTTCTGCATAACTCCTGTCCCTCTGATAAGGATTAAATTCTGCCATCTGTTAAAATACAAAATGTAGCATAATTTAAAAATCATATAGAAAAAGACAAAGCATTACTCCTGTTTTTCAGTTTCAAGGGTAAATTCATCTATAATCAATGTAGGAATTTTAGTCACATTCAGCTTTTCAATCACTTCAATTTTCTCTGCTTTCTAGACATCATTAAAATACAGATTCAGTGTTCTGTAAATTGAATGAAATTATTCATTATACCTATTAATATACATATGCATTATCTTGAGTTGCACACACTGGTTATTATATAGCTCAGACAAATCACTAAATACTTAGTATATTCTATTATTTTTTCACCTATCGAAAATAATCCAATGCATGACATTTACCAAACTACAGAAATTTCACACACCAAGCATGTCTGAAAGTGTCTGAAAGTGTCTGATCAAATCATCAAACTAATGATGCAACCATGTAAAACATCTCCTTCAAGTTAAAATTTTCATCATATCTTAATAGGCATTTTATATGTCATGTCCATCATTTAGATGGGATAATTTCCATACAAGCTATGGAAAAAAACCCAGAACATTTCTCCTCTATTTAGTTACACAAATCTTCATCTCCTAGCTACTTCTTGCTACTAGGAATTCATGCATGTGAGTAAAGAATACAATCCTTACACTATTATTAAAACTCTAAATATCTTCCCCAAAGTAAGGAATTAATAGCCAGTGGGATTTGCTATATCTTGAAATATGAATAAAGACAGTTTTATCTGAGAAATTAGACTTTCTATGCCATATGTTTTTCAGATTTTTATATCTTCCCATTTTGTTATAGAAGTTCAGACAATATTATACCCATCTCGGAGGATATGTTTTGTTTAGCTCTTAAGTGTCTGCATTCATATTTCACTTACAGCATTTTCCAAAAATACTGCCTTCAGCAACATGAGAGCTGAAGCAGAGGGGTGTCTCCAAGAATGGCAATAATAGGAATTTTCTTTTACTACCCCATAACGGCATTTTAGCTCTCATCAGTCAGAGGATACCCTGCCACCCCACCTCATGCCCAACGTTTCTAATATGTCTTGCAAAGTTGTAAATGACAGAACTATTTGTGAAACTGGGATTTTAGATGGTGAACACTGTGTTGTGAACTACAAAACTGTCTTTATCTATTAAAAGCTCCGTGGGTTGCCAAACTGCACTAAATTTGCACTAAGTTCTGACTGTTGGCAGAAAGGCATCTCAGCCAATGCTCATGTGACTCTAGGATTTTGTCCTTAAAAGAAAAGGTGATGTTGGCTAAGTTTTGCATTAGGCATGTGCAGTAGTGGCAGATGTTCTCGGCAATTGTTAAATGAGCTCCAGATGGTAGCTTAGAAGTTTGACCTTAAACATTTTCTCTCCTTCAACCGTAATTTTTAAATGAAGAGATGTGTAGAGCTTGTTAAGCTTTTCTCCAGGATTTAGACTGAAGATAAAATGATGAGGCTCATCAAAAAGATGGATGATGATATTATCTTGTCTTGAATTCATCGCAAGTGAAGTTTGACAGAATCATCTGTTCACCATTATCTATAAAAAGATTTTAAGGGAAAAGAAATAGCCCAGTAATTTTGTTCTTTTTAGACCTCATAGAAACTAAAGAAAACCAATTTTCTGTTTGAATCTTTTATTCATTGTTTGATAAAATTTCATCTATTTATGCAGATTGTTTTCTGCTAGGCTGCTCAGGGTAAACCCTAACTTGATGTGTTTATCCTAACAGAGAACAAATGACTCTGCTCTGAGATTTAAAGAACTCTTGTAAAATTTCCTTTTTACTTCAAAGACGATGTACATATTTTTAGATCATTTACTACTGTTATCACAGTAATCACCAGATAGTTTGTCAGAGATTGTAAGAAAGTTCATCTCCACAGGAAGCTTTATAATTTAGAAAATAACATCTGAAATCATCAAACTCTCCTCCCTGCTGGATTTATTTTCTACATGCAAGGTTAAAGGAGGATAACTCATTGTTCATTTCCTCATTAGAAAAGAAAACAACGTGTCATTGCAGTAAAACTTCTGTACACTACTTCTAGACTGCCTACATGTAGTGAAGTGGGTGATTTTTGAATGCACAATAGACATGTACTGTAAAATCATAATCTAATTTAATTTTTTCCATTAATTTCTTTTTGCTCAGATGCATCCACAATTCTACCATTTATGCTGAAAATTATACTCCAAAGTCACATTTCTTCCAGCAGGGAGCAGGTAAAAGTCCATCTTAGAAGGGCAGCAGGCTCAGGGCAGGAGTTGAGTCCTTTTGGGGCACAGGTGCAAGATCAGAGCAGTGGGGGCACAACTCAGCTGGGCTCTGCATACCCCTCTTCCCTCCCAAGGATATGATGGTGGTGCAAGCAGACAGGGCCATACCCATGTTTTATCCCAACGTGGGCTTGAAAGCAGAGGTGAGAGGCACAGATGTAGAGAACAGATGCATTATTAGTGCATCTGGTAGTTTAGATATAAAAATAAAAACATCAGATATGGTCTGGACCTGCAGAACTGCTTGGCTAACTTGGTCTCCTTGTATGACAGGGTGACCCAGGCAGTGGATGAAGGGAAGGCTTCAGATGTTGTCTACCTGCAACTTTGGTGAACTTTGACAATATTTCCCACAGTATTGTCCTGGAGAAACTGGTTGTTCATGGCTTGGGTGTGTGAATGCTTCGGTGAGTAAAAAAGCCATCTGGATGGCCATGCCAGAGTGGTGATGAATGGAATTAAATCCAGTTGGTGGCCAATCACACGTGGTGTTCCCCAGGGCTCAGTACTGGAGCCAGTTCTGTTAATAACCATCGGTCAGTTCACAGTAAACATCAAGCTGGGTGGGAGTGTCGATCTGCTGGAGGGCAGGAAGGCTCTGCAGAGGGATCTGGGCAGGCTGGACTGATGGGCTGAGGCCAATGGTGTGAGGTTGAACAAGGCAAAGTGCTGGGTCCTGCACTTGGGTCACAACAACCCCAGGCAGAGATACAAGCTGGGGGAAGAGTGGATGGAAGGTTGTCTGAAGTAAAAAGCCCTGAAGGAGCTGGTTGACATCCAGCTGAACATGAGCCAGCACTGCTTTGGCCAAGAAAGCCTATGGCATCCTGGCTTGTACCAGAAACAGTGTGTCCAGCAGGACCAGGGCAGTGACCGTCCTCCTCTACTCCGCACTGGTGAGGCCACAGCTTGAATCCAGTTCAATCCTCACTGCAAGAAAGACACTGCGGGGCTGGAGTCTGTCCAGAGAGGGCAATGGAGCTGATGAAGGGTCTGGAGCCTTACAATGAGTAGCTGAGGGAGCTGGGCTGTTTAACCTGGAGAAAATGGATGAGGGAAGATCTTACTGCTCTCTTCAACTACCAGAACAAAGGTTGTAGTTACATGGGGATAGGCTCTTCTCCCAGGTAACAAGAAATGGGACAAGAGGAAATGGCCTCCAGTTACATCAAGAAAGGTTTAGATTGGATATTAGGAAAAGTATTTTCACTGGAAGATTTGCCAAGCACTTGAACAGGCTGTTAAGGGCCTGAGATCTCGGAAGGTATTTAGAAGTCTTATAAATATGGTGCTTAGGGAGAGGGTTTAGTGGTGGACTTGGCAGTACTTGGTTGACTGTTGTATTTGATGGTTTTAAAGGTCTTTTCCAGTTTAAATGATTCTATTATTCTATATCCAACTGCTTCAGCCACTTTTGGCAGCAGAACTTCTGAACCCAAATTAATCAACTTTAGAAGAAAGAAAGTGGAGGCTAAATAAAGCTGGCAAGTGGAATCTGAACCTTCAATTGTAAAACACTTCTAGGTCCTTTTGAATTAATAAATCTCTGGAAATACTGACTTGGAAATATTTAAAGGCTGTCATTGATCATATCTTTGATCTATAGATAATTCAAGAAAATAAGATCTGATAACATATCTTATTAAAGCTGCTGAATGTAATCAGTAGCTTTCAGCCTGACTGAATATTGAATATTCCTTTATATAGCAATAATTCAAAAGAGTAGGGAGTCATTACCCAAGTTAAGTGGAAATAAAACCATGAGGCCAAAAAGGATTCCCTGAAGTTAATTGCAAAACAGTCGGGCTGTGATATTGATTTATGCAAATGCCAATTCCTGTGTGTGCATCAGACAGGCAGGAGTACATCTCATTGAAGGAGTGACCCTGGAGCAGGCAGAGAGGGCTGGGACAATCCCAGGTGCTGAAACAGGCACCTTGGTGCCTATCATCCAGGCCTCATGACTTCAGGGAGTAAAGGTGGGCCCATAATAGCCAAGCAGCACCAGGATGTAACCTGCAGATAGAAGATTTTCTGGTCTTTGATGAAATATATGAAAAATACAATTAATTTAATCACCGTCCACTATAGACCTGCTCATCATTGGGCTCAGACAAACAAAACTAACTCTTCTCTTCTACCTTTTCTCCCCGAAGTCATCATAAGGTGGAAGCTAAGGCCAGCTGATTGCTCCAGTACAAGTGAGTGTGGCACAAGTTTGGCCTGTGCAGAAGGGAGAATAAGCAGTTTGTTTCTTTTTCAAGTTGCTGGAGAATGGAAGTTGGTATATCAATAGTGATAATGAACTAATTATGTGTAATTTGAAACCAGTGTAGTACAAAATTGTCCAGAAGACTGTTAAAATCAATTAACTATGGAGTGAATAATTAGAATTCAATCAACAGGGAAAGGTGCTGATTCTTAAGATAGAGAAATCAATATATAGTTTGGTAGAAATCATAAATTGTAATGGCTACATTCAGAAGGCAACCTCTTCTGTACTCTTAAGATTACCAAACAATTACATATTTCACTCCCTCTGTGTGTATTTACCCAGTGCACACAAAGCTTTCTCTAGCTGTACTTAAAAATTTTTTTCCTTAGTCATGGAAATTTGGCTCATCATAAGCAATTTTAATGCTCTGGTCAGCTTTGGGAAAATGCTAATTTAAAACAAAAAAAGCAGATACACAGAAAAAACCAACTTTGTTCATGCAAATGAAAAATTCACTCATGCAGATCACTTTAATAAGTATATTAACCATTAAGGTAAATACAAAGATTTAGTCTGAAGGTTGGTATTTCAGGGATTTAGATCCCTGCCTAGAGGCTCTAAAAAGTTCTATATTAGGCCTAGAGGTGTGGATATGATAATTAAAATGCTTACCACCTTGCAGTAGCAACTTGGGTGTAGAAAGTAATTAGAATTTAAGTACAAAGTGTGCAGTATCAGAAACTGTTAAAACAGCTTCACAGTGAAGCTTTGAATCAACCTTCTGTGGTTTATTTTTGGGTTTTGATACAAATCCCACTTACAATAAAAGCACAGGAAAACCAAGTGAAATTACATGCAAATATATTGTGCTATCTATCTTAAACTATCTCATTAAAGACGAGCAATAATAAATTTGGGAGGCTTTCTGAGCAAGGCCCACCAGCTTCAGTTGCTGAAATTCAGTTCTGGAGCACAGCTGAAAAGCAAGCAAACAAGTTTCTGGAATAAAATAAGCAGAAAAGAGATGAGAGGATGACATGTAATATGTTGACCTAAAAAATTGCTAAGTAATAGATTTTATTTTTGTGATCTGTAGGTGATCCCCAGTTCATCTGCACACGGTCTTGCTTATAAAACAAAAAATCCATTTCTCAATCCTGCAAGCTAAGCTTAGCAGCTACTCCATCTGCTGAGCTCCAGTAGCAGGCAGAGGCTGTATCCTGGGGCTGGGTGTTATTTTTCTCCAGGGTAGAATATAAGGTTGGATTGCCAACAGTGACCTCATTTTCAGCTCTCTGCATGGGAATTTGTACCAGGGACCTCCAGACAGAGGCAACATTTTGTAGGTGGGCACCACCATAATTCCTGTTTTCCCCTGGAGATAAGGAAAAAAAGATCAGTAGGTTGCAAGTGGGTGCTGAATTTCTGTCTGGGCTGGTCAAGTATTGTTTTCCTTTAGTCCAGGGTATAAAGTCTTGCTTCTTTGCAACTCATCAGACACCAATTCAGGTCAACTGCGTGACTAGAGGCTGCTCTGTGCAATCATGGGGAGTTATTTCTGATCCCAGGATGCCTCGGTTTGGCATTAAGAGTAACCATTTCAGTAATCTAATATAAATCTCAGTTTTGTGCGTGTCTTCAGCTCTGTCCTGCAGAGACACTTTTAAACTCTTTATGAGTCTCTGCCATTTAATATTACACTATATAGGCTCAGCTTGCAAAAAGGAAAGTACATTGGCAATGAGCTTTTTTTTTTATCACTGCTAAATATCAGGCTGCCAAGACAGATAATCTTCCCTGATTACTTCCTTCATGTTTTATTAGAGCATGCTCCTGCATTCATTCAGATATTTAATTTCACTATTGATGGCTGCTTCCTGAAATACAAACAATTCTGTCTTTGTTTGAAAAAGGGTTTATATGATATCCAATAATTGCCTAAAGTGACAGCAGCCACTAGCTCAATGCATTCTCCAAGGTTACTGGACTCAAGAGCATTTTCAACTACTAATTGTTTTTCTTCATGCTTCTTTGTTTTTCCTTTAGTCTGGTAATTAATTTCATCATTCCTTCCTCAGGTTTTCATGTTCACACACTAATTTTCTTCCTCAAGCTCCTGAAATGCTTTTGTATATCTTAACCTTTGGATAAAGACACCATCCTCCTGAGCATGCATCCTATTTCTTATGTGGGGCTCTGCTAAATGAGGCAATTCTAGGGCTGGGCTGTCAGACTCAGAAGAGATCCTGCAGATTTACACAAGTATGACTAAATTTGAGGTTAGTTATTCACAGATGAAATACTTTATCCCTTGCAGTTCCATTAAGCACTTTGCATTTGATTGCTACGTGTAGTGGGAAGCTCTAAACTTTTTACATTGGCCACACTTTCATTGGAGAGAGCCTGAGGATCTCTCCCTTCACTGCTTGAGAAGGGGACTGACAACAGCTAAAGGGAAATTCTGAATAATCACAGAATCAGCTGGGCTTACACTCCCTCTGAGAAACAGATAAGGATCTGGATGCTCTCAAAGACGAAGTAGCAAGGAATTGCAGTGGCTGCCAGACTCTCTGTGGAAATAGCGACTCAGTCTCTGTGAATATGGAGGAGGGCTCTGGGTTGGGTGATGACAGTGAGATACAGCCACCACTAGCTTCAGGACTCTTATCCCAAAGGTTTTGGCAGCATTAACCTGACAGTTACTCATGCTCATGCAGGAGAGCACAGACATGCCAGAACAAAATGCTTTACCTGTGCCCATTAGAAGCTGTCAGCTGGCAACAGGATCTTGTTCTCCCAGCACCATAAACTGCTGCTTCTGCCATGACATGTGTTCCCCATAGGTTTTGCAATAGCTGTGTGTGAATACTTGAAAATATTTACTCTGATTTACAAGATCACTCTACGCAGAGAAAATCAGAAATGTGAAATTTGTTGACCTGCTCTGATATATATATAACCTCAAATGAAAAAGTGTGCATTTCCAGAATACAGGATATTTCATTATCTCATTTAGAGGGAAAATGTTTGTTATAAAGCATTGGTCTTTGTGGTCTTGGTGACTAGAAGAAAGCTATTTTGTCTGAATATTCAACCTACCCATACAATCTAAGTTACCATACATGAACCAGATGGAGAATAAATTTTATCTGTTCACTTCAGGATACTAAATTGCATGTACTTGATACAAAAGCATTTGCTGTCAAATTATCCCATCTTTTGGTGGTGGTGGTGATTGAGGTAATGGTGGTGGTTCTGGCTTTCTAACACTGAGCTAGGGAAAGAAAAGACTTTAGTGAAGCAGAAAGTGTGAACATAACAATGCAGAAATGAAAAAGGATGTTCAGGGGCAAGCGTAATGCCTGCAAGGTGTTGTAATTCAGTTATTGAAAATGACCAGGTTTCATGCTATCATAGTCTTCTTAAATGATTGCATTCGGTCCTCTTGGATGGCTTAGAAGTCTCTCTTTTTTTATACAATGTAATCTTTACAGGCAGCTGCTACAGAATGCACCATAATGAAGGCAGGTGCTGAATACAGGATACATTTATGTTATAAGGTGAATTTCAGACATTTTATCTGAAGTTGATCTATCAATTGCAAACCATGATGTGATGTAGATAAATGAGAGGCCCCATTTTGCTGGTAGGGTGGCAGAATGGAAATTGTTACTACAGACTGCAGACCCAGAATAATATTACAGCACTATCCGTACAATTGCTGGGGACAAAGAGGCCAGAGCAGACTCTGTTAGCTCAATTATTCTGACTGCCTATAGAGGATAAATTGTCCCAATATTAAAAAATATACTCTAAAAGCATGTATGCAGATACTTGGAAAAAAAGATTGTCTGAAGAAAAAACTGCCCCCTATCTCATTTGCTAAATATCATTTATTTCCTTTACTAAAACCTCTCTTCTCTCCCCCATTGCAATGTAAATTGGCAGTTGGTGGTAGTAAGACTGGTGATTCAGTGAGAGCCTGAATTTTTCCACCTTTTTAGTCTCTTTTGATGGTTTGCAGGCACTCCTCAGTAAAATCTGTTGTTTCACAGCTGACTACCAGCAGCTGGCTAGTTAGTCTACCTGGAAGAAAGGATGTGGCAGTAATTTTATGTAGGTTCTGGGCTGGGAGAAGAGTAATCACAGGTGAAAAATCTGGCTGCAGAAGCAATAGGAGTCAAGTTTCTTCTTGTGGAGCTCTGAACCTCTAGCTTAATAAATCTAAATTCTAGCAAGAGAATGTATTTGCTTCTGTGTCATGTATGGACTTCTGACAGCAGGGTGTCTGTAGGATTTGCTAATAATGGTTTCCCTGTAAGCTACCTAACATAGGGGTTTTTTTTTACAGTAGATGATCCCAAAAATCCTGAGTATTTCAATTTATTTGCTTTTGAAAGCATAACTTGGCAGTCAGTGTTATTACACTGACACAAGCAGCAACTGTGTACCTCACACCAATTTGAGATTAAGGGAAAACAAACAAAAATTCCTGCTATTTTAATTCACTGCTGGAAGTTTCAATTGGTTTTATAAGATAAGCTCTTTTTAGATGACTTGCAAATCTGAAACAAAGGAACATACGGGTATATTTATAAATCAAAAGAGTTGGATACAAATGCATCATGTATGCATTTAGACTTAAACATGTGTTGACCTTAATACGCATGATGAAAAAATAGTTTGATGACAACCCACTAATGTTAGGTCAAGGATGTACCAATGTGTGCACAGGGCCAACATTGCTTGCAGTTTCTGCTTCTCTCTAATATTCAGATAAAAAGACTCCCAGCTCTACTGACCAAGAACTTTGCAGTTTATAAGTAATACAATAAATAGTGGTATCTGTGCTTTAGTTCTACAAGTATTGTCAAATATTTGCCATGATGACTGTAAAGTTTTCCTAAACAATATATTTTGTACCTAAGTCTTTAGCTTTAAAGGGGTAATTATGAAGCAGAGCATTTATTTTTAAAGCAAACAAGAGAATAACAGACTGCTTTGTTTATTCTTTAGCTGTTTTCCCATAGTAATTATGATAATCCCAAAAATTACAAAACAGAAACATTAATGCTTTTCCATTTCCAAAATTAGATTTAATTCCCAAGCACATATTTATTAAAGTATAAAAAACCACTGCAGTTGTGCAGTCCAGATTAGGTGTGTACTAGGAAAGGCACTTGAGAATACATCCCTCAGGATCACAAATCCTGCCAGCCAACCTGCTCCAGTGTTGGCTTCTCTCCATGGTTCCACAGGTCCTGCCAGGAGCCTGCCAGGTCCACAGGCTTGCCACGGGGTCACAGCCTCCTTCAGGCATCCAACTGCTCTGATGTGGAGTCCTGCACAGGCAGGAAATGGATTTCTGCTCTACCATGGGCTTCCTTGTGTTACAGGGGCACAGGTGCCTCACCATGGTCTGCACCACAGGCTGCAGGGGATCCCAGCTCTGGGACCTGGACCACCTCCTTCCCCTCCTTCTCCACTGACCTTGGTGTCTGAAGAGTTGTTCCTCTCACATGTTCTCCCTTCTCTGTTTTCCAGGCCCAATCTGCTCCTGTGAAGTAACTTCTTTCCTCTTCTTTACTCTGTTACCCTAGAAGTGCTACCACTGTCACTGATGGTCTCAGCCTTGGGCAGTGGTGGGTCTGTCTTGGAGTCACCTGACATTGTCCCTCTTGGACATGGGGGAAGCTTCTAGCAGCTTCTCACAGAAGCCATCCTTGTAGTCTGCCTCCCCCTGCCCCCAAATATTACCATGCAAGCCCAATACAGGATGATAGATCACATTCCCCTCTCCAGATGTGGAATAACAGTCTCTAGCAATGAAAGCACTGCATGAATGTATTTGTGAAAGTTCATGATCTGTCCCAAGTTACTTATTAACTATCCTTACATTTCATTCCAAAGATGGAAGGGTGGAAAATTATGATACCATCTGGAAAAGATGAGTTTAGTAGTCACAAACCTAATGAAAGTCCTGGAGAAGGGGTCATTTAAAGCATCCTTGAGAAAGTCACCTTTGTTCAGCAGGATACAATGAGGCTGAGACAGAAAGAAGGTAGCTTGCACTGGATTAATGAGTGAGATAAATTCATTGCAGAATTCAAATGTAGGGTGAAGGATGATTGCTTCCTATTAAGGGAACAATATACTGTGAGCTGTTGTTTCCTTAGTAGGAATTTACCAGGTAACAGGTTCTCATAAAGAAGGTAGTGAACTATCCGGTGTCCTTTGGGAAAACAGCAAGAAGAAAATGGCATGAAATAAACAAGGGAAAACTATATTGGTTATGAGGAAAAGTTTCCTAAAAATAAAGAAAAGCCTTCCTGTGAAACTTAATTACTGAGAGAAAGTAAGCCAAATCCTAGAGAGCATGGTTTATATACAGTTGAGCTGAGCCGAGCCAAGGGAAATTAGCAGAAATCCTGAGAGATGTGTTAGGATTTTATGATCCTGAGGCTCCATCATGGCGGGGTTTTTTTGTACAGCATTTTGCAGCAGTGGGGCCTGAAGGCAGGAAAAATGGCTGTGGGTATGTGACAGGAGGGAAATGCCCTCGGCTAGAGAATTTTCTGCCATCACCCATGTTTCCAGAATTGCTCCAAGCCTAGTTTCCAGCCTCAGCTGAGACTGCTCTTCCAGATCTCTTTCTCTTTGAACAGTCCAACATTAGAGGCATGTTTAATTTTCCCAGGCTACTCTTCCATTTAGTGTGTAAAGTTATACACTTTAGTGTTTGGAAAGCTTGATCATGCCATTATGAAGATGCAGGGTTTTATTGCCCATGCATGCTGCTGACTCCCAAATCCACCTCATATCCCAGTCTTAACAAAGAGTTTCAAATAAATGAGGGTATTCCCAGAATGAGGAGCACACATAATTTCAAACAACGATCTGGCTAGGAGAAGGCTTAAAAGAATGTGATGTGCAGCTTTATCCACCCTGCTAGATTTCATGTTAAAGAGCACCACATGATGGTCAACTCCATCAAATACTGCCAGCAGATTTAGCTACATTAGCATAGTAATTAGACCAAAAGTTTATAGCAAAAAGAAGATGGCCCACCAGAGCAATCACTGTTGTCTCTGTGAAATATCTTCATCTAAAAACCCAGCTGTGAGAATATTCTTGGGCATAAACCAGGCAATAATAGGTTAAGCATCTTGGTTGTGCCCCCTGAAAAACTGTCTTTTGTTTTATATGTACCTCAGCTTCTAGCTAAAGGGTGTATGATGAGCAGTGAAAATGCTGGCCAGCATGTGTCCTGCATCCAGTACAGAATATTTGACCTCATTTTCCTTAAATTGACACTATAGCAATACCCTGTGGAGGTGCAAAGGCATGGGATATTACTGACACTTGGCCATATGTGAACTATTGCACAATGACCAAAGACTTGGGACTAATGCTCACACTAGATTTTTAATAACTTTTTAATCTGCGGTTCTCTTTCTGTCTCTTACATACTACGATTGTCAATCTGCCTAGTATTTATTCTACTTTCTACCTTCATTTGTCGTCCCAGAATTTCCCAGGAACTTTATTTTTTTTTCCGCCACATATGAATTACCATAATGTCAAAATTTGCTCAATGATTGAATCCAAGCTGTCAAAAGGGATTCAAAATATGTCCACTGGTCCTAATAAGCAATGCAAGCATTCAACACACAGTACAATGCTGACACTGGTGAAGAAAAACCCATCTTGTTTTATTTCATTCAATCCTCCTTTAGCTTTAGGACAGCTACCAGACTGTCATGTCACCATATTTCTGCTTTTTGTTCCAGATATTTTAGGGTGCAAGATGAACCAGAACACTGGAACCACATATTTGCTGGTATGGTGTCTTGTTTCAACAGATTGTGATTTACTCCATTGGTACCCCAAGTTTCATGAATCAGTTTGTTTCTCTGTTGATTTATATAGACAGCTTGTCAGCAGATGTTGAATTAATGCTAAACTCTGTACTATCAAGAGTGTTGTTGGGAGTAAGGGAATTTTGTCTCATATTCAGGGGATGTGTAGAGACCAAAGTGCAGTATGTAGAATTTACTTCTCCGCCATTTAGTAGTCATGTGAAAGATAGTAAAATTGCTCTGAGGGAGGTATTGGTGAGGTTTTTTACAGTCTTTGTAATACCTAAGAACAGCCACTTTTAGCTGAGCAATCCAGATGTCACAGTAAGGATGGAGGCAACCTGCAATATCCCTTAGTGAAAATTGAAAGAAAAGAGCACACCCTTTTAAATGCTATATGCTTCTAAAGCATTTAAATCACACAGTTAAGAATTTTTTTCAATTCATTTTGCGTGGCCACTGTGATACCAATAACTGAAAGACCAAAGAGACTGTCTCCAGCTTAGTGCTCCAATACAATAGGGTATTCTATTCCAGAAGGTACCATAATCAGGCATTATTTGGTAAAACAAAGATGAATGTTTCCTCTTTTCTGGAACCAGACAAACTAGGAATTACAATGTTACATAGCTTTTACAAACATATTTCAAAAGGTCTGAAAGAACAGACTTCTTTTTTTCAGAGGAACTTCCTTCTTTACAAGCCACATTTCAACAGAAAGCCTTCTGTGTTAATTAAGGACCTCATTCATCCATTTGTGGTCTGTGATTCTGTGGAGGGAAGCAGTTTTTAAAACTCATTTTTGTAGCAAGATGAGACCATTTCGGGGAAAGTGTGACCTCCTGATTTTTAGATGGGCTATCCAGGAAGACAGCATAGGACAACTCACTCAGGATGGGATCGCAGGAAACCTGTAGCCCAGCCTCCAGCACATGCCTGGGTCAGCCATGGGGTCAGGCCAGGCTGCTCAGGGGTCTATCCAGTCTCATCTTGAAAAAGCTCTATGCATGGAGCCTGTAAAGTTGGATATGCCTTCTCTAAGATATAAATGCATCCTATAATAGCATGGATACTCATGCTATTATAAACCCTGTTCACCCAGAACTAGGGCAGAGGGAGTAAGACAAGGGGAGCTAATCTCAACCTTTCCATTTACACCTGTTAATGGAATCCCTCACCAGTCACTCAAATACAGAATTAATTCACTTTTTTTCCCAGAAATAAATTTTTCAGGACATCCTAAGGCATTTTCCAGCCCTGCAGCACTTGACAACGTCGTAGCTGCTATTTGAAGAATGTTTTAGAATTGGAGTAAGATAATGCACCAACCGTCAGAAAAAAAAAAAGCTGCTACTGTTTACTTTTGGCTGTCTTCTGAAAACAGGAGCCCATTAGGAAAAAATAGCTTCACAGTCAACTCATTGAAGTGTTTAAGTCAAGTTTTTGGAGACTGCTTAAAAACAAAACTTTGTAATAGCTGAAGAACAACAGACACTTTGAATTGCCTAATATTTTTGAATGAGAGCACAACTTGCTCAGAAAGGCTTTGATAATTACCCCAGCATGCCAGTTACTGAGCAAATGAATTTTATACCAAGTTGCTAGCAGTTTTTTTAAAGAACAAAGCAAATGCCCCATAGCAATGCTTGATAGAGGCAAATTTTAGCCTCCTAACTAAGGAAAGGAGAAGAATGTTGTAGGTGGTATATTTCTAGCTAATTAGCTGAAAATGAAAAAAGCTCAAGGAAATAAAACGAAACTACTTGCTGAATGGTTTATACCCTAGAGCAAAAGACACCTTCATAATGATAAAATGTTTTTAATCACCAAAGGTTTGTTTAATAGGCTCTATATTTATATATAACACACAGCACTGAAACCGTGCCAGTGTGGCCTGTCCCAAAAGTCAGTGCAGTAAATGATAACAGCACTTGGAATGAATTTGGCTAGTCTAAAAATCTCTCTGAAGGTCTAATCCTTCCCCTTTGGAAAAAGATCAGGCCAAACAGGCCCACTTTTATCACTGCTGCTACTTGCACCAGGGTTTTTATATTAAATTTTTCTTTAAACATAAGAATCTCAACTTCTGACTCCTTGAAATGTGTGCATCTGTGCAGATGGCTGAGCTAGCTTTGCAGAAAACTTTGAAAAATGTCAAATGGAAACCTGGGCTTGGTGGAAAGCTCAGCAAGAGGGGGGTTTCTTAAGAGCTCACAGCAATGATATAAGTGGTTTCTGCCCCATGGTTTGAGCACCCAGAGGGGATTAAGGGGCTTTACACTGTGCACAGTGCACAGAGAAGCAGATCTGAGCATGGGTTACTGTGACCTACCCTCCAAACTTTCTTCCATGGCTGTTCCTGAAACTTTACACAGGAAATGTATGTCAAGAGCCTAAATTGGTGTTATTGTAGAATAAAGGTGCTTTTATTTCAGCAAATTGACCTCTAATTTTTGGCAGGTTGCCGTTTCAATTCACAACCTGTTATCTTTCCTCTATAAGTGCACTGACTGCTACTGTTCCTGAGAGAAGGCATCACCACCTGGCTGCTGTCTCACTGCTTTCAGAGTATGATGCTGCTACTTTAACTATTGAGCTGCTTGTCTACCAGAATTCATGGGAAACATGCAGAAACCTGCCAAGAATAGAGTTTCTGATGTAGGCGCTGGCTCCACACCAGCCCTGCTGACACAGACAGACTGCCGCCACCCTCTTGTAATTTGTTTCTTTTTTGCTACATGTCAGGCTTCAGAAGGTGCTGATTACATTTACGTAGTTGATGAGCTTCCTAATCCAGTGTCTAATTTCACCTGCATGTTGAATTTTTAATCTTTAATCTGGTAAAGATTCCTATGTCCATAGCTGGACTATGCCCTCTGCACCAGGAGAATCTGTGTGGAACAAGAATTATCAAAGCTAAGAGCACTAGTCTGGACTTCTTTGTGGTTTGGGGTTTTTTGTTTGGTTGGTTTTGTTACTAAATTGTAAAACAAGACTTGGCTTTATCCCAAAGCAATTAATTTATTCTGTTAACTGAAGAAAAATAAAAATAAAGACATGTGATCTATTCAGTGTTATATATAACTTTAATTAGTTGATGGATGCAGCCTGAGTAGATCAATCTGAAGAAATATGTTTGCAGCATGTACTCACTGAGTGAAATTAAATCTACAACACCCAGAAGGTTAATCTGTATATCCTTACTAGAAGCTTCAGTGACCTTCATTAGAATCTTCTCTCTGTATAACCTCAGGAAAATAAAATTCAGTAGGCATGTTGTTTTTCTCTAAAATCTCACTGGCCATTGGGGACTAATAGATCTGTAACTTAAATATGAGGTTGCATTTTTTTGTTAAGGCATATGGTTTAAGATAGGATCACATCCCTGCCAGGTTGTCTAAAAGGGGAAATATGCTCAACTCTCCTGAAATAGCAAACAACTGCCATATTCTACTTCCCAGTCTCCTTCCTCCCCTTTTATTTCCTACTAGGCAGCCAGACAAGCTACAGGTGTGAGGGAGAGTCTTTACTCACATGAACTTTAAAATGGATTCCTGGTTGGCTTTAAGGGAAAAATCTTTTCTCCCTAGACTTTCTCTGAGTTGCTAGTTTCTGTGATGAACTGTGACAAGGGAGAGACCCTTAAATGAGATAAACCAGAAAAAATTTATAGCACTACAGTGAGATTATATATATTTTCACAACCCAAACTAAGCAGGAGCAGGACAGTTTAGCACCTGGATTGAAAATCCAAGGGTACACTCCTGCACACAGGTCTTGGCTGCCTACGGCTGTCACAGATCCTGGAGCAATTTTCAGTGAACATCTAAGCTTTGGACAGGGTGGGTAATTACCCTCTACTTAGTTAACGCCCCCCTGGGAAACCTGAGCAGCTCCCAGCTCTGGACTCTGCTCTGAGACACTTGCTTTCAGGTGGTGGGTGATGTTCAGCTTCCTGCCAAAGGTCGCTGTGCTGCGCTGGCTGGGGAAGTGATCCCTGAGTGCTGTCTCAACAGCGTGTGAGAAGATTTGAGACCTGTTGGAGTAAAAGATGTTGAAAAACATGAATGGTTACATTACTGTTACTCCAGGAGAGGCCTTAATCCCTTAAGTGAGCAATGGGGCAGTGAATCAGGGAGCATTTTCGAAGTATCTGTCTCCTGGGGTCATTCTAGGAGTGCAGCACTGAAGCAAAATGCCTAAAGGAGAGAGAGACACCTAGAAATCGTTTGAGCACGGCTTTGGAAAGTCAGAACTCCTCTGTACTTATCCCACCTTAGCAAGGGCGAGAGCTATTTCTTCAAGGACTCCCTTGAAGAAATGTAAACAAAGTGATGTTCCCCTTAAAGAGAGATAATGCCATTTATCTACATGTCGTCACAATAAGCAGATAAGGTTTGCAAGGCACATACGAAGCTCCAATAAGCACTAATTAAATATTTTTCTCTGTCAACCTGTTTCCCGTAGACAACAATAAACTTTCTACGCTACTTGTTTTAGTAGCTAATTAACGCTATGAGTTGCCTCTACCTGGCAGCTTAGACATATTTATTTGCTAGTACGGGAAGAGCCATCCCTGGATATGTAACAGCAAACAAACCCTGCTAGCAAAGCTCTTCATCCCCGGGCGGCGGGGAGGCAGGCGATGTCACGGGCGGTGCGGGAGCACACGGGGGTGGCCGGGGGGACTCACCTACCCCGGGGGGGGCCCAGCCCGCTGGGGCCGGGGGTGTCCCGTGCCGCCGGGGCTCCTCCCAGCCCGCCCGGCCCCAAAGTTTGGCGGCCAAAGTTTGTGTGCAGGCGCGGCTGCGGAAGCGCCTCCGGGAGCGGCGGGCAGGTGAGGGGGGCAGGTGAGGGGCTGCCGCCGGGCACCCACCTGGGACGAGCGGGAGGGTGGGCGAGCAGCCAGCGGGATCTCCTCTCTCCCCGCCGGCACCGCCCAGCCCCGGGGCGCCCGGACCTTCCGCGGCGGCGGCAGCGCAGGCGGCGGAGCGGCTGTCCCGGTGCGTCCAGCGCGGAGCGGCCCCGGGGGACGAGCTGGCCAGCCCTACACCCCTGCGAGCCCCTGGCGAGGGCTGCAGCGCCGGGAGAGCCCCGAGGGGCTGCTGTTCGGCCCCAGAAGTTGAGGGGATCGCAGAGCCCCAGCTGCGGCACCGCGCACCGAGCAACTTTTCTGCTGACTCCACTCAGCCCTCCTTCGTCACACGCCGGGAATCAGGAATTCGTGGCACGTCTCCAAAATAAAAAAAAAAAAAAAATGGGCTGGTATTTTGCCTGTGCGTTTTGTAGCAGTAGAGTGAATGACTGGGGCAGGCTGCGAGTCTTGTTGGCATGCTGATAGCACCTCGGTTCGCTGCAGTCCGTAAACAAGACCGTGTCATTTCAGCAGTTCAAGAGGGACGATCTGGCTTTGACACAGTCCTTTTGCTAGTGCTCCTTATCCTGAGAGTGGAAAGAAATCCCACCTACAATCCTGGTAGAAGACTGAGAGCCATCAAGTTGCTGTCTTGTGAGCAGTGGTTTTGTTTAACTTCCCAAAATACAGGCTACTTCCATGGGACTGCTCACTGACTCCCAGGAGTGCTTCAGACAGGTAAGAGCTAAGCATGCCAAATTTGCCTTTTTCTGCTGAGGTCCCTCAGTCCTGTCTGGGAAATGTTACTAAGAATAATAATGATTTTTCCTTTTTGAAGTGAGATGTCCAGCAGCTGTAGGATGAAACCCCTGGAACTGAATATCCTGGTGAACTGGTGAAGTTTCAGACCTGACCCTTTCAGTGTCTCCTCTGTTCTCTGTAAGTAACCAAAACTTTACTTTCCATGATGCTGATATGTCAACCTGCATGCACATGGATAGGACAACTTGTCATTTATTTGTTCTTAACACAAGCATAACTTTTGTTTGTTTAGAGCTATAGCTTTAAATAACCCTCAAGTGTCTGAGGCCAGTTGCTATGTGCATTAAACCAACATGTTCTGAAGTAGAATTTATGGTTGAGGAGCAGGACCAGGTAAGTGGGTGCATGTTCTCAGAAGCAATGAGTCTTGCTTACATCCATTGTTTCATTAGATTGATTTTTTTCCTTTGGAAATATATCAAAAGGATAACGAGAAACTAGTGATGTTAATAGATTAAAATGGTGAAATCAAATGCAAACCATATTTTCTTCGCTACAGTATTAATTTTGTATGATATGCTGTATGCTATAAAGTGCATTTATAACAAAACGTAATTGCTGTAACAACATTGTGGTCTGCTATGTAACAAGGGAGAGTGAAGTTGAAAAATGTTAAATATGTACAACTTGACTGGGTGGGAAGTTACTTTGGTGGTGTTGATGTTTGGAATTTCCTGACTGCTGTTAAAATTTCAAATTTTTAAGCTCTATTTTTTTTAAAGGGGCTTATTGTTTCATAATTTGCAGTGGGTGAGTGAGGAATGCTCACTTTGATAAAAACAGGTCTCTCCTTTGAAGAGAAATCCCTATATATTTCATTTAAAAATATTTCATTATTTGTGTCTTATGGAGCTCTAACAGAATTCTCTTAACTTGATTTGCAATGTTGGTAGGTAGTAATCTTCAGTTATTGCCAGTAATAAAAGTTGTGCAGGCCAGATGGTGTCTTCAATTACACTTTAACACAGCCTTCTTATAAGCAGCTCTTCAGGTCTAGAAGTTGCTGAGGTGTCAGCAGAACTGATGTAACAGTGGGCCTGTATGCTGTCTGTATCCTCCTAGTAAATTCCTATGCACAGGAAAAACTACATTATGGGAATTTTGGTTTGGTGTGATTTTTGGGTTTTGTTGTTTGGTTTGTTTTTTTCTTTTTCTGGGGGGTGTTTGGTGAGGGGTTGGTTGGTTGGTTCAGTTTTTTGAATATAGAAACTTTCTGAGAGCCACTGTTTAACTATCGAGATCTGCTTGCTCACTTCAAATTTCTGTAAGGCCTTTGGCTTCACCCAGCTGTAACATTCAGTGTAACTTGCTGGAGATAGAAAATGGCAAATACTGTATGTTTATTTCCTGCAACCTTTGTAATAAACAGGAACGAAAAGTAGCACTGCCTGGTATGAGGAACTGTGCAAGCATTGTTAAAAGCTGGAGCTCTGCCTTGTGCTAGTTGTTGTGAAGCCAGAAAGTTGAGATGTGGACAATGGAAAGGTGATCCTGGAGGATCATCTGCGTGTGAAGTAGGAGATGAGCTAACAGATGAGAAGTGAGGGAGGAGGGGAAGTGTTGAAGTGAGAAGATATCCTTGCCTCCTTCCACTGACTGAGATGAAAGTAGTCTGGGCCAGTGTCCAGCAGAACATTCCTCACTGCAAAATTTTCTTGCCATGATAACTCCAGTGGAGTTATCAGAAAATGTAATGCTTCTTGAGGTAAGGAAAGAAGAAGGGAAGAAAATGAAAAAATCAAAAAAGAACTGTGTGGTTGCAGTAGCTTTCTGTGTTCTTTTTCTCATTTTGTTTTCATTAATTCAGTTGTGACTAAGGAGATACTGAGTGGGTGGGAATTTGTGGTATCCCACAGTAACATGAATGCTTTGACCATTAAAAAGATTGCCTGGGTTTTTTCATCTGTATTCTGCTGGTTAACCCTGCTTTTTGATTATTTTTTTTCCAGGTGAAGGGGAAAAAGCTGGAACTAAAAAGAAAGGATTCGAAATAGTTTGAGGCAATCTAATGTTTTGTGTTTATATGTCCTTGATTTTGGAACTAGGTGATGGCGAGGGTTGCAGTGGCAATGAAACCTAAAGTTAGTCAAGCATACTGAGCAGATGCCATTGGTTTTGTATGGTCTAGAATAGGAAGGAGCCAGAAATTGTACCTGAGTGCTGAAGTACCTCTCCTCAGCTGCAGGTATATTTGCTTGCAAGGAAGAAAAAGTTGGATGATATACTGAAAGAAGTAATCAGGCCAAAAGCAGGAGGTGCACTCTTCTCCATTTTTGGGTGGCTGTTATTTCAATTGCTTATATTGGTCCTGTACAGGAATGTACCTATTTGAACCCAAAGCACAATGGGGAAAATGCCAGGATTTGTATCAGTGGAATGAGGATTCTTGAAATTCTTAATACTTGACAAATGTTAAACAATTTGGACTCAGAACTGAATGACTATAGACCTGTCAAATTTTTACATTCTTGCTGTTTTTGTCGTCTGAGCTATGTAGTGCTATTGTCTGCTACATTTACTGTTTCTCTGTGATGGATAAGGATATGTAGTAGCCTCTATCCAGTACTCAAAAGAACTTGAAATTCTGGGGTGTGTGGATCACTATGATTCTTCCTGTGAAAGCCTGAGTTGAAACAGGTGGGACATTGGGGTCCCTATATGCAAAAGAAATGGGGGTGAGGTTGGGCAAAAGCAATAATCTAGTTCAGCATAGGTGGAAGGAACAGAGTTTCTTGGGCTGCGTTAGTTCCTGCATAGCAAGAACCATCCAGCATGACGGTCGAGGTATCACCAGTGGAGGCGTATTGCCCAGGACTGGGAGCACAAAAAAGATTCTCATCTGAAGCAGTGATGCTGGACTTCTGTTTGGATATGGCTGATACCTTTTGAAGATGCTTGGGTGGAATGTGACTGCTTAATGGCTCTTAACAGCCAAAAGAAAGCCTTTATCTTGATTAAAGAATATTTGCAGGTATTTCCTCTTGCACAGGATGCCTGAGAGTGTAATCCATGACTGTCGCTTTTTAATACAAAAGGAGGAAATTTGTCAGTGTTGTGTAGCCATTTTTCAAGTTCTACTAGAAGACCCACAGATACAGACTTTTTTAAATGTCACTATAATTTTTTCATATGCAGGTTACAAATCATTGTGTTAAATAAATTAAACTACTCATTCAAGCTGAAAAGCCTTTAAAATCTTATAAGGTAGCAGAATAGTTGGGTTTGATGTATTTAGATTCTAACCTGAGCTAAAATGAGTAGTCTTAATTAAAAGTAATGTCACTCTTGTTTAAAACTAATCTTAAAACTTAGCTGACACATAAATGAAGAATACAGTTTCATATAAATTAAATTTAAATAAATTAAACTAATTGCAAGCAGCATGTAAACTCTTGATACAAAGATAATTGTAGTGACTATGATGGTGGAGTGAATTTGCCTTAGGGTGTGTTTGGTAGTTCAAAACAAAGAAAAAGAAAAGCACCTTGAACTGCTTTTATGAACTTCTATCCACTCAAAACCAAAACTAACCTGGCAGAAAAACATCTGTTTTCTTATTAACAGATTAACTTGCTTGAAAGTGCTCCTGATTTTACTGTGCATCTATATTATCACCTTTCAGGGCTTGTAGATTGTGCTGCATGCAACCATGAAGGTGTTTGGGCAAGGTCAGCTGTATACCCTATGCTATCATGGGTCATGGATCTATGTGATACCTGCTACTGCTAAAGAAAAAACCACTGGGACTGGTTCTTGAGTGAATTCTTTGTGGGTTATAATTTAGTTAAACTTGGTCAGTAAGCCCTCATGGAGGTGGCAAGAGTTGGGCAGTCAGGGAGGATGAGAGCAAGTGGCTGGAGAGAGCAGCAGTGCCAGCCTACAAATGTCAGAAATGCTCATGGAGATGTTGTGTGAGATATTTTGCTTTCAGCATCATCCATGTGGTCTGAGAAAGCTTTTTTTGCCCACTCAAGGACACTGTTTTTTCAGAAAGAAGGGGTGAATATATGGGAGTTTTGTCTAGTCGGAGATGGAAGGAAGTAACAACATCACAAAAGTGGGCTTATTTGGAAGCCTGCCACTTTCATTATGTGTGTCTGGGTTGCTCACTTTTTTATTATGAGAGAAACTTGTGACTCCCAAACAACAGCAAGAGACTGATTGCTCATAAGATATGAGGGTCTGAATAAGTATCTTTGAAGTAAATTACTTAAATTAGAAAGTACCTCTAATTTAAGTAATTTATTTCAAAGATACTTATTCAGACCCTCATATCTTATTTATTTGCTGCTTTTCTTTTTTTCTTTCCCTAATCCAGATGCTGTCGATGTCCTGTTACATGAACAACACAGCTTCTGTTTGCGGGAAAACAGAAGAGGTTTGTATTCGTCCCTTCTATGACTAGTGATTCTTACAGCACTGCTTATGCTGGGAAGCTTCTGTCTCATCAGCAGAGAGACTTCTGAAGCCACGCAAACAACGCATTTGCTGCAGCACTGAAGTTAGGTGCAAAGACGTAAGCAAACCTTGTAGCACAGATAAGGAAGATTGCTAGTCAGAGTGCTGAGAGCACAGCAGGAAAAGAAGGTGCAAAGTGATAAGAGCAAAAAAAGAGCTGGCTGAAAGGAGGCTCCACTGCCCACACCTTTACAAAGAGCATTTCACAGCATTCCTCATGCATTTTCTTTGTTTTCACCCAATCTTCACCGCTTCCTTCCAATCCTGGGCATCATCACAATAGCTGCAAACAGGTACTTCTATATAACATATAGGAAATTCCCCCTCTGTAGAATCAAAGCAGAAAGAGCTAGGTGGAACAAAGCCTTTATCACCTTCCTTTCATGTGCCTGGTTCAAACCAGTTGCTTCATGACCCTTACAAAAAAGACTTCAGACAGAACATTTACATTCTGTTAATGTCTAGCTATCTGTCTTCTACAGAACAATTACACATAAAATGATTAATATTTAAACCGTGGCTTACATTTTCTGCAGGCAAGTTTGTGCTTAAGAGAAGTGTATAGTTTAATGGCACAGAATTGGAAAAACATCTAAAAAGATCTGAACAGTTTTGTTGTTCTTGAAACCTTTTGTGTCTTTCTAACATAGTTACTTTGTTCATTCAACAGCTGTTTTTCATGGGAGTTCCTGCTAAGTTTTATGTGTACTTTATTTTTAGAAACTCAGCAATTATAGATGTAA
This sequence comes from Lichenostomus cassidix, assembly GCF_008360975.1. Lineage (NCBI taxonomy): Eukaryota > Metazoa > Chordata > Aves > Passeriformes > Meliphagidae > Lichenostomus > Lichenostomus cassidix. The sequence goes on along the minus strand of NC_139482.1, from coordinate 106,582,011 downwards.
CAGAGCTGAATTACTAAAAAATACAAACTTGTGGTACATGCAGTACTTGTATGATTCAGAATAACTGTAAAGTTCCTGCATTTTCTTTTTCTGTGTATTTAACAGATCAATCTATCACATATCATCCAGTAGACTGTATTTCTTTAAAAGTCTGAACTTTTCCTTGCATTCTTTGTGTTAGTTCATCAGACATTTCTGTCATATGCCCTGACAACAGTGTCCATTATGTTGAATTTTACAGCATTTTCTTTTTCTGTGAGGGCCAGTTTCAACAACTGCTCTTCAGCTTCTCTCAATGCACTTTTAAAGTGAGCACATTCTCATTCAGGTTAAGGAGCTGTCATTGAGTGATCCACAGTGTCTTCATGTTCTGATATTATAAAATGAATTTTGTGGCCCCTTTGTGGCAGGTGCAGGGCATCAGGTAAATTACTTACTTCCTCTGGGCCCACTGCTGTGCAAGAAAGTAATTTATTTTTTCATAAGTTTTTACATTTGAGCTCATTTTCATTAAACTTACTGGCAAGAATTGAGCTCCTGACAAGTCCCTCTCCATGTTGCAAAAGAGCTGAGTAAAAAGATGATCCATTAATTCATTTTCTGCTGTGTTACTGATACCATCTTATGCTGGCTTTTCCTAATCCTGCAAAACTCAACTTGGATTCATGTTTGAGGGTGAACTCTGTCATGGCAGTGGGTGATGTTTTCTATTCTGGAGGTAGAATGGTGCTCTCAACCACTTCTAGCAACACATCTGCTTGGAACTCACTTGGGGGTAAGAAGAACATTGAGACTGTGAGCAGAAATACAAACATTGAAAGTAATAGCTTGTGAGAGTTCTAGCTTGTGTATAGTATGCTGTTTATACAGTCCCTGGTGAAGAATAAAAATGTAACACAAGAACAACATCCCTCTCTTGTTATTCCAGGTTGGTGTCTCTGGGGAAGACACTGAAGAAGATGCAGGCATGCTGAAAACTTCAGAAAAGTGAGCAATGAGTCCTTCTGAAAGCTGAAAAGAAGCCCCCTCATAGGGTCATGAACCTAAGACAAGTCTTCGTGTCTGTACTGCTGTTTGGAGTAGCTGGTCTACTCCTCTTCATGTATCTGCAAGCTCGGATTGAAGAACAACATACAGGTACAGTGAATTTTCTCTCTCTCACTCTCTCTCTTTTTTTTTTTTTTTAAATGTAATTGCAGCCATTATTTTAAGACGGCCGTAAAATCTGTTGAGGACAGTTGGGGGTGGAGTCCCCCTCCTTTATGCAGTAGAAGGGCATTGAAAATAGTCTTGCTTTAATTGCTACACATCATTAAGAAATTTCTTCAGTCATGTGAAAAGATGCCCCCAGCTACCTAATCGTATTGTATCAGCTTCATTTGCAAAAGCAAGTGTTGCAAAAGCATTCTGCATGTCCAATTTAGAAATAAATCTGTATGGTGATTTGTTGTGGGTTTTGTACATTATATTTTGTGTGGCAAAGCAATTTTTGGAGAATTACGGCTGTGTTTTATAGACAAAAGTGGTCTTCTAAGCAACAGTGCTCATGGAATTACCCTTTCCCTTTCTTTTTTGTTGTTTGTTTGAGAGTGGGCTTACAAGTATTTTATATATGGCATCAGAGTCATATTGCAACTTTGGGTAAGTCTGTATTAGCATTGGCTCAGGATTACACTTATGAATTGTATTTCTGTTGTTCCCCATTTATGATATTTTGGTTTCCACCCCTACTCGATCTAGATTATTTTATGGATAAAACTAAACCAGAATATTTACCTCAACACCTACTGGAAGCTCAGTTTATGGGACCAGTCTAGAGTTAGTTCTGAAGTAACCCTCCACAAAATGTGTAAGAGGTGGATGTCAGTAAGTCCCTTAACATGCACAGTTTTGCCCTGCAGGTCTGCTTCTGTTGTGTCACCTTATTGATGGCATATCCTTGACTTTACTTGTATGCCTGTATTGGGAGGTTACGGTTTTGTTTTCAAGGTTTGGTTTTGGTTGGGTTTTTTGGTGTTTCTTTGCCTGGTTGGTTTATTTGCTTGGGGTTTTTTTGTCAGTGGGTTTTTTTTGTTTGCTTCTGACTTGTTAATTCTTGACTTTTAGATCCTCTTGTCTCTATCACTCAGCTTCCATTTCCGCTGTAAAACTCACACTTTATAGTATTTTGATACCATTGTGAAGTAATACATCAGTAAAACTGCATTAGTCTCTGGCTTTATTGATCTGTGCTGTTATTCCATATGAGCTGCTCAGCTCCAGTGTGTTTTAGAGAGCAGTGTTGAGGGGGAAATATAGTGCATCATTCCTGCAATTGTTTGATAATGACCTTGAGGTTTTTTTCAACTAAATGCAATGATCACAACATTAATTTTGGCTTGTTAATTTTTCTGGGCTGTCCCAAGGTATGCACAAGCTTGTGTGAATGAAACTGTTACAGGAGGTAATATAGCCTCCCCTTGGAAATGTTCCCTTGTAATCAGCTGATGACAGAAGGGTGCTGGCAGAAACTGAGCATGCAGCAGGGGGGCAGGGGGTCTTCCTTGAAAATCTCTTCTGTTGTCAGGAATGTTAAGAGCAGATATCCTTGCTTTCAAGGTAGTTCAGGAATGTAATGATGAGTGTAGATTATTGATTTATTTACTTGCTGACATTCTTCGCATTCCTTGCATCTTTTCTTGTGCTGTAATTAACCTTTCTTTCCTTGCAGTGCTCTTTGTTGCTGTTTCTCACTGCAGTTTTTTTGACTCCTTTCTTTTGTATGTATTGCTCTACCATTAAAAAGAAACAGGAAAAATGTAATAAAGGTTGAATTAGGACATACTTTGTTCTTTTGGCCAACCAGATGCGTTCTTTGGGGTTTTCTTTGATATATTGCTATAATCTTCTTCAGGAGAGAGGCTTCTCCTTGCACACATAAGTCATTTCCATGTGGAAACATTTCTCTAATAAAATGGAAGCTATCAGAAAATAACAGAATGGTTAGTGAGCTTAAAGTGTGACTGCAGTTTTGAGGGCCCTTTTATCTCCCTGGACTGCTATTGTGATAGCACTTCAGGAAGATCCAAAAAAAGAATTTTGGCATTCTCTACAGTAGCAGTAGAGAATGTACGTGGTCATGCATGTTGGCAAGAATATGGCGAAAACTCATTCTTTGGTGTCTGCTCTTGCTTCGTCTTCCAGTTTAACATTTAGAGAGCCATTCTTTTTTATTTCAAACACCTGTATCTCCCCTAAACCTTCTGCAGCTCAATTCGCTAATGCTCCCCTCATGTATGCTGCTTAAGAGTTGATATGAAATAAAACGTATTTGCATATTCACAATATACACTGGTTTAGTTACAGGCATTTTGCAATTTTTTTTTCCCTCTTCTGCTGTGTTTTTCATATTGCCATGTGTCGTGCACTGTGGCTTTTTTGGGGATGAGCTGTATCTGGAGAATCCTAAACTGACAAGTATCTTTGCAAGGATTTTATGTGTTCCATTAATCCTCTCACTAGTTGCACAGCTGTAAGAGAGCTAGTTTTAATCTGCAAGTGGCTGAGCATGTGATGTGATGTTTTATTAGGAAACAGAAAGTGCGCCTCGTGCTTCTCAACTGCCGTGCTATGAGCCTGTAGAGACAAGTGTTTGTTGTAGGCAGAACTATTTTTATCTTCCATGGTGCCCTGCTCAAGACCTACAGCACTCATGTTTGCATTTGGTTCCTGAAGGGATGGAAAGTTGGATGTGTTTGAGTTTAGGAAAGTGTCACTTTTGCGCCTGTGAAATGCTTCTCCTTACCACCCCATTCCTCTGGATAGCTGGAGCCTTTATAGATCACAACCTCTGAAAAAGATAGTGAATTTTATTCGTTTTTTTTATAATGTTTATGCTTATTTCTCAGGCTCTCCTAACTGTGATGTGAATTATTTGATCAGATGTAGATTCTTCTGGGGAACTGGAAAAATATGTTAGTTTTCAATTTCCTTTTTTATGTTTGTCCTACTGTATTAAAGTTGGACTATTTTTTTTCCACAATCACCATTCTTAATGCCACTTTTTCTAGCTATTCATGATTTTTCACACTAAATCTAATGCCAGTTTTTATTCATAGTTTGCTTAATCTCTTTTTGGGTCTCTTATTCCTACTTGCTGTTCTCATCCCTGAGGTCCCAATTGTGGTTTGATTCCCCTGTTTGTCTTATTTTGGTCTAGACTGATCTTATCTAAGCATGTTTTTTTCTGATTTACTTCCACAAACTTCCCTCATTACTCAAATGTATCCAGCCCAGGAAGACCTCTAATTTTTTATCCTGTCCATCTACTCCAGATGCACCTGCAGGCTCAACAGCTGGATGCACCTCTCAGCATAGCCATGTCTTCTGCTCCCTCCCACTGTGCTTGGACTCTTCAGATTATTTCCAGTCATGTTTATCGTCCCTAAACCTTAAAAAAGGGAAAATCTTTCATTTAGAGATGTCTAAGAAACAGCTGCTAGCTACGTGGTGGTCCTCTCTGATGGCTTTTCAGAGACATTAGCAGACTGAGAGAAAAGGGGAGTTTCTTGGTTTGGCTCTGTGCATGGAGTGTATAAAGACAGGATGATTCATCTTTACTTCTGTTGAGTATCTTCAGTTCACCTCCATGTAGTAATTGGGAACAGACTTGTCAATAGTGCAATGGGAGCATCAATACACACAGGCTTCTTCTGGATGGAAATTTAATTGACAACATTGATAATGCAATATATATGGAGCACTTCATGTTCTCCATATATAAATATATTCACTTGTATATAAATTCACATACATGAATGAAGCTTGATGTGAATTTGACTAGATCCTACAGCTTTACCTGACAGTTCTCCATATGGTCTTGCATTATGCAGTGAAAGCATCAAATACTGTGACACTGATTAAAAAGAAATTACTATTTATTATATGCTTAGAAATTTCCAGCCCTGTTAATCTTATTCAGGGGAAGCAAACTGCTGGGTCTTCCAGGGCTGATGTTGAGTTCTATACCTGAATTAGGGAATTGTGGGGCACAAAGGACACTTGCAATTTAATCCTGCAATATTAGAGATATGAATTTGAGTTTTAAGATAGGGATTCAACTTTTGTACTTTAAAACTCTTTCTTTTTAGGGGGGACTGATGTGATTTAGTGTGACTGATTACTATAAAATAATCTGAGAATATCTTTGAGATTAGAACTGTATGTTGGGTTGGTTGGTTGGGGTTTTGCTGTGTGTTGATTTTTCCCTCCTCTCAAAGTTTGTCTAATTCTTTTTTTGTGAAGTGTGCCTAATAAATCCATGATTATGAAGGACTATTTTAGAATAGTCTGTAGTACCACTAATTAAGGGCTGTACTGCCCTCCCATAGATTTCTGGTTCCCTAGGGTGAAAAATTCTGCATCTTCTTTCCCAGCAGTTTTGTATCTCACCCTAAGGATACTGAGATTTTTCTGTGTGCTTTCTCCTCACTTTGCAGGGTATCAGTTTTGTAGTATCAGTGGTTGCCCAGACATCCCTCTGCAGTCTATGTGCAATTTTGTGCATCTGCCTCCTGAGTAGCTTCATGACACAGACCTTATACCCATTCCTCAAGGTATGGGTCACCATTTTGTAACGAAACAAAATAAAAATTCAGATAAAAATCACAAAGTTTTAAATTTCATGAGCTTTCATGCAAGTCTTAGCATGAGCTTTCATAGTTTAGTCTGCTATTGCTATAGCCATCCAGGCTGTATCCATACTACATATTTCTTGGCATAAACAGGTGGGTTTTTTTCCCCACCTTGCCGGACTTGGTAATCCAAGGGATATTTTGGGGCCCTTTAGTAATCTGGTGAGTTATCTGGAGTCCATGGAGTGACTTTCTTCCATATCTTGACACTCTAAGTATTAATCGAATGTGTGTGTACACCTGATAATATTTATTCTTTGTTGGTTTTGTGGGTTGATTTTTATTTAAACTTTGTCTAAGTGAAGAAACACTGATGTGGCTTAAAGAACAATTCATATGTAATGAATTGCAAAGGCAACTGTTTCATGGAAGTCATAGTTTTTCTAGACAATCTTCAGAAAATTCCTTAAAGAAATATATTTGTAGGAAACAGGTTTGTAAATAAAGGAGAAAAGAACACAGCTCAATAATGGTTATTAATTATTAATAGTTCAATTCTTCTAGTAACATTGAAATATTTCTGTTGTCAAAGCCCCAGGTAATTTATGTGTGTCTTCCTAAATCTGCTGGAGAACATCACTGGTATGGCAAACAAATTTTCCTGGTTTACAGTGCGCAGCTACTAATGAGGCTGTTCTAATGAGTCTGTGTGCATTTAGGGTTTACCCTTCTGGCTGGAATATGCTGTGTCTTCTGTGTAAAGTGTTTCTGTTTCTTTGTTTTTGTAAAAAATCTGCCCCACTATTGGATTGAAGCACAAAAGAAAGAGGATTCAATGGGATCAGTAAATGCTGCTTGGTGAACAATTACAGAGGTATTGAAATCCCAGAAATGCTACAAAATTTTATTAGGTGAATTTCTGTGTATAGCATAGAATGGGTTTCCTTTCCCCCAGCTTACAGTACATGCAACCTGTAGGGAGAGAACAATTGCCTTTGCAGGAAAAAAGCTATTAAGAAACAGGTGGAAATTGATATTTTCTCGAACCATAATGGTCTAAAACACAAGTAAAAGTTAAACATAAGAGAAGATGGTTTTCTGAGTTGCTGATTGTGAAGTCTGACCCTGTCTTTAGCAGTTGCAAACACCAGAAGCTTTAAGAAAAGCAAGTTAAAATTTCATATTGCAGTATATAGCACTTAAAGCTGTATTTATCTGTTTCTGAGGATGTTCTTACTTTTATCATTCCTATAGCTAAATCACATTTAATTTTAGAAATTCTTCTGGATTAGAAGAAATTCCAGCTTTCACATTCTGGTGGTATGAAACAAAGTAAATGGGATGAGGTTTTGGGGCTCGTCTCAGCTACATAGTCAATTTCATGTTTGAGTGGAAGCTGATGACATTTCATGTATTATTATGTATAAGTTTTTGACAACCCACACAACCTTGTTCGTACCTAGACCACAGAGGTCCACTTCTAGGAAGGTGTAGCACATAGCTTAATTGTACTGAGGACATTTTTCTTGCCCATTTTCTTGCCTATTTTCAAATATAACTTTCAGAAGAGGGGGCTGTAACTTATATCTATGGGCACATAACTGAATTCACTTGAAAATTTGCATTGTAATTACTCCTGGAGGGTTTTTTGCCTTGATGTTGAAACAGTTATGAAGCGGGATATACTCCTTCCTGGAAAGTCTGAGTAACAGTAACAGTGTTTTCAAAATGATCTGTTGAATTAGATACAAAATGTGTAATAGGTGCTCTTCACGCTGTTTTCTGGTTAGTCAGACCCTCAGACTAGAACAGCTGATATTCGGAAATGTGATTTTACAGGGTCCTTAGCAGCTATTCTTTCTGTTAAGTGGCTATGTTTTCTGTTTGGTTTTTTTAAACATGATTTTTGTATTGTTTTCCAACTTTTGTTTAGTTTTATAACAAGCATTGAGTGAAGTGTTCAGATTTCAGTTATTGTTCACCATTGTTGTCGTTTTAATAACTTTTGGCTCGTGGCATGTCTTCAATTCCAGAAAGTCCTTTCCTTAAAAGTTTGTCATTCAGGCAGTACAGCCCTGCAGTCTTGTCTCTTCTGGGCATGGATTGTATGATGCAGTACCATTTAAGGCAAACACACACTCTTACAAAGCAAGAAGGATGGAGAGGTATTCTCCACCTGGCAACTCATCATTTAGAGGTAACAGTAGAAAAAAAATTGAGAGCACAGAATCATTTGGGTTGGAAAAGACCTACAAGATCATCAAGTTCAACCTTTGACTAATAACTACTTTGTCAATAAAGCCATAGTTTAACTAAATTCCATATCCAGTTGTTTCTTGAACACCTCCAAGGATGATGACTTCACTGCCTCCCAGGGCAGTAAGTTCCAATGCTAAAATACCCTTTCTGTGAATAAATTATTCATGATGTCCAACCTGAACCTCCCCTGGTTCAGCTGGAGGCCATGCCCTCTCATCCTGTCACTTATTGCCTGGGAGAAGAGGCCAAAGCCCACCTGGCTACAGCCTCCTTTAAGGCAGTTGTAAAGAGTGGTAAGGTCACCCCTGAGCCTCCTTTTCTCCAGGATAAACAACCCCATCTCCCTCAGCCACTCCTCATGGGACTTACTCCCTAGAAATGATGATGAAAAGATTAATGTTTTTCTATTCCAGGCTTGTTCCATTTTCCTTGCACATTTTCAGAAGAGCAAGTGGTTGCTGCTGGAGTATATTTAAGGCTGCTTACCTCTGTGTCTGATGTTGAACTGCTTTGATATGTTGCTTGATTACAAACAGTCCTGTTAAAACATGTGATGTGGTCTCTGCACAATTCCAAGGGAAACCTTTGGTGTCTTACGGGAATTAAATTAGAAATTCTGGTGTTTCTTTTAAGTGTGTGTATATACATATAGGTATGCATATATATTTATTTTAAGTATCCCCTTTATTTTCCTTCTTTTTGTGGGAGTAGAGACTGCTGGTAGGAGAAATATTTTAGATGGAAACCTATCTTCTTACCACAGTGAGCTATTGGGATATGTGGAGATGAGTTTATATGGAATAATCTTTTTTGTATACACACTCAAGAGTCTTCCTTTCTGTCTTTTTCTTCCATTTTACTCATTTGATTTTACTGTCAACAGGTTATTGTTATTAATTTGAGATATTTCTGGATCATCTTGCAATGCGTGTAAAACAACTATTTGAAGATCAGGAGGCTGACAGGTTTCACATAATGAGAGCCACTTCAGTGTACAACGGGTTCATCTCTGACAGATGATGTGTATTATTTCGCTAGAAAAAACATTATTTGTATCAAGGAGCAAAAGGTTCAAGGAAGAAGAGAAGTGCCTTTAACTTTTTTTCTTTTTTTTTAATGTAAAAAACCTGGGTTTATTTTTGTTTTTTTATTTTTAAGTGCAATCATTCTTTCACGGCAGCATGAACATTGGCTGGGCTTTCAAGTTTGGGTCCCTACTTCTTCAGACAAGTGTCTCACTTTTTGTATTTTTATTTATATTAATAGCATATTCAGAGAAAAAGAATGTTTCTACATTCTACAGAATTCCTGTAGAAGGCATTTCCTATCTGTCAGTTTGAAACTGGGAAGATTCATGACACATCAGCATATAGTGTTTTTCTTCCCAGCTCCTCCAACCTTGAGCCTTGTGGCTATATGTGTGAGAGTGAATGCCACTGTCTTCAGCCACAAAGGAGAGCAAGACACTTGGGTTCTATCAAATGCTGTGTTTAAACAGCAACAAAATCTAAAATAAACAAGCCAACAAGCCCCTTCCAAAACCCCCAAATTTGCTCATTTCTATCAAGAGTCAGGGTCAGTTATTAAATCAGCTTAAAGACTCTTCTTTTTGTAAAACACTAAATATTCATTACTCAAGAAAACCACAAAATATGCTGTATTTTAAGCATTGCCCTACATATAGATGAAACCATTCTCAGGCATGTATGAGCCTCACTTGATGTAAAGTGGTAAGGAATAGAATATCACACACATCCATTTGCTTTGGATTTTGATTGGTTTGATCTTGATATAGTGAAGATGTGCAGCAGCCTCCTGTACTGCCTGGAAAGCCATAGTCGGCAGTAAGTGCAACCCTGAAAATATTATTGCCTACAGTGGTTCTTTAGGAACTCTCACTGCTTCCACTCCCACTCATATTCACCAAAAATTGTTTCCTTATCACTTGAGAGCATCCCCATGGTAACAACATCCAAGACTGTCACTGACCTCTATTAATCCTGTGTGATACCGGATAGCAAGTATGATTTCTCCTCACAGCTTTGTTGTTTCAAATGATTGTTTATATTGACCACTCAACTGTCTATCAAACAATCCTGGCAGGGATTCACAGCTCATAGCTCTAGCAAAATCAGGCTGAGTAGGCACAGATTTTTTTTTTTTGGCACCATTGACAAGGGACAATGACATGAGTTATCAAAATATTTGAGGAATGATAGATATCTTTCTTTCTTACTTTTTTTTTTTAGAATGGTAATAGTAATTTTTCTGTTTACAGTTCCATAATATTCTAATTTACAAAAAAAAAAAAAAAAGCCACCAAAAAAAAACCCCCAGAACTTGGACAATATTACAGTTTTCCAGATGAGCAGTGTTTCTTTTTTGTTTGGTTGGGTTTTTTGGTTGATTGGTTGGTTGGGGTTTTTTTTCTGTTGTTTGGGGATGCTGCAGCACAGAAGCTTCTGGAATGGCAGGGGTGGGAAACAGTGTTGAATCAATGGTTATAAGGAGTTCAGTTCCCATGGACAAAAACTCCTATGAGCCAAGCATACAATGAAGGGGGAAGGAGGGGAGGAACTCTCTTAAGAAAGTCATTGGCTTTGGAAAATTAAGTTTCTTAAGTAACAGAGATAGCGAGGCAAAGCTTGTCTCCTTGCAAAGAATTTTATTTCTCTAGAACATAACAGTTGATGGCCTCATAGCCACAAATCTTGACATGCACCTCAGGGGATGTCTTCTGCATGTCATAGACACTGGGTAACATCCAGGAAAGTAACTGAAGATCAGCAGCCTAAGGTTAATAATCAGAACCAATATTAAATTTTACTGTGGGTAAGTGCCAGGTGAAAGACGAGGTGTTAACTGATTTTATATTCAATGTGATTGGAATGGAGCAGGTCATTTCAGTACTAATTATAGACCAACAATAGAATTTGCCCAGCTGTATGTGCCTGTGTAAGGGCATAGATGGAGGGAGAAGCTGTTAAAGGTTTGCAATACTTTCTGTGACAGATAGGTTGTCATCTAGGCCTAATACAAGCATGTGCTTAGGAACAGCTCAAGTGAACTTGGGGCTGTTTAGAGTTATGTAGTTGGGCCCTGGGTATGGGCATATTGCCTCTCAGTAAATTATATGCAAGAGAAATGAGGGTTTGGAGGTGTTTGGTTTTGATTATGGCCAGCTAGGGAGATGCGGTGCATGAGTTCTGTTAGCTGCAGCTGCAAACATTCAGTTGCACTAAACAGGAACATATCAGTGCCTGATGCTTTGCCATTCATCCACAAAATAGCTCTGTTAAGGAAAGAAAATATGTCTCGCAGGAAATAATAAGTATAGTAAACATTGTTTGCAAAGACAGTTGTTCATACTTTATATTCTTGCTTAAATTTTTTAAAATATCTTTTTCTTGCCAGGAAAAGAAGAAAACAGTTTTTCCTGCCATAGCCCCATAATTTTTCTGTTGTTCAGAGGTGTTTGTCATGAGAGGTTACTTTGACTTTGCATAACCATACTGTACTTTTGGAGGATGGTAAAGGTGGGAAAGTGTTTTGTATAAGAAGTGCATTACTGCTCTCATGCAGGGGTTGATGGTCCCCAGACATCCTTGAAACCTATTACTTTCCAAATGTGTTCTTCTTGACTTTGGCCTTACAACAATGACAGAGAAGAAAAATCTTTCGTTAGAAAAAGCTTAATAGAACTGGGTAAATAGAATTTCACTTTCTGTTCCACTCATCTATGCAAAATCATTTTTTTTATTCCTGGAAAAACACTTAGTGGCGAAGTAATGCAGTGCAATCTATTGTGATAATGTTATTGCATTAAAAAACATACTACAGTATATTGGAATGTTACACGTCACTTTTCGAGTGAATTAGGAAAATACATAGATGCAATAATTTTATTTTTGGGGATTTTTTTTGTTTTGGATCTTTCTTGCTCTCATTAAAGATTCATTAATGCACAGCATGCCTTGTCCACTGCTGAGAACTAATGGGCTACAATCTGTTGACACAGGTCATGACATTTGAATTGTGCGTAAAATGCAGCCTGTTACTTTAAACATTATTCATATAATTAATTAAATGTCAATGCCTTAAGACGGTTCTGTACTTGCAGTCAAGAATTATGGTGCACTTTCCTGAAAGCAGTTCTGTTCTTGATGTCGGGCCAAAGAATCAAGACTTTTCATGAACTTCAGCTTGATTTATAAACTATTTGGAAATGCTCAAGCTAAGTAGCTCTACAGAACAGTTGTTAATAAAGGTGACAGATATTTGTTTTCCTTAGAAACTGAAATTTCCATGGGAGTATAAGATTCTCAAGTTATCTAACCTTTTCTGCCTACCAGCAGTCCTCAAAGAGGTCATCAAATATGTAAAATTCTGACACTGGGGAAGAACCAAATCTGTCATGTTCTGTGAGGGGAGGAAAAGAAGCAGGTCAGACAGGCTAGTAGAAGGATGGAAATTTACTTGGATGTGTTTTTATCTTTTTTACCCTTTTGCAGTGGGAGCTGCTGAATTATTAATGCAATAATAAAGTCCATTTGATATGAATAGACTCCTAATCACTAAAGAAATTACTTGTAGGATCAGAATCATTAGAGTGAGAGTTGGCTGACTGGCCCCCGATTAAATTATATCCAATGAAGCAACAAACTGTAAAAAAAACCACTAATTTTTTTTTCCCAATAATTATTTTATGAGTTTTCTTCTTCCACTGCGCAATTTTATGTGAAAGATTTGCTATTGCAGTCTAATGGCAGGTAGAAGGCAATGAAAAACATCTAAAAAAAAACCCTGGCTTTGCTCCTGGATTTCAAATTAGTTTCATGGGAGGGGACCAGCACAAAGTATATGTAAAATATAACAAATAATATGGACTTTGGGGATTTTTTTAAAATTTGCTTTATCCTCTTACAGATGGCAAAATTAATTTCACCCTACTTCTTTTCTGTTACAATCTTTCCACTTCAGCGTGTCTATTTTGAAGATGAAGAGGCAGATGAGACTGGGTTTACGTAGGCTGAGGTGGTTGCAGTGAGGTATAAATAGTTCATGATTTATTTAACCTTTGAGCAGAAATTCCTTTCTGGTGGAATTAATCTGCAAATAGCTGAGGTGTGCTACCACTTAAGTTATGATTGATCATGCAATATAACAAAACTCTATTGGCATCAGGTTTAGGACTGATGTACATATAAATATAATGCAGATAAAGCTGCCAGGTGCTGTGACTGACAGGTGAGTTCAAGGTATTATCAGCAAGAAGACTCAGCCTTGACTCTCCAGCTACTAAAATGTGCATATTGGACAGCTGGTATTAATATTCTGCAAATAAAATACTGTTGAATGACAGTTGGGAAGCAGTCTAAGCAAAATTTAGTCTGTGGTGACTAATGAACACACAAATTAATAACTGACTTTCTGGAAAGTTAGAGGTTAATATTGGTATTTTAAATTATCTAATCCATGTGGTCTAGTATCCTCCTAAGGCAATCACATTAATTACCTGGGGGAAGGCAGATATTTATTATGAAAATTTTGCTATCCTTTCAGCATTCATTTGGTGATGAAGACCAGGTATTTCACCTGAAGACCAGGTATTTCACCTGGGTCAGAGGGCTGCCAGAATATCTAACTCTAGAGCTGGTAGCACAGCACCTTTTCGGTTCCATCTCTCCAGAGCGGCCAAGGACCAAAGAAAGGATCAAAACCTCTTGTTCATTCTGTTCAATAATGTGTTTCTTGAAGCTGACACATTCACTAACAAATTTACTTTCTTACTGTTTATTACCTGAAGCAAGCCATAGAAAAATAGGAGTAAATGAAAAAAACATGGCCGAGGAAAAGCAAATGGTTTCTGCATCCTTGATGATAGGAAAGGAGGGTAAGTCATAGATGTTTAATTCTAACTTCTACTATTACTTCTGTTGCAAGAAATGTGCTAAACTTACTTTACATTATTACATATTTATTGTACATGTTAATGCTTTTCATGATTGTGTTCTACTTTTGTCAGACTCTTGCTAGGCAGCTCCTACTGCTAAACTGTTTTCATCCTTTAACTATGTTGTTTCTCGTATATCAATCATTAGTTAAATTCTCTATCATGAAATCATATTCTGGTGACAAGATCTAAAGAAGATTGTCATCACACAATCAGCCATTCATTATGAGCATCGTGGCCAAAACTGTGGTTTAGCCTTGAGAAAACTTCTGACATTTCAGGTTTTTCCAGAACTCCGGTTCCCACTGATATTTCTTTTCTTGCCCTCCAAATATCTGGAAGAAACTAATGCAGCTGAAGTTCGTAGTGTTTTTAAATGGATGGATTTGTAGGAATAGCATCTCCTTTTACGGCAAATTAATACTGTCTTCCTCATGTTAAGATCCCCCTTTGCCAAAAAATCTGTGCTTCAGAGAATGCTGGTGCTTCTACTGATCATACAAGTGATCAGTAGAATTAACAAAGATTTTTTATGTGCTTGAGGAACACTGCAGTCTGACCAATTGCAAGCACCTAAGTGTCTGTTCCTGCTTTTTTTTCTAAATATTCTTTTTCTTTGGCTTTTGATGTTTTCCTCTGATGTGGTAGTGCACTTGCACAACAAGAGTTTGGGGCAGAGAGGTAATGTTTCAGGTAGTTATATTGTTACAGAGAGTCACAGTTTGTTCTTCAAAAAATAGCCATAAAACTGAGCAAATAAATATGTTTGCATTTTGTGCAATGCCAAATACTGTATTATCAAAAATGTCCACTTGAAGCTGTACCTATCTAGGAGTGTTTTCCAGTTACTAATAAAACAAAATATTTGTTGTGGGGGAATGAGGCCTAATCTTATCTCTAAACATCTAATGTAAAGTAACAGTAAATATTTGTGTGTGGAAGCCTTGTAATGGTGTAATGCTGTGAACTGGGGAATGAAAAAATGGTGGAAAGGAGGGAAAGGCAGAGCCTGAAGAGGAGCTAAAATAATTTTGGTGGTGTGACATTCAACAAGTTTAGTCCAAGAAAAAAACCCAAAACACACTGCTATGTGTTTTCTTCTCTGAATAGGAGGACAGTGTAATCAAGTGGATCATAAATACATTTTTGAATGAGGAATGTTTATAGGATCTAATGACTTAGTCTCAGACTGCCATGAACACCAGTGAGGGGTGGCGTTCAGACTGGTAGAGACCTGAAACTGGTACATTTCCAAGAGAAATGCTACTTGAGCCAAGCAGTTGTGGTAGCGAGGTGATCACCCTTTGTCACATCAGACATATCAGGTCACTTCTACCTTCAGGAAGCCAATTTTCTTTGGCAGAGAAGAAGAAACAATAAACCAGGTCAGGTCCAAAGTTCTCTCAAGCTTTGTATATTGTCTCTGAAAACAGTGCTTAGAGTAGTCTACAAACAAGAGAAATCTATAATAATAATTCAGAGAATTTTCTTTGCCCTTTGTGTTTTGTAATTTAGAGGCCTTCTAGATTGGGGGTGTGTCCAGTAGCTCTGAATTATTCCTTCTACCATCAGTTTGTACAGTGTCATCTTAACTAATGCCTTTCCCCTGAGATTCCTCTGATGAGGAATCCAGCTTGAATACTGGATATTCCTAGTAACATTTTTCCCATGATGCTCTTTAATTCTATAGAAATATTCTCCAGAGTGTGTTATCATTGGATCACTAAAAAACATTTTCCACTTTCTGTCCCTGTGAGAATGTTATTTACTTATCATAAAATAAAAAAAGTGACTAATGGATGAATGGCTCAGCAGAACATCCTGGCTACTTTTTTACATTTTTGGTACTCTTCTGTGCTTTTCTTTAGCAAAAACTAGTCAGGAATAATTGATTGTATCACTTCAGCTTTGTACCTATCAAAGTGTTGACAGTAACTTGGAGAATGTTGTTTTTCCATAATATTTTTTTAGGAGGGAAGGAGATACCTATTTAACTGTACTCATGACTGTTCTGGGATTGACTTTCCACTTATGTAAATAAACTGTTTTTCAACAGTTTATTTACATAAATAATCAGTTTTTAAACTGATAAGATTAGATCAGAGTTGATGTTTGAGGGGAGAGGGGTTTAGGTATAAAGAACTTTCTCCATAAGACAAAGTTTAGCTTTTTTTCTTACATATTTGAGTAACGAGCAAAACTGCACTTCTCTGCCAGTCAGGTCAGTAACATGACTGAAATTATTAGGTTTTTATTAGATGTAGATTTTTGCGATATATTTGACAAAACATACATCTCTTGGTGCCTGAGATTGAGAGGAAGAGAAATAAGTGAGGATTTCTGCATTTTTTGTAGAAAGCATCAAGTGTTCCAAATGCCACATTTGCTTAATGTTACTTGTACAGTGATTAGAAATGGAGCTGACAGTCTGAGTTGGGCAAAACGTTTGCTGGGTAAGGATAGCAAATAGAATTGTGTGGTAGCTTGGGGTTTTTATCACCATCTAGAATGAAATTTTAGCGTATCAATCAACCACAACACCTTTGGGAGCAGAATAACAATTAAGCAGTGTTTGTGAAGCTATTGCCATCGCTCTGTTGACTGCTTAGAGGAACTAACCTGCTGCCATTCTGTCTCAGATGAGCTGTCTGTCATGAGCAGGTATAGGTATGCCAGCTCACTTCTGCAGCTCAGAGAAACTGAGCATCTGACAGCAGCTGAGGGTGTTCTACCCAGGAAACTGCTGCCTAAACTTTAGCAGACAAAAATTCAATTTTCTTGTCTTAGTCGACAGTTAATGGGGAAGGTGGCTGTACTGTCAAATGCTCGCTGTTGAATGTTTTTTCTCAGCCGAGAGGGATGCATGGATGGAAAAATAACTCATTTTAAGCAATTTAGCTTTAACGAGTTTTTAAAAGCCCCACAAGCTAGGTGGTCCAAAGAAAGGCTCTAGGAGAAGTTATGTAAACACTAATAGATGCAATTACCTACATTTACTTTCATAAAAAAATTCACTTATTTTCCTGCCAAGAGTTTACAGTTCAAAAAGAATGAAAAATGTAATAGTAAAGATGTTTTAAATAATTTTGTAAGGATGTGAGGGTTTTTAACATCCCAGAAGAATAATGATTAAATAGCTTAAAGTTGAATTAATTTCAAAACCTTCAGAATGATTTTTAGTTGCAAGTATAATTTTCTCAAAATAGAAACTAAATACAAATAAAAAAAAAGCTGCTCTTTCTTGTATTTCAAAGAAAAAAATAATAAAAATAAAAATTACTTTAATACCTGAATTTGCTTTTTAAGGAACTTTTTGATTCAAAGAAGTATATGATGTATAGCTTAAATACAATGTACTGTTAAGAATGGAAAAAAATTAGAATGTCAGACTTTTCTTCAGAAGAGTAATTGAGGTTTTTACTAGCTGTAACAAAGGCTCCTTAAACTCATGCTGATATATTGGAGATACATTATAGATTACTGAGAAGGCAAATGATATTATATCACTTAATTTATTTGACAAATGTACTTTCTTTAATTAGCTACAGTACTTCATAGACTATTAGCAAATATTTTTCAGACTGTCCTCTAAAGAATGATTTCTCATAAAGAGACATGGTGACATCAATCGATTAAATCTTGATTTGAGATGAAGTGTCCTCAGAATTTTGTGAGCAAAGTCTGCCTGTGCAGTTTCTTGAAGCATGAGTTGGAGAGCTTGATGCAGAAATCAGTTTTGTCCATCATTTATTAAACCTGTGAGGGTTTTATAATTCTACTAAATTTTATTTTCTGATAGAAGCTGTACTGTCTTTTGTTGGAACTGTTAGATAGAGGGCACATTTCCATTTTAAGTCAATTCCTGAAAGTTAGAAAAAGACAGCGTTCTGTCACAGATTAAATAATTTCCAGAGCAGATCTAATCAAACATTTTAAAGCTTTCTAAAAGCAATATAAGCCATCTCACTCTGTTATTCCTTTCTTTTATGCATTTGTTGTTTGGAGGAACTCGTGTTTGTAACAAAATATATCCTTCTTCAAGAGTAAACTTTCTGTGAAGAAAAAC
Source organism: Lichenostomus cassidix (assembly GCF_008360975.1). Lineage (NCBI taxonomy): Eukaryota > Metazoa > Chordata > Aves > Passeriformes > Meliphagidae > Lichenostomus > Lichenostomus cassidix. The sequence goes on along the minus strand of NC_139482.1, from coordinate 106,564,121 downwards.
TCATCAAGAAGTCTATTTTTGGTCACCATCCAGTTAGGAGCTGCAATAATGCATATTTCAGGTTGCCGAATCTCTACCAAAGAAATTCAGACATTTTGTTGGTTTAAAAACATGAGTGTAGCTGCTGCCTAAGCACATGGTAACTGTTTTGAGAATGAGCTCTAGCCTGATGGTTTCTATCAAACAGCCTGTCCTACTGGGCACTATTCTGAAACAGTAAAGGCTCACTGTTGAATATAAAACACCATTTGAGAAGATACAGAGCATCATGCCTTCTGTGTGTGCAATGCAAATGGATAGGAGGAGAAAGTGACATATGCACTTGCTTCTCAGGGACACGGTGACAAGCAGTCGATGGGACTGCAGGTTTATGCACGCTTCACACTTTTTTGCCTGACAGTAGAAATGCCAGTATGAATTTGACTCCTCTCTTGCTTAACTTGCAAAATGTCAGTCAGTAGCTGCAGTGGTATATGGAAATGAGGGTAATGTCAACTTACTTCAGTGTTATGCTTTTCATGCTTTAAGCAAATAAGACCACTTCCGTAGCTCACTTTTAGTCTGAAAAGTTTGAGGTATTTTGGATTTGAGCAATAAGTCATAGTAATGTTTCCCACATGATACTGGACGTGACATGGCTGTTGCCACCAAGATACTTTTGATGAATGTTTTTAGCCTTGATTATAGAATTCCACAGTGAGTGACTTTGATTGATCAGATAAATAGTTCTGTAGTGGATGGCACTCCTCTTCCTGTTCAGGTAAATGCTGTTACTCCTACAGGTCCTATGGAATTAGAAAAAAAAAAAAAAAAAGGACTTTTGTATTTTAACCTCAAACATTATTATGATTGTGGAGTCATTTGACCCTGAATTCAACTGCAGAAGATCAAGATCTTCCATGCCCTGTTAAACCATGATGGTGATAGATGAATAAGGGAGAAGACTTGTGTTGTTCTAAGGGAATTTATGTAAGTCTTTGTAAATTATGTATGGAGATTCATCAAAGAAGATGTAAAAATATTTCAATTCACTATTTGCATCTTAAGCCTAGGGATGTGAATCATGAAGTATAGGAGAAAAAAGAAGAAAAGATATCTAGGAGGGAGTTCAAAAAGAAATGTTAGGGTCAGCAAGCTGATATTCCTGAACATTGTGGTTAGTGGAGAGGGGGATCATACACTTTTGCCTTTCAAGATAACTTCTGTTCTCAGTCTTTCCTGTGGTATAGTGTTAGTGGGGTTGGTCTCACATGCTGGTTTGGATTAAGGTTGGGGCAGAGAGCTTGTAATATTTGTTGTTTGGAGCAAGGCAGACTGGGAGGAATGATAACATTTGTCTGGATGAAGCTGAGAATGAGTGGTGAGCAGGCAGGTACAGGTGCAGGTCTGTGACTGATTTCAACCAAGCCGTTTTTCTTCTTCCTTCTTCCTTTTTTTTTTTACCTTCCTTTTCTTTTTACCCTTTTCTGACCATCTTCTATGGAGTTGCCATCTTTCCATGGGCTTAAGAGAAAGTCTAGAAAGAGGCTAGTTTCCAATTCCTAAAATTAGCCTTGAGAATACCCCTCAGAGGTACTACAGTTTGTGTTCTCTCTGTATAAACTTTTGTAAGAGGGTGTGTGAAGGAAATCTAGCCAAGAATAGAAAGGGGTTTCATATTGCCAGGCTATATAAAACTGCAAAGGTTTGCCAGGTTCTTCTGTGGTTCTTGAGCTTAGTTAACCCTCTGTATGTTGTGTAGATCTGTCCTGGTGTAACTCCAGACAGAAATCAAACACTGTGCAGCTCACCCCACCCCACAGCAGCATGGGGGAGAGAATCAGAGGAGCATAAGTGAGAGAACCTGATGGTTGAAATAAAGACCATTTAATGGGATAGAAAAGGAAGTAAATAATAATAATAATGATAAAGTAGAATATGCAGAACAAGTGATGTGCAGTGCAATTGCTCACCCCACTGCTGACCAATGCCTGGATAGTTCCCATGCGGTGACTCCCAGCCAGCTTTCCCGTGGTTTATGTGCTGAGCATGACACCATCAGGAATGGAATATCCCTTTGGCCCAGTGTCCTGGCTGTGTCTACTACCAACTTCTTCCCCTCCAGCCTTCTTGCTGTCAGGGCATGAGAAGCTGAAAAGCCCTTGACTTAGTATAAACACTACTTAGCAACAACTGAAAACACCAGTGTTTTTACAACATCGTTCTCATACTAAATCCAAAACACAGCACTGTACCAGCTGCTAGGAAAAAAATTAACTCAGTCCCAGCAGAAACCAGGACAAGTTCTGGTTAACATTTTAAGGTCCTTTTGAAAGACCAGTTCAGGTGCTGAACAACAGCAAAGTACAGATAATATTCTGTGAATATAGGAGAAAAAGAATGGAAATAAAATGCCACATAAAATGCTGCAAGGAGGAACATTTTATGTCCAGTGTGTAGCACCCTTTTTCAGCCATTATACATTGAGGAAGTTTCTTCTTGTTTCATGAAGGTGGATGGCTTTTGCTTTACATGTGATATGCTTGCCTGGTAAAGAGGAAATTCAGGGATTTATGGCATCAAACTCTTTTGCCTCCCTTTCCTGTGGGACGAGGGGTGATCTCTTATTCGAGGTCCTCAATATGGTGGAAGATAAACATGTTCTGTCTGAGTTTTCCAATGATTTCTTGATAAATCTTCAGTAATACAGAAAACTCATGCCCTAGTTCCCTGTCTACAAAACAAAGGTGATGCTAGGTCCTACTTTTCAGGCTTCTTCTGGTATTAGAATCCTGTGCTAACAGAGACTTAGCATTTCTGGTTCAATGGAAGCTTGTATCATGTTTGGTGTCCTTTGAGACCCTTCCTGACAAAGGCAGGACAACATTCCTCACAGAAAGATGAAATTCTCTTTATTCCATTTCTTCTTAGTAACTCTGAAAACATGTGTCATTACAAATTTAATCCTGAGATAGAATTTTGACACTCCTCGAAGTTTTGTGCTCTTCCTTCAGAAGAAGTGGTCACTGCATTCATGCTCAGAAGCTCTGACTGAAAAGCAGACAGGTGGTGTATAAAATCTAAACTATAAAAATACTTCCCGATTTATCCTTTTTTAAGATCTATCAGTAGTCAGTCTGTCAGTATGAGTATTTAGTTCACTGCATTGAGAAGCCAAGTCTCTTCACTGTCTCTGATATTCTGGGTCTGTATGTTCTTTTATATTTGGCTTAGTAAAGCAAAATTAAAAAATAAAAAACAACACCATCAACAAATATTGTTTAAAAATATTAAGTAGTATTGAGTATTTAATTAAAATAATAAATTAACCATTAAACTAAAAAACTTACATCTAATAAATTCACAATTTGACTTTCAGTCAATATCTGTAAGACAGTTGTATATAACTTGAGTATTCATATATTTAAGAGCCAAAAGAAGTGGAAAACTACAATTTATAGTTCACTAACCATTTAAGTTACATTACAGTCTTGTATTTCAGCATCCATTCCCTCCAAAGATGTGGTGGGATGTCGCTGTTGAGCCGCTAGCAGAGAAAATGACCCCAGTTCTCAGTGTGGCAAGAAAAGAGAGTTTATTATTTTGATTTTCATATATATATATATAGACTTTTCAGAGGTCACCCAGATTGGTCAGTCAGAACCCTCCCCCTAGGCCTGATTGGCCAGGCCTGAGCTGTCCAAATCTCGAGACACTGTTTGGAAAACATCCAGACTTTATCTTTGTTTATAAAACACAGCGGAATGTTCTCACGAGAAAGACCTGTGCTAGCCACAGTGGGAGATGTTTCAGTGCTGTTGGTATTTAATGTATTAATGCTGATGACAGTGAGACAACTCTGTAACCAAGAGTTGTTTCACTGATATATTCTTCTTTACATATCATAGATCTGTATTATATGTTTACTTCACAGGGTTAATGTTTACATTTTAACATTCTGCATGTAAGTTTTTGCCATGTTCTATTTCCCTTTTTGTTGCCTCTCATTATCAAAAATGAAGTAGATGCATTTTTGATGGGACTTTTTTGAGCCTAAAATAAAGATTTATGGATTTGTTCATGTTTTCTACATACTTGAGCTATAAGCTGCTCAATTGTATGAAAGACTGTTCTAAAAAGTGTAGTAAAGACAGTGGAAAATGCAGTGTGAGAGATGGTAATTTGTGTTAACACATCAATTTTACATGACTACAGATACCTCTTATTATCAAGGAAATACCATCCCAAGACAAAATTGTTAAATTTTCTGTGCAATATCCAAACCACCACCCATAATTCGAGTATTCTTTTTATCTGAGCTTGACAGATTTGCGGTTTCTTTTTGTTATCCCATTTCTCTTGCAATCCCTCAGGCAGAATGTTCTTTTCTTATAATTTTAATTCCAACAGCTGTATATATTAAGGTATATTAGAGCAGGAGAAGGAAAATATTGAGAACCAATGGGCACAAATAAATAAAGGAGAGCAAGTTAGCTTAAATACATTAACTTCCTTTACTTTTCTTATCTGCACCCAAGAGCCACAAACTACCTCCTTTTTGGAGGCAATGTCATAATGATTTATTGCTAGGATGTTCTTTTGCACCAAAGAGACTTAAAAAGCAAATGTTTACAATATAAGCTAAAGTAAAAAAGGAGCCCAGTTATACTAATAATCAGAGGGGGGGAAAAAAACTGTATTCTTATTACTGGTCTAAGATGCAAAGCATGGCTCTTTGTATGTATCCTTGTGTGGTGTCCAAAGTAATGTCATCATAAAGCCATGGTTTGTTGCACAGGACAACTAATTCTGTCATTAAATTAAAAATAAATTGTATTTGACGTCTAAAGCTGATTTCCTATTGCTAGTTCTGTATCATTAGCTTGGTGAGGTAAGCTAAAAGGTCTTCAGGGCTTCTGTTTTCTTGCCAGCTGAAACTGGATTTTAATGCCCACTATCACTGGTACTGAAGTTCAGAAAAATCTGTAGCTAGAAATCATTACCAGAATAAATTTACTTGTTAAGTTACAGAGTATGAAATTATACTGAGGATTTTCACACACAGACCTTAATTAGAAGTAGAGTGGGGTTTTGCTTTGTTTTGGGGTATTGTTTGGCATTTTTTTAATACCAGCCATTTACTGTCAGCTTGAGGTAGCTGAGAGATATACAGGTCTTTCATCATTTTGAAAGTCTCCAATGTCCTCAGGAATGAGCAACAGCACAGAAGGGTGTTCCATCTCATGGGGACAAAATGGAGATGTTATTCCTACAAAACCAGCTTTTTTGCTTGTTCATGGAGACCTCAACAGTTCAGCATTTTCTGCCGGTAATCCCCATGCTTCTCATTTTTGAAAAAAAGATGGTGAGAGATGGACAGGGTCACTAAATGGAACAATGTGTCAAAGATACTGGATGTGTTGGGTCTACAGTGGGAAATAGTAATAGTTGTCCTAATTCAGAAAATGGGCAAAAACCAAGATTTAATTCTGAACAGAAGGAAAATTCCACCAACAGTTTCAAAAGCAAAAATATCTGGGCTATTGGATTTTTTTTCCTCTTACATTTGGTGGTGGGTTTTTTAAATATATATATATACACTATTGCTTTATACACTCTTTCTTGTCCCTTTGACCTGGATATGCAGTAGGATCTCAGGGTACTGTGAAGAGAGTATCTTTTTGGTAGTAGGTGAGAGATAGAAACCTTTTCACCAAATTTTTTATTTTACTTTCCAGATCACCTTGGGTTTAGCCTAAAATGTTCATGGTTTATTTTCTCTGCCCTGGTGCATCTTAACTTAAAACTGTAACTTAAAACTGCTCAGTGACTTGTTTTATTTTTACTATTTTTGTGTACAAATGGGTATAGTTCATTATCTTGTCATGCTTACTGAAGGAAAATGTTTATTCCTCATCAAGAATTGGATAGCTTCAGCCATGTTTTTAACTTTTTATTTAAAAAAAAAAAGAAAAGAATTAGTGAAGTATTGCAAGTGATGTGAGAGTTAGAGGCTGGCAGACAGAAGCATGCTTTGTTCATTTGGCTAGTAATTGCAGGGTTTGGTCTCCCACACCCTTACTTTATGTGTGGAGCCAGCAGAACTCAGTGTAAGATATTAAAAGGTTTAACTTCTGGTAGTTTAATGGTTGATTGGTTGACATGAAAAAACAGACTACACTTTGCTCCTAGGTGCTATAGAAATAATGAAGTGTAAAGTATTTTTGCGACTCCTTATAAAACCAAAGAGCGAAAAATGGGGACAGAGTTATCCGTAGATGCTTTGTTATATTGTAGTGCCTTCCTTATATGTTACCGAGCTTCTCTGTGACTTCATTAGAGCATAAATATGAGGATATGTAGAAACAAAGCAATTACTCTTTATTCTTACTCTTTTTGTGTCTCCAAACATAAATAGTTTCTGCATTCAATACTTCGGCATTTTAAAAATACATAGTTTGGGTAAAACATCTTAGTAGTGAGTCAGGCTTTCCAAGATACTTGAGATCTAAATCATCTTAAAAATCACACTCATGTTTAAAAGAAACCTGAGAAGCAAAAGACAACAAAGTTCATGTTTTTCTATACATGGACATAAATTCCTATACATTGCTAAATTCCCAACTGGAGGTTGAAACCTCAGAACACAACTCTCCCCCTTTCTTTCCTTCAGAAGATGGCAGCACAGCCCTTTCCCTCTTTGGGGAACAGCTGAACCATAGTATAAAAAGTGTATTTCTTAATGTTCTATTAGTTGTTTTTCTTGTTTTATTGTTCTTGCCCTCCATACTTGTTAGAATGTTTTCAATAGTCTATAGGGGAAAAGCTATGTTGGAAAGTTTGATTCTAATTTTTATATACCATCTTTTAGTGTTGTGGTTTTGCAGTACTTTATTTTTCAGAGTTTTTTGGGTTTTTTCTAAATTTCTGTGGTTTTTTCTATAGCAGAAGTAGAAACTCTCAGCTTGAAAAATTCTCCAGGACACTATAGAAGTTTGTTGATAACACCTATTTACAATTGGCGTATTTGATTTTCAGCAGAGTTTCGAACATTACCTGAAGGTGGGTATCAGCAACATAGATGGTGACTCTTGAAATTTGCTTTAAAAAGTACTTTTAATCAGACTGAGTCTTTTTTTTTTTTTTTTTTTTCCACTATTTGGTGCACAGATTGGTGGATGCTATTATGGAAAAATTCCTAGAAAAGTTGAAAACCTTTGCTCTTTATGCATTTTCATTGCTATTAATAAATCATAGAATTGCTACAGAGGAAGACTGAAAAAAATGCTGTGAATCTGAAAATCTATGAAGAGAAGGAAATAATCAGGAGAAAAATAGCGCTGCAGCTCTGACTAATTAAGTTGGTCATCAGTGCTACTTTAATAAACATTTTGAAGATGTATAGTCCATGCTATGACCTTCATGTTTTGCAGTTAAAAATAATTGAAACTAAAGTTCATTTCAAAGCATGTTCTAAAACTTTTATACTTGTAGAGTACTGCAAAGATAAAAATCTTTTTTTTATTTATTTTACTATGTGGAAGAGTTCTGTTAGAGTCCTCTGCCAGTTAATAACAAATATTTATGGCTTGGAATATAATCATCAGCTCAGACTGCAGTTACTCTGGTATGAACAGTCGTACATGGCCATCAGAGCTCAAATGCCATATCTCAAGGCTAGATCTCTTGAGCCAGTGGAACAGAGGTTGTTTGGATGGAAAATACAGAGGGATGCTGTCAGGTGGAACCAGAGTGGAATTCAAGCGGAAGAAGTTTTCCAGATGAGGAGACATATTTCATGAGGGGTGCAGATAACAAAGGCTAAGAAGGACAAACTGTATTTTAGATAACTCATTTTCAATTAAAGGTAGAAGAAAAGAAGCACTTCTCAAACTTGGAGCATGCCAAGATATCTGGGTGTAGCTCTAAGATGGGCATAGAGTGTAGCTCTGGAAAATGGACTTGTGGTATTAGCTAAAATCTTACTTCTGTTACAGGAAACTGGGACTTCTTGAGATGCTGAGCTGCATGCACAGAGCTGGCAAGACGGGAGGTGTTGAGGCTCCTGTGTATCTGAGGAAAGAGTGAAGGGAATAGATCTGAAGTGTACTATATGAAGTCTACCACAAGGAAAAGGCTTGTGTGTGAAGACTGAATGCATTGTTACAGGAAGCAGAATTTTGTTTGATTGGTTAAATGAGGAGTATAAAGAGCAATAAAAACACGGAAATACAGTCCCATGAGGCCTGTGAGACAAAAGCTGTTCTTAGCCCTTAGGAAAGAGCAACTCGTAATTTTTAGCTGAACAGCAAAAAGTTGAATATCAGTTGTAAGATGAGAAGTGTGTCATGAAAATAAGGTGTCATTACTTATGGGGAGAACCTCAATGCAGTAGATGTTAGCACAAAATTGAGTCCTTGCAGGTAGGACACTAAACTGTAGAAGTGATCACTAAAACTGCATGCTCAGCATAGTGTTGCAAGCACCTGAGTGTGGGAGTAAAAAGGTCTGGTTGTTGAAAGCATGAGGAGTAGGGAAATTACTCATTAATCCCATTAATAATTCATCTCATTAGGTGAAATATTAGGTGCAGCGTGCTTAGGTTCTTAAAGAACCACCTGCTCCTTAGGAAATTTATTTCAGTTAGCTTTAAATCACTCCCACATACACTTGGTTGAGGGATACTTTTTTGAGAAGCCATAAGTTGAGCAGTTCTGGAGGGCTACAGAAGTTGCCACAACATTCATGGGCTACAGAAGACTCCATGTGACACTGCCTACAGCAGTGCTTCACTGGTGTGGTCCCCATGTAGGGCACTGAAGGATGAGAAGATGTTATCTCCTGGCTGGGGAGCAAAATATCCACTACTTTCTCTCTATTGTATTTGGGGATGCTGAGGCTGTGGCAAATGGATTCTTGACTGAATCTGCCCAGCATGCTTTAGTTAGGATGCCTTACATCAGGATGCTACCCTGGTGGACGTTGCTGTGTCTTGACAAACTGATGGTTTTTGGTGTCACAGCACCTGCTCTTTGAAGGGCTCAGGTCATCTCAGCCTATGCCACCCTAATGTCTTATTGATGAAACAGCTATGAGAATTGTATGGTATGGTAGCAAAACCCCTAAATTTAGGGAACAAGATAAAAATCTGCATTCAAAATCTTAGGTTCCATTCTCCAAACTGGTAAATCCTTTCCAATAAAAGCTATGTTCAGCTTTTCCCACCCAGGAAGCAGGGTGCTACTGAAGTAGGGGGTGAGCAACCACTAATTTGGCATTGTATGACTTTATGGAGTTTTAATCTGGATCCAGGCTGGTTGCCCTCTATACCAGCAAGGAGACCAAATTATTCTTTGGTTTTTTTAAAGGTCTGCTGATCTGTCCAATACACCTGGTGGGAGAAACAGGTGGCAATTCAGAAAAGGAAGGCCAGGCCAAAAAATAGGGATAAGATATCCAGTAGTTTTCTCAAAGTGGGAGTGGAAACTAGGAAAAGAGTATGAAATTAAATGGTAGGGTTTTTATTCATGATGTAAGGATTTCCCTCTGCTGTACAGAAGCATGGAATTTGTTCCTATTGCAAGAGTTGAGGGATCAGGACATGTGGAGAGGTATGTGTCACATCATGAGTGTGGCAGCTGTGGTTATCAGACCACCAGGCACAGCACGATTTTAAATTCCTTTTTGCCTTCTGGTGAGATGTAATTGCTATAATTCATTTGTTGCCAGCTTCAAAACTAAAACTAGGTTTTACAGCCACAGGTATCCTTTTTAACTCTTACTAGTGGGATATTTCATTACACTTTTTCTTTATAAAACTGTGATAAGCTAATAATGAGGCTTTTTTATAATTGTACCTCGTATCAAGAAAGGATGTTTTGCTGTGGGATTTTTTTAAACTCCCCTACTCGACTGAAATCTGAAGTAAAAAGGAAAAATAACTAACTGCACATTGCTACATTGGGTAGCAATGTGCAGTTAGTACTGCTACAAAACATTATTGAAGCAGAACTGCCAAACCAGAACACATAGTCTTGTAAACATAAAGCAGTACCACATTTGTCCTAAGTGTTTTTCTCTCTCTGAAGAAGTGCTTGCTCTTCTAAATGAAGCGAAACCTTGTCTTCCTTTAATTATTTTTTTTTAAATGCTGTAGTCAGAACAATTTATTTGTAAGATTTCTAGCAAAATAGATCTTAATTGAAGAAACAACTATCTGGGACAACACTTACTATAAAAAAACAGTAATGGGGTACAGTCTTCATCAAGATGACTTTTAGTACAATGTCAGTAATTGATCCACAAAGCATTCTGAGGTTGGTATGATCCACTTTTAAAACCAAATCTAACTTAATTTTTAAAATCCAAATAGTGATACCTTTATATCATTGCATGTAAAATAGTTTTTATATGTGCCTGTCACTTATATTGTTTGTTTATATTTGTGTTTCTTTGGGCTGCAAAGCTTATTTAATTATATGTGAAGTATGCAAGGCACCAGGTTGGAACCAGATATTTGGCAACTACCCTGTGCTCTAAACTACATTCACAAGTAATGACTTTCTTGTGTGATGCCTTGGGCTAGCTTCAAACCAGGTAATTTGTGTATAAGTAACAGCCTTGCAGAAGCATGAAATCATTCAGGGCTCATGACTTTCCCTATTTCCCTAACTCTGTGGTAGTTATGGTGCAACTTCAGTAATGTTTTAGTCATGTCCAGGATATTGTCTGGCCTTCTTCACTCTGGTTCTGTGTATTCTTTGAGAGCAGCTTCAGTCATGTTTTGGGCTTCTCCAAACATGAATGGAAAAAAGCTTCTATTATGAAAAATATCTCAGTTGACTCTTGCCCTCATATTTTCTGATTTTAAACTTATGATGTATTTTGTCCTGGATCTTATGATGATATCAGCAGCACTAGCTTTGTCAGAAATATTGCTTGTTTTGCTTCACCTCACCCTTCTCATAGGAAAACGTGACTGCAATTAGGAATCTTAGACCAGAATTGGTGCTGGAAATGTACCTGCTGGCTTTTAGCTTTGTGTTGGACAACAACTTTTTATTGTCTTTTTCCACAAGGAATAAATAGAATTGAATATTGATTGAAACAAAATCTTCTTAAGCTGACCAGTACACGCTTCAAACCCCAGTGCCATAAATCCAACTTTGAAAAAAATCTCTGCTTATGGACTTAAGAATCCAAGGCTTAGTACTTCTGAAAATGCTGAATGCAAACTTTTCTATGCCTAAATCGTTAGTGCAGAAATGAAAGTTAATTGGAATAATGTCTCTAATAAAGGAAACTCTGTAAAATCACTTACTCTTCTATACTACTACGACTAAGCTGGTTTTGTACTCTTTTTTTTGCTGACACATGAATGCACTGCAGTAATATCTTCCAGAAGTATTTTGCATCTGTTTTTCACATGAAAAATCAGAAAGAGCATTGTTTTCAGTTCTTACTTGGAAAACACCAAACAGGAGTTAAAAAAGGAGTCTAGTGTCACTGCTGGTCTCTGAAAATTATTTTTTGTTTTCTTAACTCTGTAAAGGGTGAAGACTACTTTCATTATTGCACACATGTGTCTTTCTCGTGATAACCAGTATCCAAGCCAGGAATCTGTATTGAAAACTCTGTAACACTGCTCACTGTCATTTTGTCAAAGTGCTGTATTAGCTTGCAGGTCAAAACTTTAGAAAAAGGCTTACTTTCACCAGGAACAAGAGAGGATTTGTCAGTCTATGCTGGTATTCAGAATTTTTGCACTTCAAGAGAATGGATGAATTAGGAAGCTATGAGGGACCACTGTGCTGTGTGGGTGCTGCTGCTTATGTGTTTTCAAGCACTACAACCCAAATTTCCACATGTGTGTGTGTGCCAGATATTGATACCCTCAAAGGGAATGCTTTCTGTCTTCAGTAGTGGAAAGGGATCCTACAGAGAATTTAAATATGTATCAGTATTCCAAAATGCTTGGAAAGTCTTCTAAGTATGACTTTTTTTTTTTTAAGACAAGCTGGAACAGAGTGAAAAGGAAACAATTTAGACTGCCTTGCTTCAGTTCACTAATGTGATTAAAGCTGTAAAAGAGACAAGGCCTTTTGCAGATTTTTAAATGAGGTAGCTGGTTTTATAGAGACCATGAGAGAGTCAGAGATCTTCATCCTGCAATCTTGGAAAAAAATTACACGTGGCCTTGTCTTTGCTAGGATTTTGCTTCATGTTTTCCAATTCCACTGAAGAGCTGCTTCTCACTAGGTTAAAAGAGCCATTTCAGTCACATCCCACTCTTGTGCTGCTCCATCTCTTTTGTTAAACAGAACTTTGTAAGGTGTAACTTAAGCCCATGTCAAGTCCTTGGTAACCCTTCCTAGATGTGGCAGATGTGTGATTGGGGGATCTGCAGGAATGAGTAGCTACATTTCCATGGTACCCCTCTGTGGGAGAATATGGACTGGTGGGTATGGCTGGTGGGCTTTCATCATGTTGCTTTACTCGACAAAATGTCTTTGTGAAGTGGCTTTCTTGTGTTACAACACAGTAAAGGCTTAGAACGGGTATGAATCTATATGCAGAGATGTAAATCTTCACATAAGGTTATACCAGAAACCTTATAAATTATGTGCTAATTCATGTGGCCATATATGGTATTTTCCTTTGAATTGTGTGTAATTAATATATTTCTGTTCATTTCATTGACTCTTAGATAATGCTCTCATTGCAGAATTATTTTTAATAAAGACACCATAGTGTTTTTAAATATATTACAACAGCTATGAGGCTGGTCACTAAAATTCACTTTTATTTCTTATTGTGCATCATTTATTTGAAAGGTTTATGTGCATCAGTTATCCAAAATGTTCATGTTAAAATGAAGCTCCACTATGCAAACTGTAGACTATACTGGGGTTTTTTAATTACTTTTCTTGTTAATGTGTATTCTGTTAAGAGAGCCTTGATTTTATTTTATTTTTTAAGCAGCTTCTACAAGGTAGTTTTCTTGTCTCAGATCTGTGTGTTCCTCATGGCACTTTATAACAAAGAGAAACATTAAGCTTAAATGAACATCTCCAGGTAGCCTAGCAACAGGATATGATTAATAATACCTTTCACCTAACTGTATGCAGATAAATGTCTGAAAGTGAAAGCAAATTCAGAATTGGCTGGCCAGAGCCTGGCAGTGCAGTGAGAGAGAAAAGGTAATATGATAATATCTTGTGATCTTTGTTGAAAAAGGGAGAGAAAGTAAAAGATATATTTAATGGGTTGTATCTGCCTTATGTAGTAAAATACAGAGCATAATGGATTTTTTTAATAACAATTGAATGGTGTACAAAGAAAAAGTATAAATGCTCTTGCTTCTCATTATTGGTTATCATCACTAATTCACTAGCCATGCTCTTTCATATGTGAGAGATCAGAAACAATCAGTAGTAATTACTGGGCCATCACAGCTAAAATGAAATGTAGTATAAATGAAATGTAGTATCATCTAATATAGAGTTAATGGCTTTACAGTACCATACCAAAGTTTTTAGGCCTGAAATGGACTTTTGTATTGAGTGCTGTACTTAAAAAATATACAAAACATTGGATATGGCATTAAGCTTATAATTACAGTTTTCTAGCAGAGAAAAGAAGGGGAAGTTGCTATGGACATTTCATCTTAAATGGCACTGCATTTTTTAGCTTTTCCTTAAAACTTCATGTGTGTATATATACAAAAATAAGATGAATCTGAATGTTATTGAATGTTATATATTTATAAAATGTTGGACACACTCACTTTTCAAGCACTCAAAAGGTGTTAGAATGTGAGTTGACCACATAAGCTTGCTTCTTTCACATTCTGTATTCATTCTGTATAAAGAAGAGGCACTGTGGGAGTAGGGTGAATATGAAATTCATTGCATGCTCATTTTGTAATAGTGGAAAATTGCTGTTTGTATAGGAATAAAATGGAGTAATGTATTTGTGTGCTGAATGTAGAAGAACTAGTTTTCTTGAGACAATCCCATGGACTGGCATAATATCATAAACATTTGCCTTTAGAGAAGAAATAGCCTATTACAATGCAGAAGCACAGATTTCTGCCCTGTGCTTCAAAACCTGCTGAACCTGCTTTTTTCTATTTTCAAATTACTTAATTATACTGGTCATGCCCTGTCTTCTGTGTGAAATCCATAGAGATGTTTATTCCAGTTCATTGGAAGGTATGTATTTATATTTGCTGCTCAGTGACAATGTGAACCTTTCAGTGTGGTGCAGAATTTGTAGAGGAGAGGCTGTGAAAGGTTAGCTGCTGATTGTGCTCCTTGTAACTGTCCTGATGCATTTTCATGGGCTAACATCCATCAGCAATCATTTCGGTTTTTATTTATTTTTTTCCTTTACACAGTCTAATTCTTTAGTGCCTGGTAGTATTCCAGGTTTTGTTGCCAAAACAGAGAGGGCATATTTTTTGCATTTAATAGGCAATTCCTTGGTTTGTTCACAGTTGGTAGCCTACTGTTAAAGCGTGGTGGGTGTTCTGATTTAGCAAGGATGTCTGCTAAAGTCCAGACTCTTTTCAAAAGAAAATTGCTACTTTTTTCTCTAACCACTGCCACCTGAACTTACTACAGGAGGATCTTGGTGTAGGTGTGTTATGGTGTTTTATGGTGTAGCAGGGGATTTCTGACTCGTGCCCCTGAGGCTTGTCCCTCATTAGCTGAAATTCCCTCCTGCAACATATTGGCTTTGGCTAGAGCTGATAGTTTTCTCTGCTGGAACACAGCTTCTGTAACATTCTCTCTGCCTCCATTCACCTTTGAGTTGTCACCTGAATCGGTACCACCTGCTACATCTCCTCTTAACCCCTAGTGAATATATCACTTAGTGTGATGACACAGACATAAAGGCACCTCTTTAGTTTTCTGTCTTTGTTTAAATAAACACCAAACCCATCATTTTTGAGAGATTTCTCTAACATATCTCTCTAGTATTAGTAGAAATAATTCCTGGTTAGGAAGCAGATGCTATCCTTACTCTTGAGGTCCAGGACTCCTCTTTCTGAAGTTACCATAAGTTGTGGCACTGATTTATGTGCAATTTACCTGATGGTGCCCTTATATCACTAGTTTTGTTGAATGCAGTCCCTTTAGCTCTCTATTTGCAGCCTATCCTAACTAACAGGTTATGCAAACAGCTTTTGGTGCTTTTAGTTCTTTAAAAGAGCATTCAGCATAGATGGTTCACAGAACTAGTTTGACTTGTATCTCAGGTAATTATTTATTTTCTGAGAATTACAGTTTCTAATCAGTATAAGATATTCATGCAGCTGTTTCCCAGCTTTACAGACCTCCTAGCTTGAATCAGCTTTGTTTGTTTGGGTCTTTTGCCCTCAAATACAATTTTTAGGGTTTTAGTTGAAAACCACCAAGTAAGAAAAGAATGAAAATAAAATGCCCCTCTTTTCCTGGATTGCAGTTTTATTGTAGCATTTATTTAGCCAGCGAATCACATTTTCAGCTGAAATAAGAGTGACTTTCATAGGGAGTTCCATAACCTTAAATGAGTTCAGAAGTGATTGTTTTCAGACAAACTTCATTTTCCAACCAGTCAATTTTAAGATGGAGTATAAGTAACAAAACAGCTGTGCACTGCAATTTTGCAAATGCATAAGATTTTGTTGTATAATGCAGCTCTGAAACATGGTACATCTAAACAAGCAAAACAGTTCTGCAATTAAAAATTACTGCTGTTTAAAAAAAGATATATAGCTGCACATTGACTAAAGCCAGATATGAAAATTTTTATGTGCAGTTCTTCTCCACAAGCCATTGTATTTGAAAAGGTGGATGCAGTAATCATGAATGAGAATGTAATTAACTTCTATGCCCTCTGAATTATTAGTCATGAAATAGTGCTTACATGTTTATTAGACATTACTTTGTCTAAATTTTCAGAAGTCATGTGTGACCTGAAATGTCTCAGTCTTGTAATTCAACTGAGAAAGTGCTGTAAGTCTTACTTGAATTTTGAGGCAAAGTGATGTGTGTGCAGCTGCATCCTTTCCACCTTTTTGCATGAATCATTGTTCTGAGTCTTTTTCTCTTACAGAACTGAAAAGAGTAAGGAGGCTTGTTTGGCTGAGAAGTGTAGCGGGAATTATCAGTGGGATTTCTTGCATTATCAGTGCGTGCATGTGTGTTTGGCCCTCTCTGCCCTCTACCTCAACTGCCAAAACACATTATAGTGCACCTCTCTGACTGGCCCTGAAGTGCTCTGTACTTCCATGAGTGAAACAGGTATCCCTGTGTTTCAATTAGCAACTGCTGTGCTGCAAAATGCCCTCAAGATCCCTATGCTGTTAAAGGAATTGCACCAGCCAGGTGATCCACTTCCTAAATTGATTGTTACCTGTTAGCATGACCCCACACCCCGTGTCTTAAATAGCAGGAAACAGAATTAGAGCTGTTCATCTCTTTAAAATCTGTTCAAGGCTCTCCTGATCTATTTGGTGGCGTAACACTCAAAATGCAATCATTAATCTTAATATTTTTGTTCTTGCGGAGGTCAATGACATTCACAGAAGTCTGAGCAAATCCGTTTTGCTCACTGAACCCTGTTACACATATCCACAGTGTTCCTGGATGGCCTCACAGAGTTTTCAGTTTCACAGATGCCTGAAATGTTGAACGTTTGTTTCTTTTTCCTTGGAATAAGCAGAAGTGGCTTATTTAATAAAACAAAAGTGAGGAGGGGGACAAAGAGGTAGAGTAAACACAGTGATTCAAATTGCTTCTGCATCCAATGCAGGCTGAACACTGCTGTTCCTCTTTCGTCACTGCTTTTTCATCAGCATTTGCTTTAATATTCCCTGATTTCAACTGTTCTTTTCACTGTATTCCCTTTTAATTGGTGCATTTTCTTCTGGAGCAGTCTCTATCATTATTTTTAACATCATGTTTGTTTTTGTTTTGGGTTTTTTTTGCAATTTGCTGGTGCAGAGGCCAACTGTGTTGGTGTCAACTTAGTAGCAGGGGGAAAGTACAACCTCTTATAAAGGGTCCTCCCAGGAAATGGCAAAAACAAAGCTCAGGGACCAAACAGCAAATAAGGAGAATGAGAAATACAAATGAATGCTGATCAAGAGGCATAACAGAAAAGAGCACAAGCACTGGCTTGTGCAAAGCCAGGTTTGGAACTCAGAGCCCCTCAGTGGCACCAATATCCACACCTTATATTCTTGCTTCCTCCATCTGCAGGATGTAGGCCCTCAGAGCTAATAAATGAGGCTTGTGATTTACTGTGGTTGATTTTTTCCTTCTGTGAAGCTTGTGCTTAGCTTGTGACACTTGAGTAGACCCTGAAGTCAAGAGGGACTTTTCATGTGGTTAAAGCTGAGGGAGTGCTGAAGTGCTCTGGCTGGCTGATTTGTAGTGCTTGCTGCAGAACTGTATTTTAGCACACACAGTTTATTGCAGTCAGAAGAGGCAGATTTAGGAACAAAATTTGCTATACCTTGTGTTCTATTTCTGTCTTTAATTCATTTGTGTTTCTACTTCTTTCCACAAGCCTTATCCCCACTGTGCACGTTTCTTTTTCCATGTCAGGGTCCATTTTTGAGAGTGTTTTGTGACAATAACTGGAAGATCCAGTGAAATTAGAACCATAAAAAGCATGCAAATGATAAATGCATTGCGAGGTCGAGTAAAGAAGATTATTTTCCTCAGCTTTAATAATGGAACCATAAGCAATAATACAAATAGGCTTAGAAAGGGTAAATCTAGCCAGATTGCTTTTTTTACCTTTCTGATAAGATTACAAAAGAAGCAGATGAAAGGCAAGTGGTATAATACATGCATTTTAGTAAACCTTTTGATACCATCTTGCCAAAGTGTACACAAATAATTAATACATGTTGGCTCGGATAGGAACATGGTCATACAGACTGCAGATGAGTTGGACTATAAATAATGAGGAGTAATGAATGGTGAAAAATTGAGACAGGGTGAATTGTACTAATGAGGCTCTGCAGGGGTCAGGATTTAAACTCAAGTTTTTCTTTTACAAGAAAAGATTCTTTAACATCTTTATTACAGCATCTTTTCAGTCTGGTGATGATTTCCCCCCTTCCCAAAAATGACAATGAGGCAGGTAAGTAAAATAATGACATCTACTAGGATTAGCCTCAGACAGAAGACAAAAAATGAATATTCATTAGAAATGCTTAGACCTTAGACACAGGGAAGGTAAAGGACACTTTTTTTCAAAATTATTATTATTTCAAGAGAAAAGACTTAATTTTTTCCCTAGTGTTTTTTCCCTACTGTTTACATCTTCTTTCTTGAAGACATGGAATGAAACAGAAAATGGCAGCATGTAGTTAGTATTTCATACATGCCCTCTGCAGCACTGCCAAATTGCTCAGCCATGTCACGAAGGATGACCAGGAAGCAGCGTAGGCTGAGTGAGCAGTTCTGGAGTGCTGTTGCTGAAAGATGTTAACAATAATATAGCAGAATGTCTAAAAAGTGAGCTTGTAACAAATACCATCAAAGTTGCAAGGAATGGATTTGGTCTGCTTCAAATTCTTTTGTCAGGTTATTTTCAGTGAAATGAGCGTTTCTTGTAAAAGTCAGGATTGCTGGAAAAACTCATGGGTTTTTTTTTTGTAATTTGCCACCAAGTGTTGAAATAATGATTTCAGCTTTTCTGGAACTTATGTGTATCTCCAAAATATTGTAATACATAATATAAGATCAATGTATAATGGTGTGTTACAAGTGGTCTAGATAAAAATCCGCGTGAATCTGTCAATGGTACAAAAATCAATACAGTATACGCATTTTTCGCCTAAATCTATCCCTCCCAGGCTGCAGTGAAAGGGCACCACTTGCATCTAAATAACCATGTAAAGCTGTAACTGATGTGTCACGAAGTAATGAAAATTAAAATTGACAATAAAAAATTTCTTTAAATTGTTGTATGGGATACTGTGGAAATTTACCCTTTTTAATTTCTTCTGTGCCCAAAAAACAACTTGTTTAAAGTTTCCTCTGTGGATGAAATTGTGTATTTCAACTAGTTCTGAAATGACTGTTTTACTTATGTGGGCATATAGACTATCTCCTCTATGCACTGGGAATTAAATAAGGATATCAAAGGATATAACAATAGCAATATTTTATCCTGAATTTGTAAGAAGAAAAAAAGGTAAAACAGTTGCTGCAGAAATCAGAACTCATAAATGCAGGCTTTCAATTCCCTAAGCATCTTGTGGAAATTCTATATTTATTATTACAAAATTCATCAAACTAATTCAGTTATCCATTTCTTGTGGCAGTTGTGATATGTATATCAGCCTGAATAACAAATGCGAATTCTGTATGCAGGCAGTAAGCAATTAATAGCACTTCTGTACTAAAAGTTTGGGAAACATGGTTGATAACTTTTCTCTAATGATGAAATGTTGCAGGTTCTTTCTGCCACTTCTCGTAATTAAGGCTGTACAAGATGTAATTAAGCCCTATTATATGTGTCTCATGCTGCTGCTGCTACTTGTCTTCTTAAATCTAAATCTAAGCTAAAAGAAAAACAAAACTGTTTTCCTCCACTTTTTTTAGGTTCAGTTGGAGCAGACTTAACATAAATGATAATGAAATTAATCAGATGTGAAAATATCTTTAGTCTTGTGTATAGCTTGAATTTAGTAAAAGGAAAAAATACAATTAGTAAAATATGTGAATTGCATATAGATTGTGCATCACTGTAATGCCACAAGGAAACTAAATTATTAGTTTGAAAGAATGGCAGACAGTGGCAAGTGGGTTGTATAAGAAGTGTATCTGGTAGTATGTACACTTCTACAATTTCGGTTGTGGAACAAATGATCTGTGATAATTTACATTGGCATCATCAGAAGGAGCTGTTCCTTGACTTTGTAGTGCAAACAACTTGATGTCTAATCCAGTAAATTAGCATGAACATTTTGCTTTATTTTTCAAGGGTATTAAACCAGTTATCATCCACCATCATACCAATAGCAGACAGTGACTGATGCGGTCCTGTTGAACACCTAACCCTGGCATCCTTTGGAATTAAGGAGAAAATCACTACCATTTCTACAAATTCGGTTCTGGTGATGCTGCCCAGCAAAGGTAGTCCTGTATTTATATTTTCTGAAGAAACTGAATTATACAATAGTACACAGACTTGTTCTTTATCTCTTTTAGGCTAGAGAGGCTTGTCAATGGGATGCCATTTGAGATCAGCTGGAGTTGTGGAGTTGTACAACAGCTAGTGGTCAGTGTGCCTGTTTGCTTGAGTAAGCTTTGGGAAAAGTCTTTCCAGTTCAGTGTTAAGTAAAAGGAACTGGTTCTGTTCATTTTGGTCTTGGCTCCAACAGCAGGAAAGTTTTCTTGAACTAAATCTATGAGAGCAAACAGAATATTTTTTTTATGTTAGTGCAAACCCGCATCTAGCTTTGGGCCACAGCCCTAATGAGTGTCACAGTTCTGGTATACATCTTTCACCTGATTGGGAAGGTGCCTGATTTCCAGGAAATCTTTGAAGTATCCTTCTCTGCAGAACATGCTGCAGAGCCATGGCCAGACACAGCATGTCTCATTCAGCACCACAAGCTATGCTTTTCCAGCTAAATCTGAATGTCTCGTGACCTGTCATCGACCCATTTGCCTGTCCTGCTTCATCTTCCCCTATATTGAACTAGGTTTGGAAGTGACAATTTTATGTGGTGACAAGTAGGCTTTCCTAAAGCAAAAAAAGAGTTTATTCAGGAAAAACGTTACCTATAAGCAAGCTACATTAAGAGTAGGTCTTCTGCAGCAAGAGAATTAATAAAGACATATTAAATAATTCATGTCCGTGTTGTAGACCACTGTGGGTATGGTATAGAACCTGCCTTTTCAGGTATCAGCATCCCCAGCCTGCTCTGATCACTTGTTCCTGTGGTAACTCATCTCCTGATCACTTAGGCTGTAATACAATCACTAACAAGCCCATGTGGATATGTATAACACTTCTTATAAAATTAATGTAGTAATATTCAAATGTTCAGTGATTCCATAGCATCTGTCACACAGTGCCCCTAGCCACACTGCATGGTAAGTGCTTAAAAATAGTATTGGAAAATGTGTTTTATCAGGAAGCCACTAGATGTGCAGATTTACCATAATTCATTCCAAGCTATGAAATGAGGCTATAGAATAAACAATGCAGTAAAATGGGAATAATCGGGTAAGATTAGACCCTTGTCAAATAGAAGCATGCAGCTAAAAATTAAGTATTCTACAGAAAGGTTATTTGAGGATAATACTAAATTTTGTTTTATTCATTCATATATAGTGAATATCTACTTTAGCAATGGGAATGGAGTAAAAATTATAGATTAATACTCAAGATTATAATTTAACTTTCACTGCAGTAAGTTTAGTTGTCTATTTTGTGCTTTTGCTTTTTTAATGCTCATCAGTTCCAGAAATTATAGAACAGAAATAAACAGGTAAGATGCTGTCTTTTTCTTGCAGTCCTCTAAATACTTTGTACTTTCCCATGCTGGTGTTTTTTCTATTGAATACTGCAGCAGCATTTGTCCTCAGCTGAATAACTGCACCTCTGCCTGCAGTTTTGCCATTCATACCTTGTGTGGCTCTAGCCCACTTTCCCACACCCTGCCTCACAAATTACCAGTTTCCTCAGAAATCTGAGCCAAGGTAGCACAGCTGTGCTGTACCAGCCCTTGGCCTGGGGTCACAAGCAGCTGGACCCCAACAAGGAAGGGTGCAGTACTTACTGTAGGAAAACATCTATTCAGTCCTTGATTGTCTTCTGTTGTTATAATACAAGTAAGCACAGAGCCCTTGAGCAAGTCAGGGATCTTTCTGACAGAATATTCTCTTTCAGAAGGAAGTGGTGATCCAATGCAACCGCAAAACTGTGTGTGGGAAAGAAAATTTCAAATGAATTTTCTATTTAAACATATTTCTTTGGAGAACTCTGATGACATTATTGTTTTGACATCTTCTGAACAAAATCCTTTCTAAATTATTCTGAATTTGTCAGAGTCTGCAGCCTAAGTAACAGGACAACATGATTTGAAATTATTTGGAAGATTCAGCTAGTCAAAAGAGTCAAAAGTTTGGTGTTTTTTGGTTTTGTTATTTTTTGTTATAAAATCACTTTAATCTTAGACTCATCTTCCTGATTTGGAGCAGAAAAGTTTTTTTAAACCCCCAAATATTTTCCCAAGGGAGGAGAAGTGTTTTATAGCTCTCAAAGTAAATGATAATTAGCAACACTCTTGATAATAATGCATTTTTTCAAAAATAAATGAGGACTTTGAATCTGTATTTTTGTCTAGCAGATGACAAGCGGATTAGAGATAAAAAATTCTTCTACTTTAAAGAGAAAGAAGGAGGATAAGGCACACATATGCAAGCAAGAAGGCTCAGAAAAAGAGGGATCATTCTTAGGATGGTGATGAAAAGATGAAAGGCCAGCCATGGCTGTGTTCATTTTCATATTATAGCTTCATCCCAGAGCATTTCTGTCCAGCACCCTCTTTTTCTTCATGGTCTTGAGTATTTGTTTTCTTTGCAAATTAAATTATCCTTTCAGACTTAATTAGAAAAGGAAGAAGACAACTAACACAGGAAAAACTGGGTTACCTGAGCCTGTTTGTGATACAGAGACTGAAAATTGGGAAGATAGAAATGGGCAAAAGAAAGATTAGCCAATTTTTTTCTAGTCATGCCTGGTGTTTTCCACACAAGGGTGGTAGGGGCTTGTCTGTGCTGGGCTGACCCAGCAGGGCCCCTGGCCAGAGGGGTCCCAAATGATATTTGCAAAAGGAAGTGGATTTTCTCTGATGGGGCTGTTGATATGCAGATAAAATAACTTAGTGCAGTCTAAAGCTGCCATCCTTTCAAGGAAAAAAGCAAACCTTTTGTCATCGTATGATGTGATCTATTTTAGATTCTGAATGAAGTCTATATAGAATGCATATGAGATCTTAGGACTGTGGTGTATATCATGCCTGCCTAGAGAACATTGTGTTTACACATACTTATTTCTTGAAAATATATCCTGTTACTACTACCTTTTCCAAATAAACAAAAATGGCTTATTTTTCCAGATCTCTTCAAAATCAATGAAGTACATTTTTAGTCACCAAAAGCTGCAAAGGTATAAAGCTTCAGTGGAAAAATACATCCATTTTATTACTTTAAGATGAGTTACCAACCCAGCTGCATTCTAGAGAAGTTTAGAGGCTGGTTGTTAAAGCCATCCTCCTATTTTTACAACCTGTATACATTGAAAGCTATGTAGCAAAGAATTTGCCTCTTAAGATGGAAATGTGTTTATGCTAATGCAATTTACTTGTATTTAAAATAAACCCAAAGGAATTTTTGTTGTGATTTGAGAAGAGTATTTCCTTGGAAAGGTGTGCCTTAAAGGTCAAGTGCAAGAATCTGTTTTGGAAGAAATCAGGACTATTTGCATTAACATTAAGATAGTTTCTTACCATAGCCTCTGTTCCCTCTGCACCCTTTTAGAGCTTGGTTACCAGAAAAGCACTTATAGCACTTAACACTTATCCAGGTCTGGATTTGACCACATGAACACCCATTTGCAAACTCAAAATTAGGAAATCTGCTGAGCCCATTGTCCAGAAATATTATGAAATCATTAGGAAATTGTTGAGACCATCCTGGGTTTTGTATTTACTAATTCCATTCCTTCTTATCAGAAGGAGAACTGTTATATTGCTTTTATTGTAACAGCTGTGTTCTGGGATTGTAACATACAGGTCTCTATCTGCCTCCAATGGCTGAAGTTGCAGTTTATAAATGTGCATTAAGGTAACAGAGGTGGATTTCTTTTGTTGAAAATGTGGCTCTGAAACACCTTTTTTTCTATTACATGCTCCTTTGATAATGGCTTGTCCCCCTGGCATCACACTGGAGAAGAAACATCCCAAAATTTTTACATTAGGTGAAAGATTTCTTTTTCAGACTAGTAAAAATGACAGCATTTTTTCCCCCTCATCAAATTGACCTCTTTCTTCTGTATCCAAATATAACTCTTCTTGCTTTTTTGAGTTAAATTATGCACAATTACAGCAAAACACTATTCTGAATTTCGTCATGCATAGTAATTTCATGATTAGTACTTAGGTTGCCTTCACACTTGGGCATTTACAAGTTGATTAAATGCCTTGGTTACCTACTTGGGTAGCATTTGTTAAAAATTTGCATCATTTTGAAGGGAGAGGGATTCTTGTTTCTTTCTAAAAAATTCACAGTGCTGTAGAAAAGGTATGAATGTGGGAACTTTGGCTGTAGTATAGAACCAGGTGCAGGCAGCAGTTTTTCATCTCATCTTTGCTGCTTTTTTACAGCATTTCCCTGGCTGGCACCTGAGGTCCTCTGCTCCACAGTGGCTGGGCCGTAGTTGTATTGGGCAATGCCACTGTTTTGAGGTACCTGTGGTAGGACACTTTGAAAGGGAAGAGTGGGAATGATGCAGTGAAGAGGCACTGTCAGTGCTCCCTCTTTTTTCCCCACTGTGGTGGGAGCTCAGGGATGTCCAGCTCAGCCTTTAGTACCACCACAGGCAAGTCTGCATCAGTGCTGCTGGCAAAAGCATTTAAAAGGTCAGTCTGCCAGCAGTTACAACATGTACTCCTCTATGAACGTGCCAGCTCAGTTGTCTGTCCCTAAGAAATCCAGATTTGAAAGCCTGCTTTAAGGAATTCCACTTTCTACTTCCTTTATCAAGGCTTGCAACTGAGGCTTGAGGATGCTTCAGCCCTCCTACCTACAACCCCAGCAGTGCCATGTGTTTATTTCCTTATGAAGCTAGAAAATGTCTCTCCTTCTCACAGAAATATGTAGTCATTACTGTTTAAAAGGAGAAAACAGAGAAAACAAATTATATATATATATATATGTATATACATAAAATGGAAATAACACCCTCAGATTTGAGAGGGTTTTATACCAGCTTGCTGTCCTGAGTTGTTTGGTGAGTGGCTTATTGGGCTGATCTGAGATCCTTTCTGTGTGCTTCCACCTTCCTTTCAAAACCAAATAACATTGCAAGAGTCTGTGTGGGGGTTGGGTGTTTTTTTTTTTAATTTCTCATTCTTTCAGTAAAATTAATATCCCTTCCACTGTCTATACAGCCTGGCATCAATATTCTATACCTTATTGAATTTATGTATATTATTTATATTGGTTGTCACCGAAGGCAGAAGTTCTCAAAGTGTTACTACTCCCCTTGCTGGTGTATTGTAGCCATGGCAGTCAGATACTTGGCTTTCCAGTGGCAAGCTGCTTCTTCCCATTTGAATTCATGAGGATGATTTTATGAAGAGACAGAGACAAATTTAAGAGTATAGGCTTTTTTCTCCTTTTTTATACCATGTGACTATTAAATGAATGGAATGACTTTCACCTGTCTCTTTGATTTACACAGACGTGGACCCTGCATGTCTGTAGACTCGTCAGCATAGTTTTATTTGTAATGGGAGCTATTTAAACAATAGCATGATAGCTATTTTAGGTGGTTTGTTTTTCAGAACAATTTATTCTCTTGAATTAATTTTTTTTAAAAGGCTTGTAGACCTCTGGGTAAAGATTTACTGATATTGCTGTATTAATGGATAATAATAATTAATTTTCCAAAACTTTAAAGCCTGGTAAAAGTGTGTTTTCTTCTGGCCCCATGTAACTGATGAGGTCAAGTGTTACCAGAACCCCACTTTCAGGTAAAATCAGTTCTTCATCATACAAATAGAAAAGGCTGTACTGCTCTTTTGTCTCGCTGTACAAATCATTAAAATACTAATTTGCAGAGAAGAGATTATAAATAACATAGACCAGGTTTTTAGGAAAATTTGGATCTTCAGAAGGAACTTGATGGGGTTTTGCTTCCTTTTTTTTTATACCTGGACAAAAACTAACAAGCAACACAGAGATATATTTCAGGAATTCACCAGCTGCAACCCAGAACCATGATCTCCTCCTGCATCTGGTGTTGCACTGAAACAGCTTTCATATGATTTTATATAAGCAGTTTCTTGTCTGCCCAATGCTAATGGGCCACGTGGAGCCAGAAGTTCTGCTGAGTACAGTTATCTGATCTCCAGCAGGTAACCAAAAGCAGATTGCAAATGAAGAATGCAAAAAAAAGCAGTAATTCGTGGTGCTTTCCCCCAAGGTTTTGCCAGTTCCACTTAGGTAGTGCTATAACAAGATTACAGAATAACTTTGGGGAAAAAAGAAATCATCCTTTTTCTTTGGAGTATCCAGAGTGGAGAAAAGTTGGTGGTGTTTGCTGGAATGGCCCTAACATATAACAAGGCTTTAAGAAAAGTTGTAGGCAGCTGATTTTCTTTTATTTTTTCAGCCAGAGTGTGGGTCTTTGTCTGAGGACAGCAGCGTGGAGCCCCAGTGAGCCACTAAAACAGAACAAGAATAGAAAAATACACTTTGTCTGTTCTCCTCTCTGTGAACATGATCAAGCCAAATGTTGAGTAACAGTGGATAGGGGTCAGAGTTTTTAATGTGCACACCTCTAGCTTGTGAATATTGAGTCTGAGATGCAGAATCTAATTCTTAGACATTTATTTTCATTGTAGCAAAGCATTTCATTCAGGGTGCTTTGCCTTCTCTTGTATAGGGAATCCAGGTGAGGTGTCCCAACCATGCAGGTGCTTGGCAGGCAGGTTTTATGGTTAAAACAGGTGAAAAGCAGGGGGATACTGTCACCCCCATCCTGTCATCTGTCACCTCAGTACTGTATCCAGCAGGATGCACTGCTCTTACTCTGCTTTTTGCAGCCCATCTGCTCCTTATGCTTATTTAAGAGCATTCGTATTTAAGGAATGACATTTTCAGGGTATATAATTAAAATATAGGTTGGCACTTTTAATTGTTTTCCTGTCTGGCTTTCTATGGCATACTAGAAAAAAATGTTTAAGAGATCTGTGTTTGCAAAGATTTCTGTTTGAGTGGGCTGCATTACTTCTTTATTAAAAAACCAAAAAAAACCAAAAAAAACCAGCCAGAAAGCCCCACAAACATTTTAAAATTAACCCTCCTAAGGCTTAATGTGGCAAATTGAAGGCACTGTGGGATTGTAATCTGGAAACACCGAACTAATTTTCTTGTTTTACTTTTAAATTAGAGGATTTTTTTTTGTTAACTAGAATTGAAATGTTTCAATTATGAATAATGCCAGAAACAACTAGCACACTTGAGTGAGTTTAATGAATTGCATGTGTTCTTGCTGCTTTGTGAAAGTGTGTGTGGTGGTGGAGTTTCTGAGACCTGTCACTTAATATATACTGAAATGCATGTTTTATTTATGATGTATTAATTTTAACTATCCTAGCTTTTTTGTTTTATGAGCAGGGTTTCTGCATAGCCATGAGATCATTTTAATATGTTCAGAAGAAATTTCCACAGACACTGAACTGCAGAGATTTATGTCTCATGAAAGTGTAAGAGTAACATGTTTCCTGTCCACATTTATTAGCCTTAAGAAGGCACTGGATGTTTCTGTCATGACTGAGAGAATACTTAAGGGTAGTTTATTCCTTTCACTGGGTGGGTAGATAGTTTGCGTTTACAATCTTTGATATTTTATGTCGATTCTAACCAATATTAGGCAGTGTTGAATATGGACAAAGAAGCAGAAATGTAACTGCTGTGATAAAACTTCAGAACAGGTACTAACAATAAAACTGTACCCTTTTTTTTACAGTAATTTGAAAGGTCAAATTGCAGTTCAGAGCATCTTAGTATTTGGTGTTTGTTGTTTTCATGGAAGCAAAATTTCCTTAGGAGGTTTGAATTTACTTCAGTACATTTTATGCTGTCTGCATTAGAGAAATTTGTCTCTTTTGCCACATCCCTTTTTGGTTTATGAGCTGTTTTTTATCTTCTCTAGGAAACTGCTTAAGTAAAGGCTGTATTTTAAGCCTTCAATTTAATGTTCCAGAGGAATATAGGAGTACTTCTGACTAAATCCCCAGTTTTACAGTAACTTGAGAGCACATGGGCAAACTGCTTTTCTAGCTAGCATCATTGATTATCTTGGTGCAAAGACAGTGAGTACAGCAAAGAAAATTAATGTGGTAAGGTTACTACTTCATTAGAAAAACCAGAAAATATAATTCATGCTCATTAAGTGTGAAGACAAAAAAAGCATGTTTTCATTGAAGTGTTTTCATTTAAAAAATGCATAGCAGAGAACAGTATTACTTAAGTTATTCAGTGTTGGTCTTTTAAAAAATGACCAAGAGCTGTTTTATGGACTGAAGTGTAATTTTCAGTGTGAGATTCTCCACATTAGAAAGCCAAAGAAAACATATGAAAAAAAAACAGGAGAACTGCTATTTACAGAAGAGCAATGAATGATTTTGAAGTGTTATCCAAAAATCTGATCACGGAAATGCTCTGCGTGTGTGTTTATATATATACATATATATGTGTGTGTATGTGTGCATGCTATATTATTTATAATTTGTAATGTATTAATTTATATATTACAGTACAGTATAGAAAATATATACTGTGTATTTTATATATATATATAATAATAATAATACTACCATTTTCTTCTTTGCTAAAAATAGTTTGTGGATCTTCAGCTTTTACCTAAAGAAGTAGCAGTACAAAGTAAAGACTTTGATATCTTTTCTATGATTTCTCCAATTTCACAAATTTAAAATTATTAAGGGACCAAAAAAAATAAAGGGTTTTTTTTTGTTTTGGGGTGTTTTTGGGGTTTTTTGGGGGGAGTGGGGGTTTGTTGTTGTTGTTGTTTTGGTTTTTTTTCTTTTGGAGGTGTTTTTGTTTCCTAAGAGCTGATTTATAAGCCAAGCTTCCCCAAGTCCATGTTTTCCACCCATGTGTTTGGAGAAGATAACAGAGCAGGTGAAGCTCCACACCTGCCTTTTAGACATGTTTGCTCCAGCATGTGGGTGAGCTGTTCTGGGGAAAGAGTCACTGATTTGAGCTGGGCTTCAGTGTGGGGTGAGGCATTTGTAACAAGAGGAAAGGGTTGATGGGCTGGTCCAGAGTTAATTCTCTCTTTTACTTAGCAGCATCACCACTCAGTGGCAGACAGCTTTTATAAACACTGGCAGTTCAAGGGATGTTGTGTGATTTAAACAATTCACCACAACGATAACTGTGTGTCTTCCTTGAGTTACAGGAATATTAATATTGACTTTGATGCAGGAAAATACCTGTCATGTTTTAGTAAATAAGGTGTATTTTAGACTAACACAATGATTGGTGTTTATTTTTATTATTAATGTTGTTGTTATTGCTATTACTACTACAACTATTACTGTTATTATTTCAGATATATTTTGCTTGGTTGTTTTGCTTTATTTTCTTAAAATAAACAAAACAGAACAAAAACCAAACCAATTTTAAAAGCCCACAATGTTTGAGATTCTGAGAATCAAAACTATGTAACACTTGGAAGTGGCTGTGAAAGTTATTTGGAGCTGGACTTTGTCACTAGAGGGCACTTAGTCACATAAAATTAGCCATCTTTGCGTTGCATTGGTTTTGGTGGGTTTTTTTTGTAATAGCTTCTTTCTTTAAAATATCTTCTAAAATATTTGTTGATTTTTTTGGATTTTATTATTGATTTAAGAGTAGTATGCAAGTACAGCCCTAAATATCTGCAAACATAAGAGTACCAGGGCAGTGATCTGCAGTGAAACATTTCCTCTGGGACAGGGGATAACAGGGGAAGGCTAAGTAGAGGCTACAGTGTACAGGATTTAATGCAAAAACACTCAGGCTAAAATTATACTAAAAGGCCGCTCAATTAGTATTAATTTAATTAATAAAACCTGAAGTGGAACAAATTATCATATTTAGCAGCAGGGATGTATAATCACAAACACAGACACAGTTCTCGAGTATCAAAATCTCTGCTGTAAATTTACAAGTGTAAAAACTCCTGTTATTGAAAACAAACATAGCCAGAGCCCTCATTTACATACACCACTCGTGAAGTACCTAGGATACCGAGTAGAGTGCACTTTTATAAGTGGGTATAAAATACTTGACACTTCCCTGTAGATCATCTAGCTTCATTATGCTCCAGTGGTTTGCTTTGCTTGACACTGAATGCCAGTGATTTCTGATGGGGTGCTTAAGGTTTGCTGGCAGCCTGGCCACACATGGGCATACTGGGAGCTGCTGGCACACCTGTAAATCTGTCTTTGTGCTGGGAAATTTTGCACTTTACCTCTTGACTTCATGGCTATGATAATTTGCCGTGGGACGTCTTTTCTCTGATGGAATTCCAGTGGGCTGGAGAGCTGGTGACCCAAGGGGTGTCCCAAGAGTGTGGGGTTTGTTGTGTTTTTTCCCAGCTATTACTGCCAATGACAGAGAGAAAGAAGGTACTCAGGGACTGCATCTGCCAGGCCAGCTTAATGCTGAGGTATGCAGAATGCCCAGTATTAGTTTACACGTGCTTTCAGCAAGCATGGCATGCAGTCACAGTATGTCTGTTTGTCAGCTCTGTCCTCGGCTTCTGACCACAGCCTGCCATAGAAGGCCTTGGTCCAGTGTTACTTGAGGGGTTTTAGCTGTCTGGGCAGTCTGACAGGTTAATTATCAAAATAGTCAGCTGTTGTGAGTGGGTGAAACCAGGAGTGAATACTCCAGGTGTGAACCTGAATGAGTCTGGGAATGGGAAGGGATGGTTACTGCCAGACCACTGGTGATAGAGCTTGTGAAGAAGCAGAAGCTGTGACAAGGACCAAATATACTGGAAGCACATGGTTTGTTTTATTTATAAACTGAATTGCTTCAGGTTGTTGGAAATTGTTGGAAATTTAAACAGTTTTGAAAATCCATGGTCTAGTAGCTACATATCTAAATGAATTTTTATATTTTCTTATATTTCCTGCCTCATAGAGAAGGAATGCTGCTGTGGTGCATTTTGGAATACATGCAGGTGGGATAATGGAATTGTAATAGCTTGCCAGGATTTCCTGTCTTTTCTGTTCAGAGCTGTTGCTCATGATTAATGGACAGGTATACCCATGGCTACAGCACTGCCTTTGCATTCTTGGACTTGAGGCTTGGTCTGGCTCTCTGACTGCCCTTTGCATGCTTTCTGTCTCTCCACAAATGGACATGGAAATACTTTCTCTTCAGTAGGTCAGAGAAAAACAGCTTAAAAGTCCAGAGGTTAGTTTACCCTCTAACAAAATCCAAGGGAATAGATTTACTGTTGATTCTCTGCAGCTAAAGAATTTCAAGCAATCCTCTTGGGCAGAACTGAGAATTTAAAGTGCAAGTCAGATAACTGTAGATTATCGCTTAGGCTGAATACAAGGTCAAGACTATTGAGACAGACTTTTTCTGGGTCCCCATTCATGGTGCTGGCTGCCTGCTATGGTTTATAGGAACTTTGTCCTTGATGGTGCAGTCTTATCTGTACAGGCATCGAGGTCTTTCCCTTTGTAGTATGTGCCAGATACTCAGATGGCCAGTGTAAGGGTTTCACTACATGGATCATATTGCAGGGCAAGGATTTACGAGCTGGAATTCTTTTTAATCTGTCTGTTATGATGAACTTCTTTGCAGTACACCTCCCACCACATTTCCTGGAAAGATATGGGGAACCTCTGAATTCATAGTCCCGCTGAATACTAAGAGAAATTTAAAATTATATTTTATGAAAACAGGATAAAATTATGCAACAAATAAATATCTGCACATTTTGCAATGGCAGTCCCTATGTAGATTGCAATGTAGAGGAAAATAACACTTCCTACTCTTGTAATCAAAAAAAATAGGTTGGAAATAATTTCTAATCAGAGTGGTATTTGAAAAACTGGAAAGTGAAGTTTTCTCTAGTTTTCCTGCCTAGGCTTTTTAAGTGGAGCAGGTAGAGGGCAGTAGGTGCTAACATTCAGGATCTCTTCTCCATCATCCCACTGCTGGGCAAACTGTGAGGCTGCTCTTCGGGCCAGATTGTAGCTAGCCTGATTTTACATAGACATAGACTGGGAGCACTCACACAGTATGTTAACACAACTCAGCAGCTGGAGCTGTAACATCTTAGACTGTTAAAAGTAAGCCTCTTGGTAGGACTTAAGAATCAGTGACGAAAAGAGCAGAGACATTGACTGGGGGGCTCTCCATGCAGGTGAACTTAGAAGCAGACAGCAGATTTTGTCTAACACAGCTGAGATATTTCTTGTCTTGCACAAGACAAGATATGTCTTGTGCAGATTTCGTCTTTTGCTTTTAAAATAAATGAAGTGATAAGCATTATTTGCCATGAAAACGAATTTCTAGAAAAAGAGATTAATTTCCTCCTCTAGAAGGAGAAAAAACATGGGAGGATGATGGTATGAACAAAGCTTAATTAAAATATAATTGTATTTAATCAATGCAGTATAATTAAAAATAGTGCTTAAGAGTTCATTTTAATGGCTGTTGGGCTATTTGTATTCTTTAAATTAATATCTGCCTCATGAACAAAGATTCAATACAGCTCACTTCTCAAAAAGGCTCATTTGTTTTTCTCTAGTGATTTTTGTTTGTTCCAAGGAAGTAGAACAAGTAAACCAAAAAATTGATAGGTGCTAAAAAATTCCTGTAATGCTGTCTAAAGCCTTTGGTGTTTCCAGCCTGTGGCATAAAAGAATGGTCTGGTGTTAGCATCTACCTTAGGATGCTGCAGGTCATTCTCTTGCCCACAGTACACTTTCCAGGTAACTTTGGAGGTCCCTGAGATCATTGTTAATTTTTCATTGCACACAGAGTCTAGTGCTTTTAATATTCACTAAGTGTTCTTATTTCTTGGAAATTTATCTAAGCACTGGTCAGTCCCCTGTGGAGACTGTGTTGGAGGCTCCACAGGAATGGTCAGCATGTGCAGGTGGTGCCTGTTGTTATTGAGGGTGTCCAGACTCAATAAAAGTATTATTTTACCATTATTTTACCATTAAATATGGTTTAAAGTATTTTAAACCAGTGCCTTTCTTTTTCAGCCGTCTTGTGTTGTTACACATGCACACAGCAGCAATACTGCCTGAGACCAGAGCTCTGTCTTCCTCAATATCCTAGCAGTAAAGTGAAGCCTTCTCACGTTACTTTCTCAAACTCCAGCAGTTTGCGTTTCAGAAACTTCCTGTGCCAGAGGTGGTTTTTGTTTGCTTATCAACCCCAAAAGGATTTCCCGTCTCTCAGCTTGTTCAGTTGTCCCCTGAATCCATGTAAAGTTTTAGCAGCCGTAACATCCCCTGGCAAAGAGTTCCTGAGTTTCCTTTCTCAGTTGCATGGAGAGCTGCTTCCTCGTGTTTGTTTTCCACCTGCCATCTGCCTGCTTCATGTGATGCCCCCAGCCTTGTGTTACAATGGGCAGCAAACAGTTCTGATTCACCCCTTCCATGTCACTCATGATTTTACAGATCCACATCATATCTCCTCTGGATCACTGCTTTTCCAGGTTTTGTAGCTCCTTATAAGCCAGTCTGTACTTTCAGTCCATCCTCATTTCTTCTTCTTCAGCTCTGTACATGAACAGAATTGCAGATAATATCTAAGATGCAAGAGTGTGAATATGCAGAAACACAATAGTTGCCTTTTGGTTTTTCTCTGGTCTTCAATTTGCTTTCTCTAATTTATGAGCATGGAGATTATTTTTACATGGGAGTTTTACCATCCCAAGATCTCATTCCTGGGTAGCAGTGTGCTCAGAACTCAGTTCAGAATCCACTACTTTTGAGTCTAAATTAAAAGTTTTCCCCTAAGAGATTTCTAGCATCATTTTGTGTAAATTGCACCTCATACGTCATTTTATCACGAACCTACTCTCATAGACAGTTCTTTAGCCTACATCATTTCTACCCCTAATAGCTTAATATCATCAGCAACATTGTCTCCTCCCTGTTTGCTCCCTTTCTCGGGTGATTTCAAGAACAGGCTGAAGAGCATGGGTATCCTCAACAAGAGGCAGCAGGACTCCACTGATGATTTTCTTCCACAGTGAAACTGATTGTTCTCTCTCATATTTCTATGCCCTGTTTCCTATCTTTTCAACGGTTGCTTTTCTAAATCTGTGCAAAGTTGTTCGCTCTAGTTCTGTGCCTGTTAAGTCTCCTTAAGTGATCTTGTGAGAGAGATATTATCAAATATAGATGTTGTACCTGAGTATAAAAAAAAGGAAAAAAAATGGATTCCCCTACAATGCAAGCCCTAAAAGAAAACAGCTGGCTGTCAAGAGAGTTATTATTGTTATTTCTCTTCTGAACTATTCAGTCATTTGTGACAAACCTGGGTATTCTGATGCTGAGGGGTCTGTAGCAGCTGGGCAGATGAGGGTTCTGAGGGTGTGGAATTACAGGAGGTTGTGCTGATCTACATGTGAGCTTCCCTAGATGAGGACTTCTCCTTGCCCCCACTGTTGTTTCCAGCTAGATGTCTTGATCTGCCCAGCTGATGTGGCTGATCTGAGCTCATGTGGTTGAAAATCAACCTATCAGGCAAGATGAGAATTTTTAGCTGAGTCAGGACTGTGATGTGCCTTGACCCTGCACTGCAGCTGCACTAGTGGCCAGCACGTGGGACGATCCCTTTGTCTGCAGCAAGGGCTGGGCATTGGGAAGCTCCAGATAGTCATGAAACCAAACCCTAAGAAAATTTGTGCGTATCTTGTATAAAGGTATATATTAGTTAAGATTATTAAGTAAGATTAGTTAAGATTATTATTGGATGTGTGTAGGTTGTTGCATGATGCCATAAGTTTCCCACACTGGATTGGTGGCATTGGTCTACTCTCTTCTCAGAAACAAGAACTAAAAATTAAGAGATTTCTTTATAACTTATTTTATGTCTGTCTTGCTTTCTTCTGTGATCAGTGAGCCTAGGTTGTACTACCACAGTAAGTTTGTTACTATGCTTAACCTAAGCTTGGTTCTGTACAGTTGCAGCCGGCGGTGTTTATCATTTCTAATGTGATTCTTGGAGCTAGTTATCTGTAATCCAAGGGACAAAAAGTATTGAAAAAACATTACTATTATGCATGTTTGAAGAGAAGAAATCTGAAGCTCTGACCTGTTTGCATGTCTGCTCTCCCAGAGTCTCTGACTATACATCTAATTAACCATCCATTTAAAAATACTGAGCACTTCTTTCACCCCCTGCCAACGACATCGAGACGTAAAATTAATTTTTCTGAAGATTTGCATCTCACATGCTTGCAACATTTGGACCTAGCCTTTAAATTGTAAACAATTCACAGTATACAAATCACTTTAATTGTAGCAATGGGTCAATATGTTAGTGATGCCCAAAAGTTATGTGGGGGGTGGATGCTCAATTATCACATTTTCTTTTTTTAGATCCCTAGGAAGGAAGGAAATTCAGTTCTCTTAAATTGGTTTTTTACCCTTCAGTAAATATTTAAGCAATAGCAATTGCTGTGGCTTTAGTCCAAATAATTTCTAATCTGGAGAAAATTTTTCCACATTTCACTTGTGTTTCTTGTCACATTCTTTAATCAGATTTCATATAAAGAATTGTGTGCATTAGAACTAATTATTAATAATAAGCTAAATAGAAATATGCCTTTTTCCCTAATCTCTGGAAATACGTGAAGACCTTGTCCCTGCAGTTAGCAAGAAGTCAATGACAAATTTTGTTGATAATCAGATACAATATTGACTGTGTTCTTGTGTCAGAAGAAAAATGTCTCATCTCCAAGTGCTTAATTCATTAGAAATCAGAAATTTACATGTGAATAAAGTCACCATATTGTGTGACAGTGTCACTTTAGTGCTTGCTGGAGTTTACTTGGTCAGTTATTCTCATGCTGATTCATGTCAGGCTTGCAGAATTATTTTTTAATGCCTGAAAATGAATGTAGTTCACCAGGGAAGAACTAACAAAGGTGGGTTTTTCAGTCATAAAAACCCATGTTGAATCATTTGGTGTGAAAGACTCTCTCAGAATTGCTTTTTGACCTTTGCAGATGACACATTAATCTTGCCCTCAGTTTGGGGTATATTCACTGCTACCAGTATTAGTACACACCCATGGTTTGCAAACCCGGACTGGGTAGGCTTGTTTCTTAAATCAGTTGGTCTCATGATCATGACTGCAATTTCAGCTGTAAATTCTGCCTCTCCTTGCTGTGCCTGGCATGGCACATCCTGTGGGAAGATTGTTGTCTGAAAGCTGCTGTGTAAGTAGTAGTTGTTTGCTATATGGTCACATTCTTCTCATAGGTCTCCACAGAGCTGCACCTGCACATTTATGGATGCAAATTGTACCTCAGTACCAGCTTTTGGTATGTGCATATGGTCCTGTGCCAGCAGCAGCAGTATATTTTGTGGGTAGAAAATGCTGGCATGTACAAAAGCTGCAGGTGTGGTTTAAAAGCCCATTTTATCCTCTGTGCATGAAAAAGATGTGCTTTACCTGAGTGCATCCACTTGGAGTGATCAAACTGATCCAGTGCACCACTTATGCTTTTGGTAGTGGATACCACCTTACAGCTGGTTTTTTTGAGTCTCTGTTTAATTAAAAAGACTAATTTAACTGTGTTTTCAGAGCCATATGTTGAGTTTGGTTCTCATAAAGATTTCTCCAGCTGAACTTGCTTCATCACCCCTGCAGCTTTCCACTTTTGAGCACTGTCAATATCCTCATCCTGTGTAGCAGGGATGGCACACAGAGGGAGGCACAACAGGCATTTCTAAAGTGAGCAAAAGGCTCCTCCAGAGCAGAGGATGGTGCTGTTTGTGAGGCTTGGAGCATCGGGGTGTTTCACCTGCTGGCAAGGAGGAAGCTGCAATTATCCAGAGTAGGTGCAATGTATGCCCAGCTGCTACTCAGCTGGCCAAAGCTAGTGGCACAGCAGATTGCAAGCCTGAGCTACAGGTTTGGCTTTAAAGACATCAAGCATAAAAGAATAATTTTTTGCATAATTTTAAATGTACTCTTATATAAGTGGTGGTGAATCCTTTACATGGTGGCCTTCAGAACTGATTTTAGGTTTCTAGGGTAGTGTTGTCATGAGACCTTGGTTAAATAACTGCTGCCAGTTCTTTCTAACATGAATTTTCTTTTACTTCCACACATAAATTATTGTATACTTTTTCTTTTCTGTAGTCAACTAACTTGGATGATACAGTTTGAATTTTCTGATGTTTAGGGAACATGACTAAAATATTACATGTTTTTATATGTCATTGGAGTTTCCTTGTTGAGCATTGCTTGTGCATCATTATCAGCTCTTCTTTTAAGGAGCTCCCTAAAATACCATACTTTTAGTGAAAAAAGCAAGGAAAAAAGTAAAAAAGTAAACCAAACCAAACCAAACCAAACAGTGCTAAAATTGTGTATACAGAAGGTCAGGTACATATGTTAATTCGTACTGTCTTTGCCTAAGAACCTTATTTCTTTATAAAAATTAAGACTGAGGGTCTGTAATCTTTTCCTGTAGTGGAGAATCTGTGAGAAGAGGATTGACTTAAATTACAATTAAATAAGTAGCTTTCTTTGATAATGTAAACTCCTTTGGTAACATTTAAGTACCATAGTCATGAATGACAAATAGAAAAACTGTGTATCTTCTCATAATTTACATTCACATATTGGAAATTGATTACTTTGATTTAATGCTCTCACCAAACTGTAAGTGGATTTGAGAACTGAATCTGTAGCAGTGGATGAGCTTCCTACCCTCTTTCTCTTTCCCCAACTTCTTTTGAGTAGCACAAACCTGAATCCTTGTGCATCTTGGATTCATATTATTTTCTCAGTCATGGATGACCTTTTACAAATGACTTCCAATAGCTGCAGCTGAAGTCAACCACAAGATTTGGTCGTAAAAGGTCATATTCTAGTTTTAAAAAATGTAGATAAATTTGTACTCCCTGCAGCTACTGATTGCTGTAGGTTTTTGGTTTATATCTGACCAATTTTAATTCAAAGCCATGCATTAGGAAAGGTTATATTCTAGCTTTGTTTCTCTTTGCCTTTCTTCTCCTAGTTTTCTTTCACTATAAAATTATTTGGTTTACAGAACTTTTTGACTTTTCCAGGTGTTAAAGTTCAACATGGAACTCTTATTTCACCCTTTCCTTTTTCCCCTCTCTTTTCTTTACCAGTGGATTAATTACAGATTATTTCTCATAAATGTGAGTAGAATCTTTCTGTTAGTGTCAGGTTCTCACTGGGGAATATTCTACTTCTGGAATGATTTCAGAGAAGTTGTTTGAGGCCACTCTGCTAAGAGCATGCCTCAGAGTGTAACATTTAGACCTTAAACAAAGAAACAGGGCAGATTTAAGCAAGTAGAGTTTATTTATGTAGGCATAACTCAGAATGAGTAGTAAATTGAAAGAATATATTCTCTCATCATCACTGGTCACTTCCCAGCCTTATGTTGTACAGACAACAATTCATCTTTTTATTTCTGAAATACAGAAACTGTAGACTAAGGCTTCCCATGGTGACTTTGCTGTGGGACTCTACTTTGTAATTAGTCCCAAGAAGCTGGATTTTTCCATCCCTGTTTGGGCTTGCTGTGTGCTTAACTTGAGCACACCACTGCTTCTGATTCACACTAGAGAAGCTTTGTAGCTCAGCTGTTTGTGGTGCAGTTGTCCTAGCAGGTGAGTCAAAAAAAGCTTCTCTGGGCTTGTGTGCTTCTTCCCATTGGTACTGATGGCTTCATATACCATTTCCAGGGTGTTCTAATTAAGATTATATCAGAATAGTGTGCTCCAGAGCTGGATATCAACTTATCTTTGCTACCAGTGAAAAACCAACAACTGACCCTGATGATGACCAGGATGACCATGACTCCATGTGGCTTAAGTCACCTTGAGATGACTTAATTGGACTGCAAATTTCAACTGCACTCATATTCCTCATCTGGACTGGGGCATCCATATCTTCTTAATATGGACAGAACTCAAGCAGGAACCAAAACCAAAGCCAGACTACTGCAGTGTTTCAGTCCACTGTGAGCATAATGCAAAGCTGCCTAAGACCACAGCAAGGTATATTAAAGAGAGAGATGTATGCCCACAGCATTATTTCTGTGTAGGATCTGAGCATGTGGATTCAAGTTGTAGTTGCTCTCCATGGCCTTTTCTATCATGATAGCTCTTACTGTGATGTTCTTAGAGTAAAAACTCAGGTTTTCTTCATTGGAATAAAAGTGAGTCAACTATCCAAGGCCATGTTAGATGGAGATCCGAGCAACCTGGTCAAGTGTGAAAGTGAAAGGTGTGCCTACCCATGGCAGCAGGTTTGGAACTAGATGATCTTTAAGGTCCTTTCCAACCTAAGCCATTCTATGATTTTATGATCCCTCACAGAATGGTGTACTAAGAACCCTGATACAGAAAACTGCAATGGATGGGTGGAAACAACTTCCTTTGTGTCAAAGCCTGGAAACCTATTTTTTTTGAATACAACTGCATAAGCAATTGGGCTTGGCACCAGAGCATATTTAAAAAGGTATTTTAACACATTATGTGACCTATCTGTGATATGATTATAATATAAAGCACCATAAAGCCCCATACATAACTAGCAACATGAAAGAGGAGGCTGATGGTTTGTATGGGTTCAGATGAAAAAGCAATGGCCCTTGCAGTGTGGGAACTGAGAGTTTCTACCATTGGATTTGGATCACACTGTGATAGGATTTGAGAAAATGCACCCATTAAACATAATTAACTGATCTTTGCTTGCCTATTGCAGAGGAATAGGAGCTTGTGATTTGCTCCATTCAGTTCCTTAAGAGTGCAGGAATCTGAAAAAAGTTGTGAAGAAGTGGGATGAAAGGGAAAAAACTTTTCAAAGCAGTTGCATAGAAAGCTGTAAAACAAAATTGAAACAAACTACTCTTGTTGTTCGATACAGGATAAATGCCAAACAGGCATTGAAAATATGCACCATGTTCAGCTGGAAATCATCCAAACAATTATATCAATATTGTGTTGATGTTACAACCAAATATTCTGCCTGGCGTGTTTCCGTTATCTCAAATCTTCCATCCTTAAAGAAAAAATATGACAAAGTTTTGCTTTCCCTTTTCCCAGTTACAGAAAGCACAGCCTTCTAGGAGAAAACTGGCAAACAAGCCTGCTTATTAATTCCATTAGTGGGCATCCTGGCAATTCTGTCTCATTTGAAAATATTTATCATTGCTGATGAGGCAGAGATTAGATAAAACTTCAAATTTTTATTTAACTTACAACATCTCCTCACCCTAAGCACAGTTACACAATGTTACTCAATGCAGGATTTGGTCCAGGAGTGGATTTGAGTTATACCCCCACCTCCTTTTTATGCTCAACAGAATTAATGAATGAGAGCCCTCAGTCTTATTAAGACTAATGTTCCTTTGTCAGTCCATTTTTTTTTTCCTTTGGGGTTCCTTCTTATTATGACTTTGTTAGGTGGAAACTGAATGGTCTGTGTTAATCAGCACAAGACGTTTGGCTACTCAAGCTTTCGTAAATGTTTAGTTTCCCAGGGTCCTTTGAACCTCCCAGGGTACAGTTCTGCATCCTTATTAGAGACTGACAATTAAAGGTCTGTTTTCATATCAAAAGTAATCACAAAAAATTAGCCAGGGAGACCTTGGAATGCTGTGAGAGTTTCCATGTTTTGAGATGGCCAACTTTCCTTCATTTGCTTCAATCAGTATCAACTTGGGTTTCCTTTTATGTTTCTTTCTGCCAGGGCAACTTATGAGTTGGCATTGTGACAACTGAGAAGGATTATGCAATACCATGAAGATGTGATTAATATATTTTAGGCCACTGTAATCATATGCAGTTGCATAATTATCACAGAGGTACAACAGTAAGCTAAACTAGGTTTTGAAAGCAATGCTATAAATGAGCACTTTCAGTTTATTGAATTCCTTGTTAGAAGGAGGAGGAAATGCTGTGCAGATCTGCAAGAGCTGTGTTGCTTACGGACTTTGGAGATTCTGTTGATAATTTATAGGCATTACATGGTTCTGCCCTAAATATTTTAATCTTTGTGTGACAAGTTACACACAAGATAATCTTTTAGGCTTTCACACAAGATAATCTTTTAGTGTCACACCTTTTCTGTTAGAAGCCTGAAAAACAAATCTGAGTATTTCTTCCCCAGGCTCTGGTGCCCTGGGAAATTGCTGCAGAAGTTTACTGAAAATGAGTGCTTTGATTTCTTTGTACCTCTCAGAATCTGTGCTGGTAGATCAGGACACCAGTAATCAAAGAGGAGTGGATCATAACTGAATAGGTTGCATATGTGTTTAAGTCTAGAAACATAAAGTAATATAGGAAGCTGTTAGTGTTTCTGTCACAAACTGGAAAAATAAAATTAAATTGGTATTAAAGCATCAAATTCCCTCTCCACAACTGATTTTTTAGAAGTACCATTCCCACTTGAAGTGAATATGGCTGTTTCAGGCTATGCATATAACTGTTTCAGAGCAAAGCTGAGGGTCTCTTTTTTCCCCTGAGATCTCCACACTATTCTCAGTCTGTTTGGAAACCTTCAGATACCTGGGAACAAAGAAACAGACCCAGAATTTCTTTTCATTCCCTGCCTTGCTGCCATGCCACAAATATTAGTAGAATTATCTGAAGTCATGAGGAAGCAAACTTTTTATTCCAAAGCTTTTATTTTGACATGGATGACGGCTGCTTGAAATATATATAAATTTGGATTTGATTTTTGGAATGGAAAAAAAAATCCTTTGTTGCTAGGTCTTATGGCAGTCACGTCACATAAATTGGCAGATCTGCATACTTAAAGGATTTTTCTCTCTAATTAAATACAGTAGTAATGTCTTGCCTTTTGAAATGAAACCTTTGTTTTTTCATCTACATACTTAGGGAACAAACATGCTGTCAAAATCCTTAATGTATCCAACTATTTGAATATAAAAAACAGCATCAAGCTGTTATTTGTTCTGTTGGAGTGTACTCATATTTCCAATCTGAATCTTTTGTACCTGGTGATCTTAATTATATTTGAGCTGGAAGTAGTTTAACATTAAAGGGAATTACAGCAGATTAATCTGTAAACCTGCACAAATATCACATTCCTTTGTATGGAGGTAAGCAGGGCATAGAGTGCATAATTACGTGTTGTTCTCTATGTAGGTTGTGTGCATAAGGCTGAGGAGACAGTGTTGCCATTCCTCGTGACAGCAGCAATTATGGCAACACTCTCGTGTCTTGCAGATGTCAGTTACATTAGAAAACATACATTATTCCTCTCAGTAAGGTGATCTTTTAATCACAGACAAGCAACAAAAAAAAAAAAAAATGTTTCGAGAAAACCAACTTGCCCTGGGAACAGGAATTAGTATACTAATTAGTGTATGAAAATGGAGAGAAATCTTTTAAACAATGTTTGTTGTATTTTTTTTTTAAAGTGATATAGCTTGAGGTCAACCCAAGAA
Source organism: Lichenostomus cassidix (assembly GCF_008360975.1). Taxonomy (NCBI): domain Eukaryota; kingdom Metazoa; phylum Chordata; class Aves; order Passeriformes; family Meliphagidae; genus Lichenostomus; species Lichenostomus cassidix. Next base: position 106,521,647 of record NC_139482.1, on the reverse strand, counting down.
GGCCATTCATCTTAACCAGTCGACCACCCATTGCACTTTCTGCAACTAGAGACAAAAGAAAAATTAATTGGGAGGGGTATGTTTCTCTAGTCCTGATGCAAAAAAATCACTGAAATCCAGTTGCAGCCGTTTAGCCCAGTTAGCACAGTAGGAAAGCACAGCATCAGCAAACAGGAATCATAGTTTGTACTGGTAAATACAACTTTTGAAATACAAAGCGTCAGGTAATTGTCTGTGATTAAGGTCTTTGGATTTGCTTGTGTTTTTGTGTTTTCACCTGGTCAGGTAGCACTATCGAGCCCATTTAGGAACAGTTTGCAAGATGACAGGTAGAAAAATGAAGTTTCAGAAGAAATATAGGGGAAGAGCAAGCCACTTACAAGCAATCTGAGCTGTGGAAGGTATGCTCTGGGACTGCACTGCCTACCTACTGGGCAGCTTCCATGTCAGTTTTCAGATGGCAGCAAATTTCCCAGTTATTTTGATGTTATTGCATAAGCTGCTACCTCATTGCAGTGGCTCAGGAAAAACTGTTGAAAATTTAGTATTTCACATGTGAATTTCTACCAGAAACGAAAGTTCTTGCAAATGTCAAGTATTACCTGAATTTCATGAGACTGATGCAGGTGTTGCCCGGAGGTCTGGCTGACATGTTCTGACAGTTCTGGTTTTGTCAGTGTCCCATTGCCCCATGCCCTTGGAATTAGGAACACTCTCTCCAGTCATGTTTCTTAAATCCCACTGGTAAATGCTGATGGTCACCACAAGGGATCACAAGGCACCTACATAGAAACATTCTTCTTGAAACTGAGAGTGCCAAAAATAAAACACAGATTAGTGATTAGTCATTATAATAGAATTCTGGGAATTTAAAAAAAAAAACAAAAAAAAACCCAAAGCAGGGCAAACAAAATTCTGCCCACTTTCAATGGCCTTTTCCTGCCCTGCTGTTAGCCACTGGTGACTGGAAACTGAACCTCCTTTCAGCATTGCAGGTCTTGTTAATATATTTTCACTGCTTTTTGTGACGTTTCTCCTAAAACAATAGTACAGTGCACACCAGGACTTTGCAGGCTTCCCCATGTAATGGTGCCAATATATTACACCCTAATTTGCAGCATGTCTGTTATTACAGACCTTGGTCCCTTCTGAGCACAGGTGCTGACTATGCCAAATGCACATAGTTGTTCTGTGATGAGGACAAGGATCATCTAGCGAATAAATGGAGAACTCAGTATTCAATTTAGTGGTGACCTTGAATTTGATCTCTCTTCTATCCTTAACAGCCTAGTCAATCTCTGTCCTGTTTAACCCATGTCTTCATTGCTGTCGTATCATACAGCCACTTCTGCAACTGCCTTTTCCTTGATACTGTACATTTAAAACATCAAAAGAAAGAACAAGGAAAGAGCTACCATAAATTCTTCTTCACCTTTGTCTTAGCAGTGTCAGGAATGGCTGCAAAGGTCTTTCCCAGTCTTTCTGTTCTTTTTTTTATATTTGTCTGAGATAGAAACCACAAGTTTGATTGATAATGCAATTTGCATCTCGAGGCATCACTGGAAATACAATGGCATGAAAGGCTACTCTGGCAGAGCACTTTTCCCTCAGGGCTGACTTTAGAAACTCATTGATGTCACTTCCTTCCTCAGTCAGCAAGTGAATTTTCACTAATTCTCAAGACCAGCTGTCCATGCTGTCAACAGAAAGTTATTAAAATTCCTTTAAAGTGAATCAAAATAGCCTAAAAACAAATGTACTGGGAAACAGGAAAGCATCAGTATTCAAAGTCCACAAACCTTTGAGCAAAATAGTGTTGATCTAACCAGAGATTTCAAACACTCTTCTTTCCTAGCAACTTGTATATCATTAGAGAATGCTAAAAACACATACTCCTTTAGTCTTCTATTACCAACAATCTATTTGGCTAAAATATTTGTTACAAGAATAAATCTTATTTCTCCTAAAGATGAACTCAGTGAGCAAGGGAATACATTTTAAGAATTCCCCCCTAAATGATAGTTCTGTGGAGTTTTCAGCTTTAAAAAGCATATTTTTTATATTTAGCAAATAAAAACACAACACAAGCATGCAGGAAGTAATTATCATAAGAGACAATCTTACAATATAGCCTAAAGTAATTATCTTCATCTGAATAATCTATACTGCTTTCATTGAAAAGAGGTGTAGTCTCAGGGATGTAGAGAGGATCATTTTCCTTTAAGCACAGTCTTTATACTATATTTTAACACTTTAAATATTTTCACCTCATTTTAAAAATTCTGTTTGTGCCACACATATCAATATAGAAAAGTTTTGTTGAAATGGAGTATCATTTCCAGGGCTGGAGGTGGCAGCCACCCGAGCTAGGCAGGCTCCCCTGACAGTTAATAGTGATACTGACAGGTAGTAAGTCCTGTCCTATCATTATTTTTAAAAGCCTCGGGCTGCACGTAGCCTAGCTGGATAGGCAAGTGTGAAATTCCTGACTTTCCCCAATATGTGTGGACAGTCTCCAGTAGCAAACTGATACCTGCTGCCCTTTTGACAACTAGTGTATGGAGCAGCCAATGAGGCAAATTACTGTCCCTTTTGGTTGAAAAGGAAAGAACAGGTTTGAGGTGTCCTTGCTGCTAGAGTCCCACATAGTGTAGAAAGGCAGTGTTCTGTCTAGATTTTTATTATATCTCCAGGAGCACACTGAAGGACGCTGCAGAAGAAGGCCAGAGTAAGGAAACAAGACCATAATTCAAATTGGCACTTTGGATATTGTCAGTATAGAATTTCTTCCTTGAGCCAGCTGGTGCCAAGCCTCAGTCTTGACACAGGCACGTGATTTTATTTTAAGGTAACAGCAGAAGTTGCTTTTCTTCTCCAATGGTGAAATCCTGAGCTGGGTAATACCAGTCTCTTGGTCACGTAGCACATCTCACAACCTTACAAGGCTTCATAGCACATATTTGAAATTTGTTGTCTCCACTTTGGATGTTGTAATTTCTGGTGGGGTTTCAGGTTAGCAAGATTGGCTATCTATCTCAATCTCCTTTCTATCACATCTTTTTTATAAGAGAGGCTTGTGTTTCTTTTATTTTAGGCATATTTCCATTTCAAACTTTACAGTAATTTCTACATGTTAAATTCTGTTTCTTAATGACAGGTTTTTTGTTTTGTTTTTTTTTTTACTAACTCACTGCTTATTGTTCTGCACGTCCACGATCAAATTCCTTAAAATATGTACAAACTAATTATTTTCTTTCTCTTTCAGAGTCTGGAAAAAAGCTGCAACAAGAGACAATTAATCAGGTATTTAGAAACTTTCATACTTTTTATTAACTTAATATTCTGCGCAGAAGAGTTGTGGCAACTAAAAGGGAGAACTTCATGGGACATGCTAATTTTAACGATATAGGTGTGGTAAGGAGCACATATCAGGCAACTGGCTGGCTCTGCAGATGTGTTGAATTCACAAGAGTAGCCATCATTTTGATCTAACACTGAGATTAAATTGCTATTTAAGCAATTTAGTTCATCTATTTCTCAATGTGTTGGTGCTGAGGACAAAGCCCAGAGGTAATTTGTTCGTTGGTATCAAATTTTGTAGCACAGAATTAAGTTTTGGGGTTTTTTTCTTTTGTTTGCTAGTATTCCTTTTAAAAGGCAGAAAGATATTGATACAAATACCTGAACAGCACATGTAAGCAGTGTATTTCAGTGTTTCTTGGTTATTTCTGCCATGAATTTTCATTGAGGCTGCACTAAACTGTGACATTGCTTGCAGAGGCATTTTCCATCTTGTCTTTATTACTGTATCAGGAGTAATTACTTGGGAAAAAAGCCTTTTATATTGTAATTTGTCATTTCAGCGTCAGGAAAATCATATCAGAACTAAACTGAAAAAATTTCTAACCAGAAAGAGGGGAGGAAACCCAGAGTTTGCTTTCCTCAATTATGTGTCCTTGTGGATTGAAAAGACCTGACTCTACAGAAGCAGTGTGCTTGCTTGTCATTCTTTGGCTTCTTGTCCTCTTGCTGATACTGTTTTCCATATGGCATATAAATGGGTATCTGGACTTTTTGTGAGATTTATTTTGAAATACCACTTAAACAGCAGTCATTAAAATATTTTTAGTCCAGCAATTACTCTCCCTTAAGCTATCTTTCTTCTAAGCTATAAATCGAGGCATTGGAGTAATCACATCACTGTTATCTGTGAGCTGATCATGAAGATGAAGGACTAACTTGACAGGGGAATTCCCACCTAATGCAGCCTGGTTTGGGTCTAACAGCAATTCCCCTGCCATGGCAGAGCATGGCACAAATGTCAGTGTGTCACTTTCAGTGGCCTGAGCTGGCACCACTCTTCGCCAAGTAAACCCTTGCATGTCTGGACACTGATGGGAAGCCTGGTTCAGTGACACAGTGTAATATTCAGAGTTGTTACAACTTTCTCATTATCTTGAGGAATTGATGGATAGATATTTAGTCTGGAACATGGTATTGCATAAGCAAAGGAAATCTTTCACTTTTTAAAATAACTGTAGAAATATTTTGGAATTTAATGGAAGTTCTGTGCTTTGACTGAGAGTTTACATCCTAGAACAAGTCTAATTAACTTTTATAACCAAAACTGCATTTTAAAATTAGCCTGAGAGGTCTTGCAAAGCCCCTTTTGGGAGTCCTTGTTGGCCAGAAGGGGGGGCACTTGTATGTTTAAACCACAACTTGAGGCAACATTGACAGCATGTAAATGGTTGATTGAAGACCTAATTCTGCACGTTTTCTGTGTGACAAAATCAGTTCTGTGGGTGTCATTGCCCTTTTCTGAGGAAGAATGTATTGTGATAAAAAACCCATTTGCCACATTTTCAAAAGGCAGATCATGTGCTGTACTTTGTGTGTCCAGTCTTGGTCTTCTGCATGCCACTGCCTTGCCTTCACTGAGTGGCTCACCTGTTCTGTCTCTCTGGAGGTAACTTAAGAACATCTAATCTTGTAGGAATATTGTGTTGTCTTGATATGCTGAGGGTATATCTAAATAAAGCTGTAAAAAGTTGATTTGGAGACAAATAGCAGACATTCCCATTTAAATGGCTACTACGTAAGCTGGTGATGTCTGATGCCATATAAATTTCCTTTGGATTTCCAAGAACTGGAAGAGTGTTTCAGAAAAGAAATCAATTCCATTTTCAAGTCTGTCATTTATAGCAAAATTACAGAGGCACTTCATACTTGATTTTTACTTTTATTGCTTCAACAAATAGATTTGAACTGGGGTTGATCCTGATGGAATATCTGTCATGGAAGTATTCTTTTTATTTTCAATGCCAAACTTAAAATTTTATATGCAGGGTAAGACCCTTTAGTCCCCTTTAAGTCAGTTCAGCAACACTGAGTTAAAGTGGCTGCCAGAAATTTAAGTGAGGGAGAAGCTCTCTGCAGAAGATGGATGATGTTATGACTTGACAGGAGCAGGAGTGCAAAGGGGCGAATAGCAGGAAATATCTTGTTGAGAGGTGAGTGAAACAGAGAGGGGATGGAGAAACGATAAAGCTGCTGTCCCAGTGATCTCCTTCTGGGTAAACTCTGGGCTGCCTGTGTGCGTCTGGAACTTCTCTAATCTTGAAGACCACTGTGATTTCTGTGCAGTTCTTAGCTCTTCTAAAGCCCAAGCAAAATTTAGTGAAACATGACGTAAGTAAAATACTAAAGTACTATCTGCTTCCAGAAACCTTGCACTAAAGTTATCATCTTCATTAGCTTTTGCTCCCTTTGATCATAAGACATTTTCCTCAAACACTTTTTTTGTTCTGTTAATTTAACTGGACAGCATTTAATGCTGTTCATTTAACAGCAGTGGTCATCTACCACCAGCAGTCAATCAGAAATAGCACACACTCTGCTTTTCAATACCTGTTTTTAACTATATTTGCAACTTCGGGGTAAATCCAAGGTACAGCCTGTTTACTGTAGCATGTTAAACACTGCTGAGGAAAATGCAAGGAAACAAGGAGAAATCTTGTGTTTCTGTGTAACAGTCTTGGCAAAATGACATATTAGAGACCATCAGTCAAAATGTGTCTGGGGAAATCCTTTATGTTTCACCCTTACCACTTATATTTGTCGGTGTTGTGGTCTTAATGTGAACACCTACATATAGTTTTGCCCAGTGCCTCTGAATCTGTGGAGGACTGGGAAGAATACGTGTTCTTGCATTTGGAAGTTGCAGTTGCTTGCACAGTCAGACTTTTGGGTTAAAATCCCAGCTGTGCTTGAGCTTGGACTTGAGCCTGTCCCTTCTGCAGTGAAGCTGCAGATTGGGTTGGGAAGCTGGTGAGTGTGCTCCACGATATCTGTCCCCCTGATCTGTCACTAAGCAGCTCTTTGTCAAGGCAGACTCTCTTGCAGTGGCACATCCATCCCTCAGTCTTCTGAAATCTCTGTCAGGGAGCATTTCCCTTTCTGCACATGGGGTTAGGGAAGCAGGAACACAGAAAGGAATAGCTTATGACCTGAAGGATGCTTCAGGTACGCATGAGGTGTAATGTTTTGCTATATTAATATGAGCAAAAACGTCACAGTTCAGACCAAATTCCTTCTTTGCCCTTGTGCACTGCTGTAGTTTACTCCAGTACTCTCCTCTATCCCCTTCATCGTCTCAAATGACCTAGCTAAAAAAACTTCAGTTCATGTATGCCAGCTTCCAAGTCCTTCCACTTTGAGGTTATATGATAAGTATGTCCCTTGCTTCTGTTTCCTGAGTTTGAGGAAAACTGGTTTCCTCAGTTTACACACTCCTCAGCCTTATGTACTTTGTTCCCCCAAAATTAGGAGTTCAAAAATCTAGGAGAGAGCTAATAATGTAGCCCACTAAACAAACTGAACTATTGTTTCACCCTCATGGGCTTTAGAGAATCACATAATGGTTGAGGTTGGAAGGCATCAGACTGGTCAGGCACAATTTGCCCTTCATAAATCCATGCAGCATTAGATCTAGCTGGAGGACAGTCACCAGCAGAGTACCCCAGAGGTCACAGCTGAATAAAATACTATTTAATTCTTCATTACATACCAGGATGATGGGATGGAGTGTACCCTCAGGAAGTTGTTACAGGATGTAAAACTGGACTGAGGAATTGCTGATACACTAGAGGGTTGTGCTGCCATTCAGAGGGACTTCAACAGGGTGGAGAAATGGACAAACAGTGACCTCATGAAATTCACCAAAGTGAAATGCATCTGGGTAGGAGTAGTTCCCTGCTCTGTCATGGTCCATTGTCAGGTAATGAGGTGAAGTTGATCAGTCTCTAATTTCCTTGCTAGCTTTCCTTGAAGATAGGAGTGATGTTTGCTTTCTTCCAGTACTCAGGAATACTACCCAAACACCATGATCTTTCAAAGATAATCACAAATAGGTTTACAGTGACATTCTCCAGCTCCCTCAACACTCATGGGTGCATTCCATAAGCTCCTAAGGACTTGTTTCTGTCCAGTTTGTTTAAATATTCCCTAACCTGATCCTTCTCCACCAAGGGAAATCTTCCTTGCTCCAGACTTGAGGTGTGGCCTCACCAGTGCTGAGTACAGAGGGACAAATCCTTTCCTAGTCCTGCTGGCCACACAATTTTTGATACAAACCAAGACTCCACTGGCCTTCTTGGCCAGCTGGGCACACACTGGCTCAGATCCAGCTGCTGTTAACCAGCACCCCCAGCTCCTTTTCTGCTGGACAGCTTTCCAGACAGTCCTCTTCCTTGATCCACTAGATGGGTCACCTGGTCATGTCCTGTGCTTCTTACTTGTTCACCTGTTCGAGGTAGACAGCTCTGAGCCCTATCTGGTTGAATATGAGATCCTTCCCTCCCCCCCTGCACATTTTGTTTATCAGTAAGCAGAAGCTGCATTTCTTTAAAATTAATTTTTAATTTTTTATCTGATATATGAGCAGATAAAAATCAGTTGGGGAAAAAATGTTCAGTTTTTCCCTGCACATAACATTTTCTCTCTTCCAAGCTGATAAGAGCTGCTTCTGATAACATTCTCTACCCTCTTCGAGTTCAAATAATGTAACAATCCTTCACTGATTAGTGCATAATATGTAGCACCAAGATGGTGAGTCTCAGAAAAAAAATGCAGGAGGAACTATTATTCAGATAAGTACAGCAGACACTTTTATGTGAGAACCTTTTCAGTCCCTTGTGGAGGAAACTGTTTCTCAGGCTGTATAGACAGGAACATACGTGCAGTGTCTGATGATAAAAATATCTTAAATTTTATGAATAGCTATTCTTGTGAAAAAAAAATCCCAAGCATTAGAATATGCAACAAATTGAATGCTCAGCAAAAGGTCTGAAAGAAATTATGTGAGATATGAGCAGTGAAGGGCAGCATGGACTGGGAAGTTGGGTTGCAGTCCCAGTTATCAGATTTCTGTGTCCTTTCTAGCTCTGTAAAATGGCAAGGTTTTTCTACCAGTGTTAATCAGAAAGTAGGAATCACAATATTCACATGGGCTAGGCAATTATTATCTTTCTGTCATTTACAGACATGGAAAAATGAAGTGTGAAGGTCAAGGGACTTGTATAAACCAAACGCTGTGGCTCTGGCCAGTGCAGCTACCCTTAAACACAGTGCTGCTCTTCTTATTCCTGTGCTTCAAGGATGAATGATGCTTCAGCTAGTTAGTGTTTGGGTGGCACACTGATGAGCTGTGGCACTGCTTCCAGATTAATGCATACTGAGTGGATAGCCACCCCAAAACCTGCTACAGAATAAACTAGTGTATTTTCTTTTACCTGTGATAGACATGACTTAGCCCCATTCAGTGAAATAGGGTCAGTCAGTGTGATTGTAAAATGGATAATGCCCTTTGTCAATTCACAGCCTATTTTCTCCCACAGTAATTTATGTATGCAATCAATTCTCAAGTATTAATATTTCTATCAAGAAATGAATACACGCATTTGTTTAAAAGTGTACAAATGTAGACAAACATACGTTTGGAATATTTGCCAACCTAGAGTGCATTTACATTTCTATTTCTTTTTTATTTACCAATAAAGTCATCTAATTTGAATTAAATGCTAATTGTGATTGAAGGGAAAATGCTTTGAGACCTCTAGAGATCTTAATGTCTCTTCCGAAGCAATTTGGGAGAAATGAATTCTTCATGCCTGAATATACATTAATATTCTTCATCTGAACTTAGTTTCATTTGAAACTTTTCTTATTATTTTCAAAAGAGCAAGATGTCTTGTTTATGCTGGAAGTGTATTTACTTGCAGACAAGATAGAAAAGGATTCTGTTTACCAGGAAAAAAATCCCTGTGAATCTTAGCACAGCCACTAATGCAAGGAATTCTGTTTTGTGTGCAGAAGCACAGCATTAGATTCCAGGCCTCTATTCTCAAAGGACTTGCTGGAAGAAGGGAGCCAGGGTTTCAGTCCCAGCATGCAGGGTTAAGCTCCAGAATTAATGTCCAGGAGTTTGATCACCTTCCTGCAAAATATGTCTACTCACGCAGACAGGGAAATAGGGACAAGGTCTCTCTTGTGCAGGCTGGGTGTTGATCAGCAAGGGCTGAGACATGGTCCCCAATACCTTTGGATAAAAAATGTTGGCGTCTCTTTAGAGAGGAAAATAAATGTTGTCTGAAATATGAAATGTGCTCAAAAAATCCCACCTGGCTTGAGTTATGAACATATAAGAGGAATGTTTTGTTTTCAAATATATATTTCAAATACACTTGAAAATAGCAATTTTGAGAATAGCATTTGTCAACGGCAGGAACTGGTTAGGTCATTTGCCTTGCCTCTGCTCTTTAAGTTATGAAAAAGTAGGCACATTAGCATTACTTGATGAATTAAAGTAACAGACCAAAATGTAATATACAGAGATTACCTGAAAGTGTCATCTTCAGATTTAAGCTCCCTGTATACATATAGTAAACCTACTAGTCCTATGCTTCACAAAATGAGTATTGCATGCTTAGCTTCAGTCCATTTTGAATTTCAGGTTGTTTAAGTTACTACTAATACAGAGGAGGACTGAGCTCAGAATTAAACAGTTTGAACACACCAGTTTACCTGTACCCAAAACAAGTGTTGCTGCATAGGAAGGAGGTTGGGATAAATATGGCCAAGTGTTAAGAGGTCCACAATCTGAAAATTGGCTTTTATTAACAGTGCATCTTAGCTGCATATCTGGAGACATGCATGCCATGCAAGCGGGTTGCAGACTCTGCCCAAACACAAGCTCTCTGGGTGGCAGTGGCTCTGTGCTTATTCTCAAGTCTGTAAGTTACAGTGCAAAGAACCAGCACCATAAAACCCTTACCAGAAAGTAAGAGAAGCAGTATCAGCATCGTACTCTCCTGAAGCAAATTTATTATTGCTATCAACTGACCTTAGCTATTATTTACTATTATTTATTTATTAGTAATAAGGGATTGGAGTGCTTTTTTTATTTGCTATACTTGGTTGCAGTTGGTGAATACATTGGTGAATCTTTAATCTGTCACACAAACCTAATTACTTAGATGCTGATAAAAATAGCATCTTTATTGGTACCTTTTCTATTACTTATGCCTTGATCTTTTTTATCCCTCCATGCTTTGGAGACACAAAATGCTTTGACTGTGAAGGTAGAAACAGGAGGGAGTTAATTCCAGATTTGAACAAGAATTGGCAAGTAAATTAGAGCTTAATTTTCTTCATCCAAGTTGCTGACCATGTGAATCAGCTTGTGGAAGTGGCTCGTGCAGACTGTCTTGCCTCATTAGCATGACTTTGTGCTTTCTGTAGATGAAGACAGGGCAGGGAGAGGAGGAGAGTCTGATGCAAAGCCAGGAGTCAGGTGTCTCTGAGGTCTCAGCCAAAGACAAATGGATTTCTGCTGTCCCCTTATTAAGTGGGGATGGTACTATACCATACTAATGATAATGTTACTGGTTTTCTACCCCATTGGGCCTCTCCACTTTCCCCCCTGCCTGTGGGCCTGGGTTGCTCTCCTCCAAAACCATCTCTGGATTGGGACTCTCCATTCAAATTTTTCCACACCAATCACTGACACTTGGCCACACCATATAAAAAGAAAAAAACTCTCCCTCTGCCCTTTCCTTCTCCACTATCTTGCTTTGTATTCTTGCCAAAACTCCAAGCCACTGTGCAATGAGATGCTGGACTTTCTGCTAATAGATTGAAGGGGCAGTAGTCACTGATTCACAAAGATGTGTTTTGGAAAGCAGTATTTAAATTTATTGGTATCTGTTAACAAAAATTTACTTGCAGTATTTTTCTTACTATGATCAGTTACTCTATTTTGTGTCTGGCTCAGAGTTCACAAGGATCTCCTTTGTACCTAATTGTAATTCAGCTACAAACGATGAGGTTTGCTTCTTAGTATGTGCAGGAAGTTCTGAGTATCTTGTACACATTTTTTTTCTTCTTTTTATTTTCCCCTCAACTTGTTTATTAATCTTAGAGATGCTTTGTATGAGTACATGTGTTTTAGGGATACATATCTCATAGGAAAATGTGGTGTCTGTGACAGTAAGGTCTTGCCTCTGGCTTTTGAGGAATGTAGCATCAGTGATATGCCCTGAATAAATTAGATAAGCCAAAAATTCATTACTCCACTGGGAGTTGAGGGGTTAGTGGTGCCTATTATCTTTGGAGTAGCTGTTTCAAGCACAAGTGATGAGTCAAGGGGTTTATCTCCACTGCACAGAAGGTGAAGAACCTCATCAGCAAATATTTTCTGTCACCTGTGGCCAGCCGGGATAGTCTCTTCATTGGGAGACTCTGTAGGGGTTTGTTTAGCTCACCAATGTTACACTAAACAGCTGCTGTGACATGAGAGAGTTATGAGCATATTTACATGTTAGCTCAGGTAGCATAGTAGTAGAGGAGTCTGGCCATTCTGAATTATGTTTTCCAAATAGTCTTCTAGCACAAAAGAAGTTAGGATAATCTCTCCTTTTGGCAGGCTTAAGAAAACTTGCACATACAAGAACAGCTCTACATGTTTGTACAGCTAAAGTGAGGTATTTCAGATCCAGGCTTCACTGGCTTGCTGAAAATAGGAATCATGCAAACTTTTCCTCATATTTAAACTGCATACCAAGTCTGAGCTATCTACCCCAATCATGGTCCTCTGATTACGAGATTCTTCTAAGTGTCCCCAGTTATCACAAAATCACAGAACACTTTGAGTTGGAAAGGAACTTTCAAAGATCACTTAGCCCAATCCCCCTGCAAAGAGCAGGGACATCTTGGACTAGTTCAGGTTGCTCAGAGCCCCATCCAACCATTATGTGAAAAACTTGATGGTTTAGGCTGAAACTATTGGTTTCAAAGTTTTCAAAGACTAACAGATACTTACCATCCAAGTAAGAAGATGTTTGTTTTATAGTCCTCCAGTATTCAAGCTGCCTTCAGCTAAAAACCTAAATCAAGAGACTCATCTCTATGTGCTCCCTGATCATTATAGAATCAGAATGTGAACTAGAAAATGAACCTTGTCCCAAATGACTCTTTGTCAGTTTTCTACAGATAGATCATAGGTAAACAGGTAAGTTAGTAGCAGAGAAGAGCACAAGAAAACAGAATATTTCTTTCCTTTATTACTCTTCTTGCTACATTTTCTGTTAGGCTTATTTAATTTTATTATTCTTGTTAGTAAAAGTGAATATCCAGCACTAAGGCATTTAGAAAACACAGCACTGTCTGCTCTGCAGGCCATTAAATCTTTGTAAATCAGCCCTGGAATATCAGCCTTTCCAATACATCATTATCTTTTTGCATGGTGAGTTGCTCTAATTGCAAACTGCCTAGATGAAATCCCACCCGTGCATTGTAAAATCACCACAAAGCATAATTGGATGAGTCTTAACCATGCTTGGCAGTAGTCAATCCCTTCTACCCCAGTGGCTTGTGAAGGTAGTAATGGAAAAGACAGCTTCAATGTGTAAAAAAGAAGTTATTGGCTACTTATTTTTACAGTGAGGAGAAATCCTTTTGTTGAGGGAGAGGAGCAGGGAATCTCCAGCAATAAAAATGTCCCAAAAAAAAAAAAATTCCATGAACCCATTAATGACTCTAAAATGCCTTTTGTTTCAACAGCTTCACTGAGTTGCCTGCCAGTAGCCAAACACCACAAAAATACTCTATTAAATTCCTTTTTTTTCCTTGAATTTAAACTAATTTTTAGGTCTGTCTCCAGTTCCAGCCTAGCTAAAGTGAAACAGAGAAAATGTGCATACTCTTCTAAATTGGGCTCAAGGCCACATCTTAACTTCTTCCTTTCAAATGTGTTCATGCAAAAAGAGGACAGGGATCTCTGCACAATTACTGGCAAAGGTGCAATACTTCACTGGATTTGAGTTCTCAGATTAAATCTACACAACCTGCTGCACAGGTTGTTAGCATGGCTCAAGGAGAGCTTGCGTCTTTCCAAGGTAGCCATGGAGTTCATCTCCTATGTCAAGCAGCTGGTTCCCAAACTTAGCAGCTCTTTGGAAAGCCACAAATGGACATTCCTGTCCTTGGACACTTGGCTCAAAGGGTTTGGTCAGGGCTGTTTGCATGGGAAACAGCACGACATGGGACTCAGAGTTATCGTCTGATATTACCTGTTTGCTGCCTGTTGTTGGTGTATGTTCAGAGGTTTTCCAAAACAAGTTTTCAGCAGCTTGTGGGATGAACTGTTAGGGATGTAGATATAATGTACACAGATGTTATTTAAAAGTGTTTATTGCTTTTGCAATTTGTTGTTTACCTGTTCCTGCTGTCGGGAAAAAAAAAAAAGTATATATATGTATAACATGGAGTTGTTCAGATCTTTACAGTGTCATAAAATGCACATTGAAAAATCACTGGCACCAACAGCAAGCCAAAGAAGGTGCCTCTCTTTATGTAGGACTGGTGTCATAAAATATTTAAATCCTTTCAGAGTGTGTGGCTTTCAGCTCTCTCATGCAGATAAGTGTCAGACTGTCAGGCAGCTTTGCTTAAGGAACATGGCACTATCTATTAAACAATTTTGCTTAGTTTTCTAAGGAAACTCTCTAGTTAAACATTTCTCATAAAAAATAGAGCTTGATTCATCTTTTCATTCACCTTTATTAGGTTCTAACCTAGTTATTCAGGCAAGTGTACAGAGTGGTTTGATTTCTTTTCTTTTTCTTTTTCTTTTTCTTTTTCTCTTTCTTTCTTTTTCTTTCTTTCTTTCTTTCTTTCTTTCTTTCTTTCTTTCTTTCTTTCTTTCTTTCTTTCTTTCTTTCTTTCTTTCTTTCTTTCTTTTTCTTCCTTCCTTCCTTCCTTCCTTCCTTCCTTCCTTCCTTCCTTCCTTCCTTCCTTCCTTCCTTCCTTCCTTCCTTCCTTCCTTCCTTCCTTCCTTCCTTCCTTCCTTCTTTCTTTTCTTTTCTTTCTTTCTTTCTTTCTTTTCTTTCTTTTCTTTCGAAAACTTCCATGGCAGTGTACCAGCCATTTATGCCTTTGGAAAATACCACTACCCATTCTCATTCTTGGAGCAAGCAGCTCTTACAGGCAGCATGTACTGCAAGGACCCTATCCCTCATGGAGACCATAAAAACATATATTAGCCAATAGTGGGATAAGTGTCTCAAAGAGCATGGGAAGATGAAAAGGGAAGTAAATTATAACATTTTACATATTCTGATAACTTCTTGGTCCTCAGATCTTCTGGTATCATTGCTTTTTCCCTAGAGTTTTTGGGGTTTCATCAGGTTATTTTTTGGTTTGGGGAGGGAGAGGTGGGCTTGTGGGGTGTTTGGTTTGGTTTTGGTTTGGGGATTTTTTTTTCTTTTTGCTTTCTGTTTGGGCATTTTTTCCTAATAGATTCTTTCTCCTTTTACCTCGTCTCACTAGGAAGGAGCCTCTTTCAATTGACTCCAGCTGTGCATATGTTATTCCTTTAGGGTGTTACTGAGATTTCTCTGAACACTTCTGTCCATCCTTCTCTGAAGCCTTTAATCCCACAAAAAATCTTTTAGTAGGGATTCCTACAGCTGCATTCACAGTTTCTGCAACTAAAATGCAATCCTCCTCTGGTGCCATCTTGGGTTACCCCCTGAGGCTGGTCCTGGATCCCATGCAGACTGTTTGAAGTGGAACAAAATCAAGACTATGCACACCTTTCAGTCTGTCCTTTTCCCTCCTGTTCTAGTGGAACTAGGGCATCTTCCACTAGTTCAGGATGGCAGGATGGCTTGAGAAGGCTGAGTCCTCCTCTGAAGTGTAGGGCTCATTTTAGTGGCTTTAATTTGAAATTCAGACAGTTTATGTTTTTTTGCATTGAAATAAACTGCTAAATTCAGGTGACATACCATAGGAAGCCATGAGGTATTGCCCTCTCCTGAGTTTTCTCTGCATTGGGGAATACCAGTACAGTCAGTCATGTGTCACCAGAGATTGTCTTCTAAATTTTCAGATTCCTCAGAGCTGCACTGATGAATTTACGATCTTTAGTTACTTTAACATTGTTATAATTTTGTTCCTACTTCTGTTGAGCCTTGTATTGTGTGGTTGGTTTCTGAGCATCCCATATTTTTCATCTCACCTTTTAAAGTTCCAGGTTTCCCTTTAAAGGTAAAAACATTTAAATTATTTGTAAGTCTGTGGTACTGCAGTAGCAGTTTTAAGAATGGCACTTTGCCATTCACCGTGATGCTGAAACTCCCATTAGGCTCATAGTGATACCCTGGTTTACTAGTAGTATTGCTTTCTGTTGTTACACACTGACTTAGCTCCTGAATTATTTCCATCCATGCCATGTAGGGCAGAAGGGATAAATTTCTAGACACATGTGGTTCATTTGTTTTAAAGAATAAAATATTAAACAGAAATAAATACCAAAAAATGTTAGAAATGGTGACCACATCAAATTAATTCAAGTATCCTTTTGCATCTCTAAAAACATCAACATGCCTTCTCTCTCACAGACATGCAAGTCCTGCATGACTCTCTTCTTTTATTTGTTTTCACCAGTACAAAAATAATTTTAGGCCTTCCATTCTTTACTATTTCTTACATTATTCCTCTGAATTTTTAACAGCTTTGTTTAAATCAGCCTATGAACTTTCCCATCCCCCCAAATCCACACTTATGATCTGCCAGGCCACAAATCAATGTTCCAGTAAATGTTTGATCAGTTTATGGCAGAAGAACCTTTTTATGTAGGTTTCTAAAGCAGTTAGACTTATGGAAGCAGTCAGGCAGTCTGTGCATGTCTGTCCATCTTACCATTTGTCTGTTACTTGCAATAAGATGTCTAAAAGCCTGTCAATCATCCCAATCCAGATGTGTAATGAAAGTAAGCAGCTGTATAGGTGTCCCAATGCAGCAAGCTTGCCTACTGATGGGAGAAAAAAATCTACAAGCCTTAGCAGACACATGAAAATCCACTCAGGAATGAGCAAGCAGAAATACCCAAACTGCAAGAAACTCTTCAGTCAACTTGCATGGTACAAGACCCTGAAGAATTTGGTGTCAGATTCAGATGCAAGCTTTGCTGTTCCTGCAGTTTGTGGATTGCACAGTGGCTGGGGACATAAAAAGAGATGTTAGGGAGGAAAGTCTCATCTTTTCACATTCTTTTGCAGGGTCACTAGTTGATGTTTAGTTAATTGGTGTCATAAATGTTGATGTTTAAATGAGTCAGATGGAATAGGCTCCAAAGGCATCTATTTTTCCTTATCAGCTGTGACAGGAGCTAGCTCAGGTGGCAGGCATCTCTGCCACAGACACCTGTATGTGCATTCAGACCAGTACATCCACTTCCATCCTCTCTCTGTAGACAGACAGGAGTAGGACCTTTTTGGAGGGATGATTTTGTCTGTCACTACACCCTGCTCAAACCCACTGATGTCAACTGTTTAGGAGCCCTGAGTTCATCCCCTACCACCACTGGGGGACAAGGGCTGCTCCAAGTCACAGTGGTGAGAGTAGATCCAGCACCTGTTACTGTGATTGTGCCAGTGCACTCCAGAGAATGACAGTGCAACTCAACCAGTGCCAGTGCTGCTGTGGGGGAAAATGTGTTTGGTAGAGAAAAGTACCTGGACACCCCTACCAGGACTATCAGCCCCTCTGTGTGAACCCTTTTTGATTTATTAAGAGGTGTGACTTGAGCTGTTTATTTTTGTAGGAAGACCTGCTGCGTGCTGACAGGTAATCTTCCGCAGCACGTATTGCAGTAATTAGCCCAGCTTGTTCCTAAATTAGGAGTATTGATCAAGAGGTTCAAAAGGGACTTTATAGTACCAGATGTGGCTTGGTTATGAGCACACCCCACCATCCTTGCTGCTGTTGCCATATGAGTGGGCTGAGCTGGACTGTCACTGCACTCTAAGCTCTGATCCTTTCCATGTTTGCAGGATTTCACGCTCCAGCCTTCAGGGATGCCAAGGAAAGCTGCATGGAGAAGTGCTTCTGTGGGTCTCAGTAGCCATGAGATGGTTGTCTCAAGCAACAGGCACTGGAGGAGCAGGGCTGACCCTTTTGGTGTGGTAGCTGCCTCCTTGGAGAGCCGAATGCCTGAGCAGCAGAGGACAAGCCAGTCCCCTCTCAGCTGGTTCAGAGGGGTGTATTTACCTCCTGCTCTGCACCCATTAAACAAGACCTTTGTCAAGGGTGCTGAGTGGGAGGACATAGACAGCACCCAGGAAAAGCGCAGGGCCTTCCTGCAGGACTTCTGTAAGAAATACAATAGCAGAAAGAAGCTGCAAACCCACCTGGTGCACCTGGTGTCCAGAATTTACGTGGAGGACAGGCACAAGGTCCTGTACTGTGAAGTGCCAAAAGCAGGCTGCTCCAACTGGAAAAGGGTGCTCATGGTGCTCAATGGACTCGCTGCTTCAGCAAACAACATTTCCCATGATGATGTGCACTATGGAAAGCATCTGAGGAAATTGGACAGTTATGACCTGAAAGGGATATACACTCGCTTGAACATGTACACCAAGTTTATATTTGTACGTGATCCTATGGAAAGACTGGTATCTGCCTTCAGGGATAAGTTTGAACATCCAAACAGCTATTACCACCCAGTATTTGGGAAGGCAATAATTAAGAAGTATAGACATAATGCAGATGAAGAAGCATTGAAAACAGGATCAGGAGTTAAATTCAAGGAGTTTATCCAATATTTGTTAGATTCCCATCGACCAGTAGGAATGGACATTCACTGGGAACAAGTCAGTAAGCTCTGCTATCCCTGCCTCATCAACTATGATTTTATAGGAAAGTTTGAAACCCTGGAAGATGATGCCAATTACTTTTTGCAGCTGGTAGGTGCTCCAGCTGATTTGAAGTTTCCTAAATTCAAAGACAGACATTCGTCTGATGAGAGAACAAGTGCAGAAGTAGTGAGGCAATATTTAAAGGAATTGTCTAAGGAGGAGAGACAGATGACCTATGACTTCTATTACTTGGATTACTTAATGTTCAATTATACATCACCACTTGTATAGCACCAGAATAGCTTCAGGCTTCTATTAGATATTTATCATTTTGGGATTCAAAACAACTACTTTGATATTAGCCCTGAAAGGAAATGAAGTTACTGCTAAGTAGAGTTGTCTTGACTTAGTGGGGATTTTATAAGCTAGAGTGATATCAACTGATATTAAATTATGGAGAATACAATGAAAAAAAGACCTGTAAACAGCATAAATTGCACTAAAATGCCTGAAAAGGCTGCCTTTACCATTGTGGATTATACTATGGAAGCAGTAGCTCAGCCAGCTGTTGCATTAGCTTACTTAATGTTCTTTTAATGGTTTAAGCAAAAATCATTCAGAGTGGCATGATTCTTTTTTTTTGGTGTGGTGCTTTAGAAATTGGTTTTGAAAAAACTTTTGAATGTATTTTTACTTTCTGTCACTTATTAATAAAGAATCATTGGCTAATTTTCTAAATGTTTGCAGTGTTCTCAGTTGTGAGGCTTGGTTTTTTAATTACTGTAGCCAATTTTAGACCTCCTATTACTGTTGTCTTTTCTTTCATCTTGGGCAAATGTACAGCTTCAGTCCTTCCACAGAAGTAATTTCTCCTCAAAGAGGAAAAAAGCCACCTCCAGTCTCTGTGGTGGCAGTGTGTAACCTGGCTCTGCACGTCCCTCCTTGTGGCAGCACAAGCCACTCCGAGGGGGAAAGATGAAAGCACACAGGGCAGCCCAAGCCACAGGTGGTGCTATCTGTGCCTAGCAGCACCCACTGCTTAAACCATCCTGTTCCCTGGGACCATGGAGCAGAGAGGAGAAGGAAAAAGCCATCATCAGCACAAGGTGTGGAGAGGTGCATGTGCTCAGCACCAATGAGGAGTTGCAAGGATGCCTTGGACAGGGAAACACAAACACACTGCAGCTTGTGTGAGCTGTTGCTGTGCCTGGATGGACCCACAAGTGTTATCACCAGAAGTGTTTGGGAGGGGATATCTGACATTTTAACAGCCCCCACACATGCTTCACCTCAGGTGAAAAATAAGTCTCTAAACCTCCCCCTTTTAACACAAGATGGTGTTCAACACCCACCTTCCCTGTCAGAAATCCCTCCTGGTTTTCCTGTGGGCTCCACCACACAGTGCCAGAGCTGCACACTCTGCCTGAGGCACCAGGAGAAGCACAGACATTCCATAGCTGAGCTCTCAGCCCCTGGCTGGAGAGGTGATGGTTCCTTGCCTCCACCATTGTGCTGGACACCAATGCACTGCCACTCTGCTGCCCCACCAGCCATGCTGGTTAATGACTATTGCTGAGTTCCCATTAGTCTTTACCCAGCAGGAGTTGTTTTTTTATTTAACTTGACTATGTACTTTCATGGCTGTTGCTCTCAAGTGCAACTATGCATCAGGACATTAAAGAAGAGCTACAGAAAGTTTTGATTTTCTACTATGCAACCTTCTCATTCATGTGAAAACTGCCTTGGATTTGACCTTGGTTTGGCCTCTAGATTCTCTGCTCTTGTAAGTATTGATTTCAACCTCAAATCCTGAGTGAATCTCTCTTGCCTTATAGGAAGACCATTGAATATAGTCAATTTAAATAAAAAATTAACGTCCACCAACCTTTGGGTGTCTGTATATTTGCTTTGTCTTGTCTGTTGTGGATGTGTGTTAATTAATTGTTAATTTACAGACCAAAAAATGGCACACTAGTGCTACCAATATTTTCAAAAAAGCACATGAGGAAAAAGGTGCAACATGCTAACAAAGAACGGAGGCCAATTTATATATGTTTGGTATGAACACTTTAATTTAGAGAAATAAATTAAATACTAGTAAATTACAAAGTCTCTGAAGAACTTAAGCTTCACATTGAGATCATTTTAGTGGTAAACTTTCTGCCTATCTGATCAGAGAATGACAGAGATTGGGGGGGGCAGCTTTAATTGCATTGAAAAAGCTGCACAGTCTCATAAGATTTCATCTACTAGCTGGTCTTAGATAAAGCTACTGTTTGAGTCAGAGAGGGGCTTGAAAGAAATTATTAGCAAATGTTTGGTTTCTGCAAATGATAGGGAAAATGACACTTATTTGCATACATCCATGGACATGGACATCAGGTCCCCAGATTGTCATCTTGATAATCTGGTATGGTTTGCATTTGTGATTTAACAGGGGAGGATGCTAGTTAAGGCCTTTAAAGCATGGATGTGCACAGAGGCACAATTGTTTTAGCTGCACTGTTGTTCCATGGCTCTAGTGAAAGTAATTTAACTTCTTTGTATGCTCAACTTCAAATTTCATAGCCCCTAACTGCATTTAAAAATTCATTTTTTGAAAATCTAACCCAGACTTCTGTAAAGAAGAGCCTCTCCATAGTCATCTTCAGCGACCTAAGGGATTCAGATGATCTCAGTAGCAGAATCTAGATTGTACTTTGCCTCATTAACCACATTTTGAAAATCACCAGCCTGCTTTGCCAGGAATTAAGTTACATGATTTAAAATTAACATAAGAGTTAAGCATAATTGAAGTGGGACTGTGATATCTGACTTATGGGATTATAAGAGATAAAGGCATAATTTGCAGCATAAAAAGATAACCTCTACTTTTAAAAGTAAATTTTAAAAGGTCAAAGTATGAAGCTGCATTGTAACTCTGTTTATATTTTGTAAGAATCCTGGGCAAAAACAAAAACTGATGGTTGTCCACTATAACTAGCATAAAATCTCATCTCCACAACTGTGCACAGATGTTTGTTTTACTCAGAAAATTATATTGAATGTATGCAGAAGAGAAATGAAAATACACTCCACAACATTCAGTGCAATTATATCTACACCAGAGATCAGCTGGGGCGTGCAGAGATTCTTTTAAGAGGCTTCATTACAGTAAATGCTTTTTAGTTATGAACATTTCTTCATCTGAAGATCTCTAAGCACTTCTCTAATGCAGGTCAGTTGTCAGAGCAAGTCAAATGTGCTGTAAAGGCATTACAGGGAGTCTGTGGGAGGGCTGGAGTGGCAGGAGAGTGCTCCCTTGGCTCATGTGTCTCTTCCAAACACCAGACAGTCATGCTTCCCTCCTGAAATTAAAATTTGGAACCTAATGTTCTATATCTGCCTTTCCTCTAAAATGAATCAGTATTAATAAAACCAAATTATTTAGTAACAAAATTTTAAAATAATAAATAAAATATAAATAAGTTAAACTTCATAGGTGTGCATTCTCAAATTCTGATATATATGTCAACATAAGGCAGCTTCTTTTTTCCAGGTGGGATTTGGCTTGCAAAGCTCAGACATAGTCATTGTGCCCTTCTCTTCTAAAACTGCTGCTGAACTGTTGCTTGCTGAAAGTCAGAGGTGGCACTGCAGCCACAGTGCAATCAAACACAGCACATACTCTTGAAATTTCCTCTGGTGGAACTCCCCCAAAAGGCCAAATTTATTGGAGCTACTCCTGCCCCAGGCTGCACTATCTTGGTGATGTGTCATTGGAGATCACCGCCTTAATTTTAGATGTAGTTTAAAGTTAACTGAAAATTGCAATATGACACTTTGCATAAGTCTGAGAAGAAAATATTTTACTAAAGGTTTGGATTGTATATGTAGGTTATGTGTAAAAAGTCTTTGTTGTATGTGCCTTCAGGCTAACAATACATCAGAAAAGTCTTTTTAACTGTAATGCTAATACCAGTTTATCAGCTTTATAACCTCCTGTGATGCCTTCAAAACTAAATTAATTTGGTCTTGGAACATAAAGTCTAAAATATGACCATAAATCATTTTACTCCCTTAAAAATATGGATGCACCTGTCTTGTATGAACCAATTCATGCACAGTTCAGAGGGCAGGGCAGGCACACACAGTACTGGGAGGTGGAACTATCTGATTTAGAAAAGGACATTTGTTTATATCCCCAGATACCTGGGATTGCTCTTCCCTCTGAAATGTGTCAGAGGGGGTGGAGGCAGGAAACAGTCATATTATTTAGCTTAATGAGAATGTCTTAGATTGTTTGGTATTCATAAAAATACCTGTTTTATGGGAGAACAGTTGTGCTTTTGGCAATGTAGCTAATTGCAGTGAGTCCCACATGTTTCTTTTATGTTAGATGTAGCTCTGCTTGTGGCTGGAGTGTCAGACTTGGACTTAAGAGATATGAATCTCCTTCCAGTTTCTGTAACTTCATGCACATGTTGGAGGAACATGAAATACACTCTGTCTTGGTGTCCCCATTGGTAAAGTGGTCCTGTAAATGGAAGGAAATTATACCATGTGCCTTCTCCTAAAATCATTAAACTGCGTGGCTAAAGAGCACTGGTTAGAAATTAGGTATTAGTATGGAATTTAACTCATAGGATGTTCATTGCCTTTCTTTCTGTTTTACTTCCAATGGCTTGAAGGAAGCTGGGGACTTCCCAGCTTTGCTCCAGCCGAGAAACAGATCATTCAGCTCTGTTCTGGGCAGTTGGCAGCCTTAAGAATGCAAGCTCTGTTTCAAAACACTGTGCATCTGTCAAGCCTATCCAGGCACTGCCTCAGCATAAAACCAGTGCCAGGTTGTCTGACCAGGGGAAAGTGTCCCTCCGGTTCCTTTGGGAGAGCAGACAGAGACAGGGTGAGAATCTTGCCATCTCATTTTATTCTGAGCCCAGATGAAAGAGAAGCTGTTTTATTTTGGTGCAGTAGCTGTAAATAAAGTGATGCTCAACTAGAGGACTGTGCAGAAGCAGTGGATTCCATCCAGGTAGGCAAACTCCTGCCTTGTCCTAAACACCAGAGCTGAATGACCCAGCACCCAGGGCCGTGTTCCCCCAGCCCCTTCTGAATTCCTGACAACCCTTGTGACAAGCTCCAGTTTACCTGGCATGCTAGAACATCTCAGGATTTATCTCCTACAAACATAGCCACTGTTTCCATACTTTGTGAAGGCTACAAATAACATGGGGATGGTGTTGAGGCAGACTATGTTGCTTTCTTCCTTTTGTCTTCAAAAAATGATGTGATTAACGACCGCGAGAGAGGGAAAAGGGTCCTTACAAAAGGAAAGAGAAAATCTCAAGGCTGTGACCATAACAATTTTTTAGTATATATAACTGTCACTTCCTTTCCTCTGTCTCCTCATAGAGAACTTCCCTCCCTCTTTAAGTATGTCAGCACAAATGGGTGAGACCTATTGCTGGGTTTCTCTCAGCTGTCAAGTGTAAGCCACCTCCAGTCCAGCACATCTCTGTTATCATGGCACTGAGGCTGCACTAATAAGCCTGCCTGAGAGTATGGTACTGTCAGCCACCATCTGTGCACACATATCTGTCTTGACCTTGTCGTGTAGAAATTCATTCTGTCTCAGGGTTTGGTTTTTTTCCTCTCAAATTCCTTCCAGAAACCACAGTTGCCACAAAATCTCACAATACTGCTCATTTCCAAAGGTTTGTAAATTTGAAGTGGCCTGTATAATTTGCATTAAAGAAACAGCATTCTGAGATATAAGGTGTAGGAGCAGGACAGGTTTATCTGGGCATTTCAGCACACAGAGAGGCAAATCAATACTCAGTGGGTTGTAAATACATGTCAATAGGATATTAAATGCTAAAGGTTTCATTTTCTTGAGGTAGTAACTTGGATGTAAAAACTGGACATGGGCAGAGTAGGATCTGTTTATTGAATTATCACATTCTTGATAAAAGCAGATGCACACAGAGACAGATTTTTAAGTTGTAGGAATGATAATTCCAGGTCTATGGGTGGGCAGTTTCCCAGTTGTGCCTGCTGCTGGTCATGGGTACAGCTACAGGTTTTGGGAGGAGATTTCCTAGTGAGACACTTGGTAGGGGGGGAAGTAGGCAGGCGTTTACAGCATCTGGTTTTTTCAAGGAAGTTATGGTGTTACCCCTATAATGCAAGCTATACTCCTATACCCCTATACTCCAAGCCATAGACACAAGCCGTCACCTTTGCTATGACTTCTGCTATACTTTTGAAAAAAGAAAAAAAATGTAAAACAGAAAAGGGACAGACGAAAAACCTCTAATGAGAAGGGGAAATGTTAATTGTGGCTGGAGGTGATGATGCACAATAATAAATCGCTGCTTTGCTATTGTATCTCTGATCAAAGTACTCTCAGGCTGCAGCAGAGCAAAAGCTCAGCTCCAAGGGAGGATGATATTTCTCGAAATCCTCGTGATCCCTGCAGGTCCTCCTGAATAGCAGAGAAAACACAAACAGTGAACCAAAGTTAGATAAAAATTTTCTATGTCTCAGACTTGCTGCCAACAAGGCTCCTCTTTCTCCCTGTATCTTTTTGTCTGTCTCCAACCTAGTGGCTGCAGTTGGTCCAGGACAATGCACTGTCTCTGTGTACAGAAACTCGCCTAGTGGAAACACACTAACCAAGTAGAATCTGGCCCACGATTTATTTTCTGCCTCTCTTTATTTAAAAGTGATGCTAAGAGTGACATTTTCAGCTTAATCTGATGTATGTTAGATTACTGAATCTGCAAGTTAGCAGGCAAAACCTTTTAAGTGGGCCAGGCACTTCTCTGGGAGTTACAAAGCCCACCTCTACAAAAGCAGGATGGCCATAAGGGATACTCCTAAGTGTTGCTGAATAACCCAGTTCTTAGGAAGCCATGCCTAACAACCTTTTAGTATAAAAATATATCCCTAAACATAATTGGAAGCAGCAGAGGCTACTTTGCCAAACTCACACCTTTCTGAGCAAGACATGGAGAAAAAGAGGGAATATTTTGGTACATTTTGAGAGATTCTTTCCAGCATTTTCAGTTTTACTTTCTGTGCCGCTCCTGGCCCCCAAGCACCAAGGCATTTCTTTAATTTACCAAAGAAAAACAAGCTCTACCCACTGACACATTTAGCTAAAATCTGCTCTCTGTGTTGTCTTGGTTGCAGAAACAGGCACAGGCTGAATGAGAAGCTGGGAACTTGTTATGTAAAATCTACAGCAAGTGAGCTTTTCTAGTGCTATTATGCTTTGACCCCTTATTTTGGCGCAGTAACAAAACCACTGAGACTGGACAGTTATAGGGTTTCACAGACTTTTTTTTTTCCTTTTCCCTTTTTGGCGTCATCACAAAACCCAAGTGAATCAATGGTGTGCCCAAACTTCTGAAATAGTCTAAGACTTTCAGTATCTTCTACACACAAAGAAACAGTAGGGAAAGATTTGTCTTTTATTTATTCATTACTTAATCAGGGCAGACTGCTGTCTAAAAATACCTTGCTCAGGATCACGATAGAAATCTCTCACACATTTTTCCAATTGCCTGGGCTGCACTGTGATCCCTATTGTCTTACAGTTACTTTGTTTTCTGTATGTGGCTTAAATTCTCCATTTTCCCCAATAAATTACACTTGCCTGTAACTCAGGTGATTATTTTCCTCTCTGAGACTTTGTTCTGCTTCAGCATCATATCTTGAATAAAAAATAAAAGTAATAAATAACTAAATAGCTAAATAAATGAAACTGAAATAGGAGGGAAGGGAAGGGAAGGGAAGGGAAGGGAAGGGAAGGGAAGGGAAGGGAAGGGAAGGGAAGGGAAGGGAAGGGAAGGGGAGGGAAGGGAAGGGAAGGGAAGGGAAGGGAAGGGAAGGGAAGGGAAGGGAAGGGAAGGGAAGGGAAGGGAAGGGAAGGGAAGGGAAGGGAAGGGAAGGGAAGGGAAGGGAAGGGAAGGAAAGGGAAGGGAAGGGAAGGGAAGGGAAGGGAAGGGAAGGGAAGGGAAGGGAAGGGAAGGGAAGGGAAGGGAAGGGAAGGGAAGGGAAGGGAAGGGGAAAAAATAGCTTTTTCGGCTACAGACTACAGGGACTTTATATGCATTTGATACCTCCTCATGATTTTGGCAACTTGGAAGTATCTACAATTTCTCAGGTATATAGTCAACTTTTTGAGCCAATGCCCATGGGATCAGGGTGACCTTTTAAGAATGAGTTACAAATTTCTGACGTTGCACAGCAAAAATTGCTTTGTAACACTGCATGGAAGTGCCCCTCTGTGCCTTTTGTACTAAATAGGTTTGGTTTGGAAAGCAAAACTAATTTTCGAAGAAACCATTCTGCAAATTCCACCCTGCAGGACTGAGGCCCGGGCTGGGTGGTTTTCCATCCCCTCACACACCCCAAGAACCAGCCAAGCCCCAGCGGGAGCACCGCGGATAAAGGTGCCGGTGAGGCGTGTAGCTGAAAAGAATCCCTTTCACTGGAGTGTTGGTTCTGCCGCGCTGCTGGTAACACAAATGTGCTCATGTCAGCCAAGTGTGCAGGGTGACACTGAAATTCAGATAGGTATGGGACATGTTAGGCTTATACAAAAGGGGGCACATGAAACTGTAAACCCCTCAGAAATTTCCCCTTTCTCTGAATGTATTCTTATAAAGGTATGTCTACTTTTAACAGGGATCAGATTATTTTGACCTGGACAGGTCTCATAGAATCATAGAATGATTTGGGTTGGAAGGCAACATTGAAGATCTTCTAGTTCCAACCCCCTGCTTTGGAGTTCCAACCCACCTCGTCTCCTTTATAGTCACTAATTCAGTACTATACCTGCCTGCAGAAAAATAGTTTTCTCCACAAAACTCATTAAATCCACTCTAAACAGCAACTTATAGCAAGTCTATCTATCCAAAACATGAATGCAAGAAAAGAGATGACTGAGTTTAAAAAGGTAAGCCATGAAGAATTGTCTCAGATTAGTTATTCTATATTAAGTGTGCAAAAATGTTAAAAAAAAAAAATTATCCCCAAGGTCTTCTGGAATGAATGTATTTTTGAGTTGTTTTTAGTTAAGGGATTGAATAACTCCAATTGCCATTTCCAAGTTTGAAACCTTTCTCCTAGTCCAGTAAAAATGCAGCACCTGTATCACTAGTTATTAGGCTTGATGTGCTGGGATTTTTTCAAGATGTAAATAAAACAATCTGTCAGAAATAAAGTTACTGTTCTATAAAGGATTTTGAGAAAAACATGCTATCAGCCTTTCTTTAGAAGCTCATGGACAAAAGAGCTTGGACCTGTAAATATTCATAGCCAGACCTTCCTTTTTTTGGTTAGTTCAATGAAAGATGTACTACTGCATAGGAAAAGGATCAACATCTTCACATCTGTGCCCTGAGGTTTTAGCTTTTAGAAGGTATTAGTGTTGAGAGGGAAGATAACCCCTGTAAAATATATAGTGTTAAGACAACAGTTACTACAGTAATGTACAAAGATAACCTGAATTATCTGAAGCAAAATTGTCTTCCTCAGAATGTGCTGCATAAGCCCATCCATGGCACATATTTCCATTAGATATATAAATTCCATTAATATGATGATATGCATGTATTATACATATTTTCTTTATATTAATATACAAAAAATAGCTGGGACAAAGAAAAAATTCCTAGCATTTGGCCACATGTCAAATATACTACACCACTGAGGCCCAGCCTTGCTGAAGAAAAACAGAAAAAAAAGAAAGAAAATGAACAACAACACAAGACAAATTTAATTTTTAAAATTACACAGTGGCTGACAGAGGTAGCTGTACAGAGCATTGTGTTTCAGTGTTTCTAGAGCCTTTGCTGCTACACTGAGTTATATTTGTTTAGAGCATTGCCACTGTACCATTGTAGCCATGGAACAGTAAATGGGTTCAGACCTGGTTGAGAGATCTCTGAAAGTAATTAATACACTAATCATGGCAGCTGTTGGGGGATCTGAAGGGACCACTGTGAGGCCTCATGTGCTTTAGGGTTTTCCTCAGCAGGTAAGTCTGGAAGCAAATATAGAATCACTGCCAGTATAGTCTGAACATGACTTAAATCAGTAGATTGGGAAAAAGATGGCCAAATAGAGCAGACTCAATTGTGCTCTAGTGTGATGCCTGTCAGACAGAATGTTTGCAAAATTGCATGTCTCAGAGTGAAACAAGACTTATCTACAGAATGACGGCTACATCCCCAGAAGGTCTCAGGAGTTACTGTGGAAGAGCAAGAAAGAAGGTTTCCTCAACACAACACTGTGGCAAGAATGACTAATTCAATTCCCAGGTGTGCCAAAAGAAATGCCTTTACTTCAGAATATGCCTTCTGGGAGACCAACATTAAAAATGCATTTTAAAAAGCATGTTGAAAAAGTGGCGAAGGCACAAACAAGAGCTGAAAAAAAAATGAAAGTTCATGAATTTTCTTTAGAGGGAAAGACTGAGAGCTCAGTTGCTTAGCTTATCAAAAGCATGATGAAGAGATGAATTGCTCACATTATATAAGTATCCTCATGGGGAGACAGTAGAAGTACAAGAGGCTTTTTAATCTGGCAGATAACAGCATAATAAGAAGCAGCATATGGCTGATGAATTCATACAAACTCAGTTTAGAGACAAAGACCATTTCTGGTGATGAAAATTATCAGTTTTGGGAATAAGCTACCAAGGGAATGGGTGGATTTTCTTTCCCACGAGTTTTCAAATCTAAGCAAGGATGCTTTTTGCAAAATATATTTAACCAAATGTAAGTTACTGAACTCATGAAATGTGTCTTGAGGTGAAGTGTAATGGTCTACAATATACGAAGTTAAATAGAAAGTGTTATTGTCTAGTCTTGAACTCCACAGTTCTTTGACCAAGCTTCATTTCTGCAGGAAACTGAAGTGGTGGTGAGGGAAGAGGTTTTTGAGCTGAGAAGCTTAAAAACAGCAGAAGGACTGTGAGAACAACACAGATTCATCACGAAAGCATGGCTGGATGTTACAGAGTGTACAAAAGTGGTGCTTACCAAGTACTAAATTTTCTGTGGCTGATAAGATCTGTGAGTGCTTCACTGAATTTCAGTGTCTCACCTGGCAAAGTTGGATAAATCTCTGTGGTCCCACTGGCTAAAGCTACACAGTCCCAGCACGCAGACCACCAGTATTGTGGTTTTTCCCCCCCGGTGCATTCAGAGCATACCACGTCCTGCTCTGTGCTGCTGCTGCATGTCACTGCCCCCCTCCACAAGAGACCTTACTTCTCCATTTCCAGTTCACCTGGGACTGTTCCCCTAACTTTCTTGTGCCCCCTTGAGTGCTCAGGGCAGCTTCCCTGCCCCTTCCCTCCAGTTCATCAAATCCTGCCTGACTGTGCCACTGATGCAGCTTTTTGTCACTGACATTGCAGTAGTTTGTGGCAGGAGGAGAGAAAAAGGTTTTTGGTTTGTTTTTTTTTTTTCCTCCCAGCAAAGGGTCTGTCAATGCCATGTTCAAATTAAACTGTTTCTAAAGATGAAAAGCCTCCAGGTGGTTCCTGTACTACCTAGTTGTTAATTTTGCTTTTCCAGCAGTAATTGAAGCCCATTGAGGTGGGGGAGAGGGCAAAGAAAAAGCAGTCAATCCAAATTGTCTTGTGAGGGAGGTAATAGAGCAGGGTTAAGGAAGCTCAGCAGTCATTTAAGTGCACAGCTTCTTGTAAATCCTTTCTGAAAAGCCTGAATGAATCCCCCAAATGAATGGCCATTTTGTCCCTTTTAGTTCTCCTTCTCTAGCACAGAACTCAATGTGCAGCTTGTGGACAGACAGATTCCACAATAAATAGAGAAGGAGAGTAAAACTAAACCCACTGGAGCTTGGCCAGCAGCAATGTCAAATCTCTTGACTGATTTCCCAGGGAATTCTTGCTCTAAATGTCAGGAGAACACAGCCCTGCAGCCAAACCTGGACCAGACTGATACCAAGGCGTGACAAAATGAATGACCTAAGTAACAAGATTACACCGCAGGAAAATTAAAACTTCAGAAATGTGCAAAGATCACATTTCAGTAAGCGGTGTTTTATGTAAGATCCTTTTAGTAGACAAAGCTTAACCCAAACTTATAAATTGGTGAGGGGAAGGGGATTTATTAGTGGCAACAGAGTGAAACTTTTCATCACTCAGAAAAAAAAAGCCACTCAGAAAAAAAAAAATAGTTTCTGCAAATGATTTCTGAAAAGGCTCACAGCCTGCTCTCAAACGCTCTTGCCGACAGGAGCCAAGGAAGGAATTTGGTCTCCTAGGAGTCCGCACCACTTTGAAAACAGCAACTAAGTCCTCCATCACTCAGGCACTTCTATAAATCCTCTTGGAGTCTGCCCTGACAGGGACAGCAAGTGTCCCTTTTGCTGTGGTTACCTGAAGCCACTCATGCCCGTGGGACTGGCAAGAGCCTAAACAGGCTTGGGATTTCTGATCCTCCATCAGCTGTAATTGAAACTGGCTGGTGGGTTCAAGATCTGTTGAAAAGGGCAGGAACACCCAGAACAACGAGAGGGGAAGAGAGAGAGAGAAAGTAGAGGCATGTTAACCTCCTTGTTTTTGGAAACTAAAAGCCTGAAGAGATGCTGAGAGGAGTCAAGCAAGTTGAGGTGCTTAACAACAGCAACACAAGGAAGGATAGAGTCTAGATCCACTGGGTACAAGTGGAAAAGGACTAAGACTGAGAAAACACACAGTGCTTCGAAATCATGTTCTTTCCTTTAGGTTTTGGTCCTTTTTTAAATCTGCTTCAGTCTTGTCTGATAAACCCCACAGTCTGACAGAATTGCCCAGGATGGGTATCTATGTGATTTGCCATAGCAGTGAAGGGACTCTTCCCACACTACTACTCAGCGAGGTGACAGAATCTAATGCTGGGAGTTTTTCTGCCCCTCTCCCTCATATTGTTTTAGCTGGAATTACTGTTTGCACATTCCTCTCTGCCTTTGGCAGGGTGCCCTCTCCTCCATAACCGACCAAACTGAAATCCCAGATCCAGCACGCTTCAACTGTCTGGGAAGTTCCTGTTCAGAATGGGGATGTCTTACATGTTGCAGAATCTTCTCGCCATGGCTTAAGTTCCTACAGAGATCTTTAATTCATGATGCCCTAGAAATTACAGTAGAAACTCAGACTTAATGTTCAGTGAAGGAGAAGCAGAGGCACAGCAAGATTCCTTTGCACATTGCCCCCCCTCGACACAGATTGAGTTTTAACACCATCCTTAAATTTTTCATAATACTCTTTTGTAAGTTATTTCCTTAACTCTGTTGAGCGCAACAGCAGGAAGAGTATTTCACTGTTGGACAGATATCCAAAATTAATTAACCCAGGTTTTATAAAGACAAAAATATATAAGAAAAAAATAAAACTATGAGCAAACAAACAACAACAAAAAGAAAACAAAAAACCAAAGGAAAAAAAAAAAAAAAGGAGCCTATATGGTCCCAACTCCCAACACACATAAAAGTATCCATGGACAAACTGGGGCAGCTTTTCTCTGATTTTCAGTGCTATCTCAAGGGATGTCATCCTTGCCTTCTGTGCTTTCAACAGAACATAGTCTGTTTGTTTGATCAGAGCTGGCACAATGCAGTTCGCTCCAGGTTTGTGCCTGAAGCATTGCCTTGCTCTGTTTTATGTGGCCACAACCTTTGTCTAATCCTCCAGAAGATCTCTCACAATAAGAATGGTAGCAGTGACAGAAGCTATTAATGTTCTGGCTTCTCTGTGTGGCACTGATCTGCTCTGCAGATCAAAAAGAGCAGATATATGCTATCTGCCAGAAAAGAAAAAGCAATTACTGGTTTTGCTAAATGAATTTTGTTTGTGAACAAATAAACATGCCAAAGCAGCAGAGTCTGCAAGGTGCCGAAGAACAAGTGAGTTTTTTTCTGAAATCACTGTAGCAGGTTCTGAAGGGCTGAGATTGAAAAGCCAAACACAGCAAATGAAAGAGCAGAGATGTGAAAAGATGACTGTACACAACCACCACTAAGCTCAAGACATAAGCAAATGAAATAAAGCTTGAAAACAAGAAAAGCAAGCATCAAGCCTGTAGTTTCTCTTTTGCCATCAAATTGTGAGTGTCCCTTGATATCCTTTATGACATGGATTTAGAGAAGGAGCAGGCAAAATTGAGAGAAACATTTGTGTGTTATCACAACCTGTATTTGCCATAAACTCTGATTGGTAAGCATCTAATATATGGACACAACTTTTTTATTGCTGTGTCTACAAATTTGTCTAGGGCATCCTTAATTGATAGTGTTATACATTATACTTGCTTTTAACTGTTGTAAATTATTATGTATAATATCCCAGCAGAAGCTCAGGGACGACTTTCTGTTCATGGTTTCCCAGAGTAGTTCTTCAGGTCTGACACTGTTTACTTATGGTTAGAAGGATTATCTGGTACAATGTGTCTTGTACAGGCTGGCTGATTATGCCAAACTGATTTTCACTGTTGCTGCATGGATGCATAGCTTTATCTGTAGTGTAACCTCCTTTAACCTCACGTAACTTGAACATGTTCCTTAGAAAGTTTTCTATATAACTTACACACAGACTCTTCTACTGCATGAAGAGGTCTAAGCTGGATTTTCTATATACTTTGTTCCATTCTCATCCATGTCTTCTTCAAGTAACAGTTTCTATGCATTCTCTATTGAAATAGTTGTGCCTGGGGCCTTAGGCAACTGTGTGTTTTTTCTTATTACATGAAGAGCTGTTTTTCATTGGATTGTTTTCATGCTGTAGAGGCACTGAGTAAAGACCATGTGAATATCCTCAACAGACACCATCATGGTCTAATTTAACCACTATTTTCCAGTGGCCTCCATTTGGCATTCCACACTAGGCAAAATTTCATTGAATTTAGCAACTTCAACAAACAAAACCCAATATATGAATTCTATAAAGGTATTAGAAAGCATCCAAAGGAGGGCTTCAAAAATGGTGATAGGTCTACAGGGGAAGCCAGGTGCAGAGTGGCTGGGGTCATTTGGCTTGTTCAGCCTGAAGAAAACGAGACTGAGGGGAGACCTCATTACAACCTAGACTGTCTTCATGAGGGGAAGCAGAAAGGCAGGTACTGATCTCTTCCCTATGGTGACCAACGATAGGACCCAAGGGAACAGCATGAAGCTGTGTTAGGGAAGGTTTGGGTTATATATTAGGAAAAGTTCTTCAGCCAGAGGATGGTTTGGCAGTGGAACAGGCTCACCAGGGAAGTGGTCACAGCATCAGAGCTCAAGATGTGTTTGGTCAATGCTCTTGGGCACATGGCGTGATTCTTGGAGCTGTCTTGTGCAGAGCCAGGAGCTGGACTCGATCCTAGTGGGTCCTTTCCAACTCGGGATATTCTATGATTCTATGATTTTGTAACCAGTAGAGTTCCAGTAAGGTACTAACAGGCATCTTAGATGGATAAAGCTCCCTGCCTGCGGAGCAGCTAGGGCTTTCTCTCCCTTCAACACAGTGAGCGGCAGAGAAGAAACTGAGAAGCCTGTGAGTCGTTCCCATTGCCGGGCAGCCGCAGGAGCACAGCACGCTCGCTCCGGCCCTGGCCGCCCGTGTTCGCCCGGCAGCCGCGACCCCCCTGGCTCGCTGCAGAGGCACATGACCGCAGCCGACCCGCAGCCCGAGCTGCGCCCGCCGTTCCTCGAGTGCCGCCCGCCCGCCCGGCGCACCAGGTAGGGCAGCGCGCCGCACTCGGGAGCCGTCCCGCCCCCGCCCCGGCCCCGCTCCGGCCCCGCTCCCGTTCCCGGCGCCCGCCCCGGGCCCGCCGCTCACCCGCGCCCGCCGGGGAGGCATGAGCGACGGAGCGGCCGCTCCGCGCCGCGGGTGAGTGCGCGGCTCTCCGCGGGGCGCGGAGCGACGGAGGGAGGGAAGGAGGGAAGGAGGGCAGGCGGCAGGCAGGACAGAGGCGGGCGGGGACAGCCCCCCCAGACCAAAGATGACTGTACGGGAAAGCTTCGGCGAGGGGGTGCGCGGCCGCGGGAGGGACTGTCGTGCCCCGGCAGGAGAGCGCAGCCAGGTGTGGCGCTCCGGGTTGCTGCCTTTCTGCTGCGTTTTGCACCGAGGGATGGCAGCCAGACAGCGGCTCTTCTTCCCGGGGGCACTACCGGAGCCTATCGGTCGCTCTGGGGCTTTAACAACAGAGATGCGAAAGTTGCAGGGAGAAGCAAACTCCCTCTTTCTTTCCGATGTTAAAACTTTGTTCTGTTGTCCGCTTGCGGTCCCGCGATGCAGAGTGCAGAAAGCCCAGGTCCCGCACAGCTAAAAAAGTTGCGGTACTGAGCTCCCGAGGCTCCCCAACTCCTGTAGATATCCACGCCAGTCGCTCATTTAACATCGTTTTGGAAAATGAGGCAAGATGGTCACAAGCAAGCCCTGCGACAGTGCATTTGTTTTGCAACCGTGGCCTGTCGCCCTCCTCCATCAAAGTTTGCCGGCAGGTGCCTGACTGATGTCCATTTGAGCTCCAGCCGGCCGTGCCAGCTCAGGTCGGGCAGTGTGGGAGTTTGCTGGGGAGATGCCACTGTAAATAGCCACTGCAGGCACGGAACTTGTGTGTGACAGCAGTGCCGTGTGGGGTGGCTGGCCGCAAGCCTGCATCCACAGGATGTGTGCTCTGCTCCTTGAAATAGTATTAGTTAGAAAACGAAGAATTTTTAAAATACTGTTTGACTTTTGTACCAAGGCCTTTGTTATGATTTATATTGTTATGGCTTTGAAGCCATGATCATGCCTGAAGCCCTGCTGGCAACATGATCTGCAAAACCCACCTTGCATCCTATCAGACACAATTTACTGTGTAATCTTGTAGTCCAGACCAGAGAATTTCAAGTGTGGCCACGTGAAATTAATGTGTGACCATAACATGAAAGTGTCTTTCTGTTGTATTTTGGATTTATCTAAGGAAACCATGAACAACAGCTACTCCAAAAAAAAAACGTTTTGCAACTATGATGGCAAATCTTAGCTGCTGAGAAGTGCCAATTTAGTTACAGATCTGTCACAGCCATCACTCTGTCTCATCTGCAGCCTTTAAATTTAACCACATGCTGAACA
Organism: Lichenostomus cassidix; assembly: GCF_008360975.1. Taxonomy (NCBI): domain Eukaryota; kingdom Metazoa; phylum Chordata; class Aves; order Passeriformes; family Meliphagidae; genus Lichenostomus; species Lichenostomus cassidix. The sequence goes on along the minus strand of NC_139482.1, from coordinate 106,486,349 downwards.
AATAGTGGATGTTTGAGATGGTTTTGATTTCTAAGTTGCTGATTGCCTTTGGATTTAAGTGAAAGCCTGGACTCAGGGCTCAAACACAGTATTAAGCTTTTATTAACACTTATAAGGGGTTTTGCTGTAGGGAGGAAAGGTGTGCAGTGTGAAAGAAAAATTTGGCCCTGACAGCTGGGCATTTTGCTTGGTTTTGAAGTCATAGAAAAACATACTGCTTAAAAAACCATATAGATGAAAAATGGATGTTTATATCATTAACTGTCAGTATGGCTGACAGAGGAGTTCTATATAGCATGATCTATAAAAACAAAAATTTATGTTGGTGGGCCATTTTCTGTATTTGAAGCTTTTGGCAGCATTTTTGCATTTTCCGAGCTGCAAATAATATTGACTGAATTGACTGAACGTAGTCTCAGCTGGAGAAACAGTATGAAACAGTCCTTCATAAGTGGTAGCCTCCTTCTAGTCAGGCCAGCCAGCAGTCCAGTAGAAGGTGTGATCTTCCACATCCTCATGCACATACACTCCTCTTAAGGTGATTTTCCAAGATGTTCCACAACTAGTGAGAAGCCAAGTGCATGATTTTAATGCCAAATACACCTTTTTCTGTCCACTGTCCGGGATGAAGGTGTGTAATTAATTTGCTGATCTCACTGTTCTCTGAGTACAGACAGACAGTCAGGCACACTTGAACAAAGACATCAGGAGTCACCATGCTTCATAAACCTACTTTCCCCCCATCATACCCTTGGTGGTTGGAAATATTTCAAAACTCTTGAATATAACACCAGGGCTTGCATTTTGGTCAGGGAAATCCAGGTTGCATCCCAGCTGAGCTGAGGGATAAAAGAGTAGAAATGAGTGCTGCTTCCCTTGGTTTCTCTGCCATGGGCTTCACATGTCATTCCTATGTTCACCTGGAACATGCCCATAGAACTGGGAAAATTAGCTTTTCTCAGTATGGATATAGCACCTATATCTTACTCAGGTCAGTGAGATAAATAATTAGTGAGGAAGACGTAAGGGTGTAAGAGGTAAGCCTTTGAGTTTCAGTGTGAATCTGGGCATAGGGTTCAAAGGTAAGAAAAACCAACTACCTGTGAGCTGCAGCTTTGAGGGAGGTGATGATTTTGGGTTCAATTTGCACAAAAAATCTAGTCTAGATGGTTGGTCATTAACAGACTGTTAATATGAGATCTTACAGAAACATCATTTGTCTTGAGTTCAACCTAAAATCAGAAGATTTGGGGTATGACTTTATTCTCTTTTGAGGTTCTGGCTTCACTTCTCTAGTAGAAAAGGTCTCATTCATGTGTCTCAGATCACTTCACAAGCACTTTACAAGAGCCATTTTTAGGAGAGAATGTAATTCTTGTTTCATCTGAGACTCTAGAGAACTGAGATAGAGCTCAAAAGGCCTATCCAAAATACAGAGTAAATTAGCATAGGAAATGAGTCAGGGAAACAACTTATTTGCTCCAGTCACAGGATTAAATTGCTTTTCCCTAATTCACTGGAACTGTTAAGAAATTCATGGGCCATTCCTCTTGCAATGACTTGAAAAGGGCAGACATGCCTTTTATGCTTCTTTCTGATGTAACTGGTATTAAATATGCATTGTAGCTCAGCTACCTTAGATAACTGAGCATAAATTCATCCATCTTCCACTTGAAATTCTGTTCCCAAATGTAGCAGCTGAATATTCCTTCTTTTGTTTTCTACATTTTGGATGGGTTGGATGTTTCTTACTTTTGTTTTTAGAGAAGAATCTTTTTAGCATTCCTTAGAAACTAATTAAAATGCTTCCCTTTTGGCTTATTCTCCTAATTTATTAATACCACAAATAACTTTTCGTTGGTGACCCACTTTCATAGGTATCTGAACATCTAGCAAAATTGTAACTCATCAGGAAGGCAGTGTAGGCTAATAAATAACATCTCCAGACAGGAAGAAAAGCCGAGACACTTCTTTCCTTGCCATGCAGGGTTTTAACTCCACACATACAGGAAATATTGCTCTATTCCACAGCTCAATCAGCACCATTAGCCCAAAAGAAAGCACTTTATTGATTACACAATTGATTTAAAGGTCAGAATGTAGGATTGCATCTATTCTCCTGCCTGAATTCAATTTTCACCCAACATACACAGTGAAGAAACTGCTCTTTGCATAAATATAAATTGAAATATTGGTCTATGTGAGTGTTCAAGCAAATAAACTATCTCCTCTAGCTCCAAGGGCAACTTCCCAACACTACGCTGTCGTCAAAACCATTAGGCTTCGACTAAGATACTGCTTTTTATTGGATTATCTTACCTGCTTTGTGAAAAGTACAGATTTGCATAGTAAAAGAGGATACTCACTGATTTAATGAACATGATGATCAACAGGCCACTGGAAGTGGTAGAGCTACACAGCCTCTAAATCAGAGGCTGGCTAGCATAGAAGAGTACACTTATTTCCATAATCATTTCAAATTGCACAGACCTTGCTTTTTGGGAGCTGAAACTATACAGAGTTATCACAAGGAGTGATTAATTACCCTCTGTCCTGCAGACATTCCAACACTGGGCTTGTTTTAAGGACAGTCTGCTCTAAGTGTAGTCTGTGGTTGTCCCATCCCAAGGATATTCAGTGTTGCCTCCTTCTCTCCGAAGTCTGCTGAAGAGCAAACCCTAACAGGAGAGCATAAGGTTTATTTGGTGACTTCTTATGAAGATTTGCTTTCCTTTTCAGTAAGTGTGGACGTCTCTGTAAGTGTGAGAAAATTATGGTGGCCTTTAAAGGAGTCTGGACTCAGCCCTTCTGGAAAGCTGTTTCGGCAGAGTTTTTGGCCATGCTCATTTTTGTCCTCCTCAGCCTCGGCTCCACGATCAACTGGGGTGGAGCAGAGAAGCCCCTGCCTGTAGACATGGTCCTTATCTCCCTCTGCTTTGGACTCAGCATTGCAACCATGGTGCAGTGCTTTGGACACATCAGCGGAGGCCACATCAACCCTGCAGTGACCGTGGCGATGGTCTGCACCAGGAAGATCAGCCTTGCCAAGTCTGTCTTCTACATTCTTGCCCAGTGCCTGGGAGCCATCGTGGGTGCTGGCATCCTTTACCTTGTCACACCTCCCAGCGTGGTGGGAGGCCTGGGAGTCACTGCGGTAATCACTTCTCCTCTGCCTCTTGAACTAGATTAGCTTAGACCCTGAGAAAATAGAATCTCTGCCACACAGAAAGAGGAGAGCTCAAGTACAGATTCTAACAGCTTGCTGATTTATTTACAACATCCAGACAGGGCTTAAAGCTCTCCTCAGGATGGGTTTATGCATTGTAATAGCTATAGCTGTTCTTTTTATAGAAGCGCTCTTTCCTAGAACTTCCCCAAATCTGATGACAGCAGGTAATGCTAATTTACATACAAAATTTAAATAATATATGCGTGAAATGCCATTTTTATATGGTCTGGGGAGGGGGGAAATTAATTCTGTGCTATTATGATGGGGATTGAAAAAACATCAATTTAAAATGACATACTTTTGAAATAGATTGTGGCTTAGATTTCAGCTTTGTTCTAAGCTAATAAGGAATGCCATCAGTTAGCCCTGTTGCAGGACTTATTAAAAATGCACTTGAGCCGCACACTGCTTAATTTTTAATTGAAATTTAAATTAATTAAGTCAGGGCTAATTAATGAATTTATAATTGAATAGTAAATTACAGTGCTCCCAAGGAAAAAAAAATGGTGAAAGGGAAGTGCAGCATTTGCAAATCCCAGTGTAAAAATAAACTATACTTCTGTAGTCTAACTTTGAAGTTCCAGTTGGATGTTGCTGTCAAGCCTTCTGTTCTCAGTCCAGCAGTGATCTTCTATGGCTCTCAAAATAAAAAAACATTTTAACATTAAAAAAAAAAGGGAAAAGAGTGAAAGGGGCGGGGGGGTCTGTATCTCTAAAAGTTCATTGTTGTTCTTCATTTTGTAGTACTTAGAAATACCATTCATTGAAATACAGTTTATGTATGTGGTGGCTTCCTGATTTACAGAATCACCTTTTCTTCATTGCTGTTGTTTCTTTCCCCTCTTCCAGGTACACAGAGATCTTTCTGCTGGACATGGACTCCTGGTGGAGTTGATAATTACATTCCAGCTGGTTTTTACTATTTTTGCTAGCTGTGATTCAAAACGAAGTGATGTCACTGGTTCAGTAGCTTTAGCAATTGGATTTTCTGTTGCAATTGGACATTTATTTGCTGTAAGTTAACGGTTTCTCTTTAAAAAATAGATCCCTTTACCCTTTATGACTACTTCAGAAGTAAATGGAGACTTTTGTGACCTTTAGAGTAGTTACAGCTATATAGCTGTATTCTTTATGGATCTGTGCGAAAGCCCTTTGGAGTCTTAGGAGTGTCCCCTTGGGTAGAGTGTTGCACCAGAACTTTTCTGGCTGTTCTTGTGATGACTTAGTTAATTTTGTGGTAAGACTCAGGAGAGTGATGATATCTGCTGTAAAGAGGAGCAGCCATACAAACCCAGGGTGTCCCATAGAAATCGAATCCCTACCTTTCAGATTTTAATAACAGGCAATGTTTTCTCTCTGCTTCAGATCAATTACACCGGCGCCAGTATGAACCCAGCTCGATCATTCGGACCTGCTGTCATTATGGGCAGATGGGAAAACCAATGGGTAACTCTCCTTTCATGCTTACTTCACCAGAGTTGCAAATGGTGATCAGGATTTTTCAGACATCATTTGCTTCTAGTTATCTCTCCTGGTACATCCCATAGAGACCATGACAAGGGAAGAATGGCACTGACCAGCCCCAAGCTTAGGCATCATCATGCTCCTCAGCTGGGACTGCAGTGCAGCATGCAGCATGTTGGAATAGCATCTTACTATTCAGGGGGCATTTTGAGGAGGTAGTAGCTGGGGTAGAAAGGAAGTCATACGAAAAGTTCAAAACCAAAAAATATAAAAGCAACCCAGTGAGACTGAAAGAATTGAACTGCTGGAAAGAAAAATCCTCCAAGGCAGATTGCAAACCCGCTGGTCATGCTGGTGAGGAGTTATGGAAGTAATTCTGTCGACTTCACGTTTCACCTGGTTCTGCAGCAAACTGGGACAGATGTTTAAAATGAGAGCAGGGACCCTCTGTGATCTGCTTCCTGGGGGAGAACCTGCCTCGGCAAATGCCTGCAGTGAGAGATGAAGAGGTTGCAGTCTGGTATTTGCAGACCAGGCCAGATGTTACCTACTTCAGTTTGAAAGTGTCAGCTTAACCAGGAGCAGTTGCACAGAAAACAATGTTATAAACAGGCTGTGAATGATGCAGTAAATTTCTACAGCATCTCACAGTCCAGCTTGTACAGAAATTTCAGATTTTATAAGGGAGAGATGGATCACAGCTTAGCCTCACCTAATTACAGACAGGGAAATCACTTCTAGGGACACTTTCAGTGCTAACTGGAAGAGCTGCATATTACAGTGCATATACGGATTTTCTTGATTTTTAACGTATGAAGCCCACATTTGCTCCCACTGCAGCTAATAATAGAAATAGCATTGTCTTCAGGCCCTAAGGCTTCAATTCTGCAAACACGATACCATGTGTAACTTTGTTCCCAAGAGTTATCCTATTGAGGCAGATTTACCCAGTTATCAGTGAATGGCTTGTTCATATGAAAAACTGCTGTAGTTTTTCACAAGATTAATTATCCATACTCTGAGCAAGCCTGTAATTTATAACTAAAGCTATAAACAATAAACAAATGTACCATGGAGAAACTTGCAGGAGAAGCTTAGTCACTGTTCTGGCCACTTGGAAAGACAGCCTTTTCTCCTCCTGCAGAGCAGTGACATTGTTATACCATTGACAGGAGCCTGTGGGCTTTGACACCTGCTAGTGTTACAGAACTACTGCATGTCATGATGAAATAGATAGGTACCTACAAAGTTGTGTTATGTCCATTGTATTTGCTTATTCAAATTGAATTGTCAGACTGCCTGTTGTAGTTGACTGCCTGTTCTGCAGGATTACAAAGCAAATTTAAAAAAATTTGGAAACGTTTGTCTGAAATAACAAAGAAGAGCTGTTTGTGTATATACTAAGGAAGGATTTTGTTTCCTTGAAAGCTCGTTGCCATCTTGGTTCGAAATGCAGAAAGAAATATACTTTGTGTGCTTCGTTTGTGTCTTTTTGCCAACAGTCCATATATGTGGTCTACAGCTTGCAGTGAGTGATAGAAAGTTTAGAGGGTCCCTGTAAAAAGATAGACCAATAAAACTTGACAGAATTATTTCACTTTGAAGACGGGGGCCTGCTTGTCAATCTTCTTACCACTGCTAATTTAAAAGCTTAATGCCTGGGGTTTTTTCCACCTCTTTTTTTGCAGGTGTATTGGGTGGGACCAATAATTGGAGCAGTCCTTGCCGGTGCTCTGTATGAATACGTCTATTGCCCAGACGTTGAACTCAAGCGCCGCTTCAAAGATGTCTTTGGCAAGGCTAGCCAGCCTTCCAAGGGGAAGTACATCGAGGTGGATGACAACAGGAGCCATGTAGAGACCGATGACCTGATCCTGAAGCCTGGCATAGTTCATGTGATTGATATCGACAGGGGTGAGGACAAGAAGGGAAGAGATCCATCCAGCGAGGTGTTGTCTTCTGTATGACTAGCAAGAAGCACTGAAAGCAGAGAGCAGCCTGCTAGCACGTCCACAGATATCCTTCCACCCATTAAAGAAACAGATCTCCTCTAGACTGAGCATCTTCCACTTCTTGAAAGGTGTAGTGTGGGCAGCTGCATGGAGTGGTGTCACCAAACCATACGCCTGCTCAGTTGGAAGATTAGGACTTTGCTATAATTAGGATTCCCCATCTATTATTCCAAATTTAGACTTATTCCTAGTATTCTCCTTTCCTTCTTTCTGGAGCAACCCCAAAGTCAGAAAAAGATCTGAAAGCATTCTCCTTTAATAAATCAGTCAATAAAGATATTAAGATAGAGATGTGTAACATTCAGATTGACAGTTAAGACATATCAGGAAATGCCTATAGACATGAAGACCTACTTATCAGATTGTTCTTCTGACACTTAATTGGCTGTTGTCAGCTCCAATTAAAACATCTTACCCATTAAGCATTCTCTGTGAGGTTCAGGGACAGCACCAGTACTATTTAAGAGTTTTATCCACAGTCAAGCAAAGGAGTATTGTTTCCACTCATGTACATCACTATTGCCTTGAAAACTACCTCTGAAAAAATGATACTTTAACAGGCTTTTAAAAAAAAATTCTATCAACCCATCAAATTTCACTCATGTGATTTGCCATATAAATACATTACCATCATCCCCAAGAGTAAATATTCTGAAATGGAATGTTGAAGTGTACGGTAATAAGGCTGCAAAGCAGTTGATTGTACTTCACGCTCCCTCTTGTCATTGTCTATCTGGTGAAACATTCTCCTGGGGTTTGACTATTGACCATTTAGTGTTAGCAGACTCTCAAGGTCATGCAAAGAATATAAAGGCTTTCCTGTTACTTAATAACTCAAATAAGAGATATCAGAACAAAAGAAGGCATATCTGTTTTCAGTGCACTTGTTTGAATACGCATTTCTGTGCTAATTTATGTAAACTAAAGGTTTAAATTACTTACCTATTTTCTTACAAGATGGTTGGAGATAGGGTTTTTTAATTTATTAGTAATGTAGAGGGGTTTTAACTTTTAACTTTATTGAGACACTGATTGGGAAATATTTTTTTATAACAGATGATAAAAATATGACTGCTTCTGGCTTTTTGTTGTAACTGATGCCTAACTATCTGAACAGGTTCCATGCTTGTTCCAGTGTTCATATAGTCATAAATTACATCTCTGGCAAAGGTTTCTTTATCTGTTGTTAGAAAGAGATTCAAGTCCTTGCAGGGTATCTTAAGGGGAAAAGGACATGAAATATGTTCAGTAAACAGTCTTTCCCCTATAGAAGTATTTTGCCAGACATAAGCACCCCAGCAGAACATTTCTGTAAAGCTGTTACTGACTTACTGCTTTTGTTTCTGATCAGTGGCTTTGAGTTTTACAATATGCAGCTGCAGAGCAGTCAGGAGCATGGTATTATTACTGTAATTATATAGTTTTTATTTTTAAATTGAAAAGCTACCCCTGCCTATTTAGCAATAAGACAGGGAAAAAAGTATTAGTCCTGACTGTGGGCTGTATTGGCCTCATCTGTTCTTTGACATACTCTACATGCAATCTTTATTACAGGGAATTAGATGTTTCTAATGAGATAATAAACCACTACAACCCTCAAATCTGTGCACTATGATCCAAGGGCAATTCTAGTATCCCAGCTTGCAGCACTGTATAGTCCCAGCACGTCCTTTTTCAAGTTTCACATTCTTCTTGTCTTAAACCCTGTTAGTGTGGCGCAAGTTCCCTGCGCTGAGCATGAGGTTCATGACTCCTTCATGCATTTGCAGTTGGACCATGATCTCTCCCGTACTCCACCCAAGAACAGCACACAGGGGCACAGGATGGGGCTTTCTTGTGTGACCCAGGGACAGCCCCACTCCTGGCACACTCCCAGTCACGTACCTGCTGCAGTATCCCAGCAGCAGCTGCCTGGTGAGTCTGGTGAAACAGCTGATACCTGTCCTTGGCTGTGCCTCCACACTGTGACAGCATCACGGGTCAAGGGCATGAGCGTGGCTGGGGACCTGCAGTGGATGATGTCAAATTGCAGATAAGAGCTCCTTCCCACAGCAAGGACTAAGTCTCCCAAGGAAGGGCAACACAGGTGTGGTTTTAGACCTCTGCTCAGATGGATAAATACCATGATAAAGAGATTCGATGAGCAAGAGCAAAGCTTGTTGGGGGATTTGTCTAAGCATTTCATTTGGCTTTTTTTTATAGTTCCAATTATGTATTTATCAAAGGGACACTTCAGTTAAACCTTTTGCATGGCTTAAAAAGGTAAAGTGTAATACATACAGAATCGGTGGATTTTTAAGCAAAAGTTTGCATTTTTTGTATTTAAAGACACTCCTTAATTTGTGAATTTTGCATGGTACTGTGTTATTTAAATAAGAAGCTGTGATTTGTTTTATGCTTAAGGGTCCTTTACACAAATGGCTTGATGTCTGTTTCCTCACCCAGCCTGATTCTGCTGCTGAGGTGAGCATAATGTGAGCATAGCACCAGACAGTCTGTTAGGAGGATCTTTTTCCTGAAACACTCTGTATTAATGAAGTGTGGCAAACACTCAGAGCCAGTCCCAGAACCAGCAGAACGCCTCTGTCAGAGAATATTGAAGATAAGATCCTGAGACTTTTGAAAAGATCTGGAAAAAGAAGGGAAACTAAAGTAGAGAGCACCAGACAGTAAAGGATGATGCCATGCCATTAAACATTAGCGGGAAAGCAGTGTGTGGTAGGTCTTCTCCTGATCCCACAGATGGAGAGTCATGGAGGAGTTTGTCACTGACTACAGTGGAAATGATCCTGAGCTTTTTTGGGGCCTGATGGCTTCTTTCAAGCACTTTACTGTATTTTTTCTTAAATTAGAGGCTTTCAGCAAGGTACTTAATTTTGGAAGAAGATGCATTCAGCTTGAGTTTTATGACCCACCCTAAAGTAAATCCTTAGGGGTGGCTGTAATCACAGGTGGTTCTGTCCTGCTGCAAGAGACCACCATTCACGTAAGGGAACATCAGTCTTCAGCATCTATTAGGACTTGATTTAGCCCAGGGATATGTGCTCCTCTAAGCTGTTTTGCAATGGTATCATCACTGTACAATAGTTTGTTAAATTGGTTAAATTATAGACCGCCATGACCTTTTCATGGATTCTAAATGCTTTTGCTTTATTATTTTAAAATATGTACTTTGATACTATGAGTGAGATTTGTGTTCTAAAGCTCTTCAACTTGATATTGCACCTCATAACATAATTGATGTCCTCTTACAACATTTCTTGGGTTTGGTGGGAAATGTTTTTTTGTTTATGATGGCAGATGGATATCACAAGAACTCTGACAAGTCTGTCATCATTTTGGGGCCCCAAAAAATTGGATGAGTCTCACTCCTCCATGCAGGCATGATTGTTTTCAATGCTATATTTGCACTTTAACAATCATATTCATAATATTAAATCACTGGGTTTCAGAAAAGAAAGCATGGAAGCTAAGGGTGATTCCATTGAAGTACACAAATACCTTTTAGGTTGTGTGTACTCTGAGGAGTTTATCACCCAAATTCTAACTATTCTCAGGAAAAAAAAAATAAAAAGAAACGCTGCAGCATTCGAGCTGTCATCATAACCCTCCTATTGAAGCATTCCACCTTTCAGTGGCACTAGGAGTGAGATTCATCTCATGCAGAGTTTAGGCTTGTCATGTGTATTTGCATATCAGCTTTTCCAAATGTGCTTTATTTCTGATTATTAGTAATTGCTGCAGTATGTGCTTTGAAAGTTAGATGGCCATCTACCTTTCTAGTGCTTGATGGCAGAGCAGTTGCTGCTGTGCTCTGAAACATCGTATCTGCCGTCTGTGTAACACATTCAGGATATTATACACCATCCAATATTTTTAATTAAAATATGTGAGAATTTACATTGTGAGTCGTTCTCTTCAAGGTGAGAGGTGACAACACCATGCACAGTTTTTTTGTATCTCAGTTCAGCCTGTGTGTATCTCAGTTTCTCAAGGACTTTCTAAATAGACAGTGTGTAAATACAGAATGAGGTATTTGCTACCCACTTATATGATCTAAGTCATACTGTTGCAGTCTGAAATTTAGGACAAATGAGGTAAAGCAAACTGTGTACATGGATTTTTCTACAAGACTGCTTATTGTTTAAATGCTTAGTCACCATGATACCAGAACTAATATAATAGCACTTAAAATATCCATATGTAATATTTGGAATAATCTACTGAAAAATACACTATAAAATAATACATGATTATCTGATTCCCACATGTATTCTACTGTATCTCACACTCCTGTTGCAAATAAACATGTCAAAAAAATAATAAAGGCATCTTGTGATCACTGGAAACATTTAATGATCCTAAAGCTCAGGAATGAAATATAACGAAAAATCCCAAATCTAACCAATAAAACATTTCTAAGAGGAAACCAGAAGTGTGTGCAACAGAGAATGAATGATTTACTGTGGAAAAATATTCATCAGAGAAGAGAAGTGCTTGTGCAAGAGATTTACTGTCTTTAAGGAACTGAGCTAAACCAATTAAAGCAAAAATTATGCTGGTATGCTGGCATGGTTTAAGCCCAGCTGGCAACTGAGCACCACACAGCCACTTGCTCACCTACCCCACTCCTAGCCCAGTGGAATGGGGAGGAGAATCAAAAGTAAAACTTATAGGTTGAGATAAGAGCAGTTTATTTAAAAAAAAACAAACGAAACATCAGTGTGTTGTCGACATTATTCTACTAAATCCAAAAACACAGCACTGTACCAACAACTGAGAGGAATTTAACTCTATCCCAGCAGAAATCAGGACATATATGTACATAACTGATTTTGCCAGATGGTTTAAAAACTCATAGGACTAGTGCAGAGCTAAGGTTTTGAAAAGTGATAGAAATTATACTGTCACTTCACTTTACTTTCACTAAAACACAGCTTGTGAGACCAAGCTCCCATGAGGAGCCTCAGCAATGGAAATCAGATCCTGTGGCTTTTATGTTTCTAGTTGTCTAGCTCTTTGTTTGGCATACAAAGTTTACCTCCTATGACATTAATGGAGACAAATTAGGATGCTGAAAATTACTAATATGAGAAGACATCACCTTGGATAGCATCTAATCAGTAGGAATGGCTCATGCCTGAAATTCACCCCTTGGAGTGCTTCATCTCTTGCCTTCAGCATCTTCATACCCAAGCTCTAGAGGCACCATCCAACAGTGTGTCTTGTGTGTTGCACAGAATTTACTACACACATGATTTGTGCCTCACTGAAACAGGCTGCCAAGGGAATTTAGGCAGAACTAGTAAAATTATTTTGGTGTCACAAGGAAGGAGCCACTCTGACATTTTGAAACACAAAACAGGAATGTAGGTGTCTGGAGAGTTACAAAGACAAACACATAGTGATGGAGCTGTCTGCAGGGTTAAAATAAAGAAGAGTCCTGGGAAGGACAAAAAAGCAGCAATGTGGGCAAGGGAGATCTTTGTAGAATACCTCTTACCTAGGAGCTTCTGGCACTATGGTATCACAGGATTAAAACATCGTCCCTGTTGTATGAGGACATGGATGGATCTCATCTGAGCCACTGAATGGAGAGGCTGAGCCCTGCTGGGTGAGTGATATCCTTATTCTAAGCTTAAAAAGAGAACTTAGAGAGTAGATTTTTCCAATATCAGCTTCTTTTTAAACTCCAATTTAACTTTAGACTCCTTTATCTGTTGCAGATTGTAGTGTACTGCAAACATTATATGCTTCTTTATTTATATCAGACTGATAACTGTTATCTTGGCTATTAATTTCTTTTGACCTTTCTTGCCTCGTGAGAAAAACAATCCTTACAACAACTGTGGCATAATCTCACTAAAAAAAGTTATCACAACATTCTTTGGAAAGGCAAAAGGAGCTTGTATTGTTTGTCTCTCACCTTGCCATGTGTAATGGGGAGAGGCAGAGGCTTTCTGTGGGTCTGCCTGGCAAATAGAGTTCCCAACTGCTATTCTCCACTCAAGCACCGCGATGACCTTCCTGTGATATTTCATCTCTATTTCCCTTTTGATGTGAATCTTCATAAAATCCTCTGGAATTCACAGTATGCCTGGAGGTTCATATTAATAGATGTGTCTATATTAAAGTGTGCATGTATGTGTATATGTGTGCACACACCTGTGTGTGAAAGGTGCAGGGATGCACAGCGTGGCACAACGTGGCACAGCCATTGTGTTTGCTTCTTCCCAGCAGTGGACAAGACCAGTGGGTAAAACTGTGAAACATCAGCTGCTGTTTGAGATTGCTGCATGCCCCACTAGGATCCTAATGACTTGGTCATTTATTTCCACTTATTTCTGAGCCATATGGCTTTCAGCTTGAAACAGGGTCATGGCCATCTCCTACTACCATGGAGCCTATTGGGTTCTGCTGCTCTTCCTCCCAAAATTTATTTGCCACAAGGCTTGCTTTCCCCACATTTCAACCATTAAAAAATTGATTACCTTAGACATTTTGGAACTTTCTAGCATGAAAAATATTTTACCATTATTCCACTCTACCTCAGGGTTAACTCAATTTTTTCTCTGGGAGTTGTTTCTTTATTTTAGAACAGCAAATCTCAGTGCATTGGAGAGTCATTCATTTTTCCTCAAAAATTTCCTTTGATAGTTCCTAGTGATATCTCCACTCTTCTGTTCCAGTACTTTATTATTTCCATTTGCATGGTATTTCAGTGCCTAGCTGCCTTGTGCTCCCGTATTCAGACAGGAATGCATGCATATTCTGTTTTGTTTTGCCTTTCCAGCTGAACGAGCTCATCAGAGCTGGAATGAGACAGTTTAGTCTCTGGATCCTCCTTCTGTGAGCTTCTTCAAGCTGCTACTGCCACTTTGGACTTGGGGCCACTTTTTCTAGTCAGCAGCAGAGCTACCCCAGAGGGGGGCATTTCATCTGCTTTGACTTGCCAGAGCTGTGCAGTACATAATCTGAATTCTGCCTTCACTTCCTGAAGAGATGAAGTAGGTTTGCACCAGCCAAACCCAGTCATAGACAATTGCAGTAGAGCAAACAGTGTCCCAGCAGAGAGGTAATCAGTTTTGAAAAGATGGGATTTGGGCTTGTGGCCAGTCCCTGGGCTCTGATTTGCAAGAAAAACATCAATAGGAAAACTGGAACAATGGCTGATTGTCCCTGTAAGTTCTGAACATATGTGCATGAATATCCAGTAAGAAAAAGCCTAATGTTTAATGATTAAAGATGACAGAGCAGGGACAAAATGAACTCTGGAGATCAGGAAGATGTACATAGATGTTGGACTCTGCTGTTGTTTGCCCACAGGTATTGCTCCAGAGAAACAGCTGCATAGCATCTTCTCAGAGCTGAGTCAGACCAGCTGTACAGAGAAGGATGCACACAAACACAAATGTTTCAGACACAAGGCTTTTTTGTTTTTCTCCCTCCTTCCACAGCTGCCCAGCATACTTCAGATTTACTGGAGGCAAACATTGCTAGGGCATGAATGCAGAAGCTTTTCTAGCCTCAAGACTAAAATGTGAGAATAAAGCTTTGTGTCCTCCAACCTTTTAGCTTTGAAAAAGCCCAACAAATGCCATGGAGGGAGCTTTAACAAAAGAGGTCAAAAAGTCCATCTGGATCCCTCTGCATCCTAGTCATTCCTAGAGCTACCCTGAGAGAAGTGATCCATAGGTTAATTTATCATTGTGTAAATAAAATATCCCCCAACTTCTTTTACCACTAGCCTTTCTGAGTTAAAATAAATATGCTTTGGTAGAGCACAGCTGAAGAGCATCTAAGGTTTATATATAGCAGCTATTGCTATTGTGTCTGAGTGGTGAGGAAAAGGTCAAGACAAAATGATTTTATTATCCCCCTAGTAAGAAAAACTGTTCTGTGTATTTGGGGGTTTTAGGGGGAGGGGGTAATTTGGTCTTTTTCCTTCTTACAGTGCTCTGGTTTTTTCAGGTTGTCTACATTTAGCTTTATTTTTTCTACAGGTTGAATCCTCAAACATTGTATGGAATTAAGTAAAACAATTAATTTCTTTTTTTTTTTTTTTCTTTGTCAAAGAGGATGCTTTAACTTTGCTGGCTGTTTGATGTGTTTGCTCTGCAGGATCTGATGGCACCCTCCATTGCGTGGTCTCCTTTTCTCTATATTTCCTGCACAGACAACTGTCCCTTCAATGAATTTGGGACCCTATGGGACTGCTAAGGTTTTTACAATGAAGGTCCAAGCATCTGAATTTGTGATTCAGAGTTTTCATTTTAATTTCAGACTGTATTTCTCATAATAAAATGCACAGTCTGCATGAGCTCTCTTTCATGATGTACTGAACTTTGTCTTCTGAATCTATTGTCTCAACATTTTGATATTATTTAGAATTTAACATTAAACCCACATATTTGAGACAATTGTCCAAATAAAACTTTTTGTTCTTACATTTCTCTATTAATTTCTCATTTTAAGTGTCTGAGGGGCCAGCAGTTTTTGTGCCAACAACATATAAAAATTGTGTAAAGGCAGAAAGTTTACATTCAGGCAGTAATATATGGCAGAGCTGGAGCCTTGGATGATGGAAGGAGCCTGAAAAGTCATCATTTTATATCCCTGCAAACACAAACTTAGTCAATAAAGAAACATCTGAGGTTTCAGGGTTAACTGGGAAGTGTACAATCCTAACAACATGAGGTGAAAACCTATACACTACTTTCCAGTTTTGCAGTCAGAGGGTGGGAAATCCACATCAAATCCCTAAGCTTTCCAGTGGCCAGAAGGAAGTTCTATAGCTAAAGCAGCTTTCAAATATTGAGTTCTGTAGTTCTAGGAATTGTCTAAACTATTTTTGCTATTACGTTTATATACGGGCATATATATAACCTAATTTTTACATTTATATATATGTGCATGTATATAATGTAAATATTATCCATATATATATACATATATGTGTGTACATGTAAATAATAGATATACATATATTACAAATGGCTAAGCAGTCTTTAAGTGCTCTTGTTACCCCACAGATTTAATAGTAAACTTTAGCAGGGAAGATAACACAGGCACCCTGACTCCCATCTTTCTTTTCTGAACATTGGTATTTTCTCTCTTACGAGTGTTAACATTTCTCCAGCCAAC
Source organism: Lichenostomus cassidix (assembly GCF_008360975.1). Classification (NCBI taxonomy): domain Eukaryota; kingdom Metazoa; phylum Chordata; class Aves; order Passeriformes; family Meliphagidae; genus Lichenostomus; species Lichenostomus cassidix. The sequence goes on along the minus strand of NC_139482.1, from coordinate 106,470,500 downwards.
ATAAAATGTTTATGCTGCAGATAAATCTGAAAAGAGGAAGCTTTGTCTGCTCTCATGGATGTTACACAGACAGCATTTTCCTTGTGGTTTGATTTAATGTGCAGCTATGAATGCTCCCTGTAAGTAACAAATCATTACACCTGCACTGAATAAACTTAATAGAGCTTGCTTTCGCTGAAACATGATGGGTTTTTGTCACCTGCTTTGTACCTTCTTGAATGCAATCTAGGTCAGGAAGTCCTGAAGATCAGCCATGACTGTATATCTTATCAGATCCTTTCCTTCAGATTATCAACACAAATAATACAGCCCTTTATTTTATTTTTTTCCCTTTTTATTTTTATAATTTTTTTTCTTCTTCTTCCTTTTTTTTCCCCTCCGTGTGTGGATCCTTCTGTCTGCTTAGAGCACCTCTGGTGGTGATAAGACAGACAAAAACAACTACAAGGATATTTTAAATTCCTTTTCTTTTTTTTACAGACCAAATTTTACTAGTGATGTCGATGCTTAAGAGGCATCTGTATAACCCAGGCATGGTTATTTCTGTAGGTCAGCTATTTTTCTTCTAGAGACCTGCATGGGAACCTAAACAAAGAGCAGTGCCAGAAGTAAAATCCTGATTATACACATTTACACTGTGGCTGTGCCTCTCCTATCCCTCCTTCATTGTGGTAGCAGGGCTGTAAAAACCTGCTCAGTCACAAGGGCTTTTAGTTGGTAAGGCAGAGCTCCCTTCCACTGGCTCATTAGTGCCAGCTCTCCTGCCTGACAAGGCTGCAGTGGGTTATCTGTTATTATTGAGCTGTCCTACACCCACAGATTTGAGTTTAGGGTTGAAAGATATTTTTAATGAGTGCTTGGGGACACACAGCTGCTGTTTAATAAGAAGGAGGTTAGGTTTGTCGTGGTTTGGTTTGTGCTCTCTGTTTGGGCAGAGCAAGACAACCAGATTTGCCATAACAGTAGGAAAGTTTCACAATAACTGGTGTGTGAAATCCAAAATACTGCCAGTTGTGCTGTAAGATTCAGAATCAAAATATTCTCTTTTAAAATCAGACGAGTTTTAAATTAAAAACATTTTGTTTGTCTTTCTTTTTCTTAATCTCATGGCATCATGGTATCATCTGATACAACTCTGAGAGCTGGAAACACCATGATCTGAGACTCCAGGGTTTAAAGAATACAGCCAGGCTGACGAAACACTTTACAAGTAGTAATGATGCTATACACATGCATTAGTTTTTTGTTTTTAGTGATGCCTCTGTAGCAGATGAAGCATGCAAAGTAGCTCCACTAGGAATGACTCGAGGATTAAATTCTCTCATGGGATTAGGTTGGTGATGCCTCTCATAGCCATGCAGGGCAGCTCAAAAAATCTCTGGATGGGGCTAGATCTGCTGGAAACAGATGTCTTGATCTGCATAGTAGGAGGTGCCTTGGAAGCTGTCTCAGTCAACGTTCTACATAAATTGCCAGGGATGCTGCAGTAGTGGTGGTGATGTGTTTCTGTGCAGTGTGACACTGCTAACATAAATTCAAAGGGACTATGGGAAAATTGTTTGTGCTAAGAATAAAATTTGTATAAAAATAGATGGTGAAGTAAAGAGCATGAAAGCAGACACTTCAAAAGACATTTCACAGCAAGTAATATCTCACATTAAGAGTTTCACATTAGGAATTGCACTGTATTTTAGGGCTTTTTCTTCAATTTATCATCCTAAATAGCCTCTTAGAACATTCATTATAGCTTCTGTCTGTCAAATTCCAGTTGCAAACCAATCTCATAAGGGAAGCAGGAGTTTATGTTGCTAATTATAAGGACAACTTGAAGTCCCAGACACAGCAATAAATTGTTCTAATCTCTGTTAAGAAATGGGATCTCCTTTTTCTTCTGCTCCTGCTCAGTCAACCTAACATATGGAAACAATGCTGTAATGTTGTGCTGTGAGGTTAAGTCAGGATTATATCCAGTGATAGCAAAAATAAGTTTTTTCAAATTACAAGATGATGTGCTTTAAGTCTTCGTTACCAGAATTGAGGTTACCCCATTGGACTGTGCTCTATAAAGCAGCAAATCTTCTTAGAAGAAGCAAATGTCTTTAATCTTAATGTCAGGGCTCTGGAGCCAAAGTTCTCCAAGTCCTTTTCTCTGTCATCAACACAGACAAAGACTGTGGGATCTTGAGAAGGAATTGTCAACATGCTTGTTTTCAGTGTCTGGTTTTCTCACAAGCATAGGCACAGTCTGCCGGACACTTTGCTCTGGATTAGCTATCTCCCCCGAAACTTGGGAAAGAGAAAATGAGTGCCCCTCAGCGGAAAGCAACCATGGTTAAGCAGTCTGTGACAATTATTTATACCAAGCTGACAGAGTTTGCAGTGATGCATTTGAAAACCATTCATGTCATCAGTCTTAGGAGCTTTGTTCAGGAGGTAGTAAAGTGACAGCATGCCAGTGACACCCCATAAGGCTTAGACTCTTTTTAAGAGGATGTCTGACCATTTCCACAGTTAGCTGGATAGAAAACCAACATGTAGTGTGTGCCAACAGCATACAATATCTGCAAGCAGCAAGCATTGGCCAAGTATTTTTAAGGGACTGTGGTATAGAAAAGTGATGCCATAATACCTGAAAGTAGGCAGTTTCATCTTTTTGACAGCAGCCAGGCTGACATCAGTGTATAGGAGCTGTGGCATTTGCAGCAAACAGAGATGTGGCCTAACAGCCTAATCAATGCATTTAGGAAGGCTGTGAGTTTTGCTCTTTGACCTAGGTGTTCATCACTTTTTATTACTTGCAATTCTGTACCAGCAGATCAGATTATCGTCATTAGGCGTTACCATAGCAGGATAACCCAGAGGTCAGAGCTTCACTCTGCTGGAAGTGTGGAAGTGTAACAAAGTATGATCTCTGTCACAGAAGCCAGCACTCAAACTAGAGGGCTGTTGGCTAGAAAGGTGATAAAACAAACAACCCTGGGGAGTGAAGGTAGCTGAAACAGTGCAGAGGCAGCAGGCTAACAAGGATCATGTCAAACCAGGTGCTGTCTTTTATCCTTATGCCAAGTGCTGTTTGAATACAAAGGTAATTTATCCTTTATCTCTGTCCTGAATATTTATCCAAGTCACTTAGGAGGGGAAAAATGTTAAGTATATCAGAGCTACCCCTCAGTCATAAACAGATTCTTTCCCATGGTTTATGTATTAATACTTTTCCACCTTACCTACAAAAGGACTTTGCTGTTCTTGTTCTGAAAGGAGTAGATTTGTCGTAGCCTCTGCTTATTTCAATTTTCCTATACCCTGTTTCTATTGAGCTATATTCTCTCTGCCAGGTAAGTTTGTGGCCTTCAAGTCTTGTGGGTTTTGGTTTTGGTTTTTTTTTATATGATTTTAACCGAAGAACACCTGCTGTTCTTGATTTGCATGTTGACCCTTTCAGCCCATTGATCACTTTTCTTACTTTTTCCTGCCCTCCTGATACTGTTAGTGTCAGAATTGGTTTAGCTATATAAGGATGGGGACTCATTGCAAAAATTGCTGCTGACATGGTTCCAGATTCTCATATGCTCTGAGAGATCTGCATCTCTTCACCCCAAGACAGGATGTCTTTGTGTGTACCTGCTCTCTTCTGCTCCCTTGCTGCAGTTAATACACTATGCAAGAAAAATTACAGATTCACCAAAACTGTAGCCCAAAATACTAACTTTAAGCATAACATTTCTGCAAGCTTTGAAAATTTCCCTTAAAAGCAGCCCAAGACAGACTGCAAGTGTGAAAGGCAGGGTGGGGAGGGAGAAACCAGCAGACAAACAGACATTTGGGAAACTTAATAGAAAGCCTCCTGCACGTTCTTCAGTACAAACTGCACAGTTTCAGAGGGGAAGCAACTGCCACTTCTCATTCCTGGGAGAGGTTTGCTGGACTATGTGGAAACTACAGCTGCAGTGTGCCCTCTTATGGCAACACCAGTTGCTTTCTCTGTTTCGCACAAAGGTGTTACGGGGGGAGGCGAGCACTGCTTCAGTCTTTTTGTCCTTCTCTTTTTATGTTCCCTGATATAGATATCAGGGAAGATATGTGAGAAGAAAGGATCAACTCTGTATGCTGTAGCATGGCTAGAAAACAGGCTTGAGGCTGCACGTCCCGAGCACCAAGCAATGCCTCATCTGCTAAAGGTGAAGTGGTGAACAAAACTAAGAGTCCAAATACCATCATTTGCTGACGAGACGTGGCTTTCATGACGAGGTGTATGTGAAGTGAAAAAGGACTGTTGGTTAAAGGCACTGCATTTAATAGGTAACATCTAATTAGCTGACAGAATGTTTCTGGGCTGGCTCCATTGCAGGTTCTGCACATGCTCGTCTGCAATGCTACTGAATTTCAAGTAAAAGTGTTAAGGAATAAATGTGGTGCAGGTACTCAGCCTACAAAGCTGCAGACTGAGATGCAGACTGAAATGCAGAGCTCTGAGCAGGAGCCTGAGAAGAGAGGCCATGAACTGCCAGCCTTTGGGGTAACAGAGGGCCTGAAGGTGGGTGACACCAGCCAGATGAATGGACACTGGGAAGCACAGTGAGAGCCTGGAACTGCAGCCTTTTGGATAACACAGGAGATGAAAACCAGTGAGCCAGTGAGGTGGATGGACAGAGAGAGCAGGGCAGGAGCCAAGGACTCCAGAGGAAGAGGCGACTTCCATATGGGGAGACTGTAAGGGTAAAAAAGCCAGGAAGTTCCTTGGTTGGGGCTCCCTCCTCAGTGGCACCAGCTTGAGCTGTTTCTGTGTTACTGCACTGTGAATAAATGGCTTTATGGAACGAGACATCTGGGACTTTACCATGGGAAACCTGAGGTCAAACCAATGCTCTGGTCAGACAGCGTGAGCGGGGTGTGTGGGGAGTCAAGTGGAGACTTACTGGGTCACTGGGGCCTCTTGCTGTGAAGAGGCTTCAGTCCCAGCAGTGAAACTCTCTGGCACTGGGACGGTAACTGCTGGATAATCTCATGAATGGGAAATTTCCTTAACGTGAGGATGACTAATATATTGTTATTATTTTGTAAATATTCTATTACAGACCTGTTTTGAAGATTGTCTTTCCATGGCTTCTTCTGCCTCTGCTTCTGTTACCTTGTTCTCCTTTGGTGTTTTCCCCTTGTTACTTCTCAACATCACCACCAGCACAAGCACCTTGGAGCTTCCCCACCCTTCCAGTACAGCATCCCACAGCTCCATTCCCGGGAGGACTCTCCTCCTCTGCTCACTGAAGATGCTTCCAGTCTCCTGGCATTTTCCAACCCACAAAATCATAGCTGGAATACTCTGGGACTCACACAACTCATCCTTTCACATCTTTTTTATCAGAACAGCCGCATCAGTCTTGCTTCCTTGATATTGCCCCCCTGCTAACTGAATGTTTAAAAGCATACAGAAATCCCTAAGAGCTCAAGGAAAGAACTGCAATTAGCATTAATGCCTTCTACTGCAGCAATTTGACACTGTCAAAATAAAAAGAGGCAAGGGGCAAACTATCTTTCCCCAATGTACTCTGACCACAATTCCAGTTGCAAAGCTGACCCAGACTCATGTGTGTGAGGAAAACAAATTCATTCCCCTGCCAGGCTCTTGGCTTCTCCATCAAAATAAAACCTGGCACCACATGATGCTACGTGCAATTCCTCGCCAGCAACACTGCATGCTCCAAGCAAAGGCTATTCCTGGGATGACCTGTTGTCCTGGGGTGCAGGTTCAGAGTTGTGCCCAGCAGCCATGCACGCCACCCTGGTATTTCTGACTGCAGTGTATCTGTGTTTCTACTTTCCCTCTGGCTCTTTGCCTTTTACATTTGCTTCAGAATGCCCATCCACCTTAACATTAAAAAAAAAAAAGAAAATAAAAGAATCTAAACACTTTTTCTGTCAATCAGGCAGCTTCTGCTGCTGCTTATTATGCTGCTGTTAATCTTCCTAAAACCCATCCTTCATTTAAATAATATAATAATCAGGCAGTTCCAATAACTCTGAATATTTATCCTGAGATCGATGATATTTTTTACAAAAAGATGAAGTGGTCTTTAGAAAATAGAAACAAACCTGCAGGCTCAGTTTGGATTTCAACTAAATCAAACCCCACAGGAATTGTGCTAAAAAGCTATGATAAATCTATCCAAAACATGAATATTATTTTGGCCCTCCTTGCCTTAGAAATAAGAAGCGTAAGGTGATGTTGTCTAGACTTACACCACCTCTGCCCAGCCTTTGGGAACACAGTTCAATGACCCTTAAATGTTCCTTTTGTACTTTCTGTTTGATGATTTGACAGGAATTTTGTAATTAAGTCAGTTTCTGTCACCAAGTTAAAGTTTTCCATGTCAGAAGAAATGCTTTTTCTGGTAGACAAGGAGTGAGGATGTCAGAATATGGCCCTTCTTATTAACCTGCACAGAAGCAGTTGAGGGCTTCACTGTTTAACATAAATCCCTGGCTCTGTTTTTTTGTTCTTCAAGCCTTGCGTTTATTTTACTGTTTACAGCAAGGTTTGTGCTGTCAAGGAGACTGCTGGTGGGGAAGCTCTAGGATGAACAGAAAGGTTTTTGTGCCTGTGAGATGTTTGTTCACATCCCCTCAGCTTAATACACAGAAAGACAAAACCCAACTTCATTTAATTAGGAACACAGACCAGGAAAGGATCTTGTAGGCTACAGAGCTCAGCCCTTCACAGTCTCTCATAACAATAGAATGCAATACTTTCTGCCCAACACATCAACCTTTCTTACAGTCTGAACTTTCTTAAAGTTTTGATAACCAGTTTTTCTATACCTGCTCTAATTGGAAGATTGCTCCAGAGCTTACAGGTCTCAAAACTAGAAAACTTCTCCTAATTTCCAGTGTGAATTCATTCATCTCTAGCTTATACTCTCTTGTCCTTTACCAACAGAACTTGGTTTACAACACCTCTTCCTTCTTCCATCCTTCTCAATGGAACACCTTCTTCATCCTTGCATCCTCCTCTTGGCTTCCTTCCCCCTCACCCTTCCCCAACACCTGCTGCCTGTGTAGCTATCCTTCATCCAGGAAGCACAGCCCTCCATCCCTCTCCTTCCCTGGCACTGGACCTGTGTGACAGCCACTGGTGACCACAGTGACAAAAGGAAGGGCCTGTGTCTCAGCCAGGGAGCTCATCACCCTGCTCTTGTCTCTGCTGCCAGTGGCTCCTGATGAACATTTATTGGTTTCTTTAACTACATTTGCCTCTTAACTGCATTTGCCTGCCTTCATTCTTCCCTTCTTGTTTTACCACACACAGAAAATGAAGTGAACACTCTTACTTGAGTCATTACCTTAAGGCTTCTGTTTTTCTTCCATAGCTTCCCCTCCAGCGGTCCCCAAAATAAAAGAGTAAATTCTAAAAGGATAAAATAATATAGACCCGTGCAAGAACAGGAAAAAAATCCCACCCAAATGAATGCCAATAGCTGCCAATTCTAGTCTCTTGATTTTTGCTTTCAAGGCTGGGAAACTCTCCATATATCTGCAGGGATATAAACGAGCTGATACTGGATAACACTCAACTGAATATGTTCTATGAGAGCTGAAGTACATTTTACAGAATATGTGTAGACAAAATAAAGTCTAAGAAAGGATTTTATCCAAAACTGAAAGCAAGCTCCTATCTCTTCCCAACAAATACGTGGAGAAAACCATCTTTTTTAATGCTCAATTTAAGCAGAAGAAAGAAGAGAAAAATTAGGGCCAAATGGCTTTAGAAGGTGTACCAAGGTGGGGAGTACACAGTGAGGTTACTTGGACATTTGGTTGAGCTGGAGCACTGCATTGTCTCCAGTTCCTCACTCATTCTCACTGCTGTCAGGTTCCCAGGGAGATCCTTCTTTGTCTCAACACTCACAGAGCATCTTTCCCTCTAGAAAACATCACAATTATTCGGAGTCCTGTCCCAGAGAGATGATGTCTCCTGTAATCCAACCTGTGTGGAGTTATGGTGCCTGACAAACTTCACCAAATTTTGCAGATTTATTTTTACAAGAAGCAGTCTATGTGCTTTCACAACCAGTGAAGCCTAGAGTGTGCCTCTCTGTGTGTGTCCCACTTGTGTATGCTCTTTTCAAGCAAGGATCTGCTTTCCCCCAAAGACATTTTGCTGTGAAAATCATATTATAATGAATCTGTGTTCATTCATTATGCTGACAATGATAATTTATCTGAGGTTACCTAAAAATTTCATTTCTTTTAGTAGTGAAGTTTATGGATTTGAAGACTATGTCATCTGCAGTGACATGTCAATAAAAATTAAAATCCAAAAATTTATTTCAGCAGAGGAGAGAAAGAAGCAAGCAAGCAAGCAAGTCCCCTGTCCTTCAGAAATATCTTAAACTATATTTGAAAATTTCTAGATTTCTAAATTGGCTCAATATGAAGAAGATTTCTCATGTAAAAGAAAAATACCCTGCTATGATGGAGATATAAATCTGATTATGCCCACAATGAATAGCAATTGATTTTCTTAAAGTTGGGGAGGATTCAGGAAAGAGTGGTTTATTATGTTTAAATTCTGGAGCTATCACTCTAAGCAAGTTGTCTGATTTTCAGCACCAACCAGAAATTGTATCATAACCTATCAGCCACTACAACAGCACCCCCTTTTCATAGCTTCAGCAGTGAAAAGCAAGAATGGACCAAGATTTTAAGAATATATGTGGAAAAGGGGTGAGAAAAGTATCTTCTGGGCACGAGAGTACCTGTCATGCCACAGAGGACAGAATAGGGTGTGTGGGATATCAGTGTTTCTGTGGTCATATTTCTAATGGCTCTAAATCTCCATTTTAATTTCTCATGACACCATAAGGCAGATGTTGAAAATAAATTCTATTAATTCAATAGTGCTAGATAAAAAGGGCTGCACAAGAGGAGACTAGAAGCTAAGGCTTGGAAGGACTCAGTGTACCTGTCACTGCTCTTCCCAACATTTTGAGATGACAAGAAAGCTCCCCTTGTTTTTTGCCAGCCATGCAGTAATGTCAATTAGAGGCACAGAGGTAGGTGGGGTTTTATGGGTTGTGAGCCCTGTCGGGTGATCTGCACAAGTGATTCTGCATCCACTGTGCTGCTGGCAGGGTGGCCTCTCACCTGGCCTGCTCCCTAAATCGTGCTTCATGTGTGTCTCCAGTCTTGTGTGGAAAACCCCAAGAGCTTATAGGGAGGTTTCAAAGGAAATAGAGTCCCCAGGCCCACGCAAGCCTGCACAACTGGGGAGGATGGAAAGCCATTTTTCCCCTCCCCTGCCATCCTGAATTATTGTCTGTGCTACCCTTTTGCTTTCTCACAGGGAATAGAGACCACCAAGAAACACATTTAAAAATCATCTGTGGCACACAGAAGGAGAAGAGAGAAAGTTGTTGGTACATTTCAGCAAGCCTCGTTAAAAACATCTCTAGGCACTACAAAGTGCATGTTATCAATATGCATATGTGATGTCTCTGAGGCAGAGTTGCCTTTAAGGTACGTATTCAGCAGGACAACATTTTCCCATGTGAGGCAAGGAACAACAGTGAATCATATGTGTAGGAGGGAAAGGCCTTCCGGCTATGTACAGTATTTATTCCCTTTTGTGTCTTGCTTCCCCCCCTCCCCTCTTTTATTAATGGCTTTTGCAATTAGTGGTAACAGGGTATTGCTAGCTGGCAGAAAGCAGTGACTTCTGCAGTCGATTCTTTGTGGGAAACTGGATGTATAGGGGAAGGAAATGATGCTTGTGTGCTGGCTTTGCTCACTCCTCTGGCCCCCGAGCAAGAGCCAGCCGACACGCTATTTGTGTTCAGCACTTGCCTCTCCAGCTGAATGTCACATTACTTGACCTCACATAAATACACATGCAGATGTAGAAATGCAGAAGGTGAGGCCTGTAGTGCACACATTGAAAATTCCTACTGAAGATGTCAGCAGGGGGCCCAGACAAGCTGGGTTACATTTAGAGAGAAGAAAAATTTGGCACCTTTGCTCTGCCTGGAACCACAGGTTGGGTGGGGTTTCATTTCTCACCCCACCAAAGAGGGGCTCCACTCCAGAAACCTTTCGTGCTGGAGAGCATTGCAAGAAACACACTGATGGAGAGCATTGCAAAAAACAGCACCAGCACGGGTGATGAATCCTGCAGTGTCTTGGGATGTTAGCTGAGCTCCTGGTGAGCTGATGAGACAGAAGAGTTTGGGATCACCCTAAGCACCTGACAATGGATGTAAACAGTGACACAAAGTCAGCACACAACAGGTTGCCTATGGTGTCCTGGTTTCAACAATAAATTACAGCCAAGAAAGACAAACTACTCAGAAGGGTGCAGATATGAGTACCCAGGAGGGTGCAGCTTTCTTACAGTTCCTTCATCTCCTTGACTTCTCTCCCCTCTTTCCCTTAGATCAGCTACATGTAGATTTAGAGAGTCCTGCTAAAGCTGAGATGCCGTAATGCAATACACTGTATAATTATGGAAGCAACCTGACAAATTTTAACTCTGAATAGAGCAAAAGAATTAAGAAAGAAAAATGAAAGCTGGCATCACTGAGCTGGCAGTGCTATCATTTCCGAACACTAGCAGCAAGATGTCTCTGATTGGCAAGTTCTGCTGCTTTCTCCCTTTTTTATTCTCATTGGAAAAGCAGAGGGACACTGACAAGAGTAGAAATGTAGAAGGGAAAATGGGCAGGTGAAGTGAACAGGGTGAGGCTCATAGGAGAGGATTTGAGAGGGGTTGCAAGAGGGAATCAGAGGCAACTGCTCACAGATGAGAAAACAGCATCTGGAAAAGAACTGAAAGGTTTTGAGACACCAGTGAGTGGAAATGGTTTGCAGTTTCCTGTCAGAGAGGAAAAGATGTCATTTTTTTTCCTGTGGAAAATTCCGGTTTAATAACTGTCTATCAGATAATAATTCTTTGAAAATTTTCAATTTTACCTGACTCTTATTTTAAATTTGTGTTGGAGAGCAATTGTCACGCAGCTGGAAGCTGACATTTCTGTCAGGCTCTTATCATTCACGTTTTCTACCTAGAGGCAAAGAGCGTGAGATCCTTCCAATCTGGGAGCTACAGCTGGGCTGACAGGGAGGCGCTGAGCCTGGTGCTTGCTTCCAGCCATCTGCCTGGAAGCCTCACACCATGGCAATTCTCTCCCCTAGGCAAAAGTCAGCTCAGACAAGAGCCTTTCAAGACAGCAACCAGCAAATCAAATAAAGCCTTTGTTCCTTCAGACTGGAATGTTTCTCTTTTCCGCCCAAATGAGACATGGATGTACAAACAATTTTGTGAGAAAAGTCTGACTCTACAGATGACCTTAGAGAGTACAAAGGTCCTTTGGTACCTGCTTGCCTCTGCTTCCACTAGCTAAATTTCTTGACAGACCAGTTATTTTATCCCTGAATTTCACATGGTTTTAAGCAGGACCAGTTGCCCTGGGGAAAAAGGCTCCCCTGTACAAAATTCTGTCCCTGGGAGTGCTCAGAAAAAAGGAATATGCTTGACTTCCTGTCTGCTCTGCCTCTTCATTGTGCCTATCACAGGCATTTACTCTGCTCTTACTGTGATGGTTGTTTTGCTGACACAATTAAGCAACCAGTAAATCCACTACAGCCTGGCATCGGTGCTGGGATACACATCAGGCAGCAAATTTCACTGGCTCTGTTAAGGGCCATTATCCAGCCTACCTGGCTCCTGCAGGGTCTGCCAGATTCTGCAGAGGGCCCCACAGACCAAGATCTAGGAGTGGCTGACCCTGCAGATTGCTTCCCACTGGACTACAGCTGGGGCATCCTCTAAATAAAGATGATTTTGAGCAACTGGGAGAAAGCTTCTTCATGGCACTTCTAAAAAATAAAACTTAATGGAGTGCTTTTTCTTTCCATTCTTTTCAGAGTACAGTGAGGTTTGGGCACTGAACTTCAAGAAGGAGGTAGGCCAAGAGGAGGCAGTCCAGAGGAGAGCAATAAGAGCAATCAAAAGTCTGGAAAATGGGATTCTGGAAAGACTAACCTGAAAAATTCATAGTTTCCAGAAGAGACAGGTTCTCTTGAGAGATATGTTAAACAGAGTCTGCTGGGATGGAAATATTAGGAAACAATGGATTTCACTTCAGTCAGAAAATTTATATGTTATACAAGGAAAGTCTGGAAATTATAAGGATAAAGAATGCATTGATGGGAGAGTTTTCCAAGTAGATACCCTTGGAGATCTTCAGGAACAAGTCAGAAAAAGATAGGTCAGAAATGGCAGCTGATCCTGCCTTGCTTAGGGGGAAGGACCAGGTGACTTTTTATGTCCTTTCCAGCATTATATTTCTGTATTCTATGCTCTATGATGGAAAACCATGGTTTGGGTTTGCACACTTTTTCTAGTCACTTAAGCTGACAAGGAAGCAGATATGTAGAGGGAATCCAAATGTGTAGGGAAAAAAAATTTAAAAAATAAATGAAAGAAAGAAAGGTAGAGGAAGTCTGGACAGCTTCAAACAAAGCAAACAGACTGTCTGAACCCTTAGCAGGGCAGACTCCAGGCAGCCACTCACTGGTTATGCTAAGGACCCAGGCATATGCCTGAGAGTTGGATGGAAATTGTTATGCAGTTGAGATTGATGTAGCTGCTGTTTTGACTTTGCCTGCACTACATTTACCTGTGTTAAATAAACAAAGAAAGTGCTCTAAGTATTGCTCTAAGAGTGAATAATAAGTGGAACATTTCTTCTTTTGTTAGTAGCTTGTGTCCTTGCTTATTAAGTCTCAGGCTGAGCAGCCAAAGGGAGTGTTTGAGACATAAATGCCGGAGGGGACTCCCACTGCTGAAAGCAAAGGGCAAGCAGCTTGAAATGTGCTACTTCTATTCCTGGAAGACCATGATGATCAGAAATACAAGCTCTGTGTCCTTTACTCTCTGCCTTTTCTTCTCTTCTTCCTGCTCCTTCTCCATCCCTTTGAATAGCATTCAGGAAGTTCAAAACTCATTTGTAATGGCAAACCAGTGACCAACAGAGAGAAAATGTTCTTTTGTCTTTTGCTAACTCAATTAGCAGAGATCAGTTTTGGACAAACTCCTCATTTTAGTTAGTGGCAAGATAAATACTAAGATGTACTCTGCTTTTCTCTCTCCCCGAGTCTTTATATTCAGTTTTCAAATCACTGCACCAAGGCTTCTACTCCTTGGAAAAATCTACAATATGAGAATATAAGAGAAAGATCAAGTCTATCAAGATTCACTAGCCCTTTCAAAACCAAATCTGTGTCTCATAAAAAATGAAGGGAATACTTATTCAATACCCTGAAAAGTAACAACTGCTCACACCAGACCTTTATGTGTCTTTTAAGTCATTTCCTCATTAAAGCTTCCTCTGCCTTACCAAATACCTCAGACAAAACCAAGCTTTGTTAGTCCTAGCTAGAAACATGAGTTCCTTTTCTAAGGAATCAGGAAAAGCACAGGAAAAGAATTATACCCCCTTTTCACGTCTGTTAAGGTTTTTAGCCCTAGCACAGCTGCTGATCACAACTGCTAGCTTTCACCCAGAGAGCGAGACACAGTCTTTCAATCTCTACCTGAGACTTCCCCAGAAACTCACTGCAGCCACTGCAGATATTGTGAAGTGCTCCCTTTGCAAAGCAGCCACATGACAGAGAGCTGATCTAATGTGGAATGAGCAGTGCCATGTTTTACTTTATAACAACTCACCCCTGCAATTATTGCCAGATGTTTGCAAATGTTCTGTAAGTTTCCCCTCTAACATTAACTGATCCTTCCAAAATTTTCCAGCATTCCAAGACTGAGGGTGCTGTTTAGCGACAGCTGGCAAAAATAAAAAAAAAAGGGGGGGTGGTGGAATCATATAGCACTTTTCCTTTTGTTATTTCTGCTGCTGCTAGCAATAGAAAAGAAACCACTTGAGTAATAGGTAAGTCCACAGTGCTACTGAGACGCATGATAAGAATTTGATTTTCAAGCCTCTTATCTAAATTATATACCTCAGCCTCAGTAATGTTAGCTGCCCTTCTATATAGTCATGTAATTGAAAAAAGCTGATATTTCATTGCTAGTGTGTGCCATAATTTTGCAAAGAAAGAGGACCTATCTATTTTAGATAATGCTTATTAATACATGGATTAAGTGTCTCAGATAAAAATCTGATTACATTGTTCCCTAATATACTCGTATTTGTAGGCAGCAGAATGAAATGTATTGACCATTTCATCCCTCTTTGAAACAGCTTCTGGAGGATTTACCTGCAATTACCTACTGAAAATGAAATAAAAGATTAGTAGAAATGAGATGTCACTTTGGACTTACAGCTCCTGTTGCTAGGGAAACCTTAGAGTTAGCATCCTGATTAGGGCAAAAATTGCTGTAACCCAGCTGAACCTTTGTCAGCATCAGTGGCTGGCAGAGCTGCAGCTCCTGTTTGTCTGGCCAGGGACAGTGATTACCCACTGTCATCTCCTGGTTGACTGAACAGCCCTTTCTGATGGTGCCCCATCCAGACATCAGCTTACAAAGACACATAGCAGGGACTGTGTAACTGAATTACACAAATGCAACACCAGTGCAATTAGATGGGTAAAAGGGAAAGACTGATGGAGGAGGCAGATTAATTATGTTTAATCCCCACTACCCCTAGCATAAAGCAATTCAGAGCTATCCAAGGACCCAGTGCCTGCCAACGACTTCTACAGGAACACATTTCATGCAGGAAGATCAATGACGGAGAGACATCAGTCAAGTGAGGGCTTGGCAATAAAACCTGCAAAATTACTTGAAACAGTGGGGCAAAGCCAAACAAAGTTAAAAGTATTCCTATGTATGTGCCTGGGCCTCCAGAGAAGGAAAACAGGTGGTTATGCAGAAAGCAATGGAGGTGGGAAGGGAAAAATAGTGTTACATTCTCCCTATGGAAGGAGGTGTTGCCTCTTTACACCCTTTTGAGGATTCCTTTGCATTTATGGAGTGTCAAGGGAAAATAATTTCAGGAAATCTTGATTCTACCACTTTCCCCCATATTGGGGAACTCTTTTGGAATATCTGCCTGCAGCTTCACTTAAGTGAGTGCAGTGCAGCACTCCTGACACTTCAAGACATCGAGAAAGGGCCTCACTTGGGTAATGGCAAGAAAACAGGTTTCAGACAAGTTCAGAGGTTTCAGAAGATAAGTTAATGCTTTTTATTTGTGGAGTTTGAAAGCTGCCAGGGATTAGCCTGTCAGCACAATGGAATTAATTGCAGTCAGCACTTGGCTAAATTCAATGAAATAAATGCTGTTGTGTTTTTGTACTCTCATACTTCTGCTTTAAGTCTATTAGGGGTCTGACTTTTAAAAACATCCTAATTCTCCAAAACATATAGTAGAGTTACTGTAAGCTGGTGGGTCATTTTGTTTTCCAAAGCTTTTTCTAATATAGTGCATTGCCCATCATTTCAGCCAACACAAATACAGAACTTGAGCTACATGCAAATTAGAGTATAAGTCTATAAAATTATCTCATATTTGAATTACTAGATTACTTTGTCTCTGCCCTTTGGAAAAGAATCAGCATCCCTAAGAAATGCAAATTCTGCATGATTAGTTCATGACCAGAAACACCAAAACCAAACCACTTAATCGGTTCTTTCTTCTTTAATGTTACCTAAGCACTGACTTTTAAAAATAATCTGGGATTAGTATCTTGAATATGCACAGACGTTCTTGCATTCTTCTGTCCACAACTTCAGTACCAAAAGAAACATCACAAGTGCCAGGACTGTGGGAGTGTTGAAAGGAAAATTACATTAAGAACTCTGGAAATACTGCTTGTCTATGTGCTTATGACACTCATTTCTCACAGGTTTGTGAACTTGGGCACTAAAATTTGATGTGTTCTAATAGTTGAATGCAAGGTCTTTTTAACTGCAGTGACTTCACTACCATTTCCAGCAGCCCACCACATCTTTCTGTTGTAGATTACACCATGTTGTGTGAGGTGTGGCAAAAAGGAGGGTGAGTCTGTTCCTTAGCCGTCCCAGGTGACAGCAAAATGAGTCATTATGCTGAGATTCTCCCAAAATGTCCTAGACTGTAAACAGTGCAGTACAGATCAGCACTTGCAGCTATGGGAGGGCTGTGTTTCTAAAGTGACAACTTAAATGTTCAGCTTTTTACACAGGTGAAAATTCCTTTCTGGTCTCAATAATTCTAAGCAAACTGCCATCCAATTTCTAGATTTGATAAAAACAATTTCTTTTATTGTTTTACAACTCTGCTTAATTAGGGAGTATTTTCATCTCAATTTCTTTTTTTCATTAGCTACAGGGAAGAGAACTTTCTTTGGAAAATTGTGTGTCTGTGTCTGTGTGTATAAAATATGTATGTGTGTAAATATATGTATGTGTATATATATATGTGTGTGTGTGTGTAAGTGTGTGTATACACATACTCCCACATACACATGTGTGTATGTATATATATGTATTTTTTATATATAGAGATATATATATGTATTATATATGTGTGTGTGGGTGTGTGGGTGTGTGGGTGTGTGGGTGTGTGGGTGTGTGGGTGTGTGGGTGTGTGGGTGTGTAGGTTTAGGGTTTTTTTAGTCTCCCATAGTTATTTGGCCAGTTCATAGCAGTTTAACAGAAGAAACTTTGATACTTCTGAGCACACCAAAACCTTTTATAAAAGTATAGAATCAAAATATTCTAGTTTGTAATATATTACAATATATTCTACTCATAGGGATGTATCTCTTCTGTCTTAAGAACTGAAGGTGCAGTCGTAACAAAATAAGTGAATCTTGTTATGTATGGAAACACAGCTGAAGGGTTGCTGTTCCAGATATAATAAGAGGATTTCCTTTGTTCTTTTTCCCATGAGTTTTTGCAATTTATTATAAGTTCAGTGAGGAGACAGTCCAAGGCAGAAAAACTCTCCTTTAACCCAAATGAGTGAACACATAAAGTTGTTTTTACTACCTCCACAAGGAGATAGTGTAGATCATAGAAGATCACCTCGGTGCTATCCACACCACCATTCAGGTGGGCTGACCCCAGCCAAGAGCCAAACACCCACACAGCTCCTCACTCAGTCCCCTCTTTCACTCGATCTCTTCCCTGATATTACGCTGTGGGAAATTTGCAGGCACTTTTGCTCTGAGTGGCCATCCTTCTGTGCTCCTGCCTATTCCTCCAGTAATGACAGAGCAGCAAAGGGCCTCTCAGACCCACAGTCAAGGTCTGCTGTGCACCCACTGCCTTGGATTGGCACCCAGACAGAACCTGCTCTCCCTTCTCCCCCAGCACAGAGAGAAAATAGAAGGAAGCCAACAAGACTCATGAGAGAAGATCTTCTGTTCCTCTGATAGTGCTGGACATGCTGTCCCAGAGGAGAAGAGGAAGACAGGCCACTGCCTTTGAAGACACCATGGCTGAGACAGAGACCCAGCTCCCAGCTCCAGTAATCATCCCAGTAGGTAGGATGAACAAAGCAGAGGTCAGCAGAGGCATACCAGCAGTCATAATTAAAAGACAAAGGGAGGATTTGTGGCAGAATTTTTCCATTCTGGAGTATCCAAGCATCCTTTTGTTGGCAAATATTCACCACCAAAAAGCTGGGAAATAGTGCCAATATTAGTAGCATATGTATGTGTGGATGGAGAGAATAAAAACTGTCAGTGGAAGACTGACATTAACATAAACCATTTTTAACTCCAGGCAGAGAGGAAGTTCATCATTATGTGCCTATCCATCCACGGTGCCTCTTGGCATTTAGAGCTGCAATCTGAGCTGGGATAGAGCTTTAACTAGAAGGGTATCATGTTAGCCGAGGGTTTTGTGATACTTCCTTATAGTCTAAAACAATAAGAAGTTAGGGAATTTTTGCTCCTGGGGTGGCTGCTCATATGAGCTGCTGATACTAGAGGAACCTTCAGTATAAGCACATTAAGGAAATTCTGAAACAGCAACAGAAAAAGTATCTGTAAAACTAGGAAAAGGGAGAAAGGAGACCACAGCAAGGCACAGAAGAGACTAAATATCGCTAGTGAAGAAAATGCTTCAGCATGTGCACCTTAGTAAGGAGTAATCAAAACAGGAGTGGGATTCTACTAGACTATTTTACCAACAGTACATTTTCTTTTCCAGATTAAGTTTATGGATTACTAGAACTCTCTAAAAAATAATGATCAGAGACAGGTGCTGTCTGAATTAAATGAACAACCATTGCACACCGAAGGAGCAACCTTGAGGAAAAACGCATTTGAAAATATTCCTCGCAAGCATTCATCAAACTAGAATTTTGCAGTTTTCATGTTCCTTCTGTCCAAAGGATAGCTTCTGGTAATGTCTGTCCTGATGATGAAGGTAAAAGTAAAATTTATGCTTTACAACAGAAAGGAAAAAGACATCTTCAGACTACTTTGAGATTTTGTAGTCTTACACCAAAGGCAAAACAAAAACTAGAAATCCCGATTCCCTTGAAATCGATGGCAAAAATCCATTACATTCAGTTATTTTAAGATTTTATACCAGAGGGGCATAAAAAAACCGAGGATACAAAATGGATGTACCAGTAGCCATCCCACCACAGCAGTCCTACATTTAATTTATGGGCTGTAATATAGGTGGGTTACCCTGGTCAGATCCTACTGAGGCTGATATAATTAGTTCAGGGCTAGTACACAAGTTCAGGTGTAAGCATAACCTGAAACACACATAGCAACAATTAATATGCATTAAACAGACTTTTCTGGGTATTGACATTTTTCTGTGCAAAGACTACTCCAAAAAAAAACCCAAAGAGTTTCACTTGTCCATGGGAAGACTCTTTCCTTAAAATCTGCTCTTCTTCTAATAAAATCTGTCTTCTAAACAGTGGAATTTGAAGCTGAACATCTGTGAAATGAATATTTTCAGTACATGCTAATTCAGAATGTGCTGCAGGCAAAAAAGGTGCAGCAGCTGTGTGCACCACAGGTTCTGGTTGGGTGCCAGTACAAGGCAGTAAATACACAGCAGACCTCAATTGCTGTGCACACTCTCCAGATCTGAGAGGACCTCTGCTGAACAGTCCTGACTGAAATGACAGCCAGGAACACAGCAGCAAGGCTGCTCAAAGGAAAAGTCACTGCAAGTTTTGTGGACTATATCAGGGAAGAGATCAAACTAAAGAATCTGAACTAGAAAGTCTAAGTTCATGATGACTAATCCAATGAGTTGAAAGAGATACTGGACAATAGTAGGCTTAGTAAATTCCCACAGAAGCCAAGGATAAGCTTTGACCAGTAGGAGGAATGATTTTTCTGCTCAGCAAAGAGGCTGCACCTGGGAAAAAATGTTTGGACCTGAATTCCCTGAATATATGTGTGTGAATATATGTGTGTGTACATGTGTATATTCCCTGAATACATGCATGTGTACATGTGTGTTGATGTGTGCTCGCATGTGAATGTGTATATATATAAATACAAGGGGTGAACCAAAATATTGATACAATAATTCCAGTGTCAAAAATACTCAATAATTATCCAATGTTTGACTGTACTAAATAGGCAGCAAAAGGTCATGTCTTATTTTGAGGATCCAGTGGGTTAGATGTCCTCTGTGGGTTAAAAGTTACAATACTTGTTACACATAATACTCAGTAGCACTCTTTGAAAAGATTATATCAGATAAAATTTAGGCAAATGGTAGACAAAATGAAATGCTATCTTCATTTCTGTATGGATTCACCAAATTATAATTTGGAGCAGAATTGTAGAAGAGAAGAGGACAGGGGAAAGGAAGGGCTGGAAACTGAAGAGAAGGGAAAGGGAGGTACCTGCTGAAGATGAACAGGGCCAGCCAGACTCAACAAGAAGGAGAGAGCAGCCAAGGAGCAATGGCAGAGAGGTAAGGACAAGTCTGACTTCATTAAATCTAACTGAGGCAGGAGCTGGTCTTGCCACTGCAGCAGGAAGCAAGGTGGCACAAGTCACCACCAGCCTGGAGAGCTGGAAAGACTGTTGATGACATCCAGGGCAAGCTTGAGCAGGGTGTCCTGCAGAGCCTGTCTCAGCACACAATAAAATGGGGCAAATATACTCAAGTCCTGCTTACTAGGGCTGCCTGGCTCCTGGAATAAGCCCAGGGCAGAATTTTCTTGTGAAACAAGAAAGCACAAATCATAAATATCTAGTGAATCAAAACCTTCTTGGAATGGTGAGAATGAAGAGTGTGAGTCAGTGCTCTTTTCTTGTCTCCAGTAGGACAAAACCAACTTTCACCTTCATTTGCTCTCAGGCTGGGTAGGATTCCTGAACATGGGAACTTAGGAAGCACACTTCAGTAGTTTCAAGTTCTTTTGACCTTGTTCTAGGATGTGGAGGGAGATGACAAAAATGGCCTGAGACCCTACCACATGATGCAGTCTCTTCCATCTTGCTCCTGAAGCTGTGGCCCCTCTCGTCTCAGGATTACCTGTGATGACCATCCACTCCTGCAGAGAGCCAGGTGTGCAGGAGCTGTCCTTCCTGCCATGCTCCTGGGAAGATCATGGTGCAGTGACTGACATTCTGCTGCTAGCCCCGCTGACAGTGGCCACTCATCTTCACTGCATTTGGGAGGATTCAACAGCAGCAGTTAATGTGAGAATGAAGAGATGCTATAATGGAGGTGCTAAACACCATACTCTTCTTGTGGGCTAAAAAGCCCCAGCTGCAGGGGAGGCACAATAGGGATCTGACCCTTCAACATCTGCACACACACATAAGGTACATGCATTCCCTCTCTGTCTTGTTATTTTTTAGGTCATATCCACTAATTAGTTCAGGGTGCTACTTTCTTACTATAAGTAGTGACAGGACTAACAGAGGGGAAAACAGAGAACACTTTTTCTTGACCAAGTTAAGGCCAGTCCTATGCAAACCTGAGTAAAACAGATGAATATGCATGTGCTAGTTTGAATATGTGGTTTGTCAGCTATTTGCCTACATGTATTTAACACCCACAGAAGGCCTAAGGCAGCAGCCATAGACTTTCTTCCACTTGCTTTTTGCAGAGATCTTACAGAAGTCCCAAAGGAGTTATATTACTGGCATTATGATGCTATGAATGACTGATAGAAGTGTATTAGTCTCCAAAGTGTTGGTTGGCTTAATGTAAGCAAAAGTGCAGCTAGTTTATAATGGCTGGGGTTAATTCTGCTGGATCCCCAGCTATAGCATCTCAGGAAATTTGGCTTTTGTTTGTTATGTAGACATTTTCTTTTCTTCTGTACCTCAAAGAGTGATATAAACTGAGTCTTGGGGTTAACTGTGGTATTTCAGTACCTACATGTGGGTGAAGATAACTGATAAATTAGGAAAGATAATTCTGATTCTTCCATCTTTTGCCTCAGCTGTTTAAGCTAGGTGAAAAATGAGTTTATTTTGGATTTGGCTACTCAACAATAATAGTGCACATAATCTGTAAACTGAAACATAGTCCAATTCAGCTCCTTGACAGAAGAAAACACCTTTATTTCTAGGATGGGGAGGGCTGGGAACAGAAGAAAAGCAAGAGAGGACAGTATAGAGATAGAAAAAAAGAGAAGGGGACCCTGACCTTAGAGAAGGACATTTAGTGAAGGGTTTATATATATGTATGGTTTATGTTTAATAAGTAGCAATTTGGATAAAATCTTGATTCTGTTCAAATTAAGGTTTTAAGCAACTTCAGTATGAAATTAATTTTAAGAGAAAGAGCATTAAATCCCATTTTCATACACCATTTCAATACAAGCAACAGTAAGATTTTTTAAATTCTACAGCCATAATGGAGACATGCCTCAGTAGCAAAGCACATCTTCTTAGAAATATCAAGGAACCTTTGTCCAAGGTATGCCTCTCACAGAAGTCCTTGTGTCCCTCCCTAGAGCCTCCTTAGGACACAGCATCTATCTGCATGCCTTTGTGAGAAGGATCTGCTCATTTATAGCTCTGGGGTTTGTTTGGAGAGCTGATAATTATTGAGATTCTCATGTTTCAGTCTCACTGGCTTATCCTGTCTCCCTTTAAAATGTTTGAGTGTAGATGGACACTATATGGGGGTATCTTGATATGAGTGTTTCCTAGTAGACATCTGATATCATGCTAATTTGATGTCCAGCATCAATGATGGTGCCCTTTCCTTTGACAGCAAAGGGGTTTCCTTTTGCTAAGTAGCAAACTAATGAGCAAGCTGAGAAAAGAAGAGGGAAATATGGAAGTCCAACTGTGTTTATTTGGTAGTTTAGTGCTGAAGCCCACAGAAAAAGACATGTAACACATGAAAAATTTGTGAATAGATGAAAATTCCCGATGAATGGCTTTTAGATGGAAGAGTTCGAGGGAAGGAAATAACTGCAGAAGGAGATGGAGGGGAAAGAGAATGATGCAGCGCCACAAACCATGGGAAATTCTGAGTTCTGCCATGGTATGGAGAATCAGCAGACTCTAATGCCCAATGGAAGTATGGGATGATTGAAATGGGGGACAGGGGTTGATTTTCAATCTGTCAGTTTTCATCATATCAGTATTATAGAGAAGATTTCAAAAGCATTGCAGAAACTCCCAGAATGAAAAGGTGTTCCTAATCAGTAAACAAAACAATTCCTCTGCCATGGGGGAAAAAGTTATATTTTACAATACTCTTAATGGCATGTTACAGACTGGAGCAAAGCCGCTGTTACCTAGATGCTGCACTTTTTAATGGACCAGTTGGTTTAGAAACTACTAGTACAAATTAAATCACTTTCCAAAAAAACTTTCTCATTGCAGAAGTTTTACATGCTGCACTGTTACATTAGATTCCATCAGACAATTTGAATAAGGACTTTTCTTCCTCCCATCCTGTCAATAAAATGCCAATGTAGCCTCATAATCAACTGCAGTATTTAAAGTAAATCACTTGGTACTGTATGTAGCAATGCATTTTCTGCCTGTTTTTCAATTTTGTAGCAAAATGAAATTGTGTTTGCATGCTGTTAAGGTTGGTTTGGTTTCTTTAATTTAAATTAAATCTTTTCAACTCCTGCCATTCCAATGTGCCAACTTTTAACCCAGGAGGATGGTGAAACATCTGCAGAAACTCAAATATTAGCCAGACTGATCCCCTCTGTACAAGGCAAATGAGCATTCTGTAAATACAAACCCTGTGTGTTGATTTCCAGCTTCAGACTTCTCTCTTCTTTGCACTGGAAATAACTTTAAGAAAATTTCACTTATCTGTGCACAATCACAAGCTTTGCCCTGGGGCCTGCAAAAGACCTACAGAAGGGATCAGTCTCTTCCAAGGTCTTTGTTGACATCCTGCAGTCAGCATCCCTTTCCTCTTCCCATGGGTCTCTCACAGAGCATCACAAGTGGAAATCATGCCCAGAAATACTCTGTTATGCACCTGCTTTCCATTCTGCTTTTTTCATCACGGCCAGTTGGAGACCAGGGTATTCTGTGACTTATTCTTCCCTTCAGTGAACTACTTTAAATGCTTGCTTTATACACTGAAATCCAGGTCCTTGCCTGTTCTCAGGCACTTCCCTGATCATCTTTAAACTCTCTATAAATATTAAGTTGTATAATCCCAGTTATGGCTGCCCTTTATGTGTATAAAGAAGACATTTTCTACCTGTAAGATGTGAAAACAGCTGCAAAGACTAAGATATAATTGCAATATTGTCACCTTTAATTAATAAAACATTTAGAGTAATTAAGTAGCAGTAATATAACAGATTAGGAGCAAATGTTGACTCTATACAGCTATTATACTTCTATCTTAATTTTTGCTAAATGCTGTATTTTGGGAGCATAAAACAAAATTAAATGTCAGGGCTGCTGTTTGTAAAATCCTGGTGGGTGGGTGTTATTGTCTCTGTTACTTCTATTATTCTTACCTTCAGTGTCTTTTACATCTTGTGCACCATCTGTATCTATAATATGGGTGTTTTTAATAACCCACTAAGGCTATGAAACTTAGCACTCAGAGTTGTGGCACTTCGCTGTAAACAAGCATTTCATTTACACAGAGGTCTCTTTTTTTCTTTTTTTAATAAAGCTCCTTAGGGAGTAACTCTGGTGTTCATTTTGCAAGACATGCTCCCCGAGGTCCGTCAGGCAGTGTGCAGAACACAGGGAACTCTGCCCAGGGCGAAGTGCCACAGCTTCAGAAACAGCTGCTGAGCTCCACAACACGTTCCCAGGCCCTCCTGCCCAGCAGCTCCCCAGTCTCCCCCACTTGGGATGAGATGCACCAAATGGAGCATGCACAATAGAGAAGCTGGATCTCTGCTGTGCATCTGATCTCCAGATGGAACCTTCCAGCCTGCTTCCTGGAAACACTTTCAGGAAGCAAGTGGTTGAAAGAAGCAAGAAAGCATCTGCACCAAGGCTTGGGGATAGAAGAATAAAATAGAACAGGACAGGACAAGACAGGATAGAATAGAATAGAATAGAATAGAATAGAATAGAATAGAATAGAATAGAATAGAATAGAATAGAATAGAATATATCAGTTTGAAAGGACCTATAATGATCTTCTAGTCCAATTGACTGACCACTTCAGGGGTGTCCAAAAGATAAATCACTGAGAGCATTGTCCAAACACCTCTTAAATATTGACAGTCCTAGCTCATCGATCACCACCCTAGGTAGCCTGTTCCACTGTTTGACAACCCCCTTGATAAAGAAATGGTTCCTGATGTCCAGCCTGAACCTCTCCTAGCATAGCTTTGACCATTTCCATGTGTTCTGTCACTGGAGAGAAGAGACCAGCATCTGCCTCTCTACTTTCCCTCCTCAGAAAGCTATAGAGAGCAGTGAGGTTGGCCCCAGCCTTCTTTACTGCAAACTAGACAAGTCCAAAGCCCTCATCCACTCCTCCTAGGACATGCCTTCCAGCCTTTTCACTAGCTTTGTTTCCCTCCTCTGTATGCAATTTGATGAGGCATGGAGACAAAGTTGTTTTAGCAGCAGTGCTATTTCTCCTCCTTCTGACACTGTTCTTTGATCAATGGTAGAAGAAAGCAGCTCTCCATGTGCTTATTTGATGTTGGCTTCTTCCTGAAGCTTTGCTGGGTGCTTTGAAAAAGTCACATCTTGGCAGCAAAGGCAGAGATGAAGATGCTGCAGCCTGCAGCAACCAGTGCCTCATTTCCTGAGTCAGTTTCTCTTTGGCTGCCACTAGATTTCTGCCTGAGGAGCCCTGAGGTCCAGCATTATTAGTGATATCATTAGTACAGGGTGGCATTGACTTGGTGGAGTACAAAGGGATATTTTTATATCCTGAATTATGATGCAACATGGACCATATAATCTTAGATGGAAGGGACATTTAAAGGTCATACAGTTCAGCTTCCCTGCAATAGGCAGGAACACTTTAAACTAGATCAGGTTGCTCAGAGCCCTGAGCATTCAAGGCTGGCCTTGAATGTTTCCAGGGACAGAATATCTACCACCTCTCTGGGCAATGTGTTCCAGTGTTTTACCATTCTCATTGTAAAAAATTCTTTCCCTACATCTAATCTGAATAAGGCAGTGACTGATAGATTGAGCACACTGTATGATAACTGCAAGCAAACCAATTGCTTCTATCATCTTTAGTCTCCATTTTGATACTTGTGCTCTGAAATATTCACAGAAATGTGTGCCTCTGTCCTACTGCACTGCTCCATGCAGGAGAATGGAATCTGGGATAAAGATATTATTTCCTTCACCAGAAATGTGTGCTTTTTCAGCAGCTCCTTAGAGTTTGGACATTGGTAGTAAGATATTAGAAATTTCAGAGATCTTCTAATGGAATATCAATACTGCAAACCTTGCAGGTTGAAAATTAAGGATATCCACACAAAGGATCCTGTGGGATTATTCTACTTTCTTCTGAAACATCATCTGGTCAACCAGATTACTATTATTTTAAAAATCCCTCATTATCCTTTCCTGAGAAAGAAAATCTTCAGTAAAATGCCCTGGAGGCATGGGGTATTTTCACTGTTTGGAGGCTGCCCCTTAACAGTGCTGGGATCAAGCTGTTCCATGTTACCTCTGCCTCCACTCCTACAAAACTCCATTTTTTCTGCTGTCTTTCAACTAGCAAGACAGACTGTGATAAGGCATGGGGCACATCTTCCTTTATATTTTTACACCACTGGAGCAGAATGAGTCAGACCTCCCACTTTGACATTGCATCATCCTTCTGCCTTCTGTAATGCTGAGAGGTGGAAGGATTTGGAGCATCAGATCTCTCTCAATTCATGGTGACCAATGGCAGTATCTAGTGGCTCAAGCCCTGAATCAAAGAAGATTTTGGTCTGAAATCTTCAGACATGAGGGGTTTGTTTGCACTTTGCAATGAAGCATAATTTCCCCAAAGCCACAATACTTGTGAAAGCATTTTGTTTGGCAGCCTTGGTGAACAGAGAGGCTTTACAGCTGGGTGAGCAGTTTGAATGCATCACCTCTTGCAGCCAGACCCTGATGACCTCCACAGAATGACCCAAGACCACATTGATAGTAAGCACCTGAATACTGAGAGATGTGAATAGCAAAAGCAGAACGACTCAACAACACAGCAGTGAAACAGTGTGTGGTAGCCATTGGTTGCAAGCTTTCCTGGGAGCAGAGTTGCTACACAGAGGACATTAGTTGTGTATGGGGTTGGTGAGCATCTCTGTTTTGTGTGTTTACTCAGCAGGTGAGCCCACGGAGCAGCTACGTGCCTGGACAGAAAAGTGAATATCAAAATTAAGTGCTGGTAGCAAATTTTGTCATCTATTTGGGAAGGATGATAGTAGACTATCAGACTCTAATACCTTATATCAAAGTGGGCCTTCCGCTTTGTCTTTCAAGGGCTGCTAAATGAAAGATTTGCTGATACTTGTGGAGGCTTTGCCCATTTCTCTGGACCTAAGAAATTATGCAAAGAAATATTAATTCTACGCCTAGAATTCTTCTGGGGAAAACTGCAGATTTCTTCCTTGAATTCTTCCAGTAACACAGGCACTATGTATGTTTTGAAGCTGCTCCTTGAGAACATTACTCTTCTGGAGAGACAGCAGTTTCTGCCTGCTGTTTACACTTGTCTCTGTTCAAGAGGAGGCAAAATTAAGAATTTAAAAGAAACCACGAAACAGCTTGGAAGGTTCTGGTGCCTGCCACCGCTAGGCTGAAAGTGTAGGTCTTCTTAAAAATTGTCCTGAATACAAAGCACTGGCTGTTTACTGTAAGCAAGGATCAGTGTGGTTTGGCAGATAATTAATCTCCTGATTAATTATCTTCTTTACCTCCTATTTACCTGCAGACCACCTCCCTCCCCTACTATCTAATTTCTGGCTCTATCCTGTAAAATCCACACAGATATTTAAAGCATTTATGCTTGTTTTCTGTGCATAATTGTTTCCAGTCAGAAATGGGTTGTAAACCCTGCTTTGTACTTACTCAGGTTAGGATCGCAAATATTACTGTCTAGCTTCCTTGGGCTTATTCTGCATTTTTTCCTCAGTACAGAGCAGTTTGGCCCACTAAAACAGATGGCTGAAGCATTTGCTACTGCTGCCTTGCCTTACATAAGCATGTGGGTTAGGTGTAGTTATTTTACAATGGATTTCTCACCTGGTAGTGAGTTACTGTGATAACAGGGTCTGTAATTAACCAGTGTGATCCAGGATTTCATCTAAACATGCCTATTCAAGCAGATTCAACTCTGCTTTTAAATTGTTGGCAAGATGCCTGATGTTTGGGTTGTTTGGGTTTTTAATTTGAACAAAATATTTGCTAAACCAAAATAATCTGGGGGTGCCTGACCCTAAATGGCTGCTGCCCTCCTTTGAAACCCCCTTTTTCCAAGCTGCCAAGTTGCCCCAGGACAGGGGCAAGGCTCTTCTCAACCACAGAATGGAGTGGCTCAAAATGACCAGAAACTGTGCATAGAGAAGATTCGACCGATTTAAACTAATTCTGTGTTTTAGACATAGCCACAGGACAAAGCCAGAGTTCAGATGAGTCACAGAAATCGCCTGTGTGTGGAGGTCATACCCTGTATGTAGCTTTTGCATCATTTTCCAGAGCAAAGAGATGAGGAGCACAGCAGATGGGTTTTGCACGGAAGTCATCCTTTACAAAGTGCAGAAGTTCATGAGTTCTGGATTAACAGATACAAACCTGTATTGCATTAAGTTATCAGATTTGTCTCTCAGTTCTCGGCTCATTGCTTTGGCTGCAGCTCCTGTAAATTACCTGGGAGTTTTGAAGGCATTAGTGCCTTTCTCTGTTGTGCCTATAACAACATTAAAGCTGAAATTATTTTCTTATAGGTTTAAAAATAATATTGTAAGTACCTGCTTCAAATCTGGCTGAAGCTAATGGGAAGCTATGGCTTAAGTGAGTTTCAGTCAAGGTCTGGGGATTTCAAAAAGTCGTTCAGAATTGCCTGCATTTATTACATTATTGGTTGTCTGAGCTATTGTAGGTGGGGGGCCCTAGCCAGGACAGTTTTCAGCTGCTACCAGAGCTGTCCCCAGGCAGGGAAGCAAAGCACAGAAACCAGTCTGAGTTTTGACACCAGCAGACAGCTCAGCTCCTCCAGCACGACGTGTGAACTCTGCAATCACAGCACATCACAGGGCAGCAGCGAAGACCCCAATCCCATCCTCCTTTTTCCCCTTGGCTGTCGGAGAGGGTCGGTGAGCAGTCAGGTGGCATTAGGCTGTCCCAAGTTCTGGGCTGCCCTCAGGATCTTCTCACTCTGCTCCAGCTGTCACTTGTATCCACACATGTCCACAGTCTCATCGCCAAAGCTGCAACAGGTGCCTCAAACATCATCCTCCTCACCCTTGGTCTCCTCTGCAGCCAACAGGATTGAGACGAACACTTTCTAGGAGCAGGAGTGTCATGGTCTGGTGCCTTCCAAGAAGTTATCACTTTGCTAGAGTATCCCAGCAGAGAATCAGCCCTCTCCCAGGCTGGTTGCCAGATACTCATATAGCACTGATAGTGTCTCTGCCTCAGGAAATTCACTGTCAAGAATTTATAGCAGGGCTACTTAATACATTTTTACTATTTTCTGCTGGGTAATTTTATCATTATGATTTTATGATTAGGAAGGGAGTATGGTGTTTTCTTCTTTGTCAGCCTTGTCTTTCACTTAATACCACCTTCAGATGGGGAAACCTCATCCTCTGCCTGGGACATGGGAAGGATAACCAAGAAAACAAATAATTTGGGGTAATACAGAGAGATCTGGAAATATTTATATTATGAGTTGGGTATACAAGCCAAAAAATGCAGAAGTTACCAGAGCCAAAGCTCATAGGATTTTATGGTAGTTCTCTGACAAAACTCCATCCCTTCTGGAACTTGTTCAATTTGCAAAAGGTGAAGGAGCATGTAGGAACTGCGAAAACTGGTTTGCACAGCTTAGTGTTGGTCTCTGCTCATCTCCACCTGCTGTCAGTCTGAGAAGCACCTTAATGTGTAAAGCTCAGCTAGGCCTTTCTAACTTAAAAATTCCACACATGAGCTTCCTAACACTGCATTCCTAATGTTTTTCAGCCAGCTCTTCTCTCAAGCCTAGAAGTTGCTAACACCTTTACTTCAAAACCTAATCCTAATACCTACCGCTCTGTCCAGTTCTTGTGTTTCTGGATGTGCTGATGTGATTTTTGTGCTGTTATTTGTGGATATGTGGGATAAGGAGAAAATATCTTGTGCACTACAGTTGACACTTTGACACTGACTCCTTGTCATATTCTCATTCAAAGATGTGCTCTCCTAATATAAGCATGTTCAGAAGTGGGGAGCAACAAATCCAACCACAAAGCCTTGTATTCCTGTTCAGTAAGAGAGAATTGCTCCTGCCTGAATATGAAGCAATTCCTGTAGCCCTGCCAAAACAATTGCTTGATGTGTGCTCCCTAATAGCTCATAATGAACCACAAACAAGCTTTTAAAGTAAGGATAAGGACTCACATGCTTACAGTGTTCATAGAGTTTACATCCAGAGAATTGAACAAAGAGCCAAAGAATAGCTCAGCTAAAGGGTGACAGAATGTGCTTTTTAGCACTTTACTAATTAAAACAATGGGTCTCTAAATTACGATATTTTCACTTTTTGGGATATTTAAACACTCCGATTGCATAAAGGCATTCCTTCAATCAGTGTGTTGGAAGAAGAGCCCTGATCCTGAGAGAGATGCACATGGATGCTTCCCTTCCTCCACGAGATCAGTGAGGATTTATGCAGGAAAAAGTCATAGCCAGGCCCTTTATTTGAAATCACAGAAATCTTGCAACGGTGTGGACTGTGTATATTATGATATAGAATGTTTGACCTATGGCAGTATCTGTTAAATAGACTTGGCACCTACTTCAAACCTGCTGAAATCAGGGTGCACCTCCCTATTGACTTGGGTGGCCTTCACTTTCTGTCCTCCCTTTTTTTTTTAACATCTTCTTAAAAGTTTTTAAAATTAGAGCGTTTCTTCATGTAATAAACTGGATTTTAAAAGAAAATTAGTGGATACTCAAAGCACTTATCCAGTGCTTTCTATCCATATATCTCACTCACAAAAAAAATTTCCTTAAAAAGAATATGTGTGGGTTTTATATCCATTTTTGACCACTGGGATAGAAGAAGCACAGAATGTCCAAATGAGTAACCCAAGGTCAGAGCAAGACAATGGTGTATAAAGAAATTCAGGTCTCCCTAATTTCCCAGGTTATATCCACAGGAGAATGTTTCCTTTTACACGAAAGGAGCATAGAAAACCTTTTATTCATTCCTGGGAAAGAACAAAACAAGTATCCCCGAGGAAGACAATAAATTGTTAGTCCAGACTTCAGAGAAAGTTTCTATGCTGTATGATTTGCAATATTCAGCAAAGTTCAACAGTTGCAGCATTGAATAATAGACAGAAATTACAAGTTATAAGCAAAGGGCAAAAGATAATTTTTTAATAAAATGTGAGGGGGAAGGAGGAATTGGTGTGGCAGAAAGCTGTTGGCATAAGCACTGCAAGGGACTGGAAGCACAAAGTCTCTTGCACCAAGATGTGAGTTTGTATTAATCTATAGCAACCACAGTTACTCAAGTTGAAAGGCATGCTGTGCCAACACATATATACCGAGGGAGAAGCATGTGAAAACACAGCCTAGGTTGAGTTTGAGACCTCTCCCTATTGCTTTAGTTCACACAAATAGTTCCAGCACAGTTGGTGCTATCTGTGAGACTAAAAAGAGAAAAGTCTCTGGGGCCCAGACCAAGCTTTTATCTTGGTCAAATGCTGAACAGCTAGAACCTATTTTCAAATGTAATTTTTTTCTGATTGCTATTTCCAAGGGCATTCTCAGCAAAAGTCTATTTTGTTCCTTCTCCTGTTTTAAAACTTTCGGGCCTCAGAAAAAGCAACACAGTGATAAAGGAGAATAGGAACTGCTGGAAGAAAAGCCTGTTGTGGTTGATGTACAAGCTGAGACTCAGAGTAGTCTACCTTTCTGAAGCCAGGAGGCCTGTTTGCTCTACTCTTGCTCTTTTTCACACACTTCGTGCCAGTGACAGGTGAGGTCCATGCTCTTGTTCTCTGTGTGTTCCCATTGCATAAAACACAGCATAATTCCAGGAGCTAATTGCCCACACAGACACTGCTGTTGCGTGCCCAGATGGGTGCAGCTGTTTAGAGAATATCTCAGTATTCATCAGCTGCAGAAGGGCGTGAGCAGGGGAGTAAGTTACACCAGGCACAGGACTCTAGCAAGACACCTGTATGGAAAGAAATTGTTATGTGGAGTCAAACCCAGACGACATAAAGTTCTCACTGAAGCAATGGAAAACAACCTCTTAGGTAGGGCACTGAACTCAAGGGTGTTAGGTTCGATTTTCCTGTAGTTCAGCCCCAGATTTGTTTGGTTCTGAGCTGGTTAGATAGATACATCAAAACACAGGTGCAGACAAATCAAAGTCCATGAAAATCACCTCCCCTGTTCCGATACAACACCAGCATTTCTCAGAAACCAGTAGATGCTTTAGGCAGCCACTGAAACTCTAGATGAGCTTCTCTCTCCAATCAGTTTCGTGGTGGG
Source organism: Lichenostomus cassidix (assembly GCF_008360975.1). Taxonomy (NCBI): domain Eukaryota; kingdom Metazoa; phylum Chordata; class Aves; order Passeriformes; family Meliphagidae; genus Lichenostomus; species Lichenostomus cassidix. Next base: position 106,438,427 of record NC_139482.1, on the reverse strand, counting down.
AGAGGCTTATGGTTGGTGGAAGTGTATTGTGAATATCCCCAAAGAGCTACATGTTTCTCTTTTACACATAGTAGATTGTATTGAATTCATTTTTCCAACAGTAATTACACCGAGACCTGAAGTCCTTGTTCCAGTATTAACAGAAGGTTTCTCATTGCCTTACCTGAATATATTGCTAAGCCTGGTGCACAAATAGCCAAGGCATATTTTTCCCTACTGAGACTGTTACTTATCCTCTATGCTTCTGTTGCTTTCACAACAAAATTCAGAGTGGCTGTGCAGAATATCATCTGGACATGTGTCTCTGGAGGTGCATGGAAAAAAAAAATGCTAATGGAGTCATATCCTGGCATCACTGACTGCTCTCCCCCTTAAAAAAATAAACTAATGGCATTTTCAGTACATTTCCAACCGCTTTTGACTTTGCTGATCCCAGAGGGAGCAGAGCTATGGAAAACTATGCCATTTAGAGGAAGAGCTGTTTCTGAGCTGTACCAGCGCATTTAGAGGAAAGGTTACTAAGCCAGAGTCACATTTTATCTAAAAGGGATGTTACCTTGCATTGCATGCCAGCAATTATGATTAATCTAAATCGTGTGGGAATTCCACCTAATCTAAGATCATTGCTGGCCATCTTTGTGAAGACATGTGGTGTGTTGTTGCACTCAGATTGTGCTGTAAATGTTTACTTGTTCCAGACCTTCATTGAGGACCTCACAAAAAACATTACACATGTCAGAAAAGCACAGTGAGAATAGCTCAACCATATGAAGATGTTTTACATATAAAAAGGTTGGCAGCTTAAAAGGTCAAGTTAAGTGAAATATAACCATTGTTTTCCTTCTATTCAGAAGTCCCATAATTGGGTTTACATGGCTTAGAAGTTTGGGCAAAAGTCCTTCATTGTCCTGTTTCACTTAAACATTTAAACATGTTCATACTTATGAATATTTACATGGATGACAAACTGAGACAGGGTGGGAGACTATGTTTGGGCTGGGTTTTTTTTAATGTGCCAAATATTGGATCAAGGACTGTTTTGCTTCAGAAAAGGGGCAATACCCCCTAATCAGTTACTTAACTGGTACCTAATCAGTTACTTAACTGGTACCTAATCAGTTTTCCTGAGAGTAGCTATCTAACTGGCATTAAAAATAGTCTATTAAAATAATAGATTAACCCTACATTAACTTATAACTTGCTGTTCCTCCTGTGATGCAGATTAGCAAAGAAGTCCAAAGCAGCTGGAATGTGTAATTCACACTGCCTTGCAATTGCTCTCAACACATACAATAATTTATCTTCCTTCTAAACTGTGTTGACTTCTGTACAGTTGAGTCTCATATGGGTGGTATAAATAATTCAGAAAAGACTGAGCTGGGCTGTTCATTCATCAATAGAAGGGAAAAATATGGCATTTGCACAAGGAAAATATGTTGATTGCATAGTTGCACGAGTTTTTGTATGCTCTAAAACAGAGTCACATATTCACTTGTACCTGAATACTACCGAGTGGCCTAAGAAATTAGTTTTTCCCCTCAGTCTTACATCTTATTTCTATCAGGTTGTTGTAGACTGAACAAAAGCTTTTGGGAGCTTAGTGGATCCTCGTGAGCTATAAATTAAGACTTAGAATTATTTACACTTGCTCTAACAGCAGCATTCTCTAACACAACTGCCACATCCAAACCAAAATTAAAATCTTAGCTGCTACCCTGCTCTAAAAGCCACTCAGTTCTTCACAGTGGAGATGAGTGCTTAGGGATGGAGAGACACCAGGATCTAATCCCTGTGAGCCTCTGTAACACTGTGTGGTGGCTCTGTGACCCCACAATATCACCATGATGCTGAGACTCCAGAGTCTTCCCCATATAATGGATGTGTCTGCTGGGGGAGTCCCTCAGCAAGCATTTAAGTAAACTGATGAAAAAAGTCCATTTGTACTGGCATGCATAAATAACTTGTAGGGAAAAAAAAGGAAAAATAAGAGAAAAGATAAAATATCATGTTTCATGAGAGTTTCATGATAGTTGAATGTTACCAGGGAAGTTCCACAAGATCTGTATTGGGATTTGTGCACTTCAGAATTGTCATGGGTAATCTGTACACAAAGGTTAGAAACAAGGCAAGGAAGTCTGCAGAAGACAAATAATTATTTGGGATAGTGAAATGTGCAATTGGCTGCAAACAGCTACAGAAGGATCTCACAATACTGAGTGATAAGGCAATGAAATCACAAATTAAATTCAATGGGAATCACAAATGAAATGTCAATAAATGCAAGTAAGGTGTATGAAGGAGAAAAAACAACTATCTATATGATTATATATGCAGTGATGAACTCTAAATTAGCTATTAGCTAGAGAAATTAGCTATTACCAATCTAGGAAGAGATCTGGAGTCATTATGGATAGTGCTCTGAAAAGTCAGTTCCATGGCAGTGAAGTGGCAAATAGTGCATTGGGAATTATTAGGGAAGGAAGTGAAAATAAAGCTGAGCATCCTTGTAACATTATATACTTGCATGGTGAGTTTGCATCTTGAGCACTACTGGTAATTTTAGTTACCTCTTTGGAATAGGCTGTGATAACATTAGGAAATACATTGAGAAAAATCACAAAGAAATGAAGGAGGATAAATAGGTCAGAACATTTCTACATTGAAAAACAGATGAGGAAACAGATATATGACACAGCAAACAGTAGGAATGGGCCTTTCTAACAGAAGCAGAAGAGGCAAATAATAAATATTCTCCTAGGGGCTGATAGAAACTCTAGGAATACGCCATATAACTTTTTTCTGTCACCACCTCTCTTGTTCACAGTCCTTTTTTTTCATTATAGTAGCTGTTTGAGACACAATATTAGCCTTGTAGCACTGTGGAATAGAGAAGTGAGCAGAACTAAAGGATCCAGCTCAAGCTGGGGTCCACAGGGTGGGCTCAGAGATGAATACCTACTTCTCACCAGAGCCCAGGCTAACCAGGGCAGCTCCATTGTCAGGCTGCCAAGAGCCAGGATGACAAGGATGATGTGGGATTGAAGTTATTCTTCTGTCTGCAGTGCAAAAATCAAATAGGAAGGGGAGACCCTGGTATCAAGGGGAGTTCAGGTGTTTTTGAAGAGTCTTCTTAGAAGTTCTGGGAGCAAGCTGGGCAATAAAGAGTTATTTCTAGAAGCTGGTACAAGGACTGGTTTTGTTGGGCCTTGGCATGCAACAACTTGGTGAGGGGACAGAAAGTTACACCTCAAAGAAGGAGGGAGTGAGCTGATTGATGGGCTTTATGTGGGAAAGGTCAAAGAATGAAGTTAGATAGGTATCTGTGATGGCAAAGAAGAAAAGGTGAATAAATACTCAAACCTGAATTCTCAGACAGTTTAATTATGATGTGGAAAATCATGGACAGTACAGAGAAGGCAAACAGGAAATGATTATTGCTTTTTTTTTTTAACGCTCTGAGTAATGATCAAACGGCAGATTTAAAGCAAACTTAGAGAAATATTTTTTTTTATGTACAAATGGAAATCACTATGAAATGCTGTGGAGGCCAGCACGATTGAAAAAGAAGCAAACAGATAATGACAGACTTGGAAAAGATTATGTTGTCAGATCATCCTTTCAATCAGTACCACCTGCCTCTTCCTCTGCTTTCAAAGCAGAAGTCACTAAGAACCAGCTTGGAGCCCAGTGTGTCCATCACTGTGCATTAGTTTCCCCATGTAGAAAAGCACTGGGTGTGAGTGGGTATAATTTGTACCATTGCAAAGCAGATAAAAAGCAATATCTCTACACTATAAATTAGCCGTGTCAGGATTCTTCCACACAAAGCTGTAGGAACACCTAATATAGATCTTGAGGTATGTGTAATGGAAAAAGTACTGCTTTTCAAGGAGCCTCTCAATCTCAACCTTTGAACTGGATTTCTTACAGTAAATTCTGTTCTAATTTTGATGCTGCCACCAAGGACAGCAAACTAGACACTTACAAGACTCTTTTAAATACACACCTGTATATGTTTGTCTGAGACAGCAGGAATCAGAATCACTTCCTTGGCAATATATCCTAAGTTCTAGGAAAAAAATTTTCTTTGCAGAGAGAATAATGACATGATTGTACTCCTTTTCTAGCAGCTGAAATCACTGTTGTGACTCAATTAGCCCATTCAGATAAGGAGAGGTAGATAATGTCCTTCTTTCTTTGTGGGGCAGAACTGATGTGTTTACAAGGGAAGTCTTCTTGAAAGAGCATGTGGTATCTACATATTTGCCACTGCAATTTCCAGGGGAGACAAGCTTGACTGATTTCCACAATGTAGCCACAACTTGCTTCCCATTGAAATTTTTTTTAAATAGACTGGTAGGCAATTACCATGTAAGAGATAAATAGAATATATAGTTAATGTCAAGATATATTCTTGCTGCATCGTTATAACTTTCATGTTAATCCACAGTTAATGTGCCCATGTGTTCTCTATTTCTTGGACAGAATTTGCCTGAGTTGCACAAAGCCTTTTCTCTCTCTGTCTTGGCCTCTCTTTTCCCATACTGGTGTAGTTATAAAGTAGAAAACACATCACAACGAAGGAGCCTCAGACCAAGTTTCTGCTCTAAAGACCAATTGCAGCAATACTCCAGGAGAGCAGGCTGCCAGTGACTGAGTAGGAGGAGATGGTGATGGGCTCTATTACTCCAAACATGATCCAGGAGAGGAAAAGCCAAAGCATAGATCCTCTACTCTTGGATGGGGCAGTTCAGCAAGCACCCAGTGAATGGAAAGCTGCTCTGCTTGTCCTCTGCCAGGCAGCAGTAGGAAAGCTGCTGGAAATGCCTACACCATTTGGTTTTTTTTGCTTCCAGGCAGATTTTCCACAAAAAATAAGGTTTGCACCTGCTTTAGCATACATTATTAGAAATGTGAATGATGTAAACGAATTCTCTCGTGTCAGATAATTCAGCAATGAGTGAGAAAAATCTATGTTTTTCAACTACAATACCTTTTCATGGATTGTTTGAAAAGTACATATTCATTGGCTCCACCAATAATTGGAATCTTGTTTAAACAAATGTTTCTCCCACCTGCAAGAAAGCCACAGATAAATGTAGTGAATATATGCTATTTTATGAAGCTCTTTCTTCCCATAAAAAACAGATGTATCATATAAAGTTACTGCAGTTTTGCTCCTAAAAGCAATGTGACCCATTAAGGATGTTAGCAGAGTTAGGAGAGGGTACCTAGCTCTTGAACATGCCCAGGAGACAGGAATTTAATTGCTCTCCATACTAGATTTCCTTGAATGTTTCCTTGATATAACTACTCCTCTGTTCTTCCTCCATAAAGTAAAGAAAACACTGTCCTACCTTCTGGGATGTTTTCAAGGATAAATATATTAAACATGTTTAGGTGCTATGGCACAGATAAGGAATTTATAAAAGTGTCTAACAAGGATAGTCTATTCTCCATTGCACCATACACAGCTCTTGACTCCCACAAGCATTTCCACCTCAGAGCAGGGATTCATATATGGCAGATGGGCACAGAGCTGTCAGGCTGAAGACCCTCTGCAACAAGGTCTATAATACACTGCAAAGTATTAATCAGTGCAATACTCTTCTGCCCAGCTTAGACTTGGCATGTAATCGTAACAAAAGTTTAGTACTGATGGATTTATCTGAAAGACAGCTATGCAATGTATTAGATACTGCACTGGCATAAACCATTATAACTTCAGGTAAAATATACTGAATTATAACATAATATACTGAACATAATGCCTCAAGATCTAGTCTAAAATTTAATTGAATTAATGTGTATTTCATGTCTAAACAGTTAAGATGCAGGTACTGTGTCTGGCTGTATAAACTTATAGTGAAATATTTCTCCTGAGGAAAACCTGTATGGCTTCAATATATATTTCCCTAGTTTTAGTACAGGTACATTGAGATTATTGACATATTTTAGCCAGAATGAGGAGAGGGAGAGGGAGAGGGAGAGGGAGAGGGAGAGGGAGAGGGAGAGGGAGAGGGAGAGGGAGAAGGAGAGAGTCCCATGGGAGTATAGACTCATAACAGTGGGTCCCATCTGATTCTACTGAGGCCAAACACATCAGCAGGATTTACAGTTGTAGATCTTTCCAATGCACTGTGTCTTCCAAAAAGCTGCAACAGATGAATAGGTCTTGTTCCCTAGATGAAACACTGAGCATTACAGCTTCTCTGGCAAGGCAGCTGAGGATGAGGAAGTACTTTATGTCAGAAATCTGGGCTTCTGAAATGCATGTGCTGGTAATGCTTCCTTCTCAGTTGTGAGCTATCCTCCATAGAACAAGTCTGAAGGGGTTCCTTTCTACATTCAGCACCAGCTTCCCACCTCTGTACTGCAATGCTTCATTAGGTGATTATGGCCCCCTGACATGCTCTCAGTACATCCTTTGTTGTGCCGGGGACACCCTCATGAGATGTTATCAGCTGCTGAAGCTTTTGTCTAACCAGCTCCTGAAAACAGTAATCACAAGATTTTGTTGACCTAGCTAACTTAATGGCTTAAAGGAACCCAAAAATTAACTACGAAAATCTGAAGTCATGGATGAAGACATTATCTGAAACCCAAATAAGCTTTAAAGGGGACTGTGTCCTACTATATATTTTGTTGACTATTAAAAATAAATTGTAAATAGAAGGGACATAGAGCAAACAGACTCAGCTCACTCAGTTTATTAAACACAAATATTCACTGCTAATGGGCGAAGCAGTTATTGTAATTTCATGTCTTTGCTTCAATACAAGTGCCACACCAGCTAAGAAAGGGATAAGTTCACTTGACAAAAGGACTATTCACCAAAATATATATTCACCCCATTTAGTCACTACAAAAATCCTGAACAGTTCCCTGATTTCCATCTCCTATTTTATAAGCAGAAGGAAAGAAAACCACAATAGTACCATGACAAAAAATAGAAGAATAATTTTTTTTATTTTCCTTAAAGTAACAAGTAAATATATTAACTGAGAAAATACATACCAAAAATGGTTATTCATGCTGTGGAACAAGAAAGCTTTTTGTCAGTGACACGGGAAATATGAAAAGGAGTTAACTAGGCTACAGGTCATGGAGAGTTCAGCTGACATAAATAGCAGACTTGCAGAAGTTTGCCTCAGAGTTTAGAGCAGCAATAGTAAACTTTAATAACAGTAAAGTGTTTAATACAAATACTGCCTTAACTAGATCTACAGTTACAGGCCTGAGCTATTGATCTCATAGCATTATATTGATGCATTATAGCTGCAGGGGACAGGAACACCTTATTCCAGGGAACAGCCAGCATGGTGCCATGTTGATTTAGTCTCTTTCTAACTGCTCTGCTTTCAATATGTGTAGCTCAAAATGCAGAGAATACATATTCTCCATCTATTCCTTCTCTAAACTATCACACCACAGCTGAAAGAGTTTGCAGTGTCAGCAACCATACACACTTATACACCATTTGATGATAAGTTTTGGACTGTGTAGTTCTTGTCCTGTTTTTCAAACATTTTTGCCAGCTTCACTTCTAGCAAAACAATGGCACCATACAGATTAATTAGGAGCCTGAAAAGAAAGAACCTTTGTTGTATCAATAGGTACATAAAAATAAAAGCACAAGGATAATTTCTTTGTCTCAAAGCTTCACTAGATCCCTCAGCTTTGATGCAATGTGACATGAGGCCTGATTATTCCCAAACAATATTTCCCCTCTTTCTTTCAAAGCTGATTAAAAGGACTTAAAATAAGTTTGCAACCACCCATCCTGCTCCTCTGTGTTACCTCAGAGTACTGTACACATGGTGTTGATGCAAAAGGGCTGCAAATGGAGTGTTTGAGGCAAAGATGCTCAAATAACCAGACTTTCTGCAGCACCTGGGGCTCTGAGATCAGGAGCTTTATCCTCCCCAGGCACCCTGCCCTGTGCTTCTGCTGCCTCTCCCCCCATTGTGTGAGCCGCCCCTGGAATGCACAGGCGAATTCCTTGGACATGTCATCTCTTGAGTCCCCTTTCATCCGGTTGAGGGTGGAGACAGGTGTTAAATCAGCGTTAGCACCCACCATACCGCACTGCAGATGCTGGTAGGGAAAAATGAGAAGAAAAAAGACAATGTCCCTCTTGTCCATGCCATAATTTCTGTTAAGACAGAGCCTGTGTTGCTTCTTCATGTTCAGTCAAGTTCTTTGTCACAAACTCCTTGCACTCCATTGCCTGTGTGGATGCCTCCACAGTTAGGATGAACCTTTCTTTCCACAGTGACCCGGAATAGGTTTTTTGCTAGCTGCACACTGTAACAAAAAACAGATAAAATAAATAAAATACTCAATCCTGAGTATGGTTGAAAGGGATTTTACTAGGAGAGACATGTCCTTCTCTCATTATACCCAAACTGTAAGAAACAGAGGGCATTCCTGAGCATCATGCATGGTCATAATTTTAACCATGAAAATATTTGCTTTTCTACATTGTGTAGCTTAAAATAAAAGCACTTATGCTGAAATCTTTAGCATAAAGATGATGGAGTTTCCAACTTTGCCTGGTTACTTTTTTCTCATATTTACTGCTGCTCACAACATCTAGTTTTGTTTGTAGTTAAAACGCCTTTAAAAACATCTTTACAATTACAGTTCCACCTTTTAAGTCGCTCATTAAAACACCAGCTTTTAGTGCACTAAAATCTGTGACAAAGTAAACAAAAATCCCTACATGAACTGTAATACGTGCACTGCTAAACTCACATATAAAGAGCACAGAGAACAGATTTAGGATTGGAGCCAAACTCCAAGGAACATGCATAGTTTTCAGTCATCATCGGTTGTATCACAGCAGAACAGCACATCCCCACCTGTATGCTCTGAGCATTTTGTGGAAGCCTCATTTCTATTTGTTCAGCACCTCCTACAGCCTCTCTTCCTGGACACACAGAAAGTCTCACTCCCAGGCTTACCAAAGCTCTGCAGAGTAAATAAAACCATTGCAATGATTTCAGCTACTTCTTGCTACCCATCCCAGTTATTACTGGACTCCTTAATCTGTCCTTCAGCCGCCCAGGTACCAGTGGTACTCCTTGCTTCTATCCAAACATTCTGTGAGAGGTTTTTACCCAGACAGCAAACCAATTCTCTCTGAAAGGCTGAATTAACAGCTATGCTGGGGATGGTTTGACAAATCTCCAGGCAAGGATGGTCACATGTGTCTGGCACTTGGAGTGAAGCTTGTGGCAGTTGCTCAAACATTGAGACTTGCTGAAGGTCAGCAAGGGCATCCTGCCCTAAGAGAGAAGGATCTTGGCTTGGCTCTGAAGTTGGGGCTTCCCAGGAAAAAAATACCAAAGGAACATAAGTTTGATTTCAGGTATTGCCAGAGGTGCCCTGAGCCATGAAATTACAGCCTGGAGGAAGTTAAGCTAAGCCATCCCTGTCTGTATTCATCACCAGGAGCACCACAACACCCAACAGCATCTCTGCCATGCTGCCACCTGGAAAATGGCATTGTCTGTCTCACAAGTAGATGGATAGTGGGATGAAACTGGGGGAATGCTGGGAGATACACAGCTCAGTCCCAAGCTTGTGTTGTCTCCCTGCAGACCATCATGGAGCAGCAGGACAATGCACAGTGGGGTGCCTGGCCAGAACCTGTATGCACACCTGAATCCAAACTCCCAGGGTGTAGACTGAACTAAAAACTAATGTATTGAACTAGAACCTGCTCTAATTTGTACCAAAAGTTAGAGTTCAAATTCTGAGTAGCTCAAATGTTATTGCTAAGCTACTCCTGCAGGTTGAGGTGACACAGATCCAACTCGCCTGGGTTTCTGAGCGATGTGTCTGAGACTTGACATTTTGCCCCAGCCTGCTTTCTGTCTTGTAAAGCCTATTTTCAGTTCCCTCCCCTTTCTCTCCTCCTCGTCTTTTTAAACTTATCACTAGCAGGTTTTATACATTTTATGTCTGTATACGTACTTTTTTTTTATTTTCTAGGCTGACAGTGTCCCATTGAACCTGTCATCTCCTATTACTCTGTGTGACATGATGGACCCTCATATGGATATGATGTATTATGACATGACACATGACACCAGTTACCCAACATTGTACCTCATTAGAGCAAACTGTAAAGGCATAAACCAGGGGTGAGCCCCTCATATCAATCTCTTGTTCCTTTTACTACCATCATTAGGTGTTCACATGGTTGTTTCAGATTTTCCCCCTTGGACAGTCTCATAATTGTTTTTGAGTGAATGTAAGGAAGAAAAAGGAAAAAAAAAAACTACCCTGAAAGGTTAAAACCTGTCACACTCTTTTCCTCTGTAAACATAGAAATATCTTTTTAAACAGTCCTGGTTAATCCCTTCTTACTATCTAGAAGGAAAATAATAATTTGTATCTCCCTGATGGCACATCCTGGATTTAATTATTTCCTGACCACATAACGGGTTGATCAAAATTACTGTTGGCCAGACAGGAAAAAGATCATCTTGAAAGGTGCTGGGTTCACCTTTAGCCACCTTTTGGCAAAAAAAAAAATTGACCATTTCCAGATCACATTAACACATTTTCTGTCAAAATCTGCTGGAGAGAAAAAATGCAAATGCTGATGCAGGAAAGTGAGATTATTGTCACTGTTCCTTCTAGTTTCTCCCCTATGCTTGATAAATGCCATCTCTGTTTTTTTTTCTTCCTAATTTTGCCTAACAAATAGCATCAGAATAAACCTTCATAATTTTTGTTCAAAACTGTGCATGGAAAGAAATTGAGGCCAGTTTCTCATCTGTTTCTGTGGAGCTCATATGTTCCAAGGACAGGAAGACACTGTTACGAAGGTGGATATTTATTAGCCACAGTAGATTAGCCTCAGTCTGCATTTCAGTTATCACAGCTGACACTGACTGTCTCTTTGTGTTCCGTGTGGGCATTCTCTGAGTTGTGCTAACATCCAGACCTGGCTAACAAATTCCTGCTCAGTGTGTGGTGACTACAGCTCATGAAACACCAAGGCTGTCTCTCTACGCTTTTATAAAATTTTAGTAGCAAAGAGGATGAATGAGAAATGGGTGTTTATAAAACTGTAGGAAGTAGTAAGAGGCAAATCAATCAATACCAACAGCAGATTAGACACCTGGAGACAAGCTGCTTGCTCCTGCAGTTAAATCAAAGTCAGGGGATACAGCTGCAAACTTTTGTTTGTAATGTATTTCCCACTGGATAGAAGAGTGTGTGAATATAGCTCAGGTGACTGAAGATATATCAGAAGGATGTCTTTTGGGTTCCTTGACAACATTTGGCATCACGAAGAGACCTTGTGTGTTAAGAAAAGGAAAACATTTTCCTGGAGTTCACTGAATTGAACCAGTTATGACTGATGGTCACCAGCCACCTGATGAAGAGAGATGTTTGCATGTCCAAAACACACATTTGGTTCAATTGGCAGCTTTAATGTCCTTCTCAGTGGACAAACTAAAGATTAACTAACAGTGGCAAAAGTGATACTAAGCTGGCTCACTCAGGCTGGAATGATCCTCTGCTGACAATGCAGATGTGGGTGGTGCTGTCTCAATGCCACACCTGAAGGTGAATAAATGTTCTTGTTCTTTTACATTGGCATTCCATAACCTTTGGTTTAAAGAGAAGGATGGAGTAATTTTAGGATTGGATTTACACTTTGGACTTTATGGTCCTGCTACTGAGCTTGCTATTTCTAGACAAATACACTCCACAGAGCAGCCAGCTCATTTTCTGTTTGTTAGTGAATGTCAGTAGAAGAAATGTGAGGCACTCACCTTGACTAATTGGTACAGCCAATTATGGGATGCCTTAACATGAAGGAAATACGCAATATCCTTAAAATCCTCAATCGAAATTATTTCTGAGCATTTGTTTGTATATTTCTGACTAATGCTGGAGGAAAAAAAACCATAGCCCTGCAGAAAAGCTACTAACCTTTTTCAATCTGCTGAGCTTTTTCTCTTTATTGTGTGTGTTTGCCACAGAGCTCCTGACAACTTTGGCAGTTCATTATAAAGGAATGGACTTCCTCTAACTCTGTGGGGCTTTTTTGTCTCTAAGTGCCCAAATAACTAACAAGTGAGCTATATATAAATGGGTTTTTTCACTGCAGAATGCATATTCTCCATCTATAATGGTTTTATTTTGACACTGCAGGTGTTAAGAGCTGTCTAGCACAGCAAACACTTCCCTAGTGAGGTGCCAGTAAATTCTAGGTTATAGGAGACCTCATTATGAAAAAAAGATGTGTGCATGTGCAGCCACCAGCTGCCAGACAGTCCTTCTGTAGGATCCATTTCCAACATCCCAGCCTTCCTTCAGGCAGGCGATCCATTTTGGCCAAGGGAATTATCCTGGATAGCTTTACTAACTGGATTTACTGATCCAGTAACAATCCTGGATTTACTTTATCTAACAGAGCCATAATCTCCTACGACACATAATACATATTTGTATCTATGGCCTTGGTCTGCTTGAAAAGGTACATAGGTTTGCTTCTTGAAGTATATAAAGACTCTGTGTACTTTCTTAAAGTGCTTATACCTAACCTTACTAAAGACTTAAGTGTCCAGAAGACTAAATTCACAAAGAAGGTTTACAGTTAAAATTACTGTCCATTATTCTCAGGTGGCCCATTAGACCTCCAGTGCCTAGGCAGATTTCCAGGCTCCCCACTAAAGGAACACTTCCTGGTAGGCAGGATAAACCCAGCTAGCCAAGTAGCAAACACCAAAGGCAGGACTTAAAGGATTGAAGATGAACCTCGTTAATTCCAGGTGAGAAAAAGCCACATCTTTTCATCAGGATTTAATGGCCCTGAAGCTCTTTTGAAAGCAGGCTAGGTGAGAAGATGTTCTGGGATGACAACAGTGACAGTGACAATGCCAACGGATACAGTGTTTAGAGTACCTGAGCAGCTGGACACCTAGATTTAAAAGAAGAAAAAAAAAAGAGCACACCCTTCCTTCCAGAAAAGGAACCAGTTTCTAGCAAATCCCCTCCTTGCCTACTTTCTCTGTATTTTGCTTCCACCTACCATAGCCTGTTTTAGAGTAGTAAACCTGCTTCTAGGTTTGTTCCTGCTGATTTGTACCCTAAATTACCAGCTGCCCCTCCACACAGCATTTAAGTTGTCGAGCCCAGCTCTAGGATAATAAATCCATTTGCTGCAAGGCCACATAAGGATTAGTTGTTGCCATAATGCCTGAAGCACGATGCTCTTGATTAGACAAGTATTATAACAAGAGACTAATCCATGGCATACTGAAGTAATAGGAAATATTTCCACTAATACAAATGGATTGAATTAGGACTTGCAAGTCTTTATGGCAGATACTGTTCTTTAAGCATAGTTTCTTTATTTGTAATAATGATATCTACCTGTTTAAAACCAAAAATCAAAAATATTACTTGTTATTTGGGAGAGAAGACCACTTCCTACCTGGCTACACCCTCCTTTCAGGTTGTTTTTGAGAGTGATAAGGTCTCATGTGCAGTGGAACTGTGCCTTCTCTGGTGCAAGGCCCCAGAAATAAGTCTGGGGTTCTTCACTGATCATTGGTGGTCAGACTTGGGGTGATCTTTGTTTGACCAGTGATGTATGTATGAGTAGTTCTTTCCTTTTCCATGATGTGCCACAGAAGGAATTTTTGTCTGGATGCATTAACCAGGATGTGCTAACCAGACATCACCTCCACCTGGAATTAGCACCTTCCTGTCACAAATTCCTCCTTTCTGTATTTAACTAACTCAAGTCCCCACCGTGGTGACTTATCTTATGGCAAATTCATTCTGTGGCCTTGGCCATGTTTGAGACAGGCAACTGTAATCTTTAAGTCCTTCTACCTGCAGAGAAGTAGGGATGGTCCGGCAGCATCCGATCATTTGGTGGGGCTGGAGAACACAAAATATAGCTGAGTTTCCTTCCAAAGGGCATATAAAGTTGTTACCTCTGTCCTAGTGTTGGCTACCCACCTGGACCATCCCCAAAGCCTTTTCCCCTCAGCTGTCTGGATTGCAACCCCTTTTCCTCCTGCTTGATGATGGGAGAGAGGAAGGTGAGAGGCAGCTGCACAGGTACAAGGGGAGCAGGCCTGTAAGATCTGCCTCCTGCCAGCTAAAAACACTCATTTTACTTTAAAATCTCTTTCGAAAGAAAGATGATCTTTCTCTCCTTGCTCTCAGTAATGGCTGGGCTGTGAGGCAGGTACAAGGCAGTTATGGCACCAGCTAAGCTCAAGAACCCTAAAAGCAGCTCCTGAGGGAAGGAGTCTTAGGAAGACAGCTGCAGTCCTAGAGGGAGAAGGAGTGTGCCCCTAAGTTACCTTCAATTTTCAAGTGGTCTTTTCCACTGCAAAGGACTGCTGCAAGGCCTTCACTGCTGTTTTAGTCCTTACCTGAGCATCTACAAAATGTGGACAAACCTGCACAGGGTCAGATGGGTTACTGGAGAGATGAAAAATTCACTGTTTACCAAGGTGGTCTCTCTGCCAGCTTTATTTATCCACAAGGGTATCAAACATGCTGAAAACAGCCTGGAGGGAGAAAATGAAACTGAGTTTTAAAGGCATGTGACAATGTCTTTATAATCCCAACAGATTAGCCACTGCTCCTACAAACCAAAGTGACTTTTGTTCCTGTGATTCCCTGTATGTCAGCCAGATACCATATGTGGGAAAGGGAACACTTCTGAAGAATTAGGGAGTGGTACAAAAGACAAACATAAGCACAAGCCCAATGTCTCAGATTGCATGTGAGGATGTACAGCACAAAGCTGCTTTTAGACAAGGGCCTTATATCATCTCCCACAGCCTGGAGTTATCCCTCCTTGTGTGTGCAGGCATGTTGCTAGAAAACTGCAATATTCCTGGGCCTGAATTCAGCTGCTCCATGACCTGAGGGTGGGAGGAAGGGAAGCTGCACAGCCAGATGGCTGTCACCACTTCTGTGCCTGCCAGGGCTGACAGAGAGGAGTGCTGTCCCGTTAGCCCCATCCTCTGTAAACCTATGCTGGCAGGAGGTGATCACTCACCAAGACCTCACTACCTCCATGCAAATCCATGCTGCTTGAAGGCTGTCACCACCAGCATTACTGGAAAATGCTTGCCTTGGTTTTTCCAGGAGGGGACAGGCAGTTGGGAGACAGAGTGGAGTCACAGTGCTGGGTCTCCAGGACCAGGAATCAGAGGAGCAGGACTGCAGCTAACCAGAATTGGGCTGAAACCTGAAACACCCTCTTGTCTTCCTGTTCTGACTTCAGCTCTGGAACAGAGAAGCCTTTGCCACAGGATGTTGCCAACCTAAAATGGACCAAAGACTAGATAAGTGTTGTCTTGCCAATCTTGCCTTGGGTGACACCCACCCACAATGTTTTCTTCAAACTCCTTTAAACATACAGTTTAATTTTTTCCTCTTGCGAGCAAGACAGTGAGGACTCAATTAAGTGGAATTTTTTTCTGTTCACAGAAAAACATTGTCTTTTATTTCTAATTGTCTTTTTCTCTAGCTTGTTCTGGCTCCATTGTAGGAAGGTCTTAAATACTAGTGAAGGAAATGCATTGATGTAAAAATATATATCCTCCTTGTCTTTTACAGAAAATCTTGGGAACGCATTTTATAAAAGCTTGTGCTTGCTTTAGTTAAGCTTTGGACCAAGTAAAGCCAACAAAATCTTTTTAATACCAGCAGAGAGGCAGCTGGATACAAGGCAGAAAAAGGAAGAAAAAAGGAAGAACTAAACTTACAGCAGTGCTGTAGTACAAGCAATGTAATTGGTTCCCCGTGACATCAATAGGGTTTAGACATGCTTAGCTCAGTAGGCTCCTTCTAAAGTTTTTGAATACGTTAAGGCAGAATTTACTTTGGTTTCAATAGCTGAGCTTTATTAAGATGAAGTCTAAAGTTTTTAAAAACATAAGTAGAAACAATAGAGTTGTTAAAGTGCTGGGGAAAGAGTCTAGCTGTAATCATGTCCAGAAGCATTTGAACTGAAGGATAAATTAAAAAAACTGTAGAAAACAATAGCCCATTACAATGGCAAAATCCATCAGCTGAAGAAAGCAGGGCAGACATGGTCAAGGCATTGTGCTTAAAGGATATCCATGAGATACACACATACAGTAACAGAGAGTGACATTCTTCATGTTGTATCAGTTTAAAAATCCAGATACATCTAGATATAGATGTCAGCTACTAGGACAACCAGGCTTCATTGCCCATGGACATCAGCACAGCCAGCACCTGTCTGCTCAGCAGGTTGTGTGCCTCGTGGTGAAGGGATAAACATGATCCGCTCCTCCGAGCCCCCTCCGCTCCCCAGCCCGGGCACCAGCAGCCTGCAGCCCCTGCTGCACCTCCCACCAGGCTGTGCCAGCACATGGAGTGCAGTCAGGGGAGGCAACTTATAATTATTTGATGCAGATTGCAGATGGTCACTTCATTAGCATCGGTGCAGAGGCACCCCTCACATGGCATGGGGTTGCTTTTGTCCCTCTGCAGAGGGGAATGGCTGGCTTGTTCTGATCTTTTAATGCCTCTCCCAGGGCTTGATCCGGGGAGGTGCTGAGCAAGGTCTCTTATGTTAAAGTAGAAAATATCAAATTAAAACCCCTTTGGGATAGAGGCTTGAAAAGGAAATTAGAGAATAGAATTTCTGCATCATAAAATATTAGGAACACAGTGCATTAAATTGCTCCTAAATGGTGACAAAGGAGATCTGTTTCACTGTCTGTTTTGTAATTGTTTTAACTAAAGGATGTGTCTGTCTTGTGGGGTATTGACTGTTAATTCCAAAAGTACAAATATTGCTGGTGTGTTACAATTAGTCTACTACGCTAATTTTTAATGAAATAATAATCAATTTGTGAGTGTTGTGCTTCCAATATTTATTTACTTGTTAAAACCAGACCTTTTATTGAGAGTGGTTTCATGCATTCTTTCACCAGTCAAGTC
The DNA here is from genome assembly GCF_008360975.1 of Lichenostomus cassidix. NCBI lineage: Eukaryota > Metazoa > Chordata > Aves > Passeriformes > Meliphagidae > Lichenostomus > Lichenostomus cassidix. The sequence continues at coordinate 106,421,453 of NC_139482.1, read as the reverse complement.
AACATTAGTGTCTTTTTAAAACAGCTGTAAATCTCTTTGATTGGGACTTGAGGCTGGAATCATTCGTGCTGTGTTAAACTAAACTGTCTTATCTCCTTGAGTGCTATGCAGCCTCCAGCATGTCCAGAGCTGCATCTGTCCATGGCCTAAGGAGGCCAACATTTGAAAGCTATTAATAAAGACATTTGGGGAGGAGATGGAGACACGCCTTTAACCCTCTGTGCAATGTGTTAGAAGAGATGACAGAGTAGGAGAGGCATGCTTTTTCATTTTCAAGGATAAGGGTTCTTGTCTTTTTTCTTTTTCTTTTTTTTTAAATGAGGACAATCACTGTCCTACAAATAGCCCATTATTTTCAAAGGAATGCAGGCTGATGAACATCTGCACAAAACATTAGCCCAGATAAAGGTTAGGAAAAAAAAAAGGAAAAAACAAAATTGCCTTGAAGCTGGCCACCATCAGCACCACAGAAGGGAGACCCACACCTCTGAAGGCTCCTTCTGCCCTTACTGCCCCAAGCTGCTGAACTGCAGACAGAGGGAAGATCCTTCCATGAGTCTGGAGCACCTGGAAGTTTCCATAGGTCTGAGTTAAGTAGGGAAAACATAAAGTGCCTTTACGTGGGACAAGGACTCCCTTCTCATGGGGAGTTCCTGTCTTCTGCTTCATGCTGAATCTGTTGTTTTGTTGTTGAAGTGGCACAAAGAGAGTTTCAAATTGGTCCCATCATATCTTATTATTATGCCAAGGAAGTCAAGGTCTTACTGCATTTGCTGCATCTCAATGTGCATAGTGAGGAGCAAGTCCTTGGTGAAAAGCTTTTGTGGGAAGCAGTATTTAAAACCTCCAGGCTGCTGGGGACAAATGGCAGTAACTTCCTCAGCTACCCAAAAGTCAGGCATCTGAGCCTCTGTATGGTCAACACTGTGAACCAGAGCACATCCAGAGCAGAGTTATCACATCCATCGTGGGCACCTATCCGGAAGGCAGCTTAGTTCCTTCCTGTGTGACAAGTGGAAAAGGCCCTGGAGACACATGGCATACCTCAGCCTCCACAGACATGGGTTTCACCCAGAGCAGCATCTGGGGCTTTGTCATGACAAAGCCACAGGCACTGATCTCCAATGTATCTCATAAAACCAGGCTGGATACAGGGAAGGGAATCTGGGAGATTACTCTAGAAATCTGGTTTTCCTCATAGACAGCTTCACTGGAGATGTTACCTTTCCCGTGCAGGAGGTGTTGGTGACATGCACCAAATGCTTTGTATGCCCCTGTCTGTACACTTGCTACCCCTGCATCTCTGCTTTCAGGAGCCACATGTTTCTCACAGCTTACCAAGTTGATCCACATGTTTCTCCTAGAGGTTGTGTCCAGAGCTGTCTGCCATGCTGTCTTCCAGGCTGGGCTGCCAATATTTAACATCAGGCAGACAGAAAGGACCATGCTTGTGGGTAGGGGAAAGGCAAACAAATTATCACATTGCAGCTGCCATTGCTTATTACAGTAGAAAGGGAAAACGTCCCAAGATATAGCCTCAGCTCGCCTTCCTGTTGAGGTCTCCTCTGAAGCAGTGAAAACACAACAACCTCAACTCCTACCACTGCCATCAGTCTTTTTATCTCCACAACATCCACCAAAGTAAAAAGAAAATCCAAGTACTATCTCTTACCAAAGTCCTCAGAGAACACAGCATTGGTGAGATAGAAAGCCCAGCCTTGCCCCTGAGAACAGCAAGACATCTCAAAAGAGAGGTTCAAGCATGGACTGCAAGTTCTTTCAGAAACACATATGACAGTTTTCTCACTGAGAAAACTTTGCTTTACACCTGGTATTTGATGTCTATTTAAACTAGAAATTTCTCTGAGTTCTTGGATCATTTACTTGTGTGACAAAGATGTAAAACACATGGTAAACTGAAGTCACACAAACCCCACAGTATCTGCTTCAAAATGTCAAATTGTTGCTGTGTAAAAATCTCAGAGTGATGAGACCTGCTTCTTCAGTGCCAAGTCTGGAAAGTCCCAGTGAAATCATCATTCCCTGGATAGCACATAAATGGGCTCACTCAGCAGGGCTTCAACTTCTGTCCTCACCCAAAAATCTCAGAAGGGCTACACTGTAGTTCATTCTCCTGGCCTCTAAAAGTGCCTTTAGCTTTTTCTTCCATAACAGTCTCTTTTGTTAATTTTTTTTTTCTTTTGCAACCACAGAAATCTCATTACAAAAAAGAACATTTCATGAATCAAATCTGCAGTTACAATAGGTCTTACAACACATTCAAAATAAATATGTGACATTTTAAATTGTCATTATTTTATTCAGAATTCTGAGATTTTTATTCAAACACAAATATTTATATTTAAACTGAAAAATTATTGAAATAGGAAATTGCAGTTGAAGGCTATGGAGTGTACTCCCACAAAAATATATGCTATTTTCTGACTACCAGTTTCTCTTACTTGTAAAATTCCTATCACTGCAGTAGCTGAGGATCCTGAAATCCAGATAACATTTAGTTTCATTTCAGAAGTGCTAAAGAGATTAAACACCTTGCAGATTAGATGATATTGAATGATCTGCCCTATACATAATCATACAAATACTGGAGCTCAGCTTGCCATTAATTGTGCATTGATTCACTTTAAACAGGCTCTAGATACAGGCTGAGATGTATTAATAATATTTTATTGTATTTTAACTCACTTCTGTTCTTATTAACTTGTTAATTTGTTTTAATGAATTATTTAGTTTTCCTCATAAGATTTATTAATGTGACAGAATATACTTTGACCTGTAGTTTTATATTATATATCTGGCTAAGAATAAATACCAAGGAAAAAAAGCAGAAAGAATTTTGTAGAGAATTTTTGTTCCAGTTGTATTATGGTTTGTAATTTATTATTATAATTTTGTTGCCTTACTCTGCACAAGTAAATTAACCAATGGATGCCTAAGGACATGTAGCACATGTTCAGGGTTTGTGGCATAGGAGTGGATAAACAAAGATGGTAATATCGGCTAATAGAGCATCACATCCTACAAGGGGGGTTAATTTATTTTCTTTGTACAGTTCCAGTAAGAAATGCTAACCCTTTAGATGAAGAAAGACATTTGTCCCCAGAGGTTTAGGCTGGCAGGACTTAGGCTGTCCAGTTGCAATTATTTTCTTCCCAATCAGCTTGCAGTTGGGTGGAAAGTCATGCTGGTTTGCAGTTCTCCTGCCTTGCTCTGACCTTCAAGATATCTGCAGTGTTATTTCTTCAGCATCAAAAATCACAACAGACTTGGGCAGAATTGGCACAGGAAACCTGTGTTAGAAACCACACCATCTCAAGGAGCATAAGGAAATTGGTGAAGCAGTGATTATTTCCCTGCAATTGAAGTAGATCCTTTCCTCAAACAGAGAGCTTTCAGTGCCCCACGTTTAGTAGAACTGAACAGAAACGTGCAAACATTAGAAGTTTTAGCAGCATTACCATTAGAATGAAAAATCTGCCATTGCCATTACACTCAGATCAGAATCGTTTAATCACTGCTATTCTTGTGACACTTGGGCTTTGATCACTTTGCATCCTATCTCCTTTCACTATCCTATATCCTTTTTCCCATTATGAAATCCAAATGTCTGTATGAGTCTACTAGGGGCAAAACAGACCCTGAACCCCAGACACAATGTCCTTCCAAGTAAGCACAAACCAGCACATTCCCTTACGCTCACAAGTTGTGCTGACTCATCTAGGATCAAAGATTCATCAAATTTAAGAAAAAAATACATATTTGTTCAAGTAATATATTCCCCAATTTATCTTGTTTTAAAGATACTGAGAAACAAAACTCCCATCAATTCCCTGACTCCTTTACTTCGCACTTACTCACCCTCTGTATTGAAAACTGCATTTTACTTCCTGGGCAAATTTCTGTGGTTTCAACTTCCAGCCATCAGCTCTAATTTAGAGCTCTTCAGTAGCCAGTAATTTTTTTCCCAGTCATTCTCATAGACCACAGCACAATCTCTTCACTGCTCTTTTCTGCTCTTCCCACCTTCCCCGTACCATGTGAACACAAAGTCTGTGGGTAGCACACCAGAACTTGTCTCAACAAGCTTTCACAAAAGACTATTCCTTCCTTTTGTAGACCTACAGAGTACCACAGGGTGTTAATTTTCAGTTCCTTTTCTGTGCAGTCTCTGCCTCCTCTGCCATACCCCATGGACCACGTCCTATACCCCTCAGCTTGTATTTTTGGCATGGAAATGCTTTTTTTAAATGGTCCTATTCTTCCAAGATATTTAGTCACTGAGATTGTCCCCTCTTCCATTTATCACTTAGAGTTGTCTGCAAATTTTGCCAGCAGTGACATTGAAATTCCAGAGCCCTGAAGAAAATGTTAGAGTATCGTCTTAAATTATCTCTAGTTTTCTTTATCCAGTTGTTCAAAACCCACTGAATTTCTGTGTTTATACCCTCCTCTTTTGTGATGTCTGCAGTACAGCTATTTTGGCGTGACATGACCTGCAATTTTTATTTCAAGTTGTGCTTCTCCTTCATCTTCTCCTGGATTGTAGCCTTCAGGCAGCCTGTGATCTAGGAAGCTTTTCTGTCCTTTGGCAAAAATAAAGCATCTACAGCAGGACCAGACGTTGTTCCTTCTGCTAACATGCCAGTTCCTTTCACCTAGGTGGAAGAAATCAGCCCTAAATTCCCTCTCAGGACTTCTGCTCACTCATGCAGTGTCATTGATGAGGTTGCTTACGCAGCTGCTCCAACAAGAGTGGATTGATCTGCTGGAAGTATCAAACCCTGGGTTGATCAACGGTTCAAGCCTTGGGTTCAAGCCTTGTTTTCTTCACAGGAAGCTGCATAGCTGGAGGCAGACAAGGCAGGCAGAGAGGTAACACTTGTGTGCAGCTTTTAGTTGAAGCAAGCCCACATCTGCCTGCTGGAGGGCAAGCAGACATATCCCCAGGGCTCAGTCAGCAGGGCTGTCTCTGTGGCCTCCCACTCCCCTCCAGCATACACTGAGACAGTCATGGAGAAATCCAGAATTTATACATTTAAGCAAATAGAGAGAAAATATTAAGCAGAGATGTGCCTGGCAGACTTTAAACTGTAGCAAAGGTCTATATGGAAGCATTTTTCTGTAGGGAGTGAAAAGGGCAGGGATGGCGAGGAGGAATGTCCTGACTCCACTCCTGTGTGGGAGCTGCAGCATTCCAGCCAAAACAGGCAATTCCTGAGATGAGTGGGAGATAGAGTTGCATCCCAGGCACCATATCACCAGGGCTTTTCCTATTCCACCTACACCTCACAGTCCTGTCCAACAGCCAACTGTTTGGCTGAGGTAGCTGGAAAACTGCTTCCTCCTTCCTCTTCCCCTTTCCCTCTACCCTTGTTAAAGTCAAGGAGGAATTCTCTGTGCTGATTTTTAAGCAGACTGAGAGAACAAAGTGCAGTTGGATGGCATTTGCTTATCCTCAGCCAAATTTCAGACAGAAGGTTATGCGTTCAAAGAAATATAGATAGCAATCTTGACTTTTTTGTTTGTTGCTTGGATTGTAAAAGTATCAGGAAGCAAAGGTGCCCTGGAACTAATTTCTATTGTATTCTCCAGACAGCTTGCTCAGTAGCATAAATCCTATTAATAGATGACCTCAGATGTTGCCTTTTGAGCAGTGGTGCACTTTTGAGGAGCATGAGCAATGTTTGTCCATGTCTCTATAATTTCCCTGCTGAAAAAACACTCTTTCCTCCCCTTCCCCCAAGTGTGACTGCTTCATCAGAACTGGCTGTGCATGAAACATGGGCATGCTAGACAATAAACTGTTTTGCACAGCTGTACTTGCACCAGTAAAACTCTTTGTACCATTCTGAGGCTGAAACCCTTCTCCCCATTCTCCTTGTGTGGATGCAAAAGATCCTCAGAGAAAAACCCATCTTGTTCAGCTATGGGGAGACTTACTTCATTAGCCCTTTAATCGATGAGAAGAAAGTCACTGGACTGTGTGCCATAGCTGCCATCCTGGAGTGTTGCCAAGCCCAGCTTCCAAAAGAGGGGCAGGTAGCTAAGGTTGGAAATACTACGTGATGTTACTAATGTCATGTGCTGAGCACTCAAAAAGGGACTTGTCACCTGCTGAGAAAAAGTCCCTTGCAGCCTCATTAACTGCAGCCAATGCAGTGGAAATTCTTGTGCATGCCTCTCTTCTAAAGACACAGATCAAGAGATATAAAAAAAGTCTCTGAACTTATTTTCTCTCCCCCTCCCTCTTTCTATCCTTTTCAAGTTCATGGATCTCAGACTTGCTAATGGTAAAGGATCCACTCAGAATGAAGATGCTATAAAAGAGGAGAGCTGAAGATCAACACTTCAGCTCTTATAAGAGATTTTAATACATTCAGATGAAAAATTCAATGCTAAAACCATCCTTCATTTTGTTTTGTTTACCTACCTGAAGCAGGCTCTTACCAAAAGCTCTTCTGCATAATTTCCTAGTGTATGACAAAACCAGGACTCATCTCTGGGAATAATGACCAGAAAGGAATGGGAAAGTCACTGCTAAGCTTTCCCAAGCAGGTCTTTACTCAGATGAAAGGTGCTGTGCCTTCAATTTTTAAGTCCTACTATGAAAGACACATGCACTCTGTCAACTTCCAAGTCTCCAGCTCATTCTCCTTGAAAAGCCATGGGGCTGAGCCAGCCCTGTTGGACTGTGAGCTGCACACGGGTTTAACACCTACGTTACTGCTCTCCATCTGTCACTATGTGTAATTGTACTTCCCTACTGCTGTTTGCAGAGAGTGGGATGACCACGCAGAGCTACAGCTCTCTTCTAATTAAAGTGCTTGGATTTAATCAAGGTTACAGCAGCTTGAGGATGACAGGCTGCCCACAGAACAGACAGCGTCCTGAACCACCTTAACTAACTGAATACATAGATAAAGAGGAGAAAGGAAGCAGTGCTTTTGTTCTTTTCGCTTTGCACTTCTGTATTCCAGCTGCCAGGGCTGAAACCAGCCCTTGCTTTTGCGGGCAGCCAAAACTGCAGGCTGTGTGTGTGCTTTCCTTCGTATCAGAGCTGTGGAGCTCTGCTGCTGGACAGACCATGATGGATGACATGGGGGGGAGGACATCCCTTGGATCACCCCTCCATCTGACCCTGCCACTGGGGGAGGCTGGAAGGCAGAAGTGGGGAGAGGCTGGAGGAGGAAGATGTGAGCCAGGAGTCCTGCAACCCTGTAGCTGCCAGAGCACCATGTGCCAAACCCTCTCATGCCTCTGGTGCCAGATTTTTCCCATCTGTAAATATTGTTTTGCCATTGTCTAGCTAATTTTCAAGTGACACTTGAAGTTTTCATACTAGGTCATGGATTCTACAAACAGCTGTGCCTGTCAAAGACTATCATTCCTAACTGGGGGTTACCATGCCCCTACCAGAAAGTGTTGTCACCTCAGCTCTGCCAAGAAAAGGGCATGCAAGCCCTTCCTTATCTGCTTCAAGCCAGACAGAAAAATTGCCTTCCTCATCTGTGTAACCTCACCCAGCTGCCTTTCCCAGGAGCTCTCACTGGATCATGTCTTCTGGCAGGACAAATAACTTCCAGCAACTAGGACAGGAACACCTTCATCCAGAGCTGTTCAGTGCATGAGGAACATGCACCTAGAGCTTCACTCTCCAGCACCAGCAGCAGGTACAAGGCTATCTTTGCACTTGTATTCTGCTTCCTAACCACATCTACCAACTGTGTTTCTGATACATGCCTTCATCCCTGCATCCTGTGGACATCTCAGAAAATCTGTAGCTGCAACAAGAATGGAGATGTCTAGATTTGGCATTCGCTTCTGTTGGTTTTAGCTTTATGGCTCTGGAAAAGGGATACCAAGCCCTTAATGTGGACAGTCATAAAAGCCATGCAACCAGTTGCTCTCACAGTCATCATGTTTGGAACTCAGATTTTGTCTTTTTTGCCAGCTAAGACTGATCACCTGAATCCCCCACTGAAAAGACAGATTCATTAGTGGGACAGACACGGTTCCCTTCTGGAAGTCACTTGCCTGAAAGCCATGTTTGTGTTACTGCAGCACCACGCCTGAGCTTGCAGTACTGACACATCAGGTACCACCTCTCTGTCAATGCTGAAGCAATTTCTTAACATGGAGTTATGGACTGCTTCAAAGTTCACATCTTAAAGGCACAAAAATTATCTAGAATTTCTTTGGGCAGGGTCATGCCATTTGCTATTGGCTAACTTTTGGGTGTCCAGTCACTACAAAAGATTGTGTCAAAAGACACTATACAATGCTTGACAAAGCATAGGCATCACATAACAGAGGCCAAAAACACAGATGCAACACAACATGAAATTATGGGTGTATCTTCAGTTTTGCCTGTTTCAAGGGCTCAGGTATTTAATCTCTTGCAAGATGCAATTAACATATGTTTAGGGTTCACTGCCTGGAACCCTGTCCCAAGTCAGTTGTCAGAAAAGGAGCTGGTCCTTTCCACAGCTGGTACTGACCTTGTATGAAGGACTCAGCAAGTGGGGAGAGACAACCCAAAGACCTTCATCCTTTGGGCTCCCTCCACCTGGGAATGAGAGAGGAGGTTGAATTCCCTTGGACAAAGGAGACCAGAGAACTGGAACCTTCATGGCACTGTCACTTGGTCTCATCTGTCCTGGGCAAGGCAGGGTTTAGGTGTGTGTGCCAGCTGAAGCAAAAACCTGCTGAAGGCCTGGCAGTGTGTAATTGCATAGCATTGAAATCATCACTTCAGACACTGCCTGAAAAAGTAATGCTCTCTGAATGATCCCTGCATAATTGTAAGCTAGATAAACACTTTTTTTCCTTAATGTGAAAGTCCAAGCTATTTCTGCCTATCCTCACTTAGCCAGATCTTCCTGGGACACCAAGCCTGAGGCATTTAAAGCACTGCTGCAAAGTATTGTTCCTCATTAAATTCTGTCCTTCCACACCCTCATCCCCTCACCTCACAGTATTAGGTGACATTGCTACCTTGCAGCAGAAAGCCATCAGCTCCGAGAAGTGATGATAGCCTATTTCAGGACTGCAGCACTGCTGTGAACAAGGTGCTCAAGTATGATACATTATCCCTCCAAGGCTGAAAGCACCACCTCTGTGATGCTCCTAAACTCTGAGCAAGGTGAGGTTAACACCACAGCCCAGGTTTCTCATGTGATGGAACATTATGCTCCTAACCAAAAAATCAGAAGTGTTTATACATACAGGACACTGGAGCTTCATGTCTTTTGCACTGCCCTGTGCCTTATTTATATATCCCATGAGGGCAGAAGAGCTTATTGGTCGGAATACATTCCAATAATTTTACACATATGGCAGAATTTGTTTAATTAGCAGTAGCTAGTGGAAGCCCCACTACGAAATACTGAATTTTATAAAGTAATAATTATGAGACTAAAGACTATCATATGAGCTAGAAAAGGATACTTCCTCAGATATTAGATTTATTTCCTTGACACATGTAGTATAGTTTTATATTAGAGTGTGCTAGTATAGCAGATTAGTATATTATAGTATAGTTTTATACTACTATGTATTTACTGCAGTTGTGCTGGTAAAGTCTAGTGTAAACTTTAAATAGTTTAATACATTTGTAATGACAAAGCAAATTCTGTAACAAAAACCCAGGCAGGTTCACCAAAACGGAGCTCCACTACTGCAGTTTGCAACAGAGCCAGATTACAAAATAAAAGGATGCCTGTCACCACCTGGGCAATAAAGGACAGATTTGTTTTAAACCAGGTTTTTCTGTCCTGTCATGTTAATGACCTGTACCATAGCTCATGCCATTCAGATGTTTAAATAAAGGGGTAAGTAGGTAATTCTCTGGCAGCAACCACTTCTCTCTGCATCTGTGTTTATAAAATTGTAGGCACCTGAAATATGATTCTTCTAAGGCTTCACTTGAACTCAAAATTCCCACACACTCAGCCAAGATGAATCTTCCTCCAAGCAGAATACACTTGCTAGTCCTATCATAGAGCAGCACTGCACAAAACTGCTGGGAACAAACTGAAGAGTGTTTTATCCAATTGCAACTGCCTGAGGTCAATGAAGAAGGTATTAGTTTTATTTTCAGGTTGCTTTTACAGCCTGATTGCATTTTCCATAAGATAATCCAGTAGAGGTTCTCCTCTCTGTTGCTTTGGGTTTCTTTTTAATCATCGAGTTTGCCACATTACTAATTAACAAGCTCTTAATAAATCACTGATTGTTTAATATGAATCAGAAGAAGAAAACACTGGCATCCCATGACTAAATTTTTTCATAGTTTGTTAATAGAAACTCCAGGATATTTGCCACTGAAGCATGCCAGCACCTCTCAAAAAATGAAGGACTTGGTCTTGTAGCAGCAATGAGAAGTGGAAGAGTGATGTAAAAAGAGGCAGACAAGTAGGAAGCAGAGCAAAGATCAATTAAAAAACATGTTTTCAGTCTTAAAAGAAATGGGTAACACCAACATCAAGGCAGAGTAGGCTGCTTCTCAGCTAGCCTTACCTCATGACCTTTTGCAGTCCCTCTGCAGTCCTGTAGTTAGTTTTTAGTTTAGATTGGAAGACTATAGAAAGAAGAACAGGCTGCAGATGGAAATCAAGTGCCAAACCTGCTTGTAGTTTGGCTTTTCATATCAGATACCAAAGATTTATTTGTATTTGTGTAAAGCTGGAGTCTTCGCTTGGAAAATCTGTGCCCTGGAATTTTAGTAATGTCAGCAGTAAAGGTTCAGTAACCATGAATTAGATTTTGAGAAATCCTCAGATTAGTGTAAAAATTATAGGAATGTTTTCAAATAAACGCTCTTTTTTTTTTTCATATTTGTCCTTTTTTTCTCTCTAATAGCATTGAGCTATTTGCTTTGCATGACCGACAGCCAAAGCACTGTGCAAATTGCAAAGAGAAAACTCCCACCAGAAAATTCTTTACCTTTTTTTAAAAATATTTCAGCCGTGCATTTACCTGTCTTTTCAGCGTACAAAACACACATAGTCTTGGTCTTAAAATGGTAGTCTTGTCTCTATTAATTTACTCTCAGATAGGGCTTTGTGGTTGGGATCTTTTAATTCCTCTCTGCAGCTACTTTTTTAGTGTCACAATAAATCTTTTGATCAGCAGCTAGAATACTGGAGCTGGATGAGAGTGTATGCAAATTCAGTAAAAGCCTTTGCCCAGTTGATTCAATCTTCCCTTTAATCCCCATGATGATCTGCAGTAATGGATAAAAATTATGAGCAGGAGAAAGAAGGGAAAAAACAAACCAACCCTCAGGAAGCAATTTTGATTGCTGTGAGGAAGCACTGGAGGCTCTTGGCCCCGGGGAACTCTCCCCAGCTCACTGGAGGCTTTCAGATACCATGGTGATGGGGGAACTTTATGAATAACTAGGTAGATAAATGGTAAGTGCTTTTGATCTCTGCTAGCTTGTATTTCATTCTGTCAGCTGGAGAAGAGGCTATTCAAATCTGTCGGCTGTAGGAGGTCAGCCAGGAGAGAGAAAATGTCTTCATTACAGCCTTCTGTTCAGCCAGGCCTCCCAGCTGACCTCGGCGCCCAGGCTTGTCAGTCAGATGAGGCAAATTTTCCAGCCGAGGGAAGATGTCGCTGTGCCAGATTTTTATCCCTGGTGTAAGGGCTTGGAGGCAGCAGCATAAGGCCAAGGAAGAGTTAGCTTGCATTGTGACATCTCCCCTAAAACTGCCATGGGATTCATGGGAACCTTTCCCAGTGGGGTGCATGCAGGGAACCTGAACTCGTTTTCCTCAGCACTATTTTCAGTGCTGAGGATGTTCCAAAAGCAAACATGAACTGAACCACTACAGAAGACAGAGTAACTCTGTCCATAGAAATGCCTAAATATTGTTTGCATTTTCTGCCCTGAGTCTTCTCAATCAGTGAGACGCCTCTCACAGGTCTGATATAAATTTCAGGCAAAGGAGCTGGAGTTCCATTTAGCTTCTATTTCGGGCTGAAAGTGCATTTCTCATGTTTAAAGATCCTGCTGATCTTTGTAGATCAGGAAGGAAGCCAGGACAGGTTATAACAATGCAGATCCCCATCTAATGGAGAAGGAAGATCTCAGCTATTCAGGATGGAGAAGGAGGTCACATTTTTGCAAAAGGATGCATAAAATTTGAAATAGGAATTCCAATCCCATTATTTGGTAATGGGATTTGTAAACCTCATGTTCACAGACTGAGATAAACAATATATGCTTCCCGAATCCCTCTTGGAAGAAGAACTCCTTGCAGCATAGCTAAATTACACAGTAAGTTATCATTTACAAAGAACAAAAATAGGAAAGAGAGTCAGTGAAATTAATTTATGTCTAAAGGATTTCTCACTTTTTGGATTGAAGGGCAGGGAAACAGAGTCTCCTCTAAAACCACACTTGTAATGGAGATGATTTTACTGTGTTAGATCATTTCCAGAAAACATTATAAAAATGTTCCCTTTACTCAAGCCAGCCAGGTTTTAATAGTATCAAAGCAAAACATAGTCTGCTATTAGCATGAAATAACATTAGCATAAATAGAAAAGTGTAAGGACACTTGAAAAAAATTCCACATAAATGGCCTGCTCATTTCACTAGACATCACTGTAGCTGAGAAACTGTGAAATTTCCATAATAATCGAGTGCAGAGAAAAACAAACAATTTTATTGATAGGGAAATTACATCCTGTTGCTGAATATAAAACTACAGCTCTGTTCAATGGTCCTTTAACAGCATTGAAAGTATATATTAATTTGTAACTGTAAATGAAATATAAACAAAATATTCAGTTCAGTCTGGCCACAGAAACCTCCTGATGGTATTTCAGGGCAGGAACCCAGGAGACATATATTTGGATTCCATATCCTAGACCCCGAGCTAGCGGCATCTGATACCTTTGTGGAAAAGATTTACACAGCTGCTATGTGGTGATATACTTGTGACAAAAAGCAACTGGCCTATGAGACATTGCTGGCTTTGGGGGAGAAGAGCTCCTTTGGGTATTTTGCTTGCTTTCTTTTAAAAAGAGAATACTTTAATACTTTGCAGCAATAATCCCATATACTGCAGTTTGAAGTTACACTGCTGCAGTGCTTAGGACTGTTGCAGTAGAGCTTTCCAGTGCAACAGGACTGTATTCCCAAGGGGAGCAAAGTGTTTTTTCTACCATCTGAGGAGCAGTAAGGAAAGCAGCTATGGGAAGCTGGGAGGGGCTATACCAGTTGTCACTACACAGACACCGAGCTGGCAGCCAGGGGATGGGGCTCTGGCTGGGACATGTATGCTGAAGGCAGCAGAGCTGCTTAGGTTTTCTAAGGAGCACCTTCCCAGCTGAGCTTCAGCAGCAGTCACCATGAAGCTTGCAAAACCCACAGGGAGCCTGGGGATTGTGACACACAAGCTCACTGGAGCCCCAGAGTTGCTGTGGTCCCAGACCCTGGGTTGCTGTGGTCCCAGAGAGCCAGGCTGTGGCAGATGGTACACCACCACCCATCACAGCAGTCCTGGTGGCAGCAGATTGCTTCCTTCTGCCTGTAAACATGCCTAGGTACCAAAGACCTCCCTCCCCTTCACCTCCTGCACCCGTAAATGCTGCTGCAAAGTAGGTCTGAAGAGCAATCCAGTCAGCACAAGGGTGCTTTACATCCCCTGCATGCTCTGCATGGCAGTGAGTGATTTCCCCCAGGGCAGCACAATGAAGAGAAAGGCCCTAAAATGAGGCCTTTAGCTGCACTCCTGCCAGGCAGCCCCCACTGAGCCCACCCTGGATGGCTCTTCGTCAAAATAGTGTTGGGGGAGAAAGGTTTGGGGGGGATGGGAGTGATTGTGTGGCTGCACAAAGCCCGTTGAACAGTTAATGCTTTAACCTTGCGTATAATTTATACAATAAACAAAGTCACATGTTTCTCTAATAATTTAGATGTAAGCAAATGTTGATTTATTCAGGAAGGCTACTGCCAGCAGCAAAGCCTGCAGCACTGAAATTTGAATTAAACTAGGACAGAAGCAGGCTAGTCTATAATAACATTTGTATAATTTTATTTTTGCCCTTGGCTCAGTTCATTTCCTTCTACAGTAGATGCATGAAATTGGTTCTTCAGCCACCTTTAGCTGATGTTCATTGATATCGGGGGTAGGCAGAGAAGCAAGAGAATGTAACCTTTTTAGACTTTGTGTTTGCAATCATAAGGCCATGAATTCTTGGGTCATTTATGACAATGATTTTCTTCTCTGCTTTTCCTTTCCACAGTACTCTCTGAATGGTTCCATGTCACCTGAAATGAGGGGGCTTTTCCCCCCATTTTTTTCCTGCATGGAGACTTCTAGAACAGAGTTTGCTAAACAGATGCAAATGTTGTGTTGTTTTTATTCTTTTATTCAGGCCTGAGGGCACGAAATTGGAGTTCTCTTACTCTGCTTTCAACATGAAGGAAGGGGACTATATGATACTTCAAAAATGATGGTGAAAAAAAATACACACTAGTTCAGAAAAAATACATACTGGTACAGATCTGGGATGGATCCCTTGGCTTCTTTTCCAGCTTTGTGTTTGAGGAGGAGAAAATAAGCTGTATGAAAGGGAAGATGCAGAGAATCACAGGGCAGTAGTTCTGTTGGGGGGTTTCTGGTGGCAGTGAATGTCCTGCTCCCAAGCCTTGGAAGTGCAGGAGCATTAAGATAAAGTGTTTCACTTTTGTCCAGAGAACCCACAATAGGGTTTCCAAGTGAAGTCAGAGGATCCCTCTCTGCAAAAGAGCTCTTCTGTTCCCATTCTGGCCATCGCTGGGGCATCGAGAGGGCACCATCCCACTGCAGAGGGCAAGCCCAGAGTTATCTGCCTGTGAGCCCACAGCTCCTCTGCAATACTGGGCTGATATGCCCTGGAGACCCTGCCTGAAATGCTTCCAAGGGCACTGTGTCCAGCTGTGCTGAGCCAAGAGGGACACTCTTAGGCTGAGAGGACTTTATGGGCAAAGGAATGAAAGCACAGACGAGACTGGAGAAAGGGGAGAGGAGGGAGACAGGAGCTAAGAACAGCACTGACAGAAGAGTGTTAATATCTCTATCTGGAAATGTCACAAAATCATCTTTTAACTGCAGCCAGGATGAGCGAAATTGTAGCATGACATTGACTTATTTTTTTCCAAATGTACACCTGGCCAGGTGCAAAAGCTCCCATGCCCATCACAAACTGAGGTGGTAGTGCTCTTATGCATTAACACCCATGTATGTGGTGATTTCACAGCTGTGGTTTTTGATAAAGAATAACTTCATTTTTGCAGTCCTCTACATTGCAAATAAAAGCTTCCTAACAGTAATCAAAATAAAAACAAGTCCTGCAAGTCCAGGGCAGTTTCTGGGCCTCATGACCTGTCCATGTCCCCAACACACACAGACCCTGAAACCTGTCAGTGACACTTCCAAGACCAGCCCAATAAAAGTTTGAGCAGAAACAGCCACCTGATGTGTTTTAGTAGAGGGCTGTGGCTGACTGCCAGGATGGAAAATGCCAGCCTCAAGCTCCTCCATTATAAAAGTAATATACTCCCTCTCCTCACCATACAGCGACCACAAAAATGCTACCAGTCCATGCCCCTCTGAATGATCTATTGCCTCAGGCGTCCAAACACTGAAACAGGATAGTTTTCCAGTCCTAAATCCTAAGAGTATGTGACCTATGGATGCCTTGAATCTTATGGCCCACATAACCCATCTTGCACTGTCTCACCTGGGAAGTAAGGGCCATGATACGTTCCCTTTCAAGCAGCTTTCCCTAGCTGTGGACCAGGGTGAAGGGAGAAGAGCCACCTCTGTGTGACTGCTGTGTCCACTCAGTCCTGTCCATGGCAATACTGGCAGACCTTTGTTCCAACCTCCACTCCTCTTCCTCTGCCCACCTGCTGGTTACTGTAAGCAAGGGAAGGGCAAGCTGGGGGTATTTCCTTTGCCAAAGCATGTGGGAAGCAGCAGCAGTCTGCAACACCACCAGCCACAGCCTCCCAGGCTGCTCCTTGGATAACACAGCCATGTGCCCCTGACCTGGGGCAAAGTCATGGTTGAGCCCTTACTTCCCTTATTATTAATTAAAACATTGGAGGGGATCCTCAGCTCGAGTAAATATTCATTGCTCCTGGCTCTCGCCCACTGGTTTCTGAAAGCACACAGAAGTAGTCACATTTATGCTGTTAACACTGATCTTGGCTCACACTTCTGCGGTCAAATAAATAAATATCACTGCATCCCATTTAGCTCTGTTAATGCCACATTAAGAATGGCATGTGTTTTGACATAACCACCCCTTCCCCTGTTTTTCTTTAAACGCCATAAATGAAGCATTAAAACTCCCAATCCATCACAGTGACATCAGATCAGTGGGCTGTGACTTTTATGACATCAGAACAATTGATTATATGACTCTTTTATGTGTAGCTTGCTATGCAATGATGGCTCTTCTCTCCATATATTACATCCTAACATCTTGGAGTAATCTCAAGAGATAGAAGGGAATCACTGTGAAGCAGTGAAGTAAAGTAGTTACAGAATTGCCATAAAACTGTCATAAAAATTGTAGAAACAAAAATGCCTTTAAAGATGGCAATGTTCCGTTATGGGTCCCTAGCTGATGGTCTGCAGTTGCCCTATGCATACCTTACCATATTTACTGCTTCTGGATATTCCTGTACCTCTCTCCCAGAAGCTTATATGGTTATCCAGACATGCAGGGCTTTTACCCTGCACACTGTAAGTGTCTTTACCCCATTATATCACCTCTAACAACTCAAGTGGTGTTTGTACCAGGCTAAATTCTGGGCTTCTTTTCAAATAGCCCAAAAAATGAACGAAAAATAATAAGAAAAAAGAACTTACAAGGAAAGGGAGATATAATCTGTTTGTTGCTACAAAATTGCTGAAAAAAAACAGATATTCTGTAGTGCTTACTAAGAAAAGTGATAAAATTAGAATCAAGATACAGAATAAGCAGCTCTCTCCTGCTGAGAAATGACAGGGAAAGCTCTGCCCAGAAGAAAGACCTCCAACTGGATTTTTTACTGTAATACCACTTGTGCCTGGGCCCAGTTAACATGCAAGGTGCTGTGCCACATAGCTATATGTTTTCTTGTGCTTTCCAGGTTATCCACATAAAGCTGCTACCAGGACAATGAGCAAGCCAGTGCTTCTCTTTTTCAGATACAGATGTAGCTTTTTTTGCTCTGTGGGACTATAAGCCCCAACGGGCAAAAGCAAAATGATTTTTTCTTAAATTTTATCTTTTATTTTAATTTCAAGGCAAGTCAATGTAAACAGAAAGGTGTTACAATCATAAGGAAGGTGTAAGTCATAGCAGAAGTTAATGCCGTGGGGTTGTGAACGATGAGCTGTGGCAAACCCCATCCCTGCTGCTGCAGGTGTGTGTGTCCCCAGCTCTCAACCCAAGCTCCTTGTCCCTCCTGGAGCAGGGTCACAGAAAGCATCATGTGCCAGTGCCCTCCCTGATCCATCTCCCTGTGCTTTCCTGGGGGACCAGGATGGATGTACACCATTACTCCAGTGCCCACAGGAGCCACGGAGGCATGGACAGATGTCTGTCTTGCTACCTCTGCTCCTGCAAGCAGTGACTTCTGGCAGAGGAGATGTGCCAGTGACCAGAGCAAGGGCTGCTGTCCCTTGAGCAACTGCAGCTGTTGCTGCTCCACATGTGAGTGGGCAGCCATAGCTCCTTCCTCAGGGTGTCTGCCTCACTAGAGCAACACAGCAGCTTCTAAAAAACACCTTACATCTTTAAAATACTTTGGGATCCTTGCACAGAAGGCACCAGAAAAAAGATGTATCGGTAGTAAAGTCTGGATGGGTAGCCAGGTGTGCCAACACCCTCTAGTAATCCTCAGAAATGATGCAGTGGAAGAAAAGCAGGGCCTCTCTGGCTGGCCTTTTCCAGCCCCTCCAGCATCCACACAAACACACACATACACAAGCCCGGGAGCTCCAAACCACAGCTGGACAGGACTTTTGCTGGGGGGAGTAAACACAGACTGCTGGCCCTCCAGTCAAAATAATCAAGCAAGGAAAGCTGCAGAGTTCAGCAGCCTAAAAACCAAGCTCCACATACGGTGGCATCTCTGGGAAAACTCTGGTACTGTAGTGGGATGGGAGATTCACCAGCTGCTCCCAGCCTGGCTTGGTACTCACATGAAACAGGGATCTGGATAAATTACCCCATGCCTTTTTTTGTTTTCCCTCTGTCCCTCCCAAACAGGCATGAGAGAAAATGTAAGCTATCCAAGATGATGAATGATTAGTACTTATCCCTCTTTCAAGGATCTGCACTCTCTTTTATTGGGGTGAGAGGGGAAGAGATATGTGGCTGGGACCTTTACAAGTGCTCTTTGCAGACTCCAGGATGATCTCAAGGGCAGCTTATGGCACAGGATATTGACAACAACAGAGCCCATCTTGAACGCGCACCCTTAACTCACTCTTAATTTATATGCAGACCAAGCAGCAACATTATTGTTCAGCTGGGGGCATATTTAATTGCTGAATGTTCTGCAGATGTCTTGCAGGCTGTATAGATAAAGGCATTTTAAGTTGCTGACTTATAACAGCACATCTTTCTTCTTTTAACATAAAAATTCCTACCTTCTTTGATGGATGTGGAATTTTTAAGACAGAAATCCTGTGCTAGTCCTTGAGAATATTTTAGCGTATGTTAAACTCCCTGACACTGTGAGGGTGCATCTAAACCCAGATGCCTTTTCACTGGGAAAAACTGAGCTTTGTTACTGTAAAAGCAGCATTTTCCCATGAGACAAAGTCGAGGAAGGTCCATTATTGTTTCTTAAAACCCAGCAATATGACTTGCCAGGCTCTGAATAGATTGCAGTTTGTTTAAGTGCAAGCAGCCTGCTCAGTGCTGAATAAGACATACAAGGAGCCCAGAGCCTTGCCTCAAGGTGATTGCAACCCAAGGGCAGTCGTGCAAAGCATTGCTGGTGCCAAGGGTCCAGCACATCTTCCCTTCACTGCAACACTGTGAGGAGCCAAGCAATTCACAATCAGCCCCATGAACTTAAAGCTCTTGTCTATTGCAAGTTCATATTTTATACTTAAGGACTAAATACTGCATATTTTGTCTGGGTTTGGGGTATTTTTAAATCTCTCCCAACCTTCAAGAATAATCAGATTAACAAATGGTTGTCCCATGTATTTTTTTAATGACACCTACAATGTCCTTTCTGGCTTGCACCGCACCAGGACACCTCCATCCTAGTGACATAGGTGTTTGACAATTTGTCAAGGAGATAGCCATAAGTTAGGCAGAAAACTGGACTCCAATAAAAAAAAAACCCAACATAAAATCTGGGAGGAGGCAACTTGATGTGGCATGGCTCCTGGCAATGAGGAAGCATGAGTGCATACTGAAGCTTAGAAATAGAAAGTGATGTCCTCATAAAAATATGGCTCTAGGCTGGTGTGCCACTAGAAATTCTTCTGTCAGTTTAGAATATTTAGCTCTAAGGGATCTCTACTTTCAAATGGATCTTTTGATGCAAAATAGGCTGCACAGACAGAGATAGTGTTGAAGAAGGGAGAGTTGCATTTGCTCCCAGTTATGCTTGGTAAACTGGAGATTTTTAGATAGGCTTTTTGATTCCAAAGTATTGAGAGGGCAGGTGGGTTACCTTACCAGTGCACTAGGTCTCCGGGTTCTTCTAACTGAAAACTGTTACTGATGCCAGGGCAGCTAAATAATACTGAAAGCTTCAACATTGCTGGTTATCAGGGGAACCTCTTTAGCCTAATTTGAAAGCTCAAAGCTTCAGGCAACTGATTTTTTGTCGTTGCAGGCTCTTTTGTGTGATGTTCCAATGCAGTATATCCAATCAATGATGCCATATCACGCATGGTACCATCATGTGGATGTTTATCCCCTCTGTGTTTTGTATTTGACTTGTTAAACTGCAAGAAGAGTTCAGGGAACAAGCAGGGGAAAAAAAATAAAAAGCAAACTCCTCAGCTCCCCTGCTGCAGAAATTTAAAACTAGTGAATACACAAGCCTCAGTGCTCCAAGAGAAATGAAAAGAAGCGGAAAGTGAAAATATATACATATGTATACACATGAACAAAACATGAGCCATAGTCATGGCAATCTGGGCTCCAATGTGCCAAACAAAAGGGGTTATTCCTTCAAGCAATCTTTGTGTTGTAAAATTCAGGACACAGCAAGGCTGGTATAAAATCACACTGTAGATTCCACTACAAAACTATACAGATTCTGTACAGTAAATTCCGCTGGACAATTAGAACAGGCTTTGGAGGATTTTAATATTCCATCTTCTAAAAATGTGATGTTAAGGATAGTCTGGCTGGAAAGAAGGGGACACAACTAATTATCATGATACTCATTCTTCCTTTCTTCTGCAATTCCTTTCATATGTATACTTCGTTATTTAAGTTCATTTGGGGAAATCACAAGAATGGTGAGGATTTTTTTCCATGTAGAGTTTTTTAACACAAATAATAATGGGCCAGATCTTCAGATTAAATTAATCAGACCATTTTATTTACAGTGTGCCTATGTAAATAATGTTGAATTGATTTTACTTATTAGGACACCAAAAATAAAAGTAAAAGCAAGCTCCACCATGAATGATTCATATACAGAGGGTGCTGATGCCTTCTGAGGTTTTGGCCCAGAAGAGCAGGAGCAGCTTATGGAAACCCCATCGTTTCATAAAACTTTTGATCTAATTTCTTGTGAGCTACTTCACTTTGGAACAAAGATCTCAGCTCAACTCAAGCCAGTGCTTACATGAACTATAAGCTTATCCATTTTTTATTATGTTTACAAGATTTTAGTTCCAATCTGGTTTCTCTTACCCCTCTGTTCTGAAGCAAGTCACAAACCTGCATTTCTGGTGCTGTAGTCCTTGGTCAATGAGGTAACTATGAGACAGTCATTTTCTCCTTGTCTTTTCACACAGTCACTCTCAATTAAGAACTAATATTTATATCTTAATATCAGCAACAACGGGGCAAACAGGCAATTAAAAGTGTCAGGCATCCGACAAGAGACACACTGAGCTGTTTTCTTAGACCAGGAGAAGAATCCCTTCCTTTTTTGGCTTGATGGTGCTTAGTGACAGCTGATGGTGCTTATAACCTTGTGCTGTCATTGACATGAGCCAGGCATGAGGCTGTTTTCTGCAGGACTGTATCCTGCATTTGCCATTACCCTGAAGCACTTACCACGTGGATTTTTTTTTTTTTTGGGTGCATCCTAAAGTATAAATCATCTTGCCACTATTTATACCTTTCCATGGAAGAAAAGTGTCTGTGGACACAAACTGATCTCAAGTTCAACCAGTGCTGTTGTCCCCTTCCTGAATTAGCTCCCTGCCACGAGAATCTTCACGTAAAGATTCTTTCTTTAAAAATCATGGTAAGTCCATGATGATTTTCTTGATTCCTGGAAGATGTCATCAGTGCAGTTGTGACAGTGAGGGATGAAGCAGACCTTACACATTCACATTGGGCATATTAATCTCATTTACAGGGGAGGTGTTATCCAAAATTAAAAGTATTGTCAACTTAGTGAACCAATCACTGCTGGAGTCAGCTGTTTGTAATCAGATGAGACTTCTCCCTTAAAGGCTTTGCTGTCAGAATAACAAATCAAACAGCAAATTGATCAAATTCATGCAAAAAGAACAAAATTTTCCTTCTTATACCTACCTGTCTTATTTTGTATCCACACAGCTCAGATCTGTTTGCCCACCTTTCAGATATTTTCATTTCATGTCATTTGTAAGCAGGAGTTAAGTAGGCAAAACTTTGGAGGCAATGATTGCAACTCAGGATACTCAGTTAGATTGTGAAAAAACAGCACTCTCCAGATAGCAAGCACAGCAGAAAAGCAAAGGAATGCATGATTAGGAAGCAAAGTGAGCCAGCTAACCCCTCAACCCAGTGAAGCAGAAATAATGGAAAGGCCTGGCCAGGTCTGCAGGGAAACTGCAGTCCCCAGGAGTCCTGGAAATCGTGCCAGTTCCTGCCAAAATGTGTCTGGGGTGACACAACATCACCTACCTTTTGGAGTTCTCTCAAATCTGAAAGGAAGCCCAGCAAACCAAAACTAAAGACAACTGTAGGAGTTAGGCATTCACCCTGGGAATGCACAGGGTATAATTAGACATCAAGAAACTGAAAAAAACCCCAAAACAAACTCCCAAAAAACCAAACCAACCACAACAGCAAATAAACCCAAGACCAAAAAACAAAACAAAACAACAACAAAACCAAAAAGAAAAGCAAAAAAACCCACCAAAACCCAAACAAAAACACAACCCAAAAAAAACCCAAACATGTAGGGACTGTGTTTATTTACACATCATAGCTAAGAGATGTATGAATCCAGGTATGTTACAAATGTTATGCTCAAATTATGTAGAAAGTGACATTAGAAGGAATGCTTTCCATGCAGGTGAAGGCAATCTGGTACAGAATTACCTGCAGAATTCAGCACGGGAAGGACAGCAACTATTTTACCTACTCCCAGCTTATCTTGTGTAAGTGGTTGGGAGAAGCATTTTTCTGAAATATAATGACCCAGACATTTTGGAAGCACCAGAATCCCCACAAACAAGGGTTTTCCCTTTTGCTGCTGTTTATTTTTGCTTTGTGCTGGGCGAAAAAAACATGCATTTTAGTCAAGCCATACACTAGGAAGTATACTCAAATAAATGTCCATCCTAACAATAACGTCAAAAATAACTTATTTTTCCAAACAGCAAATTTTAATTGCCACCTTAATCAGTGTCATAATCAGAGCCATACAGAGGCTTTAGGCCTCAGTTCATCAAAGAATTTAAACATGTGCTAAGTATCATTGCACTAGTGCAAAGAGTGCAAGAGAATAAGTAGGCTGAAGGGCAACAAAACCTCTTAAAACCGATGAATGAAGTTGTTGCTCTTACAGAATCATGGAATACAATCATTTTGGCTGGAAAAGACCTTTAAGATCATTGAGTCCAACAAATAATTCAAGTTCACCACTAAACTCTAACTGCCTTATCTACACATCTCTTAAATACCTCCAGGGATGGTGACTCAACTGCTTCCCTGGACAACCTGTTCCAATGTGTGGCAACCCTTTTGGTGAAGAAATTTTTCCTAATATCCAATCTAAACCTCCCCTTTACTTGAGTAAAGGTCTCCCTTGAATGTCCTTTTCTCCAGACACCCCAGTTCAGTCAGCTGCTCCTCATCAGGCTGGTGCTCTAAACTCTCCAGCTTTTTTGCCCTTCTCTGGACACACTCCAGCACCTCGATGTCTTGTAGTGAGGGGCCCAACACTGAGCACAATATTCAGGTATTGTGGGAGCCTCCCTAAGGAGGATCTGATTGGCATTTCCATGTTAAAATAAAAAAGAAAAGCATCAGTAAAAAGTAGTCAAATACTAGTACCTTGCAGAATCCAGCAAACCAAATTTAGAAAACACCCATTGAAAAAATTAGATAATCTCCAAATAGCAGTCAGGACACAGAATAGCAATCAGGAAACAGATCACCTCCCATCACTGGTGCTCCCATTGTGTGCAGGGGTGGCTGCTATCGGCAGTCACCCAGGAACAGCCAGTGGCTGAGCAGGGCTATGGGCACCTGGACCTTGAGAGAGCCTTCAGGCAGTCTGTGATCAACTCAGCCATGTAAGACTATTTGTTTACATATCTTCCTGCAATTCTCATCACAGTCTGCCCAGCAGTCTTTCTGATTGTGCCATCTTTATTTAAAAATATTTTAGGAAATTCAGTTGGAGAAAGCCATTCTGAATAAAGCATTGATGGTATAGCTCATGATTTTATAATTAGGAAGTGGAGGGGGGTTGTGCATAGCCTTGACTCTGCTGCTCACAGATAGATATGCATGTGTTTATACACACATACAGATATACACAGAAGAATATTCAGTAGTACTACTCCTCTAAAGGAGTTTTCATAAGCCAAATAATTTTTAAAACCTGTAAAACAAAGGTAACACAACATATTTTTTTCCAGTACTAAACACAATATGAATTGCAGTATGTTTGTTGCCACAAGCTTGCACTTTGGATCTGTGATATGATCCACACAATAAAATTCATTTAGAGATCAAGATAGAAATGAGAAGTACAAACCTGGGGTATTTAAAGTTATAAAAACTTGATTATTGACTTCAGTTTGACAAGGAGTACAACTGCAATGAAAATTATTTTTTCTTGGAATATACAAAGCCCTGAAGTACCAAGTAACTGTCCAAAAAATCCAGAAGGGTAGTGTGTGGTACACATCTATTTGTAAATTCCTCACTCCCTGAAGTGCTATGATTAAAAGCCAAGCACTCATTACAAGGAAGTTTGCAACTTAAATCTTCCAGTTAATAAAGTTTTGCAATTAAGTTAGTTAAGAAGACTGAAAACACATACATAAAAAGAAATCCTGCAGCTGTATAGCTAACACCATAGAGGAAAGTTGTTGTATTAACTTTACTTGAGAAGTAGATTGTGCCTTTGTGATCTTACAACATAATTTCTCACTGAAATCTGCCAAGCATGTAAGTTCCTTTCACAAACATAAGTCATCTGCACCAATATAGTATAGTTAAGATGATTTATTTGGATTTCCTTCAAGCTTTTGACAAGATCCTTTAGTAAAAAAAAAAATCCTGTAAAAGCCGTACAGTAGAAAAGTAGTGTTGTTCTCTGTTGTAAAAAGCAGACTGGGAGACAGGAACTCCTGAGTGCTCATTGTATTTCCTTTGATCTATATGCCCTGTTCATAATACGCCTGACACTTATTCCTTCTGTGGCTTTGGGCAAGTCATATAATCTCTCTGCCTCGTTTTCCTATCTCGAGGGGTATTGCATGGATTAGTTAGTCAATGTTTGCAAAGCAGCTGAAATACTATTCACCGGATTCTCCCAGGGAAGCAGGGACACTTAGCTTCTTGGGAAGTCATGACCAATAAATTCTAAGGCGTGCTACAGAAAATAAAAACCAGAAGAAAAATGAACCCAGCTTTGACACAGACTCCACCTAGTTTAGTTCAGCGTGTTCCCGAAAAAGGCTGCACACACCAACTCCCTTCCCAGAACTATTAAAGATTCCCAGGACCTGCCCAGGTCCTTCAGGTTTTGGGCGTGGCTGCTGTTGAGAAAGAAGGACAATGAAGTGCTCCCAAAGAGGACACCGAAACCTCTCTCAATGAGTGTTTGCAGTAGTGAGCTGGCAGAGGAAAATAAACAGTGAGTGAGTGACACTTGCTGATATTCTTTGTCCCATGCCGTTGAAGAGGACTGTGAGAAGCCTGAGAGGATTTGAAAAGCATTGGTGTATCCTGAATTTGGGGATGATTGATGATCAAGTGAAATTTATCTTGGATGACTATAAGGGAATAAACATTGGCAGGGTTTTTCTGTAATCTCACAGCTTTTACTTTGATTTAAGTTTGGCTTGAATTTGCTGCACAGTCACAACCAGTACATTTTCATGTCTATCTGTATGATAGCAAAGAGAAATAACTGAAGGTCACTCCTAGGCATCAGTGTGGGCAGTTTAGCTGACCACTGAGTTTAAAAGGCAAATTGAAAACAAAAGCTAAGAGAGAAATCAAGAGACAATATCACAACCAAACCATTGATAAGTGGCAGTAAATCACCAGGCAAAGGCAAAGGAATATTTTCTGAGTATTTGTGATCCTTTCTGATCACTTTGCAAACTGCTCTTCTCTGTTGGTTGATGTCATAAGAGTAAAGGTGGCTGCAGCTGCATCAGCAGCATTTTCTCCTGTGGAAGAGAAGTTCAGAACACAGAAGGATAAGTCACCTTTGCCAATGTAGGTGCATCTGCAGTAGTCATTTTTCACTTTGGAGTAGCTATCTGTGCACACAGGTAGTGTGATTGCAGGGAGATGAGAAGGCAGTCAGCTGTCTTGGCACAAGCCCTGCTCCTTTCCTTCCACCAGCAACTATGACAACTACATCAAGGCACTGATTCTTTGCCAGCACTGTTTGCTATTAAATCTATCACGGAAGTGTTCAGCACAGGTGTCACCTTGGCAGCAATGCTTTCCTGCTGATGTGTTCTTACTTTTGAGGTGCCTCTTCTGTGCCACCTTCCTTGAATTGTCTCTGGATTAATATTTGGTGATCATCATGTCCTTTCTCTTCTAGGAGCTCCTCTTTACTATGTACTCTCCATGGTTCTGTTGCTCACCAGAAGGCTTAAGACTGGAAGAAATACCACAAAAAAAAAAAAAAACAGAGCAGTCTAGCAGGAGGGACTTCTTCAAACATCTGTCTTCTGCTGGTCGGGATGGAGAAAGGCTGCCTGGAGGTATGTATGGCAGTATTGCCTTTGCATGAACTAGCACAGCAATTTTCAGTGACTGTGGCATGAGAGGGAGAGTTTTGCCAGATGGACATTTTTCCCTGGCAGACATTTTCAGCCTCTGCCTTAGGAGATGTGACTGTGTTTATTTTCACAGGCAGTCAACTATAATCCTCTTTAACTTGTAGGTCTCTTCATGTCCCTCTAGCAGCTGTGATAGGACCAGCAGGGCAAGGATTAAAATATCAATGAGCTTCTGGTAAACCACTGGTTTTGACCAAGAAATTAACAAATATGGATTGTGATGAGACCACAAGGTTCATATCCCTGACTGTAATCATTACCCAAAAACCTACTGTTGTCTATCACTACCTACAGGTTTCTTATCTAAAAATAGGTACTAAGACATTACTAAAACATGAAAATTACCCTTATAACTGCACTATATACAGAATCAAGAAGGAAACACACCGTACCTTAACACCTATGCAACTTCCCTCCTTTGCATAAACTCATCCATCAAGTATGGCCAGAGTAGCCCAGGTCCTGTAATTCCCTGCAAACCCAGAAAATAACAATGATATAAAATCGGTATGAGGTGAAAAACTGATGCTTTTCAGGAAGTGGCTGGGAGAAAAATATTATTGATTTAAAAGTGGATTTCTCCAAATTACTCTAAACAGAAAAGTACCACTGCTTTCCACGGATTCCTGTTTCTACAAAGAAAGAACAGGAGATGCTAGCAACATCAGTTTTTCAAAGCTCAGGTATAATGTTGAAAGCGTAACAAAATTTCTCCCACACATAAACATAATATGAATAATAACATGCTTTTGCTTTGGAAAGGACTGTTTCAGACGCCTGCTGCTTCTTTAGCATAAGGGTAGTGAGTATCTCCTTCAAATATCCTTTTGACAAGATATACGTAATCTACAATGAATCTAGAAAATTAGTCTGGTTCCAAAATCTGCAGGACACTCCCTACAAGCAGTATTTTTAAGTCTAAAGCCTTGGAACACATTGTTTCTGAAGAGTGGATGAAGTAACAGCCCTGTTCAAATTTTGTACTCTTCCCCTTTCTTTATCCAGATCAGCTCCTTGAAAATCCCAGATCCTAATATGCCCTTCCAGACTTCAGGCTATTCAAAACATAGACGCAAATCCAGATTTCACACCCTGAGTTTCTCTTGCAACTGTATTGTCTGTCCCTCTGAAATATTTCCTCAGTTCAGTAGGATGGTTTCTTGGGTAGAAATTCATAATTCAAATAACGATCTCAATGTATTTCCATATTATGCTGAATCACACATTTAGTGTTTAGAAATACACCTCTATCAAAAGAGAATGCTGAAACATCAATGTCAATTTTCTTTCTGAAATCTCAAGGTACCATTGAGTAACACTTCTGAGAATGGTAGTTTCAATATTAAAAATCCAGGAGGGAAGTTTGTTGGTGTGTTTTATTATTTAACAGCACCAAATACCTCTGCTCATTGTCTCTGTGTATATAGGTGTGCTCAGGGAATTGTTTTTATAGGTAGGAATGCAGAGAGATTCTGACACCCAAAGGATGCACAAAGAGATACACTAACATAAATTTCTCTGGTGCCCTGAAGGTACTTCCATTGTATTATAGGGCTACTCATGAGCAGTTCTGGCTCAGGCAATAGGACCATGAAGTAAAACTGAGTGTTTCTGGACTAGATGAACTGAGAATGAGGCAGATTATAATACCTGTAGAAACCACATTTTCTATCATAGGTTACTGAAATATAAAACAGCAAAACAAGTTAATCAAATGCTCATTTTTCTCCTTACCAATTTCCCTTCTCCCCCAACATACACACACATGCCCACAAAAGCACATTTTACCCACTTTTCCTCAGTATAGTCTTTAATTAGAATGAGTTGAGCAGTTAAATTGGAACGATCTTAGAGCAATTTGTGCAATCTCATGAGATACATTATCAGTTATGCCCTGAATTCTGCACACTCCCTCTGAACAGTGAAACAAACCGAAGTTCCTTCCATGTTCACCCCTGCTGGTGTTTCACAGGATCCAGCCCAGAAAAGCTTACAGTGACCATAACAGTGCATTAATCCTTTTGCAAAGGGTATTGACTAATCTCAAAAAAACCATCTGTCTTGCAGTAAGGGATAGAGGTTTCTAACGTGCATTGGGGAAATCCAGTCAGAGTAAAAGAAAGCAGGAGCAGAGGTGAACTTTGACTTGCCTCTGTCCTCACAAGTTGTATAGAATGGGTCCTTTCTCACCTATTTTGCAGCAAAGACAGGTTTTCTGTAAAGAAATGTCTGAAGGCAGGGAAAAAATCCAGCGTGGTACTATCCTGTTGTGCCCTCCAAAAAAGCCTGTGCAATCACCAAGCAAGCTAAGGAGCTGCTTCTCAGGGGAAAGAATAACTGGGGAGGGAAAAGAAATGCAGAGAACATCAGAGAAATGCAGAGAATTTCCCAAAGTTAATTATAAATGCATATGTGCATAGGAGGCAATGACACCAAGGTTCACATTTTCAATCCTGCATGCTCAAAGGCAATAGTCTAACCTTTTTAACCTATCCACAAATGTCGTGACATGCTAGAGGTTTTAGCATCTCTAGCCTCCATTGCTGGCAGAGGGATTTAAGAGTGCTGAAGGCTTCTGAAAGACATCTACAGAACAGCCCTCAAAACCTGAAGAGAGGCTTTCTGTGAAACTTCTCTGTGGTCCCTTGATTACCCATACAGGCTCTAAGATTATCCATAGTTTCATAAGGGAGCAAGAAGATCCCAGGAGATTTTTGCACACTAAAAATTTATGCTTCTGGATAAGGGAGTTCACTCTGGGAGTTTTCATACCAATGATAAAATTACAAAAATGCTTCATATCCTGCTCTAATGATGCTGTTTCACCTTAAAACGGCAACTCGACAAGTCTGGTGTTACTCTCTGAAGCAGACAACTGAAGAACCTTGCAGAGCAAGAGATTTTGGTGCTGTGATGCAGAGGGAGACATCACCTCTTCTTACAGTGACTGGCAGGCAGAACCATCATATCTGGGCATAACATGAGGCCAGAGCTAAGGGATCCACATGGAAATCCACCACTCCTGTTTCTGTATGTATTTGCATTGCCTCACAGAGGGACAACCACACAACCAGGAAATGTAGTGGGATGTAGAAGTAGTTTTGTTCAACTTCCTTTTATTAAACTAGCAGCAAAAGGGCCTAAATGCAAGCAGTACACAAGGACTATGTAGAAACATGGCAGCACTTGCTGCTGAAATTCAGTTACCTTCCTATAGAAGATCTAGTGCCCTGTCGTTCTCCCAAATACAGAAGGGATGATGTTGCTTAGGCTACTTCACTGTTTGGTATGGTTCACACTGTTCAATACATTTCACAGCTGAAGAACAAAATCTACTTCTTCAAATACTGCATCAAAAATGTTACTGGTAATAAAGAAAAAGATACACTATTTTTAACACTCCTTGGGGAAAACAAATCTAGAAGAATCGTGTTCATAAATCTCTCCCATTCAAATGCAATGTAAAATCCTTTCTATTTTTCTCAAAGGAAAAAATCCATTGACAAAAATATCTAGTGCAGGCAACTGTTGCTAGCTTTATATTTCCACAGTAAGCTGCTCTTAGTATTTTTGAAAGGAGACTGCAGCACACATGAAACCCATGAACTGCAGGAGGGAACTTTTAAAAGATGGTAAAGCTGACACGAGTGCCTTCCTGAGAAGAGCCAATGTACTTGTTTCCAGACAGGATTACAGCTAAATCAGAAATAATGCCCTATAGCAAGTGGGCACATATGATCTGCAGCCATTGGAAAACCTGCCTTGTTCAAAAGCTGCAATTTTCCAAACTGTTAACATTGATGATGATATGGAAAAACTACTATAGTTTTCCAGAGGCTAATTATGAATAGGTGATGATTTAAAGAAAAATTCAGAAGTCAAATATTTAGCTCAATTTGAGCTCATTACAGTTGCTATTCAGCATCAGTAAAATATTCATAATGCACAAACATGTTGTAGTTTATATAAACCTGTTTAAAAAAAGATAACTCCAAGTAAAATGGAACAGAATTTGGTTTAATATGTTCTCCTTTGTATGCAAATTACCTCCCAGCAGTTCATAAAGGTAAACACTGCTATCTTATTTAGATACATGTGGCAGCCTGTATGGGTTACATTTATATACTGTGAACACCACCAATGTCAAAAATACATCCCTAGATCAGAGTTTGGCCACATCAGTAGTAAACTCAGGCCTGAGTTTAGACAGTGAAGGCTGAGGATACTGCAAATTGTGAGAAGAAACAACAACCAAAGCCAGGGTCTCTCTTCCCTTCTGGGATGTACTATGGAAATGTTTCATTTGCATGTGAAAAGAGATGCAGGCAGTACTTCAGTGGAGCAGTTAACATCGACTTCTTTGAGTGAATCTCCATTTTATTCGTGTGCCTTTATATTTTGGACCCCCGTGTAGAGGGAAGGACCAGGCTGCAGTCCCATCTTGATGTGGTAGTGGACAAACTGAGGCAGCAATATCTACCCAAAAGGGCTTGCAGCTGCCCCCGTGGGCATTTACCCCATCCCACTTCAGCCCATGATTTTCTGTCTTGGAGAAGAAAGTTTTACCGAATGAGCCTCCTTGAGGTAATAAAAAATGTGGTTTTTTACTTCATAATAAAATACACCTTTTCTTATCTGGTGCTGACATCATTTGATAAACTCTTTGCTCCAGGAAAAATAACAGTACAAGGATATTTTTCATATTTTTAAAGGATGCTGTATTGCTATTTTTCTTCAACTTTCACCATAATAGCCATTTGCTAGCTTGAAATTAAAATTTGTTCCTTTACTGATTATTTTTCTCTGTATTATGCAGGTCGCTAATGAGTGCCAGGCTGCTGGCATGGCTTTATTTATTTATTAGAAAGAGAAGAGCAGTGAAGCATTTAAAAGTCACATACACAGGCCATATTTTTTGTTTATTATTATTTTTTTGTGTTGACACATTGTAATACAGTAATACAGTTAGGTCAAGACACAGGTGTGCTGAACTTTATGTAAAGTGTTTATTTCATCTGGATGGAAAACTGAAAATTTTCTTTAGTTTTTAACTGACAAATCACGAGAACTTTTAAATTGTTGAACCAGCTTTAGGTATTTTAAAATGACTGAGCTCAAGCTGCATAACATTAGTAAGGGTTGCAATGATCCTGTTTCACACAAATCCAATTGGGAAAGGCACATATGGTTGAGGGGAGTTTTTCCTCTTGTGTGCTACTAGTTTTTGGAAGAGTATTAAAAATAGAATTTGAAGATGAAGCCACGTTTCTTGGGGCATGGAAGTGTGCGATTACTCCACTTTTTCCTTTTAATTTCTGTCAGCCATTCCTGGTTAATTAACCTATTTGTTCTGGTTTCAACAGAATGACAAAGCATTCGCAAATGTTGCGAGATTCCTATGTGAGAAGTCCTACCATGTTATTAGGCTTATCACTTAAAGAAAAAAGGAGAAACAAAAACAATGCATTGGGTCGGATTTATTTTTCAGGCAAGAGAATTTGTCATTCCTTAGGCTGCAGCAGCTGCCTTAGGAGAAAAGGCGATTGTTATATTTTGCATTACTATCTTTAAAATACTAAAAACATACCATAAAAAGCTAATTGCAGATATTCTCTGGACAAGTCTGGTTCTATTCAGGGGCTTTACTGGGCAGTTTTGGCCTCACAGCCTGGTCTTTCTCCTAAGAAATGTCAGTAAAGTCCCTGAATTAATGGACTGTGAAGTGCTTAGAAACATACCGTTTCACAAAAGTATACAGCGAGGATGTGACACTAATGGGAGGTGACCCGTGGGTTTATGACAAAATAGTCCACCCTAACAAGAACAACAACAAATTAATACAGCTTCTCTGCACAGTGGCTTTGAACAAAGCAATAAACATTGGAGTGGGAGGCAAAGAAAGGTAGAATAAGGAAAAACTGATCAAGAATAAGATTTGTGAATTATTTGGCTATTCCCGGTTTTGTTATCTCCAGGAGAAGGCAGCTGCGAACTGCAGGGTAAAGAAAATTAAAAAGGCAAGGCTCCATTGTAATTGGGTAATTGGAGAAGGAAAGTTAGTAGCATTCGCAGAGATGTCACATGAACCTAAGTGGTAAATTCCTGGGTTTGCTTACACGGATTTGTTTTCTTTTAATTTTGCTTCTTTAAAAAATAAATATAGATAGACATTTATACAAAAATTTTAAAAATGCAGTGCAACTCCTTCAATCTTTTTGCAATTCTGCATGGTTGAACATTTGAAATGAGTTTGTGTATCACCCCCAGGCATTGATTCAGACTTGATTGGGGCAAAGCAGACTCCATGTGCTTATTTTTATACACGTCATTTGGGAAGTTATATAGCCAAGGGAACAGAAAATGTGTTGCTCCACTGCCAAATTATCCCATATCCCTCGATCAAAACGGGAGGTGATCCTAATCAACAAGTTGTGCGACCTTAGCGCAATGGCAATGTCAGGTCAGCTCGAGAAAGTGGAGAGACAGATCTAAATACAAATAAAAAGAAAGAGAGAGACAGAAAGAAAGAAAGAAAGAAACAACCAACAATCCTTATAATTATCATCATCTGCTGCTTTTCCCTCTTCTGGCAAAGAAACACTCCATCCATTTGCAGAAATCGCCCGCGGAAACGTTACATCAAAACTAATCACAACGATTAAAATCAGCTTTTCTGTGCAAGAGGAGAGTAAAAAGCAAGTTGTAGGCTGGAATGAGACTGTTTTTTCCACCAAAAAATCCGGGAAAAAAATACACGCGATATATATACATATATATATCTTTCTATATGCACGTTTCGAAGGAGATCAATTTTATGCCCGTGTGATCAGTTAATTTAATTTAACTTTTATTTCGGAGATTGATTCAGACTGGAGGTAGAGACATGAGCTAATTGTATCCTGATCCCTGCCTTGAGGGGTTTCAAAGCCCTGGAGCAACTATTCTCTGTATTTTGCTCTGTCTACCTTAGCCAAGCTATTGCATTTCTCTCTGGTGTAGCGAGGAGAGCAGACCGCTGCCGGGAGAGAGAAATATCGGAAGTGTGAGTTGGGGGGGAAAAGGGGAGAAAGAAAGGGGGAGAGAAAAAAAAAAAAAAAAAAAAAAAAAGGAGGGGGGGAGGAAAAAAAAAAAAAAGGAGGGACACTTTGGCGGCTCCGATGTTCCAGGTAAGGGCTGCTCGGGATTGTTGTTGTTTGCAGCGGAGGGTGCGGAGGGACTCGGGCGCCGCTCGCTTCCACGCATGTGCCGGGCGCTCGCACCCCGCGCGGGGACGCGGCGCGGCCGCCTCGCCCGCCGCGCTCCCCCGCGCAACCCGCGCCCCCGCGCAGCGCCGCGGGGAGGCGGGCGGGGAGCGGCGGCGAGGAGGGAGCGGGGGAAGGGGGAAGGGGGAAGGAGGGAGGGAGGGGGACGCGCGGCGGGCGGGTGGGGGGCGCCTCCTTTCCCCGCCGCGGCGAGGGGGGACTGGGGCGGCGGTGTGCGGGGCGGGCGGGGGGATGTGTTCAACTTAAACGGGAGCGTTTCCGCGCTGGCGGTGCGCGGCTGGCATTGTTCTCCGGCGGGCTGCAGGAGGGGGCCGCCATTGTGTGTGTGTGTCTGTCTCTGTGCGAGAGCGGGAGGCACCTTCCCCCGTGCCCGCGCCCCCTCCGGAGCTCCCCGCGGCGCCCTTTGTTGCCGGGGCGGCGAAGGCAAGAGCTGCCGCGCTTCTCCCCCTCGCACCGCCTGCGGAGCGCCAGCGGCCGCGCTGCCTCCGCGCCGCACCGCGGGTGCCCCCGGGACCGGCCGCGCTGCTCCGTCCCCTGTGCCTGACGCCGGCCCGGAAAAGGGAGCCGGCTAAAAAAACTGAAAAGGAAAAAAAAAAAAAAAAAAACTAAAAAAAGAGAGAAGGAGAAGAAAGCAAGCCGCCCGCCGCCTGTTTCCAATCAGCGCGGTACAAGTTTATGTGAGCGTGCCCCGCGGGCACGGAGCGTGCTCGGACTGTTCGCAGAATTAAAGATGGGCGAAACGCTTCTCTGCGCGGAGCGGCGGGGCTGCCGAGAGCGGCTCCTCCCGCGGGCGAGCGGAGCGGAGCGAGGGGAAGGGAAGGAAGAGAAGGAAGGGGCAGCAGCGCCCGGTGCCCGCAGGCAGCGCCCGGTGTGCGGGGGGGCGCGGGGCGGCTGGTGGCTCCGGTAATTGTTGTTCCCGGTCACGAGCCCCGAGGAAAGGCTGCGCCTGGAACGCAACTTTCCAGCTCCAGCTTCCCCCGAGCGCCGGGGGCGGCAGGCAGCCGGGGGCCGCGAAAGGGGGCTGGGCGCTGCGGGCGTGGGGAGTGGGGAAACTCGGGGATGACCTGGGGAAGTTGGTTCCTTGCGCACGCAGAGTCCGGCGGGGGAGGGAAAAAAAAGAATTTTGAAAAAAAAAGTGTCAGTTTAATAGTTGCGGGTTGGGTTCAGCAGCGCCCGCGGAAGGATGCTCGGCCCGCGGAATGATGGAGGCGCCGCGGGTCGGAGGCACTTGGCGAAACTTCCCTTTGCCTATTCAAAATGACTGCGGTGATTTTGGTGTATTAATTGCGCCCGAAGCACAACACAAAATGTTCTAGCACACGCTAGAGGTCCCTCTCAGAGCTGTCAGACGTTAGGGTGTTTTCAGGTTGGGTTGTTCTTTATTATTTATTTTCCCCCGCTTTAACTGTTTGAACAAAACCGACTGTCCCTTCAAATGCCAGCACAGCGTGCATTGTTCAAATAAGGGTGAAGAAAGATTTGCGACTTTCTTGTTTGTGCCCTGCTTGGTTGGGCATCAGTTAATAAACTACAGTCTCGAAAAAATGAATGTAAATGGTATTAATTTCATGCAGTGATTTATGAGTATTTTTGAAATAGCCTCACCGTTTGTCGTTGGGGCCAATTCCAAATTTTGTACTCGGTTTTCTGATGTGAATCCTGCCATGGATGTAAGCAGCATAAAACTTGAATAAGGATACCAGGCTATGGCTTGTGGTTTTTAAAAGAAAAACATGCAAGCAAGCAAAAAGCCAAGTATTAAGATTATAAAGAGTCAGTAAAGATGATGGAGGTGACTAAAAATGATTGATCCCCCAAAATTTCCATATCCAGACCGTGTTAGAGAACTAATTAGTCCCCCCAATCTTCGTGTATTACAACAATATTATCACCATTTTACGGATGGAGAAACTGAGAAATAAAAAGAAGGTCACTGACTTGCCTGAAGCCATATAGCAAATAAAAGATAGATCTGGAATCAGCTAGGACAGATTTAGATCTCTTGCTGATTTGCACTGCTGCAACCATTGATTTCAGTGGAATTCTTCTGGATTTAAGTCTAGTTTGGACCTTATGTGTTGCTCTGTCCCTTAGAAACACTGACTTAATGTAAATTCCATTTTGACCATGAGTGAATTAGATGCAAGATTTTAGGGGGAGTATTTGTTGTACATCCACTTTTGAAAGACAAATTACTGTGAAACTTTAGGACTCCATTGGCTTTTGATTATTCTTAATTTTTTCTCCATTACTATTTCATTTGTCACCTCAGCATAGTACCCTAGTTGGGTGTTGGTATTGTGTTTTATTAATGAATGATTTCCTCGTGTCTAGTGCAGTTTTTGTTACTGGATTCTGAGAAACGTTTCTCACTAGATGTCTCTGGGAGTGAAACCTTCAGTTTTGTGTTGGAATGCCCTGAGAACAAATGATTTTGCATGAGGAAAACTTCCATTCATTGCAGATCTCGCTCAGGCAGAAATGAAAAATTGCATGAACATCCTATGCAAAAAAAAGCCAGGCTTTCCCCTGCATAGTGGAAAGGCTGCATGTAGAAGACTTGCTCACACAGGCTCTTTATTGGATTATGGTAAGTTTATGTATGGAGAAAATGCGATGTGAAAGGAAATATTCACTGATCATAACAAATGTTTGTACATTATTCAGAGCGGGGTCTCTCACAATTAACAAAATACCAAATCTGCCAGTCACAGTCAGATAGCATTTCACATGAGCCCAGCTGGGAAGGAATGATAATTCCTGCTTTCTGTATTCCAACTACTTTAGAAATATTTTCAGGATACCATAAAACAGACACAGATGTACAGATTGTGGTTGTGGTGCTTTACTCTTCATGTATTAATGTGTGCTGGTATATACAAACTGCCACCACTGAACTATAATATAAAGTTCCTGCTTTCATGTCTTTGGATGAATTTGGTAAGATGCTGGTACTTCAGGGAGCCGACAGTCCCTCAGTGTTGCTGACATCTCTGCGGTGAGGGTCTGACCTCCCATCTGCATGTGTGGGGAAGCAGGCGTAGAACTTGGGTGTAATTAAGACTATTCTGCCCCCTGCCCCCCTCCAGTTTGAGCTTATATGTACGAAATAGAAAGCATTTAGGTGGGAATTAGCTCCACAGAGTGCATGTGGTTTGTTCAAGACCTTGTACTGATTGAGCAGAGTTTTAAACACCAGAGCTTCAGCCTCTTTTCTCATGCTCTGTGCTGTAAACTATGCCTCACTTGCAGTACGTGTTCAACTTTTCTCTTGTACCAAAGGAAAAATAATGTCGATCAGAAGCAAATTTTAGCGGAGATGCCTGCTGTTACTTATTTTGGATCCTTTTACGCTGTTGCAGCGGAGCCAAGTTGGATCTCCTTCCAGGAAATAAATTTAGTTAGTTGTTGGTTTTTTTCTGACAGAAGCATAATTCTTACTCTAAATGGAATCTTTTCTGTTGGTCTGTGTTGCATTTATGTTTTCTTTTTACAGCCTGGGTAAAATTCATCTTTGGTGTAGTGCCATTGACTTCTGTGTTGTTTCACAAAGCATTTATTTGTTTTCTGTGTTAAAATGCAGATTTCTGTTCTACTTTACACAGAATACTTTTTTTTTTTAAAGAAAGAAGTTGGATTTTAGAAGAAGACAAATAGAAAATGTATGTCTTCATTTTTATTTTGCCCACTTTTACTACTTGTGCAGGCAGAGATTTCTCCTTTTTCTACTTCTTTGTTAAATTAAGTTGAATATATGTATTTAGAGAATGTCTAGGCAGGAGAAGGGAGTAGCTACTATCTTCCTAGCTGATAACACCTTCCAAAAAAATATTAACGTGAAAGCCATTAGCACATTCCATATTGATGATGTATGTTGTAGCTTTAATAATCTTGGGTTCTCTAATGTTTATTTCAATCATAATCCCAAAATCAAATAAACAACATCCCATATCAAAATGAGCCAAAGCTGATGCTGTAGAAGGTTCAGTTGTAATCCTATGTTTATGAAGTGAGTGGCTCACCTGATAACCTTTTCCTGATAGCTCCTCCTCTGGCTGCCTACCCCACTGGCGATGGAAGTTACGGTTTGATGTGGTTGCCAGCTTTGCAGGTGGTTTGTTCCCAGCCAAAGTGTACGGGTGAGGGATACAAAGTTTAGGAGTGCTTGCTGGGGCAAAGGACAGTTCATCCTGACAAATTATTTAGTGCCTTTTACACAACTGGTCTTCCTTGCCCAGTGCACTCATGGAAAAGAAATAGCCTTTAAAAACCCCCAAAACTAAAAAACACACCCCTGAACAGCAGGGTTGCTCAAAGATTTATAGGAAAAGGAGTTCTGTCTTATACAGGTTAATGACTCTTTCTACTTCTCATTCTCAAGACCTTTGCAGCTGTGGTTGCTCTCCATTAGCCAGCATTGATGGCTCAGTTCTGCCTCAAACCTCAGGTCCAGTATAGGCATCTCTGGGTTTTCCCTTATTTTTCCTGGTGTAAATCAGGATGATTTGCAGGACAGTCAACGTTCAGGGCTGTAGTACAGAGGCACAGGCATGTGCACCCCACTTCTGACTCTGACTGTGGTTGTCTCTGTAACAGGCAGCTGGTGTGGGAGCAGAACTGTCTCCTACTGCTGTACACGGCTTTGGCAGACCTCACCTGTCAACTTTTAGTTCTCACAGATGAACTCTGAAGCCACAGCATGATTTGGTCAGACAGAAATGATGGGAGGTAGTCTCAGGCCAGCAGGCATGAGGAAATTTTAGTATTTCTGCATAAGTCATGGGTGAAACTTAATCTAAAGCACAGTGTGCATCTCCGAGCATTCATCTTTGAGAAAAGTGAGCTTAAGCTGGAACCACAGCTAGAAAGATGATTGGGGAATGGAGGATCTGTCTTTTGAAAGATTAGAAGAGGCTTGAATGTCCTTCTTGGCAATGTGTAGTCTGGAAAGTGATGTGAAAATTCCCTGTAAAGTCACACAGGTAATCCCAGAGAGAAGTAGCTGTTCAAGCTAAATGACAATAAAGATGAATATAAACTGTGCCTGTTTAGGCAATAGTTTGCCAGAACACTTTCTGATTAATTATCTAGAAGATGCACCATTGAAAGTGAGACCTTAAATTTGGTAATACTCTGTTTTGTGCATGCCTTTAAAACCTGGGCTACTTGGAGAATATTTCCAGAAAAGGTACCTCAGTGACCTTAGTTGTGACCAATAGGCTATGATTAATTTTTTCATCAACATTTCTGTCAGTGGACAGAAGATTTAGCTTTTTTTAAGAAAATACATATTTTTATATATATATTTCAAAAAGCAATTTCCATAGCTGAAAACCACTATTTTGTGTATTCCTGGGATAGAAATATGAAAAAAGACCAACTGACAGAATTTTTTTTTTAAAAACCTGAATTTTTCACAGAAAAAAAATCAGTATCTGTTCTTATGATCACTGAAAATTTTGCACAAGTTTTCTCAGTGGGAGGAATTTCTGATTTGCTCTTCACATAGGATCCTTGGTTTATTTTCCTTCCAGCTGTAAAACTATTTCTCTTTCTATAGTTCCTCATTTTTTCCAAGTTAGACCTTTAATGCTTACAGTTTTCCTATGATTTATTTAGTGGCATTCACTTCATTTTCAGCATATTCTATAAGAGGGAGATGGGAGATTTAGTAAAGAAACACGAGCAAAAAGCCCTTTTCACTCTTCCTCACTTCCTTACAAACGTTAACTTAAAAACATCCTCTCGATCATCCAGTCACCGAGCCAACTTTCAGCACGCTAATTTGCTTGTATGCCCAGTCTATAAATCCTGGTGGGGCAGGACCTTCTCCTGCAGCAGAGCACTGCAGGTATTAAACAAATAATTAATAACAGCTCCTGCTATCGGTGTTGCCAGGAGAGCAGGGAGAAGAGAGGAGTGGCAGACTTCGGGTATAACTCCAAATAACTGGTGGAAACTAAAGTATCCAGGGGCTGCTAAAGTAGCTCAGAGTTTACTTTCTTAAGAGCACTTTGCCTTAAAACAGCTTTATTTCCCTCTGCGAGCTGAACTTGGCGGTGGCATTAGATGGAAGACATGTGTCTCACATTTACAAAGGGCATACAGGTCCATCAGCATGATCCCAGAGCTGCCAAGGGAAGGAGGGAGGAGTAGGAATGAAAGGGGGTCTCTAGCTAAAACACCGATGCGGGTCTCCCCAAGATGTGCTACTTTCTAAACAAGGCAAGACTCACCTAGGGGTTTAGTTAAGCTGCCCTGAGAGAGATTGATGGGCCAGCCGTTCAGCACAGGGGACCAGTGCTGAATAATTCACAGATCGTTATCATTTCTGTAGCCCATTGTGTACCCATTACACCAAATCTTTTCTAAACACTGCAGAGGGATAATGCATGCGCTAAGGACCACTCACACAAAGTAAACAGACATTCCTGGCTTGCCACTAACTGGGAAGTTTGACACCATTTATCCACAGCAGCCTGTTCTGCTCTAAGTGATATGGCAGGAAACGGGTTTGACAGGTTGGACATCTGTACGGGAGAGGGCCTCTAGTGATGTCAGGGCAGCTGTCCCAGCTGGTGGCTGTAGGTGAAGGCACGAAGACCAGTACAGGAGAAAATGAGAAAAGGGCTGGCTAGATCAGCAGAGGACAATTTACACCCTGATTATCAAAGGGAACTCACAGATTCAGAACTTAGGGACAGCCTTGGACGCTGGTGAGAGTCCAGCAGAGGAATTCAAAGAGTCAAAAGGGAGAGCTGAGCAGGTAGGGCTCCATTCTGTGTCAACAGAAAAAAGGCCAATGGGTTTATTCTAGTCACTCAAGAGATGGTCACTGACGAGATCCAGGTGGAATCTTACATGGACCTGCAGTTTGCCTCTGGAGAGGGGGGAAAGAAGCAGTGGAGCTCAAGGTGGCTGCAGATGTGAGCTGAGCAACAGAATGAGAAAGTGCAACCTTCCATATCCTCTAGCTTTTCCCTACCGTGGCCTCTGTGGTACAAAAATAAATTGAGATTCCTGGAGGCAAAATGAGGACATGATTTTTGCTATTAGCAGAAAACTAAATTTCTAAGGCTGTTAATGCTGTTCCAAGGAAGAGTCTTCCTGAGAAACTGGTAGGCGGGAGTGTTCCTGTTTGGGAAGAACTCTGGTCAGGGGTAAAATAGTTAGCTCTTTCTCAGGGAGACATGTGGTTCTTTCAGGGAAAACTGTGGCTTTGAAGAAGCATTTTCTTTAAGTCAAAAATCTGTAATTATTACTGGCTGCATACAGTCTTTGCTTTTTTCCCTTGGTCTTCTTTAAGTATTTGTATCAATGTCCTGCAACTGAGAGTTCCACAGGTTGCTGAGAGATAAGCTGTAGAATGATACCCTTATTCATTTATAAGCTAATGCAGTTTTAAATTCCATTAGGTGCCCTCTTATTTTATGAAGGGCATCTGATTTCTCCTTCACACCATTCATTATTTTATATACCTCAATTCCATCATCTTTTACTGTTTTCCTTTCTAAATGAAATAGTTCTGGTTTTAATCTTTTTGTTTAGAAATACCCCCACATGTCTCTAATCTTTTTTGTTGCCTTTGGCTATCTAGCATAGCTATCTATCACTCCCATCTTGCTACTCACTGGATCTTTAAAGCTAGTTCCAAAGTCATCAGCATGAAAGAGACTGAAGGATGGTCTTGTGGTTTAAGTATATCACCAAGACTCCAAAGTTCTTCTTCCAGATCTCCTGCCCTATGACCTTGGGCTAATCACTTGGCTGCAGAGTTTCACAGTTTCCCTTTTAGTTCCAGAAAATATAACAGGGAAATTTCAAGCAAAATATGTTAAGTGTTTCCCCATGTCTGGATGGAAATTATTCTAGATGCATAGCCATATTAAATGTAGTTTTGATTGTTTTTCCACAAGTCAGCTACATGTGCGTTGAAATTTGTAACTTCTCTCGCTAACTCTTTGATTGTGTGGTGCTTGACTGTTTCTTATTTGTTACACTCCTCTGATATTAGGTTCCAAACATATTCAATTAAGTAATTTCTTTTTGTTATTTTATGGTGAACTTCATATGGAAAGTATGAGTTACTGCCAATTTGGGCCAAACAGACATATGACTTTCATGTATCCCTGGGAACTTGGAAAGTCAGCACAGTCGTGATGAAAGTGAAAAACAGAATCAAATTCTGACTTTACATGTAGGACAGTGGCTGTTCCTGGGAGACACTAGGTACCCCTTACTCCCACTCATACTTCCCACATGTGGGATCAGGACTAAGGTATTGCTGGCTGTTCTCCAGTCTACACAAACTAATTATCCACAACCTCTCAATACTCTTACAAGGAGTATAAGACTCTCCCATCTGATTCCCTCCTCTGACATTTTCAGTGACACCTGGCTGTTACATATTTCTAGCACCTCTGTCAATCTCCAAAAGCCCACATCAGGTCTGGGGCACCTTCCTGCCTCAGTGTCATTTAGTGCCTCATTTCTGGCTCACAGGAGCCTGCAGCACTCTGGCTGAGAGTGCACTGCTGTCAGCCCCACAGTCCAAGGAATCTCCCAAGCACACACTTTCCCAAGTGTCATCGCTTGCTGCAAAAAGGTCATGTGTCAAGCAGTGGGAGAAGAGATCTATGAGGTGTCTGAACTATAAAACCTTCCTTTTAAAAAACTTCTCGTGCCACAAAAGATGCTGGAAGTATACACTTTGACAGGATGCTACTCCAGTGGAATAGCAAAAGCAAGCTGCTTAGATATTTGTAGCATAAAACTAAGGAAAGCTACATTCTTCTTTAAACTGCCTCTTTTTTTGTCTGCTTGTTATCCCCCTAGCCCTGTAGCTCCTTTTTTTTTTCTTTTTTTGCCTTGATGTCCCTCTTTCCCTTTGTAAGCAGATAGTCAGCTCCTGCTTTCATGAATCCCCCAGACGGCACTGTGTGCTCCTTTCACTGGAGCTCAAGCCTCTGTACATATTCCTGTGCAAGCCCCAGGAAGTTTGGTGCTCTTCTGTTCTCTTTGAAAAGGGGTCAGTCCTGGAAGACTCTCCTGATAACCCCAGTCAGGTCAATAGGCTTGTTTGTGTGATTAAGGATATCACATAAGGATGTCGGGGGCATTGGAACATCAGGAGTCTTTGCAGCTTTAAAAAAGAAAAAAGGGTGGTTTGGATTTTGGTGGCGTTTGGAGTGCTTTGTTTCACTTATGCCTTATAGCTGGCATTTTGTCATAGCCTTCTGCTCACTAGCATTCCCATGACACATGAACAAGCTCAAAAAAAATTTTTCTGTGAGAAATCAGTGGGCTTCATTAAATTTTCAAAGTTTAGAGCTGTGATCCTCTTTTCCCCTCTCCACGGGCGGCTGGCCCTGCCAGATTCTGATTGCTTATGTGAACATTTGATAAATCTCACTGTGGACTACATTTGCTCTTTCACCCAAGCAGTCATCACACACATTTTCCTAACACTTTAAAATTATGCCTGCCAAACATTTTCTGATGTAAAGTTAAAAGCCATCTATTACTGAAGTGATTTTTCAGCCCTTGTGGGCATGTTTTTCTTTCTTTTTTTTACCCTTGTGTAGTTCAGATAGTTTCAAGCTCTTTTAAACAGGCTGCCAAGGGTCAGTTTCAAAAAAAAATTTCTTCTTTCATTTTCTCCTAAAAAGTATGGTGGTGCTATTATTTTCTTTCATGCAACTCCTTTCAAAGCTGAATTCAAGTGAATGTAATGTTGTCTTACTGCCATGACCACAGAGAACTTAATATAAAACTGGAGATTGCTGCCTCTTCTCTGTAAAGGTGTCAGTCCTGCACTTATATCAGGAAGGACACTTTTCCCACTGACTTCAGTTAGTGACAGCCAAATAGATTGCATTCCACTGTGCTGAAGTCAGTGACACTCTTTCTGAAGTGACCTCCGCTGTGTGCAGTGGCACCAATGCCCTGCTGTGCTCCTGAGACACCCAAGATGGGGATGTGGCTTGAAGGGTGCACAGCTCCCACCTGGCTGCCATGCTGACTCGCAGGGAAGGGAACTGGGATGGGACTGGATCAGGCATCCACATAAAACACTCCCAGGTCCCCCAGCCAAGGCTGGACCTCTGTGGATTTGGTTGTATCTCTGCAGTCCAGTGATGTGGTATCATTCATAGCCAGGATCTATATGCAGGCCATTTGTTCATATTCAGAGCTTTGCCTGACCCTTCCCTAATTTTTACTTCCTGTGCAGATCATATTCCTCCTGTCAGTGTGTGAACAGAAGGCAAGATGTCACTTCTTTCCTCTCTGATCCTCTCTTTCCTCTCCTTCTCAGTGCTCTGGGCATTTTCCTTTAAATGCCTCATTTTTTCCTCTGGGTTCCAGAGCTGTGCATGGTTTTTGGAACTGATTAAAGCAGCTTGTCCTACCATGGCAGCAAGATGCTAAAACAAAGCATCTGTGTCTCTTGGTCTAAAACCAGGACTTTTTTCACACTTTTCCCAGTTTCTTGTTTAGCAAACATGCTAAACAAGGATCATGGTGTAAAAAAAAACAAAGCAGCTCTTCCTTTCTAGAGTGAACCAGCCTGATAACACACATAGCTCTTTACCAAAACCCTGCTAGTGCCCTTGAACTTACTGGAGCCTGCTCCAGCATCAAATGGTCTGACCAGTCTGAAATTGTCATTTCCCTTCAAAGTGCCTTTTCAGGACCTTTATTTGAAATTGCTTTTGCTGCTTGTTTGTGTCACAACTGCACTTCATGCAGTTTTTAGAAGTGTAGAGACTTGGGTCTGGGCCAGTCCTAAATAAGGAGGCTAATACAGAAATAACCCCCACTCTGGTGAAACACAAGAAACACAAAACATCATGTAGAGCCTCCCAGGGTGCAGATGGAAACCTAGTAGCAACATAACACTTAAACTGCACTGTAATTAAAGTATAATCCTTTAAATTTGTTGCATTTGGAGGGAGAAGAGGGTTGGAAAGAGGTGCAGAGAGCAAAATGAGTCAGAATTGGAGGCATTATAGTCTTTACCCTCAACATGGAACTACTTAAGCGTACCATAATTGCATCACAGAAGGTATGCATACCCCGAAACCAAAAAGGAAGCAGGAAGGCAAGAAAAAACAAACACAGTATGATGAACAAAACA
The DNA here is from genome assembly GCF_008360975.1 of Lichenostomus cassidix. Taxonomy (NCBI): domain Eukaryota; kingdom Metazoa; phylum Chordata; class Aves; order Passeriformes; family Meliphagidae; genus Lichenostomus; species Lichenostomus cassidix. Next base: position 106,376,574 of record NC_139482.1, on the reverse strand, counting down.
GGTAACCTTCAGGAAAAGGAAATCTAGCCCTGGCTAACCCAAAAGAAAGGAACGTAAACTGGCAAGGGAAAATGAAAGATGGGAAACAGGAGGACTGAGAGGATATTTCAAATACAAAGAGACATATCTCTACAAACAAATGAGAAGTTTAAATATCTTGAATAGAATTAGTGGATTTGCTGGATCAAAGGGGCAGTTAAAATTGACAAGATACAATTATAGAGACTACATCATATCCTCCCATCAGTCTTTACCAATTGAAAATACACTCACTCTCTACATATTCTATTTAATTGCTGTAGATGGGTGCCTGTCAAACACTGAGGTATCAGAAGAGAAACTGCAAGATTGACATGCTAAAGTAACAAACCTCCCAGAGCAGATGGCATCAATCAAGACAGATAGCTGTTAACGAAATCATGCAAGTTTCCCTTAAAAACAGGCCATTCTGCTGTACCAAAACAATGGAACATTGCATGTATTTTACTTTAAATCAAGATCATCGCAGTCAAATGAAAGAAATGTTGAAATAAAAGTTAGCAAATTATAAAATCTGCTTAACGCTAAGCATGAGTGATCCAGTAAGAGTGAAACATGACTTTTGTAACTTCCTAAAAAAATCTTGCAGATCTCAATGAAGCCATGGATTATACAGAACCATTTAATGTATATTTTTAAGGAAATCTCAGAAAGTCTTTGATAATTTATCTCAGAAGATGTTGTTAAGAAAATCTAGAGATCATGAACTGAGATACCAAATTCTGTCCTAGATCTGTTTTATGAACAAAAGCAAATGTTGCAGGAACCAAGAGTGAAAGGTTGGCAAGGAAGGCAGTAGAATCCTTTGAAGAATTATCAGAATAATAAATTGGGACATATGAAGATAAGAACATTTTGAAAATTATCTGGCCCCTTGGTCACCCAGGGCGAGATGACTCTGAAAAACTTGGGGACACGAATAAACTTAGATGAAGAGGAAGATGACACTAATTTTATTGCTTTGCCATCACAGAAAGTGCCAAATATGAGGGGAAATATTTTGTGTTCTTTGAAAACACTCTCAGGTTATGAAAAACCTCTGAAACCCTCTTATTTTCTTTGTCATGTAAGAGCAGAGCAGCAGTGGAAGGGGCAGACTGTGGTGCTTGGTCACCTGAAGGCAGAGCTGCAGAGGCTCAGGCAGCACCACAACCTGGAGGGCAGCAAGAAGGAGCTCCCCTAACACAGCCAGGCTCCTCTCCCTCTGCCTGGTACTGCCATGTCACCCGAGGGAACTGTTCTGGTCGCCCTGTTGAACAAGAGTTAAACACAGAATGGACCCAAAATGCACCAAATGTGTTCGTTTGTTAAGAGAGGAGACTGTGCATATCATAACAGTAAATTACATAATGAACACAGTTGGGAAAATGAATTGTATCTTTCATTTTACTCTTTCACATTATTTGGAAAATTTTAGTGTGGCAGTGTTAGTTTGTAACAAAGAAACCAGCGTTATTCCTGGAAGACTCAATTTTTCCAAATTCTTGCCTAAAATTGGCTGCAGCACCACTCCTGCCTATTTCCATGTTTATTTCCCTGCCTTTGCATACTGAACCAGCCAGGGCAAAGATCTCACAAAGATCAGAAATACAAAAGGAAACATTAAGTCAGAAAGTCTGAAGCTGATAAGAGGAATTATATTTTGATACTAAGTGGAACCTCCCTGGTGCAGGATGAACCAGATGACCTTTAATGGTCTTTTCCAACCCAAACTATTCTATGATTTGAAGATTTTATAACTGACAGAAAATATCATTCAGCTCAGCTTCAGCTGGCACAGTGAGGTTCACCTAGGGTTGGTCCTTGGGAGAGAGACAGTGGAGAAGGCTGTACAAAAATGGGACTTAGTGCCTTAAAACAAAGGTGTGATACATTTTTAAGGAGAACTGTACTGGACCCTTCATATATTTTTCTATAAAAATTACTAAATTTTGTAATCCAAAGGTTCTTTTCACTGGTCCTGTGCATTTTCCTTCCCTTACTCTTGCAGTGGTCATGTTCTGCTGCAAAAAGTGTTCTGTTTGTTATGAGTTATTTGAAATTTTGTCAGTCCTGGAGTGAGCAAGAAAGAAATTGAGAGATGCTTGAATAAAGAGAAATCCTAGTTCATAGAAATGAATAGGACATGATTAAAGCAGTGAATAAGTTCCTTTCATCTCACACCAAATACAGTATTTGTGGGATGTCAGGATTATGAATTTCTTGTGAATGACTGGAGTTCAAAATACTCCTATCTGTAATTTTGCAGCTAGTGGCACTTCAGGGTCCAGGAATCACCAGAGGAAATTACAGAGTGGGAAATAATTTAGAGAAGAAACTTTAAGTTTATTATAACACAAATCACAGTGGAGAAATGGAAGATGAATTTTGTTCCAACATACAGTAGATGCTTTATTCTACAAGCTAAGAAATAATCATATGAAACCTCTCTGCCTAGCCTGATCTACAAATAAAATCCATTTAATTCCTCGACCTTTCCCTGGCAGTAAAGAGTGACATTACAGGTAAAATGGTAGATAAAATGGTAGCTATCTTCAGGGTGATATTACCAACACTGCTTTTTTTTTGGTGGTTGTTGTTTTGTTGGTTTTCTTTTTGTTGTTGTTGTTGATGATGTTGTTGTTGTTTTAGATAAGTACCAAAAAAAAAAAAAGAGGAGGTTGCATTTTGTTCTTAATCAGCATCCCCAGTGGATGCTTCTGTTCTTCTCTAAGAGAGTATTTTAGAAGAAACTGCATTTGAAAGCCCAGGATTTGACTTTTGCTTTTTGTAGCAGGACTGATAATCTTAGGTGCAAAATTACTAAGCTCTGAGAGTGCCGAGATTCCAGGCTTGAGAGGCCACCAGAAAATACAAAGCGTTCAATATCCAGTGAGCTCCCCATAAACTCTTTTGCAGAGACTCCTAGGCTAACACCTCTTGCTGCATGTACAGGAGAGGAAGGAGGAAAGAGAAAAGCCACATCGCAGATTTCCATTCTGTGGGCAGACTGTGTCATCTCCGTAGCTCATAGTTTTAAATATATTCTGGGTATTAATGAATTTGGCATTCATGTCTGCCAGTCACAAAACAGCAACTTGCAGGCTGCTCCAAGCATCCCTCCCTGTGCCAGGGTTTCATGGAGGTGCTCAGAACCTCACAGGATTAGACACACTGGACAAAAATGACTATGTTTAGCTATGCACAGGGAATTTCCCTGTTTCCTTGATTATCTAGTACGTTTGTAAATAGATGTTCTGCTGAAGGCATTATTAAATGTTATCAATAACGTCTTCAATCCATAAACTGATCACAGAGCAGAGTAAAACTGATTGCTAAATAGAAATCGCAATTACATCCCAGTAAAATGGCAAACAGAGCAGCAGGAGTCACTGTCCTAAGGCAAAGAAATGAACACCAAGGTCTCTCCAGAAGTTAAAACAGAGCAGGTGAAACATTCCCTGGTCACTCACAGGGAAGGAAATTGTTGCTTGGTGCACCATGCACTTATGAATGGTGGGAAAGTTATGAGCAAGCAGTTACAGGGAGAAGTACTTTTGTGCTCTGTTCTGAGTGAAATGAGAGAAACAAGTTCCCAAAAGACACAGAGAGTCAGCCATAGATGTTGTGGACTGGTTCCCATTGTGCTCAAATCCTCTCTTTTGTTGTGAGCAGGTGACAGCAAAGGTTAATTTGAAATTATGATTATTTGTATAGAATAATCACAAATTAATGTAGTAGTAGTAATGATCACGGCCACCTCTCCCATTGCACTTTTTATCAGCAGATTTCAAAGTTTATTTAAAAAGAGGTGTTTTACTTTGGATGCATTTTACAGAGAGGATTTTGCTTTTGCTGCACAAAAGATGGAGTGACCTATCCAAATTCAGCCAGGAGGCAATTGGCTGAGTCAGGAATAGAAACCAGAGTGCCAGCCCAATGAGGAAGGCATCCTAAAACAAATGGAGCCAAGCAGAAACAGGAACAATGTCCCTACATTTCAGCAGTAAGAAGTGCCAGCTGCCTCATTCACCATTTCTTTAGAATATTAGCACATACTTTTTTTTCTTTCTTTCTTTCTTTTTTTTTTTTTTTAAGATGAGTATTTAATTAATTACTGAACTGGCTGTGCCATTCCTTTACAGGATGAAAACAAACACTTAAACAAGTCTCTCCTGCCAACCCCACCCAACACCCACTCAGTTACAACAGATGGATGAGTGCCACAGACCAGATGTCAAAATGATAGTAAATTTGACACTGCACAAGAAACTGTAGCATGCTGCAGACTAGAACCGCTCCCACGGTAATATTATTTAAATGCTAGGTTGCATTGATCCCTGTTAGAAGTGATGTGCACAGAACCCAGACAGCAAAGGCTGTAGTTGCTGCCACAGTCTCCTGAAATCTTTCCATCTCTTTTAATAGTCTTGCCTAAATTTTCTTGTCTTCTAAAGGTGGGAAGCTTTGCTGGAAAAGGATGTAGAAATACCAGGCTGGAGTCCAAATGGGATGAGATGAGTGTCTCCTCTCCTTGGAACAGCTTTGGTTGCACCTGCTTTTGTAGTCCCTAGTAAATATAGGATGCTCTTTGCTGCCCTTGGACATCAGCCTTGAAGGACAGGTGATCTCTCTTCTGCGAGACTCTCTGTTCCTTAGAGATGAAGAGATTCAGATGAAGTGTGGACAGGGATGTATGGATGTGAAGAAGGTATAAAGCTTTGACATTTACATAGGTGGCAGCCTCATTCAAATGGTTTCTGTAATGTTGTATCCATTGATTACCGAAGTCTGAAGCAGAGTACCCTTCTCAGCAAACCTGAGGGCCTTGGGGCTGGATGGACAGCCCAGAGTTATTTGGCTTACGAGGGAAATTGGTCACCCTCTGTGTCTGTAGCATGGCATGATGACCTGAGCCAGGAGAGCTCCCCTGGAACTGTGGAGTATCCATAGTTGATACAGAAGAGTTCAGATGAACTTCAAACATGCCTTTGCAAGCCTAGTTTGACTTCTCCCAGAGCAATAACAGCTCTTGCAAACAGAAATTTGTACAGTGGGACTGCACACTCATCCCAGAGTCCTGCCATAGTCTCAGCAGTTCAGACAGGAAGTGTGTACAAAACAGTTGTCTGACAAGAAAAGGTCTGTCAAAACTGAAGCTTTTTGCTGGAATTTTTCAGTTTTGATTAAATCACGAAGGGCAAAGCCTTTTTGGCTAAACTGAGTGGACAAATGACCTAGAAGTACCAAAGGTCTGCTGATTTGAGCAACTGCTTAGGAGAGCCTGAACACCTGGAAGCTGTATGAGAGAGCTCCACCCTTCAGAACTGAGAATAGTTTTCCTTTTGTCCTAATGGGGATTTGAAACCTCAAAACTACCATTTCCCAGATACACACTTGTTACTGTTACACTGTCTCTATGCTGGAAGAAGCATTTTGCATACAGGAAAGGGAGTCTAGGGAGATCATGGATTACACTGTTTTACTAATTTTAATTTTGAACTGGTAAGTGTCTATTTTTTCCAGAATATTTAGCATTTTGCAGCATTCTGCCCCAGTTGCATGTAATGAGCACTCAGCTCTTTACATAAAGCTCTTTCACGAATAAGATCTCAAGTCATTACAGTCAGACACCCACAGAAAAAAAAAAAAAAAGTTTTGGTGCCTACTTTGTTTGGTTTAAGTGAGTAGTCCAGTATCCTAACACAGAAACTTTGCAGCAGAGCCAAGGATATAATCAAAGGATGTATCTTCAGCTCCAGGCAAATTTGAGACAAACTGTTGGACTACAGATGCCTATTCAATGAATCGCATCCATCTTGGGCACTGAATGAGGCAAAGGCCCTGTAGAAAAAGGAGGATGTGATTAGATCATTAAGTGCAAAAGAAACTCTGGCAGTAGGAGAAGCAACATTGCCATGCTGTATAAGTTAATTAGTGGGGAAACAGTTTTATTGTAGCTATGGCTGTATGGAAGACTGTAGCGTTGAGTAACTTGTATTAATGTCACACCTTTAGTTTGCTGAGCAAACTTACCATATTCTCTTTGGTCCCCACAAATTCTCAGCAACATGAGAGAGTCAGGATCCCTTTTCAGATCAAAGCTTAATCATGTTTCTGCTGCCTTATCACGTTCTCTTTATTTTCAGCACATGCGTGGGATCACACAAGGCAGGCATGGCCTGAAATACCAAGGCACTACATGTAAAATGATGGCTGGTTCTTGGCAGCAGAGTCAGGAATTCAACACGCTTTTAATATTCTGTAAGATCTTTGCTTTTTAACACTTTATAATCTTAAAGAACGTTATCTATTCCAGAATCCCTACAGTGTATCAGTGTATGTCTGCATTTTTGAAAAACCATGATATTAGGTCCATAAGGCACAAGAAGTTAATCCATGTTAATCATTAGCTGACTCCAGAACAATAACATGTGAATGCAAGCTCTTTGTGGATATTGGACCTCATTACTATGTTCCTATTGGAACAGTGACCTCACCATTTTGGCTTGTATTGCATCAACACCATCTAACACTGTAGAAATGGAGGTACCAGAGGGTTTTATACATGGTTATTGAATTCTGTGTGCTTTAGTAGAGGCTTTTTATGTCACACAATTTTGCAAGACAAAATTTGGCAGCTCTGATTCCCAAGATAGAAGGCAGTTTCCATGATTTAACCAAGATCAAAGAGATGATGCCCAGTTGTATCTTCACATTAATGCAACTGTGCTAACAGTGATGAGACTCTACCAGTGCAATTGTTGGGCAAAAAAATATGAAAACTTCTCCATTAATCAGTCACTTTAGTAAAACTGTCAACAGACAAGTCCTGGTGTAGTAGAGGAAGTCTAGTAATGGAGGACAGGAAGGGACATGGGAGACCTTCTAGAGTTCTATAGTTGATTATTTTGTACTAGTTGATTAGCAGATCACTGAAACTTCTTGTAATAAATATATTCTTCGTGCCAATTATGTTTGATAAAGTGCTGGAAAGGACAAGGAATAGTAAAGAAAAGCACCAAGCAATGCATAACAACTCTCCAGGTCATGATGGTACAAGTTGGAAAAGGGGGCAGAGAAGAAGGGGGGGGTGGGTGTCTGAAAATAAAAAGGACAAAAAAATTATACAGGGAATGTGAGGCATAAGGGAGCAATTGAGGGAGATACTTGACAGCTGAACTGCTCTAAGTTCCCAGTGAAGCTCCTAAGTAAGGGTGCAAATCAGAGTTTGAAATGTTTTCCATTAATGCACTTTCCACCCCATAGTCTGTCCCCAGAGCCAGTTATCTAGCCCTTCAGAAACCCTGGCTAAAGGCAAGGGGAAGGAGCATCTGAGGCCACGGTTTCTGTGGCTCAGAAGACTGATTTCCCTTCATTTAAGGATTAATGTTTTTCACAGTTCTAAGGATGACTGCTCAAATGTTCTTAATCGCGTGTGTGCTTGCCTGATGGGAAATGTGCAGGAGCATTTGGGGACTGTGGCATTGGTACATGGCAAATGGCAATTAACAGAACAAACTCTGCCTCTGGCAAACTAACCTTGCACAGAATTCTGGAGGGGTTTTTGTGGTGGTAGTGGTGGTGGTGGTAGTGGGTTTATTTTGAAGTGACTTTATTTGATGAAATGAAGGAAATTGAGGTTATAATTTCGAAGGTTTTCGAGGATGGAGTCCTTATTCCCTGACATGTGCACTTATTTTTCAGTCCTGCTTTCCCACTTCTGTTTGCCTAGGCATTGGCCTGCATCCTTTCATGTGTATTGCCTCTGATGTCTGACTCATTATGGCAACTGAAATGTTGATGCCAGACCCAGAAGCAGTACTTAAAAACCTGCTATTCTCTCCTTCAAGCTCAAAGCTAACCCAGTTTGTGGCAAATGAATGAAATGCAATCATTTGGCACCTTGTCCATGCATCAGTTTGGAAACATAGGACCTCTCTCCTCTGCTTTTCTGTGTCTTTTTCTCTTTGACCAGGCTGCCATAAAGATCAGTAACTCTAGGGTGTGGAGTTTAATGATTCAAAAGGAATAACTAGTTTATTGCATTTTCTCTTACAGAGCCAAGCCTCCCTCTCCTTTCACCTCCTAGTATGTTTCCCATTGCCTCACATCCAGGATTGAAGAGAATCCTGGATTTCAAAGGGAAAACCAATCATCCTTAGCCTTTATATTTGGGATAGAGAATTAGCCAGTGCTTGGGGTGGAGGATAAATGGTTAAGGCAGTAAGAAAAGGGAAAGGTAGAACAGGACTTAAAAATTGTTGCAGTCTGAAAACTCAAACCCAGAAATTGACTGCTCCCAAATACACTGTTTAGAAAATAATGCAGGCTTTTTCTCTTTCTTGATGCTTTGTTTTGGAACTCATGTGGTCATGAAAGAAGTTGGCAAGGGCTGGGCACTGATTTATCCAAACACCCAGCAAGGATGCATAGCTGAAAGCATGGAGATTCCACCACACATGGCTAGGGACAACAGTCCTGGAAGGATTGCAGTGCTTGGTGCCACCTTGAGTAGAGCATCACAATTGTTTGGCACCATGTGCCAAGGTGAGGAGCTGGAACCCCCTGAGGAGGCAGGCAGGGTTACAGAAAAATGAAGAAACTTGAAGATGAGAAGGATCATCCTGTCTTTCCCACAGACATTACTGCTGTTTGTTCAGCTGTTTGTGTGGTCCCATAGGAACAACAGAGCAGCCAGGGATTTTCCCAGAGAAGTGTGGGAAGTCATCTATCCTGAGTGATAATCACAGCTCAGAGAGGAAGGGGTTTTTCTCTTCTCCTGCTTTGAAGCTGACAGCCATACAGTGTTTTTTTCCTTCTGGTTTCCACAGGATTGCAAAGAAGAGATAAAGCACAATGAGGAGATTGTAGAAGGGATGTTCAATGTAGCTTCATGTATCAGTTCAATGTATTTTCTGCACCACTTTTTCCTGTCTTTCATCTTCCCAATCTCCCCTAGCAGAAACCTAGGAAACAGTTAAGGCAGATGGGTATGTCATTCTGCTCATTCCTGAAAGAAGAGCAGGTGGTGAAGGAGAGGGCATGGGAGAAAGCATGACATGATGTGGAGAGAGTAGAGGATAGATGAGGAGGAGAAGCACTGTCAAAGCTGGAACTGATGTGCAGCATTTCAGTTACTTGTGTGTGATGCACAACGAAGAGGGGAAAAACTGGGGAGTTTATCTTAGAAGAATAAGGGTAGAAAGAAGAGTCCTAGGGCCAAGACAATTATGAGGCAGATTTACCAGCTCAAGACTGGACTGCTGACAAGGGCATCAAACTTAAATTTCTAGTTTCTTTCAACTGGAGTAAACAAAGAAAAACTATTATATTTTGCACCCCTTTGAGAGTTGTGAAAATGGCAAATGAGAGAACCCTTGGTGTGCATTAAAACCCACCTTTTTGTTCACTTTCACCCATGTTTGGGGCGAAGTGACCCTGTCTGATGAAGGTAACTGCAAGATATGTGCTGCTTGGCACCAGGGCTTGGAGTCCGTACTAGGTCTTGCTAGTCCTTACTAGATCTCTCTTGCCTCTGCAGGCACAGAAACTTTACTTAGACTTTGCCTGTGACTGCAGGAGTTTGTCTTGAGAGAAGGTTGCTGGAGGTTTTGAACAGAGCTGACCTGAGGCTCTAGCAACATGAAAGCTGTTGAGGGCAGCAGATTGCCTTGAGGAACGAATCAGCTCTGGTCCCAAATCTACATAATCTATGCCAGAGCCCTAGAAAATGAGACTTGCTTCTGCTGCTGCCTTCACCAAGGCAGAGTCACTGCTGGGAGGGAAAAGCAGATCCCAGCTCTTGTCAGCTGTGGGATGAAGGAAATATGGTTCTACAGCATCATTTTGCATCTCTGTTACATCTGTCCCCTCCCTTTTCTGTGTCAAATGTGCTTTTGCCCTGAACCCTGTCCATCACCGCCCTTCACTAGGACAACAGAGTTCAAATTTAATTGCTGCTGAGAATCATTCACCTGTTGTGGATATAGAGCTCATGAATATGGCTGCATATGCCAAAGGATCCTAGATGGATCAGGGCTCCAGGAATGCTCCCACAGTGACTCTTTCTATCCACTGGGTCTGCTGATGGGAAGAACCGCAGGCAACCAGACCACATCTTCCTCTGTTAAATGCTGCTCTCAGCAAAATTTAGGAGAATTATAGGCAGTTTGACAACAGGATGGCTTTAGGGCTCTAAAGGTTTGGCTAATTGCCAACAAACTTAGAGGGCATACAGGGATTGTTAGAGGAAAGCACAGCCTGAGTGGTAGTAATTTCAGAACTATTTCATATTCATCTGTGGTCCAACTCCAGTCCCTCACCTTTTCCTGTCGTTCACTATTGTTCCATCTTATGTGACCTGGTCAACCCAGCCCAGCCCTGATATCCTGGCATCAAATCTTCTCTGGTGCAGCTGTGGCAGTGGTTCAAAAGGAGCAAGACTGGATGCTAATGGAGGAAAGAGCCATCTGTTTGGTCTGGATTTTTGTGGGTTTTAGTTGGGCTTGTTTTTGGTGGGGGGAAGTCTTTACTCAAGAGGAATGTCAGCAGTGAAATTTTACTTCTCTTTGTTATGACTTTGTAAGTTATCATGATTCAGACTGGTTGTCATGAGTCCAAGAAGAGTTCCCCTCAAAATTGTTAATTTTGCTAATGTGGTGGTAGATTTTCTAGAGTTCCTTCTCTCTCCTAGATAATCTTCATGACCCTGAGCTCTCTGTTAACATTAAGGTCTCACATACATCATTAGGGCACAGCATCAGTCTTGGCATCCTTGCAGTTTATTGAGAATGTCCTTTAAAAATATAATAGTAAGTTGAATGATGGTTGATTTCACAGAGCAAAGGGGCTTTCTATTTCTTCCATGAGAAAACTAAGCCAAATATGAGATTCAGATCATTCTACCGGAAAGTTTTTAGCTCTTGTGCCCAGATTACTAATATTTTCCCCCAAGGTGTATACATTTTGCAGCGAGCACAAACAGAGTGGCATGGATCACCAGAAGCTCTCAGATGACTGCAAACAGCTGAGACTGAATTCTCCTTTCCCCAGTCTATTTGTTAAGTCTTATTCTGTTGGCAGATTCAACAGAGTCAACCCAGGGAGTGTCAGCCCAGAACAGAAGGATGTTCTTCATGGTTGGATGCAAAAGAACAGGTGCAACCAGTGGTCTTACATTTAGGGGTTTCTCTTTTCTTGCTTTTGGGGTGTTTCTTGAAGTGCTTTGCAGGATTAGGTAATAGGTGCTTTATAGTAGTGGGCAGTTTCCACTTGATAAATGTTTGGTCTTCATTATCCAGCCAAGTGTCTTTAAACTGGCTGTGCCAATACAATAAAATCCCTGCCCATTTCTGCAAACTATTCTGTGATTTGGCAACATTTTACACACACTTGAGAGATAAACTGTTTTAGCACTGTGTAAAACAATTGTGTCCTCAAAGTCATCAAAGCCAGAAGTTTTGTTAACTGGTTTTGATTGTTTCCTTGTTTACATTAGTTGGTTTTCAGCTGAAATAAGGTGGGGTTTTGCCTTTTTTTTTGTTTTGTTTGGTTTGTTTTGTTTGTTTGTTTTGTTGTTGTTCCAGTTGAAAATTTACCTGAAGTTGTGCAACATTCACAACATTTTCTGTTTGTTTCATGTCTTTTCTGCAAAGCAAAAGAAATTGAGAGGAATGGTTCTCTCTCTAGGGTTAAAAGGAAAGATAAATCTTCATACAGGCAAGTGATAGCTTGCCTACTACCTATTAAAGTAATAATTTATGCATAGGACTTTGAGAAACTACTACTGTAGGGCCAATATTTACCACCTTTCATTAAAAAATGTACTATTACTGATGTACTGTGTGGAGGAGACTTGCCTAATGCAAATACCACAGTGCTTATGTTCAAATTATGCTGGAAAATGTTGCTTTACTTCTCTGAAGCTTTCAAACGCTAAGAGAGGTGAGGTAGAGGGAGGCATTTGTCCATGACACTAGGGGGAACCTTCATGAAAGCTCGGAGTTTGTGGCTAGTAAGTATAAAGAAATGAAGACCTGACAAAATTCCCCAGGGTGGAGGCAGTTTGAAGCTTCTGTGTTTTAGTGGTGCTACTGCTGAGAGCTGGAACTCTCAACATGACTTCCTAGCATAGTACCAGTCTTGGACTTCACAGAGGTGAAGTGCCAGGCAGATAGGTTTGTATCCCACATACAACAAAATTTCAGCAACTTCAGTAAGAGACAATGATTATGAAAGTCCTGGGTGGACAGGGTAGCCCATGAGCATCCCACTATGTGCTTCTGGCATGATATAGCATCAGAATCATTTCCCCTTATGATTTTGGATGTGATCAAAGCCAGGAAGCAAAGCAGGCAGGTTCAGACAGATTTCCTGTCTGTGGATGCTAATTAGTGCTGCTGACCTCAGTAGGACATCAGGATTTTTCTAGTTTATTCAGCTGTGTGTGGAGTTCTCTCTACCCGTCCCTGATTAGCCCAGGCACTTGTGGCCAAACTGGAATTCAGTAGCCAAAATCCTGTGTCTCTCTATTTGGGACCTGACAAACTCATTTGAAGCAATGGGTTAACAAAATGAATCTTACTACTTCATTTGAAATACAGTGCCTGCCCCAGAAAAACCTTGAAAACAAATTGTTCTGGATACTGTGACTCCTTTAGCGTTACAAACAAAGCTCCTATAATTCTGCCTCTACACTTCACATATGATTGAGATTCCTAAGTACTTAAGCACCACCACTTTCTGATGGAATGACTAGTTCTTAGAGAGTATTATGGAATATTTTAGTGTAAGCCAAGCCCAGTACATCTTGCTGGACAAAAGAAAAGCTTAAAAATTTGGGCACTCCAGTGAAAATAGAAGAACTAAGATGATTAAATGCTCTGTCTCGAGTTGTGCAGAACAATCCAAGGGTAACTGCTGTAAATACAGTGAAACAGCAGGAGATTTTGGTAAGGACCCAGAAAGTCCATCTAGCTAGTTTTAAGGGGGAACAAAACTGTGGTACAGAAAATGTAAAGCTTAGAAAAAATGTATTTCCCTTCACTCTTCTACCAGTGTGCCAGAAAGACCGAAGGTCAGCTGTTCAGAAGAACACTGTGTTCACTAACTCTAATTTAATTATCTACATAAGCAGCCATGTTTGCAAATGGCTAAGCACCAAGCAGCTCCCATGGAAACTGTATCAGGTGCAAGCCTGTTTAAAAGTACAGCTGGCTTAAATACCTGTACAGCAATTTTTGAGTGCAGAGACGTTCTGATAATCAGAACTAAAAAGTTATTGGTTCTGAGACCTCAAAGAAATCTGTATATGAATTTCTTGAAGTGGTTCTTTGTGATTCTTTGACTGTTCCAAACATATTGCCAAAGAGGTAGCAAAAATGGCTTGTGTAGGATTTCAATGGTGATTTTTTGATGAAGAAATTATATGAGGCAAAAAAGTCATTAATTTAGAGACTTGTCCAGAAAACCAATTCAAGTTATCAGCTCAGTTCTCAGAGGCAATTTTATCTGGGAAATCCCAGGAGTTCCAACCACCAGTGTTCAGAATAAAATCTTAATCATATCTTAAAATCACAGGGATTTCTTCTTCCAAAAATTACAAAACTGAGGCTTGCTACCTGATTTCCAAGTATTTACAGAGCAGTAATTCAAGGTTTCAAAGTTGTCTTCCAAAGACTAATTTCAAACCTCTCCATTCCAGCATATGGAGGAGGAAACTCCAAACCAACCAAGTATCATGAGGCTCTGAGATTTGGCAGCTGTGTTATCAAGATGCTACTGTCAAGGCCAAATCCATAGGAACAGCCTTGAAAGAAAGACCCTATTATCTCTCACCAGCTCTTCAAACTTCAATCCATCCCCCAAGAAACTCACAGTTGGAATAGGATGCAGGGCTGTTTGGAAAGAGATTAAATTGTTCACAGCTGCTTGGGAATTAACAAACTTCCTCCTCTTTACAGTGGAATGCAGCGTATTTCTGAGCCAGGTGGAGGATACCATGTGAGGTTCTTGTAGGACCTGGAGTTGGCACAAAGGACAACGTTTTCAAGTCTGCACATATATCTGAGTTACCAGGGCTCAATAATAATTTTCTGGCAGATTAGTCCTGCCCTACAGCAGGTTTCTATGATCACTAAAGCCAGAATGAAAGCAATGGGTCTGGATTTCACACTTTATATCCTTCCATACTGAAGCTTTGATTTTAAACACTGCCCTTTTTTTTTTTCTTTTTTTTTTTTTTTGACACCAATCAGCAAGAACAAGTCTGATAATTCACAGGTAAACAGCAAAGTGTAGGGACAGGTCCCTAACAGACCGAGTGACACACTCATAATTTGGAGGAAATTATTAAGAATAATAATAAACCTTTGCCAAGATTGCCTACGGAGAGATCAAGCACTGCAAATTGCAAATGTGACCTTGTTTTGTCCAAGGCAAAAGAAGAGCTTGTAATTTTATTCTTGCTAAAATTTAACAATGCTCATTTCTGTTAAAAGCAGGGTCTTTACTAGTAAATAACTCTCTTCTTGTGATTGTATAATTCAGTCCATGAATGTGCAAAGTCTTGGCTCTAGGATTTTTCAAATTATTTTTATTTATTTGATGATACCTTTTGTTCTGTGAAAAGAAACTGAATTTTAGCCTTGGTCTTCAAATTAGAAAACTTTGATTCAAGTCCAGCCTAACCTTTCATGGGTAGAAATAGGAAAGGCTATTCAAAGCACAGAAAAACTCAGGGATGGGCAAAAAAGCTTTGCTCTTCAGCATTCTCAACAGTTGCACAAGTGATTTGTTGGAGTTCTTTTAATGCCAAACTCATACAAAATACTGATGCTTACCAGCTGCTAGAAGGTATTTTTCATCTGTTTTATTCACCGATGCTGAAAAAACAAGAGAGGTACATCCAATGCATCCAGTCGTTTTCCCTAAACTTTGTAAGTTTTCTTTATATTTTTCTCTGAATTATTTCAGTTTTTCTACTTTTCCAGGCTTTACCCTCTACAACTTAAAATGTAGCAAAATGCAGGTGCAAACTGCAAAGAGACCTGAAAGGTCCTTTATGGCCTCTGGCTTTAAACCTCGAATGAAATTCCTGACAATATCCTGAGGGTTTTCCCCCCATTTTCACCTGAAAACAGATACAGTGGCAACATTTAGTTCATGCAAGTGGTTTTGCATAAAGTACTTTCCTTATTTTTTAATATTCTTCCACATGTTCTACCATTATTTTTCTTGGTATGAATTAAATCACACTGATAAAGGACATGACAGGGTTTGACAGTAAACACTGCTGTACTTTTTTTATCCCTGTACTCTTCTTTCATATGACCTATGAATTTATTTCCTTCTACTCGAATGCAGCTTTACAAGTAAGTGTAATTTAAAATTCAACAGGAATGGAAAGGTGGGTCTGGGTGACAGCCTGAGCAGGGCTCTGACACTGTTTAACAGTATGTTTACTCCCTCTGTGGGCTTCCTTTGAACTCACACAATTCTGAAGTTGCTTAAATTGGGTTTGTGTCAACCCAGCTGAGATAACTCAATTGAGAAAAGAAAATCCAAGAAGACAGACCATTGGTACTGGGGTTTTTGCTACATAAATACCTGAAAGGGAATTTCCAAATTCATGATGACACAGACATAATACTGGTGGAGAAGGAGAATAATCAGTTTATTTCAGTCACTAAATCAAAACAAAAGTATATTGACAGTGAATTCATGGTATAAAGAGGCTTTAGAGCCACTAGTTGATGGTCAAAAGAAGATTCCCTTTTCCATGCTGGGCTGTAGGCCAGCTGTTGGCTTGTCCCTCGAGGACCCCATGCTCTGAGAACAGCCTGGTAGGAGTAAGTTGTGAGGGGTGTAAAGCTCTACCTTTGGCCCTGTGCGGGAATCTCTGCTCAGCACATCTCATGGCAGCACAGAAACTTCAGGTCGCGCAATGGGATGGTAAAAGGAACCAAGATAAAATCCAAAAGGTACAGAAAAAAGATGGAAAGTGCACTTCTTCAGAGTCCCATTAATTACATTCTTGTTTGGATTCAGGGTTTTGGTTTTTTTTTCTTTAAGGAATGCTTAAGGAGTTTTCTTCGCCAGACCTTGTCAAATAACCAGTTGTCCTGCCCTGCATTTCCAGACCTCTTGCAGCCCAGTGTGACTATCCTGATCAGAAAACAGGATTTCAAGAACTCCATATCCAATACAGCATTAAGTTATGCTCTATTACATAGTACTTAAAACACTGTATGAAGTGAAAACTTGTACTTAGACCTACAACACCCATAAGCTTTGTGGTTTCACAGGCATCTCTCTCTTTGGAGCTCCCTTTCTTGAGTTACCGGCTTGCTCCTTCTAACTTTGCCCCACTTTCATGTAGAATTTATAGACTCAGTTGAGAAGGAATAAAAATTAGCCAATAATTAGTCTGGATATAAAGAGCTCCTTCCTTCCATGGAGAACAAACATTATGCCACTAACACACCAGGTTGCTTGGTGTCAGTAGTTCATAGCAATGATCAGACAACCACTAGAGCAACTTTAACCAGCTACCACTGTGCCACACAGACCAGCCAATTTGTTTCAAGTGCCCTCAACACCAGAGAAGCAAAGGCAAACACAAACTGAAATACAGCTAAATATAAACATTAATATATCTCCTGGCAACTTACCTCCAGCACATTTTAAAAGACCCTTAAAACCTTTATGCAGCACAATGTAATTTATTACCTGCCTCTCTCCAAGCTGTCCAACAACATAGCTCTTCTAAATTTTTGGAAGCAAAAATGCTCCAGCTGCTTCACACTGAAAATAATGGTGATTTGCAAAGTTTTGCCTTTTAATTTGCCAAGCACTGAATGTATGCTTTCTTACAAAGATGATGATTCAGGTTTTCTCTGGTTTATTTTGAAAACGAAGCAATCGGGAAAAAAATTGTGGCCTCCGCAGCAAAAATATTGCTTTTGTAAAAGAAAGAAAGAAAAAAAAAAAGCAGTGAAGTGAGTAACGGCAAATACCTGCAGGAAAAAAGAAATAAAATAAGAGCGTACTTGGGAAATAGGCTCTCAGCTGGCACCAGGGAGCTTCACAAGGGGGCTGGCTTGATGCTGCCTTCACGTTTCACAACGTTTAGGTGGTAGCTGGTGCTTTGATATGCGCAACTACTAGTAACATTTCACAATATGACAATCTGAGAGGTGAAATAGCTTTTGTATTTTAAAATCCATTAAGAACAGCTGCAACTTAGTGCTGATGGATACATCCTCACTTTACTAAATCAATGTCTCCTTTGTTGAGTTGTATGAAGCCGTTTCATTGACACACAGATGGGAGATGCTAAAAAAAAATTAAAATAAAGGATATTTAAAATCTATTGTAGCACACTATATGTTAGCATTAGCTGTCCATAGTATGAAGAAGCAATGAGACAACTAGAAATATCATATACAAAAATAAAAGATTAAAATAAAAACTGAATTAGCATTAGAAGTGACAGTTCTGAAGTGCTAAAAAAGCTTATCTCAAAACTGCATGTTTCTGGGTGGGAGAAGGATTTCTAGGACATGCTTTTTCCCTAAGTGAATTTTCCAAGAGTCCCAAGTGTTATTTGCCTTCTAGTTCTGTAGTGTCAATATGGATTTCTCATACCAATTTCCACATAGCCTGCCTCTACAGAGAAAACATCTTGCGTTTAGAAAACATGTTAAGACATTTTAAGAAAATGTTTATTGCATTTCAACTAACAGTAAAAGAGTACGTGGAGAAACAGTCATTTTCTTTAAAAAATGCCAGGTGGTCAGTATTACTGTTTTTTATAAAATTTTTTCTAGATTCCTATACTGGATCCTGAGAACCAAACGAGCCCAATGGATTTTCTTTGCTTCTTGGCTTTTGGGGGTATTCCAGTTTAGTTCTTAGTGAAGCCTCATGATGAAACACCTACCAAGACTCACCAAAGCATGAAGGTTTAGGTGGCTGGATGTGAAGTAACCACTTACAGACGATACGGGAGAAGCAGACTGTGTTAGTCTGAAGGAGAATTAGGCTGTGGAAAGCTTTAGCACAATAGCCAATTGTCAAAGAAAACAGCTCTAGCGAGCTCTCTACTTGCCAGGAGCGAGGCCAGGGGCAAGAGTAGCTTTAAAAAGAAGTGAAGAAAGACCTGAAACTGTTTGCTAATGTGGTAACAAGCACTACCTTTATTGTAAACCAACTGACTCATGGAGAAGGTTGTTTTGGTTTTTAAACTCGCATGCTAATTCTGTGGCATATGAACTGATCTCCAAGTATTCATAAGGATAATCCTTAGTGAGGCCAGTCCATTATTAGTGTTCTGTGGGTATTACATCTTCTTTACTGACAGCAGTAACAAAATGTATTCTCCAAGTGTGGACAGGACCTATTTGAGAATCAGCCTGAAACCTTGAGTCCTAGGGGAGAATGCAGAACGCTGTCTCTGCCTGCACAGAGCTCTCAGCAGGATAAACCTCTGATTAGTGACGTGGAGGGTGGAGTGGATGTAAGTTTAATGTTAGATGCCAACTCACATTAGACAACCTTGTGCAGCTCTGTCAGTTTTGGAATGCAGTTCGATTACCTTATCTAACTGGAGAGCTTAAACAATAGGATTTAAACTTCTGGAATACAACTGACTAGGCTAAATACTATTTTTAGCAACATAGACAGGTAGGTGAGTTAACATATATATTTGTATATATATGATTAACTTTCCTACATGCATGTAGGTTATACAGGTATATAACTTATGCATGCGTCTTCCCAATTATGGGCACCTGCAAAACTCTGAACACCTCACTTGCTACTCTCTGAATTCCCCCTGGCTGCTGAGGTGCTTCCAGTTGATGTGTGTAATATGGATGCTCCGTATACATTTTTCCCCTCCAACCTTACTGCAAGTTCTTTATGTCCTTTATACTTACTATTCGTATACTGGGCTGCATATTCATCTGCAAGTCTGTCAACATAGTTCACCTCCTGTAATCAGAAAATGGTGATTAAATGAACATCCAAGTACAGAAGCTGTCAACCTGGTGTTCATCTTTTTTAAAGTTAAAAAAGTATTCAATTACCTTTTGCACTTTTATGGCTCTGAAAAGGTCTTTTAAAAAGTGCCTTCCACGATCTTGAGACAGAATCAAAGGTCAATGCCAATCACGTAATTTTTAGCATTTACAGTAACAACACAAAAAAATAATCTCTGTAAAAAAAAGTTTACACTGCAAGCCCTGCAGTTCTCTGTCTTCTAGGGTGGGTTGTAATAGCTCCTAAAAGGAGCTTGTCTGGGGCATTTAGTTTTTAACCACAACAAGGTATTGTTTCTTTCAGCTATCTGTTTCAGCATGTGGTCAATCTCATGGGAAGGTATTTGAGACTTTGTTTCAGGATTAGGTTTCAGATAAAGTATGACAAGGGGGGAAAAAACCCTTATTTATGTCCTCTTACGTGCATAAGAAAAAAAAATGCAGAATTTTATATATGTGCCATCGACCTGAGAGGGAACATAATCCGCTCTCAAGCTACAGAGTGAGCATAACTTCTGTAGTGTGTGCAACAACTTTGACCTCCGTGTAATTACTCCAGGCTTACATCAATATAACAGTGCCGAGTTTCTCTTCAATTATTTCCCGGGAGTGGCAGGCTCTCTTCCCGCAGAGCTTATTTATTTCGAATTGGCCTAATTTGCTCAACAATTTGCACATCCCTTCTTTGGCATCCCGCGTTTCCCCGGACGGAGAGGGCTGGGGCTGTCCAGGACGCTCCGTCCGTGGCCGTCGGTCTGTGCCCCAGGGCAGTGGCCACGGGGCTCGGCGTCGCCCAGCACCGGCGGGCACCGAGCCCCCCCAAAGCGAACCACCACGGCTGGGGCTCGGCGCTGAGCAATTGCTTACGGATGAGTAAGCAGCAAATGTGGTAACTCAGGCCAACAGCTCCGCAATTAGGGCTATAATTTCAGGTGTAGCTAGCAGTCGTAATGAATATTTATTTCATCGTACCGAATAAAAGAAATCGCCCGGCTGAATGGCACGGGGAGTTCTGTGGGGTAGTTTGGTTGGGAGAGTGGGTGCTACCGGCGGGGAGCCACCTCGTCCCCTCCCGTCCCGAGTGGGACACCTCTCCCCGCGGTGCGCGGCCGTAGGCTTATGCCCTCGTTCCTGCCCGAGCCCAGCCCGGCCAAAGACCCTTCCCGGGAAGGAAGGGTAAGGCAGTGTGCAGCCAGCCGCCTTCCCGGGGCAGAGCCGGCCAGGGGACGGAGCGCCCCGCGGGCGCGCACGGGGCGGGGGGCGCGGAGCGGCGGGGGCAGGGCTGAGCTGAGCCGGGGCTTCTCGCCCCCCGCCCGCGCTGCGCTGCTCCGGGGCTCCCGTCTGCCAAACCCCCGCAAAGTGGCCTTATTGGGTCCGGCGGCTCCGCACCCCGGCGCGGTTGCGGGAGTCCCCTCGGGTTTTGCTCCGTCGCTGAAGAGGGTAGCAGAGGAAGAACGCGGGCACGATGGGAGGCAGCGGCGGCACGGGGGGGCCGGGGGTCCTGCGGCTGCCCTGAGGTCTGCAGCCCCAGCGAGCAAGAGGGCGGCCCGGAGCGCCCGTCAGCCCCCGAGTCCTTATTGCTCCCTCTCCGCAGCCAACCTCGCCGGCGCTCCCGCAAGCCAAGCGAGCGCCGCGGCTACCGACTGCCTGTTCCCGGGCGCACTCCGAGCCGCACGGATGCAATGCCCCGAGCGTCCGTCGCCTCCCGAGCCCCTGGACCGAAATCCGGGCGCCCGATTAAAGGTGCGAGGTCGGCGGCAGGCGATGTCGCGGCAGTACGGCAGGCGGGGAACGGGGCCGGGTCCTCCGCCCGCTCCCCGGCAGCATCCTATCGAGGTCTGAGCGTGCTGCGGACAAGCCCAGCCTGAGTCTTTTGTGTGTGCGTGTTTGGGTTTTATTTGGTTTTCGCTTCGTTTTTTTTTTTTTCCTTTTCTTTTCTTCGCTTTGCGTGGTTTTTTTTTTTTTTCTTTTTGGTCTATGTTTAAGTTACTGTGGAATGAGGAGTTGCGAGGCGTCGTAGCAGCTCGGTGGCGGTCCGTCGCTACCGAAAGAGCCGCTCCGCACGCGGAGCGCTTTCTTTTTCGGGGATGGGGAGGTGGGACGGGCGCCGAGGCTGGCGGGGGAACCTCCGGGCTGGAGCGCACCTGCCCGGCGGCTCCCCCCCGCGCTCGGCGCCCATCAGCGTTGCTCGACGGGACGGACCCGAGGTGAGCGGCGGGCGCGGTAAGTACCGCTCCCTTCCCCGCGGTACCCCCTCAGCGCGACTCAGCCTCCTCCCCATCCACCCCAACCTCTCCCGCCCCTTCCCCGCCGCCGCCACTGGGAGCGCGGCCCCTTTAAGAGCCCGGCTTTGCCTCCCGGTAGCTGAAGGTCATTAAAACACAAAAGCGCTCCAGCGCTGCGGTCCAATATAGCGCATGCGCCCTGCCCGAGGACTGGCAGGGAGACGGCAATATGGCGAGAATGCCTGGCAGCGGCGGCGCCGGCGGAGAGTGGAGCGGCGGCGGCGGAGGGGGCGGCGGACGCGGCGGAGGCGGCGGGAACAATGCGGGGGACCGGCCGTCCGGCCGCGGCGTCGCCCCCCGCCCGCACCGCTACTGCAGCGCCGGCGAGGAGGAGGAGGGCGAGGAGGAGGATGAGATCCAGGAGGTGCAGATAACGGGGGACGAGGAGGAGGAGGACGGAGCCGATGGGGGGCTGCTGCTGGACGAGGAGGAGGAGGAAGAGGAGATGGGTCTGGAGTGGGACGGCGAGGAGGAGACGGAGCCGCTGCCGCCCGCCCCGGGCCGTACGCCGGGCGGCGGCAGCAGCGGCGTCGGGGCTGCCCCGGGGGGCGCCGCGGCGGCTGCCCCGGGGGGCGGCGGCGGCCCCGGGGGGGCGGCGGAGGACGCGGAGCTTGAGGCGGCCCTGCTGCTGCAGCGGCCGGAGCGGGCGCGGCTGAGCGAGAACACGCGGCTGGCCACCCGCTACGCCGTGCGCATCTTCCGCGAGTACCTGAGCGAGAAGGCGCAGAGCCCCGACTTCGAGACCATGGACAAGGGGGCGCTCTGCCGGGTCCTGCGCTCCTTCTACGCCGAGGCGCGCTCCAAGAGTGGGCAGCTCTACTCCAAGTCCTCCCTCATCAGCATCCGCAGCTCCCTCAACCGCTACCTCAACGAGCCGCCCTACTGCCGCACCCTCGACCTCACCAAGGACCCCGAGCTCCGCGCCGCCAACCTCACCCTGGCCGCTGTCATCCGCAAGCTGGAGGAGCAGGGCGCCGGGCCGGTGGTGCAGAAGCAGGCCATCACCCGCGCCGACCTCCGCAAGCTCTACACGTGCAGCGTGTTCAGCACCCAGAGCCCCTTTGGGCTCCTCAACAAGGTCTGGTTTGAGACCTGCATGTACTTCTGCACCCGGGGCCGGGAGAACCAGCGGGAGCTGGAGGAGGACTCGTTTGGGCTGGCCGTGGATGAGGACGGACGCAAGTTCGTCTACTTCAAGGCTCTGGGGCCCTACCACAAGTCGCGCTCATCCTCCTGGAGCAAGAAGCGGGCGGAGAGCAGCGACGAGGAGAACCTGCCCCGCATGTACGAGACTGGCACAGAGTTCTGCCCCTACGCCAGCTTTGTCAAATACCTCTCCAAGCGCAACCCCCTCTGCAAGGCCTTCTTCCAGCGCCCGCGGGACCACTGCAGCGAGGGTGACATCACCTGGTACGAGAACAAGGCCATCGGGAAGAACCTCCTGGGTACCCGCATGCAGATGCTCTCCAAGGCGGCCAAGCTCTCCAAGACCTACACCAACCACTGCATTGGTGCCGTCTCCATTGCCACCCTCAACAGTATCGCAGGCATTGGCACCAAGCTGGGAGGACTGCAGCCACCCCACCACCACCACCCCCCTCCCCACCACCACCACCTCCTCCACCACCCCGCTGGCGGGGGCTGCTACACCCCTGCCGCCCTCAATGGTGGACCTCGGCCGCGGCCGCCCGCTGCCAACCCCTATGTGCTGCCCAAAGACGGTGACGCTGCGCCAGTGAAGGCAGAAGCGGCCGCGGTGGCCCCGGCCAAGCGGGCGCTCTACGAGGCAGTGTTCCCGGCAGGGGCTGCGGCCGGCGGCGACGCATGTGGGCCCTCTGCCTCCCCCAAAAGACTCTGCCGCCGCCCCGCTGAGCCCCTGGATGCCGCTGCACCCGCCGTGGTGGTGGTCTCAGTGAAACATGACCCCTTGCCTCACCTCCTCCCCGAAGCAAATGGGCACAGAAGCACCACCTCACCCACAGTAGTTTCACCTGCTATTGTTTCCCCCACACAGGTAACCGGAAAAAGAAAAAGGAAAAAAAAAAAAAGTGGCAGCCTCTCACCCTGTCCCACATAGTCTGCACTGTGCCCCTCCTTTCTTCCCCAAGGCTGGGCACTGAGGCACACTGCCAGCATTGGGGTGGCTCTTGGAGCCACACTCACTCTTCAGGCACCCAAGGAGCCCAGAGGAAAGTTATCCAACTTATTTGCCTCCCCAAACTCCTCACTCCCCCACCACTGGTCCAGTGGCCACTACTGTGTGCCTGGGTGTTGGACTTGAATGGTGCCTGGCTGCTGCCACACTCCCCCTCAGCGGCACCGCCTATGGGCTCCCCCTTTTCCCCCTTTTTATTTCTTTCCCCCCTCTTTTATTTTTTTGTAGGAGATGCGACTTACAAAAGTCGCGCCAGGAGAGTAGATAGGGGCATCAGGTATCATTAGTGTGTGTGGTGTTCTTGATGTGCTAATGAACTATTTGAATAACCTCAAATGCAGGAAACAGCCGGGAGAATACTCAATTACACACTAGTAATGAGGGTGTAATTTTAAACTTCAGAAGTTAACAAGAGGGTTAATATGGCAATTGCATTCATCTTGTATTTGTTTATTTAAAATAGCTCTGTTTCCTGGCAGTGATCCTCTCTTTTTTTTTTAAAGGCAAATTGGCTTGAGTTGCATTAGTTACCATAGTGGCGAAATGTACAGTAAGAGCACAATTAAACGGGTTTAGGTGCAGCTTAGCTGTGGAATGAGCCCAAATTCGTAAGATGTGTTTTGCTGAGGTAAAACAGTGTTGTCAAAAACGCTGTTGAGCTGTGCCTTAATGCGTGCCTTGCGGAGCCCCCTGTGCTGTGTGCCAGCACGTGCTGGTGCCTGCTCCCCATCCCCTCCGAAAGTACTTTTCTCTCGGGTGTTTGAGCGCTGCAGCTAAATTACTTCAATTAAAGACTCGCTGCACCTCTGCAATTGGCTTGAAGTTTGGAAGTCATTCTAACTAAATCTGTAAAGCGCATGTAGTTACGTTGTGCCCCATAAAGTACCGTGTTTCAGGCAAGAACTTTACTGCTGGCTGCCCTACATGATTACAAAACCCTTCTGACATTCTTGTGTCAAGTAATAACAGGGATCGCAGCCGTCAGCCAGAGAGCACAGCGCTGGGCAAGCACAGGTATATGACATGCCTGAGCTGTTTCCCGAGTGGAAATACCAGTTCTGGACAGACTGACCCTTTCAAAGAGTTTGCCAACTTATCAACCAGCCTGAAGGCTAATTGGGGTGGGGAGGGGGAGGGCAGGGCTTCCAGTGAATGCCTGCATAAGCGTCTATGTTCTTTAAGATACCTGTGACCTCTCCTTTCTTTCAGGGAGGCTTTTTTTGGACCACTTCAGTGGAATACTGTAGCTTGATCCCCTGCTGTGTGTATCTGGTGTCTCTGAATGGCTTAGAGGCTTGATTATGTGCAGATAATGTTTTTGTTCTAGCTCATTATTTCAGGTAAAAGCTAATGTTCTTCGCTGTATTTAAGCCTAGATTCCTCTTTCCCTTGCTTTTAATGACCGTGAAAGTAATTTTGAAACTTCAGGCATAGTTTAGCTTTTTAGGAGCAGCGCATGTGTGTCTGGGAAGGGGAAGAGGGAGCAGGGCAGAGCAGTCAGTGGTCACGGAGTGTGTCCTTAACCTGTTAAATGAGGTGTCTTGCCACTTCAGATTGTCAGACTAGAGAACTCGATCTCTACCCTGGCCCACAAATCTCTTCACACTTGCAGAAAGCTTAGGCGAGGAGAAATCCAGCTGCTGTACTGTTTGTTGCAAAGCTGTGCTTCCTACGAAAGCGTCCAGAGCTGTAATTCTCATTAACAGCAGGCTATGGGGAGAAAGGGAGAAATAGCTACAACAGAGTACATAGGCATCTGCTGTTTTCCTAAGTGTATCAAGAAAGAAAATGAGCAACGAGCAAAGGTACTAGAGCTAGACAGTGTGGTTTTTTCAGTAATTACATGGAAATCTTTTCCTCCATTCACAATTTCATGAGCTAAACAAAGTGCCCAGTCACTTCTGTCGCTGAATCTTGCTTTTGCTACAAACCTCATTAATTTAAATCTGTAAGAGAAAGAAAAGTGTCTCTTTTTATTTTTTTTTTTTTCCTTTTTCATCACCAATAATTCTTGTGTCAATTTTAACTTACGCACTTTTGGGAAGTGACAAAATGAAAAATACTGGCTGTGGAATGGATTTCCTTGGGAGAATGTTAATGCTAAACCTTTTCTCTCTAGCTACCTTTTATGATACTTACACTAATCGAGGTCCAGGGCATTTCCTGGGGAAATTAATGACTGGCTGGGGTTAATGGCCCAAGGCATTGCCTCAAGCCATTGACTCTCCCAGCCGGTCATTAATCCCCAGGAAATGCCCTGGCCCTCAATCGTTATTGCTTAATTATAAACAAAGAGTTTCGAGGTCTTTTTACTGAATATATCTCATCAAATACCATGACACTAAATTCCACTGTTGACAAATATTACTGATTCCTTGAAAACATGAAGGTCATAAGTTTGTGGTTTATTGGTCATAATTATTCTGGTGAACTCATGGATTTGTGCAATACTATGGTGAAAAAGTGGTGGCATAGTGTGTGGGTTTCTTAGCATCTTTATGCTGTGTGCTTTTTTTTTTAATAGCATTAGGCAAGGTATGGAAAAACTTAAATGAAAGCACTAAATGGGGTGTCTTCAATTTGCACTGACTGTCTGAGCAAGAATGTTAATTTTATGCTTTTGTGTTGTAGCTCCCATTTTTGTTTTAGCCCCAAAATACCTTTTCAACACTGGGTTTGTAGAAGCCTCTTTCAGAGCTCAGGAAAGGTACATTAAATGTTCATCTTGATCCAACTATTGCTTTAGGTTTTAGCCTTAAGAGCAGCATTTATAGTGTATTTTAAGCATACAGCACTGCCATCATGGCACAACTTTCTTTTCAGTCCTTATTTGCTCTGAAGTGTAGCAATTTTCCTGCCGCTGACAGCAGTACTTCAGTTCAAGTTGATGACAGAGAGATGTAATTTGGCTGTTGTTCATCTCCCATGTTGCTGAAAGATGAACAATAGCTAAAGCTTAAACTTTGATGCTGCAATGTGGTGGTAGCTTTGGGGTTTTATAGATCTGGTACATGCTGAACTTACTGCAGTAGTAATACCCAAAAATAGGTGTAGGAAAATAGATTGGCCTCTGCTGTGGAGGAGGAGAGTTGCCTGTCACTTGCAAATGCTTTGGTTACTTTTGTTCTCTAATTTGTTTGGGTTTCTCTGGACTGTTTGTGAAGAATTTATCAGCTGTTAAGATACCTACCAAAAGCTTGGTCATTAAAACCTGAGCCACGTGTATTTGTCTTAGCTGTTTGGGGGAATCCTTAAATGCTTTTTTCTTTTTTTTTTCCTTTTTTTTTTTTTTTTTTGTCTTCTGCTTTAAATTCAGAGTTGTCCTTTTTGCTTTCTTTTGATCTGGCACATGTCTTTTCATTGCCTTACACTCTCTTTGAAGGGTTTACTTTGACCCGAACCAGAAATCTAGTTCTGACTGCAGGTTTTGCAAAAGAAGGCAGAACAGTAGCACATGAGAAATATGAGTAGGCAGTAGGCACAACCGGGAGCATTCAAAAGTAGCTAAGAAGTCTAGCTCTTTTTAGGCTTGGGTCTTTTAGGAAGTGGATAAGAATCTTTCTGCTTGATCTTTGATCTGGGAACATCCTGCACTTCCATTAAATGGCCACAAAAAAAGACTTGTGTTTTGTACAAGTATATGTAGTACTCCGACCAGAATCGTTGCTAGATGCTTTCCCAGTATGCAGGGCAGAACTCATCAGGCAGCTTCAGGGAAGGATGCTTAGGATAGTGGTGTAAGGATGCTAGGCTTTATTTTTACCAGGGTAGTAGATGGAGCAATATCCCTATCTTTAGGGCTTGAAGTACAGTAGCTATTAAGACTGATGACTGCTAAAAACCGTGTTAGTTCTTGTGACAGTACTACTGTTGATCAGGTTTAAGAGGTTAGTGCTGGCTGCCCTATTGTGTAGTTAGTGGCCTTCTCTTTGATTATTGGATTATCCCAGGATTCAGGGAAATCCAGGATTTGCTAGGTGTCTTTTTTAAGAGAAGCACTAAGGTTAAAATCTTAGAAGGGAAGGGTTAAAGAAACTTTAACCTACAGTTTAAGAAACTATACCTACCTTAGAGGCTACTGTTTGTTACTTTGTTATTTACAGGGTTTTTAATGAGAAGATTTTTCATCTTCTACTAAATTACAGATGTAGAAAGTAGAACTGTAGAAGGGACCTGTTATACCTGATAGTCATCAAAATTGTTCTGAAATCCTTGAGGGGGCAGGGGAATAAGGTAGCAGTGGTGTCAAGTATGGTCCCAAAGCTTTCTTGCCAATCTGCATAGTGAAATGCATGAATCCTGGCTGTTGTTCCTTGAGTGGAAGTCAGTGTTGTTTGTAACTGGGTGCTTCTAAAGATTGTTGGAGAGAGATAGGGTTTTTCTTTTTAAGAAAGTAGGATATCCCAGGCTATGTTCCTTATAACAAAGATGGGGCTTGGTAGGCATGTGAGTGTTTCACAAGATGAGTACAGGACATGCAGAATAGAGATTAGGCTTAATGATCTCATATACAGTTTTGGGGACAGTACATGCACTGAAAGGAATAAAGGGAACTGGTTTTTCTTTCCTAGACTGAGGTTGGTCCACACAGGATCAGCTGTTAGGGAGGGAGTTGATTTAAGGTGACTTGGGAGAGTATTTCAGAGAAGATCCAAGAATGGTGTTTTGAAACATGCATTTAGAATGGTGGCTGTGGAGCTAAAGTTCCAATATTGTCTTTGCAGATCCTCTTGGTTGCATTGGCATGGTACGTTTGAGGTATTAAATTGTGTAACTATTTCAGCTGGTGATTTCTAGTATCACTTATTTTTTCAAAATATTTTTCCTTTTTGGAAATTAGACTGATTTTATTTAGTTGCATTACATGAGCTAGTCAGAGAACTTGCTTTGTCCAGCCTTCAGTGATGGCAAGAATGCAAAAGGTGACCAGTTCCTTGTAGCTCAAATAATGACCTTTTTAGTACAATTAGGAGAAAAAAAACACACCACTGAAGTGCTGCTGTATTTTGACACTCTCTTACATCTTATAGAATCTGAAATTACTATGTTGGTACTCTATGCATATAAAAGATAAAATGCACAAGCTTAAAGGCAGCAGAGAGCTGATTTTTTTTTTATAAAAAGTATTCTGTGATTATCCTGTAAAAGATTTCCCATTGCCCACTGCTCTGCTTCTAGAGAGCAAGAGATCAGAAACTGCTCAGTCTAATTGGTGAGTCTGTATGACAGGGAGCTGCCTTATTTCATGTATGGTGTAGAAATAAATGAGTGCTTAAACCCTTTGAAACACACCACTAGTGCAAAAGCCATAGGCTGTAATTAAATTGAATGTGGGGTTGTATTGTCTTGTGCCCTTGGCTATAAACTTGATAACAGGCCATGGTACCCCCACTATTGTGTTCGAAGCTGGAACCTAATTAGAGATGTTGTAGATTTTCAGTCACTTTCGAAGCCCTTCTGTTCATCTTTTTCCCTGTGTCCTTTCTTATTATTTTGCTTTTCTGTTTCTGAAGCAACAAATGCACCCTTCTTTTCAGAAGGAAATTGTTAAGGGCATGTAGCCAAATATGTATGTGCAAGATAATTTTTTTATCATCTTTTGGATTCAAGGGACAAATGTTGGTAACTGCATTTTATCTGATGTAGAAGAGATTTATTAGTGTTGAGACAGTAAAAATATATAATCATGTTTGCAGGGAATGCTTTCTAAGTCTGTTTCAGGCATTAGAGAGGGGAATAAGGAAGGGATTGGAACTTCTCATAATACCTTGATCTAAATGTAACATTGGAAGATGTACAATTGAGTTCTGTTCTGGTTGTTTTTTGGGGATTATCAACAAGGAAAAAATGGCTTTTCTGGGCTTTTAGAAATTTACATGCTTTGCACTCAGCCAGTTTTAGTTGATCTGAAAACCTTCAGACTTGCTAAGGACTTAATCCCTGATGAGAACAAGTACCTTTGATGTGTTCTTAATGCAACATTTAGTTTTGAAAAGAATCAAAATTGTAGTGCAAAAATGTATTATAAACATTTCCGGTAAGTTCTTAATTAATAAGCTTACCTGTTGTATGCACCTGTATACTTCTGTAGCTAGGACAGATCATTTTAATGAAATGGAAGTTGAGTGAAGTTTTAAAGCTCTATTCACTTTACCAATGTACAGATTTTTTTTTTTTTTCCCCACTGTATGTTTAGGACCTATCTGCTCTGTATAGCACAGCCCTGAGCTAGCACCTCCTTGGGACTTCTGACTTGCTTCATGTCTCAGCCTGAGTGTTCTGATGTGGTTTGCAGTATTCTTGGTACTTAAAATAGGTCATGTCCTATTTTACCTTGGTCCTAACCCAAGGTGAGGGTTAGGAGAGGAGGACTGAGTGGAGCTTTTTTGGTAGTGGGGGTAGCTCATGGTGGGAGGGAGGTTGTTTGGTAGGTGCTGTTCAGGTAACACAGGCTGCAGCACTTGTTGAATTTTGGTTTTCCTTTCTCTTTCCATATTCAAAAAGTCTTGTAGAGGTGCTGGGGTGATTTCTGAGCTGAACTTATCTCTACCACAGTGCTTCATTTCCCACTCTCCTCCTTAAAGTGCCCAGGGATCAGGTCTGATGATCCTGACGTTTTTTTTACTTTGTTTTTTGATATCAGGAATGAAAGGAAGAGGAGCCTGTGTAGTTGAAACTCTTGTGCTTGGTAGCTCTAATGAAGGAGCCGCAGCTCTCAAGCTCCCTGGCAAATTGGCACCTGCGTGCTCTGTTACTACTTCTGTGTTAGTCTGTCAGAAATGTACTGCATAAATGAACAACTTCCCTAAAACACCACTTTATTTTAAGCTTTTTTTTTTTTTTAATGTGTTTCCGCTTATGTTTATTCAAAATTAAAGATTGCTGGAAGTGGAAAAATTTCAGGAGTGATTTCTCAACACCCTTCAGCTGAATCCTGGGCTTTTACTCACCACAGCGAAACATTCAGCTGCTTCTTCTTTTACTGGTGTTGATTTTTCTCTGTATGGTTCTAGTAAGACTTCAGAAGGGGCAGAGGGCGGTTGGTCTGCAATAAGGGCAGCATATTGTGTCTGATGACTTGGCTTTGAGTTATTCAAGTCCAGTGTAGTCACTGTGAGCTCTTACTCTGAGCCAGGGTGACTGGATGGGAAGCTAGTCCTCCCCTTGCTGGTGTGAGCTCTTGTTTCATGGGTGAGGTGTCTGCAGTGCATGTGAAGTAACAGCATTGAAACTCTTGGGCTCAATAGTGCCAGTGGTTGATTATTGAGCATCCTCTGGCTTAAAGCTCCCCTGGAGAAGCAGCAACGGAAGCATGTGGTGTGTCTGGCCAGTGTGAGGCATGGGTGTGTGGGTTTAGCATGAAAGAGAAGGGGAAATCCGCTCAAATTGCCCTCCTGACTTCATTTCTGCTTGAGACTCTTTTTGACCTTGTGCTTGAAATGTGGGGAAGAGAAAAAGCAAGGAGGGTGAAGTGGTCTTAAATAGCTTCCTTCCTTTCTTCTTCTGAGGGCTAGCTGTTTTACCTGTGACATGCCTGATAGATTTCTTGCCTTGTATTGAAATCACATCATTCAGAAGAATGTGAGTCATCTGAAGTGCAGTAATTAATCCATCTAGTTTTGATGCCAAATTGGGAGGACCTAGCTGAGAGTTGGGTTGACAAGTTGGAAAGTGTAAATGGGAGCACAGATGTCAGAACAGAATCCTATGGCTGTAGTGCAAACTGTGTTTGAAATTCAGATAAAGAGGGAGCCTGCTTCAAGTGATTGCCTTTTTGAGGGTTTCCCCATGTTTCTAATAATTTTATAACTAGCAGCATTGGCTAGTCACAAAAAAAGCTTATCTGCTCTTCCTCCTTATGTCAGATATGACAGTGATACTGGCTGTTTGTGGTGATGCTTTTTGTAGGCTTTTATCGAGTTGATCAGTACTAGTTTCAGTCTTGGGTTTGGAAAATGTGGTGTCTTTCTTGTCATTTTACAGTAGTGTCTGGAAGCTCCCCCTAGACTATTGCAAGACCAGGTTCATATTTTGCTTAAGATTTTAAAATGCTTTTTAAGGGATGGGGGAAATAATAAGATACACTAAGCTTGTGGGGTTTCACTAATGAGCAATTCAAAAAGCACTGTTTAGCTTTTCAGTGTTTTTTCTCGTCTCTTAATTTAGTAATGCTGAAGTATGTATCTTGCTGGTTATCTCTTTGAAAATACAGTTTCTTCAAAAAAAAAAAAAGAAACCAACACTTTGTCTGAAAACATGCACTGATCAGTGACTGACAAATTTGGGAGTGGAAAAAGAATTGTTCTTTGAGGAGGAACAGATAAGGCAAAGCTATGTGGTCCATGAAACCATGTGAGAAAAACTAAGTTCTCTAGAACTGACTGATACTAGTAAGAATATGTTGGGGTCTTTTTCCCCAAGCACAAACATTTGAAAAAGTTATATTCTTTAGTAGGGATGGCAGTGGCAGCCTTTGAATCTGCTTTTTTCCCCCAAGTACAGTTTGAAAATAAAATAGGCAGAGTGGGACTAACGTGGTTTCAGTGTCAGCCTCAAACTGCTGCAAAATCTGCTTTCTGAAGCTGCTGCCAATCCAAAGCAGTATGTGTAACACTGTTACAGTTTGATTTTTGAAAAGCAGAAACAACTTTAATGTCCTCTCAGAACTTTGTAGTTTTGCCTTCCTTTTGGGGTGTTTGACACTCTTCCAAAGCAGCCTTATTACTGGTTTTATCTCTTAGAAGCCTTTAAAGTTACCTTTTTTGGGAGACTTTTAGTGTGCTACTTTCGAGATGCACTTGAATACAAATGTTTCCACTGAAAATACTTCAGATACAAGCTGTTCGGTTCGGTTTTAAGCATTGAAAATTATCAAAAGTAAGGAATTTTTTTAAAAAAAGCAAAAAAAAAAAGAGCTAAGGAAAACGAGGTTTATTGTAACTAGGAAGTACAAATGTGTCAAAATGGGTATTGCATGTAGAATGTGCAGTGACACAATCCTAAATATAGTATTAGTTGAGTTGCTAATGCATTGTATTGATGTATGGAAGTAGCACTACACTACTGTGTAACTGGTAAAATTATCCCCATGGTACAGAGGAGGATAATTCAACACTTCGAACTTGACTGTGCTAATTCATTAAGAAAAGATTTCTCATTCTTGTGCTAAAGTAGAATTCTAACCAGTCAGTTTTTCTCAGTGTAGTTATTCACTTCCAAACTGCTGGTAGATATATTCAGGTTCATGAATGTAATAGTAGGCTAGATTTGCAGTACAGGATAATGATATGGTAGTAACTGTGACTGTCATGTAAAACTTTCAGAAGCTTGTGTATGTTGTTTTAATTGTTGAGAGATACAAAGACATCAGGTCAAATATGTGTCTTTCCAGGAAAAAAATATAATAGCTGATTTTTTTTTTTTTTAAATTTAGATTTCACAAGGCCCATGTCCAAATTTTTGCTAAAACAGCAAAACACACTCCTCCTTCTGCTTGGTAACTCAGCTGACTATTCTAGCATATTAAGGCATTTTTATTTCTGTAAAGTGCTATACTGATTCAACTGGACACTTGTTTTGCTACAGGGTTATGATCTTACCCATGTTAGTTGCTGTGAAATGCTCTGGTGTCGTGGTGTTCTGGCATTGTTCTGTGAAGATGACCAGCAACAGAGCTGCCACAGCTACCCAACTACCCTAACCCTCTCAGCAGCTGCCCCTTGCCTGGCATAGGGGGTGGCAGAGCCCTCTGTGGCCCCATCCCTCCTCCATGTGAGTTCAGCCAACTCCTCCTCCAGCCACAGGAGCACTGCCATTGGAGAGTGGCCATCAGCCCTGCCACAAGGATGATGGGCACTGCTGCCAGCCGGTGGCTCAGCATTCTGCAGGTCTTCTCAGGCTTTCCTCACAAAAAGGGAATTCATGCTATAAGGAAAAATTCAAATGTCTTCTCCCCCCCACCCCAATCTTTATGAAATCAAAAAGCTCCAAGAAAACCCCAACGTGAAAACCTTTAATTGTCTTTAAGATTAATGATAGTGGTCTGAAATTGCTGTTACTTACTTTATCTGAAGGGACTAGATTTTTAGGAGGGGAAAGGAGCAGATATAAGCTTTCCAACCTATCTGGAGACTGGAAAGCAAGGGTTAAATAACTGAGCTAGCAGGATTTTGAAGGCAGAGCATGATTACTTTGTGAGAAGAAAGAGATGGAAGTAATAAGTTCAAATGGAAAATAAGAAAGAGAGGAAAAGCAGAGTGAGAATACATTACAAACTATCTTGTTGCAGCACATCTGTTTGGGAACTAGATTAACTTCTGTATAACTGTGTGTTTCTGCTGGATTGGTTTA
Source organism: Lichenostomus cassidix (assembly GCF_008360975.1). Classification (NCBI taxonomy): domain Eukaryota; kingdom Metazoa; phylum Chordata; class Aves; order Passeriformes; family Meliphagidae; genus Lichenostomus; species Lichenostomus cassidix. Next base: position 106,342,723 of record NC_139482.1, on the reverse strand, counting down.
ATGGATTCAAGGAACAAGAAATAATGTCTGTGGTTGGAGAGGGGCTAAAACTGGAGGAAGAAATTAGGGGGGAAATCCTTCTTTCCTAATGCTAAATAACAAATGTAGTAGGTGCACTGAAACAAAATTTGATCAAGGAAAAGATAGACCCAGAGGGATGGCAAAGAAGAACTATGCATTTTTTTTTCTTTAAAGTAGAAAAGCTAGTGGAAAATATAAAAGAACAGTTAAGGGGCAGGAAGGGAAGTCTTAGTTTTCTTCAACTTTAGAGTTAGTTAAAAAAAAAAAGTGAATGGGGCTTAAATTAAGTACATTGTATTATTGCCTCTTAGGGGAACTAAAATCTAAAGGTTTTTTTTCCTCAACCTTAAAAAATGGGAAATTTAAAACAGTGCTTTCCTGTAGAGTCTTGTGTTGGAGTATGTGTGTTCTTGGGTATGTATTTTGAAAGAAATCTGCTGTCAGCACGGTGGTAAAATGGCCTGTAAGCATTGTGTTGGGTTTTATGCCTAATGGACAATAAAGTAGTTTCCGCAAGCTACTCAAAATACTCCTTGTAAACTAAAGTGTCCGGATCAATTTCTCATTCACATCTTATTAAAACTCACTGAGGAAGTTGGGAAAACATGTTTTTGATCAAAGCACCGTAGAAGCTAGTCGTATACTCTCTTAATCCTTAAGCTGCTTCATAAAATTCCTGAGAAGAACCCCAGTGGGTTCTTGCTGTCAAAGACAGCTTCATCCCACCTGGATGCCAAACAGAGAGAGCAGCTCCACTGTGTGGTGGGAGGGCATGTGGGAAGTGTTTGGGGTTGAGAGGAGACAGTTCGAGAGTCTTGTTTTTCCCATGTTTATCTGACTCACAGTTTCCTAGTGGAATACTAGGACTGTTGAATTATTTGCATGAATAGCTGTGTGCATCCAAAATTATTTGTGCACGCTAGTCTATTCTGTGTATGTTAATGCCTGTATTGTGTAGTCAGTTTATGTTACATGACAACCTTAAATGCCTTGGTGGTGTGCTCAAAACACATTCCCCCCGCCCCTCCCCCAAGGAAACACGTGGTGTCATAGCTCTGAGAAGTCAGGAATTCCTTGTTGGTAGGTAGGTAGATGGCTGGGTGCTAGCTTTTAGCAGCTCATTCTTGAGAAGAAGTTAAGCTGCTATCATACGGTACTCCTCTTCTTTCATAAATATATTTTGAACTTTTACGATCTCTTCTGTCAAGTTTCTGCCTATGCATCTTCATGAGTAGGAGGCTCAAATCAATATTTACAGGGTCTGCTTTCATGCTTTATATATGCAGCTATATCAAGATACATAGTTATGCATTTTATGAGAAACTTCTTCAAGGGGAAGTGTTCATCTGATGAGCAGTATCTGCTTTTTTAAAAAAACAAGAGGATGCTTTGAGCACTGTTGTATAAACAGTAGGAGTGTGCTTTAGAAAAACTGTCAAATATTCTGGGTTTGTTGTGACTTGAAAATGGTGTTTAACTGTGGAAAAAAGTGACCACCACAACACAGAGCCTCCCTGGTGCAAGAAGTGTGCTGCCTGCGTGCCAGCAGGACAGTGTCATGAAAGTAAGTTGTATTTCAAGACAGGAGATGACAATGTTGGAGATGTTGTACCAGCTAAGGGAAAGCTATAAGCAGGATACAGGATACATGGCAGAGCTGTTACTCTGGCTGCACTAGTGAAAGAGTCCAAAAAACGGGGTGGGGAAATTTTTATTCCATCTGTAAAAACTGGAAGCTTGTCAGCTGTTATTAAAGTGCATTTTTGGTGACTTGTGAGGAAATTAGCAGTCTCAATCTGGATCTTAGTGGGCAAGTATCCTTGCAGTGGAGGCTAGCAGAACTCATGCTTGTTGTCCCTCCTGTTGGCAGCCTGGGTGGTGAAGAGCTGCTCTTGCCCCAGAAGTGAGCTCCTGACCAGCAGGACAGCTGCAAGAGAAAGCTCACTCTGCCAGCAGTGTACTTCCTGTCTGCTGGGCTGTGGGTGGGATGTCACCTAAAAGCAGCCAACTCCTGTAACAATATAAGTGGAAAAACAAGACTAATGGCCAAATTTCTACACTCTGTGTCTTCCACTAATCATGAAAAATAGCAGTTTGCTTCTCCATCCTTCTGGCTTCACTATCTTGTTCATATAACTCGCTGACTTTTACTTATGGCTTCTTGTCTCTAATAATTTCTTAATGAAGCAGACAATTGTATTTTATTTTATCCTGTATGAGCTGCTTCTCATCATTTATTCTTGTTTCCCTCCACTCTGTCTCCACTCCAGGCAAAAATTATTTCTGGTGAAGAAGGCTAGATGTAAGTCATTCCAGAGCTATTGTAAATGACCCGACATTTGCTTGTATACCCCGTTTTCTCACCTAGAATGCATGCAAGGAAGGTCATATGGGGCCTGTCTCCATACCCCATCCCCACATCTGTGGCCAAGAGTAGATGTCTGTAGAAGAGAACAGAAATGGACAGATAGGTGATGATTCTCATGGTGTTATAAAGATGTTTGCCACTTCCCCCTCTGAGGTGGAAGGGACATGTCAGAAGCACATTAATTATTGACGAGCAGATGTTAACAGAGTCATGTTGGTTCTGTGGGATGAATGGACCCCTTTACATTTTCCTCTCAAACTCTTTTGATGGGAATGTTGATTACAGACGAGGTAAACTTGTTTGTACTTCATTCATTAATAACAAACTATAAACTGCCCTGCCTCCCCTCCCCACAGGCAAGGCACTTGAGGAGATGCCAGGCAATTAAAGTACTTAAAACAGTAATTACAGTCAAATATACAACAAAAATAAAATCACTGCACATGACTTTTTTTTTATGCTTGGTTTTGTTCTATGCTTTTATTAAACCACAATTCTTGCTTCATGATTGAGCAGGAATCTCTCAGCTGGTAATACCAAAGTATTTGACAAGCTTTCTTTGGTGCATCTGGGTATTTAGTAAACTCTTTGATGGTCTTCCTACTGTATTCATCACAGCTCAGATTCTTGCTTTTTAGATGTATCTTGCTATATAAAGCTGGTGTACCTGTGAGCCTTAGCGCCAATCAGTAGGGAGGAGATACCAATTCTATCTTGAAACTCTTCCTTTCTTACTTTTCTTGCTGGTTATCTTACTGTACAAGGAGTAGCATCTCTAGTTGTTGTGATGCTTAGGAGGGGAAGAGTGAACAGGCTGAGGTGTTCAGTTGGCTTCAGCTATTTGAATTGAAGCTGATGCATTTTAAACTCCAGAAATTAGTGTCCACAAGTTTGATTTGTGAACCTATTTACTGAGTTAGCATCCTTCAGAAGGAACTTGTGTGGATGTCTGCTGAGTATTTTTAAGCGAAATTCCAAGGGACTTCAATATTCCAGATAAAGTACACTTTAAAAAGACAGAAATTTAGCTGTAATGAGGTCCAGCTGGTGTGCATAAACCTTTCACATTGCGTTACACAGTTAAGTTGGTAAGTAATGTATGGGGAAAAGTTCTGGTGGCTTATTCTTTTGTACTGGAGTTTTACAAGGCTGTATAAATACTGTAAGTATTTAATGGGGGAAATGCAGGATTAAAAGCAAGCAGCTGATGATGTATGGTACAGAAATGTCATAAAGCAAATGTGTAGTAGTTTCCTTTTGGTAAATTACTGAAACTTGAGTGTTCACCTACATTAAAATTGCTCTGATAAGAACAATTTCCAATGTATTGGTTTGATTAAAGTGACTAGTTCAAAAGTAGGTCGTTTTATGCTTCATGGTATCAGAGTGTGGATTACCTCTGAGTAATGTTTTGACTGGTCTTTTTATTCGGTAAAATCTACATCGCTGCGGTATTCAAAGCAGAGGACAGGCTCATGGGCTCCTTACCATAATGTAACCTGTTCTCCTTTTAACAAACTGTAATTACAGAAACATAAACTACATCTTCATTTATTTCAATGGCAAGAGCATGGGAGAAGAATGTGGGAAGGCGTTCTCTGTGCCGCCATCCATTTAGTTGCCTACCTTGCAGTTATTTCATAAACATCCTAGAAAGCTCCTGAAAATACCGAATGTGGAATGTGCCAAAAGTGGTTAAAATGCAAAACTTTGTCCTCTCACAGACAAGCCCTGGCAAATCTTAGCTTGATGTTAGTGCCCTCGGCTGCCCTCCTCCTTTGCAGAAGGCTTTTGCTCCCTTGTGGAGTCAGCAGAAGGAACCATGTGCCTGCACTTCAGCAGCTACAACAAACGTTGGTCAAGGGATTAGTATATTTTGGGTGCTGTCATTGTCACCAGCAAACTGCATTTGCCATGTTTAGTCTGTGAACTGGAACAGAGGAGGCAGGGGCATGTAGTCTGTTTTGCCAGCTCTGCTATGGGGGTGGTAGCCCTGGGGAGAGGAGTGGTTGAAAAAGAGTAGTCCGAAATTGCACAGCTATTTGCTGCATGATGATGTCTGAGCCCTCAGCTATACTCATTTAAAGGGAATGGTCAGGGAGGTATCATAACATATTTAAAGCTCAGGTAGCTGGTCTTATGAAGAGTATAATTTACAATAATTGCCACTTTTAATAATGAACTGATCTATTTGAGATGGCTCAATGCCCACTAAACAGTTAAAATGACAATTTAATTTTAAGATGCTGTTACCAATGTAGGTATATTGACCTCGAGCTGCTCAGAGGGATATTGTGGGGTGATTTCTGTAGTGAAGGTATATTATGCTTAGGCATCCTTGTACAGAAGGGAAACTGAACTTTGAGCTAGAAATAAATCTTCCCTTTCTCAAGATTTATTCAATGAAAGGTGAAAGGAACATTCAGAACATAAGTGAATAATAAAAATCTTCTGGTTCTGTGGGTTTGTAAGTTCTCATAAATCAGTCAGCAAGTTCCCAATCATGACAACCACGTCCCCTACTCTGACATTGCAGCCACCGCAAAACTCAAGAGAAGGATGTAATCAACCCCTAATAAAAGTGGCAAGCCAAATGAGTAGCATTAAAAAAACCAAGGTGCTGTGTTGCAGATTTCTGACTTAATTTTTTGCAGGCTGTCAGTATGGCAATAGACTTTAAATCTTCCTCCCTTTCCTCTGTGGGTCTCCACCTTGCCTCTTCCTGCTTGGTAAAGAAGCAAGCAAATATATGGTAGGGGACTTAGTGCAGGAAAAATGGGCTGAAGACCTTTAATAGCTCATACATAAGGATTTGATGTGGCTCAATATTTTGTCATCCTTGTTTTTAAGGAAATGCTTATGTAGAATATGAAATAGAAATAGTTTAAAAGTCAAAGCAGTGATAATGACTGATCCTCTGTTTTTCTCACTGCTCTGGGGGCTGAGGTCCCCACTCCTGGAGAAGCTAGCAGGAGGAGAGGGGCTGCACTGCTGGGCATCAGCCCTGACTCAGTATTTCAGCAAGGGTGAGCTCTGGGCACGCAGCACCGTGTCACCCTAATGTCCTGGGTTAAAAAATGAGGATAAGAAGCAGTGCTGCTCAGCAGCCTTGGATCGCTTGGCAGGACTGTGCTTCTTGCCACCTTCTTGCTGTGTGCAAGACCTGTGAAGAGCCAGCAGACCTGCTAAAGCACTGGGAGCAGTGGCTGAAGGTGTTGATAGGGATGACTGAGTGCCCAACACCTTGTGTGCCTCTCCTCTCTGGAGAAGTGGCCTCTCTGGAAGTGAGACGTGAGCTTGCTTCAGCCTCGGAATGGCTGATTCCAGTGCTCTGCCAGCCTCTAGCCAAAAGCTGGCCTGAACCGACCCTGCTTGGCTTGAGATCCGGTGGGATCGCAGTGCACTGGGAATAAGAGGCACTTTGTTCTCCATCGTAGATACACTGTGATTAAACTTGGTAGTCATGAGGCCAGATTTACTGCCGTGCTCTCCCTGTTTTGCATTGCACAACGACACAAACACCCAGAGAGCGAGCAAATTTGATCCGTGTTTCCTAAGGATTGTGAAATTCTCCATCTGAACAAATTTGCTGGCTGAATTTAAAGCATGATTTATAAAAGGGGCCTTTCCTCCTGGAGTAAATGTGATTGCCCTTGCTGTAGGGCTGCGAGATAAATGTTCTTAGTCTTCAAGGGAACTTTTCCAGCATGCTATCCTTAACATGGTTTTGGCTCATCTTCCCTGCTGCACATTTTACTAACTTAAAGCTCCTTAACTGAGGTGCAAAAGAAAAATATTTTTTCTTCAGCATTTGGACCTGATGATGGCATACAAGAAACACGGAGTGAGGCAGGCATTTGTGTTGCACTGTTCAGAGGCTTTTTAAAATCCTCCAAAGTCTACTGTGGTTCTTTTTTATTTTTGTCAGTTTCCTCTGCCATTGCAAGTAGACTTTCTCTTCCTAATCTGCTGCCTGAAATACTCTTTGTTCAGGAAAGCAAGTCTCTTTCTGTTGTAATCAGGGCTAGGAATTCAGCTGCAGGGTCACTCTTTGTGCTGTAGAGTTCACTGACCATGTTTTGCTTCTGGCAGTCCTAGCTTTGGCCCCTTTACACAGATCAATGCCAGGCTAACCCCATTTATTGCTACTACTGAATCAAAACTCTGCTTCTCCTATTTAATTTAGCTCAAAATAGATGTAATGCAAACAAGCGTCAGCATGGAAAAAGAGCCAGAAGAAAGGGAGGAAGAAAAAACTGTAATCAGGATTTTTTAAAATTAAATATACACTAAATGGTGCCAGGCTCCAGGTGGGGAGAATTAGTTGGCATTGTGTCGTTAGACTCTTTATAAAAATCAATCATCATCATTGATTCTAATTTGCGTATGAGTACTAGAGTTTATCTGCTTGTCTTCAGTTCCCTTTTTGTGTTTAAAACCATTTTTAATGTAACTGCTACTGCTTAAGCTCAGCCATGCATTCAGATTTCTCCTGGGTTTCTTAGTCCTAGATGAACCTCCTGGCTTGCTTCACTGTGCCCTCATGAGGTGAACCTCCATCCTTATATTAGTGGATTCCACAGTGTCAGCATCCTAGAAATTTCCAGACTTGCTTCTGGTCAAGTGAGGCTGCTGTTGGCAGGAGTGTTATTCTCAGGGAAGCTACTTGATGCTGAGCACTTTGTAAGGCTCATCACTGCAAGGTGGGTTAAGAGGTTTTGTTGAAGCAAGCATGTGGCAGGCAAGACTCCTGTGGCTATCAAACCCTGTGAGTGGAATATAATCTTTTTCTGTATCTGTGGCACATCTCAGTATGAGAAGGTGTTGGACACCTCAGAACCTTACTTGAATTTTAGATTACAAGACCTTCATAGTGTGGTTGGCATTCTGCCATCTTTCCTGGCCAGGGCTGGAGTTAGGAATTCCACTTGCCACACCTTATTCCACCAAATATGTGGAATAAGGCACACACATACCCTCACCCATTGTTGATTTCTGGATTGAAGTTCTGTTGTGCAAGGCAGCATGGGTGGAAATCATGAGGTCTGGTTTTTCTGCTGAAAAAGAAAATCTTGCAATTCATCCTTCCACTCTACTCCTTTTCCCCACAGATAAACCTGTGCCCAAGCTATTCCCTTTTAATTCTTCAACTCTAAATTGGTATTCATCAGAAATCAAGTGTTTACTTGACTGTGTTTGTAATGGGATGGAAGATAGCTGAGACAATCTTCAACTCAGGGATTGTTACTGTTTTCTTACACTCTACTGGGTGATCACCACAAGACTCCTGAAACCCTTCCTGTTTGTTTCAAATGCTCCTTTATTTCTGGCATTACAAATCTTCAGTTCTTGAAGGTAGGCTTCTCAAATATATTTTCTGGAGGGGAGTCCTATCAATCAAAATGTTTGGCATTTTGGGGGAGTTTGCTTTTGGTTTTTTTTTTTTGTTTTTTCCCCCACTCCTAGCAATTTAATGCTTTGTCCTCCTTCTATTAGCTCTTTCCTTTTCCTTGCAGGGTTTTGTTGTTTCAAAAGGGGATACTTTAGTTTTCCACTCTCGACATGCACTCGTGTCTCTGTTGCCCCCTGTGCCTGGCCTTTTCAGGAATGCTAGTGCTTCAGCCTCTGCTTTCCACCTCTTCCACACCAGGGAGGGAGCTGATGGTTTTCTCTACTGCTCCTGGGTGGGAGGCAAGCATGAAGTGAGACACAAGCTGTAAGGCCTTCCTGATGTTTCTCTTGAACATACCTGGTTCCAGATAAAAGCCTTTGCAGTTATCTCCCATCCTTTATCTGAGATCGGTCTTTTAAAGACTCTGGATGTGTCACCACATGCAATTGTCCCTTTACCCATCAAATCTTCCTCTTGTGATGGTTTATTCCATTTTTCAGGTCTCTACTGGAATGTGGTGGGTTTCTTGCATACAGTTTTAAAAAATTATTTCATCATGGTTGGTGGTTGTCTGTACCTGACTCCTTCTCATACTTTTGATAGTCAAAACTGTTCTTTTAATGATTTTTTTTGTTTGTTTTTTCCCCAATCTTGAAGCCTTTATCCTTCTTTAAAGTTGTTTTCTCTCTATTGCAAAAAGACAGGTTCAAAACTCAGTTTGGACCTAGAGAGGCTCCTGAACAGCATGGTCTTATTGGTTTTTACGACTCAAGATATTTAGTGAGTTTGTTTTGTCTAGCTTTGGTTAAATGAAGTCTTCCCCTGCTTCCCTACAAACCCAGCAAAAGATTTCTTTAAGTATTATTCTGAATGAAGGTGAATTCATCTAAAGCTTATTGCCTCAACAGCAGTTGAAGTGAGCTGAGCTGAGCCTTCTGGCCACTGCCAGCTTCTGTGAGAGCCCATTACAGAGCAGCCTGGCAGAAGAGACATTTATGTCATACCTAAATGCTTGTTACCCCTTGGTGGGGGTGATAAGCATTGCCAGCTCTGGCAAGTGACAGCCTGTGTCCAGAGTTGTGTGTCACTGCTGTGTGTTTTGAAAATAACCTAATTGTGTTATGTTTATCTTTTATTTTCTTGATGAAGCTGGTGTTTTTTGCTGTTTTAATTTTGAGCTATTCCTTGGAATCATCTAGTGATGTAATTCTTCTCTGTGCCATGACATAGATATATCAACTACTGGTTGATGCCAATGTGTTTTTATTTTCAGTTTTACTGAAATGTGTTGTACATTAGAGGCAATAAAAGCCAGTAGCTAGAGAAAGGCATTTCTCATTGATTGACAGGCATAGATTTTTCTGCTTCTTTAAATGTTTTCAGGTGCTTTTGTTGCCCAACCATTGGTGGTTTGTCTTTTAGTAATGACCAAAGGAATATTACCACAGACTTAGAAGCAGGCCATGTCATCCAAAGAAGTGTGTATTGTATATAATGTTGATTTCATCCACTCTTCTAAGGTTGTATGCACGGTCTGATTTGATGTTGGATCAAGTAAAAGTCTTTTAATATATAATTAAGTTTGCTGAGCTAGTTAGCAGACTGTTGGTCCACAACTAAATAATGGATTGCGGCTTATGACATTGGCAGGGGCAGTGATGGCTGCTGTTAGCATATAGCACATGGTTATATAGATTTAGGGTTAACCATCCCTCTGGGTAAAAAATGCTGAAATTGGCTGCCAAATGGATGTTTTTTCATATGAGCTACAAAGACTACTTGGAGAAATCCCTACAGGTCTGAAAACAATAACCAAAATTGTATTTCTTAGACACGGATCTTAGAGTATCTTTTACATATAATGGAATCAAATGAACCAAATCTAAAATATGCTTTGTTCATATGCCATATGGTCGTTGTCTTGCCAAGCACTCTTTTTGCCTGCCAGAGCAGACTCCTGTGTTCTCCTTTCCTTGAATCCTGCACTAACAAAAAAAAATTGCTGCTTGACCCGCATAGGGAATGGTGGGCATATGAAGTTCTCCATTCATCCCTAAATACATTTCCAGCGTTTAAGAAAACTCCAAGCACAAGAAAAGAGGCAAAATTAAGTAAAAACTTAATGTACTACTGCATTGAAGGAGCCTTTTGAATTTAGTACAGCTAAATTTAAGTATTTAGCTTAATTCAGAACTTACGCTCCTTCCTGCCAGCCACCCAAAAACATACCTGCTTCTCTAAGGGGTTTAAAATCTAAAGATGGACAGATTTTAGTGTGGGGCAGGGGTAGGGAAGTGTCTGTGTCACCGATGGGTGTGGGTGCAAGTTCCATGTGCTGCATGGATAGCCCATTTCTAGAGCCCTAGGGAGAGGCCCCTCTTGCTGTCTGCTGCCTCATGTGTGTTTTCAGGAGGGGGCTGTTTCCTGTCTCCCTACAGGGACACCTGCGTGGTGTTATACTGCCTGTCCCAAGGTATTAAGTAACCCACAGGCATTTTGAAATAGTTAATCATAATATGATTTCTCTCGTGATAATGTTTGGGTTTTTTCGTTCTCCTGCTTGTTATGAAATCTGTAGGCTGATAATTTTAATGGGAGTTACAAGAGGAGAGGAAAAAGTCCCAGCTAGCCCTGGAAATGCATGGGATCGTGGTAGAGGCGGATAAACGCACCCTAATGCAGTCTGTCTTGACAAGGACTCCCAAAAAACCCATCATCTCAGTAAGTTCAACTCTTACCCTTTCCTTGCACTGTTCTCCCTCTTGGCAGTCTCTGTCCCTCTAGTGGGGTTTTGATAAATTATCATTTTTGTGAGACTGGGACGTTGCTTTGTGAAGTTCAGCTTTTGTGACTTGGAAGGGGAATAGATGAGAAAGAAAGAAAGAAAGGAAACTGAGCAGTGATACAGGGGTCCTGAAGGTCAGTTCTTTTTGCCCGTGGTGTTTCATCAATACTGGAGTGAGGAATGTATAATTTAGGATTACAATTTCACACCCTATTTCTAATTCTCTACCAGACTGAGTTGTGACTGTCAAAATTGTGGTTCTGTTTACATCTTCATCATAAATTAGATAATTACAAATGTGTGGCTTTAAAGCACTTTCATGCCTTTTTCCTGCAGTCAGGCTATAGATGAAACTGTCTGTTTTATTGGCTGCTGTCATAATTACCAAGTGGACTCAATGTCTTCAAAATTGCAGTTCCAGCTGAGAATATTTTATTAGTGGTTGCTTTGAGAAACATCTGGAGAGTGCTTAGATCTCTTGGGCCTTACAGCATTTCAAAGATGTGGTTTTATCAGATCCTGCTATTTTGTCCCTTACCTTTTTCCTCTTCATATTGCCAGGAGAGTTAATAAAGGCTTTTTAGTGTTTTTCTTAAGCCTGGTAAGGTCACTCCAGATACAAAATTCTTCAGACAGTCCATAGGTGGGGCTTTTTGTTTTGTTTTCATGTTCAGTCTGAAGTAGGTAATGTTCTGTTGATACGTTTTTGGACATATCTTCTCTAGATGGGTCAGTGTTATTTCTTTCTGCTCCTAGGCAAATTAATAAACCAAATTTAAAAGTGCAAAGGAAAGCAGGCGGCTGGCTGATTCAAAGGGAGAGGCTATGTTTTTCATCACCACCCTTTCAAAGCCTCTCTGAATCAAAAGAACCATTGGATTGCGAAGGCAAGACCTATGCCACACCAGAAGCTCCCAGTTCAGCAATTTTCCCAGGGTAAAATTATAACTCATGTTTCCTCAGCACAGGCTGTAACTGGCAGCGTTCCTTCTACTTCTAAGGGTGAAATTGCTGGGGGGAGAACAGACATCTAATGTGCCTCTGGAAGTTTTACAATGGGTGTTAGCCTCGCTTTGTGGAAAGGTAGATGTTCTTCTGGAACATACCCAAGGGCAGGTGCTATTCAAACTGGAGTGTAAACTGACTTCAAATAAGGCAGTACAGGCTTATTTTTGTTCAGTTTGTGAGTCAAATCTAAAGAAGAAAAGCCCATTTCTCAAATTTTGACAGTTTATTACAATCTTCCAGTTATCCCACTGAAGTCTACATTTTTATGGGTCTTTAAAATCTTCAGATACAACTGCAATTCAAGACATTAATCTTTATTCATGTACTCCTGATAGGATCTTACCTTGCAAACAAAACAGACAGATTTGAACAATGCTTGTTTTTTAGTGTTACTTCTTCCCAGAAAATTGTTGGACAAATTGCAAACTTGATCCAAGAAGAATGTAACCAGTTGGTTTCTTTCCCACTCAAATCTTAACACCATTTGTAAGGATTTGTTTGACTTTGCATTCAAATATACCAGCATGGTTCTGGCAAAGAGAAATCCTTTCCTTCTAAAACCAGGAGGAAGTGTTTGTTGGGTTTTTTTTCTCTTGTCCTTATGTGAAGACTCTTACAAAGTATGTGTGGAGTGACTGCTAGAAGTGGATAAAAGGCAACAGCACTTGAGCAAAAATTCTGACTAAAAATTACAGTATTAATAAATCTCAACCTACAAGTAGTCTACTTGGGAAGAGTTAAAAGATGGATTCCAGTGTTCAGAGTTCCCCCATTCCTTCCCATATCTGTTCCTGGCCCAAACCTCATGTCGATGTGGTGAAGGTGGCTGTCACACTCCTGCCTTCACTGGTGCAGGAGATGAGCTGGGAGATTCTCCATCCCTCACAGAGGCAGTGGGAGCTGTTGACTGCTCTGTCCTGGGCTGTTCCCAGGAACTGAGGAGAGCTGACTGAGCAGCTGCCTCTTTGAGGGAGGAGGTGTAGACTCTGAATGGAGCCCCAGAGTGTTTAGGTATGTTGTCTGCAAAGTAGCTGGCAGACCAAACCTCTTGCAGCAAGGACGAAGTGGTTCAAGATATTTGGATCAATGCTTCTCACTGGAATGAGTGAAGCCTTGTATGGTGGGGAAGTAGTACTGCCATCTCTGCCCCTGCCCTTTGCAAAAGGTGAAACTCCCTTTGTGTGTGCTTGCTTTCCTATGAAGTACAAGTAAATTCACGTTGTCTCTGCTACCTGAGGTTTGATAGAGGTACGAGAAGAAAAGCAACCTATTTTCCAGGTTTAAAGGAAAGTAAATGAAACTGTCCTCAGGGCAGCAGAAGCAAAGACTTCAGTATCAAGCTGTAGTGTTGTGGGCAGGGCTGCCAGGCTGCTAAAGGCTCTTCAGACCTGGAAGCCTTTCCCAGGGACTGCTCATCTTTTAATAGCGTTTCCTCTTTTTTCTTTTTTTCTTTTTTTTTTAATGTGTCCACAATGACTGCAGTCTTTCTCTGCTCAGACCAAGGGATCCCATGGTACTTACTGGCTTGTTTCTGCAGTCCCTGACAGGATACTTGTCCCCTCTTGCATGTGAGAATAAAGAAGTCTGAGTGAAGGTCACTGAAGCACTGCATTGTGTACCTCATTAAATATTTTGAACTGGGCATGTCCAGCTCAGGCTGGGGAGTTACACTTTCATTTGGTCACATCTAACTTGGTTTCATTGCTAATTTGAGGAGACGCTGATGCAGAACAGACAAGCCCCTGGTGGAGTAAATGGCCTGAAATGCCAGCTGTCCAGTCTGCCCCATAATAGGACACCATTAGCAGCCTCATGGCAGGTCTGTTACCTTTTGTTCTGATGTCCTCCTGCATCTAAAACACCGTGTCCTCCAGCATGGCTAGGGGATGTTTTAGCCTGCTGCATCCTGGGGTGAACACCCTGTGATTACACAGTGTCAGGTGGGCAGTGGTGTGCTGTGTGCTAATTGGGAGCAGCTTTCAAATCCGGTTTTGCTTGTAAATTAAATGGAGGCTTTTGCTGAGCAAGAATTGAATCGACACCTCTAAAGGCTGTAGAAGTTCTTCCATTGTGAAAGCCAAAGTGTGTGTTTTTGGGGGTTGTGAATCTGGCCTGGACCCCCAAGTTTGGTTTGATTTTTTTATAGTACGGTGGATATATTCCAAAGATCCTGCTTGTGTTATGGGCTTCAGTCAAGGTCTGTGCTCGCCATGTTTGCCACTCGCTTGGCCCAAGCACAGAAAGTGTGCACTTCAGCCACCTCCAGCAGAAGAGTTGTGCTTGACCCAAGCAAGAAATGGGTAGGCAGTGTAGAAGAACAGGGATGTAATAAATTGCAACATTTGGGCTGACCTCAGCACTACTCACACAAACAAGCAAGGGTCTGAGTTAATCTTCCATAAAGAGTGCAAACTCATAAAATATTTTATTTATTTATTAAACTTTTGTCTGCAGTTTCGAGGCTTAGGGAGGTTTTCAGAGAATTTTATAAGCGCTTGAGAAGGTACATCCTATCTCTAAACTTTTCCAGGTTTTTGGACTCGCCTTTACTGCTGTACTGGTATAAGCACAGGCCTTCATTTGACTCCTGCCATTATCCATGAATTCTTTTTCTCCACTTAAATGTTTTTCTTAAGGTCTCAGTGAGCAGTTGCTGATGAAGGTGCAGTTAGAGCTGTTCTGCTCAAACCAATTGTGTGCTATAGACTTGGTACCTGGGCTCTGGAATTATCAAAGTGCCTCTAAGCTCTTGTCCAAGGGTGGTTTTTAACTGTCCTATGTCTCCAGGTAGGCAGCTTTCTCCACCCAGCACAAACAACTACCTCTCTTCCTCCAGCCCCCTGCCTTGCATTTGGTTCTCTGCTCCTGTGTCATTTATTCTAGGTCCTGGTCAGCTCTGAAATCCCAGCAAGGCTCATTTTACCAAGGAAATGCCACCACATCTCTGCAGTGCTTGCAGCACTTAGCATGTGTATGTGCTCACCAGTGCCAGCATCTCAAGGAGGAGAAGGCTGTGAGCAGCCAGCATTTGGGATGTGCAGCAAGGGATCCCTGTCTTGAGGGGCCAGATTGGCGCTCCACCCCTGGGCCAGTGACTCTGGGACAAGGAGAATGTACCAGTTAAAACTGTCCCATCAGGTAAGTGCTCCAGTCACCACTACTGCAGCCACTCAGATAAGAGGTGCATTTATCACCTTTGTAGGCTTGATCTGCATTTGGACTATTTCAGGATACAGAGAGGACAGCCTAACACTGTTCCTGGCACCTTCAGGAAAGAGTTTCAGTCAAGGTTTTTGTTTCATGATGAACTATACCCTGCACCCTGGCTATGATGGACCCTTCTGGGCATCTTTGTCCCCTTTCTCAGGTGGCCTTATGACATCCATCTTTCTAAAATGCATTGTTACATGTATTTCTGCAAATAATACTGAGTGCCCCAAGCGTGGCACTTGTGGTGGGAGGAATGAGCAGCTGCTTGGCATAGATCATCTGCACTTCGGTGCCTCGGCATATCCAAAAAACCTTCCTGGTTCTCAAGCTCTACATTGTATTTGACTGTCTTGCACAGGATAATTTGACCTTCTGTCATATGTTGACAGACATTCAGGATTTAAAATGAAGCTTAAGAGATTTAAAATAATAAATCTAGTACTACTATTGAGTCTCAGCGGACCTGGTATCTTAGCTTGCTGTGGCATTGAATTGCAGCTGATTGTGTTTTGGGCCCATTTCTCGTGTGACACTCAAACACAATTGTTCTGGAGTTTTGCCTTATAAACATAATTCCTAATGTTCAGAGTCAGCAATCATAAACCTTGCAGCTGTGAGAGAAAGGGCAGTTGGATTATATTGATGAAAGGCAAAACATGACAGTGCAATTGGCATATTTTCGCTGGGGAAAACAATGGGCTATTTCTTTGTTTTGCAGACCCAGTGGCAGCAGTAAAGCTCAACCATGTCCTCAGGGAGCTACTGACCATTGGTGTCAGGGTGAAGAAGCAGAAGAAAAGGATGGATGTTCTTACATGTAAAGACTTTTTGACAAAGATCTGAGTCTTTGTGCTTCTGGGCACTTCAGAATGAAGGTGAAGAGAGAGCACCATGATGGCATGCCCACCTTGAGATCAAAATTCAGTTTGCGGGTGCTGTGTGGTGCACATGGTTATCTTTGACCACCTTGCAGGGCTCTGTCTGAGGGGCCAGCACAACTTAGTGCCATTTGTGTGTGCTGAGTACCAGAGCCACAGCCAGAGAATTTGGTGTGAGGACATCACCAGCCCATAGAGGTTCCTGGGGTGGGATTTTCCCATTCCAGCAGGACAAGCTCCTGGGTATCTTGGACATGTAGCTTTGTATCTCTGCCTGCTTGCTACACCTTTCAGAAGTGCTGTTTGTACTGTACTGATATTGTTTATGTTGAATAAATGCTTTCTCCAGCCTCTTTGTTGTGGCAACTCTTTTTGCTGAATTCAAATAAGTGGGGGGTACTTGTTTAAGCATTGTGGTGAAACATGATCATGATTTTTTTTTTAATCTTTAATGAAATGTTTGTTTTGAAAAAGTGCATCTTCAAAATGGGGACTCTTGTGCAGGAGCCAAATCTGAGAGCAATCCTAATGTTCCTGGTTTGGATGAGGTTCTTGAGCTGCGCTTCCCCCCATCCCACAAGCACCCCTGAGCATCAGCCTGCTGTTTATTTCAGAGTGCAGGCACACAGCTGTCCCTGACACTTGAGTGATTTCTGCTCTGTACTGGAGGAAAAGGGATTTGACACCAGCTTCTGAAGTTTATTTGCTGTTTGGATTAATTCCTCTTACAGTGGGATATATGTGTTCAGAAATGACTCTCCTGCTGGAGGTGGCTGATGTGGATGTGTCAACTGCTGTTTCCAGTTGTTCCTGGGCACCAAGCTATTGTGAGGAGAAGCATATCTCTCATGTCTCTCTGTTGTGAAAAAAGGATAATAAACACAGACTGATTTCATGCTTTAGAATAAATTACTGCATGATTATTCTTTCTAACGTCTAGAATAGATAAGACAAGCTTGCCATCACTTCCCCCCAAAAAATCCAAGGGAGTTAGAAACGTGTACATATGAGTTTCTCAGCATTAACAATTGCTTGGGCATTGACAGGGAATATATATACTAGTGAGTAGGATGTATACTCCTGTTTGAGCTGGGCTGGCTCACAGGGAAGACATTGGCTAAAATAACTCCAGCCAGCAGTGCGTTGACCTGCAAGCTAAAATGATCCTCACAGTCCAGTGAGTCAAGTAGATAGTTTGTACTTGAATGTCAGCCCTTCTGTGCCTGAGCTCGGCCTGTCTGGTAGTGGCATGGTTTTTGTCAAGGTTTCTGTCTTAAGAAGGGAACAGGGATGACTTTACCAAAGACCACAGAGAGTAAATAACACTTAGGACACCAGTGCTAATATTTTGAGGTGATGAGTAAGCCTCTCGTCTCTTTGATTTTTGTACGATTAGCACATTGTAATGACTCATGTTCTTCAGATATCTCTTATTCCTTCCACTTGCTACCAGAGCATTGATACAGTTCCTGCGTTACTCTTGTTTGGTAGAACAGTTGCATGAGTGCACATCTCAGCCCTGCAGCTACTGTGTTTTTTTCAACCCAGGTGTAAAGACTTATTATTTAACAATATTTTTAATGGATTTGAGGAGAAAATGGTATAGAAGAAAAGGCAGAAGAGAGAAGAAGGGAGAGGAGAAGGGATTTGAAAACTCTCCTCTATAATCCTCAGCAGCCTTTGGTAGGAAGGCTTCTAAATCATACTGATTTTTGTAAATCCCAGGAGTAGTTAAAGCAGGGCTGCTTTTGCTTTTGTTGAGCCTACAGGAAGGCTTGCTTAGAGCAGAAAATGGGAAGCAGGTTCAGATATACTCAAAAGACCTATGCCTATGAACTGCTTGTTGTGGAAAGACTCCTTCAAATGTCAACAGGGAAGTGGAGGAGCCCCAAACTGCTCTAATAGAGCAGTGCTTTTGTGTGCTGAACCAAAACTGAAAAGTTTTATACAACCAAAATGCCTTTAGCCTGCCTAGCACACAGATTTTGGCGCTTTTGATTACATAGTTTCTGTAATATATTTGTTCTGAGTGAAAGTGGGAACTAATTTTTAAGAAAAGTTGTTGAAGGGGGATGGAATCATCTGAATATTAACAACAATAAATGCTTTACAGGGTATTTGAAGTATTTTGGTTCATGGGAACTGTTACAAAACTGGATTCTCTCTTCTTACTTAATTTTTTGGTAGGGTAAATGATAAAATGTTTGAGAAGGAAAGCTATGAAGTGACAAACAGACTACTGACAGGTCAGGAAGGTCACTGCCCATCCAGCCAGTGCAGGTGGTAGCTGTGCTTTGTGCCCCACTCATGAACAAAGCTGATGCAGTTCCTGAGGCAGACAACCTCTGTGATCTATCTCCTGTGTGTGAACAGCTGTGGCTGAGCTCTGAACCCATTCCTGGGTTCATGTCTCACCTGCCTGACACCAAGAAAGGCTTCCAAAGAGCTTTTTGATTCTCTTTGTTGTCAACTGTTCTAGATACCTTGCTGGATCCCATTGAGTATAGTTTCTCCAACTCCCGTCTCTCTGCCTGTAATTCTTGCTAAGGTACTGTATTTGTAATCACATTAGGTGGTAGAAGCTTAGCTTACCAGCAGTGCCTTATTTTAACTACTTTTTACCAAAGCTTGTTCACTTCCACATTTGCAATAATCCAGTGCAAGCCATTTATTTCTTCAGAGACTGTTTGTCTCTGTATTATCCTTTCCATAGCTGGACTAGTACAGAGATTTAAGTAACACAATGATGTAACTCTGATCTGTTAAATGCTGTACCCATTGGATGGCAATCTTCTGTGCTGTGACAGTGGTATTGAGTTGTGCCACATTTAAAAAATGGGTGTTTTTTTAAGTACCTGCTTTTCTGAATCCCATTTCTACTTTAGTTTCTCTGAGGCCACTGCAGTAGAAATACAATTGCCTAATTTCAAAGTGTCTCCAAAGTGGTACTGAACTGGTTTTATGTAGGGAAATGTGCTTTGTGGGCTGAGGCTGGAGCAAGGTTAGTATTATTGTGCTTAACATCAGCCATTGAGAAGATGGACTTTGTTTCATGAGACACAATAAAGGCAGGTAACTTGAAGAGGAAATGTAGAAAAGGAGGAGGGTGAAATAAGAGAGCACAAGGTTTTATTATAAAGCATTTTTATTTCTTGGGAGTTTCAGTAGATAAACTGTGTAAATGACAGCTTGGTTATGACTTGGGTTTGGAAACTGGTTCCCTTTTCTTGTGTTTTGTGGATTTTTTTGCCTTTTAAAATGCCCACAGTCCTCCAACCTATCTCCCATCCTGGCAGTGATGTTTATACTACACATTCTTCTACCGTTTTGTGCAGCCAGTGCTATCGCAGCTATGCTGAATGAGGTCCCAGCCTAACTACAATATTAACCCTGCAAATCTGTTCATTTTCTCTCGAGCAGCCCCAGGCAGGGTGTACAGGAGAATGTGTCCAATTGAAAAACTATCACAGACTTGGTGGTGCTGCACTGTGCTAAATTGCAAGAGAGCTGTGTTTTTTCTGCCAGAGAGGATCCAGCGAAGGGAGATGGTGATGTCCATCTCACACAAGTTACAGAATTTGTTTTCCATTTTAGTCTCAACTTTCATTGGTGATTTTATCTTTATTTTTGCCAAACTGTTTGTCTGCTTTTAGTCACTGAAATGTGTTACTCAGACCTGCTGCTTTCCTCTTGCTAATCGTCCAACAAATGCTCCCCCCACCCCCAGTTTGTATCAGTTCTTGACTTTCACCTTTGTAGTTGTTTTTAATTTTTTCTTCATTATTTTACTAAATACCGCTCTGCAGATCAGTAGCATCTTGGGTGGTGGTTGTACCACATAGCATTTGTAGCAGACATTAGTTTTGCATAGCGTGTGTACCTTATTTTGTCTGGACTTGTCTTCTTTGCGCTGCAGGCACCTCCTCTAGCAATTGTAGTGATTAAGCCTGGTATTTCTGCAGATTTATATTAACTTCTGCTTATAAAGAAAGAGAAGAAACCCAACCCTCCCCCCTAACATCCAAACTAGATGTTTTTCTTCATTCCCTTCGTTTTTATCAGTATTAGACCTAAGCTTGCTTTTGTGTATGAAAGAAAATTAGTTAAGTACCTTGTGGTTTATAGATGCCTTTTGTTACATATTACTCGGATTTATTGTGCAATGTTGACCTGTAAATCATTTCAACCAGACATTTACCTGGCTCATGCTGCCTTTATGGTTTGAATCTTTCAACAGCCGTGAAAAATGGAGAAGTGATGCTTTTGGCGGCGGCGGACTTTGCAAGTCCGACTGCCCCGTAACTCTCTCTCTCACGGCCGCGCTCCGCTTTGGTGAGGTTTGCCGCCTGGCTCTGAGGAGATGTTTACAAGGAATCCATTACTTTGTGCAGCTGAAAGACAGTGTTGAAAGAACAAAGGGAGTTTTGTGATGAAGTGTATCTGACTTCTCGCTGCTTTGCTTACCTTTTAAATGTAAAACTTAGTCATTTGCAAGGGCTTTTAGTTCTCAGGGCATCCCTATAAGATTCCACCCCGCACGGAGCTGTCCTTCAGTCGAAAGCGGGGTTGCCTCCAAACCGCTCTCGAATGCATTTCTATTTTAATCCCCAACTTTGCCTGCCGCCTGCCTTCCTGGCTCCAGCTCACCGCCCTGCCCTGCCCTGCCCCACCCGCTGCGCGCAGGCGGCCGCTGCTCGGTGCCGGCGGTGCGGCGCTGCCTCTGCGACTAAAAGTTGGTTTCATCAGCACGGCATCAGCTCCTGCTCCGCGCTCGCAGCTCGCCGGCCTCGGGAAGCCGCTCAGACCTGCAGCCTATGTGGGGCACGCGGGGGCAGCTGTCGCCATACGTATAACTTTTAAATGGAAAATGTCTTTCTCAAAGGCTGTCGATGTCCAGTGGTCTGCAGTCCATGAGCAGTTGACTAGTCCAGGTGTTTCTGCTTCTGTTCCTGTGCTATGTGAATTGGGAATTCGAGAGAAGAGTGTGCAGGATGGAGGAGTTGAGGGTTTGTATTTCTGTTCTGGTGGTATGGCAGTGACGGAGGGCTTGGGAAGGAGCAGAGAGTCTACCCGGGGTCGTCTTAATTAGGGAAAATACTGTTCTTGGTCTCCTTGTCTGCCTCTCCTTCTGTCAGTGCCTTTATCAACTCTTAAAAATGAGAACTACCCTTTTCGTTGGTGTGGATTGACTGTCACTAGTCGTATTCAGGAAAAACTTGTTTTATTGAACGTGGTTTTTTCTTTGTGGGTTTTATCAGTGCATTTTGCCCAGCTTATTTAAAATGTAGCCATTTAAGATTCTTGGAGCTGGATTCATTTTAGAAAGTGCCAAATATTTGTCTGTGGTTTACTATGATAAAAGTCACAATTTGAGACTTTGAGACAGTCCTATTGATTCGAGACTGTGGGTTTCTGTGAGGTTTTTAAGCAGATCATTAACCCAGGTCTATCTTTTCACAGGACAGTCGGCCCAATATGTCAAGACCTCTGATCACTAGATCCCCTGCATCTCCATTGAACAATCAAGGCATCCCCACTCCAGCACAGCTCACAAAATCCAACGCACCAGTTCACATTGATGTGGGTGGGCACATGTATACCAGCAGCTTGGCCACGCTTACAAAATATCCCGATTCCAGGTAACTTTAAGAAGCTTCTTCTGCATGTCTTTGGCAAACTCCTTTTCTTCCATTTTGTGCTTGGACGTTCTGGGGCTGTCTCAGAATGATGAATTTAGTTCCTTTTGTTTCAAAATTAAATTAGCTTTCTTTGTTAGTAGGCAGTTAGAGACTTTCTTTTCTTTCCCTGCTCCACTGTGTTTCTGACAAATGGCACTTCTGCAAATCCTGATGTGTGTGTGTACTGAAACAAAGCTGATAGTAAAGAGCACTTACTTTCTACTGCCTGGGATTCTGGGTTTATGCCAGGGCACCCATGCTGTGGTTTGATACATTCAAAAACTGTAGTGATACTGCATTTAAGCCCAAAGGTGGGGGTGTTGGGGTATTTGTTTTGTTTCTTTTGGAACAGTAACCACTCTCCTGTACTGTCAACATACCATCTCGGATGTGTCACTTGAGGCAAAGGCAAGGTTGAATGAAATAAACTGTAGCATAGTATTAACTGAATGCTTTTTATAGAATCTCAGAACTTTTGAAATAATTAGGTTCTTAACTCTCATGTACCTTTTGAATTAAGTATTTGTGACTCTGGTAGCTCACTGGTATTAAGCAGTCAGAAAACTGCTGCATGCATGAGCAATGGTGCATGTAGAGTAGATAAAACAAGAGTGCATCTCTAAGAAAACAGCAGTGCATTTAACAGTGTGTGTGGGCATTACGTGGTGGTGATGGCAGACAGACAGTGTAGTGGTACTGTAATTCTAAGGGTTGGTTATCAGACAGCAGGTGTTCACTGTGTCCACTGTACTCATCTATGCCTTGCCCTTTGCTGCCTGATCCTGCTCTGGAGGGAAGGCAGCGTTACCGTTGTGTTCTCTCCAGTCTGAGGGTTTCTTGGCCCCACAGCTCCGACTTGCCTTTCCAAAGGGCACAAAGCGTGCTTCATGGGATATGACTTTGTTCAAAGCCTGGGTTTCCCTTGATACTACAGCCTCTGCAGCATCGGCTCGTGGTGCTAGGTGGACTGAAGTGGTGCTCCTGACACAAGGAGCTGACAGGGCTGGAGGAAGAGAACAGTAAATACAGCGAGGCACATGGCTTTTCTTATGACAGCCTCCTCGAGGAAGGCCCAGCAGAGGGGAGTAAAAGAAGCCATGCCAAAGCCTGGGTCTGCCAGGAGAGATTGAAGTAATGTCTGAGAAAACTTGAACTGCTCTTTGAAAACCAAATCTGTTGTTTTGGGGATGTTTTTAGGAGCTGCTTGTGTTCAGCTCCTAGTAGTTGTGATCACTTAGCGGGTTTTTTGGTAGTTGAAGCAGTGATGGTGTCTGACACTGTTGTGTATGCAGAATGAGAGGCTGCTGCTTCTGTTTTCATGTCAAATTCACAGAGAGAATATATTACTTCAAGTGAAGAAACACTAAAATGTCATTTAAAAATGTGTATGGCGGCAGTGGAATTTAAGCTTAATGTATTCTATGCTCAATTGTACCATTGTAGAACTTGAAAGTGAAAGCTATGCCTGTAGTATCAAAGCCAGTTTAATAAATTAAACATTTTAAAAGCTCTTCAAACATAATTTAAAGAAAACCCAAACTCTGAGTTATAGTCATTCTGTTTCAAGTCGTTCTGACATGTGTTTGTGTTTCAGTTCTGACAGTGTCTTTTGAACCTCTTGATGAGTGAATATTTCCAGCGTAGCTCTTAGAACCTGGAATTCCCAGCCACTTCCAGAACTTGAGAAGGTTTTTTTAACATTAGCAGCTTCAAAAGAGCAATTATTAAACTTGTTTGAATGTCAAGACAATGGCATGAAGCAATATGCCAGTAATCATGATATAGTTGTTTAGGTTTTGTCTGAGATTTTGCCGTCAGGTTTTTTTCCAGTGGAGGGTTGGGATGAGGGGTATATATATATGTGTGCGTGTGTATATTTATATATATAGATATTTATATGGAGTGAGTGCTAGGTAAAAATTATCCAGTACTATTTGGGCATTAATACAATTTTTTTCTTGGAGCCTGGCCTTGTCAGTTTCTATCTAGACTCTTAACTTTGTTACTCAAGTTTAGGACAAGGTTTTTGTCAGCATTGCTTACACATTTCTTTTTCTGCCAATATCACATGCATGAATTATATCAAAACTAAGGAAGGTCTCATAGGTGTTTTTGGGCCAGTTGAAACCTCCTGAGACTTACTGTCATATGAAGTCTTGTCTATGAAAAATAAGGTCTTGATTATCTTGCCTGAAAGAGCACTGCTCCAGGGATGAGTCAAGGCATCGGTTGCAGGCTCCAGCATGTAACAGGTTGAGACACGAAAGTCATTAGGTTTCTGACTCGTATTACATGTAGTCTAAGGGCCAGAAGCCTAAAATGAACCTTTCATCTGTGGGCCAGGTACCAGAGTCATCTTTCTTTGTGAGATTGAAAGGGTGATATTCAAACCAACAGCTTTGGAGTCACTCTGACTTGCTGGTGTGAGGGAGACTTATTCTGATTGAGCAGTCTCTGCTTTGGAGCAAGTGTACTCTTCCTGCTCCTGTTGGGCTCAATAGCATCTCTCTATTTTTTTCCTCCTGGACAGTAGAGTATGAATTGAAAAGAGTGCTTTAAAAAAGAATTCCTTAAATGACGTCAGGTAAAGACTTGTAGCTCGCAGGGCTCATTTTCCATAATTCCTCTGTTAGGTTCCCCAACCTGGTTTGTGCCTTGACATGTAAAATGCCTACTGACAGATATCCGTTCATTCCTCCCAAGAAACCTTGGTGTGACTGTAAAAGTGTCTTGCTGCTGCTGCTGGATCCCCGCCCTTTGCTTTGGAAAGACCATTGTGGGCTTCTCTCAAATGTTCTTGATACTGAAGAACCTGAGGAATCAGAACCTATCTGTGTTTTGGTCAAAAGCTGACTCAGTGAAGCAACCCGACAGACAAGCAGCTTATCTAATAGATGGTTTGGATTGAGTAATCCTAGAATTTTAAATTCTGAAGCTAGAATAATGTTTAAAAAAGCCCTCAAAATTAATTTTAAAATCTTGTATCATATAATTTGAAAGATGCCAGTTATAATCCAGACTAGGGAGGACTATTGTTTTCACAAGGAAAATCCCCTATGAACATTTTATCTCAACAACAGGCTTCAGGTTCTCTCAAGAAACCAATGAGACCATGCCTCAGACATAGTCTCATGAAGCTGAATAACACAATTTGCCAGACTTAGGCTTCAGTAAGAGGCAGTTTGAATCAATATATGTACTAAGAATACCTAATATAGGGTCTCCCTCCTGAAATAAATAGCAATTTTCTTTTAAAGTCTGAGGAGGGAGCAGGTGTCCTTCTATGTAGCTCTCTCCACCACGAGTGTAGACCTTGGTGCATTCACCCAAGTACAAATTGTACAACCTTTGGTTTACTTGAAATTACCAGTTCTTCAGGATGGTATCTGGCAACACAAAGCTTTGGTGCACAAAGATTTGGGTATACAATTTTTTTTAATTGCTCAGTTTTTGCAATTAAAGATTTTTTTAAATATTCTTTTCTTTCCACTGCCCAGGAAAAAAAAATTATTCTAGGGAAGTGGATCCAAGGTGAGGGTCTGCTAAAGGAGCCTTTCTCCCCTGAGAGCTGAGGCACCTGCATGCTGTGCCATTGTTCCCCATGGTCACCAGAGAGTCTGAGGAGAACAGGCTGAGGTGTTAGGATTTATGATTATGAGGAAAGGAAGCACTGGCCTGTTAGCTCTGATGCGTTAACCTATTCTCCTTGCAGTGCATTATCATCTTGCAGTAGGATTGAACCCTTTGCTTGGAGTCGACATTCCTACACCTCACAGCCTTAATGCTGTCTGTATGGCATCTACCATAAGTTATTGTGTGTCAGGCTGTGACAACCTCAGCTGACTATCAGAGCTAAATGGGAAGATGTTTAACTTTGATCATACGAGCATCAGCTCTCTGATATCTCTGATATCAGCAATATCAGCAGTGTTGTCTATCTCGTATGTTCAAAGCATCTGAACTTTTAATTAGTTCTGTCCAAGTCATCTGGTACAAATATTTGCATAACACCCTGGCATTGGATTGCCACATTCTATATGTCTGCCACAGAATGGGAAAAATTCACTTAAAGCCTCGTATATAGTTCTTTGTAGAACCTTTTGGAGTATCTGAGTTGCTACATCTCCCATCTTGTGCTACTCCCTGCATATGAAGATGGATTCTTCTTATACAGTATTTCACAATCCTTCCAAATTTCTGCCCAGGGCTATTTCAGGTTTTCATATGAACCAATCCATTCGTGTCCCAGTTTTCTTACCCAATCTTCACTCTCAGCCCTCAGGGAAATTAAATTTCACACACTTGGATCCAGTTAGGACACTGGCTTTTTTTTTTTCCTGATTGGTGAGGGTTTCTTTTGCATCAAGAGCACAGAATCACTTAGGAGAATGCCCAGACTGTCCTTGGCCTTTTTTGACAGTTTGCAAAAAAGACTTATCCTTCACAAGTTGTGTAGGTAGTCTTCCAAGGACATGCGATGAATCAGGCAGGTTAGCACCGCTTGCCTGTTTCAGAGCTCTGGCAGTTTCTGTATCAGTCCCCAGTTCCCAAACAAACTGACATGGCCCTTAGCTCAAACTGCTGCAAACTGCAGCACCATGCACTTCTGTCTCAGTAGGAGATCTGCTGTGGTGAGGGTTGTGTGCACTTTGCATAGTCCTCCCTCTGTAACACCTCCATGAAGGCAGCCCTGTCACAACTTTGCTACTCACCTTGGATAGTACCTCTCTAGACTTAAAGAAATCCAAAATTTTCTAACCATTTTTATAATCCAGATTTTCTAAGCATTTAGTGATTTGGGTTTTTTAAGGAAATACTGAGACAGTGGGTGTTACTACATCTTTATTTCCACTCTCCTCATTTAGATTTATCTTCCTGAGAGGTACATCTCTATCTGTATCTTTCTAGAATAGCAACATCAAAGTCTGATGAGGTAGTAGATCTTAAATCAATGTGATACTGCAACAGAAATACTACAGCACTTTTTGAGAGGGAATATTGTGTTGCAAGTTCTAAAGAGCAAGCTTCTGTGAAAGCTTTCAGTATTGCTGTAACCAGCTTTGTCTGCTGTATTAGCATGAATGGTCCAGGTCACAGCTTTTTAATATTTTGTAACATTCCTGGCAGGAGGGAAATAGGCAGAAGTTGGCAGAGGGTCAGTTCAATCTTTGTTATCTATACTGTTTTACTCATCTCGTTGTTCACCTTTTATATTTCATCATTTGGTTGCTGCATGGTCTTGTGGCAAGGGAAAGGGAGGTTTGGAATAGGGAAATACATTGACTCTCACTGACCTGTTCTGTGACCCAAGATAACTGATTTAACTTTGAGCTTCAGTTGCTTCCTACCAAGGTTAACAAAAAAGCAATTTGTAGAGTGCTTTGGGATGATGATTGAAAGTGTAAAAGATAACTATCTCTAAGCATAAATATTTATAGATCCAGTAACTGAGATAGAGGTTGATGATGTTGGTATCATCAGTAACATGTATTAGTAAAAAGCAAAATGTTGCTTCATGAGGACCAGGCTCAACATAGTCCGGCAGTACAGTTGTTTAGGTTAGTGTAACCATGTATACAAACTCAGAAAGAAAATAGAAACAGAACTGTGAATGATACCATACCTTATGCCTATTTAAAGAAATTCAGAGAATTTACACAACTGATATTTTAAAGAGAGCTCTCTTACAACACACATCTGTCAATAAAGAGCTTGGAGGGGTATTTTCTGGTCCTGGCCAAACCAAGATTAATTGTAGCTCTAGGTATGTATATTGAACTTAGGGTATATATTGACCTCATTTTGCCTCAATTAATGATCACCACAGGTCAGTCATCACTGTTGCCTCAGTAGAAGTAAATATTTTTCAAACTGTAGTCCTGTAATAACGTTTAACTTGCAAGGTCAGCAAGTTGCTGCTGTTGCTTGTGGCTGGTGACTGGTGAAAGAAATAGCACCATCAGATTAGCAGGTTCTCTCATCATGTGGTCAGTAACTGGTGGTGAGTCATCACTGAAAGGGGGCACAAAATTGATGTCTGTCTTCCTGTTCTAAATGTCAGTAAACGTGGGCTTATGTATTATTTACTCGGAGGGTAAAAAGCAGTGTCCTGTACTTGTTCAATGCTTTTGCAGTCAAATGTGTAAAATGACAGTAAAATCGAGATAGTGGATTGTGGGAGTGCTCTTTGCACATGTGCAGACCAAGAGAAAGCAGATGTGCAGACTTGATGCTACAGGGGTTCGTGCCTTGCTTGTCTCTGGCTGCCTGGCTATGACAGGGTATAAGGAAATAGATTCAGAGGAGTAAGTGTCAGAAAGCTCTAAAGGCTTCAGCTCCTTATTTCTGAGGCTAATAATTACAGAAGTAACAATCCTTTTTCTTGAGGGGAAAGAAGAAAATCCGTAGCCATATCATCAGTATATAGATTCCTTTGCCAGCTGACTCATGTGAGTTTGTATCGGTTGGATCAACCTGTAAGTCCAGGAGAGGGGAGATTTTCAATAACTAGTTTAAGGATCTGTGCTTTGAGAAATCCTTTGATTGCAAAGGCTGCTGGATGTGCTCTCAGTGGATGGACGTTTGTGGATGAGAACCTTACAATGTTGGCATTTTTCTTCCCAAGAGTGTGGTTTCATAAGCTAGACTGAAGACACCCAAGCAATATTTCTCACTTTGCCTGGCAGTATCTGGAAAGAGAAAACAAAGTTCTGAATCTATGGGTCTTGCTGACCTAATAAAAATCTCACTAGAAACTTAGGTGGCACTGAAGTACTCTGTTTATTGGTCATTTTTGATAGGGCCCATTTTTGAACCGTGGTCGCAAGGTTCAGGGGTTTGTTTTGCCTTTTGCTGTATTTACAGAGGTTCCTGATTGCAAGGAGTATGTTAGCACAAGGTTCTCATTCTGCTCCCACATAAACTGTTTGTATTTCATTGGTCTTTCATAAATTGCAATGTAGTTGCTAAGCAAATTGGCATCTAGTACATACATAATTGCAGAAGCAAACATTTGGCTTCCAGTTTTGCCGTCAACACCCGGCCACCTCTTGGGTGTGTTTGAAGCTTTAGGATATAGATTCCAACTTCTGGCTTACTTCTTTCTGGTGATGATCAACTGTCTGGCTGGGTTTCATGTATATAAATATGCTTGCCATTTGGGGATGTATTTGCAAAGGTTGCATAGGAAATGGTGAAAACTGCTTAGGACTCAATGGTTATCTGTAGTCATTTTAATGCAAATAAGGCACAAATGCTGTGTTGGCCAAGGGAATGTCACCAGTTCCTGTTATGTGAACTTTTCCTCTAACTTAACCGGTCTGCAGTTTATTCAAATGTCATAACCAGACAAGTGTCATCTGGCAAGCTTTATTTCTCTTTTTTGTCTTTTGTTCTCAATCTTTCTTTGTCTTAGTCTACAACTTGCAAGATGTTGCTGTCTCTGACTCTTGCCTGTCAATATCTTTTTTCTCTGTCCCTATTCTGCTCTAAGCATTAACCCTGCTTCTGTCAAGTAAAGTCCTTCATTGCTTTGTCTTCATTTCTTCTTCAAACACACTTTTCTATCTCTGTTGGAAGGAGTCAGAGCTCACAAAGGCCACAAGTGATCTTTAGCTGACCAGATCAAAGCACGTTGCTTGCTTGCTTGTCCTTTTCCCCACACACTTACTTGGTTTTCTGGCTCTTGCTAATAGCGAGCTTTCTTTGGGTAGGTAAGCAGCCAGAATATTTTGTAGATATCTCAGATGATGCTTTTGCTCTAAGTGACATCAGTTGAGGGGATGCTCTGAGACTCATTCACATTGATCTCTTTCATTGAGTGTTTGCATCAGTAATCAAATAAATTGTTTCTAGCCCTGATGTGTACATTAGCTTGGGTCTGTAGGACTCTTCCAGCACAGTTGTCTCTGCACGTCATGTGGACAGTTCTCCACATGTGAACATGTGAACAAAAAGGCACTTTCAAGGCACTTTTTGCCTGCTTCAGAGAACCAACGGGCTTCTGCAACCGTTTGAAAGCATTTAAGCTGAGCTTGTAGCTGCTACTTGTGGAACAGTTTGTAGGAACATGCCTTTAGGAAAGCAGTGGGCTCACAGTCACTTTCCTATCCAGTCCTCCCACTGTGCAGCATCGTGTGTGTGTAGACACTTGTGTAGCTCAGGTGCTCAAAGCAATATAGCGCGACGCTCCACCTGGACTCGTTTTTCCTGCTTCCAGCAAACTCAGCTGTGCCACGTCTGGTACCCAAGCTAATTACTGAAGACCTATCTTTTCTCTTTCTTCACACTGCTGCATTTGCAGAGCAGGCATTCGGTGGAGGAGTGCAGCACTGGCAATTCAGTTTCCGTGAATCACAAACTTTCTGTTTGCAAAGGATTAAAAGAGGTAAAAGGGGAGAGTAACAGAGAGATGCAGGGGTTTTGTTCATAAGATAAGATAGTTGAGCAAAGCAATGTTAAATGCAATGGGGTATGCTTCCGCAGTTCAGCAATTTATAAAGATAAATTCTACTTCCTAGACCCCAGTGGAGTTTTCATGGTAAAATGTGAGAAGCCTGTCAATCACATGGTAGACATAATTGTTCTTTAAGTGATCTATTAACATCCCATGCCTTTTAATTAAAAATTGTGTTTATGTCCTCGTACAGACCATATTTGAACGGTAAAAACTCTTTCCATATGAGGCATGTTGCAGGTGAAAGCTGTCACAAGCTGTGTGACACATGAGAAACAGGAGTGATTGAAGTCCCAGTGCAGCAACATGTGGCTTGCCTTCGGCTCCCTGCTGACACAGAGGGAGATGGAGGGATAAGCAGCATCTCCCAGGACCACACCCAAACCCTTTGCATTCCTTGCCTAAGAAATTGCTTGTAGTTGCTTACTGTGGCATAGAAAGTTATAATATACAGCATTTGCCATAAGTGTGTCACTTCAGAGCAAATGATGGATTATGTCCTTCCACACCCCAAAAGTTGTTCTTTGTGCTGTAATTAAAAAATAAATGTTGCAATGCTGAATTGGAAATATTTTGTGCCATACAATGAATTTGTTTTGTTAGGTTGCCTGGATGTAATTGCAACAATGTCAGTGCATTAAACCCATGTCATGGGGTGATGGTTTCCTGCCACTACACCAGTGCCAAGCACTGCTTTGCTTAGCAGTTCTATTGCTGTTTATCTCTGTCAGCCCTAGTGATTATTTTGCTTCTGTGAAACTTTTTTTCTTATTTTGTTCCCTGCATGCATACTGTAAATTTTAGTTCTGTTGGAGTGCTGACCACAAATCCCAAACAGTAGGAAGTGCTGCCTTGCCAGAGAGTGGCTCAGCTGGGAGCTGGTTTTAGGTTCGCCCTAACTTGTCAGTGATACAAGGAGAAGAAGGCACTCCAAACCGTGACGGGCTGCTGGGCCCCTTCTACCCATCTGAAAATTGATCCCTCTTAAACAGTTTAGAGGACCCTCGGGGTCTTGCAGCTTACATAAAAAATGAAAGCCCTTCCTGTCTTAGAGCAGTGCAAGCAGTCAATACAAAAGAGAAAAATGATCTTTTAAGTGTATCCCATTGAATCCATTATCTCGAGGGCCCGTGCTTGATGCTTCATCAAAACATCATCATCTTGGTGATACATGGGGGAGAGGGTGAGGGGGCATTCAGGGGATTTCAGAGAAAATGTTGCAGTACTCTCAGTGCCACAGGACAGGCTAAATATGATACAAGCCAGAAAATGAGAGCTGCAGAAAAACTGATATGTTCCTCCTTACAACATACTGAATTTCGCATGTTTGAAACAAGCAGATCATTCAGGAAAAGTTTTGAATGTTTCTTTTGTAAGTATGAAAGTCCAGTTGGGCATCTCGTACAATAATTGCTTTGCTTTCAATCAGAATACAATACAGAATTTTTTTCTATTACAGTTATAAAGAAAATATAGGAGCAAATAAAAATCAGTGTTTGTGCCATCAATACATTTAGCCCTTGTTGTGGGAGGTAGTGAAAGGGTGGAACTGCTCTATCATTACCTAATTAGTGTTGGATTTCTAGCTCTTGCAAGCGTCAGAATTGTTAGTTTTCAAATGCTGAAGTGTTATAAATCTTTTGCATGCCTGTGCTAATGATTCATATGTTTTTTGCAGACTAGCATGAAAGGAAAATCATTGATTTCTGTTGTTCTGAGTTTGCAGTATTTACAATGTCACTGTGGATTTTTTTACCAGATTATGAGGTTAGGGGCTGATCCTTTGCTGTGAGTGTTTCCTTACTGGAAGTAGTAAGAATGTTGCTCTCTTGGTAAATTATAAGCAGTAAAATGGAAGAACTGGAATTGGTTTTCAGTAACCAGTAGCATCAGTAATTCAGAAATACCATTGAAAAATTATGTATTTTTGGAAAGCAGAGAGAACAACGAAGAAGCATTATTTCTGAATGTGACTGAGCTGTCAAATGCACATCCTTTGGGGTGTCCTCCATTTCCTTTGGTGAAAGCCTTGCTTAAATAAACGGAGCAGTAGGCAGTGGGTGTGTGCCTTTGCACAACAACATACACCCAGGTGCTTTCTTGGCCAGGGTGATCCCAAAGGCAGAGTGCTGTCAACATTCCTAATTGGTTATTACCCAATAACACACACCCTCCAGTGTCTTGGGACTACAAAACACTTTTTACCTAGCCTTCCTACATGAATAATGAAGCACTTCAAATATTCATCCAATTATAGTCAGCCTCTCTCTTGGCTAAGGATTGCCAAATGCAATTGGACATACTTCTGACATAGAATTTCAGGCTATATCTATGTTGGAAGGGTTTAGTCATAATTCTTGACTTCTGGGGAGAGATTAGATAACACCATGATGGTAATTTCTCCAGCCTCAAAAGCTATTGTTTATTCACTTTTGCTATGAAATTCTAGTTTACTAGCAGTATAATGTGGGAGTTTTAGGAATATTTTTTTCATTTTATACTTAGAGCTTGTCACATGAAACTGCTCATGTTTGTTTGAAATGAGATGTTTTGCTTTTTCTCCAAGTGCTGTGGCTGCAGCTGCATAGGACTGAAGTTGCCATTAAGCATATGAAAAGCAATTAACATGTGTACTTTTCAAGCATGTAGGCTGTATTTATGTTCATCTTATATTTTTTCTTAATATTTTGCTGCCCAGCACGATTGATTCCTGATGTGCCAGTGGCCAACTATTAAATATGCTTTTCTCATGCCTTGCTAACATTCTCAAAAACAAGGTCCTTATCCTTTGCAGAATATTAAGGTTTAATTTTGCTTTACTAGCTTCTCCTGTGTATAAGCTCCCCTGAGTCATGATCTTCCCTCTGGCCTTTCAAAACCTGATGAAGGTCGTGTTCCATACCTGTTCACAGCAGCTTCCAGCTCTGCTGCAGTGATGCCATAGGGAACCACACTGGCTTCATCATGCTGCCACAGACAAAAGCCCTGTGACAGTGTCCATCTTTGTGGTGCAAAGGGGATGCATGAGTAGGGAAGTGGTGGCAAATGTTATTCTAGGGATATACAAGCTGGCAAAACTGTGGCAGGTAGGATACTTGCCTGCTTATTTCCCCTTTGGAAGACCTTATGGGAAAGGGAAAGGAGAAAAACTGCTGTTTTTCTTTAGCTAAAGCATATGTGGAGGCTCCACTTTTCATCAGGCATTCTCATTTTCACAGTTTCTAATATTGCAGTCTCATAAAGCTGGGCCTTGGGCCATGCCTCTCATACTGGCCTTTCCTTGCTTAGTAGCTAACCCTGATAAACTCATCAGCAGAGCTCTACAGTTGCACTTTCCCGCTTCCACTTTGGATTAATGGTGTAGCTCTCTGAAACTGAATGGATGCTGCTCTCCAGACCACAGAGGTCTGATTGTAGGTAAGCATTTAATTCCCCTCTTGGGAAGCAGAAATAAAAGCCCTAATCAGGTATGTTTCATGTTTCTCTCTTGGGTAGGCTCAACAAAATGAAGGATGAAAGAGATGCTATTGGAAGTCGTTGCTGTCTGCTGTCATTACAAGGCATAAAGCACTGGTTTGAAAATAGAAACAGCTGGTGTGGGTGCAACTTTCAATTGTGTTTAGCTTCCATGTGGGTCAGTTTATTATTTCCTATTAAAATGCAAAGTAGTTCAATCAAAGGCGTAAACCCTTCTTCCTTCTGTTTGTTAATGAAATCCTGGAAACGTGATAAACATGAATGGCCCTGGGAGTGATGAAGAACATATAACAGGTTTGGTACTGTGTAAAAAACGTAAAGCTGGTAGTGCAGTTCTTATTCAAAGAAGAAAAATTAGTCATGTTGTTCTGCATACCTGAACCTGAACCTGAGCTGACCAAAACTCTGCTGGCTGTGCCCGGCTGTTTCACACTGGGACAGCTCATCTGTGACTCTTCTGGGAGTATTTCCTCCAAGAGCCCTTTCTGTTGCTATGAAGGACCACAGAAAGGGCTTTGTCCCTTGACCTTGCATGCCAGAATATTTTTCTTTGCGGTGTGATTCCACAGGGAAAGGTGAGCAGTGATGAAAGTATTATCAGTTGGAAATTGCAGAAGCTGAAGACAGAACAAAATAAATGGGGTGAAGGTCCCAAAATAAAGCAGTCAGTGAAATCTAGTCCTGCTAAAGGTCAAGTTTGTTGTAGCACATTGCTGACTAAATGTACATTCATCATAACAGAGTTTATTTTTCTCACTGCTGTCCTAATATTATTCTGCCGTAGTAACAAAACATTGGGGATGGTAGGGCAGGTAGTGTGGAGGGAGTTGATGCTCCTGGTCAGAAGTGACTCCACATGCTTCACCCAGCAGAAATGTGTTCCTGTCAGTTTTCCCTGCTTCAGAGTTGAGGTCAAACTCCTTCTTTGTCTTGTCTGAATGTCTAGTTATGATAAATAATAAGCCAGTGATGTGCTTCCAAAATTAGATGTGGAATTTAATTTGCCATAAGTTCACAGACTCTGAAGAGCAGACATGCCTCGCCTGACTTTGATCCTGTGAAGTAGCCTGAGCTGCTGTCCGCAGTCAAATGCTGGCTATTTCTGTGCCCCTCAGTATTTGTTTGGCCGAGGATTTTCCTCAAAGACCAACCAACTCTTGAAGCACAGTGGAGAAATACCCCTTCCTTTTGTCATCTGTTGTGAGGTTCAGTTCTTGGTAAACACTTCTCAGGGATCCCTGCAAAGCTGTTGCTGCCATTGTGTTACCAGTGTGAATATCGCAGACTCTCTCTTTATAGCAGTGTAAATCCCTGGGGCAGATCTCTGCTGGAGGTCTTTTAACATCAAAGCACATAGATGGTGGTTGGTGGCAATTAGAGGCAGCAAAGATGACTTATGTGCCTGTACCCACTGTGGCTGGAGCTCTGGGTGGGCTGCAGGATGCAGGGATGGAGTAGGGTGAGCAGTAGGGCTTGGGGCAAGCATCTGATCTGAGGGGCAGCTGCAAGCAGATGAGACCTGTTGTCTTGCTGCTTTTGTTGACTGCACTGCTGCAGTATCAGTGCTAATATAACAGACCCCAGTCTGACTTCAGCTGCCTTTTCCCTCGTGTTAAAACCCTTCATGCTGGTGCTCAGCGGCAGGTTCTGCCTTCTGCTGGACAGCTGGGCAGCTCAGGTCCATTTCACCTCCTGTCATTATTTTTGGGTAGTCGTCTCGTGGTATGCAGTAAGGGAAGAAAAGCTGTGCAAAAGTGAAGGGCCAAGGACTGCACCAGAGGTTTCCATCACAGGACTGTGAGGTTAATACAAATAAGTACAGACTTTTGTGCATAAGGTGGTTAGCAATATGTAATTTGATGGCCTGACTTCCTAGTCAGAGTTGGTTGTTTTAAACATCATCTTTTTCCGAACTTCTTCCTTTCATGGTGCTTATTGGCTTCTGCCTGCCTCTAAAAGAAGAGGGTTTTTAGGAAGGTAATGGAAAATAATCAAAACCAAACGATAGCCCCAAACTGTTTGGTGCAACACCGGTGGCTTCTGGAGAGATGGGGCTTTGATGAAACAGTGCAGCTCCTGATTACACTAAACTATTTTCAGTCTTCTGCACCTTTCGATAACGTGGTTCCATAGATCTCCTGTAAAGATAGCAGGAAACAATTTATATCTGTGCCTTGGGGTGATGAAAGAAAAAAAAATCAGAAATCTACCAAGACACCTGGATTTCTGATAAATTAAAATTTTATTACATTCACTTAAAGAGCAAAAAGCATTGCTATTAACTAAGTACACAAGTGGAGGGAATAATGCAAGGTGGTTGTAATGTGTTTTATTTTCGACAGAGAGGAGGAGAATTTTTTGAAAGTTTTCTGTCCCGAAAAATGCTTATATTGGAACTTGCATTGTTCTAAAAAGTGGTAGGTTTGAAATTCAGTGGTTTTTTCAATACATTGTTAGCTTTTTTTTTTTCTTCTTGTTGTTAAGGGAGTCCTTGTCTTCTGGCATACATCCCTGTGTTGGTTCTTGCCAGTTTTTTTTTCAGTATTAGTGCAAGCTGCAACTTAATCTATTGATATAGGGTCATGTGGTGTTACCAGTGTCTGGGGAAAAGGGCAGATGCAGTATGGAGAGACCCTTAGGAAATGGTGCTTTTTTCTTTTCTATTAATCCAAGTGAAGTTATATTTTGCTCTTTTAAGAGAAAAGCTTCACAGTTAAGTGAATGGAATAATGAAAGCCTACAAACTCAAGCAGTAGTCTGCTTCATCAGCAGCATATTTCTACTAGTTCAGAAGCAGTGCTCAGCTTGGTAGGCATGTTCTTGTTTATTTTCAGCCTGGGATCACCACAGGAAGACTGTGACTGTTGTGTTGTGCTGGTTTCCACCAGGAAGATCACAACAGATGTAAGACATACATCCTCTCCATTGTAAATCCTTCAGATTGATGGAGTTATGCTTGTTTGAGTGTTTCTCCACATATAATTTCCCACCTGTTTGCCTGCATTCAGGATTTATTAGTTGCTATGTGACAGAGCAGTCACAATCTTTGTGGTGCCACGATCATGGGTGCAGTGGTGCACAAGGTGTGTATGGAACGAGATCCAGCCCCGTGTGGGTGGGCTGCCCTCCATGGCAGGCTCTGTCTGTCCACTGGCTTGTTCCTAGAGTCAGCCCACTTCAACACCCTGCTAAAAACTTGGAGGCTGACTGCCTGCATTTAGGAAGTGGGGCTCCTAACACAGCTTGCAATGTAATATGACATTGGATGCCACTCTTCTGTATTTCCTGTAGTGAAGCTGTAGCTCAGGAAGAAGCTAAGAACAGTCAGCTCCTCTGCATGAGGGTAACCTGAGTTGCAGGGTAAAAGAGCTCTTAAATTAAAAATGTTGCAAATTCCTTCACAATTTGGAAGCATTACAAACTCTTACTCTGAATTTAATGTCATATCAATTCGTAATTTTTTATTTAATACACCCTGATTTTTTTTTAATTGAAATGAGGATCTAGGAAGACTAGTGTTAGATTTTTTTTTTTAATAGATTGATTTGGTACACTTAGTTTCTGGTCATTTTTGTGAGTGAGATATGCTCACCTTGACATGGGCAGCTAATGCCTGGGCACAGTTTCTCCCTGGACTCTGTGACTTCTCCAACAGGGCACAAACCTGCAGTAGTGTCCCTGTGCCATCCCCCAGCCCTTTGGGATGCCCTAGAGTATCTCAAGTGACAACAGGCAACTGAATCACATCCTGGATGTAGCTTATTAAAGCAACTGTGCTGTAACATTTACTTTTGTCGTGTGGTATTTTTGCAGATTTTGGTCTCTACAGTTATGGCGTCTGTTTTCACATCCATGGATTAATTATTCCTTGCGCCACTAGTTTATGGGGCTGTATTGCTTCTGTGTTGCATCTCAGTTCTCTTCCTTTCCTCCTCTCTCTACCTCCTCCACAGGATTGCATCTGACCTGCTGTTGGGTTTGGTATGGCTGCAGGGATGATTACACCATGGCAGCATCTAATTTAATAAACAATAAAGCCACTGTTTTGTATATGTAAAGTTTGTCAATGGAAATAATGTTATCTGTGTGTTTTTTTATCACCCCACCACCAGCAAAATGTTCAGGTGTGGCTTTGGCATTTCTAACCTGTGCAATAAGTATTATTTATTGCTCAGAGCCACTGTCTAAGATGTTTTAGGTGGACTTTCCTGTCCTCTTAACTGATTAGCACACAGGTTTTGTATGAACTGATTTGGTTAATGGTGTGATTTTTCTAGTTACTGAAGTGCTTAAATCATTTCAACCTCTAGCATGGAAGCGATTAAACATGTAAATGTATGGGAATGAGTTATACGGGTATAAACACGTCTCTCTATGTAGACACTTGTGTGTGTGGAATCACAGCAATGTAATTGTATTGTACTGAGTTAGAGCTAATCAAACAAAGAGCAGCATACGGTCCTGTGTTCCTCATACTAAGTTCTGTGCTCA
This sequence comes from Lichenostomus cassidix, assembly GCF_008360975.1. Lineage (NCBI taxonomy): Eukaryota > Metazoa > Chordata > Aves > Passeriformes > Meliphagidae > Lichenostomus > Lichenostomus cassidix. Next base: position 106,304,960 of record NC_139482.1, on the reverse strand, counting down.
TAACACCCATTTCTTCCTTGCCTCTGTTGTGTGCACTCTCATGCTATCTGGATTGCCTTTCTTGGATTTGTAATCTAGGATGTTCGTCTGAAAGTACCATTTTCAATCTAGGCAGACAAATCTCTGAGCAGGTGGGCTGAGTGAAAACTAAAGGAAAATAGAAATATTTGAGAGAAGTATAATAAATGTGCTGTTGGGTAGCTGGCCTTGCAGCTTCTCTCATTGCAATTAAAGTAAGCTTTATAGGAAAAGAAGATTATTTGGGCAGCAAAGGTGACCTTTGTAGTTTTCATGAGATATAATGTAATGATACCATCTCAAATACATTTGCCTGCCACTGTGCAGAGAGATGTGTTGCTTATTTACTAAACATGTCAGCATCTCCTGTGCCTCCTCATTTCAGTATGTGTCCCTTGGGCTGTATTTTCTGCGTGTTATTTGAGTCTCGTTCTGAAGAGTCATTCTTGCATGCTTTCTTTACAATGTTCCTTAGTCTGGTACCTTCTTGCTTCACTCAAAGGAGCTGAAAAATTGAGGCACGTGTGTTTAGTGGTAGCATCACACAGGAAATCTGGCACACACTTCGACAGAGCTCATTTCTCTAGGTCAGCCCTCATGTACCTTTCCTGTGTTCCCTTCCTGCAGTCCCTTCTTCATCTGTTAGACCTCCTATTCCAGCAGATGAAGCAGGTGTCCTGTGAGCAACAGTCTGCTATGCTGTACAACCCTGGCTTTTCCCTGGTTTATGTGCCAAGTTTAGGATGCTGTGAGAAAATAGTAGATCATTAAAGACATAGTCTAAAATCTTTCACACAGAGGGAGGTTTGCAAATGCAAGTTGCAGGAGCGTCTCTAATATCTGACATATCTTAACTTGTGAAGCTTGTTTTGACTACCTTAATAGTGTTCTTTGTATGTGTCTTTTTCTCCTTTGGCTATTTGTGTAGGGTTTTTAAAAAGCAGGTTGAATATCCTTTCCACCTTTTCTGGCAAATCTGTCTTCTGACAGTCCAAGCCCAAGTTCAGCAGCAAGAGTTGAGACCTGGTAATCTGTTGTACAGACTTCTGCTGCACAAGCTAGCAGCAGCAAATTGTTGTCCTCTGCATGAACTGCACTTAAGAAAGATGTTACCAAGTTTGTGTGTGACTTTCATGGGTATTTACTGAAAACAGAAGATAGAGGATATTTGGGAATCCTTCCTTCTGGGCTCTGGAAGGTGGTGTTTTCTGGGGACAAAGGCACAGGCGTAGTTAACATCTAAAAGTTTTAGAAGCACTTTCTCTCTCTGAATTTTATTCATTAATGGGAAGCTTTTACTTTGGCTTTAATGTGAAAATGGTCTCTTTCTCTTGGGAAGCAGTCCCTGTAGAATCCCCCACTGAGCACACAGAGGTTAATTGTGCAGTCTTCTGCCTTTATGGGCTGCAATGCAGGAGGAACTTGTGCAACTCCTGCAAAGGGAAAGGCAAGTGTGTTCTTGTCCTATCTATAGAAACGTGTTGTCCTTTCTCTTAGAGAAGGCAGCATTTAACAAAACAACATAGACGTGATTTCTGGCTAAGTAGCTAAAGTCGTGAAGATCTTGGAAAGCTTAATTCATTATGGTTTCATTGCCATGTTTGTCATTTATAGGGAAAGAGGTTCCAGGCATATGAAGTGTGGTGCCTGGTTCTCAAAGTAACATCCTGGAAAGGGGCAGAATTAGTGACACCTTAGACCATCTACAAAACATACATGTGCTGAAGTGGGGTCTCTGTTGGGTTTGGATCCAGAACTTGTTTTGCCGCTATTTTTGTAAGGCATTTCATGGGGAATCTGAGTGTTTCTGAATTTCCAGTGATTCGTATGTGCAATGTTGATGCTGAGTCTTCTCAAGGATACAGAGGAAATACTGAGAGCTAATAGTGGTTTGAATGAAATTCATGAAAGCTGAGGGGCAAGCTTGATGTACAAAGGAATACATCAAAGGATTTCCCCCATTCTGAGAAGGGTTTTTTGTTGGTTGTTTGGGTTTTTTTGAACATCATGAGTTTTGAATGAGAAATGGCTCTGGTAGCTTTTTCCAAGCTGCTTTAATGGTGTCCTGTCTTTGTAGAATCTGCATGAACAGGTTTATCAACAGGGATTTGAAGATGGGTATTGTTAACAATCTTTTTATTTAAAAAAAAAAAAAGTTGACAGGCTCAAAGGAGATTGAGTTGAAAGTAATATATTTTTGCCTTTTACTTAAATGCAATCCTAAGACACAAGTTCCACTTTTTTACATTGCTGCCTGAGAAGGAGTTCAGTGTTCTGAATATATAGATTATCATGGCCTTTGGGATGTTGTGCATCCACCGGTTTACCTACTTTCTGGCTTTTGGTATTGAATGATAAACACTCCTGTTCTGCTCCTATCCTCCATTATCTGTACTCACAGCCAACCTGACCATCTTAAACATGATTAAATTATAATTCAAAAGTTATTAGCTAATTATGACGCAAAGTACTTAATTTGCCATTGCACCCTAATAACTTAAAGGTACTCCTGATAGCTCAGTAATAACCATATCATAAGCAAAAGGACACGGTTGCTACTAACTTAATAGGCAGCTTCCCTCAAGATAAAACAAATAACATACCTCAATGAAATCGGATTCAAGCTTAGTAAAATTATCTTGGCAAGCAAAGAGAGTATTTGTTAATTTTTCTGTGAAATGTTATCATTGCCAAGAAAACTTGGTTACAAAAAACAGAGATGGCAAAAGTATTTGCATGAATAATTGATTTTACATTTCATTGGTTTAAGTGATTTTAGGAAAAGTGGTTTTGATATGCTCTGGAAAACTAGAAAGTTTTTAAGGACTTATTTGCAAGATACCAAACATTGTAGGAGATGTGGGGCTTAAAGGCTTGTAGACTGTACTTCAGTATTTCCAGTGCGTGCACAGGCCTGAAAGAAAGAAGAGTAGAGATGGCGTTTTAAAGACTAAAATACCGGTGGTCAAGTTGTGGCTGTGGACCAGTGGGTGTGTAGGGAAGGCCATGTGTGTAGTCCCTTATTGCCTAATGCCCTCACAAATAATCTGGAGCTAATTGCCCCCTGTGATGAGAGGGATGATGGCAGGTACCTGCAGCCTCCTCCCCTGCTCTGAGTCTCTGTGATTTGGCAGGTGGGGTGGGTCAGTCAGGGCACTGGCTGGTCCCAGAGGTGCCTCAAAGTCCTTGAGGAAGAGTGGGGCTGTGGCACTGGTCTGTAGACAGTGGTTTGACTGAAGGAGCAACCTATTTTGGGATTGTAAGGTGTAAGTTTTCTGGAAACATGTCTGTATGTTGGCTTGAGAGGACGTTTGGTATCTGAAGATGAGCAAAATTATGAGGGTCAAGGACATATTCAGTCACAGAATATTCTGAGTTGGAAAGGATCTACAAGGATCATTGAGTCCAGCTCTTAAGTGAATGCCCCATACACATCTTGGGAAGTGTCAGCAACTTCAGTGTCTGTCAGATGGGGGAACCTCACTTTCTGAAATATCTTTGTGGGAATAAATATCCTGGTTTGGAGTGGGAGAACAGCTGGTGAGCAGAGGATAGACCCCTCTCAGCCACATCTGAAGCCTGTAATGCAATCTAGAGATTCAGGAGGTTTGGCTGACACGGTATTGAAATTGCTTTTAAAACACTTACCTGCCCAGCCTTGTGTGAAAAAATGCAGATTAGGGTTTCAGCCTGTTCCGCTTATCAGTCTGCATCTCTCTGGTACACCAGAGCAGAGAGAAGGAATATGGTAAACAGAAACTCCCTGGTCTGGGGTAGTGCTCTGCTGGCCTCACCCTTGTTGCCATCGTGTGCTGTGGGAGATGGTTTCCATCTACCTGCATATACAGTTTTCTGGCCATGAGTCACCAGCTCTCAACATCCCATCCCAACTATTTATTCCTTTCTATTCTAAAATGTCAGCATTTCTACAAGTGCCAGTTGTGTCTGTGTAGATGATGGTCCTGAGTTTTGGAATGAGGATTTGAACATCCTGGGAGAAGGCTGTGACAGAGCCTACATTTTTTGACTGGCTTCTGTTGAACATTTGGGCATCCTGTACCCACCAGGGTGACTGACTGTCAACCAGTATGTTCTGTACACTAGGGGAGTTGCTGTATTAGCTCTATGTCATGGTGTAATCATTAGTTCTGGTGTAAATCTCCTAAGAAGCTAGGTCACTGTTTAGCAGGGAAAATACAGGGTTTCATTTTTCTTGGAAAAACTTCCTTTTGAAGCAAACAAAGATTGGAGTGCTTCCACTGACTTCTGGAACCTTGGCCATCCATTTTTTAATTCACCCCTGTGTTCCCTGTGACCCACATATCCCCATTTGTTCCGCTGTCATTCAGATACCTGTCTCGCATTCTCCACGCTCATCTGTGGCGTAGAAAGACGTAGTTTGCTCTCGTGTCAGTAGCATTCCTGCAACATGACTACATGATGTTGTGCAATTTATACTTTTCCAGTTAATGTGTCAGTTTGTCCATCTGGATTAGATCCAATGACTATTAGTTCATTTTGTAATATGTCTGATTTGCTTTCATCTCTGCTCCTGATGCTGCCTCTGATCAGGCAGGTTGTAGCAAATCCCGTGTTTCTCTCTTTTTTCTTTTTTTTTTTTTTTGTCTCTGATGCATTCCCTGATGATACCATGTCACTCATCATTTCAGATCCTTCCCATCTGCTCCTCACATGCTTTGCTCTGCCTTTAGGATTATTCACCACTTTTTGTCTATCTCACTTCCTCCTAAATGCTTTATGAGCCCTCTGAGCTTGCCCCACCTTTTCTTTCATTGTCATGCTGAAGTAACAATCTTAAGATGTTCGAAGTCTTCTCCATGTAAAAGATTCAGTTCCTTAATCTTTAGCAAATATTTCCACAAAGGTTTGACATCCTTTTACTCAGTATTTGGCATTTATCTGTTCTTTAAAATGCCATGTAACTTTTTTTTTTTTAAATCTCGTAGGAATTGGTGTTTTAATACCTTCTCCTGTGCATTCTTCTTCTCTGTCATTTTGGCTCCTATATAAATACTTTTTCTATAGAAGGCTCAATGAGATTTTAGGTTTTAAGACATTTTTCCCCTGTTACCTTTGCTTTATAATCATTGTATTCATGCATCTTCTCATAATGTAGGAACTGTATGTGCCAAGGAATTCCTGAGACTCATGGACATGAAACCTTAAATTAAATGTGAGAAGAAAAAGATAAGAACAAATTATAATAGCACTGAGAGCAAGAGATTACAACAGGGTATTTGGTTAAAATGTGGTTTTCGTAATATATGTTCCTGAAAATTGCAAATGTATTCTGTTGTGTTTATGAGCCAACTGTTGTTATGCAGAGTTATAAAGGTTGCTATGTATTTGGTCTCTGTGGATCCAAATGATGTGAGGTATTAAAAAAAGAAAAGCAGGTTGATAGTGTAAAAGGGGTCCTCTGGAAAAAAAATAGAAACCTCATCATTCTCCATTTGGGTAGGATAACATTTTTCCCTGGCATGGATACCTCTTCAACTGTACTAGCAGCTAGGGGACAGTGCAAAATTATATAATTTAGACATACGAAGAAGTAAAATTAAATAGGCATGAGATGAGCATACCATTAAACAGATCTGATTTATAATGGTCTCTTATGCAAATTGCCTTTGAGCACTCAGTAAAAGAAAATGAAAAGAAATTAATAAGGACAGCTTGGACTAAAAAGTTGCAGAAAAAAAAAGGTAAAAGCCTGTTCCAGCTTACTTCCACACACTCCAGAGTGTTAAAAAAGCATTCCCATTAGCCACGTAAATATAATGATGTGATAATAAAACTTGTACTTAACTTTCAAGGACCACACTCCTAATCACTTTGCCACAGTGGTTCCAACCAGGTGAGTGAGATTTATATATTTAAATAAAATTTTTCTTTGCCATGTGATTCATTACTGGAGGGAGAGAGGTATGTTTTCATGAGTATTTTGCTCCTTGCCAGCTGCTGAATTTCTGCTCTCTGTGAAATCCAGGCAGTTACTTGCCTTGCCATTAGAGTGGGATTATGGATTCCAGGGCATAACTGATGCTCCTCCTGCTGCACAGTCCCTTCTGATGGGTTAAGAACAAGACTTCACACCAGTTTTCCTCCCTTTTTGTTGTTTTGTGGAAGACACAGGGAGCAGGGAAATCTGACAGCTCAGAACTGTTGAAAGTAGTTTATTACAAAAGGTTTTCAGTTAGTTTTTAGTTCGTAGTGTCCTCTGATAAAGACATTAATATGAGACATAATATACTGAACATAATCAATTATAAGAAACTGCTATTTTCTCAGAGAAGAAAAAGGTTTATTTCTGCCTTAGTTTGAAAGTGATGCAATATTCTGCCTGTTTGCAAACATCAGGGCTTGCGGCTTTTCCATGTTCCCTGTATCCTTTTTTATTACAGGAAGGAAGAATTTTAGCTCTGTCCAGTGAAGCCATTCAAACAATCTGCAGAACTCTGTCATTTTTCTTGGCATTAAGAGAGTTTTGCAATAGTTGACTTGTTTAATTAGTACTGGCCATCTTGTTCCTAATTATTGCTGCTTTCCCACATTCTTAGCTGAGGCAGAATATACTAAAGTGAAGTCTTTTCTCTTTATGTGTATAATAATAATATATATAAATATTTTTACAAGAGAGCAAGGTTATAAACACACTATGTATATAGTTTTGCTATAGACTGGGTATATTTTTATACTTGACGAGCAGGACTTGTTTCTGAAGGATTTCAGAAACAAGCAAGCAGTGCAAGCAGTGTCATCTTCCTGTGCTAGCTTTTTGGTATAGAAATGCTATTATGGGAGTGCTGATGTGTGGGAAGAAAGATCCATCCCTGTAGTATTTCATGGAATTAAAACAATGATCTTTTCCATTCCCTGTTGTTTTTTCTCCAGTAAACAAGTGCTTGTAGCTATACCTGGTTCGTGTCCTTAAAGTAAAACCAAATTCTCTGATGAAAGCAGGGCTTTCCACTGGTTATATTTTCAACCCTTGAAGCATTCGATTTCTGACAGTGGAATATGATACTTAAAGCCACAGACATTAATTATTACCCATTGGAGGTCGCACTTTCAACCCATGGGACATTAATTTTCCTGATATATGGAATATTCCAGCCTGTTAGTTTTAATTAAATATTTCAGAAGCACATTTTCTTGTAAATGGACTACAGTTTCTTATCCTTTACCCTTGATATTTGGCTAATTCTGCATATAATTATCATCTTATTTTGCAAGCCTCCTTCAAAGCACTTTCCTGTTTCAAAAAAATCCATTCAGCTGTTATGTATTTGTCATTTAAAAAAAAAAAAAGTATCTTTGCCAATCATCAGCCAATGTTGCCAAGAAGGAGATGGAAAAAAAACATCTTTCAGGTTTTCTTATGAAGTGAAATAATGACTTTATTTATGATGACTTACCAGTCCCTTCTTGTGCCAGCAAACTGCTGTCTCTTAAGTGTGTATTATCCCAGTGTGACACAAAGCAGGAGTGCCAGCAGAGCTGGGGGTGGCAGGGAGGATGGTTATCAAATAGTATTGTACAGAGGAGCTGACAAGTGAGGCACGAGAGAGAGCTTCCCACTGTGCCCCTGGGAACCCAAGAGGACATGGTGAGGCTGGAAGGTGAGGGTGCTGGTTGTTCCACAGATCCTGGCATAGCTCAATCTCCTCTCCTCATGGGTGTAGCAAATGCAGATTAGGAGCAGGACCATGTCACCAGGTTTGGATCCCCTATTATCTCAAGTTTTTCCCCTTGAAGGCCACATGAAGGAAGATGGAATCTACATTTTTCCATTTGAAAAGGAAAAAGGTTTTAATTTTGTTTACAGAAGTCTCTCTGCTGGGGGTCTACCCATGGTGTTTTAATACGTGAAAGTGCAGTTGTGTATTGCAAAGTGATCCTGGGAGGGGAGTCAGGGGGGAATTGGGACTTTGCAGTTCCTGGGATTTTGCTGCTGCTGCTGTTGTTGTTGCTGCTGCTGCTGCTGCTGCTCCTGCTGCTGCTGCTGCAGAGCAGCAGAGCACTAAGGCAGCACTTTCTGTTAATGCTTCCAGCCCATTCCCAAAGCCTTTCAGGTCCCAGGTAGCACTCCCAGTGGCTGAGAGCTCTCAGCATTATGGTTTTGTCAGAAGGCTCCATCCTCTGATACTATCTTGCTCTTCTCTAAACAATTAATAAAATGGAGACAAAAAGCCTAGAGGTTTAAAATATGTAATTATATAAGTAATTTAGAACTAGGAAAATGCTGCAGAAACCAATTACAATTATACATTTCAGTAATGACTGACTTGGCCAAATACACGTTTTGTGTGTGAACTCCATGATAAATTTGAAGATGACATGCTTGAGTATAAGGGAAAATTAATTCTAAATGCTGAGTACTTCCATATTAGACATAAAATGTGGCTCATCCACCAAGTGAACAGGAGCCTGTATTATACGGGCTGTCGCAGCTTAAATTTTGAGCAGCAGGGCAGGCAGTAACAAGTCTTTGAGGAAGAAAGCTTGAGTAGTTCAAGGGATGGCTTTGAAAAAAAGTGTTCTGTACCTGATCCTGATACAAAATATATTTAATTCCTTATATGTTACAGGTTTCATGCAACTTGAATTGATTCAGGCATTTATTACAGAATTGTAAACGGCCAGCTGGGGTTAATGGAATTTTACTTCTTTCCTGGTCTCCTCCCAGCTGGTGAGAAACTATAGATGAAACTTATATTCTGTTCACAACTTATATATATACCTGCTCCAGGCACAGACATCATTCCAAACTCAATTTGGGTTGCCTGTGCCGTTTTCAAAGGGAGAATATTTGGCTGTTGATGCAACACGATGAATGATCACCCGAAACCCTGCACCTCTGCAGATCCCTGAGACCCTGCTGCAAGCCCTACTGCCTCCCCCTCTTTGGGAACCACTTCTGTCTTTTGCCTCTTGAACCCCTTCTGGACATCCCTTTCTGCTGGCCAACGGCTGGGGCATCTCTCAGCCTGGGGTGCTTCATGCAGCCAGTAGAGCTGATCAACTCTGAGTATTTGGTGGCTTTTTTTTCTGCTGGTGGTGGGGATTGGTTGTTTATTCACTTCTTTTAAAACAAAACAAAAATGGTGTGCCAAGGCTGTTTGTTGTCAAAAAGTTAATATGTCCACATTGCATGTACAGACATATTAACAGCTACACAAAATCAGACCTACCAGTCACTCCTGCTCATTTCATTGGGAAACCACCAGTGACTCAGGAGTGTTTTGCCAATCCCCCAGTGCAGAAACAAAACATTTATTTCATGTTAATATGAGGGTTTTGTTTGGAGTTTTCAGCCCTTCCTATTGCTCTAACTAAAGCTGGTGTGGGAGACCCACATCCAGAAATGTATGTGCACCCAGTGGTTGATGTTGCAAGACCTGTTGCCAAACGGAGGCTCTCTAGGTGGCTCTGTGGTTCTAGTGGTCAGTGGGTGGTGTCTAAAAATGGAGACAATTTTCTTTTTTATTTGAGTGTTCTGACTGATACCTGCCACAAGCACTTAATTTTTACATTAAAGCATTACCTCACATTGAAATGTTATCAGATTTGTACCCCTGTCTTCATATTACCACAATGTGCTGCCCCTCACCTCAGCTGTGCCTGCCCTAGCATTGGTTGCAGTAAATAGTATCCAAAAAGTGATCTGGGTTTAAAATCCAAGTGAAAACCAAGCAAAGAACCAAACCAAACTATTTCCCAGGTACAGTTTCTAAACTAAATCAAGTTCCCTATGCAGGCTCTGGAAAGCAGAATGAGTCTGTCCAGGATGTTGGAGCATCTAGAGGGGTTGGGGTATGCTGAAGGGGACTATCAAAAGTTGTGTCCAGAATAATTGAGGGAGTGTCATCTTATGAGACACAGACTGGGGCAGTGAGGTCGGTGGGAGAGGCAGCTGCCCTGGCTTCTTCCCTTCCACCTCCTCTGCTGTGCTGCTTGGAAGTTAATGAGGCCATGCTGGAAAATATTTGGCTTACACAGTGGTTTGAAACCAACCCTTTTCTTATGGAACAAAGCCACAGAGCTGCTTCAGTGAAGTTTGCATGGGAGGGTTTTGTAGCATTGGGCCATTTGAGCAGCTCTTGGGCTGAACTTGGTCTGACTCTGCTCCTTGTCTCTTGTTTCCTCTCCAGAATTGGCCGGCTTTTCGATGGCACGGAGCCCATTGTCCTCGACAGTCTCAAGCAGCATTATTTCATCGACAGAGATGGGCAGATGTTCAGATATATCTTGAATTTCTTAAGGACATCAAAACTCCTCATTCCTGATGATTTCAAGGTGAGATTTCGAGGGAGTTGGGTGTTTTGCATGTACCTTGGTAAAGCAAGCACCTGGTGCATAGTGAAAACAGAGCCCTAGATAGGAAAGGGTGACTTGCAGGGTATGGTGTTTGATTTCAGGTACATGGCAGAAATAAGAATGGGGTTGCTAAAGTGGTGTCTTCCTTTCCTAGAGTGGCATCAATATAAACTCTCCCCTCATGGCTACAGTGTAATGAAGCAACCTTGCCAGGTTTGACCTAGGGAGCCAGGTTTGACCTAGGGATATTAAATATTGTAGGATACTGATGGAAACAGAAGTGATGTTACAATCTGCAACTGAATGCTCCTGAGCTTTGCTGATTGCTTGTCCTCTCATCCATTTTTATGCTTCCCCAGTGATTGCAGCAGCTCCAGTTTCCACTCCCACACTGAAATTCAGAAAATGGTGTGCAAATCACAATATTGACAAAAGAAACTGCACACATGGTAATATTTGGGCATTGAGTCATAGAATCTTTTCTTCCTCAGACTCCTAAATGCATACTGCAAGTTTAGTTTTGGAGTTTTACAGAAGTCAGGGATTAATAGTTCTATGTTTATTATTTAAACTTTAATAAAGAGCCTGCCTTTTTTTCTCTTTTTTTAGTTGTTTTTAGTTTTTAGTAACAAATTGAATTAGTGGTAGTTCACTGTCAGACAAAGCCTAGAGAGGCAGAGCTTCAGAGTCCATGTGATGTTTTTCCACTACTAGGTATGAGGGTGTATATGTGGTGTCTGCAATCAGAGCTGGATCCTTATCTTTACTTAAAGCTCATACATCAGTGCACCTGGTTCACTGCAGGAAATACAGCAATTGGGATTGAACAGGAGAAGTGATGGGGCAGGGATGGAGCAGTTCACACTGGCATGCAGTCCTTCACCCTCATACCTGAGACAGTTTCTCAGGTGTTTGGGGCACAATAGGTGTGATGCTGAGTTCAAGAGCCGTATTTCAGCAACCTTTGAATCATCTGCTGTCCTTGCTGCTCCCATATGTGACAAGGGTAGATCTCCCTGAATAATGTGGGAGTTTGGAGCTGACAGATAAGCATCATTTCCTTCTTTTGAAGCCTTAGCATGGCTTTGTGCTGCTCTCGGCACTTGTCCTGCAGGTAATCAGAACTACGGAAGAAGGAAAAGCCACCTTTCATGCAATATTAAGAAATTACATATGTAGAGCCTTTTAAACACATAAATATACTGTAGCTGTGCTGAAATTAAAAATGTAACTTCTGGCAAGTTCACCCAACTGTGATGTTCAAAGGGGTGCCCTCCCCAGTTATGCTTTAAGGTGTACAAAAAAACAGTGATTAAAATGAACAGTGTTTCTTGTTTCTTAAAAATACGTAGATTACATTACATTTTTGTTACACGTTAAATGTAAGCAGTATTTTTACCACGGTTTAGGTGTCCTCATCAAATATTTGGTTTCTAGTTCAAATTCAGGACCATATTGACTGTTAGCAGGCTTCCCTTGTTGTCATTCCATTTCTCTTTCTTCCCTAATTTTCATGTATCTCTTTTCTCTGTATAAATATTTTCGAAATGGTTTTATGCTCTTACACCTAGAAAAACAAGATTTTTTAAAAATTTTTTTTAAATGTAAAAAATGGCAATAGACAGACTCCACATCATCAGTTCTAAATTACTTCTGCACTGGCTATGCCTAGAAATGTTTTCCCTCTGCTCTGGCATTTGAGATGATGTAGTAAACAATACTAGTGGCAAAATAGGGAAGTATTAAAAAATACTTAATTTTTAAAATGCACTAATATGTGCAAACATTATGCAAATATCTGAATCATTTTACACTCACAACCATTGCAGGCTCCCTCATTTACATTCTTATACCTGTTACAATGCCTCCTAGTATTGCTGTAAGATGCAATGGATCCTAGTGATGAATTTTCTGAATTCTGATTGAATTCTGTTCCATCTGTTCAATGAGATCATTATTATATGACATCACTATGGGGATAAAATATGGGGAAAAGTGGGATTTTTTTTGCAGAATGGAGTTGAGCAAGCATAGCCTTTCCCTACCCTTACAAATGCTGCTATTCTCAGTCTGTTTCAAGTGGCTGATGGTTATTTTTTGCTTGCACTGTTATTTTATTACACCTTCCTACACTGTAATTAGGAGCTCTGTCTGAAGGGTTCCAGACCTAGAGCAGCGTTGGCCTGAATAACCATGTACTTCTTAAGCACCACATTAGCAATGCCAGTCTTAACTGTGCACAGTAATGTATGTGTCTTTCAGGACTACAGCTTGTTATATGAAGAAGCAAAATATTTCCAGCTTCAGCCCATGCTAGGAGAGATGGAACGGTGGAAACAGGACCGGGAGAGTGGCCGCTTCTCAAAGTCTTGCGAGTGCCTGGTGGTGCGAGTTGCCCCAGATCTTGGCGAGAGGATTACGCTGAGCGGCGATAAGTCGTTGATAGAGGAAGTGTTCCCAGAAATCGGTGATGTGATGTGTAATTCTGTCAATGCCGGCTGGAACCACGACTCTACACACGTCATCCGATTCCCGCTGAACGGATACTGTCACCTCAACTCAGTTCAGGTAGGAAGTCACATGTTTTGAAAGGGAGCTGCTGGCCAGGTACCAGTGGGCTGACCCTCTGCCATGTCACTGGAGCGTTTTGGTGAGCAGAATCGGCTGGAGACTTTAGGCAAGTTATTTACTTCTGCAGGTCATCTTTCTCCATTTAATTCACATATCGCCAAATCTCTTTGCAAGTGGACTACAGTAGTGGTAGAATTTTCTGTGGTCTCAGGGAAGACCTTTCACTTTCAGGGTCAATTTCCCAATTTTTTATGGCATAGTAGAGGCCTGTTGCAAATGATAGGCCAAGGGATAATGATTTTAAACTAAAATAGGGTATATTTGTACTAGATAAAAGGAGGAAAATTTTTCACTGAGGGTGGTGAAACACTGGAACTGGTTGCCCAGAGAGGTATACCCATGGTGGATGCCCCATCCATGGAAACAAGGGTCAGGCTGGACAAGGCTCTGAGCAGCCTGCTTTAGTTAAATATGTCCCTGCTCATTGCAGAGGGGTTGAACTAGATGATCATTAAGGGTCCCTTTCAACCCAAAGTATTCTATGATTCAACGTAGCAATGTCTAAAAGCAATAGCTGTTACGAAGTGGGTCTGAAAAAATCTGGGAGACAAGTGCAGGTCATTCCTAGAATAATCATAATAAACTTCAAAGTAATAGTGTTATGTGTTTTATCCTTTGTCAGTTAAAAGCAACCAGCCTCACACACCTGCCTGCACCTAGTTATCACATCCTGAGTAGCCAGCACTTCCCATCTGGAATCATCAATAGCACAATCAATGCTGTTTGGTTTAAACACACCTCCCAAATGCTGCAGGCTCACTCTTATACAGAACAGACTTGCAAGCTGAGCTTGGCATATTTTTATATGCCAGGTCCCACTGTCCAGGTAGAGAATCACAGAATCATTAAGGTTGGAAAGGATCTCCAAGATCACCGAGTTCAACCTTAGAGTGAACACCACCATGTCAGCTAAATCACAGCACTGAGTGCCACATCCAGTCATTTCTTGAATACTTCCAAGGATGGTGACTCCACCACTTCCCTGGCTAGACCATTCCAATGCTCTAACCACCCTCATAGTGAAGAAATTCTTTCTGAAGTCCAGTCTGAACATCCCCTGGTGCAGCTTGAGGCTATTTCCTCTTGTGTTGCTGCTTTCCTGGTAGAAGAGGCTGACGTCCACCTTGCTACAAACTCCTTTCAGGTAGTTGTAGAAGGTCATCCCTGAGCCTCTTTTTCTCCAGATCAAGCAAACTGAGCATTGGGGCATGCACTGAAGGCCAGGCACTGCACTTGTGCCAGCACTTAACTCAAGGGTCCAGATAGACTTACCTAGACATATGAAATAAGTCCATATAGCCCATGTTATGCCTGGACAGTTGTCTCTTACTGGCCTTGACTGTCATGCTGAAACATCAAAATTGTCTTGTCATTGACATTAATGCAAATTTGGGACAGCCTTAGATGTCAGATTACAACTGAAAAGGGATGAGTTTCAAGGACAGTTATTTAGCTACATCCTATGATAGTTCTCAAGGCAGTTGTATCTTTCAGTGCTTTGTCACTTATTCTGATGCTTACATTTTTGTTCTACAAATAAGAATCACAGAGCACATTTACTGATGTGAAAAACCTGAGTAATAGAGGCAAAATATGTGTAGGCTTCAAGAGAGGTAGTGATCCCACATTGGTAATGGGAGGACATCAGTATCTTTCAATGTTAATAAAAATGGGAGACAGGACAAGGACTACAAATAGACCTGAAGAGTAAAGTACAGACCAAATGGTTTGGTTGTGTTGTGTTTGTTTGTTTGTTTGTTTGGGGTTGTGTGTTTGGGGTGGTTTCAAGGACAGTTATTTAGCTACATCCTATGATAGTTTTCAAGGCAGTTGTATCTTTCAGTGCTTTGTCACTTATTCTGATGCTTACATTTTTGTTCTACAAATAAGAATCACAGAGCACATTTACTGATGTGAAAAACCTGAGTAATAGAGGCAAAATATGTGCAGGCTTCAAGAGAGGTAGTGATCCCACATTGGTAACGGGAGGACATCAGTATCTTTCAATGTTAATAAAAATGGGAGACGGGACAAGGACTACAAATAGACCTGAAGAGTAAAGTACAGACCAAATGGTTTGTCCAGGGCTGAGCTAGTTTCCAGAGTTGCTTCTACCACATTTATTGTCAGGACCCAAGTTCTCCTGTTTTTCTAGTCAAGTTTCTGTGTCCAGAAGAAGACTGGAGTTGCTGGCAGTACTAAAAAAATAAAATAAATTTTTCTTCATTTTTGTTCTTTTTCACTGCTCAGTGGCCATAGTCAGCAGAAATCAGTCCAGCACAATTAAGCTATGTAACCACCTTTTTCCCCCTAGCTGAATGTATTTGAAAACAGCAGTTATTATTATTGGACAACAAATACTGTGTTTATTTACTTATATATTGGTGTTTGTTTCCTCTTTTTTGCAGGTACTTGAGAGGTTACAGCAAAGAGGGTTTGAGATTGTTGGCTCATGTGGAGGTGGGGTGGACTCTTCCCAATTCAGTGAATACGTACTGAGACGAGAACTCAGAAGGACATCTCGTGCACCCTCTGTCATTCGAATAAAGCAAGAGCCTCTGGACTAAAATGGACATGTTTCTTTATGCAAAAAAAAAAAAAAAAAAAAAGGAAAACAAAGAGGAAAAAAAAAAGGGGGACATTTCATGTGCAGTTTGGACTCCAAACAAGTCCTGGAACTAAAATTGAATAAAAGACACATTTATATCAAATATAGAGACCACACCTGAATTCATATGGGAACACTTGGAATAGTAGTGATAATAATAATAATAACCTCAAGCTATAAAAGAAAACACACACACACACATAAAAAATATGTATGTATATGTATGTCTGTACATATATATATGTATGTATATGTCAAAGGGTAGGAAATGCAATGACAAAATGTGGTAGATGAGGTTGGTGCTGTGATGGCCATTAAGTGTCCTAGGCCCTACCCGGGCCCACTTAACGGTGTACAAGCCATTGCCGGGGGGGATTCATAGACTGCTCTTCACCCATTTTCCATTGCCAAACAGCCATCCACTTTTTAATGTGTACACACCTTGACTCAACTTTATTTGCATATGGAGGTTTATGTCTGTCTTTTTTAGAGGTGGATGGGCAGGTGTTCAGGAGATGACCATCCATTGCATTGGAAAGCTGAAATTTTAAATGTAGTTTGTACAGAAGTCGCACACTTTTTGTCTGCCCTCACAGATGTGAAAGGTTAACTTTTCTTTTGAATGAGTTTTTTTGTTGTTTTGTTTTGTGTTTTTCAAAGGGGGCCAGAATAATTAATATTTGGTAGAGATGCTCTGGTTTGAATCTGCTGCTTTCCTACAATTTTTTCAAATTTTATAATGTATTAAATACAATAAACTCCTGTTTAAAATAACAAGGGTCTGGTTTAAGCCAACAGAAGCAGAGAGGTGGGATTGCACTGCACTCCATCATGTGGAGGGGCAAGGCAGCAGGCAGGAAGTGCTGCCTGCACAGGGTGGAGTGAGTTAAAGGCAGCAGAGGCTGTTGAGGGATCTTCTGGTGTGGTGCACGTGGCTGCTATTCCTTCAGCGCTGTCCCTTTTAAGCTTTGTCCCAGTTGGAAGAGAAGCTGTTGGTCAGACCTGAAAATAACACCAGCTCAGCCCAGGGGAACCCATCAAAAATGACACCTGGTTCTGTAACCTTCAGTGTAACAGTGAATCCTTCATCATTCCCTCTTGATTAAGGCATTGGCAGCTTCGACTCTCCAAGCCCTTGCCTTGCTGTTAGTCAGCCTGATTGGTTTTCATGGTGCTCATTTCCCTTGTTTCGAGCTGTTGTTCTGCCTAGAGAGTGACATGGCCAGTCCCTTGTGTTACCCATTGGCTGTGTCTCCCTTGGTGGCAGGCAGTGAATCCATGTCCTTGCAGAGTCTCACTGAGGCCACCTCTGCAGGCACTGCCTCCAGGCCTGGGAGATTTTGCAGAGGCACCACATCCCAATGCCATTGCATGGACTGCTCATGGGTTGATGCACCAGCAAACACCACCTTTCCTCCAAAGTCTCTTTTTGTGCACTGTTACAGAATATGACTGTGTTCATCCTAGTATGGAAATTTCTATCAATGCAATGGTGCTGGCGTTTCATTCATTTTGGTGACACTTTGCTATTTATTTAAGAAAAGAAAAAGAGAAACTTAGATACATGTAACAAGGTTTTTAATACAGTCTGATAACTAAAAAAAAAAAAAGTTACATTTTTTTCTGGTTTTTATTAAAAGATGTCAGAGGACATCTTTAAATAACTGGCAGCATATATCAAGGGTTTGGAATTACTGAAATGTGAAAATGGGTGAGGGAGGGGGCTCTATAAATTAAGGTTCATTAGGGAGTTATTAGATCTTCAATGTGATGCTGATCTGCCTATTCACAGTACTGAAACAGCTGCCTCATTGAAAATGCTTGTTTTCAATTAGCAGCAAGAAGTCCTCTTACAAAATAAACAAATGCTTGCTCTTACTGCCCACAATTTGGTTGTTAGTCTGCATAGAAAGTCGGAAAGCTAAAACCTAGGGAAATAAATACTTTAACAGATCTTCAAACCATCGGAAGTGATGAAATCTGTGATGTCCAAAAAGATGCCAGTCCCCATGGGTTGTAGAGTACATGGGTGCCAGTGCAAGGTGATGTGATTCTTCAGACTGCTGCACAAATCCTCCCAGTGTATCCGGGTGGAGCCACACTCTCTGGAGTCTCCACAGTGTCCCCAGGGATGTGTTCACACTCCCTGCTCAGCTCGAAGGTATTCCCACATCCAGACCTGCCCTGCTGGCCCCATCTGTGCATAAGGGCTTGTGCTCCACTGCAGGCTGGAGCTGGGGGTGTGCAGCTCCTTTCCCCACTGCTTGGCAAGCAGGCACACCACGCCTGCCTGGCCAGGAGCATCAGCAGCCCCAAAAGTGTCCCCCCAGTGCTGGCAGAGCCCACACTGCCTGCAGCATCTGCACAGGCTGGGTGTGAAGAGCAGGGAGCTTTGCCACTGATGCTTTCCAACATGTGGCTCCCAAAGCCAGCAGGTTATGCTCTGCCAGTGGTTTTGCTTGCTCAGCATACTCCTGTCCTAGTCAATGACATTGAAAATACCTCTGTGCTCCTCCCAAATCCTCCACTGGCTCGGTCACCCTCGCACCAAGCCTGCTTTTGTTGTTGATGGAGTCAAAAATCACTCAGAGACCCTGAATGTAAATGTCTCTGCAGTTACAATGTGGTCATGGACTAAGAGGTCATGAATATTCAAAGTGATGGCTGATGAAAAATGTATGCAGGAATAAGCTAGCTGTAGATTTTTAGAGAGCAAATGAGATTAGTCCCATTTGCAATTGAGGCTTATAACCATGTGTTCTTAAAATGTTCTTTGGAAAAACTAATTGACAAACAAATGAGCAATTTCTCCAGGAAAGTGGGGGGGGTGGGGGTAACCAAGAAGGACCAGATTACAGTCAGCTTTTCTCTGGAGGTTAGTAATTTTGACATTTAAATTTATCAAATATTTTATTAGAAAGTGTTGACTCCATTTTATGCAATCAGTGGTGCTGTATTTAATAACAAGAGGCAGAGCTGCAGTGAGCAGTAGCTGCCAATGTCATACTTCAGCAAGTTGGTTAAGCAGCTGCCAGGAGAGTTCCTGCAGATGTGCAGAGATTGCAGATGGCACCAACTCCCCTTCCCACAGCGAGACACAGGCAGAGGAACTTGATCCTCACCTTTTCTTTGGGTAATACAAATACTGGATTTCCACAATAACCGTCGACCCAGGGTTTAGTTCTTCCCCAATTGCCTCCATAATGTATCAAACAGCTGCATAATGTAAGTATGGATCTTGGCATGCTTGGATGAACCTTAAAACTGAATGTCCCATTGAAGACTGAGCTAATTAATCCATGCTGGAGAAAGTGAAGTCCTGCTTTGTCACTGGGTCAATCTCTCTTTCCAGAAGCAGTACTGGTAAATAGGTACTGCTAATTTATTCTGTCTCCAGGTGCTTATTGGCCAAGCAGTCTGGCCCAATGAATGTTTTTCCTCTCCATTGCCACATGTCTATAGAAGGAAGCTGATCATCTCAGTGCATGAGTGGCACGAGCAAGTCAAGCTGAGGCATGTTTCATGATGCCTACTAGAATCCATAATGAAAACCAATGGGGAAAACTTACTAAACTCTGAAAACATGAAAGTTGAGCCACCCATTCAGTTATTTTCCTTTATGCTGAACAGGCACTGATTTCAATTTGAAGAGAAATGTTTTGTTCATGAGCATAATTTTTTGAAGCAACCTTTAAAAATTGATTTCTGTACTAATTACAGGGTTTTTACTACCATCCAAATGACTTATCAAGTGAATTTTTCTTTAGTGTTTTCATTGCATGACTTGGGGGGGAAAGGTTGGATTTTGGGGGGTGAGAAAAGCATTTTTATTGACCAATGGTCACTTTTCAGAGAAATAAAAGCATTTATTTCCATCTGTCATTTTTTCACTGCAGAATTCTATATTATGAATTATTTCTACGGACAACTGGTATTTGTAAGTTGGCATTCAAGCAGCCTGAGGTTTATTTACAGTGGAAATGAAACCAAGACATCCTTAGGGCCTGTAGACCAGTTGCTTTTTCTCAGACTTCAGTTTGAGTGGTTTATTATTTCTTGAGGGTCTGGAGGGATAGCCACCACCAAAAATCAATATGTTGAATCAGGTTCCTGTATTGGGTTTGGCTGCTACCCCATTGATCTGGTTTTTGAAGACCCCAAAACTGACTTAGCATATGGGAAACTGTTATGAGACTGAAACTGTTAAAATCATATCCTTAACTCCTCTTAAAAAGAAAACATGCAAGGACATAATACAAGTTCATCCTCTTGTAAGCTGAGTTAGCTCTCCTAGCTGGTAACCAGGATGTTTACATCAATGCTGGGGGAAAACCATAGTGCTAGCCTGCTTAAGCATCTTCTATTGCCACAAGTAAGAGCTCCAGAAATGGAGATGTCCTCTGATAGATGGGAAAAAAGTCAACTTCTCCTTGAATCTGTGATTTTTTAATTTTTTTTTTCATTTTTTGACTAGGGACCTGAGATCTGTGCTGTTAAAATAATGATGAGTGTAATATTTTTCAGGAGATGTCGGAGATTATGGGTCAGATCCCATCTTTTGCTCTCCATACTCATGGTGAACTTGCTTCACACCCTAGTCAGGAGCCAAAGGGGTGCACTGTGGTCATGGACTGTCAGTGTAGTTGCATCAACAATAGTATGTCATCTCTGTTGCTTGTAAAAATACAGTATTTTCCCCTGCAGGTCAGAGGAAGCATGGGTTGATCAGACTCTTCCCTCACAGCCTCACTGAAGCCCTATATACATGAGTTCTTCTCTCTGGAGAGTCTGTTGCTCATGTGAGCAGGCTGGATTTGTGCTTCTTGGGGAGCATGGGGTGCTGGTGCCCTAGCCCAGTCCACTGAGCCCTGTCCTGTGGTCCTCAGAGTACAGCTCTGGCTTGATGGTCTGGGAAGAGATGGAGAGAGGGAGATTTGTCTCTGTGCTCTGGAGTTTGGACTGATAAATGATTTAATCTACAATCCTAAATGGTCTTGTGGCTTCTGTTATGTAGCTTGTCAGTGTTGTTATTAATTTTCCTGGGGAAAATGGGAAGCATGGGATGGCTGGCCTTGCCTCCTTACCATTAGGATGCAGTCTAAAAGGCAGGGTGACATTGACTTAAAACAAAAACTGCATGTGCTGAAGTCCCCTAAACTCGGGTACTACATTCATTCTGAGTTCAGGTCAAACCAGACAGCTTAGTGAGGTTCACCAGTGGATGTTTGATACTTCATTTGATTAACCTCCAACAAACTGCAAAAACAAAAGGCAAAACAAGCAGAGCATGGATGCTAGTTCTGAAGATCTGGAGCCATGATTTCACTAATCCCTGCTGCTTCTGAATAAATATTTCGGTTTCGGGTGGCTTACATTAAAACCAAAAGCAGCTGTGCATTTCTTTCCCTTGCTTTCTCCAGTTCAGCAGGCTTGTTTTTCTTCTGCTTGGGGCTGTGCCTGGGCAGCTTGAGAGTAATAAGTTTGGCCCTAATGCTTGGTCTCTTCAAAGCATTGCACAGACCTTCAATTAAGCATCTCTCTCCTTCTAAGGGAAGAAGGCAGCAATAAACTCACCTTGCAGCTGGGGAGGTTGAAAAGGCTCGACTGTCACCCACCTGGATGTCAAACTGCAAATATGGAGTCCCACTTAGCTGCCCTCTCTACAAGACCTCTTGCAGTACAGAAAGGTGAAAATCAGTGAGGCACTGTGACACATTTATTTTTTAAGGTGACAGTTACAAGCTATTCAAGCACATTGAAGGCATTGCTGGGATGTCTGAATGAGCTTAAAATGTTTGATGCACCTTTTGATTGTTTTTTGAGAAAAAAACAAATGAAATAAAATTTCCTTTACCTTTCATGTTTTCAGTGGAGTCTGCTGATGGTCTACTTCATCTCCTTCCTCTGGCTCAGCTCCTCAGTAGGGACTATCATTTTCTGTTTATGTTTATGTTCCTTAACACAGAACTCAGGCATTAAAATGGGGAGGGAGGGGAAAGCTACAGTGCCGTTTGTGAAAGAGCTTTGTTTGTTCATGTAGTGGTCACAACAAAATCCTGCTGCACACCAGGATGGCAGGAATGTTTTTCAGGTGTGGTTGCTGAGATGGGGCAAGGTACAGCTGGCTCCCAGCTTTAAATGCTCCACAATAAAAATGACAACAGTGGGAAACTAGGGCTCAAACCCTCACAGATTATCTTCCTCCTTAAGCATCTGCTCATCTTTCTCACAGTTGCAGCCTTTAGATGAGAGTTTAAAAGCTGTGCTATCATCTCCACTGTAACCAGTGCAGCTATTCCAGAAGAAAGCTGCTTGGCTCAGGGACAGCTGTTCTGCAGAAAAAATTCTCTTCTGATGCATTATTGATAGATGTAAGTTAAAGCCATAAAGCTCACAGCTTTATCAGGCAATATCTACTAAATCCTGGAAGCATGTAAGATAACCTAAATGTAATCTACTGCATACCAGCTTCTTCAGTGATGGATAGCACAACAAAAGCAGGACTAATGAAAAATTAATGAAAACAGTTACTTCCATAAGAAAAATGATCTGTTTTCTCCCACCTTTGTATTGATTTTAACTGGCCCTGTAATTGGAAGTGTATAATTTTTTCCTAAGGTAAAGAGGATTGAGGGTGAGGGAGAGCAAGTGTATAATTCTATTCATGTTTGTGACATACTTTCAGGCTACAAAAACAAAGCATTTTCCTTAGGATGTTGAAGCTGCCTGTGAATGCCGACTTCAAGCATATTTTCTCAGCTCAGGCAAACTGCCGTGCTGGTTTGCCTGAAACCAGATATTGCATGAGCAGAGTACTTGGCATACTTTGAAGGCTAGCAAGTACAAAGAAACAATGTTTGGGGAAAACCAAATACAGTGCATGTAACTTGGTGGGTTTAACATGTTTCATGCATTTAAGATCATTCGTGATTGATCTGCTCCTTCATGAAAGGGGAAAACCCTCCATTGCTCTTTGGAAAGGGAAGGAACATCAGGCTCTGAGGAAGGACCTTTTCTGTGAGACCAAACCAATTTTATCATGATGTTCATGTGCCAGCTTGGCAGAGAATTCACAGCCACATATAGTCTCAGCCTCTTCTCACTAACACATTTAAACACAACTGCCTTTTTCTCTAAATTGAATAGAGCATTTCTGTCATTTTCACCATCCCACAACAGAATTCAGTCAGATCTGTGGCTGCTGTAAATTCTATTTTAAATTATTCTTAAGTCTTTACCTGCTTAATGTTAATATATCCACTGAGCCCGAAGGGCAATGCTGAGATAATAAATAAATCAGAACAGCATATAGTTTGTTTTGCTAGGGTAAAAAAGTGCACATTTTTAAAGTGTTTAGGGACTGCTGCTTTCCTGTTCCCTGTTCTAAATGCTGTGGGTCTTCTTCTCATCTCTTCCACTAAAAACACAATATGGGGTTGCAGTGTGATGAAGAGCAGGATGTTCCTACATATTAGCAGTAAATGTTAATCTTTATCTTTGGGGTTTTTTCCTGTCATCTTTTAGCTGATATGCCTTCATTTAAAAAGTACACCTCTTTTTCATCTTGAGAGATTTAGCCACATCTTTGGTTGTTTCTTTTGTTCCTTGCTTTTCTTACTGGCCTGATAACAGCTGCAATACAAGACGAACCACCCCTTTTGATGCACGTCTTTAAAAATGAGGTAATTTGATTATTCTCAGTGTTTGGATTTGCTTTATTTTTGTCTCAGCAGCCTCCTCTGGTCCAGCCTCAGCTGGTGCTCCACACAAGCAGGTGTGGTGACCGATTGACATTGGTGACCATGGACTCTTTATGACAGTGTCCTCCCAAGCTCATGGGGACTTGCTGTGTGAGTGAGAACTGCAAGAGTAGCAGAGCAAGAGCTGCAAGAGCAGCACCAATGATGAGAAACCACCAGAAAATGTCACAGCCATAACTGTGCAGCAGGAAGAGGGAATGCAGCCCAGGGCAGTGCCTTTACTCACTGTTGGGGCTGCCCAGGCTGTGGGACTGGGAGAGGTGCTGCTGGCAGCAAGGGGTCCTGGGTGCTCAGCTCCCTGTTCCACCATCAGGCAAATCCTCTGTGTCTCCTGGAGATCAAAAGCCATCTGGACACAGTCCTGAGCAACTGACTCAAGGTGACCTTGCTTGTGCCAGGTGGGAGTGAACAAGATGATCTCTAGAGGCCCCTTCCAACCTCAACCATTCTATGTTTTCTGTCATTTCCAAGAAGACTGGACTGACTGAGATGTGAAATGTTCCTCAGAGAGCATGAAATGTGGTCCTACCTCCTTACTTGGTGCCATTCTCATATTATCTGGAGTTTTAATTCTGTCCTCTTTTTTTTTTTTAATCAAGAGAGATCTTTTAACATTTTTGTTCAGTAGGGAGCAGAATGAGGATTCTGTCGTAATGGAAATTGGAAGCCATTGGATGCCAATGGCTTGATGTCATAAACTATATTTAAAAGATTACTCATGGAAATTCAGTGAACAGTGAAGCCACATCTCATAATTACATGTCACTCTTGAAGAACAAACAAAGAAGAGCTTCAAGAAAGCCAAATGCAGTGCTCCTTCACAGCTTCCTTGTGGGGTCTTGATTTGGGGAGGCATTTCAGGGGATCCTTAGCTGTTGGTACAGCAGAAGTTTGGTCTTCATTTCATGGGACACTCACAGTACTTAGATTGTGTTTTTAGCTCACCAAGTTAAGACACAGAGGGGCAAGAACACAGCAGAGAAAGCTTCCCCAAAGTTCCTTCTTCCTCTTTTTTTTTTTGTTTGATTTACTTATTGTAGGGCTAAATATTGATTTTTCAGCTCTGAAAAACTGAAGACATAGCATCCTCTTCTGCCATGTTGTCAATATGCTTAAAATGAAAAAAGCACTCCATGACCACATTTTTCCCCTACAAAAATGCGAGCAATTAGCACAGCAGGTTCTCAGTTCAATATGTATAATTTATTGTAAAATGTATATAATTGGTTTGGCAGCCAGCAAAAGCACCAACACAAGCATAAACCTTTTTATGAATCCATATGTAATACTGGATGTTGATGGATTATTACTACAGCAAGATGTCATGTTAAATAACTGATGCAGACGTACAGTAGCAAATTAGTGGGTTTGCCATTTTCATTTAAAAAGGAAACAAACAGCAAAAAAATTCTTCACATCTTCATTATTTATTGAAGTTGGGGTTTTTTATATACTCACTGCTGGAGCATCTGGGTGTATTAAACAGCTGAATTCAATATCACATTAAGCTAAATTGCCCACAATGGGCAGCTGCCTCATTTCACTCTTCTTAAAAGTCCAAAATAGGTTTTCTGAACCTGAGGGATTTGTCCTCTTGCTGAAGTGGTATGTTGGTTAGTATTTCACCAAAGGGAGGGAAGAGCAGTGGGGGTACATGTCCTTCTGCTGCTGAGACCCTGGCCAAAACATTCTGAGTGCAGGAGAGAGGACAGGGATAGGAGGAGAGGTCAAAACAGTGCTCCCAGCTTTGTATGCGTGGACTTGGTTAAAAACCTGGTGGGCACAGAGCATCATCGGCTGTCAGTGTGGGGCTGGGTCTGTGGGAAGAGCCAGCCTTGTGGGTTAGCTCAGAAGCCTCCTAAGTCCTCTGGCTCCCAAATATCTATGAACCATGTGGGGGTGAAGAGCAGCACAGGCTGCAGCCCTTTGGCTTCCTGCTCAGATGATGGATAGCACACAGTGCTGGATCATTGTCTGGGAGTGGAAGGGTGGTGCAAAGAGGGATGTGTGGGTGAGTCTGGACAGGGGGATGTGCTGGAGGAGCCGCCTGGGTTTTCCTTGCTCACTGCTTGCAGCACATCCCTGACCTGCTCGTCTCAGTCCTGCAGGTAACCCTGAAGCCCCTCAGGAAAAAGCAGGAGCTCCTCCAGCACTTGTCCAGGCTTGGTCTCTGGGGCATGTCCAGCAGGGTGGGCCAGACAAGGGGAACCCCTTCCATTCCTTCCCTGCTCCATTTTCCCCTATGTCTTTTTCCACAGAGACCACAAAGAACTCACATTTTCCAGCCTCTCTGGAGGTGTCTGTACTCCTCTGGGTGTCTCTTCCTGTCATCTGTGAGTCTCAGATCCAGATGTCAAAGCCCCCGTGTCCATGCCCACACCCAAAACCACCTGTGTTTTACATGAACCTTCCTACACTTCTGTCCTCCTTCTACACCTTCTTCGGCTTCTCTCTCATCCCCAAGTGGATTTTCCCATGAATTTCCCACCTTTTATATTTTCCTCCTCCCTTAGTCCATTGTTCATCATCTCTTTCCAGTTCTCTGTTTTCTTTCTTCTCCTATAATCCTATACATTTGGATAATTTTCATTTGGACTGTTTAACATAACCACTGAATTTGTGTTTTAGCCTTGTTTAGCAGGTTGGAGGCTTCTTTTTCTATCTTATAGTCTGCATTTTCTTCTCCCTCTTAATATGTCAGCATTAACAGACTTGGGATCCAGCTTCACTTCAGTGGGAAGTTTCACCAGTGATTTCCATGGGAGAAGAGGGAGAACATTCAAAATGTGAGAGGCTAAACCCAAGTGACTGGGTTTGTCTATTGCCAGATTTCCCAAGCTTCTCCGTGTTTCCAGCATTTCACAGCTCCAAAGGGCCCTATAAGTAGAAAGAACAATGTTTCTGAAAAGCAGGACACATTTCCTTATGTTACAGGTGATGGAGGCAGCATGCTATCTGGTTTGAGCCAATGTGTCAGTGCAGGAACCTTATCCCAAGCATATCCCTGCTAGGCGTGGTGCCCAGTCCTTCTGCCACATTTATATGTATCAGTAGTATATTTGAAAGGAAGGAAGGAGAAAATTTTTTTTGCCTACCAACTTCTTTCCTGGGGCAGCTTGTAGAGGTTCACATGTTTCAAACAAGCCAGAAATGTCTGTTCCATCCCCCAGCTTACCCAGTCACACACTACCTGGCCGTAATGCTGCCCCACAATAGTGGTCTGAATATGTGTACCCTGCAGACATGCTGTGTTTGTCCCTAAACAACAGCTGTGATGGGTGAAGTCACTCATCCACACAGATAATCTAACAAAACTGCCAGTAATGTACATTCAGTGATATGCTAGAAAATATAGTTTTGCTGGCAGGATTTATCCCATGACCCTGCTCTCTCCAGTGAGCAAAGCAGGGAGAGATGACCGGGATGCCTGCAGGAAGCCTGCCCAACGTTTGCATAGCCTGGGATGGCTGCGCTGGCAAAGCACTGCTAATGCAGCCGGAGGAATAGGCAGCTCTGGTTGTTTTCAGCCTCGGCATATAGAAAGATTCCCACACTGCACTCTGATCACATTCAGGTGGGTTTTATTCTGCAGTTGCAAAACACCTCAGAAAAAGAATCCAAACCGATCTCAGGAGCGAAAGAAAAATGGAGGGGCAGCTGGTTTTGAGTGAGGCTCCTTTATCAAACGGTGTCTGTTCCAACCTCTTCTGTTTGGGAACAGTCCTAGAAAAAGCCCCATTTCCAGCTGATCCTTTCTGCAGCTGTCACTGCGCTGCTCATTGTTTGTGAAGTTACCGGCACCTGTGTCTCCCGATGCAATCTAGAGGCTCCCACTGTTTATTTCAATGTAAATATTTTTTTTGTTGAGAAACAAAAGGGGCTGGAAAAAGGGAGGTTATGGGAATATTCAGGATGAGATAAGGAATCTGAGGCAGAAAAGAACACACCAATTATCTCAGCTCACATGCTCATCTGCCAGATGAAACCAGTTTTACCGGCTGTTGCCCAAAGGCAAAACACCACAGGGCTTCTGATGTCATGTTGGCCTTTGGTTATGAGCCCGGGTAAATAGGTACCTGGCAGAGAGAGAAAAAGGGCTGTTCTGCTTAATGCCAGCTTCATCTATTTATGTTCCTCTAGCATCAATTAAAAATATCTCTGTCTCATTCTGCCTGCCTGCCTGCTACTGTGGTATTTGTTTTCTTTCCATAGCACTGCAGATTGTCTTGCCTTACAGTTTACAACACTGAGAGCTGGCACTTGCCTCTGGCAGGGCAGAGGATGAGAAACCATTTCACTTTTCCTCCACTCTGTCTTCGTGTGGAGCCGTGAAGGTGTTTAATGTGCTGGTTGTTGTGAAGGGGTGATGTACAAGGCCAGGGCTGTTGTTAATTTCCAGTGCTTCAATAGCATTAGCTTTTTCCTTAGGATTTAAATTGAATTGGTGGCATTGCTGGGACAATATAGTGCTGTAGATCTGAACTGTGTTCTGTGTACTCATCTGTCTTTTTTTCTTTATTATATTAACCTTCTTTTACTTCCTCTTGTTTTTTGCTTTTTTTATATCACCAAGACCCACTGAAGCAGATTTTATGTTGCAATAATTCTGCATGTTTTGGTTATAAATATCCCAAAGCAAAGTTAAGGGTTTTTTCATATAACTATCAAAGCAAGAGTCTGCTTCAGCCCAAATTGAAAGGGCCGTTTTACACATAAAAGTTCATCAGTGGGTGGTAAACAGCTTCTGTCCTAATACATATTGCAAATATTCTGCTGTGGCACAGACCGACAGCTTTGGTGAAACTGGTGGTATCTGACTGAGATACAGCAATTCCCTGTTCTAGTTGTTATCCCTGGAACCTTACCAGGATCTGAGCACCCAAGAAATCCCAGGAAAAACAAGTCTTTTGCCCGTAGCAATAGAAAAAATGCATCCAGTCTCCAATTTCTCCTTGCATTCTTAGCTGTCTGTTTGAGAGCAAATAATGCCACAAAGTAATTTAAAAACAGAGGAGGTAAAAATCAGAAACTTCAGCAATGGCAGCACAGAGTTTCCTCCATCACAATCTCCCATCTAGATTTTCCAAGCAGACTTGCAATTTTGGTGGTTGCTTTGGCAGGTGCCCAGCATGATACGCCTGAAAGCAGCCAGGCTGTCTGAGAGCAGACGTGCAATGATTTTGAAAAATCAGGGCTCTTCAAGAGTTCCCAAGTTGACAATCAAAAACTACTAAATATTTCTCATTTTTTTCCTTCTTCCTCAGAGTTGCACACCCTCAGAATGGCAAATGCTTCGTGATCTGAAGCCAACAAAACAGCACTGGTGTATCACTGGCTTGCAACAACATCTATTTGAAGGGATGTTTTAAAGCAGTCTGCAGTGCTAGAAGGCCGCTTTTTCTGTACTGCTTCTAGCTAGGATGTGCTGATCTGAGCACTCGGCAGCATAATTTATTTATTAGGACTTCATACCATTTTTTTTCCCCATTGACACAGGATTAAAATTAAACATCTCTAACTGCACAAGAAGAAAGTATAGCTTAGCTCATTCAGGTACATCTGCATTAGATACGTGTGTAAGCGATTGCTCTCCACTAGCTTGATCTTTTTTTTAGTGTACAGGAAAAACTCCCCTGAGACGACTCACCTGAGTCAGATGTTCCCTGAACCCTGACTGTGCCCAAAGGTGGCAGAGACTGGAACAGACCAGGGCAAACCGTTATAACCTTTGATTCTCCAAAGACCCATCAATAGCTGCCACTGATACCAAGGGGGGCTGTCATTAGGGCTGAGATCCTTGGGAATGCATCAATTCCTCAGCCCCATCATTTCACCTGCCAAGAGAGTGCTGCTCCAACTGACACTGAAGCTCAGTAAGTCCCCTCTTCACGAGCTGCTGGAGAGGAGATGTGTTCCCAAGCCATATAGCTGCCTGGCTGCTAAGTGCTGGAGGCACAAGATAGCCACTATCAGTATGGCCTGTGGTCACTTGGACTGACTTCACTTTAAGAGTTTGCTCACACCCGTTACAAAGTGTGAGGCTAAGGGCAATGGGTGGTGCCTTGCAGTGGTCTCACCCCTTGATGCTGTCTCTCCCAGAGACAACTCAAGCAGTAGGAAAATATCACGCTGAGTGTCCTGCTGCCAGTGCACAGCAACATCTCACAGGGTGGCATTGTGGGGAGCCAAAATGCCTAGAGCAGCCCTTGAGACCCACAGGACCCAGGAGAGGGAAAGGAAAAGCAACCCCAACCAAAGGTCCATTGTTAGGGAGGCAGCGCTGGCTGGTTAGGGTGCAGGGAAAAAATCAGGTGAGTGCAAAAATCCAGCTGGCAGGGAAGGCTTCAGATGCAGAGTGAAAGGTCTCTCTGTATCCAGCCAGTGCCATGGGGACCTGGTTGACCTAGCTCTGAAAAACCCTGCTGGGCCAGACCCTGCTCCTGCAAGCAGGTTGCATTCTGCCTCTCTACCATTAAAGCTTCTCCTGCTCCATCAAGTGCTTTTATCCCAGTGTCTGGGCTGACAGGCTTGAGTTTGGGGTTCTAACAGGACAGACTGGGGAAAAGGGCTCCAGAAGATACCACCAGCTTTTCATGGAAGGGGTTTGCCTGCATGTCTTCTTTCCCTTGGGGTCTGTGCTGCCCTTGCATCTGGGGGAAGAGTGGTGGGAAGTGGTCCCCCACCCTGCCCATGGGGCAAGGGACTTGCTGGTCCTTTGCTGGTGGATGTAGTACAGAGAAGTCTGAGTCAGGCAGCTGATTTGGCAGTTTGTGGCATACCAGGAGCATGCATGGTGCAGACTTGCTTGAACTGAGTGAACTCTGTAAGGGCCTTGTCAGGGATACAAAGGGTTTCTTCTGGAGAAAAGTGTTGCCTATGAGGGTCCCTAAGCTTTGCAAAGCATGGAAGTGAGCACAGTGCTCTGAAAGGAGTGGGATGGACTGTGATGGACTACTATGCCAGCACAGATGTGGGCTGCCAGGGAAAACAGCCCCTAGTGTTATCTAAAAGCTGAATGTTTTCCTGGGAAGGATCATGAAGGAGAGATGAAATATACCTGGAACATGACTACTGGAAATATCACTGAATGCAGAGCTTGTTGCCTTTTACACCAGCTACTTTGAAAAGCAACCTCATCCTGCAAGGTCTGCTTTGTCCTTCAGACTCCCACCTTTTGTGATAAGCAACATGTGTATTACTTTGTCCATTGCTCCCTGTGCATTCATTATGTGGTGACATATGATGTGGTGATGACACTGAAGCCACCTGTTGATTGCCCAAGGGTTGAAAAGGGTTGGCCTGGAATGGAAAATATTGTCACTAAGACCTTCACACATGGATTGGTGGGTTGGTTGGTTGGTTGGTTGGTTGGTGATTACAGACTATGAAGGAATGAGCAAGTAGAGCCTGGGCAGTTTTCCTGCAAACACTGTGGTGTAAATTTATCCTGTAGATGTTGGGGTAGCCTTATTCATGGAGGTTAAAGCACACAATAGGAGAAACCGCCATGTTAGTAAAGCTTGCAGAAATATAACATATATGAAAGTATTTCCAGTGCTTCCATCTCCCCAGAAGTAAACAGAAATTAAAATGTACTCTAAGTTTGCACACACAGAATCATTAACTTTGTATAGTTAGGGACTAGAGGGAGGGAGGGAAGGGGGATTTTTGGTAGAATTTTTTTCTTTTTTTTTTTTTTTTTGCCCCAGGCAAAATTTTCAACATTAACTAATTAATGTTTATAAAGCACTTTGCATATATAGTGCCTTTCATCAGGGGATCTCCAAGTATTAGATTATATTATCTTGAAGGCCCCAGGCCTGTGCATACTAGCCCTATAAAGTATTAGCCTTATAAACTTTAGTAATTCACTTTGGGTTTTTTCCTGGGTTTTTTTTTGGTTGGGTTTTTAATCTTCCCTCTTCTGAAAATGTGCCGAGCATTTTGGCTGTGTATGTAAAAAGGTGGTAAAAAGTGTGGTGTCAGCCAGAATGACCATATGAAAACTCAGGGCTCCATAATGAACTCTTGAATCCTCTAATTGCCAGAGCTGGGGAGTAGAAACTGTGCCAAACTAAAATTCAAATATAAACCCCACCCATCAAGAAGGGGTCAGGAGAAGGCATCATCACTGGTGGGAGAAACAGCTCTTACATTTGCTCTGGTAATGACCGTGGGCATTAGGGTAAAAAGAGGAAGAAAGGGAGACCTGTGATCTCTAGCAGCATCAGGAGACAAACCCCTTGCTCCAGCTTGGGGGTGAGCTGGTGGCTCTTCTGTACTGCATTAAATTTCTGTTACTGGTGGCTGGAGGCTTGGAAGGCCGGGATGGGCATGAAAATGGCCACATTTAGCCCATCTGGAGTGTCTCCATTGCTGCCATCCTCCTGGGCAGAGGCAGGAGGTAGAGTACCCCAAAGCCATGCCAACAGTAGTGAATCTCCCATGTGCTAAATCTGAAAAGCTTGCTTGGGTGTGGGCTCAGTGGATGACTCAAACAATTACTTAACAATAGCTGCTTGCGTGAGCTGGCAGGGATGAAGCCAGGTTCACAATGGAAAAAATGTGTGGGCATCTCAGCTTTAGCGAAACACATGGGGAGCAGACTTGCTGCTGCATGCAGGAACTACCAACAGAGAAAGCAAGGCCTTGGGGAGCAGAAACTTGACAAGGACAAGGCAAAGGATGTCTTTGCCCTTACTTGCACATCTTACAGGTGGAATTCCCCCAGCTGAATTTAGCTGGATAAGGGCTGCTACTCTGAGAGAAAGGCTGAGCAGCAAATCCAGTCTTTTGAAGAGTCAGCGGTATTCAGAACTCCAGAATGGAGCTATCCCTTGTGAGGCCATCTTGTCCAGACTAAAGTGCTCTGTCGTCAGTGAAAGTTCACAGAAAGGATGGGAAATCCCTCCCTTTTCAAAGGAGAGGAGAGTTCAGCAGGGTGATGGCATGTGTAGCTACAACCAGACAGGTAGCTAGAAACAACCTGATAGCTCTTCAGAGCCTGCACACACTGAAGAACTTTATGGGGAGCTTGGAACAGGTAAAAGTGCTTACTTGCTGTTTGTGGGCTGACATTCCAAATCTCAAAATATCCACTCAGCATGCATCTCCCAAGAGAGAGACAGCTGGAAGAAGTGTGCAAGGGGGTTTTGGGAAATGGATCTCCAGATAGATTGTGGGCAGTGTCTGGATGTGAAAAAACATGTCAGGAAACCTAGCAAGTAGGAATCACTCACCAAGCTGGCAATATGGATAAGAGCTTGGTATGCTAAGCCTTGCACCCTGCACTGTACACTCTTCCAAGGAAGAGTGGGAAGTCCACAAAGATCTGGAGGGTGCTCACTATGTTGAACTAGAGCAGCATTCAGATGGAGATGCAACTGTAGCAGAGCTCTTGCTCTCAGAGAGCAGGCAGAGACATCTTTGTCGTGTCCACATGCTTTATCCCTGGAGCCAGAGCTGTGGGAGAGCAGGAGGCCCAAGTCTTGTGTTGGCAAATGTCCTAAGAAGCATGGCCCACATATGTTGCTTTGTTGTTGCAACCAAGAGAGGGTTGCGAGGGCCAGCTGTACATTGAAAGTGAAGAGAGAGCAAACTTTCCTCCTCTGGAGACACCACAGTGCAGAGAGCTGGCCAGGGTGCAGCCAAAGGTTCCATCACCTTGCGCCAACCAGCAGCGTAGACTGATGTACTCTATATGATTGTGGTGAAGATTGAGATGGACCTGTCTTTTTCTCTCCCCTTCAGGCAGCTGTGGTTATAGAGAGACTGGGAGAAGAGGAATCAAAGCAAGAACTATGCTGCAATACAGGTGGGTCTGTCCTCCTGGGCTCCGAGCGTGCTCTTCTGGGATCACCAAGTGTGCTGGATGCATTTTGCTCTGCCAGCTTCTCCTGCACTTTATGCACTGTGTTTGACCCCTGCTGGCAAGTGTGTATTTATATTGGCAAATGAAGCCATCTACCAGATAAAGGGCCTCTAATGAGGCAGGCACGGTTACGAAGGGTCGCTGCCACAAGCTGTCCGTGTACACATCACACTTGCCTCTTCTTTGATGCAGATGCTTCACTTACAGGTCAAGCTGATATGTCTGGTCCTTCAGGCCAGGATACTCCCACACTTGCTTGACATGCAGCAGGAGGGAGTGGTTGATGCTGTTGATATTACCTCCAACCTAGGGCAAGCGTGGATTAATCCACACTCGTCAACAGGGAGCAAGGCACCTTTTCCCTTTCACTGAACTGAGGAAGCAATGTTGCTGCACCAGGCCCTTGGGAACCTGGAGCCAGGCATGACAACTCACAGGTAATCACAGATGGGCTGTGAGTCACTCCTGCCCTGGAAGCTGACCAGCTTCTGCTCATCAGCTACCATTGCAAGAGCTGCAGCTCCTGTTAGATGTGAGTGGTTTTGCTGCCTGCTGGTTGCTGTCCATCCAGTTGGAAGTCACCTGTACTCCTCTTCCACAGGTGGGTGGTAGGAATGCTTTGGAGCAAAATATGATGCTTGGCTTTTGAAGGAGAAAGGCTGTGAGGTTTACCCATTGCACAGCCTCAGCTCCACCCCTCACCAAAGCAGGTGCACTGCCAACTGCAGTCTTCAGCCTCAGCAGGTCTGGGAGAACTGGGGCTCTTTGGTTGCTCTTTCCATTTGCATGCAATTCCCTCTAACTTCTGAATCTTCTCCCTGCGACAGGTAATTTGCCTACCTGACAGGAGCTCAGGAAGAGCCATGCAGCCTGGGATTTCCCCACATTTCACACCAATGAGTCTTGACTGGTACGAGTTGAGATGTAAGAGCAACAAGGAAGCAACACATAAGGATGAAAGTGGCTTCTGCTAAAACATGAGAGATGTTGGTGCAGCCCAGGGAGGCAACACTACCATGCTGGTCTTGGGTAGACCATCTCATGATGTTGTGTAGCCAATCATCTAGGGAGTCCTCTCCCATGGATGTCATGCTGTTCCTCTGGTAGGGACAGTGGTAGCTGAATTGTAGCATTACCAAGAGCTTGCAAAAAGACCAACATAATGGTGTGCCAGCACCAGTAGCTGAGGGACTCCAAAGGGAGACAAGAAAGGACTTGCAGCAAAGCTGACTCTGCAAGGCTGAGTTGGGCAACTACAGTTTAGATCAGTTATAGATCTAGAGGCCCTCAAGTGAGGCAGGAGACACAGGAAGCTTCCCTCTCCTGCCAGCACATCCATATTTGGTGGTGTGGGTGAAGGCTGCTCACTGCCTGGGGGCTCAGGCACCAACAAATTGGGCCACTTAGTCCAGCACAGAGAAAGTTTGCCACAGTACTCTTCTCAGGTTTTGGGTAACTTTGGGGGAGGAGGTATTAATTTGTACCCCCAGATAAAAAAGTTTCAGCTCTGTCTTAAGCCAAGCTCTTGCATAGTACAGAAAACAATTCATGTCCCTCCAGAACAGGTGTTGCAGGCAACTCTCCATACCTCAGGCAGTGCTGAGCTGGTTTCATGGCCCAGGCTATGTACATCTTTGGACTATTCAAAGCTGCGTCTCTCTCTTATTAAAGTCTGAGGACTAAATAGAGATGCCTCTTCCTCACCACCTATCCACAGGGAGGAGAATAACCCTGATGCAAACAGCTGTTGCTCCCCACCATGGCAAGGTGGGCACTGGGGCTCAGCTGCCCTTCCAGGCAGCTCACCAGGGATATGAGGGAGCAGCAGTGATGCCCCACAGTGGGGGAGAGCACTGCAATGAGGCTTAGGGCATTTGGAGGGCATGATGACCATCTTGGGCTCCAGCACAGGGAGGATGGGTTTATAAGCATGTGTAAGCTTCAATTCCAGGCCACCAACACTCTCTCCCCAAGGGAGGGCATACAGCTTCCCCTATGGCATTGAAAACATGGAGGGAAATACCCTTCAGAAACTGCCCAGATTTCATACTTGGAATTCAGACCACCAGTCTTGTGATTCCTGGAGATCTGATTCATGCTTTTTGAACATGTGGGTTTGGCAATCCTGTGCTTACACTTAGAGCCATTTTCCAACCCCTTATTTTCCCCAGAGGTGTTCTTACTTTTCCCTTTTTTACTCTTGTACACATGAAATAAACTGCTTGGGGGTTAGGGGGTTGTTACTGATAGCAAAACTCATCTATTAAATTCACAGTGAGTTGCTCACTAAATAACACAAAAAAAATTCCCCACAATTTTATAGTCTAAACCAACCACAGCAGGTTGGAGCGACTCCTCACGGCTTTTGCTTTGCCTTGGGGCAGGATATACTAGGCAAGGGCTTTTCTCCCCAAGGAGCAGCAGGAAAATGCTGTGCCCCCACTGCAGCCATGCTGGGTGTGGCAGACAAACCCTGTACCATTGTGGAGGACATGACCTGTCTGTCCCCACATGCTTTTGTAGAAAAGGTGAGCTCCTGCCCCCACCAGCTGCTCTGCGGAGGGAGGTCTGGGTACACACAGGCATTTAAGACCCTAAGAGAGCATCTAAGGGCCTTTCCTGGGGTCATGAAAACAGGATGATTTTGTTCTGGGAGATTTAATGTGAGAGTTTTGGACCCACATTAATTTGGACCAGCAAAAATCCCATTTTTTCTCTCATATATTTCTTTTGTGCAGTCACAGAAAGGACTGTATCTTTATCACCGTAGATATCAACCAGGGGCATAAGTAATACCTCAGCTCAAAGAAACAATATTAATTATCCAAACCCTGTGTTGAGCACCATTTGTATTCCCTTAGACAGCCTGCTGCTGGCACAATGTAAGGCAAAACCATGAACCCATGGGAGTGGAGACTGTTTTCCTGTTCCTGTGAGAACTCCCTGCCCATTTGAAGACAGAGCAAAATCAGGGAGCAAAAGGGAACCTTGTGTGAGGGAGGCAGTTTATGAACTGCCAGCCCCAAAGTGGCCCCACACACTCGGAGGCATTACAATATGTGACCTTTCAGTCAGTTTAGGATTCACAGCTAATTTCAAGAAAAGGCTTTGTTGTGGTAAATATTAGGAAGGTATAATATAGTGCTGTCCTTGGTCTACATTGCCTCAAGCAACATGCCATGGACATCCACAGAGGATGGCACAGTGGGAAAGGGAACTACCAAAAACTAGATGGAGGGAAATCCCCAACACAATGTTTTAGCTGCTGAGAAGTGAGTGCTTCCTTCTCGTGGCATTCTCTGTGATGCCACAGAAGCCTCACAACAGCAAGTTTTTATTGGCATCACAGCAAAGCCCAGCTTGAAGGAGACATCTGAAACAGCTTAATAGCCTAAAAGCACTGCAGCTGCTTGGGACAGCCTGCCTTATTTCTGCAGGAGGTGCATACAGGAATCTAGGGAAGGAAAACTGCTCCACCCTGGCTGTCCTTCCCTGGGGAAAAGGGAAACTGCATCTCTGGCACTTTGGGAATGCAGAAATGACAGCAGAGACCTGTGCAATCAGCACTCCTCAAGGCCCTCCAGAAGTTACATTCAAGGTTTGGAAGTTCTCGAGATCACAATTACAACAGGACTGACATTGCCTGGTCATTAACAAAGATAATGGGAGAGAAAGTAACTGAGCCCTGTTTTAGCCCTGTTCAAAGGGATTTAATGTCTCAACATGCTGACAGGGACCCCCAAGTGCTCACAGTTCCTGCCTGGACAACAGGTTTGCAATAAAGCTTTGTGAGCTGTCCACTCAGACAAGGGGTAGCTGAGGAGTTGTTTGTGCAGGAGAGGAGATGCCTCCTATGGGAGGCAATCAAACCAGCAAGCCTGAAGAAGGCTGAGAAATGATGGTAGTCATCCAAGGGAAACAAGTTATTTGAGGGATGGGGAGGAGAATGGAAGCAGCCATGGAAGCTGAAGAGGAAGGCAAGTTTTTTTGGGCAGAGCAGAAGTGCCCAACAGCTGTGAAAGATGAGGGTGGAAGCACCTGGTCGGGGTGTTTCACTGAGCATTTCACTTGGGTTTTGCCTGAGTTAAAGTCAGGCTGGAGAGTGCCTGGATGAAGCAGACAGTTCCCTCCCAGTTCAAAATTCACTGAATCATCATAGTGGAGTAGACGGGCAGAATCACATTCCTTGATCTTCTGACCACACTGCTTTTGATGCAGACCAGGACACAGTTGGTTTTCCAGGCTGCAAGTATATGTTGCCTGCTCATGTCCAGCCTCTCACCCACCAGCATCTCCAAGTCCTTCTCAGCAGGGCTGTTTTCAAGTGACTTCTCCCAGGCTGTACTCATCTCTGGGGTTGCCCCAACACAGGTGCAGAAGTTGCACTTGGTCTTAAACCTCATGAGGTTTCCATGGGCCCACTTCTTGAGCTTATCCAGGTCCCTCTGGATAGCATCCTTCAGGTGTGTCAACTGCACCACTCAGCTGGGTGTCATCTGCAAACTTGCTGAAGGTGCACTCAATCCTTCTATCTATGTCATTAGTGAAGATATTAAATAAAACTGGTCCCAATATAACCACTTGTCACTGATGTCCTTCAGGACTCTGAGCCCTCGACCACTATCCTCCGGATATGACCATCCAACCAATTTCTTAACCATCTAACAATCCATCCTTCAAATCCATCTCTCTCTAATTTAGAGAAAAGGATGTTGTAGGATACCATGTCAAAGGCTTTACAGAAATCCAGTTAGATTACATCTGTAGCCCTTCCCTTGTCCCCTGATATAGTCACTCCATCACAGAAGGCCACTGGGTTGGTCAGGCAGGATTTGCCCTTGGTGAAGCTGTGTTTGGTAAAGCTGTGCCCAAATCACCTCCCTGTCCTCCATGTGCCTTAGCACAGCTTTTAGGAGGATCTGTGCCATAATCTTCCCAGATACAAGAGGTGAAGCTGACAGGTTGGTAGCTCCCAGGGTGATCCATTCTACCCTCTCTAAAGATGAATACAATGTTTCCCTTTTTCCAGGCATCTTGGTCTTCAGCTGAGTGGTATGACTTTTCAAATATCATGGAGGGTGGCTTAGCATCTACATCAGCCAATTCCCCCAGGACTCTGGGATGCATCTCATCAGGTCCCACAGACTTATATATACTCAGGTTCCTCAGGTGGTCATGCTTACACAGTGGGAAACAGTTTGCACCCCAAGTCCCCATCCTGCTGTCCAGCCAGTCAAGAGGTGTGGAAGAGAGGTTGCCATTGAAGACTGAAGCCAAAAAATTGTTGAGTAACTCAGCTTTTCCTCATCCACTGTCACCAGTATCCCAGCATTGTTTATTAGTGGGGATACACCATCTTAGACCCTCAAAACATCATTCCCAGGGCTTAAAACTCTGAGAAAGAGCAGTGGCCAGGGAGACGAAAAAGGGCAGTGGCCAGGGAGACGAGCAAGGGAAGGCAGGCAGTATTACAGCAGGTTTGTGCAAGGCACGAGCAGGGGGGCAAAATGCAAAACCAATGCAGGTGTGGGGGTAAAGGGGCAGTGGGAAGAAGATCTGACACCACAGAAAACAGGTTGGAGGGAATGAAGGACAAGAGTGGGAAAGAGGAGCCAGGTCACTGCACCTGCATCTCGGTCAGATGTGCCTGGGGACGTTTGTTCAAAGAACTAGGGAGTGCTGGTGCCACATCCCGATGGGAGGAACTCAAGCCCCTTATGTAAGGCTTGCTGCCCGTGATGGAGATTGGCTTCTCAAAGACACTCCTCAATGAGGGAAGTGCCTGAGGAGGCTTGTGCCATGTCAGAGTAAGGAGCACCCAGGGAACCAGCCGGCTGGTTCAGGGGCACCCAGGGAACCAGCCGGTTGGCTCAGTGAGGGCTCAGAGCCCCCCAGCCAGGCCTCCCACCCGCCCTCTGGCCGAGAGCCGCCGGACCCAGCGCGGCGCACCAGGGCAGGGCCTTCCCCAGGCGCTGGGCCGGGCCGGGCTGGGCAGGCCCGGCCGCCCCGGGGAGAAGGGCGGTGCTGGCGCCTCTGGGCCCAGAGCCAAGCAGGAGGCTTTCTCGAGGCTTTCTCAAGGCTCCCTCCGCCAGCGCAGCCTCGCCGCCCTTCCCGGGGCTGGGTCCCCGCGCAGGAGCTGCCGGCGAGTCAATGCCAGCTCCCGCCATCCATCGCCCTGTGCCACCCACCCTGCCCCAGCCCTGTGCTGCTTCCACTTCATGTGGCGGGTGCCGCCCCAGGCGGGTGACAGCTATGGAGGAATTTTAAATCTCTTCTTGAGCCCTTCTTTAAATCATCCGTGTGTTTCTGGGGTAGGGGAGAAAATCACCAAAAGAGGCAGCACCCTACCCTCTTCCACTGTGCGAGGGCTGGGTGGCACCTGCCCGTCTTTCTTCCCTGGGGGATGCTAAACCTGGGGTCAGCTCGGCTTCCCCGCTCCCAGACGTGGCTCGGGACTTCAGAAAGTTGAGCTTGTAAAGGAGAAAAAGCCTGAAAAGGCAGACGTCTGTCTCAGGAGACGGAGGAGCCTCACCCAGGTACAGGGAGGTCTGGAAGAGTCTGGTCCCTGCAAAGTTTTCATCCCTGCAAAGTTTTTACTTGATCAGGACTACAGAGAAAGAAAAAAAAAAAAAAGAAAGAAAGAAAAATAAGGCTCCTGACTCACTCTCTTCCCAAGACTGCCCTAGCCCAGGGCATTTTCCCTGCCTTGGGAAGTGTTGCAAAATTTGAGTTTGCCCTGGAGGTATCTCTCACTAATTACTGGATATCCTGGTTTTGTGTAAGGACATAGGCAGAACCTTCCCACAGGTTCTTATTTACCGCATGGGAAAAAAACTCGAAATGCTGATTTCTCTTTCAGCATCCCCAGCAGACTGCTGTGAAGGGCTGATTGCACACTTGAGGGGATCTTTTTCTGGAGCCATCCTCCCCAGCTCTGGGGCATCACTCACCAACAGTTCCTAAGAAGTGTGGAATTTCAAAGGCAAAAACAAGCTTACTTTTAATATTTGCCCTCTGTACCTGAAGTTTGGGTCACTTTCAATTTTTTTCCCCCCTGTAATAAAGAGGGCTAAAGCTTTCAAATTAGAAGCAAAGACTGAGAGCTGTGTGAGATGAGGACTCTTTGAGTTCGCACCACCTGCCAGCCAGTCTGCAAAGGGCTTAGGAATGGGCTGGTGAAAGGCAGGGTGCAGCAAATTACAGACCTGGCTCTGACAAGAGGTAACACAAGCCTGATTACCACCTCAGCTTGACACAAGACAGATGCTCACACGGGCTGTAAGCCTCCAGCCGTGGTTCATTCACATCAGTAGAAGAAAACTGCTTCAGCTTTGAGATGTTGAGTAGCCCACACTGTATCTACACATCTCCTGGTATGTCTAATGTAGCCTAGGCTACACATCATCTTCTTATTCCATCCTTTTCTTTCAGCATCAGGCCACTGACTCCCATGGACAGCATGTGGCCCCCATCCCTCATCCCACACTGGCTCTGTTCTGTGCTGGTGATAGTCCTTGCCACTCCTTCAAACAGAGATGAGATGAGAAAAGTGTTGTCCAAATGTTAAGAGACGTGAAGTCAAAAATGAAAATGGCATGGAGCAGGAAGGAACCATCTAAGGATTTCTTCCTCAGTAAGTCTGCTTCATTAAATACACAGCATGCCTACACATATCCACCTGCTTTGTTTCTAGAAAGGCCCTCTTCTGTCTTTTCTGTAAAAGAAAGCCTCCACCAGAATGCATGTAAAGGTGTCACTGAAGCTCCTGCAGAGAGGAGTGAGCTCTGTTTTCCATCCTTTGTATGCCTTCTCCTTTTCCTACCTTTCCTTCTTGAGACTTCCCACTGATCAGCTCTTCAAGGGAGTCTATTCTCGGCCCAATTTTGCACAAAGGTATCAAAGGATTTTAATGTATTAAAACTTGAAACCTCTTAAAGAGAGAAGATAAATTACCTCCTTCCTCCCTCTCTCCTTGCTGGAGTTTCACACCTGGGAGCTGTTGTAACTCAGTCTTTACATAAAGTAGAGTATTTCTTTTTAAAAGTTACTCAGTCATCCTTGTACACACAGAGTACATGTATATTCACACATAATTACTTGAAAAAAACCCCTTCCTTCCAGTTTCTAAGAACAGACATAAGAAACACCTTAAAATAACTGTAAATAATAAACCCTGTCATGCTAAACACTTCAAAGTGGAAGAGCAAATATCTCAAGAAGCTTGGGGAACTACACGTAATTATGAATTAGCTCTCAAAAACAGATACAGATGATCTGTCTGATAATTTCTCATTTCAAATAGATTTAAAAATAATATTCCCTGTGATCTGGTAGAGACAGTAACTGCTTACTGATAACTGCAGAGCAGTTATCAAGCAAAGCCTGTGGAGCAGGAGCGTGGCATGCCAAGCTGCTGAGATGGACTTTTTTGCCTTAGCAGTACCTATGCAGAAGAGCCCCACCTTTGCTCTCTCCTACGGGGACACAGCCCCAGGGGAGGTGGTCTTTCAGTGACACTACAAATGGGCAGAAATCTGGTGAAAAACATACTGTTTACCCTCTGGTGCCTCGGTGTGTGGGTCCTGACACCACTCAGTGCCCACCTGAATCACACAAGACATGCCTCTGTATGTCTTGTGTGATTCTTTGCTACTTCTGAGACACAGGCTGACAATGAGAGACGTGGAAGAGCTGTGGGACTGTGAGATGGGGGTTGGGGAAGAGAATGGATGACCATCTCTGATAGGGTGTTCAGCAGGAACTTTGGATAGCTCTGTCAGGGAAACATCCCTTGGAAGATGGGAGGTACCTACTGCTGTAAGGACCTGGTAGAAAACCTTTGACTGAAGTAGGACTTAAGGGCAGAAGTCTTGGCCACCATGAAACACCAACTTCTTGCAAGGATCTTCTCCATGCAGAGAAAGTAGCAGCCTCAGAGCTGCGAGCTGACCTCTGCCACCATCTCCTTCCATCCAAGAACAACCATTCAAATCCAGGATGAAAACCCTCATTCCCACCCCCCACCCCCCCTTCACAGCAAAAGCCCTCTCAAAACCAGGCTTCCAGGAGGGAAACTGAAGCAGGGAATCATAAGGAGAGACTGGGTAGCAAAGTTATCAGCTAACATGCCGGAATAGCTACAGAGATCAGGCAATGAGTGACCAGCTCATGCCTATAATAGAAGAGGAAAGAAGAGGCCATAGGAGCAAGGACTAATATATGTCAAAGGAAGAGACGATGCTTATTGCTTATTCTTTCAGTGTTACAAAGCCAAATGGGGTGCTTGTCGAGGTTACAGAAGGCCTGCACCAAGTGAAACACTGGCCTTGAGGCCTGCAGACAAGCAGCCTTTCTATCCAACGAGGGTGGGACCAGCCACTGACATGTGGTAACAAGCCCAGAACCGAAAGTTGCAGAACAGAGAGGTCCAGTGTGCTGTGCTCTTCAGTCTTGGTACTCAGTTTTGCACCCCTCCAAGGAGTGAAGCCTTCAGTACAGATTGTAGTTATTTTCAGAGCTGCAGGCTCCAGCTGTGGGACTTGGGATAACAATGGCTGCATCCAGCTTTTCGAGCTTAAGTAGACATTGCACAGGCTACGTGCAGAGGGAAGGAAGAGTGTACAGCACTTGGCCTCAGAAAGCCAGCAGCTCTCATTTGAAAAGCTGCTGGGAACAAGCCCATTTCACCAAGTCCGATCACTTGGACTGTCTGCCCCTTCAGGATATCCTCACTTGCTTTAGTCTTTCCCTCTTCACCCCAGTGATAACAAATGAAGAGGAAAGCAAAGAACAGAGCAAAGAGATGAACCTGGAGAACAGCTGACAGCACTTTTGTTCAGCACAGTGCACTCACATGGCAGGACACAGGTGCCTACAAAGAGAGGGGGCCTAGAACAACTTGATGCAAACAGTAGCCTTAAGCTACTCGTGTCAAAGTGTCCAAGAGAGTGCAATGGCTTTGAGGAATCATCCAGCAATGTCTCACAGTCCCCTGCTACCTTCCTCATTAAACCTCGAACAAAGCTGCAGGGTGTGTTAGTGCACTCCAGCTAGGCTTTCCCAGGGGGAGAAGGGAAAAGCTGGAGTCAAAGACAGTGCAAAGGGCTGGATTCAGTGCTAAGACTTGAAAATGGCAATAAAATGAAAAAGCAGCAGTTGGAGGAGAAACAGTACAGGCCCCCTTTTGTCACCAGTACCACACAAAACTTGGCATACTATACTGCTGAAAGAGTAGTAAAGAGTAAGCAACAACAGCTTCCCCCCACCCCAGCTGTATATACCCTTTTCTCTAATGGTTGAGCACTCCAGTGGCAGGGATAGTTGCCCAGCCAGCTCAGTACATCAGAAACAGACACAAGGGTAGCAGGCCAACTGCAGAGCAGGAAGTGCCTGGAGCAAACTTTGGAGCCCTCCTGGCACTGGTGGCACAGACAGTTCCCCTTGGTTCCCAAGCTTGAACATGAGCATACTGAGAACGAAAAGGCAAGGAAGCATAATAGCAGGTTTTGTCCTCATCACCTTATGACTGGGATTTTCGTATTCCCATAAGGGGCAGGAAGATTGGGGAAAAGCATGGAAGTGAACCCCTGGTGATCTCTCCTTTAACTCCTCATGTAGCTGAGCAAAGCCCAGGTATCTGCTAAATGCCACTTCAGAGGACACTTTTCTCAGAAGCGAAGCTGAGCTCCAATGCGAGGCAGGATGAATTCTTGGCAGGGAGACATGTATTTTGTTTTTGCACCAAGGACAACGCTGGTGCAAAAAGCTTTGGCCTAAAGACCTGCTGAAAAACCTTTTTGAAAACATCTGCTACTCTTTACTGCGTATGATTTTTGAGTTTGAGGGGTGTTTTGGGAGTGGTGTGGGTGTGGACATGACATGCCAGGGAAGAGGCAGCACACAGGGAGAATCTACTGGTGAGAGACAGCTTGCTCTGGCAGCAGTAAAAGCATGTGATCTGCATCATAGGCAGGTCATAAAAACACCTGAATCATCCATCATCCTTTTGATATATCTATTTATCAATTATTTTTTCCAACATATTTCACTTTAGTATCACATTGGTTTAAAGAAGCGAAAGAGGCAGGCCAATATGCAGATTCTCTTTGTGGTTCTCCAACCTTAATTAATTGTGAGTTGCTTTAAAAATAATTTAGGACAGTGCTTCCACAGCACATTGCTGAAGTCTGACACAGTTTGTGCTTTCACTTCCCAGAACATGTGTGAAGCTCTCACCT
Source organism: Lichenostomus cassidix (assembly GCF_008360975.1). Classification (NCBI taxonomy): domain Eukaryota; kingdom Metazoa; phylum Chordata; class Aves; order Passeriformes; family Meliphagidae; genus Lichenostomus; species Lichenostomus cassidix. The sequence goes on along the minus strand of NC_139482.1, from coordinate 106,260,497 downwards.
CTGCCCAGCTGTTAACAAAAACCCCACAACCCAGTCTCTGTGCTGACTGAGAGGAGGAAATCAGACATGAGAGATTGCTTTTTCTCCCTGCCCACCCCTCCCCTTTCAAGTAATCCTTTACTCTGTCACCTACTTCTGTTTAAAACCCCTTCAAACAGAGAGGTTTATAGTTAATATGTCACGTGAGGAAACCATGCCAGCTCCTGCAATGGGCAGACAGCTGGGGCTCGCTCTTGGAGTCACACCATTAGTCGTGGTGCTGACAACTTCAGATGCTGAACTTCTCATGAAAGGAAACAAAGTCAACAATTTATTATTTTTAATAAAATAATTGCTTTAATACAGTATTTAAAATAATTTTTAACATCTGATCAATAAGATACAGTACACAAATATGGAAAATGCTGCACTTTACATAAAAAGTAAAGCTAAGCATTTAATTATACAAAACAATTTTGCCTGATGCCATCAATATCTTGCAAACTATAGTTTAGTCAAAGTACTGCTTTTCTTACATATATATATATATATATGCTATATATACATATATAAATAACTTACAGCATTCTTTTACTAGATTTGTTTACTACTGTTCCAACAAAAAACAACATAACTGATTCACAACTTAGTGAATTTGGTAACCATCTGCAGTGGTTCTGACAGTGGAGGGTGTGTGAATAGTTGCTTCAAGTTTTGAAGCAGCATGCCAAGTAACCATAGGAAGCTTGTTCTTTCAAAGAAAAAAAATTCAGCAGGAAGCCATTCAATAGTTGGTTAGTGCATGGTGCTAATAATGTTCTGTGTTCAATCCCTGTGCAGGACATTCACTTAAGAATTGGACTTGATGATCCTTGAGGGATCCCTTCCAACTCAGGATATTCTGTGATTCTGTGAATGCAGTCAGTGCCTTTCCCACCAGTCCTGGGAAATAGCCATGCTATACAGCACTGTGTCATGGAAGGCAACATGTTTGCAGGCTGGGGAGAAGGGTGACCCAGAGGGCTTTCCTTCCACCACAAGGCAGTCTTTACCAGCAAGTAGACAATCTTTGAATCTGTTCTAACAGTCTTTATAATCTGGAGTCCTCCTCCTCACTGAATGAAAACAAAGCAACTGTCTAAATACATTCTATTTGAGAAGTTTCCCTGTTACACCCCATTAAAGTATTAAATCAATATTCTACAGCAGTGAATCCTGTGCTTTGCAAACACTGCTCCTCTCCTTAAGAGGGTCTTCAGCTGCAGAGTTTCAATGCATCTCAATTTTTCCCTTTCTTGTAGCTAGCACAGGTTGTTTTTGTAATTTCTTTCCACATCTATGCTCAAGTTCAATGCTATTTTTTCTATCAGAGAAGGATAAACTGTTTCTCCTGCTTACCCTTCCTTTTTAGGATCTTTCACTCTGTATTTTTAGTAACTCCAAATTTTCCCTGAACATCCAAGTATGCCCTAACTACACTGTGTGATGTACTTCAATCACAAGAATGACTGATTTGTCCTCCTTCCCTCAGTCTCTTTCTTGGAGGAAAGGCTGAGGGCAACTGAGGCAAGTGTGGGGTAGAAAGAACCCCTCATTCCATTTGCTTGCTACTTTGATCTCCACAAATGAACATCCAGTAGTAATTCTAAGCCCAGAAAATTTAAGATGTTGAGTCAGACAGGCAGTACATTAGCATGTTGACTGACTGCTGGCTCACGATTAAATACAGTTGCCATGCTATGCTGTGCCATTATAGTGATACTTGTTTCCCTAAATAAGATTGGATTGGAAGGTGGCACTACACATAGAAGAGATGTTGCAGACTCCAGAGTACTGAAGCAAGTGACATACATAAACTAGGGACACTTACCAAGCCCTCAGAGCTTGTAAAACAGTTAAATGCAAGCATGTAGGTGCTTATGTGTGCAGCTCAGTGTTTCCACTGGTTTACAGACTGATTTAAGCCAAATATTATTAAAAACCTTACAGGTGCTAAGTTAGGTATTTAATAAAAATGTTTATCTGTAAACAAGAGTTATCCTTACAACGGATCATTTTCCAGAAACTGGAATTTCAAGACAGTGCAACAATGTTTCAGTGTTTTCTTTGGCAGTAGACAGCAAGGTGAAATGCAAGATTCAAATCACTTCAGAAGAGCACGGTACAAGTGTAGAGAATGCTTCATCTCCCTGTCTTGTTCCATGCAGAATATCAAGTCCCTGAGACAGACACGGGTTACTCTTGGACAGAGCTTCTGCTTTGTAAAGCTAAAACCTGGTGATCCAGCAGCAATTCCATTGCCATTCAAACCCTACATGGGGGAGAGATTAAAAAAAAAAAAAAAATCAGAAACATTAGAATTTCATGTGACTACAAGTTTTAACCAAACTGGTTGGATTATATTGCCTACTTGTAAAAATTAGCCTGTGATGTTCAGCTTTCCATGTTGAAAACAAAATCCAAAAATCTTTGCACATTAGATACTGAAAAAGACAAAGCAAGCTCTTGCCAGCTGATGGTTTATTTCAGTCAAAGCAACCACAAAGTTCTTTCTTCCTTTAAAATTGTATTACTACAGTAAGCTAAATAAGAACCATATCACTGAAGCCTGCTAAACAGATGCTTGCACTGAGACAGGACAAGCCAACTAAGAAGGTATTAACACTGTACCTGTGCAGAGCCCCAGGTTTTGCACAGCTCTTACTACCGCTTGCTCCAGAGGTTTCCATCTCTTCATGAAAAAAATCATCACTGTGAGTGTGCCCTAGCTTTGGAACATGGTCAGGAGAAACTCTCATCCCAGTCATCATCTGTGCTCTGTCCTTTAAGGGAGCAAAAAATACTCACGGAAAGCATCCAGATATTCGGAACATTGTACCTGAGCCTATCAATCTCAGTCAGCTGCCTTGCTTGGTTATGAAAATACAGTTGGTAGGAGATGATGATGTTTAGTAGTTTCACATTCAAGCTACTGGAACGAGCAACACCCATGCTTTCCAAAATGCCCCAAGATTTATTATTAGGGGTGGGAAGGAGGAAGATTACCATGAGCCGCACAATAGACTGGCTACTTATCTTGGAGCCAATCTGTGCTGCACAGCCAGTCTCTTATCACTACTGGAGGGTTCTTGGTAATGAATGTAATTTGTACAAATACGAGTGCTCAGTCTCTGTAACTTCAGCAAGGCAATGCCTGCCAGCATCAACACCACTTGGAGATGGTGTTGCTTGGATGCAGTGTTAACTATATCAATTCTTACCCTAACACTCTCTGCAAGACTTCAGCAAAATGACTTACCCACTTTGCTTAGAGAAATCTGTTTAAACCCTCCATTTATTAGAAATGAATACCACTGCTGGACTACCTATAGCAGCAAACACTACTGTTGTTAGGGTGGAAGCATTGAAATTTATTAAAAATATAAAGAGATTCACCAGAAAGCAGACGCTAGCCACAGAAAACCCAGGGCACATTGCAGAAATGGAAGCTGTATTTTTTACAAGCAGCACACAGGGTATTCAGCACCATTTCATTTGCTTTACAGTCAATACTATTAAACACTATGAAATGCCATCATTTGAAACTTTCAGTTTGTTAAATGGCTTGGAACAAATGTGTGCGTGGGGAAGACTGCTGGCCACATTGCACAGAGGGCACTGCTGTCCTGGTAAGACACAGAAGGGTCACAGTTCAAGTTTGTCATATGACAACCCTGAAGGATCCAGGGAAAAGATAGCTCTGCAACGCAGCTGCCAGCACGGGTTGAAAAGGAGGTCAGTCCAACAGGATGCAGCAGAAGGCCTGAGGCAATGTTATAAATGAAACAAACCCCAAGGGTTTTCAGTAACCCAACAGCAATGTCCTTTATAATTCAAAGAACTTTATTGAGGTGAAAGTATTTTCTCTCAAAATAAGTCATTAGACTAGAAGTCTTACCTTTAAAAAGACACCAAACAAAGCCACCTCAAGCCTGTTCACTCTTACAAAAAGGAGGCAGACAGCACAAATCCCCCAGCCTGCTTTGGAAGCTGTTGTAGCTGCAAGATGCTACAACACGGCAGAAGCACCAAGCTGCCTGTGTTTCAGACAGAGTTATGGATTTGTTTATTCTTAAATTCTTACCCATCATGCAAAGTGCAGAGACATAATGCAACATTATGCTGTAATACCACATCCAAAGCCAAAGCTTATCCTGGGCCCCTTGATGGCTAACAAAGCCAGTTCACAGCTCTACATTTCCCATAGCATCACTCTGGCTTATCAAAGCTACCAAGTACAGCATTTCAGAGGCCAGGAGCTCTTTGACAACCAACAGCTGCTACCACAAGTTAAAAGAAAAAGTCCTTCTCTCAAAGTACATGCTGGTTTAAAATTAAAGAAACTAACAGACAGCTTGGGTCATCCCAGTCCAGATAGGGACCATGCTGGGGAATCCACTTTTAAGTAAATTTATACAGTGATGAGCACTATCTCCTTTTAGCTGCTGTATTCCACAGTTGTATTGAAACACTGTTTTCTCATGGTTTTGTTTCAGAATTTGGACCAAGACCAATTTGGTCTGAGAGCTGCACATCCTAATGAACCATCATGGATGCCTCTGGTAATGTCCAAGACTTTACTGAAGAAATGCCCAGCTCTGAGCTGTCAAGTTGACACAAGGGACACTTTAAGGGAGAGTCCTCTGCTGCTCAGTTCTCAGAGCCTCCACTTGAGAAAATTCCTATTGGGCAGTAGATCAACCTTGTCTGGCCCTAGGCAACAGTCAATAATCCTCTCCTTTACATTTCACATACCCCTTCCTCAAAAGCACAGAGCTTTTGAGACCTGGAAAATACCAGCCCAATCCTTGCTCCCAGACATCTCTATTATGTTCCTCCATGTCAGGCAGCAACCACTTGTGTCTTGCTGTTTTGGGGGATCCTTCACTTTTTCAGCATACCCCAAGACAGATTTGTCTGTTTCAAGGGGACGTGAAAAGTGCTGCTTTTCAACCAGGTCGCAGTCAAGTACAAAGATAAGCAAATAGAAAATGCATCCCTGTAGAATCAATTCTAGCAAAGGGTACTGCAACCAGCCTGCATCCCCCCTTCTGCAACATCTAATTATTAGTGCTTTAATTAGAAACTACTTCTTTTTTTCTCTCTCTTTTTTGTTACCCTCAAGTTCCTGTCTTTCACTGAACCCTCACCACTCTGTCTTCCTTCCAAAAGGGAAATGACACAGAGACATGCAGACCAGGAGGGCCAGCTATCAGTGTAGACTCTACCAGTCAGCCTGGGTATCACAGCTGACAGACCCTGTTTGTAAGCCAGGTAAGGCACTGCAGCAGTGTAACTCTGCACCACTGTAAACCACCCTTCCCAGTACTGAGACCACCAGCTGGATTAAAATCAGCCCCAGGAGGTCACAAGAGCAGCAGTCCTGCTTTTGAACTATCCTCAGAATTGAGCCCAATAAGCAGCTTTTCTACAGCAGCACACTGTCACCCTTAGAGCCTTTTACACACACCTGACAGAGATCAATTACACTCACTGATCTTGGCAGCAGAACACATTGTGGAACTGCTGCTGTAGTCCCAAGCTGTTGAGCAGCCAGCTTTGTTCAGAGGTTGCTCTGGAAACCTGATTTAAGATCTCTAGAGCTCTCTCCAGTGGCTGGATGGAGAATTAAATACCAACTCTCTGAAAAGGCAAGAGTGAAGTTAATACAGAGCCACCATCACCACCTTACTTCTAGCCTGCAAGGTATCCGGAGCATGACATCTGCAAGTTTGGATCATGGATACTGACAAGGATTTCCAAACTGCTCAGAGCTATCCTACAGGCCCTGACACAAAGCTGAGAGAGGTCTGCAAACACCTTCCTCCCCACCAAGTTCCGGGCAGGTTCAATGAGCTGTTCCTGGTGGAGCACACACTCCCTTCCCAAATTCAATGACTTCACACCAACCAAAATTCAAAATTTTTAACTCTTGGGAGGGAGGTGCTTTAAGGGAGAAAAGTGTTCAGTCAAATGTTAAAAGTCAAGCCAAGAGTTCTCATTTCAATTTTTGGTGTGGTATAAACATACCACAATCCCAGAGCCAAGATCTCAAGAGAGTGAACTGTTATTGCAGCTCTGCTGCACATTATAAAAATACCACCAACAGAAGGAAGCAAAGTCATGAAACAATTTTCAATGACACCTCCACACACTGAAAAATGACAGCTGTGTGCAGCAGAGATGTTATTGAGAGGTGGTAGGAGCACCTAGTGAATTGAAGCAAAAGCATCAGGTTCAACCCCCACCTCTGTCACATGTGGTCACACTGAGGTCACTGATATCTGGTGTATGCTGTACTTGGTTTCTCAGCTGTAAAACACAGAACATATATCCTGTCTTATAGGAGAAAAAAGGTTAAAAAACCATTAACACATTGTGTTCAAACACTTACCTGAGTCTTCCCCAGCAGCCGGGAGAAAGGAACAGACCCTGTCAAAATTGTGACATTTTTGCTTGTACAAACAAGTGCCTGATTTAGGCCAGAGAAAACAAAGTGAAAGAAGTTGACAGTAGTTTGGTGACAAGCTGGCCTACTGATGCTGCCTATTCTAACAAACCTCGGTCTCACAGAAATACTCCCACATTCACAACACTAAAATATTACATTACTCAATATTTATATGATTCATTTCTAAAAAGAAAGTTGGTTGTGTTAGGCTGGGGTCTGATGATTTGATTTTATTTTTTAACCTTATAGACCATTAGGGTAGCTCAAGTCAATGGCTGAAGGACTCTGAGCTCTATATCCAGGCTGCTTCTTGTGCAGCTGAAAACAAATGTGTATTTATGATGTTATCTGCAGCCTACAAAAAGCCTCACGAAGCTGTCAGATCTATATAATAGAAAACTCCATTCAACTACACATTTTTCTTCAGAGTTTATTGCAACATTCCTACAAGTCCTTTCAAATGTAGGCAACAACATGTTTTACATATTGAAACAAATTACTGTGAATGCAATGTCAGTTTATTCACTTTTATGCCCAAGATTCATGTACGCATGTCACTTCGTATGGGTACATCAGATGCTTAATCTGTACCTGGAGGTAATGAATACTATACAAATATGTCATGTTAGTTAATAGACAATTATTAAGCTGAAATTTTCTGGCTCTTTGCCACATCATTTTAAGCAATGTATTGTCAACTAAATTATAAATCTCTTGACCCTTCACATGTCATCAACATTTGTGCGTTACCAATATGTTCAGCCTAAAGCTACAATGCAATTAGTCATTTAAATTGCAGATATCTTTCACATATAAGAAGAATTAAGTTCATCTCTAGCACAGAGAAGACACGATATGGACCAATGAACTGCATTTCTGAAGTGTATGAATGGCAGTCGAGAATATTTTTGCCTATTTACATGGGGAAAAAATTCAGATCAAGTGTATGGGCTAGACTGACAGGAGCCAGGAAATTCAGCACAGAAACTGAAACTCTCTAGCTGACAGAGCTGTGCTTAGTTAGGTCTTGAAACAGATAACTAAGAAGCTGAAGACATTTTATAATTGCAATAACTTTTAGCTCCCTTCTTCCCCAAAGGTATGACCATGTCATAGACACTTCAGTTGTCCAAGAGCTTAAATAAGAACCAGAAATTTAAATCAAGACTCTGCATACATTAAGCATATGCAAAGCAGAAAAAACCTTACCCTCCAGTATCACTTTAGACCTGTGGGCTGGGGGAAGGGGTGACAGAGACAGAAGGAGACACAGAGAAAGTGAGGGAAACTGCTGAAGTGTAGAAACAGATTTTGTAGCCTGGTTATGAACACCTACTTGTATATAAGTAGTCCAATTTGAAGTGATTGCCTTTCAATTAATCTTATGCAGCTTCTAAGAAAATACTTTAGCAGACTATCATGTACCAATGCCAAAGACCAGGCAGTGGCCTTGTTGCACAGGGAGCAGCAAACTTATCATTTGCTACAGAGCCAATTCATGCCTTTAAATTCACACTTAGTCATATCCTTAACCGTAGCTGATGAATTGTGCTAACATTTTCTCTAATCAGAAGAGCTTATGGCCAAAAAGGTGGCTGTAGCTTCTATAGTTACCACTTACAATAACATAAACTTACATATTCCTTAAATACATACATCATTTCTGGGGAAAAAAAAAAAAAGAAGCAATTTTATTGTCTAATTCTCACACACCAGAAAAACAAATCATGTCTCTTCCCCAGTCGCTTGGAAGAGTTGGGTTTACTTCCATTCTGCAGAAAGGACTTGTTGCTCAAAGGCTTAGTTCTTCCTCAGTCAACCTAAAGAGCATTTCCAAAGCTTAAATAAGCACCATGTACAGAATATGCTTAATCAACATGCATACCAGCATCCCAGAGCTGTAAAGCAAGAAGGGTAAGTTTAAGTTCTGCTAACAATGATCAGATGTGACAGACACAAGAGAAGATGACAAGCTCATTTCCTCCACCCACAGTCAATACTAAAAATGGAACAATGACCACTGTGGTAAACAAGGCATTTCTCCCATTTTTGCTTGCCAAATTTCTTTGCAGAAGGAGAATGCAAGCTTATGTGTGGACTGCTGTGTATTAGATGTGCACAATCCTGGAAGTATCACATTATTTTAAGTCTGCTGGCCAGGGCTAGGAGTTTGACAGAAGGAAAGTACTTGAATGGCCCTGCACTGACCACAGGATATCAGCTGCATGATTTACTTATGTAGCAACTGCTTCCAGTAGCTTGAGCTTCCACAGCAAAGCCAGACTACCTGTGTCAAGGCAAGACCCACACTTACTAACAGAGCAACCAGTCTTGGCAGGGGACAGAACAGACACAAGCAGTGTCTGGAAGGAGGAATTTCCTGTGCCATTGGATCTGGCAAAAAGAAAGAAAAGACACAAGATGTTACACCCCTGAGTCAATCAGTGGAACCAGCCTGGAAGAAAGCAAGTGAAGAACACAGCACCAACAGCACTTCAGGGCAGGACAGACTGCATAATTTCTAAGTACTTAATGTGTTATCATGGAGCCAGAAAATTAATGAAAAGCAAGCAGTCTACCCCAACAGATTACACAGAAGTACAAGCATCCAACTAAGTTTTCCTGTACAAAGTAAAAGAAAGACCCAACCACAGTATTCAGATGACAACAGCAAGTGTAACAGCCAGTATTCTGAGTCTACTTTCAAAAACATCTGTAGACTTTTTTTCCTCCCTGTTGCATAATTCTGCACAAATGCAGAGTTCTCAGTTCAAGGCCAAAGATGACTTGGCACCCAAGACACCTCTAAATGGAAGGAAAGAGAGTTTAAGGACTTGGAATTGTAGTCTTCAAATTTCTAAGATTCCAGTTACAGTAGGAATGAGACAAAGATGTTTCCAAAATCGCTTTGTCAACAGAAAAGCAGTAAAACTTAATAAAAAATATTAAAAAATCCTTGACTATTTATCAGCATTGAAAACATTATGGGGCGTGTTACCAACCAATAAAAACTATGAAACAGAACAAAGAATTGGGAAAATGAGTCTGTGGTTTCAAGTTTACTTTTTTCTTATGTGTTATAGAAGTGTCCTCCCTTCCCAAGATGAGTTAGTTTTCAATTCTTCCTCCCCTTTAATTCATTACTGTTTACCACATGCCCTCCAACTAGGGGAGGAGGAGAGGTGGGTAACAAATGCACAAACCCCAAGACACATATAAATCAAATCCAAAGGCCTCTCCCCCTCATTGTATCCAAAAGTGTCCAGAGGGATAAGAATGAGAGAGATGAAGATATTGCCACCTCTGGATTACAAGTAGCACCAATTAACACATTTTCACAATAGAGAGATTTTCTTACCAGGGCTTTCTCAAATTACTCTTTCTGAACAATACCATTCAAATGTTAAGTTGCAGTGAAGAGAACATGCAAAACTACCCAAACTAGTGTTTCCAACAAGAAAGGAAAAAGAATTCCCATTATACTGATGCCTTTTTCTTTTTTTAAAATTCGGCCTAGAGCATTAGCCTTAATTTTTCATTCCAAGATCATCATGGATTTCAACTTCAGCGATGCATAAGCAATCATGGTAATATACAGTTTACTCTTTCTTTATTGGTTTTAGGTCCAAATTAGTTGGCAGGCACTTCTCTGGACAAGAGTCTCTTTCTGTACTTGTTACACTATGAGGTGATGAGGCTGCTGGCAAGCAGGCTTCTAGCTGGAAAGCACATGCTTGTGTCACCACATGTTCTAGTTACCACATTAAAATGACTTGGTCCAGGTCTCCTGGAAAGACCAAGTAAAGAAAGCACAATTTTAGAGACCAAAATAAGATGAATGTGCAGCAATCATGTGCTCAACTATCTCAGGAAAAAGACTTTTCGGAAGAGGTGCAAAGCCAGGTGCTGGACTGTGGAGAAATAGAAAACCTCGGGCTGAAGAATCATCCCAGTTAAACACAGATACTTGTTTGTGTGTAAATTAGCATATCATGCTCCCTAAAATGCTGGTTTTAGCCTTTCACATTTACTGCAACAGTAGGCAGCAGATCCAACCAACCCAGTCTGTTGAACTGAACTTTTCCAGTACCCATTACGTTTTGGTACTGAATAAAGAAAGGCAAATACACGACAAATTTACTTGCACAGTTTCACTTTTTAAATACATATTGTAGCTGATTATTTCTTCCCCATCTCCTTACGGTTTCAGTTTATGTCAATGATTGCTTGAAACAATTCCTTTCCAAATACCTTACGGTTTCAGTTTATGTCAATGATTGCTTGAAACAATTCCTTTCCTTTAATTATTGCAGTAGACAACCATGGAAAGAAGCTGTACAGAGCTAACATGGCCATAAGAGACACAAACATTGTACAAAAACATTACGCCAAGAAAGTTGAAGTCTTAGTTAAAAATACAGTTAGCATCAGTGATTTCACTCAATTATGTTAAATATCATTCATATTCAGGAGTAACTTCTTCTACCATACCTCTCTACTAAGTTATTAGGCTTCAAAAATAATAATAAAAGAATGTCACAAGAGTATTATACACAGATTTACTCCTAGTCATTGCACAGTCTAGAAGTTCTGACATTTAAGATTATTTGAGAGTAAAGCTGTATTTTGTCTGTATTTGCAATTTGAAATGAGAAAGCACATCCTGCCTGTTTAAATTATTCTCAGACAGGTTGCCCAAAAAGATGATTTTAAAGATGCCCAAATGTGTATCAGCCTAAGGCCATATTGTACTTGCTTTCAGTTTCAAAGACCTCCTTTCATCTCTGAAGAATGGAATGTTGTTTACTGCTCAGGATGTTTTGCCATGTTATCATGAATGTATTACAAATGTTCTGCTTCTTGAACTAGAGAGTGTTTGTCAAGACCATTCTTTATTCTACATGAGAAGTCTTAAGCCTTTTATAAATCCTGCTCAGATATATTGGGACACTTAAAACATTTAAATCTAAACATCCTTCTCAAGGATTTCTATCCTGCATTATTTCACAAAATAAAAAAAACTGTCTGCAGAGAAATGCTTTCCGGTAGCTCAAAGCCTCAGTACTAGGCACTGGAATGTGAGCTTGCATGCAAGAAACAAAAATAGTTTCACTGTCAGAATTAGTTTCACCTACTGCCCTTACAATTCCGTCTAGTATGGCAACCTATGCTTAAAATACAGCAGGTAAATTTGTGACAATGAAATGTTATCAAGGTATATGGTCAGTTTTACGTATGTTGTGTCCACATTATTTTAAAGTGGCAATGTAAATAATGGATCTCCAGCTTTCAACAGCAACACTGTTATCTGTCTCACTTTGGCACAATCTCATGAAGCTTTCAATAAAGCAGACATACCACAGATGATGAGAAATAAGTGAAAAGTACTTAACAGGCAGACTTGTTAAATATTCAGAAACAAATCCGGCAATAATTACAGAAAACCACTACGAAGAACAGGAATAGTTACTCGATAGAAGCTTGGGGGAAGATGAGAAAAGGATGGGGAAAACTGTTCTTGTGCTAGACTGATTTTTTTTCAAGTTTTTCCAGTGGTATTATTAAAAAAATAACCATACATTTAGCTTCATGTGAAAGTGCATTAAAAAACTTCAAAGAAGAGGAGAAAAGCTACTCAAAAGCTGTGAACGCTGCTTTCTGCAGCTTGTTTAGAGACAGATTGCTTCTCTTCACTTGTGGTTAACAGGGAGTATTCAAAGACCTAATTCTGTATCCATGTCAGGGAAAAAATAAATTAAAAATTCACTGAAACAAGTCTATCTCACCTGCTTAGCAAGGCCTCTTGTTGCAGTCCAGATGAAGAAAAAACTACAGGAAAAATGCCACTACTGTCTCAGTTACACTGGAGTAACTGAGGACAAGGATAACAAGGACCCTCTCAGATTCCACTATGCAAAAATGACAGATTATTTTCAACACTACCATCTATTTAAGCTTCCCAAGCCACAGAAATGAAAAGGACTTAAGGTTCATCAGAAAGAACAACTTTACTACCACTGCCTCCACACAACAGTTACTTTCCAGGCTCCTGGTCATTGTGATTGTGTCAGGCCAACCAACCTTCCACTTGAGCAATATCGAGGCTTCATGATAAAGAAGGGCAAAGCTGACAGTAACACTTGAATGAAAGCCCACTAATTTCTCTCATCTCCAGCAAAGATGATGACCTCTAACAGAAGCAGACTGTCAGTCTCCATGGAATGGACTTCCGCAGCCACAGAAGCTTCCCAGGTACTGGAAACAGTTACTCTCCAGCACATTAAGAGATTTGCTCAGACAAGATTTGTTAAAAGCACTTTGAATGCACTTCTAAAATTCAACATGAGCTAGAGAAGACAATCTGGCTCATTGCAGGAAGTGAATGGTCTAGCTTTACTTATTTATTTATCTATCACTTTTTGGGAGGACCTAGCCAAGGTGAACTCACAGAATATTTGAGAAGAGTCCCTATGTATTGTGCATGGATAGATGTCCACATTCAAATGTCAAATCAAGACCCATTTCAAAAGCCACCCAAACCAGCCACTGTGCATTCAACTGAGGGGCCATGACAACTACCCACTGTAGAAGGCCACCACAGCTTGGTTACCCTCCACTGAACATGGAAATTTCTCTGAGTCATCAGTTCATTCAGTCCTTTACACACAGCACTCTTATGCAGAGTCTTTCCTTCAACTCACAATTACACACACCCATCAAATTTACCAGCAACAATTCTTTCAAGCACCTAAACACAAACTAAGTTTCTTACAGAATGCAACAAACCATTTTGTGTGAGAGAATTCTCACTTCTTCCTACAGGGAAAGATAAATGTGATTCAGTATGAAGACATAACACCATCCAAGTCATTGCAAGCCACATCTGTACCTCGAATCCAGATCCAACGTTTGATGAATCCAATGGTCTTTTCTTCCTTGGCCCAATGGCTGCCAAAGCTGTGAGGTTGGCTTCTCTTTGTTGCATCTGTGCTAATTCCAACTGCTGCATCTAATTTAAAAAGAAAACACTGACATTAATTAGGATATACATAATCTTAAAGGACTTGTTCCCTTTATAGCTGTTTCAGACAGCTCTGCAGTTCCTACAGAAACAATGTGTTTCACAGCATCTTTCCCTGTCTTTCTGGACACTTTTCACAAATTCCAGTGATCAGTCATGCTTGGAGCCCTATGGACAACACTGTGTAAGTAACACCTTTTATGGAGACTACCTTGTGCTATCAATGCAGCCTTGCAGCTGGTTCCATGCCTTATAAGCTTTGTTGTTTCTGATTAACAGAAAATCTTGATCTGAACTGGTTTATGAAGCTGGATTAGTATTAAAAATTGAAGTTTCCAGATTCTATGGATATATTCCTAATTCAAATTCTCAATTCCTGATGGCACAAGCAAGATTCTCAGTTTCCTCATGCTGTATCACCTGAACCCAGCACTCAATATTGCCATTGTGAAACATTTACTACCCAGTTTAACAGGATGCTGCCAGTTGACTGCTAGTCTTTCTTTTCCCGGTACATATTTGAATGCATAGGACACATCTAAAGCAAAGTAGAGATACACTGCATCACCTCCAAAGCCACTGAACACTAAGAAACCATTAGAAACAACCTTCACCTGGATTAGGTAAACTTGGGATGGGATAGAAACCCACAGTAAAGAGGATTAAAATTACAAAGAAGATTTATTCCTGTATTTTGAGATTAATTCTATTCAATTATTATAGAAGCCAATTATAGATGCTCTGGAGCTCAATCCAGTGTGGTGATAGACTATCTTGGATCAGCCACCTTGCTAATACAACCACTTTGTTTCCAGATCCACCAGCTGTCCAGCTTGGAGCATGGGTGGAGAAGGAAGATTTTCCAAACATAAACCTCTGGTTTGATGTCAGCCCTTGGATGATTGGACCTGCAATTAGTATAGCTCCTTTGCCCAAGCTTTCCCCATTCCCAGGATTTAGAAAATTGTTCAGATGGGGATTCTCTGCATGGATGTCTGTACACATCTTTAAAAAATTAAAGTACAATCACATCATAGGTACTAAAGCATCCAAATCTCCTCCCCTCCACCATCATAAACCAAATTAATTACTTGGAGTTCCTCATTCAGTCAATAGAGATATCTTGCTTACCAAGCTTGCAACACTCTATGATTTTGCTTGCTTTTCAGCTCTCAGAGAATCCCACTTGGAGAGAAGAGCAGCTGTAACAACTCAGCTTGCAGCACTTACGTGGTAAAAGTCCCCCACTCGCTACCACTTAAATAAAGATGAACCCACAACAAAGAAATACTTTGGTGTTTGGGGCAAGTGTTTTGGGGAAGAGAGCTTTTGGCTGGGTGGTTTCTGGGTGGGTGTTGTTACAAGCCTTATTTTACTTCATATAGATAGACTTTAGTGATAGTGGCAGCTTCCCATCAAGTACTGCAACAACCAGCCTATTTAAATAAAAACAGTATTTCAGGGGACGAATCCTAAAAGGACAGTGTTCCCTGGAAGACTCAAACTATTCACATGCTCAAGGCAGAAATAAGGAAAACCAAGACATTAACAAATATGTTGAGAGGTGAAGTTTTGGAGGATTTGCTGGTTTTTGTTTTTCTTTTTTTTAGGATGAGACAAATGTTTCAGTTTTGAAAACAATACTATTTGCAAGTCAGCTTTGAACACCCTATGTAGGCTTTTATTACAGAAACACAGTGGTACTTCTTCAGTGCTAGATACCATCATTCACTTACCACACACACTATTCTTGCCTTTGTGTGCAGTGTAAACACTTATAACCTTATTTATCAGAATTCACTCAGTTCACTCAACTTGGGTTTTCTTTTTCAAGTATACAGTATTACTTTCAAGAATACTTCAGAGACTATAAAATTTCAAACTTTGCAGTTGTCTGAGGTTAACTCCAGCCACCCTACTTGCATAAAATGCTTAAGATAAACTTTCCATTAATCTCAGGCTTGAATATGTATCTTTATATTCACAAAAACTTTGCAGCCAGAGATGGGGGAAAAGTGAAACTAAATCCAAAAAATAATTTGAAACTTCACAAACTGTGAAAGATTGAGGCTTAGAAACTACTTAAGCAGGAGTAATAAAATGCTTAGAATAAGCATTAAATCTCAGCAATAAAATGCTGAGATATTTTGGCAGAGGCAGGTACTGACTTCCAGCCTCAGCTGCCAGGCCTCCAACACCTGGAGCCACCCCTGCTTACAGGCAGTGATGGAGCATCCCTGCAGAAGTAAAGCACTCCTTGCAGTTCAGTCATCATGATGGTCACACGCACACCACAGTCTTCTTGCCTTGAGAAGAGGCATTTCAACATGCCATGCACACAGCACCCCTCCAGGGAAAGATTAAATTCCTAAAGGCTCCAGTGAAAAAGAAAATCAGAAGTGGAAAGAAGATTTGCTTCAATTTAAGAACTGTTACATTTAAAGCAAAGGGACTTTTAAAACCATTAAACTTAAGACAAAGCAAAACAAAAGAAAAGCCTTTATTAGTCTAACCTTGTGCTTCCATCCCTGGGAATCACTAGAAAACATATCCTTCTTCTCTCTCCACCCTACAAAACACACACCAACCAGCTTTACTGCAGTTAGACTTGTCAAAAACACGTGGCTGCTGAAAACCTCTGGCTTGAAGCAGCATTGAAATAAGCCTCTCTCTTCTTTTTACAGCCGCTGTTGATGGGAAGCCCTGGTAAAGTGTGAGGACAAGAGGCAGAGCTATGAATTAAATACCAAGAGGGCTTTGGGTTGGCATCAGCATGTGGTGGAGAGGACTGGATGGGTTGAGGCTCTCATGGTGGAGCACTAGGATGCTGCCCTGGTTGAGGACTGGGCAGTGCCTTGGCACCATCACCATTTACTCCAAGTAATTCAAGCAGACAAAGCTTGCTGCTGGCATAGACATGCTGCAGAAGGGAGCACTGCTGCTGGAGGGCAGTGCTGGCAGAGGTAACGAAGAGGATGACACTTGGGGGACTGTATGAAAAAGATGTGCTTTCCAGAAGCAGAACTGATGCATCTTTGACCAGGCAGCTCCCAAGACAATGCTGGAATCACATGTCATTACCAACATCTGCTCTCTCCAACACAGTTTCCATCTCCTAACTAGTCAAAGTACTTTTCAAATCATACATACTCTCATCAGGGTTTTGGAGCAAAAGAAAAAAAAATAAAAATCATGGTCTTGTTGCATTCTACACATCTCAGGGATTTTTCTGAAAACATAATTAAGACAAATGAATTTAAACACTCAATCTCTATAATGGACTCAACAGATCCCCATTAAGTGATATGGGCAGGCATCCAAATTACCCTGCTGAAGCCAGCAAAATCTTCTCATCAAGTTTTGTTCCATTAAAAATTACAGATTAAGTGTCT
This sequence comes from Lichenostomus cassidix, assembly GCF_008360975.1. Classification (NCBI taxonomy): domain Eukaryota; kingdom Metazoa; phylum Chordata; class Aves; order Passeriformes; family Meliphagidae; genus Lichenostomus; species Lichenostomus cassidix. Next base: position 106,243,615 of record NC_139482.1, on the reverse strand, counting down.
AAACATTGTGTGAGCAGTTAAAAGCACAGGATAAAGAGAAGAGCAGCAGATAATGTCAAGGGATACCTGAGGATACTGGCTGGCTAACTACTGCCAGATTTTCCTAAACAAGATTAGGAAAGAGCAAGAGGTGACTACGTGGAGTCAAATCTTTCTTTAACAGTTAGTTTTGTCACACTTAGGGAAGAAAGATGACTGCAAGAAGGGACAGTAAAAGTAGTATATACACTTTATTAAAATATAACATTGCGAAGCTGCAAAGTTTCCCTTATAGAGGTCAGTTTTATTAACACTGGTGTCTTTGAGTACAATAGGATGCAAAAAGAAACTGTCACACCCAGGTAAAATCATACCCTCATACCCATCTTGACAACAGATTAATTTTTTTCGTTGAAGACACAGTGTGTGATGGCAATTCCAGAGGAGCACCATGCACTGGAGCCCCAAACTGGCAGGCTGCCCCTCAACCTGACCTATTTCATCTGCTGAAAGTGCTGCTGTTCCACCACAGCACAAGAACCCAACACATGCTCTATTCAAAATTCATTCCCCAAGAAGGGGCACTAAGAGGGGACAGGTTCCAGGCAAGTGGCAAATCAATGTTCATGCTTCTTTTCCCCCCTTTCCGATTTTCACATATGCTAAGAATTGCAGTACAAAGAGTTCTAAAACCTGTGTATAAAGATCAAATTGCTATGAAAACGTCTCAGAACTTGTAAAATAGTCTTTGTTGCTGCTGGCCTTTTTAATAATAAAAATAGGGTTTAAAGTCTGGTCTTGCAGCAAGCAGGAATCTCTAGGGTGACACAATAACCATTTTAGTTAATCTGACCTGCAGCAGAAATCAGGAAATAAGGTATGTTTTAAAGTCCTTCCTTATAGTGAAATGGCATTTGCAGCATGGCTGTAATCACACAAAATGAAAGGTTTTAAAATTGACCTCTCTGTTCTTCACTCAATCCTCTGAGAAAAATATTTCTTTTCCTGCTCATGGAAGTTCTCTCACTTATGTCTCACACCCCACATTTCAGAAAATACGCAAAATCTATTTTTACTATTACACCAACGACATTTTTGAAGCACTTTAATATTAAAAAAATAAATTTCAAGTTGTATAAGAAGAAAAGAAGTACTTTGGATATGAGATGCTGAAACTTTTACTTAAAGCAATAGTGCAGATTGGTTTTAAACTCTTTTGGTTACGATGTATGTGATAATGTGGTTGGCTGCCTTATCAGTGCCCCAATAATGCAAGTTATGCAAATCTCGAGGTTTTCCCTAAACCTGAAAAAATCCCTTAAACACAACTGATGAAAAGTACACCCTACTACAAATAAAGCCAACTAATTCACAGCAGCTAATCTATGATGTGTACAGCAGAGGGTGGCTATATTATCAAAGGTGGAGGGGAAAAGAGTGTTATCTAGCTGAATACAAGTTCATCTTGGAAAAGGAGTAAATTAAAGCCTTCGTGTCTGGTCACAAAGCACCCAGCACAGGATTCAGGTATTTGGCATAAGCTTTCACAGATGACAAAGTACATGAAACACTTCCTCTCTAGATCCTCAAAAAACAGCTTCACCAGGGAAAGTTTTTGTACAGGTAGAGATGAGATCATCTGTCTCAGCCAGGGCTCACAGAGCCCTGTAACACAGTAAAGGGCCATAAAGTAGCCTCAGTAATAGGACTGAGACTAAAGGAAAGCTGGACAGGCAGCCCTTGTCCAGCAGATGACATGCCAGCATCGTGCTGGCATGAGAAATTCATACCAATGTCTGCTTCTGCAGGTGCTTCAATGTACAAAGTACAGGGAAACAAATCTGAGGAGCAGAGAAAAGAAATCTCTCTTCATTTGAATGCTAGGAACTTATGCTTAGGGGGAAAAAAGAGCCAAAACATTGTCTTGGCAATGCAATAACAAATAAATACAGCCCCATGGATGTAAATGAGCTCAGAAGAAATGCTGGTAAGGCAGATGTGGCTAACCACCACTATTCTGGACTTGGTTATAATAAAGAGAAAGACTTAAAAGTGTATGTGCAAGATACTGGATTTAATATTAAATAAAGAGTGGGGATGTCTCTACATATGACATTATAGGCAGATGAGTACAGGACAGATTAAATAAATATTTAAACTAAAAGAAGAACTGGCAGGAAAGGAAACCAGGGAAGGCTGAAGACAACTTAATGTATGCCTAAGGGTTATGTGTGCTATCCAGCAATAAGTACATCAGGAGTAATAAAAGCACTAAAGTAGATGAACAAGAATTTGTATAAGACTTGCGGGGGAAAAAAAAGAAAGGAATATAGGCATACGAAAGAAGCTCCCAATTCTATCAGCTTTCACAATAAAGAAACTAAACAATAAATTAACAAATAGTAAAATTCAAAGAAACTATGACCAAACTTCAATGTCTACCTTTTTCTAGCTTGCATCTGTGAAAAAACCTCAAGACCTACATGAGCCTTCTATTGCCCTTTACTGTGTTTTTTTTTAAGAACTAAATACTGAGGTACCTTTTTAGCAGGGCCACTTATCCCACTGAAACGACTTTTTTTTGTATCCATTTCCTTTTTCTGACCAGCTTTTTCAAGTAAGGTTTCACTGGGTTTCATTGTGTTCTTCATTTAGAGCTTTGACTAAGTGACTGCTCTCAGTCACTTCTCCCTTCATTGTCTTTGGAAGAAAGAACTGCAATTTTTTTTCACATTCCCTTTAAGCATTTTGAGGAACTTGAGAAGAAAATGAAAAATAAACCTTAAAAATCTGCTTTCAATCCCAAGCCTCTCACAGTGGTTGTCATAAAGCTCAATGAGCATTACTGCCTCCAGCCTCTACCTTTCCTATACAAAATTTTCTGCCCTACAGGTTGAATGCGGCTGAATAGCAGACTTCTCATATGGGGGACATTCTCTGAGGAAAACTGACACTTGGAGGCTGCATATTTAAACATTTACCATCCTCTCCTCTTGCCTTTAATGCAATTTCTCTTCTTACAATTGCTTCCTTTCAAACTGTTTTAATTAGCCATACAATTAGTTTCCACTGACTTTTCCCTCTGTTGTAATTTAGATTTAACAGCAGAAAGGCAGAATAGCATGCACTGGTTTGAAATGCAGTCCTGGCTTATAACAGGGCTATATGTAATACTGCAGATGTCTTTCACGTTAATATTCCACATACCTGCTTCAGTGGCAGAACAGGCCCTACCTTGGCTGTGTCCCCCAAGACCAGGTGCTTTGTCTGTCTAGAAGGGTGCAATAAAATGTCTTGGAGAACATTTTTCCAGGATAGCTACAAAGTAATCTACCCATAGAAGGAGGGGGAAAAATCCTTCCATTGGTATTTGACATTTCCTAATATAAAATTAACTCCAAGGAAAAACAAGGAAAAAACCCAGGGCACAGTGACTTCCTGACTCCTTATTTTGCCCACTCTTGCTAAGAATTTCCTACGAGTTGGAAAGTATATTGCTGTTACCAGTTTTTTGGTTTGCTTAACCATTATTGGTTCATTTCTGTGCAGACCCAACTACTCACTCTACTTGGAGGACAGGGAATTTCTTGAGTGTCTGGCATCCAGCATCAAGCTCTCTATGTGCTTTCAGATGCTGCCTAGGGTAATTTTGCTGTAAGGACAAGAAATAGGCTACAGTACCCCACTCCAATGCAACATATTCCACAGGTTTGGTTTCAGATGCTATCACTTAGGAGAAGACTCTTCAATGACCACCAGTAGGCAGGTTTCTCCATCTCATCATGCAGTCCACCCAACACTTGGCAGAGAACTCTCTGGATCTTCTTTATCATCTTCCTTTTCTAGTTTCAGACCTAAAATTTCCTGTATTAGCAAGCTTCTAATCCAAGGCCGTACTTACAACTATATGCCCATTCTCTGTCTCAGACAAACTGAGAAAAGGCTATTTGAAAATCCAAGAACATGCTTAATGGAGTTTTGTGGGGGATTGTTTTTCGTTAAAGATAGTTGTTATCATCTTTCAGCCAGATGTATTCGATGCACCATCTCAGCTACTCTTTTCTTACATTCCTTCAAAACACCAATATGCGTTTCACAAAGAGGCATTTGGTTCACTTATTAGCTTGTCCAATAATCTAACTTTGTGGAATTTCCATTCCTGACTTTCTGCAAGACTTGTAACAGACCAAATCTCTGATGAGCCCTTTGTAATTTTTAAGGCTACACTTCACCTAACAAAATTTATGTCTCTCTGACAATCATGGTCTGTTTTTTTTGGTTTTCAAAACATGCAGAAGCAGGTAAAAAACATTACAGAACAACAAAGATAATATAAATCAGTTAATTAAGCAGAAGCTCTTAGGATGTCACTGAAGGCTCATAAAAAAAGACAATTTATCACAATGAGGTCTTATTTTGCTTGCAGCATCTTCTGCTTGCTTTTTTGAGAGGTTATGCTTAACTTTCACCCTGCCACAAAAGTGGTCTTAAAATTTGAACCATTGAGTCCAGAAGACTAGATAGAGGAGCAGCACAGGAGGAAAAGGAAAACAAACAGCTTGAAAATGTGAGTTGGAGGTGGTAGGGCAAGCAGCAAAGAATCAGGTTACAGTAACTTGTTACCTGAGAATGTGAGAGGAAATAAGGAAGTTAGAAGGTTATATGAAACAGGAAAAAAAATTATAAGTGTTGCAAAGATACTACAGAACAACTAAAATTCAGTAATTACTATGTAAGACCCAGAATGCACTGGAATCATGCTGACTCTTGGTTTAATGTTTTCCATGGAGTTTGTTTTGTCTCTATGAAAACCCTAGTGGTTTGCTATTTTCCTCCCAGTCAGTTGATACTAAAGTTACTGAATTTTCTTAGCATCTCATCTACTGCCATCTTGTATCTGTGTAAAAAAAAACCAAAACAAAAACGAGTGTGTCAAGCAGGCAGGAAGAAGGGAGTGGGAAGATCTGTGCAGTTGCAAGTGAACAGAGCTGCTGACAGAGCAGGGAATGGGGCAGGCAGGTCTGCTGTCCATCAGGTGCTTGCTCCACACACCCTTTCCCTAGCTCAAGATGCAGCTGCTCCCCTTTATTCACTGACAGACTCTGCCAGGTGATGCAAGGTAAGAGCAGGGATAAAGGTGGCTACTATGGAAATAAGCAAAGATGCTCTCAGTAAAATACCTGTTCACCTGCTCAACCCCAAGCAGCAACCTCACCCAGATACGTCCCAAAAGATTTGCCCAGGCTCAGCCTTAAGCTTCCTGAAGCCACACTACAAAAACATACTCTTTTCCTGAAGAGGAAGGACAGAAGTACGAAAAAATTATGAAAAATTCCTTCACCAAAAGTGTTGTCAAGCATTTGAACAGGCTGCCCTAGGAAGCAATTGAGTCACTATCCTTGGAGATATTTTAAAAATGTTTAGATGTGGCACTTAGGGACATGGTTTAGTGATGGTCCAAGACTTGGCAGTGCTGGTTAAACAGTTGGACTCGATGATCTTAGAGGTCTTTTCCAACCTAAATGATTCTAAGGGATCAGGGTTTATATTTAGAATTATAGTACACCCTGTTTAATATCGACATTTTTACAAGCCTTCTGGGATGCACTGTTCATATGGCTGGCTTGCACATATGACAGTATCCTACACCTACTCAATTTAAAAAAGCTCATTTCAGAAAAGGGGATGAAGCTACAGATAAACTATAAATACAGCAACAAAAATCACATCGACTGCACATTTTCTTTGTAACTGGAAGCACTGTAGAAAGTGGAACAGGAAATAGCAGAAACCACCTAAAAAAGTTATGGTTTAATAGTGCAAGTATCAGGGACAATGAGAGGACTGTATCCTCTCAGTCTGAAGAGGCAGATAAGGCAGAATGAAAAACAGGGGTAATTTACCCAGACTGCAGGAACGCCACTGCAGAAAGAGCTGGTCCATGAGGAGAGCAAGGACAAAATTCTTGAGTGCACAAAGCAGCAGCTTGGGGCAAGCCTTGCAGCTGTCTCAGAAGGAATGTGCACTTTCCATAGGTATTAAAATCTGCTGAAACAGGTGAAAGAGGGAAATAAATACAGACTTAATTCATGGCAAGCTACATAGGCTAAGAATATAGGAAAGTAAATGACTTAGCATAGGGGAAGTTTGAGGCAATAGGTCATGCAAAAAGGGATGAAAAGGTCACAGCAATTATGTATAGCCTTTTGGAGAAAAGAATACACTGCACAGTCTCTGGATGTACTTCTAGCAATGTTAAGATGTTGCTTCCAGCTACTGGATGACAGCACATCCAGGATTTATAAGTATTCATTGTCAGGATGTACACCCTGCATTTTGGGAAACTTTGCTTTAGAACATTCTACAGTGCCATTACCCAACACCCTCTCCCTTCTCCCAGGGGGTCACCATCAACATATAAAAGACAGCTTTGAGGAAGGCAGGTCCATATTCATTCTTAAAGAACTACAAGCAGACAATCAGATCAGGCTTTCCAGCAGATACTTGACCGGAGTGACCTGGAAAGGATCTGATTCCAGCTGACAGAGGTATCAAAGTTTCCAAGATTGATTCCTTAGGAGCAGACTTGAACCACAACATGACAAGACAGACAAGGGTAAGCCATTTCAACCCTTCATCCCAGTGTACACCATGCTCCTGTGTTACCAGTTTTAGTCTTGGAGTATTTGTTGATTTTTATTTTGCTCCTATTCCAGTCCTATTCATGCTTGCATTTTTTCAATGCATATGTGTGCCCCAAACTGTCAAAGTGCTAAATTTTTCCAGCTGCATTTGCTTTCATTTCCACTCAATCTTGAGATGGTCTCAGATGAAAAAGCACCACTTGCACAGAAGGTGGGTGTCCCCATTATCTATGTGAAGCTTGGAGAAGCTTCTGGCTGTCTCATTCTCTAGAGAACAAAGCAGCAGGTCAGAGGGCAAGTGAATACCAACAAAAAGATCTGTGCTGCCCCCAGAGATACATCTGCCTCCTCTTCTTCTGGTGGAGCACTTGGAGACTCACTCCGGGAGCACCCCAGCATGGAGAAACATCCAGGACAAAGTGTGATGCAGGTTGTGTTAGTCTGGCACAAGGTAAAATGCACTGAAGAAGGGGAACTCAAGACGTACTAGAACACCAAGCACTAAACTTAGCTGCCTTCTCTGCTCTGTTGGCTCCTTTTTTATACACCACTATGCCACTTTTCAAAAGAGATCTCCTGAACAGTATCAGTGAATCTAAAAAGAGACCTCAAACACATAATTAACCTTTGTGTTCTAAATATCTAAACCATGGAATATTTTTCATGATCTTACACACTATTGCTCAGAAAACAAGAGAAAAAAAGCTGCATAAATGAATTACTTTGCAGTCTCTATTGAAAGAGAGTATATTTAGAAACAATCAGATGATGCAGAGGTAAAGTCACCTACAAAACAAGACAGATTAGCATCACCCACTGATTGTTGATCCTGGTGGCACTAGAGGCAAACTGGGAAGGGCTTTAGGGCAACTTTGTACTCACAGATTGTAGGAATGAAGAAAGAGTTGTAAGCAGAAACAAAGAATTAAAAGATAGATAGTAAAGCAAATTCCTCCTCTCTTATTTTACAAATTTCCTCTACTATGGTGCAAATCCAGAGCATTGATTCGAATACTATTTTACTGGATTTCCATTTGTTTTGCCTGGGCCCCTACATTAATCCAAACAATAAGGGCCTTTAAAGCATTCATAAATAACCTGCTGCTGCTGCTGGCACCTAGGAGCCAAGTGCAGCAATGTTAAGCAACAACAAATTTCATAGTTCAAGAGGCACAGTTAAGGAAAAAGGTTGCTCAGAAAATCACTCTCATTTAGCACAAAGATCCTTAAAAATTGCATGAAATCAGTCAAGTAACTATAGAAACCAATTTCTTCAGCTCTGTATCACACGTCTCACACCTCAATTGTCTTTATTATCGTCTGCTGTCAGATCCTTAATCAGAAATGTGAACAGGCTTGATGATTTATTCAGCAGGGAAAAGAATCTGTAGGTCAAGTGAAAAATTTCACACACACATACACACGCACACACATCTTCAACCTTAGGTACTTTCATTTCATTCTGTTCCCAGTAGCTCTGGGGGCAACTCCAGTGAGATCCAATATTAAGGCTCAATTAAAATAAGCTCCAATTAGTGGAGCTTTTTTCTCTCAGGCTAGAAAAGTCAGGAAATGGATATTGGGAAATGTAAAAAGTCAGCTACTGAGAGGAGGCTGCAGACATAAATGAACTTATTTGTTGATTTCTACAGTTGCTATGCAGAGGCCTCTGGGAGTAAAAGCTTAACCAGTCTAAGCTATAAACTAAAACCCCTGCAGCTAAACATGAACTGTGTGAAACAAGGGCTCCATTCCAGAACAGAAAACTGCTGGGCCCAGAAAATTAAAAGCCAGAGGCGTTTTCCATTTAAAACTAAATCCCAGTACCGCCTCCCAGCCAAAGAATTATAAGCAGTATCAGATTTACAAAACGAACAATTACCCTGGAAAAATGTAGCCTATTGTACAGTCCCAGATGCTAAATCTCAAAGTTTCTTTTTTTTTTTTCTAATCCCACATTATATTCCTACCAAGTGTACTGCTGCAGTTTACAAAGGACTGTTTCTAGACAGGACTGAAACTGCAAAAATAAAATGTTAAAAAAAGAGAGCTCATAATTCATTGACCTCATTTGAAGCACTGCCCTTGCCTGTGGCAGTTCCTGTCCTTCCCCAAGGCCTCTGCAAATGGTATGCAGCAGCAAAATAAACCCTGACCTAATTGCCAGGACAGGGCTGCCAACCTTCTCTCAACACACAAAGGCAAGCATGGTAACTGGAAAGTCCTACCTCTTTTGCTTTCTGCTTTAACCGCAGTTGCTCTGGATCTTCTTTATTGGAACGGCTCTACCAAAGGAAGAGGAAAAATAATGAATAGAAATTACTGGCATCCAAACACCATCCTATCCGTTAAATATTTAATAAATGACAGTTTTCTCTGGTGATTGAAAGATTTAGCTCCAGGGGTGAATGCCTCAATCCAGACTGGCTTCCATCCCCCTCCACACACATACGTGTGCACCCCTCCTCATCTGGGCCGGCTGCCTCTGCTCTAGCCTGAAGCAAGATTAAGCTGAAAATGATGCTAACACTGTCAGTCAGGTCCAGTCTAGGCATGATGTTGTTCATGTCAGCAGCAGACACTTAAAAAGGACAGGAAGTATAGGAAAGAAAGGGAGTTGTATTCATGTAAGCACAACAGAGTTCCTTCAATTCTAGATTAGGCTTCCACCCAAGCGGCTCCAGAATTCAGCTTGAAAGAAAACCAAGAGAAAAGAATAAACAGAAGTTGGTCAAGTCACAGCTGATGAAGCAATATCTACAGCTGTGGGGTTTTTTCCTCCTTTTCTTGAGGGGAGGGAAGAGAGAAGAAACTTACACTGTACTAGCAACAGCTCCATCAGGGGCTCATGGATGCTGTGGTACCAGCTCCAAGCCCTCTGAACTTGACTTCAGTGAACAGATACACCTGGAAGGGTGAGAGATCTCACCAGGCTTCAGTTTCAGAGGCAAAAAGAGATCCAGGAAGTACATTTATAGCTTTTTACTTCATCTTCACCAGTAGGAGTAATTTCAGAAGAGAAGTTCATCTCACCACATATTTCAAAGAACTCATGTGGACTTTTTTTTTTACTGTAATTAGGTTCAATCCTTTTCTGTATAGCCTCAATCATCCTAAACATTAAGAATTTCCAGTGACAGGGTTACTGGTTGCTGTATTTAAAGCAGAAATAGGAGGAACCTGAAGATGTTCACCAGTCATGGGGACATGACTACTTCCTTGGAAAGCTAGAATCTTACCTTGGCTGCTCGAAGCAACATTTCCCGTTCCTCTTCATCTTTTCTCCGCTTTTCTAGGTGATCAAGCTTTTCAAGAAATCTCAGCTGTGCTCTGGTGTCACTACATAAGATGTACTTATCACTCCCCTGGAAAAAAGAAGTTTGTTATAGACAACCAGGCTTTTATATACACCACTAGTGTTAATAAACCTAATGGGAACGATCTGAAAACAACACTGCTTTTCAAAGCTGAAAAGTCTAGGCTGTTTTAGAAAGACTCCAGGTGGTAGGTAGTCATTTACACATCTCCTTTCCACTGAAGCATGTTTCCAGGTGTCTGTGACCAGTAAGAGGTTACTGAACAAGTGACATTAACAACATCCAGTCTATAATGACTATAATAACAGTACTCTTTCCTAACCTTAGTCTAAAGACTAAAATTTTGTTTTAAACAAGCAACTTCCTATCCAGTAAACATGTTATGGAAAAAAAATTTTAAAGCAGCAGAACATAGTATCTTTTCCCCTTTGAAGAGAGAAAAAACTTAGAATTTGACATTTAAAATTTCTAGTGTTTTGTGTTCTAGTTTCAGCCATTTAATGCAGAAGTTGAAACATGCATCACCTGGTAATTCCAAAGAGAAGTTCTATGTATCAGAGGGGTGGTTTAGAACCAATTATAATGAATCTTGGGGGTGAAGAAAGTGAAACATATTACACATGGTTTATTATAGCTTTAAGAATACATACTTTTGCCTCAGTGAATGCTTTCAAGTTATAGCATAGTTTATGTTGAAAGGTAACCTGGGGAAGTCATCCAGTCCAGCCACCTGTACAAAGCTGGGCCAGTGAATACTAATGACTAGTATTGTTCCAACAACCACTGGACACACAGGCATTGAAACAGGACTGAGGTCCTTTTGGTCTAAAGAACAGCAATCAGTAGTTTATTTTACGCTCTAATTTTGCCCACACTGGAAAGCCTAAATTGGCATTTACTTTAGATCAGAAGGGCAGAGAAATGAAAGATCCAAAACATGGTGAACTGGCAATGAAAAGCTTGGTGTTGCTATTCTGCTCTTCCAAAGACAGGATTCTTGAGCCATGCATTTGCCAGAGGGTATTTAGGCAACACAAAACAAGGAGCCCATTCTAGATGAGGCACGTCTGTGCCACCTGTCTGTACCACTTTTTAGTGCACATCCTACAGTTGTCTTCTTTCTCTGTTACTTTGTGAACTTGGTTTTTTTTCCTTAGAAATTTATCCTGGGGCTTTAATCAGCCAAACACACTGTGTACTTTCAGCAACTCTTCATTCTACCTTACCCCAGTCTTACATTGTAATGACACAACTCTGATATGCAACTATTCTGGCATAAGCACAGGTTATTTTACAGCTGTATGTCAGGCAAGGTTGTATGTTAAGTGTATGGACTATCAGTGACTCCAGCTGCTCAATTTTTAGTTTTCAAGGACTCTTCTTCCCATGCCCAGTCATGCACTATAAAAAGATGGAAAGGAAGTAAAAGTTTTCTCGTGGGGCACTGTTGTCTCCCAATCTGAATTTTCACAACTGAGTCAGAGCATGAAATCAATCCCTTTTCTGGTATTATGTTTGGTCCTTTTCAGTGAGCTACCTCATTGTCACGTATTACCAACTGTGGCTCAAAACACACCATATGCTGCAACCACAGACTTTCCCAAGCAGCATCTGTGCTCTCTGCAAAGAAGTCCAACAAACCTTTTTCCTCCCCTCTTCTGTCACTGCTCAAGCTTTTTTTACCACTCCCCACAAAGCATATGCTATTCTTGAGTTGCTCTCAGTACATAAGTACAACTTGTTTTGAAGCAGCAGTTTATAATAATCCACCACTATGCCACAATCCTTTTAAAAGGACAAAGAAGAAAGCTGTAGTATCAGAAGATTATTTTTTCCAAAGTTTAGAAGTGTTTCACTTTGGAATACCCAGATAGTTACACATTTTAAGACAAATCCATGACCCTATAGCAATCAGCAATATAAGTCTCTCAACCAGAACTTTGCCAGTGCACTACCATGAGCTTATATGGAACAAGAAATAGGTGTACCCATAATAGGATTTCAGCTCATCACCTGTTTTAAGATAGCTTATGTCAGGAATTTTTAAAAGAGGAACACCTGCAGTTATATTTTGTCCCACTCAATAAACTTAACATTTAAAAGGAATTGCTGAGACAGAAAACACTACATTGTCCCCCTGTTCACAACTTGTAGCCAGTGCTGTTGTGATGAAGCATTATCACCCACATCCTACTGCCCTACAGATAATGCAGTTTAGTGTTGTGGCATTTCAGTGCTATTGCATGAGGAGAAAATGTTTTCATGGAGCATCATTTATAGCCCAGCACTGTACCATGTCTCTTGAAACGTGAGCTCATGGGCTCCAACCACAGGAGCACAGTGGCTGGATCATGCTGAGATGAATCCACATCAAAAACATTTCCCTTTATGGTCTTCCAAAGGCTCTATATGAGCACTGCAACAAGAGCTGCATCACAGAGAGCAGCTCACAACCACCTGAAAGGCTATTCCTACTTCACATAAAGAGACCACCATGGTAGTTTTATCCCAAATAAGTTAGTGACTTCCAATTACATACTTTTTTCCCTTAAATTTAGCAAAAAAAGGACAAAAGTTCCACAAGTCTACATGATTATATGGTATGAAGCTTTTACCCTACCAATTCACTGTCTCCGCAGGGCTGTCTATCAGATGAAAGCTGCTAAGCATAAGCTGAGCAAACTGGGAAGAAGAGTTTCCTGAGTATGATCCCATGAATTACTGGCCTTTTTACATCAACTCCTGCCCTAACAACAGTTGCCTTGGTTTCACCACACCTATCCCTATTACTGTCTGCCTTTTTGTAATGAAGACAGACCAATACAAAGCCTTATGGAGCAACTACACAGCCCTCCTGGGTAAGCTCTGGAAAATTATCTGACATACATGGAGCCCACATGGTGCAGGGGTACCAGTCAATGGCCAGGAGGGAAAAGAGAACAGGGGGTAAGCACCAGGGCAAACAGAATGCAAGGCTGTATAAATACCTATATTAATACATAATGGGACTCCCAACACCCTGCAGTGTACTCTTCTTGAACTTAAGATTTCTAAAAGCCTGTCAGCATCTCTCACAATAATATTAGTCACAAAGGTAATCCTGTAGGACACTCCTCTGTCGCGTAATACCATCTTCCCAACAAAAGAGGGTATCTGTGCCTCTAAGATTACTGTGCCCGTTACTTTTGCTTTTTTTGTTTGCTTTGCTTTTGAGAGAAGAGGAAAAGACAGCAAGCTTATTGCAATCTTATAATCTTATCATTGCTTCTGGCAATTCAATCAGACAAAAACCTATCTGTTTTTCTATTGCTTTAGTTCAACGAGAAAGAAACCAGCCCTATCCAGCCTACTGTCCAAAAACACTTCCTTCTGTTCTCAGTGCCTGCAAGACACCAAGTCCTACTGGTTACTCAGGACTTCAGCTTCCTCCTCACTTTCGCTCACAAGCTCAATTGTACCTCCCACTTTAAAGAAACAACACAAAACATGTGCAGATTTCTAAAGCCTTTCCATAAAAAACACTGTACCTTTTCTGCATTTTCTTTTATATTAAATCATCTTCTGGCCAAGAACAGAATACTCCAACTGCTCCAAACAACACCATAAATATTTAGAAGTTTCCAAACAGTTGCTCCTCATTACTATTGCTGCTCCAGTGCTGAAAAGCCTATAAAAAGTGTTCCATACAAAAATAGCTCCTATTCCATCAATTGGTTGCTCTTGTTAAATTTCATTAAGTATAAAGTTCTTGTTACAAAACTCAAACCTGAACAAACAGGAACTTAAGAGTTGACAGATACATTTGCTTCTAACTTTTTTTTTTCTAAAACAGTTTCACATTGAAAGAAGTAAGAATTAGTATCTTGTTACTGAATGAAAAAAAAAAAAAAAAAAGAGCTGGTTTGGCCAGTAAATTATCACTTCCCATTTGCACCATCCAAGCATCTTAAGGGATACCAGCTCACTGGGACACAACATACTTTATATTGAATGGAGCTAATACAAGAGGGAAGAGAGGGAATATGAGGTATCACAGGGGCAAAAAAAAAGATCTCAAGATCAAAAGGGCCTCTGCTTCCACATGAAGCATTTTCTAAAAGTAAAATAATCAATTCAGTTTCCCAAGGCTTTTTAGTGAGCCAATACTGCAGTTCCACCAACAGTAAATGCAAAAGGAAAACATAAGCCCCTAAATCAACCCACCATCAAGAGCATTCAAAGTCAGCTTCACATTTTCCATGTAAGAGGCTTTGTATGGTACACAGACCACTGCCATGGAAGAAAAGAAACATGCATTTAGTCTTATGCTGGGTTTGAAGAGCACCTGTCCAACAAGTCAAATGGAACCGTTATATGCTGGGCTAGAAACAGCTAAAGCCAGCCTTTGGTAGATACTGAAAATGCAAATGTTGCCTGTGATGTGCCCACACTTGGAAGAGGTTTACCTTCAAGGCTGCAAAGCAGGAAAACTTGGTGCAAAACTTGCTAATGATTTCCTTTACCTTGTGGGTTGATACTCTGTGCTGAGCAATTACAGTTAGTTTTTCTAGGAGCCCTCGTAATCTCTCCTGTGTAGCGTGGGAGATCAAGTTCACAACATCAGAGTTAAGTTCCATAATGTCATGCCTTTTACCTGTGGAAGCAGAGAAAATCCATTACGTGTTTTAGTAGTAGCTGATAATTGAAATAATTAGCACAGCAGGTATTCTGTTCCCCCTGGAAGTCATACCCATTATGAATAAAGGTTTGGAGATTATGATTTTCCTGGTAAAGTCACAACTTCAAAGATCTTAGACATTACATTAATAAAACTTAGCCTGGAGCTTCAGAAAATATAGACATTGTTTCACTTAGCCTCCAGACCCACTCTCCTTGCAAGGTCATTTATAGGACAAAGTTAATAAGAACACAAATCAAGCTTCATGTTCAGGGAGGGGGAGAAGTGGTAGCTGTAGAAATTAGTGCCGTATTCTGTTAATTCCAGTAATTAAAAAAATACAGAATTACATTTTGCCCTGCTTGACACCGTGCTTGTTAACAACTCATGACATTTATTTGACGAGCAGGAATGGGTTCTGCAGCACTCTCCAGGCACACAAGACCCTCTGAAATGCCTCGACTGACCGGCACGGGGCAGACAGACCCACCCAGGCCACGGCAGCTGCTCGGACAGCGCAGATCCCGGTCCAGCCGGGGTCATCCTGCCAGCACCTTCAGCCTTTTCTCCTGGGCTGCTGCTGATTCCTCTCGTTCCAGCAGCTGCGACCGAGGCTGGTGACAGCTCCAGGCAAAGCTGTGCTGGCCCTGCACCCAGAGCTGGGCATCACCTCTGTCATCGTGCCGCGGCTGCAGGCTGCTGACGGAGAAGCGTTGCCGTGGTTGACACCATCGATCACTCAACGCCGCTCCATCAAGACACCTGGGCGGCAGCGACTTTTCCCTGGTAGGCACGGCAGGCAGCAGCTTCACATGCCTCATACGTCGTACCTGTCAGAAGCACTTTTCCTTGCCCTACACTGCATTTACAGCAGCTGTAATGCTTTATGATGCAATATACAGCACGCCTTCAAAACCCATTTCAGTGTTTACTGCCAAGTGAAGTGTTAAGAATGGATAAACAGCACACTGTAAAAAAACTAATCACCTATTTAATTTGCCTTTGCTACTGTAACTGAAAATGAATGACAATCTCACAAGACAGAGGAAACCTAAAATGTTTTCCTACATAGAATCAAAGCATTCCTCCTGTTTGACCAGTAAGTATTGGCCTGTAACTTAACTGAGTGCAAAGCTCATTTTGCTCAAGCACCTTTCAATACTTCCTCAGCAGCTTCTCACTAGACTATCAGATTACTAAAACATCAACTTAAGGACAAAATAAAATCCCCCCAAATCTCTATATCTCCCTCCACACACACACACACTTAATCCAAAGATGGCTCAGTTCAAAAGCAGACACGTTCACTTTCTGAATTGCTCTACTCCCTGGCAGTATTCCTTTCCTTGCAAACAAGCACTTTTCATTTATGACATGAATTATTACTATTATTATTATCATTATTATTAATTTGGAACAAATACCGTTCCAGCTATGAAACAGCCAGGCTTCTATTTTCCATCTTTCAACGAATTGTCTTTACACCCACAAGCAGCAAATTATTCTAGAAATACTCTCTCTGTTTTTGCAGAGCTCTTTATTTTTGCTTGTATCCACTTCCCACGAATGGCTGATTAATCCTCTACCGAATTTTGAGAAAATCTTCTAGGCACCAGTTCTGATGTGTATTTTCCCTTTGCCAGTAGTAACACAGCACTTGCAATACCCCATACAGTTCAAGATGACACATCTGGCTGACCAGGGCAGGAACACCAAGGTTGCAGGTAGCACTTGCTTGTCACAGGCTAGCTGCTTAGTCTGGACTAAGAACCAGCTGTGTGTGGAAACAGAAAGACTTTGTGAACACCTAGTTAAGCCACTGTGACAGAATTGTGACTGCACATTCAGGCTTTCCTGGATGCTCAGCTGTAAAACTCAGTGTTCCAGTACAGCAAGTACCGGGCAGAGGGCACGAGCAAGGAGCTGAACAACATTCGAGTCTGCTGTCAACAGCAGCGGGACCAGCCAGCGTGGTGCTACACAAATGCATGCTCCCTGCTCTGACATAATACAACATTGCTAAGCAACAGTTATTCTTTTGCTCAGAAGCTAATAGCTGAAATGATACCCACAGTAGAAACTTCTTGTAACACAGGCATTCAACATACATTCCACAGTATTATTCACTATACAGACAAACAGCTTCGGCACCTCTTCTGTAAAAAATTAACAAAAGCTTTTTCCATGGAGGGACTCATAAACAAAGGTCTGCTCTGTGTGTATTGGAAGTTTGAAATTTCCTCCTAATGTTAGTCAGCAGAGTGCATATACTTGAACAGGCTGAGGAATGCAAAAACTGTTAGGGAAGTCAGTGTAATACATCAAGTGAGAAGCTGCCGAGATAGAAAAGCCCGTTTAAGTATTTTGACACTAGCATCTTTATGGTTATTAGGTGTTGTATTAGGTTTAAGAGTAACAAAGTTGCTCACTTCTCATATGTTAAAGTGGCATCAGTTTATTTTTTCTGGTTGTGCTTCAGACCGTTTCCATGTAAAGAAAACCTTAAAAGACAGTTGCTTCCTGGAGGGGCAAGTAAAAACTCAATATTTTTTGGTAGAAACACATTGAGACTGTAGATCTTAATAGATCCAGGTCCTTCTTCAAAGATTGGAGGGGTGACTGATGAAAGAGGCAAGGAAACACTACATCCATACATATCTGCTACGTGTACTTTGTTCTCACCTATGTTCAAGATCTTACTCTGAAGAGCTTCCAAAGAGAGAAAAGGTTCATCTGCACAAGAGTGGATCACTGTACCAATGAGCTCAGAGTTTGCTGCCAAAATGCAGGCGTTCTCCTCACTGAGATTAACCCCAGCCATAGAAGTCACATCATTTATGTCATCTTCATCTCTACAAAAGAGAAGACCAATATTTTATGCTTTGTTCGGAACAGACACAAAGAAAACGTCTCAACCATCAACAAGCAGCCACATTCACATATCCCTATATACAACAGATGTTTAGTGTGGGTGTGGACAGGGAGCTCCTAAAAGCTCTCACACTTCTGCAAGGTGCCTGTGAAACATTAATTTGGCTAATGCCTGTTGCTAGGCATGCAAATCCTTTATATGAAACTGAAATTCTGAGCAAGCTTGGAAACCTAGGACTGAGGTAAACCCAGATTAAAAGTTCCCACAACCCCTAACCCTGCACCACCACTCCTGCAGACTGAAATTTGTTCTAAAACTAATTCGCCAGGTAGAACCAAGAGTGGAATGAAGTTGAATGTTGACTCACTGGACTATAAACAAGCCCATTTTCTAACCAAGATGCCTATCTTGCAAACTGAAGCTTAAAGCACAAGCTTATTAGCACAGACCTGATCTTCACTTTTATTTAGTGAGTACCCCTAAAACACAGGATATAAGTAGTAATCAAACTCCTTGTTTATATACTAGAACCAATCCAGACCTTGTCCTTTGGATCAGTCCTACCATACTTATGTACACAGTGGGGAAGATGCCACTGTTTCTGAAGCACCATGGCAGAGCTCTAGCTGGTAACACCATTAGCTGGATTCTCATGAAGCAGCTGTGGACTATATGCTCAAAATTAAAGCTCAAATCTGGCATATTTAGGGCATACATCACTCAGACTAGCTATAACAGCCCATGTGCTTCAGCTTAATGTTTTTTTTAAATAACATTTAAGTTAAAATACTGAATGAATCTCATATGGGAAAAGCTTTTGCACTACTTTGGTAGTGAAACAGTCCAAGTTATTATCAAGCTTAGATTATCAAGAGAAAGCATTTTTATTTCACAGAGTGATGAAAGCCCTAATGGTAGCTCCAGGGATTTAGGACCAATCCAAAATAGAGGTCCACAGCATTAAGACAGGTAAGTGAAATCACTCAATCTGAAAGTCCCTTTACCTGGAAAACAAAGAAAACAACACCAACACACACACCCCTCTTAAAAAGTATTCTCTGGCAAGGTTTGATAAAGTTCACCTTCAGAAAACACAGTGTAGCCAAAAAAATTTTGAACAAGGAATTTCCTGTTCTAAGGTGAAATTTTATTTCTTGGAAGCTGTCTTTTGACTGACTGTAGGTAGACACTAAAGTTATTAGAACATGAGCTGGGGTCAAAAGACACAAGAAAATGCTGGGATTTTTTTCTTAAACTACAGATGTATTTTCTCCTTTGGCCTTCAATACGTGTCTGTGGCACAATTCTTCTGCAAATGTCTGGAGAGAGACACAGCCAGGAAAGGTGCCCAGCCTTCCTCTACTTCTTCCATTCATGTGCCCTCATTGCTAGCAGTTCCTAGGCATGTGTATCCAGGGAAAAGGAGACCCAATAGATTCTCAAAACAGCTCCATTCTTTTAGTCTAACAAGACACAACAGCTTCCCGACTAGGCTTGTACCCCAAATCCATCATGCTAAGAAAAGTGTTAAACCCCAGGATTGTCAGAACAGTCAGATGTCCACAGTTACAACTCAAAGCTGAAGCCAGCAGTGCCAGAACAGCTTCCCTCCTCCTAGCCCTTCACAACCAGCAACTGAGCAGCTCCAAGAGTACACTCAGGCTCTATTAGCCTAACAGAGACCCTGAACTTTCAAAAAGCACATCAATGAAGCTTCACAGGATGCTAATTGAGTGCTAACTGATCTTCACAAGTACATTCCAGTTTCCTCTTCTTAGTGAGCACTACAGAGAAGTCTGCTGATGGCAGAGACAAGAATCCCACTGAAGCACAGCGACTGCCACAGATCTGCTGACAAAATCTGCACAACTAGCACCAGGAACACACATCACAAGCTATCAATGCTGGAACCTGACATAACCCCAGTGGAACTGTTAATGGAATCCCAGGAAGGATGTTTGCATCCTGGGTACAACTGCATAGCATGCAGTTTCAGGAAATCATTTTTGCTTTTAATTTGGCCATATACTCCAACTGCTCAAGCAAAGAGATAAACGTCTATACTATACATCTATCCATTTTTCTACATGGAGAAGTTTCATTTCCTTATTACCTGCCTTTATCAGGTTACTATTTTCTTGATTACTTCCATGCACACACTCTCTCTACTGTGTACAAGTACACACGAGTTTATATGCAAGCAGACATCTCTACCTCTACTGTTTTTCACGACCAGTTCCAACTTTTTCACTGTGAGACATAAGTTTGCATTAAGTCACCGAATCATTAGCTTTGACGAAAGATATGCAAACCCTGCTGCACTTATTTTACTTAACCCAAAGAAATTACACTACATTTTCTTAGAAAAGTGCTCAGTAAAAATCAATGAAAGTTTCAGAAGCTGTGGTAAGTTTGTACTTGTTAGTATTCTTTTTTCCTTGTTGTTCTAACAAACCTCAATCATTTTAAGTAAGGTATCATGTACTTCGAGTAAGCTGTAGAAATCATTCTACTAAGGCGATAAATTTAAAATACTACGGAGTGTACATGAAGGTGTTTCTGATGGATATTGACTTGCTTTCACTTTCAGCAATCCCACCACAGAGCACCTTTTCTGCACTACTTCCTTTAATGCTTTTTGCATTTTGATCATGTCACAGTCAGAAATCAACAGGAAAAACTCACTCAGCTGTTTAAAGTCTCCAGTGATTTAAGCTTATTGGGACAAAGTGGAAAACAGAACTCAAGAATTCTGAGTGATACACTGCATGAAGTCAGGTTTGACATTTATACTGAATATTCACTGCAAAAGAAGCCCAGGCAATGCAGATGCACCTCACATCTATGAATTTGCCTCTGCTGCCTGAAAAGTGAGTCTGTGGCACCCTCTGGTGTCTGACGACCACACTTGTCTTCTGAACGTGTCTTCTATTAAACAGAATACCCAAAACAAATTATTTGAAGACTAAATATGTGATTCTTTTCCTGAGTGCTCTAGCATACATTTAACCGTGTAGATCAGTTCACAAAAATCTTGATTTTTAAAACAGATTTATCTCTTAACATGCCATGATGCAATGTCCATGCTCAGCTGGAACAGCATCTAGAAGGTTGGAATGCTTTGTGTTAGTTGGGTTTTTTTCTGTTTGTTTGCTTGGGGGGCAGGAAATCACCACTTTTTCTACTGCTTATCTTGAGCAACCTAAACCAGCCCGTTAAAGAGCAGACAAGGTCAAATTGCAGCTAATTAAGTACAGCTTAGTGAGCAGAACATTCCCAAATCCTAACCCAGCCTAGTCACACAATGGCAGAGGGAGTCAGGCTTGATGACACACTGCAGTGAGAGTGCACAGTAAGAGACTCTCATTAGTGTCACAGGTACAACCACATCAATTACAAGACACACTCTGCTTGTAACAAATTCCATCACAAAACCTGAAAGCAGCCCATGGTGCCGCTCTCTGCCTTACACATGATCAGCAGTTGATGGATCACAGGTCAGAAAGTTTAATTATAGCACATACCAAGGGTGTATCCAAAGACAAATTCTTGAGACAAGAGACTCTGCTACAAAAAATTAAGGTGAGTTAGAGATTTCCTATCTAAATTCTCATGGACTTACACTACTTTGAAAATCACAGTTGAAAAGCAAGAACAGAAATCTATATTGGATCATACTGTAAGAGCAGTTTTTTCCTATACTAAGAATTTAACAATTCAGGGAACAACTTCCAAGAATTCAATTTTTTCATGGAAGACAGCTAATATTTTCCATTTGGAAGATCACAGAATATTTTTTTTGTTTATGAGTTTATTGTTTTTATTATGATACTTCTGAAGTTGTTCTTTTTTTAAATCACTACCCAAGATTACATCATACATTATATTCTAAAGTATATTTCGTAAGACCTTGAGGCAGCTGAACAGAGCTATTGCTTTAACATGAGCTTTTCATTTCAACTTCTGGCAACCACTGTTTTTAAGTGTTCATTGTATACTGTATGTTATTGTAAACAGCAGCAGCTCTCTGCCTATACCAGGGCATTCAAAGCTGCAGTTTTCAAGAGATTATAAGCCAACTGGTCAACAATATAAAGGTGTCGTGTCTGCTTTTTTCCCATGGAAGAGCCAATGTCAAATTTGTCCTGAAGTGGTAAGATGAGTAATGCTTATGGCAGTCTGTACCTCTTTTCCAGCATCACACATCATAGCTGCAAAAATAGTTTCTGCTTTTGAAAAGTTAATCAGTTGCCAGAATTAAGAGCTTTAAGCACTCTTGCAATCTAAAGGCCTAGACAATACGCCAAAAATCATGATTAGAGATGTAGTTGAAGACTTTCACCTGTACACACAGAAACAAGCTTGCAAGAGGAGCTAATAAAAGACTCTGAAATGCAGCATGGAGCTTTAGACGGTTTACTAGCCAGTCCAAGTAACAGTTCAGTGCTACCAGACCATATGCAAAAAGCAGAGGCTCTATCTGCTTTAATCCTATTGAGAGACTTTAATACAAGATAACTAGATTAGCAATTGTATTCACAGGATGGAGATCAATATGCCTCCTTGATGAGTGAAAAGCTGACACAAAATCCAACCTCACCAGGACAGTTTTCTTACACTAAGAATAATTAACATCTGCTGTGAGGAAAAAGTTTTAAGGTTACCCCTTGCCAATGAGTACTATAATGTGAAAAACATGTAGCAGAAAAAAAGCTTCTGAAGAAAGATGCTTTTATTTGGGCTCCATTCCCACCTCTACTTGTCTCTTCCTTTTGTTCCTTCCTATACTTAACTTCTGATATTGCTCATTTTTACCTGAAGACTGTTGCTCCATTCTCTTTCATTTTCACTTTCTGAACAGGAGATGCTTGAAGCGACAGAATTTTATTTCTTGGCAGGGTAATTTGTTTCAGAATGGAACCTAAAACAAAACAAAGACCATGCTATAGCAGAAAGCAAAATGGTAAGGCAACTGTTTAGTCACTTCATTCTTCCAGGTGAGGCTACTGCAGACTCAGCAACAACCAGTTAGGTCCATTTGAAAACCAGACACTCTAAAATCTTACATTCTACAAGTTCTGTATGGCCCAAAGCCTTACACTCTCAGCAAACACCCTCCCCTCTGTGCTGACCATGGAAACGTTTTAGTGAAAATTGTCTGGATGAGACAAACTCTTATTGTGCATCAACCTGAACCTGTTGAAGGAAAAAGCAACATCTCATCAAACAACTCTCAAAATCATCAGTTTTAGAAGAAGTTCACTGCAAGGAGCTCAGTCATAGTATTTCAACAAGTACAAATGTTCAATTGACATGCTCTTAACAAGTGCCAGAAGTAGATGTGACACTTATTTTCTCATCAGAGCCCCAAAGCAAACAGTAAAGAAGTTCAACTTAATGCACAGAGCTGGTTACTCCCAACAGAGACCTCCTTACATTCCTACAATCTACCAAAAGCCTGCACTTATTTCTATACCTCAGCAGTCCTCCCCCTTCTCCAGGAAAGAGGTTCCACTTTACCTGCAGGAAACTGGTTGGTTTGAACAAGTGTATTCAGCGGCATCTTCTTCTCAGCAGATGTTTGTAGGGTGAGCACTGAGGGCTGTGGGAGCGTGGATACTTGCTTTACAATGGCTCCCAATGGCTGTTGGACTACCTGGAAGTGGAATATCCAATAGCAAGAGTGAGAAGAGCTAAAAATACAGAGAAGTAAACAGTATCAATGTTTCCACTTAGCCAGAAGTGCCATTGGGCAGGTATGCTCATCTAGTTTTCAGTTTAAAGCAAACAGCATGCTCAGAAAGACTTTTTTTTTTTTTCACTTCATGTCAAGAAATCTTAAGAAGTGGTGGTGAGCTTTAAGCTCATCCAGTGAGCTTTAAAAGACACTTCACCCCTATTCTCTGCTGGTAACTCTATGAGACAAGTTTCACTAATTATTACACAACCCATTGCACTGAGAGGCTTTCTTTTACATAAGTCTTGCTTAGCAAACTGACAATTAAACAGTCTGCCTGCCAGACTTCAAAAGGGTAGGTATCACAAACACCTAGTTAAACGGCTGAAGTCTTGCACGAAATACTTTTCCTGTTAAGAATTAAAGAGTACACACTATAAAATGACTGACGTGGTTTTGGAACTGCAATGTCAGTTGTACATTGAGACACTGAGTTTCAAAGTGTTAAGCTAAAGTACACTGAACACATCAGTTACTAGGAGCATGGAGTACTAAATAGCAACACCTATAGCCCGTAGAGCCTCTATACAAAGACATCAGTACACAGCTGAAGGGTAAAAAGGAAGGCAGTTCACAGTTTTGTTTAAGGACACTCTTCAAAGAAACAAAACCAGACAGCAGGATGTCATCACAGACCTACAGGCACAGCCCATAAATACTAATCCATCCTCTTCAGGGGCAACTATTAAAATGCAAGAGAGTAACAAAATTGCAGCATCCCTAAAAGTCTCACTTTTAAGCCTCTTAGCTAGCAGAATGTGGGCTTCAGCTTTGATACATCATTGGAAACGTTCTTGATTACAGGTAGTAGAAAGATGCTACTTTACCAAAACATAAAATCATCAACATCTTCAGATTGAATCCTATTTTTTTAGCTGCAAAAAACTAACATGAAGAAAATGTCAGGGACAAGAAGCCATTTTTCTCCTCTACATCTTTTACTCTTACTTCAGAAAGTCTA
Organism: Lichenostomus cassidix; assembly: GCF_008360975.1. Classification (NCBI taxonomy): domain Eukaryota; kingdom Metazoa; phylum Chordata; class Aves; order Passeriformes; family Meliphagidae; genus Lichenostomus; species Lichenostomus cassidix. The sequence goes on along the minus strand of NC_139482.1, from coordinate 106,219,448 downwards.
AAGAGTGCTTGTACAGCCAGACTGCACAAGTGTAATTAAAGAATTGACATTTACAATACTTCAAAAATTAGGCTCTCTCCTTCTGTCATCTAATTACTTATTTATTAATAAATATCATCCACATAAGCATCACACATTCACAAAAAGAGGCACTTTGTGCATCAAACAGTCAATATACTCCCTCAACCATCTCTGTATCAGTAGCACTAAGGCTTGGCATAGCAGCAGTAACACAGGATAACCGATCCTAAAGTGATTTGTGAAAACCTGACAGAGTTCTTAAGAAACATTAAGATGCAGAGGAGGAAAGAACTACAGGACTACAGGGGCAGACTATGGACAGAGACAAGGCTCACATATGCAGCACTTCCTCATGGAGTAAAACAGGTGGTAACTTTTACCTTCCATGCGTTTTTCCCAAAGCTCAGTTTGACCTCTCAGAAAGATCCAGCTTCCACAGCTGCAAGTTGCAAACAACATTACCAGCGTCCTTTGTGAGTTCAGGCAATTAATGAGGAGCCAACCAGCTTGGACACACTACTCACAGGCTCCACTAGCACTGACACACAGCTAGAGATCCTCCTTACCACCAGGAAAAACAATGCTTCATCTTCAGCATGCAAAACACTGCAACAGCACGGGAGGAAACATAAGCATTCCAGACTGAGGTACAGCAGACAGAAGAACAGAGACAGGCAATGTCACAGCAATGGTCTAAGTGGAGGCTGGTATATAAGTCAAGTAACAGAGGAGACTACATTGCCAAAAAAGAGAAAGGATGTGTTGGCAGTACAGCTCATTTTCTGTTTGCCATTCTAGCTCTAGATTAACAAAGCTGGAAGTCCTTGGGAGTTGCAAGAGGCGAGAAAAACAATCCTGTAAATTTCAACAAGGATCCAATACCAGAATGAAAGCATTACAAAAACCAGTAATACCTGTGAGAAGGAGTTACTGTCTTTTTTCTTTGGGTTAGCAGCAAGAAGTAATGAAGAAAAGGGACTGTTCCTTTGTGTCCTGTTAAGTAGGTTGACACAGACATCCAAATAAAATCACCATTCTTAAGTTAAAAAAATGCAATGCAACATTCAGCCTGAGAGAGACTTTGATTAGTCTCACTTGACTCTGTTTTACATTCATAAAACAAACTCCAGAGATTAGCAGAGAGATGCTGAGGTATCATCACACACAAGCAGCACTGCTGCATGAAGGAAGCCTCACTAATTGAATGCAAAAGCAATATCCAGGATAAGAAAAATCTTGAAAACTAATGGAGGAGACTGTTCACCAAAGCTCAGCTTTGAGGGGGCTTGACACTAACAACTCACTAAGAACAAGCAGTTGCAACAGAATAAACACTTCACTCCTTAATTCAACCATTCATAATCTCCAGGCAGTGTGTCTCACTGATAACTGTGGGGACTACACCATAAACCCCTTGCTGGTTATGCCTGACATGAAGCTGTAGCCTCACAGCAGCTTTCTCACCACTGGATGCCAGCAGCTGGTAACGTAAATATTCATCTACTGTGCTTTAACAAGAGACTAAGAAATACTAGAGCAAGCCAAACTTTATTTCCAAGATGAAATCTCCTTATAAGCCAATGCCCTTAAATGAGGTGGTGTTAAGAAAGTCACAGGAGAAAATGCTTCAAAATGTCAACTCTCACGGCAGAGGAGTGCAACTAATTCCAACAGCACCCCTGACGAGGGAGTCCCTTAGTGTCCACACAGAGTTCTGACAATCATGTTACAGAAACTGAAGTCACAAATTTGATATTAAAATACAGCAGAGCTGCATCCTTGAGTACCACCAACATTACAATGGAGCTGGCAGTTCGCTTTAAATTCTCTCAAGCACAAGAGGCCAAAATTAGAAAGGGGCATGCAGAGGGAGCGCATGGCATCAAACATCCCTGTGGGCTGAAAAGGGAAAAAAAATTGCTGGCAGCATTGTATGGACAGATTTGCACAGCTGGCAATGTGCTTCCTTTTTCAGCTGGCAGTAGGACCCTTCTGTTTAGAGAGAGCAGGTCCAGATTTGTTTTCTTATGGGAGAAAATAGACCCTTTGCCCTTTCAGGGAAAGGCATCAGGGAAGCCCTAGGAGATAGAGCCACTTCTTCTAACCTGCCCTTTGTGCTAATAAGTTGTCTGAACAAACACCAAGCTCCTGATATGGCTAAGCTGTGAAGTGGTCAACTCAGTCCTTCAACTTCATCTGAGAAGAACAAGTATTTTAATCACTGTGCCTGGGATCTACCCAAATGAGAAAAAAAAAACCATGCTTTGTATGCAATTCAATATATGTGAGGCACAGCAAAGAAAACAATTGCAGCAGACTGCCACACTGGAGCAGTGCAGAGGCAGAAGCCATTTCTAGAGTTCACCAATATCAAATTCAAGACGTGTTTTGACTCCCCTGCGTAGAGCTAAGCTTCCTCGCCTATTTGTACAGATGGTCAACCTTTCCCCTGGATTACAAGACTTGCCATGTAGCCAACAAACTGCTCTCCAGCCCTTGTACTACCTAAGAAACTCTTTTTCTGGCTGGAATTTCAAACTTAGTCCTTGAAGACAATATGAGCACCAATTCCTTTTCCAATTTGGCTTTAGCTGCTACTAGCCAAGATTGTCAATGCATATGCTTGATAACTCTTGGTCACAGTTTTGGGGTTGGGAGTTTTTTGCCTTTTTTTTTGTGAAAACAAACCCACTCATAAGAGGGACTCCCCATCCACCCCATACAGTTGAGCATTTTGCTCTTTTTAAGCAAGTCTGAAAAGGTGAAAAGCTTATGCTTATGGTAGCTTATGCTACCATAGCATGAATTCTTTATTTAAAATGCAGGATTCTTGTATTACATGTACGTTATGCCCTTAGAAAGGAAGGAAATTTTAAAAAGCAAAACTTTTTAGGGATCTGACCACTGTAAAATCAAGTATACATAATATGCAAGCTAAAAAGAAAACTCACACAGCAGATGTCCTACTATACCTGTCAAAAGTAAATCTAGCTTCACAGGAAGTCTAATGTTTTTCCTGCTTTTTAAAGAAAAATAATCTTTACAAGGAATTCCTATGCAAGAATTGAGTTCTTTATATGCCAAAGGGAGACTATTCTCTCAAAATACTTGAAAGCATTACTTACAGGTAGACCACATAGACACCATGCTACCCAGTACCTCAAACACCTACAAGCCAAATCTAATTTATTTCACAAAGTTGCTCTTTTGGGTATACCTGTGATCCACAGTTTCTTGGTATTTAACATTAACATTAGCAAGAAGCTAACCTGTGCCAAGAATAAAAAATGTTAACACATTGCTTTTGAGGGTATTGTTTTAATAAGACAGTTATTCCTCCTGGAATTTGTTAGCTAATGAAGCCTGATAGAAAAAACTCACTTTTGGATGACTCCGTAATTAACATATCTTAGTAAACGTGGAGGTCAGAACTCTGCTCAGGAAAGCTCCTTGAGGTAGTTGATATATTTCAGATAACATATCACTAAACATCATGAACCACCTGTGCCTGTGAAGTACCCAGGGCAGGTACTACCAGGGGATGGAGACTGCATCCCTGGTGGCTAGCTGGGGCACAGCCCAAACATGGCATCAAAGAGCAATTAATGTAAGTATCCCACCAGCAGTTTCTGTTTCTGACACTAGCATTGCCTACCTTTTCTTCCAGGTGTCAACCTAGCCTGGCTGTGTGCATAGTGGAGGTTAGACCTCATACCCCCTTGTGTCTCAAGATGGATGTTCAGTCTGGTAAAATGATGGCTGACATGTCTTGCAAGACACCAAGCTGACAGCTTGGCTTCAGATTCACCTTTCCAGCAAGGGCTCAATATTTCTAAACTATGACAAACATAACTGATGAACTCAAGACAGAGAGCTTCGTACATTAAAAGAAAAAAGAAAAAAGCAGAGGTCCAAATTGGTATCCTCTTTACTAAAGGCAAGAGTCAAAGTAGAGGAGCCTGGTTGGCTCCAGAGAAGATCAGAATCCATCTTACCAGTTGTTTCACTTTAACCACCTGCTGAGCACCCACTGACTGCGTAACAATGGAGTTGGGCTGCGAGATTTTGATCCCAATTGGGCTTCCAACGACTGGTTTCAGAGGCTGGAGAGGGGTTGTTGCTGAAGATGCCACAGTAGATACCAGCAGTGGCTTTGCAGACTGGAGAGAGGGCGCTGGCAGTGCAGAGGTGAAGGCTGGCTTGCCAGGAGGGACAGCAGTGAGCCCGGATGCTGCCATGGTTGCGGTGAGGATGGAAGCTGCAGGCCCCAGAGACGCTGTCACCACCACAGAAGAGGGAACAGCCTTCACAGTCTGCAGAGGAGCTGCTGCCGACGTGCTGGCAAGGACTGGTGTGACAACTACAGGGGCTGTGACTGCTACAGAGGCAGGCACAGGTTTTACAACTGGAAGAGCAGTTGTTGCTACAGCCGAGGTTGTCACTCCTGCCGAAGGAGTTGGTACTGCGGAGGTACAAGCTGAAACCACTTCTTGGGTTGTTGCTGGCTGCCCCAGACACTGCTGGATAAAGCTCTGAGGATTAGGCATTAGCTGCCGTAAGGCAAGCATGCTTTTCTAAAAGAAAAATGAAAAAACACTGGATGTATTATCAGCAGTTTTCCACAATAGTATTACATTTGTAACTGAATCTTCTTCCTCATTTTCCAATTAAATTTTTCACGAGACAATAAATGGCAAGCAAGTTTTGCTAAACTTCAGGCACCCTTAAACTGATGACAATCCTGTTTAGTGAAGATGACAATAAACACCAACAGAAGCTGAGCAAAGGTCAACAATCACCACAGCTACACTACACGTAGCAAATCCCATCTATGGGGAAACACATAACTTTGTTCTTCTGTTTAGATTTTTCAATTTGGAACTTATGTTTCACAGTAAGATGACTTTAACTGCTTTATTACCTCAAAGAAATTTGTTTTGCAAAAAAACCTGCTATATTGGAACAGCTGTGTTTATTTCACGGAGCTTGTTTGACAGGGAACTACAAATTATCCAATAAAGTCAGAAACAAGCTCTGAAGACACGAACACTTTTACACCAATACAGCTGTATCTACGCTAGGGGGGGATACCACTTTAATAATGTCTGTAGAGCTGCAGCAACACAACTTCCAGCCAGCTACTTCTCTGCAACAGGAGAACAAAAGTAAAGGAATCTGGCAACATCTCATTTTTACTACAGCTGTGTTTGAGAAGGTTAATAAACAGAATTATCTTCAAGCTCTCTACAGAATTTTCTCCCTGACTGTGTATAAATCTGCTATGGCTCTGAACCAGGGGAAATCAGTTCTGCAGCTACCTGTACATTCTTGAAAACCCTTTAATTTTTTCCTCCCCCCTCAAAAGTTGCTAGTGTTTGTAAGAGCTCCTAACACTCTGTTACTGCTTTGGACTTCATGCAAAAGGAGCATGTCTCACATGCTAGTCACCAAGTGATCATATTGTTTGCACAAACAGACCTTTTGCAGCCCATCTGTTTTTTAACACTCATTTTTCTTTTAAAAGGCTGCTTAGCTCCTGATGCAATTTATGTACCAAAAACATCCAGCAGACTTGAAAATCAAGCAGGCTTCACAGCCAAAGCCACTGTACTTTTCCACCTCTTGGAACAGACGAAACAAAACACATGCACAACTTCATCAAAAACCTGCAGCTCAAAGATAAGAGACGACTCCAAAGAGTCCTCCCTAAAATTCCACTTCACTAGCTAAAAGTGAATTGGCAACAAGCTGTATCACATTCCTTTCCAGACTCAAGCTGCAAACATTTCCCCCAAAAACAAGACCAGTGCTGATCCTCTGAGCACCGTAGAGAAGTGCTCCTGAAGTCATCCTCCATTTGGCACTTGGTCCTGTCACAGCTGCTCAGAGTTACAGATCAACCTAATTGTGTGTATCAACCACACATCCTTTCAGTGTTTCAGAAAAAGGCAATCTGGGTGCAAGATGTTCTAAAAGATTGGCAACACTGCAAAGTCAGCTAACTTTGACCATGTCTGAACAACATTTCTGAAGTCACAGTATATCTTTGTTAAAACAGCATGCAACAGGGAGAGGACACCGTGTCAAGGATTATGTGGTATGGACATTGCTCAAAACAGAGAAACCTAGACAGCACCAGTACCTGGCAGTGCACTGCAGAAGAAACACCAAGGGCTCTGCTGTGACAGATCAGGGTCTGACCCATGCTGATGAACCCAACTTAACCTCTGCAGAATTGCCTTGAGGTTTTGGCATCGAGTGTAGCAGCTCTTCACATCATTGGATGGCTTCTTATAACAGCTGAGCACTTCTGAGAGTGCCAGTCACACTGCCCCTGTACTCACAGCCTGGTCCTTCTGCAGCCAGAGCCATACTGGGTGCAGAAAACCCATTCTCAGAGCTGTTTATTTTTCTGGCTTTTGCATGGGCATTTAAGAAGCCTCCAGGAAATTAAACAGATAATAATAAATCACCAATGTGAAAATTTTATATATCATAGAATCATTAAGGTTGGAAGAGACTTTTAAGATCATCAAGTCCAACCATCAGCCCAGCACTATTGCTGTAACCCCTAAATCAACTAAACCTCATCACCCAGCACCAGATCCAGATCCTATTAAACACCTCCAGGGATGGTGATTGCACCACCTCCCTATTCCAATGCCTGACCACCATAACAGTGAAATTTTTCTTTCTAATATCAAATCTGAATCTCCCATCTCAGCTTAAGGTCCTGCAGAGATTACTGTAGTTCTTTGAGACTCATGGCAAACTTGCTATCAAGGCATTTAAAAGCTGCCACTGTAAGAAAAATTTTTATCCCACATTTGAGTAGATTAACACCAGCCATCTAGAGCAATATCAACATTATCCCATGCATGCCTGTCAAATACCAAGGAAAAGGGCAAACTCCTGAAAACCTCTGTCCCAGCTTCACCACTTAACTGTTTTTCCTTTATTCTCCATCATGCCTGTAACAAATGTACAGATTAAACAAGCCTAAGAGTATGGTGTATGTTGCAATTAAGTAAATTTAAGTTTTCCATGTTTTCACTGAGATTTAATGCTTGCTGTACAATTAACTTTTATTTTGTTAGTACCATTCTACCATATGATTAAAAGTCTCGAGGAAGCATTTTTTCACTTATATGATTATTTCCTTGAATGGAGGTAGAGTTCCTGGTATTCTTTTCCTGAGCTGCAGTACTCTTAGTACTCTTACTTTCTGGAGAAAGGGGTAGAGTTTTTTCTGCCTCCAGCTAAACACAAACCAGCAGAAGATGAACAGCTTTATGCAGATTCTTTGATCTTTAACATGGCGTAAGCTGTGCATTGCCACTGTTGTCAGCTTCTGTGTTAGAACTCAGAATTGCTACAATTTTGATGAGAAAGTAAGAGGTCATCTTAACATAGCTGCTCTACTGTAGACAGATGCACAGCCTCCAAAACACTAGTCTCTACCACCATGTAGAGGGTAATTACAATATTAAGAACACAGCATAAATTACTCCTCAAAAATTCTCCTTCTGCTTAAAAATTGTCTTTCCAAGCACAACAGTCACACAGAGGTATGTTAAGCAAAATTCTTCAACTGACCTGAACAAATACCTATTTGAAAGTCTCAACTCTTTTGTTTTCTGGTCCTCCTCCCTTCCCTCTTTAAATACTACTATCCATAATCAAACACTTACCTTGAGAAAAGGAACTAAGCAAGGTTGTGGGGATGACTTAAGCTCTATGTACAGCTTTTTTGTAAATTCTTCTGGTTCAATTTTTGCTTCCTAAGAGAAAAATATAATTACAATAATAAGTTATGACTGAATCTACCTTACTTCTTTACTGAGATGTATCAAAAAGTCACGTAAATTTGTATTATCATGAAATTGTTCAATTTCAGTACTCAAATGCTTTTTTCCCTGCTTTATTTAAAAAAGTAAAAAAAAAAAAAAAAGAGTAGGGATAGAACAATGTTGTAATTTTCATATAGTATTACCCAAGTTGTTTATGCTTTCTTCAGCTACAGTTAACACATTTAGGGATAGGTGTTCACACCCAGTCACTGAAGTGAAGGGATATAAAAAAGTTCACAAGCAGCGCTGATCCTTTTGAGCATCTGATTGTTATGTAGATGTATTTTAAATCAACTACTAGTACTTCTTACAGTAAAGGTAGTTTATCTGCATAAAAATAAACTTAGAGGCAGCGAAGACTAACGACAACTTAGCAGTTTCTGTAAGACAATTCTAGACTAATGCATACATAGCATGATAGAACACTTAACAGTCTTTCAAAAGCAATCAAAACATTGTTTCTGCATACCCCCACGGTAATAGCCCTCTGAATTGCAGAGTACTGCTTCCTTTCTAATTGCTTTCCACTCTGTCACAACACTAACACCTGACTCAAGGCCTTGGGAGGGTTAGGAAGCTGCAGCAAACTTCTGAGAGCCCTAACTTGTACAACAGGGCTAAGCCTCAGACTCTGCTGCCCTTCCTCTCCCTCCCAGGTGAGTCCCTGCCACAGAGTTATCAAGAACATCACCTCCTCCAAGAAGGTACAGCACACAAAGAGCAACACCAATCTCTGTCTCTGCAGAGAAATTACTCCTCTCACCCATATTTGCCTTTGGAGCACCTGTTCCAAGTTGCTACATAACCAGAGCAGGGATTTTAAAGACTGTGTTTGCAGACAAACAGAACGTACAGAAGCTCTCCCATTTAGCCATTTGATTTGTTCCCTGTTAGATCTCAGCAATATGCAGATATGGGTCACTGAGGTCTCACTGATACAGATGCAAGTGGTTTGGCATACCAAGTCTCAGTGCATACAGGGTGCTTGACACCCACTTCATGAAATGCTGCCTTAAGGATCATTTTATTTCACAGCTGCAATTTACTCATTTCTCTCATAAACACAAAACATCACTTTATTTTGCATTTAAATAATACACATACTGAATGGCAGATTTTTAAACTACTATAAAAAGCAAACAAGTGTGCAGTTAACAATGTATTCATGTATCATAACAACTGCTCTTAAAAAAAAAAAAAGTACTGTGAGCACAAGAAAGAACAACTCTATTTTTCCCACAGAAGGAAGGTGTATAGTCCAGCAGGGACACAGAGACCGAGGAATCAAATTTTTGCAAGGCTGCATCTTCAAACAATCTGCTCCCTGAAATTACACCTGTCTACATCACACTTTCCTAGACTGAAAAGTCCTTTGGTACCACTAGCAAAGCCACCCCCCTCCACCAGCACACAGCCTTCTGCTACGGTGGAACAACAACACAGCAGCAGCGGTCAAATGCCATGACAAGAAGTGGCAGGAGAAATCGTTACCAGGAAAACCCAGCTGTGCTGGGATACAGCACAAAGCACCATACGGAAGCCACCTGCAAAGAGAGAGAGGTTGGCAGCCACCACATTGTTTTCTCCATCCTACTGTTTAAAGCTATTGATAATGTCATGCTTGTTTCACTGCTCAGCTCTGTCTTGGAGTAAAGCAGTAGTATGGACTTAGCACTCCGCTACAAGCTCCACAGCAAATTCTTGCTACTGAGGATTCAAAACTACACTAACATGAAAAAAAGGCTGCTCAGACCCAGTAGCTGTGTTAACACTATCAGCACCTCCTGTGGTAAGTTACCTGTGGGCATAAAATGAAACAGAAATGTAAGGGGGGAAGTAACACAGCACGGGATTCAGTTAAAATAAGAGTTATAATGTAAGACTTAACGTGGGTCCAATGTACTCAGCCACAAATCCAACTCTTGAGCTGTTAAAATAAAAAAGACAAGGAACAACACTATGATAAAGTAAATGTCAAAAATCTAAACACAAATGATGCAGACTTTATTTTGAAAAAAAGTCTCACCAATAGACTTTGCACCAGATTCTTCACATTCTGCCCCATCTCAGGGGCTTGAGGTCCGCTAGACGCCAATTTTATCAACGTAGCAAGAAAATTTTTGCATTTCTTCACATTCTCTAGCATCTCCTAGTGTGGAAATAAAGAAAAGACTGTTAGATGTTGCACTGTCTCTTCAACCTCTGATGAACATACAGAATGTTAATTTTTAATTAAAACTTTTTTTTCCTTACTGTAGAAGCGCTGGTCTGTGCTACTGTTGTGCCCTCTGCTTTCACAGAGACTGCCTTTTGGGAGATAGCTTGTGCAGGTGGTCCTGTAACTGGAAGTTTTACAGGTGTTCCAGTACTCAAAGGCTTTACAGCAGTAACTGTAGTAACACTAGCTGTTGCAGCTGCTGGCTGAAGAGAAAAATTAACACTTTTTAACCAAAGAACGACGTGACAAACATGCTGGATTCTGCTAGCACATAAGGTAGCAACCTCCTGCCACACTACTATTTAAAACATAAATAAACAATTTTTCTCTTTGGTTTTAGAGTTTACATTAATTTGCTTTGAGAGACTCTATTTAATACAGTAAGTGACAGAAATCTCACAGCCTTAACTCTATTTATAAATCAAGGGGGGGGGGAAAAGAAATTACAAAGGTGCATCCAGATCAAAGCACTGCCTGCTACTTTGAAGGAAGAGTGAAAGGTAAAGCTGTCTTGAAGAAACCAATATATTAACTTTGCCAGGCTCCTACAGTCTAAGACTAATGAATTGTGGACAATGCTAAGGCAGGTGATACTATTTTGAAGAGAAACACATCCATAGGTGATTATTTATCTCCCAATCTTACCCTGAAGCTCCCCTCCCAGTTGCAACATCCCTTGCTTTTCCTATCACACACACAGAGTGGCAAAAGACATCGTGTCCACTTTGGAAGGATGCATGTGCCAGAAGAAGCAGCCAGCTCAGCAAATGGACCTAACAAGTTTTTCCTGCCTTTTCCTTTTGGGCAACAATTTGGAACTCTTTCTCCTCTGTCCTGACAGCAACCCTCACAAAATTCAGTCATTTTCACACCTCTTTTTAAAATCTCATTATAATTTACCAACAGATTCAGAAACTCAAGCAACAGGAGAGTAATTAAGGTTTAGGCAAAAATACCTCCCTTCTTTGCAAACCAGGCTAAATCTAAAACCTATTAAACTGAAGTATTTCTACTTCCGATTTTAAAGAAAACAAACAAACCACACCCAAAAAACCAACACAGTTAATTTCATACAACAGAATACAATACAAATAAAAAATTCTGCCTGTACAAAAAACCATTACTCTTGCTTTCTCAACTTGAAAACTGAAAAGCCAGAGTGAACCCACACGTTACAGAAGAGCAAGAGTTCCAGGTTAACATCTGAAACCTAAAGTTGGGTGTTGTCTTTCCTCTCAGCCTCTGAAGAAGAAGGGAAAGTCTGGTTTTGTATCCCAAATTCTAGGTTCAGATCTGCACAACATAATGGCTTTCACTGACTTTTAACATACTTAAGCACCCCAGTTTGGTCGAACAGGCACAACTAATACTTGCTAATTGCATCAATCATAAGACAGTAAGACAGGAATCTAACTTAGCCCACCATGGATAAAACAAAAACTTATCAAGAGTGGGACAGACATCATGTAGAATATCAAAGGACTTTTAAGTCTTTCAGGATAGGGAAAATTAATGAACAAACACTTTAGACTAAAGCAAAACTGTAACACTTGTGTCATATATTTATAATTTTTTTTCCTAGGTGGGTGTCCTCCCCTCCCCAAGTTGCTGCCAGCTTGACATGAAAGCAGCAGGCAGCTGCTGAAAAGCTCTCTAGCTTAAGCTCCCACTGTTGGTAACACTTTAATAGCTCTCTGCAGGATCTTTGCCACCACCACTGCCTCTTCCAAGGATGAGGCTCAACAGCTCTAAGACCACAGGGAGATAAACTGGGCATAAGAATCCCACAAACAGATGGGCAGGAGGAAGACGGAAGGGGACATAGTGCAGATCTGCCAAGTTGCAATGCCCTGGGCTCTTAAAAGTCGAAAACAGGAGCTGATCTCTTGCAAATTCCAGCATGCTTACACATCAAGACTAGAACAGCATTTTATCAGCTGAGGGAGGAAACAACAGGAAGTCTGCTGGACCCTTTTCCCAGGAAAATGAATATATGGGAATTAATTTCTGTCATCTGCCGTCAACCTTTTTCGCTACTGACAATTCTCATTCTCACTTTGAGCAACAGAGAAACCGTCGCCACAAAAAAATGGCATTAATCCTGCATATTTTGAAGTCATTTCCAGAGAAGAAATGCTCTGCATCTAAATGAAAGTGCCCCAGCATGATGCTAATTAGACACTTTGCAGCTTCGTTACCCCATCTGGAAAACAGGTAAAAAATAAAAATGTGCAGGTAATTTTGTCTAACCTCAGAGCTTAAACATTCAGGAATGTCAAAAAAGGGAAATATTTTTGCTGATGAGGAGAATAATCCTGCAGTCAGTAGTGAGAGAGTTTTGCAGATAGTGTTACAAGTCGCATTTCACACAAGACAGAAGACACACAACCAAGCCAAGGATTATTTCTTCTCCACTATCCACCACTTTCTGTGATGACATCATATTTCCATACCAACACTCCTCTCCCATGACCTCAAAAAACTAAGATCAGCAAGTTCTTTTAAGACTGATGAATTAATTGCTGCCAAGAAAATCAGACCCATGGGCTCTGCCTTCCGTTCCCCAGATGGTTCCACCAACTTTCTGAACTGACTCCCTTTCCAGTACTCCCCTCTTGTCCACCCCAGGGTGAGGAGCAAAGTGATCATGAGATGGCAAGAAGTATCCACATTGCATCTATTTACTCTTCATTGTACATGGAGCTTGTACAGAGGGCTTTTCAATCTGCTGCAAAACAGAAGGGCTTCAAGGAAGCCACTCCAAACAAAACAGTGCTATTAATTTTTCCTAGAGTCCTTATTCCTGCCTTTAAACCCAGCCCTACAGCTCATTACAAGTTTTCTTGTTTCTACAATGGGGGAAAAAAAATCAGCTTATAAAAAGTATTCCATGTCTATGTCCCAGAAGAGACATAATATCTCAGAAGAACACAAGTTCAATAGATTACATCTAAACTGAACTAAAAGTACAGAAGAACCATGCCAAAGGCAGATGTAAGTTAAAAAAAGAGAAGTTAATAGCATGATGAATCTCAGTGTTTATCCACATGAGACTGTGAGGATGCAGGGGACTTCATCCATCAGATGATTGATGACCTTCATCTCTTTTCCCCAGTGCAAGGGTAGTATAGTAGATGACTATTTTTATGTCCTAAAGACCTCTATGCAGAGATCAAAAACACAGGGCTTGCAAGCTAGTATTCCAAAATAAAAGTTAGGAATATCTATTACTGTTTTTAGACACAAAACATAGATTGTTTCCATTTGAAACAAAAGAGAAAATATTTTAAGAGATGCCTCTGAGTTTTCCACTTTAGCCCCGATGTTATCCATGTGTAGTGCGAGGGAAGCGAAAAAAGTGCGCAGAGTGTGAGTAGTTTTCAGCTGATGATACAGAAGAACAGCAGGAGTATGAACTTGTAAGTCAGATGTTACCACTGTCAGCAAACATATCCCCCAATCCTTCAAACTCCCTCAGGGTGAAGAACATACATCTAGCATGTTTTTTTGAATGACTGATCCTGCTTACTTACTGAGTGTTTTGTCAACTGCTACAGTTCAGCCTCCTTCAAACTCTTGTCATAAAATATATGTTGAAGCCAGACTTCTCCACGATTTCTACCCAAGATTATCTGCAGAAAAATGGACTTTTCCTTTCATCACACATGCTTATCCAGAAGTCTGGTCCCCAAGAACAGAGGATGAACCGTACGAAGGAAAAGTCTCATATTCTACAGGTGATAAAATCCTCTTCAGAAGAGGACTACAATATTTTTCTCTAGAAAATAGCAAAATAAGACCCAGGAAATAAGACAAAAATACTATCTAAAAATAATGAGGCATTTTTAACCACTGCCTGTTTACAGTTGTACCAGTGGAACCCATCTGCCATGCTCAATTAGAGAACAGGTCTTCAGCTATGACCATCCTTCAGTTTATAATGAGGGGGAAAAAATCACATACGTGAAAAACAACTTGATTGGTGCAGACAGCTCATTTTCCCCTCAACATCATCTCAGGCATACCTTTTTCCCCACAAAGGAATCGGGGAACCCCAACAGGAGCACATCTCCCAGCGAAGATTTAGCAAGAGATTGAAGGAGCTCTGTCACAGCATACAAAAGCACTGGAAATGGCTCTGAACTGTTTATTTTATTCATTGTTCTTGTGCTTTCTACTGTAGTGAGATAAGATTATCTGACACACACTGACAAAAGCCTAATTAAATCATATATTAAAAAAACCACATTTGGAAAGTAATTTATTGCGAGGACAAAGTTTACTGGAAACCAGATTACAGTTAGAAATAACAAGAATGCATCCATATTTTCTGCAGTTCTTTCTGTCACTTATTCTACCATACTATAAAGCTTGCAAAGTACCTGTATTACAGCAGGTGTCTGAACAGTAGAAACCACAGCATTTGTTGTTTGAGATACTGTTTTCACAGGAGCAGCTGCTATTTTCTTTACTAACTGTGTGCCAGAATTCTTTGAAAAAATAAAAAGTAATTATACATGGGCAGAGAACAGTTGTCAGACAAGTCAATGACAAAACAGACATTGAAGGTGGGGTCAGATACAAAGCAAGACACATCCTCTTACAGTAACAATACAGGCATCATTCACACAGTCCATACAGTTTAAACACTACTCAACAAAGCTCTTTGTCTACCCATTTAAAATTCAGCAACAGGTTCAGAGACATTTAGAGACAGTGCATAATCAGAATAAAATGTTTAAAGAAATATGAAAATTGTTACTTTTAATTGTTAATTGTGTACCTCCTTACTCTTGTGTGCTGACAACACTACAAGAGATGGAAGCAAAAAGCCAGCAGAGCTCAGGGAAGCAGGAACATCCTAGCAACATGGGAAAGATCCTCAGTTTTACTCAGCTTCAGAGAAATATCCCACCAGAGGATCACAAGGTTGCAGGTACTAGCAGTGAACATTCAGGCAGTTTTGGTTGGCATTTTTTTTTCTTAAAATGGTTTACATCATCATCATCAAGGAGTTCATTAATTTGAACTTTATCATATGTAACAGCTAGCAAGTTTTTTCCCAAATGAGAAAGCAAAGCATATAGTGATGTTTATTGGTACAAAACCAAACACCATCACACTGTTCAGAACAGGTTCAAATGCTTATTTAACCCTCTGTAACTTATCTGCAAACCCTATTATAACTACATAACATACAGCTATGTCAAACTAAAGCTATGAGAAGTTACCTGCACAGCACATACTCTGACTGCAGGTGTGCTGGTTGGCACAGATGGTCTCACACTCGTGTTATGTTGTGTCTGGTTCTGTGGCCGTGCTATGGCCTGTTGAGATACCAGCATTAGGTGGCCATTACTGCTTCTGATGAGAACAGTTCCTGTTGAAAAAAAACCATTCAGACTGTTAGAAATTAACTTACATTAAGTTTTTCCCATATTTCTATGGAAGAAATAACCAGACTACACTGCTAATGTAATATTGAGTGTCTGACTCCAAGGAACAGCTGCCAAGAAATTTAAGAAATAAATGCACATCAGCTTTACTCTGCATCTTATGACAGAAAATAATTTCTAAATTCAAGAGAAAAACTTAACCACATGGCAACACTGAAATACTACGGGCATGCAAGATGCAAATTGCAAAGCAGTTCATCATTTGAGTCAAAAAGATATTTTGAACATTAAAAAGACAGACACACAACATATTCACACACACTGTGAATAACAGTGTGTGTGAATATGTTGTGTGTCTGTCTTTTTAATGTTCAAAATATCTTTTTGATTACTTTAACATTACTTTTAAGGAGTTCTTCAACCTGCAAAACTCATCACAGCTATCACACTTGGCTGCCTCGTCAGTTTCTTAACATTTAGGCACATACTTAGAGATGCAAACACAGCTTAGAGAAAACTGCAGTGGGAACTGAAGCCTAATTAGTATGAGTTTGCCTCCTTTATCAAGACCATCCTCCTCAGTCAAGAGGGCAGTGGTCCCCCATGAAAGTCAAGGTCACTCAGACATTCGAAGGGGTCCCTCTGTCAAGGGTGTGTTCAAAAGCATTAAAACACATGGTTTTATTGAAGCAGTTTGCCGACAAATAGGGAGATTCCAATGGGAAAGAAGAAAAAAAAAGGAAAAAAGAAAAAAGACCATTCAGCTACCAAAGCTTCCTCCCTCCTCTCCTAAGGCTCATCTCTGAAAAATCCAAAGGATTCAAAACAATGACAAATACAAAATGCCAGTGGATTCCTGGTCTGCACCACTTCAGATCCTTCAAGGGAGCTACAGAGGACCCTACCTTTCCAGCATCTCACCTCCTTTACCTCCAACAGCAGCTGCTGCAAAGTCCACCACTGAAAACACCATCCTCAAACCCCTTCACTTCACACAGACCTTTCCAATGAAAGGAAGGAGGAGGCACAGGAGAATCCAGATACATAAATAAGACTACCTCAGTGTTTCTGGAGGACTTAATTAAACTTTCTTGCAAGTTATCCAATATCTGAAACCCAGATCTTCTATGCACACTTATGATCTTTCCTAGTGTACAACAAGACTGCAGTTAAAGTCTTTTCACTACTTGGTTAGTCTGAAAACTGTCAAAATATTGCCACACAATACAGCCTAGAACACTGCTTCTGTCTGTGTTTAAATGCATACAACAGGAAAAGCCACAAGCTTCGTGAGTTGGGTTTTGTTGGTTGTTTTGGGGCTTTTTTAAAAAACATCAAGGCTATAACCACATGCTTAGAAACAGCTTTTCATCCTCCACATGTAAAAGCATAAGAGGATATCGCAAGACAACACAAAACCTGGTATAAAATTCTGTAACATCAACATATTGCCATTTACATAGCAGACACAAACTGAGAACTGCAAGAGCAGCATCTACACGATCCCCTCCTTTCTCAAGCAGCCTTTGGTAGATGGGGCAGATGTACAAGGCAGTTGCATATTCAGAAAAATACTGTTACTCCATCTGACAACTCAGCTTTCTCCTCCTCCACTGACGACTTGACTATAATTATATTTAAGTACAGATGGATCATTTAATTTAATCAATGAATGGCCGGAATTATAGAAAACATATTAGATTTCTCATTTACTTTTCATGCCATCTTATTTAGGCAGTGATTCATGGCAAACAATTTATCATCAGCCAGAAAAAGGGCATTTTTTTCTTGTTCACACCACATGCTTATGCAGATTTCAATGACAGAGAGAAAGCTGACCACATTTTGCTAGCAATAGCATTTCTCTCTACTCTAGGTCTACATTCAGGATGGCAGAAGTGTTGCTACTGGAGATTTTAGGCTTTTCTTTTACAAGCCTGCTTTAAAACATCACTGATAGCTCTACTTTTTGAGAAGGTGCATATAAACTTAAAATTTTATTCCTCTGGAGATTTGGAATGCATTAAGAGTTAGTTTTCATGTACTTGGATATTTTGTCACTACTCATTACAGTTGTCTGTTAAGTCAAATTACCAGAAGCATATATTCTACTTCTGCATTTGAGAAATCTCATTGATACCAGTCAACTCGATTACAGGGCTAGGGCTGGGACTGGTTTTGCACTACTGTTCTGAAGTTTCAGTTAGCATTTGCCAGAGATGGAGAGCCTGCTGGAAAAGTATTCCATCCTCCAGTCACCTAAATGGGGACAGTTTCCAACACAATCTACTTGCTTGTCAAGAAATTCTCTCAAGAGTGACATAGCTAGAAAGTTTATGCAAATACAATACAGTTCATATGCAAATTCTCCGACATCTCAGAAAAGAAAGGTAAACAAAAACAACTACCTCAAATATTAACAAGTCAAAGCTCCTTTACATTTGAGCAGGACAGCAATGTTCCCCAACAGGATGTAACCTGAAACATAAATCAACCTTCCCCCTAGCCACAGGATTAGTCAACACAAGGACATCCATACTGAACCAGAACACTGAAATAACCTGGCAAGAGCATCCACAGAAGTAGTTACCTAAGGCCTCTCCAGTGGTCATAGCCTTGATTGGAACATTCAACTATGCCTGTTACTTGCATGTGAGTTACAGTAAGAAATTGTTCCCCTTGGAACAAACATTAATTTCCCTGTCTTCGCCATTTGGCAGAATTTTTAACAAAGCATGGTAGCCTTTTCATGACAGCAGCTCTTTGTGACACTGGCAAAACTGTAACTCCAAACCAGTATTATGGTAATCTACTAACTACTGCTTCTGTAGGCTTAATGCTATTAATGCCTGATGATAGCACAGATAAAGCTGAAGGCAAATTTGAAACAGCTGTTAGAGCTACAGCTCCCTACACTGAAGAGCCACATCTTGTCCAAGCACAAGAAACACAGTTCTGGGCAGTTACAGCCTAATGTCACAAAGGGACAGTAAACTGACACGTTGATTGCCTGAAACATTTTGAAAGCTGTTGAGAACAGCATTTTTTACCTTTGGTTGCCACAATCTAATTACAGATTTTCACAACTTTGATACTCCCTTTCTGTCTGGAAACAAAAGCAACAACACTGTAGCTAATAGCTCAGACTCCAAGAGGTGGCACTGGAAGTCTCTTATGCCAGAAGAGGTTCCATGGCTCTCAAAACCAACGCCTGAAGTCTCATCCACTTCATACAGCTGCACAAGTGTGAAATGAGGGAACAGCAGGAGATGGTAAACTTGAAGTTCTCAATAGAAAGGTCATGTAAACAGACTTGTGCAGCTACCAAGACACTACTATCAGAAATGAAGATAAGTGCAAGAATCCACATTCTTCACTTGGTGGGGGGGAAAGATAGTACTTCATATCAAGAGCTGTTGTCACATTCACTAGAAGGCAAATATTAACAAACTAAATGTGAAAACAGATCATGTCTTGCAGTCAGTGCAACTCCACAGGAAAATGGGGGGGAGGGAGGAGACAACACACAAACATAATGCACAACCTCTGAACAGCTGAAACATGAAGTTTCAGCTAACACTTCTCAGCACTGCATTAAAATACAGAAAAGGTATTGTCGATCTGAACAAAATATCAGCACCAATGGTAGTAAATGAGCAGCAAGAAGGCATCCTCGTAACACTAGAGATGCCTTCTTTTGGGCTGCACTTCCAAGAACACTCTGATAGTTTTACTGGAGTTGTTTCAGAGAACAGGAATGACTTTCTCACTATTCATGCACTTTGATAGTAAGAGCAAGGCACAATCCCTTTGGGACTACAAAGCTGTTCCTATTTTCAAACCAAAGTGACTGGTTACCATCAGAGATTATTTCCTACATGCTTCACTGGATGTCTCTCGCAGATTAAAAATCAGCCATTTTTGCAATGAATTGAGGCTTCTGTCCCTAGATATTCTGCATGTCCTGCAGAATACTTTGGAAACATGCTTTGGAAAGTTATTTGGTTTTCCTGCACTGGCAGAGAAGGCAGTTAAAATACAATCAGCCATTTCAGCCATTTGTTCCCTGCACACCTTTCTTCAGCTGCAATCCTTCCTGTGAGAGGGCTGGAGCAGAAGTACCTGATAACCAAAACCCAACTCAGTTTCCTCCAAAGCTACACAGAATGAGCCATGCTATACCTTCTTACCTTGAAGAGGTCTCATGGAGATCTCTACCCTTTTTCCAATGTCCTACCTTCTCCTGGAACAGAGGCTGCAGGAACCCTGCCTTCAGGAGGAGTGCCGGGCAACATTCCTGCAAAGCTCAGGCAGCTACCACCCAGATCAGCCTCTATCTAGACATGCCAACAGTGTGAGCAATGGAAAATGAGAGGCCTTCTAATGAAATGTCATTTCATTACTCAAATTTGAGATCCCTCTGCTACAAATTTTCACTGTCCCAACCCTATAGGTGAAGAAAATCCTATTCTGAACTTGGTTTAGCAACCAGCCCAGGAACAAAGAAACACAGATTAGCAGGAGGAGCAGCGTCCAGGTATCTCTGCATTTTAACTAGATAGCACCAAAACCTCACTGGAGACATGAACAAGAAATGTGGGATGACAGCAGAGATCTGTTTATGCCACTGTATGTAATGCCACCTGCAAGGGCTTCACTGTATTTCAGGGAATAGCGTTAAGGAAACCACAACGTTGTTAACATAAAGCTGTGCTGCCAACTGAATGTATGCTAAAAACATCCCACCATAAGGGCAACTTCCACCCTGTAAGACAAGCCTGAGGCCATTTCTGAAGGGGAATTTCACCCAGAAATTTCCTGAGATGAACCAGATGTCATTTGTGCTCCAGTGGAGATACACCTTATGCTGTTATACCTGAAGCTGAAGTTGTCAAGTTAAGCCACCACTTCCATTACATGGTTTCTAACCCAGCTGCTCAACCAAACAGCTCTTGGGAGCTGCTGGCTAGGGAATAACGTGAGGAAATGGAAAGAAGTCTTTTGTTCCTAAAATAAAATACAAGCAAAAACCAACCACAATGAGACCAAACTCATTTAAGAGAACACAAGTTACAAAAGCTGCTTTCAAAGAAGGGTAAATTTAGCTTAATTCAAAACAAGGAGTGCCTGCATCAGATATGCTGCCAGCCTCAGTGAAGTGCACTTTAACACCAACAACAAGGCTCAATAAGACTTCCAAATCAGCAACTGAACAACAAAAATGTTTTAAAACAACAGTAATGTGTCAGAGCTCTCTGTTTCTAAACAAATCCCATTCTTTCACTGAGCTACTCAAAATAAAAAAATAGCTTTTAAGGCAGTTATTCAAGGTAAGACCTAACTTTAAAGGGGATGTTTTAATAGGACACTAAGTGGCAATTTTAAAAGAATATTGGTTTTAAGTTTCTTTGACTATTTAGGATCATTAAAAATTTGGAAAATAAAAAGCCAAACACTAGTAATCCATGCAACAGCTTTGAATAGAGTTTTTAGCTCTAAAGCCATTCTTTAGGGAAAAAAAGTATGGTTTTTTCCTCTTTAACCCCATTTATTGAGCCCTACAGAACAGGTCCCTTTTAAGTTTTGAAAACACATTACAGGACTGAATAAGACAGACCAAAAAAAGGCATTATTAGAGACACAGACTATTCAGGCAGTGATTGTATCAAGGTGCATTATGTCATAGATTAGTTGAAAAAGAGTGCTAAAGAGGCACAAAGTGTTAATGAAATACTATGAAAGACAGTAACTTAACTTTTACCTGACTTACATAACCCTTCTAATATGCTGGGGCTGTGATGTTATCAGATGAAGTATGGTCTGTAGTGCATGCAGGAGGACTACTTACTCCCCATGACCCTCACTCGGTACTTGAGTTTTCCTAGAGGTCTACTACAAATTTCTATAATGGAGATGAAGAAACAAGGACAACAGACCAATTTGGAGGCAACATCTAGCTGTGCTTTTCACTATCTTAGGAAAGAAACTACAACAAAGATCTAGAGGGTACACAAAGCTACCTCACCACAGGCTCCCAATAATAACTCCCAATCTCTAACTTCTATTCTTAAATACAACTGATTTCAATTGTATTTCTTCTGTGAAGTAATAAAGATCACCTGTTTTGGGCTTTTCTTGGGAAAAAAAAAAAAAACTGTGGCTGTTCTTAGATTTCCCAGATAAGCAGAGTAGAGGGCTCATCTACACTGTATGGGGTCAAGACAAGTTGTTCAGCATCCACACTACACCCACAAAACATTTTACTCCATACAACAAATCATTCCAACTTTTGGAAGCCAATTCTAATTGATGTAAGAAGAATTCAGCAATGCCCAACCCATAATCAAGTACTGCTACTGCCTCACCACACATCCTCAACCAATTAATTCCATTCACATTTTGTTTCACAAACTAAATAATTACAGATCTTAGAAATCACCCTCTCTGCTCTTTCCCTTTGTTCCAGGGAAGCTTCTAAACTAATGGGTCTTTATAGCAATGGCTCAGGACCAGTGACTAGCATGTAGATATTGCAGAGTCACAGTGAGATGTCAGATTTTGAATTCCAATGAAAGACACCTTGCTTTGCTTTATGATATGGAAATCATAAATTTCCATGTCAGGAGAAAAAAATTCAAGGGCATAATCCCCATATTCTTTCATGCTACAACAGAACACAGTCTAAATAAAATACAACACAATGTTACACCCATACATTCTTTAAAGACGTTGATTGCATCTTTGCCAACTGCACTACAGATTAATGTAGACTCTGGCCTACAGTTTTGAGGGGTGATGTCTGACATCTCACCTTCTCAAAGCCAGTGACCAGCTTTCCTCACAGACATCACTGTCCAGCTGACAACATTAATGTTTCCCAGACCTTCTGGGTTGCTGTGAGCAGTGTGTTAAACCACCACCATGTATCCACAACGCTGTCACACTAACAGCTCATGGGGCTTACAGTCCCAGCAAAGGCTGCTGCTTCCAGTAACTCCAACCTTTCTCTGGCTAAGCACCTTTCCATGCTAACAGCAGGCACCAGCTCCTGAGACACCCAGCACAGACACAGCCTTTCCAAGCACAGGGAGCCAGGAAAGGTATGATGCTGTCTCTGCAGGCAGGATGGAGCAGACTCTGATATCCTATTGTTTCAAACAGTCTGGAATAACAGACACCACACATCTTTTTCAAGAGTGTAAACGAAGTCCCCTCTCCCTCCCTTCTTCCAGGAACTACACACTAAGTGCTAAACCCGCAAAAATCTGAAGCCAAGTTTCACACACTGCTCAACCAGCAAGTCCTATCCAAGCTGTTGGAGAGACTAGCTGCTCATCAATGCATTTTGGTGCCCATATGGATATCTGTTTAACAGTCTAGCAACTGGGCCCCCTAGTGCTGATGCCTTTTCACAGAATATGGGCCTACGTTTCAGTGTTAAGAGCTCTCGACTGCACACACAGTTGAGCTTCTTTCCTTGAGAATACATTTACAGCCACACAATTTTACAGTTATGGTAGAACTCTTAAGCAAAACGGTACTCATTGCAAGGGTAGTTAAATATTTGGGATTTTTTTTTTTTTAACAAGCAACAGATGTACATATCAACCATCTAAAGAAAATCTGGACATTGCAATGATACTTGGAGGGGATGTAAATAACCAGCAAGTTTTCTGGGCATAGTTACAAGATGGCACTACTGTTTCTATTTGGATTCAGAGCATGTTTATTACACTTGAATCCCAACAGATGTTGTTTTTATTGAGTGTAGGCATAGGGGATTCCCAGCCAATGCTGTGTACCACAAGGCAGAGCCTTATTTGATATTGTGATAATATCTAGCTCTTGTCCTTGGGCCACACCTTTCAGCAACTGGGATCATTTCCCATCAGCATTTCCCCATCGCATCTTTGTGGTTTGCAACTTTGCACCTTGAGGCTTGGTTGCTTTCCTATCTGAGTAATCAGACAGTTCTAAGATTGTCTACAGCCAAGATGATCTGACTTGAGTGCTCTCCAGGACCCAAATTACCTCATCCAGGAGCTTCAAATATTTGCAGAGGACTCAGCTGATGGCAGTGAAATAGTATCTCAAAGGAGCAAAGTGACACTTCCTTACTCTTGAGACAATTCCTACTGCACTCAAAGAAGCACTGAGTCTCTACACCACATCCTCCTGTGTACTCCTAGTATTCACCGGAGTGAAATTCTTTAAATAGCAAGTTATATGCTAGGCACACTGCAGCCATATATATACAGCACATGGCTTTCTAAGGACCAGAAGGTATGCCAGTAGCCTGCACTTGCATTTCTGGAACAGCCATTAAGCTGTTACAGAGAAATCTGAAGCTGAAGTGTTGAACCACAAATCTTAACTTTAAACCAAGAGTTGCTAAAAACATCATTGGTGTCTTGGTAGTGTTCTAACAAAGGACAAGATCAGTCCCCTTTAAATCTCTGTCTCCTTTAAATAAGAGGAGAATCAAGTCAGTTAATTCAGATTGATTTTACAATAGGACACTTGTTTCCTTGTTGCTGACTTGGGGACCAGCAGAAAGTTGAATTCCACTTCCTTTCTTCTAAAAGTACAAATTCACTCCTCAGCTGGATGGCTTTTCACTTGCAAACAAGGGATCAACACTGAATTTTAACAGTGATCACCACCTTGCTCCCTTTGTGATGGAGCTAACAAAAATTATTGCAGAAGACAGAAAAACCTTCATGGGAAGCATTAGCTTCTGTCTACACAGATATTGTGGGAACTTTCACCAGAACTGTATGATATTTGTCAAGTGCCTAGTATGCAAGCCATGTATAAAGGTGTTCTGACTGCACTTACCCCCTTCAACAGAGAACACTGGCTGCCCCACTGAGCCTGCCTGGTAACACAGCACCCATCAGCCAGCTGGACCAGGATCCCAGGGCTCCACTGGGACTAGGTGGCAAATGCCACTGGGCAAGCTGCCAGGGCAAGTCTTCAGGTGCTGTGCCCGCCAGGGCATGCTGTTTCACCCAGTCGTTAATCTAGCCTGGACATCCACCCACAGAACTCCAATTTCCCAGGCATCTCCTAGGAGCATCCAGTAGTAACGAAAGCATCTCCTTTGCCTCCACCAAACTGGAAGCGTGCACTGGAAGAAGTCTGCAAACATGAGCTATGAAAATTAAGTGTTACCATATCATCGTACAGCACAGTAAGATCACTAAAAGCTTAACTGGTTCACCAGCCTTTATAGATCCTAGATATGGTCATTAGCAACAAGGATCTTCCCATCTATTGCCATTCCTACTCTGCTTCAGTTGCAATCAGAGATCATTTCCTCAAGACACTGGTGGAAAAGATCCGTTAGTGGACTTTGTTCTGAAGGTGATCCAGAGGGCAAAACAAACCCTAATCCTGACAATTTGAACAGTAAGACACTTAAAAACACCTACGGCAATCTTCTCCATTTTGCAAAATATACTTGCTTTTCTTCTGACATCATCAGTTTTTACAAAAGTAGCTTAATGCACAGAGAATTCCGGAAAAAGTATTTGCCTTTCAGTTTTGTCTAAATGGTTAATGCAGTACTAATTATTCACCTCTGATAGTTACCAGAAGCGTTGCAATTTACAGCAAAACTTGCATATGCAACTGTAAATACAATCCCACCCACTAGGCACACCACAGATTGCAATCACGCGGCATAACAAATACCTGGTTCTCTAAAATGATTTAAAAAACCTGATATTGCAACTACTCAGAATAACAACACATGGTCTTACCCAGTTTTTATCAGCATCTTTGGAAAAAAGAATTCTGAAACATAATTAGTGTTTCTTCCAGCTGTCACTTGTGTGTGGATGATGCTATTTTTACTGCTACAAGCTGAAAGGTCCTTTAAATGCTGCAAAAGCAACACAAGTCAGGCTCACATTCTCTCTCTTCTAAGAATTAAAAAAAATGTACTATTCCCCAAACTGTAGCTGTAAGTCTTTGCAATACACTCCAATTGACTGCAAAATCTGAACACCATGTAACATTAATTTTACTGGGCATCATATTTCCATGCTTCAGAATTCAGAATGCATCTTTTCTTTTCTTCCTGTGTGTTGGAAAACCATAAATCTAGACATTAGCTTTACATCTTCTGCCAAGATTTAAATCTTAATTTCCACATGGCTGTGCACTTAATGATATGAAGGCATTATTTTGCTAGACACACAGAATCCTGAAAGCAAAATCAAGCCCTACAGTGCAGCTGAAATTTCAACTGGTTACAGCAGAAGACATTTCCTTGCTATTACTTAAGTTTGACTTAGTTCTTCAGGTCTGCCAAAGCTCTGTTGACCCTTCCTCAGGGAAAAAAAAAAAAAAAGTTGATTGGTGTCACCTAATGTGAAATGAGAAGTCTGCAGAGAATCCATCCCAAGAAGCCTACTGAACAGAACATTATTGGGATACAAAAGGTTACAATCATCGATTATTTAGCCCCTACTGGTCTAAGCACAAGTACTATGCTCAGACTTCATGGGATTATCAACATCCAGAAACTGCAAACTTCAAAGGAATTTCTAGGGGTTTCTGCCTGTTGAAACAAGAAATCTTAGACAGCCTACTCCTACTCAAACATAATATAAACTAAGAAGTATTTTAAAATCAGCTCTTCCTCCTATTCTAAAGCAAAGGACCAGATACAAATATGAAAATATTGAATTCCTCATTTTTTTACCACTGAAAAACAACAACTCTAACATGAAGAGGGAGATTCGCAGCACTTTGCGTGAGACGTATTAGGTCAAATTCGAAAGCAGAAGGCAGTAGCATCCAGATGTTTATCAGCCCTCACCTCTTCAGGTTACCTTAGTTTTATATCCAATTAAGAGAAACCCAACAAGACCAGGCTCCATACCATCCCACTGCAGTTTTGGAATACCCACACCAGTTCTCTCCTTCCCACCCACAGGAGTCCCTGCGCTGCCTGCCTGCCTCTTGCCACACAGCCCCAGCCACCTGACACAAACAGTGGCTGTGCTTTCTGAAGTTACTGCTGTCAGCCTAGATAAGCTGCAGGCAGTGGAAAACCTCCCTCAGACAAGGCAAAACATCCAAACAAAGACAACTGAGCTGCAAACAGAAACCAGGAAGCTGTACCTGCTGCTGTTCCCCTCTAAGTCAGGTGCAAAGGAAACCTTATACAGAGACCATGTCTTGCACCACATTGCTAGTGAAATTACAGCACACTCAGGGCATCTTCTCTTTGCTGATACTGTGCTTGCTCAGGCCCACTGGTGTTAGCAATAATGGCAGGCATAAAACAGAAATACACACACCAGAGGCTTCCAATGCTACAGTGAAGAGTGATGGCAGCTGCTGCCACAGCCCTGTAAGCAGCAGAGTGGCATAAGGTGAAGTTTTCGAAGAGCTTCCCTGCTCTAAGCAGATTGAAGGTAACAATGGAGCATCCCTGGCATCTGATTCAGTTCTGTCCTTTTTTATCCCACCAAAAAAGAAGCTGATATATCTGCTAATTGTCCTTTAAACACCTGCTTTGAATGAGCATTCCAGGGCCAGTGATACACCGAAAGTACAGACACAGAAGTGATAAAAATCTAAGTTCAAGAAAAGTAAACAAGAAAACCAAGAAACAACATTCTTTTTGCTCATTTTATGCTCTTTTTCCACCGTCCACTTCTCCAAAGCAGTGTGAGCCCCAAAGACACTAAGGTGAACTATAGACATTTGTCACAGCCCTTGTCACTCCTTCCACTTCCCACCTCTCTCCTCCTGTTCAATAGCATAGCCCATCCATTTCTCCCCCCAACACTAAGCTCAGGTTAACCAAGGACACAATTCCTGGTTAAGCAGATGGTCCATGACGTGAGATGTTTCAAGATCAGCACAGGCCACACTGAGCTCAGGACAGGGGCAGCACTGCACTCACCATGCCAGTCTGCTCTCTGCAGACTCACACGAGTCTACATGCAAATCCTTCTGAAATGCTGCTAGCGTGTTCTTGTCAACAAAGAGGGAAACTGAGGAAAGGTCCCTTTGGCAGATCACACAAACTTCCTTCATTTGGGAGGACACAGTCCAACCATTCAGTCTAAGAGCTGATGGTATGCACAGTCCAAAGACCAAACCCAAACCCTGAAGTCAGACCAGCTGGAGTCCTGCTGCGTGCTAAGCCCTCAGTGGTGGTCAGCCAGGGATGGACTGGTTCAGGAGGATGGTGTTGGGCACCAGCAGCACTGCTCTGACAGCTGGCTGCTTCGCTGAAAACCAGCACTTTGTAGAGGAAATCATAGGAAGGTGATGAAAAAAACCCTTGTTACTCACGAGCAAGTCTGTGTCCTTCAAGACCAGGAGAACTTTCAAAGTTCAGTGATCTTTGCTGGGTAACCAGACAGAAAGAGGCACTTGGCATATGGCCAATCTGTGCTCAGAGACATGAGAAATCATACCTGTCATCTGCCTTTCCCACCTCCTGGCTTTAGAAACAATGCCCATTCCAGGCCACAAGCAGGTTATGAGTTACTCAGGATGACCAGTAAGGGCAATGCTGTCCAGCCTCCCTCAAAATAAGCCACCTCAAATATTTCCCTTTGAAACTCAAGGGAAGGATGTTTTCTGTATGCATTTTTTCTTAGGAGGTGCCACAAAAGTTGAATGCCATGATTTTAAACCTAAGCGCATTTTCCCTTCTGTATTTCATCCTGTATGGCTAGATTTGGCACTTTATTTGAAATACAAACTTTCCAAGCCAAAGAATTTGGTGGTTTATCCCACTTTCTTTTTTTAATGATGCTAACACTTGTACTTAAATGCTATTCATCTTGCATTTTTTATTATTAATTAAAAATTTAACCCACCTAGAAGACAGTGGTAAAATACTAACACTTACTGAAGACAGAATGCATTTTTATATAACCTTACAACAATTACTTAGACAAGTTTCCCTGAAACTTTGATCCATTTGAAATCTGACATCTGTGTTTCCTCTGAAGCCCTAAAGTCCATACAGTTATTTTAATTTACAATGCTGCACAGTGCCACCACCTCTGAACTTCTGATACAAAGACTGCCTTGTCCCAGAAGCAAGGAGAACAAGCTGATGCAACTGAAGAGTAATACTACTTTTGTTACATCTGCCTACTACCACAATTCAAGTCAGATGACATTCAACAGTATACCTGGATGTAATCAAACCTAAGGCACTACAAAAAACCCCTAAGTTTTGCTAACTTGTAGTTCCCAAACTGCAGGCAACTCACATGAGCATTCACCTTCACAGAAAGGTATTTAACTGAATGTCAACACATTTCAGAAAGCAAAAATATTAGATACAAAACTTGAATAGGTGGGGAGCCCTGCTACAAAAAGCTAATATATTTCCATCATGGTTTATTTCAGAGGAAAGTTGGCAAAGGATTTAGACTCATCTTTGACTGCTGACTACCCAGACATTACAGCGTCATGAGTGCTGGGAAATCTACAGTGAAACTGACTGACTAAAGACTTTTGTTTAATTAGCATTATATATCTCCTTGGGAGGTGCATATCTTTGATAAAGACATTGGGACTTAAAAAAAAATGAGGAAAGGAAAAAAAAGGCAAATATGCGCTACCAGCACAGGGATTACTGTAAAACCAGTCACCCTTTTCAGCAATATCCGACCTGAAAGTAATTGCAACAGATGCTCCAACAACAGAAATGTCCTGGCAGGAAATAATTATAGCATCAAACAGCAATAAAGTCATTACATATCTTGGGGTCTCAACAGAGCGAGACCAAAACCCATGGAAGCAAACTCACTTTTATTTAAAAAAATAGCATTTAAATGCAGCTCAACAGGGAGAAGTGGGAAGTTCAGAACCAACAGCATCTTCCTCTGAAGAGAAAGTGCAGGGAGAAGCCCTGGCTAACCCCCTGCTGCTATCCAAAGTATTAAGCTGTCTGTATCAGCACTGTGCAATTTCTGTGATAATATTTTTGCTGCTACTATAGGAAGCACCTCTGTAAAGGGTGGTATCTCTCTGAACTCACGTTTCCCACACAGGTTTTACAGGAAAAAAGCGTTGCAAGGAGCAACACGTAATGAACTTTCAACTCTGCCCTCCTCAGGCACGGCAGTATTTTGTTCCACGGGCAGTCCCATCCGCCTGGCTGTGCCAGTGACAAGAGTTCCCGCGGGACTGCCTGGTGGGAGGGGAGCGCGGGCAGCCCGACCCGCACCGTGAGTTACGGGAGTCGCTCTGCAGTGCCTACCCACGCTCACAGCCCCCTCCCGAGATACTCCTCCATCCAACCTCCACGAAAGGCTCGAGCAGTCGTTTTCAAGTCACATATTACGGTAACTTGGCCAGCGAGTTTTTGGTTACTCGTCTTCCTCCTCGTGCTATCCAGCAAAGAAGTTGCCGTTATCCAGAGACTTCCAGATCCATCCTCCAGACAGGCTGCAAGCATCCCCAGCGCTACCCGACTGAACGCAGTCACACTGCCAATGCCCTGCAAGGCAGACACACACGCCGGTTCCCACAAGTTTGGGGCAGACAACCAGCCCGCGGAACACACACCGCCACTACCATCACCGCCACCATCACCACCACCCCCGCCGCCCTGCCCGTCCTTCGCCACGGCTCGCCTCCAGCAGCAAGGGCAGCGCGGTGAGCTCCCCGTCCTGCCCACCGGTCCCCCGGCAGCGACGACCGCGACACGCCGGGAAGTCGCGACACGGGACGTGCCCGCAGCTGGGGCAGCCCGGCAGGGATCACTCACCTGGGGGCAGCTGCAAGTTGGCCGGCAGCTGCAGGGTGGCGGTGGGGGGCCCCTTGGGCGCCACCGGCCGCGGGACACCAGTAGCGGCACCCGGGGCCACCGGGGTCCCCGCGGGGACGGCCGCCGGGCACAGCGGCGTGGCGGCGGCGGGCGCGGGACCGCCGGGCACGGCGGCGGCAGGGCTGCTCCGGTCGGGAGCCGAGCCCGCGGCTGGGGCGCAGGCGGCCGCCTGCTCCGGGTGCCCGCCGGGCATCAGCCTGACGGGGGCCGCCGAGGCGCTCATGGAGGGGGAGGCGGCGAGGGCACGGCGGGCGGCCGCGTCGCGCAGAGCCCCGCGGCGCCCCGCAGCATCGCGGGCGGGGGGCGCTCAGGCGCTGCCCCGGCCGGCCGCTCGCCCGCGGAAACACATGGCAGCGCCGCTCCTCCGGCTCCCGGGCGCCGCGCACGTGGGCCCCGCCGGCCCGGCCTCCCCTGCCGGCGGCGGGAGGAGGGAGGGGAGAAGGGAGAAGGGCGGTCCCACGCCGCCAGCGCGTCCTACTGCGGCGGCGCCCGGCCCGGCCCCGCCGCCCCTCGGAGCCCGCCCGTGTTTATGGAGCCATGCGGACCCCGCCGCCCCTGCCGCGTTGAAGCTGGCGGCGGCGGAGGGAGCCCGGGCAGCCGGCGGGGGACGCGCCCGGAGCCCCGGGATGGGGTGACGCGTGGGTGGCCGCGGCAGAGCTGCTCCTCCCGCCGTGCCAGCCTCCGGCCCGCCTACCTGCGCCAGACCACCCCCGGCTGTACCTGGGCTGCAGGTGCCCTTGGGGCTTCCATTCAAAACACGAGCAGCTCCGCCAAGTGTGAGAGTTCGCCGGGTGGTGATAGGAACTTGCTGACAGGCCGAGAAGGCGAAAGCGGCACGGACCTGTAAGGATGCAGGGGACTAAGCTGTCCCGTTTGACCTTCATGCCCGGGGCTCGACTTGAAAAAAGCCTGAGGGAGGACGTGGAACTCAGTCCTCCCCTGTAAAGCAAGTGTAATCCTGACAGAATACATACAGCTCAGCTCTAAAAACACATTTCAGAATATATATGAAAGTTTTTGCACGTGTGATAGGGAACTCAGCATGACCTTCAGCAGCTCTTCTTTGAGGCTGTTGTGTGTTATAGCCAAGTTTGGACTGAATTCCTATACATTTTAAAGCATGTTTATGCACATGCTTTATTTTACCCATAAAACTTAAGGTATATTGCTTATATCTACCCAATTGAGCACATCATAAGCAATTACAAAATTCAGGGCCTGGTGTAAGTTAGATTAAAGTGGTACAAAAACACAAAGCCCAAAAAATATTAAGAGAGAAAAGATGTTTTTTCAGGTAGAAATGCAGACAAGAAAGGGAAACACTGCTCTTTTTGACCATTTTGAGTAACAACCTTGCTTGATTACGCAGCGTTCCTGCTTTATATTACTGTCAGCAGCAACAGAAACAGGTATAGTAGAGAATTGCTCAGCTCTCACCATGTCTATCCTATTCCAGAACAAATAAGCCCAAAATCTCAGAGGTGGCAGCAGCAGTGGTCACAGTTTCCAAGTGTCAGAGCAAGCCAGGAAGATGGTGAAAGAGGAGAGGTGATAACGCAAGAGTGAGCATCCTCTGTACTTTTTACAGCTCTGCCAAGTCTGACCAAATTACATGGCTTCTTACACACATGAAGCTGTGTTACACACACAAAGTAATGACCAGGGTACAGTGAGTTACCTCCTACATGCCAAAGAATGCACAGAGACCAGCAGACAGGGACGCTTCAGTTTCAGCAAAGACCAGCAGTGACTGATGGCAGAAAGGAAGAAGATGCAAAGCAAGGCATCATGTAGATTTTTCTTAGACTTCAATAAGAATGGAGTTGGCTTATTACTTAAAGCCAGGCTTTTATCTTCTTGGGGCCATTGAACTTGAGGGAATCTCTGAGACTCCCATACAAATGCTCAGGAATGAAAGCATATATGAAATAGGCAAAAAGAAACAGCTGAAGACAGCAGAAGTGTATGCACTAAAGCTGCAAAGCACAACAGTGTGTGAAAATAGGAAGTAGAAAACACAGCATAGTGAGAGAAAGTAATACATGAATCTAGGACCAAAGGATGCAATATGAAATACAATGCAAGAAAAGGCATAGCCTAATTATAATAGAGGAAAAAAAATGCCATAGCCCAGTGAAAAAAACCAGAATATTTAGAAATATGCTTATCTTTAAATAAAATGAAAAAGTTAAAGTGCTGTAAGTGTCCTCTCCAAACAAAGCTGAGGCACTCATCATTCTATGAAACTGCACAGGAAATAAAAGGAAGAGTCCTTTTTCGCACTGGAAAAATGTGTTATCATAGAGGCCCAGTACACAATTTTTATTAACAAAGTTAAGAAAAATGCAAAAAGTCATCCAGAATAAAAAGGAACAAAGAATTTGGAGTTTGAAAGCTATTTTTCATAACTGAACAGGTTACAACACATGTAAGGAAAGTTACTTTTGTCACTGCTTGGAGTTTTAGGGTTTTTCAAAAATCTTTATTCTCTTGGGTAACTGCAACCATCAAAAAAACTCCCATACATTGAAAAACTGAATTTTCAAACTCATCATTCTTGTCTACAGTCTTTTTTACCCCGAGACCTTGTCTGGGGGATACTGCTAAACATGGTAACTGCTTTTTAAAGTCAGCTGAAGATACATCTAACTGTTCCTTCCATGAACACCCAGCCTTGACAAACTGACCTGTTTTACTACTTCAAATAACCCATGAATGGGCTCATCTGGCAGTCATATAGAAGTACCTTCTTTACCTTCAAGGCATAGGAAAGCATTAGTGCAAACAGCAGTTCATATTTCCTTTCCAGGAGGTATTAGGTTATATAGATACTGCCCATAGTCTGCTCAGCAGAACATGCTTCCAAGAGCTGAGACCTACACAGTGCACACAGAATCGGTCTGTGCTGTTCTAAGCTTTCTGGAGGCTTTCAAATAGCGTATTTGAAATACAAATCACTCTCCATAAAGCTACTCACCCTCCAAAATTTCTGTCCACACAGCAGGTGTAACTCTTCAAAAGACAGACCTTTAAAAGTCCGTAGGTCTTGAGTGAGTTTCAAATAAAACAATGGTTTTAGCTTCCTATAACCCTACAAAATCTATCTAGTATGCTTCAAGGGTTTTTAATCTGTCCACAATCCTTTTTACAAAAGCTTTATTTTCTCTTAGTTGGGAATGCAGGAATAGAACACATGACAAAAATACTAAGTAATGGGAATAAGAGTTGCAAATGTGCATTTGTTTACTAATGAAAACAAAAAAGTGAAGTCACAGGTAGAAATATCAGCAGTAACCACACCTGCATTTTGGTTGCAATTTGAGTAGATGTTTTGGTTTGTTTGTTTATAGTCAGAGCTTCAGTCTGCCCTGTTTTTTTCTGTCTTGACTGATGATCTTTTTATGGAGATGCCTTTTTCTTTTGGATATTCAGGTCACAATGTATATACAGATTTGCATAAGTCAAAGTATTTTTTCCATGAGGTACAGTACCCTGCAGCTTAAAAACTTTATAAAACATTTAAAAGTACAACAGGAAGGTATAACAAAATAATTGGGCATATACTTTTATGCTGCTATAAGACATAAAGCTTGGTTCACTATACTAAGCTGCTAATAGCAAGAGAGCTAGCAGTGAGGCATGTGAAGTCCCAGTAGAGGAATTCCTGTCTGGCTGTGCACCTGCAGTTACAGCTGATTGGAGGGACCCCAAGCTACATCACAGAATCATGGAAACATTTATGTTGGAAAAGACCACCAAGATCATCAAGTCCAACCATTACCCTGCTCTGCCAAGTCAATCGCTAAACCATGTCCCTCAGTACCACACATACAGATCGTTTTAATATGTCCAGGGATTCTGACTTAACCACTTCCCCAAGCAGCCTGTTCCAATGTTCAACAACACTTTCAATGAAGAGATTTTTCCTTATCTCTAATCTAAACCTCCCCTGGCACAATCTGAGGCCATTTCCTCTTGTCTTATCACTTGCATGGGAGAAGAGACCAATTCCCACCTGGCTACGCCATCCTTTCAGGTAGTTGCAGAGAGTGATAAGGGCATCTCTCAGCCTCCTCTTCTCCAAACCAAACACCCTCAGCTCCCATAGCCATTCCCCATGAAACTTATGCTCCAGACCCTTTACCAGCGCTGTTGCCCTTCTCTGGACGTGCTCCAGGCACCTCAACGTCCTTGTTGTGAGTGGCTCAGAACCGGACACAGGATTTGAGGTGAATTCTCACCAGTGCCAGGTAGAATTAGGGGACAATCACTTCCCTGGTGCTGCTGGCCACACTGTTGCTGATCCAGGCCAGGATGCCATTGACTTTCTTGGCCGCCTGGCCACTCACTGGCCCATGTTCAGCTGGAAGTGATCTGATGAGGTGGGAAGGTCTGGAAAGCACACACACACACCTCAAAAGCTTGGCTCTAAGTGAGAAAGATAGATCAGAAAACTAACTGAACAAAGGAAAAAACACGGGAGGAACAGGCAGAAAAATAAAAATAACTGCATAACTTTCTCAAAGAGAACACTCCAGAACTAACATTCTGGTGATTATTCCAAATTTGTTGTGAAAATAAACTTACAGCATGGTTACTTTTTGCCTGTGGGGGAAAAAAAAAGGAAGAAAAAAGGAAACATAAACCCAAACCAAAAAACTGAGTACTGACTGGGAAAAGGACATGGCAAATCAATTTCATTAGGGCAAATGATGTACTCTCCTTCAAATGACAATGTTGTGTCCTTGTTTTCTTTTATCTTCACAAGTATCCCACTGTAGAAAACTATTGCTGGAGTAGTGTATTTAATTTCCACCTCCCTATGATCACATCATCTTGGATTAAGCAGGTGCCTGTTTTTTAGCTGAACTGCTGGCCTTCCACTGGGAATTCATAATTTGATTCACCTTTAATACATGAAGAGCACAAAAGCATAGAAATATAATGATTTCTGAGCCTGAAACTGCAATCTTGTTTCCTTATTTTAGTTCCATTGATATTAAAAAAAAAAAACCAACTGGTTTACTTGATCAAAAATTAAAAAGTGCCTGCAAAGAATACCTAGATTTATCTTTTGTTTCATTTGGTCATCAATGAAAATATGAAGACTTTTCCTCTTCCTATTCCCTACTTCACACTGTTCTCATATTTGAAGGGGGAGAGAGGGGTATTTTAAACTTTGAACAAATGTTAAAACTGAAAAATTAGTCTAATGTCAAAAGCATTAATGTAATGCAAATTAATTGTTTGCCCTCGTTAAACATTTGGGGAAATGCATTTACATATTGTTCCCTCCCCTATTTTTTCTGCACTGTTTCCAAAACATCCAAGTCAAAGTCACTTACCTTACTATCATATTGTGAGAGAAGAAATGCACACTGAATTTCAAAGTACACACTTGTTAAAATTTGTTATCCAAGCTGAAGACATAAAGACAGTGAACACCCTCTGGTGCTCTACCAGCCTCACAGAAAAAAAAAAAAAAGCATTCCTAATGTTCAAATATAATTTTCTGCATTTCAGTTTGAGCCTGTTACCAGGTCTTGTCACTGAGCACCACTGGCTCTGTCCTCTTTGCAGCCTTCCTTCAGGTATTTATAGACATTGACTTTATATCCCTGAACCTTCTTTCTCCAGGCTGGGCAGTCCCAACTCTCTCAGCCTTTCCTCATGGGTGAGATGCTTCAGTCCTTTTGTCATCCTTGGGGCCCTTTGCTGGACTCTCTCCAGTACATTCATGTCTCTCTTGTACTGGGGAGCCCAGAACTGGACACAGCACTCCAGGTGTGGCCTCACCTGAGCTGAGAGGAAAGATTGCCTTCCTTTAACCTGCTGGCAACACTTTGTAGAGGTAGTATTACAGTAACTATTAGGAAAAAAATGAGAATACTGTACTCTGATAATATTTTTAAGGCAAATTTTTGTATATACTATGAAGCCTGTGTTTTCCACTTGTGATAGAAACAGAAGCTATTAAGCTACAAAGGGACCACAACATGTCAGAAACACTGTGATAAGGATCACTACAGGATAAAACACTACTATAATTTTCATCATTTTCAAAGACAATGATAATGTGTTATACAACCCACACAAGTAGCATGTTGCCATACACCTTCCTACACTGCTTCCTGCATGAAATGTTCCCAACAGTGTCTTACACTATTATAAATCAGCAGCAACCATTATAGCTCCCAGCACTATCAATCTACAGAGACACCACAAAAGTCACCTAACATTGTACCACCAGATGTTAGGGGAGATTTCATACATCAAGTTGAATGCACAGGTGTCACCTGGAATAATTTTTGTGAGAAGATTTTGCATACCATTTATATAATTGTTTCCTATAGAGTCATTAATACATACCTGGAATGGCTGGTTTCTCTTTATTATAGCAAGTTCAGTGTTTTTCCACCAGATTTCACAGTGTAGCATACAATGAAGTCATTAAAACAAGTATATATACCAAATATTTTGCATTTTTATGAAGAAAAGATGCCCAAGCTTTTCTTGAAGCTTTTCTTGAAGCATTTATCAGTTACCTAGTGCTGGATGACTTTTTATCAAAGATGATTGCTAATTTGATGGTGTCCTTTGAGCTCCTGTAGAAACTTCAGGGTATTTCTGTTCCAAAAACTCTTACCCAGTTTTAGCATTGCCACCAATTGCAGAGGACAGAAAGGAAGGTGCAAATTTCACCCCAACACACATGAACTTACCTTCTGAAATCGATCTTACAAAGGCTCATGTACATTTTGTACTGGGACTCCCTCACTATCTCTGTGTAACATGCAGTGTAAAACTTGCCTGTCCGCCAGGTCAACAATTGCCTCTTGCAGCTCCTAGTTAGACTCTGCTAATGTTTCAGTAGTTCATCTTAGGGTATCTAGGAACATAAATACATGAGAACAGCAGTTGTCTACTATTTTCACAACATACATCTTTTTCTTTACATAAACTATTCTGGCAACTCTTGTTTGCCAAAACCTCTTCTGATCAACTATGGAAAGGACAAAAATTTCAAAACCTTTAACACAATCCTGTGAGCAATAGTTGAAGGAACTCAAATTCTGTCCATGGCAGAAGCATTCTGAGTAAGCTGGGATGTAGACTATTTCACTAACCCCCGTAGATCTATATTCAGCATTTTAGGAATGCCATGGCTGAATTTGGTGGGGTTTTTAGCAAAAACACCCAAAAAGCTCCATTTGAAAGAACTGGCAAAGTTTGGTACATATTTCTTTACATCAGAGAAGAAAAAAAAAAGGTATGCACAGGGTTTCTCTCAAACGGAATTCAAAACTTTTTCCAGTTTCATTGGCATCTAATTCGCTATCAGCTTCCCAGTGAATTGAAGAGTCTCCACATGGTCTGGTGTGCAAGGTTAACTTCTAGTGCTGTGTTTTCTTTTCTTGCATTATTGAACAAATATTTGTAGTGGTTCAAGGATTATCTTTCTCCCTCAGAAGTTTAATAATAAAAAAATTATTTTAATACAATAACACTAAAAAAAATCAGTAGTGTTTGCTCATCTAGAAGAGATGCAGAAGGTAGACAGAAAGCTTCACCTGGGTTCGCTGAAGAACTGATTATGACCTTCTTCACCTGTGCCATGACTTTGTCAACCAGTGGTATCCCTGGTGGTCCAACTGCCAACACACCTCCACCAATCCTGTGGACCAAGGTTCCATCAGCATTTTCTCCAAATTAAAATGAGAATGGCACAAAAGGTGTCCTGCACTGTTTACAGTGGGGAAATATTCAGAGGATGGAAAAGGCAGATGGGGGCAAGGGCTTCCCTGCTTTCTGTCTTTTGGGAAACACTCAGAGAACATGAGCAGCTATCCAATTAACTACTCTTGAGGCAAAAACTAGGGAATGAGGGGCCTGTACTGGCAGATCCCAGCAGGACAGGAAACCAAGAAGTTGTGATGGGCACATCACATATAGAAAGGTAGAAGACTGCAAAGTTAAACACTACCACTTTTGTTGGTAAGTGCTACTCTCTGCTCACCTTGGGGAAAATAAAACCACACAAACAAACATACAATAATTAAGAAAGGAGAAAAGAAGGAATTAGGACTTCTCATTACCTTTTGTCCATAACCTCCAGTTAAGAACCCAAATCTCTAAGGAAAAGGGAATTGTGAGGGAGATTATGGTAACAGCAAGAATGCTATTACCTGGCAAATTATCTAAAAGGCAACTTTCTCCACAAAGGTTCTTAAATAGAGACAACATAAAGTGTGTTGTGTTGCCACACACTTGCCAGTTCTAGCAACTATATTAAAGCATCAATAGCATTTAAACATTAAAGAAAATTGGCAAAAATATCAAATTGATAAAATTAGCACTTACAGTATCAACACAGTAATGACAAGTACATATATAATAAAACTACTCACTTAGAAACAAAGATAGGTCAATACAGAGGAGATAATCACAATTTGACTTTGTCTCTGCATTGTTTTCATTGGTGAACAAAAGCAGAGAAATTTAAAAAATAAATTAAAAAAATACAGAGAACATACATAAAATTAATGTAAGGCCTTAAAGGATCCTTATGTCCTTTAGTCCTTTGCCTCAAAGCCAATGTGATATTTGATTTTGCCTTCACCAAGGCACATATTTTTACAGGTCTGGGGGAGTTTTAATTCTACAGAAAAACTGTTCCAATTTATTCTAGGGCAGGGGAAGAGGACAGCAGCAGAGATTTAAGCCCAGAATTGTCTCCCAGGTCTCCAGAATAATTTCCACTATCATCCTTATTTAATGAATTCGATCTGTAGGTTAGCCTTTCTTGTCCCTTTTAGTCTGCCTATTGCCATTGGAATTAGTAAAGAGCAACTTCTGCTATCCAAGTGGTTTGTTCCTAATGGTGAGATGCAGATACCTAAAAGATTATATATATATAAGAACCACTAATTGTGAAACATCAAAATTATTTCCACTGGCCTTTAAGGAATCCCTTGGCTATATTCAAAACAGTTGTTTAGAAGCCTTCATGTCCTAGTACCAATCTCCCAAGCCATAGTGCCCATCTTCACAATATTCTTCATAAATTCATAGTTATTCAATTATCTTCATTGATTGAATCTTCATAAATTCAATTTTAAAGGTCTCCTATGTACCATATACTTGCAAGGCAATGTATTGTGGTGCAATAACTGGTAACAATACCAAAAGCCAAACAGATGTGATAAAGCAGTGCATACATTTTCCTCATAGTGTCTTCCTCTTGAAGCATGGTGACATTTTTGGTTTTGTGTACCCAACACAGCTGTATCCAGCCCTCAGATTCTATCCTGTTAAATAATACATTTTTCTTACCCCCAATATTTATGTTATGCAGAAGGGATGTTGTAATAACAAGTCTTTTCACAAGGACATTGGCAAACAGTTATGTGGAGGCTGTGTCATCCTCCCCAAATTATAAATAATAATGTCTGACACCTGTTAAGAAGGAAAAAATTCTAAGGTATGGTAAACATCACAGCAAGAAGTTTTGAAATTGCAAAAGTTGTGGTTTACAAATACAGTACAGAAAGGCAGCCCCTGGATAAAAGGCTTAAAAGCAAGTAGAAAAGAAAGGAAATAAGGTGGTTACAGCCATGAGAGCCCAGGCAGATAGCAAGTCAGCACAGATCAATGTGGTAAGTAGTATTCTCAGTATATTCACTGTTTGTAGGTGCAGTCGTGGCTCAGATGCTCTAAAAGTTAACTGCTGACAAAGAAGGGTAAAGGTGCTCCACTGTTCTGCCCTGTGAATCATCTTCCCTTTCTCTGACATCAAAACTTATCTGCTCCCAACCTGTGAAACTGAACAGGCAGAAAAATGCTATTAAAGAAAGGCAATTGTTTTTCTGCCAGTTTAGCTTCCTTAGACATCTTAAACTACATGATCAGAAAAGTAAAAGTGATGGCACAGGAGACAGAGTGGGAACACAAGTGAGTGTGGAGGGAACTGAAGGGAAAACATGGATTTTGGTAACAGCTGGC
This sequence comes from Lichenostomus cassidix, assembly GCF_008360975.1. Lineage (NCBI taxonomy): Eukaryota > Metazoa > Chordata > Aves > Passeriformes > Meliphagidae > Lichenostomus > Lichenostomus cassidix. The sequence continues at coordinate 106,179,143 of NC_139482.1, read as the reverse complement.
TGTGAGTTTCACTTAGCTGTAAGATAATGCCAGACTGCAACTTAAACACTGTCACTGGTTTCATAGGTGTTTTGGTGGGGATGAGTTTTGAAGGCAGACAATGATGTACCACAGACATTTATGAAAAGTTCCTTTTATAGTCACAGGTATAAAGAAAGAAAGGTGAAGACTGCTGCTTTGAAAACTTTTGAGAGAGACTAATGGAACGAATGTTAGAGTCAACATCTCACGAGCAGATAAGACCTTTGTTGCTTTCTCAGTTGTTTGAAACTCAGCACTTCCCCTCATAAAACCTTTTTCTTAAAAGATGCAAATAAATGAAAAAAGAAACCTGACCAGCACTGTGTCAGGTCTGGCAATGGACTGAAGAAATTAAATGAATGATAGGATCAGTGATAAATAAACAAGGATTTTGAGCTGAACATCTCAAGCATGACTGAAATACAACATAACCAACCCCTCCCTTGCTTAGTCAGTCTTCCTCAAGGATGCTCTCCTACCAGCATTAACAAACTGATGTATAAGAGGGCTAACAGGAGCGCATGTGGTTATTTCCTGGCAGAAATGTATCTTATGCAGCACTCAAGAGAGAAAAGTTCTTTAGTACACTATATACAAAACTCATCCCTTTTTTATGCAACTTCCTTTTGATAAATATTCTCCTTATCATTTACCGAAGACCAGAGCTTTGGCACATCACAACCAACATCAAAATACAGTTTTTAGAACTATTTTATATAACGTACACACAAATTATTACATGTATAAATATAGAAAAATACATATTATTTTAAAAGATAAAAACTGGTATTTTTGGTCATTTAGGAAGAATAACAGACTATGATTTCATACTTCTAACGTAAAATGTTTGCTCTTTTCAAAAGTCCAATCCAGCAGGTACATACAATCTAGCATCAGTTCTCCTTGTTTCAGAGGTCATAAAACTTCCATTTTAAATTATGAAAATGAAAGTTTTCATAGAAAATTCTTTGTTACATTGTCAACCATTAAAATTTTGTCCTCTGTTCTAGCCTTACAATTCATTAATTTGCTTACAAAAATCCGGTGTGCACCAAAAAATATCAGCAAACGTAGGAGATTTGACCAGACTTCACCAGATTTGACCACTCTCTCTTCCACTTAGCTTTCCCTGTCATCATTTCTGATTAATTAATTTTTTTGTTTTGTTTCCTTTCTCCAGAGACCAAAGTTACCTTAATTCTTCATTCATGGGTCATAATTAATTTTTCATGATAGTATCTAATCAAATTTCCTAGTTGATGCTGACCAAGTACTATGAGGAATTCTGAGAAAGACAAACATAAAGAAAAATAAAATCTGTGCTTATTATTTTCAATAAATACCTAAACACTGAGTCCTACAAAAGGTAATTATTCCAAACTGAATTATTCTCACTAGCTAAATCAGCAGGGTAAAATGATGCATCACGTATGGCAGAATCAAAGGCCTACTTGGAATGACTAAGAAAGAATATAGCATTTAGAAAACAGCATAATAAATCTATTTGAGTAATAGTACCTTATTCCTGCAAAAATATATACACAATAATAGCCACACTGTAAATATATTTACAAAATTACACAAAACCACATTTTGTCATTACCAGAAGACTAGGAGTATTTAATAATGATGGTTACACTCTAGGAAAATCCCTCCTTTTTTGTTCCTATAGAATCAACACAGAAAATACATAAGTATTATTATGGCCCACATTCCCATCAGCAAGGCTTCTAATTAGTCTTTTAACTTAGAATTTTTCTTACTGATACCTAGAGCAAACTCAACTTGATTTGCAGACTGACTTAATAGTAACATATATTGCTATTTTACTTGCAAAAGAATATATTGCAATTATGGGGTAACACAGTTTTAAAGTATCTTTTTGTATGAGAGGCATGCTTTAAAATTTCATGCTGAATAAAAGGAAAAGAGAGTGGTAAAAAGCATTGCTACATCTTTAAAATAAATACTAGAAATCAACATAGTTACTATTTTTTCTATGTTACTTGTAGGAAATTGCAGTCAATTTCTATTTGTAGGGTAGTTCAGAGGCAGTTTACCTATTTCTAGGATACACCCCTAGGTGTCTTCATCTTAAGACACAGGCCTAGAGTTCCTACCTTGCAAATACCAACTCTGGACTAAGAGTGGGAGGAGTTGTTGATACACCAAGTGGTATCTTTTGGATGACCCCAGAGGGTTGAAGAAGCAGTCAGACATGAACCTCATGAAGTTCAACAAAGGGAACAGCAAAGTCCTGCACTTGGGGAGGACCAACCCCATGCTCCAGCTCATGCTGGGGGATGACTGCTTAAGCAGCTTTGCAAAAAGTACCTGGGAGTCCTGGTGGACAAGGTGGCTGTGAGCCAGCAACGTGTCCTTGCCACAAAGGCCAAGAGCATCCTGGACAGCACTGGAAAGAGCACTGCTGGTGAAATGAGAGAGTCTTCTTTACCTCACAGGATCAAGCTCTCTGAAAGGAAATTGCACTCGACATAATTTGCACTTTCTATATTCCCTCAGGAAGTTGATTGGAATTGTGACAAGGTGGAAGTAACTGCCCTCTAGTTGTTCAGTTTTCTCCTCTGTCCTTCATGGTCTTGAGTCTTCAGAAGGCAGATGCTGGAGGTGATGGATTTGATGCAGAAGTGAGAGTCCCCAGAAGAACAGTATGACTCTCCACTGCAAATGTGTTGTCTTTTAACAGATACGAATATTTAGTGATTGCCAAGATCGTTGCTGCCTTTTCTTCAGCATGGCTTGGCAGTGCCTTCTCATGTTTGTCTTTTCTGCTTTGCTTTCAACATTCAAAAAATGAAGAATTTAGTGAACTGTAGCACTTTGCTTCTGTGCCCTAAAATAAAATATTAACCTCTAAGAATACTTGAGGAATTTTCAGCTCTAAGGAGGCTTAGATTAGATGTTCTGCTATTTCTTATTTATAGCGTATGTTCCTAGTAGCTGGAGATTCCCTTTTGAAGAATAAAATCAGGACATGGAAAGATTTTCACACTGCAGATATTGCACTTACTCCCATTAGTGCAAACTGCTGAACCTGCTGTGAGCTTCTTTATTCTAAATATTTATATTTGCAGACTAAAATGACAGGTAGTAGAATAAAAATTTAGCATACCAATGATTTTTTCCTGGGTTTGTTATTGCCACTCTGGAATATAGCAGAGCCACCAATATCCTTGTAGTGTGCTGTGCTGTTTGAGTACTTCATTTTATACTGAACATACACTTCAGGTGCTATTTTTATTACTACTCCATACAATAGCCAATGCAGAATAGGACAAAAAAACCCCAAAACCAGACAAGAAGCTGACAGAAAAAATTCAAGACAAATTTATCCTGTGTCATCCCTTTTAGGAAGCAAAAAGCACCATTTACACTAAAAACCACTCTGATATTGTTATGTATTTTGGTAACAAGTTACTGGTTTCTAAATAAACAGAATTTGAACATCAGCCGTTTACAGAAGCAGACCTTCAGGTGCAAGCTTCATTTTGCCACAAGATGAATTAACACAGAGACTGGGCATGTAGAAAATCCCAGAGAAGTTAGGAGATTACCAAATTCAGTTGATGAAGAAGTACCACATCAAAAATGGCATTTTTCCTTTTGCCATCTTCCTTTTTCATTTACTGAAAGATCCTTCTTCCTTGGGCTCTGCTCTGTTACCTGACGATATTGTTGATGCTACAAAGCACCAGCATAAACACCCTTTTCTTTTTCTTTTTTTTTAATTTCAAGATGAAAAAGTAGTCTACCCTGAAAAAGAAGCTCAAATTCACCAGTATCCTATTAGCAGTAGATCCTGAGCTATCATCCTTACTATAGTAAAGAAAATGGGTGAGTTTCTGTCATTTGAAGGGTGTGCATAAAATGAGGTGCTGTCACCAAAAAAAGCTGTTAAAAGCTTTGTCTAAGAAACACCTGGCTCACAGGAATCATTCTTAACTCTCATACCAAGACCTTTAGTCTTTAGGTTTCCAAACAAGTGGTGCTACCATAAAATTCTTTGCTGTCCTCTTTCCTGTAGATATAGCTTTATAAATACTAGATTGAATTTTTAAAAAAATTTACATGTACATTTGAAAATGTTGATGAATGAGCATTCTGTATTTTCCTTCTTGTGGATGGAAATGTCCATGACTCTGTGGAAATTCAGATAATAAAAGTGGCAGAAAACAACTTACATGGGAAAAAAATCTTTCAGGACTGATCCTCCTCTGTCTGCATTCGTCTCTCTCCAAAAAATATGACATACTCAAATGCACATCAACAAAAAAAACCCCTACACTGACAAAAAGTTGAAATAGAGGTGGAAGCAAGATCTCATCGAAACATATTTGCATTTGAAACTCTTGATGATGACTGAGATTTATGCATCTAAATTACAATTAAATAATGTTAAGGTTGTGAGTAACTCACAAGAGCAAAGAAATGTGCAATTAAAGGGAAAATATACCATATGTCCTTTGATATCTAGGCATATTGCAGTGCATTAAGGAAGTCATAAAAGAGACACCCTGTTGTGGTTATGTGTTCTGAGACATGTGGCACATTTCCATTGTAGCTATCTATTTCCCTGCTTGTATGCATCTGTGCCATTATTTAAATGTTGATTTTGAATGTGAATTTCCCTTTGCATGGTAAAAAAAACAGAGCTACAGACTTGTTTTTTTCAATGTTTCTTTAGATCTGTCGCTATTTATGAATGTGCAAGTCCAAAATGTTAAACACATGAATGAAAAAACATCACAAATGGCTAAAATAAAAGGATTTAACTTAATCCTCAGACAAAATTAGGCAAAGGAGATCGTTTTAGTGACTATGAATGAATGATCTTATATCTTCCCTCAAGAAACTGACAGAGTTTAATTCCAAACACTGTTCTCCTATATTTTGCACGGAAAGAGCAATGTACTAAAAAAAAAAATCATGTATTTAGTTTAGACCATTTGGGAAAATACAATGGGAAATTACTCCTTTCATTTTAAGGTTTCTCACCTGTGGCATCCCACAAGCCTTTTTTTTTTTTTTTTTCCCCACAACTCAAAACCAGCCTGAAAGTGTGGAAGAACAAAATGGAATATTCAGTTCCTGAGAGCAGTGTTTATGTGGCTGGCATTAACCCACATAGTCTCAAACACTGTGATCATCAAGACACCCCAGTGCAAAATCCTTTATACACAGTGGTTGGGTAACCAGAGCATGATATCTGGATGTCATACTTGTGGAAACAGGAAAACATGTTCAGTATACTTCATAGATACATGTTTGCTATGCCTGCAGCCTTGGGACACTTTCAGATACCTCACCAGTTCTCTAGGGACATGTATATGCTAAAAAAATAGGTTTTCATAGTTCTGTTAGTAACTGGATAGGAGATGGTTGGTTCTGATTACACATTGATTTGGCCATGGCCATAATGCATTCTTCATTTGTAGGGCTCTTTGCTGCTGTTTGTAGAAACTAAAAAAGTACCAATTTGAACACTCAGATATTACAACAGTTACCCTCTGAGTTCACACCAAGACTACGTAATAATAACCATGAATCACCATGAAGCATATCAACTTTAGAAAAAACTGGTTTCCTCAAACCTTCCTTTTAGTACTGTTGATTTCCTACAAGTATTATAGTGATGATGATGATGATGATGATAAAGTGTGTGGGAGACAGATAAAGTGTGTGGGAGACAGAAAAAAATGGACCAAAATGGTCCAAGAAATGGACCGCAGTGATGAGTGAAATGGTTAGAAACACAAAGAAAGTAATGGACATGCTGGCATTGCTCCATCTCAGCAAGACCTACAGTGCAAGGATTGGGCCACAGATATTCCTGAAGAAAAGCAAGCCAGATTAGCATCACACCAACTCAGGGTTCTGTATAATTTGAATAGACAGGGCAGACGAAGTGCCATTCTGGTAACAAAGAGCATCAGGCCCAGGTGGCAAGCCCTTGGGGAGCAGGATGCTGTAGGAATGCAACAACAGCTTGGAGCCAGCAGCCCTGGAACTGGTTGTCAAGGGAAAAAAGCAGGGGGTGATGGGCAGTCACAGCACACCCTCGGAGAGCAGAGCCAGCAAGAGTAATCATCATGGGGCTGGGGACAGGAGCCAGCCCAGGCACAGTCCGAGGAGAGAGCATGCCAGTTGGGAAGCAGCTGCACAGCCACGGGGTGGCCATGGATGCCACTGACAAATGTGTGCTGTAACCAAAAGGGCTGGCTAGGGCTGGAGGGAAGAGCCAGGGCCTTCCGCCAGCAACAGCTGAGGAGCAGAGCAAGCAGTGCACGAGTGAGGACCGAGATTCACCTTCTGTGGCGTGGGCTGTGCTATCCTGTCACTGGGCAGTGTGTCCTTCCAACGACGGCAGCACTCACACCTCTGCCAGCTGAGGGAGAGGGGATCAGTTGGCTAAAGGCAAGGAATTCTCTACCCACAGCCTATAGTGGCACTGGAATGCACACGGACTGAGCAACTGATGTGCCCAGGAAAAAGCAATTTTAAAATGCTTTGGTTGGGGACTTTCAATGTCCCTGTACCCATCACCCGCTGCCAGCTCTTCATTCCTCCAAAAATTGTCTTAGACTTTGCAAACTTGTTCATGAAGCTCTTTGGCAACACGGACATTCCCTCCACTGGCTGCACTGAAATAAATGAGGGCTGGTCTCAGGACTTCCAGCGTCTGTAATTTATATTTAATGTTGCAGCCGGTGCTTCCCCTTGCTCTGTTTCACTCTCACGGCAAGGATGCTGCAGCCGCCCAGCTCATCGGGGACAGCCGCCCCACGCCCCAGAGCAGCCTGTTCACTGCTCTGCCACCCTCCATGTAACGAAGTCCTTCCTCATGTTGAGGTGGAAACTTGTTGTGTTTTAGTTTATGGCCAATGCTCCTTGTCCTGTCGCTGGGCATCACTTTCTTAGCACCCGCCTGTGACATGTTTATATGCATAAATGAATCGTCTCTCCCCTTCAGAGACGCTCCAGACCCCAAATGTGCTCCCCCTCCACCTGCGAGCACTTCCCTCCAGCGTCTCCCGTCCCGTCCCGTCCCGTCCCGTCCCGTCCCGTCCCGTCCCGTCCCGTCCCGTCCCTTCAGGAGCTGCCGCCACCGCGGGCTGCCCGGGTGCAACCAACTGCGGCGCTGGGCAGAGGGGGGAGTAGAGAGCGCCGCCCGGCACAGCCCGAGCGTGTCCCCTGCAACGTGCGCTCCACAGCGCTGTCATCCCCCCAGCCGGCCGTACCACTTCCCTGCTCTGAGGCGCGTCGGGCAGGAACGTACTAACGCGGCAGAGCGAAAGGGGGTAGTCAAGAAAGGCGCCTGACAACACTACTGGGGGGTCACGTTCGGAGTCGCTCAGCGTCAGCTCCCGGTCCCGTTGTTCTGGCCGAGCCATGCGGGGCGGCCGCGGTGTCATCGAGGCGCCCCCTCGCCACCGGGAAAAGCGGGGAGGAGCCGCCAGTCCTCCTTAATCCCTTCCCTCGGCGGGATGGGGATGGGCCGTCCCACCGGGCGCGCGCCCCCGCCCCCCCGCGCGCCGCGTTCTTCCCGGATCGCGGCCGCTGCTGGGTCCGCGGGGCGCGCGCGCGAGCGGGCGGGAGCGGGGCGGACGCGGAGCCTCCCGGCACCCGCCAGACATGTCGGTGGCGTTCGCGGCCCCGAGGCAGCGGGGCAAGGGCGAGATCACGCCGGCCGCCATCCAGAAGGTGAGGAGGGCGCGGGGAGGAGGGCCCGGCCCGGGCGGCCCCGGGGGCTGCAGCTGCCGCTTCCTGCCGCGCGGGGAACGGGGGCGGCGGCGGCTGCGGCCCGGAGCGCCGAGGCCCCGGCGGGGAACGGAGGCGGCCGGGCCGCGCTCGCTGTGTCCGGGGCTCGGCCCCGCGGGACGCTGCTCCTCTCTCTGCGCTTGGACACTTGTTGGAGGGTCCCGGGGCCGGCGGGAGGCGCCGGGCGGGGGCGGGCGATGTGCCTGGCCCCCCCAGCCCCCATCTTTCTTTCTCTACTTGAGCTGCCCCGATCGCCCCCGCGGGCCTGAATTAACCCGACGACTCGGCCTGGAAGTGGAGGAGTCGAGTTAGTCTTTCCTGCGGGGGGGGCTGACAGTGGCACCGTGGCCGGGTTGTTCCAGATGCTGTGCCTGACTCGGGGCGCTGCGAGCAGGCGGAGGTTCCAGTTCCCAAACTTGGTCGGCCTGGTAGTTAAGGCTCCCTCCCACTAAACCTTAGGTGTGATTACAGAACATTGCGGTCGGAGCCAATGACAGCGGCTCCGGACGACTCCACTTAAGCTTTTGTGGGAGGCAGCAAGTTAACTCGCTAAAGCGATCAAAGCAAACCACATACAGGATTTGTAGTAATCTACAGTGTTTTGCATCAGGAGCAGCAAAGGAGCTTGTTCAAGTTCACTCGTAACTCTGTGGTATTTGGAAACTTTACCGAAGACTCGCACTATCATTGGTGTGGATAGCCATGGATCGAACAGATGTCAGATTGCTACAAGCTCCTTATGTGGGGCAGGCTTTTGGGTCGATACACCTAACCTCTGATTTAATAAAGAATTAGAGCCTTAACAAAGTAAGTGCTGCAGCAGTATGGACCTCAGAGAAGACCCCAGAGTTATAATGGAGACCTCCAGGGTACTGTAGGAGAAGTCAGTGTTTGGGAATTGTAGGTGAAAAATGCATATCCACTGGGTGGAATGCTGCACAAAGGTAGTCAGTAGAGACTTAAGGTCACTCAGGTGCACATGGAGAATACAGACGATTAAATTTCTTTTGTGCTGTAGTCAAACCATTAGTTTGATGGTGGTGTGCTGGCAAAATCCTGTTGTTAAAGCTGAAGATATTTTGTAATGTACATAGACTGTCAGAAGCCTTGAAGGTATCCTCACCCAGCTGGAAAATAAATTCTCTTTCGATGGTAGGTGTTACAACTATTTCAATTTTCTGTCAGTAAATGCTCAGTTAAACTTGTATAAAACGTTGTCTGCAGCCCCATCTAGGATACAGTTATATTCCTTCTTGTTCCCTTTCCTCTTAGCCCCTACCATTCCTGCCTTCCTCTCACCCCTTCCTCCCCAAGAGGTCCAGCTTACATGGCTGCAGTGAAGAATGCAACCATCTAATGGGCAGTCTCAAGGTCTACCTGCCTTCTAAGCCTTATGAATCTGCTGCTTTCCTCAGGATTGTGGGAGACATTCTGAGGAGAGCCTTGACTCACAGCTTCTTTTTCAGGTGCTCTATTAGACTTTGGTATCAAAGGTATTATCTCCTTTTCTTCCTTTTTTTTTATTCCTGGTGAGAATGGCCACTTCTTACAAATTTAAAGTTACTACATGTGTCACGTGCCAGTGTAGGAGTGGATTTGTGATCCTCTTCAGAGAGGGAGTTGTAGCTTTTCCTATTTTCTGGGACTCACATAGTAACTGAAAATACTGCAGTTATATCTGTGTGAAGTGATTAATGATTGTGTTTCCAGATCCAGCAGTTTCAGGCAAAATACTTGCACTGGGATCATTCTAGTCCATTCTGGTGAATTGATGGTTAGAGTTTAAGAAAATGTGGCTGGCTGGCTCCTTCTTACACGAATAGAAGTCCTGAGTGGACTGCATAACGTTTCTGACTCCCTGCTCTTTTCATAGGGGAGATGGATTAGGCAGAAAAAAAGTGTCAGTACTTTTTTCGTTCCCTTCCTGTAGAATTTGTTAGGGGAAATAAAGCCTGTGTAATGATGTTGTGCTTTCCTTGTTGAAGGATGAGCCTAGTCATGGCTAGTTTCAGCCATGTTTGGAACAAGAAGAGAATCTATGGCATGTTTAAGATTCTGTTTTGTGAAATTCAGCAGGTGGGTAAAGGGATCTAAACTAGCTCTCCAGTGAGAGAAAGCAAAGGAATAAATTGATGCAAATTTTTTAATTTGGCAGTAAGTTTTCCATTTCATTCAGTTGACTTGGATAACTTGGCTGGTGGCTCAGATTAGCCATGGTTCTGCTGAATCTTGCCTGATCAGAGTGCAGGACTTGAGCTAGAAAGACAGGTGTGGGCACATACACTCTAGGAGACCAGGGTGCACTTTTTTTCCTGTTTACAGAGCTTGACACACTCTGACTTTGTGAACTTATTGCAGAAAGTTGTGAAATTGGTTGTTTCCCATGATTTGTAGAGCTACTCTTTTTTGTTCAGAAAATTCATTAGTAGGTATTCATTTTCATGGACATTTCTGATGTATAACAGATTTATTGTGCTCATTTGTTCTGGTTCTGGCCACAGTGGGATTAATTCTTGCAGTAGCCAGGAGAGGTCATGGTGTGGCCCAGGGGTTTATTTCATACCACTTCACTTCATTTTTCCAGCAATGGGTGAAGGCGTCACACAGTGTGTTGTAGTCAGGTATTGTCGGGAGTTCCATGTGGTGAGCACTTGAGTGTGAATCATTTGCCTCTCTTGTACCCTCCATTCTTAATATTTTTGCTGTTACTGTTTGTTTTTTATCTCAGTGCTATTTCCAGTAAATTTTTCTTATCTCAACTGCTGATCATAACCTTTTGTACCTCCAGTTCTTCCCTCCACCCCACCAGAGGGGAGACGGGTGCATGGTTTGGAGTGTTTCAGTGGGAACACTAAATTAGGGAATACCATTTCTCAGCCACAACACCATTATACCAACTATTTTTAAAATGCAGCTTAGCTAGAGATTCTTCATGTAAGTATGGCCTAACTTTCCAGTGCATTTCCTTTGAACAAATTTGATCAGCTCAGTTTGCATCAATAATAATTTTAGTGCCTTTGTAAATTAAATTTATAGGCAGTTGCAGGTTTTAGAAGGAGAAGGGAAACTTGGGGCATAGACTTTTAAGTGAATTTTTTGTTAGCAATCATATGAAGGAACGCAGAAAACTTAAAACTTTGTAAGAACTTGGTGCAGAATAGGCATAGGTATTTGAGCAGGGTGCTTCATGTAGCTACTGATAGTAGTGCTATGAAACCCTTAAGACAAAACCTTTAAAACTAATCAGAGGGGGGAAATGGGAGCAAAACAGTGTTCTGTAAATAATTGGTGAAGTAGAATTTTCTGGATAACAACTGTTTTTTGTTGCTTTTAAAAACTGAGGAGCAAGACTTAAACTTATCATTAGTTTCATTCCACAAAGAACATGAAATTTACTCCAAACTTCTTCTTTATTGTTTCAGATGTTGGATGAAAATAACCATCTTATTCAGTGTATAATGGACTATCAGAACAAAGGAAAGACTTCTGAATGCTCTCAGTAAGACTTTTTAATCCATATCTACTGTGGACTGGGTGAATTTCCATCTAGAGCACCATTCGTGATTTGTTTAGCTTACCTTACAGGAGAACTGTGCTGTGAAGAAAAGTATTGCTACAGATACTATACTTAAAATTTAGGGGGATGAGGGGGGCACGTTGTTTGCTGTATGAGTGTCACTTCTGTCACTGAAATGTTGCAACTTGCCTACTGCAAGTTGGTGTCATGATGATGCTCATAAAAGTTAGGACTGTATAACAAAGATCTTTTTCCTCTGTATTGTAATTACATTGTAGGAAAGAGGTAGTTTTGTGTGAAAAATTCTCAAAATCATGTAGGAAAATTGACTTTTTTTCTTCCTGATAGCATTTTTGAAAACTACCTGCTTTTCACTTGCCCAAGAACAAACAAGCTTGTCTTAAAAGTTTGGCTTTCCAAAATGTCCCACCGGGACTTGCTGTCTAGTGGGACCTTTGGAGAGTTTCTGAGAGAACAAATTGTTAAGGAGTGTTATTTTCCCATTAGTCTTTTTGGGCATGAGTTAGGGTATTAAGCTGTCTGCAAGCCTGTAGTTATGTGCTAGTAATCTGCTCCAACTTTCAAGGTTGTTTTTTGTGACTGTGGACTAGATATTGGGAATCAAGACTGTGGTTCTTTAGCAGAAAAATTATTTCATAGCAAACTTCCAAAGCTCTGGGTCCTGATGAAATATGGTCACGATTGACATAAATCAGTGATATCTTGCATATGAGGACATAATAGAAAACTTTTTTTCTCTAGTGTTTGTGATGGAAATTATACCAGACACATGTCTTCTGGTGATTTAGTTTAAGGCAGGAATTGAAATAGGTGAGAACAGTGTCACCCAGCTTTAGACTTTTTTTCATAGCAAGACAGTAGTAGAGAAGAGATAGGCACAGATTTGATGGAGACATTGGGAAAGATTGCATAATAGATAAGTGTGAGGGAAAAGGCTTGAGATTCATAGTAATGGTATCTTGTAAGTCTCTTGAGTCTTGTTTTACTCTAATATGTAGAATTGTAGTAAGTTCTGATGTTACTGTATTTGTGAATTGAGGTTTTTTTTCCCTTTGTTTATTTTGATAGATACCAGCAGATGCTGCATACAAACTTGGTTTACCTAGCTACTATAGCTGACTCCAACCAGAACATGCAGTCTCTACTACCAGCAGTAAGTACAAAACAGTGTAAAAGTAGAGAATTACATTTCATTTGGATTCCAGAAAGGAGGGAAAAAAACCCCAAAAAACAAATAAACCAAAAACCAACCAACCAAGTGTTTGAGATGATGACCAAACACTTGGCCTCTGATGTACTGTCCACTGAATACATGATGCTGTATTTGGAATAATCTCATTCCTTAGGCCTTGCTTAAAATCTGACTTGTTTAACTATAAACTGTTACTGTGAACTAGCTGTGCAATGCACAATTATCTGGCCTGCCTCAATGATAGATTTTTTTTTCCTTTTTTTTCTTTTTTTTTTTTTTTTCCCTCAGCTGAGAACTCTAGTGTTATGGCTCTTAGTCAACTCCTGCAATAGTACTCTTTTTCCTCTTAGGTTAGGGAAAGGTGGGGAATGGGATTTTTTTATTATCTTTTTATTTTCCACTGGAATATCATCCATTCTCTCTCCTCACTGGAACTAGGCTGGGTAATTTTTTTTCTAGTTTTCTACCTTCTTCACTTCTAGGTGAGTCTCAAATTTTCTGCCTTTCTCCTTGCTGGAAATCAGCTCTTTTTGTAAGGTGGATGATGGTAATATGAAAGAAATAAGGGCTCACAGGCTTAACTTGAAACACCGCATCACTTTACATCTCTTGGTTATTACTTCCTATCTTTTTTTACTCTGAATTTTTTCTGAGTATTCTGTATTTCTGTATTCCTGAACTCTGTATTTATAAGATGCCTCAAATTTTTCCCCTTTTCCATTGTTTATGGAGCAGTAAGAAAAGAAACAGCAGCATTAAAATAGCTTGCTATCTGTTTGCTAATCAGAAAGCTTGGGGAGTTCATTTTGAGTAACACAAGGAAGTTCTTTTTTTTTTTGGTAATAAGACTTTTCTTGAATTAATATAGTCTTGATTCATTTCTGTAATATGAAGCTAAAAAGAATGTCTATAAAACAGCCATTCCTAGATACCAGTTTTCACCAACTGAAATTGAATTACTTTTTCTTTGGTCTCTGGAGAAGTGTTCTCCAATCATTGCTACTAGCGAAGCATCCTTTCAAGTTGGTACCTAGAGGACTATAGAAACAGTGCTTCATTATGTCCAACCTGTTGTGCCTGTAGAGGTTTCTCTTTTTATAAATCCATGCTTGTAGCTGAGGGGGAGGGAGAGAAACCTTTAAGAGGGCTGTGTGTGTTCCTCCAGTAATATGTTTTTGGAGGCTTAATTCATATCCTGGTTCTGATGACAACTGGAAATGAATTTGACCTTATCCTGGTCCCTGTTGGACAGCCCTGTTGTTAAAGTTGAATGTGATGACATTCTCTTCTTAAAAGAAAATGAAGATAGGGCTGGGAAGGGCTTTTGCAGATCTGAAGTGTGTTTCTGATCTTCATTGTGAGGAATATTCCAGGTACTGAGAAAAATAGCATAGTGTGTGTTTGAGGGGTAGAGGGAGTCTCTCTTGGGCAGCTGAAGAAGGGAATGAAAAGGTAGCGTCTTGGATTTTCTTTCAGAAATATAAAATAAAATTTAGATCCTCAGTCTTACCTAAATGTAGATGCTCTGACCTACTGAGTTAAATCTTTGAAGATTGTCCTGAAATATAGCATAATCAGACAAGATGATTTGTTGGAGTGTACAAAAAATATTCTTTGAATTCTTTCTGTCTTCCTTCTAAATTTTAGCTAATAGGATTTAGGAACATGTGAGCTATCATGTTTTCTTTCTTTTTTCAATGCAAGATAAACTACTTCAGAGTCCTTTCCTCCACTGGCTTTCCATGTAGGAACTGATGAGGCTCATGTTGACTTGGAAGTAGGATGTTTCTCTTCACCATGCTTGTGTATCAGCAGTTGATCAGTCTTACTAAATTCAAGGTGTGGATGATAACAGTTAAATGTGGAGCAAGATAGTGTGCATGTAGACATCTACTTTTTTAATACTAGAATACATCAATTTTATGATACTATTATTGCAGTTTCTTTCCACATAAGTTAGGAGACCTTGAGTCTGGGTAGCTTTTGAAATTGGGTTGTGTCTCATCTATTCATTTCTGGAAGATTGTTCCCTGGAGTAAACTGTATTTTCTTTTTTGTTTATTGTTTTAAACAGATAAATAAACTCCCAAGAAATTTCACAGCTTCTAAAACATTTCATAAAATGCTTTAAAGTAATAAAAAGTAGTAGTTATGTGTTAAAGTGAGGTTGCAAAGAGAATGCTTCTGTTCAGGTATCATTCACACTGACCAAAAGACCTAAATGAGCAGGTTAATTGAAGTTTTTAATAGAAGCAAAAATTAACTGAATGAGGACTTCATTGTATCCTCTAACAATATTCCTTAGACTTAATGCTTTATGTTAGGAAAAATGCTTGTAGTTGGCTGCTGTGCCTCTTTCCTTGTCTTTCAGAATTCACTGTTCATGAAATGACTGGTGCAGTTTCTGAAACTCTGGTCTTGCCGTAGAGAACAAGAAGTGTAGTGACCCAACAGTGCTGTGTGGAGAAATGTTTATATAACAGGGACTGGAAGTGTGGAAAAGGTGAAACAGGTGAAGCAAGCACTGCAGGGTCTGGGTGAAGGGAGCTATAAAGACTTTTAACTCCAGAGTCATAACAAAGCTCTTGTTGTTTTTGTATGCCTGCTAGAGTATTAAATTACGACTTTTGGGGTAAGACACCTTCTTTCACATTAAAAGACAAGGTGTGAGGTATTTGAGTCAACCAGTCTTTTCTTAGCTGTGTGAACAGCATTATTAAGGGCAGGGCTGTGTTCACAACCTGCATAAGGGCAGTGACTAACTCCACATGAGAAGTTCATGCAACTTTTTGCTGCCTCTTTCTGAGTTGTGGCAGGTATTCTCTTTCGTGGATAACTCTTGGTCAAGAGTCTCTTTACCATCATCTTAGGAGATAAGCTAGCTTCCTAAAAAGGGCTTGCGCCAGGAGGAACGCAACACTTGCATTCTTGTGATTTTTCACTGGTGCTGCTTTTGAGGGAGGCTACAGCAAGGTATTGATGTCCTTGAGCTGTAGAGAGCAAAGATACAATTAAAATGGTGGTGAGGCATTGTGTGTGTTTCTAAACACATGAAATTTCAAACTGCAGAACAAGCATCTTGTTCTCCTTGACTTTTATTATTTTCTGGAGTGCTTTAGTGGCCTTAAGAAGTCACTGCTGACTACTGAATAAAAAAACCCCAGCTTTTCTACTTGGATGTCTTTCCTCTCTTACATGTCTTCAATTTGCTAGATATTTTCAAGGAAACAACCTATGACCATCACTTCATTTGGTATGTGGTGGGAAATTTTCCATTCTGTAATGGGCAGATATTGATGTCTGCAGGAATTTTTTAGGAACATTTGTGTGGAGGATTTTGTGGGTTTTTGTTTGTTTTAATAGAGGAAATGGTATTTTTTTCAGTTTTTCTTGCTTGCATTCTGTCAACATGCAGAGCACAAGATTTCAGTGTGTATTTCAAGAAGGTGCTGAAAATAAGTGCTTCTGATTATTACTCACTTGTGTAACATACAGTTTTCTTTTATGTTGAAAGTGCCAGTTTCTTCCAGTACCAAGCTACACTCTGTATGTGTAATGACTTCCAAGAAAACTTATTGTGTCCAAGTTGTAGAAGAATCTGGATATCACATTAAATATTATATATATATATATATGTATATATATATATAATTAAATATTTAGTTCTTCTAAATTCCGTAATATTGGAAAGGTTATTAAGGAAAGGTTATTAATAAGCTTTCTATTAATTTTTTTTTCTTGAGCCATTTATTTCAAAATTAAAGCTTTTTGTGGCATCCCTTATTGTGTGCTGTTCCCAAACATGTAGGACAGATCAGCAAGGAGTCCCAGCCACTTTAGTTATAAAATACATCTATAGAGAATAATGATGCCTTTTATAAATGCCTAATATCAACAAGCACTGATATGCTGGTTATTTCCAAAGCAGCAGTTTCAAGAGACAGAAAAAAACCCCAAACCACAACAAACCAAACTAACACAGAAAAAACCCCAACCCAGAACCAAAGACAAGCACTGCCCATACACAAAATAATAAAATACTTCCAAAAATTAACTTCAAGACAAGTTTTCATGAAGTGCTAGTTTAGTGTTTAATGGTTCTAAGTTGTGGAGCTATGCAGGTTAAATAGGAGTCTTCATTATAAGCATGGTTTCACTCAAATAGTGGAAACTCTCATATAATTTTAAACACTTTATTTTTCAAAGGTGTAATGTTCAGTATATGGTTTTAATGTATTTGTGCTTGTAAAAAAAGAAAGAAGTCTTAAGAACTGAGTTGTGCACTTTGATTTTTTAGTAGCCTTTATTTTGAACATAAAAGTGGTCTAAAATATATGTTAATTGGATTACATTAATGTGGTTTTTCTTGAAAAAGCAAGATGGCATCCTGAGACTAAAAATATGGCTCAGTTTTAACATTTAAATAAAATTTTGAAATTAAACTTTTGTTACTGATGATGAGATTCTTGTCCAGTTATGTATGAAATGCCTTGGAAAGTTTGGTATCTGTTGTAGTGTTGTGGTTTAACCCCAGCTGGGAACTAAGTACCATCCAGCTGCTTGCTCACCGCACACAGCTTTCTTCTCCTTGGGCTGGGCGGGAGAATTAGAAAAAAAGGTAAAACCTATGGGTTGAGATAAGAACAGTTTAATAATTGAAATAAAACACTAGAATAAGATTATAATTGTAATTAAAAATGAGACAGTAAAACAACAGACCAGTGCCCAACCTGAGTATGATGCTCCATGGTGTGGATTATCCCTTTGGCCAGTTTGGATCCACTGTCCTGGCCATGCTACCTCCTGGCTTCTTGCATACCTTGCTGGCAGAGCCTGTGAAAATAAAAAATCTTTGACTTGGAGTAAGCACTGCTTAGCAGCAACTAGAACATCTGTGTGTTGTGAACATTATTCTACCCAATCCAAAACCCAGCACTGTACCAGCTACTAGGAAGAAAATCAACTTTCCCAGCAGAAATCAGGACAGGTAGCATAGCATAAAATCTGTCTGTGGTATGTGCAGTATGGTGCATAATTCTGCATTAGCCTTTCAGAATACAATTCAAGTTCAGCTATTTGTAAACTGAATTAATAGAGAACAGAGCAAAAGGAAGGTCAAATGTTTCCTGTCAAGAGGCAAGGGAGCTATTAGACATTACTGGAACTTGGATTTTGAAGAATAATTGCTCTGATTAAATGTTAAATAGTTTTCAGAAAATCGTAATAATTTCTCAAGATGTTATAAAAGAGAAAAAAGTGGTTGTGTTGGCACAACCGAAGGGGTGCTGTTGGAAATGAAGAGTCACTGGAGGGAGCTTCTTAAACTACCAACTCTACTAAGAAGAAAATAAACCAAATACAGAAATTTAAGTTGTTAGGATATTAGGAGTGAATTCAGAGACCACTAGCTGCCACTTCAAACCAGAGGATTGTTTTAAGTTCTTTAAGGTACTTTGAATGTATTGTTAATCAGGTATGTCCACACGGGGAGCTAGTGCACTGTACACAACAAACTACTTCTATTGCTTATGAACTTCTGTGGCTGATTTAGAAATCAGTAAAAATAGCTGGCAGTTTGAATGAGGAGTATGCTCTAAAGTGTAATTCTTTCATACTCAAAGATGTGATTTGCCTCTCTGTAGTGCAGTATCTGCACAATAAATGCCAATTTCAACTGTGGGCAGCTTCCTGAGAACTGTACCAGGCGGTCTGGTAGCATAGGTGCAGAGTCCTTCAGCCTCTATGGTTTTGCTCTTTCCCAAATGCCATGCTCGGAGGGTTCTGCAGGATTCTTTCTGCTTTGGTCGAGTTTACATAAGGCCTTTTAGCTAGAGCACAGGTAGATTTTTTTTTCTCTTGCGTTACTAAATGCAAGCAAAATCTGTAAATATCAGACCAAACATGAAACCATCTTAAAAACAGAAGAGACAAGAGGCTGTGGAACACAAAGCTTCTGAAGACAGATAAAGCTTGTGAGGACAGATAGGAACTGCATTTTATGGGGGAGTTACAGGGCACTTCTGAAGTTGTCTAGTTTCTATAATTCAGTGATTTCTGAGTTAACATCCACAGTTAACTTATTCATGGTCACTTAGAATAAACCCATATGTATTCATACAGTTTTTAAAATTTCTGATGTAAACAATTTTTAGTTCTATCAAGAGTTAAGAATTTTTTGGGGTTTTTTTTTTTAAGTATTAGTGTAGCTATTGCTATGAGGACATCAGATATTTTAGGGTTAAATTTTGTTTCTTAAAATGTTAAAGAATATTGGTACAGTGAAATATTTTTATGCAGTGACATACGCAATTTGAAACAGATTCCAATTTCTTCTTTAAACAAAGTGTTTAAGTATTACATTATGCACTATTTTAACATTTGTTCAAATGTTAAGTCATAATTACACTGATTTTTGAAGAAACTGGTGTAAATCAAGATGTATAAACTGGCTGTCATTATAAATTTAGAATTCTTTACTCCAAGTGTCACAACTGGTATTGCAACAGTGAGAGCATAAACTACTTTTATAATTAACTTCACTGTTTAGACATGATTGTAAATGCTTTTCCTGTAGAAATCCTCCCTACCCCGAAAATATTACACTTGCTGAGAATTGATACACGCTTTTTTTTTTTTTTTTTTTTTTGTTAAGACATTTGGTACTAGAATACCCTGTACCTTGTAGGAGAAGAATTGTAACCCAATTAAATAAATCTCTGCTCTTTCAAATCTTAAAACTGTATTCCTTTGCAATCTTATTTCTCAGTCTGACACCTCAGTAAGTACTCCACAGGTGCCATCACCACCTATCAACAGAGTACTGCTCTCTGAGATGGGGACAGGTCCTGTAATATTAGCAATGTGATACGAGCAGGGCAGAGTACCCCCTGGGATGAGGTGTTTTGCTTTGCAGAAAATGGTATTTGAGAATTGAAAACAAAGATGATTGATTAAATCCTGAGTTAGGGCTTCTCTTGGAAAGAAAAGGCTATTTATGTTTGCATTCCCTGTAGCTTTTCATTATTATTCTGATAGAATTTCAAGAAAATTGTATTTTTGATAGCGTAGTTTAAATATCTATCACTAGTTGTATTGATTAGCAATATTGTGTTTTAATGTGCTTAAAAGTGTTTCCTGTCTTCTGCATTTTTCTGGTGACTAGTTGGTATTCCACCTCAGTTTTTATAGCAATAGATGTTCCATAAACAAATCTTTGAACCTGCTGTTGGTGGTAAGAAAAAGCTTACCGTCGTTAGGTGTATATTTCCACCACGGCAGATTTTTTTGTTGCTGTCTCGTGTTTGATCTAATTTATTATCTAAAAGAAAATCCTCTGAAAATGCAATGTAGCTATTGTCTTGACATAACTTTTGGGTTTAGTAGAATTTTGTTTGCTGGAAGTTGTCAATTAAAATTATTTTTTTATTCTTGTCTCTTTTTTTTTGTTACAACGGTTGGGTCAGTTTCAGTCTTTTTCCAGTTCAGATTTCCAGAGTTGCACTAAATAGCTTATAATTATTTTTTTCATGCTCTGATAAATTTTAAATGCTTGTAGTGGCTATGAGTGTAATTTGTGTGTTTGGGGAAATGAGCCAAAAATTAGTGTTTAGCAAGTGAAGCTATGTCTAACATCTTCTAAGTCTTTAATTTACTTTTTACAGATAGTAAAATATTTAACATTTTCTACTTCAAAATTGGAATAAAATCAGCAGTGATTTTAATTTCATTCCGTTTTGTCAGATATCCAGCAAAAGAAGAGAAGCAGCCTTTCCTTTGGTTCTGTTAGCCTAACTACGTTTGGATGTCATTTCACCTTTCAAATCTAGACTCAGTGGCTAGGGTTCATTTTGGGTGGCTTTACTTTCACAAAGGGTGGGTTGTTTCTTTTGAATACTGTGTGATCATTTTGTGTTTTAGAAAGTCTTTGCTGCATGTAGTGCATGTTCCTGGGGATAGTCAATTTCCTTAGCTTCTGTAAAGAGCAAAAAAGGTTAAATAGCCTAGTTTATGTGGCTGGGTGAGGGTTTTCTTGTTATTGTTATGGGGCTTTTAAATTAAAGTTAATTTAAAGAAGTTTATTATCTGTAAAAGTCTGGATCAATGCCAAGAGAAATCGGGAAGTTGCCATTTAAACCCAATTTTTTCTTGTTTTTTCTGTCTGCGTCCACTAGAAAAATACTCTGGAGGAATTTCACTGGGGAATAATTATATCTGCAGGAGAACATTTCACTTTAATTACTATCAGGTAGTGATTGGTTTATGATCTGACACAAAGGCTTGTAATGCAGTTTTAAAATATCCTATATAATATCCCATAAAACTGTTTATAGGATATATTACATATATTACATAGATGTGTGTGTAATTGTCTCTTAATCATTTAAACCTTGTTCTAGTGTCTTGTCTTGATGAATACCTCAGGTTTATATGATTTATGTGGTGTCTTACATGTTTAATGTTTTTCTTCAATTTACTGACTATTCTCCTGAGGTTTTCTTTCTTGTTAAACCATAAATTGGATGATCTATTTTTTGTATGTATCATACATTAAATTGTAGTTCTGTCACATCCTCTTATGTTAAATTCCATTATATGTTAAGAAAAAGAAAAAAAATCTGTCCTTTCTGCCATTTCAGGTGTAAACATTCAAAGTTTTTAATCACTGATTGCCTGTTTAGAATCCTTCTGTTTTTACGGTATCTTTTTGACATTACTTTCCCCAAACTGAATATATAATATGGTCACAGGTACATTGGCATTTTTTTCTTTAACATTCTACCTCACTTTGAATATTACCAATACTGAAGAAAATCAGAAAGTGACCACAGGTATTACAAATAGATTTTATGGGGGTTTGAGTGTTGCTGTTGAGCAGCTAGCAGAGTAATGAAGGCACTAGTTCTCAGTGGCAAGAAGGAATGACCTTTATTGTTTTGATTTCATCACATATACAGAGTTCTCAAAAGTCACCCAGATTAGTCAGTCAGAAGCCTTCCCCCAGGCCTGATTGGCCAGGCCTGCACTGTCCAAGTTCTGAGACACTGTTCCAATAACATCCAAACTTTATCTTTATTTATAAAACACAAGAAGAATTCTCGTGGGAAAAACCTGTGCTAGCCACATTTGAGTTTTCTGTTGGTTTGGTTTGGCTTTGTTGGGTTTTTTTTGTTTTGGTTTTGATTTGGTTTTTTTCCCCACCAAACTGTCTGGGTTGTGGTAAACTCTTTTTTGTTTGTTAGTTTTTTTCTGGATTAATGGCAATAGGAGCTTCCTCTTTCTGAAGAAAGTGTTCACAGTTCACAGTTCACAGTTCAGTGTAATTGCTATATATTTATGCATGTTGAATTTCATTTGACACCTTCTGCTTATTCTTTCTTCCATAGTTTCAGTAATGTTGCAATATCCTCACATGTCGACATTTACCAAGAAACATTTTCAGGAGACCTCTATATGTTTCTTTACTCTTTGAACTTCATGAGCTTCACTTTCAGCAGTTTCTGATCAGTGTCCTTAGACAATGTATCGCTCCAGAAAGCTTTTTCAAAAAACTTGGGTTTAAGTTTTTGTTAATTATGCAGCTAGGTGGTTTAATTTATATTTTAAAAAAATTACTATAAATTAGAAAGGTTTGACTTCACTACTTTGACACTTGACTAACTCATATTTATCATGCTTGGAATTTTATTATATTCCTATTATTTTCATCATTTTACCTGTAGCTCAGGGAACAAGGCTCACAGGTCCAGAATTCCTAGATTTGGTCCTCCTACTTTTTTTTATAAAAAGAGGTACAGTGTTTGTCTACCTTCTAGTTATCTGATAGGGTAGCTTATTTTAATGGAAGATTGTTTTTTTTTTTAGCATGTTTAGGACGTATTTCTTGCATTATTGTCAAGAATCTGATATGGATTCATATAGGTCTTTGGGCTGTTTCCATATCCAGAAGCTCCTCTTGTTGAATTATTTTCTGATACTACCTTTCTGAGTGTTTGTAATTGCTCCCTCAGTTTTCTTAATTCCATGCAAAGTCTCTTGCAGGTTTTTGTATCAAAAGTTCTTAATCCTTTTTTCCCCCTGTCCTTGCATGTCTGCACTCTTTCAGCTGTGATTTTGATAACTGCAGTGTTTTTCTTGAAGGATAGTTGTTTTAAAGACTTCCAGACTAAACAGAGTTGGAATATATATAGTTTTGTCTAAATAGCCCTTGGAGCTTTTTTGTCCGTATTTCCACAGATGCCCTTGTTTGTGCAATATCATGTGCAGGATAACTGAAACCTAGTTATGATGTAATCTTTGGTGCTTCATTGAACTTACTAATGTTTTATACTTAGAATTGAAGAAGTTAATTTTAATTCCAAAAACATTTCAGCTTGGATAATTTTTTACTTTGCTCTCAGTTTTGCTGTCATGGGACTGCTCTGAGGCTGACATGGGGTTGTGGTTTGACCACATATGGGACAGTCTCTGGGCTCTAGCTGCTCATGTAGAGGTACCAAGTGTGTTGGTTTTGCTAGTATTCCTAAATATACTTTCCAAATAAAAATGAAAATAGTCAGTTTTCTTTTTTTGTTCGTTTTTTTGTATATCAGTTTTAGATAATTTCTGTTAGATTGTTAGATGCAAAATCAGTATGATAGTGAGTTTTGAAGGTGAAGGGAAGGAAGACTTTACTGAGGTAAAGCAGCCTTGCCTTGATTGCTCACTAGTGGAGGAAGAGCAAGCAAAATGGAGCAGCATGTCAGTCAGTGTTCAAAGAGTAGAGCTGCCTTTCACTCTTTCCTTCTCTACCTTCTGCCACTTCTGCCATAAGCTGAGGAAGGAACTTTGCTTAAAAAATATTCTCTTAATCATGGGAGAATGAAAGGAGTTTAATAAGAGAAGTTGCCTATTTGCTTGCATTTTTCTACGTCTCCTTCCTTCTTTCTGCTTAAAAAAAAAAAAAAAAAAAAAAAAAAGGGCTTCACTAATTTCCTGAGGAATTTTTTAAAGTACTGCAGGGAAAATAATACGTGCTTGAGGTATTTGAAGAAATGTTGAGACAATAAATTACTACTGTTCTCTCCCCATACAAGTGAAAATGTGTATGTGTCTGTGTTACCCTGCTCTTAACCATCTCCAACATACACTCATTGGGAAAGCCTTACTCTTTACTACTATATTGTGTTTTGTCTTTATGAACCTCCTGGTGAGTAGTGTGGGCATAAGCAGGGACTGGGCTGGTCAGGAACTTAGGGTTCACCCCCTTGGTTGTTTCTATGAGGGGAAATGTTGAAAAAAGCCCATGTGGTTGTCTCATGGGGAGGGTTTTTCATATATAGTTAAAACCTTTAAACAGAGTCCTCAAAAGCCGGAAAGCCAGGCATTTGCTCTCTCAGAGATGATTTTTATTCCCCTGAAAGTGCTTGGCTAAGGTATGTGAGGAGGATCATAGAGTCTCACAGGTGTTTTTAGTAGGAAAACAAAGCTGGCTACTAGCAGTGCCTGTGTCTCCTTACATTGCCGTGAGTAGAACCTACCAGTAAATTCCCCTTTGTATTTATTGTTTTTCTTGCTCTCCCTCTTTGAACTCTCAAGGTTATTCAGTTATTTTCCTCACAATTTCATTAGGAAATTTGCCAAAAACATCCTTTCTAGGCAGCTGTCTCTGGACCTTCGGAGGCCAGCACTAATGTGCTTCCAGTCTGTAGGGGGTGTTTGGCACGGAATTATGAACTAGGCCTTCATCGCTTTGGGGGAGAGCGGGGAAGAGATCGCTAGCGTTTTTACCACACCCAGGTGCAAATTTTTTGCTGGTCTATGAGCATTCAGAGGCTTTCATCTCATGTTGTACCTGTTTTGTCCCAGTGCAAGGTCTGTTAGCAGCAACAAATCGTTGATGTGAGAGAATTACAGCGAAGACTTATTTCTCCGTTGAAGGAAAGCTTTTGTGTGTGTGTGAGGGAGCGACTCCAGCAGTCTTAAACTGTTCAGATGTAATTTTTTAATGAGGCATTGATTTGTGTTTTTTTTTTATTTTAAAGTGATGCTCAAAGGTGCTGTGGTGTTGTCTGCATGTAATACTTCATGTAAAATTGATTAAAATGTTAAACATTTTGCCAGAATTGATATTGAGAGGAGTTAAACATATCAGGAGGAGAAGGAAATGCGTTTCAGTGCTTTCTTTCGTACGCTGCTGAACAATATAGGCAAGTGCTGTACCATATGTACATATAATATATTTGTCAGACTAACTGCTTCTCGTGTTTGACTAAACTGTCTCCTTTCAGCCACCCACACAGAATATGCCTATGGGTCCGGGCGGGATGAGTCAGAGCGGCCCTCCCCCACCGCCGCGCTCGCACAACATGTCTTCAGATGGTATGGTAGGTGGGGGCCCTCCTGCACCACACATGCAGAACCAGATGAACGGCCAGATGCCTGGTAAGTTTTTCTCCTCTAAGACATTAACACCAGCGTTGCCTGGCAACTGAAACGACATGGGGGCTCAAGGGATGCTAGATTGTTGATGACAAAACTGCTTTGAATGCCCCCGAGTACAAGCTCTCTTAGAGTTTGTTAGCTACAGAGCTACGTGACCTGTATTCAGTGTTTATCAGGCTGCCCTTGGGCTTTGATGTAGCTGACACACAGCATTCCTCTGATGAACAGAACTGGCTAAATTTAGTCTGTTTGAAACCATGCAGTACAGCTGGCTTTAGAGGGCTTACTGGGGAAAGGTATTGGCCTGTGGCTGAGTGAACACAAATCCTTCCATAAAAAGATAATGTGAAATCATTGTAACTAAATAATTGGATAATAATAAAATAGATACATCTGAAAGAGGGTAAATTTTGGGTAAATGTTTAAGAAAAAAGAAAAGATTGCTTTTATACAGCTTCCGCTAATCCCTTGTGTTCTTTATTATTGAAGATGTGTTGAATCATAAGGGATTTGTAAAGAAATGGCCTCCAGATTATTGTTCTAGGTGTAAATTTTAAGTCAGTTTCTATGCCATCCTGTTTCGTAATAAAAAGAAAAGTACTTGGGAAGATAGAAACAAAGTAGAGAAAGAGGATGATAAAATTCCACAGTGTACCTACCAATACTGGCTTAGGGGTAACTATTCCCTTTAGCAGCCAGATCAGAATGGAGTCGAAGAGCATGCTTCTTTATATAGTGGCTATTTTCCTGAATTTCCACTTGTAAAATCATACTGCCTATTTCATGTGAAACAGCTTTCAGCTTACAGTTGCATTCCCAGGATTGCTTTTGTTCAGGATCCCTTCCCTTCTTTTTTTTTTTAATGGAGAAACTTTTCATACAAAAGCTCTCAAGCTATTGATACTTTCAAGAAAGGAAACTGCTGTCAAAGGATCTTTGAAAATTCATCTCTCACTAGTGACAAGGTTAACCTTCATGACAGCAAACACAGGAAATAACTATGCAAAACTTAGTGTAAAGTAAAATATATAACAATTGCAGTAGTCTCTAATTTCTGTGCAAATCTTAATAAAATGGACTTGATAATGGCAGCTTTTCTTATAAGGTATCTGAATAGCCTCCAAAGGCCGTGTGTAAGAATGGCAGTAAAAGATCTAGAGAAGTTGGTCATGGTCTGCATGTAGAAGTGTAAAGAGCAATATATGCTGCTCCCTAAGTAGGGCAGAGATATTCTGATTATGGTGTCCTTTATCCGTCTAAGATCCATCAGTTCCCATGGAGAGTAGCATTGCCTCTCAAGAATCAGTCTCTTTGACCCTCAAGTGTAATCATATTATTGTTATTACAGTGATCTTTTCCAAGGAGAAGGATTACTAAGTCACAATGTGAGCATAATGACTTCACTGCATAGCCACGGGGGGAAAAAGTCACTCCTTAAACATACATATTTTGTAATTAGATAGAATAAGAAAAGAGCTCTTACGAAAATACGTGAAAGGTAAACAGCTTTGTTTTGGTATTCACCTGGACAGATACTTAAATACAGTTTCCAGCTAAGCTTTAATTTAGCCTTTCTTCCAGCATATTTCTTTTTTTTAATTCCTGTTCTTTCCTTCTCAGTTTGAAGTTGTCTCTGAGGATGTGAAGATAAACAGCTTAGGATGAGGGCATCTCTAATATCAGAAAGGCATGCTAAGATCATTTCATAGGTAGATGTTGGAAAAAGTGAAACAGAATCATCTTGTTAAGTGTATAGCTGAATTACACATATCTTTTCAAGTGCATGTTAGTTTACCTGTCTGTGAGCCTCTCTGTATTACACAGAGACGTATTTCTAATAGTTACTGCAGTGTATGCATTTGCTTTCTGGTTTTAGGGCACTTACTCTCAAGTTATATTTGTAATAAAAACCAGCTACAAAATCTTAAATATCTGTAGAGATGATCTGTATAAAAGGAGTAAAGTGACTAATCTGTAAACAGAGAGAATCCAGGATTGACATCAGTTGAACAGCCTGGAAAAAATAAAATGCAAGCTCTTAAAAATACCAGCTAAGGATTTCAAGTATTACCTGAGCAGTGGCTTCCACAGACCTGAGTATGGGCAGAAGGGTTGATGAGAGGATTAGAATTGCCTAGTGATGATCAGGGCATGAGTAATTTTTAAGTTCTTCTATAGACCTGTCCCATTGCCTGAAGGGCAAAGGATGATTTTTCTTGTACATGTGTCCTGGTTAATACAGAACCTGAAGTGCTGCTGGGGCCCCTAATTGCATCCCCTGACAAATGCCTGTCTGTATCCTCTTGCCAGGGAAGACAGTCATGACAAACCTTTTTCAGCCTGTGATACACTTGAGTGTTACCTCTACCTGTGACAGATTGTGGTTTTTAGCTGAAAAAAATGCTGTCTGAAGAGTTACTTTGACTGATAGTTTGTGTGATGCAAAGTAAGAGTGATCTGGATTTGGAAGGAGATGAACTAAGCTATGATGGTGGCAAGTTGTCTTCCTGATTTCTTGAGCTTCTTTTATCATATCTAAGAAGTTGAAAGATAAGACTAGCCGTAGGGGTCTCTGCCCTTTGTCCTGGCCCTGGTAGGTGACTTTCCTGAATCACAGGTTGTCCTGGTTCTGGCCAAATCCAGATTAATTTTTGCAGTAGCCAGGAGGAGGCATGGCCAGGACCTGGAGGTTATCCTGACCTGGAGGATATTGTCAGATTGTCAGGGATTCCTTGTGGTGAGTGATTGCCTGTGAATTGTTTGTCTCTTGTACACTGTTACTAATACTGTTGTTGTTACCATTCTTTTTCTTATTTCACTGCTGTTTCCAGTAAATTGTTTTTATCTCAACCTGTAATCTTTACCTTTTATGCCTCCAATTCTCCTCTGCAGCCCAACACAGGAGAGGGAAAGGAGGGGACAGGGCAGCGAGCAAACATTGTGTGGTTTGGAGTGTTTTAGTGGAAACAGTAAATTGGGGAATAGCATTTCTAAACCACAACACAGGTGTTTGTTTGTTCCCAACAAGTTCTCTCAGTCTTCTTTCCTTCCTGCAAATGTAGTCTCAAATGTTCTTAGCCTGGATTACAGCTTCTCAGAGGTAAGGTGCTGTGCATAGATGGTTAAGAGGAAGAAAGGACTTCTTTTTATACTCAGGGTAGATACTTACTTTGCTAACTTCATTATAACACAAATCTAATTAGGATAGCATTTAAAGCAGTTACTTTAAAGTGGAAATACATACTTCATGCCTCGTTAATTCACAGTTCATTCATATTCTCTTCTTCCTATTTCATTTATCCATATAAAAAAGAAAATAAATTGTTCTTATATGCAAGAGAACCTCATGAAGTGTTTTTACAAACTATAAAAATAATACATGTAAAGTGTGTTTTTATTATTTGTCATTTGCAAGTTTTTAATACTAGGGTCTTAGCTTTTTCTCTGTCCTCCTTTTCTAGCTTCTCGCTGTCAAACCCCCTGATTTTGACCACAGAAAATACACATACCTGACATTTCACATGAAAGCTTTTTCTTAGGAGTGCTTTCTCCTGTTTTGGTGCTGCCTGAGACATGAAGTGTAAACCAGCCTTTTAGAGAAGGTATTTTATTTTTTCAGGTTATGTCTTGCAGTGATTTTTGCCTTCCTCATTTTCCTTTTTACATCACCAGTTTTTAAAAAATTACTCCCCTGTGTGCTTGCTTAACTCTCTGAAATCCATCATTGACAGTTTCTTCCTTTAATCAGAAAGAAACAAAACCACTTCTAGGCCCTAATTCTGTGGCATTAACCCTGTGTATTTCTTCCTTTTCTTAGGAACGAAATTAGGCAAGTAGTCTTCTAGCAGCTCTACAATAGTTGCTTGGCACTACAGTAGGAAGCATTTCTTCACCGTAGCTTTACTTAAGAGCACATTCATGATGGAGCTCATGGCTAGAGACAATCTCACTTTTTCATAATTAAACTGTCTCCCTGTTCTCACTATTACAGAATTAGGCTGTGTTGAAGGGGGACAGTATAGGCATCTGTAGTACTTTGTTGCGGGCATAATTGTATTCACTGAATTACTTTTTCTGTATTTGTGGTGGACCTGCACCTGGACCTTTGTACACTTCAGCAATCTCTGCTCACCTTGTTTTGTAGGAACAGTAAACTGCACATGTGATATCTTTTTCAGCTTTTACACTTTTCTTGACCATATAGGTTTGTGTTTATTTCAGTTAGGTGTCTTGAAAAGGGCAAGAGGATAAACATATTTTTAAACTTACTCTCTTTCTTCACTTTGGCTTTAGTTGTTAGTGCATTTATCATTGTTATCTTTTTCTTCTGCATCTTTTTGTTTAAGTCAGTCAGTGTCTCTGTGACTGTGTGTGCATCTCTCTCTGTCCTTACTTCTGCCTTCATTTCGTCCTAGATCAGTGCAATTTTTTCATTAGCCAAGGACTTAGGAGCTGTTTACATATAAAGGCAGAGGGGGGGGTGTGGTTCTTTTACTTTTTTAATTTTCACTGGGAAATGTGTAAACAAATCAGTGTCTTCCTACAGTTCTACTAGCATAGAACTCTTCTTAGAGTTTTCTAGCTTAAGAGAAAACCTGTAGCATGTTTAGCAACAGCAGCATCTTCTTGGTGAAATCTGTTCATATCAGCATTTGCCTTGTTTACAGTTGACCTGGTCTGTCATGTCCTCTGGTTGTAGTCTTCATGTGGTGCTTGTCATAGGCATAATTCATGCATTTCATCTACTTTTTTGACTTGTCATAGTTACATCCAGTCACAGCTCTTGCTAATTTTAGTCTTAGTAGCTGTTCACCTGTTCCACCTAAAGTAATGAGTAAACTGACCAGATGGTATTGTTATATTGTACTTGTTAAAATACCCATTGAGAGTGGATTTAATTCAGAGAGTAATCCAAATTCGACCTGTGTTGTCATGAAGAAGGGAAATAAGAGGTAAAAAGATGTTGTTGGCTTCATGAGTGTATAAAGAAGTTGCTTTTCCTTTGCATCTTCACAAGTTGAACTGATAATTTGGTGTCTGTCCTTCCAGTCATCATCCCCCACTCTAGTAATCCGCAAATACAGTTGCAGAATACTGGCTATGTAGTGTGTGATCAAAAATGTTAAATAGCCCTTCAGCCATTTTTATTCTACATTGTCTCATGCTATCTGAATCACTGCAATGCTAGGTCCATTAGAAAGCAAAAGCATTGATTATCTGTTGTGTTGAAATTTTCCAGCTTATTTACAAGTAGAAAAAATGCAGCACATTGTCTGTAACATTTTTACTTTGTTCCTTTCTTCTTGCCTTTCTCTGATTTCCACGGTTGTTCTTTTAGGTATGCACAACAAAGGTGATGTGTTTGCCAGCACAGGTCACTAAATGTTTTCCATTTATGTGTCATTCTTATAAAAAAGTCATGATTGAAGTAACCAAAGAAAGTCTTAATGTCTTACTACAAAGGTCTGTTCTCATTCCCTTCTCAGGAGATGTACTGAAGAATTGTCTTCTTCTCATAAACAACTTTTGGTTAGAGTTTTATCTGTAGGGGCATTAAAACAGCTCTGTAGAAGAATGAGTTTGACTCACAGGCTTTTGTTTGCTGTTGTAATCCATGGAGTGTGTCACCTTCTTTGTCTTTTATGAGTAGCTGTATAATCCTTTGAGTGAAAGTCACAGCCTAAGTTAGCATTTAGTGGTGGACTTGGCAGTGTTGAATTTGTTATTGGACTTTACAATGTTAGTGGTCTTTTCCAACCAAAATGTTTCTGTG
Source organism: Lichenostomus cassidix (assembly GCF_008360975.1). Classification (NCBI taxonomy): domain Eukaryota; kingdom Metazoa; phylum Chordata; class Aves; order Passeriformes; family Meliphagidae; genus Lichenostomus; species Lichenostomus cassidix. The sequence continues at coordinate 106,148,420 of NC_139482.1, read as the reverse complement.
ATTCTATGTAATTTTATAAAGTCAAATCAAACTGCCTGAGTTTAAAAATAATAGTAATTGTTGGTTTTAAAAAAATTGTCTGGTGTGGGTTGTTTGAATACACAGAAATGGTACAGCTATTGTTACAATCACACCTGTGATGGAGTTACCAAGCTGGCTGTACGCTGGTCTTGTGCAATTCAGATTCAAATTAAGGCTGCATTGTGCAAGTACTAAAAAGACTGGTTTTGTGTATGATATGGATACATGAGCTATATGATAATTTACACTTTTGTTTTAGTAGCTTTAGCTGCTCAACAAAAGATGTATTTCGTAGTAGAGATGAACTTCGTGGTTCACTTTGTTATTTTTAAAGTGGGAAAATCACATGCAAGCTATTTTAAATCTATTTTAATGTAATTGTATTTAATTACTTTTATTTAGTATTGTGATTCAGTATGACTGTTTTCACCTGCTTTTATGATGCTTAATGTACAATTAAATCTATTTCATTGTAATTGTATTTAATTACTTTTATTTAGTATTGCGATTCAGTATGACTGTTTTCACCTGCTTTTATGATGCTTAATGTACAACTTTTTCCCTGTTTTTCTTTCTGAAGGACCCAACCATATGCCTATGCAAGGACCTGGACCTAACCAGCTCAATATGACAAACAGTTCCATGAATATGCCTTCAAGTAGCCATGGGTCCATGGGTGGCTATAATCACTCAGTGCCATCATCACAGAGTATGCCAGTGCAGAATCAGATGACGATGAGCCAGGGACAGCCAATGGGCAACTATGGGCCCAGACCAAACATGAATATGCAACCAAACCAAGGTAAGTGAGGTGCTTGTTAGCTTCTGTAAAAGGAAAACATATTGGGTGCAGAGGTTTTTTAGAGGTCTTATCCTGTAGATTTCCTTCTCTAAATGCATTTGTACCCTAAGATTGGCTCAGTTGGTTAGAGCATGGTGTGAACAGCACAAAGGTTGTGACTTCAATCACCATGTGGGCCATATACTTAAGAGGTGGACTCAGTGATCTTTGTGGAAGGACCACAGAGAATACTCTGTGAGTATTCTGTACTTACATTTGGAGGACTCTACATCTCTTTTCTCCCATGTATCTGTGACTTTTTGTTTATTTTCAGACATTGAACTATTTTTGGGTATTACCTGAGAATCTGGGAATGGATCTATATTCATCAGTTTTAAGTTGGAGCTACTGTTTGTCTTTTTTAGACTTTACTCTTCTAGCTAAGTGTTATTATCATTTAGGCTGATAAAATACATCTCTACTTTTAAGTCTCTTGGTTAAACTTAAAAATTAAAGCCAGATAGCCGTCAGATTGTTGTACTTAATTAGTCTTTGTTTTATACTGCATGCTGTTTTGACATGGAATGTCTGTTAGTCTTAGAGAAGCAAAATTCAGTTCCAGGAACAAATCCGGTACTCCCTACTGTTTTCATGAGATGTCCTTGTGTATATAGTAAAAATCAAAACTAATTTTGTGTCTAAGATATTTCCATTGCATAAACTGATGATGTTTTGATGTCCTTGTTGAAGTACAAGGACATTGTGGAGTACTGCATTAGTCTCAGCGCAGCAAATTATTAAGTTGAATATGTTCTGCATATTCTTATGGATGTGCTTTACAAGTCAGCAAGCAGTATTTTCAGCTTACCTGTTAAGTCTGTTACTGCATTGGATCTGGACATAGCACCTGCTAGAAGACATATGACAAACCAAAGCTCCACTTTTTTGTATGTAGATACCATCTGTTCCTTAGGTGTACAAACAGACCAGGTCATACTGATGGGTTTGATTATTAAGTTACAGAAAGGTGCAAAACTGACAAAAGACTAGCTTAATGAGAGACCAAAAATAAGTCATGATGAAACAGCTGGTTTTGTGCTTTTCTTACCAGAAGAGAATTTGGAAATTCTGAGTCCGTCAACATCCACATTGTTAATAGCATTTTTCTTAATATACAACAGCAGAAGAAACAAAAATTAGGCACATAGCAGAGGAAACCATCATAAGTGGTAATATTTTTGGCTGTCTCTCTGAACTGGCAAGTTATCACTGTATTTTGGGCAATACACCATGTAGTAATTTTGTACATGTAAGTTGCTTGGAAAAAGCCCCTTGCCAGTTCAGTTCAGATTTCTTAGTTGCAGAGTTAGCAGTAATTATGTAGCAGTATGTTTGAGGGAGCCATCTAGTAAGTTGCTCTACAGAAAAAATTTTGTGTGACTGGCCTAAAATTCAGGAGATGATTCCGTTTCAAAGTAGTGTTCTTTACTCTTCCTCAAGACATTGCCCTGTTGTGTTTTCAGTACCCTGTCAAACTCAGAAATTGCTCATTAGAAATTAAGCAGAAATACACTTAAAAGGTTTCTGTTCTGAACAAATAATGATACTGAAGTGACTTTGGGGAATAAAGAATGAAACCATATCTAAGAAAATTATAGGTTTAAGAGCAGGAGCAATATATTTAGTTAGAGCAATGGTGCCATTGCCATTAGGGCCCCAGCAGTTTTTATCCTTTAGGCTGAGACTTTTTCCATTCCAGGTGTCTGCTTCAAGGGTGGTTCTTTTTTTTTTGTAGAGGTTTCACAGAAGTAGCCCTTTCTGGCAGTGGGGTGAAAAATTATATTTTTTAAAATGTTACAATGTCTCACAAAACATTAGTAACACAGCACTTAATATATAAATGTAGGAGTGCAGGTGCCCCTTGCTTTAGAGCAAGGCTTTGAAACTTGTCTGTTATGCAAGCAAGGTGCCATTTGCTGTTACATACTGTTCCAGGTATCTGTGAGGTTGGAAGTCTGAAGATGTGCATATTTGTTATTTTGATCTAAGATGATTTTCAATCAGGTCTGCCTAATACGTTTCCTCTATTTTCTGCTGTTAGTTGTTACATGTGTATTGAAATTTGATGATAAATTAGAGGAAATATTTTTGTTTCTTCACTCTCTTGTGACTCCAAGACAGCAGAGCAGAGAATGGCGGAGAAATCTGTGAGACCGTGAGAGATTTAGATAGGTAGCCAAGCCCCAGTCTGGGTGGGCAGAGGTCTTAGCCAAGCATGGCCACTTCAGGCTTCTCACCTAAGCGAAGAAACAAGAATGAGCTGCTAGAAAATGCACTCAGTGCAATTTAACAAAAGGGGAATAAATAGATAGTGACTCAAAGATTTCTTAACTGGTCACATGTGCAACAATTCAGAAACATAAATGAACCAAAATTTCTGAACCTCAGTATTGTTGTCAGGATTCATCTGTGAACCCCTAAACATGCTTTGTTTCTTTGTCTTGAGAGAGTGATCCATACTGAAAATGAGAGATCCTACTACATCTGTCAGTTAATAACAGCACTAGCTAAATATAATGTTAAATATTCTGCAAGATGAGGTCTTGGCATCTCAGGTTGGCTGTTAAAAATTAGTAGATGTTTTTGACCGTAATCTTTTCTTATGTGAATTCCTCATCTGTAGAGGAATGAATCTGATGGTAAGTTTACAGTACGGTCTGATTTCACAGGAGTGTTGTGAAAGTGTATTCAGTGTGAAGATTTGGACAGATTACTTATGGATGCCATAAGAAAACACATGAATAAATAAATAATTCTGTCTTCAGTGTTTGACTAGGCATCACATCTCACATGAGCTATTAGGAAGAAACAAAATACTGAAATAGCTTTTCAGTGAGCAATACCTACTGTGTACTGAATCAAGCCAGTACTTCTAGGGGAAAAAAAGCATACCATTACATAATAAATAAAGGCACCGCAATACTCAGAAAGGCTTGATCTAACACTTGGATGGCTTTAGCATAACCTTTTTATGTGCATTTGCTAGCAAAACATCTTGCTGTATGTACACCTTGTGAGGCAGATGGTGTTAGAAAGAAAAAAAATGAAAAAGTGCTAATTAAGAAATAAAATGCATAGTAACAGAGTTCTTCACTGGATTTACTTCCTGTCTCCACTTTGTACTCATTATTGATTTGCACTAGTAATAAAATGCTAGCCAGAGGAATACCTTAAATGAGAAGCAAAGTTTTCATTGTATTGATTTTATATGTTCGGTCTAGTTTAAAAGAGAAGTTCTAGTAAGTTTGGACTTAGAAAGCAGAATGTTTTAAGTGGAAGATTCTGTAGATGACTCTTCATTGAAAAGTTATAGCAGCCCTGAACATCTACAAGGAATATTGGCTACTTTTTTGGAAAAGACAGGAAGCAGAAGGAACTGAAAGAGTGTGGAAGAAGCTGTGTTCTTATGGGTGCATTTCTTCTCGAGTGTGGTAAACTACTTAGGTTGAAAAAAAATTTCAAGTGTTGCCAATTTTTGACTTTTCAGAGGGGAGATGTAAGCATGATTTTTCTGACACCTGAAACTTGCATGGAAATCGCTCTTTTTTAATGTTGAACAAATCTTCCACACTCAGGGAATACTATTTAATAGTAGAATTAATATATTTTACAAGTAAGAACCAAGAAATTGTAGCTTGGCAATCTCAGAAACTGTTTCTCAGATTCTTTTGCTACACATGACCACCTCAGAGACTGATTCTGAGATCCTTTTGCTGGGATTCTATTTCCTTGTTAGAAGTGCTTGAAGCACAAAGTTGTCAAACCTCCACTCTCTATTTAATGAGCTTTATATGTGGTAAGGGAGGAGAACTAGTTTACAAGTGAAATCTAGAGGACAATATGACGTCTCAGTCATTTGCAGGTGACCAGTTGTCAAATATGGTGCTGAGACTTTTTTAGTGATAGTTTCATTTATATGAACTTAGAAAAAAATCCATTAAAATTTCAGAGCTCTTTCACTTACAAGCAAATATGAAGATATGAAAAGGGCAGAGATGAGGCAGATGCCTGTTCTTTTGTTGCGCACATAAAGAAAGGAACATAAAGATAGGAACATCCAATGTTAGCTGAAATATAAACATATTCAGGGTATGACAGACCAGAATAAAGTGATTTCTGAGTTTGAGTACCTTTTGTGAATGTCTTGCCATCTGTTCATTCCCATGTAAGCTGAGACTTAGGTTTCAGTACCTCGACTACTTACAGTAGTCAAGATGTTATGGAGAAAGCAGAGCAGTCTCAATTTTTTTCACATCTAACCTATTAAAGAGAAATAAAATTGCCTTCAGATTCTGGAGCACCATCATGCTGTAGCTGGATTTGTAGGATGTCTAGCTATAGAAGACACTATAGTTTTGTCATGAGAAAACAAAAGATGTAAACAGCTGCCACAGAGCTTGTGCTTTCATCTTCCTTCCCTAGGGTAAAACATGAAAGGCAATGTTGGTAACTGAGGAGGTTTTTGTATGCCGTTTAATGTACTAGTTGTTTTAAAATGATACCTGAAATTACAGTTGAGTTTGAGATGAGAAGCTTGTGGAGTAAGCAAGTGTGGAGAAGTGTCTACTGTCTTTAATATGCAACCTAAATTATACTTCAGAAGTAGCAAAAAGTTTTGTATCCTGAAAGCCTCTTGAGATAATGTTTAAACTGCCCCTGGTGTTAAAACTCCTTAGGATGGTGGTTCATTTGACTAAGAACATCTGAATTGTAGTGTTTGTCAAGTTAAATTGACCCTACAGTAAAGTTTCTAAGGTAGCTCTCACAAAACTTAAAACCGTTGCTTAAAAAGCAAGCAGTTTTTAAAAACATGTAGAAAAACAGCTAAAAAGTTTTGATGAGGGCTGCTGCAGTGATATATATTTCGTTATTTTTGTAACAGTAGACATAGTGATGAGATTGACCATGGTAAGTCTGGCATGGTGGGCTTAGCTGATACTCCAGATATGGATCTCCAGTTGCTTCATCCATGCAAGTGCACACTGTGAAATGCCGGAAGAATAGACCCCTGAGCAACACAACCAGCGTCATTTTGAAGACTGAAGAAACAATAGCTTGTACTGCTGCTTTTTGGTCATAACCACCCGTTCCCATAGTTCTTCAGTCAGAGCAGCAGAGTCACCAGTTCATTTGTGAGTGTGGTTCCTCACTTCTCTGCTTCTTCAGAAGTTTCACCCATATCAGCAGTTATTCTTGTCCTCTCATAGCATTTACCACCAGTATCTGAGTTTCAGCATAAGGGGCAATTCTAAGGAGACATTTTTAAACCACTAAACTTTTCTGCAGCTCTTTCATCCTTTGCACTTCTGGTCTCAGTTTTGTTAGCTTTATCTGGGACCTACTTTTAGTTTGCATTTCTGTTTCTTTCTATTTATCTTACCTGTTTGAAGACTAGGTTGTCAGTTTCCAAAAGTCCTTTCTTGTCAGGAGACTGCCGCTGGGTCACTGTACTTAGAAGAAGATCAGGAAGTAGCCCATTTTTGCTTTAATCCACATACCTTTTCTTCCCTGTACATGAGGCCTTCTGTTGAGATACTGGCTGGAGCAGAAGTTAATTTTTTCCTCAACTGCTCATTTCAAAGGTCTCTACCCTTACTAAACAAAAATATGTATTCTTGATAATGTGGACTAGTTAAATTCTATACTTGCATATTTTACAGAGATAATCTTAACACAATATTTCTTTGGACACATTTTGAACTCTGTACCAATAAGGTACTTTGTCCTCTCTGGATTAAGTAGTTACAGAAATTTCACAAAAAAAGGGTTTCTATGGAGAGTTTTTGAAAGTAGTGAGCATTCTCTCTCAGCTCACAGTTTTGTGAGCTTTGTATATGAAAGTCCTATCTCCAAGTCTGGAGGAGATCATGACTTCCACCAAATGTAGTTTGTTGTGACCTGATCGGAGATTCAAGAGCTTTATTTTAGGGTGCTTGTAAAAATATATGTTACAAATATTAGAAAGCATTATAGAATCATTGAATGGTTTGGGTTGGAAGGGATATGAAAGATCATCTAGTTCCTGCCTCCCTGCCTGTGCTACACTAGCCCAGGGTGCCCAGAGCCCTATCCGTCCTGATCTTGAGCACATCCAGGGATGAGGCATCCACAACTTCTTTGGGCAACCTGTTCCAGTGCTTCACCACCCTCACAGTAAAGAATTTCTTCGTCATATCCAATCTATACCTACCCTCTTTCAATTTAAAACTATCACCCTATGTCTTATCGCTATCTGCCTGTATAAAAAGTCCATCTCACTCTTTTTTATAAGCCCCCTTAAAGTGTTTGAAGGCCACAGTGAGGTCTCCCTTGAGACTTCTCCTCTGCATGCTCTCTCAGCCTTTCCTTGTAGGAGAGGTGCTCTCTACCTGTGATAATTCTTGTGGCCTTCCTCTAGACTCTCTCCAACAGGTCTGTGTCTTTCCTGTGCTGGACACCCCAGAGCTGGATACAGGACTCTGGGTGGAATATCACCAGAGCAGAGCAGAGGCAGAATCATCTGCCTCAACCTCCTGGCCATGCTTTTTCGTGCAGCCCAGAATACAGTTGGTTTTTGGGGCTGCATGCCCATGTTGCTGGATCATATCCAGCTTTTCATCAATGCAATCCCTTAAGTTCTTCTCAGGGCTGCTCTCAGTGAGTTTCCCATTCTGTACTCATGCCTGGGTTTGACCAGATCAAGGTGCTGCACCTCGCACTTGGACTTTTTGAACTTCATGAGGTTCTCTTGGGCCCACTTCTCAAGTTCGTCTGTGTCCAAGTAGATAATGAATTAATAGTCATAAGTTCTTTATTAAGTTTAGGGATTTCATGTCATAGTAAGTATTACATGATGAAAAAATATAGCTTTCTCCTAGACTAGATTTTTCAAATGGAAGAATAAATTCAAAGTTCCCTCATTCCTCAAAACTGCTGAATAAAATGGTTATGTTCCATGAGGCAGTAGAGACTATGGTGGTTCTTTTAGGTATCTTCTTAATAAGAAGAGCCAAACTGGAAGGAAGCCAGGCTGTCTGTTATGAACACAACACACAGCCTGATACAGGGTAGTGAATTCTCATTGTGGCTCTACAAAGCGTTAATGAAGTTCTAATTTAAAAAGCAAACAGAAAATCTCTACATTGCACCATGGGGACCCAACACATTTTATCACATTGTATTGTGACTAATATTAATATTGTTAATTAACAAGCTTTCTTGAGATCTAGGAATATTATGGCAACAAGTTTCTATTTTTTTTCAAGACTGCCTAATGTTTCTCAGTCCTTCCAAACGGAGGAGCAGTGAAATGGAATAATCTAAATTACCTACTCATTTAGAAGATCAAGAAAGGAAATATGTTTTGCCAATAACTAAATACATCTGAATTTAACCCCTTTTTTTTAACTTTAAAATTGGGACACAGAAACTTGCCATACTGAAGGATAGAAGCATAACTGGATCTTCTTAGGAGTGGCCAATATTTATCTTTAGGGGGAAATGAAGCTTAGGCCACTTTGCTTCTCAGTGAGAGATCCCACACAGGGATTTAATGGGATTTAACTAATGCACTTTGAATTCATACTATTAATTAATTGGTCTTAACTTCCCCTCATAACTCCACATAGACAGGATCTAAGTGACTGCATATTCCTTTGCCTGTATAAATCCATTGTCACTTGACTGGATCTAGGTATTTTTCCAGTACTGTAGTTTCACCCAGGACTTCCTGCTTGTGCTCCACCACCTAGGTATTTAAAAATACTAAACAGAATGGCAAAATCTAAACATCCAGAAAAGTAGGTGGTACCTTACTTTTTCCTCCTTGCATGGCACTTAGGAGTGGATCTGCTAGTTTGGTGTTTGATAATCATGGTTTGTTTTGGTTTTTAGTGAGGCTAGTTTCTTGTTGTCCTTGTAGTTTATAAAATAAATTATTTTTTACTAGGCAAATAAAAGCTTAGGGTTTCACCATTATAGACAGGGCACTATGTGTTAGTGGTTTAAATGAATACATTACAAAAATCTGTTTCTTAAAAAGTTTAGCTCCTTGTCACAAGTCTTCCTCTTCATGTTTTTGATACTGGAGTAACTTTTCTGAATTGGTACTACAGTGGAGGCACAGAAGCTGTTCTTTGTTAAATGTTGTATCAAACTAACCTGCATTCTCATATAATGAAATGGTGTAATCATTGTTTTCATTGCTGTGTGGTGTCAGTAGGGTGCTCTTTAACTGTCTGTTTTCATTACTGAAATTTGCATTTCTCTAAGTACAGCCTTAATCAGATTTTCTCAGTTGATAAAACATGGACAGTACTTGATCTCTCCTGGTCTCTTCCTGTGGTTCATAGAAACTTGGTGCAACATGGTATGAAAGAAGATATTTTTGTTACAGGCTGTTTGGGACTGTTCAGTGTTGGGCAGAGCCTGTGTTCTGTAGGCCTTCTGCGTATGCCTGTTGTGTGATTGCCTATCTGGTTCACATGGTTTGTCTTTACAGGATAAATAAAATTGTTGATTTTGTAGTAACAGCTTAGTGGCTTGTTGATGGAATATAACAGCAACTATGTGTGTATTGAAACTATGCTCCAAGGAAATCACAAATGTTAAATAATTTTTTATGATGTACTCGGGTTTCACCATCGCGTTTTCACCTACGCTTTTTTTGAAGATGCTTTTTAAAACAAACTAAAAATGGTAAAGGTGTTTAAGTTATCTTTGTGCATGTGTAAACTAATGCCTGTGGTTTTGAAGAAAAATCATCTAAAAAGCAACTTCATTTGGGGGGAGTTCTGTTTTGTAGTTTGGTTCACCTACATTTGCATAGGTCCAGAAACAACAAACCCTTATGAGAGCACTAGATATACAGAGCCCTTTTTGGGCCATTTTTAAAGGTTGACTTTTCCATGGTTTTTTGGAAAGGTTTAATCACAAATAATTTTCACGTCTTTGACATTTTTGCTGCTTCTCCTTCTGCAGGCCCAATGATGCACCAGCAGCCTCCCTCCCAGCAGTACAACATGCCACAGGCAGGTGGCCAGCATTACCAGGGGCAGCAGCCGCCAATGGGAATGATGGGCCAAGTTAACCAAGGAAATCACATGATGGGACAGAGACAGATTCCTCCATACAGGCCACCACAGCAAGGTAGGAATTTGCTTCAGTATTTTTACGCTGATTTTAAATAACCATTTTTAAAAACATCTTACATCACTTTCTTGCTTACACCAAATTTCTATCAAGTGTTTTGGTGTCACAGACTTCATTTGCACACTCTTTTTGTTACCCTTTTTAAGGGTGGTTCTTACAGCAAGAGATTACTGCTGTCACCATGAAATGTGAAGACAAGTTTGGGGTTTTTTTCTTTTGGTTCTTTCTGAGATTATGCATTCTGAAATTATGCATCTCAAATATGCTGATGGAGAATTCTGTTTTGATATTTAAATGATAGGTACAGAAAAGGAACAGAGGACCTACTTGGTTCTGAATTCATTCAATTACAAAAAAAAGAGCAATGTTCCACGATACTGCTTCACTTTTTTTTTTTTAGTCCTTTTCAACAAGGAATGATTTTATTTTTAACACCTTTAACCTTAGTCTATTATACACATATTCCTAAATGAGCTCAAAACTGAAGTTAAATATATATGTTCTCACTCTAGTGCAGCCAAACAACTGTGTGTGTGTGTCTATGTAGACAGGTACATTTACTTCTTTTTTTAACTAAATCAGAGTACATATATTGTCTGTAATGCAACAGTATGGGTGGGGAATACATTTGAGAGATATTTCTCATACTAAAATGAGAAATTAGCAGGCTTTATAAGAGCAAACAAGTTATTTACGTATTGACTGGTTGTGGTTTTTCAGGCCCACCACAGCAGTACTCAGGCCAGGAAGACTATTATGGGGACCAATACAGTCATGGTGGACAAGGTCCTCCAGAAGGCATGAACCAGCAATATTACCCTGATGGTAATCTCTCATAAATGTTAACTTTCCCATTTTCTATACCTGCCCAATACTAATGTAGTCATATGCCCAAAATTAGGGGATGAGGCAAGAATAGTAATTGGATATCATACCTCACATTTACAAAACCTTTCAAATTCAGAATTGTTACTACCGTTTAAGTTACTATGACTAGTTAAAATTTACAACTTAAAACATGTAATTTGTATTACTCCCATTGTTAACTCTTAACAACAGTTTTAGTATTTCAAAATGAATGGAATTAATTGGTTTATCTCAAAGTATGGAGAGTTCCTTAGCATATCTAGTATAATTGAGATGAATTAAAACAGTAATAACTTTATTCTCAATAAGAGAGGGGGCGATATCCTTTTATTAAAAATTCTACTGAACTGAAAAAGCCTGCTAAAAAGATGTGGGTTTTTTCTGTAAATACTTTATTTTTTAACTTAGTGTTTAGTTTTCATATAAGTCGCACAAATGTCTTATTGCTGATATGGTATGGGCCTTCAGTTTACCATTTATATAGGAATAAAATGCTCCCTGCCCTAAGGATATTGGAAATGTGAATCCTCTTTAGATGTCCCCTCAGTGCTTTGGAGACAAGACTGAAACTTCGAATTTCATCTATCTGTCCTCCTACCTCTTGGAATATGGAGTGCTGATGGCTATTGGATTGTGTTATAAGTTAGAAAAGTTGAAATTAACTTGTTTTCAGGCTGAGCAGAGACTGGGAGAACAAAGATGCTGGCTCGTGACTACTGTGATAACCATGTGTGCAACTTAATGGTATATTATGAAGTACAAGTAATGTGGTAGACATTAATGTTTAAAAAATGTTATGCAAAGCAAAGTTGTGTAATTGCCAAAGCAACTACTCATTGCAAATCAAGGGATACAAATTTGAATTATTTTCTGTTAAATTGATTTTAAGATACATCAAGCCACATCTGTATAAGCTTACATGTGTTAATTTTTGGAGATGTATGTGCAGAGTTGTTTTACAAGTTGCATTAACTGGTTGCTGTTCAGCTTTCATTTTGGAACATCTGTGTACACACATGAACACTAAATTGCTACAGGCAATTTACTCTAGTGAGGGCAGTTTGATGTTACCATTAACAGCCCTGTGGCAGCACAGATTACTTTTAAGAGAAGTCATCTTTATCATTACCTCAATATTATTCTTACATAGAATACAAGAAGAATGTATCTTAAGACTTTTTTTAATGGTTATGTATGCATGTAAGATTCAGTCAGTGATGTATGGTCCAGTTGCAGACCTGAAAACAAAACCACTGAGTTTTAGAACTGTTCCCTCTTTTCCTTACTTTTATTTAAAAAATTATTCCAAATTATATGATTTAATTTCAAATATAAACAAAATTTTGACATGTATTCTTGACCAAGTTAGCAGTAAGATGTATTTTATTCATCTGTAACACAAAATATATGTGTGCTAAAGCCAACAACAGGTGGGGTGCTTACTGCCTATATTGGTTTCTTAATCAGAGATGCCTGTAGTCTCTGAATGTAAAGGTTTGTTGTAATGAATCTGCTCAGGACTGGAATGTAAGAGGAAAGGTTTTCTTAAGACCTTAAGTAGGAATTCTCTTTGTAGGGAAAACCTTGAGAATGTTATATTTCTGCTATTTAAAAACAGAATTTAATGTAGATGATGGTTCATAACTTCATTGAGCTTTATTTGTTATATTTCACACTGCTTTTAGCATATGCTTTTGAATTGGAGATCAGCAGAACAGGTGTTAGACAAAGTATGATAATTGCTTTCTTTGTTCATTCTAATTTAATTCAGGTTATTTACATGTGAAAGGCCTAAATGCTTTCATTTTTTTTTTTGAGTGAAAGATGAAGTACTTCTCCCCCCCACTCCCCCAACAAGGATTATCGGAAGGTTAAGACCATCCCTTGCTGTGATGTTGCTAGAACTACTGCATTAAGCCTTTTTTTTCCCCTGTCACATGTTAATTCAATATGAAAGGAAATCATATTAATAAGTCTTTGGCTAATACAATTGAAAATTCTTTTTCATGTATATCCAGTTGAATTTTTTTTTTTTCATTTTTCTGCGAAATGAAATATTTTAGGGTTTTCACTCAGGGGCCATTAACGTTTCTTCCTGTCTCTTGTCGAATTGATGTAGGTCATAATGATTACGGTTATCAGCAACCGTCGTATCCTGAACAAGGCTACGATAGGCCTTATGAGGATTCCTCACAACATTACTACGAAGGAGGTATCTATATACCTTCACACACATACGCACATACATTCCCTTTCCTCCCCCACCCTCAACAGGAACAGAAATTCTTGCACAACACAACTTATACCCATGCAAAGCTCTTGTAGAATACTAGTTGCTGGCTGTCTTGGAAATGGCAGGGAACTTGAAGCCTTCAGAATAATTTCTTGCAAACACCTAAAATATATAACCACAATTTGCCATTCTAACAATAGTAAAATGACTAAAACACTCTAGAGATTTTTTTTTTCTACCTCAATGGAAGTTTTTATTTAAACATAAATTTGTTGGTTCAGTTGTATATCTTTTTGTGTGTGTATATATTTTGTATAATTATAGTGCCGTTAGGAAACAGCTTGCTGATCTTGTGTAGCTAGTCTGTGCTCTTGTAGCTGTCCTTAATTTTGTCTTTTTTTATTTTCTTTTATTTAGCATAGTCATGATCTTATGACTGTGATGTTCCAGTAAATGTAATGCTCGTTTGGCAGAGATGCTGAAAATGCTGCAGTTCAACTTTGCAAAATTGGCTTTAACTGCAGTTTGTTTGGCCGAGTTCCTTCTGTTTGGTTTGAGTTTTCTTTGTTTTGTTCAGTTTTTGAAATCAATATTGCATTTTCATTTTGTTCTTGTGTTGTTGGCTGTGCATCTTAGAAGGAAAAAAAATAATAAAATAGGTATCTTTATAAGTTTTTGCTTTCTTACAATGATCTTACAGGAAACTCGCAATATGGTCAGCAGCAAGATGCATATCAAGGACCACCCCAACAGCAGGGTTATCCACCACAACAGCAGCAATATCCCAGCCAACAAGGCTATCCAGGACAACAGCAGGGTTATGGTAAGAACCTGAGGACACAGACAGCTGTCACAGAAAGGACTAAGAGAGACCTTTGTTGTATGTTATTCCATCCCTGTTTGACTGTGTCCAGAGGCCAGCCTTGCACAGAACAGCTCTGTGCCCGCAATTTCTTTGGGTCAAAACAAGAAAGCATGGAAGGCAGCATCTTTTGGGAGTTAGATCTGTTGGCAGTCTAGGAGAGTGTGGTAGCATAGAAAACTGAAGATGACTAAACAGCACCGGAATGGGTGTCCGTAGTTTAGAAGGACCCAGAAAAATTCTGCTCTTTTCTGTCCTCTGTAGGTGAACACACTCAGAACGATGACAAAGAACCTCTTTCATCTGTGTATTTGCCAATTAAAACAGTCTTTTAAAAGCTAGTTTAAAACTTCATTCAACATACATGAATCATTCTTTTCAAGTTCTTGTACTGATAGTAGAGAAATTACTGTAAGCATTGACAGTGTGGCTTTAAAGAGACTGTGCCTTACAAATTTGCACTAGTAGTTTAAACCTTCTGATGCACAGCAGGAATGAGAAAGCCTCTGCCACAAGTCCCTGGATTCAAGGAAAACCTTCCAAAAAAGGAAGTTTAAAGTAGTAGTATGTAATTTCTGCACATTAGTTCTAAAAAATTTCATGTCAGAAGAGCATACTGAAACTACTACTCTTTTAAGTTATACTTGCTTGCATACTGTAAAGCCATACATATTTATCACAGAAGAAGGAATCTCTGAAATTCCATAAATTCTGTGTATTTTAGCTTTTAGCTTTTTTGCAGGCTTAAATGCTAAAGCTTTTAGCATTGTGTGTATGTGAGGAAATACATGGGTAATTTGTTTGCCATGTAGATAAATGCCAGATGCACATGGAATCCAGTTATGTTGAGACAGAGTTAAGTTTTAAGAGGATCCACTGAGATTTACGAAGTGTTCTACTTCTGGAGATTATGGATGAACTGATAGTTCTAATGTAATACTTGTACCTGCATTCTACTAAATATCACGTAGGAATGGACTGAAGATCAGAGTGGAGGTCCATGTGGATCACTGCTCTGAACTTCATAAGTAAAGAAATAAAATCTGATTTATTCTGCAAGTTTAGGTTAAGAAATACTAGAAGAAAAGGGATTAGGATTTTGGAGCCACATACCCAACATAATTCATAAAACTGAGTGACATTCTTTTCAGTTTCTGATTTTTAGCAGAAATTGTTACTGAAGTTTATTTTTTTCTGTGAAATCTGTCAATGAATATTCAGAATTCAGCTGTAAAGAATTACCATGAATAAATAAACTCATGTTCATTTGTCAGATGAACACAGCACTTTTAGGATGTCATATTCTTGCTCAATTTGATATTTAATTGCTTTATAATTTGCACAAATAAATCAATATCTCAGTCATTATTATCAATCTTTAAGGTTTTGTTTCACTGTGGAAAGCTGAAACTGCATAGTTCAAGGGAATTTGAGGCCTGAGGAGAATGGTAATAGCTTATGGAGCATTTCTTCTCCAGGCCATCTTTTTCACTGTCCTAGAGATCCAGAAGTACTGAAGGAGTTACCAGCTGATGTCATCTTGATGTCCAGTGCCTGTAGCTAAAACTAGCCCTCTCTAACACTGAATCACAGTTGCCAAAGCACATCTGTTTTGTTACGAGGAGAGGGGAAAAAAAGCGTTGGTTTGTTTAAAAGAAAGCACTTCTGAGGAGCTGCAAATCTTCAGCTCTGAAAAACAGAGACCCAGTCTTTAAGAGGTAATGTTGAAAAAGCTAACAAATCCCCTGCAAAGGATTCATAGGGGGTGCCACTGAAATACAGAGTACACCATCTCTCCCATGTTGGAGGGGATAATTTTGTTTGGGACATGCAGCTTCCAGTGATAGATAGGCTGAGTCCCTGTGAGTAGTAACAGAAAGTTGTACTTGCAAAAGAACTTGCTTCTTTTACAGCCGAAAAAGACTGGAGTCAAAGTTTTGGGTTTTTCCCTAGCATTTTTCTGGAAAGCTAATATTATCAGAGGAGTATGAGCTGGAGGGTGCTTTTTTCCATCCCACAATAGCTTTTACTGCTTGTCACATCTCACATTTTATACATATATAACTTGCTTGCCTAAAACCCCATCCATGATTGCATGCTGTAGTGTGAGACTTCACTTTTTGGCCACACAGTACCGCTGCTCTCCAGAAGGTCCAAATGTTAAACATAAGTGTTATCTGGCTGCTCTGGCATTAGAAAATTCTGGAACTGAAGCAGCATATATCAGGAGACTGCCTTCCTAAATCCTGGAAAGGACTCATGGTTATCATTTCTTGCCTTGTTCTTCTCTGTCCTGTGACCTTGTATGTAGAACTACATGCATTGATACTAAATAATGAATATATAAATAAAAGTAAATGTTTCTGTGGTTGGAGCACAGGCCCTGCCAGCAAAGGTTCTTTCCAGGGGGAGAGGGGGGCCACTCAAAAGACTTAATTGCACAGTAGTGATAATTCTTAGCCCTGGTTAGCTGTAAAATTAAGCGCTTTTAGAGTTCTATTCTTTCCAACATCCTAAGCAGTCTTTTTTTTTTCTTTTTTTCATTTTAATAATCCCCAGGCCCCTCCCAGAGTGGTCCAGGGCCTCAGTATCCCAATTATCCACAAGGACAAGGACAGCAGTATGGGGGATACAGACCCACACAGCCTGGGCCGCCACAGCCACCACAGCAGAGGCCTTATGGATATGACCAGGTATTCTTTCATTTGATGAGAAAGTTGTGATTCTTGCACACTCATTTGGTAATCTTAAATTTTGGGCATTTAAACTAACAAATTTGAGGACATGGCCTTTCAGGTATGTACGTACAATTCTGGTAGAGTTTATTTCTTGGTGAGTTACCAAGAATCATTTGTATGGAATTGTGATTAGTCATTCTCTCCTGAGTTTGTTAAGTTTTAATGTAATTTGGCAAAGTGAAGGCTTCCCAGCAATATTTTTGGACCTTAAAATTGAGGTGATGTGTTTCATAGCCTCATGGTGAATGACTAATATGAAAGATGAGGCTTCTAAATCTCGTGGTGAATCATATTTCATTACTGGTTTGCAATAGTAATGGTTGAATTTATTTTCCACAAACACAAATCGTAATCCTGATCTTCCTCTTCAGTTGCAAAAGCACTTCAGGTGTGCAGCTGAGGTCCTTGAGCTGCAGAGCTTATGGGGAGACATGAAACCACTGTTTTTACACAGATTTTCTCTGAGCAGTACAGGGGGGCAGTGAACATGGGAAAGAAATGACCTGAAAATCAACTGCTTCATTCCTGTCATTGCTAAGTTTAAAACAAACAAGCACCACCAAAACCTTAGGCTGAAGTTTTAGTAAAGGACTCCTGTAAAAAAGCTGTTTTACAGGATGAAAAAGGTTTTGTTCCTGTACAAGGTTCTAACTTGTAAAAATACAAACTTTGCTCTATGAATTATTCAGAAATGCCATTAAAATGTATACTGTTACTTCTCTGGGTATAAATAACGTAGATTAACTAAATCATAAAGTTAAGTTTGTAATGTGTAAGTAAAATTCTGATATGTCAGTAAAAGGTCAGTTGAACTTTCAAGGAAAACTTTTCCAAGGAAGTGAGAATTGCCCATGATTTTAAAGAACAGTTGGCTTTCTTTGTGCAGAAACTAGAAAAGACAAGGAAGAAGGAACAAACTCTTTCAGTGTGGTAGTTTAGAGATGCAGTTACTTTAAATTATTTAACAGATAAATAAAATGTTTATGCACTGAACCAGTAGCTTCCTCTGAAAACAATAAGCTACAGGAGAATTCTTAGCTTGTGGCCAATATAGGGTCAAGGAAACTAATCAAAAGTACCGCATTTTCCAGCTTTCCTTGCAGTAGAAGTGGGTAACCCTCTGTTGATAGGCTGTGGTCCTCCAGTTTGTGCAATCTTAAGTTCCACTGAGAAACTCAATTGTACAAGACCTCTCTTTCATACTGGCCATTCCCATAGAAATTGCGCTGCTTAAATTCCCATCTGGCAGCTGTTGTGAAACTCTTGCTCATGACTGATTGTTATATTTTAATGGAACGTAACTAACATTGCAACATAAAACTGAAATGTAAAATACTGCCTTGTTGTGGTGGTACTTAACACGGAATGGTGGCAGGATCACAGTTTGGAGCATGTTCACTTTCTGGCACAGTACTTCTTTCTGCAAGCTTTGAACCCCATGGTGAAGGATCATGGTAAGCGAATAGCATTGATGCTTTCACCTCTGCCCACCTCTGCAGTACATGACATTCTGTCAAAAGAAATAGAGAATATCAATAAGGGTAGTAATTCTGTATATCAGATCTATGGAATAATTGCTTCCCATAGGATGTGTGGACTAGTTTTTCATGTTCACTGGGATGTGCCTTGGTTTTGAAATGTATGTACCATTATTCTGTAATGCTTGATAGATTAATAATTTTAGGTATCTCTGTGTCATGGTTAGTTTCCTAAATTACGTTGAATATATGTGACCTTGACTTTTTGAAATAATTTTCAAAGTTTAGGTGGGAAGTAATCCCCATCTTCTTGATGTTCTGGTAATTGCAGAGCAGTCTATTGAATGTAAAGGTACACTCTTTTGATGAAATCAGGTTCCTGGCCTCAAATTTGTGTCATTGGTCTTCTGTGTTAAAACACAAAGTACTTTTAGTGAGATTAAACTACACCAGTTACTCATATCAGTGTATCACGTAGTTTTATTTGTTTCCACCTTTTAATATTTTATTTGGATGGTCTTAAAATTACAGCTTTTAATACAGAAAAGTACGCCTTGTGGTCTAATTATGTATTTTGAATTTTTTTTTAGGGTCAATATGGAAATTATCAGCAGTGAAAAAGTATTCACATTCCGGTAGGCAATATCTGTTAGCAGCCATATTGTCTCCTCAGCACTGTGGACATCTTCCCAAGATGAGAACCTCCCATTCCATCTAGATTTTGGAAAAATCTTGTGGCTGTGTTATGGTATACAGTCTTTATGGGTTAATTGTTAAAGACTGTAGATTCTCAGAAACTAGTTTCACATCTCTACTCTAGATGGCAATATTGGACAGAAAATCTGTGACACAACAATTTGCAGTGAGTTGAGAACTGTATGTCAAGTAGACTGTTACAGACTGAGAGGTGCGAACAGCTTTGTATGTTTATGAAGGTTATGGGAATTTAATATTTTTTCCACAGATTTTTTTTGTAGGGGAAAAGGGGAAATGCACACTTTTTACAGCAGCAATATTTTGTATATTATGTTTTTCATGTGGTGAATATGCAAGACAGTACACTACTCGCTGGGCAGGATAACAAATATACTGTTAAAAATGGGTAGGGGCATGGTAAGTGCTTGATTGTATTAGTCTCGAAATGGTGTACAATAAAGATAACAGTGAGAGCATTCTATGTCACTGATGGGTTCATGTACAAAGATTGAGAATCCCAGTTATCTAAATGGGAACATAATTAAGGACAGTGTAATATAGTCTTGTGCAAAGATGAATTTTTTAAGCTTTCCAATTTTTCTGAGTGAAGCGGTTTTGTAAAAATTGTTTCTAACATAGTTTGACAATTTTCTGCAACATTTTTTGGGTAACAAGATAAACGTTTGGGTTTTATTTCTCAAGTGTTTTGTCAGAGCTTTGCATAAGCAAGCTGTAATCCTTCTTAATAATTGCAATAACAAAGAAAATGACAAGTGTTAATTTTCCTTGGCTTGAATATGCAAAGAACTTGAAAAAGAATATGGAGAACAGGACTGTATTGTATAAGTGTATTTTAACCTTTAGTTGAATAATTTGTATGTATCAAAATAGCCTAGAGGACTTTGTAAAAGCTATCTAAACTTTTGTTGTGGTTTAGGAATGGTATTCCCCGATTTTAGTCTTCCCACTGACACGCTCCAAACCACGTGCCGCTCGCTTGCTCCCCACTCTCCCTCCCCTTCCCGTGTAGTGGGCTGGAGAGGAGAATTGGAAGCACAAAAGGTAAAGATCACGGCTTGAGAGAACAATTTACTGGAAACAGCAGTGAAATAAGAAAACGAAAGTAACAGCAACAATACCAGTGCCAGAGGGTGCAAGAAAGAGGCAAAGGATTCACAGGCGGTTGATCGCTCACCACGCAGAGCTCTGTTCCACCCCACGCTCCACAACCTGGAAAGAGTCCCCAGAAAATGAGGTGCCCCCTCCTGGCTTCTGCAGAATTTAACCCTGTTCTGGCCGGAACCAGGACAGCTTTCCTAACTGGGAGTTAATAACTTTAGAAAGGGGGTATTTTTGTTTGTGCCCATTTTTCTTGTTGGTTAATATGAGACCAAGGGGATGTTTTGTAACATTAAGTATAAAATCTGTTGGTGAGGTAAATGCCAAATTTTGTTTTGAAATGCATTATTGCTGATAGTGTTGCATGTGAGAGAGAGGCAGCACCTTGATCAATAACAATAGCACACAAAAAAATTGGATTTGAGACTGCCCTGCAACTGTGTATCAGATAAATAAATGGAGGATATTCTGTTCTGCAGAAATATATGCATTCAAGAATCACTGACAATTTCTATAAATGATAAAACTTCAAATTAACCCAAGAGTAAAATAATATTTCAGTTTTTTAAGTTGGCAATTAATGTTCAGGGGGAAAAAACCAACTGGCATTCGTAGTATATGCGACATTATATACATGGAAGACAAGATTTTCAATTTGTGCATCCTTTTTAAAGGGAAAACAGTTCTTTTAAAGTCAATACAAAACACACATCAAGGTTTGAACAGATACGGCATGAGGAACATCATTATGAATTAAAAGCTTGTAGGTTCTGTGCCAATTTTCCACCACTGTGTACTTCATTGCTATTTAAAACTGTACTCCATCAATTCTAACGGAAGAATAAATTATTTGTGATTTTAATTTTCTCATTTGTTTCTTTAAATTAGATCCCTATCACTCTGATGTCTCATCTGGAGACTCTGCTGTGGGTTTTGATTTTAAAGACATTTGGCCAGAATAACCAAACTGTATTTGCAGTCTAGGACTTTATCAAAATTCTCTTGCCATAGCCAAGTTAATTAGAATTAACTGTTCAGTAATCAGCATGTTGTGTAGGTTGTTTGTTAAGAAATTCTTCCTCTGAAAATGAAGGTCCATGAGGCTATAATCAAGATGACTGAATTAGATAAATGAGTTGACGAGGCAAAAATGTGTTGAACCCAACCTGGTGTAGATATGTTATCTCATTTGAAATAAGCTCAGCTGACATTAAGAAATAATTTGTCTTGCCAACCCATCTTCTGTTGTCTTATTCTCCTTTTTAATGGAAACTAAAATTGCAATTTTAATAAGCAGAATTTCCTCCAGGGTTTCCCTCCTAGAGACTACTGCATTTGCAAGGTTTAATTGTTTTATAACGGTCCTGTTTCGTAAAACTTTTTAATTGGTGGTGACAAAAATTACCTTATTCCTCTGATACTATGCCAGAAGTACAACTTCAGAGGAGATAGCTCCACACAAAAGTGTTTTTACTAAAATTATATATTAAAAAGGAACCTGTGTTCCTTAAACAAAAGAAGAAGCAGGAGTGCGCAACAGGACCAGGAGGAAATGGCAAGTTGCAAGGTTGATTTTAGTAAGTCTTCCTTAATAAATAAAATGCAACTGATAGGAAACCAGTAAAAAAGATGTTGCAATTGGCATTTTACATGTAGAATATAGAACATCAGAGGGGGACTGACACAGCAAATCAAAACACATGAGCAGAAATGATAAAAATGTTCGAAGAGTAAAGAGGAGGGGTTAATGCATTCAGTGGCTTCTAGTTATCGTAGGGTTATGATTTTTGCCGGTTTATTTTGCTTTTTTCAGTTCTATTTCCTTTTGTGCTCTATGAATGACTTGCAGAAGGGAGAAGCTGGTTCACTGTTTCACTTGAAATTGACTACACAGTGTTGTAACATAAGGAAGCAAGCGTGCTACTTTAAAGGCAGGATAAATTTATCATTTTGCAAAAGACAACTTCCATTTTCATACCTAAATTACTCTAAAATGTGTAAAGTAATTGATTTTTTTTTCTTGAGAAAATGCACTTGATTAAAGAGGGGCAAGGACTTCAGTGCAAAAATACTTTATTTCTACAGTTCTCACCACAGAGGATGCTGAAAGACTAGAATGTGATTTTTAAAAAATCAGATTTTAGATTCAAAAAAAGGCAGAACACTTAAATTTACAAAATTAAGAGAAACTTACTTCAGCAAGTCTAGGTGGAATTCTGCTGGAAGCCCTGAAGAAATTCAGAAAGAAAGTAACAGGTTTTCCATACATGGACAACAGTTGCTGTATCATAAAACAGAAGCATAAGGGTGAAATCTCGTGACATGAACACAAACAAACCTTCCAACATGAATAGGTAACTGGATAAAGTAGTAAGTTAAAGAAAAAAAACAAACAAAAAACCCAACAACTAAGGTAGATTATATGTTCATTAAAAAAAAAAGACAATAAAAGCTGACCCTCAGTCTGCTAGAATTACAGTAAAAACTCATAGCTCAGTCTGATGAAACTGATCTTTCTGTTCACAAAGCCTGAAGTTCTCTGAGAAGCTGCTACCATAAAAATAAAGCATGGAGTAAGGTGGACTGTGAAGCACTAGGAATGGGATAAGATGGCAAGCAGAGAATAGGAGTAAATGCTAAATATCTCAAGTGATGGAGGTTGGCAGTAAATTATGCTGGAGCTCTATTGGGATCCCTGATTAACACTTAAAAATAAATCGGAGAAAAGAATACATATTTCAATAGCAACCTGAGGTGGAAGTGGCACTCTTGAGATTATGCAGGACTTAAAACTAGAAATGCAGTGTAACATACATGGCAGAACTTAAAAAATGACTGATGTTTACACAGTACTGGGTGGGGTAATTCCTATTTACTCATGCACAGTTAATATCAGCTGTCAATAGTTCATCAGCTAACACAGTAAAACTTCACTGGGTGTCAGGAGTCACAGTGCCACCAAAATATTCGAAAAACTGTGGCATGGAATGATTAACATAATAGTATAACTGGTTAACTGGTTAACACAATAACTTTTACTGGTAAGAGGTTTTTTTCAGTTCAGAATTACTGTGTTCAACCTTGTCTCTCCCATATCAAAAAAGTTCAGGTAAAGGAAGGTGGGTGGCAAATGGCCCAGAACAAATGCAGTATGTTTGGGATTATTTCAGATGTCAGTATGTGGAAAACATCAGTAAATAGCAGCATAATTTTTGCAAGGATACAGACAAGTGATGCAAATTAAAATTAACACCTTTAAAACTGATCACAGGAAATGCTTCTTACAGCATGCACAACTGCAAACAATCCCATGGGCTCAGTAGGATTAAAAAATGAATTGGATAGATACATGATAATGTAAAATTGGTTAGGTTGGAAAAGACCTTTAAGATCAGCTCATGCAACCATAGCCCAGCACTGCCCAGTCCATCACTAACCCATGTCCCCAAGTGCCTCATCTACACGTCTGTTAAATACCTCCAGGGATGCTGACTCCACCACTTCACTGGGCAGCCTCTTCCAATGCTTGACAATGCTTTTGGAAGAGAAACTTTTTCTTAATACCCAATCTAAACCTCGTCTGTTTCAATTTGGTAACTTGGTGAGGGGAGAATAGAATTCTTGTCCTGTTACTTGGGAGAAGAGCCTGTCCCTCACCTTGCTGCAACCTCATTTCATGTGGGCAGTTAAATTGGGGCAGATGAAAGGCTTATTTTGAAAGAATGTAAAACCTCATGTTTCACAGCTTTATGCAACAGGCAGCATTCTGGAGTGTAGAATATATTTTTCTGTTGGTGCCTTGACAGTAAATGTTGAGAGTATATTTAGATTATTTTTTTTTAATTGTCACATTAAGAATGTCACTCTGCAAAACCTGGAAGTAGGCAGCACTAGCAGCAGACTGTTGGTGTACATTCCAGAATCAAACCATAGAGCTGAACTGGAGTAGAAATGTTCTATTCAGAAGACTTTTTTCACTATAGTGAAATGTATCTCTAGAATAATGTGAATAGTGAAATACTTCTATTTCAATCTTGCTGGATACTTTCACATGACTCTCTTAAGAGTGCCAGGACATAATTTTTCAAGAAAAATTCTGACTAATCCAGTGGAATGTCTGGTTTCTCCTGCTTGAAGTGATGATTTTGCAAGAGATTTTTCTGTTTTCTATAGACAAAAGTTTTCTAATTTTCTCTTAACTATTCACCTCTTGGTCTTAGAAAATGAAGGCAGTTCAGTATGTCAGTGGCTTTGCACACCTTGGGTTTTTGCTGGGAAGAGCTGTGGGGCTGGAAAGGAAGCTGGAATAGCCACACCTTACAGTCTGTGAACTCTTCAGAGCACTGTGTTATTTTCACTGGCCTTGGCAAATTTTAAATGGTGTAGGTGAATTGCTATATAAATGCTTTGGCATTTTGGTTCATAATTTTCATTTAATCTCAAAGTTAATTTTACACAGCATAAATTCTAATTACCTACTGCAGTTGGTGTTGCCAGAAGTGCGCTGGCATCTTGACACAGGTTCATTACAGATACTTTTATAGAAAAATGCCATTTGCGAGGGCAGGCTTGGTAGAAATACACATTTTGTTTTTATGAAATTGTTCCATCAATTGTACTTCCTGATGTTTTCAGCAAATTTCAAGTCAAGACTTTTTGGTCTCCAATATTAAGTTGCCAAGTTGACATTTTTCCACATGTAGCTTTTCTCAGCCCGGAGCCTTTAGACTTTCTTTTTACTGGGCTACAATGTGAACAAGTGCCACAGTCCTTAGAGTTTCTTTCTAAATGCTAATTCTGGCCTTACTTGTTAAGATAGTTTTTTGCCAAGTTGATATGGTGTCAATCTTAAAGGTTAATAATCAGAATCTCTCTCAATTTTTTTTCACCCCAGCAAGGGTGCAGATTATTTCAGACCTAGCTCTTGTTTTTTGAGCACCTAAATAACTGTATCTATCTTCTCACAAAGCTTTTCCAGCTTGGGAAAAATGTTTGCCTTCTATTGTGGAATGCCTTTTTTAGAAGCTTATTGGTGCATAAAAAGGCTTCTGCCTAAAAACACGAGAGTTTCTGATGTCATAAGCACAGAGATCCTGTCCATCTGAGTATAACGAAGTATTTGCTAGTGTGGCACTGGCTTTGGATTTATCACTTGTTTCAGTGTCTGTGTAGGTTTGGGAAAGATAAGCACATGGCAAACCTGAGGCAGGATGAAGGTTTCTGTTTTATGCCCTGGAGTTCTTGGTTGATGGCAAGAGGTTGATTTTGGAACCGTAAATAGATGCTTGGTGAGTACTAGGATATCTGTCATGCATACAAGCACCTTGTGTGCATGCTAACATGTCTAATGGAGCCTGTGTTCACTGGTGCTTGTTACAGCTGCTGCTGTGGTCTTCTTGTAAAGACAGCATTGATACTCTATTGCCTCAGAAGGAAGCTCGGTTCTAAGTTGCCTGTATTACTTGTCAATCAATTTCACATTGCGTCATATTTTCTGGCTCTCTGGCAGCAAAAAAAGGAAGGCAGAAAAGCAGGAGTCTTATGTGAGACCCACTCTGCTGGCAAGGAACATGAGACTAATTGATTTGACTGGTTCAGTAGTTCTTTTGACTGTTTAGAAATTTGGAGTTTAAAATGTGGCAGACCCGAAGTCTGTGGGCCAAGCACGATAGAGGTGACCTGCTGTCCAGGATTTCTTGTTACTATGTTTTGAGAACAATTTCTGCATTGCTGTGAGGAGGCTCCGAGCCCAAGAAACTGCTATGAATTAGTGGATTTCCACTATATTTGGAAGCAGGGCCTTTGGGTGAAGATCTCTGTAGGAAACTGCTGCCTGAGTTTCTAGAAGATCACAGCATCTTCCAAGAACAAGTATGTGAGGGAGAGGGTGCCCAAGAGGTTTGATTCTGTTGCTCCCTGGCCAATGACTTAGGAGTGGGAAAGTCTGCTGCAAGGAACATGGGCAACAAAATCTGCCTTGGCAAATTTTGCCTGGCAAAATCTGTAAGGTTGTGTGGAACCTCTCCCAGCACTGCGTCCTCAATTTCTAGTGCTGTGGGTACCTGTGATGCCCTCAACAAGAAGGGTTGCTACTCATTTTATATGAGGATTCCTACATTTTCACAGGTGTAGTGACTGACCTCACTGGCCCAAACTGGGACATCCCTTTTCCACCGTCTTCTGCACATGTAGATCTTGAGAGTGAGAGGGACTGGTGCTCCTTTTTATCCAGATAAATAAATATTCAAGGAGAGTAGATTCCTAGGTGAACTCTGAGAAGTTGTGCCAGTAGTTGTGGCATAGGGTCATGAAAAGATTCCTTTTATTCACCATACTGCTCACTGATTAATCTGATGGCTATGTAGCCTCTCAAAGCAAAAAAGCTGAGTAAAAGGAGAGTGTGGAAAGAAGGAGGAATAGATGGTGAGACTTAGAAACATCAATAAGCACAAAGTGTTCCCTAATGTAATCCAGGAGACTTGCAAGGACAAGGGAGGGTCTGTAGCACCAGTGCCAACACAGGTAGGGAGAGGGGAGAATTTGATGGTTTACAACAACTTTGATGACTGATGGCATTCTCAGAAGGCAACAAGTCAGATAATAAACTAATACAGATTGGAGGGGACATAGGGAGGATTCTAGTCCAACCTCCTGCTCAACGCTGGTCAGCTGATCAGCCTGCTGACCATCCTGCAAGGACGGGGACTGCACAAGCTCTCTGGAACCATGCTGATCTGACTGACTTTCCTCCATGTGAAGAGGATTCTTCTCTTACCAAGTTTGAACCTCTTATGCTTCAGCTCATGCCTGTTGTCTCTTGCCTGTCTCTTGCTCTCCAGCTATGCACTGCCGTGAAGAGCCTGGCTTGGTCTTCTTGCTACCTTTAGACGCTTAGAGGCTGCTCTTAGATCCCATCCCAAACCATCTCGTCTCAGCTGGACAAGCCCTGTGCCCACAACCTCCTCTCAAAGGGAAAGTGCTCTAGCCAGGGGATCCTCCACTGAATTTCCCCACTTCATCAATTTCTTTGCTGAGCTTGGGACAAAGCTGGACACAGCACTGCAGGTCCTGGTGCACAGTCAGTCCCCAGCAGTCAAAGATGTCAGTGCCATAAACGAAGTGTCAGGAAGCAAAGATTATGTAGAATAAGCTGGTTTATATTATAAGATCAGAGGAGGAACAAGGATGAGGATATAGAATTGAAAACCTTAAAACTCCGGATGTTTATGTATAAATGCAGTAAGTGAAGGAATATACATGAAGATTCATAAGTGCATGATTGAAGCTGTAGCTACATTAGCATAACAGAAACATGGTTCTATTTATTTATCTACTGGTCTTGAACATTAACATACATCTTTTTTCAAATTGAAGAGAGGAGATGCTTAGTCAATGAATAAGGTGTTTTGTCAGTGATTAAGGCAGTACATTTTCTCTGAGGCATGGAAGATGGACCAATTGAGAATGCATGGCAACAAGAAGTTGGAAGAGACCAAACAAAGTCATCATGGTGAGATTTTGCTATAGGAAACTTTAATGGGGGAAAAAGGCTAAAAATATTTTCAGAGGAGCTGGCAAGTTCTTAAAGAAATTATACTATGTGCAATCTATCCCAGTGTGGAGGATCAAAAGGTCATCGGTGCTTTCAAAGGAGAAAGTGCACTGAAAGCTCACACTGTTAGGAATAAGCTTAAAATAATAGTAGAACACATTGAAATAAAATCAAGGCAAGCCACAAAATGAACTATAATTATTGACAGACACTGGTGGAAAAAAGAAGAGGTGGTCCATTACTTCTCAGAGAACCAAAGCTGTAGACAGTGTTGTTGAAGAGTATTCAAGCTTAGCACACTGCTTCTAGACTTAGGAATAATCAGTTACACAAATACCAGATGAGGAGAAATTCATTGGGTACATAGAATTTTACTGTAGTTTCCACGAATTATTTGATTGCTAGCCCTATTCTAGGATCAAGGAACTAGTAAAGTAACAGCAACAATAGCAATAGAGTTCAGATTTGTTATCTTATCAGACCAATTTATGACAGAAGGAAAGACAGTGGGCACATTAGAGGTAGGATCTTGGTGGGGATAATTATCCCCAAATGACTACTGGCAAGAGGTGAGTATGGAAAGATGATGGTGGGGGCATCTCAGAGGGGAATAACATCTATTGATCATGTTTATCAAACACGGTGAGCTGACCACAAGATCCATAATAGTATATTGGCTCATTATAGTACAAAACATATATTAGCTCTAACATAGATTACACCTTTACTTTTAATCCCCACCAGCGCTGAGGGAGTCATGAACTTCCAGCAAAGGATCTGATGGGGAGGGAGTAAATAAATGGTCTTGCAGAGAACCTGCCAGCTGCCACATCCCATGGAAATGGATGCTGGGAAACCAGCAGATAAAACTCATTTTGAACATCAGTTGCTGCTGTTATTCAGTTGCACTCTTCCTTGTTTCAACTTCGGAAAACATCCTTTAATTTTAAACTTTGCCTAGCCCAATTCATAATGTTGTGATTCAGTGGGTCCTGGACTTATTGGAGTTATTTTCAACCTTATTAAGCTTTATTGCAAGTTTCCTAATTGGCACTAAGAAACTGTGGCTTTTGTGGGGGTGAGAGCCCAAGGTCTTTACTAAATAGGCTGTTCTTAGGCACCACCTTAGAATCAAAGAATAGCTTGGGTTGGAAGGGACCTTAAAGATCATCTAGTTCCAACCCCTCTGCCATGGGCAGGGCCTCCTTTCACTAAATCAGGTTGCTCAGATCATCCTCTGTAATTTTTCTTTTTGGTACTATGAACATAATGCTGCTCAGGATATCCTTCCATCATCATCTTCAGCTGATTTGGAGATGCCCCAGCAGAACTGTAGACAGTGCCTGTGCTATGGAAGGAGGCTCTATCACTGTCATAAGTAGAGTTCCTGTTACCTAAACACCCTTGCTCTGAGCTGGGGGAAAGAAGAGGAAAGAGGATCCTGTATGCTTCCTCCTTCTCTGGAGCATCAAGCAATTCTGCAGGGCAGCTGGGTGCCAAGTGCAGGGGGAACTGCACTTCCTGCAGTGAGGAGCATTGGAGTGGCACCACAGAGTCCCTGCAAGACACGGAGCTCAGGAGAAACTGGGTTTCAGAGTTACTTAACTGATCCACACTTATTTTGGACCATGTTGGCTGATGTGTGCTCAAAAGCAAGTACTGCTTCTGAGGTGTGTTGATAAAATACATTTGTACCACCTACGGATATTCCTTATCTAGTAAGCATGGGGATTTGGGAGCAATGGAGGTGGGGTATACTGGGAAACAACAACCCTATTATGCATATTTTGGCACTTGCTGGAACATCTGAGATGATAGGAGCAGAACAACTATTTGTATGCTACCTCCAATCTCCTCACACTTTTAAGACTCTTCAGACTCCCCTTAAAGGTTCCTGAACAGAGTCCTAAAAGCTGCAGCTCTCCTCAGCAGCCATAGATCTACCAAGTTACCAAGACCTAGTCCTTTAATTCCAACATCCCACCCTTGGAAGTTGTGGAAGCTTCCTAGCAAAAGTTGAGTACTTCAAACCCTGCCAGTTAGAGCTCAGTCCTCATTCCCACATAAACACAACCATTTTGCAAACATGATCTGATATTAATTACCCCCCTGGCACCAAAAGTCAGGATTTCCTGATGCAGCCCGCTAATGTAAAATGCATTAGTGAAAATGCTGGCTCCAAGGGGTTAGGTTCTCTAAATAAACATAGCAAAGTTCTTTTTTATTTGCAACTCCCAGGCTATTCTGAAAGACTGATTTCTCCAACAAGAAAAAAAAGACTGAAATCATCCTTGGGTTTTTAATAGGTTATAAATGCCTTTTTTCTATTCAGTTGCAGGAACTGAATGTCAAGTTGTAGATCAATGAAATCTGAGTCTTTGCCTTAGAAAGAAGTTTGTCCAACCTCCTTTCTGCAATCGTGTGCTTTGTGTTGTGCCTCTCAGCAGATGGCTGAGGATCAACAGGGCACGACTGCAATGCTGACTTTTGGGCTAAGGTGGCAACACCAATGTTTGTGGGTAAAAAAGGAAAAGTTTGCAAGAGCTAGGGAAGACTATTATGTAAAAAAAAAAACAAAAACAAAACTTAATTTCTAAGGCAGTGACTTAGAATTATTTTTCTTCTGCTGAAAACCAGAAGTAGGACTCAAACAAAGCCAGCTTGCAATGAATGAGAAATGTTCAGCTCTGTTAACAAAATATGGCTGTGAGGCCAGTGATTTCCATCTGAGAAATTGCCCGTGTCCTCATTGGCAGTACCAGCTTAAGGCACTGCTGCCTTCTGCCAGTACCGCAGTGCATTGCCTTCACATTTGTGCCAGGACTTGGACACCATCCGGAATTTCATCTGGCTTGAGCAGAAAAATAAGAAAACATTAAAAAACCCAAACCAAAACAACAAGATAAATCCCTCAAGCTATTTCCAGCAGTCCCAGCAGCACTGTCCCAGGATACCTGACAGGCACAGAATGGCAAGAATAAGAGGGAGAAGACACAGGGGATAACCCAGACAGGACTGCCCAAAGCTGAGCTGCTGCTGCTCCCCAAGTGCCAGCAGCAAACAGCTGGGGCTGGAGCCTAGTGGTTTGCAAGGCTGGAGCTGCCTGTCCTGCCTGCACAGGGCCTGGCATGCTGGATTTGACCAGGGAAGATCCCAGTGTGGGCAGGAGTAGTAAGGACCAGGGAGGGCTGAGCTCTGTGCCCAGAGATGTTCTTCTGGCTCTCGCTGGCCAAAGCTTCTACAAAGTCCTATACTGTAAAACTTCCACACTGGCTAATAAAAGCATCCCTTAAATGACTGTGGGAGATGCTAGAGAAGTCATAAACCAACAAGTCTGGACACCTCTGTCTCACTGGGGACTCCACATCCTAATTTGTGCTCCAGGTTTTAGGAAATTAGACCTGATGTATCCATCCTTGTTCTGCTTCTGTTTGTATATCCTGTTCATAGGGATGAGGGAAAGGGAGTGTATTAAAGCCCTAGTCTACCTTCTTATTCAGTAAAACGAGGCTGAAACACTGGTGAGGATTTCAATCCATCAGTGTATAGCAAGTACCATATGACTAGATTGTCAAAAAATGTCTACGTGGTCCTCTTCACATTTCAGACCAACTGAAAATATATGCACTGGTGTAATAAGATCAGGAACTAGTACAAGCATCTCATCATCACCTGATTCAAAACACAAATATTGTTTTAACATTACTTGACTGCAAATAAATTTGTATCTGAAATGCTGTTCAGCACGTATAATAGAATCTATTCAGCTAATGGTCCCTTCATATTTACAAGAAGGGCTGAAACCTGCAATATGTTGAAAGAAAATTCAATGACAAATTCAAAAGAATACTTATCCAGGTCAAATTTTGTTTGAATCATCTAATGAGGCACACTTAATTGCTGGGACACTGCAGCATTTTTAGATCAATTTTCAAATGTTAATTCTGAGAGTTAGTGCATCTTTTTATTCAACAACTTATCTTTGCCATGTTTGGTTTCAAATTTAACTTTCTTGATTTCAGCTAAAACAAGACCCCTTTCTGTTTTGGTAGTCTAACTTTGTATATTCTGTTCTTTCCTTGAATCACATCCTAGAAAATGGTTTACTTTTGTCATCCATGCATGTGGAGGGATGAGTGAAATGCCAGCTTCAGTCTACACCAAATTATTTTTTTAATACAAAAAAAAGTTTGCTGTACAAGTTTTCTACCAGGGTCAGGATCTAGGGGAAGGGATAGAGGATTCTAAAATTTCAAAACTAAATACCTCTTTTCTACCCAGAGCTTTCAGAATTCATTCTTTGTCATCCAGGTCCAAAAGGTTAAAAATAACTGTACCTCCTGAGACTTCTCCCTGGGCTGTGCTCTTCCCTGGGATTCTGTGAGCTTTTTCCACCCAAACTGGGTCAGCCTCGTGCCTAATTTTAAAATCTCTGGGATCCAATGCTTGATAAAAATCAATGAGAGCTTTCCCATTATATAATCCCTGCAGTCACATATGTATGATCTTGCCTGATTCTGCTTAAACTTGATTTTATATATTGAAATGATGATTATTAGTCTTAAAGAGCTGCAAGCTTCTCTTGAAAAACTATGGGGAAAATTCTTCAAGTGTGGAGTCTTTATCTCTTTTTGCACTCTTCCCTTTTCAGGTAGGAAGACTACAGTTAAAATGAGAATGTTTCCTGATTGAACTTATGAAATTGACTTTGAAGGTTGAGAAAGTTAATTTTCTTTTGCTTGCTCTGATTGTGTTTGTGATCTCTTTTACTCTCTGAAAATGTGATTAAAAGAAATATTGATGGATATTACAAATATCTCTAGAAATACTGTTTCTCTAGACATTTTGATACCAAAGTTATTCCTGCAGCTAGCCTGCAAGGTCTGGGAAGAGCTCAAGCAGCATTAAATAATATAGGGGACCATAACTATGAGATCAATGAATAAACGAAAATAATTTTAGTATTTATGTAAAATACCTCATTGTTTTTTCAGTCTCTGCTTAGACAGACTCTTCTTTGCTATAATGCCTATAAAATAAATTGCAACTGTTTGATTACTTGCCTGCTACACCAGTGTCTATCATACCCACCTGTTGCTGTGCTCTGGCTTTCCTGGTAATATCCAGATATTTCTAGACTTACACTGGGTGTTGGAATAAGAATTTTTTTGATCTTTTATGCGGCACCCAGCACAGTGTCATCCTGATGCATGGCAGGAACTAGAAGATGCTCCTGCAAAGCAAATTAACAGTGTCTTTGGGATTTGGAAATGACATGAAGAATTATTCAAGATTTGGCTCCAGAAAGTAAATGACTAAGTCAAATTGTTAACGATAGCTGTGACAGCAATGCATGGTTTGGAATTTTATTGGAAAGAATTTGACAAATGCTTTAGATAATGAACAAAGTAATAAAAAATCAATGTCTATTCCCAGATAATTTGTGAAAAGGAAAAGGAGTTTATTTATCAAATATATTGTTTCTGCAAAGAGTTCACCTCATGATTTCAGAGGGGAAATAGGTAGGAAGAGAAAATGAGCTTAACAAAACAAACATTGGTTTATATGTCAATATTCTAGTAAATGACAACGACAAAAGGGAAATACAGCTAATACGATGTGGGAGCAAAATAACTTCTAAACTGAAAATTTTGTTATGACTCTTCTAAACCTCACCAGCTCCATAACAACGACAAATCCAGGAACCACCTAGTGTACTCTGATATTGGACATGGAGCTGCAGGAGAACCCTGGCTGTGCTTCTCCAGTAGTGCTTCCCAGCTCTCCCACTCTTTCAATCACTCTTTGGTGCCATATATTTCCTTTTACTCTGTTTGTCTGCAGCAAATGACTGTTTCTGGAATGTTTCTGTATTCCAGGGCAACAGCAGGCTGGCTCACAGCAGATTTCCTTATGACTTTTTAAGGACAACATTAATATCATTTATAGTCAACCTAATCATTCCCTTTGACAGAAACAACTGCAAAAGAGGGAAACTTCTTCTGAAAGA
Organism: Lichenostomus cassidix; assembly: GCF_008360975.1. Classification (NCBI taxonomy): domain Eukaryota; kingdom Metazoa; phylum Chordata; class Aves; order Passeriformes; family Meliphagidae; genus Lichenostomus; species Lichenostomus cassidix. Next base: position 106,114,874 of record NC_139482.1, on the reverse strand, counting down.
TTGACTCTGCCTTGCTTGCAACTTCTCCCTTAATTAGGAAGCCAGAGGTGTGTCTGAAACCTATCTAGGATACAGCTGGGCAGGTTGAAAAACCCCAGGACATCTATCAGTTCAAGACCCAGCTATCCCCAGCCCTAGCCAGGGTGCATCTCTTCTGTCCCATCCCTTTGGCACTGAGTTTCATGGCAGCTCCCTTCCCCACCTTCCAAGGTTTTAATTTCAGTCTGATGAATTCTTGTGATGGTTTTGGTTGGGGTAGAGTTAATTTTCTTCACAGTAGCTGTGGCTTGGATTTGTGATGTAAATAGTTCAGGGATGTTCCAGCCATTGCTGAGCAGTGCTTACACAAAATAAAGGCTTTTTCTGCTTCTCACATGACTCCACCAGTGAGGAGACTGAGGGTGCAGAAGTGGCTGGGAGGGGACACAGCCAGGACAGCTGACCCCACTGACCAGAAGGGTATCCCAGCCCATATGGGATCATGCTGAGCAATAAGAACTCGGGGATGGAGCAGGAAGGAGGGAGATGTTCAGAGTGATGGAGTTTGTCTTCCCAAGTCACTGTTAGGTGTGGTGGATCCCAGCTTTTTTGGGGATGGCTGAACACCTGCCTGTCCCTGGGAAGCAGTGAATGAATTCCTTGTTTTGCTTTGCTTCTGTGTGGCTTTTGCTTTATGCATTGAACTGCTTTTATCACAACTGACGAGTTTTCTCACTTTGCTCTCCCAACTGTCTTCCCCCACCCCTTGGGGAGGAGTGAGCGAGGGGCTGCGTGGGGCTCATTGGCCAGCTGGGGTTTGCAGGCAGAGGGGAACAGCTGCTCCAGAGAGGTACAATAACTTATTTTGTTTCCAACTGGAGTCGTTATGATTTTTTATGGGTTATTTTTAGTCTGATCAGATGTGGGAGAGGAAACGGGTAACACCATAGCAGAGATCAGGATGAAAAGCAAAGCCAGGGGAGTACAGAAAGCACAGCTGAACTCAGTCCCCCACTTGCCTGCAAAAACACAAGTTTATGACCTGGGAAAGCACAGCAGTTAAGTGTGTGTGTGTGTGTGTGTGTGGTTCATGGGGTTCTGCCAGTGCCCATTTGCTCTCCCTCAGTGCACATGTTCCTCCTCACTTCTGTGGGAAAAAGAAGAGCTTGACGTTTGAGGTTTGCACTTCAGCTCCCGTGTCCTCCCCCAAGGAGAGCTGCTGGTGTTGCTCTCAGGGTGATGACAGCCCCTGAGCACAGCGTGACAGTGGCTGCAGGCTCTGTGCCTGGAGAAATCCCACCACACATCCCACTGCTGAAGAGCAGTGCAGGGCAATGGCACTGGGAAAGTGGAGCCCTCAAGGAGCTCCTGGGTCCTGGAGACTTGGCAGGTGAAAGGAGGCTGAGGTCAGGGCTGGCAGCTGCTTGCTGTGCTGTCCTCACACCCTGGGCTTCAGCAGTGCTTGCTGCTCCCCACGGCATCTCAGGAGCAATCCAAGAGCTGCCCTCTTGAGAGGCCACCCCTTAGTTCTCTGTGTTTTATTCCCCAAGACAGAATCTCATTAGATTCTAGTGGGGGAAACACTGTCTCTGGAAAAAGGAGTTTCTCTGCCAAACACCAGGACCCTAAATAAGAATGTGACTGCAACTGGAGAATAAGTTGAGTATAATGAACCCCTCAGGAGGTCTCTTCTTTCCCATTAAAGCCCTAAAACCAGGCAACATGTATCTGGGAGTTTTATCTTCTTCCTTCCCATAGTATTATCTTCCTCTAGTAGTAATAATCTTTTCGGGATATGTTTTCCTTTTATGAGTATCCTACTACACAGAAAGAGAGGTAAGCACTGTCTGTCTCCTTGAGTGAACCTGTTTGCAATGAGGGAAAATGACATCTAAATAAGACTGGTTACACAGAGCTCTTCAGCCTCAGCTCTACGTTTGCTTGCACCTCTACAAATAATTTTTCCTAGGATCTTAGAGAGCAGGGAGAAGGAGGGAGCATTTTTATATCTTAATCAGAAATGCCCACAATATTCAACCCATTTTGGGGTGTCAGATGGATTTCTGCCACTATGCTCACGCAAAGCCAAGATATCCTAAATCAGAGAGATGAGTGCTCAGGAGCAGACAAGAGGCACTGAATGCTGCTGTAATCAATGAAGGTTTATGCAATAAGTGGTTTATAGCAGTATTTAAATCTCAGATGTCTGTAGAAAACATCAGCTCAAAGAACTTTCTGTCCTCAGTACTTTGGATTGTGTTCATTGAAACTGAACACAGAACATCAAGTACTCTCAAGTTCATTCAAAGCCCATGCTAAGTTATGGCCTCAAATTCACATTTAAAGCACCAGGGAAAAGGAAACCTGACTTTCAAATAGTGATTGTAAGTCCTAGTTTTAAAGGTAGTAATGAAATGCCCATGGAGGGGGGGAACTGTGTATTACTGGTTTCAGACATACTCCTTGGCTTGGAGAAAAACAAAAGCAAAAAGTTGGGAAAACCCTTAAAGGAGGGGTTGGTTTCAGTTTGTTGAGGTTACACAAGTCTTGCCCTGACTGCTTTTGTTCTCCAGGAGGCTAAGTGCTTACCTTAAACATGAGGGAGGCTCTTCATGTGCAGCAGCCACTCAGGCAGTAGCAAAGATCCAGTAAGGACCTTAAAACACATAAAAACCCCCAAACCCCAAAGAAACACAGTCCTAGTCTGTCCAGAAATAAGACCTTTTGTTTTATCTGACCTGATTTGTGGAAATAAAGTTTGCAATACTATCATTTTTCCTTCAGAGAAGAATGAAGTACCTGAGGGGAGCCTACAAGAAAGATGGAGAGAGACAATTTACAAGGGTCTGGAGTGACAGGACAAGGGGGAATGGCTTCACACTGCGAGAGAGCAGGTTTAGATTAGGCATTAGGAAGAAATTCTTTACTGTGATGGTGGTGAGGCACAGGAACAGGCTGTCCAGAGAAGTTGTGGATGCCCCACCTCTGGAAGATTTCAAGGCCAAGCTGAACAAGGCTTGGAGCAACCTGGGCTAGTAGAAGGTGACCCTGCCCCATGGGAGGGGGGTTTGGAACAAGCTGATCTTTAAGGTCTCTTCCAACTCAGGCCATAATATGATTCTATGAATTTCCTTCTACAGACTCCAGCTCGCCATCTGTACTTTGCTTTCCCTTGCACAGCCTGAATTTACTTTTCCTGAGCATCGATGAGCACAAAGACCAAATAGCAGAGTGCAGGGGAATCTGGCAAGCCTCATCCTCCTGCTGGGTGAAGCACAACATCTCACTGTACCTGATGGCAAACTCCATATTTTGATAGATTTCGATGTTAAGTGCTAGTTTAAAGGGTGGCACAGAGTTTCAAGCATCTACAACCTACTGGAAATCACAAAGTGCCAAAGTCTCTTTACGCTAAATCTCAGGCTCCTAGTCAGAGAAGTCTGGCCTTACCATACAATTCTAAAACTTGAAATTCTTTGTGCATTTTTAAAATTGCTTTTCAAGTGTTCCAAAAGCTGATGTGGAAGCTCAGCCTGCAGCTCTTTGCACCTGCAGCAGTCCTTCAGCTGAGCTTCACAGCCTTCTAGAAGACCCCCAGTGCCTGGCGTAGGATGGTTTGACAGAGTCTTTCAGGCAGTTGGATGTCTTTCTGCTCTGTGTCTGAGTGCCTGAACCTCTCCTCAGGCTGATGCCCTGGGTAAGAGTGACCCACAGTACCCACACTCCATGGCTCCCTGCAGCACATCCCAGTATTGGCTCCTCAAAGAGATTTTGCAGTTAAACTGCTGTAGTTCCCTTGCACTGATGTTAGCTCCCTGCAGCATGAGCTGGTCCTTCCCAGAGCCCCACCTCCTCCAAATCTCTATATTTCAGCTTTCCTCTTTGGTTACACTGGGGTTTGGAAGCACAGGGAATGTTGACAGAAGATATGAAACCCAAACATTCCTTACATGCTGGGTACAGAAACAAAATTCACCTCTTTGCAGGAAGGCTTTTGCCTTCTTGCTTCAACCTGCCATTAAGCTGGACCTCCTCTTGCTAGAGGATGCCTCCCCACCCACAGGGCTGTAAATCTTGAGGGATCAAAAATCATGAGCTAAATTCCCTCAAGAGAATCAAAGTGGAAAGGCTGCAGGCTTAGATAATTTTTTAAAAAACCCAGAAAAGTGTGCCTTTGTTTTCTTCAACTGATCTCACCTTGTTTTGCATTGTTTATGCATGAACTTTATTTAAAGCCAATGTTTAACACTTCCAGAAATTAACACCTCACCTTGCCTGCTCAAGTAGGGAAACTGAACATGCTGAAGCCAAATCCATATCCTGCAGCAGTTTGGACTTTCTTCTCTACCACAGCCTCGTTTCTCCCCTATACTTGCTCATGTATAAAGATTCTAATGTGAAGATGGAGGTATATTCTTTATGCACCAAGAAATTATTTTTCAATCCATATTTATATGAACAGCAAACATATTTAAATGTAAAGTTGTCATTACAGTGTCAGCCATCTCTGTAACTGCTGGAAAACCCCTAACCTAAGCAGTGCTTTTTATAACTCAACACATTAATTATATTTAGCATCCTTAATTATCTCTTTTCCATAGTCAACTCTAATAAATTCCAAACATTTAAAAATAATTTTCAATAATGCTGCTTTCTTTGCATATTTTCAATCAACTGCACAAATATCTAAATTAGCTGGTGATTATACGACACTTGGTTTACTTTAAAAACTGGTAATTAATTGCCCAATGCAATATTTTCTTTTTTAGTCTCCATTGTCCTTCCCCCTCACAGCCCTGGGACTGGGATGGGGTCCCAGCTTTCCTTTGCCCACTGTCTCCCCACTCTGGCTGCCTGGGATCTACAAGTGGAAATATAAATGATGAGCAGCAATATATTTAAGACTCAAATATACACATATATATACTGTATATATACTAGCCTTTTTCACTTATACACACTGTCAGCAGTCATTCTAATTGACTAATTGACCAAAAGGCCTCTAAAATGTCTTTGAAATTTTTGTAAACTTCTGTAGTAAATCTCTCTTTAAATACATTTTAATTTTCCATAGTTTCTTTTTTAAATATTAAAAAGGAATATATTAGTTTGGCTTATGTTTGTTTTGTTACTTTTCTTTTAAGACTCACCCTCTCAGATGTCTTTTAATGTAAAAATATGTTACCTCAGCAGATCAATATATGTTTTATTAACCATTCTTGTGATGCTCAGAAATTTTCAGTGAAATAAAATTCCACCCAATAGAAAACTATTTTGAAGAAGCATAGCATCCCACTTACATGAAAAGCGCAATTGATGTTATATGTCTGCCCATTTTTTTAGGTAATAAGCTTGTTTTTGTTGTGAGTTTTTTGGTGGGAGGGAGACAGAGGATTGAGGGAGGCAGAAGACTAAGAAGACTAGGAGTGTGCAGGGGAAACTTTTCAAAGAAAACGGCAGAGAACATAGAAAGAAATGGCAATACTCAGCATTTTCATTGATAACTTGATTTCTCCTTCTGCTGAAGAGGTACATGTAGCACAGCATAGACTCATAAAGCACCAACAAATAAAGACTCCCCATACAGAAAACAGGTGATACTATTGAGAATCTTCAGAGAAATAAGACAATGGCATGAAGATGGGAAAAAACGAATGTAATCTCTTCCTAAAAGTAAGAATGAACAACTCATTCTGGACAGTTTCACATTTGTTAGAGAGAACTTGTCTTCCTGAATAACCATTGGGGTTTTTTTCTAGAGGACTTCCTGCAGCAATCTGCCCAGGCAGGTTTCACCTTACTACCTAAATATCCTGTTTATGCTTGATAACGTATTGATTTAGTAGTGTTTTCTGATGGGACAAGGATGAGGAGTTACGAGTTGAGTGTGAGCTCTGATACATCTCGTTGTGTGCTGGGCAGATGGGACCCTCACTGCCCACTCACCTTTGTGAAACACTTTGACAACTTTGGATGAAAAAGCAGTGCTTTTATTTGGAGATTGCTCTATGCTGGCTCTGTGGCAAAAAAAAAAAAAAAAAGGTGATAATAAAACAGGGACTGAGTTTGCCCTTGGGGTAGTCAAAAGAAGATGCACATCTGAAGATAGTTGAGGAAATATTTTCCGGCAGATCATCTCATGTGAAAGAAGGGAAGTGGAAGCAAAGAGGAAATATGCCTAACAGGAACAGAGAAGAGATTTGTGTCTTGGGACCTTCTTTTCTCTGCTAGGAATTCTGTGATGCAAGTCTCTCCCTTCTTTCTATCCTTTAAATTGCTCCGTACTGGGGATTTCTTACTGTTATTGAAGACTCTCACAAGGATATGCCTGAGCAAACTCTCTCAAAAACTGACAGGCCAGAAAGCCTCTATGGCTCCTATGAGTGGTGTACCTGGAGCAATGCTGAAGAGAGCCAAGAGCCAGAGAATGGAGGAAACTGAGCCACACATGCAGACAGATGAGGGTAAACAAAGCCTTTCAAATATTCTCTCGACACCTGTCTCCTGTGGCAGTGAAGAGGCAACAAAAAAAGAGCTAGGAAAAATCATGACATACTGGAAAATTCAGTATAGATACTTTTATGGAAGAGGATTAGGCACGCTGGTGATCAGAAAGAAAACACCAATTCTGACTTGACTGCACAGTCGTATTTCTACTGAAAAGACTGAGAGTAAAAGTAAAGGAGAGAGTATCTACTCTAGAAATAAAAGTTATTTAATCCCTGTGAGCAGAAAGGAAATACACTGCCAAGAAATCCTTAAGCTTGTTCATTACTATGAGATAAATAATAGCACCATTTTACAGAGAGGTAAACTAGTTGCCAACGGAATCGAGTTTCTTGCTGTCATCACACAGTAGATCTAACTCATACCTAGGCATGGATCACATCAGGTCATTCACCTGCCAATTTGCGTGTCAGCTATTATGAAAATACTTTGATTACAAAAAAAGACTCTAGAATTCATTCAGCAGAAGGTGATTGTAAGGCATCCATAGCATCCTTCTCTAGCCAGTCCACAGCAACATTAATCTGTCCAGGCCAGGAGTTCCCAGAGGCTGGCATGTAAAGGCTTTATTCACAGCCTGCAAAAGAGATTCTAAAATCTGATTGTATCCCTGAGTTTTCTTGGCTTGTTCCCCCCCACCATGAAGGAAATTGTGGATACACCATCTGCTTTTGCTTTCCACATTGTGTGGCTAGTAATGTCTACACAAAGTGGGCAAAGGTGGGAATATAATTTTCTGGGTGTTTCACTGTCTTGCTTGTGTTTTGATCTCATTCTACACTGTGTGAATAGCACAATACAAGTCAGCAGAGACTTAGACCAGCTGACTACCTGTTCATGCAAGTGCATCTCTGTATGCTGCTTTTTCTGCCTCTGATTCCTATAAAGTACTTTTTTCCTGAGGGATTATATTTTGTGTTATAAAGCCAATGCACTCTTCCCAATACCCATGTTATTTGCACTGGATTGCAGCTATAGAGAAAACTCAAAAGGTAGATGTGCAACTAAACAATTCAGGCGAGACACAGACCACCACGAAATATATTATTAAGTAAAATGATGTTTGATTTGTAGCTGTGAGACCAACCCCTTTTGACATTCAAGGGAGCACAGCTATGGGCTGTCTTGAAAGCCTCCACACATCGATAGTTTTTCTGTTGCTAGGAGGAAGGGTTTTGAAGTGGGAGGAGAAGCAGAGACCCTCTAGTCAACAGAAGGATCCTCATGTAAGGGTCAAGAGGGAGCAGAACTCAGAGAGAAAACGAAATTCAGCTGACCATTCCGTACTATTCTCTATTCACTTTAATACCTACACTTAATGACATGCTTTAAAGCTAAACCTCAGGAATGTCAGGAGTTTTTTTCTCATGGTGACATCCCATGTAGGAGGAATCTCTTGAGTTTTCCCTTTAAAATAGAAAGATGAATAAAGACTTGCCTTGGAGAAATTTCCTCTGGATTTGAGCTTGTTGGTGTGTTGTTTACTCAAATGATTTATGGACTGGAGATTAGTGAAGTCATAGCAACACAGAAATTGCCAAGTGAAAATAAAAACAGCCCTGTGTATCCTTATTGAACATAATCAAGGAAGCAGCTGACAAACAGAGCTTTTTTTCCCCGTTATGCAGAGACTTGGTATGAGACAAAGCTGATTTTTGCCTTTCAAAACTCTTTGAGCAGTGTCTGGCATTCTAATAACTGTCATGATAAATTTGACTTCAACAAATAATGGGGTATTTTGTGTCTTGCCATACCTCATATATAACCCTCAAAGACTTGTTTCCTTCTGGAGAAATTACCATGTCCTTCTAGGAGGCAAGGGCTGGGAAAAGACTCAGTCCCAGCACTGCCAGACTTGCTCTCAGGTGACACATGGTGAGATTTATCTTTCAGTAAAACTAGTGAAGAGCCATGGGTCTGAGCTGAGCTCATTCTCTGGCACCTCCAAAGACCATGGAGAGGAACTGTGCACCTCTGAGCAGGGGAAGCACCTTTTAGGGTAAGATAAACAGCATCTGGAGGACTGCAGAAGGACCACACAGGAATACCTTTTGCAGATAGGTTCAGGTCCTCCCTTTCCCTTCTGAAGCCTCTCCTTTCTTTTCTAACCACAAAAGTGGGATGATTAGTATCACTGAATATGTCATGCCACTGTAGCATATCAAAATGACAGTGCTGCCTCCCACTGAGGAAAAAGAAGGCAGAATAAACTTTACCTGGTTACTCTGTTTGTGGATTCAAACACTCTGTAAGACTTCTTTGCCAAGCGCTCCAGAGGAGGACTTCCTCTTATTTTAGTTTTTCTGGTTTTGCACAAAGGTGTACACAATAGGGTGATGTCTGTTGTGGCTGGACACTCCTGCTGCAATCAGTTAATAGCTCGCTTCAGAGACACCAGCCTTGAAATCTGATCTGAGGACATTTTTGCCTTGGTGTGACAGGGAAGTGACACCTTGATGGCGTCATTGGACAAGTTCATGAGTGGCCTTGTGAGAGAGCAGCAGGGCTTTGGGATCACTTACATGGTGGTGGAATTATTTGTTTGCTTGTATGCAAAGAAAGAGATTTCCTTTACATAAATCCTGTTCAGACAAGGCAGGTAAATAGAGATGAATGAAGAGTGTCTTATGGGCCTGGAAACCAGAGGAAGAATAGATAATGGCATCTATGAAAGCTGCCAAACTCTTAGCAGAGTACAAGATCAGGGGAGATGTATGTCAGGAGCAGTGAGAACAGCAATTTGTTGAAGTGGCAATTTAGGGGCAGAAAGATCACTCCAAGAACCAAATTGAAAATGTACATCAATATCTTGCTGGTCTTTCTATATGTAGCTGAGTAAAAGCTCATCACCTAAAAAGGGGAGAGGAAGGACAATACTTTTGACAAGTTCAGGGTCTACAAAGATTTCTTCAAGACAGGCAGATGCTGTGGTACTTTGGGGGACCGTCAGAGCTTCAAAGTCAAGAATCCAGTTGAGAAGTTGCCTGGAGGCTGTCAAGGACAAGAGTTTTGCACAAAGCAGATCACCAAGTAGATGACATCTGGCAGAGATGCAGATCTGCTGGTAGGAAGCAGAGGTAAGTGCCCAAACTGAGCTGTATTCAGACAGGTCACCTTGCGTGTCCTAAAAACACCATCATAGAAAGCAATCAGAAGAGCTTTCCTCTGCTTTGTACACCTCCATATGAGCTAGCAGGCCCTCTGATGTGAGCTCTCATGAGAGTGGATTAGTTGTCTCCTCCATGAGATGCAGCACTCCTGACCCCCTTAGGCTGTTGTGCCCCAGAAGCTGATGTGTGTAAGCACTGTCCCACACAGGTTACTGGGAGTTCATTTCCTACCATGTAGCATTTCCCTGTCTCACTCTGGGGTTGTTTTGGTCTCGCTGCCTCTCCGTAGGTGGAGCTCTGCCAGGACAGCTCAGAGAAGTGACAATGCCTTTACCCAGCTCTTATTGTAACAAGATGGAATAACGTCTTCTTTACTCAGTGCTGATGCAGTGGAATACTGCCAAACCCCTGGAAAGTCTCCAAATCAGCACATTTCTCCTTCCCATTAAAAACTAATACAGTACTACCAAAACAGAAAGCACTGCCGACAAAAACATATTTTTCTCATAATCTGAGATCCCAATTTACATGTAAAATAAACATTGAATACAGATTTAACTCACTTTTTACATCTTCTGACGATGTATAATAGGAATAGCACCACTTTTAAAGTAAACTAGAAAAAAAGGCAGACTTTCATGCTCTGAATTAAGATCTCAGCTCACAATTTTGGCTTCCTCGGCACACAGCACTAGTTTAGTTCCTAATTTCCTCTCGAGTGACTTAATGGTACTATATTGCTTAATTATAGCAGTTGCAAACTCCATCCTCTAGGAAGTATCACTGGGACCCAAACATCTGCAAGATTTTGAAGGAGGAAGATGCCACATAAAATACACATTTTTGTATTATTTTGTGTTTATTAGTCCATCACACATAGCATAGCTACTAAGCAGACGGAACAAGGCATCATTAAAATAAGAATTAATGGTAAGGAAATATGGAACATGAAGTTACACAGACTCTCTCTTCTCTGAAGAGTCAGGCTACAGAAGAGGGCACTTACATATAACATGAAGTTTTAAACAGTAAAATACATGTGGACTGCAGATCCTAAAAGTGGCCTATGTTTACCACATCATCCTAGTCCATTCTTCCCCTGGCCAGTAAGCATTGCTCTCAGCTGCTTATTTATTGCTGTTTTGCCACATCTTCTTTTAAATGTCCCAAGCAGAATTCCCATCAATAAAAAACTGTATTTCATGAGAACAAGTCAGAGATCGCTATGAGAAGATAACATTTGTCTGATCAGAGTCTCCATGATGTTTGAAACCTTAAAGCCTGACGAGTACGAAGAAATTTCAAAATGCCTTAATGTAGTTGCTGTTGCTATAGAAACAATTTCCTGGGCCCCCAAACACCCTGTGCATTTGTCTCACTTGGTCCCAGGGAAAGAGGGCCTGTGGGGCTGGGAACAGAGAATGGGGAGGAACTCATCAGAGGTACCACAAGACCCTATTGTTTCATACTGCCTTCTCTGGAAAAGGTGTTTTAAAACAGACAGCTGGGGAGTGCTGGTCAATTACCAGTGGAAGAGAGGAAAAGAAACATCAAGATCCTGAGAACTAAATGAATCCTGACGGAGCTCCAGTGAACAAAGGAGACGCAAAGGAATTTGTGCTTTGCTCTCTGAAGAGCTCGGTCTGTGTGACCCGCTGGCCCAGATGTTTCCTAAAGGCATCTGTTTTTTCAAACTTCATTATGAAAGATGTTAACTACTGATCTTAGGAGTTTTCTCTGAACTTTCTGAAAGTGATCAAATTGAAAACAGCTAAAGAAGTCTTCAATTTTCTTGTGTTTGTTCTGATTTTTGGAATAGCTGAATGACAAACTCATGGAAGAACAAGAGAAAGGATGTTGGCAATGGAAAAAATCTTAGCCCAAGGCATTCCCAGAACTTTGTCTCTCCTCTCTGTGCATTTTGTCAAATTATTAAAATGTTAAAACTGAACAGGTAGTGCTTCCCTTTCCCATCATTGTCCCCAAGCACAGTGTTTAAGTGGCCTATTTTGAAAGGTGGCTTTTTTTTGTCTAAGCTGTGGGTATGCAATTGCAGTGAGGTCAATGAGAGGTCAGGCAATGCCAGTCAGCCGGCAGGTCAGGCGATTTCTTTTCTGTTCCCTGGAAAGAAAATACTTACCTCTCAGCAATCACTTTTCTTGTGGGAAGGAAGAGGAATCTGAATGGGGAATTAGAATTTATGCATGCAGCTCCTATTAATTGTTAGGTTGGGTTGTGGGTATTAAAATTTGCCAAGATTTTTTAAAAAGTGCACACTGCCGTCAATAGAGCAGCAGCATGATTCTCCACTTTCAAAATGCAAAAATGCCATAAATAAACACACAAATCCCCTAAAATAGCTGATGACATCTAACCCCAGTTGGTCTTCTGCTTTGCCAAAACTGTCAGCTAGACATAAGGAGCCTGTTGCTGCTGGTGCCTCTGTGTTGGTCTTTTTGCCTCCACTCTTTTCTCCAAAGACTTTCTCTGGAACAGCAAACTGTTAGCATAAGACATATTGAATAACTGTCTTCTGAAAAACAGTTTCAATTCTCTTTCACTCCTTAAGAAAACTCACTATGGTGGGGAACTCACATGCTGCCCTTTGCGTTTTCTAGTGAAGACACCTAAATGTTCTCAGCATTCTTCAGAACTGTGCTCCTCCTGGAAGGAATTTAAGATTAATCTGCCTTCACAAGAAAATATTCTTATATATAATTAATGACCTCTTTAATAGAATTTTGCAACGTTCTTGTTGCATGTGTCCTTCAGGCACCTTGGCCGTTTTCCTAGTGCCTTTGAAAAGACAAGGGGATAGCTTTGGTTTATAGACTTCCAGTTGAACATTGAGAACAACCAGAGAGCTAAGAAAGATTTTAGGTTTAATCTACTTTATTTACTAAATAATGCTATTTCTATTTGACCAAAGCCATTCCCTAACAAAGCTGAGATTGAATGAATGCATTGAGCCAAACAAGACTGAATTTTTAAAGACCTCTATGTCAAATGTATACCAACTTCCAGCAGAGTTATTTCAAGAATCTTGAAAGTGAGCATGATATCCTCTCTTTCTTAGATTGTGTACTTCTGCTGGAGATTGTTCAGAATCGTTCTTATTAACTATTATTGTCACTTTTAATCCTATGAAAGTGAGAGTGTGTTACTTGCCTCTAGACTTTTTGTAAAAATAGTCTGACATTTTTATGTGGTCTCTCTTCAAAGTCATGCAAGTGGCACCCTGGAATGTGCCTTGGAATAAGGGGGAAAAAAGGAGTTGTAAAAAGCATAGGCATAATGAAATAATAAAGGTGAATTTCTAGGTTTTCACACTTTTCTTTCATTCCACTGGATACATAAGGACAAGAATAAATGTCTTCCTCATTTTTTCTGGAGATCACCTTGGTGGGCTAAAGGAGAACACTTAAGAACAATCAGATTTGTCAGCCTTTAATTTAGATGCTGAATAACAGAGATCTTTTCCCCTAGCCAATTTTGGGTATGGCAACGAGATTCTAAAAAAAAGAAACCAAAAAACCAAAACCAAACAAAACAAAATCCACCAAACAAAAAAAACCCCAACAACAACAATCACAAAACAACAAAAAAACCAAACAACAACAACAAAAAGTAATAGCTTTAAATCATCTAAGTAGATGTATGTTACCCTCATTTTTTCAGGTTTAGTTTCTGTCAAGTTTCTGATAGAAATACCAGCTTTGCAGTCAGCTGCACACAATCCTGAAAAATCAAGACAGACATGGTTTACCCTTTAGAACAAAAATCTAAGAATCTTTAGCCCAACCCACCTTACTAATGGCTTATAGGGATAACAGATTTCACATCATAAAAATAAATATATGGATTTACTCCCCCCTCCCCATATTGTTTCATGTTTTCAGGTCAGTTTTTACTCTAGCTATTTCTAGCTCCCACAATAAAAACATATTGAGTGCTCAGTGAACACATTTAATGTTTTTTTCCCCTCTCCCATTCAGTCTCTTGCCACTGACTTTTCTTGGTTTACAGGTTATATTAAGGCTTTTGGCTTCGTGGCTGTAGGGAGAAATCTCAGTGCAGACATGGAGCTTAGCAAGGGAGGGCTGTGAATAAAGTCAGCCAGAAATACTGACAGCAAGGCAGAGGTGGGCAGCAAGGGACAGAAGAAGCAATTGACTACTGGCAGAGTCGAGGATTAAAAACATATAATTGGGAAACAAAAGCAGCAGAATATGAGATTCTCTGAAATGCTCTCTGACATAAAATCAGAGCCCTAATACAGACTGAAATAAAAAAGATCTAACTTGCTCTGTTTTATGTAAAATTCCCTCTTTACCTTTCAGATGCAGATCAGGTACGGGGTGTTTCCTCTCCTTCTGTTCTTTAAAAGCCAAATTAAATCCATGGTTGTTTTATAGAGAAAATTGTAAGCTAGGGGGGTTTATAAAAAGATCCACAGAATGAAAGTTTTAGTCTTTCAAAGGGAGCTAACAGGAGTGCTGCATAGGCTCAGCTATTGCAACCTTTCTCCGGCAATAATTTTTACTGACCTCAGCTCCAATTTTATGCACATTACTCAGGCAAACGGCTCATTGTTTTCACTGGCAGCTCTACCCGAGTATGAAATTCAAGAGGAAGCTTTGAAACTGGGAAGACATTGTAGAAATTTGTAAGTGCTGGATTGATTTAAAGCAAAAGCTGAGGCAGTGATACTGCAAGGTGTCTGAGAGCTAAGGACAGCAAAGACCTCCATGGCCAGACACCCTCTTACCCAGCCAAATGTCCCCAGGAGTGACCTGGATGTCCTGTCTAAAATACTAGGAGATACCTGTGACATTAGGAGCTATGTGTTAAATGACTTTGCAACATGAATACAGGCTGTGCACAAGTAAAATCTGCAATAAATGAGTGCCGTGGCGTTCCTGAATGTAAAACAGTGCATTGGGGCATAAGTGATTTGCATCTGGGAAGATGTGTCTGGCATAGAAAAGAATGTAGTAAAGGATTGTTCAACAGCTCCACTCGAGTTCAAGAACCCATCAGAGAGGAAAGGGCTGGGGCCAGAGTGTTCTCTGAAGCTGTAACCCCTGGACGAACAATCTTCCCAGCACTTAACAATTTTGCAAGTTTTTAAGGAGCAGCTGTTAGCAGAGATACATCTCACTTCCTTAGCTGGCACTTATCTTGGCTCTTCTGAAAGGAAAAAGGAGCTGCAGTGAGGCCAGAAGACACCACTGAGCATCCTCCAGATGTCACAGGCTGCAGGGAAAAGGCCATGTCAGAGGAAAAGCTCAAGTGAAGAACAGGGAACTAGAAAAGCTTTTAAGAGAGCATTGAAGTAGGGAAGGGAAGCAGCAACAGCAGAATAGGCACCACTATTTTCATGGTTTTTTGTTTATTTTGAATCAAAATTTTAATCACTGATCAGGCTCGTTGTCTGTCCAGGGACCACCTCAGTTCACCCACACACTGAACCAGGGGTCATGGAAAACAAGGACATGCCTGGTAGAAGGGCTTAAGCTGGTCCTGCAGCTCAGTTAGGTTAATTTGTGGGGTGGGACTCAGTGGCCCATGACTGACCAAGAAGTGGGAGCAGCAGAAGTAAAACCAGGACTGGAGCTTGTAGTTCTTCAGCCATGCCGCTGTTAGGTGGCAGGATCAGGCTCCTTTTTGTCAGTTTTTAGCTCTGTTCATCTGGCAACACAGACTCCCTGCCCTGTCTGGGGCTCCCAAGAACTCCAGGGTGCTGCAGGCAAATACTTGTGGGGAATGTGAGGTGACAGAAAACCCAGTGCTTTTGAGAAAATTGTCCAGTTCTAGTGAGGAAATGTGACAAAAAAGTTGCTTTCTGCAGGAATGCATCAAGGTTGTGGCATAGCATTTTCCCATAGGGGGAGAGCACTTCCATATTTCTGAATAGCTGTACCCAGGGGCAAGGAGCAATACTTGCCTCAAGTATCCTGGTCCATCTCTTCAATTGCAACACTTTCTTCCTTTATCTCCATGCAAAGCCAGTAACAACAGCATTTCAACTCTTATAAAAACCTTTAGGTGAGGGGCATGCTTTTCTCTGCAGTACAGATCATAGAATCACAGAGTAGTTTGGGAGGGGACTTTTAAAGACCATCTAGATCAATTTCCCTACCATGAGCAGGACATCTTCAACCAGCTCATGGTACTCAAAGCCCCATCCAACCTGAACCTGAATCCTTCCAGGGATAGGGCATCTACCACTTCTCTAGGCAACCTGTTCCTGTGTTTTGAAACCTTCATTCTTAAAATCTTCTTCCTCATATCTAAGCTAAGTTTACCCTCTTTTAATTTCAAACCATTATCCCTCCTTCTACCACAACAGGCCCAGCTCAATAAAGACCATAGGGATATACACCAGGTGGCTTCTCTTGGTTTCACATATTCATGTGCAGTGTGTTATGTGAGTGACTTACCTTCTGCTGTCCAGTGCCAGCGGCACATCCCTGGGGTTAGTGCAGAGAAGGGTGTGAGTGGGCTGAGGGACCCAGCCAGCTAACACCAACCAGTGGGGTAGTATACTAGTTTGAAAACAAACCAGTGGGAGATCACAAGTCAGGACTATAACTTTAATAGGAAAATTAAAAATAAGTGCAATAATACAAGGAAAAAAAACCAACTGCTGACAGAGTCAGATACAACCTGACACGCTGGTAGGGTGGTGGTAACAGTACGAGTGAAGTAATTAGGTTGAAGTGGCAATGTTGTGGAAGGTCTAGCCTCCAGCTGAAGGTCCAGTAGTTACTCTTGTACTCTAGGTACCCAGTAGACAGAGCTAACTTGGGCAGTTCCAAAGCCCAGGTTATATCCAGGTGGGAATGCTTGGCTCCTCCCTCCTGGGTGGAGCATCTCACAATGGGATGAGATAAATCCATGAGTCATGGGGTGGTTTCTTGATGGCCCATTGTCTGTTATCAGGGATGTGTCACAGCTGGTGGTAATAGAATACTAAATACATCTATATTGTAACCTAGGACAGGTGGGATTTGGGCACAGGGCAATGCACCCCCTCCATGGGCTGGGCAAGGGGAGGCTGTTAACACTCCAGCAGCAGAAAGTGAAAAAACAGCAGATGTATACAGTGATACCAGCTGCAGGTAGGTACTCCACTTCTGCAGCTTTGTGGATACCCTACTTTTTTGATTTTTCTGTTGTTTTTAGAAAAAAATTCAAAATATGAGAGTTACATGAAAAAGGCCATAAATAGAGATTCTTTTGCTGAGTGAACTCAGAGTTGCTTTTACTCTATTCCTCTGTTCTGAGCTTACCATGAAGACAAACAAGACTCAAAGTGCTGCCTACTGCAGTAGCAGGTTGAGTGATTTGGGGTTTATCATCTCAAAAAAAGTATCAGTTACCAGGCCACATTGCCCGTGGTAGGACAGTGATTTCCTATTTCACCATAAGGCAATTGGATTTTGTTACTGGTGACTGATGCTGTTTACTCCCTAATAATCTGTTTGTAGGCTGCTGGACAACTGAGAAGGATGTAGAAACTGGCAAAATGTGTAAATGTGTAAGATGGCCAACAACACTGTCTTCTACAAAACTCCTGCTTAAAAGTTTGCGATGTTTGTTTGTTCTTTCTGTCCTTCCTAGACATCAATTTTCTCCCACAAGCTCTTGATTTTATTTTCTGTAAGCTTTGATGTACTTTTGTGAGCACCTACCACTGCTTCTTAGACCTTAGCTTCTTAACTAAAGCCATTTATTGATATAGTACATCTCTCAGTGAAGTAGTACATCAATAAATTAAAGATTAGTTCAGTGTGTCAGCTCTCCCAGAGCATCCTGGGAAGCATTTGCCACTCTGGAAGACTGTGGAGGCCACACAACATCCTCACACAGGAAAGATAATAACTCTGGGAGATTTAGCTCCATGACATCTCCTCCTGCTAAATATTTTTGAAAGTCACCTTTTAAACTAACTCATGGATTCTGCTTGCTACTGAACAAACAGGTGGCATTAAGTTTGTATACTATACAGAGAGGTGTCCAAACCCATTTTCAGCTGTCTCTTACCACATTTTGTTTTTCCTGCTCTCTGATCTGATTTTATGCAGGCAACTCAGCGAGAAACAGTTTTGTCCTGTATTTATATGCATCATGTTCCCCGTGTGACTCAAGCTCCTACTGCACTCCTGACAAATGTACCTGCAAAGTTTTGTTGCACCAAGTTGTTTGCAAAGGCATGGACCAAGGTGCATTGCTGCTGGAGAGGATGTCATCAGGCTTATCTTAACCATTTATGTGAAATACTTAAATGCTTTTTATTGCTATTTTTGCATTGGCATTCCTGCATTCCTTGGTGTTTATGTCAGGATTTTGTACTATTTAATTGCTAAGTTTTATGCCTTGACCTTGCAGTCAATTTATAGGATTATACTTCAGACAAGATTTCAAAATGGGAGGCAAGAAAGTAGAGATCAAAGCAAATATTTGCATTCCTGGACAGATGCTTTAGGAATAAATATTCTGATGGCAGAGCAGTTCCCTTTAATTTGATTTTGGAAATGTGGGATTGTCTGCACTACAGAAGATTAAATCTTCCTTTTTGGCTTCAGTCCTTTCAGTATGAAAATGGCACCTTGTTCTTTGAATCCATATCCACTTCTTTGTGCATTCCTCGATAAAAATGGATATGGGACAACAAACTAGAAGTGTTTTGGGCACACAAAAGCCTTGGTTACAAGAAAAATGGTACCAATTGGTTCCCTCTGGTATTTTGAGCCAGTTGCTTGAGGAACATGACTTTTTCTCTGTTTTCTGCCTGCTGGTGAGACAATACAGATTTCCTCTGAAGCAGCACCAGGATGGTGGCAACTACTAAGAGGGACCAGGGCTTAGCTGTGTTAGGTGCTATTATAAGAGGGTGTTAGTGGTTTGGGGGTGGTCTTCTCGAGTTGTTCCCTTCTACTATCCATTATTGGTGCTGAGCTAGTCACTGAAGTTTCTTCTCTGGGTACAGGAAATATTTGAAACAGAGGAATGAATGATTTGTAGTAGATAGGCCTCATAATGAACATTTTGTTGTGCAGGGATACCCATGTTAACAAATGAATGTGGCCATTGGTTTGAAGAGCCTTCCTTCTCCAAACCTTCACAAAAACCTGTTTGCACAAAGGTTCGTGGGTAATGAATATAAGCAGGGACATGAAGAGAGCACTTAGATAGCATGGTGATGGGTATAAGATAATGGTACATACATGGCCAGATGGCTTTACACAGCAAACTGGAAATAAATGAATGAATGATCCTTGATAAACCCTTCCTGAAAGCCTTTCCTGAGTGCTTAGCCCAGGCTACACAAGAGATAACCTGTATGGTCATCTTAAAAAAAGCTCTGTAGCTATTTAAGTATTTTGTGGCAAAATCATTGGCAGAAATATATCACTCAGGCTTGGAGTCTGTGGGAGCTGTATGTTCTAGTGAAACTTAACACTCTCAGAGTTGTTACTATTATCCATATTGCTTGTAAAATGCAACCTAATGGTGGCCAGAGTGCCTTAGAGGACAGAAGCCCTACATGCCCAAGCACATGGTCACACAAAGTTTTTGAGTCAGTCATAGTGACTGAGGTTGTACTAATCTTCAATTGCTGAGGAGTGCTGGAGTCTTGGGGACCAGCAACAAAGAAAAAATGATTGTATTAATTGCCTACCTGGCATTCAGCAATGGCCAGGTTTTCTTCCATTGCTAATGGACAAAATAGCAGAAAATTACTTAAAAAGGATGAGGCTTCTGCAAATTATGTTTTTGTCATCCCTGCACACAGAAGAGAAATACCTGATGCCATCCTACTTGTCCCAGGAGGTAGTTACTTGTGCACTTAGCTGTGGTGGGTCGAGACAAATGCATCTCAGCTCCAGTGGGGAGTTTGCCTCATCAAATTACCTCAATTTGTGGATAATCTTCATCTGGTTGAAACTTCTGTGAGCTATATTTCTCATCTGAAAATGAGTATACTCACACTAAGAGTGTAGTAGATACTTTGGTCTAAGTCTCCAGGGAGATGTTCTTGGTGTGCCCCAGGTGTCATCCCAAGGAATGAGTGAAAATGTGTGACCCCAGCAAAACACACTGTACATTCCCTGTGTAGACAAGAAAGGAATCAGGGAACTGTTAATATCTGCCTCTCAGAGAATTACCCACATTAGCCTTGGTGGGTAACTCTGCAATGTTTCCCAAGAAATATGACAAAGAACAGTACTCAGACCTGTGTTTCAGCAAAGCTGGAGTGCAGGAAAAATGAGTAGCAACAGTTACATGCAGTGCTGACTCTTCTGCCACTTTGCAACTGCTGCAGACATCTTGTGTGTATTCACACCCCTAATTACATAATTAGGATGTAGATATTTATATGTGAGGCTTTGGAGATTTATCCAAGTAGATACTTCTGCTGTGTAGGTAACATGTAGTAGTTACCAGTTACTAGGAACTTTCCCCTATACAGGCCATTGGTGAGCTTTTGTTAAAGAAAAAAGCAAAATGTAAAATGTCAAGCAACCACCTCTGACTGACACTTGGGAAACTGAGCTGCTGCTGATTAGTATCCCATTTACAATTAAAATCTGGACTTCTTTCCTAATTTTTGTTGACGTGCTGTTGGTCTGTGAACTCCTAGTAGGCAACCTGGATTTTTAAATAGTCCTTGCTTTGACTTCCAATTACCATACAATTAACAATTCCAACAATGCTGCCTTTTAATTTCACTGCTAGTATTCATTTTTCTGTGTGCTCCTAATTGCCATGCTGGCATGTCACTTGTAGACTCTGGTTTAGTACATCAGATGTCTGTATTTCTATTTAAGACATAGAAGTAGCTAGTTTATGTATCTATATTGGATCTCTTCTTGATTTTGAACAAAGGAAAGCTCTACATGGCTTCACAAGCTACTCTTCCCTTTCCTTAGTCTGCTACATTTACTTGGAAATACCATGCTGTGATTTCATCATGGTGGTTTTGGGGCAGAAACACCCTTCTGTGGTGGTCTGTGCCAAAGGTCCCAGGCAGAGCTGTGCCTTCATGGGTGAAACTGCTCAGGTATCTCAGTCTGTGGTGTGCAGCTCTTGTCTGTCCCCTTCTGCATCTCTGGGAACAAAAGCTTTAAAAAACCTCGCAAACCCCATTGCCTCTTCCTCCAAGAAATGCAACAAGAAGGAAAATGGCCCATTGCAATGGAAGCCAGTAAAATTTTCAGGGCTTTCATGCTCTTATAAGATTCTGGCCCTTCATGTTTGATGCTGTTGTAATAGCCTCAAGATTTTGAAAACAGGTGGGGTCCCAGGAAAGCCATGGAGCCATGGAGCTGAGTCAGAAGGAGCAATGCCTCATGGAAACCTGTTCTGCCTCTGATGCTGCCCAGCAGCAACCTGTCTCTGCAAGGGAGATATCTCACACGAGGCAAACAACCAGCAGTGTGGTTTGGGAACAGATGTCTGGTAGGAAAAAAAATGGGACAGGACCCTGGAAAGTGTTACTATCTTGCTTCTTCATTTTAAGAAAAGAATTACGTTAAATTGTTGTCTGTCACCACCCAGCTTTGCACTAAATGATCCAAGGGATCCCTTCAGCCCCATGCTTCCATGAGCTGCAAAAACAGTCAAAATCCACTGTGGAGAGCGTTCCATTTATGATTCATTTGGGTTTGTTTATTGCTGTATTTTCCCTGGTTGATGCTATGTTACTTTTTTCCCTAATGCTGTTCTTGCTTCATACAAATACTCAGAGCTTTCAAGAAGAGAAGTAGTACCTATTAGTGTGCTCAAGAAAGGTATTTAGCAATCCTAGGTGCTTAAACTGGTAATTTGACTGGTATTTAATGGGTGGATGCTTAGGCTGGTAATGTTTGTTTATTTTACAAGACTTTCCCAGTAAACCTACCCTTCTTGCTGCTGCTAATCCCTAGCAGAAGGGATATGGGAAGATTACAAAAACTGCCAATAATTGTCAGGACCAAAATTCAGTCTCCTGGTACCTCCCTGATCTCTTCATTGCTTTGTTCCAGCAAAAGGCCCTTGGTAGCCAGAAGGACAGTGGTTCCTGAAAGGAATTTCAAAAAGTGCATAAAGTTGATATCTGCTTAGAAGTAATACAAAAACAGGAGCATCTGCCAGAGACAGGAGCATGTTGCAGGCTTAGTAAAACAGCAGGGGAACCTGCTGTTGACCAGATTTGTCCATATCAGTGCAGGTGTCTCTGCAGTTAATAAGAATTACTATTTACACTTGTTTTCAGAGATTTGGAGACATGGGGATAATATAGATAGCCTGTAAGTCATAAAGAGCAAGTAGATAGGACACATGTTCCCATTAATGTATAGTGTTACTCCTTGGAGTTTGTGATATCGAGACATTACGAAGTATGGTATGAAATACAGATGGCTCTGAATCTTGACTGTATTTGTTTAATTATAGCAGAATAAATTCTGAGATAGATTTTTATCCTGTTTTCAAGATCAGAAAAGGAAGAGCAAAGTTATATGTAAACTAAATGTGGTTAGAATTACCAGGACATGGCAGCTGGACCTAAATGGGATTTACTACTTATCTTCAGAAAAAAACCCAAAGTGAATGTTTGTGCATAAGCAATAATTTTTCTTTGACAAACTGTTCTGATCAGTGAATAGATGCACAGCCATTTTTTTGTTGGTGTAAATGAGTCTCCCTCCCTGCATGTTGGCACCACAGAGTCAGATGCAAGGCTCCCAGATGTGTCTGCCTGTCTGCTCTGGCCCTGAATGGAGAAACCAGAGCAAGGTTTTGGGATGAAATAAGGGGAAACCCCTCAAAAGAGGAACTTATCAATCTTGATACTACTTGGAGCCCAGAGAAGTCAGGCAACAGATGCAGGGTCTAGGAGTGGCTATTTTGCTTTGTTTTGCTTTTACTTCTCGCCAGCAGTAGCTTCACCCTGTATGTCCTCACCATCCTGGCTTTGCTGGCCTCTGATACAGGCAAAGAAACACTCATGGCCAGACAGTACCAAAGTGGAAATATTAGAGCATCTGCACTCATTTGCCTCCTATCGTCCTGGGGTAAAAAACCCAACAAAACAGCAAAAAGACATCAGATGCGTCCAGTTTCTGTGAAGAAATAAGCCTTAGTGAGTATTTTCCTTTTGGCTCTACTCTCAAGTGTAAAATAGGATCACTTCCACTAAAGAGCACCCTTTGTGGTAAGCTTGCTGCATTCTTGTTCTCAAACACAAATTGTTATTTTTCTTCACAATCTCAGGTGGGAGCAAGATAAACCTTCCTTCTGGGAAGCTGCATAATCTGTAATT
Organism: Lichenostomus cassidix; assembly: GCF_008360975.1. Lineage (NCBI taxonomy): Eukaryota > Metazoa > Chordata > Aves > Passeriformes > Meliphagidae > Lichenostomus > Lichenostomus cassidix. The sequence continues at coordinate 106,091,966 of NC_139482.1, read as the reverse complement.
CTTTCATGGTTTCTTACTCTGTGGGTTAAATCCCATCCTACCAGAAAACACACACAGAGGAAAACCACTGAGTAGGGAATACAGCTGGCTTTTGCCCTGGCAGTACAGAGCTTATCTTGTGTGGTACAAATGGCAAGAAACACTGGACTCTCACTGGCTGGTCATCACACGACCTGTCACCTGATGGGGGGCCTTGATCAGCTGGTGGGAAAGGGGGAAATGGGAAAAAGGAAAGTACATCCAAAACTGTTTTCCAAGATCAAGGTGGCAAGAGGGAGGGAGAAAGAGGAAAAGCAGGACAAAGAAAGGTGAGTCTTGCAGGAATGGACCAAACCAGAAATGGGTCTGGATGGGTTTATGAATATGAAGATTTTTACACTTAACTCACCTTCTGGCTTGGGAAACAGCTTTAAAAAATAAATATGTAGAGCATGTGAGCATGTGTCTGTGTGGAAGAAGAGGAAGGGTCAAGAGAGAAGCCTGAAGTACTTTGTTCCATTTGGATATTTACTGCTTCAAAATGCTGGAAAGGGATGATATCTTTCATACTTGATTTTTTCTGAAGTACAAAGCAAATCCTCTATGTATTAAACAGTGAAGAGCATTCTTGAGAGTAAGGACCCTTAAAGACTCTTGTGTTTTGTTTTGTTTTTTTCCCTCTGGGCAATGAATGACTAGTCCCTTGACACCACTAACTGTTTATGTAGAAAAGCTAATTTCACTTCTGCCAATAAAGTTCTCTTGCCAGTCTGAGTTTCTCATTAAAATTAATATTCTTATTGTATGTCCCTGTCCTTTCCCTTGCTGAAAAAGAAGCTAATAATCTTTCATTCAGGGCCAAATTCCCACTTCTTCCCCATCCCAAAGCAGAGCAGGGGGAGAAGGTAATTTCACATGGAAAAGCATATTGGCAGAAACACAGTTCTTCAGAGATGTGCCTCATTTCATGGTAGGGAGATGTATTTCAGTGGCTGTAGGAGACCTTAGTTCACTTCTCCACTGGAAAAAGCTTCAAGCTTGTATCTCATGGGGAATACCATAATTAACAGGCCAGGGACTGTAGGGGATTGTTCCCTATTTGTCACCAGTGAAGCAGCTCAGTTTTGTAAGAGAGAATTAAGTAGCCAGGGAGAGCAAGTATGGAGGCAAGGCAGGGGGATTAGGGCACTCACTTGGGATGTTACAGTTCCCGTTCTACTTAATATGAAAACTGCATAGAGTCTTTAGATGAGAAGTGTTATTTCCTCCACTCTCTGCTTCGTGTTATGCTGGAACTGTTAAGGGAAGGCTTGCTGGAGCATTCATTAGAGGTGGAGAGGATAAGGTGTTTTGAAGAGCCTGTTGGCACTTTTTGTGAAATAGGTGGGACTGTTTCAGCATCCCAACTGTGTGATGCTCACCTGTGCATGGGGATACATCAAGCAGAAAGGGGAAAGCTGGCAACCAGATTGATTTGGCCTTACAAGGCCCAAAGGAGAAATTAGAATCCTCTATGGCTCTAGCCTAGGAGGATTTTATGTCCAAGCAACCACGTATACCTGAGGCTTAGGCCTCCCTGCATAGGTAAACCTGAAATCCTCCTTCAGCCACCATAGGAGATTGTTCTGCCCTTACACACACAAATAATATCACCACTGTGGTGTCCTCATGGCCTGTGGAAAAATTCCCCTTTCTTATGCAGACTAGTTCACACTGGGGCTTTCTCTCCGTACTGTTCAAGCTAAAAGGCCTGCTGAGGGACAACAGGATGGATAGAAGCATGGCTAGAGCAAATCAGCCCATCAGGTGGAACTATAATAAATAGGAGCTTCAGATTTCTTTCGTCTTTTACATCTTCCTGCTGCCTTTTGGGCTTGATTTTTGAGAAGGAGAGGAACAAAAGGGTGGCTTAGTGGGTTTAGTGGGTATCTTAGAAGTATGCTTGGAAATAACACCTAGTCTTTCAAAAATTGTCTAGGAAAGCAATTCCTCACAACACTGAGAACATCAGTAATGCTAAATGTTCCTTTAATTCTAATTTTGAGACACTTGCCAATCTTGTAAATTAAAGATTTATTGCCTGAGAGTACTCAGATCACAACCTAACACACATTTAGCTGCTTTGTTCCATCCTGTTTGGAGTCATTCCAGAGGCTAAGCCCCTGTATTAGAAACATCACCAATGCAAAGATTGAATGATCGATCAAAGCAATGCAGATTATGAATTCTCCTATGCAGTCTTCCATAAAAGGGACCTAAAGAAACAGCTATGTTTTCTTCTGTTTATTTTTGGCAGACAGATTTATGTCAAAGATTCTCTGAGACTGTTTTGTAACAACCTGTGTCCTTTATTTAAGGACGTAAATTTTACTAGGGTAAATATTTTTCAACTGAATGAGAAAATGACATAACTAAGACAAGACACAGAAATGAAATGTTCTGCACAATTCGTCAGGATAGATCAAAGATAGCAAAGGGAAAAGGTATTTCTAACTTCAGAAACTCCAGAATAAATAGACTGTTACCGATGCAAACTCCCTCAAGAAAACAAATAGGATGCACTTTTGCTCTGTTTTGAAATTAATTCTAAGTCCAAGGAATGGAATACATAATGTGTGTAATAATTTCAGTGTGAATCCCAGGGATATTAAACATTAAATCTGGGCTGAGATCTCGCATTATAAAAATTATTGAGAGCATGTCATTAACATACATCATTCAGCTACTTACTGTATTTGAAGAGCCTAGGTTTATACAAATACATCAGAGTAATACTTTGCATTCCAGGGCGTGACCAAATAATCAAATTACAAAGAATGAAGCGGTTAGGGCTTGAGATAGCACGGTAAACACTACAACTCAAAGGATCCTCTGTTGTGGATCAGACCTTGCTCTCCACAGACTATCTGCAAAATAAAGGAATAAATAGGTGAGACATCAGGGATGTCTTTTTCAGACTCTGTAGATATCATCCAAGAGTTTTACACAAAGATCAAACCCAGCAGTCCAGCAGGAAAGAAAACAAGCCACATCAGGTGCTGCTCCACTTGTTCAATTTGCCTCTCAGCCACTCAGTTTGAAGTGTGACTGATTATTGATCATAATGTTTTCCTCCTCACAAACTTGTCTCTCCTTATCAGTAAAGAATATCCACCCTGTCGTCCTACATCACTTTTTATGTTTCTGGGAGCTTTTCCTACTCAAATGTATGTTGTTCTCCAGATACTGCAACTAGGAAAAAAAAAGTGTTTAAATCTGGAGCAATCTTCTGAGAACCAAACTTTTCATTAGCTCGTGGAAGATGTTTGTAAGGAACATGGCAGAAGATTCTTTTGAGCCTGGATCTTTGTATTTAAGTTCTCTGCTAGAAAACATGGATCTGTTATCACTGATCCTCTTTAATGTACTGCATCTCATCATGAAGATGGGAAGCTTTGTGATTTCTTTAGATGTGAGCAGGTAGTGAAATTTCTATGCAGTTTGAGCTAGGAGGGGAAACTGGTGATGGAGATGGTGTATTTGATAAAATTTCTGTTTATTCACATATATGTAGTATATTTACATAAATGTACCAAGTCCTCATTTCTTTACATGAGAAGGCTTCAGAGATAGGCAATTTCCTTGCTTGAAGCTTCTTTGCAACTCCCTGTGGAAAATAAAAGTATACTTTCTGCTGCTCTCAGATCTTGTCTACTCGTTTTTGCCCCAGCACCCATGCTTCTCAAAAAAACCCAAGAAAAGCCTCTTTTCTGTGTCACCTTTTTTGTGTTGTTGGTGAAAACACGTTTATCTACCTCTTAATGTTATCTTAAAGGCTGATAGCTAGACACAGTAGACTGAAAGAGATAACCTGACCTACACCCTTTCCCTTTAATTCAGATCACTGAAATGGTACCACCTTATTTTAGTCAAAGTCATGATAAAGTTTTCCCACAGTTTAACAAAACAAAATTAAAGAAAAGTCAAGCTTCCCACACTTTTAAATTTGTTTCAGCTAGCCTGCATGTTCAAAAGGAACTTCCAAAGATCATATTTGGAATACACCTTTCCTCTTGTTGCTAGGTCTGATAAACTCTACCTCAGATATTAGTTCATCTATTACCTCAGTTACTCACAGTTCTTGTTCAAATTACAAAGATCCCAGTTTCAGAATATGTTTTTCCAGTTTTGGATGCCTTCACATTCCCCAGATATTCTCTCCATTTGAAATCAATTAGGAGGTTCTGTTTTGAATCTCCCAAATCCCTAGTCTTTTTGGCTTGTCTGGTCTAATAAATGTAAGGTTTCAGACAATGTCTACAATTCCTTCACATTTCATCAATTCTATTACACTTTCAAACCCCAAAATTCCCATTATTGTTGTTAGCTGTCCAGCATGAAATGAAAATGGTGTGCTGCTCTTTTTACACGTCCATGGGTTTTGCTTCTTCAGTTTGATGTCCATCCATTCCCTGAGCTGAAAGAGAAGTTCTCAATGAAGCAATGGTGGTCTGCCCAGCTGTTGTGGTTTAGGAATGCTATTCCCCAATTTAGTGTTCTCACTGACACATTCCAAACTCTGTGCCGTTTGCTCACCCTCCCTCCCTGTCCCTCCCCCGCACTGGGCTGGAAAGGAGAATTGGAAACACAAATGGTAAAGATCATGGGTTGAGATAACAACAATTTACTGGAAACAGCGATAAAATGAACAGTAACAGCAACAATATTACAGCAGGGTGTACAAAAGGCAAACAATTCACACACAACTGCTCATCACTATTCTACGAGGAAAACCCTGACAATACCTGACCATGCCACCATTCACTGGGAGATTGTCCCTTCTCCTGCCTCTGGCAATGATGTGAGGTGGTATAGAACAACCTCCAGGTCCTGGCCACATTTCATTTCACAGGCCCAGTTTTCAAATGAATTTCACATTATTCTCAGTTTCATTTTACTAGGCCGAATTTTTAATTTTATTATTTTTCAATAACATCATGAGGCAAGTTTGTATTCTCTTTCCTTGTTACAGAATTACACTTAGAGAATTTGTAGTGACTGTCTTTCATCCTTGTCACCAGAAACTGCTTCCTCCCCTGGTCTTCAAGTGCAAGAGGAGAAGCACAAGTTCCATGGTAAACTTCAGAAATCCCTTGGAGTGTCTTTGTCTGCCATTCCCTGACGTTACTGTAAAAGCCTAAGGCCAGTTGCCTAAGTACAGCTGACCATCTTTGAATTGATCCCTCTCCAGTTTATCCTTGAAAGCCCTCACTGTCATCTGCACATGCCAAAACCACAAGTTTCTGCGAGTCTCTTACAGTTCCTCTAGGATTTTCTCCTTCCTTTTTCTTTTTCTTCTGATTTTTAGTTGAACCTGGATCCGCTCAGATCTGTGGACAGTTTTAATCAAGAAGCAAAGGTTTGCCTGAAGCCTGGTTTTGGGAAATCAGAGCCGTGCCACTCTCTGGGCATGATTATTCAGGCTTGCTGCTAGAACTCCATCTTCCTCTCTGTAGTCACTAGCTTTCACCCAGTCCACAATGTTATATTTAGCAAAGTAAATCTCAGAGTTTTCTCTAAAAGATATTAGGTATTTGGCTTATTTGACATCAGAAAGTCCAGCCTCTCTGAGGGACTCTTTGACTTTGGCAACCAAGTAGATGAACTGCAGTAAATAATTTTGCCAAAGCTCTCTGACTGGCCCAGCTGAATGTCTTGGTGGCTGGCTACCATGATGGGTCTGTGACCAGACATTTCTTCCTGGAGCTGAAATTCAGCCAGTGAGTCCTTATTTCTCTTCATCCTTGCTAGCGGGTTCCCAGCTGGTGGCTCCCTGCCTTGAAGCACCTATGGAAGTGTTGTTGCCTTTTACCTTTCAGGCCTTACCAATTCAGACTGGAAGTTTTACAGCCAGCCTTCTCCATTTGTTAGGACATTTTGTAGTCATTACTGCAACAGAAAGTTCACCTTTGCCTGCAAATCACTTCAGCCATTTCTGGGAAATGTCCAGATACTGCTGTAATTCCTTTTGTAAAGTTTCCAACTCTAGTTTTAGCACCTTCTGGTCTTGCTTTAATTCTTCTTGGCTAGTTTTGTTTTCTGAGAGCAGATTTGTTATTGGTTCAAGAAGAATAAGAGCTCATAATTTCTCTATTTGAATGACATCCCAGTGTTGACATCAGGCTTTTATCTTGTGACCTGACCAGGTTATTCCAATTAGAATAAGAAATTTATGAGGGAGATGCTTCAGATACAATTCTGATAATTTATAAGAATGCACAAAGTTCTGCTTTTTTAGGGGAAGTGTGAATCATATACAGATTTCTTGCCCACAGCTCTTTCTGTTAGAAACCTGTCCAAAAAAAAAAAAAAATCCCACTATTATCCTTCCCTTGGGGCCTGTGGGAAGGTCACAGATCTGCACACAAAGGCAGAAACACCTTAAGGAGACACTTGCTCCAGTCACAGACAGGACAAAAGTGTAATGTTCTGAAATCAGTGACAAACAGAAAAATGTCTAAATAGTGTAGAGTAGGCCACTGTATGATGGGGTTAGAGGTGAAATGCATTCTGCTTTTCATGACTGTTATAAGATCTACCCCCCACGAGAGCCTGTTTTGGGTCCCTGCATACAATAGCAGCTTGTTCCCTAAGACAGACGTAGCAACACTGAGAAACTACATTAGATCTGTTCAGATGGCTGCATCTTCTTTCTCCGTGTACGCCATCTCTTCTGCATAGCTCCATCTCAGCAAATCCTCTCTCTAACACTCCTAGGCTTTATATGTCCTAAATTCAGATGGAAACATGCACTAACCTCCTTTTATAGATGTCTCAAATGAAGGACAACGCTGAAATTTAAGCTTAGTACTTATCACCACATAGACAGAGTTTCATCAGCCAGCTGGCAAAATATCTGACAACTGTTGAAAGAACTGAGGAGTCATGATTGTTGGCCAAAAGAGCTTGTGAGTTAACAGATCAAAACAAATTACAATCAATGCTAAGAAGAAAGAGGGCTTGGGAACATTAGTGGTGAGAATCTCAGGATAGCACTCCCATGGGTTTTAAGGCAAGACCTGGAGGAAGGAGATGGGAAAAACTAGCTCAAATGGCATGAAAGGAGGCAGAGCATGGAGTGGAAGAAGGGGTCACAGGGAGCACTGTGAGCAGCAGAGTCAGAGAAGTATGGAATCAATGAGGGAAACAGGATGAAAGGAGTGCAAAGATGAGATTGTGAATGCTCCTCTAACAAACAGTCAAACAGCTGAAGTTGATACAACACTTTCTTCTGATTCCTAAATACAGATAAGGATTGATGCTTATTATGAACCAGGACAATGGCTTATTATAAGTGTTGTTAACATCCTCAGCCTTGGAAGAAGACAATCAAAAGGGCAGTATGGGTAAGGCATGTAGAGGACTTTACAGAACTGTGGTGAGAAGCAAATTCTTTGAGCAGAAATTCCCTGCAGGAGATGATCACTGTCCCAGACACTGTTATAATTCCAGTTTGAATGCATCTTCATTCATCAACATCTTAATTTAATAGATCTACAATGATGCAGTGGGGTTTTTTTCTTTGTTTTGCTCAAAACACACATATTGAGTTCCAAGTAAGAAAAGACTGAACATATGTGAAAGATTCTTCAGGATAGAGATCAGGTGGTATATATGATCAAATACAAGTGAGAAAAAAGTGGTATCTGGAACAGTAGTTGGACACACTGCATAAAGAAGGAAAGGTGAGGAAAATAGAAAAGGTCATTGGGATTAATGAAATCCCAGGTCAGAAGAAACAGTTGTGATATACTCTGGTAATCATCCTCTTGACCAAAACCACAGGATTGCACACAGATCCCTGGACAGCATGTTTCTGAGGCTCTGTCAAGTAACTGGAAAGATTATTCCCCCACTTAACCCTTCTGATGTATTCATGGCACTGCCAGGGACATATGCAGCCCCAGCAGTCCCAGTGAGACATCAGGCATGCATCCCCGACACCCAATCTGATCTTTCTTCTAATACCTCACTTCTTTTCCTGTCTTGTGGACTGCGCAGTCCTCTCCTCTTCCTAAAAGTCTCAGATATAGCTTTTGTTCCTTGCCCTTATCATACTGTGGCTTTTTATAAGTACTGGCATTTCCTTGCATTCTTATACAAGCCACTTCTTTTCCTTACCTGTCCCAGTTTATAAATCCCTCCCCAAGGGCAGAATTTGAAGTGCATGAGTGGAATCAGCCAGAAATTCCAGTGTCTGTGACTTGTGTTTCTTCCAGATGTGCCTACTTCGTCATCAGTAGACCATTTCCATGGGGTTTTTTATGAGTGACCAGGTCCAGCCACTAGCTCAGTGTCTGGATGCAACTCTGACCATGTCCTTGTAGAGTTCCTCATATCACTATGGGATTAACATAGTATTTTAGTTTTCTTTTGTCTGCTAAGCTTTCTACAGTTTCAAAGGAGGCTGGACTGCTGTTCAACAGGCTGTGAAAACTATCTCCCTTTCCTGTTGCAGGGGCCACACCACTCCCCACTGTGAACAACTTCCCAAGCTTTCTGTCATCTTCCATTATGGATATAAAGGAAGGCAATGTCCATACCTGAGAACGTTGCAGTTTCAATTAGACACAAACACTGGCTGAAGGTTGATGCAGAAAGGTCTTGGAGGACCATTGCTAAAAGGTGTTGGGGAAGATGTGATATAAGAAAGGATGTAAATAAGGAATAAGATGCAAGGCAATTTTTTTGGTAATGCAATTTGATGTGGTAGAAAGGGAACATGTATGTCCAAGAATAAAGAAATGACATCTGTGGACTTTATACACCATGAGAAAAGTAGGTGAATGGTCTGAAAGGTTTAGTGATGTGGGCAGCAAAGTGGTTGCAGGATTGGCTGCATCTTTGGAAATGGATTAGCAGTGAGGAAGAAAACAGAGGTAAGCTCTATAATAGCAGAGGAAAGGATGAAAAGGAAAAAAAGGGAAACTAGAAAAAAAGAGCAATGCATGTGTATGCAAAGGGGATTTCACCAATTTCTTTTGTTAGATAGTTTATTAGCAGGGTATCAGAAAATTATGCAGACATAAAGTTACTTACACAAGAACATTTACAATATAAATGCAATTTGCAGCTCCAAGTTTCATTATCTAGTGGGTAATAGCTCAAGTATTCTAAGATGGATTTTAATTTTGTCTAGCATGTGGAAGTAAATGACAATTTGCAGTGTTTGGTGCAATGGAATGTATGCTGTTCAGATGTCTGTATAAATTTAAGTTTTATTGGCAGCCACAGCATAAACAAGGTGCCCTATCTGCTATCTCTTCATAGAGAATTCTTGTTGTGTTCAACCTGAGTGTTGCAAAAAATATAAAGTCATTACAGCTTCTGGATATTTTTCTACACTTTGGGGTTTTCATCAAGATTCAGAACCATTTTCAGAGAGTGCATGCCCTAAGACCCTCTCTGTCACTTACAGAATGCTGCAAATTGACTCTATCACTTTGCCCGCTGCTGTAAATTGGCTCTGAGCACACATAATGTGTCAGGTTTGCCTACTCACTTTCAGTTTTCACCCGCCTCTACTGGGCATATCTAGGAGTAATGGGATGAAATTGAGCAAAGGAAAATTTAGACTGAATATCAGGAAAATTTTCCTAACAGTGAGATCTATTAGAATGTGGAATAGTCCCCCAGGAAAAGTGATGGAAACCCCGTTGCTAGAATCATTAAAAATAGACTGGAAAAAAACCACAGTAAAAATACAGTAGAAAATAATCTGCATTGTCAGGGGATGGACAAGATGATTCCCTAGGTTCTCTCAGGCTCTAATTTCTAGGATTTTAGGAGCTGAGTTCCATCAGTATTAAATTCCCTGAATGCCCAAGATCATCTAATTGAAACAATAGAAAGTTTGCTCATAGGCATGCCAGGGAGAGTGCTCAGTAATGATCAGGCTGCATTACTGCTGAGAGTGTATCACTTGATCTGCACTGTACAAAGAAACAAGGAAGGAGACAATTTTTATCACAATTTACCCTTTGCTAAAGCTGTTCTTGTAAATCAAATATGCTGCCTTGATTCAGCATTGCTGATGTTATAGAAGACAATCCTTGAAGCAGGGAATAATGAGTCCAGATCACAGTTTGTCATGGTGGACTTTGGTATCAAAAGCTAACCACACATGTTCAGAATTAAAATTTCCCTCTGCAACACATGTGCTTCCTGCCATAGCTCTGTGCTCCTTCCATAGCACACACATGCCATGCACTGCCATTTCATTTGTCTGTGGAAGACTTGCTTGTACCTTGAGGGATAATAGACTACCTTCACAGGGAAAAGGCACTGATTCTGAGTTTCTTCTCTCTAAAGTGAGCTTGCTAATAAGATTTCCCCATTCTCTTTGCTCTTAATATTTCACAATCAATGGTGAAATCTCAACAAATGAAAAAAATTAAAAACAAATTGCCAAAGCAATACCAGATAGTGCAGTCATACCTGAAGTTACCACTACTTTCTTCTATTCAGCAGTATCAGTCACATCCCTCCTTGCTGTGAGTAGGACACCAAAAAACAGGGGGGAAAATGACTTGTCAAGCTAACCATGTAGGACAGGCTATCCTACAGCTGGCTGAAGAAGCCACAAGTTCAGAAAATCCTTTTATTTTTTTTTTGGTGTATTGCTACAATGATTTTCTTCTTACTCCTTGCAATACTCTCAAATCCCTGATCACATGCCTGTTAGAGTGGGTGATTTTCTGGGGCCAAACATGAAGACCCAGAAGGTGAGTGAGGTGGAGCATCATTCATGTTCTTAAAGCACAGAATTCTTCTCTGTTCTTGTGCACATCCTGGAAAAGTATGCTGGAAAGACCCTTCGCCTTATCACACAACAGGTCTCCGCAGGGAAGTTACATACTGTAATAGATTGGTACTTTTATTTCCAGGGCTGGCCAAGAGAACTACATTGGGGAAACTGAAAATAACTAAAGCAACTGCCTTAGTTCATGGCAACCAATTCCCAGAGTTCCCTTCTCAGCTTTTAAAAGCAACAAAACTTTATGGCTCAGACTTCCAACCCTGCTCTGGATGCTGTGTCTCTGCAAAGGGAGGTGGAGAGGAAAGGGCTGCAGCCATCTAGAGGGTCTTCAAGGGCTGCTTGTGGTCAGGACACCTCTGCTCAGCTTCCTGCCTTAGTTCGGCAGTACTCTTGGAGAGAGGGGCACTTAGGATGCCTTGGGGAAGAAGCCAGGCAATAGCTCCCTGTCCTTTCTCATAGCTGTGACATGTAGCAGACTCAGCACTGCAGAGACATGAGCCCAGCAGGCATGGGCAGCCCCACGGCCAGCCTGGCACCCTGGACTGCACAGTTCAGGCTCTCCTCAGCTCCCACAGACCCCCCTGGAGTGCACAGTTCAGGCTCTCCTCAGCTCCCACAGACCTCCCCCAGCCATCCCCCTGCTCCTCAGCCAGCTCCATTCCCTAAATTAAGACAGCCATTTCTCATGTGACCTTCCAAAATCTGCAGGTCACAGTTGTCAGCAGCAAAGCCCCAGGGTTCCTCTCCTCCTTCAGGGACTGCTCTTCACACGTGCAATGTGCTCATGTGCACGCATCATGCAACATGTGAACATCCCACTGCTTGAATAGGAACAGCAGTAATGTCCTCCTCCTCTCCTTTTGAGGACTGGGAGGGTCTGATGAGAGCCTGGAGGTACCAGGAGATAATAGGACTGCCTTGTAATTTCTGCCTGCCTATCCCTAGCTGATTCAGGTCATTAGAGCTATTTTGCAACATTCTCTTAATAACCTTGCTGACGCTCTCGCCCAACGCTAAAATCATACACAGAAGGCCAAGGTTTAGGGAGATGAAGACAATGCTGATAATGAGTCCCTGATTGATTAAAAGTAAATACATTTTTATTCAGACAAAAGGGCATTTGTTACCACAAACATTTCACCTTCAGCACAAATAGGAGTTGTGCTTACATTTACTAAGGGATTATAGCAGCACTACAACTAATTACTTCCCAGCAGCTATTGGCCTCAGGTTAGATGTAAGCTACTTCTGGCAATCTGTGGTGTGGGTTCATGTAAAAAGGGGCTGTATTTTCATTGTCTTGCTAGAAAACAGTGCAACAGTAAGGCATGATTGAATATACTATGCATAATGCAATACAAAATAAGAGCTTATTACAAGGAGAGGACTCAAGGAGATCAAACAACATTAGTCCATCCCACCATTTTATGTTATGAGGGAGATATTAATTATTCTGTTTGCATTTTGTAGATGGCCTCAAGTTGTACAATTATCACATAGGAAGGTGAACTTTACTTGCTGAAGACAGATTTCAGATTCAGGCTCCTTGATTACCTTCATTTTCATGAAATCAATTGTATATTCCCAATGTGACCTATGCAAATGGTGTTTTTGATCAGTAAAATGTTATTTATCTCTATGTTATTTACCGGACTTTTGGAGATTTCCATTTTTTTTAATGGAATCCCAACACAGTCATATCTTTGTTATTCTCACATGATCTCTGAACTCTCTACCCTTCCACCTAACATTTTTGCTGAGCTGCTGGCAAGTGATGAGATTACTTTAAAATACCTATTAGGATTCAAAGGAGGAGGTTCCTTCAGGTCCGGGCAATGAACAACTCTGAAATTATTGAGTTATTCATAACTTTGAGCAGTTACAAATTACTGCTATTAACCAAATTCTGTAATTACGGCAAGTAGCTAGGTCTTGTAGCATAATTTATGATATAGATAGCTTTTAGTGCATGTCTTAGAGAGCTGAAACTCAGGGCATGCAGAGAAATGGCTTTTGCAGTACTGTGAAAATATGTGTTGTTTTCTAAATTGGGATCTGATTTAGATCATAATGAAACAAAACATTCACTTTGGCTGAGGGACAAGTCCTTACTCTGATTAAAATAGTTCAAGAATGGTGTCTTCTAGCCTAAGTGAATATTTTCACTGAATATACTGATTTTCACTGTGACAAGATGAAAATCCTCCTTGAAGACCTTTCACCAGAAAGTTTGTTTAGACAATTGGCCTGTAGCATCAAGAAATTACTGACTGACACCATTTAATCCATTTGAGACAAACCCTGGGGTGATTTGTCTCAAGGACTGGGTTATGGAGCAAGAAGAGACCTCAGAGTTCCTCAACACAAGTGTCCAGTGTGATGTCACCAAGCAGAAAAACAACACCACAGACTGGCCACTTCTCACACCTACACAGCTTCTGCTGGCACTTCTGGATCCCCTTCTGTCTTGACCATAGAAAAATAAAGAGTGCTTTAATTTCAAAAACAAATAGATATTCAAGCTGCTGGGTTTGCTACACTGGATTTCTGGAGGTCAGCATATAAAGTGTTGCAAAATGCTTTCCATGGCTGGATGTAACATTTGGGCATGAAGCTGGTATTCATTTTTGCGCTTCCTACCTGCAGTAATGACAACTCCAGCCTCTGTTTGCTAGTAGCCACACCCCATCGTTCACCACACGAAAGGTGGTGAACAAAAGGAGGTCTTCTGGAGGGTATTGAAACCAGAAGGTTTTCCTGCACTTGTATTATCTTTCATACAGTCAGTAAGAGGCAAAGAGCCCTACATCGAGTCCAAACAGAATGAAACAGTGCTTTATATTTCCTATCACATATTTTTGATCTTTCTGTTGTCTGAGTAACACTGAGCTTGTTTAAGAGTAAAGATTGATGTATCTCTTTTTCTGAAAGCAATATTATAAAAATGGTACCTTCTTACTCAGCAGATCTGCTCTTGTGTATTGTGGACCATTGCTGCCTGTGCTCAGAACTAAAAAGTTTATTGTTTTCAGCCCTGACAAACCAACCCTCTTCAGGACAAGTGAGCTGGTTCCTCTTCATTGCATCATTAATAAACTCTGTACTCCTTATCAGTTAATCGGCCAGTCAGTGCACACACTGATTTTTAACAAGTGTTCCTGGACCTCTCCCTTTTTCACATTTAGTGTTAGCATGAGTGAAGTTCCTTCTTGTGTAAGAGGCCAATAACACTTGCACAACAATAATGCTTTCATATCTTTCCTGGCAGAGATTTAATGACTCGTGAGTGATGGATTGTAAGGAAAGAACTTTGTTTTGCCTTCTGAATGTGGTTAAGTTTGCATTGGACAAAAAATGACAGTTAAATAGCAGAAATCTACAAAACCTAAACTTCTGCTAAGGCATATGGGAATTTAAATGGGAAAGAAGTGAGCAAAGAGCTCAGGATTTGGCCCTGAGAAAGTTTATGCACATGAAGCATCTCTTAAAACTTTACTGAATGGACTATTAAATACACATTTCTTAGTGGAGGTTGTCTTTTTAAAAGGGCAAACATGAGGCAAACTCTCAGCACTGAGTGTGTTTTTATTGTAAAAACAACTTGTTTGCTTAGGTATGGATTAGCTTTCCAAAGCCAGAAAACCAGGAAAATACTAAAACACCATCCATTACTGCTGAAGCTAGTAGGCAGATTCAGAGTTTCTCCCCTTTCTCCCTCCCACTGTTCCTCAGAAAGGAATCACAGCTTGTGAGCAAAGTGATTCAGAAGCCAGCATCTTTCCCATACCAACCTAGAGCAGGTGCCCCACTGAAAGTGGAGGTAACAAATAACAGGACATGCCTGTATACTAGATGCCTGTCGAGATCTTCACATGCAGAGGTCCTCCTTTAATGAAAATATAAACTTTCCATCTGTTTTGATTACAAATATTGTAACAGCTTTTATGATCTTCATTAATGACAACTGTTCTAATGCCACTAATCAATAGTCCTCTTACTGTTATTTCCCATTAGAAGGTTGGCCACTCTGTTGCCTGTGTTAATCAACATGAGGAAGGAAATATTCCTCAGTGCATGACAGCTTGTCCATGTCTACTGGAGTCTCTGGCAGGATTTCAAGCCCCTCTACCAGAGAAATGTTGAATTCAAAATTTACAAGAAAGGGTTAATACACTGGAGTTTTCAGGTTCTCTGGGGAATCTGGGCAAAATCCTTAGTGGATTCCTGAGTTTTGAGGATCAGAGACCTCCTGCTAATACAGTTTGCCTGGGACCAGCAGGGGTGAATTAGGGTTTCCTTATTTTCCCAAGCTTGTACGAAGGTCAGTTAAAAAGGCAAAAACCTCTTGTCCTCCAGACTTAATTACTTGTTCCCCAAACACTTCTGCCCAATGTGGGGAGACAGCCAGGAGATTCAGAGTGAAGCTCTGACAGGGACTGACTGGCACCACTATGTATTTACACTGCTTACAGGGTGAAATTACTTAGGCGCTGCAGCCTCTCAAGACATACACTTACCACAGTCTGAAGTGTGCCTTAAAGAGCACAGGAACCTCTGTGGGACCCCCCCATGGCATACTGTGAAATTCATCTGGATGTGATCCCCACAGCTGCAAATCCATCTTCTGTTTCCATTACACATTCTGTTAGTCTGCTGCACTTCCCCTTTAGCATACATCAGTGCAGCTCTTTATTTTAGCATTATTAATTTTTGACATGAAGTCGCTCTAAACATGGTAAATACAGAAAGTAATTGGTATGTTAAACAGGGGAAGCATAATGAGTCTCATGTACAAACGTGACTTTCTCCTGCTGCAGAGTTGGACTGAAACAGAATACGAAATTGTGCTGCCAATTTCAGCAGGAACTTCTTCACCAAGTCCCCGCGGTTCACAGGCAGTGCCCCGACCTCTCCTGTACTTATGATACATCCAGCCACAGTTTAATGGCTGAAATGACTTTGAAGCTTTCCCAGTGGAACCAATTTTCACCCTCTGTGAATATAAGCTCCAGCCTTTCAGCAAAGAGTTTAGTTTGGTGATAAGTTAACATGTGAGGCCAGCCTGAGAATAAATTTTGACTGTTGCCCTCATGGTAGGGCTTTCACACTGTAACTTGTGGTGACGACAAAGGGCTTTTTGGGAGAGACATGCTCTCCAGACTAAAACTGGCTGATGGGATATTTTGTCAGCGAGATGTTCTGTGTAACTAGAGAGGCTGCTGGCTTGTCAGCACTGATGGCAGATCTTTGCTAGGAGGAGCAGATAGGGAAGTCATAGCCCATTTGAGTCCATGCTTGTAGTGATAAGGGGTGATTATGAAATATAGGATGAGAGTTTTAAGGGCACAGATGAGAAATTCTCCTCTAAATTTGATGAGAAGTTAGTGGAAGAGGGAGGTATATTAGGAAGGATGAGAAAAGTTAGAAAAAATATACACCAACAGCTTTTATATAAGCTTCAAAATATTACCAACCCCGCTTGTCTCATTCCCTTCACTTTAGCTTTTATAAAGATTCCAGATTTGTAGTTTTGCCTTGGAAATGATACACTCTAAATACAGTTATTGCAGCTGTTATAGTTTCAAATCCAATCATTTTTGTCCAGAATCAAGGCTGAAAGATCAGATTAAAATTATTGTACAATCCAGAATCAACAAAACACATATACACTATTTGAGAAGCTGTTTTCCTGCCAGCACTACGCCTTTTCTTTGGTGGAAATTCACAAATAAAAGACAGATACACTCGGCAGCAGGATGGGGACATAGTATTTGACCAAGAATGAAGCTGACATACATCAGCAAAACACCCACA
This sequence comes from Lichenostomus cassidix, assembly GCF_008360975.1. Lineage (NCBI taxonomy): Eukaryota > Metazoa > Chordata > Aves > Passeriformes > Meliphagidae > Lichenostomus > Lichenostomus cassidix. Next base: position 106,075,375 of record NC_139482.1, on the reverse strand, counting down.
GACAGTAGATTCAGGAACCTGACCTGTCTGCTGCTTTACCCATGGTACTGCATAAATAATTAATCGTACCTGCCAATGTAACAGATAACACCAGGTAGTTCTCTGCTTTCTGGCTTTTTTACAACAATCCTTGATCTTTTTCTGTGTTAGCTGTCGCAGAAGAAGAAACTGGAAGAAAGAGACCAGACCCTTGTTACTTGTGTAATAGCTTACCTGCTTTCTCAGGTTATTCTGTAAGAGGGGTTGTTGACAGGCTATAAAATATCTCAGCAGTTCCTGGCAGGAGAGAAGCAGAAGAAAAAAACAGTATCTACTTTAATCTGAGTTTGGTGTGTGAATGAAAATAACACATAGAAACAATTTTTGCTTGGAGCATTTAAAATAGGGCACTGTAATGTCCCGCAAAATAGGTATGAGGGAACAAGCAGAAGCTCATAGCAGGATAGATTTAATGGCACAATATTTAATAGTTTCTTTCAATTTGGCTTTATGTTTGGGTTTCAGAAGAACCCTGAAAACAGTCCAGAGACAAAATTTTCCTCTTTTTCTTTTTAACACCTTTGTGATTTATTTTAGAGTGACATTTCATTCTGGACAAGAGGCCCATGGTATAAGGCTGACAGCTGAGACCTGAAACACATATTCTGCAATTCAGCAAGTACATAAATAAAAAGGACAAGCAGTGCTAGGATCTTCTCTGAGGAAACATCAGAGGTAAGTTTCAAATGCTGAAATGAAATACTGAATTCAGTTGAGGTACCTATGCATGGTTTCAGGCAAGCAGCCAGCAAATATGTGTCCCTTTTTCTTTGTTTCTCCTTCTAGGGGTTATAATATTACCACTGTTTCGACTTAACATATGTTTTCTGAAGGAGGATGGAAGCCTTGTCCCATGTAACTCACATAGCTCTGTAAAAGAAACCATAAAACTCACCAAAACATGAGTTAGAAAACCCAGCACAGTGATTTCAAGACTAAGTCCCAGAACCTACATGAATACCATGCCTTAATGATGCAGAAGCTGGACAATAGCCTATGATCTCATAAGGGATATGGTTTCAACTTGGGCCTGATAAACCCATGTACATAAACTCGCACCTGCACTTTCCAAGTGCAAACACCTGGCTTTGCTTTATAGAAGGAGTCAAAAGCCTGCATTCTCTCTTTCAACAGCCTTTTCTAAGTGCAAGGACTGGAATCTGTACCTGCAAATCACATTCCTGGGCTACTCCTACCAACACCCTAATAACTGCAATACTTCTGGCTATGCTGTCTTCAGAACTTCACTAAATGTTGAATGCATTCACTTCAGAAAAATCACAGAATAGTCATCTTTGATCACAGGCAAAGAATCCTGAATCTGAAATCCTGAGTCTGCAACTTTGCTCCTGATAAATTTGTCACAACTTGTCCCACCAAATAACGGCTATACTCACATACCAGATTACTGAGCGCTAATTACACAACAGTGCAGAGGCATTTTCCAACTCTTATTCTCAAGCAGAAGCCCTAATCTATGATCTGATCTGGGCTCAGACATCACTGTACCTTTTAGACTGTTTACTAAGCTTGTCTGAATGTTGATACCAGTCCAAATGCCCAAAATCTAAGGGGACAGCTTGATACATTTTTGAATTTTATATTGAAATGGAGACTCTTCAAATTGGACAGTTTTGTTCATGGGTTTAGAAAGATAAAGAATCAAGACCTGAAGCTGAAGATTAGGGTTTGTGTTTAGACCCATCATGATTTTGAATGCATGACCAAGATGAACAATGGTACCAGCAATTTCCCATTTGCCATCCAAAACTACTTCATCTGCAGGGCAACTGACAAAAGTATCAGCAGAAAACACCTACTGATAGATGAGCACAAACATGTCAGGCAGAACCTCTGAACTTTTCTGAAGTGGCTTAGCAGCTTTTTAGATGCCATCAAATACAACTAAAACAAAGCTTTCAGAGCTGGCTGTGCAGGATGCTCCACACACAGCTTGAATCACCTGGCTCTTGATAATGGTCTGCCACAGAAGCTCTAATCAAGTGTGTGTATGTTTTATTTTCATGAGATGACAGTTCCCAAGTGAAAGGACACTTCAGCTCTGATAAAACTTTCCTTCTATTGTCAGAGTTTTGTTTGTTTTCTGGCAAACCCCAGCACCGCCTCTGCTTTCTGTGCAGGCATGCATTTCCCAAGCTTGTGCAGGGAGGCCAACCAAAGCCTTTGGAGGCTTCTCAGTAGTATTGCCTGAAGCAAATACCACAGCTCAATAGCAATTTAATATTGTAATCAGGGAGCAAACTGTGCAGTTTTGGCACATTGTGATAATTATTAACTACATGTATTAGTGTTGTGATTCTAGTAACTAATATTTACAAAAGGTTCCCTGTGTGGGGAAGACCTCGCCTAGACATGAGCAGTTGAGCTATTCCTGAGTGATTGTCAGTGGGCCTTTAAGCCTCTGCTCATGTTCACTGCTTAAAGATAAAACATCAATACTTAGAAATTGTACTTCAAAAGACCTATTTCATGAATAATAAATTCTCAGGGTGTAAAACCATACCAAGCGCCAGAACGTTTTGTGAATTTATGGGGAAGTTTTCCTGTGGAAAAAAAATTCCTAGAAGATAAGATTAAAAAAGCACATCTCAAATTCCCTAACATAATATAAAGGAGATTGGATTTAAACATTAAATCATTCTTGCTTTTCAGATTTTTGTTTCATGACAGGATGTGTCTCTTTCTCGTGCTTTCCCATTGCTATTAGAATTAATGACCTTATGAACCCCAGTTCAGAACTCACAGGCAAGGGCAGAGATAAGCAATAGCAAAATATTCTCTAAACTCAAAATCTGCCAATTGTCAAATTAAATTTCTGTGTGCAGTTATTTTGTCTAGGCTGACTCAAGGCTGAAGCAAAGTTGCATTTGCCTTTGTGTCTTACACAGCTCTTGTTGATGCAGTAGCTCTTTACCTGGCTGAGCATGTTGGTGAGGAGTGAAGGGGATTGGGTGAGCACATTCTTATCAAACAAAGATGACCTGAACAGTGAGCTTGACTAACCTTGCACACCTTAGCATTCCTACTCAGAGTGTATAATTGTATATCTCGCACTGACCAATTGTGTGCTTTTCCAAATAGGTGGGGACACAAACAAATACATTCTTGATATGGGATCGCTTCTAGTCTGTGCACTGTACCACATCACTGATGTGAATATATGCACAAAAAAAACCAAACCCCATATTTATTTTCTAATAGCATCATAGTTGTGAGAAAGATTTTCTCATGCAACTTAACCTCTGTGTAGTTTCTTCCCTTCAAGCTCACCCATATTTCACACAATTTTTCTGGCAGTATTCAAAGTGCCTTTTAAATTATGTATGCTTTTGGCTAGTATGCCAGACTTGTAGTCTAAGAGACTAGACTTCCCTACAAAGAAGTCATGATTTGACATTGTTTATTTTGCTGCATAATCACATTAGATAGGGCAATGTCATAAAGACGACATGAAACAAATACATGTAAACAATATATTGCCATTCCTCCATCAATTGTTTAAACAAATTAGCAAGTCAAATATACCCTCAGCTTCAGGTAGTTCCTGTGTCACAGGAGCCAGACATTAACATGTATTTCTCAGAATTCAAACCAGTACTGAGTGTTGTATTAATGTGGAAGACAAAAATGGCTCTTTCCATGTGTTTGCAATATACTTAACCACCAGGAGATGACTGAGGGATGCTGGCAGGAAGTAAAAGTAACCAGTGAGGTGGTGTTGGATAGCATGGTCAGTGGTGATTGCAAAGCACTAGGACATACCAAAAAAGAAATTACAGAAGCAGAAGGACAGGCAGAAAGAGATAGAGAAGCCAAAGGAAAATAAGATTCCAGAAAAAGTTTGGGGAATGATATCTGAAGTTGTTCAAAGGTTAAGGAGGGCAGAGAGGCCTATGAAGAGGTCAATGAAGACTTCACCCGACTACCAGGCACTGGAGACAGATGGAAGGAAGTTTTCTGGGGAGCAGAGAAGGAAATACATTGGAGAATGATATGTCTGATGTGTGCAGGGACAGGGTAGTAGACTGGGGTCACTTAGACAAGTTTATGAAGGACATAATATTAATATTGGTGTACCTGTAGTATTAAAGATCCTGGTAATGTTTGCCATGTAAATTTTGTCCATAAAAGGTCAATACAATTTAAAAAATTTCCATCAGAAGCAGTAAAATGCCATACTTTATATTTATTTTTATATTTTATAGAATATAAACATGAAAAAATATGATTGTCTAATCAGATAGTGTAAACCTATATATGTATAAACACAGCACATCCAAGACTAAATAATAAACCACAACATTCACATGTATTTCTTTACAATTTACAATTTTACCTATTTCACTCATAGAATATATTTTAAGATTAATAAATCAGCCACTCTAAATTCCATTATTCTCACACATTACTGCTACGGCACATAGGCGCAACATTAGTTTTCATGAATTCCTTTAATTAAAGCAATTATGTCAAAGATAAGATATGGTAAGCATATTAATATTTTAAGTAAACATTTGTGCTTGTTTTCAGAATTAGTAGAAACAGGAATTTGGCTACAGTTGGAGTTCTTCACTGGTTCCGAGTGCTGTAATAAAGAAGGGGAAAGGTAAGTGTATGCCTACCTTTAAGTAGGTGCTTCGCTTTTCTAACCTGCTGTGAAAGCAGCAAGTTAAGGGGACTAAGTGCTCACCTGAAGGAAAGCATGTGCTTGACTGCCTTGAAGATCTGAGCCTCGAGACAGCAAGATGGTGAGGCTTCTGAAAAGGCTGTTGGTACACTCACCACACCAGGGACAATGAATAATCTTTTCACAAGCAACTTTACAACTGAAGGGATCAAGGATTCAGTTAAGCAACAAATTGGCTTTGGCAGCAAAACCAGTTAAAACTTGTTTTTCTTCTCTGAAGTGGAGACTTAATTCTAGCAAACCAGCTAAAAGCATGGCAGTGGTACCATCATAACTGCAGAGATGATGAATTTTGGCCTAAGAACAAATGCTTTCCAGTGTACAAATTGTTATTAAGTCAGGGTCATGGTCAAAGCTGTGGAGTTGTATCCTGTACTCTTTAAAATGTACTTTGGGGTTAGATGCAAAAATAAGGTCACAAAAATACTGATCTTAGTCTACCTGCAGGTGCCCAAGCTTGGACTTGTGACCCTAAAATTCCTGGATATGTCTGGAGGTGCTAAAGATCCACCTTATAGTGGATTTCTAGAGTTCATGTTCTCTGAACGCCTTTAACAACCTTGGCAGTGTGTGGTTTCTAAATCAGTTTAATCTTTTCTGAGATCTACAAATAAAAGGTTTTCTCAGTCTCCAAGTGGAATGCTGCTGTAGATACCTGTGATGAAGATTAGAGGGAAGGCGAGAAAAGGGGGAATTACCTCTGCTGTCCTTTCATGTCATAGTTCAGCGATTAAAAACCTTGCACAGTATACAGCAGAATTTCGTTAAAGTACTGAACAGGTAGCATAAACTGTTACCTCCTTCGTACATATCCAGTTTGATATTCTTTGATGCAAAGAAAATGGTCTAAATTCCAAATTATATCATATCAGGCTACACAATGATGTAAACCTCAAATGAATAAACAAAAACAAACAAACAAACCCCTCCCCCAAAACAGCAGAATCTTCAGAAGGTCATTAGAATATTAAAATGTTGTGAGTTTCTTGAAATTTTGAACATTTACCACAGCAAGCCCCCAAATCTCCTTGTTTCTCCAGACTTAAGAAAGTCTGAATACTCTTGCCTCCCGTAAGAAATTACTCACCCTAGGCAAATAGATGACTAGGGCTTTGCAGAGCTGGGACACACTCTGTTGTTATGAAATTGTGCATATACAAAAGACAAAATGCCTGCTAATATTTACAGATGACAACAGTTAAGGAAACACTAAAGCTCCATAACTTTTTACTACAAAATGCATATACCTACATAAATAGATTGTATTTGTGACAGGGTGGAAGGGTTAGAGGTAGTGTCTCTGAATAAACAGCTCTCAGACCAGTTCCCCCCGCCTCTTCCACTGCTGTTGCCTCCAGCTCTATTGTTTTTGTTTCAGGTTTTTTTTTTTTTTGCCTGCTAAGCCCAGCTGCCTCCTCGATGGTTGGATCCTCTGCCATGGCCTGGGCTGCCTCGGGGATGTCAAGGGACCACCTCCACTGGGGCCAGCCAGGCTCTCTTGGCTGCATGCATGCATGTGGATTATGTGCCCGACAGGCCTGGGCAGCAAGGCAGAGATGCTTTTCTCTTCTCACTTTCTTATCTTTCCCTTGCTACCCCAGCAACTGTGACCTGTATCACCTTGCCTGAATGCATCAGCTTTGCTACTGCTGGGACCTGGTGCAGGCAGTTGTAATCAGCCGTTCTTCCCAGCTCCTGATGTGTTTGAGTTTATCAGCGCTTACCCTCCCGGTCATTCCCGTGACTCTCAATAACCCAACATCCAGAGGCAAGGTGTTGTGTTTTCTTATGTCTAGGCATTCATGGGGTTATGCCTGAACAACAGCTGTGTCCAACTCTTCAAGAAATGTGCAAGGGAAGGGGGAATATACAGTGCACAGAAGTCTTGAAATCATAAAATCATAGAATCTTTCAGGCTGAGAAAGACCTCTAAGGTTGAGTCCAACCATTAACCCAGCACTGCCAACTCCGCCATATCACATTTCTAAGTGCCACAGCTACACGTCTTATAAACACCTCCAGGGATGGTGACTATGCCACTTCTCTGGCCAGCCTGTTCCAATGTTTGACAGCCCTTTTGGAGAAGATTTTTTCCCAAATATCCGATATGAACTTCCCCTGGCACAACTTAAGGCTTTCCTCTTGTCCTGTCAGTTACTTCTCCAGAGAAGAAACATACACCTACCTTGCTACAACTTCCTTTCAGGTTGTTGTAGAGAGTGATAAGGTCTTTAAGCCTCCTTTTCTCCAGGCTAAACATTATCAGTTCCCTCACCTGTACCCCATAAGACTTGTTTTCTTTGCCCACTAATACTCTGAGCTCCCTGGTCAGGGAGCTGCTGGCCAAGCTCAGTGTCTCACTGTGTTTTCAGCAGGGCTCCTGTGGGGCTGTCCCTATCTAGTGCTCTGTGAAGTCCCTTTGCTACTTCACCTTGAGCTCACCCCTCCTGAGAAACAGATTTTGCAAATGGTGTTGTTAGTTGAGGACTTCTAATCAAACCTCTTAGTAAGAGAGGAAGGGGATTATTTAGCATGACATTTCACAGGTCTCAATGAACATCTGATAGTGATGACAAGGATCACAGAAAATAGTGGGAAACAGATAATTTTGGCAATTCTAGGAAGCATCCTGTGTAGAGCAGAAAGGACACACTGGGGCTGGCCTGCGATGTAAATTGTGGTACTCCTGTCTCCCATGTGTATTCTGGAGCTCCAATTTCTACATAGAAAACCAACATTCAGGAGAAATGTTAAACATTTTCTCCCTGCTCTGCAAAATGCAAAAATCAGAAATTGTTAAAATCAGCAGGGTTCACAAAGCAAGAGCTTTATTGAACTACTGTTACAAAAAGTGGTTTTGGACAGAAAGCATAATGAATAACAAACCATTCTGCTTAACTGAAGTGCCAGTAAATTAGGGCTACTGAAGTTTAATGAAAACTGAAGTCACAATAAATCTTTAAAAAACAATCACAGTAAATTCTCATCTTTATCCATATTGGGTTGTTCTTGGAATAGCAGTTCATGCAAAATTTTAAAGATCTGAGTATACAACAAGAAAATATCTCAAAATCTCCAATCCTGACACAATAGAAAGTCTGTTTTCTAAATAGTCATATATGTGACACAGGAACATCACAAGGCACTTCCCAGCATTTCACTCAGTTTTAAAGGATTCTTTCAATACAGTTTTTCAAATGAAACATTGCCAGAATTAACATGAGGAAAACTGTAGTATCCTTTCCAAGTTCTTGGATCAACAAGAAGAAAATCATGTGGAACAGAGGGGACATTCAAATTGTATTTTGTACTTACAGTAACTATATTTCCTTACACAAAATTCTCACAGTGGATCAAGTGTGGTGCTGATTGATGAAACATTCCTTGACATTTGTAGAAATACCTTAAAACTAAGAAGCTGGAAGCTTGGGGTAGGGAGGTTAATATTGCCTCTGATGATTTCTAAGTCTGAACCTAGACTTAGAGGATGTTGGAGGATCTTCAAGGCCAGCTCACCACTCACAGGAGCCTGGTATATTTTTTCTCTTTGAAATCCAGTAGATGATGGAGCTAGCAAGACTGCTTGCAAGACTGCTTGCAAGACGTGCTTGCAGCATGCAGCCCTTTTTCAGTTGCGCAGAACTCGGACAAATTTTAATATTAAAAAAAAAAAGCCTTTTTCTTTCCTTATATCAAGTGATAAAGTCAAGATTTTGCACACTTTCACAAACCACAGATTGAAAAAAGCCTGGTCTGTGAACTCAGGACATTTCACAGTGACACTCCAGACCTGTGTAAACAGATTCTGACACCAATTCTGGAAAGGCAGTAGTTAATTTTGATTTCTCAGCTCTCTCTTCAGTTCTGTTGTCATAATTAGTAAGTCAACATTTACCCACATCTATCATGAGACCTAGGAAAACTATTAGTTGCAAACAGCTGATTTGTTGAATTTAGCTGTTTCCTAATTGTGGTTGATCAACGATCACATTTTAATTTCTATTAGTTTTATTCTCTGTATAAATTCTTCAGTGACTTGTTAATCTGAATATATTTCAGCCTATGTACTGCTTATAGACTGGATGGTATATCAGAGTTTTTGTGAGTTGTAATTCAATATTCAGTTTGTATGTGAAGGATCAGTTGAATCCCAGTCTATTGTTTCTGGTCTCTAGGTGCATAGTCTTCAAAAATATACAGTGATTTCAAGATGACTTCTGCACACAGTTTGGAAGCTTTTTGGAAACAAAATTCACAGGAGTATTTGTTTCACTGTCTTTTTAAATATAAATTTATGTACAAACATTTCTCCTACTATGTGTATGCAAAATAAACCTGTTGAAATCCTATAGAAAACAACAGAAATATTCTGTCTCAAATCAAAAATAATCAAAAAGTTCACTGTGGATAAAATGGGAAAATTAATGTTCAGTTAAATGAGTGTAGGGTTTTGGTTCATTTTTGTCTTCCTTGGATTCTTAAAACTGATCCTCAGAGAGACTGTCCTCCTTTACTGTCTTCTCCATTATTTCCCTACCTGTTGGCACCTCACTGGGCTCAGAGACACCCTGAAAATTTTTTATAATCTTCCCAACTGATAGCCTGGGGGAAGGCCTTTTTTTAAAAAGAAACACAATATGGCAATGTGATTTGAGAAATGTAAAAAGAAAAATTGCCTCTTCAGCCTCGAAAACAGACGACTGAGAGTGGAACCACATTAATGTGTATAAGTATCTAAAGGGCTGGTGTCAAAAGGGTGGAGGCAGTGGTGGTGCCAATCAATAGGAGAAGAGGCAACCAGCAGAAACTGATGAACATGAAGCTCTACCTGAACATAAGGAAGAACTTCTTTACAGTGTGGGTGATTGTGCACCAGAACAGATTGCCCAAAGAGGTTGTGGAGAACCATCTGGACACAACCTGTGCAATGTGATTAGGATGACCCTGCTTAAACAGTGGGGTTGGACGAGATGACCGACTGTGATCTCTTTCAACCTGAACCATTCTGTGATTCTGTGAACATGAAAAGAAGCTGCATATCTTCTCCTGAAATGTTCAAAAGCCCATCAAACAGAGGAAAGTGACACATTAAGTACAAGTCACCAGACTTGATGGTGTTTGTGTGCATGAAGGGGGCATGACTGACACCTATCAACCCAAGGTGACTGCTGACTGCAGCCCACACCAAAACAGTTGCGCCAGGCTTGCCTGCACCAGCATCTGTGGCTTTTGATAGCAAATTGTGTGTATTTCTTTTAGATGGCAGAGTGGATTGCCTGTTGGTGTTGACTGCATTCATACTGAGCTGCTTTATGGTTCTCTTGCTGATTGCAAAGGACTTCAGGGAAAGACATCCTCTCTGTCAGGGATCCCAATGATATCTGACCATTGCCATGCACTGGGGAAGCTTGAAAAAATTACCAGAAACGTTATTTTGAAAATGGGTTGTTCATCTGTGTGTATCACAGAATGGGTAAAGTTGGAAAGGACCACAGTGGGTCATCTGGTCCAAACTTCCTGCTCAAGCAGGGTCATACTAGAGCACATGGCACAGGATTGCATCCAGAGGGTCCTTGAAAATCTCCAGTGAGAGAGATTCCACAACTTCTCTGGGTAATCTGTTCCCAGAGAGGAATGTTCATGGTCATTTGCACAGTAAAGAAGTTCTTCCTCATATTCAGGTGGAACTTCCCGTGCATCAATTTCTGCCTGCTGCCTCTTTTCCTATTGCTTGGCACTGATGAGAAAAGCCTAGCTCCATCCTCTTGACACCCTCCCTTTAGGTAATTATACACATTGATGAGGTCCCCTCTGATTTGTCTCTTTTCAAGGCTGAACAGACCCAGCTGCCTCAACCTTTCCTTGTAAGAGAGATGCTCCACTCTCCCCAGTCACCCTTGCTGCCCTCCACTGCGCTCCAGGAGCTCCATGTCTTTCTTGTAATGAGGAGCCCAGAACTGGATACAGCGCTCCAGATGTGGCCTCACCAAGGCCGACGCTGTGCCGGGGCTGTGCCAAAGCTATGCGGGGCTGTGAGTGGCTGTAAAAGTGCTGTGTGGGGCTGTGCGGGGCTGTGCCAAAGCTGTGCGGGGCTGTGCGGGGCTGTGCCGAGGCTGTGCCAAAGCTGTGCGGGGCTGTGCGGGGCTGTGCCGGGGCTGTGCGGGGCTGTGCCGGGGCTGTGCCGATGCTGTGCCGGGGCTGTGCGGGGCTGTGCCGGGGCTGTGCCGGGGCTGTGCCGAGGCTGTGCCGGGGCTGTGCGGGGCTGTGCGGGGCTGTGCGGAGCTGTGCCAAAGCTGTGCGGGGCTGTGCCGGGGCTGTGCCAAAGCTGTGCGGGGCTGTGCCAAAGCTGTGCGGGGCTATGCGGGGCTGTGCCGAGGCCGTGTCAAAGATGTGCGGGGCTGTGCCAAAGCTGTGAGGGGCTGTGCAGGGCTGTGCCGGGCTCTGCTGGCGGGGCCTGGGCCGAGGCTGTGCGGGGCTGTGCCAAGGCTGTGCAGGGGCTGTGCCGAGGCTGTGCCGGGCTGTGCCGAGGCTGTGCAGGGGCTGGGCCAAAGATGTGCGGAGCTGTGCGGGGCTGTGCCAAAGCTGTGCGGTGCTGTGCGGGGCTGTGCCAAAGCTGTGCGGGGCTGTGCCAAAGCTGTGCGGGGCTATGCGGGGCTGTGCCGAGGCCGTGTCAAAGATGTGCGGGGCTGTGCCAAAGCTGTGAGGGGCTGTGCAGGGCTGTGCCGGGCTCTGCTGGCGGGGCCTGGGCCGAGGCTGTGCGGGGCTGTGCCAAGGCTGTGCAGGGGCTGTGCCGAGGCTGTGCCGGGCTGTGCCGAGGCTGTGCAGGGGCTGGGCCAAAGATGTGCGGAGCTGTGCGGGGCTGTGCCAAAGCTGTGCGGTGCTGTGCGGGGCTGTGCCAAAGCTGTGCGGGGCTGTGCCAAAGCTGTGCGGGGCTATGCGGGGCTGTGCCGAGGCCGTGTCAAAGATGTGCGGGGCTGTGCCAAAGCTGTGCGGTGCTGTGCGGGGCTGTGCCGGGCTCTGCTGGCGGGGCCTGGGCCGAGGCTGTGCGGGGCTGTGCCGGGGCTGTGCCGGGGCTGTGCGGGGCTGTGCTGGGGCTGTGCGGGGCTGTGCTGGCGGGGTCTGGGCCGAGGCTGTGCGGGGCTGTGCTGGCGGGGTCTGGGCCGAGGCTGTGCGGGGCTGTGCGGGGCTGTGCTGGCGGGGCCTGGGCCGGGGCTGTGCCGGGGCTGTGCGAGGCTGTGCGGGGCTGTGCTGGCGGGGTCCTGGGCCGCGGCCGCAGCGCGGCCCCACGCTAGGAGCCCGAGCCGTTGCCATGGCGACGCCGGCAGAGCCGAGCCGCGGTGCGAGAGTGCGGCTCTACGAACGATCGTAGCCATTAAACTATATAGATATATTTTTTTTCATATAGACATATCTTCATGTATATGTGTGTATATATCTATTCGCGAACGGGGAAAGCGGCACTGAGGGATCTGGTGCGGAGGGCGGCCGTCAGATCCCTTGGCGGTTCCGGGAGCGGGTGAGGACCAGGCGTGTGCGGTGTCTCCCCAGGGCGAGCCTCCCCCCCGCAGCACACACCGTCCGTGAAGCGCATCCTCCGGGTGCCGTCCTGACGGGAGGCTGAGAGGAGCGCTCGGAGGCAAAGCTGATTTGGTTTGGTGATGTTTAGGGACAGCACTCGCCAGCGGGGCAGCACTCGACCCCTGCCTGCCAGCTCTCCTAAAGTCACTGTCAGTGTGGACTGACATTGTGGACACCTCAGGTCGTCCCACAGGGATTCCTGGGATGGCGGGTAAGGACCTACCTGCTGGAGGAACGTGTAATATTCCTTATCCTCAGCCTGACCTCATTGTGAGGATGTAGTGACCCCCTCGTAATAATAGTACTCCCCTCGCTCCTGAGCCTGGTGACCTGCACAGGTGCATGATGCTTGTGTGGTCCTCTTGCCTCCCCCATCTCGGGAAAGTGGCACAATACAGTGCAGCAGTCTGCTGGCGGATCTGTTACTAAAGGAATTCATGCATCTTGCATCTTGAAGATGCATTATTAATGCCTGGACAAATCACATCAGGTGGAGCTCAGCAAGTCCCTGGCACTGCAAAAGGGAACAAAGGCTGGTTCTACAAGAGAGAGAAGGATGAGACAAATTATAACAGCTGGGAGTTTCTTGTCAGTAAGATGGCATAAAAACAGAAATGCTAAAATTGTTTGCACATAAGGCAAGTTTATATTTTTATTGGGAAGGAAATTGCACATTCCACTGTGAAGAAGACACTTTATTTGTATCCTAATAAACATCACATTGTTGGGCATCTTTGAAATCCATGGCTAACTGGCCCAGCTTGCTGGCATTCAAATTACTTCCAAGCACAGTTTTATTTAGTATCTGGAAAGGACTATAAAGACTGGATTTGCAAGCAGAGGGCCTGGTTTGCTTCTTGTCTCCTTGAAGTCAATGGCAAAACTCCCATTCACTTCAGCAGTAACAGGATCGGGCCAGAGTTTTTAGCAGTCTTCCAAAGGGAAGAATGCAATGCTGCCTGCAACAGCACATGGGAAGGCACGGACCCCATCCTCTCGGGCAGAGAGCAGTAGTTCTTCATGTCTCTAACTCTTGATAAGAAGATCTAATCTGTGCAGCACAGGCTTTGATGCCAGCTAGCATTTTTGTCCCCATGGTACAAGTAGCTATCCAAAATCTGGGCCTTGCTGTCTTTGTTGCATTAGGAATGGAAGAGGATGATAGGAACCCAGGACTTCTTTGGGAAGGGCCCTGTTTATTTCCAGAGGTTGCTATTACAGCAAAATGCTCTTACAGCAAGGCAGGAGCAAGCAAAGTAGTTTCATGTTTGGAAGTGTCTCTTTTTAGGGAGCACTCAGCCAAGAAGAAGTGTATTTTTGTTTCACCCCCTGACAGTGCACCATTCCACTCCTGCAGGTGGCTTTCCCAATGTCTTCTCTTTTCTCATTATTTTTCACTCCCTCACACATCCACCTACAACATTCAACCCCCCAGCTGTTTCACTCACGACTTCACCCAGGAGAACTGCTGGGTCTGCTCTCTGCTCCTGCCCTTTTTACTCTTGCCTTGTGAAGCTGGGCCATGTTCTGGGCAGTGACTTCCATTGTTTCTTTTGCCATTAAATTAAAAGACCCTTAATTGCTGTTTCATTTAGTCTTAAAAAATAAAACTTCTGACTCTCACCTATGCTGTGTTTTGTGATTGCTATTTCAGCACATAAGTACTTTACTTTTGACTTCAGACTGACTGACTGGAAGGTGGTATTTTCTTTCATAAGAGCCCCTAAGGGCACACAGGTAACTCGTGTTTAGCTGACAAAAAACCCCAGACCACTTTCAGACATCTACCTACTTGCTATTTTTTTCTTCCCCCAATATATGATTCTATAGGATTTATATCAAAACTATGTATCTAAAATTAAAAAAAAAAAAAAAAAAAGTTATCAGAGTGCTTAAAAAGCATCTGAAGTATTTTATCACTGTAACAGCATGAAATACATTTCCTCTCAGTCACTGAAAAGAGATCTAGTCTTTGGTGTGAATTTGAGAGAGTATTTGTTAGAGATCCACATGAGATGGTAGGAGATTATTGAGATATCTTTAGCCATCACTACAGTGATAATCACACTCTCGGCGCAAGGAATAGGACCCAGTGAGGAGAGGCAAAGAAGGGAAAGGACAAACCAGGCAGTTTTCACTAGAGAAAAAGTAAAAATGTGCCTCTCTAATTCTTTAAAGTATTGGCAGGCTGACGGTGGTAACCTTGTTTTGCCAGAACCAGTCAGATGAGGGGAGAACATGACAGATGAGTATTGGTGTGAGGATTATGTACAGACAGGCATGTACTGAGGGTACTGTGGGATTATGGATTATTTACATCCAGCCAGGAGATGGATCTGTGCATAGTGAGAACATCTGCTCAGTGCTCACAGACAACCAGAAATGTAATGTTAGTACATGCAAGTAAAGGACTCGAGAATTACACTTCGAATATTTAAGATACTTTTGTGTAAAGTATCTTTACCATCATGGCACGTGGCACACAGTGTTCAGCATTAATCAAGTGCTGTAGAGAAAATTTATGTTTTGGGAAACAGAGATCAGGATCAGAACCTCAAAAAGAACTGAAAGCATAGGGAAGCTTCAAGCAATGAGAATGTGAGAAGGGAACCTGCAAAGATGAGGTTTATGAGGCAGCTCTTAAGAAAGGAGTCTTTAATCAGCAGTCCTCAAAGCTAAGGAATGGCAAGTATTTATGGTGGTTAAGGAGAGAACTCTTCACCTGAATACCCTGCAAAGAGATGTGGAATTTACTCTGGTACTAGAGGCCCAGACATAGTTAAAACACTCTCTTGTTTCCTTCAGTAAAACTCTAGTTTGATTAGACCCAAAGTGCATCTTCTGCTCATTGACTAAATTCTGAAAAGAGGATTTTATTTTATTAAATTGCAGACTAATGATTTCAAGCACATTAAAAAGGGGCATTTTTCCAAAGCTCCTTCTGTGTAATCTGTCTGTTAAATAAGAATCTTCCTGACATCCTAAAGGAAATGACATTCTATTTAAACATGTTACCTGCTGATCTACTACAGAAGCAGGCCAGAAGTTTTTTCTGTTTGGTTTGTGTATGCATGTGTGTGTGGTTGTTTTGTGGCTCCTGGGTAATGTTATCCATATTTTTCTGTTTGGAGAATCACTTTTCCCTACGCACTCACCAACCAACATGAAACCACCTAATTATATTTTCATAATCCTGATTAAAAACCATCTAAATTATCCTGCTTGATGTACTCAAAGAGTTTGTTGATTGCTTTTTGATGTGTATTAGAGCTTTTTGCAGAGCCACATCAAATGGTTTGCTCCACAATGAAATAAAAAAATCTTGTAATATACATATGCACATCTTTAAAAAAAACATATATAATTTATATTCTGCTAATTAAGCTACATCAAAACCAAGTCTATCACCATGAAATAATTGTGTAAAAGCTACTCACCTATTACAAGAACATTAATTTCCACTTTGCTTTTTTTTTCCAAATATCGATTTTATCTTATACAAGGCAATTCAGCATTTCAAAGTCTCAGAGTCTCAAAGTGTTTTTCCACCTCCATGGAGACCTTAAATCTTGAATACAAAATCAAGTTTTAGAATAGAAAACTCAAGTAAATAATATTTTCATGCAGAATATGTGCCTTCTGCATAATGGATCACAAACATTTTAATTTTTTTCCTCTGTTGTTTTCACATCTTAAATATGCCACGTCAAATCTTGAGAAAATTCTGACTGCTGCAGGAAAGGGGTTGATAAGAGGAAGGGAGAAGGGAGTTTGCAGAAACCCTGACCCTGGGTTTGAGACTTTTTTTACCAGGAGATAATCTCAGTGTTCAGCTGTAGGTTTGGTGCCGGTCTGGTTCATCTCAAAGACCGTGTTGAGACAACATCATGCATCAGAATGTAATGGAAGCTGGAGTTTCTCAAAGCCATGAAGGCCAACTAAGGCCAGGTTGAATGGAACTTTGAGCAAAGTGGTCTAGTGAAAGGTGTCCCTCCCCAGGACAGGGGGTTTGGAACCAGATGGTCCTCAAGGTCCCTTCCAGCACAAACCATTCTAGGATTCAATGACTTCATTAGGTCAGCTCATAAGCACATTGGAGTTAAGACTTCAACATCAAGGTTGTCCAGCTCCAATCACAATGTCAGCATTCATTAAATAATAAAAATAAAATACTCCAGGAAAACAATTAAATAATTCAAACTCTGCCTACTTGATATCAAATCTGTTGTCATATCAAATATTCATGTGAAATAAATCTGTAGGTGTGTCTGTATGAATGGAGTGCAAGTGCAAATGATGCTTTGCTACAACTTCACATCCAATGCTCTAAGACAAGAGCACAGAGGTTGGTCACACATGCAAAAGTGTCCTCCTTCAATGTCACCTTCCTTAACTGTGTGTATGTGTGTGTGTGAAGACTGTCTGTCCTCTCCTGGAAACCTGTAACATGCTGCCACTTAATCTGTGGTATCGGTGACAGCTGTGGGATATTCAAGTACAGCTCCATTCATCCATGTGTTTCCAGTTTGACTTTCAGTAAATGTTTAATGATCCTTTTCAATTACTGGACCAAACTGTATTTGACAAGAATGCACCTTGTCTAATACTAGCACTTAGACAGGAGTGCATTTTTTAGATAGCACTTAGCATCCACAATGTTGTCATGATATTTGTGAATGTACTCTCAGGTTGATCTTAATGACCCCATTACAAAGGTCTTTTCATGCCTTGCTGCGTTATCATCCCTCTTTCCTTGACTTTACTGATAAAGAGCTGCCAGAGTTCACTTGGGTACACTCCTACACTCAGTGTCCTGGGTTCAAGCCCTAAAGGACATTGGCTTTGCTGGCAAGGCTGTAAGTACCATTGGAACAGAAGTGACACCGTTTGACTGATCCTTCGGATTCTCTGGCCAGATCTGATCTCACCTGTGGCCCATCTGTAGAGAGCATCCCTCTCCTGTGTGTTGTCTGCATCCTCGGCTTCCATAAAGTAGAATGATTTCAAGTACATTGTAGTCTCACTCTGGCTGCTTCTCCTGGGCTTGACATCCACGGGAGCCAGGGCATGCTGCAGGAGAGGCTGTCCCCTACAGGGATAGAATGGGCCCAGATGTCAGGACACAGCCCATACAGATGACACACCAGTATATAAAGTAAGACAGATGAAGGAATGTTTCTATAAAAGTGATATGGCCAAACACTTGGCATGTAGGCAATTAAATAAGACACTGTGGGATACGGCTATAGACCTGTGACTGCCCCTTTACCTGGCATCCAAAGGTACTTTCCATAGTTTTGAAAATAATTAATTCCAGCTTTACTGTTACACTCATGTTCTATCCCTTGTAATTACCATCCCTTCATCCCATCAAGGTATGAAAATGAATCGTCTTCCTGACCCCTTCCTTCACAAACAACAGGACACGGCAGTCCCTTGATGGGCTTTGGAGATGCTCTCAGAGCATGCCTAGTGTAGCTTGGCCAGACCAAGTTCCTTGTAAAACTCTCTGAAGGCCTCACTGTCTTTAAAAATCTTGTGGAAAAGCAGCCATCACCATTTCTATCTTGCATCAGCCTAGGGGTTAGAAAGTAGAAAATCCACTCTCTGCTTCTATCCTCTTTGGAAAGAATTCAAACACACTTCTAGTCATTATACTATAGGTTTTTCTGGGAATGCTTTACCACTCCTCATGAAGCTGCACCACTGTGCAGAAAAATGGTTTGAATTCACTGAGAAAAGGAGAAAAGGCTAGTGAAAGCATGACTCCCCAGGCTAATGATTAGGCAGCTTTTTCGAAAGTAGGAGGAGGTAGGCTCCAGTCATCCCTCCTGTTTTGTACTTTAGCTCATGCCTGTTTCATATCATCTCCTCATTCTTTCAGTTAAATGGGTGCATTTTGGTATTTTGAACAAGAAATTATGGTCTGGTACCTACCTACTAGGCATGCTCATGGTGTTCTCTGCCTATGCAGTGATTTCATGCTGCATATGTCAATGAAGGAAGCTGAGGTTTCTCATCTATTTCCATTTATATGAGATGGGATCCAGGCACAGTGAAAACTTCTTTTTGTCAAGTTTCCTGCCTGCCGCGCTTTCCCCCCTGCCTTTTTCACAGTGTCATCTTTTATTAAGATCACATCAGCGCTTCTGGAACAGCCATATTTTATCAGGATCTCTCAAAAGAGGATGAGTCAGACCATCTGATTTTATTTTGTTAAGTTCATTTTTTATTTGCTGAGTTTAGTTCAGATATGAACACATCTTGTCCAATTTATCTTTAATATAATACAGATGCTGGCACAGGCGCTGATCTTGGTTTCACTAGTGTAAATTTGGGGACATGCCAATGGAGCGCTGCCAAGGCCATATTAAAATTTCACTTTCAGCTTGACTAGAACTGCTAGCTTCTCAGGAAGCAGGCTGCCGTGGTGGGACGAGCCAATGTGCCACTTCTCAATAGCTCTGCAATTCTCTCTTGGTTGGAGAATATCCCAGGTAACACAATACAACCAAAGTCAGTCAGGGCCAAAAGGCTGCTTTACATAGCCTGAGGCTGACTGGATCACTACTTCGTATAAGCCTTGACTGACGGGGATAAGCTGGTGGGATTTAATCAGTAAAGAGGGAAACATGAAGTAAACTTTGTATGGATGGCAAGAACCATGGCTAGTCAATGTATTTATCACCTGGCTATTTCCCAGAGTCATACCGTAAAACAAAGAAATTAACAGTATCAAACCTGTCCAAATCATATTTGCTTGGAATTAGTACACACTGCAAAACCTGTACCGGGAAAAAGCGACTGGATGCTGTCATGGCTTTTCCCAGAAAACAGAAGTTCTGTGCATTTCCCCCCAGTTTCTTTTTACTGCAGAATGTGTGAGATCCAACATTCTACAGTAAATGTTAAAAATGTAAATGACTTATTGATTGAACCAGACACCTAAGTACTTTGGTATATTGGTATTCTGATGAATTTTCAGGTTTTGGCCCATGCAACATAGCTTCAGAAAACCTAGCTGATAGTAGTTTAGCTTCCTTGAGACTTGGAATGGATAATTTGCACTCTATATCCAGTGAAAACATTTGTATTTTTATTTTGGTACTTAACAAATCTCAAGGCGGCTTGGCATCTCTCACTTAAGTGAAGCCAGAGCCCATAGTACAAAATCCTTTTAACATGTAGTTCATGCTAAATCAGTGATAAATATGGGGCAAAATTGACCCTGCTTTTCTGGCATGAATCATGACAAACAGGGTTGGCAGAAATGGCAGCCTGCTGTGAACATCAATACCTCTGTAATTAATGTTTTCTGGAACTCTACTGTCTTTGACCAGTTGTCTTTCTACTCTTTGGATGTTTACTTGGTTGTTTATTATTGCCTGTGCTCTAACTTGTGAGCTCTGTGGGTTAACGATTCACTTAGTATAATTTTGTAGTGGCACTTAGGAGTCCTTGGAAACCTCTGCAAAGAAAACCAGTAAGGTGTGGATTTGGAGCTTTTGGAGCTAAAATGCCTTTTGACATCCAAGCATTGAACATATGCAGTGCTTTTGCCATCTTATCCTGATTACTTGAATCAAGGTTTAATTTGTCAAATATTTTACAATTGTTTAATCCTTTCAACAAATAAAACCCACCTTTTAAATACACAGCACACTTTACTGCCAAGAGTAGTAGTCTGGTATGAAGCCAACACTATGGATGAATGGGTTCTGCCAGGCCTCCAGGCTTTCTGTGGATCTTTTGGGACTGCCTTTGTGATGGTCCCAGGTGTAGCTTCTTGCAAGGCAAGATCCAGAGCTCTGCAGTATGGTGATTGAACCTCTGGCTTCTATCTCTCTCTTCCCAAATGGAAAACCCAAATTCATGATTACGCTTCACACCTGCCATATTAAAAAATGTAAGACAAAGCTTTTTAAAAGACCATTAGGCAACTTGGAAGCCCATGGATGTAAACAGAAATCTGCCTGAAGATCTCAGGGGACTTTGAAAGGCTGGGGAACACTGATGGGCTGCGGAGAAGAGGTCATGCTTTACTTTTCCCAGTAGAGACCCTGCTGGATCCACAAAGCCCCTGGATCATGACATTTAGGGTAAGTTTGTCAGAAGAAGGCTCTCTGCTGGCATGGCTGAATTGCTACCGGTACCCAATCTCATGAGTTTAAGAATCTTTGAATTGTCCTATTATGCTTTAGGACTGTATTTTCCATGGAGAAATCATACCTTTTGCCTCCAGGGTTTTTCTCAGGTGTGAGCTATCAAGAAGTCCATGGGAGCTTTGGTCTTCTTTCTCTTGCTGTGTGACCCCTACCTGGCATGGCATCCAGCTACGTATCACTTGGCTGACCTGCATCCATGAGAAGGGATGCCTCCATACATCTGATGTCTGAGCATCAGAGAGTGGGGTGTGTACCTTTCCTGTAGCTCCCTTCTGTGCTTAAAAGACCCTGCAAAACATCAGCTTCTGTATCTTACCAAACTAGATGGTAATGTTGTCTTCTCTAGCTGTCACTTCTTGCACCGGAAAGTGCACAACAGAGAAGAGATGTGGGGCTGGATGCCAACGGCCTGGGGGCTGCCGTGGTTTTCCACTCCCTGACAGTCACTGACTTCATGCCAACTCCTAGGACCCCCAGGCAGATTAAGAGCCACAGGCTGAACCCACAGATGGGTCACTCAGGTAGGCACAGTGTGACAGCAAATTTCTTTCTCCAAGAATCAAAAAGATTTCATCTTGTTTGCACAAAAAATACTCTATTTAACAATGACCAATGAGCATGCGGCCAGGGGCTGATGACCCTGTGGTGGTGCTGGATAATTGACTGTGCTCCTCTGGTCCCTGCTGGTGAGGTGGTAGGGTAGTTTTGATCCTGGGGAGGTGGTTCTTTGTGTCTCCCAAGCTGCTCTTGGTAAATTGAATGACTGGAACACCATTTCCAAGTTACACAGATCTTACACCCGGCCAGGTGCAGCACAGCCTCTCTGACGAGGGCATTTCCTAGGTAGATAGTCAAGAAGATCTCTAAAGTTAGCTAAACGTTCTGAAATAGAAGCAAGGTAATATTTCCTTTCTCATCCTTTGTGGTCTGTGGGAAGGGAATAGAGACAGCCACCACTCATTTAGCAAGAGCAATTCAATTTTTAAGAAATGGGATGAGACACTAAAAAGTATTCAACGACTTAGGGTCATTTAAGCAGATAGCACTGAAGCAAAACCTATGATTAAGAGAAGCAATTATTTTTAGATACATTATTACATATTATTCAAATTCATGGCAACTGGAAAATAATGCATCTATCACATTCATTTTCTATTCATTTTATTTTAAATAAGCTCTACAAATGTTATAGAGTTTGAAATATAATTGCTAGCATGACTACCCTATCTGCAGCCAAATAAGCTTTTTTTTTTATTAGACTTCATTTTATAAATGGAATGTGGCTTGAAAGTTTGAATTCAATCCTTTTCTGCTCAGCACTAATCCATATATTGGAGAGGTACAACGTTTAAATCTTGCCAACATACCTTTGCAACCAGAAGGGCAAGAGAAAGTTCAGTTCTGTAAAGGGAAGGCTTAGATTCTGGAGAGCAGAGCCAAATCTGTGGAGAAAATCCTAAAACTGCAAATACTGTGGATTTAGATTGATCCTAATAATGCATTTTATTTTTTAGATGTAATAAAAATTCAAATGATGTGTAAAATAGTAAAACCTCTAGTTTTAGAGGTTAGTGAGAGTGAGCTAGTGAGAGACTGAAGTATTTTTAGACTATGCTGTATGAATGCCAATATAGACGATAGAGTTTTGGTAGCTGTTCATCTAACATTTGCAGAAAGACATTAACAGTATATCACCCTTCATTGCCAGCAGCCAACACATAATATCAGTCAAATTATGTATTTAGATTTTGGGGACATGAGGTGTCTTGTGTAATGCTAATACCGAGAACGTGTGTCCGAAGATATCAAACAGAGAGTCTCTGGCCCAACCCTGATCTCTTTGATATTTCTATTGACATCAAAAGTGAGATCCACATGCAGAGGGTTTAACACTGCCATCTGCAGATTGCTATCAGATTTGCTGGGTTTTCCCACTGATACAGGACTGCCTTTTCACTTAGTAAATCACAACAGTTAATTTGCTGCCCTTTCCTTTCACTGCTGGTTACCCAAAAGCCTGCTGGATATCCTCTGATGCAGTTTTTCTGGGAATGCTACACTAGGTCACTTTTGTCAAAATATCCTTTTTTTACCCTCATGCCTCATTACTGACCTTTCCACTCACAAGGGGACTCTGAGCAACCAATCTGAGTCAAATAAGCATGAGGCTATTGAAGATGATGTGCACATCCTGTGTTCTAGGATGACTTAGAAGCAGTAAAACTCAGAGCTGATATCTTCCTCTCACTTTTCAAAATTGCCAGAAGGGATATACCTTCACTGTCAGAATGACTATGTTAACAGATGAATTAGGATTAATAGATGTTTTAATGCGCTTTCTAAATGGGTTATAATAGAAAAGGCATTATGGCATGCTTGTGCCCCCAAAATGCCAGCCCATAATGGAAAAAATGAAAAAGAGCCAAGATTGGATGCAAATGACTCTGTGTAAATATGTAGTTTGAACAAGAGAGAGAACAAACCAGGAGAATCTGAAAGTCACTGCATGAAAGAGCCAATCCCAAAAGTGACATCAATGGGATGCCTTAATAAGGATGAGGTTTGCCTACACCAAAACCCAGAACCTTCTGCAGGAGTTTGTGAACTTTCAGAAACCTGAATAAGGAAGTCCATGTGGCACAGTGCAAAGCTGTGGGGAATTACCAGTTTGGGCTTCAGTCTGGGATATCAGGAGCAGGTTTTCTGGGCTTCAGTCAGGGCAATGATACTACTCTGAACCTGAGGCGTATAAAGATCTGCCTTATACACAGTCAGCTTTGGAGTCTGATCACGTCACTCCACCATACTTCTACTGCTATTGTGGGCAATATCTGCAGGAGAGATACAGACCTAGGCAATTTCCATTCTATTGCAAGCTCTGGTGACTGTCTACAGTGTGACATTTAACACAAATTGTTTCAGTTCTTTGTTTTCATATCTAAAATTAGGATAAAAGAATAATCATATCCCTTTGTAAAATGGATCTGATTTTTTTAAACCCCTCATATTTGAATCACTCTGTTTACTAATTTATTCTTGATAAAGATTCTGAGTAGGAATTTTAATTAATAGAGAGAATAAGTAAATACTGAGGGTTGAAATAAATCAGTTTTGACAAGTTTCACAGTCTGTCCATTCTGATATTAAACTCTGTTCTTGCCTACTTCAGAGAGAGTGGTGTAGTTTTACAGGAGAATTTATTTTTGAGAGGGAAAAGCAGACCCCACAAATGAGATACTAATATTTTCTTCATTACAGCAAGGTCACATACAGCTGCATTTTCAAAACCCAGGTGTTCTGCACTTTAGGCAGTAGGTGCTCAAATAGATCTCTGCATGCTGCTCTGGCCAGGAGTTTTCAACAGTTATCTTTAATGCTGATCTCTTCTAAAAATATGACCATATAATTACATGCTCAGATACTAAGGATTGTGACGATGGTGACTGGAGGCATGTGTACTGGTTCCCTGCTGGACACTTGGAAATTAGCAGTCCTTGCCTTTACTTCTCAACGGGATTGCTGCAAACATTGGCCTGTCGTTACAGATGGCTTCCTTATTCTTTGCCTGGCAGCAACAGAAAAATGATGCACCCAATTACTGGTGCCACTTATAAAAAAAGTGCACAGTTCATTAGTTTGAATGGGCGTGCAGTTCTGACCCAGTGTGTCATTTACATATTATAATCAGCCATTAGCATATGCTAATCACAACCCTGAGCCTTGCCCTGGCACTTCTAAAAGATGCTGGATGATACTCTGTAGATGCTGGCTGTTGTTGGCTGTGCTCTGAAGGCAGGCTCCTGCTTCAAGCAGTAGCCCAGGCTGGTTGTCTCCAAGCTTGGTTCCAGGAGAAGTCTGCTTGTCTCTCTGCAGGAAGGACTGCTAAATCAGCTTCAAATTCAAGGAGAGACTTTTTGAAGGAAAGCGTGTTGCAGGAGGGCAAAGCACATTTCTGAGGATGAGGCATAACTGGCAACCCCCTGTGATCTGCAAGAGAAACCAGTCAAAAATGGATGGAGACCCACAGACCTTTCCAAACGTGACAGCAATGTCTAGTCCATTCAGCAAGTAGATACTATCAGGAAAAAAAGGCAAAGTGCCAAACCTTTGGAGTGGTAGTTGAAATTCTGTATTTCAGACCTTGAAAGTGCCCTGAGTAAGATCAAAACCTGTTGAAGCTGAATTTCTCCCATGCCCCAGACTTCTAAAAATGTTTTGACCTTGGCTTACTTCCCTTGGGTTCTAGTCTCCAAAGTTTCATCTACATTTGCTGCAGGAGGGACACAGCTACTCCCTGGCATACCTTCTACCTGCCACCAGAGAGCAGAGAGCAAGGAACCCTGTCTGCCCTCACATCCTGAGAGGGAAGGATTTGTTTGTCTCCAGCTGAGCCCACTGGAGTGCTTTGGCTACCTTCTAGGATGCAGTCACTTCCAGAAACCCCCTTGATTTTCATGTTTTCCCTTGATATTTCGGACTGTCTCAGTTGGTTCTAGTTAGTGGAGTTACTTAGAGAATTTACCTATTGGGTTTGGCCAGTGCCTCTCACCTTTTCTCCCTGAGGTACATCCACCATACCATGTCGCATTTTTCCAATTAAGAAATATGTTTACCAAGCATGAGAGCTAAGCATGGGAACTGGAGGTCAGGGGAGATGACTCTACCTCAGCAGAAAGATTGCTGATGTTTCTTCTTCCTTGCATTGACCAGGGGAGTAGAGCAAGGCAGTATCATCTGCTGTTCTTTTGCCTTTTGGGGAACTGTTCCTTTCTTCTGCAGGCTGGAAGCTTTGGGTGCAACAGTACATTTCTTCTGCTTCATGCTTACACTGGCCTCCCACTGAATGGTGTCTCCTATCACTATGGCTGTCTGGATGAGTGTGGAAGGTGAAGCATGGTAGATACCTGGTTGCATACACGAATACAGAGCAACCAACCCTTCCAGCCATACTTGCCTCTTCTGTTTAATGGATGGGGATTTGACTGGAAGTGGTGTTCACCATGTGCCCAGGGCTTCGGCTGCTGGATATCATCTTCCCAGCTCCTGGTGCCCCTGCCCACCATCCCTTTTTCCAGGAGAGGGGAGTCACACTCAATACTCAGAAATTACATGTTGAACACTTGTTAATCATGGGATTAGCATTAAAATCACAGGATATTAAAAGTAGCGTACTCTTTGTACCTTATGGTTCTAGAACCCGAAAGCGCCAGGGTCTCCAGAACTTTTCCCAATAGCATTACAGGTTGCTGAACAGAAGGAAGGAAGAGAGGAATGGATAGCTCTCACACAAATCTATTGACTTTAGAGATTGGGGTGCAAGAAAACAGACAACAACTGCTGTGGAATTGATTATAAAATTTGGCAATGCTGGATGTGTTTTTGTCCATGGGCAGAATAAAACATGCTAACAAGGGCTGAGCCTAGCTGAAGCTTTAATTCCTTTCTGCTGGATAATTTTTTTCTAATTCCTCCTGATCCGGATCTCCATTCTGTTACACAGAGCTGCCCACAAAAACACTCTTTCTGTGCATTTTCGTCTTTGACTCTGAATATGCTCATCCTGAAATTTCACTGCCCATTACCAGAGAGGATGGCTGTTACCACATGACTCTTCATGCAGGTTTCACTGCAGCTGAAGTACCCTGTTTTTCAAACAAACTTCTATCAAGTAGAAGTGATTAGCCAAATTAATGTGAAGTTAATGTCCCAAAGCAGCACAATTTGTTCTCAGAACTTCACGCGACATTTAGCTAACAGCTCAAAGAAAGGGTTCCATTTGATAAAGCGATCAGAAAGAGTCACAGCAATGAGCTCGGATGTGCAGGGCTTGGTATAGCTTTTTCACTGCCATAAATTAAAGAATAAGTATCAAATAATGTATTTAGCTAGGCAAGCATATGTAGAAAAAAAAGGTAACTTGGAAAGTTTCCTGCTGTTTCCATGGTGCATCTTGCGAACAGTAGCTCTGAAGGCCACCAGCAGAGAACAGTGCTGGGAAAGGAGGGGCTGGTTAGGCTTGGGAAGGCCAAAATGCCAAATTCGAGGTGACAGTCTAGGTCCACCTTGAAGTGTTAACACCAAGAGGCCTTTAATGATAGAGCTCACTGCTCATCCTTATGCAATAGCCTTTCACTTATGCAAACCTATGTCCAAATCATATTTGGAGAAATAAAAGTCTGTTATAGGACAATGGATGTCTGTTTCTGAAAAGGCTCTCAGAAGAGCCTACCCTAAAGGATGCTGAACACTCGACAGCAATCTTTCTCACAGAATAAATCCAGGGAGAGCAAGACTGTGATGGCAGTTTTTGTGCAGGTGCATTGCCTGAGCTGCCTGGGGAAGCACACACAACACCTGCTCAGGCACTACCTGACTGGAGTTGAACCACTGCAATTAGTCCCTCATTTTAATGAGCACCAGACTCAGTCACATCTTTTTAAAATCACCCCCTGGTGATTTGATCCTTTGAAGTGCTGTTAATCCTCCACTACCAGGAAGATTGTGAGAAAATGGCTCAAAGCAGTAGCACTCAGGTGTGCTGGGCACCTTGCAAGACCAAGACAGGTCTGTGTGGCTTCTTGTTTATGGTTTTCAGGGTCTACTTTGACTGCAAACAGGACTCTCTCAGAGGGACCATCTCTGGTTGACTGATGACTGTTTGAAGTAGGATAGCCCAAAATGGCAGCATGTCCATTCCAAATGGATGGATTTAGATTAACGCATAGAAATCTCTCAGTTTAAGCAAATGTCTTCTTTGCAAGGACAACTGCATGTTTTTTAAATCCAGGCTTGACATTTGTCCTGTGTTCCTAGGACTAATCATGAAACTTTGAACAGCGTGGCCCATACACCTCAGCTAATGCAAATAAACTACAAAAAGGCTTTTAGTCTAGTAAGTGTTAGGAGGATGATTGTCTGTCTGACAAGCAGAGCTACTCTAGCTCTTCAGTATTAAGGAAATCCTGCAAATTAGTATTCCATCAGCTACAAATACAGCAACTTTGTGTGGAGCTCTTAGGAACATATTCCGTGGTCAGTTGATGCATATTGGGCCAGAACCAAAAAGTGATTAAGCACTGAAATTAGAAGCCTATGAAATAAGCTGGGATCCCTAGAAAATCAGTGCACAGCTTATTGTAAATTTGATTATGAATTTTTTAGCACTAAGTAGACAAAATTACTGTTAATCACATGTAAATTGAGATACTGGAACTAATCCACTGAAATTAGTGGGATTTTTGCCATTGATTTCCAAAATAGCAGGATTGGGCCTGCTCTGAGCAAAGAGAGGGAGGTGGAAAATTAATGTCTTAAAGGAGGAAGACTTAGGCCAGGTTTCACTATCAAAATGATGGATGGCTTAGTAAGTAACCAAACCTCTACTCTGTTTCTCTCCCTCAAGAAAGCATCATTAGCTGAAATTCCATGCCAAGCTCAAGAGCCACTTCTGTTAAAAAAAAAAAAAAAGAAAGAATGAAAGAAAAAAAAAGGTTAAATTTTGTTACCATGATGTATTAATATCAAAAGTCAAAACTGGAAACTTACTGAACATGTGCTGATCAAATGTTTGGTAACTGGCACAGGGAGCAGAAGTCCAGCCTGTATAGGGGTGTCAGTAGAAGGGTTTTATTTTCTGGAAGTGCTGCTGTGGGATGCTCTGGTCTTTTCTGCCTGGCATGGTCAGATGGCATGTATAATCTACAGAGACAGTGCAGCCTGAAGTCAGGTAAGCATCCTTACCAGGGGCATAGGTTTCTTAAAAACAGCTAACATGTCCAGGTAATGTAGGCACAGAACCTCAGAATTAAAAGTAAAAATCAGCTGCATTTTAGAGAGAACAACTGCATGCTAAAGAAAGAATTTTTTTACTATCTAGAATTCAGCTTTATATTGTGTTTACTTACTGTAGCATTTGGGAATAAGCAGGCATAGTTTATGAATCAATTATTGATGGTACTGTAGTCCCCTCCATGGCAGGCCAGAATGCACAAATGGCCTTTGCACTTTTAAGGTACAACCATCCAATATTGATCACCATTTCCTGTGCTGTTTAACCTCGTGGACAAATCATTATCAGTTCACATGCACGGAAGCAGAGATTCCCTAATTCTCCTTTCCCCTTTTCCTGGACTCAGCACAACAACCAAGGGCAGAATGAGGAGAGAAGTTAATAATCACTCTAAGCTGCCTCTGCACCATATTCTTAGGCTACTGGAGATCCTTGGCAAGAATTCATCTTGAGACTGGCTCTGCACTGCTCTAACTGAGCTCTCATTCCTGAGGACTCATTTGAACAACAACAGCCATCGGCCAAGGCTTACCAGTCACGCTGTTCCGTCTGTTTTCTCCTGTTGAGTATGCCAAAGCCTGATGGAAGTGTCTTTACCCAGCCTGAGAAATCCCTTACATAAGGTAAATTCTCCAGAGGACCTTTATGCATGATTTACAGCATCATTATGCTATCATGCAGCCATAAAACCCATAAAGTCCCAAGCACTGAAACCAAGGCTCACACAGATGCGTGCTTTCCTGTAACTGCTCCTGTGCCTCTAGAAAGTGTGCTGCAGGAACTGCCTTTCCCTGCCTCTCCCTGCCTCCACGACCCAACACCACACCCTGGCAGGTCACAGTGGGATGCCAACCAGCTGCACATTGCATGTGATACCCCTGAGGGAGAAGAAGGTTGGAAAGTTCCTGGCAGATGTGGGTGTACCTGAGAGATGGCAAGGTGACAGAGGTTGCATCCAAGTGCCATGGCTCGTCCCTCATCATCTGAAGCTAGAAAGTTTTCTCCTGTCAGTAGATAAACCATTGCACAGTCTCAGCTGTCAAAAAGAGAAGCAGCCTGAGAGTCTTGGCAAATGTGAATTAAACACGACTGCTCGGGTACTGTGTTATGACAAGCATATTTCCATCCATTATTTTCAGCTACCCAACAAGAAATCATTTCGGTATCACTGGCTAGCTCTATATACTCACTCATTTGAATATAATGACTTTGGTTTCATCTGAAGACTTAAAAGTCTTCTGGGCAAATTGGATATTTTTAAAAAAAATCTTTGTGAATTGAAAAATTTAGTAGCCATGGTTGATTTCCCATTTTGATGGGTACATTGCTTTCTTAGCTATCTCTCAGGCAGAGTATATCACCTGAAGTGTGAAGTTCTATAAGCACAAATTATTCCTGTACTGAGACGCCTTCTTTTTTTTCCCCCTAATTAGTAAAGTTAATTTGATTTAAATGGCAGTTCTGCTGAGGTACTGGTATTTATTCTACTTTCAATACACGAACATTCTGAAAATGTTTTCAAAATATTAAATGAAGCTATAAGTTTCCTGTGGTCAAGAAAAAAAAATAAACCCCCACAAATTATTACTTGAGCATGTTATCCCCAAACAATTTTGAGAGGGCTTGCTTGGCTTTCTTTACACGCTTTGATTTTTTAGGACAAACGACTTCTCTCATGTGGCAGAAAATTTCAAGTCTTAGCTACGAAGACCCAAGAAAAACATAAGCCTCTTTATGAGAAACGTGTTATCCTAAGATAGTCTTTTGCAGTCTGGTGTGCTTGCAGACTCCTGTGGGTCCCAGCACTCCTACTATGGGGACTAGGAAGGGTAAGCAAAACCAGCATGCCCACTGCCAATAGGTTTTCATTTGCTGTGCAGAGATCCACATCTCCAGTGATAAATCCTTAAGGGTCCACAAATTGAAAAATGTTGAAAATCACCGCCCTAGGAATTGTGCTCGTACCTTGGAGCTATCTTTGCTAATTGGGCAGAGCTGACAAGCAGGTCCAATATGGTGAAGGGAGATCCCCAGATTATTAACAACATGATGGCATCTGGAAGTTTTGTAGAGCAATAGAGGCACAGCTCTAATCAAGCACTTTTTCAGCCTCTTGTATTGCCCATCTGTTACAGATTTAGCATATTATATATAATGCCCTCAGCAACTGACTTTGATGTATGTTCAACTGTGAAACTTCTTTTGTAACTAACATAAAGAAATTATTGTTTATTATCTGCTAGGTCCTTAGAATGGAATCTCTGCAACAGTCACCAAAATAAATGATCTATGTTTTCAATGTCTATGAAATATTGGTATCAGATGGAATTACTCTGTTATCCAAATATCACTAAGTCATGGAGATTTTTTCTGGATTTCACTAGAATTCTAATCTTGGCCAAACTCTGCATAAGACAAAGGACATGTGTTAAACTTAGGGTACTGAGATTTTAGATGAAAAATAGGAAGCAGTGTGGTGAAAACATAACTATGTTTCTATTGATACAAAATGATTTATTGTAAGTATTAGAACACATTTTATTGCAAAGCATTGAAGCAGCCTGGTCATTTTTATTTCCTTTTGCTTGGTGCAGCACAAAAAAAGGGTAAGGGATGTGTTCTGGATGAATTCCAGTTTTGGAAGGTACATTTTACTTGACCCTAAATTCACCTGGCAGTTCCAAAAAAGAAGGAAAAAAAGCCTCCAGTCCTAAATCATTCTTTGCTGCTATAATTCTTAATCAGTAGATACATCTAATACTTCCTTTAGTTTTGGGATAATGAGATCTTTCTTTGCAGGGCTCTTCATTAAATTATAATGCATTCATTGTCTAGAATGAGAAACATTCTATAAATACAAAATAACTGCTTTGAAAAACCATCATTTGTTTCTAAGCTAGTCTACACCTTCAATACCTAATATTAGAGTAATATAATCTCCTTCTCTTCAGATTTTTTTTTTCAATGTTTTACTTAAGTGAAAAGTCCCTCCCCTTGTTCTTTTTCAACTGGAATTTTCATTTCATTCACAGAGGACTTGTCTGGATTGGTGTGTGGCAAACTGGGCAAGGTTTCAGCATTTGGCCCTTAGGACTGCCATGGCTCCTCAAGGAGAGTTGCCAAAGCAGCTGTGGGGATGCCATGGTGCCAAGGTCAGGAGACTAGCCCCAGGTTCCTGACAGTGGCCTGCAGAACCTGGCAGAGCACTTTGCTGGTCCAAGGGCTGCTCAAGCCCGTGAAGTGCTGAGCGCCGTGGATTGGGAATGCCTGTTTGAAGTGAGGCTTCAGCAAGCAGATTTCTTCCTGTAGCTGTGTCAAGAAATTTTTCCCTTAAGCTTTTGACAGGATGGCTGACTTGCTGTGATCTCTCCTGTTGTTCCTCACAATATCCATTCGTGCTCCTGTTACAATGCCAGGAGCAGGTGAGGAAGGAGTGTGAGGACTATGTGCCACATGGTATCGAGGGCCCATCCAGGCCACCAGACCATGGGCAGGTGCTGTGGGGATGTGGAGGTGTCAGGGAGGAGCACACAGCCCCAGCACTGCACTGGGCATGTACCAGGATGTTTTCAGCAGCTCTCACAAATTTTGTCTTCTTAATACCAATGGTCATCAGATGGAGATGAAAATAAGCTGTTCATATTCCTACACAATGAGGGCTAGCAAGTTTTGGGACTAGAGTGCCTTTTCAAGCTTGCTTTAGATCCAGCTTTAATTTCCCTGAAATTAAGTCACACTAACATATGTCCATATTTCTTCCCTAGTTATGCAAACCAACAACTTTATTGAAACTTAAAAAATACAAATAAATGATGCATTCAAAGCTTAGTTTTTGTGTGTGTGTTTTTATTGTTTACAGTTAGAGCAGGGCAGCTTTGTGCTGGAAGAAGTCACCAAATCACTATTCTGAGTACTTATTTTCATTTGGAGATAATAGACTTTGAAATTGCCCAGTTTTGATTTACAGACATAAATTAGTAATAAAAATCTCTAATGACTTTAAATATTTTTGTGTTGATAATTAAATTGTAAAGGGGGCTATAAATGGATGGGAAGAAGAGAATATGTTCCAGTTAATATTCATGCATTCTTCTGGCATCATTTATCTCCCTGTAAATTTTTTTAATACAGGACAGGCCCTGACAAAGTTCTTGTCTTTCATAAAGAAATTCTGTGCATCTCCCATATAAACCAGCTAAACAACACCAAAACGTAAAGCATCCAAGACCACATATTCAGTTTTTTCCTCATCATACTTCTTTGATTTTTAAAGAGAGAAAACAAAGGCTTTTGTTAAATAGGGAAAAAAAACCCCAAACCTCAATTGGTTTTAAAATGTCTTGGATTGGATGATAATGTGAGATTCTTTACAAGCTGAGAAATATGTCAGATATTAATTAATAGATTTATAAAAAAGAACAATTCAAAAATGTTTGTGTAGTCTTGTCTGGCATTTCCTTATGTTGAAAGTTCATAAATTAATATTAACCCCAAAGTTCAAGAAAACTGCAATAGAGATGTACTCAGGCTGCTTACAATTTCTGAGAGAAACTTGCAAAGATCAGTATCATAGATTTTGATGTGGGGAAGGGTTTTGCAAAGAGATAGTATCGACTTTTAAACATCCTCTCCATGGGCAGTGGCAAAACAAGAACAGAAATTGCTTATGACATGCCTTAAAGCTCAGCAAGTTTTTGAAGGGATCTGTTCATCTGAAACAAAGCAAAAAAATCACTGAGTAATTGATTTTTACTCCAGCATAAAAACATCTCATATTTTTGGGGTTTTTTGCACTAGGTGTTGTTCAGTGGTTGAGTACTAAGCAAACAAAGATAAATTAAGTCATTCACTCTCAGAAACTGCAGAAGTGGTATAGTGTTGGTGATAAGCAGCTAGCCTTACACAAAGTAATGTTGCATGCTTTCATAGTAAGATCACAAAAAAAGACAATTTTATCCAGTTCACTAATTAAATTAACAAGTTGAGTGAGTATAAATTAATAATACATTAATGAGATGCTTTTCACCTCCATCATGAACAAATTTTATGAGCTTTTAAGTATTTATTATGGTGGAG
Organism: Lichenostomus cassidix; assembly: GCF_008360975.1. Lineage (NCBI taxonomy): Eukaryota > Metazoa > Chordata > Aves > Passeriformes > Meliphagidae > Lichenostomus > Lichenostomus cassidix. The sequence continues at coordinate 106,042,020 of NC_139482.1, read as the reverse complement.
TCTCAATATGAAATGCAGCTCCTAGGATCCAATGTCAAATTTAGGGCTCTGATTTTCCACCCAGGTTCCTCCAGTCCTTATTGATGCAAATCACAATTCCCATGGATGCTATTAGTTAGATAACATTGTGTACAATATCCCATAGTAAAGTGGCAGAGAGCTAGAATTATGTCCAATGTGTGTGTATCAATACCTGAATCCTCTTTATATTGCCGGATCTAGCACAATACTGTATGAGTAGATCCTAGCTGGCTCAAACTGAATGTCTCTCTAGCCAGTAGCCTGTGGTTGACAAAAGGCAAATAGGGGATGCTTAAGGAAACTGTGTAAGAAAGTGGGAAAGAACCAAACTGTGTTTGTGCTGACATGTGCTCTTAAACTCTGATGTGGTGGTCTGGGGTTGCTTGGTTGCTTATTGTCCACATGGCTTCCAACAAAGTCAGCAGAAATAGTACCATATGGGCTGAGATTGCGCCTCACAGTGTTTTGGTTGAAAGTAGTAATCAGATTTTTACAGAATTTCCGGTTGTCTCCTTTTACCATCTACTGGTTTGATTCACAGCGTGGCTTTGGATTTCTTTGAGAGCAAACTAAATAAGAAGCTCTCCTCCTGGATTGTATTAGATGCCCTCAAAACCCAGATGGAGTCACGAGGCTACAAATAACTGACTGGTGCTTTGAATGGCTTTGAAACACAGGCGTGATAAGGAAGTTTAACCCAGAGGACCAGGCTGAATCTAACCTGAAATAAAATCGCGTAATTGTATATAGTGTAAATGCAGAGACTTCAATACCGATCTCTCAGGCTATGACTGAGAGGGCAAAGCTGCAATTCTTTCTTGAACTACTGAGCTGCAAACCAGGCTCTTTCCACTGTCTTTGTTGAAAGAGACTTTACTGTAAGGAACTCCATAAAAACTGGTACTGATGGGAATTCATGAACCCATGTAGCAGCAGTTAATATTAAACAATATTACCTACATATCCATCTCTCACACATAATTTTAGAAGCTGCCATCTTCTTGTTCACTGAAATAAAACTTTACTTAAGAAGTATAAAGCCATAAAATGAAAAAGGACAAAGCTCTTTTTCTTTTCTTTTCTTTTTTTTTAAATTGCTCTACATAGTTTACCAATTAGTTTCTTTGACATCAAATTTATTGGAATTCTGGATACTTTCAGATAATAATGAGTCAACTGAAAAAATTAGATTAAATAGTATTTATACAGCAGGGCAGTGGGTTTCAGGTACTGGTTATTTCCTAATAACCTGTCGCTGTTGAGCCGCTAGTAGAGAAAAGACCCAGGTTCTGAGTGTGGCAAGAAAAGAGAGACGTTATTATTTTGCTTCCAACCTATATAGACTTTTCAGAGGTCACCCAGATTGGTCAGTCAGAAACCTCCCCCTAGGCCTGATTGGCCAGGCCTGAACTGTCCAAATCTCGAGACACTGTAACAACAACATCCAAACTTTATCTTTGTTTATAAAACACAGGAGGAAGTTCTCATGGGAAAGACCTTTGCTAGCCACAATAACCTGCTTCAGAGAGCAGCAAATAAACCCACCGCAAAAAGGGACTGCCCAGTTGGGGAGTGGCTGAGAGTCCCCTTTCCATGATGTGTAGTCACATCCTGGACCTCCACGTCAGAATTCCCCTGTGTGGCATCTGGCACATGTGGGAGGGTGTGGTGTACAGGCACACTGGCACGTAACCATCTAGAAACCAGCTGATAATGCAGGATGTATTGTAAGCTACTCTTGCTCTGAGCAGCAATAACTAGCTGCCTGGCTTAGGGAATTGTAGGGCACCAATCACTGTAGAATCTAAGTGCCAATAATGCTTAACATTTATTTTACACTTTACAGAGTTAAAGTGCTGTAGGAACATTAGCTAATTAATTATTGCATCTCCCTTGCGAGGTGGGTCGGTTGGTAAGTATTAGTCCCATGTTACAGATAGGAAAACTGAGATGCAGTGTTTTCCCCTTTTATTTTTCTATTGGATTCTGTAAAGCTCCAGACACTCTCTACAGGAGTTTGCTGCCAGTTACTTGTCCAAAGTCAGTATTCAAGTTGGGGTCCTGAGCAGTAGTATAAAATTTGACTTAAGGTTCCTTCTCTCTTGCTCAACCCTCCACACACAACACAGTCTGTTTCTGGATGGGAAGGAGACTGTTTCACTGCACACATACACACAAAAAGCAAAAAAATCAGAGTTAGAGCAACAAACCCAGTGCTCCAACAGATCTGCTCAGTCCAGAACTCCAAATAACTAATCTGGGTACCCTGCTACCTCTACTGCAAGTTTGCCATACAGCACCAGAAATAGGATAGATCTGCAATACCTTTTGAACAGGCATCCTGAGGCAGCTGGGGAACCTTGTGAGATACATGAGCTGTGTTTCTCAGTTAACCTGCTGCTTGGGAAGCCCAGAGCTGTGAGAGGATTGAGATACCTGAAAACTCAGTAATATCTATCAAATATTTCCATACCATTCAGCATTCAAGTCACTGGAAATGGCCGTGAAGTCCAAACACTGACATTTGTTGCATGAATAAATGTTCTAGCAGAGATCAGATTTCCATTGGGCTAGGGGTTTTTTTTTGGGAACAGCTCTCAGGGTCTTGCAAGAACTAGCTAGAATAACCAACACCTTCTCCATGTTATGTATTGTTAAAAGAGAAAGTAATCCATCCTTCGACAGTAAATGCAGAATCCCTGTACTTTGACTGGTACATATTATGTTTGGAATTGGGAAAGAATTGGTCCCAAGAACTTAGCAATCATAAGTCAGGTTGCCAAATAATCTGATGAATATTGGGCAATTATTTGCTAGTCACCTTTTGGTAAGCCCAGATAGTACTTTTAGCCTCACCTTGCAGTTGTCTGCACTGAAGTCATGATTTAGTTTTTTTCATTCTTAGCTGTGAAGCTGATCTAATCACATGCTTCTAACAGTTGATGTTTTAAGAAACCCTCAGGATTCACAAGACCCGGCAATTTCAAAATGCAATTCATAAAGCTAATTGCAATTCTTCATGTAAGTAGAACTAATTATGTCTATGTGCTTGACCTTTAAACACCAGTTTTGTTTTCTCTCTGAGACTTTTGTGGTTTTAATTTTTTCACCTCTCTGTTTATTGTTCTTAATCAAATTGTGCCCTCAAGTGATTAAGAACTCAAATTAAGGTTTATACTTTTCTTTAAGTATGTGATGGAAAGAAGAGGGTTAATGCAAACACTTTCAAGGCAATATTTAAAATCTTTAAATTACTAGTTTGGCTGATTTAAATGCTTCTTCAAAGTACTAATAAAACAAATATTGTATTATGCTAGTAGACAAGATCCAATGAGGAGAGTTTCCCTATAAAATTATTATAGATAATGTAATAGATAGGTGCCTTCCCTAATTAAGCAAGGCATAAAGAAAAATATATATAATGAAGAATGCACTTGATTTTAAATATCACTTTAAATAAGACACAGTCTAATCAGTAGCATAGGCAAGATTATAAAAAAATCATTTAACATTGTGTTTTGGCACCAGCCTTTGAAAAACCACTTCTGGTAGCCTTCCCTGGCATTCACTAAGTATTGACAGCCTTGGCAAACTGGCAGGAAAGAAGATGCAGAAATTATCTAATTTAAACGTCTGAATCATTGTGTGTTGGTTCCACCAATCTTTGCGTCCTACCCTTGGGTTCTCCTGCACAGTCCATCACGGCTGTACTGGGGATGGGGCTGGTGCCTGCAGCTAATGAATACTGCATTGCCTCCCCTCCTTTCATCTCACCTATCAGGATAGAAATGCGAAATACTGTACATGTGTCTCATCCTGCCTCTTACCATCAACATAACTGTGAAGTAGTGTCAAAGAGGGGGAGGCTTGCATGGATGGATGGGCTTGGGCTGCTCTCCCTCCTGACCTGGTGCCTCTACTGGAAAGCTGACACCACTTGCTGTGGGCAAGTTGTAATATGGTTTGTTTAATAGGGTAAATCATGCTTTTATCACTGGAAATAAGATGTGGTGGAGACACGTTGTCATGGTTACTTAGCCATTTCCCCAGAGTCACAACACCGATGTCCCGGAGGGGACATAATTCTATTTCATGCATATGCATGAGGCTAGCAGGTGCTTTGGCACTTTAATTATATATTTTTTAAATGGCTAACTGTAAAATTGTGACAGAAATGCAGAGTAAAAAGGATAAGAAATGGACTTGGAAAGCAGGCAATAGGATTGTCAATAAAAGGAAATAAAGGTCAAGGTTTCTGAAGGCCAGTGCCAGAATTAAAAATAAATAAATATGTTTGCCAATTATTTAAGAACATAAAGGAGATACTGAAAATTAAAATCTCCAGGTAGGAGGGTATGTGAAAGAAACTTTACAGAACTGATTTCTTCTATGCAATTTTTCTATAAGAAACCTTCTCAGCTCATGGAAATGGCAACAAGAGTGGGAGTAAGAGAAACAAGATTTAATAAAATATTAATGACTCCTAAATAATTCAGAAAAGCCCCCCCCCAACAACAATAAAACATGTAACTACAAAATGTATCGGCAAATGATTGGCATCATGAGATGATTCCTTTCATGCCTGATCAAGAAGTTTTGTAAGTTAGTGCACTTCGTTTAGCTGCTGTCTCCCCACGTTACTCATGATCTACCAGCTCTTGCAGTCCCAGGTGTTAATTACTGTCCTTCAGGTTTTTTAGCTCAGTACAATACAAAGTAAACCAGCTTTAAGTCAAAATAACCTATGAAGACAAAGATTTCCCAATATATCTTCAGATATATCAGCTGCTGTGTAATTACTGTGTAAATAGTGTGTATTCAAATATTATAAAAGTCTGTGCATGTTTTTACAGGTAACTAATATTTAAACATTGGCTAATGTGTCCCACAGTAAGATGATATCACAAAATCTGGAAAACCTCTGAATACTCATACCTGTTGGACATAAAAGTTTCGTGCTGAAATAACAAGACTTTACAACTAGTTTGCCTTATATATGTCTCCTACCACTGAAACACAGCTAATCATGTTAGGGATGTTTTGGACTGGACCAAAGATTTCTGGAGTTGATGGGAATGAACCTATTCATAGAAGGGGAATAAGCCATGAAGAATTTTTCTGAGTAATGTCCCATGTCTTTTCACTGTACCTCTTATAGAGGGTTGGGGAACCATTAAAAAATGTCAAAACTTCAAATTTATTTTTTATTTGGTGGGACAGAAAATGAGTCTGTTCACTATTTTTGTGAGTGACTTCAAGTCAAATGAGGCATTATTTTGTTTTGGGGACATGCACTTGGGATTTGAGATGGTTTTATTCTGTAACTCAGATATATAGAGACACATGATCTGTCTCTCTCTTCCTCTCCATTTCTCCTTCTTCCAACCTAATTTTTGCCAAAATTGATGTCTCCACAAAGTATTTTCCTTTTGACAGAAAACTGCATGCAAGGGAATGATTTTTCAGATCTTTTAACTCAGTCTGACTTTAAGTTCTTGAACATCTTTTTAAAGATAATCATATCAGGCTCTGCTTTCATGGGCATTTTCATGGGCCCCACATTTGGTGGAGTATTGTAGAGATGTTTTTAACTCAGGCCACCTCGCAGGACCTGCAAATAGATTCAAGAAAGGGGGAAGAAGAAGCAGGGGTAGAAAGAAGCACAAGTTGCTCATGTCAAGAAAAATGTTTGTGTCACTGTAGGTTTTGATAGTGCCATGATAATGTGGCCTCTGAAACACTTTACTTCTCAAACAGCTTTGACTATTCCCAGGTTCTTCTTTCCCCAATAACTGCTATTCCACAGTCACACTTACATGCAAGGTGAGAAACATCCATAATAAACTGAAGTGTGGATTGAAAATGTTAAGAAGCATTGTTTTCCCCTGTTGCAGGTTTGTCTGTTTATGTTCCCCTGGAAATATTTAATGACAAAGCACGTTATGCTCACATAGGTTTTGATACAGTCTAAGGCTCAGTGTTCATTATGGGAGTTCTCGCCCCAAAAAAAGGAATCTCTGAAGATATTTCAGGATATATTCATTTATTGAATGTTAGAAGCATTTTTTCCCCTCTGTTGTGGACTTGAAGCCTAAGAAGTAACTTAGATGTTTTCTAAGCAATTCTAGACAGCCAAAGTAAGCACACTGCTGGTAGGGACACATACTGTAAAATGTGTGTGTTCAACACAGCCAGAAGAGCAAAGAACACTCTGAGATACACTGCACTGCTCATTAGAGCAGAAACTTCCTGAGAGGCTCCACTAAGGAACATACATTTAGCCAATACCTTTGGAGAGAGGTGTATTAACATTTTTCCCATGGCAGTGCCAGATGTTAAACAGATTTGCATACTGCCCAGTTTTAGAAGAGATTTCTACAAAGAAATACTAAAAAAAAAGGAGTAATTTTCAGTTGCTAAAGATAGCCACTCACCAAATGAATTAAGGCAAACCTGAGTGGCTGTGGCCACATTTCCTTGTGGTTATAGACGTACCAAGCACTCCCCAATCTCTGCTCCCACATGCCCTGCACTGTTGGCTGGAAGTTACTGCACTCTAGGCTTTAGCAGAAGAGCTGCTCCTGCAGCTCCTCCCTGGCTTGCGTGGGTCCAAATGAGCCACATTAACCAACTGAAATAGATCCTTGCTAGCACAGCTGGGTGTTAGTGAGTCAGGTTAGAGAGAGTTCATACAGCCCTACTGAAAAATCTGCAGAGGCACTGTGCTCCAGCAAGGGCGACGATGGGTTAGCTGGGGTGCTCTAAGGGCAGAAATCCACTGAGCTGGCAATGATCTGGGGACAAGGAACATGTCCATTGATTTTCCATGCAATTCCTGCAGAAGAATCATCTTGATTCAGTGGAGCATTAAAGCATGTATTTGCACATCCCTAAGATGAATGGGATGGAAGTTGAATGAGCCCAGGATGCAAGTTCTGCTGCTTTCAACAGAGCAAGATTCATCCATTGTATATAAGTACTTTGCACAAAGGTCCTTGGGACACTCTATTTGCTCCAAGTACAAGAGCAAGTACTTTCAGCTAATCAAAGACTGAATCCATCTTTCAATGAGAAGTGTGCACCCCTGTGACACAACTGCATCCCCTTCTGCTCCTACATGGGCCAAATAGTCAACATGCCAAATACAAAACTTAAAAGGAATGGAAATCAAAACGACCCTCTTGCATCTGCACCAGCAATTCCACCTCAGGGGCTTACAGCACCCCAGTTACTACTGTATTTAGGCACCTCATGTATTTATCCTCAGAAATACTCCATGGGATGAGGCAGTGCTGCTAATACAGCAGTACTGACAGCTCAGTGAGGACAAATGGGTGCACAGGGCCACACAAGTAGTTCACCTTCAGGTCTTACTCTTCCACAGCTCAGTCTAATGCTCCCATGCTCAAGACCATGTCCCCTCTCACCAAACATTGTACAGAAAGTGTATTGCCTTGTGTGCATCATATTTTAACTGCATGAAAAGAGATCTGACTACCATATTCAAACCCACCCTAGAAAACTACTATTGCCAAAAAACACTACACAGAGGTTTTATGAAGCTCTTCTTCAGAGGGAGACAAAAGATTGCTGTGATAGGTAAAAGAGGAAAATGTTGCTGGAGAAGCATTGTAGGAAGTCAAAACTCAATACTGATGATGAGGCGTTGGGCTACAGAAAGTGCTTCAGAGGGTGCTTTCCCAGCTCTTAAGCAGAAGGAAATGGTGGCTGTTGTGCATTGCTGGAATGGACTGTTAGACTTGCACAGCACTTAACAACATCTGATGTTGGTTCATGCCTGAACTGCTCAGGCACTACCTCTCTGTAAATACAACTTTAATCTCAACCTCATAAAGTCTTTCAAAAATCTGAGCTACAAGTGAAGAGCTTTGGAGCAGCAAAAATGAAGCTAAGTGGAGCATTATACTCTCTTATAGCTGAAAACATGGAATAAAGAAAAATGTGAAAAAAAATTCGGAAAAAGATCTTAGGAAGTTCCTATTCTACCCCTTTGTCTTTGTAACTCTATGGCATCTTGCCCTGTTTATTCCACCTCTAACATGGGCTTAAGGATCTCTGATGAAAGAAATACTGCAACCTCTACAAGCAATTTCTCCCATTTCATTACAGTCCTGGTTAGAAAGGATTCCTAAAGTCAAGACTCTTTCTATTATTTAATTGATTCACCATGGATGTGGCAGAGCATTCTTGTGCCCTGTAACAACCTTTTACATATCTGAGGACTAGTGTTAAATCCATTCTCAGCCTTTTCTTCTTTAGATTAAAACAACCCTAGATTTTAAAATCTTTCTTCCAAAGTCACCTTTTGCTCAACCCTTTCCTCCTCTATGTTTGGGTTTTTTTGTTCTTTTTTGAATTTACCTCCCCTGTCCCAACCCAAGGCTATACACAGCATTTCAGCCAAGACATCAGTTCTGTGAAGAGATAGAAGAGTAATTTTTAGTAGAAAAAATAGGATTTTGGTAAAAATTGCACTGACTACTTACCTGCCACTTGCCATGTCATCCACTGCACTGCACTGAGGCAGACCTTCACAGGATTTAATGATAAATACTTTTGTTTTGATCATAAACCACTATAATTGCAATGCAAAAAAATTTCTATCTTCCCTAAAATCTCTTCTATCAGGTAGAAGAGTGTCAAAACCTCGCTAAAGTCAAGGTGCGTATCATCTGCAGATTCCCATTACCCACAAGGCCCATTACACAGCCAGGAAAGAAAATAAGGCTCATTTGACATAGTATGATACATAAATATTGATTTCCAGATGCTTTACTTCTTACAGAATTTTTTTGAGGGTTGAAGTTAATTTGACTTCTTCAGTAACTCAGTTCCCCCTTTTGCTTAAAAAAAGGCACAATATTGTGCTTTTCTAGCTATCTAGTTCTTCATTCCCTCTCCACAGGTTCCCAAGAACACTACTAATGACTCTGAGAGAGTTTCAGACAGTCCTTTAAGTATCCCGTACAAAATTCATCAGGCTCAAAGGAATTTTTAAAAAATGAAGTTAAATTAATATCCTTTACTTATTCTTGCCCTTTTCTGGGGAAGTATTTTTTTAATTGTTTCTGATTTTAATCATGCATGCTCACCACTGACCGTCCAATTGAAGAGGATGCAGGAACCCCACTTCACACACAGGCCTTCTCTGCACCTTTTTTGCCTCATGATCATTCAGTTGACACTGCTCTTGGCTTACCTCTTACTCCCAATGCACATGAAGAATGGTTTCTTCTTACCTTTGGTATCGCTGCCTAATAGTGGCTCAGTCTGCCTTCCAGCTTTTCTTGTTCTTACCAGGAGCAGTCCTTACATGCTCCTGGTAATCTTTCATACTCAGTCCATAGTATTTGAGCATGGCTTCTTTCTTCTGTGCAGCCCATGCACATGGTGTTCAGGCTGTCTCCTGCTGCAGGCACTTTCCAGCACTGTCAAAGCCCCCTTGCCACCACTAAAAGCTGCTCTGTCTTGATCAGATCTGTGGCCAGTTGCTGTGACACTCCCACCATGTAAGCACCTGAGGTCTTTTCCTCTGTAATTATTATCTATAAAATTTTCAGGTGGTTTTAGTCTTCCCTACATGCCAGGTTTCCAGCAAGTTAGTGGATCCAAGCTGAGGCAACACCTCTCTTGTTATCTCCTTGCCTGCTCTCCCTTTCATATTACTATTCAAGTCATGCCAATTATCCCACCAAAGCTCTGTTACGCCAATTAAGTCATAATTTTGATCTTGTATTAAGACTCCAGCTCCACCTGTTTATCCCAAATATTTTTTCCATTAGTATACAGACATCTAAAGCATTCAGTGGACTGATTCTCTACTCCCCGCGTCTCTCCTGTGACCCTATTTGAATACCAACATCACTGAAATTTTAGGTCCCTATCAGGCTGCTCTTGTTTATGCTAACTTTTCTTTTTTCCTAGTCAACTCCTCCCTCGATCTTACTTTAAAGCCCTTCTAACTAGGTTAGCAGTTTGCTGGATCAACAGCATGGAGCCAGTGCAGCAGGAAAACCTGAACCTCTTCCAGTAGGATCTCAGGCAATGGCAGGTAGCACCCCTTCCTCCCCACACTTGCTTCCCTGATCCAGCAAACAGTAAACCTCCTCTCTTCCCATCAGAAGAGGGTCATCAACTTTCTCAGCTACTCCTTATTTTGGGGGACAGCTGGCTACAAATCTCGTATCTGGGGTCGTGTGCATGATTTTTCCTTAGCATTAGGATTTAAATATCACTTTGCTGAAAAGCATGCCTGTTCTTAATCTCCCCATCTGCCTCAGGAGGGAGCCAACTCCTGCAACCCTACCTGTGGGGAAGCTGTTTCCTTCTCCACTGATGGTGCTGCTCCCTGCTCTAGGTAGCCACTCTCTGTGCCTAGAGGTGTCCTCACCCACTGTGTCCTCAGGCCCTCCTGACTCCTTTTCCTGAAGCTGCCTGACTTGTCACCAAAGACACACAGGGATACAAGCAGCTTTCCTACCTTCCCCACTGGAAGGGAGAGAGAAGCCTCATTCCTTGTAAATCCAACCCAGTACATTGTCTGAGTCATTCAGGATTAGCATTCCCCACCTGAGATGCACCTCCCTGGTGCAGACCAAAGTCAAAGCTTGTCTTAATGTATGGGTACAGCCAGACTGATCTCACTCCACCCTTAAACTGAGAGGTAGAAAGCAGCTCTTCTCTGGCAACAGGCTAGATGCTCCAGGGGGTAACTTCTGTTCATGGCCGTCAGTATCAGCCTGGGCACAAACCCACGACGAGATAGCTTCAGCCAGTCCTTTAAATATCCTATACAAAATTCATCATACCCAGAGGACTAGAAAACACTGGAGAAGGGAGCCTTACAGCTTTCACATCACAGCTAGCTCATCAAGCTGACCTGCTTGGAGTCCAGGCAATGCGAGTGCATATCCCACTGCTTCTCTTCAGGCAGGCCTGTTTAAAAAATACTCTTCTGCCTCATTTTTGTAAATGTAGAAGATGACAATCCTGCCACTGCAGCCAGCCTTGTAATTTATTTTTCCCCTCCAACTATGTTATGTTCTAATGAAAGAACATTTTGTTTAGCATGTGAAATGGTAAATATCTCAAATCATTGCAAAACATACAATAGTTGCATTTTGTTATAAACAATGAGTACCCACTAGGAAAACACTAGATGAATGAAACCCTCTTCCTTTTCCTGTTGACTATGCGTGCTTTGCTTTCAGGCAAAACAGCATTTGCCTCCAAGACCTGATTCACCATTCTTTCCCAGCACTTGCTATCGACGTAACTTCCCAAGTTATTGTTATTCCTCTTATTGATTATTACTGCCAATACACATAAAGCTTATACCAGCATACAGCTTCTCCAAAGGCAGTGCAAATGTCCTCACATGAAATCTGATCACTCACTCACAAAGGCTGGGGAAGGTGTGAAAAACTAGCAGTAATAAATGGGGTACCAATTGTACTAGAACTATTGTAGTCTATGCACCTGTTTATCTGAATGTGTTATTTTATACAGAATGGGGAATTTCTAACATTGTAGTTACTGCTGGAACTGAGTTGGACACATCAAAGTGATAATTATCATGTTCTAGAAATCCTTATTTTTGATGATGAGGTTTTTTAAGCCTATAACAACACACAGCTCCAATTGCAAAAGCTTAAAATTGCCTCTTCAGTAGAAGCAGAGCTTTGATTTCATCTAATTTGACCCTTCCACTGCACTTATAAGTGCACTCCAGTGTGGCTAGAGATAAAAACTTTGAAATTTAAATGTGCAACTTGCAGCTGAGGTTGAATTTGCGAGCTAGGACACAGAGTACCTTTTGATGAGCAGCAGTTTTCATTACAGCTGTCAGAAAATACCTCCCCATTAGGAAGCGATGAGTACATTTAATTCAAGTCCAACCCTTCCAACATCATCACTTACAGACACTCTTCTGCTCTGTGAGTGAGGTTCTAATAATACACTGAGCCATGTGGGACACACCAGGGTGATTAATGCTTGGATGTGAACATGTACTGCACAGAGTATATATTTCCCCCTTAAATGAATATATCTGGTTTTCATTGATATTGAGGTAGATTTGCTCTGTACTTGCTCACATGAGGAAGCCTAGAACTGTGGGATCTATCATTCAGTAATAGCTCCTGATAACACTAACACTTGGAACATGGCAAAGTAAAAAATGTGAATTCATATTCACTTTTAATAAACTGGGGTAATTAGTCAGTTGAAATGCAATAGAAAGTGACAGCCTGTGACACATAAAAGACTGCAGACTGACAAAGACAGAGCTATTCTTCATTGCACTAACATCCGTTTCTTCATCAACATTGAATTTTTTCAGTCTCTTGGCATTTCAATTACATTATAAAATGAAGGGCTAAAATCCTGTCTCTGCATTTTTTCCTCTCCTCTTTGAAACTAAAGTAAAGAGAAGAGAATAGAAGAGAAACCCCCTCCTCAATTTGCTTCTGTATCCCCTAGAAAGATGTCAGTGGGCCACGGCATCCACAGTACCTGAGGTGCATGCAGGAAAAGGTGTTCAAGCCTTGACTTCATCAAGGTGCTGCTGGGACTGTGAAATCCCACCTAAGGGAACTGCCTGGAAGACAGTGAAAATGGGGCAAAATAGGTAAAAAACCCAGCAAAACCCTTTATGACTGAAACAAACATAACCATGAAACTCAAGATGCTTTAAACACCCTTTTTGCGAGCATCATCAGTATTTCCCTCTGCAGCCCCAGTGCCCAGCACCTAATTAGTATCTAATGGGCCAATTGGGTAACTCATTTGTAACAGAAGTGGATGTCATGTTTCCACCTCACCTGCTTCCCCTTTCCCCAGTGCTTCCATCCCTTGTTGGGCTGCAGGATGCTGGGAGCTGTGGTTAGCAGCACAGTTGGCAGGGCAGTGACCTCACCCACTAGGGATGCAGTCTCATGGTACTCCAGCAGAGCAGGTCTGCCTTCCAGCTCACCTTTTGGGAGCAGCAGCAGGTCAGATGGCTCTGCCTAAAATATCCCTGGTTCTCAGTTTCCTCTTTTTCATAATAGTTTTGGTAAAGTCCTCATCTGGGGACATGAATGGTGCTGTCTAGCAGATGGATATGATGAGCAGCAACACTTGTGTCTTTTCAGCATTTGGTGTGGTTAAGCCTGTATAGGGAGAAGCATTATCTTTTATTTGATCACCTGGGAAAATGGTCAGAAACAGATCAGATTCCATGCACAGGAGTCCTTCCTCGGGACTGAAACAGCCTCACTCACCTCCTGGGATCAGCCTGGTGACCAGAATACTGCTACTCTTCCCACTCCTCAGGTTCCCTGGAAATCTTACCATAGGCCTCCAGCAGAGGAAAAGAAGTGAAAAGAAAGTATTTTTACATAAGGAACAAATGACATTTAAATCCTCTTTTTAAATGACACATGGGCATTTTGCTGTGCAAAGCCTCAGTTTGTTGACTGGTGAAAGATCAATGACTTACCTCCCAGGCACGCTATTTTGTTAATTTTTGTATATTGTTTTCAGAGGCTCAGATGGAAGGCATCAAGGTTGAGCTGTATAATTTTCTCAGAAGCCTCATGGTCTCATTTGCTTCATTCACATGTCAAGGCAGCTTTTAATTTCTTGGTTGTGGGGCTCAAGTCTTAAAATATACCAGCAGCCAGAAGGTCCCCTTTAAGTACCGGTATGAAAGGGTCAGGTTTTCAACTGTTTCTAGTCTCCTGCAGTTCCTATTGTTTTAACAGAGGTGTGCTGTTCAAAAAACTTAGCTCCCAGCTGTAGGCATGAGCACTTCTACTGCTGCTAATACTTCACAGCACAGTCACTACTTCTATCACCTCAGTGAAAAATGGACTAGAGGGGATTTGTAGCCTAACTAGCATCCATGGGAAAATGGTGATAATCTGAACTGCCTCCACTGCCTACCTTTGAGTCTTATTTTCAGTGAAAAAGAAGTATAATCTTTGCTGGAGTGAAATAAGCAATCATATATTTTAAATAGATCTTACAAGTCTCAGAGATAGTAAAAGGCAAAAATATATTAGCAGCATTATTGGAATTATTCATTTGTGAACGGTTTTGCTAAAAAGTGTAGCCCTGAGGTGTTCCTCTCAGTCCTTCCATCTGTCCCTGAGGTGCTCTGCAGAAGGTGCAACATGAGCACTGTGACAGGTTGCTGAAGGCACCTCTTTTCCACTCTCTAGCTGGACTTATGTCTGATATTTTCCTTCTATTGATAGTAAAGTGTGTTTTGATAACTGGGTAAACCAAAATTCTGAATTTTAAGCAGTCAGGAATATGAACTTGAACCTAAACTTATAAATTTGAAATTCATTTCTTATAAATGTTTTTTTCTAGTAAAATTTACCTGTATGAATTAATCTTTCAAAAGAGTCATGAAAAAGTTGGATGTGAAGTGCAGGGCAGTTCCTCAAGTGGCATGAGGTATTGACTCAGACATCAACACCAGAGAAACTAAATAATTTTGCACCAGCTGAGGGCTCTGCATATTTTTTTTAAAACTCAGGGAACTTTACACAGATGGGACTTTATTCGTACCTTGTTCAGCCAGCAATATTCATGGTCAGAAATAGAGTGTTCGTTCCTCTGCCAGGTCACTACAGAAGTGAGATAAATGTGCAGATGATGATGAAGTCTTAATCGTGGTTTACTTTTAACCCTTAGATTTTGTTCATTACCTCTTGAGTTACTCGTTCTAGCAAATCATCTTGGCTCTGGCAGAAAATACGAAGGAAATAAACTGGAGCCTGTTTTCACCTTAAGCGGCCAAGTGGTTAAAGGACTGGCATGTAAACAGCTCTGCTGCACCTATGCTGTATTATGGAGTCCAGTGGGATTCAGCTTTAATCTTGAGAGGGAGTGTGAGGGGTTTGTTTTTCACAGGGGCTTTAGCCTACAGTTAAGTGCAAACACCTGCTGAAGTACTGGTAATTAGTAGGTAATTAGTAGCTAATGTTCTTAGAATTTAAAAAGAAAAGCTTACATAAGTAATTACTTACTATTTCTTATAATGTGCTGCTTTTCCTGAGATTTCATATCCCCAGAACATTTGCCAAGTTCCTAGGTTCCTCAACATACTAAATTGTTTATTAATTACACACGTATATTGCTTGTAGAAAAAATAAAATGCATTAAAACGCTGGAAACAGGAGTGAGTTATCTTTTAAATTACAGCACAAGACTCGTTGGAAATGACAGAATTCACAGAGGATAACAGCTTTAGGAGGAGCATTAATTTGGGGCTGGGGGAGGAGGATGGTGGTGGCTGGAGCAGTGAAAGCAACAGCTGGATAGCCCTGAATGAGTTTCTTTCGCTTGGATAGGGGATAGAGAGACACAAAGTAGGAAGCAGCCTTTGTGGTGGGTGTTTTGCTCAGGCCAGTAAATGTATAGCACAGCTGCAAACCCCCAACTGGATTCATGCTGTCCCAGCTCTATTCACAAATTTCAGGTGTGCTAAGAGTTAGGGGCTTCTCTGACTCCACAGCAAAGTGGTTTGAGTTGTATTTCCCCTCTTGTAGAAGGATCATTTCTGGATCAATGGGAGACTAAAACATCTGCCTTGTCAAACTCTTTCTGCAGTCAGTACTTGCCATTTTCATACATGAGAACACTTCAGGCAAAGCTTTTCTACATGCTTGAGACGAGGACTCGGAGATGATGCAGCTATTGAGGCTGTGATTTACCAGCTGCCAGCCTGGTTTTTGCAGTATGGGACATGCTTTATACAGAGGCAGAAGAGCGGAGTGCTTGCTGAGTCCCCATCTGGGACTGGGTGATGCTTACCATGTGTCCTTGTGCAGGACCCTGCTTGCAGCTCAGTGTGAGCCCCATCCTCTGGGGCAGTGGGGTACATGCACCTCATCTTCTTTGATGAGCATTCTCCTTTGAGGTGCAGCACAGGCAAGAGCAGGTTCAGTAACAGCAAGGAACATGCAAAGGCAAATTGGAGATCTACAGAAAAAAAAAGAAGTGAAAAGAAAGTATTTTTACATGAGAAACAAATGGCATTTAAATCCTCTTTTTAAATGACACATGGGCATTTTGCTGTGCAAAGCCTCAGTTTGCTGACTGGTGAAAGATCAATGGCTTACCTCCTTAGTCCTTGCAGGGAAGAGGTTTAATGTCAACCTCCTAGCTCCTGCACTGGAAGGGACACAAAAGCCTTGAGATCTGCCATCTTCCCTGAAGTCGTGCTGTGCAGCAAGGCTGTGGTGACAGCAGAGCTCTCTCAGGATCTTCTCATGTAGGACAGGGGCTTTTGGGAGAGCTGACATGGGAAAACCTCCTTGCCTCTCAAGGAAGTTTGTCATCTTGAAGGAGCAGCCTTCCAGACAATGACCCTGGTGATGATGGGGAATGGTCCTGGAGATAACTTCCTTTTTCCTGTTTCACTCTACTTCACTTAGGACTTCCTAAACTAAGAGCTTGTGGGACAGTCTGGACATGGCTGTGATATTTTAACAGAACAGTGATTCAGTTGAAAATGGAGCCACTCTTTAAAGATAAATCATGAGCTGAAGTCCTTCTTTTATTATTATTATTCACAGTTGTTTTGTTTTTTTAGCTTGGCAGTGAATAAGAAAAAACAAACAAACATTCACAAATTGGACTAATTGAGATTAAAGCTGCTGGTAGGCACCAACTTAGCATACAGCTTCGGCTTCCTCAGGGTTTCAGGTCCTCCAGCATTTTTATTATAGTTTTCCAATCAATTAAGCTGAATGCAAATGGCAAAAAGTGAAATTAAAAGAAAAAAAGAATAAAACAAAGGGGAAAATTACTTTAAAAAAACCACCCAAAAAACAAAACCACCTCCAGGGTGGGGGAAAGTTGGCTGTTTCAACCATACATAGCTCTTAAGAAAAACACCCACATTTTCATGCAGAGTTCTAATACTAGCTGACTAATCTCTTTGAGGTGTTCACCTTGGAAGGCTCCAAACCCAGCTGTATCTTAATAACAACTAATATCAACTCCTCTCACACAGAGGCAGCAAGTCTCTGAGGAGGTGCATAAGTGCTAGGGCAGCATTTGTTTCCTGAACAACGGGTTTGCTTTCTCCTGGTGAAGACAAACCCAGTAGAATCATAGAATCATAGAATCACAGAATCATAGAACTGTTTAGGTTAGAAAAAACCACTAGGATCATTGAGTCTAACTATTAATGCAGCACTGCCAAGTCCACCACTAAACCATGTCTCTAATTTGCTTTAGATTCATACACCATTTACCACAACTAAGGGTTTCCTGAACTGCAAATGGCATTGCCTGTCAGGACAAATAAAACCACTGAATGAAGGAATCTGAGGTGATGAAGATATTTGTCCTTGCAAAGGCCTTATGAAAGAGTGGCATTGTGTCTCTCACAGTGTTCCTTTCAGTGGAAAAGTGCTAGCTTAATTTTTTAATTAAAAATAGTGCATGGTTCATACTTATATGGTAATGATTTGTAAAAGTATTTATGTTTCCTAAATAAGCAGTAATTAAAAAAAATTAAACAGCAAATCTGTGGCCCTTTAGGAGCTATTTCCTGCCACTGTGCTATGCACCAGGGATGTGTGAGGCTTCCCAATCATAGCTGGGGACCAAAGCAGATTATTTGCTTCAAAGGCATTGGTCTGTACATTCAAAATACAAAGCAGCATCCCTACGCTTTAGTATCATTAGTGGTGTAAGACTGAGAAACGAGTTCTTGTGATTCACTTTAAAAGGAAAAAAAATTATCCCTCAGCCTATTTTAATTCCTTATTCTCACAGAATGTTTCAGTCAGAAGGAGAAGTTAAATCACTATGGAAGGAGGTATGGTAAGAATATTGACGCAGGAGGATAGTCTCATTTTCCTTGAGTTGCAATGGAAAACTTATTGAAACAACACAGAAATACCACACAGAAGTTTAAAAAAGGAAGAGCAATTAATTCAAATAATTTTGAACACAAATTGGCTCTAAAGTACAAACACAATTTGGCCAGGACATTGGATTAATGGATCTTGCCAAAGGGTTTATGGCATTAAACAATCTAATCTAGCCATGCTTTCAGACCTGAACAAAAGACCAATTCTGTAACTCAGTCTCCTCTGTGAGCCCACTCCATGTGCCCTGGGGGTCCCACTGCAGTCTTATTTAGTCTTTCCATAAAACCCAACCTTGAACAGACATCATAGTTTTACTGTTTCTTCAGCATGCTACTTTAGATATGTCTCACCATGAGGACTGAATTCAGTTGCCTAATCAGAAGTTTCAAATGCTATTTTTGATGCCCCATGGTGTCCAAGACAGCCACCAGGGCTGGCAGATGTAACACAACCCTGAGGGAAGGCTCATGGCTTTCTGGACAAGGAACTATTTCTTGTCTTATGTCTGTTGGAAATATGAGGCTTGTGTTGTAACACTCCAAGCTGGTGTTGTAATGAAGCGATAGTACATCTGAATTCCACTGTGTAAGCCAGTTTTATTATTATCAAGCAATATATTCTTACTATATTCAGAGTGTTGTTTGTTTTGATACTCTCTGAAAATTTAGAACCAGATGGAAACCAGTTTTTCTGAGGCTACTACATCTTCCTGGAGAGTTACTGAGAGAGGAGCTGCATAAAGACATTTTGTAGCTTGAGTCCTGAAAACGGGCTTGATTTCAGGTCAGTCATTTTGCTTTTGATGCAAACTGATGGCAGATATCAGAGCAAAAATACACATGTTCTTCTCTGTCTGAGTCTCAACTGATGCATCATTTACCCAGATGATGTATCAACTCACACATGAAAAGCTGTGTGCAAATAACACAGGATAATGTTTATGCATTGTAGGCTAATTTTTCTCTCAGTTATACCCACTCCAGTCTGCTCCTTTCATTGAGGTTGACAGGTGTAAATGAAAGCAGCTGATTTTTCACTCTGTGACCTTATAATGAAATGAATGTGATTCTTCAGGGCTTGGTTGCCTGTACCATCATCATCATCATCATAATGTAACTGCAGTAATCCTATATGGCTTCATTGCTGCCCTGGGGGACTAGCTCACCTAATTTAATTGGCAACTGGATGATGATTCCTCCTGGTCAAGCTTGCCCTGAGTTCAGCTTGGGACAGTGGTGAGTAAAAGCTTCAGCCATATGAGCACTCTTCAGTGGTGCCTGCTGTGTGTGTGTGTTACATTCATAGAGAGCAGAGATATCTCTTGGGTTTATTACAAGAATGTGTCCATATCTGAAATCACAAAAGATAAGTACAGTTCATTAGAATCTCATTCCAGTCTCAACAGCAAGGATCTCAGCTCAAGTGGGCTGAACCCTTGTTTCCCCCATGTCCAGGCATAGACAGATGAGTGAATCCATGTGGGTAACCAGAAATCCTAATGTGCACTCAGTTATCTTCTCCCAGGGTTCTTGAAAATCCTTTCTGAATTTTACAGCAAACCTGCACACAACCAACTGGACAACATAAAGCCAAGAACAGGCCAAAGAAGAGGCAAGTGTTGTATGCATCTTAATATTTAATTCTTGTCTAGCATTTAGTGAAACTTTCTGCGTGGTTTAAACGTTATTTGGAAGCATCTCCTGATAAAAACTTCTTTTTATAAAGGATTATGGCTGCAGACACATATTCACAACTATGTGAAACTTTAACATGTTTGCGTAAAGAGAAAAGTCTCACAGCCTGGGAACTTTTAAGAGCTGGATGAGATAAGAAATGGATAACACATTAAGAAAAGCTGCACTAACAAGTACTATGAAATCAAAGAGATCTTGTTTTTCTCAGCTCATGATGAGTCAGATGTTCTGGAGAATGACAGTTTCTGTACCCTGGTTCTCTGTGGATCATCTAACACAGAATCATTGGTTCTTCACAGGACATCTATCTTTCTAAGAGTCTGGAAAAAAAGTGGATGCCTGATGACAGCCATTGTGTACAGACAAGAAGGGAATAAAATATTTGTTTCTCGAGTAAATCAGTTGATTATCTTGAAAAAACAATCCTGGAACAGAAGCAAACACCTGACTAAATCTAGCAATCACCTGCTGACTAGAGGGAGTAGACATCTGAGCAAATCAGACAAAAGAAGTAATGGGGGTTCCAGAAGTGACAGAGGTAATAAAGTTCATAATTCCTTAGATGATTTCCAGGTCTTCCTAATAATTCTTGCAGTCAGGGAGTTCCTCTCCTCCTTAAGAAGTGTCTTTGCTTCATCTTTGTGGTTATATTCATGTTTTCTGAACTTACTATGTATTTATGTATGTATTTCAGTATAGTGGGTAGGTATCACTGCACACTCAGTAACAACATATTATAATGACAGAAGCAAAAGTTAAGGAAACACAAATTAATTTAACACTTGTGCAAGACTCTGTGTATCAAAAACTGCATAAAAAAACTTCATTTGTGCTTTTTGTTTTACATTATGCAGTGCTTTTTATCTGGAGGTGACACCCTTATAGGCATACTGATGTCACAATTTCAATGCCTAAAACCTCTGAATGCCACCAAACATTTCCAGCAGAGAATGTGTGCACCTTAAAAAGACTGAAGTAACATCTAGTATTGTATTGTTTGATATCTTTTTTTTAATGAAGGAGTTAATGTCTTAAGTCCAAGCTTAGTTTTATCATTTAGTTAAGTGCCAAGGGTCACAACAAGGATGTGACCCTTGTTTGACACCAGCTCGAGTCTTTCAGGCCCAAAGATCTGCCATGGCGGGAAAGACATCTGAAGAAGTGAAATGATTTAACTGCAATTGCACAACAGATCGGTTTTGAACCCTTGTTTATTAAATCCAAGCAACACTTCCTCACTGGCCTTTTCCCATGATAGGAATAGTCCAGAGGGGGGTTTTGACTTCAGCAACGATTGCCACAACCAGTTCAGATAATGAGATGTTAGCAGCCTAAACATGTAAAATAGCATGATTCCTAGCCAGCACCAAGGTTTCCCTGTCAGTGTAGCATGCTGCTTTCTTGGGTGCTCATTAGATGCCTGTAAATGCCTGTCAGAATTTATTTCCTGCTTTTCTTCCCCCCATCTCACTTGCTTGCACAGGTCTTGTCTCTTCAACCACATAATTCAATTACTGAGCATGAAAATATTTCCCCCTGTATTCTGATTGTTCTGTGGTTGATGATGGTGTGAGGTGCCATGATGGAGTGCACTCAAGGAGCTCTTAGATGAGCATATATATTTGCATTGCTAATTTCATGCCTTGAGAGGGAAGGCAATGGTTGACTTTGTTCTTTGTTTGATTCATAGATCTGTCTCATTTTACTAAGGATTGATTTGTGTGTAGGCAGGGAGCGGGGCTGGATATACGGTTTGAATTGCTAGCACTTGTGCACAAGTGAAGTACTGCTTGTTTGCAAGCAGATACTGAAAAATGGAAAAAAAATTGCATTACAAAAGATTTGTTAAGGTGCCTATGAGGAAGCTCTGTGTGTAAAGACCTACACAGAGAGACGCTCTTGGTCTGTGTGGACCAGAAAAGGGAGATGATCCAGGGAGGATGTAAAATGGATAGTTTGAATCAAATGGAAATTATTGATTGCATAAAAAGATATGCTTTGCATGGGTTAAGTGTTAGCATCAGGCTCATATGAAGCTGGTAGGATGAACAAAAGCCATAAATCAATGCAATCCTGAAAAGAATAATGTTTCTTTAACAAGTGGTATAAGACTTGGAGACTTAGGCCAGACCAAGTACAAAGTAGAAAGCTTCACAAAAAAATAATTGAGGTCCCTGCAAAATATTTCAATTTTTTTATTGATTGAAGGCAATTATCCCTTAATTGCATATTTAAATGAGGTATTAGGAGGTTTAACTAAGCAATGCCTCTTAATTGCTGCTGCACACTAGGTGTCACAGATTGTGTTTATTTCATATGTTAATTAAAGAGAATGGGTATTTTATTTTATTGACTAGCGGGTTCTTCAGGCTGCACTGTTTAGGACCAAGGATGTCTCAGGTGTCCACAGCAGCCAGGGTGTTAATGTAATCATGAGAAAGGTTCTGGTTTTAAATGAAGAGGTATATCACCATTTCATGGATATTTTCTGCCACTTAGACCATATATAAGTAGTAGAAGGGAGACCCTTAGCCCAGGTAATGTTAACTCAAATGATACAGAAGTGCTTAAGTGCAGCATAACCACAGCAAAAGTATGCACATCATATTTTTTTGCGTCTGCTGAGCACACAACTCTAAGGCTGTGAAGCAGAATGTGATAGGGCTGAGATATGAAATACCTGGCATGATTTCCAGGCTGTGGCATTAACCTTTGAGGCTTTGTTGCAGAGCTATGTGTGGTTCATACATTGGAGTTAGCAGCCTCACTGCCATGAGACTGGGGGGGAAGTGTCTGGATCCCGCATGGTAGTTCTGAGCTGGTTTTTGGGGATAGCTGCACATGAATGGCAGAGTTTTCTGTTTAAAAAAAAAAAAAAAGAATTCTTGTCTGACTACCTGTGTAGCTGCTGAAAGAGTGATATACAGGCAGAGCCAAACATTAAGGTGGGATAGAGTTCTTCTTTGGTGTGTAGTGCATGCCTACTACATGTGTATACACAGAGTTATACACCTCAGGCTCTGAGAGTACCCTCTTTTTCTGTAAGATAAAAATAATCAGCCAGAGTGTTGAAAAGGCAAGAGACAAGATATCCTGTCTAATCACAGGAGTACTGTGTTGTATCTATATGGAGGGGGCAGATGGATGGATACTGCAAACTGGCCAGATACGAGCTTTCTCTGGGACTGAAACCATACAGCCGTGTTAGTGAGGTTTGTGCCTGAGCTAATAAGGCCCACTGGGAGGCAGAACGTGTTAATTCAGGAATACTGTAACACTCATGCCGTCAAACAGCTTCTGGATCACAGCAAGTGTAGCTCAGAGCATGGGCAAAGGGGACACAGCACATCTCACCAGTGTGGTGGGGCTGGTGAGAAACTCAGGGTGGTTTCGGGGCATATCAGGCCTGTGCCTGCTTGGGGCATGAAGGAGCTCTTGGAAATACTTGTAGGGAGAAGCAATGTGGTCTTGGAACCAGAGGAAAAAAGATCTGCCAGAATGACTGGGGGGGTGGGGAGCCTATCCTATTATGGGAAACGCAGAAACAGCGTATTTTGTGTGGAAAAACAGAAGCAGATGGCAGGAGCCTGAGCAATCTTCAGGCATAGGCCTAGGGCAGTGGGCTGCATCCTTGTCTGAGGAGGCAGTGGCTGGTTTGCAGCAGAAGTAAGGGCTTTGGCCATGCACCAGGTCTTTGTAGGGTCCTCACCGGAAAAGGTGGGGTGCAAGTGGGTGGAGTGTCCTAGGTTGCAATATAGATGTAGCTAAGTATTCTATTACCACCAGCTGTGGGCCGTTAGCTGCTATCACCTGCTAATGACCCACTCCGGATGACAGGCAATGGGCCATCCATTAGCTGTTACCAGCTGCTGATGACCCACCCCGCATGACAGGCAATGGGCCATCAGGGACCCACCGTGTGACTCATGGACTTATCTCATCCCATTGTGGGATACTCTGCCCAGGAGGGAGGAGCCAGGTGTTCCCACGTGGATATAACCTGGCCTTGGAACTGCCTGAGCTAGCCCTGTCTACTGGGTTCCCAGAGGATGAGAGCTACCACTGGATCTTCAGCTGGAGACTAGACCTTCACAGGATCACCGCTTCAACTGGACTACTTAGTTGGACTGCTACTACCACCCTAACAGGGTGTTAGGTTGTATCTGACTTTGTCAGTGCTTTTCCTTGTATTATTTCACTTATTTTTTTTTAATTTCAATCCTGACTTGTGATCTCCCACTGGTTTGTTTTCAAACCAACACATGGAGAAAGAGGAAGCAGGATTCTCCAACTGTTTCTGGGGGAAGGAGTCTTGAAGGAGAAAGAGGGAAATTCACAGGCCCATTCCCACTCTGCCCAAATTTTTCCTCCCCAGGTGAGCCCCAGGGACTCATCCCAATTTTTCACCAGTTCCCATCAGTTTCCGAGCTCTCCCTGGCACCCCTGCTGCTGGTCAGTGTTAAAGGGAAGGCTGTTTCTGTGTTACTACATATTCACAGCAGTGGCATTCATTCCTAGAGGTGGTTGGTGCTCAACACCAGGAGAACTGGAGACCTATGACAGCAAAAAGGCAAAACTCACATAAAACTACACGGGCATAAATTCATTTTGAAACAGTTAATGGAATTCAGGCATCTTAACAGCAGAAGAGTGAGGCTCAAAAACTGCCTTCCAGTTAGGGCACTGGAAGCAAAAAGTGTTGTGATGATAGAATTGAACTGGTTTATTTATCGAATCACCAGTTAGTGTTTTGGAGGGCTATTGCTAGGGAATAGGTCTTCCAACTCCATGTTCAAATATAATATTCCACAAATTCTGTTTCTGGTTTGTTCTTCTACCTTTTTCTGAACATATATGGGAATTTCAAAGAAGCACCAAAATCCCGTGGCTGTTCTTTGAGCACAGGGCATCTGGCTTTCTTTTGTGTTTGGGAAAAAACAACTGGAGCCACTAATGATAGGATGATCATGGACATAATTTCTGCCTTCTGTCAGAATATA
This sequence comes from Lichenostomus cassidix, assembly GCF_008360975.1. Taxonomy (NCBI): domain Eukaryota; kingdom Metazoa; phylum Chordata; class Aves; order Passeriformes; family Meliphagidae; genus Lichenostomus; species Lichenostomus cassidix. The sequence continues at coordinate 106,017,405 of NC_139482.1, read as the reverse complement.
AAAATGCAGTGCCAGAGTAAGAACTATCAGCTTCAAGTATTGACTGGACTGTTAGACTGAACAGTGAATTTGCTCTCTTTTAAATGTGTTAAATCCAACTCTAGATTAAATTTAAACTACTTTGCTACAGCATAATCCACGAGGGATACCCTGACTTTCCACTGACTTTAATGGAGCCTCTACTGAACAATTAGAGCAAAGCACAAAATATGCAGTGTGGCCGTAGAGATGAAGTGGTTAACAGCCTTTTTTTTTTTTTTTTTTTTTGGTGGGTAATTTCCCCTTTTAGTTTTTACTGTGTCATTATAATTAGCAAAGCCCAAAGGTTCAAATCTAAGCTAAAAAAGGGCAGTGGTGTGATTGTGTGTTGTCACTGCTGCTTATTACATCTATCATTATCATCTCACCATGACCTTGGGTTTCCCCCACTGTTTTATCATCTCTTCTCACCATCACCTATGTTTGCTGAAAGCTCTTTGGGGCAGATCTGCTAGTTTGGCGATCCAGACCTACAACAACAGGATTTAATTCTACATTGAGGCCTGTAGGAGAAGCAATGCTACTTCTTTGGGAAGGCAAACACTGCTGTGCCAGTTTATCCTCCCGGCATCCGATAGCTCATTGTTGTAGGGCCAAAAAAGGGCTGAGCTTTTCATGGCAGGATGGTACAGGATGGGCAGGGAACACCTCAGCTCTGCCTCAGAACACAGCCTGCCATGCTGTAGACATAGAGACACACCAGGGGAGCTACTGTGAGAACCCACAGGAAATAGAGGAGGCCTGGATGTACCTCCAGTTCAGTTTTAAGAGAGCTGAGCCATTGATTGAAGATTGATGAGATTCATCAGCAGGACATTTCCCTCCAGTAGAGATGGGCCAGGCATGGCTGCCCCAGCAGAGGCTTCATTCTCTCCTGGCAGTGACTCTTTGAAAAGTTGAAATATTTTTGTCTATCTAACATCTTTGGGCCAATGCAAGAGTGCGTGGATGGAACATGGCAGCTTCTTAATGATTAAATGGGAGAGAGATCAGACTGGACAATTTGCAGTTCCTCTTAAGCCAGAAATCTGTGGAACAATGTGTTGTCCCTCACTGGTCAAAGACTTCTGAGAAGCCCATAATTTAGCCCATAATGTAGGAGAGGTTTAATATTGCAACACACAGCACAATGGCTTGAAGAGAACCAGACGGGTCTTGACATCACCAGCCTTTTCTTCCCTTCAATTCCCCAGCACGGTTGCTATTGTTTGAGCCTCATCACTAATGGCATTGGAGAGGGATCCAGCATTGGCCAACCGCTAGGGCTCTCGCAACTATATCATTATTTCTTCTCCTAGTAGATCTATGCAGGACCATGATCAAAATATTGGGTCTGACAGCAAACTTCTGTGGGCATGAGAGGAGCTGAACTGCTGTTTGTGAGGGCAGGATGGAGATTTCAAAGTTAATCTGGTTCCCATCTCTAGAACTATTTAACTGCAGCACACAAAGCATTCGCAGTGCACCGGGAATTCAGTCATTTTATGCAGGTCAGCCATACGATGAAAAATTTTATATCAAAATGTTTAACTTCAAAAAGGGTTAGATTCAATTTCCTGGTGAAGGCTCGAGTCAGTTCTCATTTTAATCTCCCCTGCATTCCTGCCCCTAGGTAAAATGTCATTGTATTGTCACGTTTGGTTGTAATAACCATAGTCATTTGGCCAGCAACAAAATCACAGGCCTGAACATTTCTGATGATTTAATCCAAATTCAGATCCAGATATGTCACCCGTCCCATCTTTGAAATGAGTGGAGCCATTTATTTGCACCTGGATCATCAAATTAGGATGCAGCTCTGTCCTCTGAGGTCCTTGGGTCTATCTTACCTTATCTGCTGCTCCCCAGACAACATTTTCCTGTTTAGGGCAGCTGCTCAAATGACTGATTCTGAAGCTGCTGGAATAATGTGGACTCTTCCCCCATCCAGAGAAACCAGCAGTGTTCCATTGTTTGTGTATTTCCTTTCATAAGTAGTCCATGAATATGCTTCCTTAAGTCACCGAAGGAAAATACTTCCAAGAAAAAACTCCTGTCTTGTCTTTAAGAAAAATATTTGGACTGGTAAAATGCATTGTACTATGAAGGATAGTTCCAATTTACAGACTCATGAGCTTATGAGTGGAATAAGCCTCCATCCTTATCTTTATGTTACAGCAATGGCACCCACATACGATAAGTCTTTGCTGGCAGAATTTTGAAAAAGTAATTCCAGTGCAGTGAATATAAAATAAATGCTATCAAGGAAAAATATTTTTTGCTCCCCTGGAATAGAAAACATTATTGAAACTGTTGGATGCCTCAGGAGTCTATTCATGCAAAATCTATTTCTGCAGTCAAAATATATTCTATTCTGCAGATATTTTTTTTCAATATGTGACTGAGACTTCAAGACAGAAAGAAATAGCCATTTTGGCCAGGAAAGAACTGGCATGTGGTCTGGTTTTAGGTGAGTGTAGATTTTGCATGAAAATTATAGTAATTATGGGTATTTGTAAACAGTGATTTTTGCACTTTAACGGCCTAATCGCATGGTCAACAGCTGGAAGTTGCTCTATGCAGATTCTTACCTAACACATAATAAAAGTCACCCTTTGCTGCATTTCCACAAAGAAACAAATTATAGCACAAAAGAGACCTGCCAAATGCAATCTTTCATCCCCTTCTGGTTCTTAAATAGAATGTTTGAATATTCTGATTTTAAAAAAGGGATAAAACAAAAGGAAAAATAATTTATGTATGTGTAAAACATGTGTATAAGGCAAAAAGGAATGGAAAATGCTGTTGTATATGTACTACTTAGTCTTTCATTGTAATATATGCATTTCCTTTGCATTTGAAAGTTCCTGTGTCATGCATGGTACACATCTGTTCCTTTCATTTTTAATTCTGTTTTAAATACATATTTTTAATTTCTCCCTATTGTTTTCTCAAATGGTTCCATTACAGCAATTTAAAAGCATATCCAACAAGCAAAACCACACAAAACGACTCTTGTCATATTGAAAATCTTGGCAACCTGATGAAGAATTTGCTATCTAACTGGAAGGAACAATCAGAAAGGAAAACCAGAACAAATCTGACCCAACCTTTCCCCTAGACTTCCCAGTTTAGCATCCTGGTTGCCAGATGTCCAAGCCCAGGCACAGTTGAACCAGTTAGAAGTTGTACTAACTGGCATTGTTGGTTTACATTAATCTTTTTCTTTGCATTTAGGAGTGTCTGGGAAATAAAAGGTCGGTTGCTGCAGCTCAGCTGAGAAATGGTAGCTAAAATCCTTAATTTGCTTGTGATGAATACCCTTTATCCCTTGGCTTTCTAATAAGACACTGACAGTGTCCATCACTTCTAATCTTCTGCATCTTTGCCCCTGTTTCTTTGCTGAACATTGGCTGATTTTCTGTGGCCAAGTTTTCCAAAATGATTGATACTGGTCATCCACCCACAGCTTCACCAGGAGAAATGCACAGCTCCAGCCCTCTCTCTTTCTTGCCTTCGTAGTTACTTCCCTTCCATCAACTCCCTCTGAGTTATATAGATTGTGTTAACAAGCATTGAGTCATATAAAGTGCACACCTGTGGGTTAATTTGTGTATGGAATCAGTGAGTTTGTATGTGCTGTTTATAATGTCAACACTAGCTACTGGAACTTAAGTATAAATTGAGTTCAAACTTGCAGCAGAGTGAAAACAACAGCTAGGGAACTGTGGAGGAGTGAAAACCTTGAAGAACTCCAAAGCCTCTATAAGAAACTCCATTTTAAAGGATCAAAGAAGAACACAAACCTTGGCCCATAGAGCCCTGTGTCTGGTTCATGCTGGTTTGGTGTGGCAAGTGTGGGATGCCAGTTTTCTGGGGTTGCAAGTGGGACCCAAGCATCCCCATCGAGTCCCAGGTGAGAGAGAGCTCAGAGGAATGCACCGGCAATGCTCTAGCGCAGAACAGGTCCCACATATCACCAGCCTGGTATGTGAGGCTCTCCTGCAGGTCTGGGGAGCCTCAGCTGCTGGGAGAGGCTGGGTGCAACTGGGACAGCAGTGAAGGTTGTTCTCTTTTCCCCATGATGTTACAGGGGCTTCCCAGCTGCTGCTCATATCACACTTAAAAGTCTTACCCCTCAAAGGAATCCTCCTTTCCATCTGCAGGCACTTGGCATATATTTGGGTTCACTTTGCTCTTTGCCACTGTATATGTTATTCTTTGTTAATTTATGAATTGCTTTGAGTCTTTGGCTTGGCTCATATTAAATACTGTGCATTTTAAAGGTGTTTAGTTCTCTCATTGCTAGTATTAATCGTTTCACTATCAATTCCCTATTCCCATCTGTTGTTTTGAAATAGCATTATATATTATTATGCTTCTTCATTGCTTCGGCTCTCTGTCATAGCTGACTGCTTATTTACTTCCCCCTCTGTGGAGCTTCCAAAATCCTTTTTCTCTCTTGTTCCCATGGCAGTGCTCCACCTCCCTGAGTTCTGGTGTGTTCACCAGAGGCATTCCTCGATAACCTTTAGGGCATATTGGTCCAGAATTTTAACATCTCCCTCAGTTTGTCTCCCTCTTCCTCTCCAGCTACCTGTCCTGTCTCTCTGCTGAAGGCAATTGCCCTGTGTAGCATCAGCATCATCAGTGTATTTATACCTATAGCTCAGCAACCAGCCTAGCACCTCAGATGAAACCACCAGCAGCAAGAAGAGGCACAGCTGACTTACTGGGAAGCCTCCAGGGACTCCATTCACCTCTGACAGGTTCCCCTCAGGTTCCACGTGAGAACCCACGGGGATTTGATTAGGTATTTCATAGAAGAATTACCTTGGATGTTTCTGTAATACTGTACTGGATGTTTCTGCTTACTGCTTTTTTCCCCCATGCTTATGTTTTCCTTCCCTATTGCATTTTGGTGCCTTTTTCCAGCCTAATTGGCTTCCCAATTTTACTACCTCTTCTTTCCTCCCTGCTAATAGCAAGATTGTTTCTAAGCTGTTTTGTTAATTCTCTGATACACCTATTTTCTCCTCCAGTCTTCTAACCAGCATATTTTATCAATGCTTCCAATTCTCACAACGTCAAATGTAATTTCTGCCTACATTTCAAGCTATTTAATCCAGAGCACCTGAAAAAACAAGGTATTTATGCTTTCAAGGGAAAACAATACCATTAATAAAGGGTTGGGGGCTTTTTTCAACAGCTTTTTGTAGGACCATCCATAACTTTCATTTTAATCCTTGTAGTGCTAAGGACTTATGAGCAGAGAAGATAATAATGGTAAACACCACTTCAGCCAATGTCCCCTTCAACTGCCATCTCTGCAATCTCTTCTCTGCCCTTCACAGTGACTTTGTCCCACACTGCCAGGGTGAATTCCTGCTGCTTGTTCCTCAATCTCAATCCTACTATAGTTTGTATGACTGTACATGCAGAACTGCAATCTTTTTCTGGAGGAGAGGGAAATATTTCTGTTTCAAAACATAGCTGGGAATGGAAATATTGGCCTGGAAGAGGGTTGGAAAACACCATGCTGTGCAGGTACCATGTCATATAAATCCTGTCATATAGGGACAAATCTCTGTTGTTGAAACAAGCCAGCAACTTGATGTGTTGATCATGTTCCATTTGGAATGTTGCTATTCTGTTAGAAACCTTTTTTTTTCCTTTTTTTTTTAATTTCTGGATTTTCTAAATTTATGGGAGGCTGGTTTCTATACAGTGGAAATGGATGGATGGCCAATGGATGGCTTGTTTTTCCTCCTCTAGCAGGTATTTACAAACTGTTTATCCAAGATAGGGCAGTTCTTTATGCCTTCAAGATTTCATTTTGCTAGCTGAATATGCCAACAGTATTTCAGATCTTGTTGCAGCACTGTTTTTCACAGTATTTTGAAGTATTATTTTAATACTTTGCTGTTACTGCTGGGACAATCTTGCCTGGCATGGGCTGGATTCTGCCTTTGCAAAGGTGGACCCCACTGGCAGCTTAGAGTCGTTCATGCTCTCCTTAGCTCCTATACCAGCTTAACTCATCTCAGTCATTTTCAACTGATGAGAGCTCCTTTTACAGCAGCTGTGGTAACAGTCCCTCAAAGAATGAGCCTTTATTTTATTCTATTCCTATAATGCATCTCTTTCTGTCTACTGCCCTCATCCTCTTCTGTGTTAATATTTTCTTTTAGCTGTGGATAATCATTAGTATCCCAATCAGAGTCCCAAAAGTAATGACTTTCTCTAATCATATTCAAGTTTCCAGGAAAGAGAGAAAGTAGAAATATCTCAAAACTGAATGTAGAGAAAGTTCATTCCTGTCCCTCCTTTAGCTCTCTTTGCAGTACTGCAACTGGTCATCTTCATTTCAGCAGGCTCCCACTCAACATTTCCTTTGTGCATCTCTATTTTCTCTAGTTATAAAAATTACTTCCCATCTGACACCTTATTAAATGCTTTGCTGAAGCTCAGATAAATTATATCTACCATGTTTCCTTTGTCTAGAAAATCTTTTATCTCTTAAAAATCCTATCAAGTGAGTCTAAAACAACCTACCATTAGCAAATCCAAACCCTTTGGTAATATTTTAGTCCATTCCCAGTTTATCTCAATGACTTAAATTACTTCTTTCTTTCAAAATTTGTTCCAAAGCCTTCAGACATTTGAGAACAGACTAACTTGTAATTGTGAAATCTCTTTTCTTCTCTCACTTAACTGTAGATACTGCCTTTACTATTTTGTAATCCCATGAGTAGATAGGCTCATCATGAATACCTGCAAGTTCCTGTAGTTTCATGTGCCAGTTCTGTCTGAATTCTGAATGAGATTATCCAGGTCCTCCCAACTGGAGACAATTAAGCTCTTGGATTTTTTTCTGTTGTTTCCAGTTAGTAAAATCTTATTCCCATACTATTAAGCTTTTAGATTATTTTGCTGCTGTTTCCAGTGTAGTAAAACCTCATTCCCATTATATATCTTCCCTCCGCACTTCTGTTCAGTGTCATTACTCTTACTGAAGTTTGAACTAAAGGCTCTTTAAGTGGCTCTTTATCCTGCAGGTCCATAGATGATTGGGTTTTTTCCTTCTGCTAGGAATACTGCTTTGAGATCTTATAAGCACCAGTGATTCGAAGAATCCTCCAGCCTCTTTCCCATCCCGCTGCAGAGACACACAGTGTGTTGACTTTGGCGGCTGGGGCGCTCAGAGCTCAGAGCACTTAGTCCATGCCCTTTTGAAATGGAGAACATTAGTTCCAACCTTACTTTTATTTGTTCTTCCCTTTAATGTAAACTGAATCAAGGCACAATCACTTGAGCCAATGCTGTTTCTCAGCTCAGGTCTACTAAAATGTCTTCATTGCTTATCCAAACCAATGGAAAATTCCAGTCATTCTTTTAATATCTTTCTGTAATAAACACAACTGGATGTATTATTTATAATTGTCTTCACCAGCTACTTAATTTCAGCAATTTCAGAATGGCCAGCAATCTTTTTAGGAGTCATTTTGTCTTGAGTGTGCTTAATAGAGAGGGATAAAGAGCCTGACAGACAGGAGGAATCTTAAACATAAGTGGAGATGATTGGAATTTGTGGGAAATTCCAGCCTTTTTAGCCCAAATTAGGATGAAACATAAAAATATTTATACTAAAAGGGAAATGTTTCCAGGTCAAATGAACTGCTTGAAATGTTTCATTTTGTCTTAAGTCCATTAGAACTGATTCAATAGTCTTTTCATTTCTTTTTTCCCTCTGGCATTTTGAAATTTGGGGAAAAAATCTGACCTGACAGAGAGGAAAATTACTTTAATATTAAATGTTCATTTTTGGTTCTTCATAGAAAATGTATTTTTAAAATTATTTCCTGTGTTGTTTCATACAAGGCACTGGATTTAAAATATGCTCGCCCTGTAACAGAAATTAAACAGGAATGTGTGATTCATGTGATCAATCACAGCTAAGCAAACTCTGCAAACTGTGGAAATGTTAGCTGAATTATTCTCACTGTGATCTGGGGCTCTGCTAGGTGTATTTCTAAAGTGCATGCTTCTGCTTTGTAATCACTGCAAGTTTGGTGGCATGTTTCCTGGGAGGGAATAAGAGTCCCTTGATGCCAACGTTACACTGACTGTGGTAGATTTTGAGGGCTTGTTGTCTCTGCAGAGAGGATGGTCCTAATAAAGAGGCATCTGGGTCTTCTTGTCTCTTTTCATCTATTAAGATATGTCAGGCTAGACTCTGGACAGCTGGATTGTGATGGTTTTGCCCCCAGGGTGTCTTGGGGTAGTGCAGTAGGAGAGCGTTGCTATCTCCAGGAGCCAGTGAATCTGAGGATACGTCTCAAGGATGAAACCTGGAGAAGTGCAAAGAATGATTTCATCTTGATTAATTACACAGTATTGATCCTCTGTGGAAAGAGCAATTATCCCAGACACTCTTCTCGCTGAAGTGAAAGCCACCGGGAAAGCCACTCTGATAAAGAGGATGAACGTTTTCCCTCCAAAGGGCTCAACTGGTTTTATCCTGAGGGTCTGCAGTGTTAAATTTAGACTCAAAGGGAAAAAAATTCGAGTCTCAGAGTAGATGTGCCCAGCTTATATCAAGTGCAACAGAAGTTGAACAGACAAGAGGCAGGGTTAAAATTCAACTCCTGTGGGTAAAGTATGAAATGTAATCTTGTGCATCTTTTCATAAATGGCTTTGTCCAGAAATTTCATAATCTGGAAGTCGTCTGTTGAATGTTTTCAAAATGAGGATGTCTTTTTCCTCCACCCATTGCCTTGCCATGCTGTGGATATGTCCATAGGCATTGATCTAAAGGATGCCAGCATCTACCGTATGCATCAAGGAAATAAAGCTTCTTAAGCAGGAACATGAATCTGCCAAATGAAGGCTGTCTCAAAAAAATGCTGGCATTGTCTTCTCTTCTGATCTTGCAAGGAGGTGCTACTCTCAATTTTTTTTTTTTTTAATTCAGTATCATTATTCTGTATTAATCAACAAGATGTCTATGTCAATAGAATTTATAGTCCTGGCCAAAGGTTAAGTTTATGCTCAAATTCAAGCCCATTCATCTCCCTAACATTTTCTCTGGTTTTTTTTTTCACCAGGCTGCATTGTCTAAAAGGGAAATGTTTCCAGTCACTAAGGAGTAGAGCCACCCACACCCAGTCAAATGAGTGCTAATTTGACTAATGCTAATCCATATCCCCATGCTTACTCTCTTTGGTGCACCTGGAGCCTGGTCTTCCACCATCCCCTCAGTTTGAGGCTGTTGTGACTCTGCAGCCCTCCACAATATAAAAGCCTGAGGATTTCTCAGCTTTTTGTCAATGTCATCATTCTCTTTCTGCCCCATAAAGGTAGGCAAGGAATTTGAGGAAGATCCCCCGTTAGGTGTAGATGCCTTTCCCTTTGAAGCCTTTCTGGTCACATAAGGTTTGTGAAGATCCCCTCAGGGATGGTGCCCTTGAGCTAGCTATTTCAGCACACTTCTCTTTTTCCCTAGTTAGCTCCTGTGTTAAGAATGACTCTTGTTAACCACTTGCATTAACAAATCCAGAGAAACTGCTAGATGGTGCCTGCTGCTTCTATAGCATAGCTTAAACCACTGGTTCCCTTGCCAAGCTCATTCTGGTCCCTTTTTTATTGAGAATTTGTCCTGGTCCACCACCTATCTTTCCCTTAGTTGTTCATCACTATGAAAAGCTTTATAGAAATGTTTATACATTTTGGAAAATCAGTGGCATGCTGAACACGTGAAACATACTTCTCTCCAAGAGCTGTCCCTACCTTTCAAGAAACAAACTGCTCTATTCTTCTGCTCAGATTCTGCAATCTACAATTCCCGTAGTACCACTCAGAGAAACACACATCTTTGGTGATGTCAGTATCTTGTACTCAGCCACAGCTGGGATTTTGGGGAAAACAATTTTCTAGGTATGTACAGTATGTGTAGATGACTGGCTTTTGTAGCAGCAAGCTGTATATCAAAATATTTTCCACTTTGGGGAAGTGGGTGAAATTGCCAATGTGATCGTAATGCAAGCTATAAAAAGATCAAAGTTGCAATGTTCTGCAACAGCATCATCCATTGAAATGTAGCAGGAGCTTGCTGAAAAAAAAAGTTCATGCAATATATAAGACATTAAAAATTCTGTTACATTACTCTTGCCACAAAGATTGTAATGAAAATGGGAAATGGCACAAACGTAACCCATTCTCATTACAATCGTTAGATTGTAATCTTGTGCTCTCCTTCTCAAGAGAATGTTAAATGAGATTTTAAAGTATGGAAAATAAAGGAGCAAATAGAAACTGGAAAGCAAAAGAGGTGAGGCATGATAGACTTCTCCTGCATTCTTATGTTCTTTATTTTTGCAGTAAAACAAGACAGAACAGTATAATTTCAAAGAAAGATGTGCGCACACATTCTATTTTTCTTTCTTTGTGCAAAGTATATTATTTCAATATTTTTATCTTCTTCATTCTTACTGAAAAAAAAGAGTCCCCCCAAGTCAAAGAGACAAAGCAACGCTTTAGATATCTACATCAAAAGATTTATTTTAACAGTGAAGAATTTGCCCTTATCCATCATAGTAAGAGCTGAAGGTAACACCTCCCAGTGAGAGAGAACTGTATGACTTAGGAGACTAGCAATTAAAAATCTGTCAGTCACAGGTCTGGATCCAGCCCTGATTAGATAGTGACCGAAAGTTGTTAATATTACGCGATCACTGCGGAAGGAAGTACCTGACCTCACTCTAATCCCCATGCAAGTATTTAAATGACATGCTGTAGCTGTCACTCAGCAGTGCCATCAGCACTGCCAGCAGAAGACTAAGCATTAAATAAGCATAAGAAGTGAACTAACCCCATCTCCTTTGCTGTGGTGGTATTTCACACACTGGGTTTGAAACAGGTGTAACAGGTACCCTCCTTCCAGGGTCTAATAGGGGAGAAAAGGGGATGCTGGCCTCTTCTTAGGCTGTACATTCAGGGGCTTGCAGGACCTCTTAAAATATTAATTATGAAAAAAAATCTATTGAAGATTCAGAGGCAGTGTCACAGCAAAGGTTCTGTTTTGCTTGGAGGGTCAGTGGAGGTGAGAGATTGTTATGCACAGGAGTCAAAAGGGCTCCTTGATCACTGGGGCTGTGCCCCTGCAGAGTCCATGTGGCATCCTCTCCACTCAGCCCTGCAACAGTGCAACCTTATAAACATCATAACACCTCAATGAAAAAAGAAATGCCTTTCAGACAAAAGATTAAAATCTACAAAAGCTCTAACTTAACCCAGAGAGAAGGTAAGAAAGATCAAAGTCATTAGAAATAGTTAGGTCTCTGCAGTTCTCTTGGAAAGGTACCTTCTTGTCTGGTCCTGTATGTTGTATTTACTTTTAATTTTTTTTTTCTTTTGTGTCCACTCAATTTATTCATCATGGATTTAAGGTTTTGGATTGAAGTGTTGGGATTGTTTTGTTCATTAACTTTGGGTTTTGATTAGCCATGAGGTTTATGTTGACTCACCTCCCTTCCCACACTGACCTTCCTCAATGAGGTGACCACGGGCTGCTCTAAGTGAAAGCAGAAGATGGAACATATCTCTACACACAAATCCTATCTCATAGCTTCATGTAACCTTCCATCACCCTTTGATGAATCGATCTTCTAGGTAAAGCTTATTTTCTCACTTAAAATCTGTCAAGAAATTAAGGAGGAAGAAACTTGGTTTTTCATAGGTTTAAAACCAGAATAAACTTCCTTTGTCCTTGATGTTTGCAGTCACCAAAGGTCAGATTTTTTTTTGTGTCTATATATAGATGCTGGAAATGACATATTAATGATCTGACCAGCTTTCTAGCTGAAAAGAGAATCTACTCTTCAAAGAACATATATAAGTATCTGTAACTTCAGAATGACTTGTAGGCTTTCCTGTAATGCTGGTTAAAAGTGTTTACATGTAAGATGAGTTCTTATTTGCAAATTTACACTATCATGAAAATGTTATATCTGAGCTAGAATTCATGACAGCTCTTCTATTTTAACTGCCAAGAGATTTTGAACTAAGAGAAAAACCTGTATTACAGCTGGCTGTACTGCATCTAGCCTATGATAAATAAAGGACTTTTAATTTCCCCAGTATCCAGTCCCTCCAACTCCACAACCCACAAAAATTAAAAATAAAATTTTAATTCTGAAGCTTAAAATTAATTTAGTTTCTGTTGTAGTGCTGTAATAACTAGATCTAATTTAACCAGTCAGCAGTTCCTTCCATTGGACATTAATTTTTTAAAGTCTGCAAGTTAATCAACCTGTTTTATGGCTATATGTGTTTTTACATCAAAACTTCTCATTATTTCTTTTTTATTTTTTCTGTTAAGTGTCTGGGATAAGTGAAAATAGCTTCTGAATATAGAAGAATCAATTAATGTTTCAATATAGGGGGGAAAAAAATCATTCCCCAAATGGGTAACTGTTTCTAGTGCTCCAGACTGTTTCTCTTGCAGCTCTTTGGATCATGATCTGTCAGTGCCACCTGTTAACTAGACTGGTCTTTATGGTCAGAATATATAGTCAGAAGATGAAGAAGCTCCTGAATTTTCTCTTTTTTATTTTAATCGTTCCTCTGAAGCATGAAATTAGACCCAGGGATTTTGGAAGCTGCATCTTCACACCTATTAGAGAAGAATCTATCAGAGGACACAGGTTTTAGATAATGGATAATGCTATTTACAGGGCTCTGTACTTGAGAGGTTATATCCGAAGCCAGGTCTTGATTCAAACCAAACCATTTCGATATCACTCTGTAGCCACATTTGAGCTACTTTGGACAGTGAGGACATTGGGATCCTTGGTTCTTGCTCCCTGAGGACAGGTATCTGGAAGAATTTTTCCCTCACAGGGCTGCATGGTAGCATTTCGAATCCCTAGCTGTAGGGGTCCACACAGGCATCCCCTTTTGTTAATGCCAAAATGCAAGCTTCTAGAGGAAATGAGAAGTGTAAGTGTATCCTTTCAAATTTCTCCTTTGTTTTTGTTTATACATCAAAATTCAGCAAACACAATGCATTTGTTCCCTGGACCTTCAACCTGTCATGTCTCTTTTCTGCAAATCAGTTTTCACCTCAGTGTGTCTCAGCTGCTGCAATAGCTATAATTCCAATCATAGCCAGCCACTTTAATGGGCTTCTTGCGTCCACTGGGAAGAGCTATCCCATATGCAATGTCAGCTCCCAGCACCTAGAGAAAGCACAGTCTCTCTGCCACTTTTTAAGGAGAGCTTCAGTTGTGTGGTGACATTTGAGAGCTTTCATTATCTCAGTGCAGGAATCTCTGGGGCACACTCTGGTCTCTTATCATGCCCTTGTTTAACGGCACTCCTTACCTTTGGCTGCCTGTGTTCAGCTAACCAAGTGGTGGCAGAAATGTGTATAGTCCCTCTTAAATCATTCTGATTTTCCCAAGTCCCTCTGCAGTTTTTTGATGGAACATATGGCAATGTTATGTCTATTTGAAAAAGCCTTTGCATCATATGTTTATACAACTGCTCACTATCCCAAGACAAAAATTCTTTCCTGTTATTGCCCATTTGCTGACTAAAGAAATTATCCTCTTTATGTATTCTGGTACTTTACCTTGATACCTTACATGTTTAATTATGTAGTCCTTGGTCCATAATCCATATGATTCACTCACCATATAATATAACTCACATTAGTTTCATTTTTTTTAACCCTTGCCCTTTCTTGCTTGCTTTCCTATGTCAGCCTTTGCTATCTATTTAGTTTTGGGTCTTAGCCTGGCTCTCAGAAAGATTTTCCTCCTCAGTAACAAAATGGTCAGTGGGCCCTGTGGCACAGGACTTGTCTCAAAGGAATGATGATGGTTAAAGATGAGACCTTAAAAAAAGGAGAAAAACAATAAAAAACTCAAAGAAAACTCCTATAATGCACCACATAAAGGAATAACATCACAATGGAGAGAAAGGAATGGGGTTTGTGGCGACAGGAACAAATGGAGAAACAGCACTCTGTGTTTGGCTCTTTTTTTGTCTTCCTCTGTGTTGCTGGCCAGCGACCTCAGTCAGCCATGGAAGTCATGGATTTCCAACAGTTCCTGTGGGAAAGAGAGTTGCACACTGAATCTTTCCGTTCTTCCATTCTCCCAATATTCAGCGAAGTAGTAATAATGATTTTTCTCTTCCTTGGGTTAGAGGTGGGTGAGGTCAGAAAAAAACTGGAATCGTTTAAGAGGGAGAACAATTTTCTCCCTTGAGGTCTGTTTTGAAAAAAACCCACAACCTGAACATAAAGCTGTATGTGGATTTTTTTTTCCCTCAGATGGAGCAAGGAAATAGTTTTTAGAGTAATGTTTAAAATGGGCTTTTTACAATTGAACTTTGTTCCTTTGAAATCCTTTCTGTGACCACTGACTACTTCAAACAAAGTAACTTTATTTCAAAGCTTGAAATATTAGGGAAATATGTCTAATATACTTTGGATCTACAGGTAATGGGTTCAATTTCTGCTGGTCCTTTGTATCATACTGTCTCCAGTGCATCTTAATGGGCATATCTAGGGACTCTGTGTTCATTTTTTATAGGCTTTCTAGAAATCGGGACTTTTCTGTGTCTGCAGCATTACAAAAGGTATTTATTTACATGAGATTCCTGAGCTCTACTGATATAACCATCCTTTTTATTTACAAGTCAATAATATCAAGCCTTTCTTTTCAACACTTTGTTCTTTGATTTCTTACTTAAAAACATAAGTCAATAGGCAAAATCAAACACCTGCATTTTCATACCTGGTGCAGCTCATCCCTCTTATTTTGTATACTACTCAACATACTTAAATAAGAAAATTGTTCTTGCAATGAATACCCATTTTGTATATATCCTTAGCAACTCTTCTAATGCATTTCTATTTTTTAATGAGAACACTCTTCAGCCTTTTTCCTTTATCTTGACTTTTTTTTCTGAAAACATATGTTTTCAGGTGGTGGGGAGAGCTGCATGGTGAATGGAATTTATTAAATTCATTCTGATACCCAGGAACTAATAGCTGTGGTAGTATATAGAAAAGAAAATATTAAAGTCTGTAAAATATATTTTCTCCTCACAGGCATCTTGCTTCTGTGAATCCAGGATGAGCCAGTCACACCAGATACAGTTTTGCCAGAGGAGGATGGAAGGTGGTACCAGAGCACAAAACAGCCCCACATTCATGTTGGCTCAGCTGACTGGAAGGACAGGATTGGGGTTAGATCCAGAGCAGTTCTGCTTTGGGGAAAGGAGAGGAGGGCTATTACATAGGGAGAGTGTAACCACCCAGCCTGACATCTGGATGTGGCTAAATATCCAATACTGGGGGTAAAAGAGGGTCAAGGAATTTTGAACGATGATTTAGGACTCAATCCTGGAAACCACTTATTGTAGGTGGACTTCTATCCTTCTTCCCAGTACAGTCTCTGCTGGCCATGCTAAGGGGATGGTGAAAAACTATTTGAATGCGCAACACATATGAAGATGCCAGAACAATGATGGGAGTTGCTCTTCTGACTCGACATTTTACTCTTCTTTATTCTAGGGCTACAAGGCTATTCAGCTTCTCCTAATTGACTTGATGGTCTTGCTGGAAAAAATGAGTTGCAATGACTTTTTTCTTCTGCTGAATTATTTACAGGTGGAAAATATCTGCCTTGCTGGATCTTACCCAAAAGGCACTAAAATGTTTCTTGCAGCCTGATACTATGCTTTTCTCCACTTTTCATTTGGCTAGCAAAAAAAAAATTGGTTCAGTCAGATCTGAATAAAATCTTTTTTCTTCCCTTTTTTTTTTTTTCTTCTGGTTTAGGGAGTGAAACAATTATTTACACCGCCCTCTTCCTGATAGCAACCATATGTCTGGACTGCACAGCAATGAGCCTTGCAGTCCTACTTCTGGCAACTCTCCCTGGCCACAATGACATCCCGCAGCGCTCCTAACAAGAGTAGGTGCCATGGAGCTCTTTGCGTGCCATCGGCACTTCCCAGCTTCCAACACCTTACCTCATATGCCACCACTGTCCTCCAGCAGCTCTTGCAGCTAAGTGTTTGGTAGGCTCTGTGGCACAGGCAACGTTTGGAAGCTCAAAGCCCTCAAAGTCTGTGATGCTGAGATGGGTCAGAGACTAAAAACACTGGGTGATTGAATGAGTTAGACTGGATTCCCATCAGCTTGGAACACAAATTTTGTACGGGATGCAAATATACTGTGGAGCTTATTTGCGTCACTTTGAAAAATCTGTGGCACAGAGACTCTCCCCACAGCAATGAACTAAGAAACATGCCCAATGGCTGGCTGGGACTGCTCAAGGAGGACAGATACTACCTGAGAAATTGAACTTGGGTGGGAAGTGCTTTTGGCATACAGTAAGGTCTCTCTTCTGTCTACTTTATTTTCCTCATTAGGAAAGCAGAGCTATCCTTTAATAAAACCAGCTAATCTCCATTTGTGAAGGGGCTGAAAGTAAACCCAGTCATGCTGGGAAAGCCCCAGTGAACTGTGGTGGAAACACATTTCCTGATCAGATGAAAGAAGTTATATGGGGGTCCTGAGGGTAAGGACAGTTTAAAAGACTGAAGTTTCATGGGACATGGCTGGTGAGAGTATGAGGGAGTTAAAGGCTCAGTTAGCTCAGAGTCTGAAGCTTTTCTTCCAGTACTGTTTGCTCCTCCTGGTCGAAGGAGGCAGAAAAGAAGGACATGAAGCCTCTGTGCCTGTAGGAGACCCTGTGAGCACCTTCCCAGCTCCAGTCCCTGTGCCCTTGCCAGTGCAGAGGCTGCAAGGACTTGTCTTTTGCTACTGAATACAGGTATGACTTCTTCCAAGTGGGCAGCATAACTGGGGCAAAACACAGCAGGACAATGGCTCCCTTCTGCAAACATGCTGAACTTGGCCCAGTGTGAGCTCTGGCTGTGGAAAATGCAGTAGGAGGCTGTGCTGTGGAGCTTTTATCAGCTGTGCAGATCAGAAGGGGAGATTTCACTCTGTTTCCTCCCATTTCTAGTGCAGCAATAGTTCAGCATTGTGCTTCAACCCATGGTTCACAGCTGAGTGGTAGTTTTATGATTTCATGAGGCCTCAGACCAAGTGTGTTTAAATGTTCTGTAAAATATACAGGTTAATCACCTGACCCCGCAAACTTCTTGGAAGAATTTGTGTTGCATTAGCTAATGCATTGAGATGTCATCCTGGAGCTGCAGAAAACCATTGCACATGAAAAGCAAACCTGTCAAACTTGCAGCTTTGCTAACTTTGCACAAAACAGGAAAAAAAGTCCCTTTAAGCAGTGCAAAACAAGATAAAACCACAAACTTCATGGCCTTTTGTGCAACCTCAATTGGACATTGCAGCTCTGTGCTGTAATCTCAGAACAGAGCCTTTATCATCTTGGGTGTACTAGCATTGACCCATAACAGAGTCTTAAATAAAAAGCAAACTATAATGTTAAAGAAAAGTCAGTATCTCAGCAAGTCTGGCCTCAAGTGTGGGAGTGTGAACAGAGAAAACAAAAGCTCAGAATAAGGAGAAGGCTGGATGGGTTCAAAAGAGGAAAAAACCCCAACCTCTAGAAAAATAGCAGGGTGGAGCAGAAATAAAAATGCTTTGGACAAGAGAATCCCTACAGACTCCAAAGTGCAAGGCAAAAAAGGGAAAAAATGGCCTAATCCTTGCCTTACCAGTGCCTGAGCTGATGTGGGTCAGCTGTAGTGGGAGAAGGGCTCAGAGCCTGGATTTTGAAATATCTGCACAGAGGTGGTCCAGCAAGGCCGCATGGCAGAGACAGCATTGTGGAAGCTTTGGGCCAGGCTGTAATTTATTGGCAAAATGCTCTGGGGCTAAATAGTCAAGAGAAATGGCACTGCACTCCCTCTGAGAAGGGTGAACGATGCTTCCCTCTTGCTTGGAGGCGGGGAAATGACATTGTTCTGTGGCAGTCAGTCCCAAGGAGAGCAGAGCCTTCTCAAGTAATTTGCATGCCTGAGTGAGTTAACATTGAGAAGTTCCTGCTCTCCCTTGGATTGTGCTTCTGCCCATTGTACAGCAAGCAGAGGTGGATACAGAGACATAGCTGAAGTCATAGTCCTGTCCGGAGACAGGGCATGTACTTTTCCCTGTCCACAACCCTGCTAGATTGGTTTGCTCATGTCACATGTACTCTCCCTCTCTCCACCGAAACCAAGTCTGCCACAGGAAGAAATTCTCCTTTCCATTACTTTGTGCATCCCTGCAAGGGACAAATGGGACCCAGCTTTCAGCAGATACCTTTGAGAAAATGCTGGCGCCTGAAGAGCTTGTCACACCTCCAGTAAGACCCTGTTGTGTGTTCAAAAGCTGGGAAGCTGAAGGAATGCTGAAATGCAGTCTGTGGAGAGCAAGGTTTCCTAATGTGGAAAGCCCCTTACCCAAAAAAACATTAAATTGGCAGGGGGTCATGCCACTGAAATGCATTTTTACCTTATTAAAATTATTTCATACCAGGTTGCTTGGTTTTTTACTACACTTATTCCTTGGCAGTTTCATAAGTGTTGTGAAACTTACTTTAGAGGGGAGTGGAATGAGTTCACCTACAGCAAAATAGAGGTAGGTGGCTGAATCCCTGGGTCAAAACAGTGGTCATTTACATGCCTGTTTTATCCACCTGGTGTATCCTTCATTGCCAGCCTCCCTGGACAACAGGTTAATTTCCTGGTACACCCTCTACTGCTCATAGTCAGCCAGGCCTGCTCTCGTTGTAATGCTGAGTATTGGTGCACAACCAACTGGCCCTTTTGTGTTTCCAGCTCCCAGGTTCCCAGAATTTACAGAGCTGTCTTGCCCTCTGCTTTGTTAAGGTCCTTTGCTCAGGAGTGTTGATCTCCAAGGAAAGCAGTGTGTGTAGACCCAGCCAAAGTCACATCTGCAAATGACTTTTCATCCCAGGAAGGCCAGAAAAAGGGATGGAACAGGGACCCACATCAACAGCAGGGGAACTGGCTACACTGTAAAACCAAGGACAGTAGGATCTCTGGTGAAGCTGGCAGGTTTTGTAGAAAAATATAAGGGTTACTCATTCTCTTGTGAATTCCATGAAATACAAAATCTTCTCAGTTAGATGAGCCAGGTGAAGCTGAATGTCCTACATCAAAGCCCAGAGGGAGCTGGAGGCCACAGAGAGGATCATCTCTACTAAGCATCACATGATGTGTGACAATAGAGCCATGCCAGGGACTCAGCAATGAGAAGGTTTGAGTAGCACCATGGGAATGTCATATTGGTCAATCTTCTTTTTACTTTTTGACAGCCATGCTGATATGTTGGTCAAAATGGCATTCCTACTAGGGAGTTTACAAATTTTTGTGCTCTGTTTTTCTTCTCTGAACAGCCCAGCATGCCCCAATGTGCTGTGTGGCTGTGCATCCCACTCAGTGCTCTTGTGTTGTCCCTCCTGTGCTGCTTGCAGCTGCCTTTTTTGCCAGCTGGCCAAGGTCTACCTCCGCCCAAGACAGAAGTGCCAAATGGCTTAATGGGAGATGTTTTCAGCTGGTGACACTTTTTACTGGTAGGCCAGAAACAGAAAATGGAACCTGGCATGTTGTGCCATTAGCACTCCTCACTGGGAGCCAACCACAAGGTAAATCAGCTGGCTCACACTCCACAAGGACTCAGTTTAAAACAAACAAAAAAATATGTTAAAGCTTTCCCACCCTGCCCCAGGATCCCACTGCAGAGACATTTCCTTTGCAGTTCATTGCACTACAGATGGGAGTTTCAGGCAAAGATGATACTGTCCTTTGGCTCAGAGATCACCCCAAGAGAGCAGCTTTGTGGGGACGGGTTCTATGTTCCTATCAGCTCTCAGTAAGGCATGTTTTGGCGAGCAGCAGCAGCTAGAGCTCATAGGCACTTACTCATCCTCTCATCAGACTGCCCCAGCAATCCCTGATGGTGAGTCACTGTCCAGCCCTGCAAGCCTGGAGATCCCACATGAAGGGCTGTGGAAATATCTTACCTGTTCCTCATCCCACCAGAAATCTGTGACTGGCTTTCAACCAAATCTGCAGGCTTCCTCCATGGATGCATTGTGTGCAGCCATGAGGGTTGGTGCTGGCACAGGGAGAAAAACAGAGGAAGCACACTGCTGGGGTGGGCAGCATCACAGAAGCCCAAGGCATTTAAAGCTGTCCCAAGCTCATACAAGGCTGGTAGACCCATGGGAATGAAACCCTAGAATAGGTGTGAAAGCATCATTATACTGCTTTGAGAAAATAATTTGGAAAATACCTTTTTTTTTTTCATTATTTAAATAGTACTTTTAGTCTCCCTCACTTCCCTCTTTTCCTCTTCCATAACACCAACCTGATGAAAAAAGGAGACAAGATATGTCTGAGAAAATGACATCTGTGTCATAGAAGTTGATAATGGATAGATAAACAGCCATAGTGCAGCTGCACCTAAGCCCTGGAAACAATGACTGCTGGTGTACAGCTGTTTGTCTAGCTGCAGGGGTTTTTAATAACTATTAATTTTGTGTAGTAGTATGTGCACTCAGTAAAAGACAGTGATTGTCCCCAACATTCAGTTTAGTGCATTTATTGTTATTTATGAAATCATTGAAGGTGTCTTTGCATTCATGGGTCTGAGTCTTGCACAATTCATTGAAATGCTTGGCATCGCTGCCATAAAACACACACACTGAAGGTAATAAAATCCAGCTATGCAGTACAGTAAAAATCCCCACAAAAAATATCATAAAATGGACATATGAATCTTGATAAAGTCCGTGTATTGCTATGCTGCACATTCACATGAATTAGAGGTGTGTGGTAATCCTGGACGAAGCCTTATATAAAAGCACATGCTGTCTAGAGAGGCAACATAAAATTCAAAGAGGGAATACAGTGCACCCTCTCCCTCTGGTTATGCGCAACTGTAACCCTTCATTGAGGACTCCTCCTTAGCTGTGCAAAATGTTCCAAAGTTCAGCAAATCACTCCTAGCAGGTGTGCTTCAGGTCTCCTCCCCCACGCTCACAAAGACCGGGAGAAACTGGGCATGTAATCTTGGGAGGCTGACAGTGCTCATCATCCTCATGGTATGATGTTCCCCTCCCTCCTCTGTCTGTCAGCTTCCCAAATGCCTATTTCACCATTGTCCTACAAATGTAATCTGCAACTTCTGAGAAACATTCCTGACCTTCCGTCCCACTAATACAGTCCATAAACTGGAGTAGCAGAGGCAAAAGGGGAGATGCATCCAAAACTACTTGGAGTAAAGATTTCCATAGTTGTCCCTGCAGCTAAGAAACCCATTGGTTTTACAGGGGCTAATATTACCAGCCTTCCTAGGCTATCACTAGAAAGATACCATACACAATGATGGGATCCATGATGATCTAGAAAGCCTTTGATGCGTTATGACAAAACACTCATTGTAACATGAATTGTTTATGAATTATGCAAGAGGGCAGAAAACAGATATATGGGGACCTCAGTGTGTTGGCACAGCCTAGGAGCCTTGACTCCCTTTGTATTGGCCAGCCAACAGCACCTTCTGGCTAGCAGTGTGCAACTTCCTCACTATAACCACAGTATTTCATCCTCTAGCTTGTTAGCTCAGTCTGTGCTCTTACAGGTAAGAGCTCCCCAGGAGAGTCTCTGTCACTAAGCTTTGAAGTGAGCTCTGCACAGCCTTGCAGAAAATAACTTTTAATGTGCTGAAGTCTGGTGTCTGCTTTTGCTCACTTCAGGTGTGTAACGTCTCCTTAATGACTGCTTAATGCTGCGTGGGTGACCAGCACCATGGATGTCCACTGCAAGAAAAGACCTGCCAGAAGAAAAGCATCACCTGCCAGGCACTGTCTCACAGCAGCAGAAAAAAAATCCCATAACATGCACTGCAGAGTCCCATGTTAGGAAACAGAATATAGATTACTTTAAAAACTCTGCCTGGTTCTGTGGCATTAAGGATTTGAGACAGGGGCAGACCTTTGCAGACTAGTGGCCTGGTTTCTTAGTTGCACTGGTGCTTTTTGGCAGTGGATTGTTTGGTGCAGATGCATAAAACCTGTACCAAGCACTCAGGCACAAATAGGCTTCAGAGAGATGATGAAGGGAAAAGACCTCACAACTGCTTCTCCAGCTATGTTAAATAAGATAAGAAATGGCTTGTGAGTACCTAGAATGATCAGAGGGTTGGAGCACCTCTGCTGCAAGGAAAGGCTAAGACAATTGGAACTGTTCAGACTGGAGAAGAGAAGGCTTCAGGATGACCTAATTGAAGCCTTCCAGTTGCTGAAGGGAGCCTACAAGAAAGGAGAGAAACTTTTTACAAGGACACGTAGTGACAGGACACTGGGAAATGGATTTAACTGAAAGAGAGTAGGTTTAGATTAGCGATTAGGAAGACATTTTTACTGTGAGGGTGGTGAGACACTGGAACAAGTTGCTCAGAGAAGCTGTGAATGTCCCACCCCTGGAAGTGTTCAAGACCAGTTTGGATGAGGCTTTGAGCAAACGGGTCTAGTGAAATGTACACCTGTCCATAATAGGGGGGTTGGAAGTAGATAATCTTTAAGGCTCTTTCAACCCAAACCATTCTATAATTCTATGATTCTGTGTACAGAGATTGATTTGGGTAAGGAGAGTGTAACAAAATTTGAAGAGTGCCTTGGTAAAAAGATGAGCACAGAAAATTTCCCACCAAGAAGATTCTTCAGAGTTTGGAAAAATTTCCCATGATCTAAGTAAGCGTCAATGGTTGGATCATTTAGAATCAGTTGTGCCAAGGCTTAGCAAAGTGCAGAGAACTGGATGATTTTGGGATGAATTTTCTTTTGCCACTTTAGGGTAAACAAACTGGTGAATGCGTGACTGAGCTTTGTTCTGTCTCAGCTGTGGGGCACATCTGCACAGCATCATGGAGCTGTCAGTGGGGCACTTGTGGGCAAGAAGAAACAACACCAATGGCCATTAACCCAGGCGGCAAGTCCTACACCAGCACTTGTGGGCAAGAAGAAGCAACACCAATGCCCATTAATCCAGGCAGCAAGTCCTACACCAGCACTTGTGCCATTGTAATGTTTCCATTACTGCTGCATGAACTGGCCACAGGGAAGATAAATTTCCATGTCTGCTCCCACTACCATCATTTATTGCACTACTCCTCCCAGCGCTCTCACATTGACCCTGGCCAGGCTCAGGCTGCCCCTGTGTTTACACCATCTTTTCTTCTCACTGCTCAGATATAGAGAGGAAGCTTTATTTTTCCGAAGCCACAGTGGTAGAGTTCCTGAAGAGAGATGCATAGAAGCAATACAGATGCACGTGGATGTTCTGCTGAATCTGTCTGTGCCTGCATATTTCACTGGGAAAGGGCAATGCAGGCCAGTGGCATGGTTCTCTGTCCCACTTTCTGCCTGTGTAAAACAGGAATAATGATACTGACCTAGTTCACTGGGGAGCCTGGAAAGGCCAGTTAATGTTTCTATGGCTCTCTGAGAATAAAAAGGTCTGTATCGGTGCTAAGTGTTATTATTCAGGTATTGTAATTCTAACCTATAAGAGGCTTGGCTTTAGTGGGAGAATTATGGTGACACCAGCAGCTGAAAGAAGGTTTCATATTTCGTCTTTAGCTGTATACAGATTAAGAGCACTCACACAATTTCTTCACAGGCATAAAGATGAAGGTGAAATCCACACCACTGTTAGGCATTACACTGAATTACTTTGGCGTGAAGGAACTCTGATTTCCAACATCTGTGAAAGTTTAGCTGTAGTGATGTATAAAAACTTGGTACCAGCTAACAAAAGCAAGTACTTGTGAAATTGATCCTGAAATCTGAAATTTTCCACAGACTTTGCATGGCCTGGAGCGGTGCCCAAATCAGAAGGGTAAAAGGTTATCATTTTACTATGCAATATATATTAACCAAGTGAGCATATAAATGTACAGAAGGCTCAGACTGGTTTTGCAGAGGTCATTTCACCTGGAACTTACCTATCTCCCACCAGGTCAGTGATACAGTGTGATGTGTAATTCAAAAAATAATAAAGATATCAAACAGGGCTTTTATAATGTATCAGGTAGTCTTGACATATATTGGTGCTATATGCTACACATCTCCATCATCACCACTTCTCCTGTTTAGATTATGCTAATCTCCCAGAGGAGATGACTGCATATTGGAATCTTGCACCAGGTAACAGCCAGAAAAAATGATGGGGCTTGCATTCAGCTGAGATGCCACCTTCCCAGCAAGAGGCAGGATTATTAGTTCATTAAATCACATGGGGGACAATGGCATATCCACCATCGACAAAACCCAAATGCTTTCACATAATTTAGAAGTTACTTAAATGTGTTACACACGATGCCCTGCCACATGGGGACTATTTGTCCTGATTTTACTTCTCTGATTTTTGTTACAGTCATCCTATTTTTGTTTCCATTCCCAACTAACGGTTGGGGAAGATGAGGTTATTGTTTGGGCATTCAAGGGAGAGGGTGGGGGATCAGTTGTCCAGGACAAAGGCAGAAATGTTCCCTTCCTCACAAAGGTCTCCCTCTCTCCCATCTCTCAATTTTTGAGTAGACAACACCTACTTTATGGAATGTGAACAACGTAAGATGATGCTTACTCAGAGATTCTTAGGTATTTCCATATATTGCATTTAATGTCATAACAATAAGAAAAACAAAAATAAGTGCAATTCTTGATTGTAGAAAGCCATATTTTCCATGTTCACTCCTATTTTTTCTGGTAAAAGAAAATCAATATATGCGGCACATCTGAAACACTGATGCTCCCATGCTCCCTTCATATATGAATAAATGAATTTGTTTACTGTGCTGTCTGAACAAGTGTGTTTCAAAACAATGACAGATTCCAGTGCATTAGCTACAGCACTTCTTTGCAGCAGAGCCTTGCTCTCTTTCTTCCACATTTCCTTCAATGAACAACTCATAGCATTTCCTACACAAGCTCTTCCCACCCCACCTCGTGACTGAAGTGGGGAGTGCAGCACATACAAAAATGTCACCCAGCACAGCGTCATTCAATTCCTGGTTGAAATACTGGGATGTTTTTCATCCCCTCTCATTTCCCAAATTGTAGTTTTCTTTTCCCCAAATTTGGTACGACTTCTCTATCTGTTTACCGTTTTCCAGCCATGTGTTTTTCATGGCTTTTGGCATAATGGTCCATGTTTTGAGGCGACATTTCAGAGGTTCTTTGGTCTGTTTTTTTTCCATTACTAAATGTTACAAGGAACTGGTATTTTTCTATTAAGCTTGGTTGCTAAATTTCTTACTAGTTATACAATTTAAGAATTCAGTACACTATTAAAAAATGCAGTAAGTCTTCACTGTAAATGGTTATGCACTCTATGGCTTTTTCCTATTTTCTGGAACAATTGATATTATGAGTCATTGATTATTTTTGGGGATATTCATGGTGCTTTTCTTGGACATGCCTTTTGAAGAAATCAGTAAGCTCGAAGAAAACAACAATGGGGAGTTCTTGGGAGTGGGCTTTTTGGTTTGTTTTTACATTTTAAAAAGTCTTCAGTGCCATCAAAAATCACTTCTAATGCTTTGCATTTTTCTATTGGCTTCTGTTGGGAACTCTCAAATGGAGAGAGGCTTCTAGGAAGGAATGAGAATGGTAACTCTACCTATGGTGTTATGATGTCCATTGCACAGGCAGGCTGGAGGAAACCTGGAGAAATTATAGGCTTGACCCTAAAGCTAGTAGGAATTTTGACCCTGCTGCTGCTAGGCATGACATGGCATTTTTTATGCCTTTCAAAAATTATGGAGGAGTCTTGTTAGTGGAGCAAGTATCATAACGCTGATTTCCTGACTTTTGACCCAATTTTAGAGGTTACAGAGCACTGATGGCCCCGCAATGACCTGTTCCCCACTGCACTTGAGAATATAGGAGGCTTGCCTTCAGGCATCTGGACACAGCAGACTCTGTACCTTCTGGGCTAGGTCTCAGTTTCAACAGACAGGACCATCAAATTGCTTTCCATTTTTGGTTTGAATTGCATTTTATTTCTAATGTGGTGGTTTGAGACATTGTGTGCAGGAGAGAGAGGGAGAGAGGGAATGGCATGCTACCTAGGGACAGAGGAGTCCAGCCTGCTTAAAAGGGAAATGTTGCTGGATAAACACAAATTGCTGTAAGCCACATCATTAGGAGAAAGTTGTCTATCATTAAGCACTACGTAGTGCATCCCTGTGAGCCTGAAATAAGTCTCCAGGGGATATACAATCTTACTTGCCACACGAGTGAAAATGCTGAAGATGAACCATGCGCCGTCTGGGTGTCCACCTCCCACCTGAGTTAGCATCATTATGTGCATGTTGGGCTGACTTAGCACACTGAGGAGGAAGATGGCCATGCCATTCTCTTGTACCATCTGGGTAATTTACTCTGTTGAGTTTCTTAGAGAGTGAATTCATTAGTGTAGATATGCAGGGTGCAATTATTCAGATGATGCAGTGGGAGGAAGCTGCATAAAATTTACAGAGTGAGCTCTGCCGGTACCCTAAGCAGTGCTTTTCTGGGTGGTCCTGCCTGGAAAAAAATCACACCTAGGAATGCCTTGATGACTTCTCACTGTGTCCCAAATGGCAATTCCTCCCGACTGGCATCAGTGGGAGCTATTCTCACTAGGCGAGAGAGATACTAGAAGACTCCCAGTTAGCATCCGTCACAACAGAGAGGAAATCTGTGGGAAATGCTGATCATTTATATCAAAATTAATGAGATTTTCCCTCTCTGAACGTGAGGGCTGAGATGTGTGCTGACTACAGGGAAAAAAAATCCATCCATGGATATCTAACTTGCCTTTTTTATTTATATTTTTCCAGGGGTCTTGTATAATTGATGACAGTACCTATTTGGCAAAGGATTTTTCTGAGCACAAAATTTATTTCGATAGTAATTTTTGTCTATTAAACAAACTGTTGTTTTTTCCCTCCTACATCTGAAGCCAAAATCACAGGACCACAAAACAAATCAGCCTAATTTCACTGTGAACTTTTCTTTTGTCATCCTTCTATTTTTCAAAGAGAATAAATGTGTTGTTACATGACTGCTCTTTTTCAGACAGAAGAGGCAGAGAGCTATTTTTGAAGCTCCTTAAATCAGAAGCTCTGGCTCTTTACAAAAGCATCCCCACAGGATATCAGGACTGTGTTTGGAAACATATGTGATAAAAAAAAATCAAACCATAAAAATGAACTGGGATCACCTTGTAATTGGGCAGAGAAGACTTCCTGCTGCTGTCTGTATTTTTGTTAAAAGCCAGTGCTTCTGCATTTCTCACCTTTTGCTGCGCGAGATTGTACACAAAATCTCTGATTGCCAAGCAAATCAAAGCCAAGAGGGAGACCCCCTGTTTGGAGGAAACCATCCCCCTCCTATATTCCCTTTTACTGATGTTATGTGGGAAAAATTAGATGTACAGAATGAATCAAAAGTCATTGTAAAAAAAAATAAAATAAAAACACTACCAGTGGAACAGAGCTATATGGAGGACCCGGAGGAGATCTTTAAATGCATCAGCTTTCATATAGAGCAGTAAGCTAATAGGCAGTTCATTGAAGCTAAAGTATAACATAAAGCATAAAATTACAGAGAAAACGGCTGAAAATATAATAAAAAATAATTAAAAATCTTGTAGGAAGGTGGCATATCAACATCCGATGTAAATACAGACATAGGAAGTGCAGTTTATCATTTGAATAGATGAAACGGCTGAAAATGGTAACAAAATTTGTAGGTGTGTAGTCTTTTCTTCCCAAAAATTTAAGAAAATCCCAATGGTTCCAGAAACAACTTTCCATTTTCACCCGTTGGAAGATGATTTTCTGTTTTGCTCAGCTACCAGAATTCTAAAGGAAAAGAACACCCACTGTAAAATTGCTTAAAACTGTAAACTTAAATTCAAAATTAAAAACAAAAAAAAAAAAAAAGGAGGAAAAATCAGTCATTTCCCTGGTCCTTAAATTTTAAATATAGTATGGAAAGGCACAAGTCTCTCTCCACCAGTTTGGCATGACATGAACCTTTGAATAAAAACCAGACTTCCGTTTTCTTTTGTCCACTGCTTTCTACTCTTCAGTGAAACAAAATTCCAGTGTTGTTAAAGACTTAGGGCAAAATTATTTTTTCCATGAAGATGTAAGAAAAATTGGACAAGGCATACAGAAGTTAAAAATAGGTAGTGTTCTCCCTCCCCTGGAAACTTTTCTCCTACTATCTGCAGCCAGACATATTTAAAACTCAGCATCTCCCAGAAATGTGCATATCATACTAATAATACAAATTTTCCTTTCATTGACTGGCACTTGGAATTAGCTCATTGAGGGCAAATTGCTAACATTCAGGCTGCAAATGTTTTGAGAATGAAGCATCTTTCTGTTTGCTGGACCAGAACCTTATTCCTAGACACAAGGTCAATATCAAAAGCAGTCCTTTATTATTAAGGGTGACCCTCATGCATGAGAGTGTATTGATATTGGTTCAGACAACACATGAGAAAACATATATGTATGTGTGCACACATAACTATCTGTATTTTGAATTTATATTTTTGTGTTTTAACCTGTATAAATATATGAACATATATGTATAAACACATATTATGTATATTGTGTGTATGTTGAGAAGAATGTGTACTCACTGTGATGGAACCCATGCAACAGTGGTAGGTGGAAAAACAAAGACGTTGACAAGCCTTTTCTAGGCTACTGCATCCTTTTCCTCAGCATACCTGGGTAGAATTCCTGGACCAGGAACAAACATACTCTGTAATGAAACAATCCTGCTTTTCCAAGACTTAGCAGGAATATTTTCCTTCTTCCTTTCTCCTCATCATCCAGTGCCATGCTTTATACATAGGAAGTAGAACAGAGTGCATTACCCACTCCTTAACACACCCAGCAATTTTTGCATATATGCTTAGATGGTTTTGTAAGCACAGAGAATGTAGTATAAGCAAATCTCTGATTAAGTGGTTTTTCAAGTTTAAAAAAAAAAAAGTGTTGCTTTAGTACACACAGATATGTGCAAACATTCATGCTGTAATAGTGTTTACACCCACAACAAAGATCAGGAATCTACCATGTAAAATGTAGTGCAGGCTTAGATATAAGTGAGGTATGGCTGAATAAAGTTGCCATCTACATTATGAAGGGCTTGAAATCCAGCAGAGCTACTTTATAGTCCAATTTACATATTTTAAAAATAGCTTATTTAATAGTTGATAAAAGCTGGGGTCAGCTTCCTCTGAAAAGCAAGAGCTTTAAATACCTGCAGTTATTTTGAGAACATGGGTGATTAAATTCTAGCAACTCTGCAATTTCAAATGCAATTGGAAGTAAACAATAAATAAAAAATATTATGTCACTTGCACTGAAGTTATTTTGCACCTTTGTCATCTTTCCGTGTCTCTCCTCTTTAATTTTCTGTTCTTTACCTACCAAACTGCCTACCTATGTATTGTACTTACCTATCCACAAATGTTTTCACACACACACGTGAAAACTAATTCTTTACATGGTATTCAAATTTATATGTCCAATGGCATATCTCCCTACCTTCATAATAATATTCCCAGCAACATTTGGCAAGACAAACAGGAATGAAGGTAAGAAATATGAGGAAAGCTTTAATTAACAACTTTAAATTTCCATATTGTTTACATGTTTGTATAATTTCAGTTTCTGCAAGTCCCTAAAAGGAAGTCAAAACCCATTGGCCAAAAGAGGCAAGAAAGAAAGAGGAATTCATATAATCAGAAAATATTATCTAAGTGGAAAAGAAGAAAGATTCAGATTTAATTGATAGCTACGAAGAAGCAGTGACTTCTATCTCTTCACGTAAAGAAGATTTTTAAAAAATCCATCCCAATAGAATTTTCAGTCATTAGTGGAGGTTTCCAAAATCTCCAGAGAGAGAAAATGAATGGAGGTGTTAAATGCAAAAGCTTATCTTGGGGACCCTAATTCTGTCTCATGCTGCTCACATTACGTATTATCCTCACTTGGCCTTCTTTTTTGAGAAAGTGAACAGCAAAGTGGAAGCATTTCTGTGCAGTAGTGAAAATCAAATTGCACAAGACACTAATAACAAAACCCTGCAGAAATGGACCAAAAAAAAAAAAAAAAGGAAAGCTCTGGCTTATATTCATGGCTGCCTGTATGTTTCTTTCTTTTTCACCCCTTTCTCAAATCCTAATTCTTTGGCTGTGTGACCTGCAGTGCTCCTCAGTCAGGTTGAGGGTTTGTAGGGGAAGGGAGAGGTGCTGGAAATGATGCAGTGTCACATGAAACTGAAAATACATATTTAGGAATTACGTATCATTTTTAAATGAGTTTGGGAGTCACTCCTTTTTTGAGCACAGAGGTGATTATCATAGACTCAGAGATTCATAGGATGGTTTGGGTAGGAAGGGGTCTTGAAGATCATCTAGTTCCAAACCCCCTGCCATGGGCAGGGACACCTTCCACTAGACCACGTTCCTCAAACTCCCATCCACCCTGGGCTTGAACACCTCCAGGGATGGGGCATTCACAACTTCCCTGGGCAACCTGTTCCTTGTAGAGTTGCAAGAACATGTGGACAAAACTCTGTATTGCGTCATATTCATAAGACAGAGAATGAAAATTTATATGATGCTATTAACTGATATAGTAATATTATGTTTAGTAGTAAAACCCAAACGTGACTGCACTGAGATATGGAAGAGCTTTGTGACACTGATCATGGAGCAACTTGCTAATAGAATGGCAGAAGATGTTCAATACTAATAAATGCAAACTAACATGTACAGAGAAAAAACATGCTAAGATTACAGCCAGGGTGTTGGGACCAAAATTAGATGTTAGTATTTTCAAAAAGATGTCTTAGAGCCAGTGTGATTTGCTTTATGAAAACATTAGCTCAAAATCTTTAGCTGTAGCAGAAATAGGGAAAAAAATTAATTTTTCGCATTAATGGGAAATGAATAGAAAGCAAACGGTAAATATGCTTTTGTGTCCTTCTATCTCAAAAGATATGCAATCAAACCATAAAACTGGCAAAAGAGGGCAAATAAAGTGATCAAAGATGAGGAGGAGCTCCCAAATGTGGGAAAGATTAAACAGACCTGGAAAAAAGATGATCAGGGAGGGATAAGGCAGCAGTCCATGAAAGCAAAGAGAAGTCAAATGGAGGAAATGGAGGTTACTGATCATTGCTTCCCAAAACGAAAGAAAAAAGGCTTTTCAAATGAAATTATCGGGCAATAATTATAAAGTAAACAAAAGTAAGAAATTCAAAGGATCTCCAGGCCAAAAGTACATGTTGGTCCTAAACATAATAGGATAAACTCACAGAAGAAACATCTGTGGAAGGCTATACAGCATAAACCCACTGCTTTCCAGGCTGGGGACTTTCTAAACCAGAATCTGTACCTGAACCCTGTTTTTATCAGTGAAAATAAAGCCTCAGCCTGATGTTCTTGTGCTACTTCTAAAAACAAATATCTTCACTTGGAGAATTTTATTTGTGTGGGGATTTAGTCAAGGGACTTCAGTTAGCTCTTTTGGGAGGGAAGCTAGCAGAGGAAGGGTTAGTGCCACACTTCAGCACGAGAGAGCAAAGTGACTGACATACCTAGAAGTTGTATCTAGGGGGCTACCTGCATCTACACACTCACAGCAGGCAGGTTTCCACGTGATTCTGAAGAGAAATGGTCTGTTAGTGGACAGCTCTTTCCACCAAGGTGTTTTATTTGCTCTCTGAACTCTGCTTTAAAGAGAAATTTGCAAGCGAAGGTGAGCGGCGCAAGACACTGTGTGTACCAGAACGATGTGCTCTGCTTCCGACGGCTCTGCTTCTTGCAGGACAAGATCACATGCTAAATGGTGGGGCCAAATTTGCAGCAGAGAATGGGAACAAAGCAAATCAGAGACGCATGTGTTGTTTACAGACCCTCCTCTGCTGTATGGTGTCACATACCCTGGTCACAGCTGCTCTAAGCAAAGAATGTTTTCTATGGAGAAATCACAGCAGCTCTGGGAAGGAAGGTGAGCAAGGACGCCAAGTGAGAGCAGGGAGCTGTAGCTTGTATTTTGGTGAACTTAATGACTAGTTTTGAGGCAAAGACTTGAAGGCCAAAGTCTGACAGGCTGTCAGGCACTGATTGCCATTTTCATAAAGGGCGCTATGCAAGTGTAAGTGATTGATAGATTGATTGATTTATTTTGCTGAGGCTCCTTTGTGGTCTCCTGGGGGGATTTCTGGCCACACCTCTCAGGCTGAAAGCACTTGCTCTGCCTGCTGTTGCTTTTTTTTTTATTTGCGGGTAATGAAAATTTGTTACAAGCCTTCCCTTTCATCTGTACATGGCAGGCTGTCACACAGAAACAAGCCATTCTGGAACCTTGCTTCCTTCCAAATTGCTAAATATTTTTCTTCAAATTGCTTCCCTAATGGGCTAGTATAATAGGAGCAGCATGCTCTCTGCCCACGCTGAAGATGCCAGAGCATTTGTCCAGTGCACATGTGTGTTGGGCACAATAAACTCATTGCCTGGCCTGGAGACAGTGCAGCACTGCTGCTGATCTAATCTATATCACACATTCCTTGGGCGCAATCGTGCACACAGTGGATATAGGAGAATATGCACAAGGATAGGTTCTTGTGCCTCCCCTGGGAAAATGCACCTCGTTGTGGGGCAGCCAGCTACACATCCCGCTCTCCTGGGAAAGGAGCCACGATTGAATCCTGTAAGGTGAGACACAATGGCAGGAGGAGGAGAAGTGGGCTGCACAGCCATCGAGTAAGCCATGCGAGCAGTGACAGAGCTGGGCCCACTAATGGACTGGCCTGGCCAGTTTTTTATTGACTCCAGTTGCTGCTTTTTGGAGGGGCAGGCACCAGCAGTCCCCAAGGTCAGCAGTTCCATGTGCTCTATGCTAAACTGTTGCTGACCCACTGCTTTATGAGCCTAAGTGCTTATCCAGGAACAGAAGTGAATAGGTTGTGTGTGATAAGAAAATAATTTGCCAAAACTGCAACAATAAAGAAAGCCTGATGGGATCTCTTATGGTATGAATAGCCCGGAGCAGCTGCAGATTTCTCTCTGCTTTCACAATTATTTTCTTTTTTATAACAACTAAAAAGGGAGCATTGTCCACAGGCTCCTGCAGCCCATATTTTCATATCCAAGTCTAATATTTCCATATACATGTATATACATATTATACATTGTGGATCTTTGTGAATAAAATACAGGAACAGAAAAAGAAAGAAAAAGGAAAAGCCTTCTCAGATAAGAGGCCTGTTGGCACACCAGCTTAACCCATTCCTCTTTTCTGTTTCTCTCGCAACCCTTCCAGAGGGATTCCTGCAAGATCCCAGAGCAGCCATCCCAAGACACAAGGAACCATGTTTCCTGCGTGATGTGCACAGACACCCTGTACAGCCACACCCGGGCAGCTCTCAGTGCTGGCTGGCATGGAGAGCTCTGTGCCATGGGATAGCCATCCTCCCCCACGGCCTCCAGAGCTGGGAATGTCCTTTCCTCCACCCAGGGGCACTCCCTGTTGAGAGGGCTGAGTATATTTTTGCATGTTTTCCACCTAGGTGTTATAGACGGGCTTCAGCCAACAGCTGACCTTACTCAGGCCTCCCCTACTCACCCTATTCCCCACCTCCCCAATTGGTCTATAGCATTTTTCCTTCTCTGGGAGCATAAGCAGGTCTGATGCTCATCCTGTACTCTGTCCCCCACTCTGAACAGCCCCAGTGGTGCAGGACCCAGTGGCAGTCTCTGTGCTCTGACTCTCTCTTGCCCACCAGTCTCTGTGTTGTGCAGTGGTTTGCCCAGAGAGGCCTGTCTGTGATCCAAGCCCTGGAAACCATGCCCAAGGCTTCTTCCAAAAGCTATGCCAGAGCTCCTTCTCCTTTTCCTCCTCCTGTGCAGAGGTACCATACTCTCAAGGGAGTCCAGGTCTCTGAAGCTCTCTGAGAACATCTGAAACTACCAAAGCTTTTCTTCTTGCTGTTCAGTTCTGTGGTAAGGAGAAGACCAGACTCCAGCTTCAGATGCCAAATCAGGGTTAGCTATGCAAAGTTCGGAAAACAGTTGTATAAAGAAACACACAAAGAAATTACTCAGATCGTAGCTGATCTCTGTAGTTGATTTCTCAAGAGGTCTCCCGTGAATCAGGCTGAATGAGCTTTTTGTTGCCTTTACTGTTAACAGGAGTAGCTGAAGTCAGAGAGAATTCTCCTGTCTTACTGCTGACAGCTACAGTATGGCGGGGCTGTGGTGCCTTAGCATACAGTGATCAATCTCATTTCAGTTCATTTTGCTAGAATTTAATTTTCACATGGCCCAGTGTGACCACATCTCACTAATTTCCCACTTGGATATTTTCTTAAAACAGAGAGACCAGTTGAAGATTCTGCAACTCCTGTTGGTGAAATAATAATAATAATAATTTACATTTATTAAGTGCTGTTCTCCCCAAAGGACTGCACAAATGTTTTTCAAAATTTGTGCATTCAGGAATCCCTTCACCAAGGAAAAAAAACAAAATGCAGCTTCTTCCTTGGCACAGAGCAGCACTAGCACAACAGCTTAGGATAGGGAATGAATCAAAGGTTTAATGTTATTACATCTTTGTGGTTCTGTTAGAGTAATGCCCAGAAGTCCCAAGAGGGACCAAGGCCCCTCTTGGGGTGGGTGAAATAAGTAGTGAGGTTATTGAAAGAAAGCCAGGGAACAGGAAATGGTAAAAAGTATGCTCAAGGAAGAGTAGGAAGAAAGAGAGAGGGATAGATAAACATTGCATAGATTTCAAAGACATGATAAAGCCATGGGATTGGGAGGGACCTGTGATGTTATCCCAGACACCCTTCTCTCCTACAGCAGGTTCACTTCTAGCAATTTCATCACTAATAGACATTTATGTAATGATTGTTCCTAATGATTTCCACTGATGGGGATTTTTCAGCCTTCTGAGGCACCTTCCTCTTAGCCTGTACACTTCTCTTGCCTTTAACATGAGCTTGAATGTTCCTTGCTATAACACAGACCTCTTATTTGTTGTCTTGTGTGCAACAACATCTTTTCAGACTGTCATTACCTGTCTGTACACTTCCTGCAGAGGTGTCAAGGTGAGGTTAATACTGGTGTTATAATAGATATGTGCCATAAGATGGGATCTAGAGGGGGACACAGCATGGGGGTATCTATTTCTATGGGGAGCTGTGTGGTAAAGGTGCTTGTGGAACCAGCAGGCAGAGAGATGCCAGACTGGTACTTGCAGCCCTGTGGGAAAAGTGAGACACATGAAAGAGATTATGGCCCTTGGTGTTAAGACCAGAAATGCCCATCTTTATGTTCATAGATCATTGAGGAAATGTATTCTAATAGTCTATAAGGAAACCAAAGCAGCAGGTAAAGTGACAAGCATGGACTTGGAGTAGGCAGCTGTGGCAGCACCAGTGAAGGACAGAGGGGAAAGGCTGTGATGGTCATCAGCATGGACTTAGCTAGGTATGGTACCTGGGAAATGCTACATGGTCACAGGCAACAGTTTCCAGAGGAGAAAATAAAAGTGGTCACTACAACATGGGTCTACATGACTCAAAGGTTAAGGAAATTATGATCAGGCAGAGAAAGAGCAGGAGGTTTTGGGAAAGGAATATTAGTAGCTCTGTGCTAATGAGCTGGTGCCAGCAGGACCTCTGTGAGGAGAGTTTCCTGGTGCAGGTGGAGATAAAGGGCTGGGAGAAATAAAGGTATCCTGCAGATACCAATTTGTGAGTTTTCAGAAAGAATACGTGTATTGATTTGGTACTCCACTTAACAAATGTTAACAGATACAGAAAGCTAAAAATCATTTATCCTCTCTTATCTTCTCCCACAAGGAAAGCAGTTTTAGGTGTTAATGTCCTCTCTACTGAGTCCCCTGTGCACCCATCTTCTTTGACCTGATTTGGAGTACTGCTTGTTTGTCAAGCAGGAGGAGACTTTCTAGTTCCTCATCCACTAAACATACTAACCTCAATCCTGACAGGGGGAGACTAGTAGTGTACAACAGGATGTGGTCTTGGGGGTATCCATCCTGCAACAAGATTTGTTTGAGGGATTAACTAGATGACATTGGAAAAATTTCACAAGTTTTAAGATTTCCCTTCCTTTCCCTATTCTTCCATTCCCAGGGAATGGAGGATGCCTTGCACTTCAAATGCATTACTCAGGGGATCCCAGCTAAAGGGCAGAGTGCATTCCAACACCCAGACATCCTCCTCCTTGGAGATTACCCCGGTACACACCAAAACTGAGCCCTGAGGTGGCCCCTGTCCCACCAACATCTTTTGCACTTCTTTAATGACAGAGCTTAGTAAGGCAGATTTGAGCTTCACCTCCATAGACCCAGATCTACTTGTTTAAGTAGAATATTTTGTTGTTTATGCTGCAGGCTAAACAACTAGGTTTACCTAGGGTCTCTTGTTAAAATGAGCCATCTGTGGCAGCTGTGGTAATTATACCCAGACTACTGTACCTTTCATGCAGAGCTCTTAGATTTGTGTTGAGACTTTGAAAACAGGAGGAACAACAGCACAAGGGGAAAGAAAATATCTCCTTAGAGTGAAAACTATCATGAGATCCTCCCTTCGTTCATTTTCCAGTCTTCCTTGGATTAACGGCAATCCTCAGGTTGCTCAATGGCTGTTCCCTGTGACAAAGTACTACAAAACAGTCTGAGGGCAAAGAGCAGATGCCAGTCTGAGGCAGGTTTTGCACCTCATCTGTAAATGCTTGCTCACGCTTTGCTTTGGTGAGCCAAGTAAATGTGGTATTTGTGCTGCTCTGAAATCTGGGCAGTGCCACAAGTGCTACCATAGGTGTGAGTCTCTTGCTCAATTTGATTCCCTCTGCCCATTCCGAACACCTCAGCACAACTTCTGCAGTAGCTGCTGGGCAATTTTCTTCCCCTGTCCCCAGAGCTATCAGTGCTATTGTGAATAGGAAGCAGCAGGAATTGCTCCAGAGCAATGCCAAGTATTTCCTCCTCTCCAGGGGGGCTGAGCACTCTGCCCTGGGGAGGGTCAGACCTTTGAAATCAGTTGACTTTCCAGCACTGACAGACAGACCATAAGGCTTAGCAGCAGACAAACTTCTGCCTGGCATATGCTATTTCTCCCTACTTTCCTAATTTCAAAGCTTTTCCTATTAATCCACATATTGTTTTCATGTAGTAGCTATTGAACAGTGAAGTATCTGAAAATCCATGATACAGTCTGATGCTTTGAAGGAAACAGAGACCTTTAAACTTCCAAGTTATTGTAAATGCTACCAAACAACCATTTTTATCTCTAATCTTCTCCCAGCTAAAACATAAATTTGAACAGATGGAAATAAGAAAAGAAAGATTGTGGGAATAAGCATTGATGCTATCAGCTGGAACTGGCAATAACAAAAGCAGCCACTGACTCTTTGAGCTTTCAGGTACTACAAGGTTTTTTCACATACTACATTTCTCTTATTTTGTGTTTGTCACTGTGGGTTTTCATACACTGTAGGAACAGTTCAATCATAAGAGTAAGTCAAGTTATCATGGACAGAAAAGAACAATAGGTTTGATTCACTTATGCTGCTTGTGGCACTACTGCGGCAGAAAGTCTGCCTGAGCCGGGGGGGAGGTCAGCGTGGAGCAAGGTTCACAGCCCTTGGTGACTCCCTAAATGAGTACAGCTGATCTGGAAAAATGCTGTCAGCGGAGCAGAGAAGGGTGTTCTCATTCTCCTTAGCCCCTCAGCAGTTTCCAAATCACTAACGAGGTGTTTGCAATACCAGGGTGTGATTCAAAGCTCCTGTCCACAGGGCCAGTCATCTAATGAGCATCTGCCCTATTTGCTTCAAGAGCGAATCAAGTCCATCGTGTCTGTTGTCTAAAAAGTCGTGGATAAATAGTCCAATAACAAACAGTATGAAGTAATTTCCTGCACAAACTTACTGCACCCTGGTCTTTACCACAAGCTCAGATTTCTTATGTGGGCTCAGATTTTAGCAAAGAATTACGGTATATTGCTTTCCATGAGAAGAATTTCCCACTTAACGGATCTCAGGTCTCTATTAGACCCTTGGCTAATGGAAAACCATAAACCATCCCAGAGCTTTCTAGAACTCCATGGAGAGCTGAAAGTGCAGATATTTAGCCTCTTCAAGGGCCAGGGACTGACAGAGGACTCCTTAAAGGAATGCCAAGCTAATAGAAGTTCCAAACAATCTCGTTTCAAAGGACTTCTAAAGTAAGAGATGACCATATGAATCGGAATATTATTTAATGGCAGCATTAACTCTTCTTCAGTGGTATTTCTTGGTGATATCTGCCACCAAACTCAAGGCTGTGGCCAGATTGTCTGGGTTTTTTTCTGGGCATGGTGTTTTTTTATGCTACCCCTTCATGGCTAGGTCTGTTTGGCTGGTAACTTTGACCAGCACAGCTGCAAGGTTGTGCACCTTGTTGCACATGGTCCTGAAGGTGTGTAAAGCAGCTGGGTCCAGATGTGCTCTGGCCACTGCTGTTCTTGTCCTTGTCACACCCTCTGTGCTATAAGCAGTGAAGAATTTGGCTCAGACCTAGTGGACTGTTCCTCTGCCACTTGGGAACTCTGCAGTTTCTGGCTCCGCACGCTTCTGCTCTGGTGCTGTGTCAGGGCAAACTCGTATCAGCTATTGACGTCTGCACCTCGTCTGCAAGTCAAAGTGTAGCAGAAAAACAGGTCTTACTAGCAATACAATGGCTGATGTATTTCAGTTCACCATAGGCACTGCAGATTTACCCATCATTTTTCACTTTAGCATATATATGCCACTTAATGTTGGAGAGGCCCTGTCTGTTGATAACTGGTGCTTTTTTGAATGGCTGCTCGTGAGTCTTTTTTATTTTAATATTCCTTAACTCATCCCCTCCTAAAACAAACTCAGATTCATTCATTAAAATTAAGGCACTAAGATTCCACAGAGACAAACCCCGGAGAGGGCTGATAAATTACACAAATAAGCTGTATTTATAATACCTCTGATGCCTCCAAATAGGCATTTTATAGAAGAGAAGCTCTAGCAAACTGATAAATCTATTCTCTGATACTGCAGCTAAGCTGCATTTCAATACCTGAAACAGTCTGTTTGATACAAGCATACACTTAGCATAATATGAATACCTTAGCACACAGGTACCTTAGCATAGTGCATTCCTTCATTTTCTCATAAACAGCAATTATAGCCCAGGCAGAAAGGAGCACGTGGTGGGCTGAGGTGGGAGGAGAAGAAACATATAAAGAAGATGGATTTTTTTTCCCTTTAATCTGTGTGAGTCTGACAGAGTATATGAAGATCTGTAAGCCACAGAGTGCCAGTGAGAGAGAGACAGACAAAATTATTTCCTTTGCTGGGTCTCACAGTTTGGAGCAGTGCCTACCTTATTCGTAGGACTTTTTTTCCCCAGGTGCCCACCCAAGAACCATTCAGCTACATTTATTATTCTGTCAAATACAATGTGCAATAAAGAGCTGGTCTCCCCAATGATGGGTACCTGTGTTCATAGCTCCACACTGAAGCACATAAATCACATGTGAAGGGCAATGCACATGTGCTTTTTGTTTCTTGTATCACCTTTTATTATCTTAGGACTGAAAAGTTAATAACCCAGTGGGTAATCATGCCATTATCAGTTTACATTGTAGTAAAGCCCATTCAAATGATGATTACATATGTTAATGAGTGTCGTTATAATGCACTACACAGTACATTACCTTCAATAAATATAATTGTTTATGCACTTTAATGAGGGGATATAATGCCCCCAAAACTAATGGCATGGACTGAATTGTGATTTATTGCTGGAAAACTTTGCCATTAAGAAAGGAAATCTCACAAACCCTTTCATGTTTATCTAACTTTTTTCCTTCTTTAAAAGCTGCCACTCATCTCTCCCTCCTTCTGCTTGCAAGGGGAAAATAGCTGTAAGACACTTCAGCAGTGTTCCTTGTCAATGCCTTCCTCCACCTGAAGAAGCAGGAGGTGGGTTCATTTAGAAGGTTTAATGAAGATCATTATGTTTACCCCTTAGTAAGGCTTAATGCACTATCTGGCAACGAAACTGATAACACGTCAGAATTCTGGCTGCAAATCAAACAACGGGAAGTAAAAATGTTGGTTGTTAAACTAGAAACTAGGAATAGAAAATAAGGTTAAGGATGACATTTTGGCCAATGGTCCTTCATCTAGCTATAGAATAGTCAGAGAATAGTTGGCTGTGCAGAGCATTCAAAGCTCTCCAGCTGGGAATGAAGAAAACTAGAGGTGAAATGCCACCTGATCTCTTCAATCTCTAGGCGCTTTCTTTTCCAGAGGAGTGAGATAAAACCTTTCAATGTGGCCTCAATAAGAAATGACAAAGAGACAAAGAATGCTAAACCAGGCAGCACTGTGCAACCGGCTGAGGGTGCAGCAGGCTGAGCGAGATGAGCTATCAGCAACTAAACTGCACAAGACTGGAGTTTCCTCTTTAATTTCCCTCCACTTGGTTTCCTTCCTGAATGGCACCGCTGTGACATTTCCATTACCGGTGAAAAGTAGTGTGCTTTGTACAGTAGTCTCTTGTCCTATTGAAGTCGGTGCAAAAAATCCCATTGATTTCAGCAGCAGAGGCAGTGAGCTGGCAGTGGGGGCATGGTCGCCTCTGCAGAGAATTTGCATGCAGTATGTCCTAATTTTGCTCTCTCTTCAGCGTCAGAAATTTTAGAAAAAATTTCCTCAAGTCTTCAAGAATAAATAGGATGCTGAAATTTAGAACAAATAATAACAGGAATTCTTCTAAATGCTGTTAAAATTCAGGTGTTGTGGCAGGGAGCATGGGAAAGCTGTATGTGAGAGATCAGTGGAAACTGAGGTAGCTTCTTAAGGTGTATTCCCAAATATGTGTACACACAGCAATTACTTGAGAAACTTTCCAAGGATCACAGTCATGTTCCAACTAGTTTGAAAGTCAGTAGTGTAAAAAAACTTTGACATTGAGATGCAATTTGTGGTAAGATCTAATTAATTTTTTTGCTCCTAAGAATAATTTATTATTTACACTTCTTATTATATATGTATTTTAGCTTCATTAGTCTGCAATGCTGGAAAAAATTATACCTTCAAGTCCTATTTATCAAATTAATGGTGCAATTTCATAGTGACACATTCCACATTCATTAAACCAAGTACAGTAAAAATGCATTTAAATTAGATTAGTGTGATGTAATAACGATTTCAGTGTATGGGGTGATATTCTAGCAGTAAAGAAACACCCAGATCGAGTTGAAAGCAACTTTGAGGCGATTTTTCAGAATTGATTTTGGCACTGATTTAAGTGAATGAATAAGGACTAACATTTCCCCCCACAGCTCGCTCCGTGTGGGACATCAGGGCTCTGAGTGGAATTGCAGGAAATGAGTGGTAGAGAAGTTCTGGCCACTGCAGTGGAGGAGGTCTTGCACGGTCCACAGAGGGCAGTTTTCTCAGCCTCCCAGAACACTTGCGAAGGACACCCACCTGAATCCACCTTCCACCAGTGCTGACTGCACAGCACCACAGAAATTTCTGCCAGCCCTTTAAAACTGTGAGTCTCCAAAACCATTTTACACTGACAAAAGTTCACGTCTGTGCAAGCATCCAGATGCACACGCAGGTCCAAATGCCAGGATGCAGAACCTCTTGGAGGCACCACCTGCGCCCCTTTGCCTCCTGAATTACTGCCCTCTAGCAGCCTGCAAGCACTCTCGGGGCCACAGAGGCTGGGTGAATGTTGGTCCATTTCCACTGACATCATCCACCCTGGCAATCCCAACCACAGAGCAAACAGAAACTCTAGGTGGGTGCCAAATTCACAATGCATGAGGGGCCTATAAAACCTTAAGCCCTTCTGCCTACTCATGCCACATAGACTGCCTGCTTCAAGCCCGCTGTGAAACAGGCAGAATCTCACATCGCCTCTCTGTCGTGTCCTTTAACACCAAGTTTTAGTTTAGCACATTCCCTGTAGCTTAACTTTCCTGGCTTGGGCAGTGACTGAGAGACCCTGATAAGCAGCAGGTTGATGGAGGTTGCTGGTCAAGGAACAAATCACTGGGAATTCCTGTCCAGAAACTCTGATTGAGTCTGATGGGGGCTGCATGTGCCCTCCCTCCACATGCTGATACTCATCTTGTAGTCTTTATAGCCCAGCAGAGGAATGCTTTCAGCTGGCTGACACTCAACCCCACACTGCTCCAATATCACATTAAAGAACCAAATTAAATCAGAATAGCTCCTTAATAAAAAAAAATCTTTCTTCCGAGTATCCATTGGGAGTTGTGTATTGTGTGTATCTGTCTTTCAGACTGTAAGCCTTCAGGGCAATGACTATCTTTATTTCTGAAACACAAACAATATTAAAACACCATTGGCACTTAATAAATCAGCAAAACTACAATAGTTACATAGGTCTCTCGGTGAGCCATCCGTTACCTTAACACATTAACAAAAGCGAGCCCTTTGCATTTTGGCATGTGGCTTGCGGCAGATTGAGCATCCCAGATTTTGGAGGATGCTCTTTGCTCACCAAGGAAGCCCTGATCTGTTGCAGGCATCATTGCAGTGACATCCTCAGACACTTCTGTCCTGACCCAGAGGTATGGTCCCACCAGGGGATGCAAGTTCATCCTCCATCTTGTATCTCTGGAGCTGAGGTGCCAAGAAGGGCAGTGAAGATTGATGTAAGATTACTCAGATGGCATATTTAGAGGACATTGTGTTAGGAGGAGTTATCAAATACTTGCATTGTGGCGGCACAGGGCTGTGCCAGCCAGGGATGGTACAATCCTGGCACAAAAGGCAATGCCCCATGGTCACTGCCCCATGGTCCCTTCTGAGAAGATTGAGCTTGTAGGGCTTGTAGTGAAGAGCTGGAGTGGAGCTACACTGGTTTTAAATTGATGGACAGGAGTATGGTAATAGGACAGGAAATCAAGAATCTTTCAGGTTGAACTGGATGTACACTAACAGCAAGGAAACTGCTGCATTTTCAAAGGACTGCATCAGCCCTTTATAAACCCAGAGGTAATTTACAGACTTAGGCCCAGA
Organism: Lichenostomus cassidix; assembly: GCF_008360975.1. Lineage (NCBI taxonomy): Eukaryota > Metazoa > Chordata > Aves > Passeriformes > Meliphagidae > Lichenostomus > Lichenostomus cassidix. Next base: position 105,974,180 of record NC_139482.1, on the reverse strand, counting down.
GATACTTATGCCAAAAAATAATAAAAGAGGTTTTCAAAATTTTTCTTCAGAGATCTGCTAAAAGGCTGAGTTGAATCATTGTGAGCAAATTCATGTATTAATATAAACAATTAAGCTTGATTAAAAAGAAATCAGTTTTGCCTCTGGCCTGACTGACCTCAGATTTCTAAGGGCTGCTTTTCCAGTCCTAAGGGCCTGAGCTATGTGTCCTTTTGACTTCAGCTTCTCAGCCCGTCATCCCCAGGCATATCTTTTCTTCCACAGTTCCCCTTCCACTTCTTCCAACAGACATAGAGTTATTTAAACAATTAAGGCTGTTTGCCCCTACAGCCTTCTCTGGAAAGCAAGGGGCAAGGCACAGCCAAGTCAGCTTGAGCACTCAGAGACAAAGAGAGCAAATTAAATAAAATGATTGCTAAAAAAAAAAAAAGAAAATCAAATCTAAGCTGAAATTTACATTTGCTCATCTATCTCAATTGATGATTTCTGCTACCAAGCACCATATGCTGCTGTGTGAGGCTATAAATATGCTGCTCTTCCAGACCCATTTCTACTGGCATTTCCCATCAGTAAACAGGTGCTCCTGGCTTCTCCTGTGCCTCTGAGCTCAAAAAACTTGAGTGAGTACCTTTGTGCACATACAGGAAGCAAATGAAACTTGTCACTGGGAGTGCTCCCTTTGCACCAGAGAATATCAGCTGTATTTCCACAGTGTGTGCAGGACAGCAGAGCAAGCCTGCATTACAGTGAGCACCTGTGGCAGCTTCCTTCCTTCATCTTTTCCTAACATCTTCATGCTCATCAGCAGGGCTGATCAGTGCCCAGAGGCTCCTCCTGTGTGGAATCCTTCCCCATGACCTTGCAGTGTCAAGCACCATGGGATCTCCCTGGCAGGACTGAATAGGTGCTTGTTTCTGCCTGCTCTCCTGTTAGAATCAGTAGGGCTGAGGAAAAGGGGGCAGCCAATGTATCCTCACAGGGCAAGGGTTTGCGTGGGAAGGAAGTCGAGAAATCAGCCAAGAAGCATTGAATACCACCTAGAAAACCTGGAATCATCTAGCTTAACAAGGTTTATGGGCTTTAGCCATTTCAGCAGCAAATTTCTGTCATTCTGCTGTAGAAGCCTAAGCACGATGATGGAGCACTACCCCATCCCGCAGTCTGCTGCAGTCTGGGGCTTCATGCCCTCTCAGCAATTATTTAAAGGGCTGGATTTGGTTAGTGTTCCCTGCACACTGAGAAGGACAAAAGGGAAGCACCATTGGTAGTACCAGGGTGTACTTTGTGAGACTAATCTGAATATTGCCTTTGAAAGACACCATGAGCCCATTGCCTCAGACTGGGGACACGGACTACGGCTGTTCATGTCAGGTGACCACACTTTCAAATCCATTAGAATGGTTCAAAAATATCCAAAAGGCCAATACATTGTTCATACCACATCACTGATGCTAGGGGGAATAACAACCTTCAGTAAATCCTATTATTTTCACAACTATACTAATAACATGAGAAACTATAGATATAATAAAAGTTTATATCTATAGTTGCTCTGCAGACACCTCCTCTGGTATGGTATAAATATAGTATATGAGACTTGGCGGTGTAATACAGTTTTTATTTCAATTTTTTAGGGATGGCCATGCACATCCATAACTCATGAAAATAAAAAGTGTATTACACTGCCAAATGTTACATATTCCCTAGTAAAGCAAAAATGGCAAGATAAATTTTATTTTTCTCTTCTCCCCACCAACAAAGTGTCTAGCTGATATGGTGATGATGAAATGTTAGGATAAATATTATTTGTTCAAACACTTTCTATACCTTAACCATGTCTGTCCTGTCTATTTGTCAGTCCTGTCCATCTGTCAAATGCTAGGTACCTTCTTTTTTTCCTGCATGTTACCTTTGGTTTTAATTTTATGCTGCTGTACTTGGTGTTATTCTCCTTAGGACTGAAGGGAAGAGAGATTGCATCTTCCCATGTCCTGCTCTTGAATTTTCTCAGACACATTCTCTTTGGGTCTTAAGAGCTCTAACATCTGTGTGGGACATGTGTGTTGGCTTGGTAGCATTGGCAGCACTTCTTCAAGAAGTACAAAACAGTGTAAATGAAGAAGGATCCCAGCTGCATGTTGTGCGTCAGTGGAACAAGAGGTGAAAAACCCTATGATTCATAGGTAGGGATGGGGAAAGAATTAGAAACTTGAGTGCAGCAGGCCAAGTATCCTATACCTAAGAGAAATGGAACAAATATGTCACTCCCATACTATAAAAAGGAAAAAGTGATAAAATCCTGCTTTATAAAAGTGCTGTTGTATTACAGTCAGCTCTTGATTATCCACGTAGCAATGAATCTGGTGGCAGGTTTACTGTGCTGGGCTTGTAGGGACATCCAGTGTGGTGCTGCATGGAGTAAGAGCAGAGCCAGGGCCACTGGGGACTGGGGCTGGGAGAACTCAACACACAGCAGAGAGGCTGGGCACAGTCCAGCCCAGTCAGGAGCTGTCTGCACACTGCTCTTCTGCTGTCAAAGCTGAGGTGCCTCCCCTGCAAAACTTTCTTGAGTGGCTCTGCCCTTTCCCTCTGGGAACTTCAGTTTGGGGTGAGGGTGGCTGATTCAATTTTTGACAAGTTAACCCTGCATTAGAGGACATGTAATATCTGTCCTTCTAACCATGGGATAGTCACTGACCTCTCCTCAAGGCTAGAACATGAGCAAGAAACCTTTGATCCCTGGGAAAGTCCACTTGGTGACACTAGTGAGAACCACCATTTTCTCTCACCATGTCTAATTGATTAATATAAAGAAATGAAACTCAGACAAATGTGTTCCATGTGTATTTAATTTGGACTTCGCTGGATGTGAAGTAACCTGTCACTTGTAGGCTTTTTTTTTAGTGTATCAGTTGGTATCATAAAATTATTACCTTCTCTTAAAAATATCACGTATTTGATGCTTTCTTTTCTTTCTTTCCTTCCCCTCTCTCACTTTATCTGCTTTTCTCCCTCTCCACCCTGCCCCCATGCCATGTCTGTGTAAAGGGATATCAGAGACCTTGGGTCAAAGACCAGGGAATGCTGTGTCAACTGCCACATGAAAGGAAAAGAAATTTGAGCTTCCCTTCTCTGCAAACAGCCCAGGCTTTCAGCCTGTACAAAAATCTGCCCACAGCATCAGTACCTCCTGTTTCTCTCCTGTACAACATGCATCCACTGCCCCCTCACATGGAATCCTTGGAGCTGGGATGGAAAGGCAGAGTTCATACTGTACAAATGTAGAAAAAATAACTTCCTAGCTCTGTAGAGGTGCTACACACACAATGATCAACAACAACCATCTGAATCCCTTCAAAACCTGTGTTTTGAATGCCCAGAGAAGGAGAGAAGCATGCACAACACCAGGAAAAAGCAGGGTTTGACACAGCCTAGCTGATAATAAGGTTTTCATTACAGCCCCAGAATACTAATACCAGACCAGAGCACAGGTGGGAGAGAGGTGCTTGAGGGCCAGTAAACACGAAATTTTATCAGTGTGCCACTATTACAGCAACACCTGTGCTAAATAACTTTGAAAGTTGATCCACTGTGAAGAGTCATTGCTCAGTAGCCCTCAAAATTTCTCATTTCTTACCTGCAGTGGGGTCGTCTTGTATTTTAGCAGTGGCTGCACAGAACTTCCTAAATGTTTTTCTTTCTTCTCCTTTAGGATGCCTGTCACACAGACAGAGTCCCTAAATTGCCACCTTCCTGTCTCTGCATTTTTCTTTTCATTTCTCTCCTTGTGCAGTGAAAGACATTAGGGATGGCATGATAAAAACACAGGATAAAACATCATCACTGGGGATATCTATGCCTTGGAAATAAACAAAGTCTGCACTCAAGCAAACTTTCCATTGATGACTGTGGGTCATGCCTCATGACAAAAACAAAGGAGTCCTTAAAACTGTGCTTGCCTAATTAAGGTCCTGGTTCAGCTAGAGTGCCTAATTTAAAACAGATGACTCAGTGTTGATGGTGCTGCACTTTAAGTTGGGTACCTGCCTAAGTAGTTGGCTGAATGGAGGCCCAAGCAATGTCTCTTTAAATGAAGTAGCAGTGGAATACAACAGCCATTCTAACCACTGTATATAATTGACCAAAAAATCAAATCACTGAAAAAGGTGCTGCACTTACAGTGAAAAATAATAAATAAATGACTTACAGATTGCCAACATGACAGTCTGCAGCAGAGCAGAACTCAGCGAATGCAGCTCCCATTTGAATTCATGGGAAAGCAGGGACTTTTGAAACTGCTAAGTTAACCAAAAATATATATTGTTAAAGCCAACAAATTTATTTTTCTGTTTGAAAGTCCCTGTTTTGCTATACACAGGAATAGGTTCTGAATTCTCTGACTCTTCAGCATCATAAAACCTAGAGTGCCTGCTTGGGGAGGTGTCAGGAAAATATTGGTTTCCATTCTAGGCTTACGTTATATTTATACTGTGGCTCACTGAAATACTAAAGCAGTAAGAGATATTATAATTAACCTCTTCAATTTTTCCCTTAAGAAGTATCTGGTCCAATGAACAGTCAATCAGCTCTCCCATTTCCTATTAGAACAGGGGCTGATATGCAGGACTGACAAGTGAGTTCAGTGAAAGAGGAGGGGCAATACAATGCCTCTATGAATGGTATAGGATGGCAAATATTAAGCATGTTTTATGTAATGACAAATTTTGAAGTGCTCTGTGGCTACTTTTGAGCTACATCAGTCCTCTCTTTTTGTGCCCCTAGTTCTAAGGGCACACACAATTTTTGGTGCAATTTTAGGCCCATTCCTGCTTTGTGAGAGCAGTTTAGGTCACTGAAATTGATTTGCAGACATAAACCTGGCACTCAAAGGTCTGCAGTAGGAATGAAGCTGTTGTTGATGTCATTTGGTGCTTAAAAACAAGATGGGTGGTCAAATATCTTTACTAAATGCTAAAATTATCCGAATTGTACAATAATACAAAATACTGCAGCTTAGTGCTTGAAATACTACCCTTTTAGCCTAGAATTTCAACTTTTGTAAATGTAGGTCTATTCACAGTCCCCAGTGCTGCAACTGACTGCATTATTTATTATTTATCATTATTAATTATCCCAATGTATTATTTATGCCATCCAATAGGTATGCACAGGATTTTGCCAAGAAACATCCTTCACTCTCACATTTATTAATTTCTAGAATATTACTATGCTGTTTGATTTGGAAGTGAATCAAACCATACCTAGATATTAAAATGAGTGATAGTGAAAAGCTGCAAAAGGTGTCCTGTTTTCAGCTGTGAGAATCAGGTGGCAGCCTGGGGTGCTCTTCGAGGTCAGTGCTTTCCTTTCCAAACCCTGACACCTGGAAGAGATGCCTGGCTTTTGGGCTCAGTCTTGTGCACTAACAGCCCTTCCCTGATTCTTCTGAAGCCACAGCATAAAATCCAGTGTCTGAGCTGCAGCTAAGAGTCACAAGTGGAACCAAGTTATAGTCTTAAACGGCACAAGGAAAGGTTTAGGAGGAATTAGGAGGAACTTCTTCATAAATCGAACATTGGAATGGACTGCCCAGGGAGGAGGTGGAGGGGGTTGCCTCTGCAACCCACCTGCAGCATGATACAGTGGGCAAGAAGGCTGCACCACTCCTGTGAAGGTCAGGACAGAGCAGTGTGAGCTGCTGCCTCAATGCTGAGCAGCACTCACTGAGCTCTTTGGGAGATGCCTGCACCATCCAGCCCTGCACCTAGTTAGGAGCAAAGTAACTCCTCCTGGAATGAGTGGAGAAGCACAAGCTAGTAAGTACAGACAGAACATTTGGTGTTGACAGCTGATGCCACAGGAAGGTTGTTGCCTCCTGTGCTTCGATGGCTCCATGGCTTCACCTTCTGAAAAACAAAATCAGCATTGAAAAATATTACTGGGCCTCAGTTACCATAAAAGCAGGGTGACAAAGTCCCCCTTCCTTTATATGGTTGGAAATTAAGGACAGTTCTGCTGAAATCAGCAATGTTACAAAGCTGTAAAACCAGTTGAATCAAGGGACTAGCTCAGCGACAAAGCAGTCTCTCTGCGAGCCTGACAGTTCATTCTCTAGCTACAATAATGAAAACACAGAGATGTGCTAAAGCAGCAGGGGTCTTTAAACTCCTTTATTATCTGGGATCACATCTTAATAGGACTGACTGATGAACACTTCCCTTCCTATTCTCCCATCTAAAAAGATCACCTCCTCTTCTACTTCCTATCATGTATCCTCCCTGTGGCAAAGCAATAGCAATTACAGGAATATTAAGGAAGTAATTAATGCATTTTAGCCATCTTTTAATGAAATTCAGCAGCTGAGAAAAAGGGAGAAAGCCAATAAAAGGTAACCTGTTAACTCTACCACATGCCACATTTTGGCAACTTGTGTGTTGGAAGTCAGAAAAATGTTTACACCTATTTAACATGTAACCTCTTAGGTTAGCCTGTCCCCTGTATTGCCTGTTGCTAACACCACATAAAAGATTCATATTTGTAAAATGAAATGAATTTTTGACTAAGAGATCTAAAATGAACATGAAACAATTTCTTTTAACATCACAGTCACATAGACATATTCTGATTTTCTGGAGCCTCCTTCAACATCCTCTCTCTAACAACTTCTGTGCAGTGCCTGTTGGAAGGGTTCTAGATCTATTTGCCTGTCTACAGAGGTTTTGCCTTACAACACCATGTCAAAAAGTGAACAAAAGTTGGTCAAGTAGGTGAATAGATAACCTCTCTCTCCTTTCCCCAAGAATGTGCCAGAGCAGGCTTCTAACTGCACCAGTGGTAATACTTTCACCTCTGATAACTCAAACATTATCAACAGAAAGTAGTGGAGAGGGACTTCTCTCCAATTATTTCTTCCATTTTGTCTGCATGATCCCAGGGCTGCTGATTTGTGCTCTGCTAATCTTAGAGGCTGAACAGAAACATCTTTGTGATGTTGCTGCTTCCTTCTAGAGAAGCTCAACCAGAGTAAATGAGATCTTGTGTTTTTGCATTTTCCAAGGGCTTTGCTTGAGGATCTAATTTCATGTTGCCCTCAAGCTGCTGTGTTCTGATAAATATGTCCCTATCAGCTGCTAGAATGCTGGCTTGGGCCATGCTTCCTCTCTCAATTGCATTTTGGTGTTATGCTGTGATTAAACCACCACTCTACCAGTGACCCAGCAGTAGGTGACCTCCTTCCCCTTTCTCCCAGCATATTATATAAAAATAGTCAAGTGATAATGGCTCATGTTTATAGGTTTCTCTTCAGCAATGCATATTTCCCACTGATGTCAAAATGGTTTAGACTGTATGTTGCCAGCACTTGGTCATGCTTCTTCTGCCTAATATCATGACTTATCAGTGTTGTTGGAAATATCTTCCAGCTGTTAAACAATCCAGCTGGGATATAATTGGTCATCAGTCTAATAGCATAGCTGCAAATGTCTAGTTTCTTTCTTCTGCCATGTGTGGTAATTGAGTCTCCAAATCTGTCAACAGCCTGTTGGTAGACAGCCTTGTCTCCACTGGACAGCTCCATGCCTTAGACTCTGCAAGCATTGCTATTTTCTTTCCCTTCTGGGAGTTGACACATTCAGACATTGCATGATTATTTATCCCTTTCCTGCTGTTTGTAGCCTGAGGCTTTTTCCTGGTGTGAGCACTGCCTGTCACAATGTTCATGCTGGACCATGAAGGCAATATTTGGTTGCTATCTCTCTTCCAGCAGCTAGGAACATCAGGAACTCAGAACATTGAAGGAATTAAGAGTGTCATTTTGTCCAGCCTTTTCTAAGGGCAGGCACTCACCCCTGCAATTGACAGCTCACCCAGAAGGATCAACAGAACACCTGCTTCACTCGGGACGAAAGAGTTTTTTCACCACCTTGCAGCAGATTATAGATATAATAGCAGAAAACCAACAAGTGTAACTTGCCGCGGAGTGAGGGACAGTACAAGAGATTACAGATGTCATAGAGGTCTGTGAAACATTGGGGGGTCATTGTTCTAATGAACAATGCCAAGATAATTCTAGAGCATGGATTGTGAAGCTCTTTTGCTTCTCTTCCAGGCTATTGTGTTTAGCAGTTAATCACATTTCCTTGTGTCCTGTGGATTTCACTGGCATCATATTCATGTACCATATGGATTCCATGTCAGTAGGAATAAACCTTCTCTTTATTAACAGGATCACTTATTGCACAGTCACATCTGTAGCATCCTCACAGTGGACATGTAGATTGATATAATAGTTTATCTTCCAAAGCCTTACTTCCCACAACACAAGTGTTTTTCCAAATTTTATTGGGACTGGTACATACATTATTGAAGTGAGACTTCCCTGTTCACCTTTAGACATCCCCAGGCTAAATATCTAGATCTGAAAGACCTTCTTTTGAGAAGAAGAAAAAAAAAAATCCAAACTGTAATTCCTGAAGTAGAGTCAAAATCAGGGGTGATGAGCTGTATTGTTGAAGTCATAAAATCACAGAATGGGTGGGGCTGGAAGAGACCTTAAAGATCATCTAGTTCCAGCCTCCCTGCCATGGGCAGGGATGCCACCCACTAGACCAGGATGCCCAGGGCCTCATCTGTCTGAGCCTTGAACACTTCCAGGAACAGGGCATCCACAGCTTCTCTTGACAAAATGTTCAAGTGCCTCACTACCCTCTGAGTAAATAATTTCCTCCAAACATCTAATCTAAATCTTAGGAGAAAATGCCTATTTCCTCCCTTTATCTCCAAAGGGTGCCTACACAGGCAGAGGTGAGTGTCTAGAACATAAATGCTGACAGTCAGGTGGGATGAATCACACTTTTCCTGGAATATCTGAGGGTGTAAATACTCCCTCAGACCTTCTCTGCCAAGATAGAATTACTCTTTCCAGCCTCTCATCTCTAAATTCCCACTGTGTCCCACTGATATCTGCTTACATTGCAGCATCTGTACTGAAACAGACCAAACAATTGAAGGAAGGAGACTGAATTTTCTTTGATCTGGCAAAATTCCTATGTGATGCTAGCTAGACAAAAAGTTGTGTGAACATGTCTTTCTCTTTTTCATTCCTAGCTGTGTATAGTAAAGAAAATGTCTAAGTGTCAGTGAACAAAAATGAAGGTTTTTACAAGGAAATGTGAACACAGATTAGCAGATAGGACTTGCTGCAAAGATACCTACAGTCAAATTAGGCAAGACAAACACAAGTGAGAGAAAAAAGGAATATGTCATTTAGTGATATTTTCCTCCACTCAGCAAGTTTTAAGTGTTTAATGCTTTTTCTTCATCTTTTTCAACTGTTCTAAATAAAAACAGTCCAGACAACAAGACAACAAATGGGAGTGTTTGAAGAGACAGTGTTTTAAGTGCCACTGTTGGAGTTAGTACATCAGATGGTGTTAAGTAAGCATGATGGAGCTGCCCCATGCACCAGCATCCTCACTGGGGCAGACAGGTTTCCCTTGGCCTCCTGTCCTGCTCCAGGCTCCCTCCAAGTGCAGGACTGTGCAGTTCTCAGTGTCTTTACCCTGGGAGATTAGGTCTTCCCTCCAAAGGGAAGGTTCCTCCTTGAGAATGTGGCCTTTATGCCTATCCAGAACAATGAAAGTGTTAAACAGAAACTTCTAGGTGATTGTTCTTCTCTTTATATTACTTTTCCACAGTTTGCCTGCCCAGCCCTATCTGAAACCTCCCCCCAAGATTAGCACTGCTGTGTGAGCATTTTTAATACAGGCCTCCTAATACAGATCCAGCTGCTACAGGCAAGAACAAATTTTCACCTGTCCTCCAGTGTGAGAGAAAATTGCTTTATCTACATGGGAGCTCAGAAAGGAGCCCTAGAAAGAAACAATACACCCTAGTTCTCCTCTTCATGGAATTGAATTAAGCTTTTTAATGGGTCAGTAATTATTTTGCCAGCCTTAAATCTGAGCATAGTTGCAATCTGTGCATAGTTTAATCTTCTTAGCTGGATGTCCAAATACAAACTAAGGCAACGGTGAAGTTACAAGGTTTCTCTGAAGGGTGTCCAGGAAGACAGACTTTTTCAGTGAACAGCTCCCAAAAATAAGAATGAGTATTTTTAAGTGATTGAGCGGCTTCTTATCAGAGACTTTTGCCACATTACACACAATTAGCAGAGCTGAAATTGGAATGAAAGTGTTACATTTTGTCATTATTCAAAGTTATCCTTTATGTCCTCTAATATAGAAGACCATCAAGGACCTAAAACTCTATATGCAAGGCCGTGCCTGTAAACATCAATAACTCTTTTTGAAAGTGCACTTATGGTAGCTACAAAACCTGAAGTATCTGTGATAACACGTGCTTTAATACCCAGCACACACAGCTGTCATTGCAGCCATATCAATCCCTCCCTCCTAAAACTTCAAGCAACTGTCAGAGAGTGAAGAAGAGAGCACAAAAAGGATGGGGACCATTGTCCAAGGACAGATGTGGCAATCCTGTGCTGCTTCCCTCCCTCCTCTTGTGCTCTCTGTCCCTGCTGTGTGGGCTGGGGCTGCAGCCTGCATGCTGGTGCCAGAGAGAATATTGAGGCAGCACTTGTATTTTACCATCACAAGTTGCTGACTACAAGGACTGCCTGCTTTAAATGTATAACAATGCTGGTCTCGCTGTAAATCACCCTTTCTTGGTGAGCTGCAAGGAAGACAAAATCCTCACGTCTCTTTATGTATGTTGTTTTCATACTGGATCACTGAGACATTTATAGCAGCAAGCTGTGTACTGGGTTATAAACCAAGAGACTCAGTTCATGAAAGGGACATTGACTGTGAGGTCAATATCATTTCCCTATTTCTTATTTATTTTGCAGTTTCAAGAAGCAGACATAATGCTACCTTACCATGCTGGGGATGCAGTCAGAGCGGCTGGGGCTGCTGTGCTCACCCCATTCTACCTGAGGAACCACAGATCCTCTGGGCAGCTGGTCAATGATTCAGAATATAAGAGCAGTGGATTGATGTAAAAATTGATAATTCTTTAGGAAAAAAGTCTCAGGGAAGGTATGTCTTCTTGGGAGCAAAGCCAAATATCCAGCATGACCAATTCTTTCACCCACAAACAACTTGAGATCAGAGGTGTGCCCTAGAAAATCCAGCTCTGGGGAACAAAAGAGCAGCAGGGGCTCTTCATTACCAGCTGCCTCCCACAGAAAGAGATAAAATACTGAGATGAGAGAAGGAGAGTCAGTGAACAGCACAGAGGCAGGAGCTGCCTGATAGACAGCTGTGAAGCCAGGCAGAGGGGTGGGAAGGAGAGGCCAGTGGAGTGGAGTGACTGATCACCTCTGAGAAAGCACCCAGCAGAGACACGGCTGTTAGACATCTGGGGCTCCAGCAAGGGCATGAAGAAGGCACCCCAGTGCCACAGGAGCATGAGAAGGAGCTAAAAATATGATTTTAAAAAAAGATGATGGAGACCCATCCTCTTCTCCTGGCATAGACAAATCAGGCAGAGGCTGAGCAAGCAGGGATTGCCTTGTGAAGCAGCTGACTTTGAGAAGTCTGTGGACGGTCACTGCAGTAAAGTCCTTTCCACACTGCACCTGCACCTGCAAGAAAAGGGGCAAAAGCATATTCTGCCCAAGAAGAATATTCAGTTCTTCATGCTGCTCCTGAAGGATGAACTGCCAAAGACTCCTTCTTCCCATCCTCTCAGAGACCCAGATCTTCCATTTAGTGGGAGTATGAGGTCTAGACCCCATCTCACTTTGAGTCATCTCTGACAGGCTCTGTGCTGTGCAATTGCTGCGCTTCTCATACAGTCCTTGTATCCAGCTGTTACAGAACACCAGAAAACTCTTAGTCACTGAGCTAGCTGCTAACAATTTAGGCAGATGAGTAATGCAGGAAAGTCTGTGAGACAAGTACACATTGTATTAGTTCTCAGGTATGTGTGCAAAAAGCTTCATAGGAGGTCCAGTTATATGTATTGAATATTCTCCTTACCTACCTATTTTCCCAACTTGCTATTTCTTAACTCAGTGGAAGTGGAAATTTGTCTTAAGGAGAAGCTTGAAGGAGAGGGTAGCAGCTTTATCTATCAATCAGAAAGCTGCTCCAAGTTTAAAGATGGTATAATAGAGAAGAGAAGAAGAAATTAATGGCATTCATTTATTATGAATAATAAATTTTGGTAGTATGCAGCACTACATGAAACTCATCAGTTTGAGTAAAAGTTCATGACGTATTCTTGTTCAGACCTGGAGCTGATTTGATTCAAAACTTTAAAGTGGAATTCCAAACTTTTTCAAACATCGGCCCTAAAGTCTGATTCAGACAGGATTCTGATCAAATGTCCTTGGAAATAGAAAAAGCCATGTCACTCCAGCTCCAAATGCCTCTTCAAATTCCTTTGGACACTTTCCCACTACTTTATCTCGTGCTCTTCCCTTTGTCAAATCAAGCTCTGCTGTGCATCTGCTAGCAATAACATAGAAATGTCAATGATTGGATCCCAGTGTCTTGGCTTCCAAGCAGTTTCAGAAAGGATCCTTCATGTCCCATGATTCTTGTTCTGAAGTTTCATCTTCTCTGCTTATCTCTTTCTCAAGAAACAGCCCAATATAAGAACAGCAAGCTCCTTTTCTTCAGTGGTCTACCTGCTTACCTAGACACATTTATTTCCTCTGCAAATACCATGTGAGAACTACAACAGAGTTGGCCAAAATAAGCAGATGCTGCTCAGCCCTGGTGTCTGGATCTGCGTTGCTCTTGCACGGGTGGAGAGGAAGGTTTCCTTCCTTATCTGGTGGCCTCTGCTTTCTTCTGACAGCCTAAGTATAAGGCAGTGCATTGTTTTTTCCAGTGAGGAAGTGCTCCCATCCTCTAAAGACAGAAGATGGCTCTTGCTCCCTTGGTGGACAGTGTTTTGCACTGAGAGGCAAAGGACCAGGTCTGTAAGTCTTTTCTTCTTACATAATTTCTGAGCAATGGTGCAAAAGAGCTTTTAATAGAAAGGATACTATACACAGATAAACATCTCTCAGACTCTCTGGGGAAAAGATTGTGTCTAGTATTTCTCACTTTTGATGGGCAACTTTCTTCTGATCCATAATAGTTCATTGGTGAGGGCTCTGCTTCCTCTGTATGTACTCCATAAACTAGAAAGGGTATTAGGACTTTCCTCAGTAATACGGGAAGTATATTTACAATTGCTATTCAGGGCTAGACTGTGATCTGCTGCTTATAGCAGACACTGCCCCAGGGGCAGTATTGATGTGTGGGGTGGCTTTCAGGAGCTTGTGTTCATCACTGGAAGCACAGTTTGCCCATGCTATCCTGGGCATCCCTCTTTTTGGACACACTCTTGCAAAACATGCTTTTCCATCAGAGAGTTGACCCTGAGAATTTTTCTTTGCCAATATTTAACTTTCAATGTCCTTTGCTGAAGGGCCAGTCTCATATCTGCAATGCCATGTGCCATTCCAGAGGAGATGGGTCCCTCTCATATGCTGGTCCTCCAGGCACAACTATTCTCCTGAAGTGACACCACTCCAGTGTATGAGGAAAAAAAAGACAGCACAGCACTTTTAAGCTGTCATGAAGTAAGAAAGGCTCCTTTCATTTTATGTTTTGTTATATAGCAGAGAAAATCTGTCACTTGGCAGGATGCTTGCAGCAAACAGCTTTAAAAACTGATTAAGTGGTTCAGCTTTACTTAGTTTTTAATCGGCAGCTGTTTACTCCACAATTCACAGGTATATTTATATTCTCCTTTAGCTGAGGTTGTCAGTTACCTTCCTTTCTAGCCCTGAATTCCCAGCTGAGTTGGAAAGGTATGTCCCTCTGAGGATCAGACGCATGCATGGAAATCAGAAGGGTTACAAATGCAGCACACCTTCCCCAAGCCCAGCAATCAGGATAAGTACCCCAGAACCAGCAACAGATTGCTGGTTCAACAGCTAACCCCTTCCAATGTGAAAATGGATATGGTCAGGTAGGAATGTGAAGACACCTTTTTGAACCTGAGAGCAATGGTCATCCTCTAGTTCCTCAGTTTAGCTCAGAGGTAAGTTGCTGCTCCATTACTGGGTAAAAATACAGGGCATTTAAGGATTCAGGTTTTGCAGGAATGGCAAGATGCAGTGAATCTCTGCAGAGCCAGGAGGAGGTCTCTTGTTGTACCAAGGCTGGCTCTCCTGCAGAAGCCTGAGGCTCTTGGGGTACACACTTTCATCTGAAAATGGGCCTCTTAAAACAGAATTCAGAAGTGCATTCCGATAATAAGTAATGTGACTTTTGTCACGTGGGAGAGCAACCCGATGATGGTTAATGGTGTTTCTACCTCTCTGCCATGTTCTGAGGAATGACTTGGCCTTAAAAATACACCCAATGGGAAGGAAATCCCAAGAGCTGATAATTTTGGAGAATGAAAACATTCCAAATGGGTGCTAATATTTCATAAGGAAAGCTTTCAAATTAATGAAATGCATCTTGGATATTAATAGTGAAGTCTATGATTATTACTATGAAGATATTTCTTGCCAATATTTTAAATGGAGAATGAAAGCATGTGCAGATTATAGGGAATTTTCCCTTTTTTTATTGAAAAAACACACTGCACATGCACATTAAAACTGCACTAACCACTGCAAGACTATAACATTTTTGGCACATGTACTCAGTGTGCATAAATGTTGGCTGTATTTAAGTTCTCCTAGACATATATAATTAATGAAATACATTTGTGTATAGCCTCATTTTGTGAGCAGCCTAAATTTAGACTGCCTATCTGTTTGCAATGTAAATCTTCATTTTGGTTGGTATATTAAATGTTAATGCTTGTGCTAATTTTTAGTCTCTAACCTTAAGGCAGGTCACACATTGCTTTATTAAAATAAAAGAAAGAAGATTAATTTAGTCGCTGGAGTCAACAATTAAAAGTACATGGGAGTTTGGACAAAAAAGTAAGGAAATGATAACTTAATGGCAAAAGGCATGTCCTCCAACAGCTAGGCACCATGGTGTGATCCTTATTTACTTTTATAGCGCACCCCATTGTGCCTATGTGTTGGAAGACATATGTCATGTTTCATCCTCAAGGGCCTAAGTGTGAATTTCCTGTTATTTTTTTCACAACTTTAAAAGTTGTTTCAATGAAGTTTTTGTTGGAAGAACTTTAGTAAAATGTGTTTTATATACTGTCTGTGGCTAGCCGGGAAAAATTGCAGCCCCAGAGGAAAATAACAAAGAAAGGCTACAGCCCGAAGGAAAGGAAGGAGAGGGCTGGGAATGGAATGGAGCTTTAGCTGGGCTGGGAGCGAGGATGGAGATCCTCACCCTCAGATGTCTCCACACGCAGGATCATCAGGTAGCAAAGATCTGTAGCTTTCACCAGCCCCTCAGAGCTGTGCATCCTCTTCCTTATTCCAAATGGAGGGATGGTTTGAATAACTACGGTGGTGTTCACACACGGCAGGTTTTGTTGGCCCTTTTGCTGGTGAGCTCTCCGGAGCAGATGTGCACACAGTTGCTGTGGGCACAGGGGCTTCCCTGGAGAAGGCTGCATGAAGCCCCTCACAGGTGGACTCCCCTGATCCCCATAGAGCAGAAGCCCACCTGGAAACATCTAGGTCTTTTTCAAGTATAACACAGGGAGGGTCTGTAAAATGCCATAATTTTTTGCCACACCAAGAGCTAAGTAGCACCCTGATTTGGTGCAAAAGCAAACGTGAAAAATCGTTTTAAGCTACCAGATACATTTTTTTAAATAGGGTTTTCACTAGAAATTTCTTAATCTTAAGTAAATACTTTCAACACTGTTTCTAAGGTCTTTGAAATCCCCATCTGGTGCCTTAAAACAGAATCTCTGACATACAATTTTTCCTCCAGTTATGCCAAATATAGCAAGAAAATGCATGGAAGCAGAGCATACTCAACTTCAAGTCCTCTGATTTGCAAAAATTATGTAGCTAACTTCAGTGAGCAAAACTTCACCAACGAAGCTTTTCAGCACCAAAATTCTATACAAATGTCTTTTAAGCATTTGAAATTTTCTAGAATTAGGCTGTCACTTTTGCAAATGTTCTGTGAAATTTTAGCAGCAATTACTACTGAGGAAAACGTTTCAAATAAAAGAATTCTAAAAAAAGGAGCAGGGGAAAAAAAAAAAGAAATAATCTTGCAACACTAGCTTGGGAGTCAGAACTCCCTTGAAGTGGAAATGAAGCCCGATCCTGCACGTGAGAAGCTGCATGGATGCAGGTCTCCCTGTGGGGTCTGACCTGTGCGACCTCACAAAGCCCGCTGGCTGCACGGTTTCCTGAGCCCCTGTCCATTTGTTACGTAGGGAACCATCCACATGTGGACAGTTGGGTTGCTGGTCCAAATTCTCTCTCTCCATGTTTTATTTTTATTTTTTTCTTTACATAGAGAGAATCTTTCCTTTGAGTTTCTGGACCTTAGTACATTAATAGGAATGAATGAGTAAGAATGTGCTCCACATTGAAAGTAAAAATGGGATAAATTATAAACTTGGTGAGAAACTTGTGCATCCTCCATCTTACAGCACAGAAACTGCTGGTCATTTTTAGAGTTTATTCTTCCAAGAGAGATCATGCCCCGGAGCACACACTAGTTCCTAGGTAATTTACACAAACAAAACATTCATTCTTAACCTAAATACAAATAAAGAATACCTGCGTCCACATCAAACCTACTCATCTCATGGCTGATTGAAAGCTTTCTAAACAAACATTTCATTCTGCTAGCTCCAAAATAAATGGCATTTATGGCTTTGATTTAGTGGCATAGAACATAAACAGTAGCAGCGGACACTGCAAAAATAAAAATAATTATATATTAAAAACACAGAAGAAAGAGTCCAGAGTCTTCCTTCTGAAATGCCAGCTCCAGTCTATATAGAGCCAGTGGTAAATTACCCACCTGTATTCACTTACTTAACATTAAAAAACACTTATACATCATTACACTTTTGTACCATATTAGTGAAAATGAATGCTAGAGCAATATGAGGTAAACATTGCTAATGTGGGAGAAGGCTGTTTATATCTTCTAATGATAGGATTAACTATGGCAGTGATAGATACACCATGCTCCTTTGAACCCTGGCTCACCACCAAAAAAGCCACGTGGCAGCACAAAGATACTTGCTCAGCCAAAACAGGCTTTTCTCCTGTTTTTTGAGATCACTGCAACAAAGCAGGTTCACTGACTTAAAATAGCCTGTCACTAGCCTGAGTGGCAACCCGGGGATGCAGGGGCTTCTGTGCATTTGATTGACTTTAATATTGTTTTCAGGCACCTATAAATCTTTTTCTCTTTAAAGGAATTTGAAAGTAAAATAAGGAAGTGGCTCATTTAACAAATATTTTGTTAGTGCATTTCTTACAGCAGTTCTTTGGCACTCTGTTAAGTATTCCAGCACTTCCACCCCTAAGTTTGAAAATGTCAGCATCTGACTTAGAGCAGGGGCCTGATCCAGAGCACACTGGTGTCAGCAGAAAGTCACCCCCTAAAAGTGGGAGGTGTTTTATTGGCCCCACCTGCCCATAAAACACAGAGTGACAGAGAGAGCAGCCGTGAAAAGGATGGCACCTTGTACACAGCACCTCTGGGATTTCCTGCACCGGACCTGAACTTCTGGATAATATTGCACAGGCCTTTCTGAGGTCGCAGCCCTTACCATCCTTAGCAGCCATGTGTGCTTGCTGTCCAACCAGGCTGCTTTTTTGGGTGGACCCTTTAGCATGCTGTGTGGTGCTTGGGAGGGCTGATCTTTCTGTCCTGAGGGCAGGATTGCTTTCAATTTATTCCCATCCAAGGCATGCAAATAAAATAGCACCAGGACCATGCACTTAGAATTCCACTAAACTAAGCATGCTCAGTGCTGGCTTTCCACAGGTGAGAGTTGCAGAATGGCTCTTTTTGTGTGCCACCACCTCATCCTCTAAAAAGGGGCAGAATGGCAGCAGATTCTGAGCAGAATTAAATTAAGTCAAGTCATCCACTTCTTAACATTAAATCCTTGAAAATTTCTCGTCTGCACGCTGTTCACAAACCTCCTCTGCCTCCACATCCTTGTAGGGATTCCCAGCCCGTGTCCTGCAGGCCCCTGGAGAGGTCCAAGGGGCCAGAAGGGATGCAAAAGCCAACTGCAGACTGGTGCTGCTTCCTGCTATGGAGCAGCACATCTCCGCAGGGCACCGCAGGCCACCTCGCTGCAAGGACTCTGGAAGGTTCAGGCTAATCTTCAAGGGGAAAAAAAAAGCCTATCTGAAAAATGGAGAAGAGATAATAACACTTGTGGCTGTACAAGCGAAGATAACGGCAAAAATAATCAAATCTCATGCTCCTGGGAGGAAACTAATTGCACACAGGGGTCAGGAAGACATTTTCATCCACTGTTGAGCTTTGCACAGTTGGCTGCTGCGTTGTTATTATGAAAGAGGCAAGTGGAAGGGGGAAAGGGGAGTTTGCTGGTTTTGTTTGTTGCTTTTTTTTGCTAAAGAGATGGAGGGAAAGGCAGGAGTGGCTCTTGTTTGCCCTTAAGCATCAAGAGCTCTCTGGCGTCAGAGGCACAATACTGGGCTGGATGGATACAGTATGGCAACACTGATGTGTCCGATGGATTGGGGAAGTGGGATGCATCTCTCCATGCGCACACATCTGCTATCCCTCACTTGTGAATGTTACTCCAGATGGTAATCAAGAAGGTGGTTTTATAACCCACATTAAGAGGACTGTCTGCTGACAAGTTATGTGTTTTCTTCCCTTGAGTACATGCTGTTAAGATGGATAAGTGCAAATGGTTGAAATTTGGTTGTTAACTCTGAATAATAATAATACTTTGCATTTCTATTGCATCTTCCATCCTAGGATCTCAAAGCACTTTGAAAACACTAATTAACTAAATCTTACCACACTGCTGTGAAGCAGGTAATTATTATTACCATTTTTTATGGAAAAAGAAGCTTTGTCATAGTGAAGGAAAATTTCTCTGGGTCACCAAAGAACCGAAAATAATCAAAAAATGATGATGACTTCTCAAAATAAATTAGAAACTTTGCATTAATTTCCTTGAAATTAATTTAGTTTTGGGTCTTTTTCCCGATGAATAAATTAAGCCAATATTCATACATTTTCAACTTTTGAAAACTTCTTTTCTGGGACTAAAACACTAAAAAGAAACTCAAATCTTGCACTTTTCATTCTTGCTGAACAACCAGAAAAATATCAGTCAAGAATGAAAATGAGCTATGGAAAGCTGAGTTACTTTGAGGAATAGTCTGATGATTGCAATTAATTAATAATAAGAATATGGTGCAAACCCATGTCAGCTTCACTGTCAATTCCCATTCCTTTTGACCTCATCAAAGAATTCATTACTCTCTTTCCTACCCCCTGGAAAAAAAAATGCAATGTGTTTGTGAGGACTACAACACTTCTTTTTATCCCAATTTTCTATTTTTTTCTTCCTGTCATCTGTTTAAAAACACCCTCCAAATGGGCTGCTGAAGGCTGAAACTTCATAGACAATAGGTTCATAAGCTTGCATAAATGAGAAAGAGAGAGCAAGACCAAGTTTCAGTGTTGATTTTTTGCCCGTTGAATAATATCAGTTATTTGATTTTCAGACCCAGAATCCATTCTTAAATTAGAGAAGGATGTTGCAGTCCTGTCAAAGAATCGAAGACAAATTTTGCTAATCCTTCTGAGAGGTGAGACAATGGTAATGGGGGGTAAGGAATGACGTCTGGGTGGGCAATATTGCCTGTTCATTTCCTCGGCTTAGCTACTGATTGTCACTCTTGTGCCTTAGAGATGCCCATAAGCTTCCAGGGAGACTGCATGAAGGTAGAGCAGCTTAATTATGTAGGCTGCTATTTACTAGGTTTCAGCTGAATCCATCAAACTAACTCTGCTTTAACCTGAGCCAGATTTGATTGTGAAGCCAATTTATTGACTAGTTTCTCCTTTGGCAGCGCATCCTTTGATTTAGATCCGGATACTTACCTGCTTGAAAAGTAGCAATGTTATGACACAATTTATATTTTAAAAAGCAGCATTACACAGAACATAATTTTAAAAAACAAACAAACAAACAAACAAACACAACAAAAAGCCCTTTGAATCTAGAATAATGGCTACCTGTAAGGCAGTAGCTCACTTGAGAGATTTTGCTCAAGTAACTTATAACTATCAGCAGAACCCCCTAGGGAATTACCGCTGTTTTTGCAGAAGCTGTTTGCAGTGGAATAAACAGACAAGTGCTCTATATATCATTTTAAGTAAGACAAATAAAGTTCTGCTTCCTCCTTACAACGATGTCATTGTCACTTATATAAGAATAATTCTGTGTGACTTTTTATGAATCTTTCCCTTGTGCAGAAGTACAATGGCCTAATTTCCTACACCGCGTATTATAAATAAACGTCCTTCTTCAGCAATGTATAGCCAAGCTGAAATGATCCCACCACATAAGGAGCAGTCTGGAAATGCTAAGGTGTGCTTGAGCACCAGGGATGGGCGGAGGGAAACCCCACCACCCCAGAAGAGGATATGTCCCTACCTCCTCCTTCCTGTGGAGGGTTTCCCATGGCCCAGGAATAGCTGATGGGAAGACCTGGGGAAGCCACTGCTTTTGCCATAGGTTCCCCTTACAACTCATGGCACAGCTGGGGCATGGTTTTGTTCATTTTGGGTTCTCAAGGAGGCAACATCAAATGCGTGGTACTGGTGAGTGTGGGAGAGAAAAGAGGACACCCCCCTCTCTCCCATATGACTGCCCACTACTATTGCTAAGAAGAAACCTCAGATGGTAAAAACACGTTAAAAAATTAATAAAAAAAGCTAGAAAGTGTTATTCAAAATGTAATTTTAACACATTGTGAAGGGCTTTTAAGGGGAAATACGTGTGGGGAGGGCTCTTATCTCTCCAAGGCTCCAGCTAATGTAGCTGGCTGCCCAGGGGAATGCCAGAGGGAGAGAAAATGGGAGAAATGATATTAAAAGGGTGGGAACATTATTTTATAACTTAAAAAAAAATATTTGTTTTCCCCAGAGTCTTTCAGGTTGGTTTGCTCTTCTGGCTGCGTTTGATCTGCCAATAGCAAAGCCCATCTCTGCAGCGATTGTGGAGTTCTGTCTGATATTCCCTGCGTGCCATGAGCATGGGGATTTCATTTCATACATCATTGCCTGGCAAATACCCTCAGTACGAAGCACAGAGGAAATTTCTGTCATACACACAGGCATACACTCACATCTGTGTGTGCACATGTACATGTGTATGTGTCCACATGAATCAAATCATGCTTGGCAGTGAGATACCCTCTGGCTCTGCTTAAATTCATGTGATAAATTGTATTATCCTGTGTCTTTCAGTGCCCCACCTGCACTATCCTGCCTGTTAATGCCTCTGCCTGGATCTTTTCTAGTGTACTGAACCTCTGAGAGTGATTTCAAAAGGGTTGCCTTTAAAACAACTGGGAAAAAAGCAACCGACAGAGTAACAGGGGAAGCTACTTTTTTCCTCATCACCTCCTCCAGAAAAAAATACTCTAAAACTCAAGTCCTGGGACAGAAAGCATGCACAGAATGACACATTATAGTCCAGTATTTCACAAGCTAACAGGGCTAGAAAAGTGCACTGCAAATAGAATATTTCTAATGGGGCACAGCCAAGCTGTTACCTCCAAGGCATCAGATATTAAAATGATCCCTGTTTGTACTTTCTAGAGGTTTCTGCAACAGAAGTTTTGTTTCTTCAGTCTTTTGAGTTCTGTTTAACTAGACTTGTGGGGGAAAAAAAAAAAGAGAAATGCCCTTGCTAACGGAATAAATGTTAATATATGAACACACAAAAATTTACAAAAACCCTTCAGATTTTGTGTGTAGGCTATCAAAAAGTGGTGCAGAGCAGTAGGAAAAATCTTCATCTTTTCTTGAGATTATTTACATGTACTTTCACTACTTGGAACAAATCTGGCTAGTCTAAACTCACAGTGAAAATTCCCTCAAACCTAACCCATAACGATTTTCCTGTGCTATTTTAAGGTACTCCAAAATCCCCACATTAGAAATTTCAATACAGATGCCACTTGCAAGTCTTCATTTCACCAGAGATTTTTTGTCCATTCCTCCTGGTCTTTCATTGCTTTATTGCATGACAGAGTGAATTAATACTCTTTACAAACTCAGTAAGATACGTAATTTATAGTCCATTTGGAACCTCAGGCCAAAGGACAGGAAGAAAACTCCTGAGTCATCCAAATCCTCAGAAATGCATGGGGCTGCCTCACCTGACCACTATGGAGGCTGTAGGGGCTACTGGTGTGACAGTGTTACCCCTCTCCTGTGAGCAACCACTGGAGTTTCCTCACACATGGTGCTTGAGGGCTACAGCATATGTGCCACTCCTCTCCACTACTTCCAGAGGTGACTTTTTGGTTCAGGAGAATTGGCAAGGCTCAAACTGACACCTCCACCTTGCATGGCTGTGTCATTCCCTCTCATGTGAAGTTTTATCCACTCTCACTCATATCTTAAGGAGATAGCCTCTCTGTGGGCAGCCTATTTCAATACCCAGCTTGCCTGTTTTAAGGAAAAAATCATGGTATCTAACCTAAACTTTTTCTTCCTTTGTTTGAGGCTGCTGCTTCTTGTTCTACCTTCTTGTACTAATGTGAAGAATTCCCTTACTTCATTAAAGGCACTTCTACATATTGGTAATGTCCCCAGTGAGTGATCTCTGTATAAATTCAGTTCCTCTGATATTTCCCCATATGTTTTATACTCTGATCTCAGTATCACTTTGGTGGTTAATCTCTATGTTCTCCGGTACAGTGTCTAAGTGACAGGAAAGCCAGAAAGTATTTTGGGTGGCATCATCCTAAATTTACATAGCTGCCATTTCACTTTTCTACTTTCACATGAGACTTTTTTAATTGAATACAAGAATACCACTGCTGTAATTTACCTGGGTTACAGCACACATATATGTTTTGCAGAATAGCTGGAGTAATAGCCTCAGACTCTATCCTTACTGGTTGCTAGATAGCTCCTCTTCAGCTCTATCCCTCTCTTTTAGTGACACTCCCAGAGTATTATGCTTGCTGAGACCTCTGTTCAAAGTGCTTTTCGACATAACCTTGCTGTATTTTCTAAGTTATCTCTTTTTTGGCCGCTGGACTTGTGCATGCAGCATTTCTGAGATGGTGTGAAATACAAACCTGCAAAACAAGAGCACGGTTATAAGACAAGTGACCCTGATTGAAAGGGTGGCTATGAAAACTGATTACACAGCAAATTGCCCATCTGCACAGGCTCGGAATAAGAACATTTCAAAGCTCATTTGTGGGCTGATGTTGCCATTTAATGCAGTTTCCAACAAATCATTCATAAAATTAATGGCCACAACTGATGCTTGTTTCTCTCAAGCTCTTCTGTGAAAAATAGTTCTTCCACTGATTCAGGAAGATACAAAAAGGAATGGGCATTATTTGAAGAAAATTGAATGAAGTAATCTTCACACAACTGCAGATGCTTGAGCTGCTGGTACATTCTGGGTTAGTGTATAATTTTGTTCTTCACCATCCAACTGTCACTTTTTCTGTTATTAATGCTGCTTTGTTATGTACATTTCTGTTTTCAGAAATGTACATAAAAGGAACCTGCCCCTTGTCTCCATGCTGAACATCCCTGACACTGGCTTGTTTACTCCGTGAATGGTGGTTTGAGGAGGGATCACCTTGCCTCTTTCTTAAACTTCTCTGCTGCCCATCATATACCCAGAATAACTTTCTATATTTTCTCAAAAAATAGGACTTCACAGTTCATGTCCCAGGTGTAGAAGTGCCACTTCAAACTTCCCATACCCTAAGTGCCTTCTTTTCCAGAATTTGTTTCGGGGGGACTCCAAATTTGAAATTGACCTCTTCAGTTTATAGCAGAGTTGCACAAAGACTTTGACAAAGGCTTCACAAACCAATTGCTATTTAATCTGACTAATACAAGAGATGTTCAATTCTAATGTAACAAATAACATCTATGGTTTGTTTCCTGATCCCTCTGTGTATCTTTCCAACCTAGGCTAGATGACATTTAAGACCAATTTTTTTCCCATTTCTTTTGAGTGGGTAACCTTTTAAGCCATAGAAATCTATCTTACTCCATAGCAGATATTTTATTTTTCCCTGAGATAGTTTTGGAGTTCAAAAACTTTTCTTGCTGGCATTTTCTTTGCCCAAGGGTCCTGTGTCTTTGCAGACTCTCCCCAGGAGTCTCAGGCTGTGGTTTCACAGTGTAAAATTTTGGACATTAATATTAGCTTAACCCACACTCTTTACTCCAACCACCATTTCCTACTTCTCCTCCAAGTGGTGCTATTTTTCAGATATCCTGGCAGAATTGTGGTGGGACAGAGCTATGAACTGCACCAGAAAAATTACCCGCCTTTTAAATTCTGAATCCTCCTTCCCCTCATAAATAATAGTATTAAAACCTAGCCCTGGGGTCAATACCATTTAAAATCAAATATTAACAATTAATTTTTGTTGCACAAAGATTTTCCAGTCAAAACACAGATCTTCACCATCAAGGATCAAGAAAACTGATGTTTGTCAAGGACTGCAGGAAACATCCTTTTTGTACCAATAGTTTGCTAGTCACAATCTGCTCAGAGAAGGACAAACAGTCCTCATCCTGTCTCCTTAGCATGAGAAGGTGAGGCTATATATATTGTGTAGGAAAGCTGCAGTACACAATCATCCACACAGTATATAAGCCAAATTGAATTTCAGAAGAAATTTATAGAAAGGGATGTATGTGTTAATATGGAGAAATGATTTTGCAGAAAACGATTTTCTTGTTACAGAGATTTCAGTCCTGATTTGGAATGTGACATGATTAAAGTCTCCCTGCCTGATTATGATCCCTGATTAATTTTACACTGGCATAGTTCCATGAACTTCCATGCAATAGATATGAGTGTAACCCAAGGGAGACTCAGATGCTGAGCACTCTGAATCACTGGATCGTTGCACAGCTACCTATATGCACCATGTTGTGTACTATCCTTGTTACACCATCAGTGATCTCCTGTAGAAAATGGGAAACATGGGATCCTCATTCTTGACTATTATGTTCAGCTGCATAATAAACTCCTAAGAACCACATGC
Organism: Lichenostomus cassidix; assembly: GCF_008360975.1. Taxonomy (NCBI): domain Eukaryota; kingdom Metazoa; phylum Chordata; class Aves; order Passeriformes; family Meliphagidae; genus Lichenostomus; species Lichenostomus cassidix. Next base: position 105,948,985 of record NC_139482.1, on the reverse strand, counting down.
AATGAATCAGTCTGTTTTTAACTTACCTTTTCCATGATGTAGTCATTCATCCCAAAATCTCTTCCCTAGGTAAAAGGGGTTTCAGACAACCCTGAAATGTGAACTGTCTTTCTGAATCAGCAGAGACTGACACCAGTGGTCCTGAGGATTCAGGCTCCCTCAAGCCATCTCAAGTCCAACACTGGAGCCTCAGCAGTTTCTTGCCAACATCATATTCCATGTCCACGTGAAAAGGAAGCCCACAAACACCATCAGGGAAGCTTCATACACGGTCACAGCCCAGGCCCCCTTTGGCTTCAAGAGTCGATGCACATAGCAAACCAACAGATCTGATGGGAACATCTCAACTTGGTTTTGCAGTGGTTTCACCTATGGCATGAGCAAGCAAAAGGAGAGCACAGAGTCCAGTGCAGCACATAACAAAAGGAGTCAAAACCTCAGAGGTACGTGTCAAGGTAACCCCCAAAAATCACTCCCAGCTGGCATACACATTTTGGAAAAGCCCTGTGATGTCTAATTAGCATGGCAAAATTCCACATCTGCCCAGGGAAAATCCAAGGCAGGGAAGTTAGTGGCTCTATTGAGAAGCAAATCGCAGCAGCTTGTGACAGTTTCCAAGTTGCATGCTTAAGCAGAGAAGAAAAATATATCTGGTAATTTTTAGGAGACTGTATATGCAAAACATATTTGCTACTGTTGCCATGACATTATGTTCCTGTGTCTCAGACTAATTTGAAGACACCCTGGTTTTCCCCAGTCTCCCCTTGCTGATCAGTTCCTCCCCAGCCAGGGCTGAGTTCAGAGATCACCCAATTAGTAAAAAGAAATAGAAGAAAAATTCTTCCATCCTATTCATCTACCTGATCAAGACAATTTAATGTAAGACAAACTTTCAAAAGGTGTTACTACATGAGGAAAGTCTTTAGCCTCACTACAAGGAATCATTCAAGGAGAATGTAAGTAGATTAAAATATAATCATACAGACAACAATTTAAAGATGTTTCTGAAAAGGCAAGACTCCCCAAACAAAACTGTCTTTGTTTTGATTTTTTTCCCCCAGCATAATGCCCAATTGGCCGCATAGAATAGGAGTCTGGTTTTCTTTATAGTGACTGCTCTACTAAGATTCTTCCCCCTTCTTACTTTGTTTCCCAGTGCTTTTCTGCCAGCTCTGATAAATTAACATCCAGCTGGTCAGGTTGCTACTTTTGGGGTAGGAAGGCCAATATTATCTTGTCAGTGCTGCTCCCTAAGTGTCAGCAAATCTTTGCTTTATCACACCACCGTTCAGAGAGACTCTGTAACAATGCACAGCACATATTTTGCAATTTACTTCCCCACTAGTTCAATTTATTTCCTTTCCTTTTTTTGTTTGGAAAAGGCAGTCTTCACATAAACTCCACCCTGACCTGACAGGGAACTATAACTGTCTTTGAAGCCCTCTGTACTTCTCCTTCAATGAAGTGAACAAGAGGTCACAGAATTGTCACTGCACATCATTAGCATGTTTTATACTTACATATTTATGTTGCTTGATAGTGTCATCCCTCATATCATGAAAATTTCTCATCTAATCCCAGGTGGGCAACTGCTTCCCATTATGTCAGTTCACACTGCGATTTCTTCATCAGTATAAAATGGTGTGTTTACACAGAGGCTTCTTGGTTCAGGAAGAAACAGCTCTGAGTAACAGGAGGGCCAAGTTTCCTGATTATCCATACACTTATTGACCATATAGCATGAAACAACATACTCAGAGCAGAAGTGCAGGCTGGATGTTTTTCAGCACACTGCAGCAGTTATTTTGTGCAAACACAGCAAGCTGCTGGTTTACCACTCTCTGATGGAAGTATTCAGAGTGGCAGTGCACTAGAGAGAGAGGAAATTCATTTAGATTTTTAATAGAAGTGGATATCAATTATATGTGCTAAAAAAAATATTGTTTGAACCTTGTGCTTGGAAGGTAAAGTGGAACAAGTCTTGATCATTCTTCTTTTACACTTTTTTTTTTGCAAGCTAGTATCATACATGGCGCTTAAGGGTTTAAAGATTTAAATTCAGCTGACCTATCTCTGCATAAACAACAGGGCTATAAACAGAGCTATAAAAATAACTTCTTAGATTTAGTTTTGTCAGATTTTTTTGGTATATTGGGGATGTTTGATTGTTTTGGACTAGTTTCAGCTTTTAAGAGAGGCTGGCTGCAGTCATCCACTCACTGAGCATGCAAGGTTACTATTGACAGCAGAACTTAATTCAAGGCCAGTTCCTCTTTGGAGTTCACAGTTCACACATATTGCTCATGGTATCTATGTGCCACATCCCTGTTATTAGTGTATACAGGTGAGCCCTCTAAGTTGGCACTGAATGGTGGGAAGAGAGAATTACACAGTCACCCCAGTCATTGTGTGCTCATGGTGATGTCCACTATGGGTGGATAATCACTTTGATATCGAGCGTTGAAAATATTGGCACAGCACAACATTTTAGATGTGATTTTTAGAATGCAATGGAAAGAAAAAAAATATTTTTGTACCAAGAGCTTTCTGAGCACTTCTGCCCACATGAGTGCTTGCAATGCAATCAGATGTAACACTAAACTGAACTGCACGTGCTCTGGTGGTTTTTTTAGCCATGGGTACAGTAAGATTGACTGTACTATATAAAAGTGCCTATTTTTGCCATCATTTATTATTTATACAGTGACTGAAAGGTACTGTGGGAGACCTTGACACAGTGACAGGCTAATTACACAAACATATAAAAGCACAAGGAGACATATTCAAAAGACACATGAAGCCTAAGACAGTCTCAGGTGATTATGACATTGCTTAAGACCAAAGGAGCCACTTTGGGTCAACCAAACCTTGCCTAGTTCTCTTTAGGGAGTGTAAACTGATCCCAGTTGTCTTCTGCTTTTTTAAATTTTGGGACCACAGCAGAGAGTCTTAATATGGCCCAACATGACTTCTCCAAAAAATGTGCAAACTAATGTAAAACGGCACATAATAATACAATAGCCAACAGCAGTAATGAATAGATGGGTGATGAATCAAAGGAAACCTTTTTGCTCCCAGACCCAGCAACACTCTTTCCAGAGTAGCAAGGCTTGCTTGCACAGGATTCAAGGTCAGAGAATTCAGTCTAGGCTCTGGCGTAGGAGCTATCTCCATTTTCAGGGATCCTAGAGTCTATGAAGACTTATTGTATAATCTTGCCTGGCAATCCTGTTTCAAACAAATCACAGCTTGAGATACTCAAAATTTCACCAGCATTTGGATTTATGTTGGAGCATGAGAGAATTGAGAGTTCTACCAACAAAATGAATGTTCGGTTCAATCTTTCTCAATAAGATACTTCTCACACACAAAAAAACAAGAAAGAAAAAAAAAAGTATTACCCATCTGCAATCCTTTCAATAACTTTTGTTTCAATTTTTCTTTTTGAAAGCAAACCATCTTCATCTTCATTTGAAAGGAATTTTGGAACTGGAAGGCTCTTCCAAGATGTAGGAAAATCAAATATCAACAACTTACAATCCCCCGGAAAAATAAATTTCTGCTCTTTTCACAGTCCTTTCCATTTTTCCCTTCCAATATAACACACATGGTTGCCCTTTATAAAAATGTTAAACAATATGGATCTTTCTAAGAATTCTGCAAACCACTTTGCTTTCTGGCTGCCAGGACCACAGTGGCAGCAGAAGTTGTCTGGGGTCATGCAGCTCCTCTACCAGCTAAGGATGAGCCCCGGCCCCTGCCTCACAAAGGTTCTGAAATTCAACAGGACAACCCACATGGCACCCAACCCCCTGCCCTTGGCCAGGTCAGAGCCCATTTGTTGCACTGCACACGCATTGACATCTTGCTGGCAGTGTAAGTGCAGAGTAGGGGTACCTGTGCTACACTTGGGCAAACTTCAGGGGGCAATTTTCTTGATGTGTGCAGAGAAATGTTCAGGTGTAGAGTACTTTCCCTTCACCTTGATTTCATTTTCACAGCCATCTAAAGAGCCAGCTGCATCTGCACAGCAACTTTACTGAAATTACCAGGGCAAAGACCTTACCAAATAAAATAAGTCCCCTGTCAGCTGTTTTGGTTTACAGAAAACCAAGAATACTCATACTTGCAGTCCTAAATGTACAGAACCAGAGGAATAATGGAATGAAGTTATACAGTGTAGACCACACATACATTTTCTCATGCCTGCTTTATGTTGTCCACAGGGCAAAAACCATTTATTCCACATTATAGAGGCAGTACCACTGCTTTTGGAAAAACACATCATCCTGTATCCCATATCCAATTAAAAATATGTGCTGTACATGCCTATTTGCCATTGACAATGTCTTCTAACAGCTGGCTGAGATAGGGTTATTGTCTTGATTATGAAGAGCTGAAGAGGAAGGTAGGTGCTTCTGTCTGATTTGAGAGCATCTGAAAGTGAAAATATACAAGCCTTTAAGAGGCTCACTGACCAGCTATATGACCATCATCTGACCATCAGAACCTTGTTTGGGCCTTGTGCTGAGATTTGTTAGATAACTTGATACAGTGTGCAAGACAGAAAAAAAAAACAGTGGTGGGGAGGAAAGGCTGAAGCTGGGAAGAGAAGGGGAAGCAGAAAGAGAAGGATTTCATTCTTAACAAACTAGAAAGCTACAAAGATGAAGAACTGACATGGAAACAGCTCTTAAGTTGAGGGGGTCCCATTTCAGGGATGTGATGTTGTCATGCCCAGCCTTTTATTCCACATGTTCACCATAGCTTAGGGGCACATCACACACTTGTGAGAACTTTACCAGAGTGTTGATGCAATATTGTGTCAGTAACGGAGTGATTTGTTTTTCCTCTGGACATTGATTGAAGAAATTCTTATTACATTTTATAGCTTGCTTGGCCTTGGTATGAGAGTCAAGACATAAATTGGACCATAAATTGGCCTGTGTCAGAATCTGCATTGAAATGACATCAAATATGTGTCATCATGCTGGTGTCTCAGCTAACAGCAGGAACCTGACACTCCTTGTCATCTTGATCAAATGCTAGACCCCCTCACATCTCAGCCACACTTTAACAGTTATAGTGAGGGCTGTGGAGGCATCTCCTGCAATGATACTGGAGAATGCTGCAGTAGGAAAACAAATTGTATCTGTAGACCAAATTGATTTGCTTCGACTTATTGCAAAGTAACAATCTCCACTGTGAGCGTTGCAGGTACATGCATATAAATAAAAATTGACACCAAAAAAATATATAGATACACTGAGAGGAAAAGAGAGCATACATAACTGAGATATATTTATCCCACAAGCAAAGCAAGACTTGATAATTCATGAGTGGCAAAGATGCAGTTGAGTTATGGTGATCTTTCCTCTGGAGTGAAATAAATACAGCATCTTGATTCAGCCCATTATATAGCATGATTAATAGAAGTGAATGCTTTCAATAGGTTGGGGTTTTCTGAAACATTTAGATTCCATATTTTGCTCCTAATTTACAAACTATCAAAGATCTTCATGGTGATTTGAATTTAGACAGCCATATTTTGGTAATAGTGATTTTTTTTGCAGAAGGCAAATTTCTATTTATGTCTCTACAAAGAGAAATCAAACATTTTAGTTAGAAACTGAAGTCTAGCTAATTGTTAGTGGCTCAATCTTTATCAGAAACCTACAGCATAGCTATAGTGTAAGATAAAGCATAGTGTAAGATAATATCCACAGCACAATACTGTGGCTAGCACAGGTCTTTCCCATGAGAATTTTCTCCTGTGTTTTATAAACAAAGATAAAGTTTGGATGTTGTTAAAACAGTGTCTCAAGATTTGGACAGTTCAGGCCTGGCCAATCAGACCTAGGGGGAGGTTTCTGACTGACCAATCTGGGTGACCTCTGAAAAGTCTATATAAGTTGGAATCAAAATAATAAAGTCTCTCTTTTCTATGCCACGCTGAGAATCCGGGTCTTTTTCTCTGCTAGCAGCTCAACAGCGACATCATACGAGACACCTTTTTGGCTAGCAGATTTTTAGATGAGCATCTACATTGCATTCAAGCTAAGCCAACATTTGTCCAGCACTTTTATCACCACTGTGAGGACTGGCCAATTCCCACTCATTTCACTCTGCATCTAGCAGTGTCCTAAGACGTAAACTCATCACTTCTCTGTAGCTAAACACTACAAGCACTGCAGGCAGGAACATGGCATCACCACAGCTGCAGTGCTTTCCAACACAGTGTTAACACAACAGGCCTCTCCCCAGTGGCTTACACAGACTTTGCACACTGTCATCTGTGGGGACAAATGTGGTGTACCAGCCATGGAAGGTGGCCTGGTGTTATTTTATGACCCTCTCTAAGTTAGTATCTTTTTCTGGCTTGGATTTCAGCTGTTACATAGCATGCAAATGTCAGCACTATTAGCTATGTGCTTATAACTGTAATAGAAAACTCTCAGTAATGTGCTTGTTCAACAGTCCTAAATCATGAGACTTTCCTGTGGGCCAAGACTCAGCTACCTCACAAAACTGCCAAAACCTTAATTTTTCCATTGCCAACACCAACAATGCTCTGAGGTTCCTTCAGTATAAAATTGGTAACATACAGAAAACTGAAAATGTTGAGACAGGACTGAGGAGTAACTCTATAAACTCAAGAGAGTTGTATGACTGTCAAGCAGAGAAAAGGGCCAGACCTGCAGAAATCCATATGGAAATAAAAATCAGAAGGATAATGGCCCATACTGCAGAACTAGATTTTATTCACTTGGTTTGCTTGGTTCATTAGAAAAGCTCATTGTCAACTCAAGTCCATTAGAACACGGAAGAACATCCCAGAGCTTTCCTTACCAGAGAACTGGACCTTATCGATAGGTCTGAGAAAGGTGCAGTGAATGATATGCCACATACATGTCTGAAATACACCACACAGTAAACTGCTGATAGGGGAAATGCAACTGGATATTTATGCTCCTCGAAGTTGTGCACGACACCTCAGGAGTGAGGGACTTGTTTGTCATCTCTTTGACGAGTCAGAAGGAATTCCACAGCAGAGAAGCACCTGGAATCTGCTGTAAATCGTCAGTCTTGTTATCATTCAGCAATCTGCAGGGCTGCAGCAGAAGAGATGCTATCTTTGTTTTACTGTTTGCACAGCTGGAGGAATTATGTCCATGCCCACAAGCATAGCTCTATTTAAGGGTCTTCAGGGCTGCTATTCCAAAACCAAGCTCAGGGCAGGAATGCTGAAACACAAAACACTTTGAGGATAAAGGCTGAAGTGAATCGTGAAAAGTCTTAATGAGAGCCTCTTGTAGAAATTTTCTCCTTGTGTCTCAGTGATAACAGATCTAAAATCTTTGCTCCAAGACAATTTTGAAAAACAACTCTGGATTTTTCCAGGCTCCCTTACTGTGTTCCCCTTCTTCCCAAGCATATATTGAGTTATTTTTCATATGCATGCTGCCTTACAGGACAGATCTTTTGCTGTTTAAACAGAAATAGGATCATGTAGATAGAACTATCAAGCTGTTCCACTCATCTTCTATTACTCTTTTGCACCTGTAACAGAGAAATATATTGAAAACCTGTAATTTTGACAGCTTTTCACTGAAAAAATGGAAAAAGAGATAAACAAAATATTGGCAGAATTTTTTCTGACTTATAAAGGCCGCTGTCCAAACCACCAAACAAAAGAAATTGCTTCTACTTAAATTAACTATGACTTAGAAATGAGTAACCCAGGTCAGAATTTAATCACAAGACTCAGTTCAAGAATGTCTCTGATTTTTATTCAAGAAACTGAGATTTAATTACTTGCAGGAAACTGAGTAAAGGCTTGAGTATGTTCCTCTACTAAGGTTATAAAACTTAGCCAGTGCCCTTTCTCTAATGAAGGTATGTCCTAAGACAGGCAGTCTTTACAAACAAACCAGTGAGCAGATTTTCTAGATCTGTGTTGTCAACAGCAAAGACAGGCATTGTCATCAAACTGTCTCTGGCTCCCTGGTTCTGGTCTACACTGCCTCTATCTACCTTAGATCTGCCAGGAACCTTATTCTGAATGGACATTTACTTCTGCCAAAATTACCTTTCCCTTGGAACATTTTCTCATGCCCCATGTCTCCTACTGCATTAGTTGATAGGCAATACAGCAAGAAGCAAGTTTGACTGACCCAGAGCAATTCTCTAAGGACCTTGGCTAATCTGGGTGGTATTGCTCAGTTAGCATTCAAATAGACTTTGCAGTATGATCTGACTGTCACTATCATGGCAAAAGGCTTTTGTGTCAAAAGTTTGGCATGAAAACCTATAAGGCACTGCAATGATTCTGATGATTTCTCTGCAGGAAACAACTTTCTATTAAGAACAATTAGAAGGCTGGTAAATGGCCAACACTTCACTTTGTAAAATTCCATATTGAATTCTTCATCAATCTTTCAAGCTCTAGCATTGTAGACCAAAATTTTCTGTGGTGGCTACCTTCTTCAAATGAAATATTAGGGGCAGATTTAATGTAGAAGAAATTAGGCATTTTCTGAAATATGCTTGACCAAAATACACATATATACAGTTTGAATATAGTGTTCCCATACCGTGGGGAGAAAATCTAAAATTTGCCAGAAGGGTCATATTAAGGGAAGGAGAGAGCTGGTGGGAAAAATATTTTCCTGGCCAGGTATTTGAAAACTGTATCATATGCAAGCACCCATCTGTGGTAGCAGAATTAAGGTTGGATGGACTCCCATGCCTTAATTTTTCACTGCATCTTTTACATGTTTGATAAGATACTTGAAGTACAATTTTTGGCACAGCATGCCAAAGTCTTTTCACTGATCTTGCTGGTTGCTCTATGGGAGAATTGGAACACAGAGAATTTCCCATTTCCTTTCCTTTACCAAAACCCCATTGCATGGGTTTACCTTGTTGGAAAGCAGAGCTCATGCTGGAACTGTTCATGTGCTTGAAGTCTGAAAGAATGTGACATCGTGGCAATGACATCAGTCAGCAACCTTGGTGATGGCTTATATTTGAGAACAGCTTTTTCAAGCCACGAATGAGCTGAGTCCTTAGAAACTGAACTGCACAAAAAATTGTTCCAAAGCTATGTAGAATACACAGTAAGTTCAGTAGGATGCACTTTCTAGTAAATCTTAAAATCATCCCAGGGAATGCAGCAACAGATTCCGCTGGTTAGCAGAGTGCAGAGGTGAGACTAGCATTCACTCTTAAATGCCACCTGACTCTTTCAAGAACTTCACCAGGCCTGTGGCTCTGGTGGCCCAGGACTAGAGTTCCAGCTGCGCCTTCTCCATGTGTGCTCCCAGCTGTGCTCTGCTACCTGAGCCCTCTGCAGGCAGGAGGTCTCCAGCAAATGGCATTGGGGCATTGATTCCCAGAGCTTCCCTTCCAGATTGTTTGCTAATGCAAACCATAATACAGCTTTCAGAGTCTCAGGTGTGTGTTCTCAAGGTATGCCATAGCTCATTCACAGAGCACAACATGAATTTAATGGCTCAAGTGAACACTAATGTGCAAATGAGAGATGTTCTCCTTTCCTTTTTTTTCTTTAATCTGCCTTTAGAAGCCCTCCCACCCACAAAAACACACACACACAGCACTTGGGTCTTACAAATGCAATGTCCTTGGCAACCCACTTTGGCTGAACCAAAGAAGAGCTTGAATGAAACTCACAGAAGCAAAGACTCTACCCTATATTCTGTAATTTTGAGGCATAAAGCAGGGATTTAAGGATGTTATCTGGGCCTTTTCCATAAGTATCCTCACTTTTGTCAGTTTAAAGCTGGAACTAGTGCATTAGCTGAAGGGATTGTGTGTGTGTGTGCATGTGTGTGTGTGTGGTTTAATACACATTTAATATAGCTCCTGGGAAAGCTAATGGAGTTGCCTTGGGGAGTTGAGCAACCTCCCAGTGTGCTCTGCATAAATCTTCTTTAGCTGCAGGTGAACAAAAAGTTATGTTAAGTGCAAAAGTGAAGGTAACAGCTGCTGAATCCCTTTTGCTGGCCTGCAGAGAATTGGTACTGCATGTTACCAGCTGATTGGTGATTTCTTAACCTCTTCTAACCTGTAAAAATAAGAGGAAAAATTGAAGCTTTGAGGGAAGAATTTCTCTCCTAGTAGAATTTCTTTTATTCACCAAGGGCAGTGGGTTAAAAAAATAATTTGGAAAGAAATTCAGCTAGAAAATCGCCAGGACACTACAAATGCAGTTTTATAACAATCTTTCTTCTTATTTTTCTTTCTTTTTTTTCTTTCTTGTGGAAGATAACTCGGTTTTATACTTTACTGTCTTATTAACAGAATGCATTTTGGAAGTCTGCCACTGTTAACAGTATCAGAAGGATTTAGGGCTGCTGAAATACACTTGAAGATTTAATTCTGCTGACTTCAGCTCTGATCTGAAGTAAAAACTGTAACCATAGATTAAATGTTTAGCGCCAGATATTGCAATTGCTGCTTCTTGTCGTAAATCCTTGTGTCTATTGCTGTTTCAGACAGCTCTCTGCGGGCCCTTGGCTGTGCATGCAGCACAATGCTCATGTTGTATAAGATTCTTCACCAGGGGCCAATTCTTGAAGTCCTCTCTCCATCCTTCCTCATAAAACTCCCAGTTGCCTGAGTGAGAACCTTGAGACACAGCAGTGCAAGGCTGCCTCACCGACATAATTCCCATGCCACACTGTGAAAACCAGGACAATCACCTGCTTTTTTAATGTCCCATCTTTGGTTCTCCAATGGAGTATTCCAAGGGTGGGGAGAAAGGGCCTGGTCAGACTTTACCAATCTCTTAGGAGAGTCAACTAATAAAAGCAAATAATCAATACAAAATTAGATTGTCCTGATGAAAATTAACTAATGTGGTCATTCATACAGAAGAATATCTGGTTAAAAGTTTAAGAGCTGCCTCCCTCCCTTAGTTCTAATTTTATGGGTCTCAGTAGGCTCCTTTTTCGGACTTCAGCAGCCATTGACATTTTAATCTTTTTAATGCGGTCATCTGATTTACACGTGGGGTTTGCTTTTTCATAGTGACTAGTTCTCCTCTCATTGCTTATTGCACTCAAATAAAGTTATAATAAGAATACATTTCAATAGTTCTCGGTCCAAAACTGGTGCCTGCCTTCCCTGACCTTGGGTAGATTTATTGCATTGTAAACCTCAGCACACAAGCTTTAATTTTTTTTCTACTAAAATTTTAATACCGGGGTATAACCCAAAATATTTTCAAGGTATCTCATAGTGCATATCATACCAACATGTGAGAAGATGCTGGTACTCTAACTCTTCTAATGCAAAAGAAAGAAGAATGAAAAAAATAAAATCAAGGCTGAGAAAATGGCACACACGAGAAACAAAAAAGGCTCTGGTATTTCCCACACCAGCACTGTGGCCACATGTAGAGACTGGGATGAAAGGCATTGAGTTATAAGGCTTTGTCTGGACTCCTGGGTGGTGGGCTGATGTTGAAATTTTTATGCCTTCAGGAAGAGGTAAAAACAAAAATAAGAAGAAAAAAATTAGGTTATAATGTTGAGTGGAAGGTTAGCAGTGCTACCCCAGCGCAGGTAACCCATTAATTAAGTAAAAATTACTCACTCAGCTTGCTGGATAGCTGTATTTTACTTACAGCCTCTGGGACTGGAAAATTCTGGCTTACGCTTTATCCTGGTAACTGGAAAAGAGAAATTCAGAATCTGAGAAATTTGGCTTAAACAAATTTTACTTTTAATTTGAGCTCCTGGAGTTTTGGCATGACAATGTAGTGATAACTTGCTGCTAGATTGTCTGGCCTGCTTGTGTAAGCTCACATTCAGTTTGAGATTTCAACTGGTTTCTTGAGGCTTCTCATACTTCATCTGCTGGTTTTTTCAGCTTTATATAAGACCCATATAGAATAAAAGCATCAGACTTGTTTCGCATGGCTGTGCCAGTCCCAAAGCATGCAGATAAAAGAAACTGCTCAGTGATGCACTCAGCACAGTTCCAGTGCAGGAGGCAATCGTTTCCTTTGTTCCTCTCCCATGTGAGCAAACTAGTCTTTTATTAATTCTCTACCCTATCCCCATTTAGTCTTATAGAGAGTGCCAGGGAGAAGCTGGGAATATAATGCTTTCCTGCCTTTTTTGCTACAGGTCATATAAAATGGATATTGCACTCAGTGCAGATGGGGCGACATTGTCATTCATCAGTTCCCAAAACTGGCTGCTTGGCAGACAGAATTATTTAAGTAAAACTGAAGTAATTTTCAAAATTGAAACTTAAGCTGTTTAGTGACATAAGCCAAGAGCAGTTTTTCTTGGACCCCCAACACTTCCTTGGCTCACATTCACAGTTCAGCTATTTTCATTCCCATCAATTAACTCAATCTCCACGGATGTGAGGAAGGGCTAGAGCAGTGCAGTTTCTTTGATGCAATTTCGTGTATACATATGGAGCATCTGTTACTCCAGGAGTCTTGCCGTCACTTCCATTATATGGAGAGTATTGATAGTGATAGCAACTCAGGACCTGATGGGCCATTTTCTTCTGAGCTTCACACAGAAGTGCCTTGGCAGAGAGCCGTGTGCCAGGGAATACCCCTCCAAACAAAGGAAACACGCCGTGGCAAAGCCCTGCAAAGGGGTCCAGGGAAAATAAAATGTGTCAGAATGTGCTCCCTTCCTCCTCTGCTCCACTCCTCCTGAGCATATGGGTGTTTGACACCTGCAGTATGCAAATGACACTGACACAGTAGGTTTGAACACCAAGATTGGAGTACTCAGCCTGGTCCACTCGAAAATAAAAGACTCAAGGAATGCACTTCACATTTAACAGCCACTTGCTATCAGGTTACTCTTTTTTGGGGGGCAGGGGGAGCTATAAAAGGCCTTTCTTCAGTATTTCTTTCAAGACAGCATGTATTCCACTTCTATTGATCTGCCAGAGGCTATCATTACCAACAACTCAGGTAAACATCCTCAGCCAATTATTAACCTGTGATAGAAAGATAGCATTTTCTCTCCTTCTTGGTATCTTTTATTTATTCTTAACACTTTCCAGGGAAATATCTGAGAGTTCTTGTTTTTCATCACATAATTTGGTCAGGAGGATAGGTTAAGAGTCCAAGATTGCTGCCTCAAATCCCAGCACTTGGTTAAGTGTGATTTAAGTGGCAATTAAAATGTTATGATAGGCTTCAGTAGACAATGAGCTTCTGTCTCTCATTTAGCACACCCACCCATTGCCTAATTTCAGAAAGGGCCTGATGGATGATTTCAAGGACCGTTCAAGGAACATTTGACAGGTGCCTGCTCTGTTTCATAGACTGCCACTGGTTTAATAACCACTACATTTCCAGCTTGTTTGGGTACGTTAGTCTCCAAGTGACCTTTGCAGGGGAAAGCAAACCATACTGGTACATGGTTAAGGTACCTGCAGTCTTCAGGAACTCTCAGGTGGTCAGAAAATGCCACCAGCGCAAGCAGAAACCCTACACTCACTGCCAGGGCACCTCGGGAACCCAGGGCTTGCCATCTTTGGGCAGGAATTGGCTACTTCTGCTCCACTGCACACTGAAAATGAGAAGAGCTAACATTTCATATAATTGACAAATTGACTTAATGGACATGCACCACTCTGACTTGAGCTATTTTGTTAGAGAAATTTTTTTAACAGAGGAAAAAATGCCTAGACAAAAAAAAAAAAAAAAAGGAGAGAGAAAAAGTAATACACCAGTCAAAAAAAGTTTAATGGAGTATTTCAGTTATTCCTTCCAAACAACATTTCACTGAAATCAACTCACTACTGCAGAAAGTGTTTGTTTTTTATCAACTGACATTTTTCCTGCTAAAAAATTCCAACCAGAAGTTTTCTACTCATGTATCAGTATTGCAGTAGGAATATTTGTAACTGTGGTTTGGATTTATATGAGATGCTTTTAGTCTGACTCTTCAACCCACTTAGATCAAGGCAGACTCTTTTATAATTTGAAACATTCCACAGTGTTTATCTCTGTGTTGGTGAAATGGATTAGAAGGTCAGTTTTAAATTATTGCTTCATGAGTTATGTTGCTCCCATAAATTCCTGCATTTTCTCAAAATAGGTTAATTGTTTCTTGTCACCTCCCACATAATATTAAATTATGAGAAGCTGGTTATGTACAAAAATATGGAGTTTGTATTTTCCTTGGGGTTTTAAAGAAGTTTGTATAGTGAAATTCAGAAAATATAGCAGAGATATAGCCTTTACCAATATCAGTTCTCTCAGCACACTCCCTAACCTTTGACTCTGAATATGGAGTCATTATAGCAAAGCATGCTAGCTTTGTTATTTAGAATATATAGGTATATATATATATATATTTATACGTCTATATAAATGCTAACAGAATATGGAGAGAGAATACAGAAGGCAAACAGTGTCCAGCACTGGTGGTTATGACTCTGAGACCTGCTTTGTCATAAAATAAGAGTATGTTTCCTATTCCTGTATGCCAGTTATAATTTAGTGGGTTAAGCAACTTGGAGCCTGCCACGCTCTTTGGAGGCTGCAGTTCCAAAGACACATCTAACCTATCATCACAGCAACTATGAACCACCAGAATAGTTCTAGAATCTGCCTCAATATGTTTAGGCATGCGCTAAATGTAAAGCTGCCAGATACAATCATTCATCCAGCTTCTTCTTTCCATGGACCAACATGTGGAAACTGTCTTGGAGCGGCATTTACTTCTCTAAAATTACAAGCATCTGTTCCTGATCAGTTTTGAGAAGTACCTATAATTTTTAATCATTACCTGGGACTGATAACAGAACATTTGTTGGTAATTGCATTCTGTTCTCTGATTTTAGGATTATTATTTTTTCATTGTTTCTTTTCTTGTTTGTTTGGGGTTTGAAGGGAAATGTGATTTGTTTCCTTTTTTATGTTTTTATTTGGTTCATTGGTTGGGTTGGTTTTTTTTTTCTGGACTTTTTTTTTAATTTGTTTTGAGGTTTTTGTTTTGTTTTGTCTTGTTTGTGTCTCCCTGGGATTGTCCATGAGCAAAATTATCTGGGAAACAACCTCATCACTTGGTTATGAAGCACCAATAAACCTGAGCAGCATTTTTTTTTTGGTCTGTGCTGAATAGGCTTTGCTATGTAATAGCCCAGTGCCATTACAGATTCAAACCCTATATATATATTGTTCGTGGCCCTTTGTGTCATCAGGAAATTAAAGTTTGCAGCTGGCCTCTTCATCTTAGTTAATCATGCAAACATGAAATCCTTAAAGGTCCATGCAATGGTCCCTGCAGGGGCCCCACTCAACACTTCTCTGCAGCGTGACATTGTTTTTCAGCTGTGTTTTTATCTTCTCCCCTCTTCTGTTCTGAGCTCCTGCTGCTTTTAGCTTCAGTAGCAGACTGTCATGTGGCACTTTATCATGGGCTGTCCAGAGCACCGCGGTAGCCATGCCCCTTCACCACAACCTGCTCACAACTTCGGGAGCTTAGAGATGGAGCCTCTCCTGCTCTCACTACCCTGCTTTCCTGCCTTCAGCCCTGCCCTGGTGGCAAATGGGGAAAACTGTGGAGAATATCTTGTACTGTGTCTTACAAAAGATTGCAGGGTGATGCCTTAAGGGCTTAGTTTCTCCTGCCTGTATTTTATGCTGTGGTTGCTTGTTTTCTAAGAACTCACTTAAATTATGACAATAAATCAAAGATTTCCTTCCAGATGTCTTTTAACATCTAGCATCATTTCCTCCTGGTCCTGGATATGTCCTAGATTTTGGTTTCCTTAGGTAATTTCCTCCACTGGCCTTAGTGACCCTGACACAGGTTGACCTGTAGTTAACTTAGTCCCCCTTTTTAAGATTCAGTTTGAAGAAGTCAGTCAATACCTCATTTAAAGGGGGTGAGGGGAGGTGGGAGTGAAGGAAAGCCTTCACTACCTTCTTCATTTTCATTTCCTGTGCCATTGTATTCTAACTTTCTCCCTGACTGATTTCCACTGTCTTGCAGATGACAAGAAAAATCTCTTCGTATTTGTTCTCCTACTTTTTTTTTCTTTGCTGTAACCTCTTTAAAAATTTTTATTAGCTTTTCCTTACCTCTTGATGCATGGCATACATGTGAAACACTTAGAGGGCTTTTATTTTTACCAGATTGTTCCAGAGTTGTTAATATTTTTCTCTTTACCATTGAGAAAGCCATTTTGTCATTTTAAAGATCACAGCCACTTTTATAGAGCTCTAATCTTTTGGGCCCTAATCCAACAAATCTTTTAAGCATGTGCTTAACTTCAGACATGTGAGCGGCTGTATTGAACTCAATGGAGCTAGTCAGGTGCTTAAAGTTAAGCAGATGATGAAGTGCTTTGTTTGGCTGGCCTTGCAGAGCACCGTCCCCCAGGAGCCCCTCCGCCAGCAGCCTGCGCACAGCTACCCGCGGGCGGCCGCTCTGCTGCACTCGGGAGACAGGCATTGCAGCAGGGAGGGAAGGATCCCGCAGCACACGGCTTTGGGTCCTCCCAGAGCTTTTAGGGGAGGATCTTTTCGGTTACTGATTTTAATATAATGCATGCCTTTGCACATGGTGCCTTTTGACCTCGAGGTGTGTGCGCTTTAAGTGATGCAGGCGTGGGCCAAGGAGGAGGGTAACCAAACCAGATGAAACAAGAAAGATGATACAAAGACAGCCATACGGGTCTGATTTCACAAGGACGTGCAGCTCCTCCATTGTCTCCTGTCTCTGATTTCAGAGACACCCTCGTGTGCTCAGTACTTACCTGGCAGTGTTCAGCATCTTGCAGGATCAGAACCTGGTCTTCTTTACATATTTATTTATTTATTTAGCCTCCCTCTTTCAGCTGCCCATATTCTTTGCATTGCTGCTCAGAGCTGGGAAGATGACCCACCCTCACCAGGTGCTTGGTGTGCCACTGCCTGCCCCAGGTTCTGCCCAGTATATCCAGAGTAAAAGGTTGCTTTTCCAACTGCTTGAGAGAAGGGGGACAAAACAGGAGATGAGTCCCATTTGCCCCAAGGCACATAGAGGACACTGGTATGACAGCACTACCCCATCACAAATTTCTCCTGGCTGCTTCACATGCCTGAAAGGTGAAAGCTTTTCTGCAGCCACTTTGTGATACAAAAGGACACACACTGACCAGGGAAGTTAGGTTGCTAGCAGCAGCTTGGGTGCTCAGAAGTTAACTTAAACAAGGGACTGCATCGAGCACCTGGGAAAGGCTTCTCTGGACAGATGTGAACCTCTTAAAAGCACGGTTTGTAAAATTGCACATGGTAGGCTCTTATATCAGCTAAACTATCTGGCTCTAGAAATGTTGGCTTGGAGGATGTGAATAAGCTGTCTGGCAGTTTTGTGTGCTCTGTCAAACCAGTTAAATCTTAGGACACTGCTTTCTCCAAGGCCTGGCCAGATGAAGAAATCATCATCACTAAATAAATGGTATAGGCTTGATATAAACTATCAGGTGTTTCCTGGGACAAGGGATTTTGGAGTTTCTCACAGATACAGGCTAGAAATTTCTTTATATAAAAGCTGTTTCATGTCAGTCTGATTCCTACCTTTCTTCAGGCTTCTCTGTCTGTCAGAGACTGTACATAGAAAATGTGTCCTTTTAAGTTAAGGGAGGAATTCCCTCAGCTGGCAGCAGTCATAAGATCCCTTATTCTTACTGGGGTGGCAGCCAGGAGACTCCATCCAGGACCAAGGCTCAGTTGCACAGGTGCTGTACAACCATTTCCCTTCAATCAGTGTAGGAAAAGCTGCTGATTGTTTCTATCCTCTTTTGGATGTTGGCTGCTAGGAATGGAGAAAGACTTGGGTAATATCACTTTAAAATAATTTCTACTGACCTCAGACTGAAGAAACCACTAAAGCAGGAATGGGAACAGGAGGAAGCCCATGGTGACAGCAGCAATTTCAGCATTATTCCGGGAAAGATAACGTGTCACTCTTCTGCATTGGTAGGCTGGCATCTCTTCTTGTCGTGTGACCCTAATTAATTTATGTAGTATGCGTCATGGGGGAAGACAAGATCCAGACTGAAGCCTTTGTAATGGGATTTTACCCTGTGCCAGACAGAAGTAATTAACAATATCTATCTTTTTCAGTTTCAGTTGCTCTTCCCTAAAAGATTTATATTAAGAAGGTAAAATCATACACAGTCACATGTTGTCCATACAAGCTTTTCCTATCTTCTGTGACAGAATTAAATGCTATACTTCTTCTCTAGCAAACAGTAATATCTCTGTGATTAGCACCAAACTAAAAGTCACTCTGAGCACACTCATTCTTTATGACATTATCACTGCTCTTATTGCTAGACAGCTTCTGACGTCCTGTATTCACTTACATTTTGTTTATCCATATTTATTTTGATTTCTCCATGTATATCGTATTCAATGTACAGTGGGTAGAGAGGTGTTTATACATAGGATATGTATACAGACAGCGCCAAGCTCATCAGAAAAGAGCAGAGGGAGAGAGGAAGAGCACATTTGCTCTTCTAAACTAATGAAAGGAGAATACAGCTTCACACAAACCACAGCAGAGCTGTGAAAATCCTTGTTGCTGAAGGTCTACAAGCACGAACACCAAAATAAAAAGGATTCTCTTTTTCGCTCCTGAGTTTGAGAAGCTGGGAAATGGAGATACTTCCTCCACCCAGTGAAGACTCTGGGCTGTGTCTGATGCTGTCAGGATAGAGTTCAAGGACAGTTTCTTTCTTCTGTCCTGGCCAAAGAGGATTATGACCTTGGCACCATTTTCTGGGGATAGCTTCTGTCCCCCTGCTCTCCAAACCCTGCTGATCAACCTGATCCTTCCCCAGCCCATCTTCATGTTGCCATCAGGCCCAGTAACAAACTGCTATGGAAGCTCATGTGCTTCAAGGTGGCATTGAGTCTGCAGGAGGAGTTAAGGTGGCTGGGCTGGAGCAGAAGTCAGCAGGCAGCTGGGGTGGGCTGGGGGCAGCTGGTGCTGCAGTCAGCATGGCTCTTTGTAGTTGAAGTGTTTGGATAAACTCCCAGAGGAGGTGGTGGTCCAGCAGCAGTGTCATCTGGAGTAGCGAGTTCTGCAGAAGGCATGGTGGACAAAAACTGCATCACCAAGCAGCCTCCCCATCCCTGGGGGCTCCACCCAGCCCTGCTGCCAGTACTGCTCCAGTGCTGAGAGCTGTGCCTGCCATTCCCTGAGTCCAAAATGTGCAGGAAATTTAACCTGCACATTGTACCAAAATTGTGGTCATTCCCCACACCCTTGGCACATGTATTTTGTTTCTAATGACTAGTTTGCCCTCTTCCTAGCTGGGATAAACTACAGAAAACCTCTCTCAAAGGCACCACTACTCTCTATTCTCCCTGACTTCTGTCTGTCTCAAGTGGTCCTGTACCACAAATAAAGACTACACTACTAATTTTAGACTGCCTCACAGTCACTAATATATCATACCATTAAAACCTATAGCCATTAGCTTCTCTTACACATCCATGACAGAATCTTACTGTAGCATTCCAGACTGCCCCTATCTCACTTAAGCCTTATATGTCTTAACTTTTGTCCTTGGCATCCAGACAATTCTTCTATTCTCAGGATGCTTTCTGCTGAACTTCCTGTCTATAAAAATGCGCTCAGGGAGTCTATCACTCTTCCAGCCTATTCCTTCCCCTTCCCAGAGCTTCCCCTTCTCTTACCATACTAAGCAATTATTCTTATTAATTATTCCAGCTAACAGTAATTATCAGCAGCATGCACCCCCAGCTACATTAATAACAGCGATCTCTAGGACACTGAGGAATTGGCTGAAAAGATTCACTTTGCTGCTTGGATTGCAGAGGAAGACAAATTCCTTTTCTTCCCTGTGTGCCTATTTTTTATTATTATTATTTTATTTTTTTCAGGGGGGCGGTTCTTACTGCTTTTTTATTTTAAGATGGGCAAAAAGAGGTCAGATGAAGAAGTAAAGGACTTACTATGTAGGCCTTATTGCCTAAGAGGAGTCAGGAACAGAGATGGAATGGTTAGTCTGTGGATTTTGTACACAGTTTCTAAGCAGTGTCATTAATTGATTTCATTTTTTTTTAGTTTCTGATATTTATGGGCCAAATACTGAAATTTCTGCTTGGCCTCCAATAATCTGGAGTCTGCCTCAGGGTTAGAACTTTGAATTGTTTTCATCCGTTCCACAGTCACGGCTACCATTCAGCAGCAAATGGAATAAAATTTGGCCATGTTTCATCATCTGTAATATGTCAATATTTTTCATCTCACTGCTGAAAAGCATTGAAGATTTTAAAAGTGATGCTTCTTTAGTGCGAAAGAAGAACTAACAAAAAAAAAAAAGGAAAATTTATCTTAGAAAGAAATGAAAAAATAAAACCCTTCTGCAAAATGAGAGTTAAAAAATGTTTTCCCTCAGAATTGCTTACCATTTGCCTAAGCTGCAAAGTTTTTAATGACATTCTAGTGAAAATAGAGTGCTCTGGCTAAATTCCTTCAAACCCAATAAAGCAGATGACTGGGAACCATAATGGAATTGATGCTGTCAAGTGCATTTGCTTTTTTAATGCTAACATGTTTTTGGTTATTAAGAAACAAAAAAACCTAGTGGTATATGATCAACACAGCTTTTGACAGGGGCATTGGAACCCATCTGGCTTATGGATCCCCCACTTTTTTTTATTAGCCTGAGATTATAAAGTTGTAACACTGTAGTTTAGCTTCTGGCTTCTGCAATTGTAAATTGGCAAAGGACTCACAATAAGGTGTGAGTTTCTGAAAACTAAAACACTCCACTGACCCTGTGCATACTACACAGGCCTGCAGCAGATGTACTGGATGGAGGAAATACAGTAGCACTGTTGAAATGTTACTGATTGGTTCCAACTGAGTAGCTCTAGATATAAACCAGCTTTCAATAGCAACAGATGAGATAAAAATGTCAGAAAAAAGCATTAAAAGATGATGCCATATATTACTTAATTAAGTCATACAAGTCAAAAGTCAGTATCCTCCAGCAATAATGGATGTACTCCATGAACATTAGCTCCACAGTTGTCAATATCTGTGATGAAAAAAACCCCCTCTCAATCTTTACAGATTTCTTTAATTTAAATAAGCCTTTTAACATAGAGAGGATTTGTTCTCTCAGTGTGCTTCATTAGTGTAGCTTACCACCTCAAAACCTGGTTGTATTGAGAAAGATTGCCCCATTATCAAATAATTAGTACTGCCTTAGCAGGTGCATACACTTACCTTTGTAATTAAATCCTTGTTAAAACACCAAAATCCAGAGAATTCAAATGGTTACCTGATCCCAAAGGAAGTAGCCCAGAAAGTTATTCTATAAGGTAGATGTCATCTGGGAGCAAAGATACTGAGCAGAGCATCTTTTCCCCATGGGATGTTGATGAAGCACATCTGCACACATCACGCAGTGCAATAAAAATTGCAATGACAATACTAGACAAACACCTACTGTACAAGAAGCCAGAGAAACCAAGCATAATCCTGCACAGAATCATATGCTCTGTAATGGAGCTCTCACAGCTTCGTTAGTTTTAGAGTTACAAGCAAAATTAAAGATGATAAGCCCAGGTTTTAATCAGTCTTTGAAATATTTACTGGTTTACTGTAGTCTACAATGTGACTTATTCCTGGATTTAGCTTCTGAAATCTTACCACAGAGGAAAAAAATGGGTACATGGCTACACACACAGCTACTTTTGAAGAGCTCAGAATCCTAATAAAATCCAAAAGAAAATAATTGAAGTTGCAGTAATCTCAAACAGTCATAAAAAAATCACATTTCTAAAATGTTATAGATACATTTATATTTATATATTCTTGTGTTCTATGTTCTCCACAATTACAGATCTGTGAATGTCTATATTAGTAAAATATGCAAGCAAGTGAATGAGACAGACTATGACAATAAATTATCTCTATTCATTTGGCACTTCATTGTCCTCACCAGAACTGATTAACCATAGTTTCTCTCCCACAGAGGTGTAGCAGTGCTTTTATTATAAAGAACACTGATTCAGCTCCCATTTTCCTGGCTACTTGTATTCAGGCTCCTAGTATGGATCAGAAACCCTAACCAAACTCTAGTTTCCAAAAGCCAGAGAGGAAACCAACAGACTGGAATAGATTTGTTATTCCCCCTCTCAGAAGAACTCTGCTGACCGAAACAGTAGGGACCAACATGAAAAATCATTTACAAGATCTGTGCATACTCATTGACTTCAATCTGTGTTCAAAGTTGTAGATTCAGTGCTGACAAAAGTACCCTTATATTTTAGATGTGAAACAGCTACAGAACAGCCAGTTTCTGGAACAAAGTTCTTAGATAAATGGAGTTAGTCCTGGAAATCAATTTAGACAAAGCTGCAGCAGTGCTGGTATTGGAATTCACCAACTCGCTACATAATTTGAATAAATGGGAAAAGAGATGACTCCTGAGAGTAGCACTGGCAGCCAAAAGAATTATACTGATGGACTGGAAAAGCAAAGCCATGCCATGTATTGATTTATGGACTATTGCCCTTCTGGATATAGCAAAATGTGAAAGAACTCCCTTTATTCATACTAATAAAATGGACATAAATGCTCTCAGACAAAAACTGCTGTTGGAGCTTTATTGTGAATAGCTGGCATGTGCGATGGTCTTCTTTCACTTGCCCATCACACATGCTCTGTGGGCTGGTGAAGTTTGAGACACAGGAAACAACAGGGACTTTTTCTAGAGTTGCTTCATTTGTTTGGTTCTTTTTGTTTTCCACTCAAGATGTTTTCCTTTGTCTTTTTGTTGCTTGGTTTGGTTTTTTTTTTTCCCTCTCTTCCAAAAACTCTTGGTGTAAATCAGAACTTAAGATAATATATTACCACATAATAGATTTGGTTCTTTGATGGTCAAGTTTCAGTTTTTTGGTGACAAGTGGGGTTTTTTTCTGGCTTATAAATTCTAGACAATGCTAAAGGAGCATGAACATAGTGCATTAATAATCCTGCCCCCTCTGTGACAGGGTTATGACTGAGATCTCCCTGTCCTACCTGCCAAAGCTGGGTTGATACACATCACACTCAATATGAAAAGACCCCTACAAACTAGCTCACTCCCTCAGCCAAACCAGTGCTATCCCTCAGGCCTTGTTTATCTTCAGAGGACCCTCTGAAGATTTCCTGCTCTTTGCAAGTTTGTCTCCATCAAGATAAGTAATATGGGGAGCCCTACTGCATCCTGGCTGCTGCCAGAATTTTTAATGCTGTATTGATTAAACTGCTATGAGTGGGATGAAATTATGTGGTATTAGTTGTGCTGGCAACTGGTTTACCTCTGGGATCCTCATGTTGCTAGTGCTGGTGGAGCTAAGCCAGAATTAGGAACACTGGGAAATTAAAAAAAAAAAAAAAATTAAGCCATTATGTAGACATGACCTTGGTAGTTGAAACTTAATGTCACAAGATGAATAGACCTTTTGGAGTCTGGGACACCGCTGTGTGCAGTGACAGGTGCTGGTCCATCTTCCCAGCAGAAAGGAAGGAGGCTTCCTGCCTAGGAAGCCCTGAGTCAGAGCCTGCACCAAGCACAACTGAGAGTCAAGGAGAAAACCAAGCTGTTTGCTCCAGCTTTTGAAGAGCCAGTGAAATAAAATGAGAGAATGAGGTTGATTTTGGGATGTGCAGGTAAGTAGCTTCGTCCTGTTGTTATGCCCCTTCCTAAAAAATCCCCCCATCTACTGTGAGACAATGGTGCTTTGTCCACCCATTGCCTCTGTGCAGTGAGATTCCTGCACCCAAGGGACTGAGGGAAAGTGAGTCAACCTGCTCCTGCTCTGGAGCAGCTCTGGGCTGAGTAAAAAAACTCAGTCCCTGGAAAAAGCAGAGCACTGATCTTGCTGTGACAGTGATGATGAGACCACCTACAAAGTGTTTAAACATTCTTGAGGTGCTTATAGAACTCAGCGTAGTCCATAAATGATTTCCCATTCACTGACTCCTGATACGATTTTGTGTTCACTTTACATGCAGAATTTATCACTGCTATTCAGATGAACCTGAAAAAGAGTTGCTACTGCCATGGAGGACTTGTTGGTGATACAAAAACACATGGGCATCCAGGATTGCTGGACAACACGGCTTCCCACCCTCCTTGAGATATAATGGGTCCAGTCTGCTTCACACACTGACCCCAAAGCTTACAACAGAAGCACATTTTCTGAGGAGGGCTTCCCCAGAGCTCTCTGCAAAATGCAGGTGACAATTATCACTGTGTTCCAGACTAATTAATGCCACTAATGATATGACTTACAATGTGACTATTTCTAAGGCTGAAATACTTGACCTGTGTGAAGACAGAAAGGACATAGTAAGTTTGTTAAAATTAAACTGAGCACAGATTAACAATGCAATTTGTAAATATTGAACAAAGTTTAAGATTCAGCCACATGAAGAGAGAAAGGCTTTGCACTGAGGCTTTTATAGAGAAAAATAAAAAGAAAATTGAGGGAATTTTTATGATACCAAATATTTCCTATGTTATTCTATTGCAACATCATTTCAAAATTTCAAGAAAAATGCACCAGCTATGCTTTATAGATTACAAAGAGGAGGAAATTCCAACATTTTTAATTTCTGTGTTGACAAAACCCACCTCCACAATATCTGGTACTAGGTGGTTTCAGAATTTAGTGTGATATTGCAAAACCTGTCATTTCCAAGTCATTGGCTGAAGTTGAGCCTGAATGGCTAATTAAATGACTGAAAATCATTGTCAGCTGAGAGGTCTTCAGTGGCCTGTGACAATTGCAGTCTGTGATGTAGAACGGTGGCTGCCATTTTAAGTGCACACACTGCACTCAGGGTAGGACACCCTGAAAAGCAAACCAACACAAACAAACAAACAACCCCCACACCGTTAAAAATTCATTTTGGCTGTAGCAGGGATGGATTGGAGCAGATGAAAGACAGAGATGGGGTTCAGAGCATTGGAGTGTACATCTTCCTTTCACAGTGTTGTAACAAATGCCTCAAGAAATCAGAAGCAGAATATGCTTTGGCAGAATGGTTCACAAGGCATTGCAAGTTTTTACCTTCTCAATCTTGTAGTGGTTTAGGTCTAAGTTGTTTCCCAGGTAAATGCTGGCCCAGCCCATTCCTGGTACTTTGCTTATCATCTAAACTGTTGACACTATAGCTGAAGAGTTTCAGTGGAGGTAATTGTAGAATGTTTCCATCTATCAGTCCTGATGCCCGAGTAAGCAAAAGATATGCTGTCGTTTCTCTTCCTGTTCACATATTGGAGGTAAATACAAGAACTTATCCTCAACATGTCTGAATATGTCTTATTTTCATGACACTATGCCTATGTGGGACTTAACAATGATGGAGCAGAATCATTATGGTGTCATTGATTCCTTACAGTGTAAGAGCTTTTGGAAGTCAGATTACCTTCAGAGCAATGCACTCAGGGTAATCATCTCTGCCACTTCCTGCATCAGAGCAGTGTTGTGAGATCTTGTTTTAAAAATCTCTTCTCCTTCAAACCTTCTGCAAACAAAACTGTGTTTTCCCCTCCTGTTTGGGGATGGTGCGCAAGCTGACCCCACTACAGCCCTGTGCCACTCACACAACAAAAATACCCCTGAAGTGTGAAGCTGCAAATCCAGAGGGAATCCCCTTCCCTGGACTACTCATCTCCTTTAGTACAAGCTTTGCCAAGCTCTTATTCAGCAGATGGTGTGGAGAGATAGCCTTCAAAACCACAGAGACAAATATTTGATTTGGATGAGTACATTAAAGATTACTCACTTCTCCCCTCAAATTATCTGTGTTTTGCAGAGAAAACAAAGAGGATCATCACCTCTCTAATAAAAGTGATTTCCAGCTATTGGGGCTGAGTTTTGAGGGCATGATTCAAGCTGGTAGAGCCTAAGCCCCAGTGCCTCTGGAAGGCAAGGTGTCAGTCAACTGGCATTTGCCATGACAGAGCAGAAATGGGAGAGAGTACTGTGAATGGAGCAGTGGATCAGCTCTGCCCTCCCTCCCTGGGCAGCACTGGCCCTTGCTCAGGTCCTTTAAGTGGTCATAGTGCATCCTAAGGTGGGCTGGCAATGTAGGGGTGATCATTTGGGGAGAAGTCTGAGGGAGTCCCATCACCTACTCTGGGCACTCCGTGCCTGTGCATTCACATCTGTGTGCCTTCAGACTGGCCTGTCTTTAAGATTTATCTCAGTGCTGACAGCTCACAAATGTACTTGTCTGTTTTCCCCATGGGTCTTTGTACCTGTCTTTCTGGTAGATTTTTGTCATTAGATTAAATGTATTGACAAAAGCAAGTTATTCTAAGTTTTCTTCCTGTCTCTGCCTGCCTCTCTTTCTGTTGCCTCCTACTACTGTTCCTGCCATAACAAGACCATTTCCAAAATCTTTCTTTTATTTCTGCTAGTCTTCAAGCTTCTCAAAAATACTTTCTGTCACTGTCTCCAGAAATTCTGTTACTTTCTTTATGATAACATGTTCTTTTCAATAACCACATCCCTCCTATCTGCCACCCCTTGCTTTGTTTCCCCTCTGCTGCCTGTATCCAGTTCACCTCCTTCAAAACGTGGTCACCAATATTACTTTGTTTAGGCCACTTTTATATTCCTCCATAGTACCTGTGAGAGCAACAAATTCCAGTTTCTCGTGTCTGCCTTCATGAGCTCTCCCAGCTCCATGCAGGACTACACTCTACATTTCCTTTCTTAATGCCTCCCTCAGTGTAGTCTGTGTCTCTGCAATGTCGTTTCTTCATTCCTGTGCTTCTTCTCATGCTCCTGCTCTGTGCAGAAGATGCATATTCCTTTTTTAAGATTTACAAAACTCATTGATACCAATTCACACACTGTTTCAACATCATAAAAGAAGGAATGAAAGAAAATGTTATAGTAGTCTTTCACGTAGGCTGCTCCAAACTCCTGTGCTATTACTGGTCTTTCAAATTTCCTTGGGATAGAAGCTACCTTTATTTTTACCATCTCGTGTTTCATAAAAGCTGCTAGGTGGAATTAATAGATGGCAAAAATTATGATAATTATCTTTCCATTTTACTAATGATTCTCTCACTCTTTCAACATGCAGCATTTAATGTAATAGGCAAGCACTACTACTATAACTGTATTTAACATAAGGAATGCTTTGGTCCCAAATATAGGACTCATGAACATTAAGCTGCAAGTGCAACCTCTAGTAAACTAACTGTGAATATTAATCCAGTGTTCCCTTTGTAATCAGGAGGTCTCAACACTGCCCCATTCGCTTTACAGTCATGACAAGTAGCAAAATGTATTCAAGGCAAAAATGAAACAGGTTTTTTTAACAGTCTGTGCTTTAACACTACTCCATTGATTTTTCAATGTTTTAGCAGATAAAGCACAACTGGATTAACTAGGTAGAGAACCTTTCACTCTTAGGTCATCAGTTCACATCTGAGACAGGTTGGTTCTGACCGGAGGTCACGTTAGCATTATAATTTTAATAAAGAGCAAGCGAGAGAGGCCTTCAACAGGCATAAAACAACATTTCAACTTTCTTAAGCTCCCCACAGCATACACAACTAGACCAACTTTGTTGCCTGCCAAAGTCAAACTGATAGAGAGTTAGACGGTCATCTAGTTGCCAGATGTCTGGCTCTGTAACTTTCTGGCACTAAGCATTATATAGAGACAGATCTATGGATTGGATCAATTAGCATTACACTTACCATCTGACAACTGTTTGGTCGCCTTCGCCCAGTTCCTAGAGGACAGGTGTTCACATCACAGAAATCACCATCACAATTGGTACGACTAATTGATATGGTTGTTGGCAGTCACAGCAGAGAGGACAAGGGCTGAATTAGCACCGAGACCAAAGCACTGTTTCACCCCTAGAGAAAATCTCTTCAGCTCACGATGTCCAGGGTGTTTGCAGGATGCCTTTCTGCCATTGCATGTGTTGTGCTGAGCAGAATCTGTTCT
Source organism: Lichenostomus cassidix (assembly GCF_008360975.1). Classification (NCBI taxonomy): domain Eukaryota; kingdom Metazoa; phylum Chordata; class Aves; order Passeriformes; family Meliphagidae; genus Lichenostomus; species Lichenostomus cassidix. The sequence continues at coordinate 105,920,973 of NC_139482.1, read as the reverse complement.
GTTTTTGGATCCAGTAAAATTATCCAGCACTAAATTCAATGAGGCTTCCTGAGGGAAAGGGAAAGAAGGGGGGAGGGGTGTGAGTGTTAGATATTCTAAGAAAAATCTTCTCAATTTTTTTTTCCATTTCACCAGTATCTTTTGAGGTTTCTTTTGTCTGGAAAAAAAAAAAGAGATAAAATGCATGCAGAGATCTTAACAGTATGAGTGTCATGCGCAACTTTGAGGGAAAAATGAGAAAGTACACTTGCAGAAATACTCAAGCTTTAACAGTAACTCTAGGGCTCCCTCATTTCTTCAGTTTTACACTCCAAACAGTCATGTAAAGAGCTTCATGGGTATATTCTCTTGTGGAGCTTGTGGGTATACTTGGTGATTAGACAAATGGGGTTCTGCTTTGGCAAATGTCCATTGCTTTCCCATCTGATTTACAGAATATGCTATAAAATGCAAAGGAAGATAATAAACCTCCCATCTGCAGCTGAGATTTCCACTTTGCCAAAGACCCTTTTGCTATCAGCACCTTTAACTATGACTTTCAAAGAAGAGAGACGTGTAATTTTTTTCTGTGGAAGATATTTTGCTGCATTCACTAGCAGCATCATCCCACCCTTACATGAATGATTTTGAATGTTAATCTAAGAATGGAAAAGCCAATAATTGTGTAAAATATAAATAGATCTTTGGGCCATTATTCTATCTAAAAGGGTAGGCAAGAACTTCAGCTACTTTCAAATTCCTTTTGCACTCCAGAACAATTCTACCTTTTTATGGTCTATATGTCAACTGTGCTTTATTGATTTTTAATACTTTTAGCAGATACAGCATTATTACAGCCAATAATGCAAATACGTGAAGTGAGAAATGCAATTAGAAGACACCAAACACTTTGCAAACAGGGTCATGGGGAAAAAAATTTGCTTCAGTACTGGGATTTTCTGGTCTTGGCTTTGTACTCTTCAGAGGTTAACAAAACCAAGAGGAATTCTACTCTCCTATTTCCAATATTAAAGGATTAAAGAAGTGCAGACATGAGTCAAAGGTATGTGCCCCCAAAAAGCCCATACATAGCAAACAGTTGCTACAACAGAGAATGTTCATTGACTGTAGCAGTAATTTGAAAGGTATCATTATCATTAATTTTGACAAGTAGCCTCTCCTTGGGGAATCCAAGCCTGAGCCATTCAGGCTTTTCCTTCAGCTCAGGTAAGTAATCCCTATCCATGTGAAGAGCCCAAATGTGTTTCCTTTCCCCTAACAAGAAGATCAAAACAGCTGCTTTCAAGTTGATGACTGACTACAGAAAACAATCAGGAAATAACAAATAAAACATAAACCTTTGCAAAAACAAGAGAAACAATGTGCCTGGGGTGCTGCTAGCAAAATGACTCATTCCACTGCTTCCCATCAGGCATGCCAGGGCACTTCCACCTCCCACCACGCAGCACCTATGGACCTGAACAGAGACATTTCCTCCCCTGCTCTGTGGCTATACAAGTGTAACTCATTGGAGAGGTCCCAGAAGGCTCACACGGGTACAAAAGTCAGAGATGCTGATTTCTCCTTCTGCCTGCCAGGGATCTTACCTTCTCATACCAAGGGACAGGTAAATTCAGACTCAACAGTGCAGTGTCTCCTCTGGAATAATTTCCTGTTGTAGGTATTTTTAATTCTGGCAGCAGAGTGTCCTCTTCCCCTTTCAAATTTAATTTGCTTTATTCCAAGAAAAAGCCTTCAGTATTCCAGTTTTTCTTAATTCAGTGGGTGAAGCTTAATGAGATGTTCTTATTCTGTAGCATGGGGCTAATCACTAAGTTGCTCTGAAAAATTCCCAGTAAAATTGTTCTGTCATTTTTTCTTGAACTAAAAACCCAGCTCACCTGGTACTTGTTTCCAAAATACAGTATCTTTATTATCATGCACACTGTAGCTGTTTTTTTTTCCCTCCAGATAAATTATTCAGATTAGGAGAGAGGTACTGTAACAACCTTGATTGCCATGTCCCTATAGCTAAGCAAGCCTGCTTTACTTTCTATAAATTTAATACTAAGAGTCTGTCCCAGCTGCCAGGTACTGCTCATCTGTGGATGCAAGACAAAATGAAATAGTTCAATTTCTGATTGCTGGTACTGGATCAGGCCCAGCAAATGCCTTCCCTGGGTCCTACTTTGAAATCTGAATTCCAGGATGCCGATAGCCAAGCATGTCCCAGGGCTCCAGGTCTGCCCACGGAGTGCTCACCATGAAGCTGTGCTGCTGCCTGGGCTTGGCTCTTCCTTCATTCCACTAATTCCCATCCCTCACCCCACAGACAGCAAGGTCCATCTGTCTTCTGAACTGCAAGGGAGTGGGTGGCAAGAGGATTTCCTCCAGCTCCTCCTTGCTCTGAAAGATTGAATGCTCCCCCTGTGGTGATTTCCTGGTTGACAATCCCAGAACTGCTAGACAAGCATATAACCAGGCATCACAGAGCTAATAAAAGTACTCTTTTTCCTATGGACATCTACGGGGAGAAACTTCTTACTCCTCAGGCAAAATTCTGGTAAGTGAGAGCACCCTCTGCTGGGATGTCTCTCTTGTCCTTGTCCTCACAGAGCAGTGCCTTTTTCCTCTCTAACATATACTGTATTTACAGAAAAATACTCCTTCTCACTCTTTCCTGAAGCAATCAATTATTTATCCCCAAACTTTTTTCCCTATTCTCTGTTGCATTTTATATGATGATAAGATACCTGTCGTCTGTGACAGCTTCTTACTGTGAAAAAAGAAAATGAAGTTGAATGAGGGACAGACTGGCCCCCAGAAAACAGAACTCTGCCTTTGAAGAGAACAAAAAATACCTCACCCATTTGCCATATCCTTTCTTCTCTGGTGATACAACCTTTCATCTACTTGTTCTTGGTTCCTGAGTTACACTGCCTTTACCATGACCAAGGGACAAATCATGTACTCCTTATTTAAGTGACCACTTGCAATTCACATGAGTGGTTAATTCTCTATTTCTCTTGAAGTTATAAGCCACCATGCTATCTTACTGTCATATTATTTTGTTTTGACTGACTTCTCCATATGCCCCAGGTTTATGAAACACTGTGGATCATTTGTACCTCTCCAGAGCCTCTTTCTTTCAAAAAACCTCCTTCCCAGTGATATAAGGCATAGAAAACCAATGCTTAACTGGGTCAACAACTTGCAAATTTATTCAGTGATGCTGACAAAGAGAAAATGACAAATGACATGAGGTAAGTCCTGACTAATTTCCAGTCAAATCAATGCTATTGAATATATCAAGAGCACAGTGTCATTTATAAACCTTTTTTATTCTTTACAATTGTGGACAGCTGGTAGAGGTATTGCATGTTTAGGTCATGTACCCCTCACAAACCGTGTGAAACTGACCATGACAGGAGGCTGCAGGGTCTGCTCCCTCCTGCCAGGTCCTGGGTCTGAAGTTGTCCACTTTGTGGAAAAAGGGTGTGTTCCACATTCAGGCCAGGAGGTATGGCATGTCTCATGCAATTCTCATCCAGAAACAATCAAGAATCTACCCCAAAGTAAATATACATTGTGTGAAGTCCTCTCCATGCCTTGGCTGTATTCTGGATCTGCACTGCCAGGACTAAGAAACAACTGCAGGGAGTATGGGTAGCACACAGGCTCTGGGTTTGTAGGCAGAAATGCCTGACCTCTGGCAGATCTCTTGAGATATCCTGGTTCCCAGATCCCAACTGCTTTGCTTGTTCCAAGAGGAACAGGGGCGGGCAAGAGATAAATATACACTTAATGCCTTCCTGATGGAACTGTCTGTAGAAAATTCCTCGAGGGAGTTTCCTGTCCTTTTCTGCTAGTTGTTGTGAGTAGGGAATTAATTGACCCATTGGTAGAGTTATTAGAATTTTTTTCATCCAGAAAACTTAAATGAATACAGTAAAGCAAATTTACAGGCTGTCCCACTGTCTTAAAATAATATTGCAAATAAAAGAGTTATTAAAATAACAATGAGCCAGAAAGGGAATGAAATTGAACCAACAGCATTGTTTATGAACAGCAGTGGTTCTCGGACAAGGCTGAAACTTTTATCATGATCATAATTAATACAGAGTATTAATTAATACAGAGTATTAATTTGCTTCCATTTAATGCTTTTTCCAATACTAAGGGGAAAAATCTCAAGCCCTCTCCCGACACATCTGAGTCCAGCATATGCCCCAACACTGGCCTGCACAGTGTTAGCCTGTAGGAGAGCTGAAACTATTGTACTCTTGTAACAGGAATTCTGCCTCGCTCCCCCAGCACAGATGCAAACACATCAGATATTAAACCTGAGAGGATAATGCTGATGCCCTGCATTGCAGGCTTCCTTTGATGGCTCCAGGGGATATAGAGGTATTTGGCCGTTTCCTCTCCAGAGGCATCTGGTTTAGTCAGGTGGTTCACAGTGCACATGGTCACATTCATTGTTTGGTTGATTCTCCATTGTGCTTCTTCCCCCTCCCCAATGTTTTATCTGTCCTGGCCTTTCCCAAGGACTTTTACACAGAACTGAAATATTTGTTTATTTCTGGCATTTCCATCTGGTGTTAAGAGGATGAGAAGCAGGCTCATGTCACTGACACTCCCTGACCGTCAGAAGAACTTACAACATCTCACAGATCTGGGGTTTTATGTGTCTCCCCACCTCTAACATGTTATCAAGCATAAGTGCTACAAGATCCTGTGCAAGTCGTGGTAAATATTCCCTTGTAAAGGCACTATTTCTTTCACTAAGGCCCAGCATTTTACAAATCCCATACATCCATTGTCACAACACATTCTGCAGACCCTAGAATGTTATAAATAAAAAAATAAAGCAGAGCTAAACCCTAAAAGATGGTTAAGCTCTCAGAAAAGCCCTACTTTTCTGAAGCTTCAAGCTGAAGTTGAATAGCGCCACAGATAGGTTATAATTTTATGTTGTCTGAATGCTATTTTTCTACTTCTGTCTAATGGTCTTGTCTATCACCTGCTTTAGAATCACAAAATTTTTGGGGTTGGAAAGGATCTCTGGAGACCATCTAGTCCAACCCCCCTGCCAAGGCAGGATACACAGGAATGTATCCAGGTGGGTTTGGAATGTATCCAGAGAGGGACACTCCACAATGATTCTGGACAGCCTACTCCAGTTCTCTGCCACCCTAAGCATAAAAAAGTTCTAACTAATTTTGAGGTGAAACTTCTAGTGTTTAGATTTATGGCCACTGCTCCTCACCCTGTCACTGGGCACCACCAAAAAGAAGCTGGCACCATCCTCTTGATACCAACCTTTGAGATATTTATAAGCATTAATGAGAACTCCTCTCAGTCTTCTCTTCTCTAGACTAAACAGGTCCAGTCTTTTCCCAAAAGAGAGATGCTCCACACCCTTAATCATCTTTGTGGCCCCTGTGGAACCTGTCTGGTAGCTCCTTGTCTTTATTTATTACTATATTAGATGAATCTCTATTTCATATCCTATTGAAAATAATCTGAAGTATTTCTGCATTCTTTCTTTCACCTTCAGTAGTGCCAGGTAGTGGCTAGAAGACCTTCACAGCCCCCAGTTTAGGTTCAAACTTCACTGAAGCCTTGATGACAACTAGATGTCACCTCTGCAGGCCCCAAGGAAGTACATTGTCCTATGATTACACTTACAGGAGTTTTTAGCTGAGATGGCAGTTGCAGAGGTGTCCAGATGCTTTAATTCCAACACAAATTTTTTCTTGCCCTACTTGCAAAGTATTTTTTTATCAAAGAATGTTTTGGAGATGCACTGGACATATGCTGGAGATCAATTCTGTATCAATGAGCATCTGCTTCTCCAGCCTGCATGGAAGGCGTCAACTTTTAATTCTCAGGTAGGTCAGATGTGGGTTACAAGCAGCACCTGGGGGTCAGAACATTCATAGCCATCCTCTGTGGGACCACACCATAGTTTTCATGTTTAAATCAAGAACTCCAGATGTGAGCACTTCCCATCCATACAAAGCTTCATCTCACAAGTTTGTTTCGTATGGCAAGACATCCTTGGCAGCTGGTCAGAATTTCCTAGAAAATCTCTGTTAAACTGTCTCTGAAAAGACCATGAAAACACCTTTTTCCATTAAGATTTGAATAGATTAGGATATCTTAGAATTTTTCTACTCAACATAGGAACCCGTACAAAATGAATGAAGTATATTGTCTGTAATTTTCTACAAACCAATAACTGAAGTCTGGGGGAAAGAAAATACAAAATAAAACTAAGCTGAGTTGGGAGAATCAAGAACACACAGAGTGTGTCCACTGCATTACTAAAAATAGTATTTTGTTAAATACTTAGGTCCCAAGAAGTTCATATCTAGGTGAATATGGCTACATACTGTCTGTGTTTCTGTAGACACTCTCAGATCCTACAGAAGATGGCTTACAAGGTCCAGCACACCCAGAAATGCTGAGAATGTTTAGAGTTAATACATCAATGTTACATGATCCTTTGTCTGAAGCCAGGCTGAGGAAGAGAATGTTGGTTGGTGATAAGCATGCAAGAATATCAGTCCTGGTGGCAAATCACTTCTACCGGTGAGTCACCACAACTGGGGCTTGTTCCTTCCTGGGGGCATGTCCTTTCTGCCCTTTCTCAGACAAATCTGAAGTGGACTTAAGCTTCACTCTTTACAATATTTTCTTCCATTTGCTCAAAAGGTACTTTTTTTCCACAAACTTTCTGGCAACAAAGAATTCCTCAGAATAGTAGAGGGAAATGTAAGAGAAAAATGGGCAGGCAAGGTTACATCAGCTCTTAAATTCTTCCCAAATTGAATTCACAAAAACAATAGTGAGTTAGTTGCCAAGCCTGGGTTCAGAATGACTGTAAGTAAAAGGGAATCTATGCTGAAAAGAGATACATTGGGGATACGTGGCATTTTTGGGTTGAAATATTAGGCTACGGCACAGTACTACCGTATAGTAATTACATTTACCCTTTATCTTTTTATTTCCTTCTACTAACGGAATATAGCATTTACAAATTTTTGTCCAAGAAAGTGTAAAGCCACATCTCCCTTTGGCTAAGAAAAATCTCAGCTAAGTTAAAGAGATCACAGTTTGATCACCAATTTAATCATTTAACAGTAGACCTTTGTAGGTGAAGATGATTGTATAGAAAGTAAAGAAAGGTGTCAGTGGCTTGAGGCTACTGAATAAGTAGAACCACTAGTTGCATTATTAAAAGAAGTTGTGTCTAATTTTTTCCTGCGGCAGGTAAAACCAAAAGATAACTCTCAAATGTCAAAATGCCAGTGTTAGTAAATGTAGTGCAGGAGACAAAATTCCCAGTGCTACTACAGGTAAAACAAATTTTAAGGAGGATTCTAGCACTTTTGTAATGATGGAATACAACCTTAGGCAATATAAATTCATAATCTCTCAGGACAAATGGCCTTTAAAAATGCAACAGATTACCCAATTCACCACTGAGAGAGGATTTGCTCTGGCATCCTTACAATGCCTGTAATACATACCATAGTATTTCCCATTAACATGATACTGACATTATCTTTGAATTTTTCATCCAAATCTGATAGATTGTCAATAAAGTTATGATAATAATAACAACCTCTGCATTAGCCTGGGTGTCTGAATCCCTTTCATTCCTTCTGCTTCCTCCTTCCCTCACTGCCTCTCCAGGTAGAGGTTTTATGCAAGCCAGGCAGAGCAGAGCAGCTGGGGAGCTGCTTCAGTCAGGTGCACAGGAATTTTTCTGCTGTTACTCAATTGTGCACAAAACAGCGTGTCTAGCTCTGCACTCTCATCCCTCTGGTGACTGTGTCCCTCCTGAGGGGGCTGGTGATGATGGTACGGAAGTGGGGAGGGGGGCAGAGCTGACGTACAGGTCAGAAGTCACAGAATCACAGAATGTGCCAAGTTGGAAGGCACCTACAAGGATAATGGAGTCCAGCTATTGGCCCTGCACAGCGTCATCCCCAGGAGTCACACTCTGTGCCTGAGAATATTGTCCACACACTTCTTGAACTCTGTCAGGCTGGTGCTATGACCACTCCTCTGGGGAGCCTGTTCCAGTGCCCAACCATGCTCTGGGTGAAGAGCCTTTCCCTCATATCCAACCTAAATATCCCCTGTCACAACTTCAGGCCATTCCCTTGGGTCCTGTCAGTGGGGACCACAGAGAAGAGATCAGAGTCTGCCCCCCCATCTTTCCCTCATGAGAATGTTGTAAACTGCTGTGAGCTCTCCCCTCAGTCCCATCTGCTGGAGCAGCAGATCCCACACAATTTCAAGGCTGACTGGGAGTTGATCATTCTCACAGTCATGGTCCTCCAGCTCAGGGCTCTGAGACCCCCTTGGTTGTCATTTATGCTGAAGACAGAGGTAAAGAATGTGTTAAACAGGAGCAGGGACAAGGCAGAGGTGTTTATGAGGTGACCAACCTCATCCTGTAACGGGCTGATGTTATTTTTATACTGCCCATTGCCATTAACATATTTGAAGAAACATTTTATTCTACCCCACATTTCTGACCAGCTTCGACTCCAGCTGAGCTTTGGCTGCACAAATTTTTCTCTCTACAGTGGCAGACAGAATCTCTGTATTCTTCCCATATCACTTGACCTTGCTTCTACTGGGCATACACTTTCCTTTTTTGCCTTATTTCCAAGAGAAGATTCCTGTTCAGCCAAGCTGGCCTTTAGTCTCACCTGCTTGACTTCAGAAATTTAGGAATTGCCTGCTCCTGTGCCCTGAGGAGGTGATGTTTAAAAAGTGACCAAAACTGATGGACCCCAGCACCTGCAAAAACATTTTCCCATAGGACCTTATTTACTAATTCCCTGAGCAGCCTGAAATCTGCTCTCCTCATATCTGGAGTTTAGGTTTTGCTGGCACTTTACCTGTTGTTCAACAGAGATTTAAAATTCGATTGCTTCGTGGTGGCTCTGACCAAGACAGTTGCCAATGTCCACATCACACACAAGATCCATGCTGTTGACAAGCAGCAGATCAAGCAGGCATCTTTCCAAATCAGCTCCCTTAGCACCTGTTCCACAAAGTTGTCATCCAGGTATTTCAGGAACCTCCAGGCCTCAGTTGTACCAGCTGTGTGATGTTCCTAGTTGATTTCTGGCAAGTTGAAGTCCTCCATAAGGACAAGGGCAGATGACATGGAAGTGTATCTTAGTTCCTCAAAGAATAATTTGTCAGCACCATCATCCTGGCTAGGAGTTCCATAGCAGACTCCTACAATGACATACACATTATTTTTTTGCCCCTTGAATCTTACATAGAGGCTCTCAGCTGTTACATTGCCAGCTCTGAGCTCCATACATTCTATCCCTTCCAATATATCCAAAGCCACCTCTACCTCCTCTGCCCTGCCCATCCCTCCTGAAGAGCCTGTAACCATCCAACACAGTGATCCAGTCACAGGGCTCATCCCATCAGGTTTCACTTATGTCAATGGTGTCAGTTCTCCAGAACTGGCCAAAGCCTTCAGCTTCTCCTGTTTGCTCTTTATGCTGGGTCATTAGTGTAGAAATACATTTCAGGTGTGCTACAGAGTAGCCAACACCTTGTGAAGCAGATTGAGGGATACCATTAACGTTTGTGTCCTCAAGTTTTGTCTCACCATTCCATCACTCATCACTAGCTAGCCTGGTTTTATTCCTTTCCCTCTTCTAAGCTAGTTTAAAGTTCTGTCAAGGAGCCCCACTAACTCCTGTGGCAGAGCTCTTTTTCCCCTCTGAGTGTGTCCCATCAGGTACCTATAGACCAGGTGTTGAGTAGATCATTCCATAGTCAAACCCAAAATTTTTCCACTGACATCAGCCTTGGAGCCATATATTGACCTGACAGATCAGCCTATTCATATCAATTATACTTCTTGTTAGTGGAAGAATTGAGGAAATCACTTCCTGTCCTCCTGATGCTTCTGCCAATCATCCCACAGCCCTGAAGTCACTTTTGATTGCTCTTGGACTTCTCTTTCTTATCTCGCCACTGCCGGCCTGAGCAACCAACAGTAATCAGAGGGCCTTAATAGTCTGAAGAGTTTTCTAGTAATGTCTCTTATGCAAGCCCCCAGGAGACAGCAGACTTCTCTGCAAGTTGGGTCCAGTCTGCAAATTGGGCCCCCTGTCCCCCTCAGAAGGTAGTCTCCTATTACAACCACCCTTCTTTTCCGCTTGACAGAGGAGGTCTTGATGCAGGGTACAGATGGTGTTGTTTTAGGAGGCCCCACTATCCCAGCAAAACCTTCACCCACCTCATCACTTGTCTGGCTTTCTAGTTCCAGAGCCTCACACCTGTTGTAGAAGTCCCAGAAAACTGCACAGGGATTGTTTCTGCTGTATTTTTTCATGCTGGTCCCCAAATGATTTGGTCTTGCCTCTTCAAATTTCCTGTCTGTCTTCAGCTGTAGCAGGCTGATGTACTATCCCAAACTGAAATATTTCTCCTTCTTACATTCACTTTAGCAAGCAAAGTTTGACTTTGTTTTTTTTATTTTAAGTGAAACAAATCACAAAGCTTAAAGTAGCCTGCTTAATTGTGACTAAAAGGCATTTAGCACTGGACGGATGGCTGACAGCCTGTGTGAAATAGGTTTAATAGTTCTGCTTCAGTTATAAAAGACAAATAAATGTTCACCTCACACCACCACTCAAGCGCACAGCACAAATTAGCATTATCTTTGCAAATTTCACCATTACATTTCATTATTAAATTTACTTTTTTCTGTCTTTTCTAAAAGTGAGAAAGATGGGATGAAACCCAAACCTGTTTTTTGTAAACTTTTCTAACTGAGTCTTTTACTAGAAGGACAATTTACCCAAATGAAACCTTATTGCATCTGGTATAAGAATATTTATGCCAAAAATCTGATGAGACTTATGCAATAGCCATGATGTTAAGTCTTCAAAAAACAGTCATAAAGGAACAGATTCTTAATTGAAAGCAGGCTGCTAATAACAGTGCTCTTTCAAATAAATGTTTGCTATCAAACTCAGTGGTAAAATAATGATTTTTCTATGCACATAGATTATAAATTTGATAGGTTTACTCATTTAATGGTGGTTCTACATATTCAGGAGTGATGAATTCGTATTTCACCCTGTATCATTCTGTAAGAGATGTGGTCACTGTACACTGGTTTGAAAGAGTTAAGATTAAGAAATGAAGGAAAAGCAGTTCAGGATATGTTCAGCCTACACAGAGAAATATGAAATAAAACCCTAATATGCTCCTCTATATTTTACCTTCACTCTTCTGCCTGGAACAATTTAGCCAGATGCTCTACTGATTACCTTTACCACTGTATAATGAATTTTACTCTGCTATACATTGTGGACATTCAAGACTTAGTAAATCTTCAGAGAAAAGTCCAGGTCAATGTCTGTGCAGTGCAGATTTAAGGTCCTTTACCTGGAGTTCTGATTAGCTTTCCTCAGATGCTCATTCTCTTCTGTGAGGTTTGGGCTTTAATGCCATAACTGTAAAGCACAGCTTAGCTTGCTTGTGCAGAGCCAGCCGTCTCCTGAGGTTTCTCTTGCAACTGCTGGAAACCAATTTGCCTCCGTCACTCCAACTCCTCAGCTCAAACTGGCAAAGTGACTGGTTCACATCACAGGGTGGCTTTTTTCCTTTTTTTTCCTTTTTTTTCCTTTTTCTTTTTCTTTTTTTTTTTTTTTTTTTTTTAAATATACCTTGTTCATGAGAATAAAATATTAAGTGCCCTAGGCCCACTTTGTGTGTGGGAGTGGGTAGGATTTTTTTCTTTACGTGCTCCCATAACATACAGGAAACAAAGAATTCTGACTTTGACCAGCAAAGACATGCAAATTCAGGGAACTTCAAACCCTTCTCCTACAATGCACCTCAGGAAGGAGCAAGCCAAAGTCATTTAGGAAAAATCACACATGGGAAGGGGCCTTGAATTTTTTAAGAGCTTTCTCCAGTTATCTCTTACCAGTCATGCTCACCTTATTCCCTAATCACTGATTAGCACGCACCAGTGTGCAAAAGCCAGTCATGGAGACAGTGCACATAGTGAAAAACCTTTGGACTAAATTTGCCAACTTTGTATAAAAATATCCACCAATTCACCTGTGCTAAAATCACATATTTGAACATTTTTCCCACCAATTTTTGACTAGAAGAATTACCAGCAATGAAAGGTTAAAATTTCAACATGTCTCCACCCACCTTGTTTCCATGTGCAAGCCCTGGCTTGACGTTGGCTCATTTTGGCAATGTGTGGGGTCGGAATCTGAACTGGCACAGACAATCTGGGGAGGCAAATTAGTACAGATATAGCAAAAGAACGAATATGATAATTCAAAATGACAAAAATGGGCATGAAGTTGCACTGCTCCAACTTTGAAACATTTGACACAAATGTTAAAAGGAGATATTTCCATGGTATCTGCATTTAGGAGAGTTATCTCCATGAATATTTTCACCCTTATTTAGTATATTTTTCACAGCAGAATGACATTATTCCCCTTGGGCCCTCAGTTTTTAATGCAGCATTGAAGGCAGAGGTAAAAGACTAAGAATCCCCTTAACAGAAGTAACTTTACATAGAGATGGCAAGGAGCAAATCATCACCAACAAGCATGTAGGTAAAACATGATACATTTTTAATACTTTTTTTTTTTACTAATGCAATGTATTTTCAAAAGAATTTCTGAATCAAGTCTGTAAAAAAGTCTTAGAAAAAGAAAATCCTAAATTGAGAAAAATCAGTTCATAGGACCAGAGAATTAGAAATATGTTTTTGGTCACTAAGCCTTATTCCCTGTGATAATTATAGTCAATTATTGTCATGTCATTACATTTCAGAAATTGATCAGTTTCTCCATTAAAAGAAATTAGATATGGTTTATAACTTTGGACAGAAGACTGTGTTAGAAACACAGGTCTTTAATGGTCAGAATCTGCTTCTAATATTCAGCCTAGATTTATTCAGCTTACATATATGTGTGTGTGTCTGTGTGTGTCTGTGTGTATTTGTATTTACAACAATGTCATCCTTTAGGTGTAAGAACTATTTTTTCTTGTCTGGAATTTACCCCCTTGAGGTTTTTATGAAGAGCAATTAGCTCTCCTTTCAGCCTGTGTTTTACTAGCTGCTCAGGTGATGGTTTTGGTGGCCCCTTAGCCAGATGGGTTCTTGTTTCCCTTCATGCCTTGTAGCCTTTCTGTGTCCCTCTCTCAGGAGACAGGACAAAGGGAGACCCAGAGCTGCTTGCTGAATTTGGAAGTGAGCTCTTATAGTGCTGCTGACACTGCTGTGCCTCCATGGAAACTATCATCCATGTAGGGATTATGGCTACCATCTCCATGTCTTTGCCAATTTAGAGCCGCAGCAGGACCAACAAGAACTCTTTAGTCTTTCCAATGCTGAAAAGCAAATATTTGTTCAAAGTTGACCTCCAAGTACACAAATCTGCACTTTGGGTGTGGTTCTGTTCTTCTAGCTCTTTCTTCACTTATGATGTATCACAGATTTTTGTGACTAGCAATTTTAATTTTTTTTAGCACAGTCCTACTTTTTGCTCTACAGTTTTGAAATGAGGCTCACAAATAAAGGGTAGGTCCTAGTAACCTTGTAAGCCCACATCCTGGCAACAGGTAACCTCATTCCAGGACTGAATCTCCCTTTCCAACACAATCAGTTGACATCTCCCTTTAGTTAGTTTCTTATCCACGTTATACTTTTTGAACTAATTCCCATCTTCTTCAGCTTAACTAATAATTTCCCATGTGGCACCTTATTACCTACTTTTCACAAGTCCATAGAGATGAGACCTACTGCATTTCTTTAGTCAAGAAAATCTGTTATCTCTGAGAAGAAAGCTATCCAGTTACTCTGACACAATCAGCCTTTGGCAAACTCACCTTGCAGCCTGTCCCATCTTTCATTTACCTCTGTGCCTTTCTCCCAGAGGATTGCATACTGTTGAGATTATATTAAAATAGGGCATGTAGTTACTGCAAGTACTTTCTCCCCTTTCTTAAAGTGGGTGTTATGAGCACTATATTTGTCTTTCTTCCATTATAAGACATATGAGGGTGTAAGCTAATACTTTCTTTGACAGATGGTGTGGGCAAGGACCACACTGACGACTTACCCTCCCAGCTGATGGACAGTAACATCTTAGAAGGAACTAGTTTACCTATTCCAATTTTCTTAAAGTAGCCCTGGGAGGTCCCTTAAAACATAAGACCTGTGTAAATACCCACTGGACAGACAAGCTGAGAGCAAACGAGGGAATACCTTCTGGAAAGTCTAGAAAGAGAGCTTCATCTGAAGTTTGTGGGCTAGTAATAAAGCCAAGCCCTCAGAAGGGGTAAGTTTGACCTTATAGTGTCACGATGAATATATTTGAGACAGTGTAGAAACACCACCTGCTCACACAAAGAAATTCAAAGCCAGTCTGTCCTAAATCATGCCACTGTGTTCGGTTATTGCATATATATCCCCCAGCACAGCATGATCTTATGTATTATATATATTGCAATTAGACAAAATGGTGTGACTTAGGAATGAAGTGGCAGCCTTAATTGCTGTTTTCATTTGTTAGGAAAGTTGTAACTTGAGCACCGAGGGTAACTTTAATTCTGGCAAGCCAGTTCAGTCAGAAAGGAGAGAAAGTAGAAGGGACCAAGGTGCCTCCTCGTTAATGAACAAGGGAGATTTTCAGGCCTCCCTGTGGAAGGGACATTGGTGGGAAAGGACGTCAATGAGAAGAACCCAGGCTGTGGGTAGGAGCCACACCCCATGCTCCTGCTTGTACCCACCAATTCAATGGAGACCTTCCTACAAGCAAAACCAAACCAAACACAGGGCTTGGAAGACTCCTGTCCCAGACCCTTGACTGGGAAGGGCACCAAATGATGATGCATATGCCTGAAACCCAAAGTCTTTTGTGACAGTTGATTCCATGCAGGAAAAAAAAGGGTGCAAATTATAGGCAATGGCAGGAAGGAGTCAAAGAAAAAAGATACAAAAGAGAAGTCTTGTTAAGCTTAAGAATGGCATGGAGCATCTTCCCTGTGGATCAAGAATGGACTCAACGAGGTATGTGGCTGTTGTGTTACACTTGGTCTTGGCTCTGGAGAAGCACAGCTATGGAATATTTTGTTTCTGAAAGGTCTGCAGCTACTGTAACTGCCAAAGCCTTTGGGCTTGTCTCAGTCCTTGAACTAACTGAAGTTTGCTTGTCCAAAGACAGAGTTGAGGCGCTGGGACATAGCCCCCTCTTAATCTGGTGACTAGTACTGAAATTTCATTTTCCCCCAGAATGCCTCACAGTGAGCATGGTTCTAAAAGCTCTGCATAAAACATAAACAAAGTCGAAAAAATGAAGTCTGTAGTGAGCATTCTCTCTGCAGAAATGATGCCCATGGGGTGATGAAACTCTTCATTCATTCAAGCTCATTTAACTTCGTGACATGTATTTCTTCTTACAGGGCAGCTATGGTTAACCTGTAGCAGTGTCACAGCACATGCACATTAGACTTTAGCTGCAACTGACTGAGTGTTGCCATTCAACAAAGAGGAGAATAAGATTCAGATTAAGAAAAAAAAATTAATGGGATTAGAAAGAACTACAGATGCTCTTTGTGATTTTTATGGTTGCACACTGTGTCAAGAGTTTGGTAATTTATAAAACTTCTTGATAGAAATATATGAATATAGCAGTCAAAGTAATAATTAATTCCCTTGAGAAAATACTCATTTAAAAAAACTGTAACAAAAAAAAGAAAATTCTAAGAAGAAGATCACAATGTAAGCTAGCTGCCAATTAAGCCTTCATGGGGTTGGGAAAGGAAAATGAAGGCAACAATATAGCTTTCTGACTGGGGATTTGATCTTCCAGATAACCTCCGAATTGCAATGTCTCACTTACTCAAAGCTCTGCTGAAATACATCCTACCTGATTATGCCATAATACAGTACATTTATCCTCACATGTAAAGGAATTATTTCATTACTCATAAATGCAGTTAGTTATGAATAGTAGACAATAGCGAGTCTGTAAAGAAATACAGAATTTAATTTTTTTTTTTAAATGTTATCCTATATCCCAAGAACACCTTTTTTTCTGAAAACTACCTATTCTGCACTGGGGTACTTTCTGTGATACTTTGTCTATGTATAATTAAACATTTGTAGGACTGGAAAGGAGGGTGTAATATCTGAAGACAGTGCAGAACTTGCGTTGAGCATGGCAAGACTATAATAAAGGACTAAACTGTCCAATAAATATACTTAGTTCAATGAGGCATTTCAGAGCATTCACTACTAACCACTATGTATGGCCAAACACCAGCAGCTCTGCCTGCAGAGAGCAGGGGTCTCCATGACACAGGCCAGAAATGCCTGGGTCCCCAATGGGGTGTGGGTCACCTCCGGCATCCATATCCATCACTGCAATTTGTACTGCTACAAAGTACAGGGAAAATTCCATGAAATGAGGGAGCTTGTGCTAAAAATGGTGTTTTGGGAGAGTTCCGGTAAAGTCCAAGGGGTTCAGATTTTCTGTGTATTTGTAAAAAATTAGATCAAACAGTATTTTTTTAAAGAAAGCAAAAATTTTACAAATGCCTCACAGACATAGGCTAATATAACTTAAAAGCTTTCCTGCATCAGGAACTACAGAATCCAATTTTGCAACCTTCACTCACATTGAATAATACCTCTTCACACATGTTCCCCTGATGTCTAATGGCTGTGACTCACGAGCCCTGGTGAATCACATTGGGGTAAGAAAGAAGGTTACCCCCAGGTGCCCTGCCCCTCTCCCCACCTGGAGGAAATCTCAGAAGCAGCGAAATGCCTGTGTTCACCCTTCCTCAGCCGTTGCAGTTCATTGTCCAATTTACTCATTTAAAGTGCTGTTGATTGAAATTTACCTTAATCTGCTGGGATGCGACTTGTGATTTAGTGGAGACGGGTAAGGGACTGGCAAGGTGGCAGAGCAGTGCTTCTGCCATCACTTAGTCCAGTACAAATTGAAGTCAAGACAGGCAGAGTGATTTCAAAGTGGCCTGGGCACAGTGAGAACCAGTGGCCCTTGGCTATTAAATACGTGTGTATGAAAATGCACAAAAGCAAACACTGCAAATATCCTGCCAACACCGCGAACACTTTCATATCACAGAACAGAAACCCACAGGTTAAGTTGGCCAAGTGCAGAGGAAAGCTATTTTTGCATCCATTTGTTTTTAACTGTGCTAGCTATCTTTGAAATCATCTGGATATTGCGGAAGATAAAACTTTAGTTAGCTCATACAGGTGATTTCAAGGCCACCAACAGCACCTTTCCCAGAGGCTCCAAAGTCTGGGGAAGCCCCTAAGATGAAGTGGTCCATGCCCTGTCCTACGACCTCATGCACACATGAGGCATAGGGATGTTCCCAAGTATGCTCAGTTTGGGCATGTCAAAGTTGGATGGAAGATTCTAATTACTAGGTGTCAGGAGCTGATGTTTTATTTATCTATGGGATGACTTTGCCATTTTTTTGGTAGCCACATAGGAATTGACAACATTTTGTTCTTCATATTTATTTATCTTTTATATGGAATTATTCTCCCCCTTCAAAAGTAGAGCACAATTTATGACAATGAGAGCTGAGTATGTTACACAGTAATAAAGGTAAGCACTAACAGAATAAAGCTGTCTAAGGGGTGCTATAAATGTATCTCATTAATTTGTATGCAAAATATATTTTGGACTCTGCTCAGAGCTTTGCAGGTGAAGGCTGTGTGGGAGTCAGAAATTATGCTTCCTGGGTCCCTGAAGCAGCCTTGGCCTGATCCTGGACTCAGTCTGAAACTAAGCATCAGTATAACCACAGGAGAGCCCAGTGGCTCCACTTTATACCAGAATGGCAGCTGATACACAAGAAGCATCGCTGGCTTGAAGGAGAAGAAGAGAGACCTACAAGTTCCAGCCATGTGGTTACAACTCAGCAGCATAAATAGGCTCCCCCCTAACATGTGATCCCCTTGGTTTCTTGCTCACTTGCTCATGGCTCAATGCTGTTGAGCAGTTCTAGGCACCTCTGTAAGGTGCAACACACCTGAGTGTTGAGGGTGCAACACCATCAAGGGGAAGGAGACTTTTTGTTAGGTACTATTAGGATTAAGGTCACTGATGCAATACTACAGTTAACATCTGATACTAGTTAGATGTATAGCAGCATTTAAAACATCCTTTTACATTAAACCCCCTTAAGCTGACCAAAATGTTCATGACTCCCATTTCCCCTTAGTGGATCTTTGGATTGACTCAAGGTGTTAATGAATGCTTCAGAATATCTCAGTCATGCCTCTTAAAGGTATACCCACAACATCAATGCTTACACTATGCTTGAAATCACATGTGTGGGCTCTGCGCAGAGGTGAAGCTGGCACAGATAGGATCCTTCTGCTACTGTTCTCTTTCCACCCTCCCCCCTCCAAAAAATAAGAGTCAAGCTGTCTTTTTCCCAAGCTTAAAAAAAAAAAAAAAAGTGAAAAGTTAATCCTTGTTTATCTTGTGGAACTGCTAATTTCGCTGTGAATAGAAACCACACTACCCCCACACACACACGTGCACAGTTTGGTCTCAATCCCACAGAGGAGCTACAGCAAAGCAGCTACACAGAGTCACTTGAAAGCCAGCTGAAAGTACCCATTGAATTTGCTGAGGATTCCCCAGAGGACACCTTAGCTGTTCTGCTCTTACAGCTCAAGGAGAATTGGTCGTTCCGCGGCTACAGTGTCGTTCTCCCTTCTCCCCAGACGAGAATGCCTAAGGGTGACTTATGGTTGCTGCTTCCTAACTGGAGCAATAGCATTTTTTTCACCTTCAGCTCATGCATCAGCTAACTCACAGACTCAGACATAATACTGTGGCCCACACAAACGCACACACTCAAAATATCCAGCACATTATAGGAACCTCTGTGTTCACACTGCGGGGTGAGGGCACAGTGAATTTGAGTGTGTACAGATTTCTGAAATACAGCACTTACCGTGCTGGAGAAAGCTGTGTCACTCCTTTGCTTACGTCTCTAAATCAAATTCACTAGCACTAAAAAGTTAGCTTAAAAACAAGAGTAGCACAGGTTGAAATGATGAATGGTCTGTAGCATGTCAAGGAACTCGACTATGTTCCTAACCTGGAAATGATAAGTCACAGTCAAACATGTGTCTTGTGATGTGGAAAGCTTTTCACCCTGAGGAGATGCATGACTCCTGCCAGAAGATGCCAAAACCCAGTCCTTACCGTACATAAGTTATTTTCATTTAGCTATTTTCTCCTCTAATTCAGACATCTGAGAAAAAGAAAAATAAGAAAATCAAGAAAAGCATTAAAATGCATGTTGTGTTTTTGTGAAAATGTGTTAGTCTTTTTCTAACCATATCTAGATTGTGTCTTGAATATTTGAAAATTAAATCCTTAGATCTAAAATATTGACCATAAAAAATGTCATCATCCAGATTTGCCATTGAGACACTAAGCTATGAAGCAAACTGAACCAAAAGAAGAGATGTACTTCCAGCAATTTTTCCTGCTGAGTGCAGGACTTTGCATTTCTTCCCCAGTGGAGGTGCATCTTAATCTAAAATCACACAGAAGCACAACACCTCCTGCCATTCTGCTGGAAGAAGTTCAGGTATTTTCGTTGTTCATACAGAACAAGTCAAACCCACATACTGTTTTTACTGACAAGCTCACAGATAAGCAAGTAGGCTGATATTAATTTGTGAATAATAGTCACTTTAGGACTTTAGGGAGTATTATGGTAAATATAGCAGCGTTTTCATATTGTAAAGGCATTCTAATAGTGAGAATTATTTCATTTCAAAAGAAAAGATACAGCTGGAGGGTTAAAAACAATAAGCAATAGATGAGCAGCAGCCTGATGAATCCAAGCAAAAGGAGAGGAAAAGTGCAGAAATGGCATTCTTCTGTAGGTGTTTCTTCTGGGGAATTATCTCTAGTCATCGCCTAGTCATGAGACAAATTTTTGCCATAATTACAAACCCAGGCCACTGTGGCTGGGCATAGTCCAGGGAGAAGGGCACTGGAAACAATGGTTAAAAATTATGGGAAAAAAAAGTGTTGAAAGACAAAATGAAGGTTTGTTCATGAAAAATACTGGGGAAACAGCTCCTTCAGGATCAGGAAAAACAGCTCTGGAAACATGAATTATGTGCCAGTTCCCATGTTATCAAAATCAGAGTGCCTAAAATGTAGTTTTATTACAGGAAAACCTGACTAAATACACAGACACTGACAAAATTCTCCAGTGCAAAATCCCTGATGCCTGGTTTCTGGCAGCAAACCTGCTTGGAGCCCTGAATGGGAACCCAGCTGGTTTTCCTCCTCTTTGTCAGCTGGGGCAAAAGCCACCTCCTGCACTGTCCCCACTGTCCCACAAAGGCAGCACCTTCGAGGTTATCCAGGCATCTCCCCTCACACATGCTCATGAAAGAGGAATGTCAGGTTCTCTGGCTGCCCGTACTGTGGTGGTCAGGTTCCCAAGCTGACATCATCTCACAGGGCACTCAGAGCCCAGCCCTGCCTGTGGCTTCCCCCCGCAGCTCCAAAGGACCTCAGACACCCCTGGTGCAGCAGGGAGGCAGGCGGGCATTGCTCCTGGTGACCTTGCCGGCTGCTGAGGGAAGGTTCTGTGCTGCTTTGCCGCCTGTCACTGCTCTCAGGCACCACAGAGCTGCGGCAAGGCGAGAGGGCACCCCTGCTGCTCTGCTGCCCGCTCGCTCCACCACTGCTCATCGCTGCCCATTGCTCACTTCCCACAACCAGTCCCTCACCTCCCCTCCAGTGTTACCTCCCAGGCATCATTTCCACAATGCATACCCTTGTACTTCCTGCCTTCACTCTGTTTTCCCTCCCCTTATCTACTGAGGACCCAGAGCCCTCCTCAGCAGAGATCCTGGTGAATTTGTAGCTCTCCTGTTCTAGTGCTTACCTATGGCAGCTTAGAGCAGTAGCTGCTGCTCCAGGCACCACCTCAGCTACCCATTCCAGTGGCTGATTTATTTCCCACTTACCTCTAGTGTCAACCTGCCAAGCTCACTTTGTTCCTAGAAACATCTGGAGGATATAGGAAGCTATCCATGGGAACATTAGCAACCTGGCAGCTTAGTGTAAAAGAAATGATGGCCACACTCCTTAAATCTTTGAACAATGAAGGGGAGAGAAAAGTAAAAAAAAAACCAACCAAAACCAATGCCAGTGATACAGTTGTGTCCTGTTCCTAGTGGCTAATGGAAAATTTGTACTACTTTTTACAAGAGCATGTAGTGACAGAACAAGAGGTAATGGCTTTACACTGAAAGAAGTAGGTTTAGATGAGCTATTAGGAGGAAATCCTTTGCTGTGAGAGTGGTGAGACACAGGAACAGGCTGACCAGAGAAGTTGTGGGTGCTCCATCCCTGGAAGTGTTCAAGGCCAGGTTGGATGAGGCTTTGAGAAACCTGGTCTAGTGGAAATCATCCCTGCCCAGGGCAGTGGGGTTGTAACTAAATGATTTTTAAGGTCCTTTCCAACTCAAGCCATTTTATGGTCAGCTGCCAGGGCACATTTTATGTCTGATTTAGGAGGACTGCCATTTCCAAGAAGCTGATCCTGCTGCTCCAACCCTCAATGCAGCATAGGAAGGAGAATAGGATTTTAGCTGGGATGAAATAGGGACTAGCAGCAGTTATATCAAACAGGCCACTGCTGCACTGGAATAAGTAAATAATATGTGTAGATTGATAGACTGGTGAATTGGCTGGATTAGATGATGCCAAGGTCATGAACCCTGGATGCAAAGGAGTCCTGGATTTTCACCTTGTCAGGATTCCTGATGATGGACTTGCTTCCTTCGTGCCCTTGCTCACACATTTCAGGGGCTGAGTCAGTGAAATGAATGTCACAAAGTGATCTTTTTTCTGTACAATGTTATGACAGGATATGTCACAGCAAAGGTCATCAAGCCTGGATATCATCCATGAAGTCTGTTTCTACAGCCTCTCCCAATAATCATGGTTCCTGCATTGATCAGTCCAAGAGATGCTGTGACAATAGTTGCGATCAGTTTCTCAGAACAGACTTGCCCCACCATTAGCAGTAAGACAGATAACTCCTCAAAACGTGTCTTCCCTTCTGCCCATTGTGTTTGGGACTACCTGGACCTTCTTCACAGTGACAAGGCACTGACCAGCCGCACAGACTCCAAGATAAACACAAAGCTCATACTGCCTGCTGGGATGATGCTACGAGAGTGAAATACACAAAATGCAGGTGGGTCTGGCAGATCATTAGTGTCATTTATTCACGATGGTAGGGGATTAAATGTACTGCTTGTAGCAGGCCATGACATCTCACTTGTGCTAGGTATTGGCTGGCATGTGAAAGTGGGATAGTAGTAACTATTTGTCTGGGCTGTCTGTGGAAGAACGGAACAAAAGGTTTCATGGATTTGCAGTTCAGCCTATAATACTAGCATCCCAATCACATGCTGTAGGGGTGAACACTGCTTGTGTGACACTAGTTACATGGAGCTCCATGTGTGCCACCTAACATTACTGCTTTTGCAGTTTACAGCCAGAAGGCAGAGTGCCAAGTATTAAAGACCCTCTGATCTTTGATCCTGATTGCACATCTACTCCATTGCTCCATGTGAGCTGCAACACTTGCTGCTGGTTTGTATTTATTCTTCCCAACTCCATCCTTGTCAAGGTGGAAGAACAAAAGAGCCCCAGCTTGGTTTGCTGTTTTCCTTCCTTCTGGTTATTTCCTTGCCAAGGCAGAAGTAATGGTTTGGAATGATGAAGTTGGGTCTCTTTTCTTCTCTTCTTCATGTGTTGTTTCTCAAGCATCTTGCATAAAGGGTGGCACTAGCATCAACTACACATATTCCTCTGAACAGTCAGGGGGAAATGCAGCTGCTGATCTGGTGGTTCTCCCACACAGCCAGGATTAGCCAAAAGGAGAGGTTTTTCCCTTCCTTTCACAAAAGGGCTTGCACAGCATTAAGAGACATTCCTTCCTAAATGTTTCTCTTTTTTTCTTTTTTAGGTTTCTTTCCCTCACTGGGCACCGTAGAACCATTAATTCCAAGGGTTCAAAATAGTCATTAATCCTCTGCAGACAATTTTAAAGTTGACAAACTTAACCTGTACAAAATTTTGAATTTAAGAAATTCACTCAGAGATGAGCTACAAATTCAGCACCTAAAATGAGAAATCTTGGGTTTTCTCTTGGCTTAAATTATCTTGAGGGGCATACGGCTTGAAAGGTAATGAAACAAATGGGGAACTGATCTGAAAATATGTTTTCAAACCTGAGCTTGCTAGTTAAAAGGTCTCATAGATTTTTTTTCACTGGTTTCTTTAAAGTTTGGCATACCTTAAATTAGGATGAGCTACATTTGGGTTTAGTTTTGACTGGTTCTTACTGCTGAGGTAATTTTACGAAAAAAATAGTGTACTATATAGATATATTTACCCCCCAGCTACAAGGCCAGGAAACAGGCATTTGAATTTTCTTTCTTATCCATGTTTGCAATATTATACAAGAAGGATAAGGACTGCCAGATATTGTGATTTTGATTGCTGATGTATTTTAGGGGAAAATCCTATTTTCAGTTGTAATTTCTAATCTATATCACTCCAAATAAATACTGGGCTGAAAACATATTGAATAAATTTTGGAAAGTTTCTGGTGACATTGTAAACCTATAGCTGCTACTGAGGCTAGAAAATGCATGCAGATTTGCGTATGTGCACATATTTGTGCATATTTTCTGATTATACCTTGTCTTTTTTTTGAAGCTCTGTTATCGCTTGGTTTTGAGCTGTGTTAGGATTTTCATAGAGGAAGGTGTCTCTGTGTTAGGAATGTGCTTTTTCCTGTTATTATAGGAACTGGGGTTAATGGCTGTGGATGAAGGGAGGGAAGCTGAAACAGTTTTTGAGTCAGGGCCTGGCCAAGCAAGGAAACTGGAGCTGTGAGTCAGATGGGAGGAGACTGGGCCTGGCTGGACTCAGAAATTGTGCTAGGAACCATCAGAGAGGGAAGATGAGATCACAGGGGATGTTAGGCTGTGTGGTATAAGTCCATCATCAGAGCTGGGAAGGGTTTGGGGTGATGGTGACATGAGCCCAAACACTCCAGAGCTGCTATATGGCAGAGTTACCTTCTTCTACCATGCACCTTCACATGGTCTTCCACCATACCACCACAATATTTCCTGTTTTCTTCATCAAGCCCTTGCCTCATTCACTGCACAGAGTAGATGCTATTCATCTGCTTCATTCTCATTATTCACTGTAATGGCCCTACATCCTATTTACTGCTCACTATTCAAACCCTGTTCCAAAGATAGAATAATTAATTTCCTCATGGGCTGTTCCTCATGGGCACTCATCATTACAGTACTTCATAAATAGTAATTCATTCATTTTCACAACACTCATGCAAGAGGTAGGTTGGTGTTATTCCCATTTTTCACAAGGGGAACTGAGGCAACAGGACTTTAAATAAGGCCAACATTCACACTAATTCTAGAGGGCCAAGCTAAGTCACCACAGCCTGGGTGGTCAGCACTCTCAGCATTGCACAGCCACATGTATCGTCAGTGCACAGCTCAGGCAGAGTCACAAGTGGCACTTGGGAAGGGAGACTGCAGGAGTGTCAAGTCAAATGTTCTCCAAACATAGAAAATGACCATCAATGAACAGCCTGGTCTTGGTGTTTCCACAGCATTGAGGGTGAGGAAAAGGCAAGGACAGACTTCTCCGTGTAGGACAACAATCAAATGTATCATCTAGGAAGCCCTCCCTTCTCTGCCTGCATACTGATTCCTAATTCTCCAGCCTTGCAACACATCATATGTTCATCTTTCTCTGCTGCTTTTCCAAACTGATTGTCACATAAATCCATCCACATCATACTGCAGGAAAACAAAAAAGGGGAGGACAAGTTAGGCCTGCATAAACAATTCTAATTTTTCCTACACCTTGCAAGCTTTATTGTGTGATACTTATCTTTTAAAGGTTTCTCATATACTATCCTATAGCTTTCTCTAAAAAGGCAATTTGAAAACCCCACAGAAGTGCCATGATGGTGGCTTAGCTGCAGGACTGAAATCTTTGGACTTACAGCACTGACCTCAGCCACTCAAGGTAGCAGAAGGTGGCTGATGCTATCCTGCCTGTACAACTACACTTAAGAGGAATGCGCCACTCACTCTGTGGATGATTTCTTGGGTGCATAAGGGATAACCCCAGAGGACCAGCGCCCATCCCAGCTCCTGGATACAAGCCACCAGTGAGCCATTCTGTTCACTTTCCAATTCTCCAACCTTGGTCACAGTACCTCCTTCCTTCACCACCAGGTTTTTCTCACTGGATTTCTCACTTGCAGCTCACTTTTTATCCACCTCAGTTCCAGTCTCAGTTTCTCACCCCCTTGCTCCTCATCCTGCTTTCAATCTTCTACCATCCCATAAGGCAGTAAATCACCAAGCTTGGACCCTTTTCTTGAACTCCTTTTCCTTCTGCCAGGGTGACAGTATTCCTTCCACATTCTCAAATCATTGACATCTAATCCCAGGCTCCTGCCTCCACTTCCCTGCAGTCCTGCATTCCATGCCTAAACACATGCAACCACAAAATTTAGGAGCAGCAATAGGAGACCAAGTTTTGCTCAGAGCCTGCAGCTTGGGAGCTGGAGTGTGCTTGGTATAGACAGAGGCTTTGGAGGACATTGCTGCCAAATTCCTGAGAATGTCTACTGAACTTAAGCAAAGGCTAAGCATTTAGTCAAAGTTGGTCTGTTTTCACATTCTTGACACCAAGCAGGTCTTCTTCTATGCCAAATCTAATGTCCATGCTCCAAGGGATGGGTATATTAGAGTTAATCGATTGTATGGTTGCAAAGACTTTTTTTTTTTT
Organism: Lichenostomus cassidix; assembly: GCF_008360975.1. Lineage (NCBI taxonomy): Eukaryota > Metazoa > Chordata > Aves > Passeriformes > Meliphagidae > Lichenostomus > Lichenostomus cassidix. The sequence continues at coordinate 105,894,997 of NC_139482.1, read as the reverse complement.
ATGTAGGCAAAATAATATGATTTCTATAATCTTGTTCCTGGAAATTGCTGAGCTGTTTTTCACTAAAATTTTAGAACAACAAATAAATCAAAGTGAGGCATTCCTCCAGCAAGGGGAATTTTAGTCAAACACTGAAAAGTCTGGCACAGTTATTTGAAACTGAAAAAAGGGTTTTATAATGGGAAGTGTCAAGCATTAAGTATAGGTGGCACTTCCAACTCCACCTATAACATAGATTGGATTAGATGCCTGGTTCCATTTCTGGGGCATTCTGGATTAAACCAACAGTGGATTAGGAAGAAGTTCTTATTTTCCTCAGGCTCATATATTTGCATGGCATTTTTTTGTCCTTAAGAGAAAGAAGGGGGGAAAAAAGTGTCATGTCATTTATCTAGAAGATATATTTATTTACTGGTATTGGCAAGGAATGCATAATTTGCTGACAATATGGAATGGATGATTATGGCAACCAATTTTATGAGAGTCTTATAAAAAGAGAGGCTTAAAAATAAAATGTTAACAATTATAGTTTAAAAATGAGTCAGCTACAGAGAAAATAAGACAAAGGCAAAAAGAAAAAAGAAAAACCTTTCAGAGCAAAATGTTTTATTTCCATTTATTTCCAATGCTTTGCAGATGTGTGTGGGGCAAGTAGGAGGCTAATATATCTCACTTTAGCAGTACTAATTGTTTGCATTATCACAATAATCAAATGCAACCATATTAATCTCTGTGGTTATTAACTTGATTTTTACACATTAAGATTTAGATTTAATCCCCTGGGACCATCTATTAATGCTTTTAAAGTTGAAGGGTTTCAACAGTTTTAAGTTTTTTTCCCCTCTTTTAGCTGCAGGCAGTAAAATTTGAACGTGTGTGGAGTTTTGTATTTTGCATTCCTGTGGGATTTTCAGAGACACTGCTGTCAAGGACCATGAATCATGTTAATACATAGCAACCTCTACAGCTATTAAAATGTCTGCAATAATGTGATTATTTTAAAACGGAAAAACTAATATCATATGTATTACTTAAAGATCAATCCTTTTGGTTTTTTTTTTAAGTCAGTGGAAAGGGCTGCTTTTGGGAGGGGGGAATGGAAATGTTAGTGGGAGTCACTAAAATGTGAAATATCTAATCCACTGAGAAAAGAAACTTCAGTTCCTTTTACAAAGCACATCCTTACTGAGCTTATAGGCAATGAAGTGTAAAAATGGCCAAAAAAATCAAGATCAATAAGCATGAAAAGCCATTTTATTTTTGTTTAGCCAAATCGTAGTTACACCGACCTGGAACAGCATCTGGTTTCATGCTCTCATGATCACTGAGTGATGACACCCAAGCAGAAAACTGGGCATGGAGGTGTTTTTATAAGATGTCAACATGGAATGAATTGCAAAGATTTAATAATGACAGGAACTGGTTAAAAACTCAGTTTTCAGGGTGCATGTACCAGATACATCGTTTACAACTTACATAAACAGGAAAATATAGTTGAGTGACCCCATGAAATCAAGAAAGTGTCTTGAAGTGTATTACAGCTCTAGTCTTTAAATATTAACTCCATAGACAGAAACTGTAAGGTTCTGGTTTCAACGAGAAAGAATATAGTTCCTCAGATGGTGTAATTTTATTGGATTAAATTGTGCATATCTGTATTGTCTTTCCTCAGTAAATCCTCTTTTGGTTATTTGTTTTGTTGGCCACACATCCCTCGATTTCACATCTTCTAAGAGTGTACAAAATCGTGAAAACTTCTACAGCCCCTCTGTCACTTCTGTATCTGCCTTCCTGAATGTGCCATGGCCTTCTCCTCCAGTAAATGGTCCAGCACATCAGGCTGTTCAAAAGTTCAGAGGTTTGTACTTGAGCGAAGCACCACAGAGGATTAAAAGGGTCCACGTCCTGAACAGCAACTGAAAGACACCATGGGTAGGATTTAAGCATATTAATAGGTGGGAATTTAGCTAGTGACAAGTGTTTGAGTGGCACAGGGTGTTAAGCAGATCTGAAATGTGGAACTCTGGTCTTTCAGCACACAAATGGCCAAACATCATGTGATATTTTACTGGGCGCTCAGAAGAACACTGTCATGAAACAAATCGTTTGAGTGCCCTTGTTCAAGGTCAGGTTGGTTCCTCAGACAAGCATTTTTAGCAAGCTAGTTATTGCCACCACACAAAATAATTTTAGATCATGGAAGATATGAGCTCCATTAGCATTGTTTTAAATTGCACTTTCTGTTTTGTAAAATCAAAAAGGAAATTTCATGGGGAAAAGAAGTCTCGCATTCATGCAACATTAATGTTTAGGGAATAATGTGGTGTTTTGCCATGTTAAAAGAATTATTACAAACCCTTCATTGAGAAGCTCTAGAGATCTCATACGTTGGAAAAGAGACTTGATAATTGGATGTGCAGGAGGGGGAGGGAGATGTATGGGGAGGGTGTCACTTTTGGTGACAGCAATGAGCTTTTTTTTGTTCTTGTGAAAAAAGAACCCAATCTGGCCAAATTAGAAGCCTTTGAAAAATCTGAGAAGCAGGTAGCTGCAGGTTAGCATGGAGCAAGACACTGGATCTCAGGGCAGAGTGATTCACTCGTGGCCTCTCTACTTCCCTGAGCTGAAGGGAGAATACCAGGAGCTCCTGTACACGCAGGCAAGAATACTTGGAGGAGGTAAATTAAATTTGTACGTGCCACTTCCAGTGAGGGCATCCTTTTACTTTCACGGTTCTTTTTCATATTACCTGAACACCCTGGAAATCTTGAATACTATCAGTAAATACAGGCCAGCTCACATCTTCCAGATCTCCACATGGAGGTGATCTCCTTTCCCAGAGCCACAGAAGTTGTGGCAATGTTCACCCCCCTCCTGGTTTCACCAGCCCCCTGCCCCCAGAACAATGGGGCTGAGCTGCCAAGGCGCCAGGGTGAGAGGTCACGGCATCCCACCGAGCTGCCAGATTTGGGGGCAGATCCCACGGCCTCTACCGCACTGAGCCAAAAGCAGGTCTTCTCTTGCCCCCTGCAATCCTAGCGGGGAATCTCAGCAAGAGGAGCCTCAGAGGGATTTCTTCTTCAAAAACTCACCTTTCACAGCCTTTTTTTTTTCTTCTTTCTTTTTTCTTTTTTTTCTTTTCCACACAGAAAGGGACAGGACCGTATGGAAAATTAACTGCACTGGTTTACGGGTCACATGTGTGAGAGCCTGTGAGTGTTTGTGCACGGGGTCATTGCTGGATTTTACAGCGGTTGCTTTTATCCTTGGAACCAAAGCTGCCACGTAGCTTGAGATACCTGCTTATTTTGTAAAGCTAGAGCTCTGGGCAGAAGAACTGAGAGAGTCTCTCAGCTCCACTGAAATATCTTGGACTTGGAGAGCTGAACCGAGCGACAGACGGAAAAAAAAGAAACAGAAAACATAAACATGTAAATGTGACATCTGCGATTCCACTTTACAGAGCTTTTTACATGTGTGAAAATAGCTTATTGTCTTGCGAAAGTGAGAACTTTGGGGTTGAAACTGATGACAGAAATTAAGGAGACTTAAAAGGAAAAGCCCAGCTATAGAAATGAATTTAAAAGAAGAAAAAAAACAACAAACCCCCCAAAAGGCTATGCCAGCATTTTCCTGAATGATAACAGAGATGTGTGCTAAAGAATAGGTGTTGACAGAAAAGAAACACAACCCTTTTATTAAAGAGGTGGGCAGGCAAACATATGAACTGCTGAAATTTCAGCATTTCAGTGTCCTGTGGGTAGAGAACACCGGAACACAAGAAAAACAAGTAGAAAAGATCTTACGAAATCCTCACCTCCTAAAATTTTCAATCATTTTAGATGTCATGTCACTTGAGAAAATAAGCAAATAGAAATAAATAAATAAATAAATAAATATGAATTACAAAGGAAGAAGGCGACAGGGAGGGGGGGAGGAGGCAAAGACACATTAATGCTTTGACTTCCATCTCAGATATCCCCTGCACTGTGTCATAATAAATCTTGCATCTTGCTGCTCAGCTGAGGGCTCTGCTGCAACATTCCTTGGTCGCTTTGTTTTGAAGTGCCGTTTGTATTGAATTTGGAGAGTTGTCTAAGCATCTGTAACACTGTGATATTTCCCCACTATTTCCTAGCAAAGTATGATCCAAACCCACACTTTTCAGGAGGAGACATTGGGGCAGCACTGCTTGAGGGAGCTGTGACTCTGAGCCTGGCAGCCTCCTGACAGATACTAATATCGGCAGAGTGAATGTGTGTAGTCTCCTCGCAAGGTTTGTGATGTGTTTTTGATTTCCTGCCTCAGAAATGAATTTTGGCTACAAAACAAGTGAGCCATATGATTCCTTTTCTTGCCATACATATACCAGGAAATTGTTACCCCTGTACCTCGTTCTCATTAAGTAATTGAGCTGCTAATATTCAGGAAGAGATTTTTGCTCGTTGGCTATTCAGTCGTGCGAACATGAGTAAAAATCATAGTTTTCATGAAGAATGTGATCTCTGTGTGATTCTGTCCTATTTGAGGCTTTGTTAAGGGTGCTAATTTCCACAAAATATGCTTTATTTGTCTTTCTCTTAGCTACTTCTTTCAATGCCTTTATTCTCCAGGGGTCATGTCATTGTCTTCTAAAATCTTCAAAGATCTTGCTTACATGTGAAAAGTGGTGTTTTATGAAATGCACAATTTCATAAATTAAAGCTAATCAAGACACCTTCTGCTTCCAGGGCAGTCAATTGTTTGTGATTTTTTTCTGTATATTTTTGTTTTTTCACTGTAACATATGTAAGTGGAATTGAAAGATACAACATCAAATTAAGAAAAAATATTGCTCAGTGTTCATCCAGCAGGCCTGAGATTTGAGATATCTTCACAGATGATCCAAAATTTTCATTGTTTTTACTGTGTAACATCCTTCTAAGTTGCTGAATTCTTTTCTCCATGTTAAATTTCTCTTTTGAATGTGCCTTTTTTTTTTAAGAATAAAAATTGGCTGACCAGAGGCAAAAGATTTTAAGATCACTGCCAGAATATTTTCCAGTTACACAAATTCTTAAGATAAAATCCTAGATTCTGAAGTATGATACAGGCTTTGTCTACAGCCTCCAAGTAGACAAGGGACTTTGCAGAGCTACAGGCATCCCCTGCCTTGCCAATTCTTGACGGATTTGGAGCTTCCATCAAAAGCAAATATGAATTTGCATTTATGTTGATTGAGAGTTCTATTTCTGTTGCAAGAGGGGAAGAAAAAGAGGTCACTTTTCAATGAAGATGTGAGTGTTTCCACATGGTATTGTAGTAGAAATTGACTGGAGGTTGCTTCCCTCACTTATTTTGAGGCTTGCTCATGACAAAAGGCTTGTTTCCATTGATACTGGTCAGACTGTTCATCTGCATATTGTCTGATAAATGCTACAAGACATCCTCCAAATGCTTTCTGGAAGACTGGATTTCTTATATGAGACCCTAATATTCTTCTGTGGTGTACTGTTTACCCTCTGACTTCTCTAGGAGGCAACAGAATTAGCTGACAATAGAACTTTGAAAACGCACTGATGCAGGTTCTTTGAGACAAAAAGATCCTTTGAAACATACAGTTGATTCTAGCAATGTGTTTTAGGTTTTAGAAAGTCACTAAAATGCATCACAACAATGACCATGGTTAATTTCACTTCTAAAGAGAAATGGTTAATGGATAAAACATGTCACTGACCAACTTTCAAATTCCAAAACTCTGCTTCTAGATTGCTCCCCGTTAAAAAAAAAAAAAAAAAAAAAAAAGATATTTAAGCAAGTGATCCTTCTTTTTAACATCCCAAGCCCCTGGAATATTGTCTTTATAGATACACTTCAGAGTTCAGCTAAAAGATCATATTGCTTTAAAATGGGCATAGTAAAACCAAGCATGCCTGGAGGAGAATTTGTAAGCACAATTATGTTTGCCATAGAGTTGCTAGGTCAGTGGGTGGTATACGATGCACCCATCTTTCTAGGAGCAGTAGGATTTCCTGCTGTTTTTTTCAGTAGTGACCTAGAAGGAGGTTAATGATTCCAAAGAATGACTTTTCCCTTAGGGAAAATTTAATCTTCTGACCTTTTTCTCTATCTGTCCATTCCTTTTAAGTCACAGACCCCCTTCATTTAGCTTACATCAAGCTGGTTTATTTTCTTCAAAAACATGGTTGAAGTGATTGCTTTTGCTTTCATTTAACCCTTGAACTGGATGCATTTTCAAACCAAATCATTGCCCAGAATACAGAATTGCTTGTAAGCATTTCTTTTAGATTTCTATATTTGTCTTAAATGTGATTGTCAACCTTCAGGATCACTTTGACAACTGACTAAGTTAGAAAATGCATGCCTTTAATGTACTCTTGCAATCATCTCTGAGAGTTGCTTTAGAAAAAGAACATGACAGGAATAAAGCAGCTATTGGATTTTTTCTTTTTTTTCTTTTTTTTTTTTAATTTCTTTTTTTTATTTCTATCAAAACGCTGATGGAATCAGAGTAATACAGAAGAAAATTTCATTTTAAATTAGTTCACCAAGAAGGCCATCATGCCATTTGGGGGATTAAATTTGATCACATAAAAACTACCAGCATTTTATAGTCAAACTGTTGGAGTGTTTTGCTTTGTCTGAACTGTGCAGACACTATTGAATCAAATCTGTTGTCAGAATATGGTAAAATAAAATTGTAATTACTTCATTATTCTCAAAGGTGTTGACTCTGGGGTGCAAGGAGTTCTGGAGGGTAACTGGAAACAGAAACCACCTTGTGCTTGAAGCTGTCAACTTCCTTTTACTCTGCAGCAGACACTGTTTTTGTCTTTATTGCATTACACGCGGTTATTGCCAACATAATAATTCATGAATATTCCTTCATTTTCAGAATTATAATTAATGCTGGATTTTGACATTATGACAAAGTAGGGCGGCTCAGCAGCAGAAATATTCAGCCCTAAGAACAAAGGAATTGCCATATTGGAACAGACCAGTGGTCCATCTAGCCTGGTATGTCTCTGCCTCTCTCACTGGCCAATGCCTCAGGCTACTGAGGAAGGCATAACCCCCTCCTAATGCACCTAATTGCAATACTATACCACAGAGGGAAATTTCTTTTCGACCCCAGCTGGTGATCAGCTTATGCCCTGAAGTATGAGGATTGATAGCCCTTATAATTTTTATTCTAGCTAGTGTGACTGCAGATGCTATACTTAATCAAATAAATGTCTAATACTTTGATAAAGCTAAGTAAGGGCTAAATACTCTCATCTCTTGGGAAAAATCCCAAGGAAGAAAAAAGTGCTGAGAAATTCCACAAGGAGAATCACATCGAGTTCCCACTGCTTTCTCTACTCTCAGGGGAGTACATTTTGCATGCTTGTGGAGAAGCTGGCAGGGCTGGAAAGGATGTCAAGCTGCACAGTCCTTGGCTTCATAGGGGACTCAGGCTCCGAGTTTGGCCACTCATTCCTCCTGCCTCATTCTGTCCCTTACCCCAGACCAAGAGGGCTGTTCAGACTGAGCTGTGGGAGTTAGGCAGACCTATAGCAGCAGCTATTTGGATTTCTGCCTGAAAAAGCGTGGTTTTAGAAGGAAAACCATGTTGCATGGAATGGCTGTTTCTCAGATCTTCCTCTGCAACCTGAGGTGCCCTTTCACCTGCATATTCCTGGCCACGTGCTCTTTGTGTGGAGGAGCAGCTGAAGAGTCTCAGGAAACTGGAGGACATGAGAAAGAACTAGTCCTCCTCCTTTCATCTCCTTTTGTTTTCATTCTCTAATTTTTACTCCCTCATTGTCCCAAAGCTCTTTTCCTCAATTCTATGCAGAAGCAGTAAATCTCACCATTTAACTACATATTCTGATGAAATAAAAGCATCCCCACATATTCAATTAAATGTGCTTCCCATTTATTTTTTTGTAAAAAGGAAGAAACCAGACAGGAACACCTGAGTTCCTGAGTTCTTCTGTATCATCTGGAATTTTATGTGGTCCTAAACTCTTCAAAACTCCTCTACCTCTTTCTGTTTCTAAATTAAGTGTTCTCTTCTTTTAAAGCTGTCTTCTTGGTCCTTTCCCCTGTTTCATTAGTCATGTTTACTGCATTTCTCTGTGTGTTTCCTTGGTTTGATGTGTCTTGGTTATAACCTGCTGACTAAAATACAACAGAATGTCCAGAAACACAGTTTTACCCATGAAACTGCATAGTAATATTTTTTTATGTTTAACCATCTTTTTGTTCATACTGAATATTTTCTCTGCTTGTGCATGTCTTCTAAGCTCCTGCAATATCCTGGATAGTATTTTAGGTAAATGACGCTTAGATTTTCCTGTGCTAATTAATAGCCACCAGTTCTTAAAAAATATTTTCCAGCATACACTCCTTGGCATTAGCCTGTTTAATTTTGTATGCTATCGTGTCACCATTTTATCTTATTTCACTGGCTTGCTCTGGAATTTCTTCAAGTTTTGTCTAAATTCAGCTAACTTAATAAACAATCAAATACACCCATGAATTTTCCTGTTACAGCAGCAGGCAGTGGGTTTAAATACTAGAAAGAAGGCTGTGACTGTTGCAGTGAAAACAAGTTTTACATTCTTTATTTCAGAAGCCTTTTTTTCAGGCTTTCTAATGAATAATTTGAACAAAACCATCTTTATTGCCACTATTGATCCCAGAGGCAATTCAGAGTTAACCTCTTTCTCTGCTTCGACTGACCACTGATTCTTTTGCATTACCTAGAGAAAGGGATGCTGTCTAGTCATCTAAATGCAGCTCTGGAACTTGGGTGCTCATGGACTGAAGTCTGGTTTTGATACAGCTTGCTTTTACAATTATAGGTAAGTTACTTCACCTCTGATACAACCAGCTCATTAGGAAGTTGCAGTAATCTGACAGTGCTTATAAAATGCTTTCAGAGGACAAAATTCTAATTCTAATAGTTCTGACATTTTGGGGTTTGTTTTCCCTCTTTTATTCAGTACTTACAACATAGATGGATTTTAATTCTGGATCTGCTATGTTTTTCTTTTCAGAAACCTTACCATAAGATGTTGGAAACAATAAATTAATTGTATCTTATGGTTCTACTTATTTGACTACTAATTAACTCTTTCCTGTAGTTCTAGGAGGGTTGAGCAAATGTAGGCACAAGCAGTGCAGGTTTTCCTTCTTATCCGTGTGCCTAAGCATATTATTTTTACTGATTCTCTGAACAGTTTCCTCATACTAAAGTAAGACCTACTGGTTTATAATTCCCAGGATCATCGTTAGCACCTTTTTAAGAGATAGGTAACCTTGGTCACTCTCCTGTCCTCTGGTATGGTAGCTGTTTTTAATGATAAACTACATATTTTTATTAGCAGCTCACTTGCATTGGTCTCCAGTTCCTTCAGAGCTCTTGGATGAATACCATCTGGTCCTATTGATTGATTGCAGTTTAATTTCTCAGGTTGATCCATCACCTTTTCTGATATTCTTACTTAAGCAGGATGCTTCTGATAGCATCCTACTTTCAACACTTAAAAAGAATAAAGCCTGTGTAGCATTGCATTCTCTTTGTTAAAGAACAGTGGAAAGAAGCTGTTTGGCTTTTTTTTGTTTCTCTTTATATTTCTATTTCTCTAATACAACTAGGCAGAAGGAAAAACAAATTGACAGCAAACACCATTTTTGTTTAGAAACATCTTATAACAAAGAACAAACAAACAAACCTCTAAAGATGTGTCAGAGGTTTTTTTGGGAGATGATAACATCAGAAGCTCAGAATTTCAAGTTCATTTATGCTTTCTATTAATAGTGAATCGTACTTTTCAGTAGACAGCTGTGGAAAAACTGTCGAGGGAAGTATATATAATATTTTGGGGGATTTCAGTGTTATTTGCCATGGCTGAACAGAAGAATAAAAATGTACTTATATTACCTACAGTAGCAGAATCTAGAACAGAAAAAGAAATCAGAAGGAGAGCTTCTGCAGTGGAATAGCTCAGTGACAAGCAAGCAAATAGAGAAAAACAAAACTATTACCATACTTACATGCAAACAGAGCAAGGAAGAAAAGTATCATGATTACTGTCAACTGGTAGAATATGTCTCAACTCTGCATATTTCTCTTATGCACCTCCCCACTATTCCCACACTCTTACGCAAATCTCTCCTCTGTCTGCTTTTATTATTCACAGTGCTCTCTGTCTAATTTACACTGTAAGCTCCTCCTCAGGTAGGGACCTTGTCTTTTCATACGTCCATAATGTTAAATACATGCCAGTCAAACTGTTGAAATTATAATAACTGGAGGTTGTATTTTTTTCCTTTCTTTCTTTTGTTAACAAACGGTAAGTTAAAATCAAAGGTAATAATTAGTTTAAAACAGCCCTCAGAGGCAGTCCCAGAAAAAGTGACCTTTTGAGCTACAACTAAACTAACCAATTTTATTGTGTCTTGAGGTCAAGGCTCTTATTTCACATGACTTGAGGGTCTTTATGTGCATGCTACCCTGCAGTAAACGACACAGAAAGTTATGGTCAAGTAGACTTTACACTCCAGACATCTGCTGAAGAATAGCAACAAGATTCAATTCAATCTGAGCCAAAAGTAATCCAGAACCAGGCTCAGGAATGCAATGGAAAATTCCTAAAAGATCGGAGATGAGATTAAAATACAACAACAAAAAAAACCAAAACCCAGAAGACTGGCTAATGCAAAGCGAGTGCATTGGACTGATTTTGAGTGGGCTGGACCCTACAATTATAACTTTGTCACCACAGTTTGAAATCTATTAAAGGGATTTATGTTTTGCAGCTGACATTTAAAATTAAGGATTTATTGGACTGGGAATGAATATTTCTTCTGCAATTAGTCTTTTGGAGGTCATATTTCATAAACTGTTGTTTTTCTGTTTAATCTACTGTAGCAAGATTTTGTATTGTTAGAAAATTTGAAAAATATAAATGCAGAAACCATTTTATTCATTGTAAAGAGGGCCCCTATCATGAAATTGCTGTTGAGTTGCACCACATAACATTTTCACTACGTATCTAATATTTCCCATTTGTATATGCTATTAAAATGGAGCAAGTGAAAGTGTGTGACATCTGACACTATATATACTATATAACTCATGCACCAGTAACAAATGAAGAGTCTTAATTCAAGAATTTTTTTTTATTTTTTGCTTTTCTTATATGTGATCCTTTGTAATTTGCTTTTTGGGAATGTATACATGCATTTCTGTGTATTGCTAGAAGCCTGTGAAAAGCTGCATGTTTTTCCATTCTTG